>NC_138964.1:219474537-222439537 GCF_055761805.1 Camellia sinensis
TGGGCCAATTCAGGTTAACAATGAAAAAGATAGTGCGAAAGTAGTTTATGGAAAATTGACTGTATGCAACTCCGTCCCGCCAATCAAATTGGAATCTCTGTTAAGACACAAACTAATTTCACGTTTTGAAGTCATGTAACCTTTGGTTTTATGCACTTCGCTCTTGAATACAAGAAGACACCAGCAAGCGCCACAGCAGTTCCTGCAATTAAAACTCACCCAGTTCACAGACCAAGCATTAACCAAGCAAGTGTGAAGAGAGGCATCTTTTACCAGTAACATGTTAGTCATAGAGGGTTTACCGAGACCGTTAATAGGCGAAACGGGTGTTTGGAAGAAGATAACAGAGGACACAATGACCACAACTCGCTTCACACAGTTTCCCACTGCATGGGTTACCGGTGACACCATTTGTAATATCATATAAGAAACCTGACAGTCAGAATCCAAAAGGATAAGTTACATGATATTTTAAAGTAAAATTGATCAAATATAGTCTTCTTCTTCTTCTTCTTTTTTTCCAATTATTGTTTTCATGACAGAATGGACCCATTCTGTAAAACATAGTCCCCAAAAATAAAATTTTTTGAAGAAAGAGATAATGATGCATTTTGTTGACTAATCAAGGGGTGTGATTATCATAAAATGAGTGTTAGCACTGAATATCCATTGGTGAAACTGAAGTTTAACCAAAACTTTTGCCACTTTAGTAACAGTTATATTGTGCTTGATCTTTAATTAATTTCAAAATATTGTGGTGTTTCTGTTGAAATTGATGTATTATTGATTGATATTTTCTATTTATTACAAATGGTGAGAGGCTCCTTATATAGGAGATGTAGTGGAGTAGGTGGTAGTAGGTGGTAGTGGTAGGTGGTAGTAGGTGGTAGTAGGTGGTAGTGGTAGGTGTGTAGTAGGTGGTAGTAGGTGGTGGTAGGTGTTAGTAGGTGGAGTAGGTGATGGTAGGTTTTAACAGCCCCCGCAAACTCAAGGGGGATAGGAACTAACCAATTTGAGTTTGGAGAGAGTAACAAAACAAGAAAATAATCTGAAAAATAAAAAATGGATAGGAGACACTGTATGGTCGTGTCAGACCGTTGTAGAAGACTGTATGGTTATGGCAGACCGATGTAGAAGACAGTTTATGGGGTCATGTCGGACCGTTGTAGCAGACAATGTTGTGACAGTTGTTGTGACAGTTTACGGAGTCTTGCTGGACCCTTGTAGAAACTAACCGGAATCAATGTCGGGACAGTTTACAGAGTCTTGTCGGACTCATGAAGGAGCTAACCGGAATCAATGTCGGGACAGTTTACAGAGTCTTGTCGGACCCCTTAAAAAGTCGCACCCTCAAAAGGTGCGCCCAATTTTTCAAAAAGGCGTGCCATCAAAAGACGCGCCCATGTTGTCGTCGAGCGCCGAGCGGCGCATGATGCGCGTGTCTGCCTTGGCTATTTAACCAAGGTTGAGGCAGAGGCTATGCAAACCAGTCTGAAACCGCCGAACATTTGCATTCTGAAATACTCTGTAAACACTCTGTAACCAATCCTTCTCTGAAAGTACCAGTCGGAAATCACTGCTTCGCTGAAACACTCAGCAACCCAAAAACATGGCCTCTTCTTCCCGTTCAGCTACCCAGAACATGGCCTCTTCTTCCCGTGGTCTGCTCACTCTCTTTCCCGACCTCAACGAGTCTACAAGAGAGATAACTGGTGCGGTGGCCCTGGAACCTCAACCAAGCGCCGCAGGGTTTGCTCCGTTGAACTTTCCGATGCGGTCTGTAGAGCAAAAAATGGCGGTGCAAACTGATATTGAGGCCAATCAGTATACTTTGAAGTCATGTGTGGAAACCATGACTGCGGTCACAAATTTGTCGCACCGGCTTCAGAGTAGGACAAATGAGGTGCAGCAGTTAAACGCCCAACTGGCTCTGCTCCAGCGCATGTATAAGGATGCACGAGCAGAGATAAGTGTGCTAAAGGCGGAAAATAAGGAGCTGAAGCGGAAGGCCACCGTGATGTTCCGATTTGGAGGTCCGCCATATGCTGAAGTGGAGGAGCAGGGAGTAGTGATTGTGCCCAGTGGAGTGGGAAACACGGAGGCAACACCGTCAAGGAACGCCCAGGACGGAGGCAAGAAGAAGAGACCGGCGGCAGAGTAGAGAAGCAAAATCCCGCCTGTGGATGTAGTTGTGTTTTTTTTTTTTTTTTTTTTTTGTGTTTTTTGTGTTTTTTGTTTTTGTTTTTTTTTTTTTTTGTGGTATGGTGGAACATGGTGATCGGGGTGAGCCCCAACAGGAATAAAATGAGTTTGGTGTGCAGTGCTTCTTCTTCTTCTTCTTCTTTCTTTCTTTTTTTTTTTTTTGGGAAAATAAAAGAAAATAAATTTGAAGAGAAGTATGTGAATAAAATTGAAGAGAAATGTGTGAATGTGAAAGGAATAAAAATAAAATAAAAAAATAAAAAGGAAATGTGAGATTCAAATTTGTTTGGTCGGGTTCTACCACTAATGGAAAAGTAAGATAATGGGTGTGCAAACCAATTGATGTTTCGGTTTCTTTTCAAAAGATGGAGTAAAATAAATATAAAAAAAAAAAGGAAAAGAAAGTGGAGTTGGGAACATGAGTGTAATGAAAAAGAAAAAATATAGGTGGGAGAATCTGAGCATCGTGGGGAACAGGAGTGTGGGGAAAGAATAAAAAAGAAAAAGTATAGATTGGAGAGTGGGTCACATGGGAGAGAGAAAAACAACACACATATGCATATGCTCTCTCTTGCCAGGATGGGTTCTCTCTTTGGTTGAAGGAGGAGATCAATAAAAAATAATCAAGATGAGGAGAAGGCACTGATCAGGGGCTAAGAGGGATACGCACACAAGGGGCCAACATACTCAAGAACACACCCAGTTCGCTCCCTCTCGGAGAACACACAGAGAGATCCACACACCAACACAAAGGGAGGAGCTGCTCCCTCTCTCAATTTTAACAAGAACTTGTGGGATGCTTGAAATTTATGATCTGCTCATCTGTGCAGATTACAACCGCTGTTTCACAATCTGCACGCCCTTTTCTTTCCCAAGGAATTCAGTGTTATCTAATCGCATCCAGCATCTCTATGATATTTCCAACAGTGAGTGTAAACTTTGCTGGTGGTGCATCCATGATTCTCAAACCCGAGGACTACCTTCTACAGCAAACTTCTATTGGTGGTGCTGCAGTGTGGTGCATTGGATTCCAGAAAATTAAAGGCCAAGGGATAACAATTTTAGGAGACCTTGTACTGAAAGACAAGATCGTAGTTTATGATCTGGCTGGCCAACGGATCGGATGGGCTAATTATGACTGCTCATTAACTGTAAACGTCTCTGCAACAACGAGTACCGGTACAAGTGAATTCGTCAACGCTGGACAGAGAGAGAGAGAGAGAATGAGCTGTTTGATAAAAAAATGTCAAGAAGATTCTTGAGTTCCTTCAGAATGATTTCCCAGACATGGATGTCATTGGCATCTCTGGAAACTTTTGCTCGGATAAGAAGCCAGCAGCAGTGAACTGGATTGGAGGTCGTGGAAAATCAGTTGTTTGTGAAGCAATCATCAAAGAAGAGATAGTGAAGAAGATGTTGAAGACCAACGTGGCAGCTCTTGTTGAGCTTAACATGCTCAAGAACCTTACTGGTTCAGCCATGGCTGGTGCTCTTGGTGGCTTCAATGATGGCAAGGACCTCCATATCTCTGTCACCATGCCTTCCATTGAGGTGGGAACAGTAGGAGGTTCCCGGAGCCAGATCGGAGATTCGGGATGATGGGTTGAGTTCGGGTTCTCGCCGGAGAAATGGGGTCAGTCGGAGTTGTGGTGTTGTTGGTGGACTATCATTGTTGCAGACATGGTGTTCGACGAAATGTCCCAGAGGGATTTTGGGTTTGGGTTTGCTTCGGCGAGGTGGTGAAGAAGAGTGAAGGTATGTGTAGACAATTCTAGCGGACTAGGTTGAGGTCCGGCGGGCGGCCAAGGCGATGTTGCCGCCTGCCGGTGAAGCGAAAAATACTAAATTCTTAACCTTGCTCTGATACCATGTTGAAATTGATGTATTATTGATTGATATTTTCTATTTATTACAAATGGTGAGGGGCTCCTTATATAGGAGATGTAGTGGAGTAGGTGGTAGTGGTAGGTGGTAGTTGTAGGTGGTAGTAGGTGGTAGTGGTAGGTGTGTAGTAGGTGGTAGTAGGTGGTGGTAGGTGTAGTAGGTGGAGTAGGTGATGGTAGGTTTTAACAGTTTCATGTAACAAATGCAGTGATTTGTAATGTTCTAGGCCATGAAAACACAAGATATGAGAAGCCTCACCTGTTGATAAGTATGGAAGCAAAAACCAGCCAGGAGAGCTCTCACACACAACTCTCTAACATTCAAACCTTGACTTGCCTGAAACCAGGTATATAGAAATGTGTATCATGTGGGATACAAAAACTGATCTATAAACACTATGCATAACAAATTGAGGCAATCCGTTTTGTTAGACATATATCACTTACAGCGAACTGCAGGAATGATGGACTAAACTTCACTCCTTCCATGAGAATAGCAATAGGGGCCAGCAGTACAAAGGAGATGATTGTTATGATTGAGAAGAGATTGATGTTGTCCAAAGCTTCCTGTTTATGGTACATTGTTGGTTAAAATTAAGCGGAAAAAAACAACAACAACAACAACAATGTTGTGACAAGTTCGCATGAATCAAGAAAATGAACTGTCATTTTCCAAATGTGCAAGCAAAGAAAGGTCTTTTGTGGAACTTTGATGATTAGACAACGTGGAAAATTAGAACTTGTATCTGAGTTATGAATTTTTACCTCTTTATTGACCATGAACTTTTTGCTAAGTACATTGCGTGATTGGTTGGTCAAATTGGAAGCCATTGCACTACTGAAACCTATCCTGTCTCAAAACAAAAGAAAGCATCGCATGTCAGAACCAAACTTCAAAATTTCAAGGGTTTTGATTTGTTAATTTCTTTATTTAAGAGAATTTTCAATTAGTGTCATACCAATTGAAAGATGCCTCGGCGAACGATGCCAATGCCACTCCCCCTACAATTGGTACAAGGGAAGAAACTACCCAGAGAGTGGGCCTCTGTATGCACATGATGATCAAAGAAAAAGTTACACAGCTTTGATGATGGTATACAACGAGGTGAATTAGCAATATCTTCCTACAATTTGTCAACCAATATCTTCCACGAAACAATTCTTAGTCTAAAAGAATTGATTAACAAAAAAACCAGAATCAGCTGGAGAGCAGAACTCAGGGAAATGGTGAACTGGCATAAAAACTAGTAATTTTCTTTTCCAGATTCATATTAGATATACAGGATTATAAAATACACAAGGAAACCGACAAGCAAGCATACGAACAAAGAAAAAGGAAACATAAATAAATAATCAAATTTTGCTTCTATAATGCTCATGCCCCTAATGGAATCGACAAATAGGCAACTCGCCCTAACTTCTCTATGCTAGCTACGTTATATCTTTGATTAGCACCAAATAAATAAAGATTGGAGTATCCTGGAAAACTAATTGCTTCTTAATTTTTCAGTAGAAAATTTAGTTCAAGCATCTCACAAGGGCATCAAAGGAGGTAATTAAGCAACCATTCATTGTTAATCTCATTGATGCATGACAAGTACAGTTTATTTTTGTGTTTGTAAAATTTCCACAAACCAATGATGTCATTTGTGATGTTACACTGCATAATCCTCAGAATTATCGACTCAGCCATGGCAGTTCAGAGAAATAAGAGAGCAAAAAGTCCTTTACCTCCCCAAGGAACAGTACAGACAAGACAACAGTGAAGAAGGGCTCCATAGCTTTGATTGTGTGAGTGAATGAAACAGCAACTTTTCCAAGACTTATGTTGGTCAAGAGATTTCCCATCGTGTGTATCACAGCCAACAGTAAGATTGCCGCAAACTGAAAAGTGAATATATAGAAGTAACGTGTAAAATTTACATTTCCATCACATATAAATCATAATTTAAGTGAAAATCAGACAAGCTACTAACAGAGATACCTGTGATCTAGTAATCTTCGGCTTCGTATGTAGATTAAATGCCCACATTAACAAAATAAGCAGAGTCCCACAACCAAATTGAAACGCTGTTACTGTTGCCGGGAATGGAAATACCTTCAGAACCTGTACACATGCAGCAGCAGTAAATTCTCACTCTCTCTCTCTCCCTCTCTCTCTCTCTCTCTCTCTCTCTCTATATATATATATATATGTACAAAACATGTTGCTAAGCACAGTTCCAAAACTAAATTGGCTGCTTTTTTGGTTGAACAAAGATGATATTCAGAAAGCAACACCGCAAAAATGAGTTGTAATTGTTTTAAAGATATGGGTATTGCTAACAAGTGTCCCTGAGAAATATGAAGAATGTGAGATACATTTTACTATTTTCAAAAAACTTTCTAGTGAATTTATACCTTTTGTCTTTTAAACATTTCCATCATTTCCAAAAACACTTCGAAATGTAAATCCCAATATTAAATAATGCTCTGCTCTACGGGCAGTTGTTAGTATTTGTCTAAAGAAACTGCCATACCCACAGTAGTGTGTGCAAATTAAATACATAAATTAAATAAATAATAAAATAAAATAATTCAGAAAACAATTATATAAATTATCTTTTGAATTAAACGTTTATAGAAATTAATGTTGAGGCTTGTGTTGGACACAATATCCTTAAAGTAGATTTCACCCTTGCTCTGGTGCTTCGAGTTTTACCGGCGCCTACTTCTCAGGATGCAACGATTAACACTTGATTTTACAGCACCATAAAATCAAGTCTGGCAAACCAAAACTCTATTGTAACTCTCTCTTTTTCTTCCTAAAAAAATAAATGCAGAAACAGATACAAGAACATAGGAAGAACAGAAGAAAAAGGACGAAATTCTGAAAGAAAAATTGAATGAATTGAATTGCTAAAAGCATGCTTTATATAGGCAGAATGGTGGTTGTTCCGAACAAATATAAACCTGTTCGGACAGATTGAACAGGTGCCAGACAGATTTGAATCTGTTTGGACAGATTCAGTTTGAGTTGAACATGTTTTGAACCCTTTGAACCTGTTCGGATGGGTCTTAAGGATCTGTTTGGGTGAAAGAAAAATTCTGGACCAATTTATTTTTAATTTTGAAAACAAAATAAAAAATAAAGAAATAAATTACAAATATTTTTGGCCCAAAAAGATAAGTATTGGGCCGGACAAGCCCAACCCAACCTCGCACTACGCACCCAAGCTTAGCCCTCCCGACCGATCGGTCGGCGGCAGCGTGCGCGTGTGGTTTTGTTTTGGGTCCAATGGGTCTAACCCACTTCGCCCATAACCTCACCCTTCCACAAACTTGGGTACCCCTTGGGGCTCATCCCAAGTATCCCAAGCTAAGGTATATACACCCATTCAAATCCTTAAGTCTTTCCAATATGGGACAAGCATGTTTCACAAATATGTAGGAAACCCACCTAAATACATATTTACAAACCCGAAAATGCACACTGAATTCTTATTCATCCGGAAATGGTTTTGAGCAACCAAATACACGATTTTATTCACTACGTGACATTAAATATGAACCCAATTAGAAATGTTAAAAATAATACTTGGGTCCCACCTTAATTAATGCTCAAATAAGCAAAAAATAAGGATTCTCAAAGCCATTTTCCAATAATCCTCCATATGAATGGAATTCACAAGAACGGACAAGCAACAACATGCAGACAAAGAAAGAGTACATTAAGAAGATACACCATATCGAGATAGGTAGCTTTTGGCTTTGAACCTCCTCTAGTGAAAGCATATCGGACTTACTGGCTAACTAGTGAACTGTGACAACCCTCACCTCTGATTACTGCTAAACTGTGACTGAACATGATAAGTAACTGATTATGATAAAATCCTAAACTGATTGCATGAGTATGTTGTTTGATTGCATTTCTATCTGTTTATCAATTGATTGATCTGTTCATGTTTTAAGTTTTGAACTGCAAATTGAATTCCTTATCAGCGGCCGAATCTGAAACTGATTAGTGTTATATGCTAATTAGAATTTATGTGATTTATGGTAGGTTTAATTGAAATTTGATTTGGAATGACTAAGTTAGATTAAATAAAGTTAAATTACATTAGTTTGGGTTAATTACCAAATTGCCATACTAGTGGGCCACTTTGTTAATACATGTTTGGAGCTTAGTTCGTTCTTGTCACACTAATCTTCACTCATTCTTGAGACCTAAACCGTGGGAGAGAGGGAGATAGGAGAAATTGATTTCATCTAGACATTTAGCTTGGAGACTTGAAGAATTTGAAGAAGTTTTACAACATTAGGCTCCTACACCTTAAAATTCAAGACCTAAGGTAAAGATTCATCTTCTTGATTGTGAATTTAAGTTGTTTCTTGCATGATTCATGGAAAGATTAGTGATTTAAGGCAAGAATTAGCTTAATATGTTGAATTGAGTAGTAATTCATGCATGCATGTACACATTCTTGAGTTTTGAGGTCTTTTCCATGAAATTTGCTACATGTATGTTCATATTTTGATTATAGTTCAAGAATTCATCATGTTTTTGGAAGGTTTGACTCATTTGATCATGTGTTAGAAGCTTTGGATTCAATTGAACACATGCGTGTTAAATGTATATCTTGTTCTTGAAGTTTATTTGAAATTTGTGTTCAATTGACTTACCTTTGGGCTTTAATTTTACAAATTGATCTTCAAAACATGTTATATTATGGGTTTAAAGTGTTTTTCCAGAAAATTGGCCCAAAAGGATCGAATTTGAGGCTTTTAAAGTTGAGTTTTGTGCTTGGGGATGAATCTGGAAATTCCAGATTTTGGACCCACGCTCGAGCGTAGGACTTCACGCTCGAGTGTACACTCTGAGTCGTGCATCTCCGCTCGAGCGTGGAAAGTCACGCTCGAGCGTGAAATGCATACGCCCAGAAGATCATGTGTTTTACAGTCCACTCGAGCGAGATAGTTCACGCTCGAGCGAGGACCTGAGTCTCACGCTCGAGCGGAGGTCGAGCGTCGTCGAGTGTGAATTGCATGCATCCAGTACTTTTCATGAAGTTTACAGTCCGCTTAAGCGAAGGAAGTGACGCTCGAGCGGAGATCCTTTGTCTGCATGTCCGCTCGAGCGTAGAAAGCCACGCTCGAGCGAGACTCCTGTTTTTTGAAAATTTTGAAAAGTGTTTTAAAGTGCATCTTTGCATCCTCTTTCCATCCTAGGCATTCCTAGGCCATGTTTAAGGCATCTTAATAAGGATATTGATGTAGAACCACACCGAGTCAAGATAGGGACTAAGTTGTTGATTCCCGAGTGTGTAACTTAGTGTGTGTTCGTCCTGTAACTGTGTAAGGTTGGCATCCGAGGACGCTCATTAGCTGCTTATAGCCCAGTGCTCTGTGAGTAACAATGTTGTAAAGATATGTTCAATTATGATTATTTTCTGAATGATCAACTGTTCTGTTTACTGAAACATTATTGTTTAATGAATGAATGTTTGTCCTATTTGTAAACTGTATTCGTGGCATCCATAGCAATTTACTGTTACTGCTACTGACACAGAGATCTTTGTCGGTTCTCATGTTTGGAACCACTACTGTTACTGTTATGATGGCCATCAACTGACTATTCGGTCTGTTAAGACCTATTGTACTATTTTGCTATGGGATGCACCACATATGACTGCTATGGTTTCTAAGTGACTTATATGACTGTTTAATTACTGAAAGGACATTCATTCTTAACCTCTTTACATAGCTGTTATTCACTGGGCTTTAGCTCACTGTTTATATATATATGTAGGTGTCCAGACACCGGACCGAAGCTAGGAGCGTCAGGCTAAGCTCCCGTTTTGTCAAAGCCAACCATTGTGCCTCACTTCGAGGTTCCGAGTGTGTCAAGCCAAGGCTATTTTGGGGTGTTTTAAATTCCCCTTTTTGCCTCTGTTCTGTAATAAATGTTTAGACTTGCATTGTACTGTTATGGTAGGGATTTGGTCCCTAACCTGAATGTTTGTATATGATGTATGTATATACTGTTTGGTTTTGAATGTGAATATGCTCAGAAAAGTCTTTTTGCATTCAGATTGTCACAGCTCATTGGACATCTTTTATTTACTGTTTTGGCTTTCGCCTGTACTACTGTCTTTAATGTTAAGCAGGTCTTCGGTAATCACGGATAACTAGCCGGTTACGGTGCTAAACCCATAGGGGCAGGTTTGGGTCGTGACAGAGTGGTATCAGAGCGTTGCTAAAGCACGAGTTATACCGCACATACGTGTCCAAATGAGCTATAGAATGTCCTAAAAAAGTGAATAGGGCATTGCATGAGCATTGAAAAAGTGTGTGTGACCTTGACATGAATATATGTGCTAATGTGCTAATGTGTTTAAGTAAGCAATTCCTATGTTTATTATTACTGTATTACATATAGTGAAATGGGCAATGCAAGGAATGCCGATGAAACGAAATCATCTGATGCCAGAATGGCAAGATTAGAAAGAACAGTTGAATTGTTGATTGAGGCCTTGAGGCTACAACAGAACCAACAGCCCCCACCTCCTCCAGTTCAACCGGAGCAAAATGTTAATGACGATATAATTGCCTTGACACAGAAGTTTAGTAAAATGAAACCACCATCCTTTCAGGGAGGCCTTGAACCATTAAAGGCCGAAGCATGGGTTCTAGAAATCGAGAAATTGTTCGAAGTGTTTCCTTGTTCCGAGGCACATAAAGTGTTACTGGCTACCTTCACTTTACAAGAAGAGGCCAGAAGGTGGTGGATGCTTGTTCGTGACACCAATACTGCTTTGACTTGGGCTCAATTTAAAGAAGCCTTCTTTGAAAAATACTTTCCTCAGTGTGTCAGGGATCGCAATGTGACTGAGTTTGAACAGTTGAAACAAGGTACTATGTCAGTGGCAGAATATGAATCAAAATTTACCGAACTCGCCAGATATGCACCACACATAGTGGACACTGATTACAAAAAGGTCAGGGAGTTTGAAGGCGGCCTTAATGTAGAGATACTTGACAGAATCAATGTGCTGAAGTTACTAAAATATGTGGATATTCTTGACCGGGCGATAATAGCTGAGTCGAATATCGAGGCATTGAAACTGACCGAAATACCAGCGTCTGAATGGCGTGGTAAGAGACGGGGTTTTAAGTTTAAGAAAGGCCGAAATAACTCATCGAACAAGAAGCAAAATACAGGGTCAACGACCAGTTCTAGCCAGGGAAGTGGTTCCATACCACCCTGCTCCGAATGTGGGAAAAGACATAAAGGGGTTTGTCATAAAATTTCTGGTGCTTGTTAAAGGTGTGGCAAGATAGGCCACATGGTTAAAGATTGCCCTTCCACATCTCAAGGCAATAGTAAAGCTGCAGCTAGCGCCGTAGCATCAACTGTTGCACCTAAACCCAACCCCAAAGCGACTGGAAAAGAGCCTCTAAGGCAAGGCCGAGTGTTCGCACTTGTACCGGGAGATGTGCAGAATACCGAGACCGTTGTGTCAGGTATACTCTCAATCTGTACTCAAAATGCTTATGTTCTAATTGATTTGGGGTCTACACATTCATATGTCTCGCATGCTTTTTCACGAAAACTAAATAGACCACTGGAACCCATGAATTATTTGTTAGCTGTATCTTCACTTGTTGGGGGATCCATGACTGGTGCTTATATGTACCCTGCATGTAAAATTATTGTTGGGGATGTGCATTTGTATATTGATTTACTACCCTTGAATATCGATCATTTCGATGTGATATTGGGGATGGACTGGTTAACAAAATATCATGCTACCATAGATTGTGTAACAACACAAGTTATTTTCCGTCCACCTGGATTGCCTGAATTTGTATTTAACGGAGTTGGTATAGTGTCTCCCCCATATCTGATTTTGTCTATGAAAGCTTTTAAATTGATTAAAAAGGGATGTAAAGGGTATCTATGTTGTATATTGATTGTACCTACTGATGCTAAAGCTAATGTGGACAGTATTCCTATACTCAGAGAATTCCCAGATATTTTTCCAGATGATTTGCCAAAGGATTTGGTTGACAGGGACATTGAGTTCACCATTGATGTGATTCCGGATACACAGCCAGTTTCCAAGACTCCATACAGAATGGCACCTACCAAACTGAAAGAATTGAAAATTCAACTGCAAGAACTGTTGGATAAGAAGTTCATCAGGCCTAGTACTTCGCCATGGGGCGCACCGGTTCTTTTTGTGAAAAAGAAAGATGGCTCACTGAGACTCTGCATTGACTACCGCGAACTGAACAAGGTAACAGTGAAAAACAAATATCCATTGCCTCAAATTGATGATTTGTTTGACCAATTACAGGGTGCCCAAGTCTTTTCAAAAATTGACCTTAGATCCGGATACCACCAGTTGAAAGTCAAACCAGAGGACATTGAAAAGACTGCCTTTCGAACGAGGTATGGACATTATGAATTTCTTGTTATGCCTTTCGGAGTTACTAATGCACCTGTTGCATTTATGGACCTTATGAACATAATTTTTAAACCATTCCTCGACGAATTTGTAGTTGTTTTTATAGATGACATTCTGATTTATTCCAAGAGTGAAGAGGAACATGAACATCGTCTAAGAATTGCATTGCAGACCTTAAGAGAACAGAAACTGTATGCTAAACTAACGAAATGTAAATTTTTGCTAGACAATGTACTGTTTTTAGGACATGTGATCAATAAGGATGTCATTTCAATTGATCCACAGAAGATTGAAGCAGTAGTGAATTGGCCCAGACCGTCTAATGTTACTGAAGTCCGAAGTTTCTTAGGCCTAGCCGGATACTACAGAAGATTTGTGAAGGACTTCTCCAAAATTGCAGTACCGTTGACTCAGTTGACTCAAAAAGGGATATCATTTGACTGGACTGACCAGAGAGAATCAGCTTTTCAAGAGTTAAAGACTCGACTTGTGACTGCACCGATTCTTACCCTACCCTCAGGTACGGATGGATTTAGCATATTTAGTGATACTTCTTATAAGGGTTTGTGATGTGTTTTGATGCAGGATGGTAAAGTTATTGCATATGCTTCCCAACAACTGAGACCGCATGAAAAGAACTACCCGACCCATGATTTAGAACTTGCCGCAGTCGTATTTGCATTGAAAATCTGGCGTCACTACCTTTATGGGGCAACATGTGAGGTGTACACAGACCACAAGAGTTTGAAATATTTCTTCACACAGAAAGAACTGAATATGAGACATCGAAGATGGTCAGAACTGATAAAAGACTACGACTTGCAAATTTTGCACCATCTAGGGAAAGCTAACACCGTTGCTGATGCACTCAGCCGGAAGTCAGTTGGAAATTTAGCCTGTTTACTCATCGGGCAGAAAGAACTGCTATGTGACCTTGAAAAATTTGAAGTTGAGATTGTTTTGCATGAACAAGGTGGAACCTTAGCCGCTATTTCTGCTCAACCGGCACTGATTGAGGAGAGTAAAGAGAAACAGCAACAGGATGACTTTTTGAAAAAGGTCATTGATGAACGGGAGTCCAAACCGAGGCCGGACTTTAAATTTGAGAACAATGTGTTGAAATTCCAGGGAAGGTCTTGTGTACCGAATGATTCTGAACTGAAAAGACGAATTCTGCAAGAGGGCCGCAATTCGAAACTGTCTATCCATCCAGGAAATACGAAAATGTACTAAGACTTAAAACTGAATTTCTGGTGGCCGGGAATGAAGAAAGAGATTGCTGACTTTGTATCGAAATGCCTTCATTGCTAACAAGTTAAAGCTGAACATCAACGACCCGTAGGTTTACTGCAGCCCTTACCAATACCAAAGTGGAAATGGGAACATATCACTATGGATTTCATTGTTGATTTACCTCGCTCCAGGAAAGTATGGACTCAATTTGGGTTATTGTCGATAGATTGACTAAATCTGCTCACTTCTTACCTGTCAAAACAATCTATAATGCGGACAAATTGGCTATAATTTATATTGATGAGATTGTTAGGTTGCAGGAAGTGCCTGTGTCCATTATTTCTGATAGGGACTCAAAGTTTATATCGAGATTTTGGCAAAGCCTACAGACAGCATTGGATATTGAACTGAGACAGAGTAGTGCATACCATCCTCAGACAGATGGCCAGTCAGAAAGAACCATTCAGACTCTGGAAGACTTACTGCGGATGTGTGTTCTTGATTTCCAGGGAAATTGGAAAAGTCATCTACCTTTAGCTGAATTTGCTTACAATAGCAGCTTTCACTCGAGTATTGGTATGGCGCCTTTCGAGGCTTTGTATGGCAGAAAATGTCGATCTCCTATCTACTGGGCAGAAGTTGGAGATGGGCCTTTGCTTGGGCCCGAAATTGTACATGAGACTACTGAAAAGTGAAATTGATTCAGCAAAGACTGAAAACCGCACAAAGCTGACAGAAAAGTTATGCGGATGTCCGGAGGCGAGACCGAGAATATGAAGTGGGTGATCATGTTTTTGTTAAAGTGACACCGATGAAAGGGAAGACTCGTTTTGGAGTCAAGAGTAAGCTAGCGCCAAGATATGTCGGGCCGTATGAAATCATTGAGAAGATTAATCCGGTGGCGTATCAAGTAGCGCTTCCTCCTGAAATGGAGCATATGCATAATGTCTTCCATATTTCAATGTTGAGGGATTATCTTCGGGATCCCTTCCATGTGATTGAGCCTACCCGTGTAGTGCTAAGTGATGACTACACTTATGAAGAACGGCCTATTTAGGTGGTAAATCGACGAATTAAGAAGTTGAGGAATAAAGAAATTCCGTTAGTGAAAGTGGATTGGCAAAACCACGGTGGCACTTATGCCACTTGGGAAAGAGAAGATGATATGTTGAAGAGATATCCTGAACTGTTCCCTCTGGATCCAGTATTCTTACAAAATGAAGGTAATTCGAGTTTGGAGGACCAAACTCTTTGTAAGGAGGGGAGACTGTGACAACCCTCACCTCTGATTACTGCTAAACTGTGACTGAACATGATAAGTAACTGATTAGGATGAAATCCTAAACTGATTGCATGAGTATGTTGTTTGATTGCATTTCTATCTGTTTATCAATTGATTAATCTGTTCATGTTTTAAGTTTTGAACTGCAAATTTAAGGCCTTATCGGCGGCTGAATCTGAAATTGATTACTGTTATATGTTAATTAGAATTTATGTGATTTATGGTAGGTTTAATTGAAATTTGATTTGGAATGACTAAGTTAGATGAAATAAAGTTAAATTACATTAGTTTGGGTTAATTACCAAATTGCCATACTAGTGGGCGACTTTGTTAATACATGTTTGGAGCTTAGTTCATTCTTGTCACACTAATCTTCACTCATTCTTGAGACCTAAACCGTGGGAGAGAGGGAGATAGGAGAAATTGATTTCATCTAGACATTTAGCTTGGAGACTTGAAGAATTTGAAGAAGTTTTACAACATTAGGCTCCTACACCTTAAAATTCAAGACCTAAGGTAAAGATTCATCTTCTTGATTGTAAATTTAAGTTGTTTCTTGCATGATTCATGGAAAGATTAGTGATTTAAGGCAAGAATTAGCTTAATATGTTGAATTAAGTAGTAATTCATGCATGCATGTACACATTCTTGAGTTTTGAGGTCTTTTCCATGAAATTTGCTACATGTATGTTCATATTTTGATTATAGTTCAAGAATTCATCATGTTTTTGGAAGGTTTGACTCATTTGATCATGTGTTAGAAGCTTTGGATTCAATTGAACACATGCGTGTTAAATGTATATCTTGTTCTTGAAGTTTATTTGAAATTTGTGTTCAATTGACTTACCTTTGGGCTTTGATTTTACAAATTGATCTTCAAAACATGTTATATTATGGGTTCAAAGTGTTTTTCCAGAAAATTGGCCCAAAAGGATCGAATTTGAGGCTTTTAAAGTTGAGTTTTGTGCTTGGGGATGAATCTGGAAATTCCAGATTTTGGACCCACGCTCGAGTGTACACTTTGAGTCGTGCATCTCCGCTCGAGCGTGGAAAGTCACGCTCGAGCGTGAAATGCATACGCCCAGAAGATCATGTGTTTTACAGTCCGCTCGAACGAGATAGTTCACGCTCGAGCGAGGACCTGAGTCTCACGCTCGAGCAGAGGTCGAGCGTCCGTCGAGTGTGAATTGCATGCATCCAGTACTTTTCATGAAGTTTGCAGTCCGCTCAAGTGAAGGAAGTCACGCTCGAGCGGAGATCCTTTGTCTGCATGTCCACTCGAACGTAGAAAGCCACGCTCAAGCGAGACCCCTGTTTTTTGAAAATTTTGAAAAGTGTTTTAAAGTGCATCTTTGCATCCTCTTTCCATCCTAGGCATTCCTAGGCCATGTTTAAGGCATCTTAATAAGGATATTGATATAGAACCACACCGAGTCAAGATAGGGACTAAGTTGTTGATTCCCGAGTGTGTAACTTAGTATGTGTTCGTCCTGTAACTGTGTAGGGTTGGCATCCGAGGATGCTCATTAGCTGCTTATAGCCCTGTGCTCTGTGAGTAACAATATTGTAAAGATATGTTCAATTATGATTATTTTCTGAATGATCAACTGTTTTGTTTACTGAAACGTTATTGTTTAATGAATGAATGTTTGTCCTATTTGTAAACTGTATTCGTGACATCCATAGCAATTTACTGTTACTGCTACTGACACAGAGATCTCTGTCGGTTCCCATGTTTGGAACCACTACTGTTACTGTTATGATGGCCATCAACTGACTGTTCGGTCTGTTATGACCTACTGTACTGTTTTGCTATAGGATGCACCACATATGACTGCCATGGTTTCTAAGTGACTGATATGACTGTTTAATTACTGAAAGGACATTCATTCTTAACCTCTTTACATAGCTGTTATTCACTGGGCTTTAGCTCACTGTTTATATATATATGTAGGTGTCCAGGCACCGGACCGAAGCTAGGAGCGTCAAGCTGAGCTCCCGTTTTATCAAAGCTAACCATTATGCCTCACTTCGAGGTTCCGAGTGCGTCAAGCCAAGGCTATTTTGGGGTGTTTTAGATTCCCCCTTTTGCCTCTGTTCTGTAATAAATGTTAAGACTTGCACTGTACTGTTATGGTAGGGATTTGGTCCCTAACCTGAATGTTTGTATATGCTGTATGTATATACTGTTTGGTTTTGAATGTGAATATGCTCAGAAAAGACTTTTTGCATTCAGATTGTCACAGCTCATTGGACATCTTTTATTTACTGTTTTGGCTTCCGCCAGCCCCTTTACTCTGTACTACTGTCTTTAATGTTAAGCAGGCCTTCGGTAATCACGGATTACTGGCCGGTTATGGTGCTAAAACCATAGGGGCGGGTTTGGATCGTGACAGAGTGGTATCAGAGCGATGCTAAAGCACGAGTTATACCACACACACGTGTCCAAATGAGGTATAGGATGTCCTAGAAAAGTGAAAAAGGGCATTGCATGAGCATTGAAAAAGTGTGTATGGCCATGACATGAATATATGTGCTAATGTGCTAATGTGTTTAAGTAAGCAATTCCTATGTTTATTATTACTGTATTGCATAGAGTGAAATGGACAATGCAGGGAATGTCGATGAAACGAAATCATCTGATGCCAGAATGGCAAGATTAGAAAGAACAGTTGAACTGTTGACTGAGGCGTTGAGGCTACAACAGAACCAACAGCCCCCACCTCCTCCAATTCAACCGGAGCAAAATGTTAATGACGATATAATTGCCTTGACACAGAAGTTCAGTAAAATGAAACCACCATCCTTTTAGGGAGGCCTTGAACCGTTAAAGGTCGAAGCATGGGTTCTAGAAATCGAGAAATTGTTCAAAGTGTTTCCTTGTTCGGAGGCACATAAAGTGTTACTGGCTACCTTCACTTTACAAGAAGAGGCCAGAAGGTGGTGGATGCTTGTTCGTGACACCAATACTACTTTGACTTGGGCTTAATTTAAAGAAGTCTTCTTTGAAAAATACTTTCCTCAGTGTGTCAGGGATCGCAAAGTGACTGAGTTTGAACAGTTGAAACAAGGTACTATGTAAGCTAAGACAATAGACTACACATAGTGTATCGCAGACACAGTTTGATTCTTACGGTTATGTTCATTTTGGCCCTGAACAACGCCTGGTAATTCATGAGTGCTCTTAGAGAATTTAGCCTTCTCAATTCTCACAGAACTGACCCAGTTTACACTCATATAGGTGACTTCTTATTAAGAGTATCTTGTTATACCCCACTTGGATGTCCAAGCTATAAGAATCATTAAAGGCAAAGCTTATCCTACTAACGTTGCAGGTATCACTCTTCTTATCATAGAAATGGGTAGGAGTAAGCCTCCTTAGTGATACGTGAAGTCATCCATAATTTAGTTGTCCCTTTGAACCTAAATCTTGGGATCTCTAGTTAACTAGGTTGGGTTGCCACTATGGCGACTTTTAAGTAATAGGTTTTAATCCCATTCTCCTCGATAAATGGTATACTTGCTCTCTGGCTAACCCTTTAGTCAATGTCTTTGACGAATGTGTCGAAACTTACCGTTATACATATGATTTTGTGCCCGTCCTATTGCTGCTTCACTATCACAGTGAATGCATATAGCTGACACATGTTTAGGCCACATTGGGTCTTCTAAGAAATTACGAAGCCATTCTGCTTCTTCTCCTGTTTTATCTAATGAGATAAACTTAGATTCCATTGTCAACCTAGCTATGCATGTCTGCTTGGAAGATTTTCAAGAGACTTTAACACCTCCTAGAGTAAAGACGTATCCACTAGTGGATTTTGAGTCTTTAGTATCCGATATCCAATTTGCATCATTGTACACCTCGATTATTGCTGGATATTTGGTATAATGAAGGCCATAATTCTGGAAATGTCTTAGATACCTAAGTACCCTAATTATCGTTTTTCAATGATCGGACCCTGGATTACTTGTGTACCTACTCAATTTGTGTACCTACTCAATTTGCTTACAGCTGTGACGCCCCAAAAAAAATTTTTTTTTTTTGAAACGTCATAAGATTTTAATTAACAATAACTTGCTAGATAAAATTTTAACTACTAGTTAGGAACTTTTAAGTTCTTACAAAGCCAAAGTCCAACGACAGAATAAAACTACAAGTTCACACACAACGTCACAACATAGTTTAATCCTAATACAAGGGATAACAGGATTTTATTCTGACAAAATATTGACTCTAAGTCATCCAAGGTTCGATATTGGCAGCAGCTCCAATTTCAGCCTCAGTCGCTTCTTCAACATAATCTGGCATGAAACGCCAGGGCAACAAAATATATGCCATGAGTTTTGCAACACAGTAAGAAAACGTAACCAACCTACCATTCTTTTTAAGAGACAAATAATAATATTCTAAACATGAGATAACAATATAATTATACACAGAAATTACAACCATTAGAATAGTTTCAGTAATTTTAATAATTTAGGTGACACTCGAAATCTCACCAAAGAGATTTAACTCACCAACCACTAAGCATGGCAACGGTTAATTTGAAACCCTCCCTTGGTCAAATATTTAAGTGTTACCAACCGTAACTACCAGGGATGCCCACGTCCGGAGTTATATACCCAAGTAGTGGCATCCGTGGTCTGCCCCAAGGAAACGGTCTGCCAGGGGTAAGCAACCTCCCTGTGTGCCACCTGCACATCCACCCTTATTCCAAAACCGAATACCGAAAAGGGTTCAAATACGTCCCGTGCCATCTTAGAGTTTCGTAACACAATTTACGTGAGAATTCTCAAAACCAGGGCTCACCCTGAACAACCGGTGTTAACCGTCAACTCTTAATTCCGTACAGTCTTTAAACCAAGACTCACCCCGAACAACTGGTATTAACCGTCAATTGTTAACTTTGTATATGTCGTTAATCATTTCAGTTAATTTTGATAATCACAAATAACTCCAAATTTTTAATCACAAGTAATGTTATACAACTCATTAAAATTCCCAATCATAAAATATTGCATGTGTCACACAATACTAAATAAAAGTACAGAATTTAAATAAACAATTTATTTAAACCATGGTATGGAATAATAACTTAGATACAAGAATTAAACCCTAAACACACACATGCACAAATTTTTGATTTACAAAATTAGACTAGCATAATATTAAAGTGGTGATTTTATTCTGTCCAGAAAATTTTCAGAGTATATATCTTGCAAATAAAATTATAAATACATTACTTATACAACTCTAAAATTCATATCAATCTACAGGATACTCAATAAACATGTTATGGTTATTTTTCAGAAAGCTTTTCCCAAAAATAACTTATAAATAATTCTAAACAAATTTCAAGGGTGTTTATGACACAGATTTGTCACATTTCCTTATTTTAATTCCATGCTTAAATTTATAGATCAAACCCATAATCTAAGGATTTATTATGAAACTAGACTTCTCAAATTTCATCTTCTAGTCAGAAATTACAAGATTTGGCTTAGTATAGAATTTTAAATAAATTTTCACATACATGGTAAAATCTGTCTCACAGTTTCAGATTCAGTTAGAAATTTGTATAAATTCGTAAAAAGCTCAAAAATTGTTTCCAAAAATTTCTGGATAAACTAGACATCATTATCAACAACTTTGTAGAAGAAATCATCTCAAAATTCTGAGTATAAAATTGTCTAAAAATTCGGGTAATATGCTGGCAGATTCAAGACAGATTATTCTCAACACTGTTTCAGATTTAGTTAAAAATTTGTATAAATTCGTAGAAAGCTCAAAAATTGTTTCCGAAAATTTCAGGATAAACTAGACATCATTATCAACAAATTTGTAGAAGAAATCATCTCGAAATTCTGAGTATAAAATTGTCTAAAAATTCGGGTAACATGCTGGCAGATTCAAGACAGAGTATTCTCAACACAGTTTTAGACAATGTATCAAATGTACATAATCGGAAAAATTTCAATTATATTAAAAAAAATGAGAGGGTTGAGAGGGTTTTCTTACTTAGTAATAGAGTGACAAAATGGTTGAGAATTTTGGCTTCCTTAATCTCCTACTCTTCTTCCTCTCCTATCACTAAGCTTGGTTGCTTTGGGTATTTCTCTCTTCTTTTTTTTTTTTTTTTTTCTTCTCCCGAATGCTTGCATGCACAAGGAAGGCTTGCATGCATGTATATATTGAAGACATCTCTCTCTCCCTTTCATTCTTTCCATTATTTTATTTTCTCAAAAACATTCCATTCCCTTTCTCCAAGTTCTAAGAATGACTTTCTCTAATTTTCATAAGTTCTTCCCTAAATTTTATAAAGGATGGTGGGTTTGGTAGAAACTATGGGTTGTTTGCCCATGGTTTGTTTGTTTGTATTATTATTATTATTATTATTATTTTTTTTTTTTTTTTTTTTTTGTGTGGGTTTCTGAAAATTGACACACTAAGATTTTTAACAAAGGTATTTAGTAAGAATAGTTATTATATTGAATCATAATTAAAATAATTTATAAACAACAAATATTGAACACCCACAAAAGTATTATTCTTAATAATGTCTTGTTAGTGATTGAATTGAGTCAATTTAAAATTAACTTTTACACTAATGTATAATTCAGATAGACTGTAGACAAAATTAATTAATAAATTTTCTTTAAAGAATAATTAAAAGATGGGTTTTCACAATCTACCCTCCTAAAAGAAAATTTCGTCATCGAAATTAATTCGTACCTTTAGACTCGAATAGTTGAGGGTAATTGATACGTATCACATCTTCTCGCTCCCACGTTGACTCTTCCGTCCCACGATGTCTCCAGAGAACTCGAACCAATGGTATAGTTTTGCCTCGTAATTTCTTCTCGCGATGATCTAAAATCTTGACAGGCTTTTCTTCAAATGTCACGTCTTCATCAAGATTAATTTCCTCCCAATTGATGATGTGAGAAGGGTGTGGCTCGTATTTCCGTAGCATAGAGACGTGGAAAACATTATGTACTCCAGCCAGTTGAGGTGGTAGAGCCAAACGGTACGCCTCTTATCCTATTTTGTCCAAAATTTCGAAAGGCCCTATGAAGCGAGGTGACAACTTTCCCTTCTTTCCGAAACGAACAACTCCTCGGCGAGGCTGTATATTCAGAAACACATGATCTCCAACTTTAAATGCTAAAGGTCTTCTCCTTTGATCTGCATAGCTTTTCTGCCTACTCTGAGCGGTCTCAAGCCTTTGCCTAATTAGTTTCACCTTCTCGGTAGTTTCCTGAACTAACTCTGGCCCTAAAAGAGGTGCTTCTCCGACTTCTGTCCAACATATTGGTGATCGGCAAGGCCGTCCGTACAAAGCTTCATACGGTGCCATACCAATACTTGCTTGAAAACTGTTATTGTAAGAGAATTCGACTAGTGGTAAATATTTCTCCCAACTACCTTTAAAGTCCATCACACAAGCTCGAAGCATGTCTTCTAAAGTCTGAATTTTTTCTTTCCGATTGACCGTCAGTTTGAGGGTGAAAAGCTGTACTAAAACACAACTCTGTACCCAAGGCCTTTTGCAGACTTTGCCAGAATTGTAACGTAAAACGAGAATCACGATCTGACACTATTGAGACTGGTACTCCGTGCAATCTAATGATTTCTCGAATAAATAATCGACTTAAAGATTCGAGTGTGGCTGCTGGTCCTATTGGTAGGAAATGTGCCGTCTTAGTTAATCGATCAACCACCACCCAAATTGCATCATGGCCTTGCGGCGATCGGGGTAATCCCGTTACAAAATCCATTGTTATGTGTTCCCATTTCCACTTAGGTATTGGTAAAGGTTGGAGTTTCCCTGCCGGCCTTTGATGTTCTGCCTTCACTTGCTGACACGTCAAGCACTTAGATACGAATTGAGCAACGTCCTTCTTCATTCCACTCCACCAATACTGCCGCTTAAGATCCTGGTACATCTTATTTCCTCCCGGATGAACCGTAAAAACCGAATGGTGAAATTCTTTAAGTACTTCCTCTCTTAATTGTTCGATGTTTGGCACAAAAATTCTACCTAAATACCTTAAACTACCATCTTGATGGAGCGTCCAATCTAGTGAAGATTCCCCGGACACTAATCGGGCCTTGATGAAGTCGGTCTCCTGATCAAACCTTTGGGCTTCCAACACTTTGGTAAGAAGTTGGGGTGTTGTAACTATTGTAAACAACCTACCCCTCCCATTCTGAGTCTCTGGTTGTAACTTAAACTCATTCACAGTGCTTACCATTTCCCATTCTTTAATTGATATGTTGGCTACAATCTCTCTTGTCTTTCGACTTAGTGCATCTGCTACAACATTAGCCTTTCCGGGATGATAGGACAAGGTAAATTGGTAATCTTCAAGGTACTCCATCCAGCGTCTCTGCCTCATGTTCAATCTCTTTGTGTGAACAAGTACTTCAAGCTTTTGTGATCGGTAAATATCTCAAATTGTTCCCCATACGGGTAATGTCGCCATTGCTTTAGGGCAAAAACTACGGCTGCTAGCTCCAAGTTGTGTGTGGGGTAGTTGCGCTCGTGAGGTTTTTAACTGCCTGGATCCATACGCGACCACCTTTCCATTTTGCATGAGCGCACAACCTAATCCTTCTTTAGATGCATCGCAATACACAGTGTAACCCTCTTCTCGTTCTGGGATGGTCAAAATTGGTGCACTAGTTAACCTCTTCTTTAGTTCTTGGAAGGATTTTTTTGTCCCACTCACACTTTACTCCTTTTTGCGTCAAACGAGTCATTGGTTTAGCTAGTTTGGAGAAATCTTGGATGAACCTCCGGTAATAACCGACCAATCCTAAGAAGTTGCGGATTTCTAACACGGTTTTTAGTTGTCTCCAATCTGATACTGCCTACCGCAATCCCATTCCTTGACACCACGTGTCCTAAGAATTTTACTTCATTTAACCAGGATTCACATTTACTCACCTTGGCATATAGTCGATTATCCCTAAGAACTTGGAGGATAGTCCTTAAATGTTGCTCATGCTCTTCTTCAGACCTTGAATATACCAAGATGTCATCAATGAATACTACTACAAACTGGTCAAGGTATGGTCTAAAGATCTTATTCATCAAACACATGAATATTGCCGGTGCATTAGTTAGTCCGAAGGGCATTACTACAAACTCATAGTGGCCACATCTAGTACGAAAGGCAGTTTTTGGTATATCCTCCTCCTTGACTCGTAGTTGATGGTAACCTGACCTGAGATCGATCTTTGAATAGAACCTTGAGCCTCTAAGTTGGTCAAAAGATCATCAATCCTCGGGAATGGGTATCGGTTTTTAATTGTGACTCGATTGAGTTGACGATAATCGATGCACAATCTTAAGGTTCCATCCTTCTTCTTTGCGAATAAGGTTGGTGCTTCCCACAGGAACGTGCTTGGCCTTATAAATTCCTTGTCCAATAATTCTTGCAACTATGTCTTTAGCTTTCTCAATTCAGCTGGTGCCAGACGATGTGGTGCCATTAAAATCGGTGATGTACCAGGTTGTAGTTCAATGGTAAAGTCTACTTCTCGCTTTGGGGGTAGTCCTGGTAATTCCTCTGGGAACACATCAGCATATTCGTAGCCCTAGTTCCATACGATCTTTATCTTCCAGAACTAAGCTGGCTAGCCACCCAACTAGGTGATTGTGCCACTTTGAATTTCCAAGTGTCAGTGATAGGGAATCTTGTCTATCCCCCTTAAATTGGAATCGTGTTCCATCCTGAGAGTAAGCAATCACCGTCTTCCGATAGCGATCAATGGTGGCTCTATGGGCTGATAACCAGTCCATTCCTAGGATAACGTCAAAGTCTGAAATTTCCGTGACTCGTAGGTCGCAAGTTAAACGTAAATTAGAGACTCCTAGTTCACATGATTTGCAGACATTATCTACTTGAGTTTGACCTCCTAGCAGTGAAGCTACACTTATAGGTGTTTCTAATCGTTCAAGCTCTAATCCCAAGATCCACACAATTATAGTAGAGAAGAAAGAGTATGACGTGGCTACGGCCATAGCATAACTAGCATAAGAATTCAAAAGGAATTTGAGCAAACGGTAAAGTCGGATGACATGATAGTTTTGAACTTTTAATAGGGTTAAGATTATGGAGCTGGTGACCAAACTAGATATTTGAATTGAAATTGTGTTTGGCCATACACATTTCAAACCAAACACCTGAGATTCTTCACCCTGTAAAGATTAAAAGAGTGCAATCGATTTTCATGAGAACAACATACAAGATACAATAAACATGACTCAAAAATTGCCAATTGATCATCTTAAGGCAATACTTTGTCGAATTGGAAAGGTTCAATGAAGATAGAGCAGTGATGATTTTATATCCGACAAATTTGGCGTCAACCCAGTTAGCATCAAACAATGATAGTTACTATGATTAGCATAGAGCTCTCAAAAACTATGAGTTACACAATTCTATTCCTCCTAACACATGACACTACTCCTCAATTGAGGTTAAACCTCTTCCCACCGTCCCTAGGTATTCTAACCTAGAGCTCTGATACCAAGCTGTGACGCCCCAAAAAAAATTTTTTTTTTTTGAAACGTCATAAGATTTTAATTAACAATAACTTGCTAGATAAAATTTTAACTACTAGTTAGGAACTTTTAAGTTCTTACAAAGCCAAAGTCCAACGACAGAATAAAACTACAAGTTCACACACAACGTCACAACATAGTTTAATCCTAATACAAGGGATAACAGGATTTTATTCTGACAAAATATTGACTCTAAGTCATCCAAGGTTCGATATTGGCAGCAGCTCCAATTTCAGCCTCAGTCGCTTCTTCAACATAATCTGGCATGAAACGCCAGGGCAACAAAATATATGCCATGAGTTTTGCAACACAGTAAGAAAACGTAACCAACCTACCATTCTTTTTAAGAGACAAATAATAATATTCTAAACATGAGATAACAATATAATTATACACAGAAATTACAACCATTAGAATAGTTTCAGTAATTTTAATAATTTAGGTGACACTCGAAATCTCACCAAAGAGATTTAACTCACCAACCACTAAGCATGGCAACGGTTAATTTGAAACCCTCCCTTGGTCAAATATTTAAGTGTTACCAACCGTAACTACCAGGGATGCCCACGTCCGGAGTTATATACCCAAGTAGTGGCATCCGTGGTCTGCCCCAAGGAAACGGTCTGCCAGGGGTAAGCAACCTCCCTGTGTGCCACCTGCACATCCACCCTTATTCCAAAACCGAATACCGAAAAGGGTTCAAATACGTCCCGTGCCATCTTAGAGTTTCGTAACACAATTTACGTGAGAATTCTCAAAACCAGGGCTCACCCTGAACAACCGGTGTTAACCGTCAACTCTTAATTCCGTACAGTCTTTAAACCAAGACTCACCCCGAACAACTGGTATTAACCGTCAATTGTTAACTTTGTATATGTCGTTAATCATTTCAGTTAATTTTGATAATCACAAATAACTCCAAATTTTTAATCACAAGTAATGTTATACAACTCATTAAAATTCCCAATCATAAAATATTGCATGTGTCACACAATACTAAATAAAAGTACAGAATTTAAATAAACAATTTATTTAAACCATGGTATGGAATAATAACTTAGATACAAGAATTAAACCCTAAACACACACATGCACAAATTTTTGATTTACAAAATTAGACTAGCATAATATTAAAGTGGTGATTTTATTCTGTCCAGAAAATTTTCAGAGTATATATCTTGCAAATAAAATTATAAATACATTACTTATACAACTCTAAAATTCATATCAATCTACAGGATACTCAATAAACATGTTATGGTTATTTTTCAGAAAGCTTTTCCCAAAAATAACTTATAAATAATTCTAAACAAATTTCAAGGGTGTTTATGACACAGATTTGTCACATTTCCTTATTTTAATTCCATGCTTAAATTTATAGATCAAACCCATAATCTAAGGATTTATTATGAAACTAGACTTCTCAAATTTCATCTTCTAGTCAGAAATTACAAGATTTGGCTTAGTATAGAATTTTAAATAAATTTTCACATACATGGTAAAATCTGTCTCACAGTTTCAGATTCAGTTAGAAATTTGTATAAATTCGTAAAAAGCTCAAAAATTGTTTCCAAAAATTTCTGGATAAACTAGACATCATTATCAACAACTTTGTAGAAGAAATCATCTCAAAATTCTGAGTATAAAATTGTCTAAAAATTCGGGTAATATGCTGGCAGATTCAAGACAGATTATTCTCAACACTGTTTCAGATTTAGTTAAAAATTTGTATAAATTCGTAGAAAGCTCAAACATTGTTTCCGAAAATTTCAGGATAAACTAGACATCATTATCAACAAATTTGTAGAAGAAATCATCTCGAAATTCTGAGTATAAAATTGTCTAAAAATTCGGGTAACATGCTGGCAGATTCAAGACAGAGTATTCTCAACACAGTTTTAGACAATGTATCAAATGTACATAATCGGAAAAATTTCAATTATATTAAAAAAAATGAGAGGGTTGAGAGGGTTTTCTTACTTAGTAATAGAGTGACAAAATGGTTGAGAATTTTGGCTTCCTTAATCTCCTACTCTTCTTCCTCTCCTATCACTAAGCTTGGTTGCTTTGGGTATTTCTCTCTTCTTTTTTTTTTTTTTTTTTCTTCTCCCGAATGCTTGCATGCACAAGGAAGGCTTGCATGCATGTATATATTGAAGACATCTCTCTCTCCCTTTCATTCTTTCCATTATTTTATTTTCTCAAAAACATTCCATTCCCTTTCTCCAAGTTCTAAGAATGACTTTCTCTAATTTTCATAAGTTCTTTCCTAAATTTTATAAAGGATGGTGGGTTTGGTAGAAACTATGGGTTGTTTGCCCATGGTTTGTTTGTTTGTATTATTATTATTATTATTATTATTATTATTTATTTTTTTTTTTTGTGTGGGTTTCTGAAAATTGACACACTAAGATTTTTAACAAAGGTATTTAGTAAGAATAGTTATTATATTGAATCATAATTAAAATAATTTATAAACAACAAATATTGAACACCCACAAAAGTATTATTCTTAATAATGTCTTGTTAGTGATTGAATTGAGTCAATTTAAAATTAACTTTTACACTAATGTATAATTCAGATAGACTGTAGACAAAATTAATTAATAAATTTTCTTTAAAGAATAATTAAAAGATGGGTTTTCACAACAACATAGGCTATATCTGGCCTAGTGCAATTCATTAAGTACATCAAGCTTTCGATTATCCGAGAGTACTCTAATTGTGATATGCCTGCACTTGTATTTTTTGAAAAATGAAGACTAACGTCAACAGATGTTTTAGCAGGACGGGCGTCATGCTTTCTGAATTTCTCCAAAATCTTCTCAACATAGTGAGACTCTAATAAAGCATATCCTTCAAATGTTCTAGTAATTTTTATTCCTAAAATTACATCTGCTACTCCCAGATCTTTCATGTCAAACTTTTTGTTCAACATTTTCTTTGTGGATTTAATCATGTCATTATTGCTTTCAATAATGAGCATGTCATCCACATAAAGACAAACTATGACATAGCCTTTGTTTGTGCTTTTAACATAGATGCATTTGTCACATTCGTTTATCTTAAAACCATCTGAAAGCATAGCGTGATCAAAATTTTTATGCCATTGTTTCGGGGCTTGTTTTAATCCATAAAGGGATTTGACACATTTACAAACTTTTTTCTCTTGACCGGGAACTTGAAACCCTTCCGGTTATTCCATATAGATTTCTTCATCCAACTCACCATTCAAAAATGCTGTTTTAACATCCATTTGATGTATTTCCAGATTATACAAAGCTGCAATAGCAATCAACATGCGAATAGATGTTATTCTTGTCACTAGTGAATAGGTGTCAAAATAATCAAGGCCTTCCTTCTGCCTGTATCCCTTAACAACAAGATTAGCCTTGTATTTATCTATTGAGCCATCTACTTTCATTTTTCTCTTGAATATCTACTTATATCCAAGAGGTTTACATCCTGGTGGAAGATCCACCAGTTCCCAAGTATGATTTTGTAGTATTGATTCAATTTCATTATTCACAGCTTCTCTTCACAATGGAGCTTCAAGACTTGATATTGCTTCCTTGAAGTTTTAAGGCTTATTTTTTAACAGGTATGATAGAAAATCTAGACCAAAAGATTTAGAGATCCTAACCCTCTTGCTACGTCTAGGTTCATCTGATTCATTATCATCGTGGTCTTCACTGCTACCCATAGCAGTATCAAAAGTTCTTTTATTTGAACTTTTCTCTTCAGTTTCCTTACTAGGAAAAATGTGTTCAAAAAACGACGCATTCCTTGACTCAATAATAGTGTTTACATGCATATCCAAATTTTCAGATCTATGAACTAAAAATCTATATGTATTACTATTATTTGCATAACCAATGAACACACAATCAACAGTTTTTCGTCATATCTTAGTCGTTTTGGGATTAGGGATTGCCACCTTGGCCAAATACCCCCACACTTTGAGGTAATTGTAGGTAGGTCGTTGACTTTTCCATAATTCATAAGGTGTTTGATTGAGTTTCTTGTGGGGTACCTTGTTAAGGATAAAGTTAGCAGACAAAATCGTCTCCCCCCCACAAGTTCTGAAATAACCCTGAACTAATCAACATGGTATTCATCATCTCTTTAAGAGTTTGATTCTTCCTCTTAGCAACTCCATTTGACTGAGAAGAATAGGGTGCAGTGGTTTGGTGAATGATACCATGTTTAGAACAAAATTCTTCAAATGGTGCATCATACTCACCACCTCTGTCACTCATCACTATCTTTATAGTTTTGCCAAGTTGATTTTCAACCTCAAGTTTATATTGCCTAAAAGCTTCCACGGCTTCATCTTTACTTCTCAATAAGTAAACATAGCAACATCGAGTGCAATCATCAATAAAAGTAATAAAGTACTTCTTACCTCTTCTAGTTTGAACAAATTTTAAATCACAGATACCTGTATTAATTAAACTTAGAGGTTCAGTACTTCTTTTAACTTTATTAAATGATATCTTAGTAAGTTTTGCCTCAACACAAATCTCACATTTATGATTAGGATCAAATTTTAAGTTTGGTAAACATTCTAAAGCAACAAGTTTACGCAATGAATTAAAATTAACATGTCTTAATCTACCATGCTATAAGAAAGAAGACTCAGCAATATAAACAAAAGATGTGTTCTTATTATCAAAAGCCAAATTAGGTACAACCGTTATTACGTTGAGCTTAAAAAGCCCATCACTCACATAACCTCACCCCACATACATTCTACTCTTGGAGAGTACAACTTTATCAGATTCAAATACTAATTTAAACCCATTCTTGATCAACAATGACCCATAAATCAAATTTTTGCGAATCTCTGGCACATGGAGTACATTGTTAAGAGTGAGTTTTTTCCCTAAGGTCATTTTCAACATGATCTTCCTTGTTCTCTACAGTTGATGTAGAGAAGTTTTCCATAAAAAGTTGTTTCTCACTTTCCACCACTTTGTAAGTTGTGAACATCTTCTTATCTGCACAGATATGGCAGGTTGCTCTAGTATCCACCCATCACTCCTTGGGATTACCCACCAAGTTTGCTTCAGAGATTACTGCAGCAAGATTGATGTCTGTCACTCCACCAGAAAGATAAAAATCCTCGGCTATGTTGGCTTGTGCTGGCTTTTTGCTCGAACTTCCTCCGTCCTTGCGAACGTGACAATCCTTAGTACGATGTCCATCTTTGCCGCACACAAAACACTTGCCTTTGAACCTCTTGTTGAACCCGTTGTTGATCCCTTTGTTGATCTTACTAGTGGATCCTCGTTTGGGACCATTGCCATCATGCTTCCGTTTTTTGTTGAACTTTGACCCTTGTCCATGTTCCACAATATTTGCTTTAGTCTGCATAACATGGTTTCCTGACTTCTTGTTGAAACCACATTGTCCTCCTCAATTCTGAGTCGCACAATCAGTTCTTCCAATTTCATCTCCTTACGCTTATGCTTTAGATAATTCTTGAATTCTTTCCAGGATGGTGACATTTTTTCAATAATTGTCGCTACTTGGAAAGATCCATTGAGAACTATCCCTTCTGCATGTATGTCATGGAGAATTAATTGGAGATATTGAACCTGGCTAATAACTATCTTGGAATCCATCATCTTAAAATCCAAAAAACGACCAACAACAAATTTCTTTATACTGGCATCCTCTATCTTATACTTAAGATCTAAAGATTCTCACAGTTCTTTAGCAGTGCTTTTAACACTTTACACATTATACAGTGTATTGTCCAACCCATTGAGGATATAATTCCGACACAGAAAATCATCATGTTTCCATGCATCGACTGCAGCAATCACTTGCCGATCAGTTTTCCCCTCGTTCAGTGCCCGAGATTTTTCATGGATGAAGCGAGCCAAATTCAATGTAGTAAGATAAAACATCATTTTTTATTAATATCTTTTAAAATCATTTCCATTGAATTTTTCTGACTTCTCCCCATAATTTACCGGTACTGTTGGAGTCATCACTTGCACAACAGGTGTGGAGGTCGGAGTAATAACAGTCTCAATATTGTTAGTTGTCATATTTCTGACGAAATAAAAATGTATCAATCACAAATTTATACACAAAAGAAATTACACACAAAATATACAGAAAAATATTTCGTAACAAAATTTCAATGATAAACAGTATATTACTACTATTTTATCAAAGAAATCATTAAACAGTATATTATTACTATTTAAGAAATTAAACAGTATATGACTACTATTTAATTTCCAATACAAAATATTTGTCTGTCTTACACAAATAAATTAAAAATAAAAATCTACTTTAAGATTGTTATACCCATAGTGGTGTGTGTGTGTAAATTAAATGTATAAATTAAATAAACAATAAAATAAAATAATTCAGAAAATAATTATATAAATTATTTTTCGAATTAAATGTTTACAGAAATTAATGTCGAGGCTTGTGTTGGACACAATCTCCTTAAAGTAGATTTCGTCCTCACTCTGGTGCTTCGAATTTTACAGCGTCTACTTCCCAGGATGCAACGACTAACACTTGATTTTACAACACTATAAAATCAAGTCTGGTGAACCAATACTCTGTTGTAACTCTCTCTTTTCTTCCTAAAAAAATAAATGTAGAAACAGATGCAAGAACATAGGAAGAACAGAAGAAAAAGGACAAAATTCTAAGAGAAAAATTGAATGAATTGAATTGCTGGAAGCATGCTTTATATAGGCAGAATGGTGGCTGTTTCGAACAGGTATAAACCTGTTTAGACAGATTGAACAGGTGCCAGAAAGATTTGAATCTATTTGGACAGATTCAGTTTGAGTTGAACATGTTTTGAACCCTTTGAACCTGTTCGGGTGGGTCTGAACTCGTTAGGGATCGGTTTGGCTGAAAGAAAAATTCTAGACCAATTTAATTTTAATTTTGAAAACAAAATAAAAAATAAAAAATAATAAATAAATAAATAAATTACAAATGTTTTTGGCTTAAAAAGATAAGTATTGAGTCGGACAAGCCCCAACCCAGTCCACCCGACGTTTTTGACCAAAAAAGATAAGTATTGGGCCGTTCAAACTTGCCTGACCGGATGGCGTGTGTGTGGTTTTTATTTTGGGTTCAATGGGTCTAGCTCACTTCACCCATAACTTCACCCTTTCACAAACTTGGGTACCCCTTCTAAGTATCCCAACCTAAGGTATATAAACCTATTCAAATCCTTAAACCTTTCTAATGTGAGACAAACACATTTCACAATTGTATAGGAAACCCACCTAAATACATATCCACGAATCCGAAAATGCGCATTGAATTCTTATTCATTCGGAAATAGTTTTGAGCAACCAAATATACGGTTTTATTCACTACGCTGCATGAAACATGAACCCAATTAAAAATGTTAAAAATAATATCCAGATCCCATGCTCAAAGTTAGCAAAAATTAAAGATTTTCAAAGCCATTTTCCAACGGAAACTCATATCTGAAAGTCCTTATATTGTCCCAAAATCACTTAAAACAGAGCTCCGATAACATTTTAGGTCACCAATTGTCGCAAAGGGTCAACTATGTTTGGTAGAGAATTTTTTATGCTAAAATCCGATAATCAGAAAGTTGTAGAAGCTAAAACACCTACTCTAGCTTCTAAATAATCTGTCTAATAAGTTATAAACTTGTACCAAATAATTTGACACAAACTCCCAAATTAAAATAAGCCGTAATGACCTCTTAGAATCTATACCAAACAGCCCAATATAAATCAAGCGTTTTAACAGTAATTTTCAATTTTCACATTTCAATTCACTCCATTCAATTTATAATCATGTCGAATAGATATGTATGGCTTCAAAATTCAAGATCTCTGGCCAACAAAACGAAATGAAAAAGATGAAATCACTTCCATAACACAGGAAGAAAAAAAAATGATATATTGAAACAACGATACGAAGAAAGAAATAAAAAACCTGCTTGTTGTAGATGTTGAAGTAGATGTTTAATAAATACCAGGTTGCAAACATGAAACCCAGCTGCAAAGTCCGACCCAATTCATTCGATTTCTCTGTTTCATCTGCGTTTTCTGGAACCGAAGCAGCCCTGACCTTGAAATCATTCAACCTTGGGTTTGAAATCAACAACGAAACAGAGGTGGCTCTGTTGTTGCTCGAAGCAGAGTAGAGAGAGAAACTTCTGAGAAGAGAGAGGTCAGGTGATTTTGAGGAAGAGAAGAACGAGTGCGAAGCAAGAACTGGTTTAGGGTTATGGTTAGGGTTTCGATTGGGTGGTTTGCGTGATTTGAGAAAGGGAGTGAATGGAGACAGAGCTAATGCATAGCTCTCCATTTTCGACTCTGTCTCAAGCGACAGACACAGAGAGAGAGAGAGAGAGAGAGAGAGAGAGAGAGAGTAGTCAGTCAATCAAAAATTGCACTAGGTAGAAAATTGGCGCTACCCCAAAACGACGACGCTTTTGTTGCTCTTATACAATTATGGTAATGGCATGTTTTTTATTTATTTGTTTTTTGTTTTGTTGTTTTTTCGTAAAATGTTTGATATTATTAAAAAAGTTAGGTTGCAAAAAAAGAATATTTGTTGATATTAAATGTCATGATTGTAACAACGAGATTTGATGAGGTTGTATAAAAATTCAAAAATAAATAAATGAAATCAATTTTATCGCTCATTCAATAAAATAATTTTAAAAATGAATTGTTATAAACTACTTCATAATTTTTAAAATTGCTAATTTTACAACAATCTAAAATCAAGAAAAATAAGTTATTTGCATCACAATAAGACTGTATATATCTAACCTTCTCTAATTATGCAATCATCAAAGTTTTATACACGGTTTTTGTTTACCCTAAAAAAAATCCCATGGAGAGAGCTGCATCATCCAAAAAATGGAGGAGGGGAATGTTTAAAACATCTGACTAAAATGCAATTTGAGCTCTAGTGGGATTAGGTGGTTTTTGGAAGTTAGCATTGGGTGGTTGGCGATTGGCCGTGAGAGGGAGAGAGAGTGAGAGGCTGTGTACTGAATTTGCTGAATCAAAAAATGTGATAATGCGAGGTCTTCACCTATCACCACCACCACCACCATATCCGATGGAGATAATCAACAATGGAGGACCCCCTATTAGCCCCACCATGTACTTGGGTTGGGACCATTCATTTCTCAGCCTTCATCTATTAAGAATGAGTCCACACTATAAGAATCGCTTAATTATTTAAGATTCGTTTTTTCTTTTTAATTTTGTTCTTTTATTTTAAATAATTTATTAATGGTAGCCTGTATGTTAAGTAAATATTTTCTCGTAATTACACAAACATTTTTTTATCATTGGTCAATTATACAACAATTTTTTTTTGTAATTACGCAAACATTCTTGATCAATTACAAAACATAAATCTTTTATTTTTTAACAAATTACAAATACACGCATAAGATTTGTTTAAAAGAAGAATTGATCATATAATATTAGAAATTACAACTACCGTTTGTTATAAATTTTTATTTAACACAATAATTCTTCATGCAATAATAAATTATCAAAATTATTTATTAAAAATTATTTCTCATATCATTAAAAATTATTAATTGACTTAATGATTTATTCATTAACAAAATGATTAATTGAAAAATATTTTTCATATCATTACAAATTGTTAAAATTAGTTATTTGTATATACATGTATTTCTTTTGTTTCTTTATTAGTCCAGTGAATTATCTTAATAATTTTTTTTAGATGGAAAAATTAGCTTAATATTTGTTTTATATTTATCTGTTGAGAAAAGTTATACACCATAATTTCTTTTTTTAATAAATTTAGAAGAAATATTAAAGACTCATAAATTTACCTAAAATGATATGGCAATAAAATTATAGCCTGCATCATTGATTGTATAACAAATAAAAAATGATACACACCATACCACATAATTCTATTATATATCTAATAATTTATTTTATTCAACTTAATAGAATAATATTTTAATTTAAAAAAAATTATCAAAATATAAAACTTAAATATACTATAATAACACAGCCTTTTTTAAACTAGTGTACATATAATTTGCACAAGGTCCACTAGTATATATATATATACATATATATAATTTGCATATCCTGTCACATTCCTACATATAAATCCACCAAAAATAGAAAAATAGAATGGACTTGGATGGACCAGTCAAGTAATTTATGAGATCACACTTTGGTGCAGATACCAAGTGTGCACAACTCCTTGTAATAGTGTAGATATTGCACAAGAACAAGAACAACAATAACAAGGCAAACTTCACTTTGCCCCCAATATTGCACAAGAACAAGAACAACAATAACAAGGCAAACTTCACTTTGCCCTCATGATTTGGGTCATTTGTAGATTACTTTCTTGACATTCAAATATCACCACATAACCCCCTATGGTTAATGAAGTGATGTGTACAGTTAACACCGTTAATATTAGAAGTAAAAAGACTATTTTACCCTTATATATATATATATATATATAACTTTTGTTTAACATTTCTTATTCAACAGGTGGACGAGAGAGAGAGAGAGAAGAATCAATGGGGCTGTCAGAACCAGTGGCAAAAGAGATGTGATGATTTTGATTTTGTTCTTTTTCTCTTTATTTCTTATCATTTCTCACCAAATCACTCAATTAATTATATTCATCAAATAAAGAAATCATAGAATTTAGATCAAAACCCCAAATGAGCAATTCAATTTTATTTCAAAACCTAAACTACAATCATACTTCATGAACACCAACAGTTGTCGAAGAAGAAGAAGAAAACGATGAAGAAGACGATGGTGATAAAGAACAGTTATCCCAAAGAAGGAAGAGTTCAATCTCTGATGCTCTTCTCACCACTCTCTGAAACTCAATCCAAGAATTGAACATTTTGTAAATCTTGTATTGTAAAGGAACTCCTTGGTCTCGTGTGGGTATGTTTAAAAAATTGAAGATCACAAATATATATATATATATATATATATATATATATAAATTTGTGTATATATATATGAAGATCAAAATTATCACATTTCTTTAAGAAAAATGTTTTTTTTTTTTTTTTTGAGGTGGGTTTGTGAGCATCATCATCAACGAAGCACAATAGCTACAGTTTATATATATTCATATATATATATATCAAAGAAGATTATATTTTGATATATATATACAAATATATAACTACAGATTATATACATATAACTACAGTTTTATTCTTGTACCATATTCCCAACATATATACATATATATAACTACAGATTATATATATACATGTATATGCATTAATTTTGAATAGAAATTATATTGTTTAAATTAATTTAGATTTTTGTTTTGGGTTCTTAAGAGTTTTTTATTTTCAGAAGCACTATAATGTTTATTCATTGTTCTTGGCCTTGAGTTAGAGGAAGAAAATGTGAAATTGAGAAAGATGTGTTTTGAAAAATGAATATCTGGATATTGATAATAAAAATGAGGATAGGTTTTGGAAATTGATATAAAGATGAGGGCATTTTAGTCATTCAATTCGGAGGAAAAATCATATTTTCATGCCCATTTAGATATTAGGCGCGTGTTATGCACGGCCTGTTAGAATAGATGGAAAAGTTAACTGTGCACATCACTCTATTAATCATAGGGGGGTTATGTGGTAATATTCGAACGTCAGGGGTAATTCATACATGGCCCAAACCATAAGGGGTAAAGTGAAATTTGCCCCAATAACAATAACAAGAAGAAGATTAGTAGTTTAAAAAAAAAAAAAGACGATTAGGCGGACGAAGAGGAAGAGAAAGAAGAAGTATTTTCTAACAATTATAGTGCTTGACTTACAGTATGCATAAAATATTTTTTCTTGCAGACTCTAGAAAAGCCTTTCAACTGTTCTCTCCCAAACTTGCTTTCCTAGTAATTGAAACCAGTAGCCACTCTTTAGTCATAAAATGCAGCAAACCAGTAACAACTGCCATGTGCTATTCTTAATCGCATTTGTTTCAGAATGCCTAAACAATTGCCGCCAACAACTACTAGTCGAGGATTTTATCCACTTTCTCTTTTGCCTTTTCCTTTTTTTCGTACAAAACTCTTGAATGACAGAAGAATGTTCTACTGAACTTGGCAATGAACTGAACCAGAAAAAGCAATGCAAACCTGCTGTCTCCTACACTGATAAATGAGTGGTCATATTATTTATGAAAGGCAAATGAGTCTTGCAAACGTGAGATAGCCAGTGTGACCTCTTGCCTCAGATGATGGCCTAGCCATGACCGTGGGAGAACTAGAAATCTCCATTCCATTGCCACCTTCACTTGAACGCTGCCTCCTCTTGCAACGATGGGACCCAATAGGAACACTTTCATCAGCTTGGCTGTTCTCCATTTTCCCTTCTCTAACTTCATACATGCGGAGGAGTACCTCAAACGTTCTTACATCTACACAGCACACAATGATTACCAATAACAAACTTTCAGGAAAAAAACACACACACACACAGCAGTCTCCACAAAATCAAGCAAGGTACAGCTGCAATAAAAACTAGAAGTACACCATTGGTCCATTAAAACCCAGAAGAATAAGAGGCAGAAGTGCTTACCAGTAAAATTTGCTCTTAGAGTTTCACAAGAACGTTGTACTTGCTCAATGCATGGTGAGAAGGAACACAAAATCCCATCCTGTTTCAACATTTTCCCAGCAGAAGGAATGGCCAGCCAAGGTTGGGGTAGGTCAAGGAAAACAGAATCGGCCTTCCCACAAAAGTCATCAGGAAAACCCTCGCCTTGAATATCTCTCACTCCCACCGTGACTAAGCTACTCAATCCTGTCCTCTCAAAATCTTCCCTGTCCCACCAAAAAAAATAAAAACATTGTACTTAGTTTTGAAAGTTTGGGTATTTATTTACATGTTCTGCGCATGTAAAGGTGCAACATTTTATCTTTGCATGAATTAATTTGGTGCAACAGGTGGAAGTCAAGCAGAGAATCAAAATGCTGTGGTGCCTTTCTTTAGATAACCATTTTCTTTTAACAATCCAGTCAAGTTTATTACTAATATTAGATAACACCTTGTAATTTAAATTCATCAACACAAAAACAAACAAAAAATAGTAACAAAAAAAAAAAATGTAACCCGACATCAATTTAAGCATACAAGCCTTTTCTTACTTAAGTTAAAACGAGTAGAATTTATAGTTGATATTGAATAACATCACAACTGAACTTCAGTTTGAAGACACATGCTCCTTTCCATTGGTCAGCTTGAAGAAGTAACTTATAGTCTCATACAATGCATCAGCTATATGGCTTGCAGAAAATATGGTAAGAAAAAGAAAAATGGTTGAGATCTCTTTTCTTTTCCTCTTTTTTCATATTTTTTTTTTCACGGCCAAAGAGAAATGATTGAGATCTACAAACAGAGTTTGAGGTATCCTGAAGTGACAAAAAAAGATAGGATCATATCATGTAGAGATACTGATTTCTTACCTAGCCGAGACAGCCCTTTGTTCATGGAAATCAAATGTATAGACATGTCCTGTGGGAGCTACAGCCCTTGCAAGTGAGGTAGTTAAAGATCCACTTCCAGTGCCAGACTCAAGAACCAAACAGCCAGGAACTATTTCCAAGTACATAATAACAAAGCTAATGTCTGCAATATATAGAATCTGAGTTCTGTGGCTCAGAACCAGAGTCCAAAGCTCAGGAGTTGGAGCTAACAAGTAAACAAATCCACCCTTGTTGCTGAGCACCTTGGAACCAAAGGGTTTTCCAATCCAGTCTGAATGTTTAAAAACACCAAAACGGTTCTGGAGAACTGAATTCTCACATACTTTAACAGCCTTCATGTTGTCATGCCTCTCATACACAATAACTAAATCTCCATCACCAATGCAGCGGTTAAATGATATCTTTTTTGAAGGATCAACCGCCAGCATCATTAAAATCTTGTAGGCAATATACAATGTTGGCAAAAACAGTTCCCTGCTAAAACCAAATTAGTAAGACAAGATGTGGAGTATCTCATCAAATTTTGTGATATTTCTCTTTTAAATTTTCACACAACTGGGGCATAAATTCAGTGGAAACTCATGCTTCTATATGCCACTACCAATTTTAATTGAATCTAACACACATTTAATAAACAAAAACAGAAGTGACTAGTTAGAGCCTAGAAAAATACATAATATATATCCTCACATATATATTATCGACTTAATGATTGTGATTTGTTCATACATCAAGTAACTAACTCTGCAAGATATCAAGAGTTAATATATAATCAGACACAGAGAAACATTTTCAGCCCGCACGAGTCACATCCCATATACTCTCATATAAGCCATCATATATTAAGCATGAAAATATCTGGAGAAACAAGGCATTGCAAGGTAGAAATTGTAGGCAATCTGTACAACAATTATGTTAACATAACCAATAAATAAATAGTCTGTAATTTAGAAATCCTTTAAATTTTTATGTATTTTTTATTTTTTTAAGTGGATAAATTGCCCTAACAAGATATAGTCAAGGGCAAACATTCTTGCAGCTAAATGAGAAACAAACTGTTCAGTGTCATCCGAGTAACCAATAGATGATTGATTGGGTCAACATGTTAAAAAAATAAACCATAGAAAGGGTAAAATGTAACTGCATGGATCTGTAATTAACATAAAGCTGAATGAACTAGCTCATTGATGAGTTCCAAAATGAGTAATTATTCACAACCATGCTGATAAAAAACAAAAGTTCATATTAACAAAGCAATAATACAATTAACAAACTGAATCAATCAGCACTGAACACTGGACTGTTCATTCACGAAAAGGGTATATTCAAGCACTACAAGCCATACAATACATCCACAAGGAAAAACAAGAAACGCTTACTCTGAGATATGCAGAGTCAGTTTAATCGAGTTCGACGATGAGCAAAGCTAGAGAGAGAGAGAGAGACCTCGTCCTGGTTCTTCTCTCTCCGTGGATTAGGGTTTATGCGAAAGGTTGTGAAAATTTCAATTGTACCCACTGCGTTATGAGAAACTACACAATCTTTCCCTCAATATGAAGTTTTGCAATAACACCCCGTTTGGTTAAGCTAAAAACTGCTGAAAAGAATTGATGATATCTTTCTCAGTTTCTTAATACTAGTGAAAGGGCCGCGTGCAAGGCACGCTAACTAATAGCCAGTTAGTGCCCATTACATTTGTGCATTTAAATGAGTTTTGAGCTATTGCATAAACACACAAAATTAGCAACTCGATCATGAATACAAGATCGACTCAACAATACAAAGTTTTTAACATATACTATTACTTATACAAAAATAAAAAATAAAAAAACCTATTACAAGATCTATTTTCCCAACAAAATTGTCATTCCTAAAAATATGATGTAATAAAAATAAAGCAATTGTTTTCTCTATTTGACAAATGAACAAGTACTCAATCATCCTTAATGGCAGGACTTGAAATCCCTCATCAATTGTGAACCCACTTTTACTTGGTATATTATGAGTAAGATGAGCCAAACCATGCTTGTTTGTAATGCTGTGAGACCTACCACATCATCTCCTCCATGAACTGAATTTTCTATTAAATCCTCAGCCAGAGTTGCTCTGCATTATATTTGTTAGAAAGAAATATCTAGTTTTCATAATTTAGCATTTCAAATCAAATACTACATTTTAGATCCCATCAACTCCTTCAATCTAGATGTATACCAAATGGATCAGGATCATGTGAATAATCAAACATGATTTGTTTGCAAAACTTTTATTCTACTTGCTTAAAGCATTAAAAAAAAAAAATTAAAACAATAATAAAAAGGTTATCAGCCCTTCTTATTTAATAGTTTAATGGGGACAAAAAAAAAAAAAAAAAAAGCAATACAAAGGTAGACCATAATAACTATTATCAAACATCCTTATTTGCATGGATTGGAGATAAGATAAATAGCTAATCATCCACTTGAAAAGAAGGAAATAGAGAACATACCTACAAGCAAATTCTTACGAGGGTTAGATTCAAATCATTGTGTTTTATGCAGTTCAAACATAGCGTATGCATGCAAATTAAATCATTCAAAATTCAAAGAAAAAATTAATCAACAAGATGGTGCAAATTACATAGCGAGGGAATTTCACATCTAAAAGCTAGACCAAACCCACAAGCTTAGTTTTTTAAGCCTTTCATATTTGATAATTAGCTTTTGGTAATAAGGTCTAGTTTGCTATTAGATGTTTTTAGCAACTTGCATTCACTAAATTGGATCACAGATGGTCATTCCACAACATCAGTTCTAGATTAAGAAGAAGCAAAACCAATGTTGGATTCTATCATAATAGTGTTTTCTTTAATATTTGAAATAGATTTTGAGTGCATGAATGCAAGTGATGTTTTAGGTTAGGTTTAATGATCACATTGAACTACAAAGTACAGGTACAACAATTCCAATAATCTAATTAATCGGTTAGAACCTTCGTCTAAAAATAGATCTTTTACAACATGTGAAAGGAGTTTTTCCTATCCAATCGAAATTTTTTGACAAGTTCCAACTCTTCAGGGAAAATTTGAGTCTAAAGTTGGGGGATGGCAAGAATATTAATTTCTAGAAGGACAAATGGCTTGATGAGAGACCCTAGTTGCATAAACTTTCAGATAATAAGGATGGAAATGTGGCTAATCTTCTCCGCCCAGGTGATCATAATGGTTCTTCGCAACTTAATTTTAGAAGAGCTTTTTTTGTAGAGGAAGAAGACGACTTTTCAAACCTGTTACCTTAATGTTGTGTTTGGAGCATGAATTTGGGTAAGGATTTGAAAAGGAAAAGGGAAAGGTGAGTGAAATGTAACTATATTTCATTCACATTTTATCTACATTTTCGCTTTCCTTTTCAAATCTCTACCTAAATTCATGATCAACACAGCCTAAGTGATAAGTGTTCGGTCTTGAAACAAGATTATGGGTGTGCTCTGTTATGCTATGGGAAACATTGTAGGAATCTTTTAAACATTGGAGTTTTTTTGGTTGAGTGCAGCAAGGATTTGGGAATTTTTTCAGCATCAATTGCTGCTGATGTTTTGTTTGCAATATTTGCTACTAGCGTTATTTGGCTTTGTTTTGGTTCTTGTTTGGTGTTGCTCCCAATTTTGATTGGAATTTGTTCCCTTTTTGTTGCTTTAGCCTTGGCCTTTTGTCTCCACTGACGTATTCATTTGTACACCTTGTACCTTTGTTTGACATCAATATATTTTTTTTTTGCCGATTAAAAAAAAAAATCTAGAAACTGCATAAGCTTCTTTTGCACTTCTAGTATCAGGAGGAAGGACAAGAAATAAATCTCACATTACTAATTTACTTATTAAAAACAAAGAAAAAGAATTATGAAATAAAAATGAAATGAAACAATAAAAGTGAAAATGGTTGTTAGCAACAACACTTCCATTCAAACTGACAAAAGCAACAAAAGCCACCATAAAATGCAAAGAATGTACATTTCAATAAGAGGACTTCAATCTCATTAAATAAAAAACCATGCAAAGTATGCAATGTCAAATGAATTGAGTATCAAATGTTGAATCATTTATCACAGAGAAGGTTCCTGCCCATTTTTGGCTCTTGTACACGAGAATAAATTTGCAAAAGAATGAGATTAATATTGGATTTTAAAGATGATAATTTGAAGAATTCTTTTCAAAATGAATTTTTTTAGTGTACTAGAAAAAAAAATCTCAAACTTGTTCATAATAATAATTATGAATGAAGAATAGTGTATTCCTCTGTTATATGAACACCTAACATGCAAAAGGTAGTAATATTAAGCTTCAAGTTCAACTAAACAAACAACAAAGGAAATTAAGAACTGTATTATATATACTGTTAGGAGACTTCACAATTGTTAACAAAAAATACACATTATCTACATACACAAATGAAAAAAAAAAAATATGAAGCAAGTAACAAAATCTACTAAAGTTAATAGAGGAAATTATATAACTTATTACAAACTCACATCACAAAGAATTATGAAACCACTAAATATGAAGCAAACCATTGGCCAAGACTCCAACGACTATGTGTAGTTTTCCTCACATTTCTATTTAACCCTCCATAGTGGCCCAAGGCGCTGAGCCCCAATCAAATTAAAACATGATTCATACTAATTTGTTATAATTCTCTTTTATGAATGAAACTCAAACAAAAGTCATTTCCAAATCTAGGAGAACAAAAGAAAAAAAAAAAGCAATGAAGAGAAAAGATTGGACCTTTAACTATTCAAATTGACGTTTAAAAGTGATCTTAAGAAATTGTTGAGGTTTATTGAACTTTTCACACAGATGATATATTTTTCAATTTAATCAAAGGAATAAAATTACTAATAAATTTTTAAAAACAAGTATGGCAACCTTTTGCAAACCCATTTCACAAAAGACACCTAATGAGGCAAAGAAAACCATTGGCCAAAAAATCTTCTCTACTTTCACTGGTATTCATTTCACCCATCAATTGATCACTATGATCCACAGTCTCTATTTTACATTGTGATCTTCTCTCTCTACTCTATCTTTCTCTACAGACCATCACATACCTATATATTTTTCTTCTTTCTCTACTCTTTTTTCTTTCCACACTCTTTACCGGTCATCCCTCACCTCTCTATTTTTCTTCTTCTCTTTTCTCTTCCACATCTCTTGAAGAACCTATTACTCACCATGAGGGATCTTCACATCATCAAAAGTCATAACATAATCGCAGAATTTCCTCAATCACCCAATTCAATTTTCCATGTAAAGCCTTGCAATGGACACACTACCAAGCAATAGTCACAAAACTTTGACACACTATGTTCTACAAAACAAATTGCAAAAGCTAAGCACTTCCACACATCACTGGAACAACTACACATCAATGGAACTACTGTAGCTAGTTCTAATGATATTCAACAAAATACACACACAAAACCAAAAAGAAGGAAAATGATAATGATGATGTGAGAAAGGAAGAGACACATATGAGAGAGGAGAGAGAAAATCTATGACAAAATTAGGAACAAATGAAGAGTTGTGTCAGTTGGGTTACCGAAAGTGTATTTTTGTACATCGAGATTGTAGTTATACACATGCATTTCGAAAAATCCAAACTGCATTTGGAGCGATTCATTTGAAATCAAGAAAAATTCAAACCCCATTTGAAATCAAGAACATTAAGCCCTCTGTTTGAGGGTTTTTAAAGGTGAAAAAGTTTGACCCAATTGAATTTTGCAATCTTTTCACAGCAAAATAGATAAATGAATAAAAAAGCTTGCTGGTATGTATGTGCATAGAAAATACTAAAAAGAGAAGACCACATAAACAACAACTCAGGGAAAATTTATATGATGGTCTCCAAAATCACAATTTCATACTAATAAAAATCAGGGTTTTAGGGATTTCAAGCCATACCTCTTCAATAAGAACTCTTTCGAACCAATAAACTACTACGGAAGACAGAGCTCTCAAAGAACCCTTCAAAATCAAGAGACGAAAGTGAGAGATGATAAAGAGCAAAAGAACGGACAGAGAAATCAGAGAGAGAGAAACCATAGATTCGGAGCAAATAGGAGAAAATTTTAGGTTTTAAGAGCCATACCTGGTCTCTTCAATCCTTGCGACTTCGATCTCCACGAATGGAAACAGGGAAGAGACGACCCGAGAAGAGAGAGGGGTTTTTCGTGAGGAAGTGAAGCAAACAAACAAGGGAGAGAGCTGCGCATACTATGGATCCTTTGATAAACGGCTGTAAGTAGGGGGTGTGCGCGGTGCGGGTCGGTGCGGTTTGAGAGAAAAATAGAAATCGTATGGCGGGTGGCGGATTGATAAAAGTGTCACTAGAATTTGTCATTTTCTTTATCAAAAATCGGCGGTTCGGTTGGCAAATAATGGCGGATTTGCCTTGGCGGTTCGGGCGGGTTGGCGGTTTATAAAAAATATAATTCAAATTACAAAACTTAAATCAAAGAGTAAAAAAAATACTAGAGATATCGTGATGTTAAGCATCTTGCGAAGCTTTCTTCTTATGCAGCAAGTGTAGCAACAACATGATAATATCAACGACTATGCCATCAGTTCATTACAAGCATCTGTGGAAGCTACAGTGATCAAATGCAATATATAAAATTCCCCTTGAGCAGTAATGTAATATTATATTCTAAGGTATAGAACAACAAGTAAACTTAAGTAAAAAAGAATTTTTAGAATCCTATAAAACATGATTTAATAGCGGTGCGGGTCGGTGCGGTTTGGAAGAAAAATAGAAACCGGCGGATTGATAAAAGTGTCACTAGAATTTGCCATTTTTCTTACCAAAAATCGGCGGTTCGATTGACAAATAATAACGAATTTGCCTTGGTGGTGCGGTTCGGTGCGGTTTTGGCGGTTTCGGCGGTATTATGCACACCCCTAGCTGTAAGGAATTTGAAGTTAGTTTTCCAAAGAAGAAAAGCTACAAAGCATAAGGCCAAAATCGATTTTTCAACTATTCGAAAAATACTGTCCATATTCGGCTGAAATTACTGCTTACTTTGCATCCGCGTTTTATATATATGGTATAGAAATTGTTATTTTTAAACTTATTTAAATTATTTTTAAATTATAAACGGTAAGAAAAATCTATATAATAAGAGAGAAGGATTTTTAAAAATGTATAAAATATATGAGAGACACATTTTATTTGAATGGCTTAGATGAATCTAGGTGTATATCAATGGTTTAGGTCAATGGGTGGTTCCTGCCTAACACTTTCTCCCTAAGATACAAATAATTTGCCTGTGTATCTACCCTCTGTCTCCCCATACTCTCTGTCTACTATCTGTGTTCCCATACCCTCTATCTACCTTCCCTCTCTGTCTACCGTCTATCCCCTCATTCCTACTCTGCACTGACTTTCTCCTCAGTATCTACTTTTCTTCTCTATCTCCCTCTCTGTCTACCGTCTGTTTCTCCATTGATGAATTCCTTGCTCTGTTTCAATCTTCTGGGTGTGTTTTTGGGTTTACCCACATTGGAAAACTCCTACAAATTTATTGTTGGTGTGATGTATGTTGTGTGTGCAAATTATCTTATTGTGTTGTGATGTATGTAATGTATGGAAAAGTATTTTTAACTGCTGGGTTCAGTGGGTGTGAAGTCATGACTTTAATGAAAACATGACTTTAATGGGTTTATTGAACTGCTGTATTTTTAACTGCTAGATTTATTGAAGAAAAGTATCTTATTGTGTTGAAAACATGACTTTAATTACTATTGGAAAAGTATTTTGAACCAATTCAGTATTATTATTTAGTGTTGAAAACATGACTTTAATTGCTGGGTTCAAGAGAATTGATTATTGAGAGGGTAACTTTTGTGAAAGTTGGGCCGAGCTATGAGATGGTCATTATGGCCCAAAGTACGAAGGGCTGGGTAAAAAGGTCGTAAAGTTACTCCGGCCCAAGAGAGGTAAAAATATTACTCCGGCCCGAGAGAAATGTAAAGTTACTCCGGTCCGGAAGCGACTTGGAGTTAGACCGGTCTCAGAGTTAGTCCGGTCATGGCGTATTGTGGTTAGAACGGTCAGAACCTTGCTACTCGGTGGCTCGGTCTAAACACACCATGGTTTGTACATAAGAGAACCGAGATAAGGAGGAGTAAAAAGGAAGAACCGAATTAAGGATAGTTCGGCCTAACTCCGTGGCTCAGCATAGCCATGATTACTTCGGTCATGTTGGAGTTCGGCCATGGTAAAAACCATCTCACTTGGTTTAAGCAGTGAGGGGGTGTTAAAAGATAAGCATTATCTTTTAGGAGTATGAATCCTAGGAGGACTCTGCATGGAGGAGTAGAAGTCCTACTAGGATTGTGCCACACGAAACCTATTAAAGCTCACAAACATCACCTTTGGAGAGGTAACACACAATTTTGCTTTATGAATACACAGAGCTTTGTCTATTTGTCAAGTTTGCTGACTTAGGCATCGGAGAGGTTTCCGGCACACACCCGCCGGCTAGCTTACGTTTGTGTTTTCAGGTGATAAAGAGACGACGTACAGAGGAACGCAGACTTGATCAACAGGATTATACGAGAAGGCTTATTTCTTTCCCATACAATTGGCGCCGTCTGTGGGAATTGCAGACAGAACAAAACCTCTTGACTAAAGCTTCTCCTCTTTACAAACAATGGCGCACATTGAAGAATTGCCACATTCCGCCATCGACGGGCAAACTCTAGATGGGGGAGCAAGGCGTGAAGGATTACCTTCTATCCCTCCCATGGTAGATTTGGAGCCCCAACGGCATAACCCCAGGAGAGATACTAGGGGAAGACGGACTCACAGCCCCCTTCAATCTCGCTCGCAAAGTCCTGACAGGCAAAGACGGAGGATTGATCCTCAAACTCTGGAAGACCGCGTGAATGAGCAAGATGAATTAATAAGGAAGATGGCGGCGGACATGGAGGCCTTAAAGCGCCAGATGAAGAGAAAAGAAGTGGCGACAGGAGAGGGGCGCAAAAACAAGACGTCCCCTCGCCACTCAGAAAATCGTAGTAGGAATACCACACCCTCGCAAGGAGAGAGCAGAAGCCTCAGGACAGGCGATACTCAATCCAGGTCTTCCAGAACTCACCACTCCAGGTCTGAGAGGACGAGATCTGAAAGATCATACACTGAAGGAAGCACGTATTGGCCCTCACATACGCACCAAACCAGATCTAGACAGACGGAGTTACCCAGATCATCCGGCTTACAAACCGTGCTCGAAGAAAAGGCACGATGCAAGGAGGATGCCAGGTCACGGGATCCACACAGAGTTTCTGACTTACAGCGGTTGGCTCCTCGGACGCATGGAAACGTCGAGGTTAGAATGCCAATACCGCGCCTTGCTTACGAACCAACGGACAAAGCATTAGCAAGGCTGCAGACTTCGCCATTTGTTCCGGCGATTGAAAACGCGCCCCTACCATCAGGCTTCCTTCAGCCCAAATTCACTACATATGAAGGGAAGACGGATCCCTACTCACACTTGAGCCACTTTCGCCAGGTCATGGCTGTATACAGGCGAAACGAGGCCTTAATGTGCATAGGCGACCTAGGCTTGACTTGGTTCGAGAAACTTCCAGAGGGCAGCATAGCCTCTTGGGCGCAATTGGCAGAGGCGTTCGTAACAAGGTTCCGAACAAACACTAAAACCTCGGTGGAAATCGACCAGCTACTCTCCATCGACATGGGCGATAAAGAGACCCTTAGATCCTACAATAGTCGCTACTGGGAGACATTCAATTAGATTGGGGACTGCCCCACCAATCTCGCCATTGCACAATATAAAAGAGGCCTTCCAGTCGGGAATAGACTAAGGGACTCAATCACCATGACGCCACCCCTCACCATGGAAGCCCTGATGGAAAGAGTGCATCAGCACATCAGGGTAGAAGAGGATGGCGCACGAGCCAAAGCAAAATCTGGGGCGACCACAGTACCAGAAAGGAAGACCTCAGCAAAGGTTAATACGGTAGATCGACCGAACAGAAACGGACGTGGTAGACGAAATAACGAAGAAGACCCGGATAAAAGATGGTTGAGAATCCGCACTGCCATAACCACGGTGTTCAAGAAACCGATATATCGGATTCTGAGCGAAATAAGAGATGAGCCTTTCATCAAGTGGCCAGCCAAGCTAGGAGAAGCACAGAAAGACTACGGCGAAAGATCGCAATGCACCTTCCATAAAGAAAAGGGGCACCGCACTGAGAATTGCACATCATTGAGACAGCACCTGGAGGAGTTGGTGGCGGCAGGTCACTTAGATAAATACATTGAAGGAGGGACGCAGCCAGCCCCCCAGGACCATAATAACCCCAATGGGATGCCAATCGACGCCCTGCCTCAAGGCATCATCAATGTGATACATGGAGTTTTTGAACCTGAGCATGTATGCGAGCTCAAAGGATCAATCAAAAAGGCTGAGCACTTTAGAGAGGTGCTAAGTGCCCAACCTGCCATCAAGAAGGGGAAAATAGAGGCAACAAACGTCATGTCTTTTTCGGATAAAGACTTGGAACGAATATACTGCCCTCACAATGATGCCCTGGTCGTCACTCTCCGAGTCAAGGATTTTGACGTCAAGTGGATTCTGATTGACCAGGGTAGTTCATGTGAAATCATATACTACGAAACATTTAAACAACTGAAGCTACAAGACAAAGACTTGGCGCTTGCCGTGTCTCCCCTAATCGGATTCAACTCCATGCCAGAATGGCCCGTCGATAAAATAATTCTTCCAGTCAGAGCAGGAAGCGTGACGAAACAAGTGGAGTTCTGGGTATTGAAGGTCCCCTCCACTTATAACATCATCTTGGGCAGAACATGGCTGCATGCCATGCGATTAGTGGCGTCATCCTACCACCAAGTAATGCGGTTCCCCAACGATACCGGGGTAATTGAAGAAGTCTATAGAGATCAGATCATGTCAAAACAATGCTTCGTCACGGTGAACGGCAGCCGCGCTGCCAAAGGATACGTTCATTCGGTGGAAGAACCTGAGAGCAATGAACTATTCGCAGATGTCAGCAAAGCGGCTGATCAAAAAGCAGTGGAGGACTTGATAGAGGTAAGAATAGATGAAAAGAACCCGGATAAGTTCTTTTTGCTCGGTTCGTCGTTGTCCAGCACTGAGAGATTAGAGGTCTTAAAATTCTTAACCTCCAACATCGAAGTGTTTGCCTGGACACCCTACGACATGCCAGGCATTGATCCAAACTTCATCAGTCACCAACTTAATGTCCACCCATCTACCAGACCGATCATCCAACGAACACGTAGATCGGCACTCCACCATGCTGAGATAGTGGCGGAAGAAGTAGGTAACCTACTGGAGGCAGGAGCAATTAGAGAAGTGCACTACCCAAGATGGGTCTCCAACACAGTTGTAGTGCCAAAAAAGAATGGCAAGTGGCATGTTTGCGTCGACTATAAAACAGTCAACAAGGCGTGCCCAAAAGACAGCTTTCCTCTACCACGGATAGATCAACTGGTAGACCTAACGGCGGGACACAACCGACTTAGCTTTCTAGATGCATACAGAGGCTACCACCAAATCGCTATGCATGAACCAGACCAGGAGGTCACGTCCTTTATAACTCCGAGAGGACTATACTGTTACAAGGTCATGCCCTTTTGCCTGAAGAACGTAGGGGCAACATTCTAACGAATGGTCACCAAGATGTTTGAACCATTGTTAAGAAGAACGATGGAGGCTTACATCGACGACATGGTGGTCAAAAGCAAGGATGAAAATGATCATCTCAAGGACCTAGGAGAGATGTTTGAAATCCTAAACAAGCACAAGTTGCGCCTCAACGCATCTAAGTGTGCATTCGGAGTAGGATCTAGCAAATTCTTGGGCTTCTTTGTGACCAACCGGGATATAGAAGTGGACCCCTCCCAGATCAAAACAATTCAGGATTTGGAGAGACCAAACTCAGTAAAAGAAGTACAGCATCTCACCGGCATGGCGGCCGCGCTCAATCGGTTCATAAGCCGATCGTCAGACAGACTACGCCCATTCTTTCAAGCTTTAAAAGCCAAGTTTGAATGGGACGAAGAATGCGACCAAGCACTGGAAAGCCTAAAACAATACATGTCCTCTCCACCATTGCTGGTCACCCCAATACCAGGAGAAGAACTCTTCCTATACCTTGCAGTCTCTCAGCACGCAATTAGCGCTGTGTTGGTCCGTACGGAAAGAATTCAACATCTGCCCATCTATTATGTCAGCAAGACATTGCTGAGAGCCGAAACAAGGTACTTGCCATTGGAAAAACTTGCATTGGCCTTAATGATGGCCTCCAGTAAATTGGCACACTACTTTCACGCCCACACCATAGTTGTCCTCAGAGCTTTTCCACTAAAAGCTTTGTTTGAGAGGGCGAACTTTTCTGGGAGAATCCTGAAGTGGGCAGTAGAGCTGGGACAGTTCGACGTCAAGGTCCAACCTAGAACCGCAGTAAAAGCCCAATCTTTGGCAGACTTCGTCGCAGAATTTACTCCTGAAAGTCATCATATCTGCCCAGTCGACCTAACTGACACAACCGAACTAGGGATGGAAGATAATGCCGGAATAGCGCAATCCCTAGCAGAAGGTACTCAGTCAGACTCCAAGGCAGACCAGACTAAAGACAGTAAGGAAGAAGCAAACCAAGCTACAACAAACCAAGACTCACCAACAAATAAAGACTTGGTTCAATCAGATAGCAAGGGGCAGACAGCAAGCATGGACCTTGAAGAAAACACCAGCAACATTCTTGACCCCACGACATCATCTGACCCCTCCACTTGCTAGAAGCTGTTCGTTGGTGAGATGTGGAAGCTCTTTGTGAATGGAGCATCCAACCGGCATGGTGCAGGACTTGGCATAGTCCTCATCTCACCAGATGGCCTGGTTGTGGAGCAAGCAATCAACCTTGGCTTCCCAGCATCAAACAACGAAGCAGAATATGAAGCACTTTTAGCAGGACTCAGATCAGCATACCACATGAAGGCCACCGAATTAATGGTCTACAGCGACTCACAGTTGGTGGTAAACCAAATTTCTGGCGACTATGAAGCAAAGGATGATAGGATGGCCAAGTACCAAGAATTGGTCAGAACAGAAATCAAGAAATTTGAAGTAGTGAGGATAGAACAGATAGGCAGGGAGGAGAACAGCAGAGCAGACGAACTAGCAGGCTTCGCCTCAATGGCAGACATCTCCATCCCTCATCCACTACTGATCGACTACCTACCTAGACCAAGCATTGCAGACCCCGAAGCGGAAGAAATATGCTGCGCCAATCTAGGCCCCTCTTGGATGGATCCCATCATACTATTCTTAAAAGACGGCATCCTACCGGAAGAGAAGAAAGAAGCCAACAAAATTAGAGCAAAGTCACAGCGATTTTGGCTCTCCCCATCTTTGGCATTATACAAAAAATCGTTCTCAGGACCCTATCTAAAGTGTGTCTACCCCAGCAAAGTGGAAGCATTCTTGTACGAGATATACGAAGGGGTATGCGGAAGCCATCAAGGAGGAAGATCGCTAGCTTACAGGGCCATTTCACAAGGATACTGGTGGCCATATATGCAGATAGACTTAGAGAAATATGTGAAGAAGTGCGAGAAATGCCAAAAATTCGCACACCAAATACATCAACCAGCTAGAGAACTCCTACCATTAACTAGCCCATGGCCTTTCGCAATATGGGGCTTGGACATAGTAGGACCACTTCCAACAGCACCCGGCAACAAGAAGTTCTTTCTCGCAGCAACAGACTACTTCACAAAATGGGTGGAAGCAGAAGCATTTGCATCAATCAAGGAAAGAGATGTGAAGAAGTTTGTCTGGCAAAATATCATCACTCGGTTTGGAATACCAAAAGCCCTAATCTCAGACAACGGCACTCAGTTCGACGGTAGAATCTTTATAGGCTTTTGTGAAAAGTACAAGATAGAGTTCTACAATTCTACACCAGCGTATCCTCAAGCAAATGGCCAAGCAGAAGCATCAAATAAAGTTGTCTTGGATGGACTGAAGAAAAGGTTAGAGAAGGCAAAAGGCAAGTGGGCAAAAGAACTTCCTCATGTTTTATGGGCTTACCGCACCACACCTCGACGATCAACAGGAGAAACACCATTCTCCTTAGCCTACGGAATGGAAGTAGTAATCCCACTGGAAGTTGACCTCCCCACAATTCGAAGCGAAAATTTTGATCCCGACTTAAATGGAGAGGCCATAACATTGGAGCTCGACCTCGCCGAAGAAAGAAGAGAAAGAGCACTAGTCCATATTGCCTCGTATCAACCAGAGTTATCCAGGAAATACAACAAAACGGTACATCCAAGACAATTCAAGATCGGAGATTGGGTACTGCGCAAAGTGATGGGAAACACCTTAATACCAGGAGATGGCAAGCTAGGGCCTAATTGGGAAGGTCCTTACAAAGTGGTTGGGTTAGCAGGCAAAGGGGCATACCACCTAGAAGACAAGGACGGCAAAGCAATCCCTAGACCTTGGAACACCGCCAATCTCAAGTTATTTTATTTTTAGCTCTCCTCTTTCAAACACGTGTAATTTTTTCTTTTCTCAATAAAACAAATCAATTCTTTTTAACATAAGTTGTTCTCTGTAAAAGTTAGCTCAGGTGAAGTTAGGAATATTGCAAACATTATTCTAAGTTGGCTGGAAAAACTAACTTAGAGGTTGGCTGGATTAAACCAACACCCTTCCTAAGTCCAGGATAAGGATCTAGGCTGCAGGACGTTTGGTCGGAACAACCAAACATTTTATTCTAAGTTGGCTGGAAAAACCAACTTAGAGGTTGGCTGGAATAAACCAACACCCCCCCTAAGCCCAGGATAAGGATCCAGGTGCAGGACGTTTGGTCGAAATAACCAAACATTATTCTAAGTTGGCTGGAAAAACTAACTTAGAGGTTGGCTGGATTAAACCAACACCCTCCCTAAGCCCAGGATAAGAATCTAGGCTGCAGGACGTTTGGTCGAAATAACCAAACATTATTCTAAGTTGGCTGGAAAAACTAACTTAGAGGTTGGCTAGATTAAACCAACACCCTTCCTAAGCCCAGGATAAGGATCCAGGCTGCAGGACGTTTGGTCGGAATAACCATAATTTTATTCTAAATTGGCTGAAAAAACTAACTTAGAGGTTGGCTGGATTAAACCAACTCTTTGTACTCTTCAGCCGAAGTAAGGGTATGGCTGAAGAGTGGTTGGCTAGATTAAACCAACTCTTTGTACTCTTCAGCCGAAGTAAGGGTATGGCTGAAGAATGGTTGGCTGGATTAAACCAACTCTTTGTACTCTTCAGCCGAAGTAAGGGTATGGCTGAAGAGTGGTTGGCTGGATTAAACCAACTCTTTACTCTTTCAGCTGAAGTAAGGGTATGGCTGAAGAGTGATTGGCTGGATTAAACCAACTCTTTGTACTCCTCAGCCGAAGTAATTATGTCGGCTAAAGAGTGGTTGGCTAGTAAGCGTAGTTAGATTGACCAGCTAAAACCAAGATAACAGTTGGAAGTGAAAAGATCATGGAAAAGTCATTACAAGTACAAACATGCACATCAACCGAAGTAAGAGTTCAAAACAAGAAAATTTTCATTCATCAAAAAGCAAATACAAAGGAGGGGCCGCAGCCCGGTTACAAGAACAAAAAAGTAAACAACGAAAAGAAAGTACAAAATCAAACAAAAAGGTCTTCAAGATCGGCGTCAATGTCTACTTGAGCACCGGTTGCAGCAGGAAGATCAGTCTCAGTAGCAACTACGTCAGTCGGCGGGGGCTCAACAGTCAGGTCTTCAGCCGTTGGCTCCAACCGAGCTGATTGGTCGTTGCCCTGCTCATTGACAACTGAAGTAACAGTTGGTTCATTTTCTCCATCTTCATCATCTGAATCCTGCAAAAATTGTTGTTGGACGAAAGCAGCATACTCCGCCAGTGAGGCCGGAATAAAATACTGAAAAGCATTATAGACCTCGGTTTCGGGCCCACAGCCGAGCTGCTCCACAGCACTTCTCCAGCCGCACTTGAAGAATAAATCCTTTGCCCCCTCGCATTGCGGAATGTAGAGGCCCTCCGCCTCTTTGAAACCTGCGGCGTTGGCATCACCGACCTTCTTCTTCAGATCAACTATTTCGGCGTCCTTTTTCCCTTCGAGCTTGACTAGCTCACGAAGGTACTTGTCTTTCATTAAGATCAACGCCTTCTGTTTGTCAGCCTCAGCCGAGGTAACTAGTCCAGTTAGACGAGCTACCTCAGCCTCTAGCTCGGCCATTTTTTGTTGGAACTTCTTCAGCTCGGTTGTTTTTTCTTCAACCTCTGCCAAGGCTTGCCTAGTCATTTTCCTGAGCTCCAATACTTTTTGGTGGGCAATTTGGCTCTTTTGAAGAGACTGAAATGAAAGGAAAGAAATCAATGAGGAAACCGAACTGGAAGTTGGGAAATTTTTTTTTTAGAAATTAGGGGCATCATACCAAGATCATGGACTTGGTGGCCGACCGAATGGCCTTTAGCTCGGTCAGATTTTGGTGGTGTTCCATGTCTGCTGGAAGGCACACACTTTTGGCAAGATTGAAGGCCATCATGTGATCCTTCTCAGCGACCACCGAATCGGTATCTTGAATAAGGCGGTTCTGAAATTTCAGCTTCGGTGCCCACCTGGAAGAGCCAGCCCGGTCAGAAGACTCCGGCTGTGGGATTGGTGGAGGGATGGATTCGTCCTCATCCACAAGTTGTTGTTCGGTCGGGGTAGATCGGGCGCGCTTAGAGGGGCGTGATGAAGAAGGCTGTTGAGAAGGAAGGGCCACAACGGCAGGCTGCGTTTGACTTGGTGGCAGTACTTCGGGTCTGTTGGTTTCGGTCAAGAGGGCCCTGACCCTGTTTCTTTTGGCCATTTCTTCTTCAGCGGTTAGTGGGATTAGTCTGATTTCTGGCAATGTTGGGTCCGGTTCTGGGGCCTCTTCTAGTAGAAAGTCGGTCACTCTCGCTTTTCAGCGACCGCTGTATCTATAGGTCGGCTCGAATTTTAGTAGCTTGGCCCAACTACGTTCTGGATACTGTAGTGCGGCGCGCAAAATCGCTAGATTTGGGTAGCTATATAAAGAATGAAGGTGGGTAGAATCTGCGAAAGAAGAACTGTTAGTCCGGCTGAAAGACTAAGAAACCGAAATACAAAATAGCACGCAAGAAAACCGAAGTAAATATACCGGGTTCTCCTTTTTTCCAATTGATCCTTCGGCCAAGAATCTGGGCTTGGTGATCCTCAATGTTCCCAGACACCCAGAAAAAATCGTCGTCGTTTAAGGCTTTATCCGGTGTGTTCTTTATTATTTTCTCACGACGACGGCGTATTCTGAGATAATACACCCAGCCGTCTTCCTTCGAACCAATGGAGTATTGGTGAAAGATTTCGGCCAGACCAAGGTTGAGACCGGTTTGGCGGTTCAGTTCGGCTATACCCATTATTATACGATAGGAGTTGGTGGATAGTTGGGTGGGGCATAGTCTGGTTTGCCTAAGAAACTCACAAATTAAGGGTTGGACTGGAAATCGTAGTCCGGTCTCAATTATGGACAAAAGGGTAAAGGGAACAAATCCTTCATTATCCCAAGGAATGACATCTTTTTCGGCTAAAATCAAGTGGACGTCATCGGGTATATTGTAGTCTTTTCTGAATTCGGCTAGGCCGCCCGGAGTATTTACTAGATACCTATACTTCCCCATTTATTGTATAATTTATGAATAAATTAAAGTTCGGTCCAAAAAATTGTCTCAGTAGCTCGGTTGAGCGCGCAGAGGAGTGCCTGGGCAACCTAAGTCTGCAAAGTAGAAAACAAAGGGGTTAAGCACAGATCATTGGACCGTGTTACAAAATAGAAGTAAAAAAATAGGAGCCCTACTTCGGCTATGTGGATACTACAGGTTCTATCTCGGTTTCTGCAAAGAGATTGGTAGCCCGGTTTGAGCAGGGCTTTTATTAGTTCGGGCTTGGTAAGCGTGTAGATATCTCGGTTGTGGAAACGGTTCTATTTGGCCGGTTAATCGCCTAGGGGCAGCTTTCTGAGTTCCATCTAAAAAACTAAGAAAGCTGGTTTAGCCCCAAAAACCTAGATCGGTTGGAGTTCAGGTATCTCAGTATACTAAGTGCAAACTTAGTTCGGTTGATTACCTCGGCAAAAGTCTATCAAGAAGTGGTTTGACTTATTCAAAGCTACTGGTGTAAACATGAAGTGTTCGTCCGGTTGCAAGCTGACTAGACTTTTACCTAGCTTAAACAGTATCCTAGTTCGGTTGCATCATGATTTTGGATCAAAAACCAATTTTCTACAAGATATTACATATACGCATGTGTTCCATTATTAAGTTTTTCCAGAAAAGTACAGAAGCAAAGCAAAATGGAAAAATATGTTTCGCAAAAGCACAGAAAGCAAAATACGAAAACAAAGTAAGATGTACAATACTTACCAGATGAAGAAGCAAGAGCTGAAGATGGAAGCAAAAAGCAGCAGATCACGAACTCTTTCAAAAAGACGAAGAATAGTGAAGAACACGAGCTCAGAAGATTGAAGAAGTAGTAGAGGCACAGAGAGGGAGAAGTTACAAAATATGACAAAAATGAAGAGGCTCATTTTAGGTAAAGGGAAAATGGTGGGACTGTTCAAATTTCATGAAGTACGAAGACGGCGTGGCAGCCGTCCTCAGTCAATCAGTGCGTGCCACGTGTCCTGGGAAGAAGGAACGATTTAGTTGCTGTGGTTAAAGAGACGTTTTGGCCGAACAAGCAGAGCCCAGTGTAAAATTAGCTCAGCTGAAAGGCTTAAGAGTTTTAGCTCGGCTGGAAAGGCTAAAGGGTTTTTTAGCTCGGTTGGAAAGACTTAAAAACTTCAGGTTGGCTGATAGACAGGTAATCCTAATCATGCTGTGCAAATGGAATTAAGGGGCAATTGAAAGGGTAATTTTTGTGAAAGTTGGGCCGAGCTATGAGATGGTCATTATGGCCCAAAGTACGAAGGGCTGGGTAAAAAGGTCGTAAAGTTACTCCGGCCCAAGAGAGGTAAAAATATTACTCCGGCCCGAGAGAAATGTAAAGTTACTCCGGTCCGGAAGCGACTTGGAGTTAGACCGGTCTCAGAGTTAGTCCGGTCATGGCGTATTGTGGTTAGAACGGTCAAAACCTTGCTACTCAGTGGCTCAGTCTAAACACACCATGGTTTGTACATAAGAGAACTGAGATAAGGAAGAGTAAAAAGAAAGAACCGAATTAAAGATAGTTCGGCCTAACTCCATGGCTCAGCATAGCCATGATTACTTCGGTCATGTTGGAGTTCGGGCATGGTAAAAACCATCTCACTTGGTTTAAGCAGTGAGGAGGTGTTAAAAGATAAGCATTATCTTTTAGGAGTATGAATCCTAGGAGGACTCTGCATGGAGGAGTAGAAGTCCTACTAGGATTGTCACGACCCAAACCCGGCCCTATGGGTTTAGCACCGTAACCGGCCAGTAATCCGAGATTACCGAAGGCCTGCTTAACAGAAATACAGTAAAACAGAGTACAGGGCCTGGCGGAAGCCAATACAGTAATTAAACAATGTCCAATGAGCTGTGACAGTCTGTATGCAAAAGATTTTCCATGCATTCCTACGTAAACAGTACTGAACAGTATGTACAATACTTACATCCATTCAAACTAGGGACTCGACCCTACATAACAGTACAGAAAACACTCCGTCTGTACAAAACAGTACGGTCTATACAGAACAGTAAAACAGTACAGAAGGGGGAATTGTAAAAGACCCCTAAGCCTTAACAGGTAGGCTCGGAACCTCGCAGTGAGGCACATAGGCTGGCTTGACAAAACTGGAGTTACCCTGACGCTCCTAGCTCCGATCTGGTGCCTGTACACCTACATATATATATGAGCAGTGAGCCAAAGCCCAGTGAATAACATAAAGCGTAAAGGGGTTTAGAATGAATGTCCTTACAGTAATGAAAACAGTTCAATTCAATCAGTATTTCAGTTGTTCAGTACAGTAAACAGTCATATGTGGTGCATCCATTAGCATAACAGTAACAGTAGGTCTTAAAAGACCGAACAGTAATGATGGCCATCGGTCAGTAAACAGTAGTGGTTCCACGAGGGAACCGACAGAGATCTCTGTAACAGTAACAGTAACAGTAAACAGTAGGTACTAAGGATGCCACAGTACAGTTCAGAAATAAAGGACATACATTCATTCAGTAATACCAGTTCAGTAAACAGTTCAGTTCAGTATTCAAAAGATATCAGTTGAACATATCTTTACACAATTGTTACTCACAGAGTTCTGGGCTACAGTATGCTAGAGCGTGTCTCCCCAGTTGCCAACCCTACACAGTTCACAGGTTGAACACACACTAAGCTACACAGTTGGGAAATCTTATAACTTAATCCCTAATTTGCCTTGGTGTGTTCTACAATGATATCCTCATCTAAATGTCTTAAACTAGGCCTAAGAATGCCTAGGATGGGATGAGGATGCAAAAATACACTTAGAAAACATTTCGCAAAGTTTGCTGAAAATAGGAGCCTCGCTCGAGCGAGACTTTCTACGCTCGAGCGTAAGTCCAAAATCAAAGGCTTCGCTCGAGCGAGGAATCCTTCGCTCGAGCGGTCTGCAAAACAGTAAAAGTACTGGATGCTGAAATTTTACGCGCGATCGTCGCTCGATGGTCGCTCGAGCGGAGCCCTGGACAAAGGTGCTCGCTCGAGCGGGGAATCCTTCGCTCGAGCGAGGAAGCCAAATCTGGAATTTCCAGATTTGCCTCCCAAGCTCAAACCAAGCATTCAACCACTCCAAACTCGACCTCTTGGGCCCAAATTCTGGAAAACATCATTAAATTCAATGTATAACAAGTTTCAAAGCTCAATTTATGAATTCAAGCCCCAAAGGTGAGTCAATTAAAACCATATTCAAACCCATTTTCAAGAACAACATTCAAACATGTCATGCATGAGTTTTTAAACCAAATTAAATCTTCAAAGCTTGTTCAAATGGGCTCATTTCTTTTCAAACCAGTTGGAAACATGGTCTATAACAACAATATGAGCATGCATGCACTAATGTCCATGTACTCAACCTCAAAATGCAACAATACCAACATGCATGCAAGAAATGATCTTCAATCCATCATTAATGAACCAAATCATAACTTAGCTCTACAAATTAACATGAATCATGCAAGAATGAACTCAAGAACAGCAACAAGAAGATGGATGTCCTACCTTAGTCTTGTAGAATTAGGAGTGAGGGAGCTCAAATATGCAAATACACTTCAATTACCAAGCAATTCTTCAAGTTTCCAAGGAATTCAAGGTGAATTCACTTTAACTCCCTACCTCCCTCTCTCTAGTCGGTGGTGTGCTCAAAATGAGCTGATGAAATGTGTATGTGTGAGCATAATGATAATCAAAGATGATCCAAGTAGTGGGCCACTTAAGTGGCAAAATGGTAATTAAGTCCAACTCTTTAATTAGCTTAATTTAATCTAATTTAATCATACCTAATCAATTTTCAGATAATTATACTATAAAATCACATAAATTATGAGGGTCACAAAACACTAATCGGTTTCAGATTCGGCCGCCGATAAGGCCTTCAATTAGCAGTTTAAACATATGAACATGAACAGATAATCATACAGTCAAACAGATATAATGCAATTTAACTAACATATACTCAATCAATTCGGTTTCCAGTTTCAGTCAGTCAGTTCAGTACTTTTAATCAGTTCAATTATCAGTCAGTTATCAGTCATTATCCGTTTCGTTTAACAGTAATCGGTGATTATCGGTAATCGATCAGTCATTAATCAGTAAACAGTATGAGGGTTGTTACAAGGATTGTGCCACACGAAACCTATTAAAGCTCACAAACATCACCTTTGGAGAGGTAACACACAATTTTGCTTTCTGAATACACAGAGCTTTGTCTATTTGTCAAGTTTGCTGACTTAGGCATCGGAGAGGTTTCCGACACACACTCGCCGGCTAGCTCACGTTTGTGTTTTCAGGTGATAAAGCGACGACGTACAGAGGAGCGCAGACTTGATCAACAGGATTATACGAGAAGGCTTATTTCTTTCCCGTACAATTATTATCTACATTTCTCTCATTATGTTCTTCTTCTTGATTTTTTTTTTCCTCTCTCAACTTTTGCCTTCATCAGAGCTTACTTCGACTGTGGATCACTCTGACCGCTCTCATCGTTGTTCACTCCGGCTACGACATCACTTCGGCTGCTCAGCTGGGTTAGTTTATTACTTTGGTTCTTATTTTTTTCTTTTGTTATTGCTTTGCCTTCATCAGAGCTTAGTTTTTTTCTATTGAGTAAAACTAAAGAAGAAGAACTGTTTTTTATCACCAAATCAGTTTTTTTTTTTTTATTGAGCTTAGTTTTTTTGCCTTCAAGTTGACTCTATTTTTTATCACCAAAATCAGTTGGCTCTGTTTTTTATCACCAAAATCAGTTATTGCTTTGTTATGTTTTTTACCAATTTTTCCATTGACTACATTAGATTTTTTGAATTCCTGCTGTCGGATATTAACTGCATTTTCAGTGTGTTGGCTCTGTGCTTATGGTTATTTACTTCCAATATTCAACCATTAATTTGGTTTTTTCGGAGTCATAGTAACTCCCTTTTTTCAGAGACATGTTAATAATTTTTAAGTTATTTACAGAACCAAACAAGCATCAAACATGTAGAAGTATAGCATGGGCCAGTGGGTATGAAGTCGATATCCATGCAGTGTTGTTAGTGAGTTGCTATGACTTTGCTCAATTTGGAATAGTCAGAAAAAGAAAATTATTTTCTCCATTTTAGCTCCAAAAACTCACGAACATTAAATAGTTCTTTGACTCTATAATTGATTATTCTTTTTAGGGGTCCAGATGATGATATGGACAAAAAATTTTTTTTTTTTTTATTTTGAGAGCTAAAATCATAATTAATTTCAAACTCCAAATCCAACATCTTAAGTAATAGATTCTAATAAATTTGTAAGCTTTTTAAGTGTACACATATAAACATATAGAAATTCCTATTTATTAGGTTAATAACACCTAAACTCATGCTCACATGCATATATATTATTGGATAGCATCTAAACTGTAATCAATTTGTAAGCTTTTATCAATAGAATCTAAACTGAACATATCAATAGATTAAACATAAAGAAAGCTGCAAAACACTAAATTTATGAATTCATTCATATAAGAAATTTGAAATTTGAAATTTGTAATTAATAATACTCACAAAATGTAACCGATGCTCCGGAATAATACTCACAAAATCTAAACTAATAATACTCACAAAATTTATGAATACGGATGCTCCGGATCTCTTATATCCCTCACCAAATGTAATCAATTCAAGTCAAAGATCACAACAGTTCAAATTCCAATAACAATCCTCACTATTAATTGAATTGACCTCAATTCACCTAAGTATAACATGGCCCTGTTTTAAGTTTCAGAGGAGTTTCAAAGGTGTGTTGAACTTTATTTCCTCCGCATCTTTAGGCACGGGTTACCTTAATGGATTATGAGAGAAATGTTTGTTTTGAATCTCAATCTTTTTATATTTTTTTTAGTTTCTTCATATATTCTCTCTATATGATTTTTTTGTTAAAAAATATTACAACTTCTCTTTAAAAGATACTCGGTCTTCTTATTTGGTATTTACTTAATATTAATATTAATAAAAAGTTTACACACAAAATAAAAAAATAAAAAATGTCTCTAATTTTGAAAATAAATGCAATGAAAATGCCTCTGTTTTGAAAATAAATGCCTTTATTTTGAGGGGATTGAAAATAAACATTCATCTCCATTTTTAATTATATAAATGCCTCTGTTTATGAGAGAGTAAAATAATATTTGTTTATAATTAAAAAAAGTCCATTAAACCAGTGAATAAAAAATAGGGCAAATATTTTGGCCAATATTTTGTATTTTGTGTTTGTGTTTGCATACCCCAAGGCAACCGCAAACAATATGTAAGCAAAGTTTGTTCGTAGCTCATGAAAATACAACATGTTCAGGGGCCAAAGAGCTGTACCAAACGAAATATTGCACCCCCTCCACAAATGATTTGCCTAAGATACAATTCTTCCAACAATCTAAATCTACATCAAAGTTTAAAATTCCCACCGACCATTCTTTAGTTTGTTGTATGGTTACTTGATCTGAAATGAGTTTTGAACATCTGATCAAGTAGAAAGCTAAGCCACTTTTAGTTATAATAAAACCACCACAATGGATCATATTTAATTAGCAACTGTGTCATCATTAAATTTGAGACCCACAACAACAATAAAGGTGTGCTTTGTTTAGTTTGAGAGCTTTGTTTAGTTTAATTACAAGAAAGCTTTATTTTCTTTGGCCAATATTTGGGTCAGACAGTTTTGACCAATATTTTGTGTGTCTTTTTCTATCCTTTTTTGTGTTTGTAAGGGTTTGTATTTTGTGTTTGTGTTTGCATACCCCAAGGCAACCACAAACAAATCCATATGTAAGCAAAGTTTTTTCAGGGGCCAAAGAGCTGTAGCAAAACAACTTAGTATGAGCTTAACAACTTCGAATAAAGTGATTGAAATAAAAAAATCATTAAAAAACACATTTAAATCTAATCATTTTTAGAAAATATTTACATGAAAATCACAACCTTTCTTCACCTTGCACCTAGTCCTACCTTTGCTGCTCGCCTTGATGGATAACATGTTGAACAAAGAAATATCACCTCTCTTTTGGTGACACAGATGAGGCTCCAAATATTAATTCATTTCTTTGATAGGTGGCAACAATTAAAGAAATCACACTTTCTAATTCTGTTCATCTTAATTTGTTCATCTTTCTCTCAATTTTGTTCTAATTTTTGTTCATCTTATTTTTTGTTCATCTTATTTTCTATTCATCTTAGTTTGTTTATTTTTTGTTCATCTTATTCATCTTAATTTGTTTATTTTTTGTTCATCGTAGTTGACAGTTTTTGGCCAATATTTGGGTCAGACAGTTTTGGCCAATATGAAACCATATGTAAGCAAAAGTTTGTTTCCAACTCATGAAAATACAACATGTTTAGGGGCCAAAGAGCTGTAGCAAAAAAACTTAAAAATAAAATACCCTGTCCACATAAAAATAAAATTCCCACCAGCCATTCTTTCTAAGATTGTGTTATGCATGGATTGGGCATATATTTTCCTTGGTGTATGTTTTCATTTGACTGTTGTTTTAGACCAATATTTATTTTCATTTGACTATTGTAAATTGACTGTTCTTTTTCCCTTACCCATTCTTCTAATTATCTACCTTCAATTTGTTGACACACAACATCAAAATTGATCATTTTTGTTCTAACTTAACCCAAAGGTTTGCTTTGAATTAGTTGTTTGTGCACCAAGTTTCTCAAATTGGTTGTTTGGCATAAACAGACCTTAGGCATAGGTTATGGGTTTGCTCAGAAAATGTGAGTTTGAGACTATTGATCTGAGAGGGTATTTGGGACTTGGTTTGTGGTTATTTGGGACTTGGTTTGTGGTTAGTGCTTTATGTTGTAGAAATTGATCTGAGAGGATAGGGACTATTTGTTTGGAGCTATTTAAAAAGAAAGTGAGGGTGATTTGTTTAGCTGATCTTCCTGCAACAAAAAAATTAAACTCACACACTCAAAAAAATGTATTTAACATTTTATTATATAAAAAAAAATTATATCATTCAAATGTAATATATTTGCTGTGTGATTCTAATGTACAGATGATAAATATTTTGAATATAATTTATTTTGAATATCTAGAGTTCCTAATTAAAAGAAAATTTTTGGAGACTTGGCATTTTAATAGTTATGTGTTATATGGCAAGAGAGTTTATGTTTTTTTTTTTTTTTTTTTTGCATCTTTTTAAGGGAGTATAATATTCTATGTTCTATTTCAAAAATTATGGTGAATGTATATGTGTGTGTATTACTTTAGTCGCCGTCATGAAATAATTATTCATTATTGCTTATAAAATGGTTTTGCTATATGTTGATTTTTTTTTTTTTGTTTGGACTTTTTAAGTGATAAATGGTGAATTTCAAAATATTTATGATTATAATGGGTTTTGATTTTGATTTTAATTTCATCTCTATAAAATTGAAGTCAGTTAAAAAAGGTAAGAGTTCAAATTTGGACATATGTTGTGCTCTGATTTTAATTTTATCATTTTAATGTGATTGTTAAAATACATCTATTCTAAACATTGTAGCCCGTTAAGTATTTTCTATCCATGGCAGTTATTTATTTAAATAAAATTTTGAAATCCATGTTAACTTTTATTATTGCTAATTTTTTGTTTCTTGGTGTCTAAAATCATATAACCAAACATTTTTAGGTTGAAGTACAACAGTTATGGACAATATCACTATTTTTGGTCAAGTAAGTTTATTTTTTTATTTTTTTTATTTATTTTAAAAAAAAACTTGTCATATCTAATTTTCTTCTAACAAATTTCTTTTTTCCTCATACTTTATAGGTGGATGGAGACTTACACCGAACCGTAATATCACATCCGTTTACTAATTTTCTTATTTATGTGTGTAAAGTTTTATTTATCACTCTAAAGTTTTTGTATGTATAGGTTCGATTTCTTCAAGAAAGAAATGTTAATGTTGTTATCCGTGATAAGCGTGACCTTAATACTATTCGCATTCGTGAGGTAAGCTTAAAAGTCACTTGAACATTAGACATACATTTTTTTATCATTTTAAAAATAATTTATAAATATATTCCACTTATTTTTTATAGGCAAAGGCAAAGGAAAAAGGCAAAGCAATATCAAAGGAAATAGAAAAGGCTATCCCTTCTGGCAAAGGAAAGGAAAATACACATCCCGTGGTATAGTTTCTCAACGATTTTTAAAAGTTTCTTTTTCAAATATTATATAAATTTTTTTTATATAGATTTTTTTAGGAATTGCATAGTATCATATATTTTTTTTTATATACATTTTTTAAAAGTTTCTTTTTCAAATATTTATCCAATTCTTTTTATTGAATGTGAAATGTTTTTCTAAAGTATGTTAAAATAAGCATTTGTACAACATGCTAATGCATTTGTATGAACATTAATATGAATTTTTAATATGTTTGTCTATTTGTATGAACACATATTGCATTTACAACATAACATAATAAAAATGTAAAAGAAGAATAAGGTACAAATATGTGAAGTTCTTATAAGAAGTTCTTAAGGAAAGAAAAAAAAGACAAAAATAAATTTAATATAACGGAAAGAACAAGAAGAGTGAAAAGGAAAGTAAAAAACATTACACACAAATATTCATATTTTATGTACCCAATGATCTAATATTTACCTTTTCAACGTACAGTTTGTAAAAAGATGGGTAGTGTTTTTAAACCAATAAGTGCATAGTGAGTCTGCAGTTTTGTGTGCTTAATATGTTTTCAAATTATTTTTTCCTTCCTTTTTAAATTTCATTAATACATGCATTGGTTCTTATATAACTAACAACTCAACCGAGTAAAGAGGAAAAGTTAGTTAAAATGAAGAAAAAATACATAATGAAAGGGAAGCAAGAGAGGGGATAATCTTTACATTTTATGCACCTACTTACATAATATTCTCATTTTAGGCACACAATGATAATGTGTTATCAAAAGCTGCATTGACCTAACGTGCACGGCGAGAACGAGAAAAAAATCAAAAGTCGTGTTCTGCATACCAATTAGGACAACGTTTGCGACGAGAAAGAGAAAGATCAAAGTAATGTATCAACCCAAGACAACCTTCTTTAACACCAAACTGGTAAACAATTATGTTTAATTCTTGAAATATATACTCTTACTATTATCACTTTATTATATAGATTTTAATTTGTTCACAATCCATTTCTGTAGGCCTGCTCCTACAACCCCATCTAGAAATATTTGTGTGGTCATCCGTGATTAGCACAACCTTAATGTTATCTGTGTTCATGCAGTAAGTACAAAATCAAGTCAAATATTGTATGTATTTTATTTATATAAGATTTTTCTTAATCTTTTGAATATTTTGTTTATATTTGTTACGCAAAAGAAAAAGAAAAGGTCAACCCAATGTCTAAAGGAAAAGAAAAGATGGCTCCTACTAACAAGAAAATGGCAAACGCATGTCAAGTGGTATATATTCTTTTTAAAAAATGAATTTGTTGTTTTATGTTATTTTTTGTGGAATGATAATATATTTTTCTATAACTTGCTATTATTTGTATGTGTTTTCCAAATTTATTTATTTTTATTTTGCATGGATACATGTGCATTTATAATGTACCATCCATAAGTTGTTACTTATATGAAAAAAATATATATAAAGAAATGAGAAACTAAATAATACAGGTTTTTAATTCTTATTTATTTTTTTTAATAAAAAAACAAAATTCATGAAGAAAGAAAGAAATAAAGATAACACTATTAAAGGAATTAAATAAATAAAATAGAAAACAAAATTAAGAGAAAGGAAAGAAATAAGAAGATAGTTTCATTTTAAGCACAAAATATTCACATATTTTGCATCAATGATAAAATATTTTCATTTTAGGCACAAAATGATAATGTAATATCAAAAGTCACATTGGCCCAACGTGCACGGCGAGAGCGTGAAAAAAATGAAAACTCATACTTGGAATTTCAATGCTTGCAATGAGAACAAGAGGGATTAGAAGAATGTATTCAACTAAAACAACCTTCTTTAACACCAATTCGTCGCGATCGCACTCGCTTGGAGTGGGAAACAATAACTGAAGATTCTCATTCGACACAAAAATGAACAATGGTTACCCATCATTCTACATGTTCGTTTTCTATGCCAAGCACATCTTTAGCTCCACAAAGAAATCGGTAAACTACTATGTCTAATCTTGAAATACATACTTTTACTCATACCGTTTTGTTTTACATAATTTTATTTATACACAAATCTTCGTAGGTCTACTCCTATAAATTGATTTCTTCAAGAAGATCTATGTACTGATGATGAATTAGAAGATATGCCGTTGAGTACATCGATTAATGCCCGGGCACACAAAGATTCTTGTCGTCATTATCTTGGCAAGATGGATGTATTATGTCCTTATTGTTCAGCTTTACATTAGATGGATAAAAAATTGACAAAATCATCTATGAAGCGTCCCTTATTTGGGACTTGTTGTTTGGAAGGAAAGATTAGGCTACCTTTACTTATTACACCCCCTCCACCACTTCAGGCGTTATATGATGGGAATAATGATCAATCAAAGTCCTTTCGAAGTTATACTCGAGTGTACAATGCAACCAATGCTTTTACGAGTCTTGGTGCTACATTGGATCATAAAGTACTCAGTGGAAGGGGCCCTACATCATTCACAATTCATGGGGAATTGCAACATCGAACAGGATCATTACAACCATAACTAGGGCAGGATGCGAGTTATGCTCAACTATATAACTATGACCCATATTCAGCTTTAGAAGTTCGTAATCGTAGAAATCCAAACTTGAGAAGGAATGTTCTAAAAACTATTCAGGATAGTTTGTTGCAAGTTAATGCATTTGTAGATAAATTTCGCCAGGCTCATGCCATTTTACATCAATTAGACTCGGCAGGACACAATCTACCTTCTTATCTTCATTACAGTTCAACAACTGATCGACGTCGGTATAACCTATCAACTGCAGATGAGATTGCAATTGTAATACCAGGTGATGGAACAGAGGTAAATGGAATGAGAGATATTATCTTACATTTTCGAGGAAATAATGAGTTGATACAAATTAATGAATGTCACCTAGCATACTTGCCATTACATTATGTTCTATTATTTCCATATGGTGAGCTTAGATGGGAACCTGAGTTGAAATTGTAGAATGTTCAGTATAATCGACCTTCAACTGATCGACTTACTCAAATGGATTTTTATAGTTATCGTTTGTTTGAACGACCCACAGAGTATTCAACAATTTTGAGAGGTGGGAACTATTTCAAGAGTTTTTGGTAGATGCTTGGGCTGCAACTGAGCAAAATCAATTGACATACTACAAGCTTAATCAAGGGAAACTTCGGGCTGAGCTTTATCAAGATTTGTTAGATATGGATCCAGATTATGTGCGACCTGGTCAAATTGGTCGAAAGTTTGTTTTGTCATCTTCATTTACTGGTAGTTCTAGACATACGTTTAAAATCTTTCAAGATTCAATGGCTATCATGCGATACAACCAACACCCAGATATTTTTCTTACTATGACTGCAAATCCCAATTGGCTAGAAATTACTTCAGCATTATTACCGCATCAAAAACCTATTGATCGTCCTCATTTAATTGCCAGTATTTTTGAGTTGAAGAGAAAATGTTTGATGAAGGAGATAAAAACAAATAAAGTATTTGGAAATAAAGTTGCACATGTTTTTACAATTGAATTTTAAAAATGAAGCCTCCCTAATATGCATGCACTTTTATTTCTTAAGGGTCCAGACAAAATTCGAACATGTGCTCAAGTAGACAAATTGGTCTGTGCAGAATTCCAGACCCAAAAGATGATCCTAAGCTTTTTGAAACGATCAAATGTTGTATGGTACATGGACCATGTGGTGCTTGAAATCCACAAGCACCATGTATGGAAAATGGTAGATGCACTAAAAGATACCATCGAGCTTTCACATAAACAACTATGGATCAAGATGGATACCCTATCTATCGTCGTCGCAATAATAGTCAAGTATATACTGTGAGGGGGCAAGAAGTTGATAAAAGGGATGTCGTACCATACAATGCATATCTTTTTAAATTTTTCAACTGTCATATAAATGTGGAAGTTTGTGCCGGAATGAGATGTGTCAAGTATATACATAAGTACATTTATAAGGGTTATGATCTACAATGATGGTGTTAGGAATGATAAATAAGATTCAACAATATCTTGATGCAAGGTATATTGGACCTCCAGAAGCTGCTTGGCGAATATTTGGTCATCCTTTGCATGCAGAGATGCCAACAGTTGTACGATTGGCACTTCATTTACCGAGAATGCATCGTGTTGTTTTTAACCCAGAAGAGTCATTAGAAACGATTCAATCTAGTGCTGGTCAACAAATGTCAACTCTTATTAGCTTTTTTGCATATTGTGCTGCCAGTGAAGATGAATGTCCATTCACTTATCAAGAATTTCCACAGCATTTTGTTTGGCTCAAGTCAGAAAAGAGATGGAAATCAAGAGAAAGGGGATATGCAATTAGTATAATGTACTTTGCTAGCCCTAATTGTGGTGAAAGATTTTATCTGCACTTGTTACTAACCGTTGTCAAAGGACCAAAGTCGTTTCAGTCTTTACGCACGATCGATAATGTTGTGCATGATACATTTAAATTAGCATGTGTTGCAAGGGGGCTTTTAGAAGATGATGAAGAATAGATACAATGCTTGAAAAAGGCTGCAGTTATGAAAACTGGATATCAATTGAGGAGATTGTTTAGTATTATTCTCACCCAGTGCTCTCCACTAAATCCCTGTGCATTATGGAATCAATTCTCAACACATATATGTGATGATCTTGCACATAAGATTCGTACATTGTTTGCCATTTCTAACCCAACTGAGGCTCAAATTGAAGATTATGGTCTCCATCTTTTGAATCAAATGCTTCATCAATCAGGCAAAAGTTTAATTGACTTTCCACCCATGCCACAACCTACTGCAAATTGGAGCGTAGTAGTTGGTAATCGATTGATATTCGAACATCAACAACTGCAGAGTGAGGCACAACAGGCAGATCCACAAATTACTATTGATTGTCTCAACAATGGACAGCGGAATGCTTATAACACAATCACTTCTTCAATTTTTTAAAATAAAGGAACTGTTTTCTTTCTAAATGGGGGTGCTGGAACAGGGAAAACATTTATGTACAATACAATTGCATTAAAATGTCGCAGCATTGGGCATATCGTTGTTACTCTAGCTTCATCTGGAATTGCATCATTGTTACTAGTAGGAGGTCGTATTGCACATTCAATATTTTCCATTCTGTTAGATGTCCTGGAAAATTCACTTTGTGGGTTTAGCAAACAATCATTACAAGCTAAGTTATTTAGAGAAACAAAACTCATAATTTGGGATGAAGTTCCTATGCAACATAGACATTGTGTTGAAGCGGTTGATCATACATTAAGGGATATTTGTGATAGTGAAAAGCCATTTGGGGGTATTACTGTTGTTCTCGGTGGAGACTTTCGACAAATCTTACCAATTGTACCCAAAGGAGTTCGTTAGCAAATTGTGAATGAATCATTAAGACACTCTGTTCTATGGAAGCATACACATATCTTAACTTTGGATTTGAATATGCGTTTAAATCATGAAGGCCATGAAAATGTTAATTTTGCAAATTTCTTGATGGAGGTAACACTACTTTAACCTTTTTCCTTATTATATAAATTATTTTAAATTAATAAATTGTGTTTACACTCGTACTTTTTTATTGATTTCACTTTTTTTAGATTGAGACAAATCCTTAAGAAATCGTTAACCTTCCATCAACAATACATAAATGTCAAGATTTGAATGAATTACTCTCTACAATTTACCCACAGTTGAATATGATAGAGACGTCAATCCCAATATTTTTAACTAAACGCACAATTCTGTCTGTGCATAACAATGATGCCAGTGACATTAATACTACTGCGTTGAATATCTTTCCAGGAAGATTATATACTTATCTTGTAGCAGATAAAATGTCTGAAGATAATGAAATTGATCCTACCATTACAAATAGATATCCTAATGAATATTTAAATTCATTGGATCCTCCTAGGCTGCCAACTTTTAAGTTAGAGTTGAAAGTGGGTTGTCCTATAATATTGTTGATAAACATTGCACCGAAAGATGGATTATGTAATGGTACAAGATTGATGGTTACTAGGTGCGACACTCGCATAATTGAAGCTCAAATTTTAACTGAAGAAAAGTTTGGCAATTTGGCATTCATACCAAGGATATCTTTGACACCATCTTCTTCAGAAATGTCGTTCCAAATGACAAGACGTCAATTTCCAGTCTGATTGGCATACACCTTGACCATTAATAAATCTCAAGGACAATCTGTGAAATTTGTTGGGGTTGATTTGCACATACCAGTGTTTAGCCATGGGCAATTATATGTGGCATTGTCCAGATGTACATCCTTTGATCGTGTAAGTATTCCCCTCCCTAAAGATAGTTTGGATTCTACTACAAATATTGTTTATCTTAAAATGTTGTTGTAGTGTTCTGTGTAAATTATATCACGTTTTATCAGAAGATAACCATGTAGATTTATTTCTATTGATTATATAACTTTTTATAAAATTTCAGTTTAATAATAATTTGAAATATGGACTTTTGTAGGATTGGATCAAAAAATCTATGGAGCTTAAAAGGAAAAATATGACTAGCTTGCTTCGATGGGGATGTAATAAGGTAATTTCAATCTCAAAGTATTTTGATATGTATATTTCCAACAAATGTAATGATCTATATTTTTTTTGTTTCCACAAATTACCAGATTGTTGTGTATGTTCCTCATTGGGGATACATACAAGTTGATACAAAGACTTTTTGGAAAGTAATGAGGAGGAAGTTTGAGCAAACACATGTTTGAAGAAATGTTATTGACACATCTTTTGTAAAGCATACATATTTTGGAAAGCTTTAATCCACTTTTTGTAAAATTTTAACCCACTCTTTTGGTGTATAACAATATAATGTTTGTTTTTCTTATGTAGTTATAATTAGATTGGCAGCAGTATCACTAACTGGCGTGCATTTTAATTTTAATTTCTTTTAGATTGCAGAGCATTGGCTGGTGTACATTATTTGATATTTAATTTTTTTTTATATATTTGATTTGTTTGGAAATGTATAGTACAGGCTGTACGGGAAAGAAATAAACCTTCTCGTATAATCCTGTTGATCAAGTCTGCGCTTCTCCGTACGTCGTCGCTTTATCACCTGAAAACACAAACGTGAGCTAGCCGGCGGGTGTGTGCCGGAAACCTCTCTGATGCCTAAGTCAGTAAGCTTGACAAATAGACAAAAGCCCTGTGTATTCAGAAAACAAAGTTGTGTTACCTCTCCAAAGGTGATGTTTGTGAGCTTTTATAGGTTTCGTGTGGCACAACCCTAGTAGGACTTCTACTCCTCCATGCAGAGTCCTTCTAGGATTCATACTCCTGAAGGATAATGCTTATCCTTCAACACCCCCCTCACTACTTAAACAAAGTGAGGTGGTTTTACCATGGCCGAACTACCATACGACCGAAGTAAGCACGGCCCTACATAGCCGAACTATAATTAGTTTGGTTCTCTGTCCTTTGTTCCTTTTCCACTTACCAGGGTATGCCCAAAACCGAACTATCTTTTTACCAAGGTATTGACCGATCTAGTTTAGCTGCGCCATGACCGGTATACGTTCAAAGCATCCTTCAACCGAGGAAATCACCAAGAGTCCTTCGGACCGGTCTAACTTCTGGCCTTGAGACCGGACTAAATTTAAACCTCTTCAAGACCGGAGTAACTTTTTGGCCTTTTTACTCACCCTTCACACCGAGGCCCATAACAACCCAGCTCGGCCCAATTCGCATATAAATTGACCTCTCACAGGCTGTTATGTATTGTTTGATATTTAATTTTCAATTCAATTTGCTGATGTGCTTTATTATATGGATTTAGTAATTTTTTTTCTTTTTATTATAAAACGTTAACAAGTATACAATAACTTTAATTTTTGTTTTTGCTCACTGTTTACAATTTTTTGTTTCTTAATTTGCATTAAGATTAAGGGGAGTTATTATTTTATTTGTGTTTTGTAGAGCGTGTAATACAAGCAAAATTGTTACAAGTTCTTCAAGAAATCTTTATCAAAAAATGACACAAACTTCGCAAATTTCAACATAATACATATAAATTATAACTGCATTTTAATCTTAATATTATTTATATCGTGCATTTAGGCACCGACATACACTAGTGTACAAATATTCTAGCACATAATTTTGAATTTAAAAACAAAAAAAACGCGATGAATATCTTGATGTCACATCAAATAGTATTTAAAATTGGGAACAGTTTGCCTCCAGTCCTTAATTAGATTGGACGGTGTTGTTCGGCTCGTAGGGCCCACCATGGGTTCCGTTTTAATAATCCGAACCGTTTAATGTGTAGAACTCGACGAGTACTATATATCTATAAAAAATCACATTGATAAGATATCGATAGCTATTTCATCTTATCAGTTTTGTATATATAAAAAAAATGGACGGTGAAAAAATTAACGATTGACAAAAAACTAATAAGATGAGATAGCTATCGATATCTGATCAGCGTGATTTTTTACAGACATATAGTACTCGACGAGTTCTACACATTGAACGGTTTGGATTATCAAAACAGGACTCGTGATAGGCCCTCACGGGCCGAACAACACCGTCCAATCCGATTAAGGACTGGAGGCAAGCTGCTCCCTTTAAAATTTGATATTGAAAACAACTCTTAATTGCTCGTTTGGGAAGTTGAGGTTTGGGATTTTTTAGCTAAAATAGTCACAAAAAAATAAAATAGATTTTTTAGCCCAATAAGACAAAACATTACATCCAACCCATAATCATTATATTCTTTCTCTTACAAAAAGTCAAAAAAACCAAAAAACCCTTCCCAAACGAGACTTTTTAGCCCCAGGCTAAAAAAACAAAAAAGCCAAAAAGCCAATCCACTTCCCAAACGAACCCTAAGTAAGAAATTTAGACACAGTCACCTTTTGGCTTCGTTTGGGAAGATGGGTTCGGTTGGGTTGGGTTGGGTTTGGGGCTATTTTAGTCACAAAAAGACGAAATAGATTTTTTAACCCAATATGACAAAACATTACATCCAACCCATAATCATTACGTTCTTTCTCTCACAAAAAGTCAAAAAAGTTAAAAAGTCCTTCCCAAACAAAGCTTTTTAGCCCTAGGCTAAAAAAACCAAAAAGCCAATATATTGTTATAGTGTTTCTGGTTTTGACCCGACCTATTTTGTATTTCAGACTCGGGTTTTATAGCCTCATATGGTTGTTCATGTCTTTTCTCTCTTATTCTTCCTTAAATTTGGTTATGGAATTATATTGGTCTTGTTTGGAACAGATTGGTTGCTTAATTTTCGAATCTTTGTTGTCCAAATTTTTACTCCTCCGCTCGAGCGGCACTTCTTGCGCTCGAGCGGGCTTTGCAAACTCTCAGTACTTTTGCAGACCTACAAAATACTGGAAGAATGTATTCTACGCTTGAGTGGGTTGGTACTCGAGCGGCCAATCTTAAGCTTAAGCGATGTCCTTCATCTACAAAACTTCTGAAAGTGTGTATTCTGTGTTTGAGTGTCACTTCTTGCGCTCAAGCGGAACAATGTATTTGGCGCTCGAGCGTCACTTCTTGCGCTCGAACGGACTGCGTGCATATCAGTTCGTAAAGACGACTTTTTATTTCACATTTTCATTTCTCCTTCTCTCTAAAACTTTTCAAAAACCGAGATCTTGAGTCTCTCTCTCTAAAACACACTTTCTCTCTACATTTTCACCTAGATCCATTGGGTTTTCCACCCTAGTGCCTTTGAGAAAAAGTTAGAGCATTCCTAGAGCTCCGTTTTGATCCGATTAGAACTTGGTTTCGCCATCATTAAAGTTTCCACCTTGTTTTACTTGTCTTGAAAGCTTGAGATAGGAATTTTTTACACATTCTTATAGGTTTTAACTTGGTTATTGGTTGTTGTGTAACAATGATGGGTTTTGAGAGTATTTTGGACAAACCTAGGGTTTAGGATGTAAATAGTCATAGGGCTTGAAAATGAGGTTATTTGTGTCATAGTAGTTGATTTTGGCATTTGGGTTAGTATTTGGGAAAGAGAGAAGTTAACCTAAAATAGTTCAAGTATTTATTTTATATAAATAAATGAAATTGGTATCATAAATATGAAATTGGACGAATATTGATGTAAACGGTGGAGTTGGATATGCATTATCTCACACTTTTGGAAATTTGAATACACTATCTGTCTTGGGATTTAATATCTGTTTAGAAATATCTATATTAGGCTATTGATGGAAGATAGCTATGATTGTTGTAAAAATTGCATGAGGATTAAGTAAATTGAAACTAATTTCTTGGTTGTTGTCATTGAATATGACTAAGTTTTGAATACATTGTATATGTATGATTGTTTGGGAGGAGAAAGGAGATGTACTACATTGTTTGGGAGGAGATAAGGGATGGACTCCATTGAACTAAGTTGGCCTATGTGTCATGGGTGAAAGTCCCAAAACCGCACATATACATGGGTGCTGATCTCGCAGACGAAATTTCCGTAAAATTGCAATTTGAAATGCTTGTGTGATGATTGTGTTAATTTGGGAACCACTGATTTGTAGTCTCAGATGTGTTATTTGAAAGATAATGAAATTGGCTCATGAATTGAGATGAAATGATCTAACCTGAATTGATGAGATGGCAAAAGGATTGAGTTATAAATTTTGGTACTTTATGATGATATAGAATGTAAATGTTTTCTCACTAGCATTGCAAATGCACATTGTACTTATATCTTTGTTAAGATTCATATATTGTGTTAGATTGTTCCTATTGGGTTTCGACTCACCCTATTTGGGAAAATCATTTTCCGGTGTTGACGATATGCATCTGCCAAGGCAGTAGCTCAGAAGGAGTTTAGAGCACGGGCTTCACTTTTGTGTTTATTTGTATAGCCAAGGGCTTGAATTGTATAGAGTTAGACTCTCTTTTGTTGTAACCAAGTAATGACCTGGAAAGATATAAGCCTTTAGGGCATATAATTATTTGTTTAACTTTCATTCCTCTTTACTACTTGTAACACATGCGGTAAATTCGTGATGAACTATTTATGAATATATATCACATGTGTCACCTTTGTATATCAAGTCAAATTAATGAAAGGTTATTATTTTGATCATGTTGTCTTGCGTCAATTGTGTTGTTTTGGATTATTATAATTATTTTCGGGGCGTTACATTTTCCAAACGAACCCTTTATGTTATCAATTATCCATTTTATGTTTAATAAAATAATTTTAAAAAATTTAATCACAACAAAACAATTTAATTTATTTTTGATAAAGTAAATGATTAAACATTATACAAACATAATTTTTATATAATGATATACATATTATAAGTCCTGAACGTAACATCAATATCGAAAAAAAGAATATAATATCAGTGCTATTTATTAAGAGTCTAGATCTTCTATCTGGCTTTCTTACAGGTCTCCTTGTGGTGGTGCCAAAACAACATTTTCCTGCCTTCCGTCTTCTCTTTTCTCTCCATCAGCTCTCAAATCACTGAAAATGACTGAAGGAAGTTAGAGGCTTAGGGTTGGAAGAGAATGGCAATGACTTAGGTAGAGGTAGTCGCCGCCAACAAGAGTGGGGTTGGGATAGAAGAATCTAGCATTCTCTTTCTCTCATTTGCCTTTTCTTTTTTTCTTTTTTTTTGGTGTCTTCATTATAGAGAGAGGAATAGGGACAACGAGAAGAAGGCGGCAACAAAGCGACGACTAATGTTGCCCAACTCCACCCACATGCTTCTCTTTTCCCACTAATATAAGCCACTCTCTTTTCCTAAATTCATAGATGAATGAATCTGATCTCAAACCTTTCCATTTGATTTTGGATCTCACTGGACATCTTCAATGACCAACTAAGAAGCACGAGTGCAGGTACAGATATGGGTACATGTACGATATGGGTACACTGATAGGGAAAATTTAAAATTCAAAGAGGAGAGAATCGAATCAAAAAAAAAAAAAAAAAAAAGAGAGGATAGAACATATCAATTTGTTTGCTATGAATAAAGAAGAAGAAAATCTGGAAAAAAAAAAAATGAAAGAAAGAGGAAGAAGAATTTAAAAAAAACGAAGGGAAAAAAAAATGAAGATCTCTTTGTTTTTCTTTTCCTACCAAGAAAGAGTACAAAAATTTGGAGAAAAAAAATAAAAAAAGAGGAAGAAGAATTGAAGAAAAACGATGCTTCTTCGTTCTTCGTTTGCTGCGAAGAAACATAACAAAAATCTAGAAAAAAAAATAATGAAAGAATGAATCGAAGAAAAATGATGGAAAGAAAAGAATAAGGCATCTTCGATCTTTGTTTGTTGCGAAGAAAGAGAACAAATATCTGGGGAAAAAAATGAATGAAAGAGGAAGAAGAATCGAAGAAGAAGATTAGGAAGAATCGAAGATGAACTTACCAATATGTGGTCTTTGAAGGAGAGAATCAATTAGCAACTTCAATTAAACCTCTTCAATAGCACCTTCGAAGGAGTTCTTCAGACTCTCTTGGGAGTCTCTGTATTTCTGGAAGGAGATAATCAAATTGGTGGTGTTACGTGCACTAATTAGTGTATTAATTAGCGTACCAATATTAGTTATGGCATTATTATTGATCCAACTCATTATACAAATTATAAATATCAAAAACCTCTTAAATTTTTTCACATCATCAATTGATACACTAGTTAGTATACTAATTAGTTTATATAGCATTATTCTAATCAAATAGAACCCTAATTTTAATTTGTTTCATGTTTTATTTATTACAAAAAAACCCCAAATTTACATAATTTTTTAAAATAGACAAAAAAAATTGCTCCAATACCTTTTAATTGTAGAAAATCTCGCTTTTTACCCCAGAATACCCAAAAACATACCCATCAATATACTAATAGTATAAAATGTACCCAATGCATTTTTGGCGTACTCAGTACGCGTGCAGCCGTACTAGTACACGTACTCACACCCGGTAAGTACTCGATACTTGTACAGCAACATTTTTAAAATGCCCGTGTTTCATAGATGTCCAAGTGGGTCAAGAGATTTGGAAACTTCTTCATACTGGTAATTTCAATTTGAACACGTCAAATAACCAAAATTTCATAAAACCATCTCACAAATCACGCAAAATCAGGTAAATGAAAGTTAATATAAAACCAAAGAAATCAAAAATCAAAGAGGCGGCTGTGTTCATCATCAAGGCTTATTGTTTATGGTACCATTGATTGTGTGTATGTGGCATTACTGGGTTCAAAACCAGATTTTGCATTCAAGTCAAGTCTGTTTTCTTATTTCACACTCAAATCAATTTAAAAAATAAAATAATTGTCTTTGAATCTGAGTTGTAATAAAAAAAGCTGTAGAATCTGGGTTGTAATAACAAAATGGTTGATCTGTCAAACAACAAAATGACTACAGTTTTGATTTTTTTTCATCGCTTTCAAGTCTCTACATTTCAGATCTAGGTTGAAACTAGGGGGACGACCAATGAACGGCAACAAGGATGATCGAGGAACTCCCTCCAGTACACTGGCTACACTCCACTTCCTCCTCCGTGGTCGCCTCACCTTGCCTCACTGTCCATCTTCGTCTCTCTGATTTGAGAGCTGAGAGAGAAAAGAAAAGAGGAGAAAAGGAAAAGGAAAAAAAAATGCCAAAACAACGTCATTTGACACCACGGCAGGGAGACCCGCAGGAAACCCCAACAGACAATCCAGACTCATTTGTTAATAGACATGTTAGTACCCTAACTGAGAGAGCACTGAGAGAGAGCACGCCAGTTCTTCTACCTGAAAACAACCATAAAGCTGAAAACAATCCTTTTACAAGTGTGAAACTGGCAAAAAGATGAAAACATGCCTCAACTATGTTCCTAAACTCTTTCGGTGGTCATATTTCCTGTTTCATTTCACCTTTGAAGATATTTTGAACTTCTTATTAAGATATTTTGAACTTATTATTTTCTTCCTGATCATGATCTCCAGAATTGTAACCTTTGTGTTTGCTTGTTTTTGGGGACAAAAAAAAAACAGGGACTTCCATGCAAAATGTGTAAGCTACACGTTTCCAGTATCCTCACAGTACATTACAGTTTTGTGCACTGTTTGGATGGCAAGGTAATCATTACAATGAGTTGATCGTATTTCGGACACCTGAAGAACAAATACCCAATACAACAGTCTAGATTGCATACAACTTGCACTATGCATTGATAATTATTTCAGTAACCCAAGAACACCATATGGTATTGCCTACGCAGTATTTCAAATCAATCACAGTGAACAACTAATCGACGAATTCACCTTGAAATTTTGCAGTTGAGTATAATTAGTGGATCCTCTTGTAAAAACTAAATTGCATATATAAAACCAAATTGAAACCATTCCTACATTCACGACTTCATTTATATTTGCCAATTAAGTTCCAGAACAGAGATAGACAACCAATATAACCTAAAGACTTTATTCATCATATTATTTATAAGAGTGACATCAACCAGATAGCAGAAATCCTCTAAGCGGAAGCTTTGGCAACAGCTCCAACTTGAGTAAGCAACGGGACAAGCTTCCCTTCCTTGTGCATGGCCATTGTTTCTGCAAAAACATATAAAAGAAAACATTATTGACCAAGAAATGAAAACAACAATCAAAGGTGAAACAATTGGTAGTCAAGGGATTAAAGCCTTACTATCACAGCCACCAATGTGATTCCCACCAACAAACACATTTGGCACAGTTCGCTGCCCAGTCCACTCAAGCAATGCAGATTGCACGTCATTTCCATCACCTGAAAAGCGTGAAGTAGAGAATTGCTTATTGATGCTTGATACATAGAATACAAACACACACACGCGCACACACGCGCACACACAAGAGACTGCTAGTAATCTGCAGAGTGATAATACCAGAGTGGTTAGACCAGTTAATAGCAGACGACTTCCAACATGCACGTTTAGACAAACAAAAAAAATGGAACTTCAATAGAAACATTAATCTCTCCAAGTGATAAAACAACACAATAGCTACCTTGCAGATGTGGGTTCAAACACAGGGCATACATTGTGTAAATAATGTCAAATGTTAGACCTGTACCAATCTACCCTTCCCAAACGCCCATAGAAATCAGAACCCATTTGCCTAATCAAATTGTTTACATATTTTGTCATGGTGATTAGGGAACAGGGATACAAAGGACATCTTTTCCCTAATACAGGACACGAAAAAATTATTCCTCTCTCAAGAGAATATTCCATCCCAACAAAACAAGTAGGTTGAAAACCAGAGTAATGGGCTGTTCAAGCTTAATTTAAAACTTCAGGACCTTCAAAAAATGTGTTTAACGTCAGTTTATTTATGGCTTCAATCAAAGCTGATCACAAACTACATCTTATCAAGCCAAACTTCATAAAATTAACAAGTTTCAAAATGTTATTCATATAATGACCTCAAATAAGCATTTAACAACCTGAACATGAGTCTTGGATAAGCTTAGTTTTTTTGACTGCCCCCACATAGTACATACTTTTGATAATCTTTTAGATCATCTCCCATCCTCACTTCTTTTATTTTTCAAACAAAATAAATAAATAAATCAAAACTTCTCCTAAAATTCTGTTTTAACCATTTTTACCAAAGAAAACCATCCCATCCTTGCTATTTTTAAATTTTTATCAAATTTGATTAAAAATGTGACTGTTGGAAATCTTGTCATCCTTGATTTGGTGAAAAATTGTCTCTCCCCTTATTTGATACGAATTTTATCATATTCTAAATTTGAGCAAAAAGCTTGATTTGATCTGGATTACTCCAATCCTGCCATCAAAATCTTTTTAAAAATTCTCTTATCCCAAATTTCCCTTTTCATATTTTTAAATTTTCATTAAATTCAACATTGAAGAAGGATTTGATGAATTCTCAATTTGATGAAAAAATAAGTCTTTGTTGATTTGATGAACATTTGATGAACACTTAGCCATATTTTCATCTAATAATAATATGAAAAGAAACAATAAGTTAGTATTAATTGAAAAGTGGAATAAAGAAAAAGAGGACTCACTTTCAGCATCCAACTCAATGGCCTTGTAAGTGGCACCGATATCTGTCAACAGCTTCTTCACGCTCACGCAGAAGGGGCAGTACGATTTGCTGTCGATCCATACACCATACACCCAAATCCATCACTCATCACATCAAATCAATACATATATATACATAGATATAGAGAGAGAGAGAGAGGAGGAGAGAGAGAGAGAGAGAGAGAGAGAGAGAGAGAGAAACGACCTGAAGACGACGACTGGATTGGAGGAAACAAGCTCCTTCGCCTTGGGGAGAGCCATTTTCTCTCTCTTCTTCTTCTTCGTTTTGATCTGAAATCAAACCCTAGAAGAGCACTGAACTACAAAAGCACCGATATGGTGTGATACGTATAGTATACTATATAGACGGAGTGAGAGTTGATGTGTGTGGGGATTCTGAGAAATGTGATGATGTGATCATGGACCGTGGGATCGAGAGCAGCCCCACTCAAAGATGCATTAGGCTTTTTTGGGAAGTTGATTTTTAGTCAATTTTTTTTGGGCAAATTACATATACACCCCTCGAGGTTTGATTAAATTACAGATATCCCTCTGAGGTTTCGGAAATTACATCCCGCCCCCTGAGGTTTGTATTTTCATAACAATTTACCCCCTGAGGTTTATATTTCATAACAAATTACCCCCTAATTTCTTATGCAAATATAGCATTTAGGGGGGAATTCGTAATTTCTCAAACCTCAGGGGTATCTGTAATTTAGCCAAACCTCGAGGGGTGTATATGTAATTTGCCCATTTTTTTTTTATTTGTAACAAAACTTAAAAGTTGATTTTTAAAAAAAATTTCTTATTTGGAAAGTTGATTTTCAGTCGTTGGTAAAATTATAATTCTATTCTTTATAGATCAAAACATATTACATGAGTGAAATTGTAAATATTTTAAAGTAAATGGAAGTAGTTTGGTCATTTTATTATGATTTGACATTTTAAACAAATATTAATCAAAAAAGTCAAATGTCACTTTTTATCAACTTTTCAAATTATTTATCTAAAAAAATCAAAAACTTGATTAAAAGTCAAAAAAATACTTCTTACCATCTTCTCAAAATATGCCTTAGAAGTTGTTTGGGATGATCTAAATAAGTGTACTTTTTGACATTTTATGAAATATAGATTGGGTTTGAAATGATATGGTAGAGAGGTAATGTGACTTAAATAAGATGGTGTGACTTAAATAGGATAGTGACTTTTTGTCTTTTTTCAGATATGCCAAACTTGACCTTAATATGGTGGGCCGGCTAGTCCATTTTCAGTCCATTTCAACTACAATAAAAGAGTTGTCAGAGATATGTGAAAAAACAAACAGTGGGAAACAATCGTGGCTTAAAATAATCAATAAAATTTGAATGCTCGAAAATTCCAAGGCTCGATTGCTTCGAAATTGAAAACGACGTCGTTTTCTTTTTTTTTTTTTTCCTCTCCTTAAATAGGGAGAAAAGAAAAAGAGAGAAGGGAGAAGGGAGAAGAGAGAGAGAAGAGGGAGGAAGAGAGAAGAGCAACGGTGTGATGGCGTGATGGCGACGATGGGTGTATACACATATACACACAGAGCAATAGCGATGGAACAACCCAGATTTTTAATTATTCTGTAAAATTTATATTAATATTATTTAATCACAGTTAGAAAAATATATAATTTATTTTGTATTATTATGTGTAATTTTGTGAAATAATATAATTATTATGAATTTAGGGGTCAAAGTATAAATAAATAATAATAATAATGAGGGTGATAGTAAAATAATTAATTAATTTTCTGTTGGTATATGATAGAGTGTAATTTAATTATGAATTAATTATGTTTATATAATTATATTAAAATATTAAGTTAAAGTGTAATTATCTTAAATATCTATTAAAGATAAGAATGAATCTTTATAATTAATTATCGAATCTGTTAGAAGATTTTGAGCCACGTATGCACCTATCTCCCTATAAATAGGGAGGCGTTTCACCTGGAGGAGAAAGAAAGAAGAAAGGAAAGGAAAGAAAAGGAAAAGAAAGAGAGAAGGGAAGAAAGAAAGGAAAGGGAAGGAAAATAAGAGAAAATAATAATAAAAGTTGAGAGAGTCTTTCATAGTGAAAAAAATAATGAGGTATTAAAGTTAATGTGAGTTATATTATATATTATGTCACCATAATATATTTTACGTATATTTTAACTTACCATAATTTATTTTATACAAGTTATGTTTTATAAATTATTACAAACTATATTAATATTTCAGTTTCATGGATTATTTTCTGAATCCTATTTGTTAAAAGGAAATGCATGAATATATTTGTTTATATTTTAAAGAATATTTGACTATAACCTTATAAACAATTATGTTTTGTAAGTACCACCACGGGAGTCCTATACCTTGGGGGACTTAAGTAACTATGTTTGACCACTTTGTGATCCTTTGTTTGTCATGGATCCATTGACCTCTGTTTTGTGCGGAGCAAAGTGTTGTACGAAGAAAAGCGCTACACTATTGTGGGAGCCACCTCTATAGTCCGTACGAGCCACCTCTTGAGTCTGTACCTTTGTTATGACTGTCACTCTTGTGACCTCTGTTCTGTTCTATTCTATACCGTGGTTATGGTTATTTATTTACATAATTTATGTATTTCAGTTTCTGCTACTTAAATGATTTATTGACCAAACTGAGTTATGTAAATGTTTTGGCCTAATTAACTATCCATGGTTATTTTGTATCCCGTATACTTTTGGTATAATATTTCTCACTCTATCATGTGTTTATAGTTGTTTACAATTTTTAGGAAATAATGCAATTCAGAAATAGTTTTTGAAAAGTCTTAAACGCGGGGCTGCGGAATAGACACACACAGTACTTTTATGATATTTTTATATGTAAATATTGGCATTTCTGGTCAATTTATTTTGTAATAAAAATAGAAGCTTTAATGATTATTTTAGTACTTTCATTTAAATATTGTTTCCGCTTGCATTTATTAATTTGTTTAAAAATTGGCCGGAGGTAACCTTAGTTACTGGCCATCAAGATGCTCAACCCTTGGGTACGGGGAGCGAGTCATGACAAATGATATCAGAGCAATGGTTTATAAAAAAAAATAATAAAAAAAAAATCATCATTTGAGCATATGACACGCGCACACTTAAGAAGAGGGATAACATGTAATTAGTCCCTAAATATTATATTTTGTTAGTCGATTTAATTATATTATAATTTTATATGATATATATATATATATATATATATATATATATATATATATATATATATATATATATATATATTGTGCATAATTAGTGAAAGATATTAGATATAATTTATATTTGTTATAGCAAAAGAACGAAAAAAAACAAAGGATGTCGAGTTCAAACACCCACCAAAATTATAATATAATTAAATACATATAATTTCCAGTTGAGTATTCAAAAAAAAAAATTTATTTCAATTTTTTTTTTTAAAAAAAGTCGGTTCAAATTTTAAAAGTACTAATTTTGAAACTATTTTCCATCAATGAAAAGTTCATCTCAATTTTTTTTTTCAACTCTTGCATATGATTCTGTCATTGTATTCTCATTTATTTTTATCGTAAACAAAATGAGTGAAAAGTTTTTAAAGTCACCCATTATTTCTCATTCTGGCCCAAACCAATTTTTGACAACTAGACAGTGAGTTATTTTTGGTAAAAAAAAATTTATGTAATATTTTCTATCAGATTAATCATCTAATATATATTTATCAGAGTGCGCTGCGGATAGCATACACATATGACAAATTTCGATGACCAAATTTTAAAAGGAGGAAATATTGTAACAATCTAGATTTTTAATTATTCTGTAAAATTTATACTAATATTATTTAATCACAATTAGGAAAATATATAATTTATTTTGTATTATTATATGTAATTTTGTGAAATAATATAATTATTATGAATTTAGGGGTCAAAGTATAAATAATAATAATAATAATAATAATAGTGAGTGTGATAGTAAAATAAATAATTAATTTTCTGTTGGTATACGATAAAGTGTAATTTAATTAGGGATTAATTATATTTATATAATTATATTAAAATATTGAGTCAAGATATAATTACCTTAAATATCTATTAAAGATAAGAATGAATCTTTATAATTGATTATCGAATTTATTGGGAGATTCAGGGCACGTATGCGCCTTATCTCCCTATAAATAGGGAGGCGTTTCACCCGAAGGAGAAAGAAAGAAGAAAGGAAATGAAAGGAAAAGAAAGAGAGAAGGGAAGAAAAAAAGAAAAGGGAAGGAAATGAAGAAAAAAAATAATCGAAGTTGAGAGGGTAAAGTTAAGGTGAGTTATATTATACCTTGAGTTATCATAATATATTTTACGTATGTTTTAACTTACCATAGTTTATTTTATACAAGTTATGTTTTATAAATTATTATAAATTATATTAATATTTCAATTACGTAGATTTTTTTTCTGAACCCTATTTGTTAAAAAGAAACACATGGATATATTTGTTTATATTTTAAAGAATATTTGACTATAACCTTATAAACAATTATGTTTTGTAAGTACCACCACGGGAGTCCTATGCCTTGGGAAACTTAAATAACCATTGGCCTCTGTTTGACTACTTTGCGGTCCTCTATTTGTCATGGATCCATTGATCTCTGTTATGTGCGGAGATAAGTGTTACACTATTGCGGGAGCCACCTCTATGGTCCATACGAGCCACCTCTTGAGTCCGTACCTCTGTTCTTACTGTCACTCTTGTGACCTCTGTTCTGTTCTGTTCTGTACCGTGGTTATGGTTATTTATTTACATAATTTTTGTATTTCAGTTTCTACTAGTTAAATGATTTATTCACCAAATCGAGTTATGTAAATGTTTTGGTCTAATTAACTATCCATAGTTATTTTGTATCCCTTATACTCTTGGTATAATATTTATTACTCAGCGACGTTCTTATAGTCGTTTACCATTTTCAGGAAACAATGCAATTCAAAAATAGTTTTTGAAAAGTCTTAGATGTGGGGCTGCGGAATAGGCACACACAGCATTTTTATGATATTTTTATATGTAAATATCGGCCTTTTTGGTCAATTTATTTTGTAATAAAAATATAAGTTCCAATGATTATTTTGGTACCTTTATCTAAATATTGTTTCCGCTTGCGTTTATTAATTTATTTAAGAATTGGCTGGAGGTAATCTCGGTTACTGGCCATTACGATACTTAACCCTTGGGTACGGGGAGCAGGTCGTGACAGAGGCGGCTTCTTCCTCCTCTCCTTCTTTCTCTGTTCTTCTCTCTTTCCCTCATTTTTTTTTATTTTGATTTTTTTATATATTTTTTGGAGTTTTTTAGAAGAACAAATTTATCGGTGATCTGTTCTTAGCTTTGGTGATCTGTTCTTCTCTATTTCTCTGCAAATTGGTGATCTGTTTTGGAGTATTTCTTTATTTCTTAGATTTGGTGAAAAAATCCATAATTTTTTTGAATTTGATTGTTAAATTTTTCTGTTATTTTTTTTTGAGTTGTTGATTTTGAGCTCCAGAGCAGCAGAGAAGAGAGGGGTAAGGAATAAGAGAGTGAAGGAAGAACAAAACGGGGAAAAAAAAAAATTCAAACGACGTCGTTTGAAAATTCGGGGCAGTCGAGCCCCTGTCCATTCGGGCTACGTATCACGTCTTTAATAATACTCCCGAAAGTGAAAGCGGTCTTTTTTAAAGAAAAATGTTAGGCCTTTTAAAAAAAATTATCAAATTTTTTATTAAGGCCAAGTTTGACATATTGCAAAAAAGTCAAAAAGTTAAAAAGTTATTCAAAAAGTTAAAAGTTAACATTATTCACCAAAAGTCAACAATTACGGCTGCACAACTCCCAATCCTAATTTTTCCTTACAAATCAATTTTTACAATTTTTTATTACACATTTTTTCATAAAAATTTAAAAAGTTAACCTAAACATCCATATTTTATTCCTCAATTTTTTAGTCAAAAAAGAGAAAAAGTACACTTATTTAGGACACCCCAAACAACCCTAAGTGTCTTATATCGCTATGTGAGTTTTATGTACGATATTTATAGGAGATATTTGATAAAAAAATTTGGATTGGTAATATTACTCTTTTTCAAATACTATTCAGCTTATTTGGTTATAGTTTTCAGAAATCAGTTTACTTTCTTATTTTTCGTATTTTAATATTTTTAAGGATTTTTTTTAATATTTTAAGCAAATTCTTTTTAACTTTTGACACATCTAACATAAATACGCTTAAAAAGTATAATATTTGTGAAAAAAAATCTTTAAAAAATACACTAAATACCAAAAAATATAAAAATAAATACTAAAATTCAATACATTTTTTGTATTTTTGTGTATTTATTAATTTTTTAAAAATATTGTTTCACAAATATTTTACAATTTAGATGCCTCTAAGTAAGGTGCATCTAAAAATGTAAAAAAATTACTTAAAATTTTAAAAATATTCACTAAAAACAAAAAAAATATGAAAAATAAAAAACTCGGTTTTCAGAAAACTAAATTCAAAAAACTGAAACTAAACATACTGATTATTTTAGAATTTTCAAGTTTTAATCATCGATGATTCGTGATCATGGCTTAAATTAAATTGAGGGTTCTTTGGGATGTGTGTTGGTTTTTTGATTTTTTAGATTTTTAACTATTTTAGTTGGGAGCTAAAAAAATCTTGTTTGAGATAGATTTTTTTGACTTTTATGACAGAAAAAATAAAATAATTATGGTTTGATGTAACGTTTTGTCTTATTGACTTTTTAACCTATTTTGTCTTTTTGTGACTAAAATAGTTAAAAAAATAAAAAAAATTGACATGCCAAACGAAGGCGAAGTTAATTACAAATGTTATGGTAATTCAGGTCCTATTTAAAGATTTTTCGAACTAATAAGTCTTATTTGGTAAAACTAAAAATATTATCAGTTTTTTTCAATTTTAAAAATTAAGAATATGTTATCGTTTTTTCATTGTAATGTTTCAAATAATTGTTTCACTGAGGGAAAAAAAAATTAGAGTTTGAGATTAAACGTTTTTATCTTTCTACTTATTGGTTTGATTCAACTATCCAATAAAACTAATAATATTATCAATTTTTTCCAGTTTTAAAACTGAAAACATTATTAATTTTTTCATTTTATATTTTTTTTTGTAGTTTTGCATATCAATTTTCCATCATCATGTTCCTTTATAGACACAATTTTGTTAGTTTTATTCAAAAAATAATTTAGTTTTTTAAATTTTTCCAAAAAAAAAAATTGACATAATTTTTTTTTAGTTTTTTCAATGAAAGTTGATAGTTTTAAAGTTTTAAAAATCAAAATAAATGTCAAATAATCATATTCCTTTATATAATCATAAATTATGAACAATCATTGTTTGAAGAAGAATTCCGACTATTAAAAACTTAATAGGACTTCAAGATCAAAAAAATATTAATTATGATTTAATGAAATATAAATTTATAAATTATGACTTGTGTGTAAATGTCCCAATTAAATTTTTGAGTTTTTTTTGTTTGGATTATACTAAAAGTTTTTTTTTTGTTTGGATTATGCTAAAAAAATGATAAAAATGATGCCACTTGGAAGCCAACACATTAGTGGGTCGTACCTAATCCGATTATGTTTGAATATTTACCAGAGAACATAAAGAAATGATTTATTAATACAATAGTAAATGATTGGGATTTTTTTTCCTTTGCCTTTGATTAAGTTGGAAAGAAAAGATATAATAAAATTTTCCCAATCTTATTTAAATAGATTACAACCCATCAACCAAGTTAACAAAAAAGATTAAAAAAAAAAAAAAAGAAAAAAAAAAGAAGAAGATAAAAATGTCTTTAGGGGTTGTTTGAGGTGTCCTAAATAAGTGTATTTTTTATCTTTTTGGAGTAAAAAATTGAGGAAGAAAATATAGATGTTTGGGTTAACTTTTTGACTTTTTATAAAAAAAATGTGTAATAAAAAATTGTAAAAAGGGAAAAACCAGGATTGGGAGTTGTGCAACCGTAATTGTTGACTTTTGGTGAATAGTGTTAACTTTTTAACTTTTTGAGTAACTTTTTAGATTTTTGATTTTTTTACAATATGTCAAACTTGGCCTTAGTTTTGTCCCCTTTCAATAGTGCACTTTTTGGTGAAAAACAAAAAGAAAGTGCAGCACAGTGCACTGGCACGGACAGTGCTCAGAAGGCTATGAAGGAAATTTTGCTGATTGATGCAATATTTTAATACACATAAACATACATCTTTTTTTCTTCTACTTTTTTAATCGAAAAATATACTTATATAATTCATCCCACCCAATCCCTAAATAGACTACATTAAACACACCCCCCCCCAAAAAAAAAAAAAAAAAAAAAAAAACCTTGTAAATTATTTTGACCTTTTATGTTTTTATTTCTTTTGTAGGTAGATGGGTAATTTTGGTAATATACAAAATTAGTAATCTCTATTTTTTTCTCTCCCAATCTCTTCAATTTTAAAGGAAATATTTCTCGAATAGTATTATATTTACATAATTTTCTCCCCTCCCCCCCCCCGGCGAATGATGTGGCAATAGAATGTAACTTTTATACTGGTCGCTACAAGCTGGAGCATGAGCTAATTTTTAAAATTTTACTTATTATTCGGAAGGTTTAGAAGAAAAAATTATATAGATGAATCATTTTTCATATTTCTCTCAATTTTGTTCTTAATTTGTAATCGAAACAAGTGATTAAGAAAGATTTTTTTCTTTTTTTTTTTTCTATCCAACTCAAACAATACAAAGGAGTTGTAAATTCTATATAATGGCAAAAGTTGTTTTTTCTTTATTTTATTTTTTTTTAGAAAGTGCAAAAAGATATTACATACAAGTCCTGTTTAGTAGGGCTTATTTCCAGCTTATTTTAGTTTTTAACTTAATTTAAATTATTTTGATGTGTTTGGTTCAACTTAACAATACAACTTATAGCTTTTTGTAAATCAAAAATCAACTTATTCTTTGAGTGAGGGATGAGAAGCTTAATTTATAAGTCAAAAATCAACTTATGTTCACAACTATAAGCGATAAGCTGTTAGGTTATAAGTTATAATCACTTTCCCACAGCTCTACCAAACGGACCACAATTGTATATTGATTTGGTAATAAGTTTTTTTTGATTAGATATAGTAAATTATGCAATAGTAATCTTCTATTAGTAATCTCAAAAAAAAAAAAAAAAAAAAAAACCCTTTAAACAAGGCATGTTAAAGGATTGTTTAGAATGTTTTAAATAAGTGTATTTTTTGAATTTTTATGAAATATGGGTTGAGTTTTAAATGATGTGATAAAAAGATGATGTGACTTAAATAAAATAGTGACTTTTTGACTTTTTTAAAAGATGTCAAACCTAACTTAATTATTACAGTTAGTGTTATCATATTTTAGTTATTCAAATAGACTAGCTATTATAATAACTATTTTAACAAAATTCTTTAGGACTACTTACATTTGAAAAAGTCTTGAGCGGCTTTTTAAATAATTTGTGGATATAAATAGATAAAATAAAAAGTAGCGTTGAATTATATAAATAAATAAATAAGCAAAATTTTAAAAAAAGAAAAGAAATGCTTTTTATATTTTATCTAGTAAAAAATGAAAACTATACTCAGAGTTGCACAAATGGGAGAAAATTAGATGGTCATCCTTATTTTTTAGGACAATTACACACACAAAAATAAATAAATAAATTAAAAAAATCAACATTTGAGCTTCATAACAAAAATAAACTCTAAATTTTTAATTTTATCAATTTAAATAATAATATTTCGATTTATTTTCAATTTAAACCATTCGGCTATTTTTGTTAAGAAAAATTGATAGAAAAAAAATATTTTAATTATTAAACTCAATACATATATAAATAAAATGTCAAAAATATAATTTTTCATTGAATTTAATAACTAAAATATTTATTTTTCATTTAATTTTTACCTAACAAAAATAGACAAATAATTTAGGACAAACTACACTAACAATCCTTACAATTTGAGACTTGTGTCATTTTGATCAATGACTTTTCAATTGGGATACATTTGACCTTAAAATTTAAATTTTGTCCCAACTAAGGACAATCAATAATATTTCCTTTGAAGATATTTCCTTTGCAAACCATTTCAAAGACAAATCATCATACAATTTATTTTGTATTGATTAATTTATATGTTATTTAAAATGTAATGACATTTTTTTTAATGAATAATGCTAGAACTTTTTTAGTTATAAAATTCTATTTTTTTTTTATTTTTTAGAATCTATTTTCAATTTTTTTTCCCTGAAAAACTAAAAATTAAATTGATAAAAAAAAATTAAAAATACATCATTTTTATATAATTTTATATCTTGAGAAGATAGAAAAAAAAATTTTATTAAATTAATTTATATTTTTTCAAAAGTCAACATGGTGACACCTTTAATGTCATTATTAAACTAATTCATTAAATCAAAAAATTCAAAACTATAAACATTTCATATATTAAACATATCATTTTATATATTAAACATATCAATTACACATTAAAAATCTAATATCCATCTATTACATGATAACCATCTAAAAATATTAATAAAAATAACCACTCATGATATAATCATCATCCAAACACATACTAAAAATTAATTTGTTAAAAAAAATTATCATTTATACATAATTTTATCTTTAGTAAGTAAAAATAATTTTTAAAAATTCAAAAATATTTTTTTAATATTTATTTTTATCAAACTAGTTAATATTTTATCAAATTGACAACTCTATCTTTGAAATGAAGTAATGGTATCTTTAATTACGAGATTCGAAATTCAGAATCAAATGTATTACAATTAAAATTTAAGAACTAAAGTGACACAAGTCACAAATTACAAGAACTGTTAGCATAATTCACCCAATGGTTCATATTGAAAATGAATAACGAATTTAAAATTTAAATTAATAAAATTAAAAATTTGTTTTGTATTTGTGTGTGTGTGTGTGTGTGTGTGTGTGTGTGTGTGTGTGTGTGTGTGTACAATGTAATTCGTGGATGCATGAGGAACTTTATTTTTTCAGTAGGTTTCGAATTACATGCAACTTTGTAGTAAACTTTCTGAAAAAGAAAAAAAAAGAAAAAAAAAAAACTTTAAGTAAACTTACTATCAATTATTTTATTTTTAGAATAAAATACAAAAGTGCATTATTGGGTGTGAGGAGTAACTTGGTGTTCGGGTAAGAGCCAAGTCCCAGTCACAGAAGGTACCACTCATCGTAGAACACTGAAACAACCAGAATATGCCATTGCAATAAAGATGGACTTCCCACTAATTACCAAAAACAACCTCTTGAAGCAACTCACCCCCTACCTCTTGGTTTTACGAAATGACTAATCTCATATCACGAACTATAGATCAACTTACACAACTGCAGGTGTCCGAAGCTTTGAGATCAAATTCTGTGCAACAGTATCAATGAACTCTTCTGTGTTCAAGTAGAACTCCCTCGATACCCTGCATAAACCAAAACCATCTGAGTAAATCACATAGAAATTCCCTAGAAGTATTGACAATAAAATGGCTCTAGTAATTAGAATTGTATTTTGAAAACATTAATTAACCAATTGGATTGACCATGAAAACTGGGAAGTTGGGAACCCCTTCTCCTGTCCGTTCAACCACCAAGGTACAACATTTCAAACCAATTTACTTGGGAAAAACTTTAAAGAAAATTCATTCAAGCTCTTGTAATCACATAACTTCTTATATTAAATAAATTATGTACTGAGTCGTTAACTGATTGACAGCATCATTTGTATCCTGTTCAGAGAATTAACAATCCAATTAATTTGTATTTCTACAGTTGGTAAGCTAGTCTTTCTTAACATGTCCTAACTCCTAGGGTTTATACAGGATCCTAGGTTTGTCCCCATCCCCCAACAAGGGGGGGAAACAGAACATTGCTAGATAACAATCAAAACATCACTCATAACGGTTAACGATAATAACAATCAATAATAACAATCAAACAGGGAATAAAAAGAGAGAAAAAGTACTTGCAAAAAATAGAATAGAAACGTAATTCCTTTAATAAAATGCAAAAGAAATGCTCGATGGAATAGTTAAAGGGAGCATGCCACTTACTTGGGCCCACGGACCAAAATGGCAAGATCCTTTGTCATTTTCCCAGACTCCACTGTCTCGATGCATGCAGTCTCTAGCTTGTGAACAAAATCCAACAACCTTTCGTTCTTATCAAGTTTAGCCCTGATAAACATTTTTTTGAGTGAAAAAAGATGTATCAAGGCTACCTACCTAATTAAAATATGTAGCACTAATTTTTCAATAATATTGTAGTGAAAAAACAAAAAAAAAGAAAGGGGAAAGAAAGTGACTTGCAATCTAATACAGTTCATAGACATTTACATACAAAGTCTAGTAGAATCATAGCATAAGCCAGCCAGCCTGAACCAGTGATGTAATCATAATTTACGAGACAAAATGTATAGATACATAATATAGCATGATTTTACTTTAACAGGGCAAGTTTATCACAAGTACTCAGCAAACAAGACAATTATGACAGACATGAAACAAGTACAGTTACGACATTTTGAATTACCAATATATTATTGATTCAGAAGTTTTATTTTCATTCTTGTATTCATACATCCGTATAACTTCTCATTATTGCATGACATCAGTTATTCAGTCCAAATAAAAAATATCATAGGCAGCTCGACACACTTCCAGTTTTTGAAATTTTGTTAAGTACAATAGTAAAACTTCTATGAAAATAAACATTATCAAACATGTCACTAGGAGTAGAAGATGTTGGCCAATTTAACTCATTTAAGGAAAAGCAGCAAACTTCACCTATGTTCTAATCCACGTGTCCATGCAAATATGGAAGCAATACTGTTTGTACTAGTTTCTTGTCCCTTCTGATGCAACCGAAAATGGCGAGTTACAGTGCCATGAGCTGCCTCAGCTTCTAGTGTCTTACCATCAGAGGACAACTGCACACATGTGTTAGTGTGATTGCTTTTAGGTTCACAAGACCAGAAGAAAAAGGTTGTCAAAATAAAAATGGGCGACACAACTAACCAATACAGAAGCCATCAAGCCCAACGAACCAAATCCTGCACAAAGAGAAGAAAACTTCTAAGGAAAAGTAAACATTCCAATTGTATGTGAAAGTCGACTTACATTTGCAAACTAACACAAAGTCACAAAATAATTAATGAGGCTGCATACATCATGCATGATAACAAACACCAGATTTACCAATTACCCGTCCACCTCAGCACTTCCCACTTTATTTAGACAATCTATCCAAATAAAATAATGCCAAAAAAAAAAAAAACATGTATAATAGAAAGATAGAAGCACTACGAGCTCAAACTACAGCTAGCTTTAACCTTCATCTTGGAGGCCAACTGTATTAACAGTAACAAAATCATAACCTAAATTATCACTTATTTTTCTGAATTAGTAGATTAGATCTCTCCTCCCCATCAGTAATAGAAAGCATGGAGTAGAAAACCAGGGAGAATAGCCATTTAAAGTTCATCAAGCAAGTACATGAGCAGCTTCAATGGCTTCACTCTGGATTTATCTAGTCTTGAAATTGAAGATTATGTCAAGCATTAATCATAAATCCAAATATTAAGTTTTGAATACTAATAAGAGGTATATGCTCAAAAAGTCTCAACTTTAATATTATCCCTAAATTAACGTTTGGGGATTTTCATATATAAGGGTCTAAAATTTAAATAATCATCTTCAAGCTCTCAAATTCAAGCTGATTTTTTAAAGCAATTTATATTACTAAGTTCCAAAAGGGCGACTATGTATAAACAATAAAGTCTCTACCCCTACAAAACTATCTTAGGTTTCTATAGATATCCAAAATAATGTATAGTAATAACTCACTCTCCTTGCAACCCAGTATGCATTAAATACCAACTCCGCTGTTCCCTCGAAAGAACAAACATTCTAAAAATTCCAAGAGCAAATTTATGGTCACAAAATATTCCACACATAATTGTCCATACAGCTTAGACATCATTACCTTGAGCAAGTAAATCACTCTGGACATCTCCATCATAGTTTTTGCAAGCCCAAACATATCCGCCATCACTTTTTATTGCATAAGCTACCATGTCATCAATTAATCGATGCTCATACCTGAATGTTTACCATAGAATTTTGAAAAAAATAAATTGATGTATATTATTGATTGATGTCTTACAAGATTGATTAATTACAATTCCTATACAATCTATATATAGAAGAAAATGTGGTAGTAGGTGTAGTGGAGGTGATAGTGGGTTAGGTGAAGTGGAGTGTGTGGTGAAGTGGAGGTAGGTGAAGTGGAGTGTGTAGTGGAGTAGGTGAAGGTAAAGATGGGAAATTCTAACAGCCCCCCGCAAACTCAAGGAGGAGAGAAACTAACCAACTTGAGTTTGGAGAGAGTAACAAAACAAGAAAATACATAAAAATAAAAAAGGATAGGAGACACTGTATGGTCGTGTCAGACCGTTGGTGAAGACACTGTATGGGGTGTCATAACGTTGTAGAGGACACTGTATGGTGGTGTCAGACCGATGTAGAAGACAGTTTATGGGGTCATGTCGGACCGTTGTAGAAGACAGTTTATGGGGTCATGTCGGACCGTTGTAGAAGACATTTTATGGGGTCATGTCGGACCGTTGTAGAAGACAATGTTGTGACAGTTTACGGAGTCTTGCTGGACCCTTGTAGAAACTAACCGGAATCAATGTCGGGACAGTTTACAGAGTCTTGTCGGACCCTTGTAGAAACTAACCGGAATCTATGTCGGGACAGTTTACAGAGTCTTGTCGGACCCTTGTAGAAACTAACCGGAATCTATGTCGGGACAGTTTACAGAGTCTTGTCGGACCCTTGTAGAAACTAACCGGAATCTATGCCGGGACAGTTTACAGAGTCTTGTCGGACCCTTGTAGAAACTAACCGGAATCTATGCCGGGACAGTTTACAGAGTCTGCCGGGACAGTTTACAGAGTCTTGTCGGACCCATAAAGGAGCTAACCGGAATCAAATGTCGAGACAGTTTACAGAGTCTTGTCGGACCCCTAAAAAGTCGCACCCTCAAAAGGTGTGCCCAATCTTTCAAAAGGCGTGCCATCAAAAAGCGTGCCCAATCCATAAAAAGGCGTGCCATCAAAAGGCGTGCCCAATTCATCAAAAGGTGTGCCGGACATGATGGCGAGGCACGTGGGCGCCTTGGCTTGCGCGCCCGTTTGTCGTCTGGCGGCAAGTGGCGCGCGATACGCGTGGCTGCCTCGGCTATTTAACCAAGACGAAGGCTGAGGCTGAGGCATACCATTCTGAAACCTCTGAAACCAACCCTTCGCTGAAAAACTCTGCCTCTTCGGAGAGAGAAAATCTGTAACACTCTGTTGCCCAGAAAAATGGCCTCTTCTTCCCGGAGTCTGCTCACTCTCTTTCCCGACCTGAACGAGTCAACAAGAGAGATAACTGGTGCGGTGGCCAGTGAACCTCAACCAAACACCGCTGGTTTTGCTCCGTTGAACTTTCCGATGCGGTCTGTGGAGCAAAAAATGGCAGGGCAAACAGATATTGAAGCCAATCAATATACACTGAAGTCATGTGTGGAAACCATGACTGCGGTTACAAATTTGTCGAACCGGCTGCAGAGTAGGACAAATGAGGTGCAGCATTTGAACGGCCAACTGGCTCTGCTCCAGCGCATGTATAAGGATGCGCGAGCAGAGATAAGTGTGCTGAAGGCGGAAAATAAGGAGCTGAAGCGGAAGGCCACCGTGATGTTCCGATTTGGAGGTCCTCCATATGCTGCAGTGGAGGAATATGGGGGAGTGAACGTGCTCGGTGGCGTAGAAAACACGGAGGCAACACCGTCAAGGGCTGCCCAGGACGGAGGCAAGAAGAAGAGACCGGCGGCTGAGTAGAGAAGAAAAATCCCACTGTGGGTGTGGTTGTTGTTTTTGTTTTTTTTTTTTTTTTTTTTTGGTGTAAAATTGTGATCGGGGTGGATCCCTGAGATGAATAAAATATGGTTTGGTGTGCAAAGCTATATGGTATGAATTGAATTGGAAAAAGATTAAAAATAATGTGAAAGAAAAAATAAAGAAAGAGATAATAAGAATATATGTGAAATCAAAATGAAAGATGGGGGAAATAAGCAAAGTGGATGGAGAAAATAAATAAAAAAGAATGGAGTTGGAAATCAAACGGAGGAGAGATGATTTTTTTTTTTTTTTTTTTTAATATAATAAAAAAAGATATATATATATATATAATAAAAAAAAAAAAGTGGGGAACAGTCTGAGAGCATCAATGAAGGTTTAGAATAAAAAAATAAAGTTTGATTAAAAAATAAAGTGGGCGGTGGAAAATGTGATGATGGTCTTGGGTGGAGAAAAAGTGTAAATAATAAGAACAAGAAAAGTGAAGTGAATGGCCTGTGGCTTATTTATTGATTTATTTTATTGGTTTGGGTGGAACCAGCACATGGGTTGGGTTGTATTTATTCTTTAAAAAGATATATGGCAGTGGAGCAACGTGGGTGCTTTGAGTAAAATATTATAAAATATATATATATATATATATTAAAATAAAAGAAAGTGCTTGAAGTGGAGCAGTGTGTGTGTTTGCAAGTTTCAATTTAGAGAGAGAGAAAAGAGATGGCACAGCAGATCAAAGAGCCGTGTGCCTTAACGTCATTGAATTGCTTCAGTCTTGATGTGAGAAATGTAGTTACAAGTCAACACATTGTGCTTCTGTATCTGGCCTTCTAAATCAAAAGCCCAAGTAAGAGTCAAAACTCTAACCATATTTTGCCTGAAGATGGACTGGTATGGTTCTGTCCTTTTGTTTTCTGGTTTTCTTTTTGGAGTACTGAGAAGCTAACCCCAAGAGAGAACAAGCGAGAAAATGGTTGTTATCAGAAGTGAATTGTGCAAGTTCCAACTTCTGCAATGCTCTGGGAGAGATAGACCAGGCGTCGGCCTTTGCGCCGTCGAAGCCGCGGCAGCGGAGGACTTCCGGGGAGGTGTATGCCGGAGTTCCGCAGGTGGTTTGGAGCACTTGCGGTGGAGTTGGTTTTCCGGCGAGGCGGAGAGGCCAAAACAACGGAGATTTTCAAAACTCCGGCGGCGGTAATGAGAAGGTTCTGGGGCTTGTAACATGCATGCTGATCTTAAAACCAAGTATGCTGTGAGTGGGAGCATGGAACATGCAATACGACCCACTAGAGCTGAGGCACTCTCAACTTTCAGACGAAGGAGAGTGTAGAGAGGTCGGGAAAGTGAAGGTATGTGTAGAAAATTCCAGCGGGCAGCGAAGGCAAGGTTGCCGGCCGGCTGCCCGCCGGTGAGAAAACAAAATACGGGCCTAAATCTTATTGCTCTGATACCATGAAAAAAAATAAATTGATGTATATTATTGATTGATGTCTTACAAGATTGATTAATTACAATTCCTATACAATCTATATATAGAAGAAAATGTGGTAGTAGGTGTAGTGGAGGTGATAGTGGGTTAGGTGAAGTGGAGTGTGTGGTGAAGTGGAGGTAGGTGAAGTGGAGTGTGTAGTGGAGTAGGTGAAGGTAAAGATGGGAAATTCTAACAAATTTTTATAAACCATTTGAACAATTTCAAGGAAACAAATATGCAGCTATAATTTGCAACAGATGCCAGCTAACCATATTGAATGTTCCTCAAACTTCTGCTTCCACTTCTCCTCATATATCTCCTGAAATATATCCTTAAACCTGCAACAGGAAAATTGATATAAATATTGTGCGCATTCCATTTCTTTACCTAAATTGAAAAATCGGGGAGGAACAAAAATTCAAACTAAATAAGACAATAATTTACAAAAAGAAACAAGGCAAGAATTTACAAAAGAAACCTATTCCCAAACTACAGCCTAAAGTTACCTGCCATCATATTTCTTGAGAATTGTATTTTTGGTGCTCAAGTAAAGAGGCCATTTCTTTGCAAATGCCAGTGACATTGACGATTCAGCAAAGGATCTAATAGACTTCAAATTGCACAATAGTGTCAAAATAGAAAGATTTGATGTTGCAATTTTGAAAATCTGAGTGAAAAGCAACTAGACAAACCTCATCAACGTTGTACATAGCAAGCGCAATGCCAGGTCCTTTAAAATCATAAACATCAAGTTCCACAGGCACGTCACCATTTTCTGGGACTGAATAAAAGAACCACACAAGTAACTTTGTAAGCATTGATACTGTTTTGACACATAGAGAGAGTTTTCAGTCCAGTTTACAATCAATAGAATATAAATCAGCTCACCAAAGACCATTTTGAGCTTTCCTGGTCCTTCAATGACAGTATCAGTGGCACGATACTGATCTCCAAAGGCATGCCTACCAATACAAATGGGCTTCTTCCAACCTGAAAATTAAAAAGTAAGTCCAAATGGTGATCCATAATACATAAATTATTAATACCTCATTTACTGATATCCCATTAAAGATGATAACAAACAAAATATTACCAGGAACAATTCTGGGAATATTCCGGCATAAAATAGGTTCACGGAAAACGGTACCTACAAAAACAAAAATTAGTAACGAAGAAAAATCAGTTCAGAGAACATTGAAGAATATAAAAATATAAGGAAATAGCTTCAGGAAAATGAATTCATGGCAAATGAATACCACAGCTTAGTCTGCCAGCATCTACACATGAATAACTTACAAAGCAAGACCATAATGAGGAGTTCACGCAAACCATATCTATATAATATTCATGCACCCAATTAAATTCCTTTAGATCTTGAAAATAAGACTGCCTTATTGTTTTTCAAAACCTCAATTAATTTATTGTGACGTAGCATATTAAAATTCAGATTACGTAGCTTCCTAATCTACTAATAAAGTCTTATGTGATATTCTACCAAAGACCTGGGATCAACTATCCACTCAAGCCTTCAGCACTATTTCATTAATAAAAGGCAAAACATACAAACCAACCCTAAAATTCAATTTCAAAAAGCACCGAATTGGGAATTATTTGTGTTATCAATATTTTTCACTTACATTTAAACAGTTATTCTGGTGTTAATTGACAGATAAAACATTCGATCACCCACATGCAGGGACAGCTACAGCCAGCAAGAGCTGAGGGACTATAATTCCATCCTGACAGCTGAGTAAATAGGTGTAGAACTAAATCATCCCAAACCAACACCTCGTCTAGGCCAAAAATATTTCAGATAAAAATACCATGTATACAATAAAAGCTGTGACACAACAAACATCTAGCTCAAAATTTAATGTTTTGATCACAATCACTATATTTACTAGAAAACGCTAGTACACACATTTGGAAGAAGTCATTATGACACAGCCAGTCCCTACCTTAAACTAATAAAGATAATTCACATAGTACAACACAATGTTTATACGAACACATGCTCCCAAAACAAGAACCAAAAACTACTAGTTTCCCAAAGAGAGAAAATCCTTTGAATGAAAAGTAGATGGAACAATCATATAAATGCACAACAACAAGAACAACAACATATGGATTCATCTTGCCATTGCAAAACAAAGAATTCAATATATCAAACACAAACCATTTAATATATTTCTGATTGTGCCATTAGGACTCTTCCACATAGCCTTCAATCCAAATTCCTTAACTCTGGTCTCATCTGCAACACAAGCAACACACCCAAACCAAATTAGACAATGTATGCTACAACTCACTGGCAAATAACAAACACAATGAATCAGATCTCAAACCACAAATACCAATGTCTCAAAAGTTTGCACTAGTAAAATTTCTTTGGAATTTCTTCAAAACTCAAAAATTCATTAATAAAAAGAACAATTTTCCAAAATCATCTAACCTGGAAGCAAATAATTCAAAACAAAACTTTCTAATTATATTAACCCAGTCGCAGAATCCAAAGTAAGCCTGCATGCCCATATTACAATGTTCCATGCTCGTTAAATACAGCATATCATTAAAAAGTATGAAAATGAAAGATATAATAACTAACCAGGAGTAATCGTAGCACATTTCACAGCAACATTGTACCTGAAAATTTTTAAAGGTTAGAATGACAATATAATAAGGTTACATTGTATTTATTCTACATAAATTAATAAGGTTACATTGTATATATTCTACATAAATTAATCCTGCATTTTTTTTTTTTTTTGGAGAATCAATCCCAGCATACTTTCAATATCATTTGAACAGGGAAACATCCACTTCACTGTCTCTCTAAAAAACACCCTGCCTGCATAAAAGGTTCTCTACACCCACCCTAAAAAATGATGAATCAAATTCCGATATTATTACAATGGCAAACCCCTTGCCCAACTAAGCTTTTAAACCTTTTGTTTATGAAAATGAATTTTAATATTCGTAGATTTCAACATTTTCAATTATTTAATTATGGAGAATGAATTAACAGTTATATGGGTTTCAATTTATGTTTTCAAAAAATTTAATACATTTTCAAATTCTTTTGTCAATGTCAAAGCTAAGTGAAACAACATACTGAAACAAATTTTTTATCCTTGCTTGTAAACTGACCACCAAGGCAAAACAAGTTAAACCACCAACAATAACCAAAAAAGTCAAGTTTTAAGTTATGAAATATATAGCTTTTTTACGTAATAATTGGCGTGTTACATATTTTTCATTATCTTTGAATTAGTTATTCATATATGTGACATATAATAAATTTGTAAAAATAGAAATATAAAATTTTAACATGTTGTGTTGTGTCTTGCTTTTTTTGAAAATCAACATGCCCATGTGTCCATGTCGTATTGTGTATCCATGTATGTGCTACTTTCCAGCTAGACAATCCTAGAGGGTTAGAATGAGCATAGACCTAACCTAACCTTCAGCACTGTTTGCATTGCTTCTCTCATATTCAAAACAACTGTTCTCATGCTTGCCAGACCAATCTTTTACCATGGCACCAAGAAATGGAACCTCAAAAGAAAGAATTCAACAAAGTGAGAGGCTTACTTAAGAGTGGCTTCAGCACTTTCTACAGTGACTCTATCATCAGTGGCATCGCGATTCAATATCCCTAAATCGAAATACTTAATATCTAAATCCAAATATGGAAAAATAAGCTGCAAAATCACATACAATTTAAAATAAATAAATCAAATCGTAAGAATGAATCAAAATGCTTCCAGAAATCCAAAAACTAAAACTAAAATCCGCACCTTGTCCTTGATCATCCTCCATATGATTCTAGTCATTTCATCGCCTACGATCAAACAAAATCAAAACAACAACAAAAACTGAAGTTCCAAACGAAATAATCAAAACCAAAGCTAAAAAATACAAGAAGTTACCCTCCATTTCGACGATGGGGTTCTGGACTTTGAGTTTGTTGTCGATGGCACTTGAAGAAGCGAAGCTACGAATGGAGGCTTTGGAGAAGAGATTGTTATAGGAGAAAGAGACACGGTTCTTGGAGAAAACTCCATTGAAAAGCTTGGGATTGGGATTGGGATTGAGTGATAAGCTAGGGTTTTTTAGGGCAAATGATGTAGCTGTGGCGGCGGCGCCAGACATGGCGCAGAGGCGGAGTCCGAGCATTGGCCTTTCGATGACTACTGCTGCCGCCTTTAAAATTACTCCTTGCCCCGCTTTTCTGTGCTTTTCTCGGATCCAAAACGGGCCAGACTTTTGTTTTCTGAACACAAAACGGGCCATTCTGGGCTACCCGAATTATTTTTATTTCTTTTCCTATGGGATCAAAGAAAAAAAATTATATAATCCTATATTTTTTTGAATCGTAACTTAAAAAAAAAAAAATTATAATCAAGCATATCAAAATAATATCATAACTTGAAAAAATTAATCATAACTAAAAGATGTGATATTATAAAATCCTAACTTTTGTAACCCATATTTTATACATATCTTTGAAATTTTCAATATTTGAATATGATTTTTGGAGAGAGAGGTAGATGTTGGAGCTGTCACAGCCCACTAAGTTTATCTCAAACTTATTTTTAATAATTCAAATAGTTCATATTATAAGATTTATCAAAAATATTTATATAAAAAAAATGAGAATAATCAGACATGCGTAATCTTATGATTATGGCCTAATTATTTTCAAAAAAAATTATTAAAATTACGCTAATAGTTTGTTTTTTTAAAAGCATAAATGTGATGTTGTTATGGGTTACAAATGCCCAAATAATTTTTTTTTCCCATAGATGATCTACTCAACAAAATTTACAAGTTTTTTTTTTTTTAAGATGCTTGATATTAAGATTTTATAGCATAAAAGACATTTAATATTTTCATAATGTCTAAGATCTCTCAATATTAATCCAAATAAATTTCAATCTAGAGAAATTATCTCCAAAGAAATTCTGGAACTTCCCAAAGAATTTCTGCGGGTTCAAACTAGAGAAAATTCAAAGCATTCAATTTTCTTTGAATTTCTCTAGTTTGAACTTAGAGAAATTTCAATTTTCTCTGTGTTGTTGAATTTTCTCTGTATTATTCAATTTTCTCTTATTCGAACTCAGAGAAATTTGAATTTTCTTTGGTTTGAACCTACAAAAATTCCTGATATCTACAATTCAGTCTTCCCACTCTTCAGAGAAATTCACTGTTCTCCATTTGGAATACCTGTATATTCACCATTACAGTGGCCCAGAGAGTGATAGAGAGAGAGCTTTACAGCAATGCCGTTTTATGGAGGCGAAGATGAGGCGTGGAAATGTTCACAACACCCTTCGAATAATCACATTAAACAAATAAGCATAAGCCAAATTCAATTGCTTTAAAGTAATAGAACAAACAATTAACCTTTTAACACAGTAAAACGCAAATATACACATGAAAACTCAATCAATTTTCTCAATTAATTTGTTAACAAACCTCATTATCTGCATTGCAGTGGTGCTTATAAATTGGCTGAAAGAAATGATCCTGCTCCAATAGAGGATTTAAGTCACCATCTTGATTGGAAGCGAAGGCCATAGCGATGCGATGGAGGCCATTGAGCTCTGCCCGAATGGCTTTGTGGAAGAACAAAAAAATCAAAATTGGCGACCTAAGAAACGAGTTCTTGATACACAGCTTGTTGGACTGATCGAGCTAGATCAACAAGAGAGAGAGAGAGAGAGAGAGAAGAGTAGCGAGGAGAGAGAAGAGATGAGGCATAAGTCTAACAAAGAGGAGAGAGAGAGGGATAAGGGTTTGAAGCGAAAAAATATATGAAATTTCTTTCTGTGATACAAGGAGTTTAGACATCATAAAACAATATTGTGAATCTTTTTCATTATTAAAAATGAGAGAGGGATCTTAAACTAATTTTCTCAATTTACATTATGAATGGCTCAAATCATTAAAATAGATTTGAGACACATGCTATGCTACGGGTGTCACAACACCAACCTCCCACTCGATTTAAAAAAAAAAATCATATTTGCAATCCAATCTCATTCAAAAAGTGGAATTTTTAAATACACTCAATAAATATCTTTCTATATTTACTTTTCCAAAAAAAAAATATATATATATATATATATAGAGAGAAAAATCGGCTTATCTTTGTACCCACTATCTTCTGTAATCCGCCATGCTTCGTCTTGTGGACCTCATTCCAAGTACTCGTTCATTTTGTAAACCTCACAGGTAATTAATTCAGACAAAAGTATTTTGAATTAAGTGAAAAAAATGTCACGCTCTTCATCTCTTTTGGTTGTCAAGGTCTTGATGGTGACTTGTGAATCAATTGTACAGATGACCACTTCTTGCAGCCCTATGTGTATATATCAACCTTGCTTATATTTACTTACTTGAAACTAAAGACTTTTTAATACAAGGAAATGAGGTGCAAGAATTCACTGCTTGTAATATTCTCAATTGTTCCGTTGGTCTTGAAATTGCACTTTCTAGTACTTGTTGCTAGTTCAGAGTTGGAAAAAACTCCATTCATGGTGGAGAGCAATTACAAGAGCTGCAACAACTTCAACTGCAGATCATTCAGCAACGACGACATCAATGGCTTCAGATTGCGTGGCAATCATGCATCTGAAGAAGAAAAGAGAGCCACTCCATTCATGGTGGAGAGCAATTACAAGAGCTGCAACAACCTCAACTGCAGATCATTCAGCAACGACGACATCAATGGCTTCAGATTGCGTGGCAATCATGCATCTGAAGAAGAAAAGAGAGCCACACCAAGCGGCACAAATCCACTTCACAATCGTTGATCGCTTCTCAAGTCTGCTGTTTATTTTTTTTTATTTTCTCGAGCTCTTCTTCCCCTTTGGAATAACTTTGGCTGTGTGTTGGGGAGATTATATCTGTGAGAAATGGAATTATAACAATTATGTTTTAAAAAATTACTGCTACTTTGCCAACATGACTGAGCTCAATTGATTTTCATTTTTTATTTTTTGAAGGCAAGAGATTGCTAATGTACTACTGCTTGTAAAAAAAAATCTTATTGTTGAATTTTGGAGTTAGACTTTATTAAGGGAGAATTCAATAAAATAAAATAAAATAAAAGGAACAATGAGATTAATAATAATAATAAAAACAATGAATATGTTAGCAAAAGCATAGAGAATTCAGCTTCTCTCCTTAATTTTCCTCTTACAAAAAAAAAAAAAAAAATTGCAATACACATCTATAATTTATTTAGCGATTTCAACCATTATGACACAATAATTAGCAGTAAAAGATTTTTACAATATGACATTGTACTTTGAATTTTTTTTTATTTTTTAATTTTTGATGCACAGGACACTTTCAAGGTAGGATTCTTATGCCCCGTTTGTTTTTAGAGGTAGAATGGAGGGGGTTGATAGTGAGGGGATCAAGTAAAATTGTATTTGTTTTGATGATAGCTGTTAGTGTAGGGATTGTTAAATTATTTTTATATAAAATAAATATAAAATAATAAAACAAATAAAAAAATACAAAAACATTAAATATTAATGTTTAAAAAAAAAATACCCAACATGTAAAAAATTTAAATAAAATAAAAATAAAAATAAATTCAGAAAAAAAGAAAATAAATAAAATAATGATTTTTATTTAACAAAAATAATAAAAAATTAAACATTAATGTTCATGTAAAAATGTCCGACATGTAAAAAATAAAATTAAAAATTTATAGTCCGCCGGACTATTTTTCTAATACCAAGTCCTGGAGGCCCATCCGAATCTCATCTGCAAGGCCTATCTTAAGCCGTTCGGCTTGTTAGTCCCTTTCTCAATTCTGTAAACAAACAACACATTAAATGGGGCCTACAACTATCAAAATCTCAATCCTTCCCTTATATCCCAAAACAAACGGGGCCTTAACATCTATCCTTATAAAGCTAAACTGGAAAAAACTAATTGATCCACTAAATCATCGGACTTCTACTTGAATAGTAAGAAATTCGAATTCTAATTAATAAGGAGATGGTCAAATTTCCTAATGTCCTTTAGTGATTAATACTTGTCAGGTTATCTCTTATAAATTCAACAAAAAAAAAATATTAAATATTATTATTTTAATCAATAAAAGTTTAATTAAGACACCACGATCCAAAGATCGCCAGAGAATTTCCCTAACCAGGCAATCTTTTATTTCGTCTTACTGTTTGGAGCCAAATCGAACTTTGGCTGCTAAGAATGAAGGGAAGAGAGCGACCACACGAATTGCCAAACCAATGATTGAAAGTGACTTTCCCTTTTATCCAAACAAAAATCACCCTGTACTTTTTGCAGGATAATTATACAGGATTTCTCCCTTTTGTTTGAACAAATAAGAAATGGGTCATGCTACATCCCCTAAAAACATCCCCCTAATCCCCCTAATTTCCATATCAAGTAAAAAAAAAAAAAAAAAAAAAAAGAAAAAAGTTGCCCAAATTAGAAATTAGGGGGATTAGGGGAATGTTTTTAGGGCTCCAAATCATTTCCCATAAGAAAAATAATAAAATAAAAATTAATGGTTTATTTTCCATTTTATTTGATTATATTCCCAAAACTTTTACATATTCATTATGCCCCTAAGATCATCTCCAACGGTTCATCAAACTTTGCATTATATTTGAATTTTGGTAAAAAAGTCACTTTTTGGAGCTCTAATGGTTTCACTAAATTGGTATCAAAATGAGAATAGAACAAAAAATTCACAGGCACCAGATTTCACCATTTCACTGTGCGTTACCGTCGGGGTGGGCCAACCGGTCAACTATCCGGTTGTCCAGCTGGTTGACCCACCAGTCGACTGGTTCCCTTTCAAATGATAGGTTCAAACCGGTCAAAAAATAAAAAAAATAAATAAAAATTGCATTTACCGGTCGATCCTTCCTTTTTGATGCACGGTTGGAGCAAACCATATCAGATTGAGAATATTGACTTTTTTTACTCAAATTTGGTAAAAAATTTGGTTCACCGTTGGAGATGCTCTAACCCCACATATTTCAATTGAGTTTGGCTTGTGTTTGGTTTGATTTTCAAAATTTGTTTTCAATTAAAAAAAAAAGAAATAATTTGGTAGAAAAAATGAAAAAATAAAACACTCATCATTTTCATATAATTTTATACTTTGGGAAGGCAAAAATATGTTTTAAATTTTTTTTAATATTTATTTTTATCAAACTAATTTCTATTTTTTCAAAAAAAAATTTAAAAACTATTTATGTAAATCAAACCAAATAGAACAGATATTCTTGTGTCCATGGTTGGTTGGTTGTGTCTGCAATAATAATACAATGAATAAAACAAAACTGATCATATTATTTAAATATTAATAATATTACAAATTTATAACATTTATTCACAAAAAAATATTTTTAAAAATAAATTAATGATTCATTATGAGTGTAATTCATATTTTATTAATTTTAAATTTATATTATACACTCACTTTTTGAAATAAAATTCAAAATACATTTTTAAGGTTCATAATATATTTATATTTAAAATAGATACGTGTTCGGACAAGGATGTACCAAAGTGGTTGAATCGGTAACAGCATTCTCATACACGGAGAGGGAGACGTGAAAATGGTGAAAACGAATACTGATTTAGGCGTCAGGGACTCGAAGCTGACACAACATATTGCCAATTGTTAGAAATTCTGTTTTACTGTATTCATCTTTTTTCACAGAACCCAATAAAGCACAATATATTTGGCATTCATGAATCACTTTGGAGAATCAGAATCCCAACAAAACATCTCTATTTATTATACATTTCAGTGATATTTTTTTTAAAAAAAATTGCAGATTAAAACAAATGTTTATAAATTTAATTATAAAAGTGTATACGGTTTACCATTAAATTTTTAAAAAAAAAATTACACTGCAATATATTTCCCCCTCATACATACATATATAGGGTCATTAATGAGCTAAATAACCTGAGTTTTACTCATATTCAATTTGTTAAAAGTTTATTCGAACTCAATTCTTTAAGTAAATAAGTCGAATATTAAACACATTTTGAAACTCGCTTTGAATGGCTTGATGGTTGAAAGACGATTTAATAGTTATGAAATTTGTCAATTATTGGTGTGAGAGTTACTGGATGCGGAAAATATTATTTATTAAAAATAACAAAGTTTCTGAAAAAAAATTCTCGTTAATTTGCTATCGATGTGTGACGGCAGCTGGTGGTGGTGTGGTGATATGAACAAATAAGAAAATTAATTAAATAAATAAATGGCATATAAACAAATAGAGAAATAACACATGTGAACATATAAATGACATCCACCCAGAGATAGGTGATATATTTTCTGATAAATATGTGACATGAACAAATAGGTAGATAAATAAATAATACTTAAACATATAGTTGAACAAATTAATATGGTGGACAAATTGACAAATAAGTATAACTTGGGAGATAAGGCCGGAGTGACCCCCAAAAAAAAAAAGGAGAATTTACATTTTAGTCCAATTTTTGAAAAATAATTACAGAACAATGAAAATATTTATTATTTAAAGGGTGAATTGGTGATAAATCCAATATAAGAAATGTGTAAGGCACTAGGTTCCAGAGATATTTTTTTATTGATGTCCACTCTTTGTGAAATAGTTTAGTGAGAAATCCTAGAGAACATTTTGTTTCCAATTTACCCCTTGACTTTTTTTATCTGTTTGACTTTTCGTTGACTATCTATTGAAATTATTTTTATTTGTTGAAATTTTTTATTTGATAAAATTTCTATCTATTGAATTTTTTTTCTGTTCAAATTTTTTATCTGTTCAAATTTGTTATCTGTTGAAAATATCTATTCAATTTTTTTGAATCTGTTGAAATCTTTGCTCATCTCTCTCTCCATCTCTTCATCATCAACCAACACCAACAACATCTAATTTTAAATTCATGAATTGGGAAAAATAGCCCCCCCCAAAAAAAAAAGAACAGATAACCCTATGTGATCATTTGTCTACCACTAGTAGGACCATGTAACAAAAACTTTTCATACATTTTCTTTCCCACTAAGAAATTCAAAATTTAAAAATAGCTCTCTATTCAATTTTTTTGAATCTTTTGAAATCTTTGCTCCTCTCTCTCTCTCTTTCTTTATCATCAACCAACAACAACTAATTTTAAATTTATGAATTGGGAGGAACAGACAAAAAAAAAAAAAAACTGATAACCCTATGTGATCATCTGTCTACCACTAGTAGGACCATATAACCAAAATTTTCATACATTTTCCTTTCTACTGAAAAATCTCTCTCTCTCTCTCTCTCTCTCTCATGCACATATATACATGCAAGCATGCATGCTTCTGTGTTTGTGAACTTGATTTTTTCATTGAAAAAAAATAAAAAATGAAAAGGTGCCTTTGTAGATTTTGTGGAGATGTAGGTGGCGAGGGGGATGGTAGTGTATGGGACTCATTTCACGCTCGTCAACTTGGGGACAAACATAAACGTATAGATTGCAATAGAGGTGACAAACATAAACATATACGCATACATACAATTCAATACTCATAAATATACGTATAGATCGATACTCATCACATCGGGGGTGGCAATAGAGGAGATGACAACGATGGGAGAAGCGGACGAGATTGCGATGGAAAAGAGGAGTAGGATGATGCAGTGGAGGCAGAGGTGGAAGCGAAGTGGAGGTTGTGGTAGTGAAGTCTAGAGAGAGATCGACGACAAAGAGCTCATCTAAGCCACGATGAACATTTCTTAGCAACCATTTATGAGAGAGAGAGGATATGAGGTGAGTGGTGGAGGTGATGGTGGATCAATCATGATAAAGAGAGGGGAGTCGAGCAACTATGAGAGAGGGAGGAGGGGAGGCAAGCGACGAAAGTAGTGGTGAAGCAGCCGTGAGAGAGAGAAGAGAGGCAAGCGGGTGTGACACTCCGTTTCAATAGTGAAGTAGAGGGAAGAGAGAGTGTGACATCCTGAACGTTTAATGAAATATCGCATAAATATTTATAACTATATATAATTGTGGTTGTATGTGATAATATATTATTAAAATAATAAATAAATAATAATAACAATAATAATAAAATAAATAAATGGAATAAGGATAATAATGATAATAATAGTAGGCAATAGTAATACTAAGAATAAGCATACCAAATATGATAAGGCCAACAACAAGTGATAAGGCTAACATCAATTAACTAACAATTAATTAAGAAGATTTGTAAATCTCTCCACGAGAAAGATGTTGCGCCACCTCTGTTATCTAGGCCTTAGGGGAAATGAGTCACCATTTGTAGGCATCATGTGCTTGTATATATATAAAAGGGTGGAGGGCTGTGAATTGAGTAAAGGAATGAGGGGAAAAGAAGAAAGAAAAAAAAGAGAGACATAAAAGATGAAGGAAATGGTCTTGAGATGCTAGCGTAAATAGGAGGGAAATAATAGGAATTAATATTAAGGTGAGTTATATTATACCTTGAGTCACTATAATATATTTTACATATGTTTTGAATTACCATAATTTATTTATACGAGTTATGTTTTATAACTTATATTTATATGTCAATTACGTTAATTATTTGTTGAACTCCATTTGTTTAAAATGAAACCCGTGGATATGTTTGTTTAAATTTTATAAATTATTTGACAATAATTTTGTAAACAATTATTTTCTATGAGTACCACCACGGGAGTCTCATGTCTTGTGGGACTTAAATAACCATTGGCCTTTATTTGGCCACTTTGTGGTCATGTCACGACCCAAACCCGCCCCTGTAGGTTTAACACCATAACCGGCCAGTAATCCGTGGATTACCGAAGGCCTCTGAACAGATTAGCAAATAATAAGGGGCTGCAGAAGCAATAATACAAAATAGACAAGGTCCAATGAGCTGTGAAAATGTACATGGGACAGAACATTTCAAAACTTATTTATATATACATAAACATACCAGTCCAGATACACAATATTTATAAGGTATTTACAGAATATACTTCCCAAGACCTGACTTTACAGAGCATACACACAGACTAGCATGATCACAAAAAAACAGCCATGGCCTAGGCTTCGTTCGGAACCTCCTCAGGAGGCACAATAGTTGGCTGACAAAAACAAAATAGAAGGCCGTCAAATCTGGCCCTGGTCACATGCTGGCTCACCTACATACATAATGTAAACTGTGAGCGAAGCCCAGTAAATAATAATAGAGTAAAGGGTTTCAATGAATGAGTTCGTACAGATTCAGAAATCATAATTCAGATTTGTATCAAATTCATCATTTGTCCAGATCATATACAGACAGAAATCATAAGTCATGACTAAGTTTACGTGATACATCCATTAGCATAAACAGAATAGAACATAACATAACGTATACACGTGAGGTTACGAATAACCAGTTCCATAAAGGAACCTCCAGATCTGGGCAACAGAACAGAACAGAAGCTGAGCCCCCGTGACAGGGCCTCCGGTACGGGTAACAGAGTGTAGACAGAAATAAGTTCCATAAAGGAACTTCCAATACCGGGTAACAGCTAACAGATATCACATGATGCTAAGGATGTCACGAATACATATCAGAAATTGAACAGCCATTCATTGTACAGAACATATCATTTCGGAAAACATATCTTGTTTTATCATACAGAAAGTAGATACAGTTTGAACATAACTTTACTAAATTATTACTCACAGTTGGCCTTGAAATAGACAGACGGAGCAGATTGATCACACGATGCGCGGCACGTGACTTACATAATACATAACGGACACACACTTGAAACACACATTCTAATTGCACAAAACTTACGTCGATGGTTCTTAGTGTGTTTCTAACCTTAAATCCTCACTAAAGAGTCTTAAACATGGCCTAGGAATGCCTAGGATGGAATGAGGATGCAAAGATGTCTTGGAAAATATTTTTCAAAACTTGCTGAAAACAAGGGTCTCACTCGAGCGTAGTTTCATTCGCTCGAGCGAGCTTGTCAAAACAGAGGGGTCGCTCGAGTGTAGACTCTTTCGCTCGAGCAGTCTGTAAAAATACAAAATTATTGGTTGTTGAAATTTTAGGCTCGATACCCGCTCGATGCTCGCTCAAGCGTGAGACACAGCTCTTCGCTCGAGCGTAGGTCTCGTCGCTCGAGCGTGCGTCTGCGTGCACCAAAAACCTGAGAGCTTGCAATTTACGCTTGAGCCACCATTCCTTCGCTCGAGCGGAGCTCTGAACAAATGATAGTCGCTCGAACATGTAATCCTTTGCTCGAGCGAGGAAGCCAAATTCTGGAATTTTCAAATTTGCCTCCCAAGCTCAAACAAAGCATTCAACACCTCAAAACTCGACTTCTTGGGCCCATTTTCTGGAAAACACTTGTAAACTCATAGTATAAGATGTTTCAAAGATCAATTTGTAAAATCAAGCCCAAAAGTGAGTCAATTAAACACAATTTCAAATAAAACTTCAAGAACAAACTTAAATGTAACATGCATGAATTCTCATGACTTCTAATGATCCAAAGCAAGATTAAGCTCAAGAATAGGATGAATTCATGGACTATAACAAAAATATGGACATGCATGTGAGGATTCTATGAGAACAACCTCACAATTCAAGAATGTAGACATGCATGCATGATTTATGCCTCAATTCAACATTTTCAATCAATTCATGACTTAGATCACTAATGTCCCATGAACCAAGCAAGGATTAATCTTAAGTTCATAATTGAAAGGGGAATCTCCTACCTTAAACCTTGAATTCCAAGTCTAGGAGCTCAAATTTGCAATGCCTCTTCAATTCTCCTAAGTTCCAAGCCAAATCTTGATGAACTCTATTTTCTCCTAACTCTCTCACACTCTAGTCGGTTTTGGCTTAGGAAGATGAATGAAAATGATATCAACACATAACATGGAGAGTAATGGCCTAGGATTGTCCACTAAGTGGCAAAATGGTAATTAACTTTAATTAATGTAATTTAGCCTATTTAATCCAATTGAATCACACCAAATCAAATTTCAACTAAATTTATCATAAAATCACATTGATTCTAATTAACACAAAACACTAATCAGTTTCGGAGTCGGCGGCCGATAAGGCCTTCAATTTGCAGTTTAAAACATAAAACATAAACAGATCATTTTATGACAAACAAATAAAAACACAAAGATAATGCAATACATATGCAATTTAACTCTCGGTTTCTTCTAAATTACTGTGAGGCATAAATAATCATGGTTTAGCATTAATCGGAGGTCGGGGTTATTACAGTCTTCCCCCCCTTAAAAGAGTTTGGTCCTTCAAACTCAAATTACCTTCATTCGGAAACAACATTGGGTCTAATGGGAACAATTCCGGATATCTCTTCATCATGTCTTCCTTGGTTTCCCAAGTTGCATAGGTTCCTCCATGGTTTTGCCAATCAACTTTTACCAATGGTATTTCTTTATTTCTCAACTTTTTGATCCGGCGATTCACAATTTGGATAAGTCTTTCCTCATAAGTGTAGTCATCTTTCAAAAACACATGTGTCGGTTCAATGACGTGGAGTGGATCCCTCAAATATTCTCGTAGCATCGATACATGAAAGACGTTATGCATGTGTTCCATTACTGGAGGTAAGGCTACCCGATACGACACCGGATTGATCTTTTCAAGGACTTCATAAGGTCCAATATATCTTGGCCCCAATTTTTCTTTAACACCAAACCGAGTTTGACCCTTCATCGGGGTCACCTTTTTGAACACGTGGTCCCCAACTTCATATTCCCTCTCTCTTCTTCGAATATCGGCATAACTCTTCTGCCGACTCTGTGCAGTTTTCAGACGTTGCTGTACCAGTTTCACTTTATCGGTTGTTTCTTGCACAAGTTCTGGTCCCAACAAAGGTCTATCACCTACTTCAGCCCAACATATTAGAGAACAACATTCTCTTCCATACAAAGCGTCGTAAGGAGCCATTCCAATGCTTGAATAGTAACTGTTATTGTACACAAATTCAGCTAATGGCAAGTAGGTCTCCCAATTCTCTTGGAAGTCTAACACACACATTCTGAGCATATCTTCCAGAGTTTGGTTCGTTCGTTCAGTTTGCCCATCTGTCTGTGGGTGATAGGCACTGCTCAGTCTCAATTCAGTCCCCAAATCCTGTTACAAACTCTGCCAAAATCTCGATACAAACTTTGAGTCCCTGTCAAACACAATAGAAACTGCACTCCATGCAATCTCACAATTTTAGTCATATAGATATTGGCCAATTTATCAGTGTTATAAATAGTTTTGACAGGCAGAAAATGGCCAGACTTAGTTAAACGGTCAACTATAACCTAGATAGAGTCCATACCTCGAGAAGAACGAGGCAATCCCACAATGAAGTCCATGGTAATGTGTTCCCATTTCCATTCCGGTATTGGGAGTGGTTGTAGCAAATCAACGGGTCGTTGATGTTCAGCTTTAACCTGTTGGCAATGTAGACATCTAGTCACGAAATCGGCAATACTCTTTTTCATTCCAGGCCACCAAAAATTCTGTTTCAAATTATGATACATCTTCGTGTTCCCCGGATGCATAGCAAATTTACTACCGTGAGCTTCGGTCATAACACGTTTCCTTAAATCATAACAATTGGGCACACAAAGACGGTTTTGAAATTTCAGCACATCATTCTCAAACACAAATCCTGGCCTTGGCTTTGAATCAAATTCCTCCGTAATCTTTTTCAAGTATTCATGCTCACACTGTTTCTGTTTGATCTCGTCAAGAATTGTAGGTTGAGCGGCAATAGCAGTTAATAACCTATCTTGTTCTAGGTCAGTCAACAATTCTTTTCGGTTGAATAGCAAACATGACAAATTCGCACTGGATTTTCGGCTCAAGGCATCTACTACGGTATTAGCCTTTCCTGGATGATACAAGATTTGCAAATCATAATCCTTGATTAGTTCTAACCATCGTCTCTGTCTCATGTTCAATTCCTTTTGGGTAAAGAAATATTTCAAACTTTTATGGTCTGTATACACCTCGCAAGTTACCCCATACAAATAGTGACGCCATATCTTCAAATCAAACACCACAGCCATTAATTCAAGATCATGTGTTGGGCAATTCTTTTCATGAGGTCGAAGTTGTCTAGAAGCATAGGCAATCACCCTTCCGTTTTGCATTAGTACACACCCCAAGCCTTTAGAGGAAGCATCACTGTACACTTGAAACTCATCAGTACCGTTGGGCAAGGTTAAGATTGGTGCAGTCACTAACTTGGCTTTCAACTCTTGGAAAGCTGCCTCTCTTTGTTCACTCCAGTCAAATGGCACATTTTTCTGAGTTAACTGAGTCAACGGCATGGCAAGCTTGGAAAAGTCTTTCACAAACCTCCGGTAATAACCTGCAAGTCCCAGAAAACTTCGGACTTCTGTCACATTTGTCGGTCTAAGCCAATCCACGACGGCTTCAATTTTCTGAGGGTCAACAGAAACTCTATCCTTGTTGATTACATGTCCCAAAAATGCCACATTGTCAAGCCAGAATTCACACTTGGACAATTTTGCATACAATTTCTTTTCTCTCAAAATCTGCAAAGTGGTTCTCAGATGGTTCTCATGTTCTTCCTTGTCTTTAGAATAAATCAAAATGTCATCAATAAATACAACAATGAAGTCATCCAGATATGATTTAAACACCCTATTAATAAGATCCATGAAAGCTGCAGGTGCATTGGTCATCCCAAACGGCATTACTAAAAATTCACAATGTCCATATCTAGTTTGGAATGCAGTTTTCTCTATGTTCTCAGCTCTAACCTTTAATTGATGATACCCGGACCTGAGGTCAATTTTGGAAAACACTTGGGCACCCTGAAGTTGATCAAACAAGTCATCTATTCGGGGCAGAGGGTATTTATTCTTGATAGTCACTTTGTTCAGTTCTCGGTAGTCTATACACAATCTTAAAGATCTATCATTCTTTTTGACAAACAAAACTGGAGCACCCCAAGGTGAAGTACTCGGACGGATAAATTTCTTATCTAACAGTTCCTGAAGTTGGGTTTTCAACTCTTTCAATTTAGAGGTAGACATTCTATAGGGAGTCTTAGAAATAGGTTGCATCCCTGGAAACACCTCAATAGTAAATTCAATTTCTCTATCAACTAAGTCCCCAGGTAAGTCAGTCGGAAACATATCGGGAAATTCATAAGCAACAGGGATTGTTTCTACAGTAGTACTGTCAGATGGTGCAGTCAGTATACAACACAGATAACCCTTACATCCCTTCCTAAGGAGTTTTACAGCTTTCATAGCCGAAATCAAATATAGGGGAGGATTTACCCCATTCCCAATAAAAGTAAATTTAGGCATACCCGGTGGCCTAAACACAACAGTTTTATTTGCACAGTCAATGGTAGCACAGTATTTAGTCAACTAGTCCATCCCCAAAATACAATCAAAATGATTAATGTCCAAGGGTAATAAGTCTACATGTAACATCATATCGCCAATCATAACATCACATGCTGGATAACACATGAGCACACATCATAGAATCCCCAGACGGCGTAGACGCAGATAATACATAGGTCATAAGTTCTAATGGTCTAGTCAATTTTCGAGAAAAAACATGCAATACAAAGGAATGTGTAGAACCAGAATCTATCAATACACATGCATTTTGAGAACATATAGGGAGTATGCCTGATACCACAGTATAGGTGTTCGGTACGTCACCGGGTACTAAGGCAAACGCTTGGCCTTGTCTCAGAGGTTCTTTCCCAATATTGGCTTTGTTATTGGTTTTGGCCACACAAGCGGATCCCGCTGAACTTGCTGCAAGACGACTAGTAGTCTCAAACCTTAGCGGGCAATCTTTCACTACATGACCTGGCTGGCCACACCGGTAACAAGCACCGGACACTCGGTAGCACACACCCATGTGCCTTTTACCACAATCAAAACGGACTCGAATAGACCCACTACTCTGACTCGAGCTGTTCGAAGTCCCTGTGTTTTGCTTTTTACTAACAAAGGACCGACCTTTTTTAAAACCAAACCCGGATCTTTTTCCTCTCCACTCAGTTATTGTAGTTGCTGGGGCTTTACCTTGTTTCATGGTGGCTAGGGTGGCCTCTGTCATTAAGGCTTTGTCTAGAACTTCCACATAAGTAGGCAATTTTAGGATGCCTACCCGATCAAACACCTCTAAATCCAGTCCACCTTCAAACTTTCGTGCTTTCTTGTAATCAGTATCCACCATATGTGGAGAAAACCGTGCCAGTTCGGTGAATTTAGCTTCATACTCTGCCACAGACGTCCTTCCCTGTTTGAGTTCTTGAAATTCAGACACTTTCCGATCCCTGAAACATTGGGGAAAGTACTTGTCGTAGAAGATAGCCTTAAACTGTGCCCATGTCATATTTTCATTGCCACTTCGGATCAATAACCATTACCTGCGGGCTTTATCTTTCAGAGTGTAGGTGGCTAGGAGGACTTTCTAAGTTTCAGAACAAGGAAATACTTCATACAATTTTTCTATCTCAAGCAACCAAGTCTCAGCTTTTAGAGGTTCAATTCCACCATAGAACGTTGGCGGTTTCATTTTCATGAATTTCTGTGTCAGATTGATGATGTCATTATTATCTACCTCAGCTTGTGCCGGTGGAGGCGGAGGGGGCAAAGGTTGTTGTCTCTGTTGTTGTGTCAAGGTTTCAGTCAGTGCTGCTAATATTTGTTCCATTCGGCCCATGCAAGCCTCTGAAGGTTTACTTTCACCACTTCTTCTTGCATTCTCTATCTTACTAGATAGACATCAAATGATAATAAACACAAGCATAATCTTATTCGTTTCCTTCAATTCATTTGATTTAAATGTATATTCAGTTTTCATATTCCGTTGCAATACCACACGCTGACACATGCAGATGGAATGCCCCTAACTCTTACTAGGACATCCTAAGCTCATACGGACCTGTGTGTGTGGTAGAACACGTGCTTTGATACCACTCTGTCACGACCCAAACCCGCCCCTGTAGGTTTAGCACCGTAACCGGCCAGTAATCCATAGATTACCGAAGGCCTCTGAACAGATTAGCAAATAATAAGGGGCTGCGGAAGCAATAATACAAAATAGACAAGGTCCAATGAGCTGTGAAAACGTACGTGGGACAGAACATTTCAAAACTTATTTATATATACACAAACATCCCAGTCCAGATACACAATATTTACAAGGTATTTACAGAATATACTTCCCAAGACCTGACTCTACAGAGCATACACACAGACTAGCATGATTACAAAAAAACAGCCATGTCCTAGGCTTCGTTCGGAACCTTCTCAGGAGGCACAACAGTTGACCGACAAAAACAAAATAGAAGGCCGTCAACTCTGGCCCTAGTCACATGCCGGCTCACCTACATACATAATGTAAACTGTGAGCGAAGCTCAATGAATAATAATAGAGTAAAGGGTTTCAATGAATGAGTTCGTACAGATTCAGAAATCATAATTCAGATTTGTATCAAATTCATCATTTGTCCAGATCATATAGAGACAAAAATCATAAGTCATGATTAAGTTTACGTGATACATCCATTAGCATAAACAGAATAGAACAGAACATAACGTATACACGTGAGGTTACGAATAACCAGTTCCATAAAGGAACCTCCAGATCCGGACAACAGAACAGAACAAAAGCTGAGCCCCCGTGACAGGGCCTCCGGTACGGGTAATAGAGTGTAGACAAAAATAAGTTCCATAAAGGAACCTTCGATACCGGGTACCAGCTAATAGATATCACATGATGCTAAGGATGTCATGAATACATATCAGAAATTGAATAGTCATTCATTGTACAGAACATATCATTTCGGAAAGCAGATCTTGTTTTATCACACGGAAAGTAGATATAGTTTGAACATAACTTTACTAAATTATTACTCACAGTTGGTCTTAAAATAGATAGACGGAGCAGATTGATCACACGATACGCGGCACGTGACCTATATAACACATAACGGACACACACTTGAAACACACATTTTAATTGCACAAAACTTACGTCGATGGTTCTTAGTGTGTTTCTAACCTTAAATCCTCACTAAAGAGTCTTAAACATGACCTAGGAATGTCTAGGATGGAATGAGGATGCAAAGATGCCTTGGAAAATATTTTTCAAAACTTGCTGAAAATAGGGGTCTCGCTCGAGCGTAGTTTCCTTCGCTCGCTCGAGCGAGCTTGTCAAAACAGAGGGGTCGCTCAAGCGTAAACTCCTTCGCTCGAGCGGTTTGTAAAAATGCAGAAGTACTGGTTGTTGAAATTTTACACTCGATACCTGCTCGATGCTCGCTCGAGCGTAAGACACAGCTCTTCGTTCGAGCGTAGGTCTCGTCGCTCAAGCGTGCGTCTGCGTGGACCAAAAACCTGAGAGCTTGGAATTTACGCTCGAGCCACCATTCCTTCGCTCGAGCGGAGCTCTGAACAAACGATGGTCGCTCGAGCGTTCCTTCGCTCGAGCGAGGAAGCCAAATTCTGGAATTTTCAGATTTGCCTCCCAAGCTCAAACCAAGCATTCAACACCTCAAAACTCGACCTCTTGGGCCCATTTTTTGGAAAACACTTGTAAACTCATAGTATAAGATGTTTCAAAGATCAATTTGTAAAATCAAGCCCAAAAGTGAGTCAATTAAACACAATTTCAAATAAAACTTCAAGAACAAACTTAAATGTAACATGCATGAATTCTCATGACTTCTAATGCTCCAAAACATGATCCAAAGCAAGATTAAGCTCAAGAATATGATGAATTCATGGATTATAACAAAAATATGGACATGCATGTGAGGATTCTATGAGAACAACCTCACAATTCAAGAATGTAGACATGTATGCATGATTTATGCCTCAATTCAACATTTTCAATCAATTCATGACTTAGATTACTAATGTCCCATGAACCAAGCAAGGATTAATCTTAAGTTCACAATTGAAAGGGGAATCTCCTACCTTAAACCTTGAATTCCAAGTAGGGCTGCAAATGAACCGAGCCGAACCGAGCTTTGCTGAGCTCGAGCTCAACTCGTTTACTTATCGCGCTCGTTTATTAAGCTCGAACTCAGCTCGATAAGGAACTGGGCTCGAGCTCAGCTCGGCTCGTTAATTTTAATGAAACTCGAGCTCGGCTCAGCTCGACTTGATAATTTTTTTAAATATTATTTAAATATAAATATTTAAATAAAAAATATTATTTATATTATTTAATATAAAAAAATGTATTTATATTATTATTTATATATATATATATATTTAATATAAAAATAATGTATTTATATATTATTTAATATATAAATAATATATTTATTATATAATTTAAATAAAGATGAACGAGCCGAGCTTAACGAGCCGAGTTTATGTGAGCTCGAGCTCGGCTCGTTTACTAAACGAGCCTAATATTCGAGCTCGAGCCGAGCCCTTAACGAGCCGAGCCGAGCTTGTTCATGAACAGTTCGGTTCACTTGCAGCCCTAATTCCAAGTCTAGGAGCTCAAATTTGCAATGCCTCTTCAATTCTCCTAAGTTCCAAGCCAAATCTTGATGAACTCTATTTTCTCCTAACTCTCTCACTCTCTAGTCGGTTTTGGCTTAGGAATATGAATGAAAATGATATCAACACATAACATGGAGAGTAATGGCCTAGGATTGTCCACTAAGTGGCAAAATAGTAATTAACTTGAACTAATGTAATTTAGCCTATTTAATCCAATTGAATCACACCAAATCAAATTTCAACTAAATTTACCATAAAATCTCATTAATTCTAATTAACATAAAACACTAATCAGTTTCGGAGTCGGCCGCCGATAAGGCCTTCAATTTGCAGTTTAAAACATAAAACACGAATAGATCATTTTATGGCAAACAGATAAAACTACAAGGATAATGCAATACATATGCAATTTAATTCCGGATTTCTTCTAAATTACTGTTAGGCATAAATAATCATGGTTTAGCATTAATCGGAGGTCGGGGTTATTGCAGGTCCTTTGTTTGTCATGGATCTATTGACCATTGTTCTGACTGTCACTTCTGTGACCTCTGTTCTGTTATGTTTTTGTACCGTGGTTATGGTTATTTATTTACATAATTTTCGTATTTCAGTTTCTGCCACTTTGAATAATTTGTTTATTCAAGTTAAGTTATGTAAACGCTTTAACTTAACTAACTATCCATAGTTATTTTGTATTCCTTATACTCTTGGCATAATATTTCTCACTCTGCTTTGTGCTTATACCTGTTGCCTTTTTAAGGCGATGAGATGTAAGGAAGACCCGTAATCTCATATAGTGAAACCTGAACAAGAATTGATACTGATCCATTATTATTATTTTTTTTTCCTTTTCTTCCTTTTATTTTTATTTTTTTACTGAGGGCCGGTCACTTCATAATAAAAACATAAATAAATAAAAGCCCTATAGATGTATTTTTCTCTTATTAAAACAGTAAAATGAAGTAAATTTTCTGTTTAATTATTTTTATTTGTCTTCGTCTGCACCATTTAATTTGCTACAAATAAATTAGTAAATTGCGATTCCAGCCCTAAGCCCTAGGGTTGGGTCGTGACAGAGAGAGAGAGAATATAGAGAGGGGCTGAAAAATATGTCGTATTAACAATGGGTAATTTGGTATTTTTATACTAGTTTGTCATTATGAACAAAATATTTTAGAGTTCGTTTGGGATATAGGTTGACTTTTTAAATTTTTAGTTATTTTAATTTGAGGTTAAAAAGTCTCGTTTATGATAGACTTTTGACTTTTTTGATAGAAAAAATTAAATGATTATAATTTGAACGTGATATTTTGTCTTATTAACCTTTTAATTTGTTGTTTTTTTTTTTTTTTGACTAAAATAGTCAAAAAAATTATTTTGACATGCCAAATGGAAGCTTAGTGCTTGAACTTGTGGACAACAAAATTTTTTTTGGCATGAGCGTCCTTATAAATTATTAATATTTATAAAATTTATTATTTATTTGTAATTATCTTTTACAAAATCTATTGATTTGATATTTCCCAATCATAAAAAGCGAGATAAAAAGGGAGGAATGAAGTTATTGACTAGTGTGACCCGGCTCATGGAGATCCGACCCTTTTCGCACATCTCAATCCCTCTATCTCTCGCGCTAAAATATCAGTTAAACCCTAAACCCTCTCTCTCTCTCTCTCTCTCTCTCTCTCTCCTCACCATGGCATCTATGGCGAGCAGGAGGAACCCAGTCCTCACATCCTTACCTTTCATCTTCACGTGGAGAAGATTCGGCTTCCGCACCATTCACAGCGGTCATATTGGCTTCGCTCCGTCCGATTACGAGACCTCTGTCGCCGGAACTAAGGTTCTCGAAAAATTCACAGAAGAATTCGAAATCGGATCGAGGAAAATTACATTGGAGACAGGAAAGATAGCTCGATTTGCCAACGGAGCAGTTGTTTTAGCCATGGAAGATACCAAAGTTCTCTCCACCGTTTCTTCAGCTAAAGGCGACTCTGTTCGCGACTTCTTGCCCCTCACTGTATGTTCGACATGTTCATATGTTGCACTTATTATCCTGTTATGAGCTCACATTGTAGGGGATAGGGACATAGGCAGTGCCGGAGAAAGGAAATTAATAAGCAACAACAATAAGATAATAATAATTTTTTTGAGCTTATATTGATTAAAAACTTAAATATTGACAAATCAAAATTGTAACTCGGTGTGATAGTGATGTAAATTTGTAATTTTAGCAAATCATAACCCATTATTTATAGCACAAATGACCATAAATCAATGTCCCTAATTTTTATTTGAGAGAGAAAGCTTAGAGAGATGTTGTTGCTTGAAAACAGTGTGTTGTAAACAATGCAAAAAATCACTAGCCAAAGAGAATACTGAAATAAGGCACTGGGTACATTCTGCATAAGTAATTATATATAAAAAAAGAATTCCAAAGCGAGGGTTGTTCCTCATTACCCTACAATGTTGATGAGAGAATATTTTATTAGAGTGAGCGAAAGTTCGAGGACTGGGAGAGGATGTCATGCCACAGTGGCTGATGTTTTCAAGATGAAAGAATAAAACAAAAGCATAAAATGAAAATGTGAATGAGGTAAAAATTAGGGCTGAGCAAGGAATCCGTGAAATCCGTAATCCGATCCAGTCCAGTCCAATCCGATAGGTTTGGATTGGTTTTTTGAATCCGTGGTTCGGTTCCGGATTGAATAATTAAAAATCCGTAGTTCACGGATTGGTTCCGGATTGAATCCCACGGTTTCGGATTGGAACCGATCCGGACCGTATACAAATAGTCTATATTTTTATTATACATCCTCCCCCATAGTATCTTTTCTTATTCTATGTAAAATCTAAACTCAAACTTAAAATCGTATAATATCTTCTTGTAGAAAATTTAATGTATAAAGAGAAATAGAGAATTGTATTATTGATTGATATAGATGTTATGGTTACAATGATTCCTATATATAGGAGAGGGTGAGTGTGTAGTAGGTGAGGAGTAGGTGAAGTGGAGGTGGTAGTGGTGTAGTGGGTTAGGTTTAGTGGAGTAGGTGAGGTGGTAGTGGTGTAGTGGGTTAGGTTTAGTGGAGTAGGTTTAAGTGGGTGAAGGTTTAGTGGAGTAGGTGAGATGGTAGTGGTGTAGTGGGTTAGGTTTAGTGGAGTAGGTTTAAGTGGGTGAAGTAGGTGGAGAGTAGGTGAATTTTAACAGCCCCCCGCAAACTCAAGGGGGATAGGAACTAACCAACTTGAGTTTGGAGAGAGTAACAAAACAAGAAAATACATAAAAATAAAAGAGGATAAGAGACACTGTATGGTCGTGTCAGACCATTGGTGAAGACACTGGATGGTGGTGTCATAACGTTGTAGAGGACACTGTATGGGGGTGTCATAACGGTGTAGAGGACACTGGATGGCGGTGTCAGACCGATGTAGAAGACAGTTTATGGGGTCATGTCGGACCGTTGTAGCAGACAATGTTGTGACAGTTGTTGTGACAGTTTACGGAGTCTTGCTGGACCCTTGTAGAAACTAACCGGAATCAATGTCGGGACAGTTTACAGAGTCTTGTCGGACCCATAAAGGAGCTAACCGGAATCAATGTCGGGACAGTTTACAGAGTCTTGTCGGACCCTTATAAAGTCGCACCCTCAAAAGGTGTGCCCAATCTTTCAAAAGGCGTGCCATCAAAAGGCGTGCCCAATCCATAAAAAGGCGTGCCATCAAAAGGCGTGCCCATGTTTTCAAAAGGCGTGCCATCAAAAGGCGTGCCCAATCCATAAAAAGGCGTGCCATCAAAAGGTGCGCCAGACACGCGGCGATGCACGTGATCGACAGAACGCGTGTCGGCCTGTTTGTCATGGTCTTTATAAACCTAAGCGGAGGCTGAGGCTTGGAAGCAGAGACAAAAACCTGCTAGAAAAACTCTGAAAAACTCTTCGTTTTCTGAGAGAGATTTCTGAGAGAGATACTCTGTAACACTCTGTTTTCTGAGAGAGATTTCTGAGAGAGATACTCTGTAACACTCTGTTGTCTGAGAGAGATTTCTGAGAGAGATACTCTGTAACACTCTGTTTTCTGAGAGAGATTTCTGAGAGACACTCTGTACCACTCTGTTGTCCAGAAAATGGCTTCGTCTTCCCGTGGTCTGCTCACTCTCTTTCCAGACCTTAACGAGTCAACAAGAGAGATAACTGGTGCGGGGGCCAGTGAACCTCAACCAAGCGCCCCAGGGTTTGTTCCGTTGAACTTTCCTATGCGGTCTGTGGAGCAAAAAATGGCAGTGCAAACTGACATTGAAGCCAATCAGTATACTTTGAAGTCCTGTGTGGAGACGATGACGGCAGTCACAAACTTGTCGCACCGGCTGCAGAGTAGGACAAATGAGGTGCAGCATTTAAACGGCCAATTGGCTCTGCTCCAGCGCATGTATAAGGATGCGCGAGCAGAGATAAGTGTGCTGAAGGCGGAAAACAAGGAGCTGAAGCGGAAGGCTACCGTGATGTTCCGATTTGGAGGTCCACCATATGCTGTAGTGGAGGAGCAGGGTGGAGTGAACGTGCTCGGTGGAGTGGGTAGTATGGAGGCAGCGCCGGTAAGGGACACCCAAGAGAAAAGCAAGAAGAAGAGACCTGCAGCAGAGTAGAGAAGAAAAATCCCACTGTGGGTGCGGGTGTGTTGTGGTGGTTTGTTTGTTTGTTGGTTGTTTTTTTTTTTTTTTTTTTTTTTTTGTGTGTGTAAAATTGTGATCGGGGTTGATCCCTGAGATAAATAAAATATGATTTGGTGTGCAAAGCTATATGGTATGAAGGGAATTGGAAAAAGATTAAAAAGAATGTGAAAGAAAAATAAAGAAAAAATAATAAAAATATATTTGAAATCAAAAAATGAAAGATGGAGGAAATAAGGAAAGTGGTTTGGAGAAAATAAATAAAAATAAAAATAATGGAGTTGGAAATCAAACGGAGGAGAGATGAAGATTTTTTTTTTTTTTTTTTTTTTTAATATAATATAATAAAAAAGGGATATATATATATATATATAATAAAGAAAGTGGGGAACAAGAGTGTAAAGAAAAGAAAAAGTATAGGTTGCATCGTGGGTCACATGGGTGAGTAAAAGAAAACAATAAAGAAATGAGTGGGTGCCCCCCATGTGCAAGGATAGTGCTGGCACTTCAATAGGTGGTACAGCCTGCTGAGCATCAGCTTTGACAGGAGCTGCCTTTGGACCTTTTCTCTAATAAATGCGTCAAACTGTTGCTGTTGGTGTTATCAAGAATGTGGAGAAGAGGAGGCTTGTCTGATGGCCTCTTGGGCTGTGTAATCATATCGAGGTTCGTGGACCATGTTGTCACCCTCAAAACCAGAGATGGGGACAAAAGGAATTTTGTCAGGGTTGTAACCAACCTTCTTCAGATAGGAAGAGACTTCATGCACAATTTCATCATACCTTGCTTTTGAGTACTTAGGAGTGGTAGCATCCATCTTGTTACAGCAGCAAATCATCTGCCTCACTCCAAGAGTAAAAGGAAGGAGAGCATGTTCACGGAAGAACTTGGGCTCCTTCTCAATCTCCTTGCCAGATCGACGATCAATCTCAGCAAACTTGACAGCAATGTGGGAGGTGTGGCAGTCAAGAACTGGAGCATACCCATTACCAATCTAACCCGGGTGATTCATAATAATAACCTGGGAGGTGAAATTTGCAGCTTCCTTGGCTGGATCATCCTTTGAGTTGGATGCAACAAAACCACGCTTGAGATCCTTCACTGCAACATTGTAGATGAAGACGATCGAGACGGTGGTGTATGGGAGGACAACAGTGAGAGGAGAGGCAGTGGTGGTGGACTCGAAGAAATTTCAAGGTATGTGTAGAAAATTCTAGCAGATTAGGTTGAGGTCCGGCGGGCGGCCAGGGCGAGGTTGCCGCCCGCCGGTGAAGCGAAAAATACTAAGTGCTTAACCTTGCTCTGATACCATGTAGAAAATTTAATGTATAAAGAGAAATAGAGAATTGTATTATTGATTGATATAGATGTTATGGTTACAATGATTCCTATATATAGGAGAGGGTGAGTGTGTAGTAGGTGAGGAGTAGGTGAAGTGGAGGTGGTAGTGGTGTAGTGGGTTAGGTTTAGTGGAGTAGGTGAGGTGGTAGTGGTGTAGTGGGTTAGGTTTAGTGGAGTAGGTTTAAGTGGGTGAAGGTTTAGTGGAGTAGGTGAGATGGTAGTGGTGTAGTGGGTTAGGTTTAGTGGAGTAGGTTTAAGTGGGTGAAGTAGGTGGAGAGTAGGTGAATTTTAACACTTCTTTTATTACTTTTGTTTGTTAGTTTTAAGTTTTAATTTGCAATGGTCTAAATACTTATGGTGAAACCAGTTTTCTTATGGTTGTTTAAATTCTAGAACAGTATGTCGTTATTATAGAAAAACATGTTGCTATTATGGAACTAATATAGCGCTATGTTTATATTTTTATGAAATTCAAGTGTTATATATATATTTTTGTTATTTAATTATGTGAATCCGTGGTCCTAAACCGATCCAATCCGTATTTAAATGGATTGGTTCGGATTGGTTCCATGATTTAAACGGATTGGATTGGTTCCAATTTTTTAGGAACCGTAAATAACGGATTGGTCCTGGTTTTATCCCAATCCGGTCCAATCCGGACCATGCTCACCCCTAGTAAAAATGACAAAATGATAATAAGTTAATGACAAACTTAAGGTGGGATATAGACTCAAGTGAAAAACTTAGCATCTAATCATGTCTTTGGCAGTGATGCCCCTCTGTATCTAATGACACATGATCCAGGAGAAAGACCAGCCAAATGTTTGGTTAGTCAAATATTTGATAAATTTTCCATATTTATAAGTTCCTTTCTCCTCACAAAAAAAGATGTCATTATGGTCAGCTCGTGATGGAGTTAGTGTTATTTTCTCTTGGGTGCTATTTGATTACAAATTTATTCTCTTTTATGATTCCTTGCCTTCTATGAAGATTTTAATGCCTCTTTATTCTTGTAAGGTTGATTACCAAGAGAAACAATTCGCACAAGGTGTGATTCCCAACACATTCATGCGAAGGGAGGGTGCTCCAAAAGAACGTGAACTTTTATGTGGTCGTATCATTGATAGACCCATACGACCACTTTTTCCTGCTGGATTCTACCATGAGGTCCAGGTATGGTATTGCTGTTTTGGTTTGTGACATATTCTGCTGACTTTCTTTCTCACTCACTGCTCTTACTCTCTTGATCATTGTGGACTGTTTCATAGGTAATGGCAAGTGTTCTTTCTTCTGATGGGAGGCAAGATCCAGATGTAATGGCAGCTAATGCAACATCTGCTGCTCTTATGTTATCAGATATTCCTTGGGGTGGTCCCATTGGAATGATACGTATGGGAAGGATTTCTGGGAAATTTATTGTTAATCCAAGCATGGATGAGGTAATACTCGGTTAATAATTTTTTGGTAGTGGTGCATATATGTCCTCTTGTTGCACGCATTGCTTGCCACACTCGTAGGATGGTTTTAGCATGCTAGATATGCCTATATTCAATGATATTTGAAATTGTGGGGTTTTTCTTTTCTATAATGGTGGTTCTTCAGCTGATCTTGAAGGTAGTCGTCACAGAAGTTTTGCTTCTTGGTTCCTCATTTTTCTTTGCCTTATCATGCTATTTTTATGTTCAAATTTTACCAGCATTTGATTTGCATGTTGATATGTGGAAACAAATAGAGCAGAAACCTTTTCTTGGCCTGTTGTTGACAAAAATATTTAGTTCATGGCATAGCTATAATATATGTTTGCATTGCTTCATTGGTTCTGTTCCTGCAATGACTGTCAATGTAGTATCAATTGTAAAATGGTAATTTTTTGATTTGTTGCGAGTATCACATTCACTTGAGTTTTTTACATATTGAATTTGATGCTGTATCGGCTTGAATTAGTATAAATTAGCTTCAAATTTCTCAAATCTCTCCATATGCTTGAAACGTTGCACATATGCTTTTACGATGCGCTACATATTTTGTTATATAGATGGCTAATTCTCTTTGGATTATGATTAGCATTTGCAACATAATGAACGTCATGCAGCTTAATTTAAGCGATCTCAACTTGGTATATGCCTGCACAAAGGACAAAACTTTGATGGTAGATGTGCAAGCTCGTGAGATTTCAGAAAGAGATCTGGAAGCTGCCTTAAGGCTGGCTCATCCTGAGGTAAGTCATTAGCCTCACAACAACTTTCAGCAGTGTAGTAATTGAATTATATTAAGGTGTCTGACTCCAAATAATTAGGCAGTTAAATATCTTGAGCCTCAAATCAGACTAGCAGCCAAAGCTGGTAAGCGGAAGAAGGAATATAAATTGTCTGTGGTGTCAGAGGGCACATTGGAAAAAATCAGGAACTTGACCGAAGCACCTATTGAAGCTGTCTTTACAGATCCTACCTATGGCAAGGTGTGAATCATTCTTCTAGTAACATTTTACTTTGCCATGTGGTTATGTGTATATAATACCTGTGGATATTGTTGTTTGGTTGGTTATCTTGTCTTGTTTGCGTCAAAGCAAGAAAGATTTGTGATATTCTCTCTCTGCCCGATGTATTTTTTTAATTATTGTCCTACTATTTACATTCAGTTTGAACGTGGAGAGGCCTTAGATAAGATTACACAAGATGTAAAAAAGGTACTGGTTGAAGAGTGTGATGAAGAAAGCTTAAAGGTTCTATCAAAGACGGTTGACACTGTAAGGAAACAGGTATGCATAGAAATTTGTGAGTTAATTCTTTGAGTAAGCTATATTTTGTGAAGTTCTTCAGTTATGTTCATGTCTGCAGAATGGATTCTGTAATTTAACTTATTTCTCAAAATTTTAATGCATAAACACCTATTGTCTACGATTTGTTATCGTGCTATGTAATTGTTTATGTTCCTATTATTTAAGTTGGTATTGGTAATGCAACATAGCATTTCCTCTTGGAGGAAAGATACCACTTGCTATTTCTGTGTTCTTGCAGCTGGGGGATATATATATATATATATGTACATAATTCATTTTCTCTAACGAAACCAAGATGTGTAATGTGACATATTATTGGACCATAAAACTTTGGATTTGGCGGTAAATTGTTTATGAAGGAAATTGATGTTCTTTTATGAACTATCCATTTAAGCTTTTAGATATATTATTTTTCTTACTAAATTCATATTTATTTATATTAGTTTTTACATCTCTCAATGATGGTGAGTTTGTCAAGTTTTATGAAAATACCAGATTGTTCGAAGAAGAATTATTGCTGAAGGACTTAGAGTTGATGGAAGGCGTCTTGATGAAGTTAGGCCTTTGTTTTGTGAAGCTGGTTATCTACCTCAATTGCACGGATCATCACTTTTTTCACGTGGAGATACCCAGGCCAGTACTTATTTACTTAGATTACTTTGTTGTAGTGACATAATCTGCCTTATCTCTGCATGTTTGAGATCCAACTTTATAGACATATTTGATGTTTTCTACAGGTTCTTTGTACTGTGACCCTTGGAGCACCTGGAGACGCTCAACGTTTGGAGTCCCTGGTCGGTCCCTCAACCAAGCGTTTCATGCTTCACTATAGTTTTCCACCATTCAGTATTAATGAAGTGGGTAAAAGAGCTGGCCTGAATAGGCGGGAAGTTGGGCATGGTAAAGCAATTGATTTTTCTTCATGCCATGATGTCATGTCAGCAATGAATTAAGATTGGTCTGTTTATTTTGACCAATTGAATCAAGCTTCTTACACTGCTCCAGTAATTCTGTTGCTCAATTTTAACTCTTTCCATATCTGTTTTCTTAAAATATTTGCCATATGTCTGTATATGAATTTATGTGGATGGTGTTCAAATCTGAGGTGATTTGTGTAGCAAACTTGCTGTTAAGCAGGGAGATTATGTATAACAACTCCCTGGGGGTGTTAGGGTTTCTCTATATACAATACGTTGCACTCTCATACAATATATGTAAAGAATTAAGAGCTAAAAGTTATTGGCGGTAAGGCAACCTTACTTTTCATATTGTTGTCCTCTGAAACCGCTTTGGCTGTTAGTGAATGGAAAGGCACCATATTTCAAGAAGTGAAGTTATATGAAAGCAAACGGACTGAATATTCTATGGTGGAACAGACCGTATGATGCATGTTTCTATATGATTGCATAATGGCATGATTCAATGCTCCTCTGCACTATCAATTATCAAGTTGCCATAGTTTTATGTGAGAAGTGATATGTTCACTGATAGTCTGCTAATGCTTTATTATTATGTTTCTCAAGAGATGATGATTTTTCTGTACAAGTATCTGTACTGTTTAATCTAAATAGCTACATAATTTATTCAATGAGCTAAGAATATCTAAAATTGTTGCCTTTGCTTGGGTTAAAAAAAAATGTAGGCACTCTTGCTGAGAAAGCTCTGCTTGCTGTGTTACCTCCTGAAAATGATTTAAGATATACAATCCGTGTTAATTCAGAAGTCATGGCCTCTGATGGTTCAACATCAATGGCAACTGTCTGCGGAGGTATACCCTTCTATCCTACTGCAATTGTTTCAGTCAGGCATTTCCCTGTCTCCTTTCTGTGCTATGGATCCCTCATCCTGCTTGAACTTTTGTCATCCTTTTCACTTTATTCTCGTTTTATATTTGATTGTCTGTCACCTCTCTTTTACAGTTGTGGTTGAGTCATATTTATTGAGTGATAAAGTGATTGTGAAACTTTCCAGTATTCACTACTAAATGTTTGGGGCACTTGCAAATCATGAACAAAAATTATTGTTTTAAATGGATGGCCACACCTTCCTTTTCACAAAAGCTTTGATAATGATGCAAAAAAGCTGCTGTGTGATTTGAAAGTCAGTTATGTGATAGACTAATGGGTATATTTCATTCATCAAGTTGTTTTATGCTTTTCTATTTCTATTTACTGTAGGCAGCATGGCTTTGATGGATGCGGGAATTCCATTAAGTGAACATGTAGCAGGTGTGTCCGTAGGCCTTGTGAGTGATGTTGATCCATCAACTGGCATAATCAAGGATTACCGCATACTGACTGATATTTTGGTAAGGATTTTTATTGTTATTGTCATAGGCTGAATGCTGAAAAGTTTTTGGAATTTAGCAAAAGAACAAAAAAAGAACATTGGAAAGTCCATGGAAGTCTGCTGAAGCAGTTATTGCTCACTTCAGTCATCTTTTTGCTTATTAATTTAATATATACTTTGGGAAATGTCTTGCTGTCTTTTGCAGAATTATTCTGGTACTAAGTTCTTTTAATCTTTTGGTTGGAGCACCTAAAATTTTTACTAGTTATATTCCTCTTTATCTCTTTGTCCGTCTCTCCCACTCTATAGGGCCTGGAAGATCATCTGGGGGACATGGACTTCAAAATTGCAGGCACACGGAATGGAATAACAGCAATTCAATTGGATATAAAGCCTGCTGGAATTCCTCTAAATATTATTTGTGAGAGTTTGGAACCTGCATTTAAAGCTCGGCTTCAAATCCTTGACCACATGGAACAAGAAATAAACGCGCCGCGTACTCAGGATGAAAGGAATTCTCCACGAATAGGTAAGATTTTGCACTCCTATTGCACTTTGTTCTGTAGATTTCTTTTTGTTGGGAAACTTTTGACCGTGAGCTGTATTTTGTGCTTTTGGGTAAAATTTATGATCCATGATGCAGTTACCTTGAAGTACAGCAATGAAGCTCTTCGCCGCATGATTGGGCCTCTTGGTGCCTTAAAGAGAAAAATTGAAGAAGAAACAGGTCTGGCTTAAGCTTGAGAGTTCTTCATATCTTTTAATTCAATCTTTGAAGTCCCTCTCATGAATGACTAAAATTTTTGGTTTATATATTACAGTTTTCCTATTACCTTTTGTGTCTTATTCTGATTGTCGGGTAAAATTTTATGGCCTTTTGCCCATCTTGATGTCTTTGTGTTCTTGCAATGAATTTCTTTTCCTCTTTCTGTAATAATGCCACATTAGATTTGAAAGGACTGTTAGAATTTCCCATCTTTACCTTCACCTACTCCACTACACACTCCACTTCACCTACCTCCACTTCACCACACACTCCACTTCACCTAACCCACTATCACCTCCACTACACCTACTACCACATTTTCTTCTATATATAGATTGTATAGGAATTGTAATTAATCAATCTTGTAATCAATCTTGTAATACATCAATCAATAATATACATCAATATATTTTTTTACATGGTATCAGAGCAAGGTTAAGAAATTAGTGATTCCGCTTCACCGGCGGGCGGCAGCCTCACCTTGGCCGTCCGCCGGACAAACCCAAATTTTCAAATTCTCTCTCTCCTTCCTCCATACTCTCACCCACATACCAGTGCACAAACCTCAACCTCATTACCTGAGATCTCGAAGAAGCAGAAGCCGTACAAACGTAGCGTCATGTATAGTCGCCAGCGTCTTCCTCCTCTTCCTCGCCAATCAGACAGATCAGACATCAAAGCTTGTTTCTCAGTCTTTCCAGAGAGAGAGAGAGTGAAATTGCTGGTGATAAATCCGATTCTTTCTCGGAAGTCTCTCACTCTCGATCATCACAGTCGTCTCTCTCCATTCCGTCCTTCAAAATTCTACAAATATGCAGAAAACTGTCCAAGCATGGTTCGCCGGAGGCCCCAGTAGCAGCAACGATCTGCAGAAATCGTCGTCGTCTTTGCTCGCCGATTGGAACGCTTACGCAGCCGCCAAAGAGTCCGAAGACGCAGATTCCAGCTTAGGCTTCGATCTCGTGGCCGCCGTAGTCTTGCATCCTCCTCTTCTTCTCCCCCGCCTCAATCTTCGGATTTTCCATTCTTCGGTGTGTCCTACAAGTCTGTGAATCTCAAGTCGCAGCTACTTCATGGTGGGGAAGGATCTGAATTGGAATCCTCCATAAAAAAAAAAAAAAAAAAGATCATGGATTTTCTCAATATCTCTGAAAACGATTACTGCATGGTTTTTACCGTAAACAGGTCATCGGCTTTTAAGCTTCTTGCAGAATCGTACCCATTCCAATCTAGTCGGAAGCTTTTGACCGTTTATGACTACGAGAGTGAAGCGGTTGAAGCCATGACTATTGTTGCAGAGAAGAGAGGAGCTCGAGTCAGGTCAGCGGAATTCACGTGGCCTAGACTGAGAATTCACTCGAAAAAAATTGAAAACGATGGTTGTGAGGAAGAGGAAGAAGCAGAAAAACAGGGGACTGTTTGTGTTCCCTCTTCAATCCAGAGTTACAGGAACTAGTTACTCTTATCAATGGATGAGCATGGCACAGGAAAATGGGTGGCATGTCTTGCTCGATGCTTGTGCTTTGGGACCAAAAGACATGAATAGCTTTGGCCTCTCTCTTATACGCCCCGATTTTCTTGTTTGTTCATTCTATAAGGTCTTTGGGGAAACTCAAGCCAACCTGTTCTTTTCCATTGGAGCTTAGGCCACTTGGCCTGCAGTGTCAGCCTTTTGACAAAAGAAGACCCATTACACATGCTGTTCAAATGAGGTCCACATGCACAAACTCTCTCTCTCGGTAATGATCAACACACAATGATCCCCTTTCTTTTCTTTTCTTTTCTTTATTCTCCACCCACATGCCTCCTCTCTCTCATCTTTTCACTTTCCAACCCACTTTGCATCCACCGCCACTTTCCCACTTCCTTTATTTTATATATATATATATATATATATCTCTTTTTTATTAAAAAATAAAATAATAAAAAAAAAAAAAAAAAAAAACCCACGAAATTTACATATTTGCCCAACACTCCTATTTTATTCATATCAGGGGCTCACCCCGATCACCATTTTACACAAAAAAAAAAAAAAAAAAAAAAAAAAACAAACAAACAAACAACAACCACATCCACAGGCAGGATTTTCTTCTCTACTCTGCCGCCGGTCTCTTCTTCTTGCCTCCGTCCTGAGCAGCCCTTGACGGTGCTGCCTCCGTGTTTTCCACGCCGCCGAGCAAGTTCACTCCCCCATACTCATCCACTGCAGCATATGGAGGACCTCCAAATCGGAACATCACGGTGGCCTTCCGCTTCAGCTCCTTGTTTTCTGCCCTTAGCACGCTTATCTCTGCTCGCGCATCCTTATACATGCGTTGGAGCAGAGCCAGCTGGGAGTTTAAATGCTGCACCTCATTTGTCCTACTCTGCAGCCGGTTCGACAAATTTGTGACCGCCGTCATGGTTTCCACGCATGACTTCAGAGTATACTGATTAGCCTCAATATCAGTTTGCATCGCCATTTTTTGCTCCACCGACCGCATCGGAAAGTTCAATGGAGCAAAACCAGAGGTGTTTGGTTGCGGTTCACTGGCCACCGCACCCGTTATTTCTCTTGTGGGCTCGTTCAGTTCTGGAAAGAGCGTGAGCAGGTTCTGGGTAGCTGGACGGGAAGACGAGGCCATGTTTTTGAGTTGTTAAGTGTTTCAGAGAAGGGTTAGTTTCCGGGTGTTTCAAGATTTGCAGAGACAAGCTCTCCGAGCGTTCAGAGGTTTCAGGCTAGTATGCACAGCCTTCGCCTCAACCTGTTTTAAATAGCCAGGGCCAGCCACGCGCATCGCGCGCCTCTTGACGCCCGACAAATTGGGCACGCCTTTTGATGGCACGCCTTTTGACAAAATTGGGCACACCTTTTGAGGGTGCCACTTTTACAAGGGTCCGACAAGACTCTATAAACTGTCCCGACATTTGATACCGGTTAGCTTTTTTAAGGGTCCGACAAGACTCTGTAAACTGTCCCGACATTGATTCCGGTTAGCTCCTTTATGGGTCCGACAAGACTCTGTAAACTGTCCCGACATAGATTCCGGTTAGTTTATACAAACGGTCCGACATGACCCCATAAACTGTCTTCTACAACGGTCCGACATGACCCCATAAACTGTCTTCTACATCGGTCTGACACCACCATACAGTGTCCTCTACAACGTTATGACACCCCATACAGTGTCTTCACCAACGGTCTGACACGACCATACAGTGTCTCCTATCCTTTTTTGTTTTTATGTATTTTCTTGTTTTGTTCCTCTCTCCAAACTCAAGTTGGTTAGTTTCTCTCCTCCTTGAGTTTGCGGGGGGCTGTTAGAATTTCCCATCTTTACCTTCACCTACTCCACTACATACTCCACTTCACCTACCTCCACTTCACCACACACTCCACTTCACCTAACCCACTATCACCTCCACTACACCTACTACCACATTTTCTTCTATATATAGATTGTATAGGAATTGTAATTAATCAATCTTGTAATCAATCTTGTAATACATCAATCAATAATATACATCAATATATTTTTTTACAAGGACAATGTGTGCGGATATTTTGACTTAGATGTGGTACATGAGATTCTTTGAAGCCATCCCCTTGAGTGTTCACATTTAAACTTGCCACCGTATCTTCCCCATCAAATTATATTTGCATATTGTTTAAAAATTGTTTAGTTGATGTGTAAAATACTGGTTGGGCATTATTTAGTTGATACGTAAAATGCTAAAAGAACTGTTCAATGCCAAACTTTGTGTTTTTTTTTAGGGTGAATTACACTAATGGTCCCTATAGTTTGGGACTTGTGTTATTTTGGTCCCTAACTTTTCAATTGTGACACATTTGACCCTGAATTTTGAATCTTATTCTAAATGAGGACAATTAAAGATACTATTGGATTTTTCAAGGGCAAAATTGTCAATTTGATAAAATATAAACTAATTTGACAAAAATAAATGTCAAAAAAATATTTTTGAATTTTTAAAAATTATTTTTACCCACTAAAGATAAAATTATGTAAAATTGATATATCTTTTAGACATTTATTTATTTATTTATTTTACTAAATTAATTTTTATTATGTGTTTGGATGATAATCATGTAAAATTAATTTTTAAACATTAATCATGTAATTTTTATCAATTTTACATAATTTTATCTTTGGTGGGTAGAAATAATTTTTAAAAATTTTAAAATATTTTTTTGACATTTATTTTTGTCAAATTAATTTATATTTGATCAAATTGATGATTTTGCCATTGAAATTAAGTAATGATATTTTCAATTGTCTTTATTTGGAAAAATATTTAAAATTCAAGGTCAAATGTGTCACAATTAAAAAGTCAGGGACCAAAGTGACACGAACCCTAAACTATAGGGACTGTTGGTGTAATTTGTCCCTTTTTTTTTTTATCACTCTGAAACTTTGTATTTAGTTTACATCACCTCTCTAGCACATTGCACATCTTTTAGTAAAAAGCAAAAAGTTACTAAAATAACATATTCCCAAACAACCCCTTAAACTTGTAAGATTGATGGACACTTGTAAGGCTCACTTGGGTGTAGATCACTTAGCAGTTAGATTAAGACTGTTGTTTTATATGCATCTAATAATTTTCCATAATGATCTATATTAATGTCTATAATCCAGGTGCACGGATCTCTGTGAGTGATGGAACACTTACAATAGTCGCTAAGAACCACTCTGTACTGGAAAAAGTATTAGAAAAGGTACTTCCTGCATTAGGATGTAATAATTTATTATGTGTTCTTTAACTTGTATCACTTGATATCTGGCCTGATCTCTAGAAGCTAGGCTAAATATTTACATTTCATCGATTGTTTAGCATTCTTAATAATAATAAGGTTAGTTCTATCAGAATCCTCCAATTAAAGTGCGTCTTAACTTTAACATGGTCTTCAGGTTGATTTTATAATTGGTCGTGAGATTGAAGTTGGAGGGATTTACAAAGGCATTGTAACATCGATCAAAGAATATGGTGCTTTTGTGGAGTTTAATGGAGGCCAACAAGGTCTCCTACACATTTCTGAATTGTCACATGAACTGGTATGTAAATAATTGTGTTAGAACAACCTTTCCCTTTCCCCCCTCTTCATTGAACAACGTCTCTGTTGTTTATCTAATTCTTTGAACATTTGCATGTAGTTTTTCAAGTATACTTTATTTTTGGTGATTTTCACAATCTCACTTCTCATGTGACTTTTGCGGATCAGCTTATTGAAGAATTTGCATCTAGTAGCGTTTGGGTTGATTTTTCACCTCTCTTCATGAAACTCATTGCCTATTTCTCATCAGGTGTCCCGAGTTTCAGATGTGGTATCTATTGGCCAGCAACTTTCATTAAAGTGCATAGGGCAGGATGTTCGTGGTAACATCAAATTATCTCTTAAAGAAACTTTACCCCAACCAGGATCCGGAACAAATAATGTGGTTGAACAATCTTTTGCCTTTATAAAACAAGCACATAATGATTGGACATCAGTTGGCGATGTGCCTACTGAGCAAGGAAATCAGCACTCTGCCATGGGGGATGTGCTAGCGAGTAAACATGAAATTAGTGTGGAAAACTCCTCTTCTTTCTCATCATCATCTATTCTAATTCGAAGTGCTGCAGAGTGTGACGAGGCGGAAAAATCTGCCGGCTTAAATCAGAATTCTAAAAGTGGCCCTCGGGATGATCTAAATGATAAGGAAGCTGTGGTCAAGGCTCCAATAAATGCGAGAAATCTGAAGCTTGGGATGAAGGTAACAGCTAAGGTTCACCAAATTCGTGCACGGGGATTAGTCCTTGACTTGGGTGGTGGAATTCATGCTATGTATCGGTTTGAGGTACATATTAGCCTCTTGCTTTTGTTTTGTTAGCAGTCTTTTTAGTTTTTATCTTTGTCTTTGTGTTTGGCTGAGTTTTTAAAATATGTTTTCCGAAAAAATCTCAAAAACTAGTTTGATGAAAAATGGAAAATACTCATTATTTTCATATGATTCTCTCTTTTTTGGGGCATAATGATTTTTAATTAGTTCAGAATCTTCTTCTTGGTATTTATTTTTATCAAACTAGTTTCTAATTTTTGAAGGAAAAAAAAAATCAGAAAATGAGTTTAGGAAACTCAGCCAACATTTGTCTATCATGGAATAACATTTACTGATTTTTAAGAATCTGAAAAGAAGCATGATTTCTTGACCATAAAAGAAACATGACTTTGATTTTAACCTGATCGCAGACATGCTTTTCAGGAATTGACCTTTAAACATTAAAACACGTTCAAAGCTTATTTAAACGTGAAAATATTGATTTTTTTTTTTTTTTTTTTAAATGGCTCATTCTTCCTTGCAGAGTAGCGGCAGGAGAGACTTTGAGATCGGCGATGAGTTGAGAGTCACGTGTTCAAGTTTTTCTAGCAAGGGAATTCCTGTAATGTCTATGGTAGAAGATGAATAGTCTTGTATCGGCTTATATCCTTCCTGAGAATAAAATTGCATACTTGTCATGCCCATCAATGAGCAAGAACATTGGTGTGAAAAAATATCGTGTACCATAAGCGCAGAGATGTTGAAAATGCTGGGAAAATATTGGGGTGTGCATGGATCAAGGCGTGTGATGTTCATATGACCTGGTGGGCGATGCAGCCTTGGCTGGAGCAAAGCTTTTGCGACCTAGGGCTTGTCCACGTAACAATTAGAATGGCTCTCGGTTCTCATTTGAAGGTTCGTTTTTCCAAAGCTAGTGAACTTCATCGATCTGAACTGTCATGATTATGATGCACAACACGGATTTCAAAATTTTGATTATATAGGTGGCCTGTGCTGTGTGATTTTGTTGTAAATTTATTTATTTATTGATTTTCTTATTAATATCTATTCGAGTTTTGTTTAAGGAAAAATGAGAATCATTGAGAGAGCATGTGGCAGTTGAATAGGCCCTGTTTGGTATTGTTTTTTTTAAAAAATTGTATTCATTTTTGTTCAGTTTTCATATTTTTGAAAACAAAAATAATAAAAAGGTAAGAAAAAAATCCCCATTATTTTTCGTCTTATATGTTGGATTATCTACAATGTACAGAATATGTAGTAGAACCAAATAATTCTCTTAGTAAGTTAGTTAGTTAGGTAACAGAAATTTAACCTGGATCTGTTTGTGGGTTCAGTTCTGACCTCAAGAGTCAAAGAATCGACCCAGATGGACGGTCAGGATTATGTAGGTGTGTGATCTTTGACTTTGGGCTAGTGTCATTTACTAATTATACTTTTTGAAGAATCTATTATACACCTCATATATTATATGCACTCTTAATTATGTCATTTTCTTGAGATATTTAGTTATGATTTTTTTATTTTTAATTATAATTTTTTTTTTAATTATGATTCAAGAAGCATAAAATTATATCATTTTTTATTTATTTATAGTTATAATGTGCATATTATTATTATTTTTTTAAACTGACTTATAATGTACATATGATATAGTCTTTTCCCTACCTTTTTACGTATTTCATTTAGACCGGTATGGTTACACAGGTCATGTCCTGAAAGAATTAAACAAATATTTTTTTTATTTATAAAGTAAATAAGTTTATTTAAAATTAAAATTTCCATCAAAAAATTAAAATTTTAACATAAATTTGTGAAAAGTCGTTTTACGCAATACTTTTAAAAATTCTATAATGTCCCCAATATGATAATTTTTTTTAACAAAAAGTAAATTTAAAATGACTCAAAAGTTAATTTTTGTAATAATTGTTAAAAATATCAGTTTAATGAATTTAAAAAATAAAAAATTATTAAAAATACATTTATCAAATCCCGTCTCAATCTCGCAGGAACCAGCAAATTAATGAAAAATTATAGAATACTTTCGGAATATTATATGTGCCTGTATTTTCTAAGCAATTATTATTTATCATATTTTTTTTATATTTTTCAATTACCCAATACAATACGGATTTAGGGTGCCTGCTACGCAGCCCTATGGGCTTATTTTGCGATCCGTGTTGATAATCTGAATCGTTTACGTTTTGGAGTACATCGAGTAAAATATACTTGTAAAACATTAAGTTAATAAGATATCGTTAACCCGTTCATCTACTCACATTTGTATTCATTTTAATACTTTAAATTATAATGTTATTTATTTTTGAAGATACAAATGTGAATAGATGAAAAAGTTAACGATATCTAATTAACTTAATTTTTTACAGGTATATTCTATTTAATGTACTCTAAAACGTAAACGGTTCAGATTATCAAAACGAATTCCGAAATAAGTCCATAAAGTCGCATAGTAGTGCCTGCTGTGCTAGGTGGGCACCCGAACTCCATACAATACCTCACTAACTTATTTTCTTCACCAACCACAATATCATATAGTACCACGTATTCATATTCCGAGATTGGTTTAAAATGTTGAAATGGGATTTCTAATTATAGAATAATATTATCAACCCCGGTTGGTAGCTCGAAATTCGTGGGTCGAATTTGGCTCGACACCAAAACAATGCCGTTTTGGTGTCTTTTTTTTTTTTTTTTTTCTTCTTCTTCTTGTGTTTAATCAGAAACGAAGAAGAGGGGAGAAGAAGAAGAAGAAGAAGAAGAAGAAGAGGAGAAGGGAGAAGAAGAAGGGAAGGGAGGAGGAGGAGGACTGGAGGGGGCCCAATTATTAGGGCTGAAGGCGGAGGCGGGGGGCAGAGGCGACGAGCTACGAAGCTGCGACGAGGACGGCGGGCGGAGGCGGCGGAGGCGACGAGCTCCTCGCGGCGGAGGCACAGGAGGGCTGCGACGAGGATGGCGAGGCGACGAGGCGACGGGGTCGGCAAAACCAGCACCCGCCGTCTCCCTCTCTTCTCCTTCTCCTCTCTTCTCTCCCTCTCTTCTCTCCCTCTTCGAATTCGACCCAAATTCGACCCACGAATTTCGAGCACCCACCCATTTTTCTAATATTATACAAATAAAAGTAAACAAAAGTTATACTATAGAATAATATGATTGAATTTGAATTTTTCATTTTGAAAGAAAATAACTAGCATTGATTTTAATTAAAAAATTATTACCAACACATCATTAAATTTAAGGAGTGTTTAGAAATTGATTTTTTAATAATTTTTTATTTTTATAAAAAATATGAAAAATATATATAAAAATAAAGAAAATAGTTTGACTTTTTACAGTGTTTTTTTTAAAAATTGTAGTCTACACTAAAAAACCAATCTGAACTAATCAATGGATTTTTCGTAATTCATTATTATGTATTTATATTAAAATATTTTTAATATTTAGCGGTTATATCTTTCAAAACTTAGAATAAATGGTAAAAATTTAACACCATAAAATAACCAACTAAATCTAAATATAACCATTTTTTTTTTTTTTTCAAACCAAGAAAAGAAAAATCAAAACCCATTTCTCTCTCCCCTGTACTGTATCCAAAGAGAGAAAATCTCTGTGTAACCGTCCTCTGTCTCTTTCTCTCTTATGGCCTTTGTTCTTCTGTCGTCCATCATCATCATCATCATGTTCGTCCTCAAAGCTTCATTGTTCCCTCCAACAATGGCGGCTCCTCGAACAGACCTCCTCGCAAAAATATGCGGAGATGTGCGCGCACAAGACGAAACCAAATACATGAGAAGCTACGCTAAGATTTTGCTAACAATGCAGAGAGAAACGCTCGTAAACAAGTTCGCGACAGGTGAAGACGGTGAAACACCTAATAGGATTTTCGTGTTAGGGCAGTGTATGGATGATCTCTCTCTCGACGATTGCGATAAATGTTTCTCGAAGATCAGTTCTCGATTGATCGGTTGCTTCCCTTTCACCGCCGGTCGTGTTTTTCTCGATGGTTGCTTCATGAGGTTCGACAATTATAGCTTCTATGAAGAAATCGCTTCAGAAATCTATGATGTGCAGGTAAATTCATTCTACATTTCTCCAAATTTATTTATTTTTGGTTGTTAATTTTGCATGTAAATAATTTGTGAGCGAAATGGAAAATAATAAGAATTTCTATTAATTTTTTGATTGTTGATTCTACTTTTGATTTTGTTTTTGGAAAACATAAGAGCTTTTATTCATTGATGAACACAGAGAAATGATATATTTTTTTTAATTTTTTTTTTAACTAACAGATATTCATGTAAGATAAAAAGCAATAAATTGTTACTTCTTTTGCAATTTTTATTTTAAAAATAAGGTACCAAAATGTGATTATCATCATGGTTACTATGCAAATAATTCTTTATTTTAGTTAGGGTTAATTGCATTTTTGGTCTTCAAATATGAATTTTGTGTCATTTTAGTCCTAAAATTCCAATTGCATCAATTTCATATATAAAATATTTAGTGTGTTACAGTGATCCTCATATCTGACCCGTCAATATTCATAATCAGAATCACGAGTATTTTTAGAAGAAAAAAAGAAGAAGAGTTAATTAATTTTTTATTCCTAAAATGTGTTCTATGTCATTGAATTTGGTCCCAACATTTCATGTCAATTTCATTAATGCTGATGTGTTTCACCAAAAAATAAAATAAAAATGCTGATGTGTAATTTGTTATTCCAAAAAAACCCCTGATTCTGAATATTGACTGTGAGGATCGAGCAAGGATCCTCTCCTTGCATTCCCTACTTCACTTCCTCCTTGCAATAGTCAAGATTCATCTTAAAAGAATCTAATGGTTCAGATTACTTTATTAAAAATTAAAAAATAATTTTTTTGGAAGGATCTACACCATTAAATTCTCTTAAAATGAATCTTGACCATTGCAAGGAGGAAGTGAAGTAGGAAATGTAAGGAGAGAATCCTTGCTTGCGAGGATCACTTTAACAGAAATTTATTACTTTGGGAACAAAATTGACACAATCAAATGTTGAGATTAAAATTAATTACACGAAACTCATAGTTTATGGACCAATATTGCAATTAAATCTTTTTGTTAGTAAAAAAAAGTAGTCACTTTTTGTTCTACAACCATGGTTTGTTTCATATTTTATATACATTTAGCAAAAATTATAATTTCCTTCATCTAACATATTCTTGTGTATCTTGACCTCTCTTGGGGATTGAATGTAAAAAGAGATGCAGCGACACTGATGCTGCTGCTAACTCTAAGGAATATGCATTTTCGGCAATGGTATTGATAGATAATTTGGTAGAAAAGGCACCTATGAACAAAGGCTTTGCAGACGAGGAGACAAAAACGAATGGCATATCAGTCTATGGTATGGCTAGTTGTTGGAAGAGTTTGGACAGTGAACAGTGCAATAAATGCCTGATAAATGCAAGCGATAGCGCCTCGTTATGCCTGCCATCAGAGGAGGGGCGTGCACTCAACACCGGCTGCTTTCTACGTTACTCTAGTTATGCATTTTCAAATAAGCCTACTGCACTGATAACTCGAGGTTAGTCCTACTTTTAAATTCCTGGAATTAGTCTACACAAAAAAGTATTTGAGACAAGACTTTCAAATTGGGGTGGCCAAACCAAACTTTTAGTGGGTTCCTAAATTTTTTACTAAAAACTGAACCAGTGTTGCTAGAAAAAGCTAATACCCTAGCGATTTACGTGATGGCTTTTGGGATGCCATAGCTTAAGTGATTATTAACATCTTACATACATTACCTCTTTTTCTCACGTTCTTTCCCATTTTCAAGACATTGATATAAGTTTTACGGTTTACTATGTAAATCTCTTGCAGATGCTATTCTTCTATACATGGTATATACTCTTGGAGCAGTTGGGACCTGCTTAATGGCAGTTTTTATAGGGTTTTTTGTGGGTAAAATCATTTTCAAGAAACGATTAAATCGCCAGTTTGAAGAACAGGGTAAGGTTGATTATAGACAGATGCGATGATTTCTTTTTCTATCTTATGATGGGTTTTATATTTGGGAAACACTATGGTGCACACCCTTCAAACATGAGGCATAATTAAAGAACTTGTGAGTCATACTAAAATAATGTCATAATTAAAGAAGAAAATTGCTCATAACTCAAGAACATGGCGTAACTAGGGTGTATATGGTATAGCCTTTTTAAAGGGGTGTATATTAGAATTTCCTTTTATATTTATCTTTTACAAACAGATAGCTTAAGGTATACTTCAATGAACTCCTGAGTTGGTCTTGCTATTGTGTTTGTATTGAATTTTTTGAAGGATTGGAGATAGATTCATTAGCAACGATGTGCCTGCGGTTCAAATACTCAACACTACAGAAAGCAACAGAGGACTTCAAAGAATCCCACAAGATTGGTCAAGGAGGATATGGTGAAGTATTCAAGGTAAATGCATGCATTTAGTAAGTTTCTTTTAAGTATCCTTTGTGAGAATATATATTGTATATATGGTATATATTAGGAATTAGGCAATTTCCTAATATATACCATATATACAATATGTATTCTCACATCCTTTTCATAATTTTATGGGTCTTACTAACGAGTGCCTTAAGGATGTGTTTGGTTGAGGGATTTAAGAAGAGATTTGGAAAGGAAAAAAGAAAAGGTAGGTAAAATGTGAATAAAATATACTTATATTTCACCTAGTTTTACACACCTTTTCCCTTTCCAAATCCCTTCCAAAATCCCCCAACCAAACACAGTCTAAATGTTAACAAAACTTAAAATAGTTGTATATTATTTACAACACTCACAATTATGAAAAAAAAAATATATATACAGTCATTTCAAACTTGTTAACAAGTGTCCTTAGAACACTTGTTACCAAAAGCTTAATTTTATTATTTTATCTAATATTATTAGTGCAATAGGGAGCATTGGCGGATGGTAGAGAAATTGCTATAAAGAGGCTATTCGTAGGCGGCAAGTGTCAAATTCAGGCGGTTTGCAATGAAATCGACATCATTTGTCAAGCCCAACACAAGAATTTGGTTCGCTTACTTGGTTGTTGCTTCACTAATGACAGCCTCCTTGTGTATGAGTTCCTTGCAAATGGAAGCCTTGATCGCATCTTATTTGGTATGCTATCATAACCAATCCTCAAAAAAAAAATTGAAGTAGGTAGTGTATTGATATTTCCTTTCTCTAAATGATCTGATTTATGTTGTGGTACCATGGAAGGAAGACCCAGAGAAGAAGAAAGAATTAGACTGGAAAAAGAGGCTTGGGATAATCATAGGGACAGCCAAAGGTTTAGAGTACCTTCACAAAGATTGTCAAGTTCGGGTTGTTCATAGAGACATCAAAGCGAGTAACATCTTATTAGACTGGAAATATAGACCAAAAATTGCAGATTTTGGTCTAGCAAGGTTCTATTCAAGTGAAAGAATAGTTGCCAACACTGCCATTGTGGGCACATTGTAAGTACTTTCTGCCATAACCTCACTTTTGTTTCTCCTTTCGTGATTAACTCTTGAACGAATAGCACTTCAAAATCAATAATTTTATGTGCGTAGAAAAATCAATGTGTTTAGTTTTTTCTGTGCACGTAGCATTATTGCTTCAAAATACTTGACCTTTTCAATTAGTGATGTCTCGTTATGATTTTGTTGTACCTTTTGAAAACCAACTCTTGTATTGATTCATTGATTTAAGAGGTTACATGGCTCCTGAATACCTTGCACAAGGACGATTAACGGAAAAAGTTGATGTTTATAGCTATGGAGTTCTTGTACTCGAAGTAGTCAGTGGTGTGCAGAATAACAAATTTCATTCCGAAGATACTCTCAGCACACTAGTTACCACGGTAAATCCCCATGACTCTCTCCTATCTGGGCCAAGATCCTGTGTCTCTAAAATTCTGGTCTCATGTGATGAGAAGTTTCAAATATGGGAATCTGGAGGCACGGTTATGCAGCCAGTGCATTAAGGACATAGGAATATGAATTTTGGAGATAGATGATTCCATGACTTCTTTCCATTATTTATTAAGGAAAATTACATCCATAGCCCCTGTAGTTTACCTCTTATGTCAAATTGGCCCTTATAATTCTAATTGCATCAATTTTACCCCCTTTTTTCTTCTTCTCTACATTATGCCAATTTAGTCCAATTAAAAATGCCCCTATAGAAGTTAGACTGAAATCAAGGAGCAAAATTATCTATTCTCTCCCCAAGGTGACTGAAAACTTATCGATTAATTTGAATGGACCATTTTGTTCTTGATTTCTATTAATTTCTTAATGAATGTTATCAATTGGACTCCATGCCATAATCCGAAAATTTTAAAGACAAAATTGATGCAATTAGAACTACAATGACTAAATTGACACAAGAGGCAAATAACAGACACCACAGGTAATGATTTGCCAAAATATTTTATTAGTTGTTGTTGGTGTGATGCTTAACCTTGTTTTTTTTTCTTTAATACTCTCTACAGACATGGAGGCACTTCCAGGAAAATACAGTAGCAGAGATCATAGACAAAAGCATGGAGATTGAAGATGTTGAAGAAGTACAAAGAATTGTACAGATTGGTTTGTTGTGTACACAAGAGTCACCAGCTTTAAGGCCTACAATGACAAATGTAGTTGAAATGCTTAAAGAGAAGAATGTAGAATTGCCAACTCCATCAAAGCCTCCTTTCACGGATGACTTTTCATCAATCTCATCTGCTTCTTTTGGCTCTTCTAGGCAACAACACCGACATTTGCTTTCAGTTGATTCTTGTAATAAATATTTAGAGTTTGATCATAATGACAGATGATTTATATATCCTTATATATCCATGATTTCTCCCTCTCTCTCTCTCTCTCTCTCTCTCTCTCTCTCTCATGGCACAATGTACTACTAGCTAAGAGCATCTCCAGTCTACTCATTTTTTTTTTTCAGATTTGAGTAAAATCTTGAGCAAAAGCTTCATTTGATAAAGAGGACTCCCAATGGCCAAACTCAAATTTGAGCAAAAGTTTGGAAAGTGGCAAAATTGTAAATTTAGAAGCTGTTATATCACTACAAGTTTGCCCTTACAAATTTGAGTAAAAAAATGATTATCCTTTGATTGGGTAAGAATTTAGTAAAATTTATTTTGGTACGAGTTTGAGTAGAGAAGTGGCGAAAGGTTTTGAGATTTTCACTCAAATTTAAATGTGATATAGATATATATATATATATATATATATATATATATATATATATATATAAAAGAAAAAGAAAAAGAAGAAGAAAGGGAGATGTCATAACCAGGAAGTTCATGGAACTCTCACATAATACTGTTTGGTGCATTTTTGTAAATTTAAAATTGATAATCGGAAGCAAACTCTTTTTATTTTATTTTTTTTCTAACTTGTCTAATCTATTTTTATCAAAAACCTAAAGTAAAAGTTGTATAAGTAAAAATTGTGTCAAGCAACATTCTGGCATAAATTTTTAAATAAATAAAAAAAAAAGGATAAATCACATATAAGCTGTATCAGATGTGGTTTGGACATGATTTATTATTTATTTATTATAAAAAGACATACAAAAAAGTACATCAATAATATGACAGAAATAAACTAATGAAATAAACTAATATGGCGGCACCTCATCCATTCATATTAGTAGTTAAATTTTAAAATGATGGCTTGCATGAAATCATTTTCCCTTTGATATGAGAAATTACAACCATTCTTTTATATGATAAAACTATTTTTTTTGTTTCTTTCTAATATTGTTCAAGTTTTGTAGAATGTCTACCTCCAAAAGGCAGAATTTAGACCTTTCTTTATCTTTTTCTCTATCTTCTTTTTTCTTTTTCTTTTCCCATTAATCGGAATGAAATAGAAATGCATATAAGACAATGATGAGAAACTCGAGAACTAGCTTTGGTAACCGATTTATTTGAATTTTGGGACAAGGCAAGCCCCATAGTATCATTTTTGAATTGATATGATACGTCCCATATTCCTAACCCACCGAAAGCACATTTTATTGATCCTCTCCTCTCATTGTTCACCTCCTTAATTTGTCACATGACAACACTAACATCAACTTACAGACCCTCATCGCACAATTTATTTTCAGAAATATCAGAAGAACTATCTATATATCCAAAGTTATCTGGGGGGATTAAAAAGGAGATTTACAGATGATACGAAGCAAAAACAGAAGGTAAATATATCATGGGTATCTCATATTCAGAACAGGGGAGTTATGGATCAGGGATTTCATCCATACAAATATGGCACCTGTGTATTTTGTTGAGATTGGCATACAACTATATGTATTATATCTAATAGATCTTTATTAGATATGAATTTAACAGGTGATCAGAACATATAATATGAAGAGCATATATATGAATCAAAGGTTATTGAAGAAGACGAAGAAGAAGACGACGAAGACGAAGACGAAGAAGAAGAGCTTGCAGATCTTTCAGTATAATTATAATCTTTACAGTACCTGTTGTGGGACCCACAAAGAAATCAACAAAATAATTCACGTCAGCCGTTAGGCGGTGGTTCTATACTTGGTCTTAGAATCCAAAAGGCTTCAAGAATTTATTAATTTTTTATTATCTTAATATTCCTATAGTCTATAACTCATTTTCTTATGATGCACCTTTGCTATGATGACATCAGCTTAACGAGGAGAACGACTCAGTCTTTGGACATTAAAATATAATAGAACTTACATGTGAGAACTCACATGGTAGTTAGAGCCAATTAAATATTGGAATAGAGGACGCAGGGGCTAGTATTACCCCCTGCGTTACAAACCCACTTTTCGTAATGCCCAAAGTGCCCCTTTGCTCACATGAGGCGCACATGCCTTATGTCTATATAAGCTAGGGTTCAGGATCTGTGATATAATTTGACGGAAGAATTGGCGTGCTTATGTCTTCTATTTATCACACTCGTCATCGTATTAGGCGTTTAAAAAAGATTGGTGTATTCAAGGATCTCGTTGTTAGAGCACCATAAGCTTAATTTCTCGTTGTATGAGATATATATAATCCTTCTTCTGTAAAAGATATAATAGCTTGTTCTGCTTGATCTGATATATTCAACAATATATAGAATAAATTCCCTTGATCTCCATCATAAGGATAAAAAAAACTAACCTTTAATCCTTCATGAGTTATTTTGAGATCTAATCTTCCCCATAGTTGCTTTATTCTATTCTGGAATATGCTAAACAATGTCGTATCCTTTGATAACACTGTGTCTATTTGTAATGATTCCTTTCCTTTAACTCTCTTATCCGAATATTTAATGATTAAACCTTTAGAAGCATCTGAGATATGAGAGATTGTAATCGCCATGTTCTTCCGTCAGATAATATCACAGATCCTGAACCATGGCTTTATATAGGGCCTCAAAGGGGTGCGGGGGTAATAATCTACCCCGCGCCCTAAATGAAATCCAGGCCCTCCACGTGTTTTATTAAGATCCAACAGTCCAATCTTGGGACGTTGGGACACAGGGGTAAAAGTAGCAATTTGATGGTTGTTATAGAAATAAATTGCAACTTTGGAGGTATTCCTGTGCTAGACAGGTGGCATCATCATAGCGAGATTGTAGCATAAGAAAATGGGTTATAGACTATGGGATTATTTAAGATAATAATAAAAAATTAAGAATTCTTGAAGCCTTTTAGATTCTAAGACCAAGTATAGAACCACCGCCTAATGGCTGACGTGGATTATTTTATTGATTTCCTTATGGGTCCCACAATATATTTGTATAAACACGTTCTGATGTATAATAAACAATAATATCGGAGCGCCATTGACAAAGTCTTCGTCTTCTTTCTCTAGATCTCTGTAAATTTCTTCAAAGTCTTAAATGGCTAATAAAAGTCCTCTGAACACATACACAGTTTTGTTGTTGCCTCTTCATATAGATCTTTGCAACGTTCATCAACGATCATACAACAAATCTTCTTCTGAATTATGTTCTGCTTCTCCCTCAAAATAGATATCTCTTCTAATTTCTTCAGATTCTCTGTATATGATTTCTCAATATCCTCTTTACACTTGATAATATGATCAATCTAAACAATATTCTCTGTACATAATATCTCTATTATTCTCTGATGAATATCAAATATTTCCTTAGGCTTCCTAGTCACGAACCAAGGCATCGAGGCAGACCCCACACAAATCAGAGCCGTACAAGAATTAAAGCAGCCGAGCTCGGCTAAGGACGTGCAGCATCTGGCCGGAATGGCCGCCGCGCTTAACCGATTTATAAACCGGTCATCAGATCGCTGCCGCCCCTTCTTTCAAGCTCTGAACTCAAAGTTCTCATGGGATGAAGAATGTGACCGGGCTTTGGCCGAGCTCAAGGAGTATCTGTCTTCAGTGCCACTGTTGGTAACACCGAAGCCCGGCGAAGAGCTCTACCTTTATCTGGCCGTTTCACAGCATGTGGTAAGTGCGGTGCTTGTCCGGTCGAAAGGAATCAAGCATCTCCCTATCTTCTACGTCAGCAAAACCTTGCTACCAGTAGAGTCGAGACACTTGTCGCTGGAAAAACTTGCATTGGCATTGATGATGGCTTCCAGGAAATTGGCGCACTACTTTCATGCCCATATAATCATCGTTTTGACCGAGTTCCCCCTCAAAGCTTTGTTCAAACGGGCGGACTTCTCCGGTCGAATCCTCAAGTGGGCGGTTGAACTGGGACAATTTGACGTCAAATTCCAGCCACGAACTGCCATAAAAGCTCAGACATTGGCCGACTTCGTTGCTGAATTCTCACTTGGAACTCATCCGGTATGCCCGGTAGATATTGCCGCGGCAGATGAGGAGGTGAATGCAGGCTAGACCGCAATAACACAGCTAGGCGATGACGGCGACGCGAAACTTGCGCGCCCCACCGAAGAATCTTCGGTTAGTACAATACCACAGCCCGGCGATGTGATGACGGAGTCGGGTGTCACCGACCAACCTGCTCCGTTCGGTACCGCATCACCAAGGGGGGAAGAAATGGAACCTCTCAGCACAGAGCCTGCAGTCGGCATAATTCTGCAACCCGGCGATTCGCCTACAGACTTACGCATTACGGATCAACTTGCTGAGTCCGGGGTCGAATCGCCGAGGGGGGCTGAAATGAAATCGCTCAGCACAGAACTTAAAGCCGAACTGCCGAACAACCGTGATCCCATCAACCTTCAAGCCTCACAGGACCCCTCAGACTGTTGGAAGCTCTTTGTTGGCAAAATGTGGAAACTTTTTGTTGATAGAGCCTCGAACCGTCACGGTGTTGGGCTAGGTATAGTTCTGATTTCGCCAGACGGGCTGACTATCGAACATTCTATCACCCTCGGATTCCCTGCCTCAAACAACGAGGCTGAGTACGAAGCGCTTTTGGCCTGGCTCAAGAGCGCGCTTCAGATGCACGCATTCGAGCTAATGGTTTACAGTGATTCACAGCTGGTGGTTAACCAAGTTTCTGGGGTTTACGAAGCAAAGGATGACAGAATAATGAAATACCAGGCTCTGGTCAGAGACCACATCAAGCGATTCCAAGCAATAAGGGTCCAACAGATTGGCCGAGAAGAAAACGACCGAGCAGATGAATTGGCCGGCCTTGCTTCCATAGTCGGTAGCACATCTCCCAACCCTTTCCTGATTGAATTCCTTCCGCGGCCCAGCATTGAGGAAATCGAGCAGACAGAAGTACTCTGTGCTGAGCTAGGTCCTTCATGGATAGACCTTATAATCCTCTTTCTCAGAGACCGGACCCTTCCAGCCGAGAAGAAGGAAGCAGATAAAGTCCGGGTGAAGTCAGAGAGGTTTTAGCTCTCTCCGTCAGGTGCTTTATACAAGAAGTCTTTTACCGGTCCTTATCTAAAGTGTGTGCACCCGAGCAGTGTGGACGCCTTCCTGTACGAAATTCACGAAAGCATCTGTGGCAGTCACATAGGGGGCAGATCTTTGGCCTACGGAGCTATTTCGCACGGCTACTGGTGGCCGTGCATGTAAGTCGACGCGCAGAAGTATGTTTGCAAGTGTGAGAAGTGCCAGAAGTTTGCCCACCAAATTCACCAACCGGCTAGAGAACTCCTTCCCTTCACCAGCCCTTGGCCCTTTGCGATGTGGGGGCTCGATATAGTGGGGCCACTCCCAACTGCACCAGGCAACCTGAAGTTCTTCATCGCGGACACAGACTACTTCACCAAATGGGTTGAAGCAAAGCCTTTGGCAACAATCAAGGAGAAAGATGTCAAGTGGTTTGTCTGGCAGAATGTGGTAATGCGTTTTGGCCTCCAAAAAATTTTGATCTCTGATAACGACACCCAATTTGACGGTTGCCTATTCAAAGGATTTTGTGAAGACTTGAAGATTGAATTCTACAAATCTACCCCAGCTTACCCCCAGTCTAATAGTCAAGTCGAAGCATCAAACAAGACCATCCTTGATGGGTTGAAGAAGAGGCTTGAGAAAACCAAGGGAAAATGGGCCGAGGAACTCCCCAACGTCCTTTGGGCATACCGAACAACCCCGCGGCGATCTACTGGGAAAACACCTTTTGCTTTGGCATATGGCATGGAGGCGGTCATACCTTTGGAAGTTGGAATGCCCACCCTCAGAAGTGAAAGTTTTGAGCCCGAGTTGAACGCCGAAGCCATTACCCTGGAATTGGATCTCGTGGAAGAACGTCGGGAAAAGGCTCTCATCCATGTGGCCGCCTGCCAACAAGAGCTCTTAAGGAAATACAACAAAATGGTGCACCCCAGACCGTTCAAAGTAGGTGACTGGGTCTTGAGGAAGGTCATGGGCAATACCCTAGTTCCAGGTGAAGGCAAACTAAGAGCAAACTGGGAAGGACCCTACAAGATAATCGGCCTGGCGGGCAAGGGGGCATACCACTTGGAGGATTTGGAAAGCAGAGGAATATCCCGGCCATGGAATGTGGCCAACATCAAACTGTACTATTTTTAGCTTTTGTTTTCTTTTTGGGCAAATGAATTTTTTGCCTTACACTTCAGAATGTAATATTCTTTTTGGTAATATATAGAAGTGTCTCATCTTTGCCTTAGCATTCTGATTGTTGCTTTTCAATTTTGAGATTCTCAATCGTGATGTTTTACTCCGGTTCATTGAGTCGACGATCAGATCAACTGAGATTCTCAACCGTGATGTCTTACTCCTGTTGAATGAGTTGATGTTTTTCTCAACTTTTAGATTCTCAACCGTGATGTCTTACTCCGGTTGAATGAGTTGATGTTTTGCACAACTCTGAGATTCTCAACCATGATGTCTTACTCCGGTTGAATGAGTTGATGTTTTGCTCAACTTTTAGATTCTCAACCGTGATGTCTTACTTCGGTTGAGTGAGTTGATGTTTTGCTCAAACTCTGAGATTCTCAACCGTGATGTCTTACTCCGGTTGAATGAGTCGATGTTTTGCTCAACTTTTAGATTCTCAACTGAGATGTTAACTCCGGTTGAATGAGTTGATTTTTGCTCAACTTTCAGATCCTCAACCGAGATGTTAACTCCGGTTGAATGAGTTGATGTTTTGCTCAACTCTGAGACTCTCAACTGAGATGTTAACTACGGTTAATTGCGTTGATGATTTGCTCAACTTTTAGTTTAAAACCGTGTAGACACCCTATTTTTGACCGACCTTGAGACTCAGACGTCACCAGTTGAACGCTCGGTGATATTGCATATTGTGCTCGTTCAGAAGTTTCAGAGTCTCGGCTGCGAGCCTTGCCTCCGGACTTCCGGACTCTTTTGTGCTTTGCCTCGGTTTGCGAACCAGGCTCTGTTTTCTCTATTTTCTCTTACCAAAGGGAGGGTGAGGTCTCGTAGATCATCTCTCAGTGGCCGTAGGCTACGTTTCGTGGTCGTAGGCCGTTTTGCCCGTTTGGAGTCCGGTTTCCGGTTTTTCGGAGCCGTTGGCCGTGTGCCTCGGTTCGGGACCGCTTAACCACCTCCGTTTGCTCCAATTTTTGGCATGCATCTTATTTACTCCCTTTTGAGGGACACTGCGCTCCGAGAGACCAACTTCGTGGTCGGACACCACTTCCGGTGCCTAACAGCCCACTTTCGGGGCCCCGAACTACGTGTTTTGGCTCCCGAACCTTCATTCTGCATTTTTGGGCTCCGACCCAAACTTGAGATAGTCATATTTTGAGGTCCTTTTCATGTTTGATGAAGGACCTTTTGCTGATTGAGATCTCCTACTGCCACTTGCTTCTTTATCCCTCTTTTAGGCCTTTTCTTGCATGATAGTTTAGGTCTACTTGTATTTATTTTCGTGGCTTGTCATAAAATACAAAGTGTCTTATTTTGAGCCCCTCTTCAACTTTTTTGAAGGGCTATCTTCGGTTTGAGATCTCCTACTATCACTTGCCCCTTTATCTCCCTTTTAGGCCAATTTTTGGGGGAAATTTGAATTTATTTTCCCCCCTCTTTTCCACCCTCTTGTGTCTATATAATAGACCCCCCCAACTGTGTTTTAGGGGTTAGAATATTTTATTTTGGAGCTCTCACATTAAATCTCTCTCTCTCTCTCTCTCTCTCTACTCTAAGCCTTAAAAAACCCTTTTGATTCTTACACCATTTCCTCACCATCACCTAGCACCACATCACCACTCCATTCCAGCAGCTTGGAGGGTCTTCTCAGAGCTTAGGAGGCAGCATTTCTTGGTCCAAAACGCTGTCAAAGACTAGTCTTCAAGGGTAAGTCCTCTTCTCCCCTTTTTGACCCTTTTCTTGGTTCATATTCTAGCTCCTTGTGCTTACTTTTTTGAGCTCCGACCCTAACTGAAAATAGCATTTTTTTGAGCTCTATTTCTTGTTTGTTTAAGGGCCTCTCAGTGTTTGAGGCTTCCTTGTGGCACTTGCTTCTTTACCTTTCTTTTATGCCATTTTCTTGTGTAGTATTTTTGGCCTACGTGTAAACTGTTTTGAGCTCTGTTATAAACTGTAAAGTGACTTATTTTAAGCCATTCTTCAACATTGTTGAAGGAATCATCACTGTTTGAGGTTTCCATTTGCCACTTGCCTTTATATCCCTATTTTGGCCTTATTTTTGCATGATTTGTTAGCCCCTTGTGCTTATTTGTTTGGACTTTGGTCCGAACTATAAATGGCCTTATTTTGACCCCCTCTTCATGTTTCATTAAGGGTATTTTACTGTTTGAGGCATCCTTTTTGTACTTTGTGTTATAGCTCTCTTTTTGGCCTTGTTTTGCATAGTATTTTGAGCATGCTTGCGCATTGTTTTGGGTTTGATCATAAACTGTAAAATATCATGTTTTGGGCCCCTCTTCAACTTTGTTGAAGGGCCCTCCTCTGTTTGAGGCTAGCAACCAGCACTTGCTTCTTTGTCTCCCTTTTGGCCCATTTCTTGCACATTGTTTTAGGCCTGTTTGTGTTTGGATCCGTGGCTTGTTGTAAACTGAAAAGTGCTTCATTTTGATCCCCTCTTCAACTTTGTTGAAAGACTCTTGGCCATTTGGGGCCAGAAGCTGTTACTTGCTTCATTACCTCTCTTACGGGGCCATTTTTGCATGCTAACTTAGCCCCATTTGTGTTCATTGTTTGGCCTTGCTTAAAACTGTAAACATGCTTTTTTTGGGACTGCCTTGAATCTGTCTTCACACTTCATGTTCAAATAGTGCATGTTTTGTATAGCTATAGGTCATCGCGCATGCCTAGTTTTGCATTTCGGGTCTCATTCCATGCATCGGGTGCCATGTTTCCATATTTCGGGGCTGTTTTGCATCATGTTTTGCTACTGAAATTTGCATGCTAATATACCACATTCCATTCCTTGCCATGTCTTGTTAGAGTGGCATTCGGTGCCTTAGGATCGGTCCTCGGTTTGCGTGCATGTGTGCACGCATTCCGAGTTGTCTCATTTTCATCTCATGGCCTCTTATGTGAGTGTGGCTGAGGTTCACTCATGTTGGTGTAAGCCCATATTGCATTGTGTATTCCATTTCATTTCACAGCATTGTGTATGCTAGGTTGTATGTCAGCGCATTGTGTATACCATGTTATCTCGTGCATCGTGTATGCCATTTTATAGCATCGTGTATGTTAGGTTGTATCTTAGTTGCATTTCATGCATATCATGCATATTGCATCGTGCTTGGGATAGGAGTTAGCCCGAGCACAGGAAACGAGGGACGTTTCGTACTTCGAGTGACGGAACGTGTCTCAATTCCCAGTCACCGACACTCCGGATTATCCATGATGGAGTTAGGTCTTGTTGTGTTTTCATATGCATTCATTCTATATTGAGTTGCACAATTCGACTCCTCGGCCATCATGCATCGAGATGCGTGATTGGTGGCACGAGGATCGAGACATGCATATATTTGTGAAAATACATTGCCATGCCATTTTCCTGCTCTCTGTTGCAGCAAATCAAGAATCAGCAGTCTTCCGGGGCTTGGTGCGCTTTTCAAAAAAATATTGCAAAACAGAGGCTAATTGGGGCATCACAGTGGATTTCTGTGCAAAGGCGACTCGGATATGCATCATTCATCATCTGAAGAAGAGTCAAGGCAGTCCCTGGCTTGCATGCCAGTTTATTGTTTTCTTAGTTAATTTGGTAATTAATTAGGATTTTTTGTAATTATTTGGGACTGTATATTATTTATTCGGACCCTCTGCGCGAGGGCACAACTGTAATAAGTGTGCGTGTGTGTGATGTATGTTTTCCAACCCCACGTCTTTCTCCCTTTTATTTACCCGCTTATGATGGTTAGATTAGGGCATGTCTCAATTAGCATAGAGTATGATAGCATGTTTGCATTCATTCATCTGTTTTGCACCGGGCTCGGCGCATCATACTAACTGCATTTGTATTTCAATTTCAAGTTGAATACATGTTAGCTGTAGCATTTTATATGCCATGTCTAGAATAGGCGAGCCTGCTATAGTTGCATTTTTGCATGTGTTGCATTAGGCATTTCCGTATAATTAGGATCATGCATGGATTTCTAATTAGCTTCTGTTTTGGCTTGGAGTACTCGGTAAGTTTTCATGCTTTAGTATCCTTGCATGCGTGTGAGTGACTGCCATGAATAGCATGCTTACCATGAGGCTATATGCTTATGTGATATATCTGCCTGAATGCCTATGGGTGAAGGTTGGGTTATTTGGATTGGAACAATTCATTAAATGTGTGTTTTAAGCCCACTAGATAGTGGCAAAATCATGTTTTCTAAGCCCACCCGAGGGTGGCAAATCCACGTCTTAGCCTACTTGCGGGTAGCACCATCAAACCATTTTCAAATAAACAAACATGAAATGTTTTGTTCCAATTCAGGCGATCCAGTCTATACTTGTATGCTGTGCGCATCACATAGTAAATCTAGGCTAATAACCGGAATAAGAACGCATAAAGTTTTCAAAACTAGATATCATGGTTAGTAGAGGCCGATTTCTGATCGGGCGAGCGGGGGTGCTCACGAAGTGACCTTCCCCAATCGTACCCAAGTTCCCGAGCCGAGGCAACTTTGGTGATAACGGACACGTGGCCTTGGGCAAACGAGTCAGGGTTTCCTAAATTTTCCAAAATAAAATATTTAGGTGGCGACTCTGTATCTGGCAAAGCAGTCCATGTTTGGCACTTCTTTCAAAATCTGTTTTCTCAAAACGATTTGCCGGATTTGGACTCTTTGGTTCAGATTAAGAACCGTGACAATTTGAGAGTCCCGAACTGTAGTGAGCCCAACATCGAACGGAACGGGGGAGCTCGTTCCTCCCCGGGGCGTTTGGGGGACGTCTATAAACCGAGATGTTTTACTTTGGTTAATTGCGTTGATGATTTGCTCAACTTTTAGTTTAAAACCGAGATGTTTTACTAAGTTGACAATTTATTCAACTTCCTGAGACTTTAACCGCGATATTTTACTCCGGTTACTCAAGCTGGTTAGTCTTGCCGAGGTATTTTGTTTGGTTGAAGCTATTTCGCTTGAAGACCATACAAACACTTGAAGAAAACGGAGCTTTTTCATTGATGTGAAAAGTAATTACAAGAGGAGGGGCGGATAGCCCAGTTACATGTGTAATCCAAAAAGGGAGAAAGAAGACAAAGAAAACTAAGCTAGGGGGAAAGGTCAGTAAATTCGTCCTCGGCTGCCTCCAGGTTGACCGTTGGTGTTTGGTCTTGGACACCGGTCTCCATTTGGCTAGGTTGAACTGTGTGATTTTCTCCCTCCACATTTTCCTCGGTTTCCTCGTCACCTTCTTCCTCGGCCTCAGCTTGCAACGCGGCGAAGACGTCGTTGGCGTAGGGCACGAGATAGCTCGGTAGGGTGGCAGCTGGAGGAGTGGCGAACACGTTGGTCCTCGGTCCCTGGCCGAAATGCTCACAAGCAGACTTCCACCCAGCCTTGAAGAAAATGTCTTGGGTGGCGCGGACCTGCTTTGTGTAACTCTCTTCGGCCTTAAGGAAATCGGCGTTGTTTGAACCCTTCAGATCCTCTTCCCGTGATTGTTTCAGCGCATCTAGCTCGGCCCGCAGCGCGTCTCTCTCCTTCTCGGTAGAGCCAAGCTGGCCGAGCAACCGAGAGTTGTCGGAGTTCGCCATTTGCAATGAAGACTGGGCTCTCTCGAGCTCGGTTTGAAGGCTTGCAACCTGGCTGGCAGAATCATTGGCCTTCTGCCAGAGTCGGTGAATGTGTTCCATGACCAAGTGCTGTTTCTGGATGGCCTACAAGAAGAAAGTTTGGTTAGAAAGGAAACCGAACAAACACTTGAAAAATTTTGAGGGAAGTTTGAGATTCTTACCCTGGTCATGGATTTGACCGACGACGTCACCAACTGGGTGTCTGGCACATGGTCACTGCCAACCACGTCGCTCGGTAGCAAGAGCGCTTTGGTGAGGTCAAAGGCGAGCAGATGCTCTTTGTCGCCTTTGACAGAAGCTGTTGCTGGGATCTCCATGCCCCGATGTTTGAGCTGCGGTCTCCATGCGGGCGTTGGGTCGACTGTGACGGCAGGTTGTTCAGTATTGAGCTCCCCAACTAGCTCGGCAAATGGGTCTGCATGAGGCCTTTTCCTAGCGCGGCAGATGTCTTGGCTTGCTTGCCTGGCGGCGGGAGATGCCAACGCCACCACGGCCCCTCTGGATTGACTAGCAGCAGGAGAATGGGTTGGTATGCTTGGTATCTCGGTGGAGGTTGCTGTGAGTAGGTTCTTGATACGGCTTCTCTTTGCCATTTCTTCTGCCTCGGTTAAATGGATAAAGGGGACGTCTGGCAGTGTGGGATTTGGAGGTGGAGATGGAGCGCGGAGAAAGTCAGTAACTTTACTCCAGCGCGGAGCTGAATACCGGTATGTCAGAGTGTAGCCGAGGAGCTCGTTACAATCTCAGTTGCGGTAACGGAGCACGGTCCTGATGACTGCTTCGTTGGGGTAATGGTAGTGGGCTTGCAAGGCTTGGATCGCTGCAAAGGAAAGAAGAAAAGTGTCAGTACAGAATAATAAAGATAAATTGACCGAGCAGTTAGTACAACTTACATGTCTCGCCGAAGTTCTTGCTAATAAACCAGCCCGGTACGTCGGCCGTTTCATAGTTGCCAGACATCCAGAAAAAGTCATCGTCGTGTATGCCCTTGTCTGGGGTGCTGGTCACTATTTTTTCTTTGCCCGGTCAAATTTTTAAGTAATAGACGATGCCGTCGCCCGTGTGCCCAAGGGTGTATTGACGGAGTATCTCGGCTAAACCTAAGTTGGTTCCTAGCTTGTTTTTCAACTTGTGGACCCCGTTGATTATTCGGTAAGTGTTGGTTGAGACTTGAGTAGGTGCTAGCCCGGTGCGGCGCAAGAATTCGGTCATCAGTGGGTTGACCGGGAAGCGGAGGCCTCCTTCAATGATGGATAGCACGGTGAAGGGGCACTGGTCTAATTTGCCCCAAGGGGTTGTCTCAATTTCGCCGAGCTGTAGGTGGACGTCGGCCGGGATACCATATTCTTCTTGGAATACGGCCAAGGTGGTCGGAGTATCAACAAGGAAACGGAAGCGCCCCATGTGTAGCCGGCTGGTTTAGCTCGGCTAAGGTGGTTTGGAATAGACTAGAGTTTAATGGCTGCTCGGTCTTTGAGAGCCTCGGTAATTGATCAATGGTCCCCTTGGACTCTGCAGGAAAATGATGGCAAGTGTAAGTGGAAGCGCGGTCGTGAAGAGTTCTAGACCGCCTCGGTCGCGAAAGCAAACCAAGGAGCTCGGTCGCGAAAGCAGACCAGTTGCTAGCCCGGTCGAGCGGCCAAGTCCTCTGTCTACCTCAATTTCTACTAAGGTTTTGGCAAACTTGTAAATTGCTCGGTCTAATTGTTTTTTGGATCAAAAGAAGACCTGGAGCCCGGTTCGCTCTAGATCTTCATGTGTTCATGTGTTCATCACTGGGATTGAAGAACAACGAAGAGAATAGGGGCAAATGTGGGTTTTGGGAGGGTTATGTCCTAAAACCTACAGATTTTGTGCCCTAATATGTGAAATATCAAATGAAATAGCAATAAAGTGCTCGAAGGACTTACCAGGAAGGGGGTTGAATCTGAGTCTTCACGCACGAACGGAGAAGAGGAACAAGACTGGAGGTTGGAGCTCTGGAACGTCGAAGGTTGAAGGGGAGTCAGTAAGAGTGAAATGAAGGGGGATATGACGTGTTTGTAGGGTTAAAGAACCACCAAAAAATTTGAATGTGAAGGGATGTGATGGTTGGCTGCTCGAGGCCAATGAGTGAGCGACACGTGTCCCTATTGACGGCGACGTCAGTACTGAAGAGACAGGATGGCAAGTCGAGGCGTCGACCGAGCAAGTTCGGAAACCAGTCATATCAACTAGCCCAGTTGTCGTCTTGCAAACCGAGAACCGAGGAAGAGTTTACCCCTATCAGAACAAATAATCCCAGTCACGCTTGTGCGGACGGGATTAAGGAGCAATTGAGAGGGAGATTTATAATCTGGATTGGGCCGTGATAATGGCCGGGCAGATTTGAGCCGAACACAGTTGGGCCGTGGTAGCATGGGCCTGTCCAGAAAGGTTTTGCTCAACTAAGGCAAGGCATGGTTGGACCGAGCTATTTTGCTTCAGGGTGCAGAAACCGGTCGAGTGATGGTTTGGCCGAGATGTCCGCTGCCTCACTAGGTTCCACGGTTCGTGGGTTAGCTCGGCAGGAAGGCCGACAGCTAACCAGCATGAGCTGTCCCGAGCTCGGCTATGCCGGAATGCAACCGATCTTGGTCGTCATTAAGCTAGGAGAGCGGAGCGCTCTGGCTAGCAGTACAGCACGGCCTTTGGCAACCGAGATGCTACAGCCCGGCTGCCGAGCTCCCAGTAATGTGGGCTGGCAGTTTGGTTAGGTGATGTTCAGCTAGATTTGCGCTGACAGATGGGATAGCAGCACCACGTGTCGAGAGACTAATGGGAGTAGATTTGGGGCGCAAAAGGTATATAAGCGAGTCTACGCCCCTCATGCGGAGATAGATGAACATTTGGTGAGATTTACACTAAACACTCAATTCTCTCTCTCTCTCTCTCTCTATCCCTGTGTGTGTCTAACTTGATCGTCGGAGGGGCATTCCGGCCACACACCGCTGGGTAGCTCACCGCCGTTGTGCTCGCAGGTCGATCGGACAGGCAAAAACTTAGAAGAAAGGAGTACGGGTTTGCCAGAATATTTGCTTCCCGTATAGTCTTCAAAATAGATGTTCTAATATTAATAGAATCAATAATACATGCTTTCAGAACTAAATGACATAAGTTCTTAACAATATCACCTAAAATATGCTCTGAAATATTGTTGATCGATGGATTTAATAGCCTCCACGCGAGAATGATCGGCCCATCCGTTAGGCAGTGGTTCTATACTTGGTCTTAGAATCCAAAAGGCTTCAAGAATTTATTAATTTTTTATTATCTTAATATTCCCATAGTCTAAAACTCATTTTTCTTATGATGCACCTTCTCTATGATGACATCAGCCTGACGAGGAGAACGACTCAGTCTTTGGGCATTAAAATGTAATAGAACTTACACGTGAGAACTCATACGGTGGTTAAAGCCAATTAAATCTTGGGATAGAGGACGTAGGGGCTAGTATTACCCTCCGCGTCCCAAACCCACTTTTCATAATGCCCAAAGTGCCCCTCTGCTCACGCGAGGTGCACGTACCTTATGTCCATATAAGCCAGGGTTCAAGATCTGTGATATTATCTGACGGAAGAACCTGGCGCGTCTAAATGTCTTCGAAAGCGTTATGTGGAGCGTCTATCAACAAAGGCGGAGGAACTATATTTACATCCTTTGTTGGATTGGCATTTGGTGAGATACAGAGAGCAGTAATAGAGGTAAATTCTTTTTATGAATTTATAAAAACATATCAATATGGGTGACAAGATTCTGGTAAAGGAGTATTAATTGAAGGAATATATTTTCTTGTCGCAGATTTTTGTGAATCGAACATCAAATTAAGGAGAAAGATATCAACATGGGACGATGGGACGCAGGGGGTAAGAATTATAAATTCTTCCACTGTCCCAAGAAATGATTGGTCGACGGGTCTACATCATAACATCTCATCATAAAAAAAATGTTATATATGGGGGAGAACTTAACTAAATAAAAAATTAATAAATTTTTGAAGCCTTTTGGATTCTAAGACCAAGTATAGAACCACCACCTAACGGCTGACGTGGATTATTTTATTGATTTCCTTGTGGGTCCCACAACAGGTACTGTAGAGTTATGGATCTGGGATTTCATCCATACAAATATGGCACCTCTATATTTTGTCGAGATTGGCATAGAACTATATGTGCTATATCTAATAGATCTTTATTAGATATGAATATAACAGGTGATTAGAACATTAAATATGAAGAGCGTATATATGAATCAAAGATTATTGAAGAAGAAAAAGAAGAATATGGAGAAGAAGAGCTTGAAGATCTTTCAGAACCATTGTAATCTCTATAGTACCTGTTGTGGAACCCACAAAGAAATCAATAAAATAATCCATGTCAGCCGTTATGCGGTGGTTCTATACTTGGTCTTAGTATCCAAAAGGCTTCAAGAATTTATTAATTTTTTATTATCTTAATATTCTCATAGTCTATAACTCATTTTCTTATAATGGCCCTGTTTGGTAGAGCTGTGGGAAAGTGCTTATAGCTTATGCCTAAACAGCTTATAACTTATAACTTTCAGCTTAAGCTGATTTCCAGCTTATTCTTAAAGCATCTCCTGACCCACTCAAAGAATAAGCTATTTTCTGACTTCCACAAAGCTATAAGCTATAAGCTATAAGCTAAACCAAACACATCAAAATAGCTTAAATTAAGCTGAAAGCTGAAATAAGCTGAAATTAAGCTGTACCAAACAGGGCCAATGCACCTTCGTTATGACGACATTAGCCTGACGAGGAGAACGACTCAGTCTTTGGGCATTAAAATATAATAGAACTTACACGTGAGAACTCACACGGTGGTTATGAAAAGTAGGTTTGTAACACAGGGGTAATACTAGTCCATGTGTCCCTATTACAGAAATAAAACCCAACTTGAAGGGTATTGTTGTCCTTTGTTCCTTTATAATATTATTATTCTTTGTCGTATTATGCCCAAAGTCAAATGATTTGCACCGTAGATGGCCACACTCGTGCTAGACAGGTGGCATCATCATAGTGAGAGTACAGCATAAGAAAATGGGTTATAGACTATGGGAATATTTAAGATAATAATAAAAAATTAAGAATTCTTGAAGCCTTTTGGATTCTAAGACCAAGTATAGAACCACAGCCTAACGGCTGACGTGGATTATTTTATTGATTTCCTTGTGGGTCCCACAATATACGTGTATAAATACGTTCTGATGTATAATAAACAATAATATCGGAGCGCATTTGACAAAGTCTTCATTTTCTTCCTCTAGATCTCCGTAAATTTCTTCAAAGTCTTCAATGGCTAATAAAAGTCCTCTGAACACATACACAGTTATGTTGTTGCCTCTTCATATAGATCTTTGCAATGTTCATCAACAATCATGCAACAAATCTTTTTCTGAATTATGTTCTGCTTCTCTCTCGAAATAGATATCTTTTCTAATTTCTTCAGATTCTCTGTATATGATTTCTTAATATCGTCTTTACACTTGATAATATGATCAATGTTATCAATACTCTCTGTAATAATATCTCCATTCTTCTCTGATGAATATCAAATATTTCCTTGTAGGTCTTCAAAATCGATGATCGAATATTGATAGAATCAATAATACATGCTTTCAAAACTAAATGATATAAATTCTTAACAATATCACCTGGAATATGCTCTGAAATATTGTTGATCGATGGATTTAATAGCCTCCACGTGAGAATGATCGCCCCATCCGTTAGGCGATGGTTCTATACTTGGTCTTAGAATACAAAATGCTTCAACAATTTATTAATTTTTTATTTAGTTAAGTCCTCCCCCACATATAACCCTTTTTTAGGATGAGCTGTTATGATGTAGCCCCATCCCTAACGGATGGGGCGATCATTCTCGCGTGGAGGCTATTATATCCATTGATCATCAATATTTCAGAGCATATTCTAGCTAATATTGTTAAGAACTTATATCATTTAGTTCTGAAAGCATGTATTATTGATTCTATCAATATTAGAACATCTATTCTGAAGACCTACAAGGAAATATTTGATATTTATCAGAGAAGAATAGGGATATTATTTACAGAGAATATTGATAACATTGATCATATTGTCAAGTGTAAAGAGGATATTGAGAAATCATATATAGAGCATCTGAAGAAATTAGAAGAGATATCTATTTTGAGGGAAGTAGAACATAATTCAGAAGAAGATTTGTTGCATGATCGTTGATGAACGTTGCAAAGATCTATATGAAGAGGCAACAACAAAACTGTGTATGTGTGTTCAGAGGACTTTTCTTAGCCATTGAAGACTTTGAAGAAATTTACAGAGATCTAGAGGAAAAAGACAAAGACTTTGTCAATGGCGCTCCGATATTATTGTTTATTATGTGTCAGAACGTGTTTATACACGTATATTGTGGGACCCACAAGGAAATCAATAAAATAATCTATGTCAGCCGTTCGGCGGTGGTTCTATACTTGGTCATAGAATCCAAAAGGCTTCAAGAATTCTTATTTTTTTGTTATTATCTTAAATATTCCCATAGTCTATAACCCATTTTCTTATGCTACAATCTCGCTATGATGATGCCACCTGTCTAGCACAGGTGTGGCTATCTACGGTGCAGATCATTTGACTTTGGGTATAATACGACAAGGAATAATAATATTATAAAGGAGCAAAGGACAACAATATCCCTCAAGTTGGGTTTTATTTCTGTAATAGGGACGCAGGGGCTAATATTACCCCCTGCGTTACAAACCCACTTTTCATAACCACTGTGTGAGTTCTCACGTGTAAGTTCTATTATATTTTAATGCCCAAAGACTGAGTTGTTCTCCTCATCAAGCTGATGTCATCATAGCGAAGGTGCATCATAAGAAAATGAGTTATAGACTGGAATATTAAGATAATAAAAAATTAATAAATTCTCGAAGCCTTTTGGATTCTAAGACCAAGTATAGAGCCACCCCCTAACGGTTGACGTGGATTATTTTATTGATTTTTTTTGTGGGTCCCACAACAGGTATTGTAGAGATTACAATTGTTCTGAAAGATCTACAAGCGCTTCTTCTTCTTCATCAATAATCTTTGATTCTTTTTTACACTCTTCATATTTAATGTTCTAATCACCTGTTATATTCCTATCTAATAAAGATCTATTAGGTATAACACATATAGTTCTATGCCAATCTCGACAAAATACACAGGTGGCATATTTGTATGAAATCCCTAATCCATAACTCTACAGTACCTGTTGTGGGACCCACAGGGAAATCAATAAAATAATCCACGTTAGCCATTAGGCGGTGGTACTATACTTAGTCTTAGAATCCAAAAAGCTTCAAGAATTTATTAATTTTTTTATTTAGTTAAGTTCTCCCCCATATATAACCTTTTTTCATGATGAGCTGTTATAATGTAGACCCGTCGGCCAATCATTTCTTGGGACAGTGGAAGAATTTGTAATTCTTACCCCCTGCGTCCCAACGTCCCATGTTGATATCTTTCTCCTTAATTTGATGTTCGATTCACAAAAAGCTGCGACAAGAAAATATATTCCTTCAACTAATAATCCTTTACCAGAATCTTGTCGCCCATATTGATATGCTTTTATAAATTCATAAAAAGAATTTACCTCTATTATTGTTTTCTGTATCTCACCAAATGCCAATCCAACAAAGGATGTAAATATAGTTCCTCCGCCTTTGTTGATAGACGCTCTACATAACGCTTTCGAAGACATTTAGACGTGCCAGGTTCTTCCGTCAGATAATATCACAGATCTTGAACCCTGGCTTATATAGACATAAGGCACGTGCACCTCGTGTGAGCAGAGGGGCACTTTGGGCATCATGAAAAGTGGGTTTGGGACACGGGCGGTAATACTAGCCCCTGCGTCCTCTATCCTAAGATTTAACCACCGTGTGAGTTCTCACGTGTAATTTCTTTTATATTTTAATGCCCAAAGACTAAGTCGTTCTCCTCGTCAGGCTGATGTCATCATAGCAAAGTTGCATCATAAGAAAATGAGTTATAGACTATGGAAATATTAAGATAATAAAAAATTAATAAATTCTTGATGCCTTTTGGGTTCTAAGACCAATTATAGAACCACCGCCTAATAGATGGGGTGATCATTCTCGCGTGGAGGCTATTAAATCCATCGATCAACAATATTTCAGAGCATATTCAAAGTGATATTGTTAAGAACTTATGTCATTTAGTTCTGAAAACATGTATTATTGATTCTATCAATATTAGAACATCTATTTTGAAGACCAAAAAGGAAATATTTGATATTCATCTGAGAAAAACAGAGATATTATTTACAGAGAATATTGATAACATTGATCATATTATCAAGTGTAAAGAGGATATTGAGAAATCATATACAGAGCATCTGAAGAAATTAGAAGAGATATCTATTTTGAGGAAGAATCAGAACATAATTCAGAAGATGATTTGTTGCATGATCGTTGATGAACGTTGCAAAGATCTATATAAAGAGGCAACAACTGAACTGTGTATGTGTTCAGAAGACTTTTATTAGCCATTGAAGATTTTGAAGAAATTTACAGAGATCTAGAGGAAGAAGACGAAGACTTTGTCAATGGCGCTTCAATATTATTATTTATTATGTATCAGAATGTGTTTATATACATATATTGTGGGACCCACAAGGAAATCAATAAAATAATCCACGTCAGCCGTTCGGTTGTGGTCCTATACTTGGTCTTAGAATCCAAAAGGCTTCAAGAATTCTTAATTTTCTGTTATTATCTTAAATATTCCCGTAGTCTATAACCCATTTTCTTATGCTACAATCTCGCTATATGATGCCACCTGTCTAGCACAGGTGTGGCCATCTATGGTGCAAATCATTTGACTTTGGGCATAATACGACAAGTTCTATTATATTTTAATGCCCAAAGACTGAGTCGTTCTCCTCGATAGGCTGATGTCAGCATAGCAAAGATGCATCATAAGAAAATGAGTTATAGACTATGGGAATATTAAGATAATAAAAAATTAATAAATTTTTGAAGCCTTTTGGATTCTAAGACCAAGTATAGAACCACCACCTAACGGCTGACGTGGATTATTTTATTGATTCCTCTGTGGGTTCCACAACAGGTAATGTAGAGATTACAATTATTCTGAAAGATCTACAAGCTCTTCTTCTTCGTCGTCTTCTTCTTCTTCCTCTTCAATAATCTTTAATTCATATATATACTCTTCATATTTAATGTTCTGATCATCTGTTATATTCATATCTAATAAAGATTAATTAAATCTAACACATATAGTTCTATGCCAATCTCGAAAAAATACACAGGTGCCATATTTGTATGGATGAAATCCCTAATCCATAACTCTACAGTACATAATATCTATACATAATATCTTTACATAACATGATCAATGTTATCAATATTCTCTGTACATAATATCTTTACACTTGATAATATGATCAATGTTATTAATATTCTCTGTACATAATAGCTTTGTTCTTCTCTAATGAATATCAAATATTTCCTTGTAGGTCTTCAAAATAGATGTTCTAATATTGATATAATCAATAATACATGCTTTCAGAACTAAATGATATAAGTTCTTAACAATATCACCTGGAATATGCTCTGAAATATTGTTGATCGATGGATTTAATTGCCTCTAAGCGAGAATGATCGCCCCATCCTTCAAACGCTCTAGACACAATCTCTTCATACTTAGGCACGCCAGGTTCTTCCATCAAATAATATCATAGATCGTGATCTCTAGCTTATATAGACATAAGGATTTTTTTTTTTTTTTTTAAATGAGAACTTATAGAGCTTTCGTATACAAAATTGATAATTAAAAATAATTAAAATGAAATTATATCTTTTATGATAATCTTATCATGTGATATGTATGATAAAAATTATTTTATGAGATTAATAATGCCTTTATAATCTTATTGGTACAGGTTGAAAGTACAACTATAATGAATGCCATAAATTTTTAAAAATTTATAATTTTCAACTCAATTTGTTACAATAAAAAAAGAAAGGAGAGGTAAACTACATTTTTTAATCACATAGTTCGATTCAAATTTTACTGTAATTCATATTATTTTAATTTAAATAATTTAACTTTTTCTTTTTCATTCTAATTAAAAATATATTAAATTCAATTATAATGAGTTTATTGTCAAAATAAATTTCAATCATTCAATACTCATTATCAGTTTTCTCAATCAAGTAAATTTCAAAGAAAAAAAAATGATTCAAAATTAGTGTTTCACATGAAATGAAACTTTTACCTTGTAATAAAAACTTGAGTCATATCATAGATGGAGATTGACTTTTAGAACTTTCCAATTCGATCAGTGGAAAGCCAGAAAAAGAATTTACATTACCAGTGTATTTATGGAGCTAGAGCAACAAGACCAGACAAGATATAACTTTTTTTTAAGTGTGAAATCAAAAAAAAAAAAAAAGAAAAAGAAAAAAGCAACGTCATTAATACTCTCTCTTGTTCTATATATACACACTATATATCTTCATATTCCAATTCTCAACCAAAACAGCAAAAAAAAAAAAAAAAAAAAAAATCATCACTGAGAATTGAAAGATTTTCACAAACTCCAATCAAAATTACATGCATTTCTCAATACCCAACTCCCCAAATCTCTATGTCTCTATTTTTTCATCACTCTCTTCTCTGTCTCCCTCTCCGACCCCCGAATCTCCAAAGTCGGCCTCTTCTGCGGTGACACCACCCCATCTCTGCCGCAAAACGCCGCCTACATCCCAACCTTCGTTATAGAAATGGAATCACTCTCTCAACTCTTTTCCTCCAATCACTGGGCTTACTACGTTATCAATTCAATCATTTTCGGCCTATTCCAATGCTTCGAAGACCTCCCTCACACCGATTGTCTCCTCTGTTTCGCTACGAGTCGGACCCGAATCCCCCATTGTCTCCCCTCAATCTCAGCTCGAATCTACCTCGATGGCTGTTTTTTACGATATGAGAGCTTTGATTTCTTCAATCAAAGCGTCGATTCGGCTCAAGACACTGTGAATTGTGCTACTGATGTTGTGAGGGAGTTGGGTTTTGAGAGTAGGTTTGAGGAGGTGATTAGTGATGTGATTCAAGAAGCGGTGGTGAACGGAGGGTTTGCGGTGGGGAAAGAGAAAGGGGTTTATGGATTGGCGCAGTGTTGGAGGAGTGTAAGTAGTGGTGGGTGTAGAGACTGTTTGGAGAAGGCGGCGGGTGAGGTTAGAAGGTGTGTGCCTAGTAGGGAAGGCAGAGGGTTGAATGCTGGGTGTTATTTGAGGTATTCCACTGTGACGTTCTTCAATGGAGGTGAGAAATTGCAGAGAAGTTCTGGTTAGTGTGTGTGTGTCTCTCTCTCTATTTTTGAATTTGATCATGTGAGAATTTGTGAGTGAATGGAGTTTGATTTTAGTGTTTTTGTTATTGAATTCTTGTGTTTGAGGTTGTGACAATAGTTTGATAAAGAGAGGGAGAGAGAGCAAATGAATAATTCTGTATTTCTGTGTATATTTACAAAGAGATGTACACTCTCTTTATAGAGAGGAGAAGACAACATAGGATGCCAATTGAGGCACCAAAAGCATAAAGCAAGGGGACACTAATTATTAAAGCTAAACACTAACATATAATAATATACTAACAGCCCCCCTCAAACTCAAGGAGGATAGGTACTAACCAACTTGAGTTTGGAGAGAGTAACAAAACAGGAAAGTAAACTGATAAATAAAATAAAATAGGATAGGAGACACTGTATGGTTGTGTCAAATCGTTGTTGAAGACACGGTATGGTCGTGTCACACAGTTGGAGAAGACACTGTATGGTCGTGTCGGACCGTTGTAGCAGATAATGTCTGGACAGTTTACGAGGTCATGCCGGACCGATGTAGAAGCTAACCGGAATCAATGTCGAGACAGTTTACGGGGTCATGTCGGACCGTTGTAGGAGTTAATCGGAATCAATGTCGGGACAGTTTACAAGGTCATGCCGGACCGATATAGAAGCTAACCGGAATCAATGTTGGGACAGTTTACGGGGTCATGTCAGACCGATGTAGATGCTAACCGGAATCAATGTCGAGACAGTTTACGGGGTCATGCCGGACAGTTGTAGAAACTAACCGGAATCAATGTCGGGACAGTTTACGGGGTCATGCCGGACCGATGTAGTTGCTAACCGGAATCAATGTCGGGACAGTTTACGGGGTCATGTCGGACCGTTGTAGAAGCTATTGGTGGTGCACTAAGGATGCGACTTAGGGAATGCGCCATAGGGTGGCTTGAGTGGTTCCCATGGTGTATAACCATGCTCACCAGCTTGGGTGGTTCACATGGTGTATAACCATGCTCACCATGATATATGTATAACCCCCCCTCAAACTCAAATAGGTGTGAAGATAGAAACCTATTTGAGGTTGAAACAAAGGGATTCATAAAGTGGAGCAGAACGACTCAACATAGAGTGGAGATGTTAAAAAAAAAAAAAAATAGTAGAAAGGTTTTTTTTTTTTTTTGTGTGTGTGTGTGTAGAACGGTGAGTGGGGTGCCCTGATATGAATAATATAAGGGTGTTGTGCAAATCAGATGGCAAGAATGGTACAATTTTATTTTATTTTTGTTTTTTTAAAGAGGGGGAACACGCCCATGTGATAATAATAATAATAATAATAATAATGAGAATTTGCTCAGGATATTGTCCAGCGAAGTGATGGGAGATAGGAGGAGTGAGAGAGTTGAGTAATATATTATAATAAAAAGATATATATATATATATATATATGGGGCAGTGGATAAGATGTTGGGTCCATGGAGAGAGAGAGACTCAGGATCTACAGTCGGAACTGGTCACGATTTTACCGGAGTGGAATTTGTTTTTTTTTTTTTTTGGAATGATAAGTATGGTGATGATGAGTATGGTAAAAATAAAATAAAAGCAGTGGGGGGTTCAGAACCTGTCACCTGTGGGCTAGGATAGCGGATGATAAGATATTATGATGGGTTGGTATAATGCAAGTGTGTGTGTATCTGCGGGTGATAGGAGAGAGACACAATGGGGTTGGTGATGTAAAAGGGGTGAAAAGAAAAAAATAAAGAAATAAAAGAAGAAAAGTAAAATGAGTTTGAAAATAGAGAGAGTGTGTGTTTGGAACCGGATCTGGTTGTCAATGGCTTTGGGTGGGACTTGGCCGGAGAGTCCCATGCCGGGGACGGGGAACTCGGTGACGCGGCCGGAGTCGCAGATGACGCTAGGCCACGAGCATCGGCTGGGCTCGGAGAGGTTGGAAGGGATCTGCCAAGCGATCTTCGCGGAGGCGCAGGCGTGGCAGACTCGGGCAAGGGCGCATGAGGCCACTGCTGCGGCGCTGCAGGAGCGGCTTCAGCAAGTGATAATGAGCGACGACGGAGGGCTGCTGAGGAGCCCGCGCCATGGGCGGCGCGTGGTTGCGCGTTGGCTCTGACTCTTGAGACGATTCCAGCACCGGAGAAAAGAAAGCTGACGAGAAGTTTTCGTAGACGATGTCAAGAGAGCTAAAGCATTTGCTGCTGCTTCAATAGCCGCCTCAAGAATACGGCCTTGTTGATTTAGCTGTTGTGGTCTACTCAATGACTCATCACTCTTTGTTGAATGATGAGGTGGAATTGGAACATGAATCTTGGTTGGCGGGTGATTTACCATCAACACCCACAGGCCAATATGGAGCCTTAGTTGCAGCACTCAAACGTTGCAAAATTCCTTTATCTGCCTTCATGATAAGGATGCTAGTCTGTGTGTGTATGCTGTGTGTTGGTCTACTGACGGTTGCCAACTGGTGGGTTTGTGGCAACGGAGTGAAGGTATGTATAGAGGTCCGACGGGCGGCTAAGACGAGGCTGCCACCCGCTGGTGAAGCGGAATTACTAGGTTGTTAACCTAGCTCTGATAGCATATAACAATAGTTTGATAAAGAGAGGGAGAGAGAGCAAATGAATAATTCTGTATTTCTGTGTATATTTACAAAGAGATGTACACTCTCTTTATAGAGAGGAGAAAACAACATAGGATGCCAATTGAGGCACCGAAAGCATAAAGCAAAGGGACACTAATTATTAAAGCTAAACACTAACATATAATAATATACTAACAGAGGTAAAACTGCTTTTGGAAATTTGATTTTGGACCATGGTTGTGTGTTTTAATTGCTTATTTGGTCTTACTCTGTTCTTGAATTTTTTGTGTTCTTTTTTTCAAAATTTTGATTTCAAATGTTGCAAGTGTTGTTGCCACAATTGAGGAAAATTCGCCTTTGAGAGAGTTTGATTTCAAATCATGGTTTTGTGTTAATGGCTCGGGATCTTTTGTCTCTAATGCACTTCTATTTGCACGATTGTACCTTGATATTATTGTGTTACAAAATACTCATCACATTATGTAATTGAAAGTACATTAGAGAGGGGAAGTGAGTTTTTGGGATAAGGAGTCCCCACTTGTTTTAATTGTCATTCTGGTCTTTCTCGTTTGTTTCTTGAATGAATATATGTGAAGAGGATACCCTGCCTTTTTTTGGTACCTAAATTTGGTCACCAAAATATTATTATATATATACCCTCTTCTTTTTTTTTTTTGTTCTCTTTACTAAATATCTTATTATGAATAGGTTATTTAAAATTTAGGTAGCCTACTCTCAGCATGAACATAATTTACTTGCTTGCTTTGGTTATCATTTTTTTTTTTTTTTTTTTTTTTTCCAGGAGGTTCGGCTACAGGGGTCATTGTAACTATTGTTTTGGCAGCCACCGCCTTCTTCACGCTCTTATTCGTCGCCAGTTATGCATGCTATATGAGATTTTCAAGGATGAAAGAAGGTATAACCATCGATTACATGAAGACTCAACAAAAAGAAAAAGAAAAAGAAAAAGGAAAGAAACTACTGATAATCTGAAGTGAAATGATTTACTGCATTGTAATAGAACAAACTTTTTTTCTAGCATTTACACAGAAAGAAACAATCTCGGTCAGGTTTCTGCATCATTTAATGAGTCCAGCTTGAATTTCAAATATGAAATGCTTGAGAAGGCAACGGATTATTTTGATCTTTCAAGGAAAATAGGCCAAGGAGGAGCCGGATCTGTATTCAAGGGGACACTCCCGAATGGGGAAACTGTTGCAGTTAAGAGATTGTTTTTCAACACTAGGCAATGGGTAGATGAGTTCTTTAATGAGGTAAACTTGATTAAAGGAACTCGGCACAAGAACCTTGTCAAGCTCTTGGGTTGTAGCATTGAAGGCCCTGAGAGCCTCTTGGTTTACGAGTGCGCCCCAAACAAAAGCCTTGATCAGTTCCTTTTCGGTAATCATTTCATTTTTCATACACTCAAATTTCCAATTTACATTGAAATCTTGACAAGTCTTGATGAGAAAGTGACTTAATTGTGGTGATCATTCAGGTAAGGGCAAGGTTCAAAGCCTAAACTGGAAGCAGAGGCTTACTATAATAGTTGGAACAGCTGAGGGGCTTGAATATCTACATGGTGGGTCAGAAACAAGAATAATCCACAGGGACATCAAGAGCAACAATGTTCTGCTAGATGAGAATCTTGCTCCGAAGATTGCAGACTTCGGGCTTGCTCGGTGTTTCGGTGCTGATAAGACTTATCTTAACACTGGAATTGCAGGAACATTGTAAGTAAGATGTTTCCAATGAAAGCACAAAAATGGTATCATTTGATGTTATCATCCATTGTGTTCCCCATTTTTTCCCAGTTCGGTACATTTTATTGGAGTGTTTTTGTTTTTTTTTGAGTACATATATATTGGGAGTATGTGCTATTGGTACAATTTTCTGCTTACAAATTAGGTAATAAATGACTTGAATAAGCTGGAAAAAAAATTTTGATTCTGTGTTTTGATTATTGACTTTTAGCTTAGTGAAAAGTTGAATCAAATAGTCTAAACAAATTTCATTATGCATTCATGGGAAAATGCTTTTGATAAACAATGAATTTCTTTTGTTTGATGTTGTAGAGGTTATATGGCTCCTGAATATCTTGTTCGAGGACAGCTTACAGAGAAAGCAGAGAAAGCAGATGTCCATAGTTTTGGGGTGCTAGTTCTTGAGATTGTTTGTGGTTCAGATGCTGACTAACATAGAGTGTAAAATTCCTGAGCCTAAGCAACCTTCTTTTCTCACTTCCAGTGGGCTCAACCTTGCCAGCTCTGGTAGATCTTATGGCATAAACAGTTTAATATCGAATGCGTTGACGAAAATTAAAGGTTCCTATACCTCGACAGAGTCCTCAAGTTCGAACAAGACATTGAGAAGTGAGGAGTTAAAGCCGAAGTAAATTCAACCCTAAAAAGCTTCAAATTATGAACTATTTGGAGACAGAAAAATTGGATCCTCTATCCCTTTCTCCTTGCTCCAAATCCTCTCAGGTCGTTCTGGAATGTGATAGAGAGGAGAGATGATTCTCTGCCACGATTTGATAGCCAATTTTGTTGAAAGATGAAAATTTAAATTAGATAGTAGAGGGAGAGAAGATTGAGGAATCATAGTTGAAAGGACAAGTTCCCAAATATTTCTCACTCGGGAACTTTGAACATGCAAGGTTTTTGCAAGAGAGGCTGGTTTGGTCTTGTTTTCTGTTTACTATTTTCATTTTTCAAAAAATTTATCTGACAAACTTTCATCGGATTTAAAAAAAGAAAAAAAAAACAACTCAGTTTGTAGGAAAATAATCGAAAGCTATTTTCATTACTATATTAACAATAAAAAGGTCTCTCTCTCTTCATTTTCCCTTTTTGGATGCTGATTGATTACCATCCTTTTGTTGTCCTCTTGACTTTATGGTTATGAAAAATGTGGCAGACTCCCAAGTAAAACCGACCCCCAGTGAATCCCCCCTCCCAGTGTCACGTGGCACTGGGTGATTGGAAGGAAAAAAAAAAAATTTATTTTTGCCTACTGGGGGTCCTAGCACCATAACACCCTAGCACCACTGTTATGGTTATATCGAAATGTTAGGTGACTTGGGCGGTTGGCCGGACCTACTTGCTCAGTCACTCAAAATTTATATCATACTTTGCATATTTTATTTTTGATATTTTTCATAGTATTATAGGCTTCTTTTGGGAAAAGGGTCAGGTTGAGTTTGAGATTATTTTAGTTACAAAAAGACAAAATAAATTTTTTAATCTAATAAGATAAAATATCATATTCAACCCATAATTATTACATTCTTTCTCTCAAAAAAAGTTAAAAAAATCAAAAAGTCTTTCCTAAACAAGACTTTTTAACCCTAGACTAAAATAGTCAAAAAGTTAAAAAGTCAACTCACTTCCCAAATAAACCTGTATAGTTAGCTTTTCTTTTTTTTCTATAATACCTTTTCAATTATTTACAAATATTATCTTACTTTCTCAATTATAAATTCGTACATTTCAATCCATCAGCTATATGAGGTTTTTTCAAGGAAGTTGCAATTGACCCTATTCTTATTTTGGACTGGTATCAACTTTCAACTGATTATTATGGTGTTGAATTAATGATATAAAGTGAATTGTTGTTTTCTTTAATAAATATATGATGGACAGTCAGTGCAATTGTTGTTTCTTATCACTTTTTTCTTTGTCTGTCTTCTAGTTGTGATGTTATCATCTTAATTAATTAATTAATATATTTGATATATAGTCAAGCCACGTTGAAGCCCTTCCTAGCACATGATGAAATTGATCCGCATAAAGGCCTCCAAGTAAATTATTGATGAGATATTACAGACACACTGTATGAAAAGGGTTCAAGAACGTAATTGGGAAATTTGAAAATCTTCGAAGATCTTTTAAGAACAATTTCGAAATCTCTAGAAGATGATAAAATACTTAGATTTTTCAATAGTCTCAACTTAAGAACACAAGAGTAAAGGAGATGATGGAGATAAGAGATTGGGTGAAGAAAAAAGTAAAATAGTTAGAGAGAGAATAATGACAATGCTCTCCCATGGATCTCCCAATTTCACTCTCAAGGTTGCTAATGGAGAAGGGAAATTAGTTCTTTCTCAAAAGTTTTCTCTCCAAAATCCATCCCTTGTAAAGCTATGGGTGGGTGCTATGATGTAGGATGGAGCTCATGTGCAACGCACATGGGGAATATTCTTTCTAACCACCTTGTCCGAGAAGGTGACCTCTCCGAGGATGAGAAAAACCCTCGAAGAGGACATCAACCTCTCGGCGAACCCTTCTTCTTAGCCACACCTAACCAATGATCCCCAATCATCCCAAAAGGTCAGGGGTAGTCCCAGAGGACGTCCTGTCGCAGAAGGGTTAGGGGTAGTTCAAGAGAACGCCCTGCCACAAATATTGCCGAGTCTCAAGGACCCTCTAGATCGTGCCACCTCGATCCGGGTATAGGCTAGTTAAACCGAAGAGTGAATTTATCTCCGCTCACCGTCCTCGGAATCGGGTCCTTTGTTCAGACTCCATTACACCCATGGTTCTGGTATGTAGATCCCGGAACGCTCCGAGTCCACAAGTGTTCTAGGACTCATAAACGGAGCGACTTCTAGATTGCGTTTGAATCCGTTCGAAGCCAAGTGCTTCAGATCTCTAGGTTCGTGGATCCGAACCTTTTCGAGTCTAAGTGCCTCGGATCTCTAGGCTTGCTCAATACCCTTTCGAGTTCGGACCCGAATAAGTCTCTAAGTTCGTGGATCCGAACCCTTTTGAGGCTTAGAGCGATTCAGCCCGTTTGATGGCGATAAATCTGAGCCTACCAATCTTGGACTTGCGACAAATTCGGGCCTACCAACCTTGGACTATTGGACCTAATTAATTTAGTGGGCTCAAATTAGCTCCTCTTACATTTGTCCCTTGCGTGTATGAGAAATTTCGAATTCTCGAACATGCATATTATCACTTATGCAGCCATGCTGCACTTCATTCTCTCGAAAATATTTGTCCTCATATGACTTTTGGATAAGATTGCCAACTAATATTGATAAGAAAGAATCTTTTAGTCTTATGCCATGTTTGGCAAAGCCATGTTTGGCAAACACACGTTTATACCTTTGATTTATTCTCTCCAAAGAAAAAAAATCAAAATTTTAAATATTAATAATCCACCCAAGAATAACCAAGAATTAAATTCCTCCAGGAAATGATCAAGCCCATTTTTTTTTATTTCTTTCTCAAATATTTGAAACTACTAAAACCAATCAGGTTCTTTATATATATATATATATATATATTGAAGCTAGGACAAAATCCACCATTTTTGTCCTTTTTGGCAAATGTGAGCTCACTTTTTAAAATGTAATCAGCAAAAAAAAAAAAAAAAACTTTTTATTCTGAGAAGTCCAATCATCCAAACCCATTTTTGTTTTTCCCTCTAAAAAGTGGAAACCACTGTTCTTCTTTCTTCAGATTGAAAACCCGTAAACTGCTTGGGCCTTCTATATATGTATACTCAGATTTATTTATTTTTTTGGAGGAAATATTCAAGGAATTATACCTTTTTGTTTTTTTCTATTTTTATTTGCTCCAGATAACCATAAAATAAAGCCCACGTTTCTCCCCCCCTCTCTCTATATATCGTCAAAATATCTGAGGGATTATAGAATCATACCCCTTTTGAGGCCAAATAAAATTTGTCTTTATCCTTGTTTTGCAAAAATCACTATTTCCCCGCTCTCTCTCTCGCTGAACAGAGAGACCCAAACTTCATCTTCTTCAAAGAACAATATGTAATCTGTAACCCCACAGGGCCACCATCGCTTGCTTATTGCTCGTTGTGTAACTCCGGGCGCCGTCTTCGTCCACTCTATCCTGAATACAGTCAACTCACATGCACATTACTTACGCGACAATCACCGAAGACCACACAGACCACCGTCGTCGGCCTACGCGAGAGTCAGCAGCGGCACTGTTCTTTGCACGTGACCACACAACTCGCGCAGCTTGTGCGCTTCATGCCCAGCACCTGTGACATCGCTGCCTCTGTTAGATGCGACCTGCCAATGCCGACCACGTCACCCTTGCAACGCGTCGTTGGTCCGTCTAGCACCCTTCTCACATACTGCTTGTCTAAGCTATACGCACTGCTGCCGACTTGTCTTGGCTGTCCCTCAGGAGTTTAAATAGTAGCACACACCCTACTTTGACAAAAAGATCCCTTCTAATAGGCCACTGAGTCTCGAGGGCTGTTCTTCAAAAGTCTGAGTGGGAGAACAAACTCTACTTCAGCAAGAAAGATTCTTGACACTCTTTGAAAGTCTGAGTGGAAGAACACACTCTACTTTAGCAAGAAAGATCCTTGAAGCTCGCACTGATGGAAGCGAGATCTGTTCTTCGAAAATCTGAGTGGGAGTACACACTCTATTTCAACAAGAAAGATCCTCGAAGCTCGCGCTGATGGAAACGAGATTTGCTCTTCGAAAGTTTGAGTGGGAGCACACACTCTACTTCAACAAGAAAGATCCTCGAAACTCGCACTGATGGAAACGAGGTTTGTTTCTTGAAAGTCCAGATGGAAGCAAAGGTTGTTATTCGGAAGTCCGAGTGGGAACACACACTCTACTTCAACAAGAAAAACCCTCGAAGCTTGCATTGATGGAAGCAATGGCTGCTCTTCAGAGGTCCGAGTGGGAGTACATCCTACTTCGGTAACTAATGGAGGCTATCTCTCAGAAGTCCGAGTGGGAGTACACTTCTACTACGTCAAGAAAGGTCCTTGCAGGTTGGTAACCGAGTCTGCTATTCCTCTTTCTTCTTTGAGGGCCAACAAAAATTGAAAACTGTCTCAAGCAACATAACACAATGAAGATGCACAATATATATAGAGAAAATAAATTTCTTCATAACATAAGAAAGAAATATAGAACTTCTTGGATAATGCAGTAAATACAAATTGTAACTGTCATGGATAGACTTCTTCTACAAAATGTTGACATTTGCCCCTAGAGTTGTAAGGTCATTTGGAAAGCTTTCACCAGCTGCTCGGGTTGTAGCCATCATACACCATCATAACCACGTCTTCTAAGATATTCTGGGGCCCCTATTCTTTAAGTTCTAGCTCATCTGCTTCGACTTTCTTTCTAAAGGTCTTCTGAAGCGTCTGGCACTGTTCTGTAAGATGTCCTAGTGATCGGTGGAAAACACAATAATTAGGGCCCTCGCAATCCTTCTTTGGCAAAAGCCCTTCGATACGAGGCAACTTCAGTTCCCCATCTGCCACCCATTCTTTAACTAAGGCCTTCACCTCCTCAACACTACATGGAAAATGAGTGTCATCTTCGCAGTTTTTCCTCTTCTGACCTCTGAATTCCTCCCCTTGCGGCTTTCGGATGGATGATGCGGAAGCCACAGTGACAGAAGGTCCTCGGGACTTCTTGAAGCTGGTTTTATAACTAGTCTCAAACCCGATTTCCTGAGACTGAGGTATGTTGATGTTCTGAGATGCTTCAATTAGTGCCGAGAAAGTGGGTAACTTGTGATTAACAAGAAGCATTTTGTACCCGTTCAATGCCCCTTCAACACAGATTTGGATCAAGTAGCTTTCCTCTACAGCCTCATGACAGTCCACGGCTTTGTCTTGGAACCTTTTCACATATTCGAGAATGTCTTCACATTCCCGTTGCTTTTCCTTACACAGGGTGAGTATGGTCACTTTTTCAGCCACTTGAAAGAATTTGGTGTGGAATTTGTTGACCATCTCCTCCCAACTCCGAACAGAGTTTGGGGTCAAGTTAACGAACCAACTATATGCTCGGTCGGTGAGGGACTTGGAGAATTTTCTCAGCCGGAGGACGTGGTTCGAACCATGAATACCCAGAGTCTCGATGAACCGCACAACATGTTCTCAAGCATTTCCTTGTTTGCCATCGAATTTGATGAACTTCGGCACCGTGTACCCCCCAGGTATGGATAACTCAACATCTCGATAGGGTATGGTGGCTTGACATCCGGATTAGGCAAGGAGGGCAAAGTTTTCTTGCTCCGTTCTAGCTCGAACATAGCCTGGACATCTGCAAGGGTGAGAAATTGTTGAGGGAGAGAACTTGATGGTGGTATTTCCAGAACTTGGCTTGTAGACCCGAGGACTGAACTTGGAGCGACTTGGCCATTTGGGTGCTGAGAATTCATCATCAGTGAAGACGCATGACGATATTCGCCATCGACACCTATGGATATGCCATTTGGTGATGGGACGTTGTATTGGGTCCCATAAAGTTCATTGTACGCCACGGCTATACTGGGTTGGACTTGCAAACTTGGTGTCGGAGCCAAAGGAGACCCACTCGGTACATGAGTAGAATTTACAACGGTGGAACAAAATTAGGCATAGATGGAGCACCCTTTTGTAGAGAAATCTCTGTAGGCCTTCCTTGAACTTCCACATTTGCTGGAACACCATTCATCGCACCGGAAACTCCTCCAACCACCGATGGACCATGGCTCGATCCTTTGCGCTCCATCGGCCACAGGTTGGCCATGACTTGTTTCTCCTAGCACTTGATTTTGCACACCATTTTGTACAACTTCAGAGAGAATTTAGGATAGATGTTGATGGTTTTGACCATTTCCAACATTACCATGAAATTGTTGATGCTTGTCAGTGCTGACTTGACCTCCATTTGTTGCTGGTGGTGCGAAATTCGAACCCATCACCAACATGGTGTGGGTGAGATTTTGAAGGGTCGTGAGAATCTCTTGTTGAGTGTGTTAGAGTTCTTGAATGGCTTCAAGAATGAGAGGTGAGTCTTGAACTTGAGTCCTTTCATCACCACCATTGGAAGAGCCTTGTTGGTGAGTCTCATTATCTGCCATTTTTGTCGATGTTGTATGAGTTCCAGATCTCGTGGAGACCATTAACCAATCTGCCTCCCCAATGAAGTCGCCAAATGTATGAAAGGGTTCAAGAACGTCGTTGGAAAATTCGAAGATCTTCGAATATCCTTGAAGAACAACTTCGAAGTCTCTAGAAGATGATGAGAGCCTTAGATTCTTCAATAGTCTCAGCTTAAGAACACAAGAGTAAAGGAAATGATGGAGATAAGAGATTGGGTGAAGAAGAAGGCAAAATAGTTACAGAGAGAATAATGGCAAGGCTCTCCCATGGATCTCCCACTTTCACTCTCAAGGTTGATAATGGAGAAGGGAAATTAGTTCTTTCCAAAAGTTTACTCTCCAAAATCCATCCCTTGTAAAGCTATGGGTGGGTGCTATTTATAGGCACCTCATAATGTAGAATGGAGCCCATGTGCAAGGCACATGGGGAATATTCTCTCTAACCACCTTGTCCGAGGAGGTGACCTCTCCGAGGATAAGGAAAACCCTCGAAGAGGACATCAACCTCTCGGCGAACCCTTCTTCTTAGCTACACCTAACCAATGATCCCCAATCATCCCAAAGGGGCAGGGATAGTCCTAGAGGACGTCCTGCCGCAGAAAGGTCAGGGGTAGTTCAAGAGAACGCACTGCCGCAAATATTGCCGAGCCTTAGGGACCCCCTAAAATTTAAATATACTTTAATTTGTTGGAATGTGATCATCTACTGTGTTATGTTGTGCTGCTTCCATGGCCAAAACTTGTTTAGAAGTGTTTGGATCCTCTAGAATGGGAGTTGTCTAGAGTTTTGTAGAGTGATTCAAAATGAAATCGTTTTATACAAAACGACACCATTTTGCTTGAGGCCAAAAAAAAGAAAAGAAAAAAAAGAGCAGAGCAACAACATGAACAAAAAAAAAAGAGAAGCCGCTAACAGTAGTCACCCCTTACCCCAACCTCACCGTCGCAGTAACAGTGTAAAACAGCGTCATTTTAAATCACTCTATGAAATTGTTGGCACCATAAAATATTATTATTATTATTTTCAGGACACGTGGCATCCTCTTATTCATTTGGAAGTTAAAAGAAGTTATGGAGATGATGGAGAACATGAAGGACAAAGTGGATGAGTGGAAGAACACATGGCAAGACAAGAATGAAGATGAGAGAGATGGGTAGTTATTAAGTAATTACTACTGAATTTTTTTCTCTATAAATAGCCATCAATGGCTACATTGTAAAGGACCCAGAATTCAAATCAAAGACAATTGATTTCAATATTTCTTGACATTTTCCTTCTTTTAGGAGTAGTTTAACATAGATTTATATTTCGAAGCATTTATTTTCAGCATTTCCTTTTTGAAACATTTTATGCACTTCATTTTTGAAGAATAGGAGTAGAGGTAAGTAATTATTACTTTGATTGTTCACTCAATTGTCTTTCTCCATCTCCCTCATTTTTCTTTTCTCTACACTTGACAATTTTAAAGTCCTCTTCATTGAGGCAAAAGAACTGTTTAACACAATCGCTTGATAATTGGCTTGAATTTAATCTATAAGGATTTTTCAATCCTTATTGGCACGCTCGCATTTATGGTATTTTTCTTCGTAGGAAAAATAAGTCAACAATTTTTGGCACGCTCAATGGGACGTCAAGTGTAAGAAATGAAAAATAAATTAGATTCGTCCATTTCAAATAGCCTAGATGAAATTTATTGGAGTAAACAAAAAATTTTGGATCTTCAAGAAGAGATCTATTTTCTTAATGAAATAAACTTTCATCCCTTACAATATTATTTGGTGAAAGAAAAAAGACACCATTTAATTAGGGAAATTCATCAACTTGATATGGAAATTTGCCAATGGAATGATGAGTTGTCAACTCTCACTACCAAGTCTTTAATTGAGGCTTTAATAGCCGAAATCGGTGAATTTTTTCAAAAAAATTCCATGGTTGAAAATAGCAAAAACAAAGAGTTGATTTCATCAATAGCTCGGGGGGTTCAAGAGCCTGTTTTTAAATAACCAAATTATGAAATTAACATAATAAAAGAGTATATTCTTGAGCCAAATTTGGCTAAGAATGATGTTCCCAATTTGTAGAGAGTCAAGTCATGGAAATAACATACCTATGGGAGATTTTCATAAGCCATTAATGGCTAACATGGAAAAACAACCAACTTTGTCAAATAATTATGAAAATTAATTTGGCGAAAGTCATGTTTTTAAACCAAACATGGTCAAGAATAATGAACAAGTCACTGTTCATGAATTTAAAATGTTTTGACATTTTTCAAAGTGTCAAAAAGTATGAATTTTCATGGTCACACTATACCATGACTTTTGTTGTTCAAAATCCATTTTGGATTTATGGTTCATATCAAAATTTGATTTTGATGGAATGGCTAATAAAAAATATTTTGTTATTACAGTATATTGGGCCAAAAATATGGTTATTAATTGATCCATAAGACTATCACCATTTGGTTTTATGGTGACCTTCGAAGCTTGTGTCACATTGCACGAAGCACGAAGTATGTGTTCGTTTTTGTTGGTTTCAAGTTTATTGAATGAAGTCTACAAATTTAAAAGACTTGGCCAGATGTGCTTGAATAATGGGGCCACCATTCTTGGCTTCTGTAAACAAATATAATATTAAATGTGACATTTTGTTTATCTCTTAGTTAATTGGTCAATTTTGGTGACAATCATTAATTCTTTCTGGGGAAGTCCAAGTGCTGGACTTTGTTAAGTCTTAGGGTAATATATGCATCATGTATGGTGATAGCAGAGAATACAATTAGCCATATCAGTTGCATATCCAAGTTGTGTAACCACTAGTTGCGCTACTTCAAATGATCAATACAACTACTTCGAAGGTTCTGTTCATCAACCATTGTTTGCTTCGAAGACCCTTTACATCATTGGTTTTGTTCATTAATTGGATGTCTTCTTCAACTTTGCTTTGAAGACGGTTTGTTCAGATATTTGGTGAGATCTATTCATCTTATTGTTGTAATTAGTTCAAATTCACCTAACAGTGTTAGTGAGACTTTCGTGTTTCTTCGTAATCCGTTTAACCAAACTAATAATAATGGAATCGGATTTGTCTCATGGATGTACCTCAAAATTGAGGGAACCATGTAAATCAAAACTAACGTTTGGTTTGACCAAAATACTTGCAAAGATAAAATAAATAAATAAATAAACCGATTATTGGTTTAGCAAAAATATCTTCGAAAATATTGTGTGGATTCATTACGTGTGGTGTGTATTCATATACACTTGGAGTTGATACAAAGTAGTGTGTCACTATTGTTGTTACTATTAGTAGCTTCGAAGAGATTTTTGCTTCATCACCAATAGCTTCGAAGTATGGATTTGATTCCTCTCTATTGCTTCGAAGGTGTTTTATGGTTACTTCGAATGTTCTTGGCATCATTAGTTCATTAGTTTGATCCTTTAGTTCAGTCATTTTGCTTCAAAGGTTGTTTGGATGATTGTCAAGATTTGGTTCCTCTCTATTGCTTTGAAGGTGTTTTATAGTTACTTCGAAGGTTCTTGGCATCATTAGTTTGGTCCTTTGGTTCAATCATTTTGTTTCGAAAGTTGTTTGGATGATTGTGATTCCTTGCTTTCGAAACTCTACAAGGCTTCGGAACATACCATAGGATAAGAGAGGTTCTGAATATGTGCCACTCGTTGAATATATATAAATTGGTAATTAATTAAATGCCTATTTTGGCATTATAATTATACAACTCTTAAAGAATTTGAGAAAATTCATTCTTAAAAAGTTATGGGGGGTAATGTTGGTACCATAAAATATTATTATTATTAGTATTAGTATTATTATTTTGAGGACACGTATCATCCTCTTATTCATTTGGAAGTTAAAAGAAGTTATGGAGATGATGGAGAATATGAAGGACAAAGTAGATGAGTGGAAAGACACATAGCAAAACAATGATGAAGATGGGAGAGATGGGTAGTTATTGCTGTATTTTTTCCTCTATAAATATCAATGGCTATATTGTAAAGGATCCAGAATTCAAATCAAAGACAATTGATTTTAATATTTCTTGGCATTTTCCTCATTTTAGGAGTAACTTAACATAGATTTATATTTCGAAGCATTTATTTTCAGCATTTCCTTTTTGAAGCATTTTATGTACTTCCAGCATTTCCTTTTTGAAGCATTTTGTGTACTTCCATTTTGAAATATAGGAGTAGAGGTAAGTAATTATTACTTTGATTGTTCACTCAATCGTCTTTCTCTATCTCTCTCATTTTTCTTTTAATTTTTTTTTCTCTACACTTGGCAATGTTGAAGTCCTCTTCATTGAGGCAAAAGAACCGTTAACACAATCGTTTGAAAATCCTTACTGGCACACTCGCATTTATGATATTTTCCTTCGCAGGAAAAATAAGCCAACAGAAATTCTAGACAACTCCCACTCTAGAGGATCCAGATGTTGTTTGCAGACCTCCATTGAATGAGAGGATTGACACTTAAAAGTCAATTTTTGGTTTAAAAAATCAAAATGTCAAAAAATCACTAAATTATTTGTCACCTACTAGATAAGTTACATGTCACATCAACCCTTTTACATAATATTTTTTTAACAACTTCCCAAACGCATTAGCTTTTTTAATTTCTAAAAAAATCAAAAAGCCACAACCCCCCCCCCCCCCCAAAAAAAAAATAAATAAATAAAAATAAACACCCACTTATAAGATATGTAAACTTAGGCATAGGACACAACATTTTGTAGCCAAATCCAAACACTCATATGTAACTTAGGCATAGGACTCCAGTTATCCAAACAAACTGATTGGCTCAGCCTAGTGCAGTTTGGAGTGGGACAGCAACGCGCATTCGTGTGGTTCAAACCTACTTCGGCTAAGTTTTCCCTATATAAATACTACAATTTTTTTTCTAGAAAACCAATGTGGGTTAGACTTATTTACAATTCTTCAACCAATATCAAGTGGCGATTTTGAAGTTGATTTCTCACAGGAGTCCATATTTACTCATATTTTTGTTTGCTCACAAGAGTCCAACCCTAACAGTGCATAGAATTTTAACAACATTAGAGAATCAGTCAAAGAAAAGAAGCATATCTACATGGGAAAAGTAAAGTGGTGATACCAGTACCTACATTGACATCAAACAAAAAACTTAAACCTCTACAAAGCAGTTCAGTTCATTACCAGGTATATATGCATATGGTGGTAAAAACATCCTAGTCATCTTCTTCCACAACAGTGGTGATAATACCTTTGTCAAGCAAATCATAGAATTCTCTGGTCCTCCTCTGGAGGTCCCAGTGATGCATTTTCCAAAGGCCACCAACCATGAGAGCCAGGGTTATCCCATAAATGATCTCCTTCACTATACTTGGACCATGATATGCAGCAGCACCAGCCATTCTTTCCTGCAAATTCCACATGCTAAACACAATTACTTTTTCATTTCAATCTAAATATATCCGTATTATTAATTTCCTCACACATTTGCCACTACATAACTGATTAGGCTATGCTTGGATCTTGGATTTGTCAAGTAAACGGGAAATGTTAGAGAAATGAAATTACTCATACAATTTCAAGATCCAAACACTGCATTAGTGCACCCAAAAAAAAAATGAGATAATGTACAGAAGTAATGATCACATGGTAGCAAAATACAAATATTGTTAAAAGAGCATGCCAAAATGTAATCCATTCTTCCAATTTCATATTTCAAATCCTCTAGAAAAAGCCCATTTGAACCACAAAAGAGAGCTAAAACATAATACCCATCTCTCATTTATAAGATACAAAAAAAATTAAATAAAAATAATAATAATTTTCCTCTTAGAAAATAATTAAGCCTCTGAGCTGTGGCCTGGGGCAACAAAATCAATCTTCTATGTAGTATTTAGTTATTGATAGATTCTTTGCAACCAGGCTTTAAATGTCCATTTTCAATGTAAAAGCTATCATCCTGTTATAGTGGTGGCCAAGAAGTTCATTACCTCCTCAATGTAACCACACAGGCTGTATCGAACCAAGAAAAGACCAATAATCTAAAACATTAATTTTGTATATTATGAATCATGATGAAGGAAAAGAACATTCCATTAAGACCCCCCATTCAATAATTTCTTTCATTTTGTGCATGACAAGAACACATTTTCACTTGTGCTTATTTAGCTATAAAATTGTCACCTTTTTTAGAGAGAGAGAGATAAAAAAAAAAAAAAACCATGGAAGGAAAGAGAATAACCAGAAAAACAGTACAACCAGTTAGCCCCCATTGAATGAGTCCCTGTGTGAGGGAAAAACTGAAGTTAATAGGTCAAGATTTAACCACTAGATCAATGATTTCCAGATATAAACCCTTCACATAGAACTCAACTTTGAAAAATCACATATATTTACATACTTCACGAGATGCGGTGATTGACCCTGATATCAAATTATATAAACCCCTTGAGAAGAACTCGTCATTAACAACTTGCAAAAGAAGAGTGCTCAACAAGTTCAAGCTGAGAGAGTCTGTTGAGTACTTGGCCTAGAGGTTTTAACCATTTTCTGTTGTTTAAATTGGGTAATTGAAACAAAAGAAATAAATTCATGTTTTATTAAATTAACTAAAAGAACATCAAATAAAATCATATTTGAGAAATTACATCATAGAGCATAAACATGGAACAAGACTAATATAAGAACATATTTAATCTGAATATGAAAACAAGAAATCAAATCAAATTCTGTGTGATACCATAGTGTCCTTAAAACAGATTAAGCCGTCTCACAGTGGGTGCTGGAGGAACGTCAGCTTTTGTCTCCCAAGATAAGATGGTTTTAAACCGGCTAACTCAAAAGCACCTTCTGTTAGTTTTGGCGAACCGACATTGGCAGCACTCTCTCACAGTAAGAAATTTCTAGCAAACTGATTAAAGAATGGAAGAAACAATTTATGTGTTTGAGACTTGACAGGAGAGTCTCAATTTATACACGTATAGGGGAGAGAGGAGAAGCCTCCAGCCTTTATGGCTGGTCACTAATGCACCATTAACCTCTGCAATAAAAGTAGGAGTTACAAACCCCATTAATGCACTATTAAACTCTGCAATAAAGGCAAAAGTTACAAACCTCATTAACTCTTTCATGAAGCTAACTTCATAGGGCAATTTCTCATTCAATTCTCAATGATTTTTAATATTTGTGATGTAAAGATTTCATCACAAAGTATCTAAACCCAGTAGATGGTTTTGCAAACATGCTATTGCACACATAGAAACAAAAATAAACAATTCTGAGCAACAAAATTTTATGATCAGTATGCAATAGTCACATACATAACAATATGGTGCAACGGTGGACTAACATATATAAATTACATATGAATCTATTTATTTTTTTTCAATTACCCAATTTAAACAGCATTTGCATCATGCAACTTTTTTCTTTTTTCTTTTTCTCTGTAATCTCAATGTTTGCTCTGTTACCTCTTTTCCTCTGTTTTCTCGTGAACCAAACAGAATATTAAAACGAAAATTAAAAATTCGTTAAAATGAAGTACCTTTGATCGCTAATCTGTTATAGAGAGAACCCACCGAGAAAGCTAAAAGAAGAGGGTTTTACCACAGTAGACTAGACGCTTCGCGATTTCAGGGTAATGAAGGCGTGGAGGTGACGGCAATAATCGAGTGTGATTTCAGCACACAGTACATTATGCCACGGTGTATCATTTATGGTCAGTTGACTCATCAAGTTGTAAATCTTTATCTACAACCGTAGGATGACGCTTTTGAACAACATTTTTATTTTAGCAACGCATGGGTAACCGCCTTTCAGCTGTAACTCTCTCTCTCTCATTGGGTTACGTACGTTTCGCTTGGAAAATGTATTTTAACTTTATTTTTTTATCTTGTCAAATTTGAAATGAATTTTAAGGGGTTTTTTTTTTTTTTTTTTTTTTTTTTAAATGCTACAAGGTGAAATGATAGGAATCTTAACAAATTGAGCTTTGAATAATTTTATTTGTTTACTACTCAGTGTTCACTTGCCAAACATTTTGTTTAAGTAATAAGACTTTTATTTGGTTTTAATTTCATAATGGAACTTTTGAAATTTTTCTCAAAAAAGAAAATTAATTTGACAAAAATAAATATCAAAAATATATTTTTAAAATTACTTTTGCCCCCAAAAGGTAGAGCCATACGAGAATGATGGTATTTTTTTTTTTTTTTACTATATTTTTCATTAAATTTAGCTTTTAGTTTTTTTCAAAAAATTTAAAAATTAGATTCTGAAAATCAAACCCAACAGAGCCTAATTTTGAAGACAAATTGTTAAGGCCCTTTCAAATGCGTTTTCTTGATTGTCCCATTTCTGCTTTTGAAAACGAAACCCCAAAAAGAAAAAATGATTTTCAAAAACAGTACTGATGAATATGCAAAAGCCAATACTGTCAAAAGCCAAGTCATGAAGTTACTATCAGTATCAGGACGAACCAAAGAGAGAATTCACTTTGCTCTTGAAATTGTCATACCAAGGCACTAAGAACAGTAAACATTTCTCAATGTGAGCAAGAAATAAGAAACTCTTGAAAGGAATGTGTATCTTATGCAGTGTAGAAGCACTCAGAGAAATGAAAACACACTCTTAAACCCAAGAAAGGAATCCGCTTCCTTGATTTCGCTTGTGGTTGTCTTCGAACAGCACTGCCTTCTTGATAAACTAGGAGAGCATGACTGTTTCCCACTGCTTTCTATGGAGATTCCCGGGCCTTCGAAGCTGAATTCATTGTCTAATATTTGGTTACTGAGCGCTGGAATTTTGAATGATGTTTGATCACTCCTTCCAAATGCACCACGGGTGCTTTGAGAAAGCAGATCGTATTTTATAGCCTGTAAGCCTTCCTTCTCCATGGGTTCTGAATCTGAAAGCTTCGGCTCCAACATATCAAAAGCAGCATTCTTGGACTCGATCTGGTTCTTGGTGAAGAGTTCTTTTGTTGTGATAGATGGTTCAGGCTCCAAGAATTTCCATTTATTGACCGTTGAGAAGTTCTTAGCCTTTTTATGTATGTGTTCAAATATTGTTTCTTCAGTTAAGGTCTTGGATGTGCTCTCTTTAGATTCAAGACAAAGCTTGCCTTCAGTAAATAACGTTAAGAGGTTAAAATCCTAATAAGAAGCAAAGAGTAATATACCCAGTAGCATCTGAGCTATATAGGGTAAATAGTACCGAAGCATATAGGGGAATTTGGAGTAGAGGCTTTGTCAATGTCATCTCTATGTTGTTCTCTGTGTTCTGAAGATGGAATGAGCAAATTTGAACGTGGAATTTTATTTCCCTCTGTTTCCTCCAAAACTTCTATGGCATTGTTGTGTTCGAGATGTTTCTCATGAGTGCGTTTTCTGATGAGGAGCAAGGTCTCTGATGACGGGGGGCATGCATTAGGTGATGCAGCCAAGTTAGGAAAGCTCTTGGCTTTTTCACGTATGTGGTCAAACACTGTTCTTTGGTTTATAATTTTGCATTCACTGTCTCCGGTTTCAAAACTAGGCCCACCTTCTGTAATTTAAGATATGTTAAGCCGGTGAGAAAAGGCATATAAATATATGAAAATGTACCGGATTGTCTTCAGTCTATACCTTCTTCTGACTCCTCATCTAGGAGGTTGAAACTGGGCCTGCAGGGCCAACAGTTATAATTAATATACATATACAATAATTTAACAAAATGTGTACATAAAAGCAAGAAAAAGCACTTACATGCTATCAATTTTTCCTTTGGATTTACTTGAACTGTGAAACGCTTCAGTTGGAGCACAAGACATATATTCTTTGTCATCGTCTTCTATAATGCACACATCCTTGGGCTGAGGAAAAGAGGACAGATGCTCAATTCCAAGCTTGTGGATCATGTTTGAGTCAGTCATCTTCCTTAATATATATTTTTGGTGGAGATCAATTCCTACTGCATGAATATCAGTATGCATGGTTTTAGACAAACAACAATTAGAACAAGTAACTGTGAAACTACACATCTGCTAATCATGGCGGAAGCATACTGAATTCTTCAAAAATCAGGTCTGCCTTAGCAGTCATCTTTTCTTGCTGAGGGCTTGACACCAGAATGGTTGCACTGTAAGGGCTGCAGAGAAAACCAACAACCTCAAACAATTAAAAAATTACACTCTGGATCCATTTATAGATTACAGAGACAACATGATTAAGGTAAGTCCTTTGAAAGTTGAGCATCACCAGCAGAACCCCTAAACCCCCTTCTTAACTATTTTAAGGGGTTGATGACTCCCTATATACTTCCATCAGCACCCTTAAACATTTTGCTAAAATAAGAATTACTACAGTGCCTCCCTATTTGTAGGGAGTCACTGTAGCTCCCTTATATATATATATATATATATATTTTAATTTTGTTTTGTTTAGGGACTACAGTACACATTTAAGATTTTTATTTTTTTTAAATTTATAATTAAAAATTATATTTTAATAGAATAGAGAAAAAATAGAGAGTTTATTAATAGAATAGAGAAAGAATAAGGAGTTTGTTGGGAAAAATAGATGAAAAAGTGATTCCTAAAATAGGGAATGAATTTTTTAATAATATTTTAGGATAAAATTTAAGTAGGCTGGTAAGGATGCTCTAAGCCATAGGAGTACCCAATTCACTAATTGTCTTTATTGAAAATAAAATAAAATCAAATGAAGAAGAAGAAAGGATCAGGGAATTAAAGTTTTCTTGCCTGGAAAACTCATCCACTCTGCTGCAACCAATTCAAGGAATGTAATTTAGTATATTGACAGAGAATAATGACATATTCAATTAAATCAAGTAATGATACTTCGGGGTTTAACATTCAGACAAGACAACCAAATAAATGCGGACTATCTAGGAAGTTTCCCGGGCCAAAGTAAGAGCCACAAGTATGGAAACTCAACGTCTAAATTTGGACTTAGGCCTCGTTTGGGAACAGGCTAATTTAGTAACTTTTTGGCTATTTGGCTAAAATATGAGCTAAAAAAACTAGTATGTGTAGGATGACTTTTTGGCTTTTTACGAAAAGATGTGCAAAAAGTAGAGAGAAAAGAGAATCTTTGACTTTTTTGTATGAGTTGTTGGCTTTTTGGCTAATTTAGTAACTTTTTGACTTTTTGGCTAAAAAGTTCGGTTGCCAAACGAGGCCTTAGTCGGGAAGGCTACCTTGATTGGACTACCTAGATAACTAACCACACCAGACTATTGTTTTAATAAGGACCCGAAAGTGCAAAACTATCCTAATGTCCAATCACGCCCTTTAAAGAATTAAGTCAACATCACCTTATTTTCTCATGAAACAGAATCTGGTTATCTTCTTCTAAAGCAACAACCTGTCAGAACCAAAAATAAAATAAAAAAATCTCAGTAGCATTTTGTTAAAATGATTTATTAGCAAATCAATACAATATAAATGCAGATTTCAAAAATAAGCTTGAGAAGCAAATGCAATTGAAATTTCCTGTCTGCTACCATATCAGCATAGTGTCGTTTGTTTGATTGAGCCGATTCTGATAGTCTAGTCAATGTTACTACTAGTTTGGACTTCCCTTGCCTTTGGCATTGAGTTTCCTCAAGCTTCATCTCAATTTTGGGGGGTAGTGACCGCAGTGACTCCTTTATATGATTCCCAAATGGGTATTTTCGACCAGTGATTATTTCTATTTTCCTTGGATCAGCTTCACAAAGGGTCTCAAATGACTTTACTCCCATGGATTGAAGTGCCTGAGTACAGCATTTTGGATGTTAGAGACTGAAAAATTGGAATTGGTATATTCAAATTAAGAAATCAAATGCAGTCATGTAGCAAGTGACAAGTCAATGAACATAACCTTAGCAGTCACCATTCCAATGCCAGGTAATTGTTTCAGCAAGTATGGGCTGTCATCCCAGAGTTTTTGATGAAAGGATTTGGCTAGAAGGGTTGAGTTTAAAGCTCCTTTGTAATTCTTTTTATAAATAAAATACTCCTTCATGCACTTGGCAATTCTACATCCATTTGAGCATATAGAATTCATGTCCTATGACATAGCACACCAGTTCATTATTTTGTGAACAAAGCTTTGATCATATTAAACTACTACATAATTTATTAGTGTAATTTAAGCTAGTGAAACCTGGCTCATGGATAAGTCATGCAATGAAGGATCCCCAGTCAAGCAGTCATTTGCTAAAAGAAATATCTTCTCCTCCCTGGTTTGGATACGCTTTTTCCTCTTTTTATTATCTCCAAGGATGTGAAAGCGAAGCCGGCCATCTTTGTCAGTATTTATATCATTTAAAAGCTTCTTTTCATTGCGCCTGAGCTGTATCCCTTCATTTCCAAGCAAATAACATGTCATTCCTTCACCTTTTCGAAATTACTTATCCATGTGGTGCCAGTATATGATACATACAGGCAATTTCTTCAGCTCGGCAGACAACATGGAGAGCATCTTCGACACTGCAGTCCGCAGGGGCCAGCATAATGTTTTTCATGGTGTCGAATCTCAAATAATACTTCGTCATCAGCCTTCCGGGCTCTGAATACCGAAAGAGCAGAAAGTTCAGATTTTTAAAATTATTTTGTCAAACATGAAATTATCAAAATACTTACCAAGCGGCTTCAAGAGGAAACCATCTTCATCAGTCCAGATCATTTGATTTCTCGATAACTCATTAACTTTCTGAACACAAATCTCTGGCAGTACATAAGATGAATCAAGCAACAAAAAAAAAACGAAAGATCCTATGAACTTTATCAGTGTATTCATCATAATTACCTTGCATGTGCTTCTCTATACGGTCACTAGGAATCCCTTTCTTTATTGCATAATTTTCAGGGTTCTGATTTTGCACAAGAAGTTTCAGATATGCAATTGAATAGATTATAAAATCCAAAAAAATTCTCCAAGGTGTGTCCACTAGAACGTGCCTTTTTCATTCTGACATATAAGTATGAACACTTCATCCATTCAATTGCCCGTGTTATATCTGAAATGGTGAGTTGCACAACTTCTGCAGTAAGATGCTCCGTTATGCATGAAAGCAATCTGAGGAAGCAGGAAAACGTATAAACCTAGTTATTAGATGATAAACATAACGTTTAACACCATAAATCAAATATTTTAGAGCACCAGATCAATATAAGTTCAAAGTTATAGACGTACTGTGATTCAACCATTTCACAACCACTCAAAAGATTCTGATACAAATGGACCTAACATCATGTAAAAGCAAACACAAGTAATTATGTTATATCTTCATGTGTGTGTGTGTGTGCGCGCGCGTGTACAAAATAAAAAATATAGGAGATTTTGACAAGCCCCAACACTAGTTCAATAAGAACTAACTCAACTACGAGAGAAGCAAAACAATTTCAAAAACAATAGTGTGCATGAGAGACAGAGAGAGAGAGCTAATTACTGTTTCTCTCCTTGTCATAATTATAACCATTCCTGTATCATCAAAAGGTGGACGACCTGCTCTCCCAGACATCTGCATTAAAGAAAGAGCAAAGTAACTTTTGAGTAAAAAAGGTGGTTAGCATGTGAATTGTGAGAACAAAGACAAGCATGTAGATGTATGAGCTGAAGAACATCAAAAGAACTGGCATGCTCATTGATCACAAAAACATCCATTTGATTTTTCACTAATTACATCAAACATAATTCAAACACCTGTAGTATCATTGATCGGTCATATTCCATATAGAGCCCCTTCTCCTTGTTGCTGGAAAGAAGCAAGTTACATTGGATTAAATACAGAAAGAATGTTATAACTTTAATAGAATTGTTATCGGAAAACTTGTTCAACATACAAATGCTGTGTTGATTTGATCACTACTGTATGTGCTGGTAGGTTGATTCCATGGGCAAGAGTATTTGTAGTGCACAAAACTTGAAGATCACCGTTAAGAAAAAGGCCTTCAATGAGGTTCCGATCCTTCAGACAAAGCCCACCATTGTGGTAACCAACTGCAAACAGGAAATGAAATAAAAAAACAACATTGTAAAACTCATTTTAAAGTCAAATCCAGGACACAACATTGCAACAGTTATTGCAGCAAACATTCAAGCTAATTTAGCACATACCACCGTAGAGGATATATGATTGCATTTGTTTGTCACTACATAATAGTGAAGCTTCCCTTAGTCTTTCCTGCTGTTCTCTGTCTTTAATGAATGGATTAGAATGACCAAAGGTCATTGCGGTCTGAGATAGTCGCTGTGCTGCTTCTTGGGCTCCTTTTCTTGTTGAACAAAAGATCATGGCAGATTTCGCTCTAGAATATTGCATGAGAAGATCTGCAATTCGAATTTGCTTTTTAAGTACTTCATGATACTTCAATTTATAAATTTTAAATTCATTACAGATGTGATCAGACATAAATAGAAGGAAAATATGTTGATGAGTTGGTCCATTAGTCTCCGCTTACCGAAAATATAGTTTTGAAGGCGCTGGAAGATGCAATGAAAGGGTAAAACGTCAGAAAGAATGAGAGTGAAGAAAACTCATCAAACAATGACTTTCAAAATTATTGTTTCCCAGCGGTACCAATTTTTAGAACAGAAACAAATATTTAGACTACTCAAAACTTTAGTAGCAGGGATGAAAAACATAAAGACATGAACACTCACTTTTTCAAATAGGAAGTCATTTTTTGCAGGGGTGTACCCTGCAAGAAAGGGTTGCCATGAAAGAGAGATTGAAAAGAAAAATAAGTTATCAGTTAATTACACACACACACACACATATGATAATAAACAATTTCCATAGTCAACTAGATCGCCATACATATGGAACAATCCAAAAAGAACTCGGTATGGTTTAAGTTTATCATTCTCCTATAACATATAATATACTGAATTTAAGGTATAGACAAACTTCAGAATAACTAAATTGAGAGTGGAAATATTGAGGATGTTATGTGTACCAAAGACTTTGGTAGTCAGCTTTACAGGTCTCATTTCTTCACCAAACCTGTGAAAATAATTGGGGGGAGCAAATAGAACTGGATGGGTACTGACATTAAAGATTAAGAAGCATATACCACATTAAAGATTAAGAAGCATATACCACAAAAACCAGCATTTAAACATACTTTTTGATTCCTTGGATAGGAACCATAAGCCATTCAGCTGCAAAAGTTAAATGTATTGTGTCAATAAAATTTTGTTAAAGATCCAACAACAAATTTGAAATCGTGTTTAATTTTTTCAAGGACGACAATATATCAAATCTGAAAGTTACCAAGGTCACCAATATTTGGGATAGTGGCAGAAACAGCAACGAAACGGACATGAGCCAGAGGACTTGCTTTCATTTCAGGATTACGAGAAAGCATTTTTATTCTACAAACTATTGCCTCCAAAGCTGCTCCACGTGGTTCATTCAACAAGTGAACTTCATCAATGAGCACAAGTGCTATATCACTGAAAAAGCTCAAGCCACCATCTTTTATGCGATACCGAGTCACTGCATCAAACTTCTGCAGAAAGTACAGGCAGCTTACTAAACCATGCTCCAGGAACAAGTCCCCCCACTCCCCGACAATAAGGTTCAGAAGCAAACAAGTTACAAAAATAAAAAAATAAGAGAAGATATTTTTTAAAATAATATCCAGATATTCATCTGCATACCAACCTCAGGAGTGGTTACAATAACGTCTGCTTCTTGTATGTTCCTTATGTTGTAAGATTCGTTGTCACCTGTCAGTTCTAGGCAATTTATGCCCCATGACCCAAGCTTCTGGTTCCAATCCCGCAGCTTCTCTTGTACCAAAGCCTTAGATGGGGCTATATAGATCTGCACACCACTTGGAAATAAGCAGAAACCAGGTACAACAACTTACTAATGGTGCAGAGAGACAATATATATTTTGTTCAAACCTTATGTAATATATAAAATCATGGAAATACCTATGTAAGGACTAAATACTACTGTAATTGTTCTGTAAGATACATCGCTTTTCTAATCACTGATAAAAGTGAAAGCATACAGAAAAATATTTCAACTGTTGAAGCAATTATGGATTTAACAATTATAATAGACCTCATTAGTCAGACAATAAGGTATAATAGACCCTAAAAATATATTTATATAAATGTATATAAATCAAATAAAATCAAATAATAATAAAATTCCTTCCACAACATAAGGAGTTTATTCCCAAAACCAAACAACAATACAAAGTAAATGAAATAAAAAACATCCGTAGGTGTCCTGGTGGTGTGAAATCAATAATCTTCTGAACTTTTCAGTGTTTAAATAAACATCTAAAATTTTTCCATATACAAAATTGTAGAAAGCCTACTGTTTTGAGCATTCCCTTTAAGTGAATAAATCTTCCCTCTGCAGAGATGAACCTTGACAGCAGTCTCAAAATGCAAAGCTCAAAAAGTACTGTTTTTCCACTTCCAGTTGGTGCTGAAATGACCATATTTACATCGGATTGGAAACAGGCAGAAAAGCATTCACTCTGCAGCGAGTTAAAGTACCTGTACAACAAATACAAATGCAGAAACAATACCAATTACACCATGTATAGCAACAGAACAATATTTTAGGCATTGTGGGTCAATTCCCTAAAGAAAATTTAGCATCATACATGATTGATGTTATGAAAATTTAGATACATATATTAAAGAAAGGCAAAAATTATTGCATAAATTTAGCATGCATCCATCTGAGTTGTTACACGTTTATGAAACTTAACAAAAACAGTTAAAATAATTGAAAATCAATGTAAGGAAAAATCTAAAGCCAAAAGATGCCAAAAGGATGGCCACATGCAAGCTGTTAGAAATAAAAGTTAAAATTTCAAATGTTTTATGAACTCATTTTCTTGGTTGAATATTTTGGTCAAAAGTAATAACCACATCTGAAAATTCAATCTCTCATATAAATAAGAAAAAAAAAACTGTAAATAAATTCTACATATAAATCATGACTCCAACATAATGGTCAACCATCAAATTCCAATACCAACTTAACTAAATTACCTGAAACCAAAAATTGAACGGAAGGGAGCAGGTAAATCTGAAACGGACTTCAGTGCATATGGATCCATAATCGAGCTCATTTATCAATCAACTGAGGAAACAAAAAGAGAAAATCTATTTATCTTAAACTTGTGTTCATTTAATATAGAACACTAAATACTGTAGGATAATCACTTCAAAAACACATAATATATGTACGGGGAGGAAATAATTCTCCTCGTATAATCCTGTTGACCAAGTCCACGCTCCTCCGTACGACGTCGCTTTGTCACCTGAAAACACAAACGTGAGCTAGCCGGCGGGTGTGTGCCGGAAACCTCTCCGATGCCTAAGTCAGAAAACTTGACAAATAGACAAAGCTCTAAGTTCTCAAAAAGATTGTGTTCAATTACCTCCTCCAAGGTGATGCTTGTGAGCTTTTATAAGTTTCATATGGCACAATCCTAGTAGGACTTGTATTTCTCCATACAGAGTCCTCCTAGGATTCAATCTCTTAAGGATAATGCTTATCCTTTTACACCCTCCCCCACTGCTCAAACCAAGTGGGATGGTTTTCTTTACGGCCGAACTTCCTTTCGACCGAAGTAAACTTGGCTATATCGAGTCACAGAAGGCCGAACTATCCTTAGCTCGGTCCTCTCCTCCAAATCTTTACTTCGGCTGCCCTGTTCAACCTTGATGCGCTTAGATCAGACTTCCAAGTAACAAGTTCTGACCGACCTAACCATTGTAAGTCACGACCGGACTAACTCTGAGATCGGCCTAACTGTGAGTTGCCTCCAGACCGGAGTAGTTTTACTTTTTCTTGGGCCGAAGTAACTTTGTCTTCCCAAGGCCGGAGTAGCTTTACATCCATGAGCCGAAGTAACATTTACTTCTCCCAGCCGGAGTAACATTGCTCTCTGGGCCGGAGTATCCTTTACGGCCTTCTTACTTAGTCCTTCGCGTTTTGGGCCTCAAAGCCCAACTTGCAGCTCGGCCCAATTTTTCCCAAAAATTACCCTCTCAATTGCCCCTTAATTCCATCTGCATAGCATGATTGGGATTACCAGTCCACTGGCCGAGCTAGTGTCGTTTTAAGCTTTTCCAGCCGAGCTAAAAAATACTTTAGCCTCTCCAGCCGAGCTAAAAACTCTCGAGTTTTAAGCCGAGCTAATTTTACTCCTGGCCATGTTTTGTCCGGTCAAAAACGTCTCTTCAATCATAATGTCTGTAACGCTTCCCATTCTTATGACACGTGGCATGTTTTGGTTGGCTAAGGACGGCTGTCACGCCGTCTTTCGTACTTCGTGAAATTTGAACAGTCCCGCCCAAATTTTGGGCTTTCTAACAAAATCAATCCCTGAGGCTAGGGTCCCCTCACTTTTGCCATTTCTCCATCTTCTCTCTCTGTGTTCTTGCTGCTCGTGCTCTTTCTTTACTGCGACAGTCTTCATCTTCAGTCCTTCCTTATTTAATTCTGGTAAGCAAATCCATTTTCCCTTCATGTTTTTGCTTTTACATTCGTTTTGTGCAACTGTATATCTAGTTTTCGTATGCTTTTGCGAAACATTTCTTCCATTTATCTGCTCTGCTTTTGTACTTTTTATGAAGAAACCAGTAGAACTTGTATGTGTATGAACTATTTTGTAGGAATCTTAGATCCAAAATCACCTAGCAACCGGACTAGAAAACTGTTTGTGTTATGTATGTGGACAGATTCTGAACATAACCGAACTAGAACTTGTAGGAATATCAGTAGTTTCTTCTGACCCACTCTAGCCAAGATAAGATCACCGAACAAGCTTGCTCATACCGAACTCGGTACTTCGGTCTATAACCGAGCTAAGATTTTGGGGCCAAGCCGGCTTTCTTAGTTCTCAAACCGAACTCAGAAAGCCGCCCCTGAGAGCTCAACCGAAGTAATTATACTGTAACCGTTTTAGGCCTTGGGACTAAACCAGCTTTCTTAGTTTCTTAGACCGAACTCAGGAAAGCTGCCCCTAGACGTTAAACCGGTCTAAACTGCTCAAAAACCGAGCTAAGAAACCTTCTGATGAGCCAAGGTAGAACCAGCCAACTAAGCCGAAGTAGGATTTGTATATCTTGCTTATAATTTTGTAGCGCGGTCCAACGATCTGTGCTTAACCCCCTTGCTTTCTACTTTGCAGACTTAGGTTGCCCAGGCCCTCCTGCGTGTGCTCAACCGAGCTTACTGTAGGATAATCACTTCAAAAACACATAATATAGAAAAAGGATCAAAGCAATCCATGAAAATTAAGTTTTGATCATTGGCATAGAAACTGTCAGTTGCATTTAACTATAACTGACATTGATCCTAAACTGAGGGACTCAAAATATTTGACATAGAAAAGAAGTGAGGATACATTAACAAAAAAAAAACAAAACAATAGAAACCGTCTAGAAAGAAGCACATGACACCTTCAAACATTCAAAGTGTAACAATCTATATTCATGCATTCCAAGTGTAAAAATCTATGCGAAAGTAAGATAAACTATATAACATCTGATTCTTACATATTATTTTCATTATGCACATAGAAACAAATCAGAAGTCAAAATTCTCAAAATTAACAAACAGTTGATAGTATTGACCCAATCAAAAGTCCTTTACGCCCCAAAACCAGTGAGAAAAATTCGAAAATATTGCAAGGAGAGTAACTTGTAAAGCCTCCTCAACATTCTAACTGAGTTAACAAAATCTGTTCCATTACGCATTAATTTGACTTAGAAAATGCTACCAAGATCTACATAAGGTTCGTCACGCTATGAAGACAAAATTCGTGTCCGTTTTTCCTCAAAATAAGTGAAATCAGAGACAGAAAACCGCTGTTTATAATGAATCACGTATCAAATATATTATAGAATTCACGAAGATCTGCTTCTTCGAGTCATAATTCACTGAATTAGCTACAATAATCACGAATTTGAAACCGAAGGACCTCTAGAACTCTCAAACTACGAACTGGAACAGATTTGTTGCGAATGCTTTGTAGATTCCGATTCACCTTCTCTTAACCATCTTAGAAAGTGTTTGTAAGTTGTTTGATCTCAAGATCAAACTGTATTAGATGCCAATGGCAATGATGTCAACGCCAATTCGAGCAGATTTTCAAGTGTATAAGCGATTGAAAATATGAAAAAAAGATGTAGAATTTCTCGATTCATCAGATCAAACTTGTATATACCTCATAATTTGTATTAAAGTATATGCATATTCGTTAAAGCTTGCAGAGAGTTTCTCTTCTCGAAGTTCATAGATTCAATTCAATCAAGAGAGAGAGAGAGAGAAAGGGTCACCTTGCAAAGCAATAATAAGCTTTGCTGTGGAGGCCAAACAAAATGGTGAGAGCAACGAAAATGGAGCCATTTATAGGCTGAGCAGGTTATGCTGCGGCCCTTTGGCGGGAGATCGCGGTCTAAATTACCACCGCTAGTCTTTATGATTAAATATACATATATATATATATATATATATGAAAAATTTTGAATCTTGTAACACAATAATATATGAATTTTTAATTTTATTAATTTAAATTTAAATTTTAAAATTTATTTTTTATTTGTAATCAATAAGAAAAAATATAATATTTTAATTATTAAATTTAATAAAAAATATATTTTAAACATTATATATATATATATATATGTATGAGTTTAATTCACTATATAGCACAACTCATTACTAATTGTAACTCGACTTTTCGAATTCCTTTCGGATACGACTAGTCCTACATTTCTTACCTGTTAAATCATTGTATTATGCTGGGTACGTTGTATGTTAATGAGATTGTGAGATATGGCGTACCTGTATCTATTGTGTCTCACAGAGATCCTAAGTTCATTTCAAGAATCTGGCAAAGTCTACAACAAGCTCTAAGAATTGAATTGAGGCTAAGCAGTGCTTATCACCCACAAACAGATACCCAATCTGAACAGACCATTTAAACGTTCGAAGACTTGTTACGAATGTGTGCTCTAGACTTTCAAGGCAGTTGAAAAACCTACTTACCATTAGCCGAGTTTGTGTATAATAACAGTTACCATTCAAGTATCGGTATGGCTCCTTATGAAGCTTTGTATGGTAAAAAATGTCGATCTTTGATCTGTTGGGCCGAGGTAGATAATAGACCATTATTAGGACCAAAATTGGTGCAAGAAACAACTGAGAAGTTAGTGATCATGTGTTCATAAAGGTGACTCCTATGAAAGGGCAAACCCGGTTTGGCGTTAAGGACAAGTTGGCGCCAAGATATGTTGGGCCATATGAGATTCTCGAGAAGATTAATTCAGTAACATACCGAGTAGCCTTACCTCCAATGATGGAAAACATGCACAATGTCTTTCATGTTTCTATGCTTCGAGATTATTTGAGAGATCCACTATATATGATTGAGCCGACTCATGTACTTCTAAAAGATGATTATACATACGAGGAGAGGCCAATGCAAATTGTGAACCGCCGAATCAAAAGATTGAGAAACATGGAAATTCTGTTAGTGAAGGTTGATTGGCAGAATCATGGAGGAATTTATGCAACTTGGGAGACAGAAGAAGACATGATAAGAAGATACCCTGAGTTGTTTCCTCTAAATCTGGTGTTCTTCCAAAATGAAGGTAATTCGAGTTTGGAGAACCAAACTCTTTGAGGGGGAAAGACTATAACAACCCCAACCCATGATTAGCGTTAATTCATGCTTAAGTATGCCTAACAAGTAATTAAAAAGAAATCCTGAGTTAATTACATGTGCATTGCATTATTTTGTGTTTATATCTATTTAACGTAGAAAGATCTGTTCATGTTTTTATTCGGTTTGCAAATTGAAGGCCTTATTGACATCCGATCAGAAATTGACTTGATTTATTTGCTATTTGAAATTTTTAGAACATTATGGTAAGTTTAATTAAAATTCGATTCGGAACGAAATAATTAAAATGATTAATGCTCAATTAAGTCCAAAGTTAATGAATTTATTAGTCAAGCCTATATAAGGCCATTTTATTGACTCCTACACATTGTTTTTACACTTCCATTTCCTTTTAATTGAACATCAAAACGTGAGAGAGGAAGAAAAAAGAGAAGTTAAGCTCAATTATAAGGATTGCTAGAGAGCTTGTAAATTTGGACTTAGGAACTCAAGGATCAAACTCCTAACTCTCATCTTGACAAGTTTAGGTAAGAATTCAACCCTTTGTTTGAGCAACCATGAAGTGTAAGACATGAACTCCAGAGAATTGAGATGATTAATGTAAGAATTGAGTTAGAAATGAAGAGTATTGAGCCATACCATGCATGCATGCATGTTTTCTCATATTTTGAGTTTAATTTCCAAGAATTCCCTCATGCATGTCTCGAATTCATCTTAATTTTGGAAAATCATCAAGTTTCATGTTGTTTTGTAGCATTTGATCATGTTTTGAGAATATTAAGTTCAAAGAAATTCATGCATGTCATGTTCATGGAACATTTATAAATTTTAAGTTGAATTTTTGCACAATTGGCAAGCTATTGGGCCATGATTTCTTGAAATGATCCTTAATTCATGACGTTTTATGAGTTTCTCAATGTTCCCTCAAGTTTTGGCCCAGAAAAATCGAGCTTGATGCTTTAAGATTGAGTTTTGAAGCTTGGAAACAATTCTGGAAATTCTAGAATTTTGCTTCCATGCTCGAGCGACCACTCCGTGTCTCACATTTCTGCTCGAGCGATTAAGGGCTGGCTCGAGCGTGAAATGCATGCTCCCAGAAGTTCTTACGTTTTACAGCACGTTTAAGCGACAACAGTTGCGTTCGAGCATGGGCATGTCTCTCACGCTCGAGCGAGTGTCAAGCGAGCGTCGAGCGGAAAAAATAAGCAACTAGTACTTTTTCAAAGTTTTCAAACTGCTTAAGCAAAAGAAGTTGCGCTCGAACGAACCCTCACATTTTGCATGTCCGCTCGAGCAAGGAAAGCTACGCTCGAGCGTGGACCCTATTTTCAGTAAGTTTTGAAAAATATTTTCAAATGCATTTTTGCATCTTCATTCCATCCTAGGCATTCCTAGGCCAAGATCAAGACACTATGATGAGGATAAAGGCTAGAAACATACTAAGAACAAATGAAATAAGTTATATACAATCTAAGCGTGTGTTTCAATGTATGTATCTGTCATGTTATATAGGTCACGCGCCTCAAGTTAAGTGATTGACTACTCTACTTGTCTATTTGAAGCCACCGGTTATCTGTGAGTAATGACTTAGTAAAGCTATGTTCAAGTTAAATTATTTTATGTATATGAAATAAGATCTGTTTTATGAAATGTTATGTTCACACTATGAATGATTGTCCGCCTTTGGCAAACATTTGTGACATTAATGTTAAGATTCAAGAATGCTATCTGTACTCGAACCGGAGGTTCCTTAATGGAACTGACAAGTTATCCGTACCCAATCCGGAGGTCTCTCTATGGAATTGGCAAGTTATCCGTACCCGGCCAAAGGTTCCTCTATGGAACTGACAGGTATGATCTATGATGTTTTGTATATGATCTATTAATGCTAACGGATGAATTATGAATGATCAAACATGATTTCTGAATTTTGTATACGAATTGAATGAGAACACAAATATGAATTGGTTCTATGTACGGATTAAATTATGGGACATCATTCATTTAACCCTTTACTCTGTTATTATTCACTGGGCTCCTGCTCACTATTTATATTACGTATGTAGGTGATCAGGCACGTGACCAGGCTCAGAGTTAAGGACCTGGAGTTTCAATTTTTGTCAGCCAGCCTTCGTGCTTCCCAAGGAAGTTCCGGTTTGAGTCAAGCCCCGTGGATTGTATTGGGGATGTAAAGGTTTTTGTTCCTTTTGATTTGCAAACAAGTTTTCTGTTGTGTATACATGAAATGACTTAATTGTTGCATTTTGTTTTGATCACACGTATGGTTATGAAAGTTCAAAATTTTCAGTCCCATGTATGTCTTCGTAGCTCGTTGGACTATGTATATTTCATGTATTTGCTTCCGCAGCCCTTATTTATATGCTATTATGTTAAAAGGCCTTCTGTAATCTAAGGATTACTGGCCGGTTACGACACTATAACCTATAGGGGTGGGTTTGGATTGTGACAAATAGGTTGATGGCTAAAGCCTAAACCACCAAGCCTATGAGGACAATTACACTACAAGCATACTATACAAAGCTCAACTGCAATGAACAACAAAAAACAGTCCACAAAAGTGCTGGAATTAAGATAAAAATAATTACAACAATTAGCTAAAATATAGAGGAATTAAAACTAGTACACAAGCATAATGAGGGGAGGGTAATCCCTCTACTTTTAGGACTCCAAAACATGATTTTTGCCTCTGAAAAATCTCTAAAAAACAATGGTAAAAAGCTTTAAAAAGGTGATGAGAATGTGAGAAATACAAGGGCAAAGGCCTTAGAATCAAGGTTTAAAGAAGGGTTATCAACCCCTCTACTTTTAATGGCCTTAAATCACAAGTTTCAGCCCAAAAATACAGGTAATAAACAGTTTAAAAACAACAAGAAATGATAGAAAACAAGTTGTGTAAAGATGGTACAAAAAGTACTAGAAGGTATACCTCTGGAAGAGGAATGAACCCTTGAGTTACAAACCACCAATTTCACACTCTCAAGTGCCTTAAGAGCTAAAATTCAAGCCCAAATCACCTCAGCAAAGAACTATCTAGGTTTGGTTTAGAGTGTTCGAGCAAAGGCTATGTAAGTTGTAAGAGAGAGAGAGAGAGAATTGTAGAGAGAAAATTTTGCTCTTCTAAAAATATTTTCTCACTTCTCAATTTTTCCAACCTTGAAAGTAAGAGGGGAGGTCATCTATATATAGAAAACCATGTGTCTAACTCAAAAATATCTGTATACATACAGATGGAATAATGCATGCACGTGGGGGGATAACTGGCGGAAAATATCTAAGTTTTTGCACTAGTGGTCGGCAGGCCACTAATAATGGGTGGCCGGCCACTAATAGTGATCGGCAGGCCACATTAGTGGGCGGCAAGCCACACTAGTGAATGACAGGTCACTGGAGGCTCAGGCCTGAAAAATCACTATTTTGGTCCAAAACAAGGCACAAGGTTTGAAGGTTTAAAACTGAGGTTTCCTACTGAGGAAGTCAAGCATTCGGTGAGTGTACACATTCATCATTGAGTGATCAATCAGTAGTGCCCAAATCTTAAGGACCATAAAAAATGGGGTATCTATACTGTTACCCAAAAGACAACCTAAGAGGGGGGTGAACTAGGTTTTTACAATTAAAATTAATAATATCCTAATAAAAATTATGACTAGCACAATAGATAAATATAATTAATGAAATAAAAATAATTAAAACAAGTGTCTTAATAACTATGTCAGTTAATGATTTTAGCACAATAAAAATGTGAAATATAGTTATGACAATTTAAAATAAAATAAAGAGATAAGGGAAAGAGAGGCAAACAAATTTATAATGGTTCGGCTTCAACTCGGCTTACGTCCACTCCTCAACCTTCACTTGAGATTTTCCACTATTTTCTAACTTCACAGGGGTACTAGCAACCTCTTTACAAATAGAGCAATTGTAACGCCCTCAAAAAAATAATATTAAACCCATCAAATAAGACATTCGCTGACATATGAAATAACCACATTCTTTTATTCATCAGAGTTTCATTACATAAGTATTGCATGTTAACAACAAAAGCAAAATGCCCTACGGGCTTACAGCTTTCCAAGTTAACACTTGGTTACAACAAAAAGAGTACTAACTCATTTACACATTAAGCCCTTGGCTTGAATTTACATGTAATACATCAAAAACAAAACGACAAAAGTATGTCCGCCTCTAGCCTCCCAAGCTATGTCCTTGGAGGTGGCATGCTACCTGTACCTGAAAATGATATTCCCATATAGGGTGAGCCACAACCCAGTAGAAATACACTAAACCAACCATGAACAATGACTAAAAGATTAGCAATTGATAGATGGCTAACACTGATACATTCACATAAATCACATATTTATGTCATACGACTTATGAGTCCAAGTTACTTTTCATTTTCCCTTTTTCAACAGATAAGCATGTTAGCTCTATCATTATTTCAACAGATATGTATAAAAACTATATCCCACATTCACAGAGAAGCATATAAGCTGTATCCATACTTCACAAAGATAAGCATATGAGCTCTATCTTCACTTCTCTAGACAAGCATATGAGCTGTATCTACGGAGTTCATCCCCTATCTTCTCCCAACACTATCCGGTTTAGAGGTACATCCCCCATCTTCCCCTAAATCGCGGAGTATATCCCCCATCTCCTCCTCTACACATAACGTATACAAACACATTGGTTCTATATACAATCACTCAATACATACAGTTAATGTATCAAATTCCATGACACATTCCATTGATTAGTTTCCGTTTGCCTAATCATCATGCATTGTCTACAACAAGCACGACTATCCTCCACCGATAGCCCAAAGCAGTTATTTCTAAACAGAAAATAAATGCACAATGGATATTCAATCAACATTTCATTTCCTCATTTCTCACAATTAATTATCCCAATCAATCAAACAATGTAATTAGGTCATTATCCATAATTAACATTTCAACCCTTAGGTCCCATTTTCATTAATGATTCAACATTTATTCCATTTCTCTATGCCAAACATGCTTCTAGGTTTATTATGAATAAAACCCCAACTTTTGTAAAATAACACAAAAGCCCCAAACTTTCACCAAATTACCAAACCAACCCCAACATCTCAAAATATTAAAATTTAAAGACAAAATCCATAGGGGGGAGTAGGATATCCCTACCTCGAAGTTTTAGCCAAAAATGAGATGAAGACTCGAAGATCAACGTGCTCCAAATCCAAACTTTTTCAGATTAAGTCAAAGCTCTCAACGCCCTCTATCTTTTTAACAAAGGCCCTAGGCTAGATTCACACTCTAGGGAGATCAAATCTTAGAGAGAGTGTAAGTTTAGAGAGAGAGAGTCTCGGATCTAGGGTTTGAAAGAAAAAGAAAGTGAAAAACTGATGTTCAAAAACGCTACTGTCCGCTGATATAAAACACGCTCGCTCGAGCGAAGCCTTTGTCGCTCGAGCGACCAGACACAGAAAACTCTCGCTCGAGCCAAGAAGTTCTCGCTCGAGCCGAAAACTCAGAAGTGCGCTCGAGCGAAAGAATGCTCGCTCGAGCCAACAACTCAAACCCTCAGGTCTGCCACCAGCACGCTCGAGCGACAGACTTCTCGCTCGAGCGAAGAACAAACCAGACCGTTCGAGCGAAGAAAACTCGCTCGAGCCAAGAAATGCAACTCTCAGGTCCAGAACCAGACGCAATCGCTCGCTCGAGCGAAGCCACTCTGGCTCGATCCACCAGACACGAACTTAACTCTCGCTCGAGCGACCAACTCCTCGCTCGAGCGAAGGTCCAAAAATCTGGGCAGCAGCAATAGGCTCCCAAATACAACCAACCTGTAATAAACCTGCCCAACACATCCTATAACTCAATATACAAAGTAAAAAGGATGCAAACAAGATAATAAACAACTACTAACATCCACGGACACATGTCCGGATCACTGTACAACAAGGGTAAACCCGGGATCGCTATAACAATTCTTCACAGATTTTACACAGACTTCACAAGTCCAAACTCTTGCAAATCTTAGGTGATTCACAATCACTCTCAAGATTTCAAGAACATAGTGTTTGCAACACTTTTATAAGATGAAATGGTATTTTTGCTTTCAAAGAAAGCTTACAATAAATATCTTTCAAAGATAGATATATAAAATGAAATTTTGATTTTTCTGTAAATCTCATATAGGAAAGATGAGCTTAATGCTATAAGGCTCAGTGTATAATTTTTGAGAAAAAATGTGAGTGATTATAGATCAAAGAATATTTTTAGGTTTTTTTTGTAATTTGTTTACATTAGATGCTTTGGTATATATAATGAAAATTATAACCGTTTATACCCATTGTATTCATTTGAATTTATAGTCGTTAATAGCCATTGTACTTCTATCATTACCAATTTGAATATCTTCAACTCATCATTACAAATTTGAATATCTTCCACTCAAACCTTTTGAACCTTTTGGCCTTTTGAACCTCTATAGTCGTTGTACTTCCATCATTACTAATTTGAATATCTTCTACTTGAACCTTTTGAACCTTTTGGCCTGCTGTTGTGCTAGGCTGTTTGAACCTTTGTTTTGAGCTGTTTGAACTCCTGATTTAATCAAATATTAAATACATTCTAACAACATTTAGGATAAAGGTTTATGTAAAAAATAATAGGACAAAATAAATTTTGATTCTATTTTTCTCTTTCAAATAAATCATCAAAATAAATTTTGATTCTATTTTTCTCTTTCAAATAAATCATCAATAAATTTTGATTAAAATATAATTAAATAAGTCATCAAAATAAATTTTGAATTCTATTTTTTCTTTCAAATAAATTAAAACATAATTAAATAAATCATCAAAATAATAAGTCTAACATATACTAATATAATGATCTTAGAATAAATAAAATATAATTATTATAATATCATAAAATTTGATCGTGTTCATGTGAACATCTGGAGCCTCTTGTCTTCACACATACAAATAATAATATAAAAAAAAAAAATTAAAGAATACAATTCAAACTTTTTCATTAAAATTAATATTTTTTTTTATATTTTTATTAATTGTCCAGATATCATAATCTCAATGCTAAATAAAATCCAATAAAAACATTGGCTTTGTCTAAATTAATGCAAAATGTTGCACCAAAAGATCGAACACAAAACATAAAGATATTCAGCTTATTTGGTTATTGTTTCCATAAAACACTTTTTAGAAAATTTTATTTTTTAATTTTTCATAATTTTTGTTTTTAATAAATTTTTTAATATTTTAAGCAATTTCTTTTTATTTTTATTTTTAGACACATCTAACATAAATACATTTTAAAATTTTAATATTTGTGAAAAAATCCTTAAAAAATTCACTAAATATCAAAAATACAAAAAAAATAAATAAATACAAATTCGGTATATTTTTCATATTTTTGTGTATTTATTAATTTTTTAAAATATTTTTTCATAAATATTTTACTATTTAGATACATCTAAGTAAGGTGCATCTAAAAAAGTAAAAAATTTACTTAAGGTTTTAAAAATGTTCGCTAAAAATAAATAAAAAAATACGAAAAATAAACTCAATTTTCAAAAAACTGAAACCAAACACACTGATTTATATTCATTAAGTGTCTAATTCTTTTTATACATATAATTTGTCTGATTCTTTTTGTGTACATAACACTAGGGCTGCAAACAAATCGAGCTAAATTTTAATATACTTAGGCTTATTTATTAGGATTTGAACAAATTCGAATTCGAGTTCGAGCTCAATAAAAATTTAACAAATTGAACTTAAGTTGAGTTGATTTAGGTTTTACTTGAATTTGAATTTGTTCATGAGCCTTAACAAGTCAAAAAAGTTACAAATTTACACTTGTATATAAAACTAAAGTTACAATTGAAACTTGGAAAAATTAGTGAAATGTCCCTCTCTAATTTTGTGTAGTAGGAGAGGTCCAAATTTTTTTTTATTAACTAAGGTCCCTCAACATTTCATAAGAGAAATTTTGCCCTGACTCAGGGAAATTTCAATTTTTATAGAGAAAATATGTTGAGGCCTTAATTACTATGAAAATATTATATGTCATTTATCTTATAAAATCTTAATATTAGGGATCTTAAAAAAAAAATTCTTCTTAAAACTTTGATTTATACAATTATATATAATGTATATAAACATGCTGAAAGAAAAATTAACATTTTACCAAAATAAGAATACACTCATTTGGCATAATGGCTTGGGGCTAAAATAGTTATAAAAAGACAAAATAGACTAAAAAACTAATAAGACAAAACATCATATATAAATTATAATCATTTCATTTTTTATCTCACAAATTTTTTTTTTAAAAAAAAAAAACTAAAAAACATCACAAATGAGGCTTTTTAACTGCAAGCTAAAATAGCCAAAAAGGTAAAAAAGTTAAAAATCCAACCCACATCACAAACTAACCTAATATCTAACACAATTATTATATAAATTTATTATCCATAGTTAGTCATTATTTACATTTATATTTTTAAAATATATAAATAATATATTTATTTTATTATTTAAATAAATATTAAATAAGTTCAATTAAGGGGATTTTTTCTAAAGTCCCTAGTATTAAGATTTTATAGCATAAAAGACAGCCAATATTTTCATAATGTCTAAGGTCCTTTAACATCGATCCAGAGAAAATTCAATCCAAAGAATTTCTCTGGACTTCTCAGAGAGTTTTTCTCAACTCTAGAGAAATTCTGGGAATTTCTTTGGACCTCCCCGAGAATTTCTCAGAGAAAATTTACACAGTGGCCAAAATCCCAGAAAATTTCTCTGGACAGAAATTCTCTTTAGAGAAAATGAGTTGGCCAAAAAGTGGCTTTGAGTTCCAATTCTACAAAGGAAGAAATAAAGAAAAAAGAAGAAGAAGACATACTCAATAAGCCAAACAATCTTCCTAGAAAAGCCTGTTATTTTTACATCTCATTCATGAACTCCATATTTGAATCAACACTTGATTTCTTGTGTAATCCAGCTTTAATAGTGATGCTCAACCCCACTTGATCATCAGCATCATCATCACCATCAGTCCAATCTTGATCTAGTTCCCAGAGAATTTCTTTAGACTTCCTAAAGAAATTCTCTCAAGAGAAATTGACTTCCCAGATAAATTCTCTCAAAACCAGAGATATTCTCTATTTCTTTACAGAGAATTGTCGATTTTGTTGAAAAAATTGCTAATGCAGAGAAAATCCAAAGTCAGAACCATAAATGCAATAAGAACAATGAATTTGGAGTTGAAAGTATAAATCAAACACAGAGGACATATCATAATACATGTTGTACGGAAAAGAAATAAACCTTCTCGTATAATCCTGTTGATCAAGTCTACATTCCTCCGTACGATATCGCTTTATTCCCTGAAAACACAAACGTGAGCTAGCCGGCGGGTGTGTGCCGGATACCTCTCCGATGCCTAAGTCAGCAAAATAGACAAATAGACCAAAGCTCCGTGTATTCGAGAATCAAAGTTGTGTTACCTCTCCATAGATGATGTTATGAGCTTTTATAGGTTCCGTGTGGCACAATCTTAGTAAGACTCTTACTCCTCCATGCAGAGTCCTCCTAGGAATCACATTCTTGAAAGATAATGCTTATCCCTCAACACCCCCCTCATTGCTTAAACCAAGTGAGATGGTTCTACCACGGTTGGATGTCCATACGACCGAGATAACATGGCCACGCTAAAGCCGCGGACTAGACCGAGCTCCAACTAGCTCGGTTCTTCCTTTTACTGTGCATGTACCTCGGCTGACATTCCAACTGGGTTGTCCGAAACCGTGCTATCCACAATGAGCCTAGACCGAGCTAACCAGTAGCAAGGTTCTGAGGAAAGCTCAACATACTTTGGCCCAACATAGTATGACTGAGCTAACTGCAATATGCCACGACCGAGCTAACTCTACGTGTGGTGACCGAGCTACCTGTAAAGCCCTCATAGACCGAGCTTAACTCCAAAGCTCTCTCTAGACCGGGCTATCTCCAAGCCCTTTTTACTGTGGCCCACAACGGCCCATTACCCAGCTCGGCTCAATTTTTCTATAAATTACCCTCTCACATGTATTTAGACATTCATTCTTAGAATTTTGAAAACTAGTGAAGCAGAGAGAGAGAGAATGCGAGGAGTTTTGGAGAGAGAAACAGTATCTGGGAGCAGAGTTGATATATATACGTTTATATATCAGCAACTAGAGAATCGAGAATGCTGACATGCGTAGCCAGTTTGTGTTGGACAATCTTCACTACATTTAAAAGATTTAATTCTATTGTGTACAAAACAACAACTAGAATTTAAAGAAATAAAGAAAATGAGAGAATTTGTTTGATTACAAAAATCAAACTTGAAATAATAAATAAATAAATAAATAAATAACAGATTTTATTTTGTTACAAAAACAAAATTTAAATATGATTTTAATAAATAAAACCAACACTGAAAATAAATTAAATAACTTACTTGACTTAATTTCTTCGAATTATTTTCTGATCAAGTCCAGTGTTTGACACTGTGTCCTTAAGACAGATTCGTCCTCTCCACGGTGCTATCAGAATTTGGACGTCTACCTCCCAGGATGAAATGATCTACCACAAACAATAGCAGCACTACAAATTGTTTGCTTTACGAACACACTAAGTGTTTACACTCTTTCTTTCAGAAATAAAATGCAAACAAAATGAAGAATAGAATAAGCAGAGGTGAAGTACGAAATTTCTGAATCAATTTAACATCAAATGAGGGTGGTCCTATTTATAGATGTAAATGTGGCTCTTGGTTTTAAATTGAACAGGTATGATACCTGTTGGTTTTGAATTCAAATAGATTTGAATCTGTTAATAATTCAAACAGATAGCAAAAAAGGGGAAGGGCCCTGTTTAGGTGTGCACTAATTCCAAACTAGTTTATTTCTGTTTGAAATCGGGAAGGGCCCTGTTTGGATGCACAGAAAATCCAAATCAGTTTAATTTGAATTCTTGATTTTATTTTACCAAAAATAAAATTAAATTCAAATATTTTTGGCCCAAAAAGATTAGTATTGGGCCGAACAAGCCCAACCACACACCCGCGCCCAGGCCCAGCCCGCCCGACCGGACGGCGGCGCGCGTGTGGTGATTTTTGGGTCCAATGGGTCTAACCTATTTTGCCCATAAACCTCTCCCTCTAAAACACTTGGGTACCCCTTGGGGCACACCCTAAGTACCAAACCCATGCCTTATAAACCCTTTCAAAACTTCCCACCAAATCAATGTGGGACAAGCCAATTTACAACCTTAAGGAATTTCCACCAAAACTCCATTTCCATGGAGCACACTTTGGCTTCAATTTCCCATTCACTCGGTAATGGTTTTGAGCAACCAAATATACCACGTGAATCACAACGCGGTATAGAACGCGTTACCACTTTGACCCGTGTAAATCGATGCACGGGGCCCACCTAAAAAATAGACCAAACTTGAGAAAAAATTCTGGTTTTACCCATAATTTTTCTACCATTTCCAACAGTTTGAAGTAGCCTGCCGATGAATCCCTTAATCAACCTTAACAAATCAACTCCCATGCCACTCAAAATACCAAGCTTGCCATCAAATCTCTCATTTCTCAGGCAATTAATATCTCTCTCTCTATATATACACACACAAACATATGCATATCAAGTGAATTAGGGAAATGAATTTGGTTTTGCAGATCAAGGACATGGTATTGAAGGCATCAGGGGTGTACCGGAACTGCAATCCGTGCATAACGACGACTTAGCATCAATGACACAACAAGGGCTACGTGGAGTCGTTGACGTCGGAGAGATTCCGGTACTGGAGAATAGTGAGCTCGGATTCCAATTCCATGGTGTCGAGGCAATAGGGGAAGAATATAGAGGCAAGGCTCAAAGGACTTTCGAGCAGCCATTGAAGGGAGTGAAAGTGAGATTTGGATTTAGAGAGAAAAGAAAAAGACGTAATAGGAAAGAGAGAGAGAGAAAGATGAGGTTTGATTTGAGAGAGTCAAATTTCTCTGTAATATGTAAGTGTAGGATTGAGGGATCTTAGACATTATAAAATAATATTATGAATTTCTTCCATCACTAAAAATGAGAGAAGAATCTTAAATTAATTTTCTCTTCAATTAACGGGTCAAATATTATAACGTTTAAGTTTATTTATTAAAATTTTAACAAACTAAAACGGGATAAAATACAAAAAAAAAATAAAATAAAAACAAAAGTAAAAGTAAAAATAAAAATAAAAATAAAAATAATAAATCAAATTTGAACGGGCTCTTATTTGCGATTCTGTTAGTTTTCAGTCCTACCTAAGCAGCACTGCTGAAATTATAATGATAATAATCTACAGTAGGTGGATATCCCTACAACGCACTCTTTCTTTTATTCCCTCATAAATTCCCCCAAACCAAGGAAAATATTCCACCATCCCTTCCTCTATTTCCATTTTTCTTTCTCTCTCCTGGAAATTCCTTCTCTTCTTTCGTACATCAAAGTTTGCGCATGTTAGTCTCCCTAGTTTGCCCTTCAAAGTTTGAACCAGAGGTGGGGATTCCAGTTATGAGGTCTCTGCAAACTTACCTGAAAGATTGACAATATTCCTTGTGATCCAGTAATTCCCAGCTAAATGGGTATTTATTATTTTGTTGATTTATTCAGCTCTTCTGCAGATTTCTGTTAGATTTACAACCCCACAAAAATTTCATGTGAATTTCACGAATCATGCTTATTGACATTTGAATTTCAGTTATCTCAAATGTGTGATCTGATCTGTGTGTGTGTGTGTGTGTGTGTGTGTGTGTGTGTTTGGATGGTTGAATAGACATTTTAGTTTGCATGTTGAAATTGATTACTGGTTCTGGGTTCCTATTTTATATTATTTTTGTTAGTTGAGCCAATGTGATAATTGTCTTAGGCAATTCAACGAACAACTTATGGACCTGTAGCTAATACTGTAAAATTTTCGTAAATTAGAACAGCCAAAAATTCAAAGCCATGCTAAGTTTATGAATATTCGGGTTTTCTATTTGCTCGAGGTTATTGGTTGCTACATGTGCTTGAATTGAAGTCAGTAGGATAGGGCATGTGAAGGAAAAATCCACTTCAGATGCAGTGTTTTCGGTTCCATGACCGTGCATGTTTGTGTTCTGGTGTTGGTGTGATAAAGCAGTAGCTCTTCTATTAGCTTGATAGACCCATTTCATAATTGCTTAAATTTTGTTGGGACAATTAGTGGTTTCAATTTTTCTCAGTGGGCTTGCCTCTTCACATGGGACAGTTAGTGGTCTGACATGGTATCAAGTTTCATCACCCCTGGATCTTGTTCTCTCAATAGGTTGGTCTCTTCATGTGGGACAATTAGTGGTCTAACATGGGTATCGAGTTCAAGTGTTCTCTCAGTCTATTTACCTCTCCACATGTGATATGGGGTCGCACGTGAGGAGTGTTGCTTGTTGGGTCAATTTCCTCATAGGTCAAGCTTTTGAGACAATTGATGATCTAACATGTAGTTGTGTTGGCTGGGACTCTTGAAAAGCTATTTGTTGTATTTTTTTTTTCTTCTTTCGTTTTATGCTGTTTTCATGTCATTGGTAGCTAGAATCACTTAATATGGTGTGCACGTACATGCTTGTTAAATGATAGAATTTTTATTTATGATCTTTAGATAAAGTATTGAAAATTTCATAGAAACTATCAAAGCTATTGAACCATCAAGCTTGTTCAATTTAGTTCTGCACTACTTCAAATTTTATAATTTTGCTTTATTTTAATGGTTCATTTTTTCGCCATCTTAATCTTGTTCTGTTTCTTTTGCAGTGTCCAAGATGAACTCTGCAGACTTTGTAGAGTTGTCTAATGATGACAAGATTGGTGAGTCAAGTGGAACAGATAGTAAAAAGGGGCTGGATTCTGTTTTGGGAACAACTGAATTGAAAGGGAATACTAAGAGCAAGAAAGTTTATCGGAAATCCAAAACACAATCTGCAAGACAAAAATCTGAGGAGAGCAGAAGCTCAGTTGCGCATAGTGTAAGCCGAAATGACTCCAGTGTTTTAGATCAAGGGTGTTCCACTGTTGATGAGTCAGGCCCTTCTTCTGTTCCTTCTTTTTGTCCAGCTCCAATTTGTCGGCAATTCTGGAAAGCTGGGAACTACGACACAGGACAGGGTTATAAAACCCAACTTAAAAGTATGAACCTGTCAAATATTACATTTAAAAATTGCCTGATTTATTTATGCAGACAAAAGAGAAAGGAGAATTGGGAAGGATGTCAATGTGTACATGGTCTAACTATGTGACGTGATCATCTGACTAATTATTATTACTACTATTATTGTTGTTAACATGTTGATTATTATCTAGTTTGGCTTCCAATTGTTAGATCAAGTATCAAGATGAACCCAATTTCCTTGTGGAATCTTTACTAGCAAGAGTGAGTAAATGATCTAGTGGAAATGACAATGGGAAAAACTTTAGGTACATAGGAGTAGAAAATATGATAAAGTAAATAAAGAAGCTGTATTAGAACTATATAGTTGTGTCTCTGTGCTCTGCTATTGATCAAATTGTTTCTGAGAGCACCTTTCTGAATCTGGTTTACAGATGGGAAAAATCATTTACGTGTGCACCCCATGTTCCTTCACTCAAATGCCACCTCACATAAGTGGGCATTTGGTGGTATGCTTCATTTACATTTCTTCTTTGTTTTGTTTTGTTTTATTTTTTTTTTTGACAAAATGCTGATTTCTTTGTTAATGAATATTATGTTTAATCCATTTCTTGTTGATTCTTGCTTGCAGCTATAGCAGAGTTGCTTGACAATGCTGTTGATGAGGCAAATTCCTATCTATTCCTACTTGAACTGCTCTGTTATGTCTTGAATTGAAATGTTTAGATTGGAAGAAAGTCAAAATAACCCATATATGAATCAACCTGGAAAACTATACTGTATATGTTTTATTTAGAACATAGAGTATTAAAAGTTTTTCAGGCTACACTCTTTTCTTAGATGTTTTCCTTCTGAAGATATACATTTCATAATGCTAAGTTCCCCTTTTCATTTGCATTTCCTTTTTCGTTTTAATGTGAACATTACAACTCAAGTATGTTATCTTTTTTAATGTGAAAAGAGGCTGTAGCATATGGTTCACAATTCAATTCTGGTCAAGGGTAATTTATAACTATTCAATGATGTGCATTGTGTGGAATAGATTCAAAATGGGGCTACTTTTGTTGTTATAGACAAGACTACAAATCCACGGGATGGAAATCCAGCCTTGCTCATTCAAGGTAATTATGCATTTGAAACTTCCTCGAGTATCACAGTTGGATGTTAATATAATATTGGAAACTTTCCAGTTTGTTTATTGTTCATAAACAAGGATAAAATTCTTGTTTTTGAATTTTTGTTTATCTATTTCTTCATGCTCCGGACAAGACGACGGTGGTGGAATGGATCCGAAAACTATAAGGCGTTGTATGAGCTTTGGATTTTCAGATAAGAAAATGAAATCCGCCATTGGGCAATGTATGGATACTATCTTGTTAACTTTACCTTTATCATGCTTTCCTTTCTTTTGGTACTAATTGGTTGGTTTTAGCATTTCAGATGGAAATGGGTTCAAGACAAGTTCTATGAGACTTGGAGCAGATGTTGTTGTGTTTACCCGTCACTTGAGAGAGAGGTTTGTGCACAAGAACATAACTCTTTTACCTGTCTGAATTGTTTTTGTCAGATTACTCATTTTATAATAATCTATTCAGATACCAAAAGAGAACAAGAGATGCAATAATCTATAATGAGAATGTGATCATTGATATATGTGGAATCATTTCTTGAACTGGTATTTGTTCCATAACGTAATCAAAGTAGGATTATTATATAGGTCCGTAGCTCTTGTATTCGACTTCCTTAAGGTTGATAATACTTCTCTTTTGATCAAGCCCAATATAGAAGTTTCTGGTCATCTCTGTTTAAGCTATTTGGTTATGTCTTGTTGACTTTGGAATTCCATTCAAATTGGTATTGTATTCATGACCAGGACACTGACTCAAAGCGTTGGATTCCTCTCTTACACATTTTTAAGACAAACAGGTCATGACAGAATAGTAGTACCACTGGTGAGTTGGACATTTAAGTATAAGTACCATTTTTTTTTCTTTTTCTTTCCCATAACGATTATTTCAATGTATGTTTTGCCAATTGACTATAATTGCAGAAATCTGTGCTAATTTTTCGAATTGAAAATTAGGTGTATGAATTACCTTATCCATCCGTTACACATCTGGCACGCTTGCAGACATGCCTGCAACCACCTTTTGGGGAGTTCTGTTGTGGAGATAAAAAATAATAGGCTGATAGCAACTTAACAATGTGTTGCTTTCTGGTTGTCACTGTATAAATGCGTGTGCGAACATCTATTGAGAAAAAAAGGAACTGGGTTAGTAGTCTCATGATAATCCATCAATGACTGTTTGAGAAACTGAAATTGAGTACTGCCATTGATGACCTGTTTGGATGTCTTATCTTGGCTGGTTAGAATTTTGGGTCCTGTTTCCAAATTAAATTAGGTAGACGACATTCCACAAACAGATTCATATATTCTTTGCTTTCTGCCTCACATTATGAGTGGGCTTTCCTGGCCTGCGCTTTATTCTTGCATCAGATATCCAAAGAGTCTATTTAAACATGGTTCCATGATCCATCTATCTTGACTAACTGTTGGCTTTCCTTTGGGTCACCCTACAACTTCCTATCTTCTCATGGTTAGGTATTTTTGCAAAAAATTATTACAGGTGGATTATGAATTCAATGAATCAACTACAAAATTGGAACCCATACTTTCTTATGGAAAAGAACATTTTTCATCTAATCTGTCTGTGCTACTGCAGTGGTCTCCATATCTGACAGAAGAAATAATGCTGAAGCAGGTAAGGTTCAAAACACTTTGGCTTTAGAATTTTACAGTAATAATGGTAATAGGATTAATATTAGTGATGACCATTTCATGTTTCTCATTTGCATGCTGCTTTTGCTGATGATATTTGAGATGTTGTTAAGTCTGTTAGCCTCCTTGCTTAGTGACGGAAAATAAAGAATGGGATGGGGTTTGGTTCTCAAGTCAAAAATTTGAATTAATTACGTGTGTGATAAGACTATATGAAATTTTCAAATGAACATTTAAGATTTATATGAACTCTCAAAATAAGAATAAGTATGTTTTTTCTGTTTTACTTATTTATTTGTTTGTTTTTTGTTCCTACACTAATTTTTCTCCCTGTTGTAGACATGGAACTTTTATGTTATTAGTTATGTATATAAATTTTAAACGTGAAACTACTTCCATTAGGGAACTGCCAGAAATTCTCATGTTTCTTGATGTATCAATATCTGTTATGTCTCTCCCACCATTTCAAGCTTCAATCCGTGCAATTTGATATCCTTATTAACCCGGTGGGCAGTTTGATGATATAGGGAATCATGGAACAAAGATTGTAATATACAATCTTTGGTTAAATGACAATGGGGATATGGAACTAGATTTTGATTTGGATGCGGAGGTACCTTTCATCCTTTTGCTCTTACTCCTTTCTGTTGGATCTTTTAAGTTATGTTTATCATGTAGCCTACTTGTAAGTAATACCATGTTGCAGGATATTCGTGTTATTGCAGACCCAAAGCTGCTTCAAACTGGTTGCCGTCCAAATCAAGTTTCTGACCAGCATATTGCTAACCTTTACCATTATTCACTCCGTGTAAATTTATAGTTTACATTATGAAGTTGATTAATAGAGTGGTCTCTTCTTCCCTTCATGGTTTTAAAATCAAGTTCTTTTTCAAGATACACAGGTATATTCTTCCATTTTGTACCTACGGGTACCTCAAAGCTTCAAAATAGTTCTGCGGGGACGAGTTGTCGAACATCATAATATTGCCAATGATCTAAAATTTCCTGAGTTTATATTGTATAAGCCTCATGGCGGGAACATGGAGGTTTGTATTAGCTTGTTTATGAATGTCCATTACAGTTGTCACTACTTGCATCTTATAAGTTGTTTTACATTTCTGTCACACTTGGCTGTAGCCGCTTCCTGTATGGTTTTATGGTATAATGGTTGTGTCTGTATAGTTGATTAATACTTCACAAGCTGATTAATTACAGGAACATGTTTTTTTTCAAATTCAAGTAAACAGTGATATTTTCTAAATATATTATTTTCAAGAAGAAAGAACACTATAAATGAATCAATTAAGCACGGGTACTCCAAAAATAGTGCCGTACACGCACCGGGTGCGGGTACGGGTACGGGTACGGGTACGGGTGCGGGTGCGGGTGCGGGTGCACGTGTAGCGGGTACGGCAAAAAGTAGTCGAGTACGTCTGCCTCAGTCGGGTACGGCATGGGTATGGCTCGGGTACAGAATGGGTACGCCTTTGGTATGTTTTGGGTACGGCGGGGGCAGAAATCAAATTTTCTGAAAAATTGAGGGGTACCGGAGCAATATTAAGAAAAATTTAAAACAAAAAAAGAAAAAATGTATATACGAATTTGGCCTAATCTCATCACTTTTGCCCTAATCTCATCGAAGCAAAGAGGCGACTTCGACCATCACTCTCGTCTTCGACTTCGACATAGAGATCGACTTCGACCCTCGTCTTCGACTTCGACCCAGAGATCGACTTCGACTTTGACTTCGACCCAGAGATCACCCTCGTCTTCGACTTCGACCCACGGCATCGGGTACAACTCCTTTGCCTTCAGAGAGGTATAATCTCTTCATCTTTGTTTTTTTTCTTGTTTCTTGTTTCTTCTTCAGAGAGGTATAATTTGATGTTGATGTAGAACCAAAAAAAAATTAGAGAGGTATAGAACCAAGTTATTCAATCATATTTAGAACAAAAAAAAAAAAAAAAGATCAAAAAAATTAATAAATTAGAACACAAATATATTAATAAAAAATTAGAACCAAGTTAATAAATTAGAACACAAATATATTAATAAAAAATTAATAAATTAATAAATTAGAACCAAGTTATTCCTTTGCTTGGATTATGGACTGCATTGGTGTTGGTTATGTTGAATTCAAATATATTAATATTTTTGTCTTTTAGTTTTATAGTTCTCTTTTTAGTTTTGATATTTAACTTCAATTTGTAGGTTGGATCTTTTAACCATAATTATAAAAAATAAAAAAATAATAAAAAAATATCGGCGTACCGCAGCCGTACCCTACTTTTTTGGGGTTTTGCCGTATCGGCGTACCCGTACTGTACTCGTACCCGCACCCGTGCAACGATTCATTAATTTTGACTAAAGATCTTATATCTGCTCTTTTATAGATATATAAATAGAGAACAATACTGCGTCTGTTTCAAACTTTTTTTAAATGCCTGCCTTAAATTCATGCATCACATGCTTGCTTTGTTGAATAATTGTGGTTGTTAAAAATATTTGGCAGAGACTGGACATGGTGTGGGCTTTTAGATTGACTATTATTACTAACATAAGTCTGTTCTTGTTTATTATCTAATGCTCTATTGTTTCAATCGGAAGCCCCTTCTCTCACAATGCCTGTTGGGTTTATTTTCAGGCAGTTGTTACTACTATAGGGTTTTTGAAGGAAGCTCCACGTGTAAATATACATGGGTTCAATGTCTACTATAAGAACCGTCTTATATTGGTGAGGGATATTCTCTTACAACTTAAAATCATCTCATAAGTTGTAAGATTCATTAGAGCAGAATCACTCTTCTCGATAGCACCCTCTTCGTGTTTGATGTGGTGTATATGGAGGGAAAGGAAAAGGAAAAGAAGATCCTTGAAAATGTAGAGAGCTCCATTTTCTATTTCACTGGAGCAATGGCTATTTATTTATTTAATGCTTTTTGGCAAAAAAGCCAAAAAGCCAACAAATTTAACCCCATTAGCAAAACATCACGTCATACATATCAATCAATTGCTTTTCCCCTCACAACTATCTATTCAACTAGAAAATCCATTTCAAACACTAACTTTTTTTGCCTCATAAAAAAGCTAAAAAGCCAAAAATCCACTAAAAAGGCCAAGTTCCCAAATGGGCACTTAATAGGTTTTTTGTGCTTAACTTTCATTAGTATCTTCTATGGCAGCCATTTTGGCGTGTAGTCAAGGAAACAACCAGCAGTCGTGGAAGAGGAATTGTTGGTGATAATCATTGCTCCACTTATCTTGTTACATCAAGTTTTTCAGTTTTAGTGGATAGTTGATGAGTGATGTTATAGTATTTTGTAGGTGTTCTTGAAGCAAATTTTGTTGAGCCTACTCACAATAAGCAAGATTTTGAGAAGACTTCCCTTTTTCAAAAGCTTGAAGCCCGATTAAAGGAGATGACATTGGAATATTGGTAAGCTTCCATTTGCAAGGTTTTAAGCCTTATCCCAGTGAAAATTATGGGAAGTGAATTTGGATTATTTAATTCCACGAAAAGTCAAACAGAGATGTTTTTGTTCAAACTTCAAATTGAACAATCATTTCATGACATTAAGACAAATGTAGGTGAGTTGCTTGCTAGCTGGGTTAGTTTCTAATGGCTAGATAATATCACAGGCATTTCAATGATTCTTGTTTTTATCAGCAACGATAAATTCAACTGATTTATATTTATATTTTATCAACATTAGAGTACCGAGTAATATTGTGGTAAAACTTTAATCATCATTCATCACTTTATATTGTTCAAAGTATCAAAACTCTATGATTTTGAAAATGAGTATGGAGTTTTAAGTTGGACTGGTTTCCTTGTGATGTATTTCTGATTGTTGATACTCTTAGTTCTTCTCTGTCCTAGGTATGAGTTTTGTTTTTATTTCTATTTGCATCTTATTCCTAAGGCATTTTTCTGCTGAATCTTGGTAGGAATTTCCATTGCGGATTGATTGGTTATCAGCAAATGAAAAAATCTCCACCAGCACCCAAGCCTTCTCAGGAAACACGTTCATTTAGGGCACATAGTTTCATTGAACAACCTGTGTTACTGAATCACAGGTCCTCTGTAACTGACAATGCGGGACCACTTTCTTCTGCAGTTGAATCTTTTGAAGATACGGTAGCCACTCCTTCAAAGAGGAAAGAACAAAATCCTGCAGGGGAACTCGAACATGTAAAAAGGCACACAGGATCAAGGTCCTATTCAACTGATACCCAGCACATTGGAGTAAATCAGGTTTGTTTACGATGCTGATCATGGTTCGAATCAATTGGAATGCCATCTTTTGTGCTTAGTGCCGACATTTATGGACCAAAGTTATTTATAAACCACTTATAATAAAGGGTCAGGGGGATGGTTTGTTTATTTGGTTGCCACCAAAAAGATATCTTTCTGAAATGCTGAATTGATACTCTTTTCTGTTACTGATTGAGAAGTTGGGTTCAAACATTAAATATTAAACTGAGCAATGCTAGGGACCCTAGAAAAATACCAAATATTCTGCACAATACCCACATGGGTGTGGGTCCATGTGAGTATTGTGTAAAATATTTGGTAATTCGTTCAGGGTCTCTAGCATTTTTGATAAATAAAATTAATAAATTGAGGTAAAAGTAATAAACTAACAACATTTTCTACTTCCATTGGAATGCCATATTTCAGAAGTAGTAAATTTTCCCAAGTAGTAAAAGAACACATTTGCTACACACAGCTGAAGAAACTCTATGAGAACTATCTGATGTGGTGGGGAATTTGTGTTTGGTTGTTTTTTGTGGATTGTTTTCCCTTTTTCTTTGCTAAGTGAAGTATTCTATTTGTTATTTATACGTGACTCTGTGTCCATATTCTATGCTTGTCAACCGCTTTATCTCTTTATTATTTGTGGTATCTACTGAAAGAGGTATTGGATTCTCTAATACTTGCTTGTTTGTATTGTATTGTAGCCTACCCCTGAGCATGAAAATCAGTTGCAGGACGACGAGTTTACCAGCCTGATGCAAGAAAATGAAAAGCTCCAGACACAGTAAGTACAGAACAGGTTGTAATTTTGCATGATTACTTTTGGAGCTTACTGTAGATCAGGTTGGACCATTTGGATCGTCTAGATTTACTAATTTCTATTTGTCTGAACTTGATCCTCTACTCTTGCAACGTCAACACCAGCAAGAGTTTAGGATTCACTATATAGTATGTCTCACACTATGAGCCAAAATGGCATTGGGCTTTCCTGCTTATGTGTAGTTTGAGCTAGCTTCACTTTTGGCTAGTGGTCTTAAAGCATCCGATGGATACACTAACGACTTTGTTAGTGCCAGCTCTTAAATAAGTTAGCGAGAAATTGCAATTACTTCTCTCCAATGCAGTTGCTAGCACAGCTCCAAACACTGTCAGAGACTAAACCGTTTGTTTTCTGCAGCGAGCCTCCTAGAATACTTGAGAGAGAGAGAGAGAGAGAGAGGACCTGACACAATATATCCTTTTTACTTTTGTTGTTTACACACACTTTAGTTCCTCCATTGCAGCACCCATTCACTACCTAAATATAGGAACATTTAACACACAAAATTGAGTCACACTTTTATCACTCTTTGTCAGTTAACACACATTTTAACATCTCTGTTAGAGATGCTCTTAAAGTCCTTGCTTAATCAAATTCTTCTTTTTGACCATCCCAAGTCGGTCTTGATCATCAATCTTGTTATTCACATGAGTGGATGAACTTTGGCTATAGGATAAGTTCCAGCTCAGCTTGGACTACAATTCTTTAGTTTTGAAATACCCTTGACTGTCTGAGCCCAGCCCCGACTTGCTCCCCTACCATCACTATTGCTTGAACTAAACATCTACAATTAATATGGTCCACACCTGACTTAATGTACTCTTCCTCATTTTAAATTTTGTAGATAAAACTGTTTGTTTGTGTTTTTCAGGCTATTGGAATTGGAGAGAAGCGAGGAATGTCTTACTCTAAAGGTACTTCACATTATATACAGTAAATCATTTGATGAATTGCAAATCAAAGAAATTCACATTACTGTTTTCAATCCATTATGATTTGCAAATTTGGCATTTCATGTTGTCCATTTTAAAACATCCAGCCAGCTGTAGAAAATTTGTGTAGGTCATCGTTTGACAGAAGCCTACGATCACTGTCCAAGCCCTAGCTTCAATTTTGTCAACCAAATTAAGGAAACAAAACTGCCTTTAGCTTTGGCACGGTTAGAAATGTAACTTTTGATAGTTTTCTTGTATTTCAGTTACAATTACTTTGTCAATTTTGGTGCAGGTGCGACAACTTAGGAAAGAACTAGGTGACATTCAGTCCGAGTACGCGAGACTGGTGGCTGAATCGGAATCAATGAACATAGTTAAGGATGAGAAAACTATAAATGGATAATATCTTTGGATTTTATTTTTTGTGGTAAATAACCTGATGTTTTTGTACATTGTTATCACAAAATCTATATATCATTTTGGAGTACTAAATAGTTGAGCACGTCATAGTTTTGGTTTGGGAGTTTCTAAATACACCGTTTTGTACAATTGGGTGCAGAGAGATATTTTGAAGCGTATTTTAGAACCCTTTTGGTTCCTAGCCAGCTGTGAAGTATGAGTATGAGTACTGGTATTGATACGATACGAGTATGGTAAAATCTAAAAAAAATATAGTGTGGCTATGGCTAGGTACTGCTATAATTTTTTTTTTAATTTTTAGTTTGAAGTAATGTAAAAATTAGTTAAATGGTTAAATTTGTTAAAATCTAACCTATAATTTACATTTAATACCAAAAGTAAAGGTATAAATTAAAATTAATTGTCATTATATTAAATATTTATAAAAAAAGGTCATTATATTAAATAACTTATAAATTATAATTTAATTTTAAAATTATATTAAACATAAAAATAAAAATAATAAGGAAGTCTAATGAAATTGATTTTATAAAATATTTTTTCAATTGAGGTATGGTACGGTTTAGGTATAATTAAGTATTTCTAGATACGTCAAAAATTTAGAAGGAAAAATTTAAGTATGTGTTTCGTGTATCCAGTATGTATGCAGAAGTATTATATAAAGTATCAATATTTAGGCCTCGTTTGGGAATATGTTTTTTTAGTAACTTTTTGATTTTTTTGACTAAAATGTGATGTAAAAAAAAATAGTATGTTTGAGATGATTTTTTAGCTTTTTATGAAAAGATGTGCAAAAAGTAGAGAGAAAATGAAATATTTGACTTTTTGGTATGAGTTATTGGCTTTTTAATTTTTTTAATAACTTTTTGACTTTTTAACTAAATCGGTCACTTCTCAAACAAGACCTAGAATATTAAGTATAACATATTTATCGAAGTACCTTGTTTCATAGCTAGCCAGGAATTCATGTTGTCATCTTATGTAAATGGGGTAGAATATAAATAACATCGATTTTTGGGACAAGTTCGTTTTGTGAGTTTCATTAATTGTCTATGACTTTGCATTTGTGTTTTGAAGGTAGCTGTTAATATGTTATATTACAACATAGGTTGATGTCTTTCCATAGATTTCAATTTGAGGTCGATGTCTTCCCATAGAATTGAACTTGTGACTTCACATTCCTTGGGCTATTGCCCGGGTCTAATCTTAGTTTAGATCCTAGTTTGGGTGTTTTGACAATAAGTCAAAAAAAAGTCAAAAATCAACTTTTAATTTATTTTAGGTTACATCACCGTTTACTTAAAATAGTGAAAAAAATTTAAAAAGTATAAAAATTAATTTTTAACCATCTTTTTAAAACAGTCTACGTTATCGATATCGAAATTTGGCACTATCTAAAAAAAAAATATATATATTTGACGCCATGTGAAAGGAGCTATCATAATGTAACAATGTCAAACTGTGTCATACTTGAGATAAGATTTGATAATTATAAAATTTACAACTCACATTCTCTCTCCCTCTTTTACGATAAGTTCACATATTATATTTACATTTAAAATTGTGAAGAAAAGAAATGACATTTGTACCATTGAAATACAGTTATTAAATTATAACATTTTGATATGTAATATCAAAATATGAATTTGACATTAAATGATCACACATGTTCTTGGGTTTCTCCTACCAAATCATTTTGGTTTAGGGTGGTTACTAGTCAGCAATTCCACCAATGTTAGCTTTGGTTAGGTCAACAATTAGGCATGGTTTGCTTGCTAAAGTTTTGTTTTAGGGAAATTATAGTTCGCCGCTATCTTCTTAAAATAATTACAGATTCATAAAAAAGAAAAGGGAATTTGACTATAAACCCCTTTTACCTTCCTTTCATTGTTAAAAGGACTAAGAAAAAAATTAAATTTTCTAAACCCTTTCATAATTATAAAATCTTGCATAAAGGACAAAATTTATTATTTAAATATTTTTTCAGACTATTATACCCTCAACTAAATCTTCCCACCTGCTCTACCTTCTTGGTCTCTATGACTCTGGCCAGCCAAAATCGAGTTCATCTAAGCCTAAGATTCATTCAATCTTTGACCTAGAACACTGACCTAGTTCAAGCAATCACAATCTGACCTGTGTATTTGAATTGAAGCTTAGTTTGAAGCTTTAATCTAATTTGCGTCTGTTAAGAAACCAAGGACTTCATCGCAAAATTGATCCGATTCGACAATCAACCTGAATTCAAGCTTCTGGAACTCGCGATTACGAACTGGAGTCCTTCGCGATCTGACATTGGGTTCTCTCTTGTGACTCGTTGTTTTTTGAGTCAACTTCGATGAGAACTTTGGATTTCAAATTCTAATTGGAATTGCGATGACCACGAGTTCGCAATGACCACGTGGAGAAGAGTGCGGGTGGAGTTGTTTGGTTATACATATTTTTTTAAACACAGATTTGAGTTTTGAATATATGTATATGTATATATATATATATATGTGTGTGTGTATGAGTGTTGTTGAACACATGTATTTTTTTCATTGAGATTTGTGATTGTTGATCGAGTTTTAGAAATTTTTTTTCTCAATTAGATATGTTGATTTGTTGATTAATTTGTTTTGTTTTTGTTTGTTTGTTTGTTTTTTATTTATTTTTGTTGTTTTTTATCTAATTTCATTTGACAGAACCAGAGTAAAATTTTACTCTGGTTCTATTGCTCTGTTTTTTTTCATTTGACTGAACCAGAGTAAAATTTTACTTTTATACAGAGTAAAATTTTACTTTTGTGTAGAGTCTAACATTTTACTAGTTTTTCAGAGTAAAATTTTACTTTTATACAGAGTAAAATTTTACTTTTAGTTTCAGAGTGTAACATTTTACTCTTATTCAGAGTAAAATTTTACTTTCATACAGAGTAAAATTTTACTTTTAGTTTCAGAATGTAAAATTTTACTTTTATACAGAGTAAAATTTTACTTTTATACAGAGTAAAATTTTACTCTAAAATATATAGTGAAGATGACTTAATAGGAGATGTGATAGATATGAGAGTAATATAGTAAAAGAAACAAGTTTTAAAATATTAAAGGGTTTTGAAAGTACTTATATAATTCTCGTCCTTTTGAAAGACAAATTAGATAGTGAGGGGGTATCACCAAATCCTCCCAAAAAAAACTTAAAACTTTAATTATTATAATTTGTAAAATTTATCACTGATCTGATTTTTTTTTTTTTTCAACTTATACACTGAATTGTAGTTCTCCAAGTTTTTTCACACTATATGAAACAGAAAGTTTAAGCATGAAATTGGGACGGGTGGTCCAAAGTTAAAAATGAAAATCTTGGATATTAGGGAACGGGATAATTTTTAATTAATTAATAAAATCAAATAATATTTTCCCATGTGATTTGATGGTATAAAAGGATTTTTAATTAAAAAAGAAGAAGAAGTGGTATTCACCAGTCACCTTCAAAATTTGTATATAATTAATATAGTGAAGATATAGAGCTCCACTAGTAGAGTTCTAAATAGAACTCTATTTATGTGGTAAGGTTAAAAAAAAAAAAAAAAAATTAGTACAAAACATCATATCATAGTGGGACTCATCACAATTAGAGCTGAGTAATGTTATAGACCACTAATTTACCATCACTAATACCACCACTAGTGAGGTGGTAATTAAAAAAAAAAAAGAAAAAAAAAAACAAGGCACAAAATACATGTGGCAGTGGGTACTGCCGCATCATTAGAGCCACCATTAATTAGTGGTCTAAAGCATTTTTGTTTTTGTAATTAATATACAGTGGTGATCATTAATGATACATAGCTCTAATACTAGAGCTCTAGTGAAATGAAAGAGAGGGCGAGTAGAGAGAGATAGGGAGAGGAGTGTGGGCTCCCTCTTCAAATGAAATTCTTCACATTATTAGAGTTACATTAGAGCTCTCAAATTAAAGCTCCCAAACATTATTTATAAAAAAAATCAAAACATTACATCAATGAGTGGAGCACACCCATTAGAGCTCTTGATTTAGAGTTCTCAAATATTTTTTATATATTGGAATCCCTTGACTGTCGCTGGCTGAGTGGCTGTTTAATACTTTTGTTATAAAATATAATAATATTATCATGTTTTTGTATATATTAAATTGTATTTATTATTTTATTTGTTAACACAATATTTGTATAATCTCTAATATTATTCTAACAATTAAATGGAAACATCATATGATAAAATAAAATTGTAAAAATAAATGATTATTGCTCTATAAAATCCAAGCATTATTTAGCATAAGCTAAATAAGTATATTTATTTGGGTCACATTATTTTTTTATTTTTTTTATACATCTTTTTATAAAAATTTAAAAAATATATTGTCAAAATTAGAAAGAAAAAAAATCGAATTAAAACCTAACTCAAAAATTACTTAACTGATGAGTTACCAAATCCTGATTGGCTTTGGCAACCCGAATTGTCCATTCTGATCAACATCACTAGAGAGAAGAATTGGACTGCACTCAACTCTATATATGTTATTATTATCAAGTTGGTTTCTTCATGCAATCTTATAAATGTATTGGCAGTTGTCTAATTGGAAAAAAAATCCACGCTAAGTACACACACAAAAAAATAAAAAAATATTTACATAATATGATACATATGTAAGATAAAAATATACAACCCATATAAGTGAAAACTATATGTCACGTTACAAACGATTCACTTTTATAAAAGAAAAGTTTTGTTCTTATAAAAAATCTAAACATGAAATATTATAAGAATGATGTGATAATAATATTTTTTATTTATAAATAATAGTCATTTTCAGTAATGATAGTTATTTATATAAAACATCACTCATAAATTTATCTACAGAGACGTGACAAAAAGTATTAGTTGATTGATTTCTAAACCAATCAATAATTGACATTTAACCATCCACATTATTGAAAATAAATTTATAATTGATATTTTAAGGAACTTAAGCATTACACTCCTTTGTTTTTAAGTAAAAGGTTCACCTTTAGTCATATTATTTTGTACAAAAAAAAAAAAAAATATATATATATATAATTTATCTATCTATATATTATTCTTTTTTAACGACTTGAATAATAGTCCAAGCGATCTGAACACTTAAATGTCAAAAGTGTGATGTTTTAGTTTCGAATTTATAGACATACATGAACTATGCTATAATATTTTACTTATATCCACACACATATATATACATATATAATCATACTTTTTTTTTTGGTGACAAAATTCACCTCCTCAAGGCTTCTAGTTCTAGCTAGCTTACGTGCATTTGGGTTCATATAACACCCTCACCAGAAGACTCATTGCAACCTTAAACTTCCCACATTACAACAAAAATCAATACAATGAGAGAGAGACAGAGAGAGAGAGAGCGCTTTGTTTATGAGTGAGGGAGAGAGAGAGCGCGCTCTTTGTTTATGACCCAATAATAATTCAAGACTCTGGTCTGTTTCAGTGTTGGTTGGTGGTGTGCAAAATTTGCATGCTTTATGAGGGCTGTGTCACATTTATGATCTATCAGACAAAAATTCACAGTTAGCTAATTATAATTTGTACGCAAACATCCTTGTCCCCACAAAATTGTGTTAAGATTGTTTTTTTATCTAAGTACTAAATATCCTGTTCGACCGATTTTATCACACGGTATCTCCCAAAAAAATTTTATTTTTTATTTTTATTGTTAAAAAAAAGTGTAAAAAGACTAGAAATTCTCAAGTGGTGGTAAATTAATTAAATAGTATGAACTCGACTTGTGTTTTGACTTGTTAAAAGTTCGTTCGAATTTGATTTATTAAATAAATAAATTAATTTTTAATACATTTTGAAATTTATTAAAGTTTTCAAATTAAATTTGAACAATCAATTACACGTTTGACTGAATTCATTAAGTCTAAAACTATATAACAAATACCAAATTACTCGAACTCAGTTAAGCAAAAATTCATTTGAAATTGATTCGAAAGTTTAACAAATAAGACTTAAACCAATTTTAAAACTTGTTAAAATTTTCAAATTAAAAGACTCGAACTCAGAACTTGATAACCACCAAACCAATTTGATTAAACCCGCCACAGCTAGAGGGTGGTCCGTATTTAGCATGCATCCATCTCAGTTGTTGCACATTTATGAAACTTAACAAAACCGGTTAAAATAATTGAAAATCAATTTAAGGAAAAATCTAAAGCCAAAAGATGCCAAAAGGATGGCCACATGCAAGCTGTTAGAGAGAAAAGTTAAAATTTCAAATGTTTTATGAACTCATTTGCTTCGTTGAATATTGTGTGAATAATTTTCCGATCACACTGCCAACTTAATTATTCAGTTGGAAAGTACTGACAGAATAGATGACACTTGACTGACCTGCAATAGAAAGAGAAGATACCGGCGGTGGTTCGTCCACTCGGGAACACTCCGACGATCAAGTCAGTATATCTCTCAAAGATAATCAATAGTGCTAAACTCACTGTACTGAATATAAATTGCGTATCTTAGACCCATCGGGGGTGCCTCTCTTTTATAGTTAACTCAATCTTTGTCCTACTAGAAGCCTAGCTTCAATAGACTCTTGCTCAGTGCTTTTCTTAGACTCTTCAAGAGATAAAGATAAACTTCCTAAAAGTGTTATCCTTATCCATGCTATAATCCTTCCTTGTTCTAGGACTCTTGTCCCTTATCCGCTTATCTCGGATTCCGATATCTTCGGAGATAACCTCGGCCTTGCCGAGATTACCTCAGCGTCATGACCTGGACACGTGGCACCTCGGCTGACACGTCGGCGTCACCTTGGCCACATGTTGGGACTCAGAAAATATATCCCCACAACTGCCCCCTAGGTTCTATTACCTCGGCAATCTGAGGTGATGAAACCTATATCGGTACTTCTTGCCAGTACATCGGCTTATGCCGAGCTTATCACTATAGGCCGACATGTCTTTTTAAAGATCAAGATTTCCAAGAACTTCTTCACGCGCATGAGCTGTCATGGATAACAAGTTAACCGTTTTTAGCCACGCGTCTTTTTCTTACTAGATCGGACCTGATACGCGTCTATAAATCAAATCTTTCTCACGTGCGCCGTCTGGCGCATACATTCTTCTAGGCATATTTATGACCCTTTTGCCACCGTTTCTGTTTTATCAAAATTTCTTTCTTTTTCTTGTCTTTTTCACTTTTTATTGTTTCTGAAGTTCTTTCTCTCTCTAGCTTTTGAATACGCCATTGTTCAAGCTTCCATTGCTCTGCAACTTGCTCCGTTTGCCACCTCCGGCGTGATTTCCACCGATCTTCCGCCTCCGCAACCGTCGTTAGACTTCGGCAATCTTCATTCCGGCTTTCCTCTTTCTGGTAAGCCGCTATTCCTCCTAGTTTTATTTCTTGTTGCTCTTCAAAAAGTTTTACTTCATTATTTGGTCGCCATTGCTGTTTAACTAAGTTTTTAATTTATGAATCTTGTATCTGAATACGTTTATTTCACAACCTTACTTTTTGCCCATGTCTTGAGTATACGCACTGTTCACAACTTTTTTTGCACTTTTGCCATTGTTCTTGACTTCATTCCATTTGTACTTGCGATGTTCTTGATAGTCCATATTTGTTCTTGAATCTGAATCGTATTCTTGTTTCTGTTTGCCGTGTTTTTCCAGATTCTCGTCTTCAATCCTTGCTTTCATAGATCTAGGTTTGGGATTTGCTTGTAGAACCCTCGATTATTAGGAAAAACTGAAACTATTTCTCCAAATTCTTACCCAGCACATACTTTAGGTTTTTGCCGAGGTCCCAGTACCCTTTTAGAACACCTCCATTCTGAAATCCAGTTCCTTCTAGCTAGGCCGATATCATGGGTATGTGGAAACATAGGGTAGATACTCCGAGCAAATTAGATCACTTTAGGCGTGAGTTTGACATCCCTGCCGACGTCCATCTGAGGTTGGCTGGGGAGGAAGACTCTATCATGCCCACAGCTGATTCCATACTCCTTCCTGTTGTAGCTTTCATCGAGTGCGGACTTCGGCTCCCACTCAATATCCTTTTTCGTGAGGTCATTCACTACTATAAGTTGAACCCAATGCAACTTGCCATCAATTCCTATCGAGTCATTAATGGCATAATAACCTTAGCCAAACAAGAAAACACTAGGATCACCTTAGCCGATATCCAATACTGTTACACCATGTGTGGCCTCAAAAAAGATACGGGCTACGTTTATTACCTTAAACCGAGGTCCACGGAGTACAAAATCGTAGCCGACCTCCCTGACTCCAACAAGGGAGCTGGGGATGACTATTTCATTACCTCGGGGAACTGGGAGTTTGCTCCAGACAAGGACCTCCATCTCTACCCTCTTCCTCGAACCGTTTTTGTAGAGGGCAATGGTAAGAGCCCTGCGCCCATACTTACTTGTTTTAAAAGTTTTTTTCCAAAGTCTTTAATTCTTTATCTGCTTCTAACGTCTGCTTTGCTTGCAGCTCTTCCTCAGCCACCAAAGGGCTTCCGTCAGTTTTTCTTTCCCAGTAAAGACTTGAGGAAACTTTTGGATCTGCCAGTTCTCAAACGGAAGGCCCCTCTGCTTCTCAACTTCATTCCTACGTACAAGTCAACTCTTCCCGACGTCCCTAATAAGAGGAAGAAGAAGAGTCTGTCTCCTCCTTCTGCCACAACTCCTCAGATTACCTCCACATCTCAGCAAGATCAAGGATCGACCTCTGATCCGGCCGAGCAGCCGTCAACATCGGCTCCATACCTGATCTCGATATCCCAACGCTAGCGCCGGCAACGTACCGTTTTTTCTGCCGAGATGGGCCGTCAAAAAATAGTTGCCAAAGATCTCTTGGCCGGTATCCCATCATCCATTGACGCCCCACCAGCATAATCTCAGCCCCCTGTTAAACTGAAAAGAATAAAGAAGGCTCAACCAAAGGCGAATGTAACAACCCTCATCACTGATCACTGATTGACCATTGATTACTGATACTGTCACTGATTACTGCTAAACTGAGACTGACTGAATTCTGAAACTGATCGATCGACGGTATCTGTTTAAATGCATGTCTATCTGTTTGACTGTTGAACAATCTGTTCATGTTTTAATGTTTAAATTGTGAATTGAAGGCCTTATCGGCGGCCGAACCGGAAACCGATTAGTGTTTCATGATCATCATAATTTATGTGATGTTATAGTGTAATTATCTGAAAACTGATTAGGTATGATTAAAGTAGATTAAACGAGCCAATTCCATGGTTTGACTTATTTACTAACTTGCCACTCTAGTGGCCCACTACATGATCAACCTTTGAGCCTTAGTATACACTTAAGTACACATTTGCTCTGCTTATTCCTTGCCTTTGCCGACTAGAGAGAGAGAGATAAGGGAGAGAGTTGGATTTCATCTCATTTTGCTTGGTTTTTCTTGGAAATTAAGGGGATTGAAGTATAGATTTCATATTTAAGCTTTTACACTTGATGTACAAGACTTAGGTAAGGATTTAATCTTCTCATTCTTGTATTCAAGCTAGTTCTTGCATGTTCCATGTTAATTGAAGAGTTGAGTCAAGAATTGGCCTCTTAATGTTGAATTGAAGCTTAAGGCTTGCATGCATGTGTGTATTTTGAAGTTTAGAGGTTGTAGTTCATAATTCCTCACATGCATGTTCATATTATTGTCAAAGTGCATGATTTCATCTTGTTTTAAGAAGAATTGGCTCATTGAGCAAGTGTTTGAAGTGTTAAGGTTGATTGAATTCATGGTTATTGCATGTTCATCATGTTCTTGAAACTTGGTTTGAAATCATGTTTAATTGAACTACCTTTGGGCTTTGATTTCTCAAATTGATCTTTGAAACATGTTGTATTATGAGTTTTGAAGTGTTTTCCAGAAAATTAGCCCAAAAGGATCGAATTTGATGCATTGAAACTTGATTTGAGCATTGGAGTTCAAATCTGGATTTTCCAGATTTTGGTCTCTCGCTCGAGGCGGGGAAAGTGGCGCTCGAGCGGGGAATTCGAGCTCCCAGCATCTTGCACTGTTTTACAGTCCACTCGAGCGGAGTAATGTACGCTCGAGCGGAGACCTTTGTCAGCATGTCCGCTCGAGCGAGAAAACCCACGCTCTAGCGGGACCTCTGATTTTCTGAAAATGTTTTCTGAGTGCATCTTTGCATCCTCATCTCATTCTAGGCATTCTTAGGCCTAGTTTAAGACATCTTAATGAGGATATAGATGTAGAACACACCAAGGCAAATTAGGGGTTAAGTTATTATCTTTCCCAACTGTGTAGCTTAGTGTGTGTTCGATCTGTTGACTGTGTAGGGTTGACTTCCGAGGAGACGCTCTAGCTTATTATAGCCCAGAACTCTGTGAGTAACATTTGTGTAAAGATATGTTCAAAATGATTATCTTCTGCACAATTAAACTGAACTGTTTCTGAACTGTTATTGTTAAGTGAATGAATGTATGTCCTATATTCTGAACTGTATTGTGGCATCCTTAGCAACTACTGTTACTGACTATTACTGTTACAGAGATCTCTATCGGTTCCCATGTTGGAACCACTACTGTTTACTGATATGATGGCCATCATTCACTGTTTGGTCTATTAAGACCTGGTCTGTTAAGACCTACTGTACTGTTTAGCTATTGGATGTACCACATATGACTGTAATAATCTGTGAAACTTGGAGCAAAGTACTGCACGGAACTAAGTGCTACAGAGTGAGCCACCTCTAGAGTCTGTGCGAGACACCTCTTGAGTCCATAAGAACTGTACTGTTTTCTGAGATGCTACTATTACTGTTACTGTTATTGTTACTGCTACTGTACGGCTATTATTACTGTTACTGTTACTGTTACCGTTACTGTTACTGCTACTGTACTGCTACTGTACGGCTACTGTTACTGTTACTGTTACTGCTACTGTATGGCTACTATTACTGTTACTGTTACTGCTACTGTACGGCTACTATTACTGTTACTGTTACTGTTACCGTTACTGTTACTGCTACTGTACTGCTACTGTACTGTTACTGTACTATTACTATATTGTTACCGTTACTGCTACTGTACTGCTATTGTACTGACACTGCTACTAGTACTGCTAACGGATGTGCCACGTACGGTTACTATGATTTCTAAATGACTGTTACGGCATCAAATATGAGCCACAAACTGACTGACCGATGTACTGAATCAATGAACTGTTTTAAATATTGAAAAGACATTCATCATAAACCTCTTTACGTATTATGTTATTCACTAGGCTTTAGTTCACTGCTCATATATATATGTAGGTGTTCAGGCACTGGACTGCTACTAGGAGCGTCAGGCTAGCTTTTGTTTTGTCAGCCAACCACTGTGCCTCACTGTGAGGTTCCAGGCCGTTCAAGCTTCGGCTTTGGGGTGTTTTAATATTCCTCGTCTGTCTCTGTAACTGTTTTGTTTACTGTATAGACTGTATAGACTATTACTGTACTGTTAATAGGGATTAGATCCCTGTTCTGAATGATTGTACTTGTATGTGTAGACTGTCACAGCTCATTGGACATTGTTTATTTACTGTATTGGCTTCCGCCAGGCCCTGTACTCTGTTTTACTGGATTACTGTTAGGCAGGCCTTCGGTAATCTCGGATTACTGGCCGGTTACGGTGCTAAACCCATAGGGCCGGGTTTGGGTCGTGACAGCGAAGGTGACTCAGATTGATACTCAGGATACTTTGCCAATTTCTAAATTGGCTGAGAGCGATAAGTCCCAATCTGCTGCCGAGAAGAGGCGTGCCGAGGCCCAACCATCCGATTTCCCAAAATCAAAGAAGCCGAGGTCATCCAAAACAACCACCTCGGGGTCTTCAAAGCATGATGCCCCCTGGGCCCCTCAAATCACACTGGAAGATAAGCTAGTTATGGCTAGTGACAGTGCTGAAGATATTAACGTCAGCGTTGCCCTTAGTACCGCTCTGCTTCTTCCCGGCGATCTCAACAAGAACGCCGAGTTGAGCGAGTATGAAAACTATGCACTGATGCTCCAGCATTCTGTTCAGGTAAGTCTCTTTATTGGGAATTTTTCCTTTCTGTTTCTTCATTTACACACTTAGAATACTTTCTAATAATTTATGTTTACTTTCAGGCCATCCAGCATGCACATTCTTTCTCAGTATAATCTTTCCAGAATCGGGAGAAGCTGGTCGAGAAGAAGAGGGAGGTCTCTAGTCTGCAGAAGACTAACAAAAATCTGCAGTCAAAGATGAAGACTTTGGAGGATCAGGCCGAGGTCGCTATCAAAGCCAAGGACGATGCCAAAGAAAAGGTTGGTGCTGCTAAGGCGATAAACAAAGTCCTTCAAGCCCAGCTGAAAGAGGCCGAGGACAAGATGGCCGAGGCCCAAAGGGAGCTTCAAGACGCCCTGGCCACCAAAGAGGCCGAAGTCAAGGTCGCCGACGAGAAGGGCTACAACGAAGGGGTGGCCGACGTCACGGCGGACTATGAGAAGCAAGTGAAGCAGGCATGCAACAAGGGTTTCATCCTTGGATGGATGTCTCTTCTAAAAAAGCTTAAAGTTGCCGAGGACTCGCCTTTCAGGAGCGCCGATGCCATTCCTCTTCCATTCCCTCCAACTCCAACTCAGTCTGATGATGACTCTGAATCTGAGGAGGAAACTTTAGTGAGGAAATCAAAAGACGTTGCTGGGGCCAAGTTTCTTCCTCAAAATGATCAAGTCCTAGACTTGACTTAAGATGAGCAGGTAGAGGAGGTCCCTAAGGAAGTTACCACTGAGCAGGCATCGTTGGACGTGTCTCTCGCCGACAAGAGCCTTGATCAGACCCTTCAAGAGATTGATGCTGAGCTTGCGGCCGAGAAGGTGGCCGAGATGTCCTCCCAGCAGTCTTCCGAGATCCAGACCCAGCCTACTAATGATGCTGAGGAGTCTTAGTTTTGATGTCTTTTTCCTTTGTTTCTTACACTTTGTACTTCTTTATTTTTAAGACAATGTAAGCTCTTCATATGGCCGACGTGCCTTTTAACGAATACAACTTCCTTCTTTCTTGAATGCTTGTGTGTTTGTCTTCTCTTTATTACTCTTGTATGACTTTCATACTTAGAATAATTTGCATATCTTTAATATATACTTCAATCTTGTGCAACCTTCTCGGGGTGACATACCTCGGTTATATAAACTGACGATTTACTTCGGCAAGTATCCAAGTACCTTTCTTGGCGTGACCTCGGTTTCAACTTGTAAATTTTTCTCAAATTTCAACAAGTGTTTAACATCATCTCAGTATTAACTTTAACTTGTAAACTTTTCTCAAGTTTCAACAAGTGTTTAAATATTATCTTAGTTTAACTTCAACTTGTAAACTTTTCTCAAGTTTCAACAAGTGTTAAACATCATTTCGGTTTAACTTCAACTTGTAAACTTTTCTCAAGTTTCAACAAGTGTTAAACATTATCTCGGTTTCACTTCAACTTGTAAACTTTTCTCAAGTTTCAACAAGTGTTAAACATCATCTCGGTTTCACTTCAACTTATAAACTTTTCTCAATGTTAAACATCATCTCAGTTTAACTTCAACTTGTAAACTTTTCTAAAGTTTCAACAAATGTTAAACATTATTTCGGTTTAACTTCAACTTGTAAACTTTTCACAAGTTTCAGCAAGTGTTAAACATCATCTCAGTTTAACTTCAACTGGTAAACTTTTCTCAAGTTTCAACAAGTGTTAAACATCACCTCGGTTTAACTTCAACTTGTAAACTTTTCTCAAGTTTCAATAAGTGTTAAACATCATTTCGGTTTAGTTTCAAATTATGAACTTTTCTCAAGTTTCAACAAATGTTAAACATCATTTCTCTTCTCTCTGCCCCCTAATGTGAACCTAAGTTCCACTTGGGGTCTCATTATGCATGTATGCCAGAAACAACGTTATGTATCTTTATCAGTCACAAATGTAGAAGAATTGTGCTAAGATTTTATTCATTACGTCGGCAAACAACAAAGAAAATCTAATGATAGAAAAACTTCATATTACAAGTATTCTAGGGTCTTGGCAACTCTTTGCCCTCACTATCTTTAAGCCGATATGCCCCATTGCCCAATACCGAAGTGATTCTGTGGGGTCCTTCTCAGTTTGGGCCAAGCTTGCCCTCTCTGGGATCCTTCTTGTTGCCGACGACTTTTCTCAAGACTAGATCGCCGACTTGGAACTTCCTTGGGTTGACTCTTCTATTTTAAGCTCTAGCAAGTTGCTGCTGGTAGGCTGCGAGCTGAATTGCAGCCCCTTCCCTTCTTTCTTCTAGTAGATCCAGATCTCGGGTTAAGAGTATATCATTAGTCCCATTCTCTACTCCCTGGGTTCTGATTTCAGGGATGTTGACTTCAAGCGGAATGACAGTTTCTGTGCCATAGGTCATGGCAAAGGGGGATTCCCCCGTTGATCTTCTCGGCGTAGTCCGTTATGCCCAGAGCACATTTGGTAGTTCATCCACCCACTTTCCTTTTGCTGCCTACAGCTTCTTCTTTATTCCATCTAGGATAACTTTGTTGGATGCTTCTGCTTGTCCATTGCTTTGAGGAAAGCTTGGGGATGAAAAGTAGTTCTTTATCTTGAACTTTGCACAGAAGTTCTTGATCAGCTTGCTGTCAAATTGTGTTCCATTATCAGCAACTATTGCTCTCGGAATTCCAAATCTGGTGATGATGTTTCTCCATAAAAATTTCTTCACGTCTATATCTCGGATCTTGGTTAGGGGCTCAGCTTCTATCCACTTGGTGAAGTAATCTGTTGCTACCAGCAGGTACTTCTTTTGTCCAGTTGCTTGGGGCAGTTACCCAATGAGATCCATGCCCCATTGGGCAAACGGCCAAGGACAGGATACTGGGTTAAGGTCTGCTGCTAGCTGGTGTATCAGTGGTGCAAACCTTTGGCATTTTTTACACTTCTTAACATAGGCTTCTGCGTCCTTTTGCATGTAGGGCCACCAATACCCCTGGGTAATGGCCCTATGAGCTAGTGATCTGCTCCCGGTGTGGCTTCCACAGATTCCTTCATGTATTTCGTATAAAAAATTTTCAACTTATGATGGGTGTACACACCTTAAAAGGGATCCAGTGAAAGATCTTCTGTAGAGATGTCCTTCTGCTGTTAGACTGAATCTTGCCGACTTCAATCTGATCTTGTGTACCTCTTTGTGGTCATCTAGCAGCTTTCCTTCTTTCAAGAATGCAACAATTGCATCCATCCAGCTTGGTCCCATGTCCACACACATTACTTCACGCTCTGTGCTCAGTGGTTCGATGCTCGGGCCTGACAAGTATTCGACCATTATCGTCTTTGTTTTTCTAGGTTGTATTGCACTGGCCAGATTGGCTAGTGCATCGGCGTGACTGTTATCATCTCGGCTAACCTGATGTAATTGGCAATTCTGAAACAAAGCTACTAACCTGTTGACTTCCTTTGCGTAGGCTGACATCCTTTCATCTCGGGCTGCAAATTCGCCCATTGTTTGGTTGACTATGAGCTGTGAGTCATAGAAGATTATCACTTCAACTGCTTCTGCTGCTACCGCCAGCTTTAGTCCTACAATCAATGCTTCGTACTTTGCTTCATTGTTTGAGGCCTTGAACCCCAATCGAATGGACTGTTCCAATACTTCTCCATTTGGAGATACCAGTACTACTCCTGCCCCCGCTCTTTGCCGGTTTGAGCTCCCATTGACAAACAGTCGAAAGGAGTCGCCGATGTAAATGCTGCAGGGTCTGAGTTTTTCCTTTTTTCTTTGTTCTGTTACATTTGGCTGGGATTCTTCTTGCTTGCTTGGACATCGTTCACCTCGGCTCAACGGAGCCCGATGTGCGATGGATTTTGGTGTGAACTCGGCCACGAAGTAGGCCAAAACTTGGCCTTTGATTGCTGTTCTGGGTCTGTACTCCAAGCCATATTGTCCTAAGGCCACTGCCCATTTGGCTATTCTTCCTGTCAGGTCTCCTTGTTGTAGCAAAGACTTCAAGGGGTGTTCTGTTAGCACCACAATTTTATGGGCCTGGAAGTAATGCTTCCGTTTCTTTGAAGCCATTACTAGAGCCAGTGCTAATTTTTCTAAGGGTAGATACCTTGTTTCTGCATCGGCCAGGGTTTTGCTTACATAGTAAACAACCCTTTGCTCCCTTTTTTCTTCTCGGATTACCGCTGCGCTTACTGCGTGTTCTGAGTCTGCTAAGTACAGAAACAACTCCTCCCCAGGTTCTGGATTTGAAAGAACTGGAACTTTGGTCAAATATTTCTTCAGGTCGGCCAAGACGGCCTCGCATTCTTCTGTCCATAAAAAATCTGTGGCTTTCTTCACTAAATTGAAGAAAGGTTTGCACTTGTCTGAGCTTCTACTTATGAACCTATTCAGGGCTGCGGCCCTTCCAGTTAACATTTGTACCTATTTTGCCGACGTCGGGCTCTTTAATTCCAAGATGGCTTTAATCTGATTTGGGCTGGCCTCAATGCCCCTTTCTAGTCACCAGGTATCCTAAAAACATACCAAATCTCACTCCAAATGCACACTTCGCTACATTGAGTCGGAGTCGATATGTTTTAAGGCTGTCAAAGACTGCTTTCAGGTCGGCCAGATGACCTTTAGGTTCCTTGGTCTTCACGACCATGTCATCGATGTAAACTTCCACCGTTCTGCCAATCAGGTGTTTGAACATCTTGGTTACCAGTCTTTGGTAAGTTGCTCCTGCGTTTTTCAACCCAAAAGGCATCACTCTGTAGTAGTACAGATCTTTTGGGGTAATAAATGCAGTCTTCTCCTCATCTGGGGAATACATGGCTATCTGATGGTATCCCCTGTAGGCATCCAGGAAGCTCATCCTTCCATGCCCCGAAGTGGCGTCTACCAGCTGGTCAATCTTGGGTAGAGGAAAACTGTTTTTGGGACAGGCCTTGTTCAGGTTGGTAAAGTCCACGCAGACCCTCCATTTACCGTTCTTTTTCTTCACCACAACTGTGTTTGATAGCCATGTCGAGTAATTTACCTCTCGAATGGCCCTGGCCTCCAGAAGTCTATCTACTTTCTCTTCCACTGCTTCGATGTGTATCAACATCGGTCTTCTTACTCGTTGGATCACTGGTTTTGTCGACCTATCAACATTTAGTTTATGGTAAGTGACCTCGGGGTCAATGCCAGGCATCTCATAAGGTGTCCAAGCAAACACCTCAATATTTGCTCTAAAAAAAGCTTCCAACGCTTTTTCTTCTTCTTCGGCTAAGCCCGAGCCGAGAAGAAAGAAGCGTTCTTCATCCTTTTCCTAGATGAGGATTTCTTCAGTGCTTCTTCACTATTCTTGGTTGGCTCCTTGCCGACATCCTCTAAGACCTCCACGTCTTCGACTTCGATCTCTGCCTTCTCTGGTTCTCTTGTGCTGTAGGTGGATTTCATTGTTGCCATGGAGCAATTCTTTGCCTGCAGCTGATCTCCTCTGACCTCTTCAATCCCATGCTCTGTTGGGAACCGCAATAGTTAATGCCAAGTTGAGGGAACAGCCCTTATTGTATGCAACCATAGTCTTCCCAAAATGATGTTGTAAGGGGAGGGTGTGTCAATTACGATGAACTCTGTTGTTATCTTCCTGGTGCCTGCCTGCACCTCCAAGATGGTTGTTCCTAGTGGCTATGTCGGCGTTCCATTGAACCCGACCATTGGGCTATTGGATTGCTCCATATCGTCTGGGTGAAGGCTAAGCTCCTTGTAACATCGGACGTACATGATGTCACAAAAGCTGCCTTGGTCAATCAGGATGCGCCTTACTTGGCATTTCCTAACTTGGAGGGATACTACCAAGGCATCATTATGTAGGTTCTGCACCAATCTCAAGGTTGGCTTCAGAAAAGGACACTACTGGTCCTTGGCATTCCTCTGCCCGATGTCTCTTCTCCCTAACTTGGTAGACATGCTGTAAGTGCTTCACTTTCTGGGTCTCCCCCTTGATCTCGTTTTCGCTGACCTTTGAGTGAATTACATTAATTACCTGAGGTCCTCTTGCTTGGGGTTGTTGTGCTGGGGGAGGTGGAGCTGCTGTCGCTTGAGGCAATCTTGTCTGTTCTTCCCATGTTCTGGCCTCATCGACAAGGTCTCTCAGATGACCTTGCCTCACTAGGTCTTCCAAGTGTGTTTTCAGGGCTCTGCAGCCCTGAGTCATATTCCCGTTTTCATTGTGGTAAGCACAATGCCTGCCAAGGTTTCTTCCCATGAATTCTCCTGGTGCCTTTGCTGGTGTTCTAAAATAGGGTTGATTCCGAATTTGATCCAGGACTGTGTGAATTGGGATTCGGAACACAGTTGTCACTGCCTGTGTAGCCCTTAGTTCTGTCTCTTGCTTGCTCGATCCATTGCTACCTCGGCCTCGCTTCGGCGAGCCATTTCCCTTATCTTGCTTTGTCTCCCTAGTCCCCGATGTATCTTCCTCGGCTCTGGCATACTTCTCGATCCTTGCCATGAGCTCTTCTATGCTTTTTGGTAATGTCTTTGCCAAAGATTTTCGTAGTGGGCAGTCGTCTTTTAGGCCATTCTTGAAAGATACGACCGTCACCTCTTGATTACACTCTGGTATTCGGTTGAACACCACATAGTATCTTTTTGCATAGGCCCTTAGGCCTTCATCCTTACTGATCTTCAGGGCCATCAATGCGTCCACCCTCAATGGCTGCAGTTTGTTTGTCACGAACCTGGTCACAAACATCTCGGCTAGGCCTTCCCAATTTTTTATGCTTCCCTTTGGTAATTTGTGGAACCAATCTGATGCAATCTCCCCAAAAGATGAGGGGAACACTTTGCAGAACAACGACTCGTTCCCACTATATAACGCCATTGAGTTCAGGTATAACCCAACATGAAAGTTGGGGTCTGACTTACCATCGTATATTTGGAACCTCGGCATACTGAATCTCTTCGGCGTCTCAAATTTGTCTAACTCCACTGAGAATGGTGTTCTCGGTTTATTAGGGAAAGTTACCTCGGCATCGGCATTCTGCTGCTTCCTCTTAAGGTAATCTCTCAAGTCTTCTTTGCTCCGCCCAGGAGCTCGGCTATCTTTTGACTTCAGTCTTTTCGGCATACTATTCTCAGCTTCATGGTGTGTCCTTTTCGATCTTTCTCCGTGAGTTGTGTCGAAGCAGAGTGCCTGCCCCTGAACATGCCGATGTTCTTTGGGGTCTGCCTCTTTGGCGCGATGCGTCCTTCGCGACTTTTCTCTCCTCGACTCTCCTCGCCTGACCTCCCTAGAAGGCCGATGAGAGTGTTTTTCGCTTCTGGTGTGTTGAGGGGTTATTGGGATTGTCTTCTGCCCTCCCTTCTGGGCATTGGCCGCTGGAATCGGCGTGTCCTGCAGCAGGTATGGTGGCTGCATGACATTGTTTTGCATAATAAAATTGACGACCGATTGCAGGTCTGCCAATTTGTTTTCCATCTCTTTTACCTTTTCTTCTCTCCGCAGGCATCTGTCCTTCTATACCTGGAGGTCATCCTCATTGTAGTACCCACTTCGATCTGGCTTCTTTGGTACGTCGCCATTCTGGCCGACATCTTTCTTGCTGTGATTCTAGTCACGAGTTTCCGTGTTGCGGTTGTCTCCTTCGATGTTAAGGTCGATAGGTCTGCTACTCCCAGCAGGAGTGTCGTCCCTAATCTTTTTCTTCTGTCCGTCACTGGCCATCTACTCTCCTTTCTTTCCCACAGATGACGCCAAATTGTGTAAGTGGTTTTCCGATCATACTGCCAACTTAGTTATTCAGCTGGAAAGTACTGACAGAATAGATGACACTTGTCAGACCTGCAACAGAAAGAGAAGATTCTGGCGGTGGTTCGTCCACCCGGGGGCACTCCGACGATGAAGTCAGTATATCTCTCAAAGATAATCAATAGTGCTAAACTCACTGTACTGAATATAAATTGTGTATCTTAGACCTATCGGGGGTGCTTCTCTTTTATAGTTAACTCAATCCTTGTCCCACTAGAAGCCTAGCTTCAATGGACTCTTGCTCAGTGCTTATCTTAGACTCTCCAAGAGATAAAGGTAAACTCCCTAAGAGTGTTATCCCTATCCATGCTATAGTCTTTTCTTGTTCTAGGACTCTTGTCCCTTATCCGCTTATCTCGGATTCCGATATCTTCGGAGATAACCTCGGCCTTGCCGAGATTACCTCGGCGTCATGACCTGGACACGTGGCACCTCGGCTGACACGTTGGCGTCATCTTGGTCACGTGTTGGGACTTAGAAAATATATCCCAAAAAATATTTTGGTCAAAAGCAATAACCACATTTGAAATTTCAATCTCTCATATAAATAAGAAAAAAAAAAATTGTAAATAAATTCTACATATAAATCATGACTCCAACATAATGGTCAACCATCAAATTCCAATACCAACTTAACTAAATTACCTTAAACCAAAAATTGAACGGAAGGGAGCAGGTAAATCTGAAACGGATTTCAGTGCATATGGATCCATAATCGAGCTCATTTATCAATCAACTGAGGAAACAAAAAGAGAAAATCTATTTATCTTAAGCTTGTGTTCATTTAATATATAACAGTAAATACTATAGGATAATCACTTCAGAAACACATAATATAGAAAAAGGATCAAAGCAATCCATGAAAACTAAGCTTTGATCATTGACATAGAAACTGTCAGTTGCATTTTAACTATAACTGACATTGATCCTAGACTGAGGGACTCAAAATATTTGATGTAGAAAAGAAGTGAGGAAACATTAACCAAAAAACAAAACAATTGAAACTGTTTAGAAAGAAGCACATGACAGCTTCAAACATTCCAAGTGTAACAATCTATATTCATGCATTCCAAGTGTAAAAATCTATGCAAAAGTAAGATAAACTACATAACATCTGATTTTTACATATTATTTCCACTGTGCACATAGAAACAAATCAGAAGTCAAAATTCTCAAAATTAACTAACAGTTGATAGTATTGATCCAATCAAAAGTCCTTTACGCCCCAAAACCAGTGAGAAAAATTAGAAAATATTGCAAGGAGCGTAAAACTTGTAAAGCCTCCTCAACATTCTAACTGAGTTCCCAAAACCAGTGAGAAAAATTAAAAAATATTGCAAGGAGCGTAAAACTTGTAAAGCCTCCTCAACATTCTAACTGAGTTAACAAAATCTGTTCCATTATGAATTAATTTTACTTAGAAAATGCTGCCAAGATCTACATAAGGTTTGTCACGCTATGATGACAAAATTCGTGTCCGTTTTTCCTCGAAAATAAGTGAAATCAGAGACACAAACTCGCTGTTTATAATGAATCACTGATCAAATAGCCTACAGAATTCACGAAGATCTGCTTCTTCGAGTCATAATTCACTGAATTAGCTACAATAATCACGAATTTGATACCGAATGACCTCTAGAACTCTCAAACTACGAACTCGAACAGATTTGTTGCAAATGCGTTGTGGATTCTGATTCACGTTCTCTTAACCGTTTTAGAAAGTGTTTGTAAGTTGTTTGATCTCGAGATCAAACTGTATTGCCAATGGCAATGATGTCAACGCCAATTCGAACAGATTTTCAAGTGTATAAGCGATACAAAATATGAAGAAACGATGTAGAATTTCTCGATTCATCAGATCAAACATGTATATACCTCATAATTTGTATTAAAGTATATGCATATCCGTTAAAGCTTGCAGAGAGTTTCTCTTCTCGAAGTTCGTAGATTCAAATCAATCTAGAGAGAGAGAGAAAGGGTCACCTTGCAAGGCAATAATAAGCTTCGACTTGCAGTGGAGGCCAAACAAAATGGGGAGAGCAACGCAAATGGAGCCATTTATAGGCTGAGCAGGTTATGCTACGGCCCTTTGGTGGGAGATCGCAGTCTAAATTACCACCGCTAGTCTTTATGATTAAAAAAAACAAAAATTGAGAGATGATTTTGAATCTGGTAACAAAATAATAAATGAATTTTTAATTTTATTAATTTAAATTTAAAATTTATTTTTTATTTTTAATTGATAAAAAAATATTATATTTTAATTATTAAACTTAATAAAAAATATATTATACACATATGAGTTTAATTCACGGTATGACACAACTCATTACTAATATAATGAGCTTATAATAAATAAAATATAATTATTATAATATTATAAAATTTGATCGTGTTCATGTGAACATCTTAGAGCATTTTTACTGGTGTATCAAAATTTTCATCAAATTTAAGTGAAAATTTGAGTAAAAGGACCATTTGATATCAAGTGTTCCAACGGAAGTTTTTGAAATTTCATCAGAACACCAGTCGACCAGGCGAATGTCTAGCCGATTGATTGACTAGTGTAAATTTTTCATAAATTTTTGCCTTTAGGCGGTCATCCAAGGGGTCAATCGGGCAGATGTCTAGCTAGTCGACCAGCCAGTGTAAATTTTTCACAAATTTGAGGTGGTTATCCGCTGGTAAAAATTCAACGGTAATGAACAGTGATTTGATGAAAGTCATAAAGCATCCTCAATTTGATGGAAAAAAAGAGAGTAAAATCTTGAATTTAATTATGAATTTGATGAACCATTGAAAGAGCAAAAAGAAAAAAAAAAAATCGTCAAATTTAAATTTGATGATGGATAAAGTGAACCATTAAAGATGGTCTTACTAACCAGTGTTTTGACACACACAAAATAATAATGATAATAAAATAATTAATGAATACAATTCAACTTTTTCATTAGTATATTTTTTATATATTTTTATTAATTTTCAAGATATCATAATCTCAATGCTAAAATACGGAACTTCTTAGAGCATCTCCAATGCACTAGGCATATCATACTTGTTAGTTAAAATGCCCAGTGTGATTCACTTTTTTCAATTCCAACGCACTAGGCATATGATTAGGCATTTTGTCTCAACTCATATTCACTAGCTACATGTAGCTAGCCTTCAACGCTAGGCAAAATGTATTCAATCATTAGGATCATTTCTCTTCATCTTTGTTGTTGACGTGGCATTCTATAAAATTTATAGTATTTGGATTAATAGCTAAAATAAAGAGCATGGTTGGAGTAAAAACATAAAACAGTTAATAGGCAAAATAAAATATATATTTTATAGTAATATTTAGATAGGTAAAATACCTACTACCATTGGAGATGGTCTTAGCCATTTCTAGGAAAAAGTTTAGCCCTGTGTTTGTACTTTCCATTATATCTAAAAAAAAAGTAATAAAATTGGTTTTATCTAAATTAATGCAAAATGTTGCACGGAAAGAATCGGATACAAAATCTATAGACATCTATATTCATTCTGTGTCTAATTCTTTTTATACATATAATTTGTTTGATTCTTTTTATATACATAGCACTAGAGTTGTAAATGAGTCAAATCAAACTTTAATATGTTTAGGCTTATTTATAAATATTTAAACAAATTTAAAATTGAATTGGACCTTAATAAAAATTTAATGAATCGAACTCGAGTCAAGTTGGTTTAAACTTGACTCGAGTTCGAATTTGTTCACGCGTCTTAACATGCCAAAAAAATTATAAATTTATACTTACATATAAGACTAAAATTATAATTAAAACTTTGATTTATACAATTATATATATAATCATACTAAAAGAAAAAATATTTTATTAAAATAATAATATCTAACACTACTATTATATAAATGTATTATCTATAATCAATTATTATTTATATTTATATTTTTTAAATATATAAATAACATATTTATCTGATTTTGTATACATATTTTTTATTATTTAAATAATTATTAAATGAATTCAATTAATGAGTTAAATTTTGGGATTTTTTTTTAGGGTCTCTGATATTAAGATTTTATAGCATAAAGGACATTAAATATTTTCATAATGTCTAAGATCCCTCAATATCAATCTAGAGAAATTTTTTCAGAGAAATTCTCTATAGAGAAATTTGGGACTTTCCAAAGAATTTCTTTGGGTTCAAACTAAAGAAAATTGAAATTTCTTTGAGTTCAAACTAGGGAAATTTAGAAAAAATTGAATATCACAGAGAAAATTAAACAATGCAGAAAAAATTAAACAAATTTCTCTGAGTTTGTTTTATTGAAAGTTGTCTCAGTAAATTTCACTAAGTGTACCAAACAAACAAACAAACAGTATAAATACATACATATGACTTCACCAATTTTACTTAATTAAAGGTAGAGAAAATTAAACAAATTTCTCTGAGTTTGTTTTATTAAAATTTCACTAGTTATCTCAGTGAATTTCACTGAAATGTTTAGATTGGAAGAAAGTCAAAATAACCCATTGGGCTATATGAATCAACCTGGAAAACTATACTGTATATGTTTTATTTAGAACATAGAGTATTAAAAGTTTTTCAGGTTACACTCTTTTCTTAGATGTTTTCCTTCTGAAGATATACATTTCATAATGCTAGGTTCCCCTTTTCATTTGCATTTCCTTTTTCTTTTTAATGTGAACATTACAACTCAAGTATGTTATCTTTTTTAATGTGAAAAGAGGCTGTAGCATATGGTTCACAATTCAATTCTGGTCAAGGGTGATTTATAACTATTCAATGATGTGCATTGTGTGGAATAGATTCAAAACGGGGCTACTTTTGTTGTTATAGACAAGACTACAAATCCACGGGATGGAAATCCAGCCTTGCTCATTCAAGGTAATTATGCATTTGAAACTTCCTCGAGTATCACAGTTGGATGTTAATATAATATTGAAAACTTTCCAGTTTGTTTATTGTTCATAAATTGTTTTTGAATTTTTGTTTATCTATTTCTTCATGCTCCGGACAAGACGACGGTGGTGGAATGGATCCGGAAACTATAAGGCGTTGTAATCCATATTATTTTTGTTAGTTTATTATTGTATATTAGTGATTAGTATCTTTAGTATATTATGTACATCTAGTAGTGTTAGTCATAATTGTTAGTGTATCATTATGTCTAGCTTTCATAATGAGTGTTCCCCATTTTCTTTATGCTTTCGGTGCTAATTGGCACCCTATGTATCTTTTCCTCTCTATAAAAAAAGAGTGCACATCTCCTTGTAAAAGACACAATAACATACATCAATCAATAATCAATACATAATTCATTCTCTCTCTTTTTATCTATACATTAAATCTAATATGGTATCAGAGCTATAGGTTAGCTCTTGGTGATCTTCACCTTCCGGCGGGCGGCAACCTTGCCTTCACCGCCCGCCGGAACCCAACCATGCTTATGCTGCGCCACTCTGATACAAACCTCCAAAGCACATAGAAGATTCATTCAATCAGTTAAAAGTGCATCATTTCAACCACCTCCTAACACCACCACTAGTTGAAGGTGAAGAACCCTCATCACCAAAGCACATATTAGGCCTCTGCACCATCCCAAACTGTTCTCTGTAAATACTCTTCCAACTTGGACTCCTCAAGTTATTACACTCAAATGAAACATCACTATCACTAGTCCCAACTCCATTGGTGTATGCCTCTCCTGGAACAGGGAACGAAAGGCGTTTCTTCGCCGAACTCAGTTTCTCTCTCTCTGGTGTCAATGCTCTCTGCCTTGGCGCACTCTGCGATCGAATCCGAGCCTTGGCAGACACAGTTGCAGCCATGTAATTAGGCACAGAGCGCAACGCCCGCCGGAACCCAACCATGGTTATGCTTCATCAATTTTTCCCACGATCAATCCGCATCTTCTCATCATGCTCGTCACCAGCTTATCCATCGGCGAACCCGTTGCCACATGCCGCTTCGGATCTCTACCACACATGGCAGTTTATGATCCATGCATGAGCTTGACTCCAACTAGACAACCACAATCTCTCTCTCTTCTTATCTCCGACTCCACCTCCCTCCTCCCCTTCCCCCCCGATCTCTTCTTCGGCCTCGCCTCCGCCATCTTCTTCCTCCATTGGGACCCACAGGGGAGTTCTTCAGGAGGAGGGACGAGTGGAGGAAGCACCCGATGCTGACGAACCAGCTCCGCCACGCCACTCCTGGTCTCGGCATCGCTCTCGTCGCCTTCGGCATCTACCTCGTCGGCGAAACCGCCTACAACAAGATCTATGCTCCTTCGCACTCCCACTCACACTCTCATTCTTCATCATCGTCTTCTCACACTCACTGAGAAGCCCCGCCAAAGATCTATCAACGTCTTTCAGGTGATGCGCAGTGCAAGGAACATATCTTGACCATGTATCCCAGTTTTTTCTGTGTTCAATAAAGCTTTCACTTCACAAGAATTTGTTGCCGTCTCTCTCTCTTTCGGCACCTCACAGATTGACACACATACACTAGCTCTCGCTCTTCTCTCTCTAATACACACCATACATTCACACCCCAATACAGACAGCACGACACAGACCCAGAGCCATTTTTTTTTTTTTAATCAACCCACTACCTCTCTCTCTGGTCCCTTTTTCTTTCCTCCTCTGTATATGCCACACCCACCAAGTCACCTACACCGAAGCTCTCTCTCTCTCTCTAGCCCGAGCCCAACATATATCTCTCTAGCCATCACATGCAAGCAAATACACCTCGTGGTGAACAATTTCCCATGAAACTCTGCCTTCAGCAAAGGCTCCTGCCCACATGGTCTTGTTCTCTTTTCTTATCTTCAAAAAAAAAAAAAAAAAAAAAAACCATATCAGAATCGGTTCTCTCTCTCATTTTTTTTTTTCACTTTCCAATACTCTGAGGCACATGCTTTCGCCATTAATCTATTCTTATTATTATTATTAAAACACCAAAAAAAAAAAAAACAAAAAACAAAAAACCATATACAACAACAAATACCAAACCCATTGCAGGTTTTCACAAAACCATGGCCACGAAACCTTTTTTCATTATTATTTCTTTGCAAAAAAAAAAAAAAAAAAAAACAGCAGCCGAGGAAGACGAACTGCACACCAAACTCATTTTATTCATATCGGGGCTCACCCCGATCACCATTTTACACCAAAAAAAAAAAAAAAAAAACCACTCACACACAACAACCTCTTCCACAGGCGGGATTTTTCTTCTCTACTCTGCCGCCGGTCTTTTCTTCTTGCCTCCGTCCTGGGCGGCCCTTGCCGGTGTTGCCTCCGTGTTTCCCACTCCACTGGGCATGATCACTACTCCCTGCTCCTCCACTGCAGCATATGGCGGACCTCCAAATCGGAACATCACGGTGGCCTTCCGCTTCAGCTCCTTATTTTCCGCCTTTAGAACACTTATCTCTGCTCGCGCATCCTTATACATGCGCTGGAGCAGAGCCAGTTGGGCGTTTAACTGCTGCACCTCATTTTTCCTACTCTGCAGCCGGTGCGACAAGTTTGTGACCGCAGTCATGGTCTCCACACATGACTTCAAAGTATACTGATTGGCCTCAATATCAGTTTGCACCGCCATTTTTTGCTCCACAGACCGCATCGGAAAGTTCAACGGAGCAAAACCAGAGGTGTTTGGTTGAGGTTCACTGGCTACCGCACCAGTTATCTCTCTTGTTAACTCATTGAGGTCGGGAAAGAGAGTGAGCAGACCACGGGAAGACGAAGCCATTTTCTGGGCAACAGAGTGTTACAGAGTCTCTCTCTCAGACAACGAAGAGTTTTTTTCAGAGGTTTTTCGCAGTTTTTTGTCTCAGTCTCTGCCTCAGCCTCAGCCTTCGTCTTGGTTAAATAGCCAAGGCAAATCCGCGCCTCGCGTGCCACTTGACGCCAAACGACAAAACGGGCGTGCAAGCCAAGATAGTTGCACGCCTTTTGATGGCACACCTTTTTATGGATTGGGCACGCCTTTTGATGGCACGCCTTTTGAGGGATTGGGCACACCTTTTGAGGGTGCGACTTTTACAACGGTCCGCCATGACCCCATAAACTGTCTTCTACAACGGTCTGACACGACCACACAGTGTCTGCTACATCGGTCCGACATGACCCCGTAAACTGTCTTGATCCCCTTTATCACTCACTTTATTTCAACCTCAAATAGGTTTCTATCTTCACACCTATTTGAGTTTGAGGGGGGGTTATACATATATCATGGTGAGCATGGTTACACACCATGCGAACCACCCAAGCCACCACATGGCGCACTCCCTAAGTCGCCTCCTTGGTGCACCACCACAAGCATTTACATCGGTCCGGCATGACCCCGTAAACTGTCCCGACATTTGATTCCGGTCAGCTTCTACAACGGTCCGGCATGACCCCATAAACTGTCCCGACATTGATTCCGGTTAGGTCCTACAACGGTCTGACACAACCATACAGTGTCTTCACCAACGGTTCGACACGACCATACAGTGTCTCCTATCCTATTTTATTTTCTTTTATCAATTTACTTTCCTGTTTTGTTACTCTCTCCAAACTCAAGTTGGTTAGTACCTATCCTCCTTGAGTTTGAGGGGGGCTGTTAGTTTATTATTGTATATTAGTGATTAGTATCTTTAGTATATTATGTACATCTAGTAGTGTTAGTCATAATTGTTAGTGTATCATTATGTCTAGCTTTCATAATGAGTGTTCCCCATTTGCTTTATGCTTTCGGTGCTAATTGGCACCCTATGTATCTTTTCCTCTCTATAAAAAAAGAGTGCACATCTCCTTGTAAAAGACACAATAACATACATCAATCAATAATCAATACATAATTCATTCTCTCTCTTTTTATCTATACATTAAATCTAATAATTTTAATTTAAATAATTTATTTTTTTCATTTTCATTCTAATTAAAAATATATTAAATTCAATTATAATGAGTTTATTGTCAAAATAAATTTCAATCATTCAATACTCATTATGAATTCTCACAATCTAGTGGATTTCAAAGAGACAAAAAAAAAGGGTTCAAAATTAGTGCTTCACATGAAATGAAGCTTTTACTTTGTAATAAAAACTTGAGTCATGTCATAGCCGGAGATTGACTTTAAGAACTTTCCAATTCGATTAGTGGGAAATTAGAAAAAAAATTTACATTACTAGTGTATTTAAGACCAAGTATAGAACCACCGCTGAACGGCTGACGTGGATTATTTTATTAATTTTCTTGTGGGTCCCACAATATACGTGTATAAACACGCTCTGATACATAATAAACAATAATATCGGAGCGCCATTGACAAAGTTTTCGTCTTCTTCCTCTAGATCTCTGTAAATTTCTTCAAAATCTTCAATGGCTAATAAAAGGCCTCTGAACACATACACAGTTCTGTTGTTGCCTCTTCATGTAGATCTTTGCAACGTTTATCAACGATCATGCAATGAATCTTCTTTTGAATTATGTTATGCTTCTCCCTCAAAATAAATATCTCTTCTAATTTCTTCAGATGCTCTGTATATGATTTCTCAATATCCTCTTTACACTTGATAATATGATCAATGTTATCAATATTCTCTGTAAATAATATCTCTGTTCTTCTCTGATGAATATCAAATATTTCTTTGTGGATTTTCAAAATCGATGTTCTACTATTGATAGAATCAATAATACATGCTTTCAGAACTAAATGATATAAGTTCTTAACAATATCACTTGAAATATGCTCTGAAATATTGCTGATCGATGGATTTAACTGCCTCTGCGCGGGAATGATTGACCCATCCTTCGAACGCTCTAGACACAATCTCTTCATTTCTTCCGTCAGGCAATCTCATAATCCTGAACCTGGTTTATATAGACATAAGGTTTTTTTTTCTTTCTTTAAATGAGAACTTATGAAGATTTCGTATAAATATATTAAATTCAATTATAATTAGTTTGTTGCCAAAATAAATTTTAATCATTCAATAATTCTCACAATTTAGTGAATTTTAAAGAGTAAAAAAATGATTCAAAATTAATGTTTCCCATGAAGTGAAGATTTTCCTTTGTAATAAAAACGTGAGTCATTATTCACCAAAAAAAAAACACGTGAGCCATTTCATAGTCGGCGATGGACTTTTAAGAACTTTCTAATTGGATTAGTGAGAAATCAAAAAATGAATAGACGTTACCAGCGTATTTATGGAGTTAGAATAACACAAGATATAACTTTTTTTAGTGTGAATTCACACAAAAAAGGCAACTTCGTTAATACTCTCTCTCTCTCTCTCTCATTTTCACAAGCCCCAATCAAAATTACATGCATTTCTCAATATTAAATTCAATTATAATTAGTTTTTTGCCAAAATAAATTTTAATCGTTCAATAATTCTCACAATTTATTGAATTTCATAGAGTAAAAAAATGATTCAAAATTAATGTTTCTCATGAAATGAAGATTTTCCTTTGTAATAAAAACGTGAGTCATTATTCACCCCAAAAAAACACGTGAGTCATTTCATAGTCGGCGATGGACTTTTAAGAACTTTCTAATTGGATTAGTGAGAAATCAAAAAATGAATTGACGTTACCAGCGATTTATGGAGTTAGAATAACACAAGATATAACTTTTTTTAGCGTGAAATCACAAAAAAAAGGCAACTTCGTTAATACTCTCCCTCTCCCCCTCTCTTATTTTCACAAGCCCCAATCAAAATTATATGCATTTCTCAATATTAAATTCAATTATAATTAGTTTGTTACCAAAATAAATTTTAATCATTCAATAATTCTCACAATTTAGTGAATTTCAAAGAGTAAAAAAATGATTCAAAATTAATGTTTCCCATGAAATGAAGATTTTCCTTTGTAATAAAAACGTGAGTCATTATTCATCAAAAAAAACACGTGAGTCATTTCATAGTCGGCGATGGACTTTTAAGAACTTTCTAATTGGATTAGTAAGAAATCAGAAAATGAATTGACGTTACCAGCGTATTTATGGAGTTAGAATAACACAAGATATAATTTTTTTTAACGTGAAATCACACAAAAAAGGCAATTTCGTTAATATTCTCTCTCTCTCTCTCTTATTTTCACAAGCCCCAATCAAAATTACATGCATTTCTCAATATTAAATTCAATTATAATTAGTTTGTTGCCAAAATAAATTTTAATCATCCAATAATTCTCACAATTTAGTGAATTTCAAAGAGAAAAAATGATTCAAAATTAATGTTTCCCATGAAATAAAGATTTTCCTTTGTAATAAAAACTGTGAGTTATTATTCACTAAAAAAAAAAATCGAAAATAAACTTTTAAGAACTTTTTAATTGGATTAGTGAAAAATCAAAAAAATAAATTGACGTTATCAACGTACACAAGATATAACTTTTTTTTAGTGTGAATTCACGCCCAAAAAAAAAAAAAAAAAAAAAAAAAAACAACTTCGTTAATACTCTGTCTCTCTCTCTCTCTCTCTCTCTCTCTCATTTTCACAAGCCCCAATCAAAATTACATGCATTTCTCTTTCTCAATACCCAACTCCCCAAATCTACTGTGTCTCTGTTTTTTCATCACTCTCTTCTTCTCTGTCTCCCTCTCGGGACCCGCGAATCTCCGAAGCCGGCCTCTTCTGCGGCGGCGCCACCCCATCTCCGCCGCAAAACGCTGCCTACATCCCAACCTTCATCACAGAAATGGAATCTCTCTCTCGCCTCCTTTCCTCCAATCACTGGGCTCACTACGTTATCAATTCAACCATTTTTGGCCTATTCCAATGCTTCGAAGACCTCTCTCACACCGACCGTCTCCTCTGTTTTGCTGCGAGTCGGACCCGAATCCCCCATTGTCTCCCCTCAATCTCAGCTCGAATCTACCTCGATGGCTGTTTTTTACGATGCGAGAGCTTTGATTTCTTCAATCAAAGCGTCGATTCGGCTCGAGACACTGTGAATTGTGCTACTGATGTGGTATGCTTCATTTACATTTCTTCTTTGTTTTTTTTTTTTTTTTTTTTTTTGGAGAAAATGCTGATTTCTTTGTTAATGAATATCATGTTTAATCCATTTCTTGTTGATTCTTGCTTGCAGCTATAGCAGAGTTGCTTGACAATGCTGTTGATGAGGCAAATTCCTATCTATTCCTACTCGAACTGCTCTGTTATGTCTTGAATTGAAATGTTTAGATTGGAAGAAAGTCAAAATAACCCATTGGGCTATATGAATCAACCTGGAAAACTATACTGTATATGTTTTATTTAGAGCATAGAGTTTTAAAAGTTTTTCAGGTTACACTCTTTTCTTAGATGTTTTCCTTCTGAAGATATACATTTCATAATGCTAGGTTCCCCTTTTCATTTGCATTTCCTTTTTCTTTTTAATGTGAACATTACAACTCAAGTATGTTATCTTTTTTAATGTGAAAAGAAGCTGTAGCATATGGTTCACAATTCAATTCTGGTCAAGGGTGATTTATAACTATTCAATGATGTGCATTGTGTGGAATAGATTCAAAACGGGGCTACTTTTGTTGTTATAGACAAGACTACAAATCCACGGGATGGAAATCCAGCCTTGCTCATTCAAGGTAAGTATGCATTTGAAACTTCCTCGAGTATCACAGTTGGATGTTAATATAATATTGGAAACTTTCCAGTTTGTTTATTGTTCATAAACAAGGATAAAATTCTTGTTTTTAAATTTTTGTTTATCTATTTCTTCATGCTCTGTACATGACGACGGTGGTGGAATGGATCCGGAAACTATAAGGCGTTGTATGAGCTTTGGATTTTCAGATAAGAAAATGAAATCCGCCATTGGGCAATGTATGGATACTATATTGTTAACTTTACCTTTATCATGCTTTCCTTTCTTTTGGTACTAATTGGTTGGTTTTAGCCTTTCAGATGGAAATGGGTTCAAGACAAGTTCTATGAGACTTGGAGCAGATGTTATTGTGTTTACCTGTCACTTGAGAGAGAGGTTTGTGCACAAGAACATAACTCTTTTACCTGTCTGAATTGTTTTTGTCAGATTACTCATTTTATAATAATCTATTCAGATACCAAAAGAGAACAAGAGATACAATAATCTATAATGAGAATGTGATCATTCATTGATTGTAGATATTTGGATTCATTTCTTGAACTGGTATTTGTTCCATAACGTAATCAAAGTAGGATTATTATATAGGTCCATAGCTCTTGTATTCAACTTCCTTAAGGTTGATAATACTTCTCTTTTGATCAATCCCGATATAGAAGTTTCTGGTCATCTCTGTTTAAGCTATTTGGTTATGTCTTGTTGACTTTGGAATTCCATTCAAATTGGTATTGTATTCATGACCAGAACACTGACTCAAAGCGTTGGACTCCTCTCTTACACATTTTTAAGACAAACAGGTCATGACAGAATAGTAGTACCATTGGTGAGTTCGACATTTAACTATAAGTACCCTTTCTTTTTCTTTTTCTTTCCCCTAAAGATTATTTCAATGTATGTTTTGCCAACTGACTATAATTGCAGAAATCTGTGCTAATTCTTGGAATTGAAAATTGGGTGTATGAATTACCTTATCCATCCGTTACACATCTGGCACGCTTGCAGACATGCCTGAAACCACCTTTTGGGTAGTTCTCTTGTGGAGATAAAAAATAATAGGCTGATAGCAACTTAGCAATGTGTTGCTTTCTGGTTGTCACGGTATAAATGCACGTGCGAACAACTATTGAGAAAAAAAGGAACTGGGTTAGTAGTCTCATGATAATCCATCAATGACTGTTTGAGAAACTGAAATTGAGTCATGCCATTGATGACCTGTTTGGATGTCTCATCTTGGTTGGTTAGAATTTTGGGTCCTGTTTCCAAATTAAATTAGTTAGACGACATTCCACAAACAGATTCATATATTCTTTGCTTTCTGCCTCACATTATGAGTGGGCTTTCCTGGCCCGCGCTTTATTCTTGCATCAGATATCCAAAGAGTCTATTTAAACATGGTCCATGATCCATCTATCTTGACTAACTGTTGGCTTTCCTTTGGGTCACCCTACAACTTCCTATCTTCTCATGGTTAGGTATTTTTGTGAAATCTTATTACAGGTGGATTATGAATTCAATGAATCAACTACAAAATTGGAACCCATACTTTCTTATGGACAAGAACATTTTTCATCTAATCTGTCTGTGCTACTGCAGTGGTCTCCATATCCGACAGAAGAAATAATGCTGAAGCAGGTAAGCTTCAAAACACTTTGGCTCTAGAATTTTACAGTAACAATGATAATAGGATTAATATTAGTGTCGACCCTTTCAAGTTTCTCATTTGCATGCTGCTTTTGCTGATGATAATTGAGATGTTGTTAAGTCTGTTAGCCTCCTTGCTTAGTGACGGAAAATATAGAATGGGATGGGGTTTGGTTCTCAAGTCAAAAATTTGAATTAATTGTGTGTGTGATAAGACTATATGAAATTTTCAAATGAACATTCAAGATTTATATGAACTATTAAAATAAGAATAAGTATTTTTTTTTTTTTTCTGTTTTACTTATTTATTTGTTTGTTTTTTGTGCCTACACTAATTTCCTCCCTGTTGTAGGCATGGAACTTTTATGTTATTAGTTATGTATATAAATTTTAAACGTGAAACTACTTCCATTAGGGAACTTCCAGAAATTCTCATGTTTCTTGATGTATCAATATCTGTTATATCTCTCCCACCATTTCGAGCTTCAATCTGTGCAATTTGATATCCTTATTAACCCCGGTGGGCAGTTTGATGATATAGGGAATCATGGAACAAAGATTGTTATAGACAATCTGTGGTTAAATGACAATGGGGCTATGGAACTAGATTTTGATTTGGATGTGGAGGTACCTTTCATCCTTTTGCTCTTACTCCTTTCTGTTGGATCTTTTAAGTTATATCTATCATGTAGCCTACTTGTAAGTAATACCATGTTGCAGGATATTCGTGTTATTGCAGACCCAAAGCTGCTTCAGACTGGTTGCTGTCCAAATCAAGTTTCTGACCAGCATATTGCTAACCTTTACCATTATTCACTCCGTGTAAATTTATAGTTTACATTATGAAGTTGATTAATAGAGTGGTCTCTTCTTCCCTTCATAGTTTTAAAATTAAGTTCTTTTTCAAGATCCACAGGTATATTCTTCCATTTTGTACCTACGGGCACCTCAAAGCTTCAAAATAGTTCTGCGGGGACGAGTTGTTGAACATCATAATATTGCCAATGATCTAAAATTTCCTGAGTTTATATTGTATAAGCCTCATGGCGGGAACATGGAGGTTTGTATTAGCTTGTTTACGAATGTCCATTACAGTTGTCACTACTTGCATCTTATAAATTGTTTTACATTTTTGTCACACTTGGCTGTGGCCGCTTCCTGTATGGTTTTATGGCATAATGGTTGCGTCTGTATAGTTGATTAAGGCTTCACAAGCTGATTAATTACAGGAACATGTTTTCCTTCAAATTCAAGTAAACAGTGATATTTTCTAAATATACTACTTTCAAGAAGAAAGAACACTAAATGAATCAATTAGTTTCAACGATTCATTAATTTTGACTATAGATATATAAATAGAGAACAATACTGCGTCTGTTTCAAACTTTCTATAAATGCCTGCCTTAATTCATGCACTACATGCGTGCTTTGTTGAATAATTGTGGTTGTTAAAAATATTTGGCAGAGACTGGACATAGTGTGGGCTTTTAGATTGACTATTATTATTAACATAAGTCTGTTCTTGTTTATTATCTAATGCTCTATTGTTTCAATCGGAAGCCCCTTCTCTCACAATGCCTGTTGGGTTTATTTTCAGGCAGTTGTTACTACTATAGGGTTTTTGAAGGAAGCTCCACGTGTAAATATACATGGGTTCAATGTCTACCATAAGAACCGTCTCATATTGGTGAGGGATATTCTCTTACAACTTAAAATCATCTCATAAGTTGTAAGATTCATTAGAGCAGAATCACTCTTCTCGATAGCACCCTCTTCATGTTTGATGTGGTGTATATGGAGGGAAAGGAAAAGGAAAAGAAGATCCTTGAAAATGTAGAGAGCTCCATTTTCTATTTCACTGGAGCAATGGCTATTTATTTATTTAATGCTTTTTGGCAAAAAAGCCAAAAAGCCAACAAATTTAAAACTTTAATCATCATTCATCACTTTATATTGTTCAAAGTATCAAAACTCTATGATTTTGAAAATAAGTATGGAGTTTTGAGTTGGACTGGTTTCCTTGTGATGTATTTCTGATTGTTGATACTCTTAGTTCTTCTCTGTCCTAGGTATGAGTTTTGTTTTTATTTCTATTTGCATCTTATTCCTAAGGCATTTTTCTGCTGAATCTTGGTAGGAATTTCCATTGCGGATTGATTGGTTATCAGCAAATGAAAAAATCTCCACCAGCACCCAAGCCTTCTCAGGAAACACGTTCATTTAGGGCACATAGTTTCATTGAACAACCTGTGTTACTGAATCACAGGTCCTCTGTAACTGACAATGCGGGACCACTTTCTTCTGCAGTTGAATCTTTTGAAGTTACGGTAGCCACTCCTTCAAAGAGGAAAGAACAAAATCCTGCAGGGGAACTCGAACATGTAAAAAGGCACACAGGATCAAGGTCCTATTCAACTGATACCCAGCACATTGGAGTAAATCAGGTTTGTTTACGATGCTGATCATGGTTCGAATCAATTGGAATGCCATCTTTTGTGCTTAGTGCCGACATTTATGGACCAAAGTTATTTATAAACCACTTATAATAAAGGGTCAGGGGGATGGTTTGTTTATTTGGTTGCCACCAAAAAAATATCTTTCTGAAATGCTGAATTGATACTCTTTTCTGTTACTGATTGAGAAGTTGGGTTCAAACATTAAATATTAGACTGAGCAATGCTAGGGACCCCAGAAAAATACCAAATATTCTGCACAATACCCACATGGGTGTGGGTCCATGTGAGTATTGTGTAAAATATTTGGTAATTCGTTCAAGGTCTCTAGCATTTTTGATAAATAAAATTAATAAATTGAGGTAAAAGTAATAAACTAACAACATTTTCTACTTCCATTGGAATGCCATATTTCAGAAGTAGTAAATTTTCCCAAGTAGTAAAAGAACACATTTGCTACACACAGCTGAAGAAACTCTATGAGAACTATCTGATGTGGTGGGGAATTTGTGCTTGGTTGTTTTATGTTTGCTTATGTGGATTGTTTTCCCTTTTTCTTTGCTAAGTGAAGTATTCTATTTGTTATTTATACGTGACTCTGTGTCCATATTCTATGCTTGTCAACCGCTTTATCTCTCTATTATTCGTGGTATCTACTGAAAGAGGTATTGGATTCTCTAATACTTGCTTGTTTGTATTGTATTGTAGCCTACCCCTGAGTATGAAAATCAGTTGCAGGACGATGAGTTTACCAGCCTGATGCAAGAAAATGAAAAGCTCCAGACACAGTAAGTACAGAACAGGTTGTAATTTTGCATGATTACTTTTGGAGCTTACTGTAGATCAGGTTGGACCATTTGGATCGTCTAGATTTACTAATTTCTATTTGTCTGAACTTGATCCTCTACTCTTGCAACGTCAACACCAGCAAGAGTTTAGGATTCACTATATAGTATGTCTCACACTATGAGCCAAAATGGCATTGGGCTTTCCTGCTTATGCATAGTTTGAGCTAGCTTCACTTTTGGCTAGTGGTCTTAAAGCATCCGATGGATACACTAACGACTTTGTTAGTACCAGCTCTTAAATAAGTTAGCGAGAAATTGCAATTTCTTCTCTCCAATGCAGTTGCTAGTACAGCTCCAAACACTGTCAGAGACTAAACCGTTTGTTTTCTGCAGCGAGCCTCCTAAAATACTTGAGAGAGAGAGAGAGAGAGAGAGAGAGAGAGGACCTGACACAATATATCCTTTTTACTTTTGTTGTTTACACGCACTTTAGTTCCTCCATTGCAGCACCCATTCACTACCTAAATATAGGAACATTTAACACACAAAATTGAGTCACACTTTTATCACTCTTTGTCAGTTAACACACATTTTAACATCTCCGTTAGAGATGCTCTTTAAGTCCTTGCTTAATCAAATTCTTCTTTTTGACCATCCCAAGTCAGTCTTGATCATCAATCTTGTTATTCACATGAGTGGATGAACTTTGGCTATAGGATAAGTTCCAGCTCAGCTTGGACTACAATTCTTTAGTTTTGAAATACCCTTGACTGTCTGAGCCCAGCCCCGACTTGCTCCCCTACCATCACTATTGCTTGAACTAAATATCTACAATTAATATGGTCCACACCTGACTTAATGTACTCTTCCACATTTTAAATTTTGTAGATAAAACTGTTCGTTTTTGTTTTTCAGGTTATTGGAATTGGAGAGAAGCGAGGAATGTCTTACTCTAAAGGTACTTCACATTATAATACAGTAAATCATTTGATGTATTGCAAATCAAAGAAATTCACATTACTGTTTTCAATCCATTATGATTTGCAAATTTGGCATTTCATGTTGTCCATTTTAAAACATCCAGCCAGCCAGCTGTAGAAAATTTGTGTAGGTCATCGTTTGACAGAAGCCTACGATCACTGTCCAAGCCCTAGCTTCAATTTTGTCAACCAAATTAAGGAAGCAAAACTGCCTTTAGCTTTGGCACGCTTAGAAATGTAACTTTTGATAGTTTTCTTGTATTTCAGTTACAATTACTTTGTCAATTTTGGTGCAGGTGCGACAACTTAGGAAAGAACTAGGTGACATTCAGTCCGAGTACGCGAGACTGGTGGCTGAATCGGAATCAATGAACATAGTTAAGGATGAGAAAACTATAAATGGATAATTTCTTTGGATTTTATTTTTTGTGGTAAATAACCTGATGTTTTGTACATTGTTATCACAAAATCTATATATCATTTTGGAGTACTAATAGTTGAGCCGTCATAGTTTTGGTTCGGGAGTTTCTAAATACACCGTTTTGTACAATTGGGTACAGAGAGATATTTTGAAGCGTATTTTAGAACCCTTTTGGTTCCTAGCCAGCTGTGGAATATGGGTATGAGTACTGGTATTGGTACGATACGAGTATGGTAAAATCTAAAAAAAATATAGTATGGCTATGGCTAGGTACTACTATAAAAAAAATTTTATTTTTAGTTTGAAGTAATGTAAAAATTAGTTAAATGACCTACAATTTACATTTAATACCAAAAGTAAAGGTATAAATTAAAATTAATTGTCATTATATTAAATATTTATAAAAAAGGTCATTATATTAAATAACTTACAAATTATAATTTAATTTTAAAATTATATTAAACATAAAAATAAAAATAACAAGGAAGTCTAATGAAATTGATTTTATAAAATATTTTTTCAATTGAGGAATGGTACGGTTTAGGTATAATTAGGTATTTTTAGGTACGTCAAAAATTAAGAAGGAAAAATTTAAGTATGTGTTTCGTGTATCCAGTATGTATGCCGAAGTATTATATAAAGTATCAATATTTAGGCCTCGTTTAAGAACATGTTTTTTTAATGACTTTTTGATTTTTTGACTAAAATGTGATACAAAAAAAAACTAGTATGTTTGGGATGATTTTTTAGTTTTTTACGAAAAGATGTGCAACAAGTAGAGAGAAAATGAAATCTATGACTTTTTGGTATGAGTTGTTGGCTTTTTGATTTTTTTAATAACTTTTTGATTTTTTAACTAAACCGGTCGCTTCCCAAATAAGGCCTGGCATATTAAGTATAACATATTTATCAAAGTACCTTGCTTCATTGCTAGCCAGGAATTCATGTTGTCATCTTATGTAAATGGGGTAGAATATTGACGTGTATAAACCCATAAAGGCCGCGAATCACCTATGGACAACCCAAGCCCATCGCTTGGAGCCCAATGCATAACCAAGCTGGTGAAGTCCAGGACAGCTGGAGTCCAACATGGCATAAAGAGCCACTGACACTCAGACACACGGCAAGAGAAGGGCGAGCCACATCAGCAGACAAAGATCTGAAAAGTTATTGCCACTGCACATCACCATTAATGCAGCCCATCACAGCATTTATTACGACAACACCTCCCTGTCGGAACAGGACCCCCTTACCCTGAACAAGGTAAGCTACAGCATAGGCTTTCGGCGAGGAGGACAGGTCGGAAGGGACAGCGAAATGATTACCAAAGGATATAAGCAAACGTTGAAGACAGGAAGAAGGTCAAGCTTTCTATCTCTAATCTCTCCCTCTATACTCTACTTTTCTTCCTAATTTGCTCGTCGGAGGGTTCACTGGGGGACTACCCCGTTCCCCGTTGAACTTTTTTGCAGGTTATCCGGTGGGCTCGATCATTTGGGTTTGGGCTTGAGGAGCTTGGACTAGTTTGCTCTATTCACTGGGATAAACTGTATCATCAGTTGGCGCCGTCTGTGGGAACGCTTTGCTCCTCGCGCCAGTTGTGTTCACTGTCGCCGGAGACCCCGTTCCAACAACCTTTTTCTCCTACCCGTCAAAGTGCATGGTCACGACTAGATCCATGGCTTCTCACAATAATGCTGCCGACCATCAGGCCGACCCCTCCAATCCAAACAACCCACCATAGTATTTTATCGAGCTTACCAACAGCATTAACCGCATGGCCGAGCAAAACCAGGCCTTGATAAATGCTTTACTCTAGAGAAACCTTCCGATGCCTCCTCCACCACCTCCAGATATTCCCCCCAACCAAGAAAGAGCCCCGAGCCATACCACTCCACAACTCCATCCACCCAACTTGGAAGGTTTGCAACCTCCCCACCCACATATAAATCCACCACCCCAACCCCCACACCCATCGGTCGTAGCACCAGTTCCTGAAGGGGAGGCCAGCAGCGTCCAGCCTCCATTGACTGACCATGGTGACCACGTTCCCCTCTGGGACGCTGAGCTCCGAGCAATGAAGCTCCAACTCCAAGGGGTCATGCAGAACATTCAGCATAAACCCTCTACCACGGCAAATTCACCATTTGTTGCCTCCATCCGGGACAAACCTTTGCCCGCCAAGTTCAAAATGCCCACCATTGACTCCTTTGACGGTACGACGGACCCAGTCGACCATCTGGAGACCTACCGAACCCTCACGATCCTCCATGCCTTCCTTGACGAGATCATGTGTCGGGCTTTCCCCGTGACATTGAAGAGGTCAGCTCGACTGTGGTTCAGTCAGTTACCAGCGGACTCTGTCTCCACTTTCCAACATCTCAACGACTCCTTCCTCAGCCATTTCATTGGAGCCCAGCGCCAACGCCGCCCCTGCAACCCAACTCTTCAATATCCGTCAGACTGAGGGGGAGTCGCTGTGCAGCTTCGTTACCCGCTTCAACACCGAAGCCCTACAAGTAGCGGAGAATGACGATAAGGTCATCCTCACGGCTTTCATGGCCGGGCTACGATCGTCCGATTTCCTCTTCTCCCTCTCCAAAAACCCCCCGACCTCCATGGCAGCCGTATTATCCAAAGCCCAGAAATACATGAATGTCGAAGATTCACTAGCCGCTCGGTAGGATCCAATATCCAAAAACCCGACCCCCAGAGAAAAGAGAAAAGACTCGGAACCCAGAAACACCCAGTATAATAGCTAAACACCCCAATATATCGACCGACCTCCTCACACTGACCGGTCGGCACCGGCCCGATCGCCCAGTCGGTTCGAGCGGTACACGTCCCTTAATTCTCCCATGGAATAAGTCCTCCACCAGATCCAACGGGATTACCCCCTCAAATGGCCCATACCCTCATGGACCTTTTCCAACCAGAAAAACCAGTCCAAATATGGTCGTTTCCACCAGGACCATGGCCACAACACTGATGATTGCATCAACCTCAAGGATCAGGTCGAGACCCTCATTCGTCAAGGGCGTCTCAGCCGATTCACGGACACCTGCCCACAACAGAGGCAAAGAACCGAGCCCCTCAGAAACAACCACCGGCGTACCCCACCTCGGCAGCCAGCCCAACCTAACCAAGGCCATGACCGCTCCCCACAACAGCCTCGGCCCCCAAGTAATCCCCCTCCGCCAGTTGGTGAAATCCGAGTCATTTCCGGTGGCCTTGTTTGTGGCGGACCAACCCGCTCCGCTCAGAGGGCAGAGCTCGGGAAGATAAGGCAAGGCTCAGACAGAGCAGTGGACACGGTAGACTGACCCCCCAAACAGCCCAAGCAGTGGACAGAGCCCATTACCTTCACAGACGCCGATTATACTGGCATCCGTTATCCTCATGATGACCCTCTCGTCATTTCTGCCCTTCTCTCCAACTATAAGGTCAGACGGGTTCTCATCGACAACGGCAGTTCTTCAGACATCATATTCCTCAGCTACTTCCGCCAGCTCAAAATTGGGGAAGAAAGTCTGTCTCCCCTCAAAACCCCTTTGGTCGGTTTCACTGGTGACCGCGTGACCTCCATCGGCTCCATCGATCTCCCCATCACCATCGGCGAATACCCACGGCAGACGACCAAGTTGCTCACTTTCCATGTGGTCGACTGTCCCTCTGCCTACAACATCATCCTTGGTCGCATCGCTCTCAACGCTTTCCAAGCTATCACTTCAACTTACCACCTCGCCATAAAGTTTCCCACCGACCAGGGCGTCGGGACAGTACGGGGAGAGCAGACCATAGCCAGGGAATGTTATGTCGCCTCACTCAAGGAAGTCAAGCTGAAGGAGGCCATGATCATTGAAGGACTTGACGCCCGTGATGAGGACGAGCTGGTCAGAGGCGAACCGATGGAGAAGCTCGTTGAGATTCCCATCGATCCCACCAACCCAATGAAAACTGCCAAGATTGGCAGCAAACTATCCCCCCAAGCTAAGGCCGGCCTTACTGCCCTTCTGGCCGAGCACAATGATGTATTCGCTTGGACTCATTCAGATATGCCAGGCATTGACCCTTCTTTCATAACTCATCGCCTCAGTATTGAACTTCATGTCCGACCTTACCGCTAGAAGCAGCGCATCTTTCATCTAGAGCGCAATACTCTTATAGCCGCCGAGGTCGACAAGCTCCTTGAGGCCCAATTCATCAAAAACGTCGACTACCCTAAATGGTTGTCAAACGTGGTCCTAGTCCGCAAGAACAATGGCAAATGACGACTTTGTGTCGATTACTCTGACCTGAACCGAGCTTGCCCCAAAGACAATTATCCTCTTCCCCGCATAGATCTGCTGGTCGACGCCACGACCGGTCATCAAATGCTCAGCTTCATGGATGCTTTCTCTGGTTACAACCAAATCCTGATGCACCCGTCCGATCGGGAACGTACATCCTTCATCACCGACCGAGGTACCTACCATTACCGAGTAATGCCATTCGGATTGAAGAATGCTGGGGCCACCCACCAACGGTTGGTCAATGCCGTCTTCCACCACCAGATAGGTCGAAATATGGAAGTATATGTCGACGACATGCTAGTCAAGAGCAAACTCTCCACTGATCATCTAACCGACCTGCGGGAGACCTTCGCCACCCTACGCAAGTACCAAATGAAGCTCAACCCAGAGAAGTGCGCCTTTGGCGTAGGATCTGGGAAATTTCTGGGTTTTATGGTCAGTTAGCGGGGCATTGAAGCTAACCCTGAAAAGATCAAAGCCTTGGTCGAGATGTAGTCACCCAGGACGGTCAAGGAGGTTCAAAGGCTCACTGGCCGAGTTGCAGCCCTCAACCGTTTCATTTCCCGCGCAACTGATAAGTGCCTACCGTTCTTCAAAGTTCTTCGGCAAACTTTTGAATGGACAACTGAATCTGAAGAGGCGTTTCAGTAGTTAAAGCAGTGCATGGCCAATCCACCCCTCCTTTCACAAGCAATTACGGGCGAGTCCCTCTTCTTCTATTTAGCCGTCTCAAGCACCGCAGTCAGTGCAACTCTTATCAGGGAAGACGACTCTGTCCAACGGCCGGTCTACTACATCAGTCGGGCTGCAGGGGAGCAGAGCAGAATTACCCGCTGTTAGAAAAATTATCCTTGGCCTTGGTCACCGCCTCCAGACGACTCCGTCCTTACTTCCAAGCCCATTCCATAGTGGTCCTCACCGACCAACCCTTGAAGAAGGTCATGCAGCAACCAGAACTTTCCGGCAGACTCATGTAGTGGTCAGTAGAACTCAGCCAGTTTGACATCTCTTACCGGCCTCGAACAACAATTAAGGGGCAGGCTGTCGCCGACTTCATCTTGGAATTCACTAATCCTACCCCAACCACTGCCCATTCGCCCCCACCAACTCCCATCGAGCCAGAAGACCCTTACTCTTGGACTCTCAACGTCGACGGATCATCCCGCAGGCAAGGTAGCGGGGCTGGCCTCATCCTCACCGCCCCTGAGGGTGGTTATTTCAAATTTGCACTCTGTTTCTTGTTTGAGGCCAGTAACAATGAGGCCGAATATAAGGCACTGATAGCAGGCCTTCGCCTAGCCAGGGACATTGGTGTCAGCCACACCCGAGTGCTCAGCGATTCCCAGCTCATCGTCGGACAAATCACGGGAGAATTCGATGCCAAAGAGGACACAATGCGAGCTTACAGGGATCTTGCACTTCCCCTTGTTCGCCTCTTCAATACCTTCCACGTTAAGCACATTCCTCGAGCGGAGAACTCTAAGGCAGATGAGATGGCCCAGCTGGCTTCCGCAGACCAGTCCGACCTCAGCAGTGGTGTCCGCCTCGAATACCTATCCCACCCCGCCATTTCCCCCGACCAACATGAAATACAATTCCTCCAAAATGAGCCCATTCCCTGGGCGTCGGACATCTTTCTATTTCTGACAACAGGGGAACTTCTAAATGACCAACAACAAGCAGCCAACGTCAGGGCTCGGTCGTCCAATTACGTCCTCGTCAGCGGCATTTTGTACAAACGTGATTTCTCACGCCCCTATCTGCGGTGCCTCAATCCGACTCAAGCAACTTATGTGATGCAAGAAATTCATGAGGGTATTTGCGGCAATCACTCGGGTGGTAGGTCCCTGGCCCACAAGATACTTCGCACTGGATATTTCTGGCCTACTCTCAACGAAGATGCGACTAACTTCGTGCTCAAATGTGATAAGTGTCAGCGTTTTGCCAATATCCCCCATGCCCCTCCTACTGAGTTGATCACACTTTGCAGCCCCTACACGTTCGCCAAGTAAGGGATCGACCTAGTCGGCCCGTTACCCACCGGCCGAGGCCAGACCAAATTTGCCATCGTTGCCATTGATTATTTTACTAAGTGGGTAGAGGCAGAACCCCTTGCCACCATTACCGAGCGGAACACAACCAAGTTCATCTGGCAGTCGATCGTTTGCAGATTTGGCATTCCCCAGGCCATTGTTTCCGACAATGGCAAACAATTCGACAACGCCAAGTACCGGAAGTTCTGTGCGGACCTCCAAATTCAACCCTGTTTTTCTTTTCCCGAACATCCCCAGGCCAACGGCCAAGTTGAGGTCACCAACCGTTCTCTTCTGATGATCATCAAAACCAAGCTAGAAGCTGTTAAGGGGCTTTGGGCCGAGGAACTACCAAATGTACTTTGGGTTTACCGAACTACAACACGGACTCCCACTGGGGAAACTCCTTTTCGCTTAACATACGGCGCTGAGGCGGTTATTCCGATAGAAGTTGGTCTCCCTACCCCTAGAGTTTTACATCCGAATCCAACACTAACGAAAGAGCTCCGTCGGGCAGACCTGGACCTAATTGAAGAACTCAGAGAAACCACTGCTGTCCGACTGGCCTCATACCAACAGAAAATGAGAACACACTACAACCGCAAAGTCCGACCAAGGGAGTTCGCTGTAGGGGACCTTGTCTTGAGAGAAGCAACCCTTGCCACCAAAAATCCGACCGAGGGCAAACTGGCACCCAAATGGGAGGGACCTTACGTTGTGAAGGCCCGACCACGTCCGGGCACTTACCGACTTCAGGACATGGAAGGTCGAGATCTCCCCCACCCTTGGAACGCTGAACACCTGAAGCGTTACTTTCAATAAGTCCTTACTGTTGTATTGCTCAGTTGTTGTATTTTCTTTTTGTTTTGTTACATAATGTAAACTTGTATCAACTGAATTACACTGATCATGACAACAAATCTATACCTTGGCTATCTATGTGTTGTCTCAAATAACATTCTCATTTGCAGCACTTATTGCAAGTCTCAGCCAGACCGACCGTCAACAGCCTCAGCCAGACTGAGCACGACAAAGCCTCAGCCAGACTGCGCACGAAAAAGCCTCGGCCAGACCGAGCACTAACAGCCTCTACCAGACCGAACATAAAGTACTCGGCTTGCCTAAAAAGCCTCAGCCAGACCGAGCACTAAAAGCCTCAGCCAGACTGAGCACGAAAAAGCCTCGGCCAGACTGAGCACTAACAGCCTCTGCCAGACCGAACATGAAGTACTCAGCCTGCCTAAAAAGCCTCAGCCAGACTGAGCACTAAAAGCCTCAGCCAGACCGAGCACCAAAAGCCTCGGCTAGACCGAGCACCAAAAGCCTCAGCCAGACTGAGCATGAAAAAGCCTCGGCTAGATCGAGCACTAACATCCTCTGCCTGACCGAGCGCCACAGTCTCAGAGTCAGACTCAGTTACCTACAATGTCTTGCCCCAAATAAGCACGCATGCAGGACTCGGTCAAGACCACCCATGCAAATTCCATGCTCGTGGAATTAGTAGACACACTTAGTCACAATTCCAGCTCCAAATCTCTAGACCACTCTTTGCTCAATCGAATTCCAAAACCGTTCTTACACAAGTCAGGTTATGCTTTTCTCAATCACACTCACAAACCAAGCCTCACTCCGTAAACCACTAACCTACTTGAGCAGTGTGGCAAACGCAAACTTGTAATTTTACTACATTTTAAATTTCACTCTGCATTGTTACTAGTTCAATTTCACTCTGCATTAACGAGCTACTAAATTTATTATGCATTGAGTTTTTATTATAAGTTCACTTTCACTCTGCATTGAGTTTTTATTACACGTTCACTCTGCATTGAGTTTTTATTACAAGCTCACCTTCACCCTGCATTGAGTTTTTTATTACACGTTTACTCTGCATTGAGTTTTTATTACAAGTTCAACTTCAGACGCACAAGCAAAAACAGTGAAATGCACAACATAACTGAAATTTTATTTATCCACAACTTTGTACAAAAGTTTATTACAACATTGAGTTTTTATTACAAGTTCACCTCCACTCTGCATTGACTTTTTATTACAAGTTTATCACAAGTTTCTACCACCAGTTTTTATCCATTTAAGACGCACAAGCAAAACAGTGAAATGCAAAACACAATTGAGATTTTATTTATCCACAACTTTGTACAAAAGTTCATTACAACATTGAGTTTTTATTACAAGTTCACCTCCACTCTGCATTGAGTTTTTACTACAAGTTTATCACAAGTTTTTACCACCAGTTTTCATCCATTTCAGACGCACAAGCAAAACAGTGAAATGCAAAACACAATTGAAATTTTATTTATCCACAACTTTGTACAAAAATTCATTACAGCGAGTCAAAAAAAAAATAATAATAATACACAAAAAACAAACAAACAAACAAAAACAATGTCTATGCACAGTCTTTTTCTTCTTCTTCTCCAGTCACTCCTTTTCACTAGAGAGGTCTTCTTCTTCAATGCCCTCATCCAGGGGGGTTTGGGCCACATCGTCTTCGCCAATCGTTACACTACTAAGGTCTAAGTCTGGGGACAACTCTTCAGTTCTACGTTTGAACATCTTCCAGCCACTGTCCCAGTACTCAGCCATTTTGTGCTTATAAAAGTCTGACTGCTGGAAGCTCTCAATAACTTCTGCTTCAGTTCTGCCTCCAGCAGTCGTCCTCGATGGGCCCGCCCCCCCAGATTCTTGCCTAGTCAGGCTGCTCGCGACCGCGACATCAACCGCCATTTGAAATTCGGCAAACCCTTTGAATTGCTCTACTGCTGCGACGCACAGATCGAGATAAGCTGTCCTTTCAGAGGCTGCCTTCGCCCTCTCTTCGTCCAGCTCTTTCTGCAGGGTCGCCCTTTCCAACGTGGCATTTGCCTTTTCTGCCTCCAATTCCTTCTTCAGGCCCTCCTTCTCCGCCGTCGCCTGCGCTCTTTCTGCTTCCAACTCCTTCTGAAGCCTCCCCTTCTCCTCTACTGCCTTGGCGCGCTCGCCCTCCAGTTCCTTCTGGAGATCGCCCACTTTGCCATCGGCCTTATCTTTTTGCCTGACCAGCTCTTCATTACTGTTCATGGCCTCTTCATGTCACTCGACCGCGACGGTGCAAGCTCTTTGGGCCTTCTCCAACTTCTTCTGCTCGCCAGCAAGTTGGAACTCGAGCGACACAACCTAGCGGCGTGTGCTCTCCAACTCCACTTTAACCGCTTGCAGATCAGCATGGGCAGCTTTCCAACTCACCCTCTCCTTCTTCAACTTTGCAAGCTGGGCCTTGGCCTCATCTGCATTGAGTTTGGCAGCCCCGCTTTCCTCAACAGGGCCCCTGCTAAAGTGGTTACCTCCATTTGGGCGGAGCATAACCCCCTCAGCAGTTCAGCCTCATTGAATCTGGATGCCGAGCGCAGGGCTACCTCTTCTACGATCCCCACCAGGCGGTCTGCCCCTGCCCTAGCTGGGCCTTCTTCTCCCTCCAGCCGCCCAGCCACCGCGCGAGTGTGGTAGATCGCTGTGGTCAGACTAACTCCCCCTCCTTGGGGTGCAGGGCCCCCCTAGGGCTGCTCTTCTCTTCTTGAGCCAGAGCCGCCTGCCCCATCTTCTCTTTGCCCTTCAGGGGCGGCACTCGCGACCCCTGCGGCGATTGCCGCTACCACTGGCACCACCTCCATGCCCTCTGAAGCAACATCCACCGCTTCTGGGCCACCTACCCTTCTTGGGGTCCCCTCCACTTCTCCCCGCTCAGCCCCCTTGGCAGCACTGGTTTCCTTCACACTTGTCTCCCTCCTCCTCTTCTGGGCAGGCATTTCCTCACTCCGCCTCACCCTCTTCTTCTTCTTCCCTACGCCCAACGCCTCCATCTCCTTCAAAGACCTCTCCTTCAAAGGGTCTGTTGGGGGCCGCCGTGGCACAAAATCGCCGAAGTTTTTCTCTCTCAAGGGTTTGGAGCGAGGTCGAATCCTCTCCCTCGCAACCGGTTTTGGTGGTCGGTCAGCCTGGGACTCTTTGAATTTTTGGGTTTTAGCAAGGATGGCCCGATCCTCCGCCTCTTGAGCCCTTCTCCTCGCCTCCAACTCCGCTCGGTCGAGGTCCCCACTACTTGGCTTTGGACCCAACCCTGCCTCAAACAATGCAGATGACTGAACGAGGTCGTCCTGGTTGGCCCTTTCTTTCTTCCTTCACTCCTTTACCTTCTTCACCCTCTTCTCTGCTGCTACCCTCAACTTTGGCTCCATCGACTTGGTGGGCACCTTCCAAATGGTCCGCACCCTAACTCCACCACTGGTAGACACATAGAACCACCGTGGTCTCCACCCCTTGATCAACGACGGCAGCCCCGCCACCAGCCCTTTCCCTGATGCCGCCCGCAGCGTGACCCAAGTCTCTTGCTGCCCCGAGGCCTTGTAGCACGCGAAGAATTCGTCCACTGTCATGGCCGCCCCTTCGTTCGCCTTCGGCCAGGCACTTGCACAAGACAGCAAGATCTTCCACGCGTTGGGCATTAGTTGGCCCGGCGCCACCTCCAAGCGATTTAAGACATCTACTACCACCTGCGGCAGAGGCAGCCTCAGTCCTCCTTTCAATGCCTCCTCATAAAGGGCAAACTGCCCTAGCCTGGCATCGGATGGCCTTTCTGTCGACGTCTGCAACGACAACTCTATTTCGGTAGGCACCTGGTATTTTTCGCGAATAGCCTCCAAATCCGCTACAGTGACCGTTGATTTATCTGCCTTTGTGTGCCAGTGATCAGGTTCTGCCTGGTTGATTGGCTACGGAGCTGCTATCATGGTGGAACCGTGGGATCGTACAATCGACTCCCCCACCCTCTCCATTCTGTATTGCTGCGCTAACTCCACCGCATCATCATCTCCAAGTGGATCCACCCTAACAGTTGCAGTTCCTTCTTGGGCCATCTCTGTGGTATGTCTACGAATCGCTTCGGAGGTAGGTGCAAGGAAATCGAGAAAGTATTGCAGAGGTGTATCGTGAGCAACAAAGGAATTCACACTTGGAATATTTTGATTTTTCGTAAACAAGTAGGTAAATCGAATAATGCCAAAAGCCCACGGTTTGCCCGTATTCCAAGGATCCCAATTAATTTTCGCCAGTTTGAAAACTTTTCAAAATCATCCGCCAAAACTGTCTCTTCAACACCCATAATGACTTAACGTTTCGTTTCTGATCCAGCGCCTAATCTTCCTCCCTACGGGATGTTGCCACGCGTACGACCATGATCCACTGTCTCCTCCCCTTACCCTGTCTTTTCCACTTCAAATCACCACGTGACACGCCGCGTCTCGAGCCCCACGCCCCTCTACCTCACCCTTCGCGGTCGGCCCTCCTTGCTGTCGACCATCCCACTCGGCCAACACCACGGTCGACCCTCCCGCTCGGCCAACACCGTGGTCGGCCCTCCTCGTGCTCGGCCCTCCCGCTCGGCCAAGCACCGCGATCGGCCCTCCTTTGCGGTCAGCCCTCCTTGTTGTCGACCATCCCACTTGGCCAACACCGCGGTCGACCCTCCTCGTGGTCGGCCCTCCCGCTCGGCCCACCCCCGCGATCGGCCCCCCTTCGCTGTCGTCCCTCCTTGGTGTCGACCGCTCCACTCGGCCAACCTTGCAGTCGGGCATCTCCACGATTGGCCCTTCTACTCGGTCGCCCTACGCAGTCGGACCACCTCCCGGTCGGTCCACCTCCCGGTCGGTTCACCCCCTCGATCACCCTTACCGGTCGACCTCCATCCTGCCAATCCCTAACACATTAATCTACGTCATTAATATTCTCTTCGTTGGACTAAAGCTGCACTAGGGAATGAGGGACTACTGACGTGTATAAACCCATAAAGGCCACGAATCACCTATGGACAACCCAAGCCCATCACTTGGAGCCCAATGCATAACCCAGCTGGTGAAGTCCAGGACAGTTGGAGTCCAACACAACATAAAGAGCCAATGACACTCAGACACAAGGCAAGAGAAAGGGCAAGTAACATCAGCAGACAAAGATCTGCAAAGTTATTGCCACTGCACATCACCATTAATGCAGCCCATCACAGCATTTATTACGACAACACCTCCCCGTCGGAACAGGACCCCCTTACCCTGAACAAGGTAAGCTACAGCATAGGCTTTCGGCGAGGAGGGCAGGTCGGAAGGGACGGCGAAATGATTACCAAAGGATATAAGCAAACGTTGAAGACAAGAAGAAGGTCAAGTTTTCTATCTCTAATCTCTCCCTCTATACTCTACTTCTCTTCCTAACTTGCTCGTCGGAGGGTTCACTGGGGGACTACCCCGTTCCCCGTTGAACTTATTTGCAGGTTATCCGGTGGACTCGATCATTTGGGTTTGGGTTTGGGCTTAAGGAGCTTGGACCAGTTTGCTCCATTCACTGGGATAAACTGTATCATCAAATATAAATAACATCGATTTTTGGGACAAGTTCCATTTTTGGGACAAGTTCGTTTTTGTGAGTTTCATTAATTGTGTATGACTTTGTAGTTGTGTGTATTTGTGTTTTGAAGGTAGCTGTTAATATGTTATATTACAACATAGGTTGATGTCTTCCGTAGATTTCAATTTGAGGTCAATGGCTTCCCATAGAATTGAACTTGTGACTTCACATTCCTTGGGCTATTATCCGGGTCTAATCTTAGTTTGGATCCTAGTTTTGGGTGTTTTGACAACAAGTCAAAAAAGTCAAAAATTAACTTTTAATTCATTTTAGATTACATTACCGTTTACTTAAAACAGTGAAAAAAATTTAAAAAGTATAAAAATTAATTTTTAATCATCTTTTCAAAATAGCCTACGCTATCGATATCGAAATTTGGCACTATCTAAAAATATATATATATATATATATTTGACGCCATGTGAAAGGAGCTATCATAATGTAACAATGTCAAACTGTGTCATATTTGAGATAAGATTTGATAATTGTAAAATTTGCAACTCACATTCTCTCTCCCTCTTTTACGATAAGTTCACATATTATATTTGCATTTAAAATTATGAAGAAAAGAAATGTCATTTGTACCATTGAAATACAGTTATTAAATTAAAACATTTTGATATGTAATATCAAAATATGAATTTGACATTAAATGATCACACATGTTCCGGGGTTTCTCCTACCAAATCATTTTGGTTTAGGGTGGTTACTAGTCAGCAGTTCCACCAATGTTAGCTTTGGTTAGGTCAACAATTAGGCATGGTTTGCTTGCTAAAGTTTTGTTTTAGGGAAATTACAATTCGCTGCTATCTTCTTAAAATAATTACAGATTCATAAAAAAAAAACTTAAAACTTTAATTATTATAATTTGTAAAATTTATCACTGATCTGATTTTTTTTTTTTTTCAACTTATACACTGAATTGTAGTTCTCCAAGTTTTTTCACACTATATGAAATAGAAAGTTTAAGCATGAAATTGGGACGGATGGTCCAAAGTTAAAAATGAAAATCTTGGATATTAGGGAACGGGATAATTTTTAATTAATAAATAAAATCAAATAATATTTTGCCATGTGATTTGATGGTATAAAAGGATTTTAATTATAAAAAAAAAAGAAGAAGTGGTATTCACCAGTCACCTTCAAAATTTTTATATAATTAATATACTGATGATATAGAGCTCCACTAGTAGAGTTCTAAATAGAACTCTATTTATGTGGTAAGGTTAAAAAAAAAAAAAAATTAGTACAAAACATCATATCATAGTGGGACTCATCACAATTAGAGTTTCCTAGAGCTCCTTTTTTTTGAACTCTCGATCATTTTTGTAATTAATATACAGTGGTGATCATTAATGATACATAGCTCTAATACTAGAGCTCTAGTGAAATGGAAGAGAGGGCGAGTAGAGAGAGATTGAGAGAGGAGTGTGGGCTCCCTCTTCAAATGAAATTCTTCACATTATTAGAGTTACGTTAGAGCTCTCAAATTAAAGTTCCCAAACATTATTTATAAAAAAAATCAAAACATTACATCAATGAGTGGAGCACACCCATTAGAGCTCTTGATTTAAAGTTCTCAGACATTTTTTATATATTGGAATCCCTTGACTGTCGCTGGTTGAGTGGCTGTTTAATACTTTTGTTATAAAATATAATAATATTATCATGTTTTTGTATATATTAAATTATATTTATTATTTTATTTGTTAACACAATATTTGTATAATCTCTAATATTATTCTAACAATTAAATGGAAACATCATATGATAAAATAAAATTGTAAAAATAAATGATTATTGCTCTATAAAATCCAAGCATTATTTAGCATAAGCTAAATAAGTATATTTATTTGGGTCACATTATTTTATTTATTTTTTTTTTGTACATTTTTTCATAAAAAGTCAAAAAATATATTGTCAAAATTAGAAAGAAAAGAAATCGAATTAAAACCTAACCCAAAAATTACTTAACTGATGAGTTACCAAATCCTGATTGGCTTTGGCAACCCGAATTGTCCATTCTGATCAACATCACTAGAAAGAAGAATTGGACTGAACTCAACTCTATATATGTTATTATTATCAAGTTGGTTTCTTCATGCAATCTTATAAATGTATTGGCAGTTGCCTAATTGGAAAAAAAACCCACGCTAAGTACACACACAAAAAAATAAAAAAATATTTACATAATATGATACATATGTAAGATAAAAATATACAACCCATATAAGTGAAAACTATATGTAGGGTTCACGTTATAAACGATTCACTTTTATAAAAGAAAATTTTTACTCTTATAAAAAATCTAAACATGAAATATTATGAGAATGATGTGATAATATTGTTTTTTATTTATAAATAATAGTCATTTTCAGTAATGATAGTTATTTATATAAAACATCACTTATAAATTTATCTACAGAGACGTGACAAAAAGTATTAGATGATTGATTTCTAAACCAATCAATAATTGACATTTAACCATCCACATTATTGAAAATAAATTTATAATTGATATTTTAAGAAACTTAAGCATTACACTCCTTTTTTTTTTTAAGTAAAAGGTTCATGTTTAGTCATATTATTTTGTACAAAAAAAAAAAATTATATAATTTATCTATCTATATATTAATCTTTTTTAACGACTTGAATAGTAGTCCAAGCGATCTGAATACTTAAATGTCAAAAGTGTGACGTTTTAGTTTCGAATTTATAGACATACATGAACTATGCTATAATATTTTACTTACATCTATGCGCGCATACACATATATATAATCATACTTTTTTTTTTGGTGACAAAATTCACCTCCTCAAGGCTTCTAGTTCTAGCTAGCTTACGTGCATTTGGGTTCATATAACACCCCACCAGAAGACTCATTGCAACCTTAAACTACCCACATTACAACAAAAATCAATACAATGAGTGAGCGAGAGAGAGAGAGAGAGAGAGAGAGAGAGAGAGCGCTTTGTTTATGAGTGAGGGAGAGAGAGAGCGCGCTCTTTGTTTATGACCCAATAATAATTCAAGACTCTGGTCTCTTTCAGTGTTGGTTGGTGGTGTGCAAAATTTGCATGCTTTGTGAGGGCTGTGTCACATTTATGATCTATCAGACAAAAATTCACAGTTAGCTAATTATAATTTGTACGCAAACATCCTTGTCCCCCCAAAAATGTGTTAAGATTGTTTGTTTATCTAAGTACTAAATAGCTATTCGACCGACTTCATCACATGTTATCCCTCAAAAAAATTTTATTTTTTATTTTTATTGTTAAAAAAAAGTGTAAAATGACTAGAAATCCTCAAGCGGTGGTAAATTAATTAAATAGCTTGAACTCGACTTGTGTTTTGACTTGTTAAAAGTTCGTTCGAATTTGATTTATTAAATAAATAAGTTAATTTTTAATACATTTTGGAATTTGTTAAAGTTTTCAAATTAAATTTGAACAATCAATTACACGTTTGACTGAATTCATTAAGTCTAAAACTATATAACAAATACCAAATTACTCGAACTTAGTTAAGTAAAAATTCATTTGAAATTGATTCGAAAGTTTAACAAATAAGACTTAAACTAATTTTAAAACTTGTTAAAATTTTCAAATTAAAAGACTCGAACTCAGAACTTGATAACCACCAAACCAACTTGATTAAACCCGCCATAGCTAGAGGGTGGTCCGTATTTAGCATGCATCCATCTCAGTTGTTGCACGTTTATGAAACTTAACAAAACCAGTTAAAATAATTGAAATCAATTTAAGGAAAAATCTAAAGCCTAAAGATGCCAAAAGGATGGCCACATGCAAGCTGTTAGAGAGAAAAGTTAAAATTTCAAATGTTTTATGAACTCATTTGCTTGGTTGAATATTGTGTGAGTGATTTTTCGATCACACTGCCAACTTAGTTATTCAGCTGGAAAACACTAACAGAATAGATGACACCTGTCTGACCTGCAAACAGAAAGAGAAGATTCCGGCGGTGGTTCGTCCACTCGGGGGCACTCCGACGATCAAGTTAGTATATCTCTCAAAGATAATCAATAGTGCTAAACTCACTGTACTGAATATAAATTGCGTACCTTAGACCCATCGGGGGTGCCTTTTTTATAGTTAACTTAATCCTTGTCCCACTGGAAGCCTAGCTTCAATGAACTCTTGCTTAGTGCTTATCTTAGACTCTCCAAGAGATAAAGATAAACTCTCTAAGAGTGTTATCCTTATCCATGCTATAGTCCTTTCTTGTTCTAGGACTCTTGTCCCTTATTCGCTTATCTCGGATTTCGATATCTTCGGAGATAACCTCGGCCTTGCCGAGATTACCTCAGCATCATGACCTGGACACGTGGCACCTCGGCTGACACGTCGGCGTCACCTTGGCCACGTGTTGGGACTCAGAAACTATATCCCTACAACTGCCCCCTAGGTTCTATTATCTCGACAATCTGAGGTGATAAAACCTATATCGGTACTTTCTGCCAGTACATCGGCTTATGCCGAGCTTATCACTATAGGCCGACATGTCTTTTTAAAGATCAAGATTTCCAAGAACTTCTTCACGCGCATGAGCTGTCGTGCATAACAACTCAACCGTTTTTAGCCACGCGTCTTTTTCTTACTAGATCATACCTGATACGCGTCTATAAATCAAATCTTTCTCACGTGCGCCGTCTGGTGCATACGTTCTTCTAGGCACATTTATGAACCTTTTGCCACCTTTTTTGTTTTATCAAAACTTCTTTCTTTTCCCCGTCTTTTCACTTTTTATTGTTTCTGAAGTTCTTTCTCTCTCTAGCTTTTGAATACGCCATTGTTCAAGCTTCCATTGCTCTGTAACTTGCTCCGTTTGCCACCTCCGGCGTGATTTCCACCGATCTTCCGCCTCCGCAACCGTCGTTAGACTTCAGCAATCTTCATTCCGGCTTCCCTCTTTCTGGTAAGCTGCTATTCCTCCTGATTTTATTTCTTGTTGCTCTCCAAAAAGTTTTACTTCGTTATTTGGTTGCCATTGCTGTTTAACTAAGTTTTTAATTTATGAATCTTGTATCTGAATATGTTTATTTCACAACCTTACTTTTTGCCCATGTCTTGAGTATACGCACTGTTCACAACTTTTTTTGCACTTTTGCCACTGTTCTTGACTTCATTCCATTTGTACTTGCGATGTTCTTGATAGTCCATATTTGTTCTTGAATATGAATTGTATTCTTGTTTCTGTTTGCCGTGTTTTTCCATATTCTCGTCTTCAATCCTTGCTTTCATTGATCTAGGTTTGGGATTTGCTTGTAAAACCCTTGATTATTAGGAAAAACTGAAACTATTTCCCCAAATTCTTACCCAGCACATACTTTAGGTTTTTGCTGAGGTCCCAGTACCTTTTTAGAGCACCTCCATTCTGAAATCCAGTTCCTCCTAGCTAGGCCGATATCATGGGTATGTGGAAACATAGGGTAGATACTCCGAGCAAATTAGATCACTTTAGGCGTGAGTTTGACATCCCTGCCGACGTCCATCTGAGGTTGGCTGGGGAGGAAGACTCTATCATGCCCATAGCTGATTCCATGCTCCTTCCTATTGTAGCTTTCATCGAGTGCGGATTTCGGCTCCCACTCAATATCCTTTTTCGTGAGGTCATTCACTACTATAAGTTGAACCCAATGCAACTTGCCATCAATTCTTATCGAGTCATTAATGGCATAATAACCTTAGCCAAACAAGAAAACACTAGGATCACCTTAGCCGATATCCAATACTGCTACACCATGTATGGCCTCAAAAAAGATACGGGTTACATTTATTACCTTAAGCCGAGGTCCACGGAGTACAAAATCGTAGCCGACCTCCCTGACTCCAACAAGGGAGCTGGGGATGACTATTTCATTACCTCGGGGAACTGGGAGTTTGCTCCAGACGAGGACCTCCATCTCTACCCTCTTCCTCGAACCGTTTTTGTAGAGAGCAATGGTAAGAGCCCTGTGCCCATACTTACTTGTTTTAAAAGTTTTTTTTCCAAAGTCTTTAATTCTTTATCTGCTTCTAACGTCTGTTTTGCTTGCAGCTCTTCCTCAGCCACCAAAGGGCTTCCGTCAGTCTTTCTTTCCCAGCAAAGACTTGAGGAAACTTTTGGATCTACCAGTTCTCAAACGGAAGGCCCCTCTGCTTCTCAACTTCATTCCTACGTACAAGTCAGCTCTTCCCGACGTCCCTAAGAAGAAGAAGAAGAAGAGTCTGTCTCCTCCTTCTGCCACAACTCCTCAGACTGCCTTTACATCTCGGCAAGATCAAGGATCGACCTCTGATTCAGTCGAGCAGCCATCAACATCGGCTCCATACCTGATCCCGATATCCCAACACCAGCGCCGGCAACGTACCGTTTTTTCTGCCGAGATGGGCCGTCAAAAAGCAGTTGTCAAAGATCTCTTGGCCGGTATCCCATCATCCATTGACGCTTCACCAGCATAGTCTCAGCCCTCTGTTAAACCGAAAAGAATAAAGAAGGCTCAACCAAAGGCGAAGGTGACTCAAATTGATACTGAGGATACTTTGCCAATTTCTAAATTGGCTGAGAGCGATAAGTCCCAATCTGCGGCCGAGAAGAGGTGTGCCGAGGCCCAACCATCAGATTCCCCAAAATCAAAGAAGCCGAGGTCATCCAATACAACCACCTCGGGGTCTTCAAAGCATGATGCCCCCTGAGCCCCTCAAATCACACTGGAAGATAAGCCAGTTATGGCTAGTGACAATGCTGAAGATATTAACGTTGGCGTTGCCCTTAGTATCGCTCTGCTTCTTCTCGGCGATCTCAACAAGAACGCCGAGTTGAGCGAGTATGAAAACTATGCACTGATGCTCCAACATTCTATTCAGGTAAGTCTCTTTATTGGGAATTTTTCCTTTCTGTTTCTTCATTTACACACTTAGAATACTTTCTAATAACTTCTGTTTACTTTCAAGCCATCCAGCATGCTCATTCTTTCTTAGTACAATCTTTTCAGAACCGGGAGAAGCTGGCCGAGAAGAAGAGGGAGGTCTCTAGTCTGCAGAAGACTAACAAAAATCTGCAGTCAAAGATGAAGACTTTGGAGGATCAGGCCGAGGTCGCTATCAAAGCCAAGGACGATGCCAAAGAAAAGGTTGGTGCTGCTGAGGCGATAAACAAAGTCCTTCAAGCCCAGCTGAAAGAGGCCGAGGACAAGATGGCCGAGGCCCAAAGGGAGCTTCAAGATGCCCTGGCCACCAAAGAGGCCGAAGTCAAGGTCGCCGACGAGAAGGGCTACAACGAAGGGTGGCCGACGTCACGGCGGACTATGAGAAGCAAGTGAAGCAGGCATGCAACAAGGGTTTCATCCTTGGATGGATGTCTCTTCTAAAAAAGCTTAAAGTTGCCGAGGACTCGCCTTTCAGGAGCGCCGATGCCATTCCTCTTCCATTCCCTCCAACTCCAACTCAGTCTGATGATGACTCTGAATCTGAGGAGGAAACTTTAGTGAGGAAATCAAAAGACGTTGTTGGGGCCAAGTTTCTTCCTCAAAATGATCAAGTCCTAGACTTGACTTAAGATGAGGAGGTAGAGGAGGTCCCTAAGGAAGTTACCACTGAGCAGGCATCGTTGGACGTGTCTCTCGCCGACAAGAGTCTTGATCAGACCCTTTAAGAGATTGATGCTGAGCTTGTGGCCGAGAAGGTGGCCGAGATGTCCTCCCAGCAGTCTTCCGAGATCCAGACCCAGCCTACTAATGATGCTGAGGAATCTTAGTTTTGATGTCTTTTTCCTTTGTTTTTTACACTTTGTACTTTTTTGTTTTTAAGACAATGTAAGCTCTTCATATGGCCGACGTGCCTTTTAATGAATACAACTTCCTTCTTTCTTGAATGCTTGTGTGTTTGTCTTCCCTTTATTACTCTTGTATGACTTTCATACTTAGAATAATTTGCATATCTTTAATATATACTTTAATCTTGTGCAACCTTCTCGGGGTGACATACCTCGGTTATACAAACTGACGATTTACTTCGGCAAGTATCCAAGTACCTTTCTTGGCGCGACCTCGGTTTCAAGTTGTAAATTTTTCTCAAATTTCAACAAGTGTTTAACATCATCTCGGTATTAACTTTAACTTGTAAACTTTTCTCAAGTTTCAACAAGTGTTTAAATATTATCTCAGTTTAACTTCAACTTGTAAACTTTTCTCAAGTTTCAACAAGTGTTAGACATCATTTCGGTTTAACTTCAACTTGTAAACTTTTCTCAAGTTTCAACAAGTGTTAAATATCATCTCGGTTTAACTTCAACTTATAAACTTTTCTCAACTTTCAACAAGTGTTAAACATCATTTCGATTTAACTTCAACTTGTAAACTTTTCTCAAGTTTCAACAAGTGTTAAACATCATCTCGGTTTAACTTCAACTTGTAAACTTTTCTCAAGTTTCAACAAGTGTTAAACATCATCTCAGTTTAACTTCAACTTGTAAACTTTTCACAAGTTTCAACAAGTGTTAAATATCATTTCGGTTTAGCTTCAACTTATAAACTTTTCTCAAGTTTCAACAAGTGTTAAACATCATTTCTCTTCTCTCTGCCCCCTAATGTGAACCTAAGTTCCACTTGGGATCTCATTATGCATGTATGCCAGAAACAGCGTTATGTATCTTTATCAGTCACAAATGTAGAAGAATTCTGCTAAGATTTTATTCATTACGTCGGCAAACAACAAGGAAAATCTAATGATAGAAAAACTTCAGATTACAAGTATTCTAGGGTCTTGGCAACTCTTTGCCCTCACTATCTTCAAGCCGATATGCCCTATTGCCCAATACCGAAGTGATTCTGTAGGGTCCTTTCCAGTTTGGGCCAAGCTTGCCCTCTCTGGGATCCTTCTTGTTGCCGACGACTTTTCTCAAGACTAGATCGCTGACTTGGAACTCGTTTGGGTTGACTCTTCTATTATAAGCTCTGGCAAGGCTACGAGCTGAATTGCAGCCCTCTCCCTTCTTTCTTTTAGTAGATCCAGATCTCGGGCTAAGAGTATATCATTAGTCCCATTCTCTACTCCCTGGGTTCTGATCCCAAAGATGCCGACTTCAAGCGGAATGACAGTTTCTGTGTCATAGGTCATGGCAAAAGGGGATTCCCCCGTTGATCTTCTCGGCATAGTCCGATATGCCCAGAGAACATTTGGTAGCTCATCCACCCACTTTCTTTTTGCTGCCTGCAGCCTTTTCTTTATCCCATCTAGGATAACCTTGTTGGATGCTTCTGCTTGTCCATTGCTTTGAGGAAAGCTTGGGGTTGAAAAGTAGTTCTTGATCTTGAACTTTGCACAGAAGTTCTTGATCAGCTTGTTGTCAAATTGTGTTCCATTATCAGTAACTATTGCTCTCGAAATTCCAAATCTGGTGATGATGTTTCTCCATAAGAAGTTCTTCACGTCTACATCTCGGATCTTGGTTAGGGGCTCAGCTTCCATCCACTTGGTGAAGTAATCTGTTGTTACCAGCAGGTATTTCCTTTGTCCAGTTGCTTGGGGCAGTTGCCCAATGAGATCCATGCCCCATTGGGCAAGCGGCCAAGGACTGGATACTGGATTAAGGTCTGCTACTGGCTGGTGTATCAGTGGTGCAAACCTTTGGCATTTTTCACACTTCTTGACATAGGCTTCTGCGTCCTTTTGCATGTAAGGCCACCAATATGCCTGGGTAATGGCCCTATGGGCTAGTGATCTGCCCTCGGTGTGGCTTCCACAGATTCCTTCATGTATTTCGTATAAAAAATCTTCAATTTATGATGGGTGTACACACCTTAAAAGGGGTCCAGTGAAAGATCTTCTGTAGAGATGTCCTTCTGTTGTTAGACTGAATCTTGCCGACTTCAATCTGATCTTGTGTGTCTCCTTGTGGTCATCTGGCGGCTTTCCTTCTTCCAGGAATGCAACAATTGCATCCATCCAGCTTGGTCCCATGTCCACACACATTACTTCACGCTCTGTGCTCAGTGGTTCGATGCTCGGGCCCGACAAGTATTCGACCATTATCGTCTTTGCTTTTCCAGGTTGTATTGCACTGGCCAGATTGGCTAGTGCTTCGGCATGACTGTTATCATCTCGGCTAACCTGATGTAATTGGCAATTCTGAAACAAAGCTACTAACCTGTTGACTTCCTTTGCGTAGGCTGACATCCTTTCATCTCGGGCTGCAAATTCGCCCGTTGTCTGGTTGACTATGAACTGTGAGTCACAGAAGACTATCATTTCATCTGCTTCTGCTGCTACTGCCAGCTTTAGTCCTGCAATCAATGCTTCGTACTTTACTTCATTGTTTGAGGCCTTGAACCCCAATCGGATGGACTGTTCCAATACTTCTCCATCTAGAGATACCAGTACTACTTCTGCTCCCGCTCCTTGCCAGTTTGAGCTCCCATCGACAAACAGTCGAAAGGAGTCACCGATGTAAATGCTACAGGGTCTGAGTTTTTCTTTTTTTCTTTGTTCTGTTACATTTGGCTGGGCTTCTTCTTACTTGCTTGGACATCGTTCACCTCGGCTCAACGGAGCCCGATGTGCGATGGATTCTGGTGTGAACTCGGCCACGAAGTAGGCCAAAACTTGGCCTTTGATTGCTGTTCTGGGTCTGTACTCCAAGTCATACTGTCCCAAGGCCACTGCCCATTTGGCTATTCTTCCTGTCAAGGCTCCTTGTTGTAGCAAAGACTTCAAGGGGTGTTCTGTTAGCACCACAATTTTATGGTCCTGGAAGTAATGGTTTAGGTTCTTTGAAGCCATTACTAGAGCCAGTGCTAATTTTTCTAAGGGTAGATACCTTGTTTCTGCATCGGCCAGGGTTTTGCTTACATAGTAAATAGCCTTTTGCTCCCATTTTTCTTCTCGGATTACCACTGCGCTTACTGCATGTTCTGAGACTGCTAAGTACAGAAACAACTCTTCTCCAGGTTCTGGATTTGAAAGAACTAAAGCTTTGGTAAAATATTTCTTCAGGTCAGCTAAGGCGACCTCGCATTCTTCTGTCCATAAAAAATCTGTGGCTTTCTTCACTAAGTTGAAGAAAGGTTTGCACTTGTCTGAGCTTCTGCTTATGAACCTATTCAGGGCTGCGGCCCTTCTAGTCAACATTTGTACCTATTTTGCTGACGTCCGGCTCTTCAATTCCAAGATGGCCTTAATCTGATCTGGGCTGGTCTCAATGCCCCTTCTAGTCACCAGGTATCCTAAAAACTTACTAGATCCCACTCCAAATGCACATTTCGCTGCATTGAGTCGGAGCCGATATGTTTTAAGGATGTCAAAGACTACTTTCAGGTCGGCCAGATGACCTTTAGGTTCCTTGGTCTTCACGACCATGTCATCGATGTAAACTTCCATCGTTCTGCCAATTAGGTGTTTGAACATCTTGATTACCAGTCTTTGGTAAGTTGCTCTTGCTTTTTTCAACCCAAAAGGCATCACTTTGTAGCAGTACAGACCTTTTGGGGCAATAAATGCAGTCTTCTCCTCATCTAGGGAACACATGGCTATCTGATGGTATCCCCTGTAGGCATCCAGGAAGCTCATCCTTCCATGCCCCGAAGTGGCGTCTACCAGTTGGTCAATCTTGGGTAGGGGAAAACTGTTTTTGGGACAGGCCTTGTTCAGGCTGGTAAAGTTCACGCAGACCCTCCATTTACCGTTCTTTTTTTTCACCACCACTGTGTTTGATAACCATGTCGGGTAATTTACCTCTCGAATGGCCCTGGCCTCCAGAAGTCTATCTACTTCCTCTTCTACTGCTTCGATGTGTATCAACGTCGGTCTTCTTGCTTGTTGGATCACTGGTTTTGCCGACCTATCAACATTCAGTTTATGGCAAGTGACCTCGGGGTCAATGCCAGGCATCTCATAAGGTGTCCAAGCAAACACTTCAATATTTGCTCTAAAAAAAGCTTCCAACTCTTTTTCTTCTTCTTCAGCTAAGCCCAAGCCGAGAAGAAAGAAGCGTTCTTTATCCTTTTCCTGGACGAGGATTTTCTTCAGTGCTTCTTCACTCTTCTCGGCTGGCTCCTTGCTAACATCCTCTAAGACCTCCACGTCTTCGTCTTCGATCTCTACCTTCTCTGGTTCTCTTATCCTGCAGGTGGATTTCATTGCTGCTATGGAGCAATTCTTTGCCTGCAGCTGATCTCCTCTGACCTCCTCAATTCCATGCTCTGTTGGGAACCGCAATAGTTGATGCAAAGTTGAGGAAACAGCCCTTATTGCATGCAACCATGGTCTTCCCAAAATGATGTTGTAAGGGGAGGGTGTGTCAATTACGGTGAACTCTGTTGTTATCTTCCTGGTGCTTGCCTGCACCTCCAAGCTGGTTGTTCCTAGTGGCCATGTCGGCGTTCCATTGAACCCGACCATTGGGCTATTGGATTGCTCCATATCGTCTGGGTGAAGGCTAAGCTTCTTGTAACATCGGACGTACATGATGTCACAAGAGCTGCCTTGGTCAATCAGGGTACGCTTTACTTAGCATTCCCTAACTTGGAAGGATACTACCAAGGCATCATTATGCGGGTGCTGCACCATCTTAAGGTCGGCTTCAGAAAAGGACACTACTGGTCCTTGGCATTCCTCTGCCCGATGTCTCTTCTCCCTAACTTGGTAGACATGCTGTAAATGCTTCACTTTCTGGGTCTCCCCCCTGATCTCGTTTTCGCTGACCTTCGAGTGAATTACATTAATTACCCGAGGTCTTCCTGCTTGGGGTTGCTGTGCTGGGGGAGGTGGAGCCGCTGTCGCTTGAGGTAATCTTGCCTGTTCTTCCCTTGTTCTGGCCTCATCGACAAGGTCTCTCAGATGGCCTTGCCTCACCAGGTCTTCCAAGTGTGTTTTCAGGGCTCTGCAGCCCTGAGTCATATTCCCGTTTTCATTGTGGTAAGCACAATGCCTGCCAAGGTTTCTTCCCATGAATTCTCCTGGTGCCTTTGCTGGTGTTCTAAAATAGGGTTGATTCCGAATTTGATCCAAGACTTTGTGAATTGGGATTTGGAACACAGTTGTCACTGCCTGTGTAGCTCTCAGTTCTATCTCTTGCTTGCTCGATCCATTGTTACCTCGGCCTCGCTTCGGCGAGCCATTTCCCTTATCTTGCTTTGTCTCCCTTGTCCCCGATGTATCTTCCTCGGCTCTGGCATACTTCTCGATCCTTGCCATGAGCTCTTCCATTCTTTTTGGCAATGTCTTTACCAAAGATTTTCGTAGTGGGCAGTCATCTTTTAGGCCGTTCTTGAAAGATATGACCGTCACCTCTTGATTACATTCTGGTATTCGGTTGAACACCTCATAGTATCTTTTTGCATAGGCCCTAAGGCCTTCATCCTTACTGATCTTCAGGGCCATCAATGCGTCCACCCTCAATGGCTGCAGTTTGTTTGTCACGAACCTGGTCACAAACATCTCGGCCAGGCCTTCCCAAGTTTTTACGCTTCCCTTTGGTAATTTGTGGAACTAATCTGATGCAATCTCCCCAAAAGATGAGGGGAACACTTTGCAGAGCAACGACTTGTTCCCACTATATAACGCCATTGAGTTTAGGTATAACCCAACATGAAAGTTGCGATCTGACTTACCATCGTATATTTGGAACCTCGACATACTGAATCTCTTCGGCGCCTCAAATTTGTCTAACTCCACTGAGAATGGTGTTCTCGGTTTATCAAGGGAAGTTACCTCAGCATCGGCATTCTGCTGCTTTCTCTTGAGGTAATCTCTCAAGTCTTCTTTGCTCCGCCCAAGAGCTCGGCTATCTCCTGATTTCAGTCTTTTCGGCATACTACTCTCAGCTTCATGGTGTGTCCTTTTCGATCTTTTTCCATGAGTTGTGTCGAAGCAGAGTGCCTGCCCCTGAACATGCTGATGTTCTTTGGGGTCTGCCTCTTTGGCGCGATGCTTCCTCCGCGACTCTTCTCTCCTCGCCTGACCTCCCTGAAAGGCCGATGAGAGTGTTTTTCGCTTCTGGTGTGTTGAGGGGCTATTGGGATTGTCTTCTGCCCTCCCTTCTGGGCATTGGCTGCTGAAATCGGCGTGTCCTACAGCGGGTATGGTGGCTGCATGACATTATTTTGCATCATAAAATTGACGACCGGTTGCGGTCTGCCAATTTGTTTGCCATCTCTTTTACCTCTTCGTCCCTCTGCAGGCATCTGTCCTTCTATACCTAGAGGTCATCCTCATTGTAGTACCCACTTCGATTTGGCTTCTTTGGTACGTCGCCATCCTGGCCGACGTTTTTCTTGCTGTGATTCTGGTTACGAGTTTTCGTGTTGCGATTGTCTCCTTCGATGTCAAGGTCGACAGGTCTGCCACTCCCAGCAGGAGTGTCGTCCCCAATCTTTTCCTTCTATCCGTCACTAGCCATCTACTCTCCTTTCTTACCCACGGACGGCTCCAAATTGTGTGAGTGATTTTCCGATCATACTGCCAACTTAGTTATTCAGCTGGAAAGTACTGACAGAATAGATGACTCCTGGTTGACCTGTAACAGAAAGAGAAGATTCCGGTGGTGGTTCGTTCACCCGGGGGCACTCCGACGATCAAGTCAGTATATCTCTCAAAGATAATCAATAGTGCTAAACTCACTGTACTGAATATAAATTGCGTACCTTGGAACCATCGGGGGTGCCTCTCTTTTATTGTTAACTCAATCCTTGTCCCACTAGAAGCTTAGCTTCAATAGACTCTTACTCAGTGCTTATCTTAGACTCTCCAAGAGATAAAGATAAACTCCCTAAGAGTGTTATCCTTATCCATGTTATAGTCCTTCCTTATTCTAGGACTCTTGTCCCTTATCCGCTTATCTCGGATTCCAATATCTTCGGAGATAACCTCGGCCTTGCCGAGATTACCTCGGCGTCATGACCTGGACACGTGGCACCTCGGCTAACACGTCGACGTCACCTTGGCCACGTGTTGGGACTCAGAAAATATATCCCCACAAATATTTTGGTCAAAAGCAATAACCACATTTGAAATCTCAATCTCTCATATAAATAAGAAAAAAAAAATTGTAAATAAATTCTACATGTAACAAATTAGATTTTTAATTATTCTGTAGAATTTATACTATTATTATTTAATCTCAGTTCGAAAAATATATAATTTATTATATAATATTATGCGTAATTTTATAAAATAATATAATTATTAAAAGTTTAGGGGTCAAAATATAAATAATAATAATAATAATGGACATAATAATAAAATAAATTATCAATTTTCTGTTAGTATGTGATAATGTGTAATTTAATTAAGAATTAATTTACTTATATAATTATATTAAAATATTGGGTCAAAAAATAATTATCTTAAATATCTATTAAGGATAAGGATAAGAACCAATCTATATAATTATTATTGAATCTGCCACGTAGCGCCTTTTCCCCTATAAATACGGAGGCACCTGGAAAGAAAACGGAAGGAAGAGAGAAAGAAAAGAAAGAAAAAGAAAAGAAAGGAAGAAATAGTAGAAGGTGAGAGGGTCTTTGATAGTGAAAAGAAAGAGTAAGCTATTAAAGTTAAGGTGAGTTATATTATATCTTGAGTTACCAAAATATATTTTACGTATGTTTTGACTTACCAAAATCTGTTTTACACAAGTTATGTTTTTAATAAAAGTTATGTTTTATAAAGGTTTCAGTTACGTGATTTATCTTCTGAACCCTATTTCCTTAAAAGGAAATCCATAGATATGTCTGTTTATATTTTAAAGAATATTTGGCTATGACCTTATATAAAATTATGTTTTGTAAGTACCACCACGAGAGTCCCACGCCTTGGGGGACTTAAATAACCACTGGCCTCTGTTTGGTTACTTTGTGGCCCTCTGATCCATTGACCTCTGTTTTGTGCGGAACTAAGTGCTACACTATTGTGGGAGCCACCTCTAGAATCCGTACGAGCCACCTCTTGAATTCGTACCTCTGTTCTGTGTGGACCAAAGTGCTGTGCGGAACTAAGTGCTACACTATTGTGGGAGTCACCTCTAGAATCCATACGAGCCACCTCTTGAATCCGTACCTCTGTTCTGACTGTCACTTCTGTGACCTCTGTTCTGTTCTGTACCGTGGTTATGGCTATTTACTTACATAATCTATGTATTTCAGTTTCTGCTACTCAACTGATTATTTGTTCCGATTAAGTTATCTTAAATGTTTTGGCCTAATTAACTATCTATGGTTATTTCGTGTCCCTTATACTCTTGGTATAATATTTCTCACTTTACCATGTGCTTATAGTTTTTTACCAATTTTCAAGAAACATGCAATTCAGAAATAGCTTCTGGAAAGTCTTAGACGCGAGGCTGCGGAATAGACACACACAACACTTTTATAACATTTTTATATATAAATATTGGCATTTTTGGTCAATATATTTTGTAATAAAAATAGAAGCTCCAATGGTTATTTTGGTACCCTTATTTAAATATTACTTCCGCTCGCGTTATTTGATTTGTTTATGAATTGGCCGTAGGCAACCTCAGTTACTGGCCATCACGATGCTTAATCCTTGAGTACGGGGAGCGGGTCGTGACACTACATATAAATCATGACTCCAACATAATGGTCAACCATCAAATTCCAATACCAATTTAACTAAATTACCTGAAACCGAAAATTGAACGGAAAGGAACAGGTAAATCTGAAACGAATTTCAGTGCATATGGATCCATAATCGAGCTCGTTTATCAATCAACTGAGGAAACAAAAAGAGAAAATCTATTTATCTTAAGCTTGTGTTCATTTAATATATAACAGTAAATACTATAGGATAATCACTTCAAAAACACATAATATAGAAAAGGATCAAAGCAATCCATGAAAACTAAGCTTTGATCATTGACATAGAAACTGTCAGTTGCATTTTAACTATAACTGACATTGATCCTAGACTGAGGGACTGAAAATATTTGATGTAGAAAAGAAGTGAGGAAACATCAACCAAAAAACAAAACAATAGAAACTGTTTAGAAAGAAGCACATGACAGCTTCAAACATTCAAAGTGTAACAATCTATATTCATGCATTCCAAGAGTAAAAATCTATGCAAAAGTAAGATAAACTACATAACATCTGATTCTTACATATTATTTCCACTATGCACATAGAAACAAATCAGAAGTCAAAATTCTCAAAATTAACTAATAGTTGATAGTATTGATCCAATCAAAAGTCCTTTACGCCCAAAACCAGTGAGAAAAATTAGAAAATATTGCAAGGAGCGTAAAACTTGTAAAGCCTCCTCAACATTCTAACTGAGTTCCCAAAACCAGTGAGAAAAATTCAAAAATATTGCGAGGAGCGTAAAACTTGTAAAGCCTCATCAACATTCTAACTGAGCTAACAAAATCTGTTCCATTACGCATTAATTTTACTTAGAAAATGCTGCCAAGATCTACATACACTACAACAAAAAGCAGTTTTGGCGACCAAAAATGTAAATTTCGTCGCTGAAAATAGGACAATTGGCGACTAAAATTGAATTAGTAGCCAAAAGTGAAGATTTTTGGCGACTAAAACAGTTTAGTAGTCAAATGTGTACTTATTGGCGACTAAAAATCAGATTAGTCGCTGATTCCATGGGTTTTAGCGACTAAAACAATTTTAGTAGCCAAAGGTGAAGGTTTTTGGCGACTAAAAAGATTAGTAGCCAAAAGTATAGGCTTTGGGGACTAAAAAATGGTTTGGTCGCCGATTGTAGGTGTTTTACCGACAAAAAAAATGTTGTAGCCAAATGTAAAGGTTTTTGGCTACTAAAAAATTTTTAGTAGCTAAAAGTGGACAATTGGCGACTAAAATTGAGTTTAGTTGGCAAAAGTGGCGGTTTTGGCGACTAAAAATCAGTTTAGTCGCCGAAAGTGGTTATTTTTAGACGAAAATTAATTTTTTTAGCGACTAAATTATTGGTAATAGCCAAAACTAAGGTTTTTGGCGACTAAAAAAAACTTTAGTCGCCAAAAGTGGCTCCTTTTTTTTTAATAATTAATTTATTTTTTACATAAATTAATATTGAATAAAAATAATTATATTTATATATATAGTTTTAAATTAATACGAGTCCATATACTATATAAATAATATATATTGCATATATATTAATGTGATCTTGTGGTGGCATAGTGGAGGGAGTGTTTTGGTAAAAGTCTACAAAGTAGAAGGTTCGTGGTTCGAATTTCAGAAAAAACAAGAAAGTTGGTAATTTTTTTTTTTCACGGAAGCACCTTTGGCGACTAAAATTATTTGTTGCCAAAAGTCTTTATTTTTGGTGACTAAATGGATTAGTCGGCGATTCAGTGAGTATTGGCAACTAAAAGATTAGTCGCTAAATGTATGATTTTGAAAAGTGTAAATCACTATTGGCGACTAAAATGTTGGTCGCGAAAGAGCTGCTTTTTGGCGACTAAAAAAGTTTTAGTCGCCAATACCTCTGCCGACCATCTATACGCGACAAAACCAGCGACTAAAAAAATTAGTCGGGAAAAATAAAAAGTCGACTTTTGATGACTAAAAACGGACTTTTGGCGTTTTAGTCGCCAAAGGTGTTTTTTCTTGTAGTGATAAGGTTCATTACGCTATGAAGACAAAATTCGTGTCCGTTTTTCCTCGAAAATAAGTGAAATCAGAGACAGAAACTCGCTGTTTATAATGAATCATAGATCAAATAGACTACAGAATTCACGAAGATCTGCTTCTTCGAGTCATAATTCACTGAATTGGCTACAATAATCACGAATTTGAAACTGAAGGACCTCTAGAACTCTCAAACTACGAACTCAAATAGATTTGTTGCAAATGCGTTGTGGATTCCGATTCACGTTCTCTTAACCGTTTTAGAAAGTGTTTGTAAGTTGTTTGATCTCGAGATCAAACTGTATTGCCAATGGCAATGATGTCAACGCCAATTCGAACAGATTTTCAAGTGTATAAGCGATTGAAAATATGAAGAAACGATGTAGAATTTCTCGATTCATCAGATCAAACATGTATATACCTCATAATTTGTATTAAAGTATATGCATATCCATTAAAGCTAGCAAAGAGTTTCTCTTCTCGAAGTTCGTAGATTCAAATCAATCTAGAGAGAGAGAGAAAGGGTCACCTCGCAAAGCAATAATAAGCTTCGACTTGCAGTGGAGGCCAAACAAAATGGGGAGAGCAACGCAAATGGAGCCATGTATAGGCTGAGCAGGTTATGCTACGGCCCTCTGGCGGGAGATCGCAGTCTAAATTACCACCGCTAGTCTTTATGATTAAAAAAAACAAAAATTGAGAGATGATTTTGAATCTGGTAACAAAATAATAAATGAATTTTTAATTTTATTAATTTAAATTTAAAATTTATTTTTTATTTTTAATTGATAAAAAAATATAACATTTTAATTATTAAACTTAATAAAAAATATATTATATATATGAGTTTAATTCACGGTATGACACAACTCATTACTAATATAATGAGCTTATAATAAATAAAATATAATTATTATAATATTATAAAATTTGATCGTGTTCATGTGAACATCTTAGAGCATTTTCACTGGTGTATCAAATTTTTCATCAAATTTAAGTGAAAATTTGAGTAAAAGGACTATTTGATATCAAGTGTTCCAACGGAAGTTTTTGAAATTTCATCAGAACACCAGTCGACCAGGCGAATGTCTAGCCGATCGATTGGCTAGCGTAAATTTTTCATAAATTTTTGCCTTTAGGCGGTCATCCAAGGGGTCGATCGGGCGGATGTCTAGCTAGTCGACCAGCCAGTGTAAATTTTTCACAAATTTTTATCTTGAGGTGGTCATCCGGTGGTAATTTGATGAAAGTCACAAAGCATCCTCAATTTGATGGGAAAAAAAAAAAGTAAAATGATGAATTTGATGAACCATTGAAAGAGCAAAAAGAAAAAAAAAAATCGTCAAATTTAAATTTGATGATGGATAAAGTAAACCATTAAAAATGGTCATACTAACCAGTGTTTTGACACACACAAAATAATAATGATAATAAAATAATTAATGAATACAATTCAACTTTTTCAATAGTATATTTTTTATATATTTTTATTAATTTTCAAGATATCATAATCTCAATGCTAAAATACGGAACTTCTTGTAGCTGATGTGTTAGGCATTTCTAGGAAAAAGTTTAGCCCTGTGTTTGTACTTTCCATTATATCTAAAAAAAAAGTAATAAAATTGGTTTTATCTAAATTAAAGCAAAATGTTGCACGGAAAGAATCGGATACAAAATCTATAGACATCTATATTCATTCTGTGTCTAATTCTTTTTATACATATAATTTGTTTGATTCTTTTTGTATACATAGCACTAGAGTTGTAAATGAGTCAAATAAAATTTTAATATGTTTAGGCTTATTTATTAATATTTGAACGAATTTAAAATCGAATTGGACCTCAATAAAAATTTAATGAATCGAACTCGAGTCAAGTTTAAACCAACTTGACTCGAGTTCGAATTTGTTCACGCGTCTTAACATGCCAAAAAAATTATAAATTTATACTTACATATAAGACTAAAATTATAATTAAAACTTTGATTTATACAATTATATATATAATCATACTAAAAGAAAAAATATTTTATTAAAATAATAATATCTAACACTACTATTATATAAATGTATTATCTATAATCAATTATTATTTATATTTATATTTTTTAAATATATAAATAACATATTTATCTGATTTTGTATACATATTTTTTATTATTTAAATAATTATTAAATGAATTCAATTAATGAGTTAAATTTTGGGGTTTTTTTTCTAGGGTCTCTGGTATTAAGATTTTATAGCATAAAGGACATTAAATATTTTCATAATGTCTAAGATCCCTCAATATCAATCTAGAGAAATTCTTTCAGAGAAATTCTCTACAGAGAAATTTGGGACTTTCCAAAGAATTTCTCTGGGTTCAAACTAGAGAAAATTGAAATTTCTTTGAGTTCAAACTAGAGAAATTTAGAAAAAATTGAATATCACAGAAAAAATTAAACAAATTTCTCTGAGTTTGTTTTATTGAAATTTCATTGAGTTGTCTCAGTAAATTTCACTAAGTGTACCAAACAAACAAACAAACAGTATAAATACATACATATGACTTCACCAATTTTACTTAATTAAAGGCAGAGAAAATTAAACAAATTTCTCTGAATTTGTTTTATTAAAATTTCACTGAGTTATGTCAGTGAATTTCACTGAAATGTTTAGATTGGAAGAAAGTCAAAATAACCCATTGGGCTATATGAATCAACCTGGAAAACTATACTGTATATGTTTTATTTAGAACATAGAGTATTAAAAGTTTTTCAGGTTACACTCTTTTCTTAGATGTTTTCCTTCTGAAGATATACATTTCATAATGCTAGGTTCCCCTTTTCATTTGCATTTCCTTTTTCTTTTTAATGTGAACATTACAACTCAAGTATGTTATCTTTTTTAATGTGAAAAGAAGCTGTAGCATATGGTTCACAATTCAATTCTGGTCAAGGGTGATTTATAACTATTCAATGATGTGCATTGTGTGGAATAGATTCAAAACGGGGCTCCTTTCGTTGTTATAGACAAGACTACAAATCCACGGGATGGAAATCCAGCCTTGCTCATTCAAGGTAAGTATGCATTTGAAACTTCCTCGAGTATCACAGTTGGATGTTAATATAATATTGGAAACTTTCCAGTTTGTTTATTGTTCATAAACAAGGATAAAATTCTTGTTTTTAAATTTTTGTTTATCTATTTCTTCATGCTCTGTACAAGACGACGGTGGTGGAATGGATCCGGAAACTATAAGGCGTTGTATGAGCTTTGGATTTTCAGATAAGAAAATGAAATCTGCCATTGGGCAATGTATGGATACTATATTGTTTACTTTACCTTTAACATGCTTTCCTTTCTTTTGGTACTAATTGGTTGGTTTTAGCCTTTCAGATGGAAATGGGTTCAAGACAAGTTCTATGAGACTTGGAGCAGATGTTATTGTGTTTACCTGTCACTTGAGGGAGAGGTTTGTGCACAAGAACATAACTCTTTTACCTGTCTGAATTGTTTTTGTCAGATTACTCATTTTATAATAATCTATTCAGATACCAAAAGAGAACAAGAGATACAATAATCTATAATGAGAATGTGATCATTCATCGATTGTAGATATTTGGATTCATTTCTTGAACTGGTATTTGTTCCATAACGTAATCAAAGTAGGATTATTATATAGGTCCATAGCTCTTGTATTCAACTTCCTTAAGGTTGATAATACTTCTCTTTTGATCAATCCCGATATAGAAGTTTCTGGTCATCTCTGTTTAAGCTATTTGGTTATGTCTTGTTGACTTTGGAATTCCATTCAAATTGGTATTGTATTCATGACCAGGACACTGACTCAAAGCGTTGGACTCCTCTCTTACACATTTTTAAGACAAACAGGTCATGACAGAATAGTAGTACCACTGGTGAGTTGGACATTTAACTATAAGTACCCTTTCTTTTTCTTTTTCTTTCCCCTAAAGATTATTTCAATGTATGTTTTGCCAACTGACTATAATTGCAGAAATCTGTGCTAATTCTTGGAATTGAAAATTGGGTGTATGAATTACCTTATCCATCCGTTACACATCTGGCACGCTTGCAGACATGCCTGAAACCACCTTTTGGGTAGTTCTCTTGTGGAGATAAAAAATAATAGGCTGACAGCAACTTAGCAATGTGTTGCTATCTGGTTGTCACGGTATAAATGCACGTGCGAACAACTATTGAGAAAAAAAGGAACTGGGTTAGTAGTCTCATGATAATCCATCAATGACTGTTTGAGAAACTGAAATTGAGTCATGCCATTGATGACCTGTTTGGATGTCTCATCTTGGTTGGTTAGAATTTTGGGTCCTGTTTCCAAATTAAATTAGTTAGACGACATTCCACAAACAGACTCATATATTCTTTGCTTTCTGCCTCACATTATGAGTGGGCTTTCCTGGCCCGCGCTTTATTCTTGCATCAGATATCCAAAGAGTCTATTTAAACATGGTCCATGATCCATCTATCTTGACTAACTGTTGGCTTTCCTTTGGGTCACCCTACAACTTCCTATCTTCTCATGGTTAGGCATTTTTGTGAAATCTTATTACAGGTGGATTATGGATTCAATGAATCAACTACAAAATTGGAACCCATACTTTCTTATGGACAAGAACATTTTTCATCTAATCTGTCTGTGCTACTGCAGTGGTCTCCATATCCGACAGAAGAAATAATGCTGAAGCAGGTAAGCTTCAAAACACTTTGGCTCTAGAATTTTACAGTAATAATGATAATAGGATTAATATTAGTGACGACCATTTCAAGTTTCTCATTTGCATGCTGCTTTTGCTGATGATAATTGAGATGTTGTTAAGTCTGTTAGCCTCCTTGCTTAGTGACGGAAAATATAGAATGCGATGGGGTTTGGTTCTCAAGTCAAAAATTTGAATTAATTATGTGTGTGATAAGACTATATGAAATTTTCAAATGAACATTCAAGATTTATATGAACTATTAAAATAAGAATAAGTATTTTTTTTTTTTTTTTTTCTGTTTTACTTATTTATTTGTTTGTTTTTTGTGCCTACACTAATTTCTTCCCTGTTGTAGACATGGAACTTTTATGTTATTAGTTATGTACATAAATTTTAAACGTGAAACTACTTCCATTAGGGACCTGCCAGAAATTCTCATGTTTCTTGATGTATCAATATCTGTTATATCTCTCCCACCATTTCGAGCTTCAATCTGTGCAATTTGATATCCTTATTAACCCCGGTGGGCAGTTTGATGATATAGGGAATCATGGAACAAAGATTGTTATATACAATCTTTGGTTAAATGACAATGGGGATATGGAACTAGATTTTGATTTGGATGCGGAGGTACCTTTCATCCTTTTGCTCTTACTCCTTTCTGTTGGATCTTTTAAGTTATATTTATCATGTAGCCTACTTGTAAGTAATACCATGTTGCAGGATATTCGTGTTATTGCAGACCCAAAGCTGCATCAGACTGGTTGCCGTCCAAATCAAGTTTCTGACCAGCATATTGCTAACCTTTGCCATTATTCACTCCGTGTAAATTTATAGTTTACATTATGAAGTTGATTAATAGAGTGGTCTCTTCTTCCCTTCATAGTTTTAAAATTAAGTTCTTTTTCAAGATCCACAGGTATATTCTTCCATTTTGTACCTACGGGCACCTCAAAGCTTCAAAATAGTTCTGCGGGGACGAGTTGTTGAACATCATAATATTGCCAATGATCTCAAATTTCCTGAGTTTATATTGTATAAGTCTCATGGCGGGAACATGGAGGTTTGTATTAGCTTGTTTACAAATGCCCATTACAGTTGTCACTACTTGCATCTTATAAATTGTTTTACATATTTGTCACACTTGGCTGTAGCCGCTTCCTGTATGGTTTTATGGTATAATGGTTGCGTCTGTATAGTTGATTAAGACTTCACAAGCTGATTAATTACAGGAACATGTTTTCCTTCAAATTCAAGTAAACAGTGATATTTTCTAAATATATTACTTTCAAGAAGAAAGAACACTAAATGAATCAATTAGTTTCAACGATTCATTAATTTTGACTATAGGTATATAAATAGAGAACAATACTGCGTCTGTTTCAAACTTTCTATAAATGCCTGCCTTAATTCATGCACTACATGCGTGCTTTGTTGAATAATTGTGGTTGTTAAAAATATTTGGCAGAGACTGGACATAGTGTGGGCTTTTAGATTGACTATTATTATTAACATAAGTCTGTTCTTGTTTATTATCTAATGCTCTATTGTTTCAATCGGAAGCCCCTTCTCTCACAATGCCTGTTGGGTTTATTTTCAGGCAGTTGTTACTGCTATAGGGTTTTTGAAGGAAGCTCCACGTGGTAAATATACATGGGTTCAATGTCTACCATAAGAACCGTCTCATATTGGTGAGGGATATTCTCTTACAACTTAAAATCATCTCATAAGTTGTAAGATTCATTAGAGCAGAATCACTCTTCTCGATAGCACCCTCTTCATGTTTGATGTGGTGTATATGGAGGGAAAGGAAAAGGAAAAGAAGATCCTTGAAAATGTAGAGAGCTCCATTTTCTATTTCACTGGAGCAATGGCTATTTATTTATTTAATGCTTTTTGGCAAAAAAGCCAAAAAGCCAACAAATTTAACCCCGTTAGCAAAACATCACGTCATACTTATCAATCAATTGCTTTTCCCCTTACAACTATCTATTCAACTAGAAAATCCATTCCAAACACATTAACTTTTTTTGCCTCATAAAAAAGCTAAAAAGCCAAAAATCCACTAAAAAGGCCAAGTTCCCAAATGGGCACTTAATAGGTTTTTTGTGCTTAACTTTCATTAGTATCTTCTATGGCAGCCATTTTGGCGTGTAGTCAAGGAAACAACCAGCAGTCGTGGAAGAGGAATTGTTGGTGATAATCATTGCTCCACTTATCTTGTTACATCAAGTTTTTCAGTTTTAGTGGATAGTTGATGAATGATGTTATAGTATTTTGTAGGTGTTCTTGAAGCAAATTTTGCTGAGCCTACTCTCAATAAGCAAGATTTTGAGAAGACTTCCCTTTTTCAAAAGCTTGAAGCCCGATTAAAGGAGATGACATTGGAATATTGGTAAGCTTCCATTTGCAAGGTTTTAAGCCTTATCCCAGTGAAAATTATGGGAAGTGAATTTAGATTATTTAATCCCACGAAAAGTCAAACACAGATGTTTCTGTTCAAACTTCAAATTGAACAATCATTTCATGACATTAAGACAAATGTAGGTGAGTTGCTTGCTAGCTGGGTTAGTTTCTAATGGCTAGATAATATCACAGGCATTTCAATGATTCTTGTTTTTATCAGCAACGATAAATTCAACTGATTTATATTTATATTTTATCAACATTAGAGTACCGAGTAATATTGTGGTAAAACTTTAATCATCATTCATCACTTTATATTTGAAACAATAATTTGAGAGAGTGATAGAGGATTGAGAGAGAGAGAAATAGCTACAATGAAACAATAATTTGAGAGAGTGATAGAGGATTGAGAGAGAGAGAAATAGCTACTGAATTATTCAGTTATTGTTTGTATTGTTAGGAGATTTACACTCTCTTTTATAGAGAGGAAAAGCTACATAGGGTGCCATCAATTTGCACCGAAAGAAGAAAGTAAATGGGAACATTCATGATGACTAACACTAACATGAATATTCTAATAGCACTGAGATATACACTAACCTTTATACAATAATAAACTAAAACTAACACTAACATGATACAATAATAAACTAACATCCCCCCGCAAACTCAAGGAGGGAAAGCATCAACCAAGTTGAGTTTGGAAACAAGATCATGAAAGCGGCCAGAAGGATGAGCTTTAGTGAAGATATCAGCGGGTTGATCGACTGAGGCAATAGGAAGAAGATGAACAGTTCCACAGGTGACATGCTGGCGAATAAAATGACAATCAATCTCAATATGTTTGGTGCGATCATGAAAAACATCATTGTGAGCAATCTGAATGGCACTCTGATTGTCACAGTAGAGAGGGGTAGGAGCAGATGAAGAAACACCCATATCAGCAAGGAGCCAGCGAAGCCAGAGAAGTTCCTGAGTAGTATCAGCAAGAGCTCGGTATTCAGCTTCGGTGCTAGAGCGGGCAGTGAGGGATTGTTTTTTGCTACGCCAAGCAAGAAGAGAATCCCCTAAGAAGAAACAGAATCCCGTGGTGGAGCGTCGATCCGTAGGATCCCCAGCCCAATCAGCATCGGAAAAGGCACGTAGGTCAAGAGAGGAAGAAGCCGAGAAGTGAAGACCATGGAACAAAGTGCCTTTGAGGTAGCGAAGGATACGGAGTAGAGCAGTATAGTGGGGAGTGCGAGGAGCCGACATGTACTGACTGACAATGTGAACAGCATAGGCAATGTCAGGACGAGTGACTGTGAGCGGATTGTTTTTTGCTACGCCAAGCAAGAAGAGAATCCCCTAAGAAGAAACAGAATCCCGTGGTGGAGCGTCGATCCGTAGGATCCCCAGCCCAATCAGCATCGGAAAAGGCACGTAGGTCAAGAGAGGAAGAAGCCGAGAAGTGAAGACCATGGAACAAAGTGCCTTTGAGGTAGCGAAGGATACGGAGTAGAGCAGTATAGTGGGGAGTGCGAGGAGCCGACATGTACTGACTGACAATGTGAACAGCATAGGCAATGTCAGGACGAGTGACTGTGAGATAGACAAGACTGCCGACGAGCTGGCGATAAAGAGTAGCATCAGAGAGAAGAGTCCCATCGAGAGGAGTGAGACGAATCTGAGGATCAACCGGAGTAGAGGCAGTTTTGCAATCAGTAAGACCAGCTCGAGTCAGAAGATCGGATGCATATTTGGCCTGGGACAAATAGGAACCAGTAGAATCATGAGAGACTTCAAGGCCTAAGAAGTAGTTAAGAGTACCAAGGTCCTTCATCTCAAACTGTTGGTGGAGAAATTGTTTGAGGTGGAGAATACCAGCTTGATCATCACCAGTGATAATCATATCATCCACATACAGAAGAAGAAGAGTAGTACCATGAGAAGTAGTCCGTATAAAAAGAGCAGAGTCATAGGAGCTAGAGGTGAATCCGAAGTCATGAATGGTAGAACTGAACTTAGCAAACCAAGCATGAGGAGCTTGCTTGAGACCATAAAGAGCACGCTGTAGTTTGCAAACCTGATGAGGTTGACAAGTGGACCCAGGTGGAGGTTGCATGTAGACCTCTTCAAGAAGATGACCATTGAGGAAAGCATTTTTGACATCCATCTGAAAGAGCCCCCAGTGGCGAGCAGTAGCAACAGCAAGTAAACTGCGAACAGAGGTAAGCCGAGCAACAGGAGAGAATGTCTCCTCATAATCAATGCCATATTCTTGGTTGAAACCCTTGGCAACAAGACGAGCTTTGTAGCGTTCAATAGAGCCATCAGAATGTGTTTTGATTTTGTAAACCCATTTGCAGCCAATCGCAGTCTTGCCAGGAGGAAGATCAACAAGATCCCAAGTATGAGCTTTGTCCAAGGCATGGAGTTCATCAGTCATAGCTTGCTGCCAAAGAGGATTAGTACAAGCCTCACGATAGGAGGTAGGTTCATAAGTAGAGAAGGCAGCAGATCCAACAATATAATCACGAAGATGGATAGGAGGTTGAGTTACCCGGCGTGGTCGACCCGTAGGAGGATCGGTGGGAGGAAGAGCCAGTGGAGAAGGAGGTGTGGCAACAAGAGGTAGACCTTCAGGTAGAGCAGGCTGGACAGGATCAGGGGTGAGCAAGGGCGTCTCGATGGAGGAGGAACCTGTATCAAAATCAGCAGAGAAAAGATCGATGGAAGGATTAGTAAACAATGCAGTAGTGGAAAGTCCGGGTAAGTGAAAGGAGGATAGCGAGGAAAACATTTGGTGTTCCCAGAAAACGACATGGCGGGAGATACGAAGACGTTTAGAGAGAGGATCCCAACAGCGAAAGCCTTTATGTTCAATGCCATACCCAAGAAAGCAACAAAGACGAGAGCGAGGTTCAAGCTTGGTGTGTTCATGGGATTGAAGTAGAACAAAACAAGCAGAGCCAAAAACCCGGAGATTGGCGTAAGGAGGGGGAGTGCCATGCAGACGTTCAAAGGGAGTTTGATTATGGATGACAGGGGTAGGAGCACAGTTGATAGTGTAAACAGCAGTGAGGGCAGCTTCTCCCCAAAAGTTTTCAGGACAGGAAGAAGAGAGAAGGAGAGCGCGAGTAGTGTCAAGAATATGTCGATGTTTCCGTTCAGCGCGGCCATTTTGCTGGGACGTGCCAGCACAGGAACGATGAGGCAGTGTACCATGATGCTGAAGAAAGGAAAGGAAATCTGAATCCCGATATTCCATAGCATTGTCAGAGCGAAAAATTTTGATGGTTTTGGAGGATTGGGTGTGAACCATTTGTGCAAATCGATAATAAATGTGTTTAAGTTCAGACCTATTTTTCATGAGAAAAAGCCAAGTAAACCGGGAAAAATCATCAATAAAAACAACAAAATAGCGGGATCCCCCCATAGTAGTAGTAGGAGAGGGCCCCCAAATATCCGAATGTATAAGATCAAAAGGGGCAAGAGAAACAGAAGTACTCTTATTAAATGATAAAGCAGGTTGTTTAGCAAGTTGACAGGGTATACAATCGAAATTATCGGGAATTACATGACCCAACTGTCCACTAGAAACCAAATACCTTAAACGAGTAACAGAAATATGCCCTAAGCGACAATGCCAAAGATGAAAGGGAGATAATAAGGAAGTAGATGCAGGAGCAGCAATCTGAGGAGAGGCAGGAACATGAAGGTGAATGAGTTCATAGAGACGTCCACGCTTACGGCCGATCCCAATAGTCTGCCCCGTCTGAGGGTCCTGTACCAAACAATCAGTAGCAGAAAAGGTGACAGTTAGACCAAGTTCACATAATTGACCAATGGAAATAAGGTTTAAGGTAAGAGCAGGGATATGATAAACGTGAGGTAGAGATAAAGAAGAGGTGGAAACAGTACCAACATGACGAACAGACATGAGGGAACCATCAGCAGTATGTATTGAGGGAATATGAGGAGATGAAGATAAGGAAGAAAAGATAGTAGAACTGGAGGTCATATGATTACAACAGGCAGAGTCAAAATACCAAGAGGAGTTACCTGGGATTACAGACAAAGCAGTAGGAGGAGGTGTACCAGATGAGGAGAGAAGTTGTTTGAGCATGGCCTCTACATCCGTTGGAGAAAAGTGAGGGGTAGATGGAGCAGGTGACTCAGAGAACCCTGCAGAGGGGGCAGTGTCAGTGTGATGAGACTGATTCCCGGAAGCAGCAGCAGCAGTGTGATAAGACTGATTCCCGGAAGCAGAAGTAGCAGTGTGATGAGACTGGTTGCCGGAACGATGAAAACTTCCCCGGGAAGAGCCACCGCGAGAGGAGTGGCTATTGGAGGATGAGCGGGATGGATTGCGAAAACAATCCTGTTGCAGATGACCAGGACCAAGTTTGTTGCAGTAGCGGCAGGATCTGACGGGGCAATTGACCAGGAGATGGGTTGAAGGAAGGCCCCGATTCTGACAATAGAGGCAAGCAGTTGTCCGCTGGGTAAATGATGGCCGGGACGGAGGAGTGGCAAGAACAGAGTCCACATGATGAGTTTGAAGAGTACCTAAACGAGTCTCCTCTGATAGCAACTCAGAAATGGCTTGTTCAAGAGTGGGCAAGGGATGGCGATGAAGCAGAGAGGCACGTACGGGCTCAAAAGAGGGGGTAAGAGCCATGAGAAATTGCACCAACCTTTGCTGGTTGCGATGGTTAGTAAATAAAACTGCATCTTCGGGGTCATGCCAGGTTGGTTCTGAAAGAGCAAGCTGATCCCAAACAGAGTATATTTGAGAAAGGAAGTCATTAATAGACTGAGTGGATTCTTGGCGCATGCGGTGAAGTTGGTTCTGAAGTTGATATTGATGGGCAAGACCAGTAGTCTGGTATCGGTCTTTCAAAAAATCCCAGATGTCTTTCGCAGGAGTAGTTACAGAGTCAAGCTGAAAGCGGCCAAATTGAAGACTGATAGAGGTAACAGAGGTATTACGAAACCAGGTAATGATTTGGTAATTCTTACTGTCCCATTCCTCAAGTCGGTCTTCATATGTAGCAGTATGAACAGTAGTTTCAGTAGTGGCACTTTCTTTGACTGGTTTAGTCACATCCCCGGTGACAATTCGCCAGAGCTTCTTGCCTTTAAGAAAGGAAGACATGGCTTGGGCCCACAGAACATAGTTTGAACCATTCAGAATAACGGAAATGGGATGGGAGGTGTCAAGACGATCCATAATACTAGTTAAGTAGGATTAAAGCAACAGGAAGAGACCTGTAGGAGCAAAATTTGGTAAAACAGAGTGTACCAGTGAGTCCGGAAGGTCGAAAATAGCCAGAAAAGGCTGCTGGACAGAGATGATGTCAGCGATGATGTCAGCGGCGCACGTTAGCAGAGTGCAGGGAGGAGCACGTTAGCAGGAAGGCTGCGGCGCACGGTAGCGAACAGGCGCAGGCGCGGCGCACAATAGCCGTTTTGGCGCACACGGGTGCAATGTAGTGAAGCGGCGCATGAAAGGCGCACAATAGCAGGCGCGGCGTACGGGAGTGGCAGGGCTGACGTCAGCCGCGGTTGTGTGGGCGCGTGGAGGCGCGTGGCGGAGGTGAGTAGCAACAGATGGCGCGTGCGGGCGCGTGTGAGAGTGGTGGCGGAGCTGGTGACGCGCTGAAGGTAAAGGCGGCGCGTGTGGGCGCGTGGAGGGTGTTCTGAGAACGGGCTAGGTGCCGTTGGAATCGTGAGAAAATTCCGAGCGATTTGATGTATGCCACTGTGTACGGGACTAAACACCAAAATCGAAAATTGCCAGAAATGTAACACTGGGCTCTGATACCATGAAACAATAATTTGAGAGAGTGATAGAGGATTGAGAGAGAGAGAAATAGCTACAATGAAACAATAATTTGAGAGAGTGATAGAGGATTGAGAGAGAGAGAAATAGCTACTGAATTATTCAGTTATTGTTTGTATTGTTAGGAGATTTACACTCTCTTTTATAGAGAGGAAAAGCTACATAGGGTGCCATCAATTTGCACCGAAAGAAGAAAGTAAATGGGAACATTCATGATGACTAACACTAACATGAATATTCTAATAGCACTGAGATATACACTAACCTTTATACAATAATAAACTAAAACTAACACTAACATGATACAATAATAAACTAACAATATTGTTCAAAGTATCAAAACTCTATGATTTTGAAAATAAGTATGGAGTTTTGAGTTGGACTGGTTTCCTTGTGATGTATTTCTGATTGTTGATACTCTTAGTTCTTCTCTGTCCTAGGTATGAGTTTTGTTTTTATTTCTATTTGCATTTTATTCCTAAGGCATTTATCTGCTGAATCTTTGTAGGAATTTCCATTGCGGATTGATTGGTTATCAGCAAATGAAAAAATCTCCACCAGCACCCAAGCCTTCTCAGGAACCACGTTCATTTAGGGCACATAGTTTCATTGAACAACCTGTGTTACTGAATCACAGGTCCTCTGTAACTGACAACGCGGGACCACTTTCTTCTGCAGTTGAATCTTTTGAAGATACGGTAGCCACTCCTTCAAAGAGGAAAGAACAAAATCCTGCAGGGGAACTCGAACATGTAAAAAGGCACCCAGGATCAAGGTCCTATTCAACTGATACCCAGCACATTGGAGTAAATCAGGTTTGTTTACGATGCTGATCATGGTTCGAATCAATTGGAATGCCATCTTTTGTGCTTAGTGCCGACATTTATGGACCAAAGTTATTTATAAACCACTTATAATAAAGGGTCAGAGGGATGGTTTGTTTATTTGGTTGCCACCAAAAAAATATCTTTCCGAAATGCTGAATTGATACTCTTTTCTGTTACTGATTGAGAAGTTGGGTTCAAATATTAAATATTAGACTGAGCAATGCTAGGGACCCCAGAAAAATACCAAATATTCTGCGCAATACCCACATGGGTGTGGGTCCATGTGAGTGTTGTGTAAAATATTTGGTAATTCGTTCAGGGTCTTTAGCATTTTTGATAAATAAAATTAATAAATTGAGGTAAAAGTAATAAACTAACAACATTTTCTACTTCTGTTAGAATTTACCATAAACCTACCACCACTACCACCTCACCTACTCCACTAAACCTAACCCACTACACCACTACCACCTCCACTTCACCTACTCTCCACCTACTCCACTAAACCTAACCCACTACACCACTACCACCTCCACTTCACCTACTCTCCACCTACTCCCAAACACACTCCTATATAATAGGAATCCTTGTAATTGTAAAATAAACTACATCAAGACAATCAATCAATAATACATACATTTTAACATGGTATCAGAGCTATAAGATTTAGGCCTATACTCATTTCTTTCCGGCGGGCAGCCGGCCGACAACCTTGCCTTGGCTGCCCGCGGGAGTTTTTCAACACATCACAAACACATACCAGAATCGAAGTCCGATCTCCTTTGCCGGTCGATTTTTCGAGTTCAGAATCGAAGCTCGCTGCTTGATCGCACGCCGCTGCGATCTGATCAAGATCCTCGCCTGAGATCCATGAGCCGGTCGATGCGCCGAGCCACTGCGACGTCCTTGCAGTCGGCTTTGGCGAGGTCTAGACAGAAGTCTCCCAAATCTCTCTCTCTCCACGTCGATGCCTTCATACCTGAAGGATGCCACAAGTTCCTCGTTGTCATGCTTACTTCTGCTGTCGTTGCCAAGACTGTTGGAATCCGGCGGTTTGGCCCTTATGAGGCCTTGCCTACTGTGGCTTCTGCTGCTGCCGCCGACTCCAATCACCTCCAGATGGATCTCTCTCCTTTTTTTCTGTCTCTCATCAAAGTGTGCTTGCTGCCGAGACCGACCTCTCGGACAAATGTGCAACGCACTGTAAAGTAGACACAATAATAATGAGCTAAGCCGTTTCTTTCCACCACCCACCTTTCTTTTTATTATTTTATTTCATCTTTCCATTCACACGGTTTCACCCCATGTGCCCCATGTGCACCATTCACAGCCCCATGTGCACCATTCATCTTCTTTATTTATTTTCTTTATTTATTTATTTATTTATTTTTTTCATTCAAAACAAAAAAAAATAAAAAAAAATAATCATACTAATAAAAAAAAAACAATAAATAAATAAATAAAATAAATCACACACCTTTGCAGGTTTTCAAAACCGTGGGCCCAACGCTCCACTTTCTTTCTTTTCTTTTATTTTCTTTATTTATTTATTTATTTTATTATTAAAAAAAAAAAAAAAAAACAAACAAACAAACAAACAAACAAACACGGAGGAAGAAGACGAACTGCAAACTCATTTTATTCATATCGGGCCTCACCCCGATCACCATTTTACACAAAAAAAAAAAAAAAAAAAAAAAATACAAACAAAACAACCACACCCACAGTGGGATTTTTTTTTCCCTTCTCTATTCTACTGCAGGTCTCTTCTTCTTACTTTTATCTTGGGTGTCCCGTGCCAGTCCGGTCTCCGTGTTTCCTTGTCCACCGAGCACGTTCACTCCCCCAAACTCCTCCACTACAGCATATGGAGGACCTCCAAATCGGAACATCACGGTGGCCTTCCGCTTCAGCTCCTTATTTTCCGCCTTCAGCACACTTATCTCTGCTCGCGCATCCTTATACATGCGTTGGAGCAGAGCCAGTTGGGAGTTTAAATGCTGCACCTCATTTGTCCTACTCTGCAGCCGGTTCGACAAGTTTGTGACCGCCGTCATGCTTTCCACACATGCCTTCAGAGTATACTGATTGGCCTCCACATCCGACTGCACTGCCATTCTTTGCTCCACCGACCGCATCGGAAAGTTCAACGGAGCAAACTCCGGGGCGCTTGGTTGAGGTTCCAGTGCCACCGCACCAGTTCTCTCTCTCGTTGACTCATTGAGGTCGGGAAAGAGGGTGAGCAGCCCGCGGGAAGACGATGAAGCCATTTTCTAGGCAACAGAGTGTTATACAGAATCTCTCTCAGAAATCTCTCTCAGAATATCTCTCGCAGGTTTTTTTGCCTCAGCCTCAGCCTCTGTCTTATAGCCGAGGCAGCCACGCGCATCGCGCGCCTCTTGACGCCCGACAAACTGGCACGCCTTTTCATGGCACATCTTTTGATAAAGTGGGCACGCCTTTTGATGGCACGCTTTTTGAAAAATTGGGCACACCTTTTGAGGGTGCGACTTTTTAAGGGTCCGACAAGACTCTGTAAACTGTCCCGACATTGATTCCGGTTAGCTCCATCAAGGGTCCGACAAGACTCTGTAAACTGTCCCGACATTGATTCCGGTTAGCTCCTTTATGGGTCCGACAAGACTCTGTAAACTGTCCCGACATTGATTCCGGTTAGCTCCTTTATGGGTCCGACAAGACTCTGTAAACTGTCCCGACATAGATTCCGGTTAGTTTCTACAAGGGTCCGACAAGACTCCGTAAACTGTCTTCTACAACGGTCCGACATGACCCCATAAACTGTCTTCTACAACGGTCCGACATGACCCCATAAACTGTCTTCTACAACGGTCCGACATGACCCCATAAACTGTCTTCTACAACGGTCCGACATGACCCCATAAACTGTCTTCTACATCGGTCTGACACCACCATCCAGTGTCCTCTACACCGTTATGACATCCCCATACAGTGTCCTCTACAACGTTATGACACCACCATCCAGTGTCTTCACCAATGGTCTGACACGACCATACAGTGTCTCCTATCCTTTTTTATTTTTATGTATTTTCTTGTTTTGTTACTATCTCCAAACTCAAGTTGGTTAGTTCCTATCCCCCTTGAGTTTGCGGGGGGCTGTTAGAATTTACCATAAACCTACCACCACTACCACCTCACCTACTCCACTAAACCTAACCCACTACACCACTACCACCTCCACTTCACATACTCTCCACCTACTCCACTAAACCTAACCCACTACACCACTACCACCTCCACTTCACCTACTCTCCACCTACTCCCAAACACACTCCTATATAATAGGAATCCTTGTAATTGTAAAATAAACTACATCAAGACAATCAATCAATAATAGATACATTTTAACAACTTCCATTGGAATGCCATATTTCAGAAGTAGTAAATTTTCCCAAGTAGTAAAAGAACACATTTGCTACACACAGCTGAAGAAACTCTATGAGAACTATCTGATGTGGTGGGGAATTTGTGTTTGGTTGTTTTATGTTTGTTTATGTGGATTGTTTTCCCTTTTTCTTTGGCAAGTGAAGTATTCTATTTGTTATTTATACGTGACTCTGTGTCCATATTCTATGCTTGTCAACCGCTTTATCTCTCTATTATTCGTGGTATCTACTGAAAGAGGTATTGGATTCTCTAATACTTGCTTGTTTGTATTGTATTGTAGCCTACCCCTGAGCATGAAAATCAGTTGCAGGACAACAAGTTTACCAGCCTGATGCAAGAAAATGAAAAGCTCCAGACACAGTAAGTACAGAACAGGTTGTAATTTTGCATGATTACTTTTGGAGCTTACTGTGGATCAGGTTGGACCATTTGGATCGTCTAGATTTACTAATTTCTATTTGTCTGAACTTGATCCTCTACTCTTGCAATGTCAACACCAGCAAGAGTTTAGGATTCACTATATAGTATGTCTCACACTAATACACTATGAGCCAAAATGGCATTGGGCTTTCCTGCTTATGCATAGTTTGAGCTAGCTTCACTTTTGGCTAGTGGTCTTAAAGCATCCGATGGATACACTAATGACTTTGTTAGTGCCAGCTCTTAAATAAGTTAGCGAGAAATTGCAATTTCTTCTCTCCAATGCAGTTGCTAGTACAGCTCCAAACACTGTCAGAGACTAAACCGTTTGTTTTCTGCAGCGAGCCTCCTAGAATACTTGAGAGAGAGAGAGAGAGAGAGAGAGAGAGAGAGAGGACCTGACACAATATATCCTTTTTACTTTTGTTGTTTACACACACTTTAGTTCCTCCGTTGCAGCACCCATTCACTACCTAAATATAGGAACATTTAACACACAAAGTTGAGTCACACTTTTATCACTCTTTGTCAGTTAACACACATTTTAACATCTCCGTTAGAGATGCTCTTAAAGTCCTTGCTTAATCAAATTCTTCTTTTTGACCATCCCAAGCCAGTCTTGATCATCAATCTTGTTATTCACATGAGTGGATGAACTTTGGCTATAGGATAAGTTCCAGCTCAGCTTGGACTACAATTCTTTAGTTTTGAAATACCCTCGACTGTCTGAGCCCAGCCCCGACTTGCTCCCCTACCATCACTATTGCTTGAACTAAACATCTACAATTAATATGGTCCACACCTGACTTAATGTACTCTTCCTCATTTTAAATTTTGTAGATAAAACTGTTCGTTTGTGTTTTTCAGGTTATTGGAATTGGAGAGAAGCGAGGAATGTCTTACTCTAATGCTGTGTTTGGTTGGGGGATTTGGAGAGGGATTTGGAAAGAGAAATGGAAACGGTAGATGAACTGTGAATAAAACATGCTTATATTTCACTTAGTTTCACACAACTTTTCCTTTTCCCTTTCCAAATTCCTCCTCAAATCCCCCAACCAAACACAACATAAAGGTACTTCACATTATATACAGTAAATCATTTGATGAATTGCAAATCAAAGAAATTCACATTACTGTTTTCAATCCATTATGATTTGCAAATTTGGCATTTCATGTTGTCCATTTTAAAACATCCAGCCAGCCAGCTGTAGAAAATTTGTGTAGGTCATCGTTTGACAGAAGCCTACGATCACTGTCCAAGCCCTAGCTTCAATTTTGTCAACCAAATTAAGGAAGCAAAACTGCCTTTAGCTTTGGCACGCTTAGAAATGTAACTTTTGATAGTTTTCTTGTATTTCAGTTACAATTACTTTGTCAATTTTGGTGCAGGTGCGACAACTTAGGAAAGAACTAGGTGACATTCAGTCCGAGTACGCGAGACTGGTGGCTGAATCGGAATCAATGAACATAGTTAAGGATGAGAAAACTATAAATGGATAATTTCTTTGGATTTTATTTTTTGTGGTAAATAACCTGATGTTTTTGTACATTGTTATCACAAAATTTATATATCATTTTGGAGTACTAAATAGTTGAGCACGTCATAGTTTTGGTTTGGGAGTTTCTAAATACACCGTTTTGTACAATTGGGTGCAGAGAGATATTTTGAAGCGTATTTTAGAACCCTTTTGGTTCCTAGCCAGCTGTGAAGTATGAGTATGAGTACTGGTATTGATACGATACGAGTATGGTAAAATCTAAAAAAAATATAGTGTGGCTATGGCTAGGTACTGCTATAATATTTTTTTTTATTTTTAGTTTGAAGTAATGTAAAAATTAGTTAAATGGTTAAATTTGTTAAAATCTAACCTATAATTTACATTTAATACCAAAAGTAAAGGTATAAATTAAAATTAATTGTCATTATATTAAATATTTATAAAAAAGGTCATTATATTAAATAACTTATAAATTATAATTTAATTTTAAAATTATATTAAACATAAAAATAATAAGGAAGTCTAATGAAATCGATTTTATCTTTGTATTAGAAGAAAATATTATTTCAATTGAGGTATGGTACGGTTTAGGTATAATTAGGTATTTTTAGGTATGTCAAAAATTAAGAAGGAAAAATTTATATTTTGGCCAAGTTTGGCATATACAAAATAATCCATCTTTTTATCTTTTTTCTATCACATCACCTCTTTATTTTTTTGTACATTTTTTCGTAAAAAGACAAAAAATACATTTATTTAGATCATCCCAAATAATCCCTAAGTATGAATAAAACATATTTATCGAAGTATCTTGCTTCATAACTAGCCAGGAATTCATGTTGTCATCATACGTAAATGGGGTAGAATATAAATATCATCGATTTTGGGACAAGTTCCATTTTTGGGACAAGTTCTTTTTGTAAGTTTCATTAATTGTCAAGACTTTGTATTTGTGTGTATTTGTGTTTTGAAGGTAGCTGTTAATATGTTATATTACAACATAGATTGATGTCTTTTCATAGATTTCAATTTGAGGTCGATGTCTTCCCATAGAATTAAACTTGTGACTTTACATTCCTTGGGCTATTGAGTTTAGACCCTAGTTTGGGTGTTTTGACAACAAGTTAAAAAAGTCAAAAGTTAATTTTTAATTCATTTTAGGTTACATCACCGTTTACTTAAAACGGTGAGAAAAATTTAAAAAGTAAAAAAATCAATTTTTAACTATCTTTTCAAAACAGTCTAAGCTATTGATATCGAAATTTGACACTACCTAAAAAATATATATATATATTTGACGCCATGTGAAAGAAGCTATCATAATGTAACAATGTCAAACCGTGTCATATTTGAGATAAAATTTGATAATTGTAAAATTTGCAACTCACAGTCTCTCTCCCTCTTTTAGTATAAGTTCACATATTATATTTGCTTTTGAAATTGTGAAGAAAAGAAATGATATTTGTACCATTGAAATACAGTTATTAAATTATAACATTTTGATATGTAACATCAAAATATGAATTTGACATTAAATGATCACACATGTTCTTGGGTTTCTCCTACTAAATCATTTTGGTTTAGGGTGGTTACTAGTCAGCAATTCCACCAAAGTTAGCTTTGGTTAGGTCAACAATTAGGCATGGTTTGCTTTCGGTGCTATCTTCGTAAAATAATTACAGATTCATTAAAAAAAAACTTAAAACTTTAATTATTATAATTTGTAAAATTTATCACTGATCTGATTTTTTTTTTTTTTTCAACTTATACACTGAATTGTAGTTCTCCAAGTTTTTTCACACTATATGAAATAGAAAGTTTAAGCATGAAATTGGGACGGATGGTCCAAAGTTAAAAATGAAAATCTTGGATATTAGGGAACGGGATAATTTTTAATTAATTAATAAAATCAAATAATATTTTGCCATGTGATTTGATGGTATAAAAGGATTTTTAATTAAAAAAAAAAAGAAGAAGTGATATTCACCAGTCTCCTTCAAATTTTTTATATAATATAGTGGTGATATAGAGCTTCACTAGTAGAGTTCTAAATAGAACTCTATTTATGTGGTAAGGTTAAAATATATATATATATATATATAGTACAAAACATCATATCATAGTGGGACTCATCACAATTAGAGCTCCCTAGAGCTTTTTTTTGTTGAACTCTCAATTATTTTTGTAATTAATATACAGTGGTGATCATTAATTATACATAGCTCTAATACTAGAGCTCTAGTGACATGGAAGAGAGGGAGAGTAGAGAGAGATAGAGAGAGGAGTGTTGGCTCCCTCTTCAAATGAAATTCTTCACATTATTAGAGTTACATTAAAGCTCTCAAATTAAATCTCCCAAACATTATTTATAAAAAAAATCAAAACATTACATCAATGAGTGGAGCACACCCATTAGAGCTCTTGATTTAGAGTTCTCAAACATACCCCTTGACTGTCACTGGCTGAGTGACTATTTAATACTTTTGTTATAAAATATAATAATATTATCATGATTTTGTATATATTAAATTATATTTATTATTTTATTTGTTAACACAATATTTGTATAATCTCTAATATTATTCTAACAATTAAATTGAAACATCATATGATAAAATAAAATTGTAAAAATAAATGATTATTGCTCTATAAAATCTAAGCATTATTTGGCATAAGCTAAATAAGTGTATTTATTTGGGTCACATTATTTTATTATTTTTTTGTACATCTTTTCATAAAAAATCAAAAAATATATTGTCAAAATTAGAAAGAAAAAAAATCGAATTAAAACCTAACCCAAAAATTACTTAACTGATGAGTTACCAAATCCCGATTGGCTTTGGCAACCCGAATTGTCCACTCTGATCAACATCACTAGAAAGAAGAATTGGACTGAACTCAACTCTATACATATATTATTATTATCAAGTTGGTTTCTTCATGCAATCTTATAAATGTATTGGCAGTTTTCTAATTGGAAAAAAAATCCATGCTAAGTGCACACACATAAAAAAATTAATTAAAAAATAAAAAAATATTTACATAATATGATACATATGTAAGATAAAAATATAAGTGAAAACTATATGTAAGGCTCACGTCACAAACGATTCATTTGATAAAAGAAAAGTTTTACTCTTATAAAAAATCTAAACATGAAATATTATAAGAATGATATAATAATATTATTTTTTATTTATAAATAATAGTCATTTTCACTAATGATAGTTATTTATATAAAACATCACTCATAAATTTATTTACAGTGACGTGACAAAAAGTATTAGTTGATTGATTCCTAAACCAATCAATAATTGACATTTAACCATCCACATTATTGAAAATAAATTTATAATTGATATTTTAAGGAACTTAAGCATTACACTTTGTTTTTTTCTTAAGTAAAAGGTTCACGTTTAGTCATATTATTTTGTACAAAAAAAATATTATATAATTTATCTATCTATATATTATTCTTTTTGACGACTTGAATAGTAGTGCAAGCGATCTGAACACTTAGATGTTAAAAGTGTGACGTTTTAGTTTAGTTTCGAATTTATAGACATACATGGACTATGTTATAATATTTTACTTACATTCTGTTTCTGACATATATATATATATATATATAATCATACCTTTTTTTTTTTGTGACAAAATTCACCTCCTCGAGGCTTCTAGTTCTAGCTAGCTTACGTGCATTTGGGTTCATATAACACCCTCACCAGAAGACTCGTTGCAACCTTAAACTACCCCACATTACAACAAAAATCAATACAATGACAGAGAGACAAAATTCACCTCCTCAAGGCTTCTAGTTCTAGCTAGCTTACGTGCATTTGGGTGCATATAACACCCTCACCAGAAGACTCATTGCAACCTTAAACTACCCCACATTACAACAAAAATCAATACAATGAGAGAGAGAGAGAGCGCTTTTTTCATGAGAGAGGGAGAGAGAGAGCGCGCTCTTTGTTTATGACCCAATAATAATTCAAGACTTTGGTCTCTTAGAGAGAGCACGCTTTGTTTATGACCCAATAATAATTCAAGACTTTGGTCTCTTTCATTGTTGGCTGGTGGTGTGCAAAATTTGCATGCTTTTATGTGGGCTGTGTCACATTTATGATCTATCAGACAAAAACTCACAGTTAGCTACTCATAATTTGTACGCAAGCATCCTTGTCCCCACAAAAATGTGTTAAGATTGTTTTTGTATCTAAGTACTAATGTTGTGTTTGGTTGGGAGATTGGGGGAGTGATTTGGAAAGGGAAAGAGAAAAGGTATGTGAAACTAGGTGAAATATAGGTATATTTTATTCACATTTCACCTAACTTTTCATTTTCGCTTTCCAAATCTCTTCTCAAATTCCCAAACCAAATACAACATAAATACCCTGTTCGACCGACCTCATCACACGTTATTCCCAAAATTTTTTTATGCAAACATCCTTGTCCCCACAAAAATGTGTTAAGATTGTTTTTGTATCTAAGTACTAAATGTCCTGTTCGACCGACTTCATCACATGTTATCCCCAAAAATTTTTAATTTTTAATTTTTATTGTTAAAAAAAAGTGTAAAATGACTAGAAATCCTCATGCGGTGGTAAATTAATTAAATAACTTGAACTCGACTCGTGTTTTGACTTGTTAAAAGTTCGTTCGAATTTGATTTGTTAAATAAATAAGTTAATTTTTAATACATTTTGGTATTTGTTAACGATTTCAAATTAAATTTGAACAATCAATTAAACGTTTGACTAAATTCATTAAGTTTAAAACTATATAACAAATACCAAATTACTCGAACTTAGTTAAGCAAAAATTCATTTGAAATTGATTCGAAAGTTTAACAAATAGGACTTCAACTAATTTTAAAACTTGTTAAAATTTTCAAATTAAAAACTCGAACTCAGAACTTGATATCCACCAAACCAATTGGATTAAACCCGCCACAGCTAGAGGGTGGTCCGTATTCACAAATCAAATTGAGATCAAATGTGATTGAACTCTCTTGTGATGGCTACATAAGTGAAGTTTAGCTGAAGCAACTTCAATGATGGGCCAATGGTGCACTTCAAGTTTGACATTTGGGTTCAGATATTCCTCTATTATTACACGTTCATATTTTGTTTTTGGTACAAAATATATCCTCTGATATGTTATGGGTGGAAAAGATGAAGATTCTCTCTTGTATTTGATCTAAAGGTCACAAAATATGATAATAATTAATTCTTAGATTGTGACTTTTGGATCAAACGTTAGATAAATTAAAAAAAAATGCTGTTGAGAATTTAGATTTAGGAGGAAAAGCTATGATCAATGGGGTTCTAATTCAAGTTGCTTAGTTTTTATTTTTTTTAAAAGCATTAAATTATATATTAAAATTCACGTGCTTCGATTTTTTCATGTAATCTCATGATTGAAATGCATTTGATTAGGAGTATAGAAAATTTTGATGAGAGATTTTCAGATAGATCAAAGTAAGATTTGATGAGAGAATTTATCTGGAGATTATGATAATGTCTAGCAAATTATGAGCCCAAGTGTTGAGCACATTGAATCATATCATTTATATAAAGAAAATGACATTCTTATCAAATGCATTTCATCATTTGAAAAAATAAATATGTTTCAAATATATAATTATTAAACAAACACAAAGCTCCAAATTACAGCCTCAATCTCCAACAGAGGTAAGCTTTATCCATAAAAATAAGAATAAATTATAAATTACAAAGTACCAAACTAAAATTTGTATAAAATGGAGACTATTCTTATAATTTTGAAATTATATTACGCCTTTTCAAACTTCTAATTACATAACAAATGAATTCTTGTATTAATAATTATTAAGTTAATTAATAGTTTTTAATGATTTCATAAATATATTTTAATTAACAATTTTTATAATTTTATTGTTATATGGGAGAATAGTTAAGAAATTTATTTTTTTTTTAAATTTTATTAAATAAGAAAATTCTAACAAAAAATATTTATAAATTTCAGAATTACCGACCAATTCATTTTTTTAAATATAATTTTTAAAATTTTGCCACGTACCCGAAAAAAAACTGACTGGGATTTTTTTGATGACAGAGAATCGTTCAGCTAGTGCTATATAAATAAATGCCTAACTGTGCTTGTACTCTCCCTACCATTGTTGCATTGCATGTATGACTCTCCTGTATCCATTCTTCTCCAACTCATTCTCAACATTTCAAACAAACAAACAAAAACCCAGATTCCTCTATACATTATCATCATCCATGGAAGAAGAACCTTCATCCAAATCCATGGAAGAAGACTCTTCATCCAAACCCAAACCTTGTTTCTCTTTACCAGTTGATTATGATAACAAAGCCACTGAATTCAGACCCTTCTCTCTCTCTTCTCCCCACATGCTTTCCTTCCACCTGGCCTGGCTCTCTCTCTTCTCCAACTTCTTCTCCACCTTCTCCATCCCACCTCTCCTCCCCCTCCTCCGCCGCGACCTCCACCTCTCCTCCTCCACCATCGCCGCCGCCTCCTCCGCCGCCTTCGCCGGCTCCATCCTCTCCCGCCTCCTCATGGGCCCTGCCTGCCACCTGTTCGGCCCGCGCATCTCCTCCGCCACTCTCTCTCTCCTCACCGCCCCAATCGTCTTCTCCACCTCCCTCATCTCCTCCCCAAACTCCTTCATCCTCCTCCGCTTCCTCATCGGCTTCTCTCTCGCCAATTTCGTCTCCAACCAATTCTGGATGTCCTCCATGTTCTCCTCCTCCGTCGTCGCCGTCGCCAACGGCGTCTCAGCCGGCTGGGCCAACGTCGGCGCCGGCGTAACCCAACTCGTAATGCCACTCATCTGCTCTCTCCTCACCAACTTTGTCCCATCTTCCACGGCCTGGCGCCTCGCATTCATAGTCCCAGCAACCTTCCAAACCATCACCGCCCTCATGGTGCTGGGCTACGGCCAGGACTCGCCGGACCATCGCCAGAAAACTCAAAACAACCCAAAACAGAGTAAACAGAGCATGATCGGAGCTCTGTTTCATGGGTTCACGAATTACAGAGCGTGGATTCTGGCTTTGACATATGGGTTTTGCTTTGGGGTGGAACTGACGATGGATAATATCATTGCGGAGTACTTTTATGATCGATTTGGGGTGGGTATTGAGGCGGCGGGGGCGATAGCGGCGAGCTTTGGGTTGGGGAATTTGGTGTCGAGGCCGGCGGGAGGGGTGGTTTCCGACGAGATGGGGAGGAGGTTTGGGATGAGAGGGAGGTTGTGGAGCCTTTGGGTGGTGCAAACCGTGGCTGGGTTGCTGTGTGTGTTACTCGGCCGAGTTAACTCACTGTGGGGGTCTATAGTTGTCATGTGTTGCTTCTCGTTTTTTGTTCAAGCTGCTTCTGGACTCACTTTTGGTGTGGTTCCTTTCGTTTCTAAAAGGTTTGTTCCTTTTAACTTGATGGTTTTTATAAATAAATGAAAATTTTCTTACTTTTGTATTACTAAACACAAAGCCCTGTTTAGGAGTGGATTTTTGACTTTTTTTTTAGATTAAAATTTACAGAAAGATAAAATAGAATAAAATAGTTAATAAAATAAAATGTTAAATTAAATATATAATTATTTTATTTTTTTTCTTACAAATATCACATCTAATTATAAAAAAAAAAATTATATTTTCAAATACAAAAGTTTATTAAAATAATTAAAAATTAAAATAACCTATTAAAATAGTCAATTTCCACAAAAATAATGAGATGCGTATTTATTTATACAAATTCTATTATTTTTGTGTTTAGTGGTAAAAAAATTACGTACAAAATTTATTAAGGCCATGTTTGTTTGGGTGGACATGAGTTTGGAATTGGACTAATAGTCTAATAAAATTATTAATCTGATGTTTTGTTATACAATTGAAGCAGGGACTAATTATTTTAAACTTGACTATTAGTTAAGATAGAATACATAATCCAACGAATTCGTAATCCTAAAATTATTAGTTATGAGAAAGCTAATCCAGTCTGCCCAAACAAACATGACCTATATGTATGTATCATTAGAGCGACGTTATACATAGGAATGGCCATGGGACATGTTCGCAATCTCTAACATCTGTGCCCCGTAGCATATTGGAGAAGGAAAAATCGAATTGTTGGTGAAGCCGGAGCAAAGCAAAGCGGGGCGGGCGGATGAATTTTGTAACGTAAAAGTTCAAAATACTATGCCGTTTGATAACACTTATATTTTCTGTTTTCTATTTATATTTATAAAAATTTTAAAAATTTAAATAAAAATTTATTTGGTAAAATTTTTAATTTATAATTAGTGATCTCAGTTTATAAATTTGGTCAAAAAATGAAAACACAAAAAATGTATTTCCGTTTTGAGTTTTGAGTTTTTTTTTTTTTTTTATCATTCAACACTAACCACCACCCGCCACCATTTTCCACCACCGTCTTCCGTCACCACCACCCATCACCCACCACCACCTGCCACCACCACTCATCTGTCATCCACCAGTCACCACCCACCACTCGCCACCACCATCCACCACCCCCCACCACCACCACCACACGTCACCTACTTGCCACCACCACTCACCACCCACGTGCCACCACTAGCCACCCACCACCACCAGCCACGTGCTACCCACCCGCTACCACTATCTACCACCATCACCACCATCACCCACCCGCCACCCACCACCAACACCATCACCCACTCGCTACCACCTACCACCCGCCACTGTCACCCACCCACCACTGTCACCCACCCACCCACCACCACCACCACTGTCACCCACCCACCCACCACCACCACCACCACCACCACCCTCCATCCGCCACCCACCTGCCACCACCACCACCACCCACCACCGTCACCTACCCACCCACCATCACCACCCACCCGCCACCACCCACCACTACCGGCCATCCGCCACCCACCTGCCACCACCACCTACTACACACCACCACCACCACCCACTCACTACCACCCACCATGCGCCACCGTCACCCACCCACCCGCCACCACCATCCACCTGTCATCCGCCACCCACCTGCCACCACCACTTGCCGCCACCACCACCACCACCCACTTGCTACCACCCACCACCCGCCACCGTCACCCATCCACCCACCATCACCACCTACTACCCACTTGCTACCAACCACCACCCGCCACCGTCACCCATCCACCCACCATCACCATCTACTACCCCACCTACCACCACCAACCCCCACCACCACCACCACCCGCCACCATCACCCACCCGCCAAAACCCACCATAACCTGTTATTCGCCACCCACCTGCCACCACCACCCACCACCCCCCGCCACCGCCGCCACCACCACCACCCACACGCTATCACCCACCACTCGCCACCGTCACCCACTCACCGACCACCACCACCCACCACCACTAGCTACCCACCACCCACCGTCACCACTTTCCATCACCGTCTTCCGTCGCCACTTGCCACCATTTACCATTTCTCACTCTTTTTTATATTTTAAAATTTTTTTAAACATTTTGTCAATTACCAAACGTATTTGTAGTTTATGTTTTTCTAAAAATAAACAAAAAATAAACAAAAATCAATTTATAAAATTTTTATAAATATAAATTGAAAACGTAAACGTTACCAAACATACCGTAAAAATCGGTCTTCATCCTATATTTCTCATCAGAGCAAGGATGTAGGGGCGAAATTAAATAGGATTAAATGATCATCCGTTTAACATAATTTCATTTTTAACGTAAATGAAAAAATATAAAACATTATTATAAAAATGCATGATTTTATTTTTAAATAAAAAATTATCATAATTATTATTATATAATATTTTTTATAAAAATGCATAACATGTATTACACGGTAAAAATACACATATAGGACATACCTTTTACCTACATTATTAGATATAATTAAGATTGTACAAAATACTGTATAATCTATTAAAATTACACCGGTACGCATCAATTTGCACCGCTTTATCCGTTAACTGCAGATTAAACTTAAAAATTTTTAATTTGCCATCAAAATTGTTCCGCTTTACTATAGTTAATACATATATATTTTTAAGATCTAAAGAAATATCAAAATAAAAAAGAATGTGAGAAAGATTTAATATGTGAAATTTGTTACAAATTAATAGTTATATTCATGAAACATATAATGTAAAATAGTTTATATTATATATAAAAAAGATTATATAAATTAATGCAATATATTATGCAAATACTTCATAATTGACTAGAATATTTCTTAATATGCCTAAAACTATTCAAATTGCGATTTGTCAAATTGTCAAATTGTTATTTAATTTATTATTTTAGTTTCAAATCTTGCGCATTGTATTGGCACCACACACCTCTAATTACATGTGCAGAAATGATACAGGCTCTTTTTTTTTTTTTTTTTTAATCCCTACAAGTCTTCACAGACATATATCAGCTAAAGATAAGATGACGATAAAAATAAAATAAAAAAAAAAGAAAAGAAAAGAAAAAGAAAAAGAAAGAAGTTAACTAATCACAATGTATTAGAGGTGGTGAGAGTTCCCCAAAAGCAGTTCCCAACCTTTTTCCTTACATGTGTGCGCATATTTGTCTACTTTCGAACGTACCGACGTGGTATTTCTTTATCGGGTAATAATATATCCCACTAAAAGTGGTGTTCTAAAGCATCACTAATGAGTTGACAAACACTTTAATCAAAAAAAAAAAAAATACAAGACACAAGCAGTGAATCCCGTCGACTGCCACATCACTAGTGGTGCTTTTAGAGCACCACTTTTAGTGGTCTCAAGCATTATTGTTCTTTACCCCACGACTCAGTCATATGTCCCACTCATAATCCATGTGACCCAAGAATTTTGAAGTGGAATTAGAATGTGATTTTAGATTGAAATAAGAAAGTAAATTTTAATAATTATTTATTTTAATATTTGACTAGTCGAAATTATTTTATATTTATTGAGTCAAAATTTCTAAAATTAAAACAGTTAATTTGATAATTAATTTAATTGATTTAGTTAAAAAATAAAAATTACTAATTTGATAGAGATGCTCGGGGTATATTAAATTTTAGGCTACATTGGAAAAGTAATGCTAGGGAACTTAAATATTTTATCAAATATTATACCAAATATCTCACATACGTGTGGGGCTCACATGGATTCATATGGTAAGAGTCCTACAAGTATTTGATAAAATATTTAGAATTCTTAGTATTTTTCATATTAGAATGAAGTAATTTTTTTAAAAAATATTAATATAATTATGAATTTCATGATTGAATATTTGGAACGAATTGTAATAGGAAAAGTGACTATTGATTATTTATTTTAGTATGTTTCACATAGTTTTCTTATCTTCCCCCCAAACCGTTGAATAATATTTATGCACAATTTTTATTACTAGTAATGAGATTTTAAATCCCTTCAATATTCGGATTATTCAAACATAGTCTTCCAATATTAATTTTTTGATTGATATATGATAATAATGCGGATATATATATATATATGATATGCAGGTCATTGGGAGTGATATCAGGGATGACTGGGAGTGGTGGGACAGTAGGAGCAGTGGTGACCCAACTCTTGTTGTTTTCAGGCTCTAACAAATTCTCAACCCAAACCAGCATTTCGCTAATGGGCCTTCTCATGCTTGCCTCTACTCTATCACTCACTCTCATCTACTTTCCTAAATGGGGTGGCATGTTCTGTGGCCCATCAGATGACCCAAATTCATTGGATGAAGAAGATTATTATTTGCTTGAATAAGAGACTCGTACATATAATGATCTCGTTTGAAAAGTGACTATTTTAGAGACTTTTTAATTTTTTGACTATTTTAATTTTTGTGTTTGGAAAGATGAGATAGATTTTTATTTGAGTTGGTGTATTGAAAAATGTGAAGTTAAAATGACTAATTTAGCCCTAATCTCATATTTTTCAAAATAAAGACAAAGGGGCAAAAATGTAATTTCCCTACCTGTCACTGTGACAGTGGTAGGTTCTGTCACTATGACAGCTCTGCCGGCCTATATTTATTTATTTATTTAATTTATTTTTTTTTAAAAAATGAAGACAAAGAGGCTTTTTGGCTTATTTAGACAAAGAAGCTATAATAGCCTAAACTAGGCTACTTTTTTCCTTCCCAAACACCTCCAATATAAGCCATGAGATTTCTTAATATTTTCTATTTCTTGGTCTCAAAGTACACTCTTTTTTTTTTTTTTTTTTGAACGTGGTAAAATCCATTAAGGAGAAGCCAAACGGCACTTACAAATAGACTCCATGCCAAAACAGATAGAGCTTACATTAATCAAAGGAAAAATGAGAAAATAAGCACACAGGTAAAGCTAAAATAACATCAAAGATATGATCAAACACGATCCTAACCCGTACTGCAACGTAGAAGTGATCATAAGAGATCAACACTAGGGTTAGTCAGAGATAGGGGTGGGCGCGGGTCGGTTGCGGCCACCGAACCTCCTATCCGTTATCCGTCCGCCAGATTGGCTGATTGGAGAAAATCAATCCGCATCCGTTCGCCAATCCGGCGGATGTGGATTGAGCGGATTGGCGGTTTGGCGGATGGATGCGAATCGGTTTGGTGGTTTAAAATTTTATAAATTTTTAACATAATTCAACTTGTGCATTTCATCAAGAAAAGTATTACAGTCAATAACTTAAAAAAGTATTACAATCACTGTATGCCTTATCTAAAGAAAGAAAGTTTAAAACTTTAGAATATCACGATCATTGCATGCCTCATCCACATATTACAATCACAGAATGATTCATCCACAAGTATTACAATCTGTGGTTCTTAAAATATAATAACAATTCAAACCACCAAAACCATGAACAGAGCAATAGTAGAGATTGTATGTCTCTGTATTGTTATATCTATATATGTTTTTGAAAACAAAAACCAACCAGCATATATCATATTTTCTATTTATTATTTTTAGAGTTAGACTTAAAAATAAAAAAATATAGATAAATAATACGTTTATTTTTTTCAATTCAAAAAATATATTAAAGTTGAAAACTTTTTTTAACAGAATATTTAAATTTTTTTTCAATTGAAAACACAAACATAATATTTAAACAAATTGAAAACACAAAGTCTTATAAATTACTAGGGGTGCTCGCGGTTTGGCGGTTCGGTTGCGGCCAAAGAAATCTCAAATCCGCCATCCGTCCGCCAAATTGGCGGATTGGAGAAAATCAATCTGCAACCGTCCTCTCGTTATCACGCATCCGTCCAAAATGCGGCGGATCGGTTCGGTTCGGTCGGTTTTGGCGGATCGGTGTATCCGCTGCTCACCCCTAGTCAGAGATACCACAAAAGCATACACCCCAGAGAGGGTAAGCTACCAATGAACACAGTCATGGAGTCCAAATAACACAAATAAACTGAAAAAACAAACTGACTGAAAAAATAAAAAGAAAATAAAGTTAAAAAAAACGAAACCGAAGTCGTCGATCTGGAGGGTGGAAGCTATCAGATATGGTGGAGAATGGCTGCGGCGTGGAGACGGTGGCTTCAGTGACGAGAGAAGGCGAAGGGTGGTATAAATCTGGAGGAAGGGAGGGAGTTAGCAGATCTGGTGGAGGGAGTTAACGTTCTTTATTTGCAACAACTACAAGAGTTTAGTTTTATTGAATTTTTTTTTTAATTTTTTAATTTTTTGTTGTTTAAGGGCACTAATTGCAAATTAAAAAGGTCTTTATCAGTTAATATTTATAATTAAAATAATCACTAATAGGCACCGTTAAATTTTTTTAAAAAAAACTCCAATGATAAATCTAAAACAAAATTGACTTGGAAGAATAAAAAAATGAAAGGTGAATTACACTAACGGTTCCTATAGTTGGGAACTTGTGTCACTTTGGTCTCTAATTTTTCAATTGTGACCATGAATTTTGAATATTGTTCCAAATAATGACAATTAAAGATATCATTGCTTAATTTTAAGGACAAAATCGTCAATTTGATAAAATATAAACTAATTTGATCAGGGCCGACCCTGAGTTATTAGGGGCCTAAGGCAAATTTTTTAAATTGGACCCTTCATATAACAATACCAAAAAAAAAAAATTTGTTCGAATAAAACAAAAAGGATAAAAATTTATTTCTATTGCATTACAATTTAAAAAAATTTAGATAACAAATATATATGCATATATATAAAATAGTTGAACTTCAATTAGTTGAATCGAATATTTATTTTTTAGCTTACCAATACTATAATAACTAAAATTAATTGGGGGGTAAGGATAAGAATTTTTGACACAACTCAAGCAATATATAAAATTAGCAAGTTAGGATTAACTATTTTTCAACATGAATCCAAGTGTGACACGACTCAATAACATAAATTATTAGTTATATATTTTAATGTTCACTAAGGGATGCCATGACATTTTTTTAATATTTTATTTAACTCTATCTAATTGAATAAAAAGTATGCAAAATAATAATTAAGACTAATATATTTTTTCATTTAAGATATGTATTTTTTTTGTTACCTATTTTAGAGTCAATCTAGTAAAAAATATATAGTAATAAGGTACAATTTTTTTTAATTAGAAAAATGCAATTGAATTAAAATCAAACATTCTATGAACAAGTTCATTTAGTAGAAATAAATTTTATAAAATTCAACTTATGGAAAAAATTTTAATCTATCCATACACTTGCTAAGTTAATTTTGAAAAGTGAAAATTTTCACATTAAATATCAATCGGATACGAATCAAAATAATGCCATACGACAACATGAAAATAAATGAATTGAGCTAATATTGAAATAATTATGAAATAACGCGACATGATACACTCCCCTAGTTAGGGGCCCTAAATTTTGTTCAAAACTGAGGGCCCGAGATGACCGCCTTAATGGTCTATCTCAAGGTTGGCCCTGAATTTGATAAAAATAAATGTTAAAAAAGTATTTTTAACTTGTTAAAAATTATTTCTACCTACTATAAACAAAATTATGTAAAATTGATAAATCTTTTGGACATTTATTTTTTTTTTACCAAAGTAATTTTTATTATGTTTTTGGATTATGATCATGTAATAAGTGATAATTTTCATTTTCATTAAATTAGTTTCTATTTTTTGAAAAATCAAATATGGTGACAACTTTGATATCATTATTAAACCAATTTATTAAATCAAAAAATCTAAAATTAAAAATATTTTATATATTAAATATATCGATTACATATTAAAATCCTACCAACCACCCATTACATTTAAATTAGTTTCTATTTTTTGAAAAGTCAAATATGGCGGCAACTTTGATATCATTGTTAAACCAATTTATTAAATCAAAAAATCTAAAACTAAAAACATTTTATATATTAAATATATCGATTACATATTAAAATCCTACCAACCACCCATTGCATGATTATTATCCATATACATTATAAAAATTAATTTAGTAAAATAAATAAATAAATAAATGTCTAAAAGATTTATCAATTTTACATAATTTTAACATAGCCAAGTAGAAATAATTTTTAAATTTTAAAAATATTTTTTTCATGTTTATTTTTGTCAAATTAGTTTATATTTTATCAAAATGACGATTTTGTCCTTGAAATTAAGCAATGATATCTTCAATTGTCCTTATTTGGAATAAGATTCAAAATTCATGATCAAATATGTCACAATTGAAAAGTCGGGATCAAAATGACACGAGTTCTAAACTTTAGGGACTATTAGTGTAATTCTTATTTTCAATTTTGGATGAAAATAAAATACAAAATATTAGTAATATTATTTAAATTTAAAAATAAATTTTTTATTAAACTTTCATTTATTGTTATTTAAGGATTAGGCCGGGCCTAATACTTGATAAATAATTTTCCAATCCAGTACTGGGTTATTAAAAAAAAAGAAAAAGAAAAAGGAACTTACCAATAAGTCTCATATACAAAGTTCAAGACTTATCTAATTCTCAAACAAAACACTTGCACCAATTAGTCCTACACATTTTTAATTGTTACTAAAAAAATCTTCTTCTTTTTTTTTAATTTACAGACACTGTTATATCTTACTACCATCGGACTTCCATCAAACGGTCACCGGAGACTCGTCGGAATGTTCAACATTACTGGAAAGTCGCCGGAGTATCGCCGGAAGTTCACCGGAGTGTTAAGAACGTTAATGGAAGTCGCCGGAATGTTCAGAACGTTCACTGGACGTTAAGAACATCACTAGAGACTCACCGGAATGTCTAGAATATTGCCGAAAAAAAAAGAATAAATGGAGAAATTAGAGCAAAAAAAACATAGCAAAATTTGTTAAATATTGATAAACTAAAAAAAAAAAAAAAAAAAGGACAAAAAACAGTAACAGTGGGAAAAAAATATGCTCTCTTTCAATTTTTGTAACGTTTAAGCAAATAATCTCCAATATTGATCAAACTGAAAAGTAAGTTTTGAAACTTTAAAATGTTACAGTTTCAAAGCAAAAATCTATTAAGCATTTATCCTTTTTAATCAAACTGAAAAACATGTTATAAAACTGTAAAATTTTACAGTTCTAAAGAATGTTATGAAATTGTAAAATTTTACAGTTTTATATCATGATTCATTCCAGCACCAAAAAAATTTGAAAGTGTAAAATTTTGCAGTTTTAAACCATGATTCATTCCAGCATCCAAAAAAATTTGAAACTGTAAAATTTTACAGTTTTTACCGCCTGTAACTAAAACTCGAAAACTATTTATTTAGAATTTGAAAATTTTCTCCATTAGAACAGAAAAAGAGAAGTGTATAGCAGAGAAAATGTAAAAAAAATAAGAGATCGAAGGAGAAAGGCTGATATAGAGAGAGAATTGTACTTCGGTAACTATTTTTTGTTTAGATCTAGCCAAATTTGATGTAGATCTACTCAAATCTGATGTAGATCTACATCAGATTTAAGTAGATCTACTCATCTTCTTTGTCAGAAATATATCTTCTTCGTCGTTAGTGAGGGTAAAGTTACGAGTTGATTTCGATGGTTGGTAGTTATTGGTGAACCCCGATCAATGGAGAAAGATGTGATCACCTATCGTCGTCCATGACAAAGAAGATGAGAGAAAAATGCAAAAAAAAAGAGAGAGAGGAAAATGTAAAGAGTGAGGCAAAAAGCAGAGAGAGAGAGAGAGAAGAAAAGTAGGACTTTTGGGTCTACTCAAAAAGTTGTTGGATTAAACAATGTGCACATATTTCAAATAGGACTTGTGGGTAATTTTTCCCAAAAAAATAATCAATGTGTTTGGTTTGAGTTTTTTGAATTAAGTTTTTGAAAATTGAGTTTTTTGGTTTTCGTGTTTTTTTGTTTTTAGTGAATATTTTTAAATTTTAAACATTTTTTTTTTACTTTTTTAGATGCACCTTACTTAGATCTATCTAAAAAGTAAAAAATTTGTGAAAAAATATTTTTAAAAATTAATAAATACATAAAAATATAAAAAATATATTGAATTCTCATATTTTTTTTTGTATTCTTGGTATTTAGTGAATTTTTAAAAGGTTTTTTTCAATTTTTTTTTTTTACTTTTTAGGTATATGTATGTTAGGTATGTTTAAAAATTTTAAAAATTGCTCAAAATATTAAAAAAAATTCAATAAAAATAAAAAAACACGAAAAATAAAAAAATAAAATTTTCTGAAAAGTATTATTTGAAAAATGATAACCAAGCATATAATTTTCCTACAAAGAAAGGGGAGCTTCTCTTTGCAAACCACCTTTTTTTTTTATTCTTCTTCTGTTCAATGCCATTTTGTCGGTTCAAATAGCAATTATTGAACAAAAATCTATTATGCAGATATCAACACCCGAACAAAATTTAATTGTTCAATAATTAATTTCTGAACTAAAAAATAATGATGTAAATTGAAATATTTTGTGATGATTTGTAATCAAAATATTATCAAAGAAAGTACTCCTAAATCTTAGTGATTAGGTGTGGGCGGGGGCTACTATCCCAAACGTTTGAAAATTATATTTTTATCATGTAATTTTAAATATTTATAAAAGAAGTTTGCATTTTAGCTCATTTAAAATATATATAATTTTATTTTAGTCTTTCGAAAATCTAAATAATTTTACTTTTGTTATCCTAAATTTTGAAAATTTTCATTAGTCTCATGCACTTTTTAGTAATTATAAAATAAATTAATATTTTAGTTATCCTAAACTTTTGAAAAATCTCATTATTTTCATGTCACTTTGAATTTTTATAAAATAAATTAATATTTTGAGTTTTAACAATTTTATAATTGTACTTTAATATCTCTAAAATTTAAATAATTTTGTTTTAGTCCCCTTTACATAATTTCTATGTCCGCTACAGTTTATCAGCATTTCATTGGAGATATACTATTGATAGCAACTCATTCATTATTGTTGGCTGCTGTGACATTTACACAACATTCATCATTGTTTAGCGATCGAATTATACTAACGGTCCTTATAATTTAACACTTATATCACTTTATTTTTTAATTTTTTAATTGTGACATATTTGGCCATAAATTTTGAATTTTGTTCAAAATAAGGACAATTGAAAATATCATTGTTTAATTTCAAGGGTAAAATCATCAGTATGATAAAATATAAACAAATTTGACAAAAATATATGTCATAAAAATAATTTTGAATTTTAATATATAATCGATATATTTAATATATGAAATGTTTTTAATTTGAAATTTTTTGATTTAATGGATTGGTTTAATAATGATATCAAAGTTGTTGCCATATTTAACTTTTGAAAAAATAGAAACTAATTTAATGAAAATAAAAATAACCACTTATTACATGATCATCATCCAAACACATTCATTATTGTTTAAAAGATTTATCAAATTTTGCATAATTTTATTTTAGTGGGTAGAAATAATTTTTTAAAATTCAAAAATATTTTTATGATATTTATTTTTGTCAAATTAGTTTATATTTGATCAAATTGATGATTTTACCCTTGAAATTAAGCAATGGTATTTTCAATTGTCCTTATTTGAAACAAGAATTAAAATTTAGGGTCAAATGTGTCACAATTGAAAAGTCAAGAATCAAAGTGACACGAGCCCTAAATTATAGGGACTATTAGTGTAATTCGCCTTTGTTTAACTAACGAGTCTCACTTTGAGTTCTGTTTGATAAACTAAATTATTCAATATTAAAGATTTTTTTAAATAAAATATTCGTATAAAAAAATTAAAGAGAAATTTATTCAATTTTTTTTTGGGTGATGCACCAATAAATCTCAAATAAACAACTTATACACTGTTTAGTCCTAAAAGTTTTCTTATAAACTGAAAGGTCCCATTATAGGGAAATTGACGATAAAGGGTATATACATCAAACATCATCATCATGAAAACAACATCATCGTTATCAAAATAACATCAAACATCATTGTACGGGGAGCAAATATTCCGGCAAGCTCGTACTCCTTTCTTCCGAGCTCCGTTTATGTCCGATCACCTGCGCGCAAAGAATGGTGAGCTACCCGGCGGTGTGTGGCCGGAAAAACCCTCCGACGACCAAGTTAGCACACACCTTAGGATAGAGAGAGAGAGAGAGAGAGGTGTTTGAGTGTAAGAAATTCCGTACAAAGTGTTCATCTGTCGCGTATGGGGGGCGCAGACATGCTTATATGCCCTCTGTGCCCCATATCTACTCCCAGTCATCCCCTGACACGTGGCTCCGCTATCCCATCTGTCAGCATAAACCTTGCTGAACATCACCTAATCTCAACTGCCTGCCTTCACAGCTGGAGCTCGGCAGCCGAGCTGCTCTGTCCGTTGCCGTGCCGTGCCGTGCTTCATACCCAAGCACTTCACTGGCTAAGTCCAAGAAGGACCGGGCTAGGCGACATCTCGGCAAAGCCTAGCCCGAGGCACCTCCTGTGGCCGGCCTTTCTGCCAGACAAACAGTTACCTCGGCTGACCACGCCTTTCCGGGCGCTGGTCACTCCGCTTGTCTTGCTTCGGCCATTGCCTGGTTGAGCAGCTCGGTCCAACCGAGTAGCTTCTTTACGGTCTGGGGCGACACACACTCGGCCCAAGTTCTGCCCGGCCCAAGTTCTGGCAGCCCATCTCTTGGCGGATAGTCAATCATCTCGGCCCCACGCACCGTTGGGCTCTCAACCTGCTTGGCCATTACCACGGCCCAACTCCAGATCATAAATCACCCTCTCAATTGCCCCTTAATTCCGTCCGCGAAAGCGTGACTGGGATTACTTACTTCGACCGAGATAACATTCCTCCGGTCTCCAAGACGAGAAAGGGCGACCGGGCTAGTTAACATAACTGTCTGCAAACTTGACCGGTTGTACGTCACGGCTAACGTCCTCTTCTTTAGAAGTAGCTCGGTTGGCTCTTCGACTCTTCAACCCGTCGCTTCAGTCCTGACGTTCCATAAATGGGGACACGTGGTGGGCTGTCATTGGTCATCGAGCAGCCAACCCGCCGTTTTTGCCAGAATTTGAATTTGGGCGGCCTCTCGTGCTTACATATACAAGACCCCCCTTATGCCATTTCTTCCTACTGCCTCTTCTCTACCTGACGATTCAGAGCTCAAGCCATTTCCTCTCATACTCGACTGCCATTCTTTGTGCTTGGAAGAACAGCTCCAGCCCTTCACAGGTAAGATCTTCAATCCCTCTTGAGTTGCTATTTTCTTTCATATTACACACATTAGGGCACAAAAACGTAGTTCTTAGGGCATAGGCCATAGAATCCGTCCCAAACCTCCCACTGTTCTTGGTGTTCTTCATCTCCATGAAGAACACTGAAGAACTGGGGCGAACCGGGCTCCTGGTCTTCTTTTGATCCAAAAAACCATTCTGACCGAGCAAATAACGTGTTTGTCTCAACCCCGGCAAAAACCGAGATAACAAAAGGAAATGGTCGCTCAACCGGGCTAATATCTGGCTTGCCTGGGCGACCGAGCTCTTTAGTTAGCTTAGGAGACCGAGGTGGTTTGGCACCCTTAACGACCGAGCTACAGACTAGCTCCTTCTGCGCCACCGCGCTCACACTTACACTTGCCCTCCTTTTCCTGCAGAGTCCAAGGGGACCACTGTCCATTCCTCAGGTTCTCAAGACCGAGCGATTAACAATTGCCCTTGTGCCAAACACCTCAGCCGAGCTACCACAGTCCGGCCACAAATGGGGAAATTCCGCTTCCTAGTGGATACTCCGGCTGCGCTAGCTGCTTTCAGAGAGGAGTACGGCATCCCAGCCGATGTCCATCTCGAACTGGCTGAAGAGGAGACAACACCCTGGGGCAGACTAGACCAATGCCCCTTCACCGTGCTCTCAATTGTCGAAGGGGGCCTCCATTTCCCGCTCAACCCACTTATAACCGAGTTCCTCCGCCGCACCGGGCTGGCACCCACTCAAGTGTCCACCAATACTTATAGAATAATCAACGGCGTTCACGAATTGAACAATCGGCTAGGCACCAACTTGGGTCTAGCCGAGATATTGAGGCAATACACAATGGGCCACACCGGGGATGGTTTAGCTTATTACTTGAAGATAAGACCGGGCAAGGAAAAAATTGTAACCGGCACCCCGGATAAAGATCTTCACGACGACGATTTTTTCTGGGTGTCGGGCAATTACGAAACAGCCGAGGTGCCGGGCTGGTTTATAAACAAGGACTTCGGTTCTTCATGTAAGCCACTCAAACTTGCTCGGTCAGCCTAACTCTTTACACTGTAACTAACCGGTTTTCCTGTTTCTTTTGCAGCAATCCAAGCCTTACAAGCCAACTATCAATTTCCCAACGTTGAGGCAATTCGGACCGTGCTTCGGTATTCCCACCGAGATTGCAACGATTTACTCGGTTACACCCGGACCTACAGGTATTCTGCTCCGCGCCGGAGTAGAGTAACTGACTTCCTCCGAGCTCCTTCGCCACCTCCAGATCCTACCCTTCTAGACGTCCCCTTGATCCGTTTGACAGAAGAACAGGAAATGGCTAAAAGAAGCCGTATCAAAAACCTTCTAACTGCAACCTCGGCCGAGATACCGAGCGTTGTCACCCGTTCCCCGGCTGGTGGTCAATCAAGTGCCGCTGTGGTAGCCCTAGCTTCTCCAGCCGCCGGGCAGTCTGCAAGAGAAACACGCCGAGCTGGAAAAAGACCGCGGGCAGATCCCTCTGCCGAGCTCGTCGCCGAGCTGACAACCGAACACCCATCTAAAACTCCTGTCCCCGTGCCAGCCTGGCGTCCACAGCTGAAGCACCGGGGACAAGATATCTCGGCGACGGCTTCGATCAAGGCCAACAAAGAACATTTGCTCGCCTTCGATCTCTCCAAATCTTTTCTTCTACCGAGCGACGTGGTCGGCAGCGATCACGTCCCTGACACTCGGCTGGTAAAATCCTCAGTGAAGTCCATGGCCAGGGTAAGTCGATGTTCCTCTGAAAATTTCACAAGTGTTTGCCCGGTTCCTCTTCTAATCAACTTTGCTTTTTGCAGGCCATTCAAAAACAACACCTGGTTTTGGAGCACATCCACAGACTTCGGCAAAAGGCCAACGACACAGCCAGCCAGGTCGAGAGCCTTCAAGCCGAGCTCGGCCGGGCTAAGTCTTCCCTTGAGATGGCCAACGCCGACAATAACAGACTGCTCGGTCGGCTGGATGTGGCCGAGAAAAAACGGGATGAGCTCCAGACCGAGGTGGACACCCTGAAAAAGTCGAAGAAGAAAGCTTGCCGGGCTACCAACAACGCCGGTTTTAACGAGGCCGAGCAGAGCTACAAGAAGCAAGTCTTTGCAACACAAGACATCTACTTCAAGGCCGGCTGGAAGTCCGCCTGCGAACACCTCGTCCAGGGCTCTGACACCGACGTATTTGCTAACCCTCCTCCAGCTTCGCTACCGGTCTACCTCGTGCCTTATGCAAACGACGTCTTCAGCGCTTTACAAGCTGAGGCCGAGGAAGGACTTGAAGAGGGAGACGGTGAGACAGATTCTGAGGCAGAGGAGGCCGAGGTGTAAGAGCAGCCCGGCAATGATGAGCCCGGTGCCCAAGACGCAAGTCCAACCATCAACCTTGATGCTGGCGAGGACGAGTTCACCAATCTCTCCCCCTTAGTTTAGTTTTCTTTTCTTTTTTGTATTTTTGCTTTCAACGCTTTTGATGTAACCGGGCTATGTCCCCACCTTTTGTATTGATTTTCTTATCAATGAAAAAGCCAAATTTTGCCAAGTGTTTGCGCGGTTGCCATCAATGTCATTTTCAGCAAAGCATCTCGGTATAAGTCATTGTTTGAACAAAACACCTCGTCGACCGGAATTCATAACTCGGTTGAAGTACTTAAGCAGAACAAAACAAATTCATAAACCGAAATGACCATCCCGGCTGGTAATAACAAAGTTGAACAAATCAGCAACACTTCCAACCGGAGTACGTCATCTCGGTGGGAATCCGAAGTTGGACAAAACACCAACTCTTCCAACCGGAGTACGTCATCTCGGTTGGGAATCCGAAGTTGGACAAAACACCAACTCTTCCAACCGGAGTACATCATCTCGGTTGGGAATCCGAAGTTGGACAAAACACCAACTCTTCCCACCGGAGTACGTCATCTCGGTGGGGAATCCGAAGTTGGACAAAACACCAACTCTTCCAACCGGAGTACATCATCTCGGTCCTTAACATTAAATGAAAGTCCAAGTGCTAAAGCAAAATTTCTTCTATAAATTGACAAAAAGAATTACATGCTGTGGTGCAAGCTAAAAAATTTCGTTGCACAAGAAAAGAAAGCAAAAGCTTAAAAATAATACAGTTTCAAGTTGGCCGCATTCCATGGCCGAGGTATTGCTCTTCCCTCTAAATCCTCCAAGTGGTAAGCCCCCTTGCCCGCCAGACCGGTGATCTTGTAGGGTCCTTCCCAATTTGCCCCTAGTTTGCCTTCTCCTGGCACCAGGGTGTTGCCCATAATCTTTCTGAAAACCCAATCACCAACCTTGAATGGTCTGGGGTGCACCGTCTTGTTGTATTTCTTGGAGAGCTCTTGTTGGTAGGCGGCCACATGGATGAGGGCCTTTTCCCGACGCTCTTCCACGAGGTCCAATTCCAAGGCAATGGCTTCGGCATTCAATTCGGGCTCGAAACTCTCGCTTCTTAGGGTGGGCATGCCAACTTCCAGGGGTATAACCGCCTCCATGCCATAAGCCAAAGCATATGGAGTTTCCCCGGTAGAACGTCGCGGGGTTGTTCGGTATGCCCAAAGGACGCTGGGTAATTCCTCAGCCCATTTTCCCTTTGCCTTTTCCAGCCGTTTCTTCAACCCATCTAGTATAGTCTTGTTTGATGCCTCGGCTTGACCATTGGACTGCGGGTAAGCCGGGGTGGAGTTGTAGAATTATATCTTCAAATCTTCACAAAATCCTCTGAATAGGCGACCGTCAAACTGGGTGCCGTTGTCAGAGATCAAAATTTTGGGGACGCCAAACCGTGTGACCACGTTCTGCTAGACAAACCGCTTCACGTCTTTCTCTTTGATGGTTGCCAAGGGCTCAGCTTCAACCCATTTCGTGAAGTAATCTGTGGCCGCAATAAAGAATTTCCGGTTGCCTGGTGCTGTTGGCAATGGCCCCACTATATCTAGCCCCCACATGGCGAAGGGCCAAGGACTGGTGAGGGGAAGAAGTTCCCTAGCAGGCTGATGGATCTGATGGGCAAATTTCTGGCATTTTTCACACTTGCGGACGTACTTTTGTGCGTCGGCCTGCATGCACGGCCACCAGTATCCCTGCGAAATAGCTCAGTAGGCCAAGGACCTGCCCCCTATGTGGCTGCCACAAATGCCTTCGTGAATTTCGTACAAGAAGGCCTCCACACTATTCGGGTGCACGCACTTTAGATAAGGACCATTGAAGGACTTCTTATACAACGCGCCAGATGGAGAGAGCCAAAACCGCGCTGACTTCACCCGGATTTTGTGTGCTTCTTTCTTGTCAGTTGGAAGAGTCCGGTCTTTGAGGAACAAGATCAAGGGGTCCATCCAGGAAGGACCTAGCGCGGCGCAGAGTACATCAGTCTGCCCGGCGTCTTCAATGCTTGGCCGCGGAAGAAAGTCAATCAACAGGGGGTTTGGAGACCTATTATCTATCATGGAAGCGAGGCCGGCCAGTTCATCAGCTTAGCTGTTTTCTTCTCGGCCAATCTGTTGGACTCTGATTGCCTCAAACTGTTTGATATGTTCCCTGACCAGAGCTTGGTACTTCGCCATCCTGTCGTCCTTTGCTTCGTAAATCCCAGAGACTTGGTTAACCACAAGCTGGGAGTCACTGTACACCAAGAGCTCGGCAGCCTTCATTTGAATTGCGCTCTTGAGCCCGATGAGAAGTGCTTCGTACTCAGCCTCATTGTTAGATGCTGGGAAGCCAAGCGTGATAGAATGTTCAATGGTTAGGCCATCCGGGGAGATAAGAACGATACCTAGGCCGGCGCCATGACGGTTGGATGCTCCATCAACAAAAAGCTTCCACATTTCTCCCACAAAAAGCTTCCAGCAGTCTGATGGGTCCTGAGAGTTGCGAAGGGCAGTGGGATCATAATTGCTCGGCTGTGCGGTTCCAAGTTCTGTGTTGACCGGTTCCAATTCAGTCCCCCTTGGTGATTCGGCACCGGACTCAGCAAGTTGTTCTATGATGCTCAAGTCCGGGGGTGAATCATCAGGTGGCGGTGTTAAGCCGGTCGCAGGTTCTGAACTGTGTGGATCCATTCCTTCCCCCCTTGATGATTCGGCACCGGACTCAGCAAGTCGATCTATAATGCTCAAGTCCGTAGGCGAATCATCAGGTTGCGGATTTACGCCGGCCGCAGGTCCTGAGCTGTGTGGCTCAACTTCTTCCCTCCTTGGTGATGCGGGACTGGACAGAGTGGATGGGTTGGTGATACTCAACTCCGTTATCGCATCACCGGGTGGTATAACCGTGCAAACTGAGGGTGCTTCACTGGTGCGCGCAAACTCCGCGTCGCTACTCCCAACAACTCGTTGTATCTCGGATGGTCTTGCGCGCACCTCATCATCGGCCACGGTAATATCGACCGGGCACACCGGATGAATGCCAGGCGAGAACTCGGCGACGAAGTCGGCCAAAGTCTGAGCTTTGATTGCAGTGCGCGGATGGAACTTCACCTCAAACTGCCCCAACTCCACCGCCCACTTAAGAATTCGGCCTGAAAAGTCCGCCCGTTCAAACAAGGCCTTGAGGGGAAACTCGGTCAGTACGACGATGGTATGGGTGTGAAAATAATGCGCCAACTTCCTCGAAGCCATCATCAATGCCAAAGCAAGCTTTTCCAGCGGCAAATATCTCGTCTCAACCGGCAGCAAGGTCTTGCTGACATAAAAAATTGGGAAGTGCTTGATTCCTTCAGCGCAGACTAGCACCGCACTGACCGCGTGCTGGGAGACGGCAAGGTAAAGATAAAGTTCTTCTCCTGGCTTTGGTGTAACCAACAGTGGCGGAGTAGACAGATATTCCTTTAGCTCGGCCAAAGCTCGGTCACACTCTGCGTCCCACGAGAACTTTGACTTCAATGCTTGAAAGAAAGGGCGGCAGCGATCTGATGACCGGCTTATAAACCGATTAAGCGCGGCGGCCATCCCGGCCAGATGCTGCACGTCCTTAGCCGAGCTGGGCTGCTTCAAGTCTTGCACGGCTCTGATCTGAGTAGGGTTTGCTTCAATGCCTCGTTTCGTGACTAAGAATCCCAAAAATTTCCCGGATCCCACGCCAAAGGCGCACTTTGACGCATTTAAGCGCAGCTTGTGCTTCTTTAGAATGGCAAACATCTCGGCTAAGTCGGACAAATGGTTTGCTTCAAGTCGGCTCTTTACCACCATATCATCGATGTAAGCCTCCATTGTCCGGCCAAGAAAAGGAGCAAACATTTTGGTCACCATCCTCTGAAAGGTTGCCCCGGCGTTCTTCAAACCAAAAGGCATGACTCGGTAGCAGAAGAGTCCCCTTGGAGTCGTGAAAGAGGTGATCTCTCAGTCAGGCCCATGCATGGCGATCTGGTGGTAGCCGCGGTAGGCATCCAAGAAACTGAGCCTATTATGTCCAGCCGTCAAGTCCACGAGCTGGTCTATTCACGGCAAAGGAAAACTATCTTTGGGACAAGCTCGGTTGACCGTCTTATAGTTGACACAAACTCGCCACTTTCCATTCTTCTTCGGCACCACAACTGTGTTGGAAATCCACCGAGGGTAGTGCACTTCCTGGATTGCTCGTGCCTCAAGCAGGTTCTTCACCTCCTCCGCAACTACCTCGGCGTGATGTAGTGCCGATCTCCTTGTTCGCTGGATGACTGGCTTTGCTCCAGGGAAGACGTTGAGGTGATGACAGATAAAACCTGGATCGAGGCCAGGCATGTCGTAAGGCGACCACGCGAAGACTTCGATGTTGGCCACCAAAAACTCAACCAACTCGGTTCTCTCTATGGCCGTGAGACTTGAGCCGAGCAAGAAGAACTTGTCCGGCTGTTCTATATCAATTTGCACCTCAACCAATTCCTCAACTGCCTTGTCTTCGGCCTCGGTGCCCACATCATCCAAGACACCCAGGTCCTCCGGTCCCTCAATCATTTGAACGAATCCTTTGGCAGCCCGGCTCCCGTTGACCGCCACGAAGCACTGCTTGGACATGACCTGATCGCCCCAAATCTCCTCGATTACCTCCATAGCCGAGGGGAATCTCATTACTTGGTGAAAAGTTGATGCCACGGCTTACATGGCGTGTAGCCATCCCCTTCCAAGGATAAGGTTGTACGTCGAAGGCACTTGCAGCACCCAAAACTCAACTTGTTTGACCACGGATCCCACTTTGACCGGCAGGATAATCTTTCCCAAGGGCCACTCTGGTTGCGAGTTGAATCCGACCAGTGGCGAAGTAGCCGGAGCCAAGTCTGTCTCACGGAGTTTAAGCTGCTTGAACGCATCATAGTACATGATCTCGACCGAGCTTCCCTGATCGATCAAGATCCGCTTAACATCAAAGTCCTTGACGCGTAGTGTTATTACTAGGGCATCGTTGTGCGGCGTCTGGATACGCTCTAGATCCCTTGAGGTGAAACTAATCACGTCTTTTTCTTCAGTCTTCCCCCTTTTGATGGCAGGCTGTACCGACAAAACTTCCCTCATATGCTCTGCCTTTTTTATCATGCCCCGGAGTTCGCAGACACGCTTCGGTTCCACGATGCCGTGGATGACATTAATAACTCCTTGTGGTGGTGCGTCTCGGTCATCCTGTCCCCTGGGATCTACCGGAGCCTGATTCGGCTTCACGTCGCCATCAATGTAAAGGTCTAGATGCCCGACCGCAACCAGCTCTTCCAAGTGTTGCCGCAAAGGCAAACAATCCTCAGTCCGGTGGCCTCTCTCCCGGTAGAACATGCAACGATACCGCGGATTATAGCCTTTTTGTCCATCGCCCAACTTAGCAGGAAACCGGACATACTCCTCGTCGCGGATTTCACTAAGTATGCGATAGATTGGAATCTTGAAGACCGTGGTTATGCCAGTCCTTGCCTTCATCTTTCTGTTTGCGTCCGCTACATCATCTCGGGGGTAGTCATCCCGGTCATTCCGACGTCCTCTACCCCGGTTTTTACGGTTCGTGCCACGGTCCGATTCCTCTGCTCGGTCACTTGAGCGGCTGGACTCTTGCCCAACTGCGTGCACTTTGCCTGCTGTCTTCTTGTCTGTTGCTACCGGAGTGGCCTTCACGGTAGAAGCTGACGCGTCATCCTCTACTCGGATGTGCTCATTGATGCGCTGCATGAGCCGGCCCATGGAGGTCGGCTGGTGCATGGTAAGCGAATCCCGCAGTCTATGTCCGACCGGGAGACCACGCTTGTATTGCGTGATTGCAAGGTTGACCGGGCAGTCCAAGATCTCGTTGAAGGTTTCCCAGTACCTTGAGTTGTATACCTTCAGTGTGTCACTCGGTTCCATCTTGACACTTAGCAAATGATCGACTTCCTTTGGTGTCTTTGTGTTGGTTTTGAAGCGTGTAACAAACGCCTCGGCCAACTGGTGCCACCTTTGTATGCTCCCTTCCGGCAACCTCTCGAACCACTTTAAGCCCAGCTCGCCTAAACTGGACGGGAAGATTAGGCACATAAGTCCGTCATTGCGCCTATGTCCGGCCATAACCTGTCAGAAGTGGCTCACATGCATGTATGGATCGGTCTTTCTGTCGTAAAGCGTGAACTTAGGTTGGTGGAAGCCTGCCGGATGCGGTGTTGTTTCTATATCCAGGGAAAAATGGGTGGCACTCAGCCTAGCCAAGTCCGTATCTTCGAAGAGTGGCACTGCTTGGCGGGGTGGAGGCATTCCGACCTCCTCGCTGGCGTGAACCCCGTAGGATAGCCGCTGGAAGGCAGGTATTCTCTGAGCTTCGCGACGGCGAGCCCGCTCCTTTAAGACCGCCCGTAAATCTTCTGACTGAGCAGAGTAAGAATACCTCGACGTCGTCTCCGGACGTGAGGGTTTGTAGGTGCTGTCTTGCGCGCTAGACTTCTCTGCACCCGCGTCAGAATCACCAACCTGGTAACTTCTGGTAATGGATATGGACTGAGTACGTCGCTGACTCTGACCGCCGGAACAGCGGGATGGGGTGCGCTCACTGTGGTCTCCCATTCCAACTACACCCTTCCCTTTGACATGCCGCTTGAGATCCTCCATCTCCGCCGCCATTCGCCGGATGACAGCATCTTGATCTCTCAACTTACTTTCCAGTTGCCTGGCGTGCGAGTCTCTCCTCCGCCGGTGACCGTCTGGACTCCGCGAATGTCCATGACTTCTTCCGCGCTTATCCCACGCGTCTACTGAATGTCCTCCAGTGGGCGTCCCCAAGTCCGCCATTGGATGGATGGCGGGAGGACCTTCTCTCCTTCGGGTGAACTCCGGGGTAGCTCCGTCTATGGCAGACAACGGAAACTCGTCGTTGTTCGCCATGGACGGCGATCAGATAAACCCGGAAGACAAGGTTTTGTCTGTCAAGTTCCCATAGACGACGCCAATTGTACGGGGAGCAAATATTCCGGCAAGCCCGTGCTCCTTTCTTCCGAGCTCCGTTTATGTCCGATCACCTGCATGCAAATAATGGTGAGCTACCCGGCAGTGTGTGGCTGGAAAAACCCTCCGACGACCAAATTAGCACACACCTTAGGATAGAGAGAGAGAGGTGTTTGAGTGTAAGAAATTCCTTACAAAGTGTTCATCTGTCGCGTATGGGGGGCGCAGACATGCTTATATGCCCTCTGTGCCCCATATCTACTCCCAGTCATCCCCTGACACGTGGCTTCGCTATCCCATCTGTCAGCATAAACCTTGCTGAACATCACCTAATCTCAACTGCCTGCCTTCACAGCTGGAGCTCGGCAGCTGAGCTGCTCTGTCCGTTGCCGTGCCGTGCCATGCTTCATACCCAAGCACTTCACTGGCTAAGTCCAAGAAGGATCGGGCTAGGTGACATCTCGGCAAAGCCTAGCCCGAGGCACCTCCTGTGGTCGGCCTTTCTACCAGACAAACAGTTACCTCGGCTGACCACGCCTTTCCGGGCACCGGTCACTCCGCTTGTCTTGCTTCGGCCATTGCCTGGTTGAGCAGCTCGGTCCAACCGAGCAGCTTCTTTACGGTCTGGGGCGACACACACTCGGCCCAAGTTCTGCCCGGCCCAAGTTCTGGCAGCCCATCTCTTGGCAGATAGTCAATCATCTCGGCCCCATGCACCGTTGGGCTCTCAACCTGCTTGGCCATTACCACGGCCCAACTCCAGATCATAAATCACCCTCTCAATCATCATCAAAACAACATCATCATCAAACAACATCAAACATCATCATCAAAACAACATCAAGCATCACAACATCATCATCAAACAACATCAAACATCATCATCATCAACATCAAACGTTATCACATCATCAACAACACAACAACACAACAACACAATATCAAACATCACAACAGCATCATTGGATATAATATTAATACACTAATTAATGGATATAATACCACTCTTCAACCATTGGATTGAATCTATCAAAATGTCCGCACACAATCAATTCTCATTAAACCTAATTCACACCCTCAATCCATCTCATTTCATTCATCGTCTGTTGCTCTTCACCTCCCTGATCGGCGTCACTAGCCTTGCTGCCACCGCGCCGCCGCCGCTCTTCGCTCGTCGCCGGTGCTGCTCTTTGCTTGTGGTACGTAGCTCTCTCTCTCTCTTTGTTCTTTCTCTTTGCTCTTTCTCCATTCCTTAATGCTCCACAGATTTCTCTTTCTGTTTGCTCTATTCCTTAGGGTTAGAAACAACGCCGAAAGCTTTGTAGTTGTCGAGAACACTGATCCAGTACCACACCGATCAACATCGTCAACATCAGCGCCGATCCACACCGATCCAGTACCACCGTCGTGAGATTGTGACCTCTCTGCCTTCGTGGTTCGCAATCATCCGCAACGTTTGTTGGGAAAAGGCCGATCTTAATGTTGATGATGATGTTGGCGATAATGTTGATGTTCGCTGGATCTTAATGTTTTTGTTGTGATGTTAATGTTAATGATGATGTTTGATAATGTTGATGTTGGTGATGATGTTTGATGTTCGCTGGATCTTAATGTTTGATGAATAATGATTATCAATGTTTGATGAATAATGTTGATAAATGGGTCTTAACATTCAAATGGGTATATATGTTGGTGATGTTCGATCCTTGTTTGATGACTAATGTTGGTGCTGATGATGATTATTAAATAAACAACATTACCAAAATAAAATGGGACTAAATGGTGCATAAGAAAACTTTTAGGACTAAATGGTTCAACTTTTCAGAAAATAAGATTTATGGGTAAATTTTCCTTTTTTTTATTGGACTATTATTTGGTGAAACTGACAATTCAATTTATTTTGTTTCATAAACCCCTACTAATAAGAAAACACATAATTGAGTAAGGATAAAGTAAAATATTATTTTTTTTCTTAGATAATATTACCAGAATAACATGTTACTGTCAAATAGAGTAACATGTGACTGTTACTGTTTACATTAACTTTGACGGTAACAATTTTTTTTTAAAAAGAATTTCATAGTTCATGTTGATTTTATTTGATAGATTTTGATAAGAGAATTTAAAAAATACCAATTTTATTAAAAACCGATATCTATATCAAAAGTTATAATATTTTAAAGTTTAATATTTTGATAATAATAATATGTGTTGGACTTTTCAAGAATTTTTTTTTATGCTTATCCTTAATACATTAAAATTTTGTTATGAGAGATTTTGACCAAATCTCCAAAATTAAATCTATCTAACAATAATAACATTATGATCAAAATAATTTTATGGTCTCTTTTGAGAAGTGGGTTAAAAATTACTTCCCAACTTTTAACCCATTTTAAGTCACATCATTTCTCATACTTTTTTTTAAAAAATAAAAATAAAAAATAAAAAACCAACTTCTAACTATCAAATTTTAATTATATCAATAAAAATAAATAAACTAATTTTTGTTCACTTGCGATCTCTATTTTGACAACAACGACAGTCCACAACAGTCTTCTCCAGCAAGACTCCAACAATTTGAACTTCACGATCTTCTCGCTCTTCAACTACTTTCTCTATCCTCCATCTTCGACTCGATTCCTACTCTATTCCCTCACAATTTCACTGAATTTCAAGCACACAACCTTCGAGATTTCAATGCTACCAAACTGAAAATCGATGTCAGTGATCAACTTGAAGAGTGTAGAGGGTCAGAAATTAAGCCCCAAATTAAGTATGGGCCTAAGTACTGAGGTCGCCCCAAAGAGGCGACCGTGAATAAAAAAATGAACATGGGCTAAAGCCCAGGGGAAGTGAGCCAACAATGGACCGAAGCAAGTTCGACCCACCAAGGGTCCAAATGGACTCTAGGAAGGAAAATGCCTAAGTCAAGTTGCTGAGGCAACACATGCAGCGGGAAAGTTGCTGAGACACTTTGCCTCAGCGCCACAATTCCTAATATCTTCAGTTCCGCCGCCATCCGAAGTTGCCGAGGGAAAGAGAAAATTGAAGTAACTAAGTTGCAGAGGCAGTACTTGTAGCGCCCAAGTTGCGGAGGGATTCTATCGGCGTTGTTAATTTAATATTGTCGGTCCTGCCGTCTGAACTCGCCGCGAGAAATGGTTACTGCAGTAACTAAGTTGCAGAGAGAATATCCTGCCAAGGTGATAGCAGCCTTTGAGAGAAGGCTTCCCTCTGCAAGTAGAGGCTAATGTTTGGCACTGATAGCAGGCCCGAAAGTTCATTTAACTTGGCACTGATAGTAGGCCCCAAGACTTATTGGTTGGAGCTAATAGCAAGCCTAAAGATACCAGTTTACTGCGGCAATCTCTCAAAGATTGGAGCACGGTAGCCCTAGCATAAGGGACTCCCTTTCCATTACCCAAGTCATGGACCTGTCTTAGTCGCGCAGGCAGGACTAAGGAAGCCCCTCTTGGGTTTGGTACTAACGTACAACATGGCTGATAGCAGGCTTGGTTGTGGCCTTCGCCCTAGGAAGCTGGGGAGTTTGTGGTTAGGTGGCTAAGGGTGGAGGTTTCGTTAAGGTGAACACAAACATAGCCGATAGCAGGCTAATAGAGTCCTGAGGATGCATGTACTGGCCAAATAAAACTGAAAAGGTAAGTGCAACGGCAAGGTTTACTGTTGCAAATGCACTTGCTGAGATTCAGGCTGAGAAGGCAAGTGCTGAAGCAAACACTACCGCTGCAACTGCACTTGCTGAGGCTTAAAAGGGAGTTGCGACGCCAAACACTCCCGTCGCAATTACACTTGCTGAGACTCAAAAAAGGTAGTTGCAGAGGCAAACAAATAGTATACAGTACACGCAAAGGGACACGTGGCACCTTTAGCCTGGTGGCTTAAGGCAGAATATTCCATGTGATCCTCTGGGATACATGTTTTCTCTCTATTTGGCCACTTGGTGTCCTCTTGGCACCAAGGAAAAGCCTATAAATAGGACCTATTTCCCAAGGTTCAAGAAGAGAAATTTTGGGGATTTAGGGGAGATGCTGTCCATTTTGGTACTGCCATACATTTTTTCTTGAGCCACTTGCTTCTCTCTCACCCATCTACACATTCTCTAACTGCCTAGACAATTACTGCTGCTCATTCTCCAACTACTTCCACCATTATTGGACCATTAACATAGTTTTGCCTCTCTAATCACCCCTCTACCCTGGAACCCCCCACATTTCTGGCGACTCCGCTGGGAAAGCTGCTTTGTTAATGGTTCATACCCGTAGTGGCTTATACACTTCACTAGAAAAGATGGTAAATGATGAAGTTCAGCAACCTCCACGGCAGCAAAGCTCTTCTAATGGCAGAGCAACACATATGGAGGACTGTGACCACAGTGTTATGATTGAGGCAGTGCAGTCTTTAGGATACGCAGAGGGAGATCCTGACAGCTTTGCAAACTCTTACTAAGGCTATTGTGGCCATGGCTTCTAGACCAGCTCCAGTGCAAGCACCTCCGCCTGTAGTAGTCCCAAACCCAGCGCCTAACCTGTTCCCTGAGGTTTGGGCTCCGATCCAGGTGCCTCTGGTGGTACCTCAAGCGAATGGTACGGCCGCTGGTACAAGCTATGCTCGAGCAAAAGCGCAGCAAGAAGCAACTACCATCTCTTCCCAACCCAGATGTGAAGCCCCCATACTCTCAGGAGATATTGACCATGTCATACCCAACTGGGTATACAGTGCCCAAGTTTATTAAGCTTGATGGAAAACAAGGCAATGCTAGAGAACACGTGGTGAGGTTCATTGAAAGTCTTGGTGTCCATGGAAGTGACCACTCTCTGTGCCTTCGGGAGTTCTTCAAATCACTTACCAAAAGGGCTTACAGCTGGTATTTGACTTGGCTCCTAACTCGATCAAGAGTTGGGAGGAGATGGTGAACAAGTTCCACGCGAAATTCTTCCAAGTCCAGGAGAAAGTTACAACCCTTACACTTGGGCGAGATGTCCAAAAAGAAGGCGAAGCTATGCTGGACTATGTTAAGCGGTTCCAAGATAAGGCTATTGACTGTCATGAACCAATGGATAAAGCCTATTTAGTCAGCATATGTGTGGAGGGTGCCATACGCGACTACAAAATTTTCCTGGTGAATCATAATCTGCTTACTTTTTCAGCCGTGATTGAGGTAGCTAGGTACCTCAGTACCACTGGTCCCTTGCACAGATCTCGTGATAGCCACCGCTACTCCCGCAGTAGCAGCGTTGCTACGGTAACCTCTGTAGAAGGGAGCCGCTCGCAAGGGAAGGCATCATTCTCTTGGAAGAAGAAGAGTTATGAGAACAGGAATCCATATCCTTGCAGCCTTGAGAATGTTAAGGCCTTGGTTAAAGAATGGGTAGCTAATGGTGAACTTACTTTGCCTCTAGTTGATATCCCTTCAACCAAGAAGGACAAAAAAAGCCCAGATTACTGTGTCTATCACAGAACCACCAATCACCCCACTAGGGACTGTTGGTCTTTGAACAGTATCTTCAAGAAGAAAGTTGACGCAAATGAGCTGAAGTTCAAAGACGCAGGTAATCATGACATAAGGAAGGACCCTTATCCTAATCACATAAAGAAGGAGAAGAATGTGCATATGATTGGGTACCTTGAGCCTGTGCGTGATCAAGTGCACATGGCGTCCTATTATGATGAGTTAGAAGAGATCGCTAGTGGCCAGCTTCCTGAGACAATACCTGTAGAGGCAAAATTCACAGAGGATACTCATGCTTAGGCCTTGCAAAACTCTGTTAAGTTTCGCGCCTTCTTTGACCAGCTGGGGCTGAGCCAAGCCACCAGGTTAGAAGCAACAAAGGCCTTCATTAACATCTCCGAAGTGCACCATGATGAAGTTGCTGAAGCTAAGGAGTATGTGCCTCGGCGCATCCAAGAAGATTACGGGGTCATCACTTTTTTAGAAGCAGACAGAGCACACCCATTTCCTCATAACTGTCTTCTTTTTGTCACAGCTTACATCAATGATGTAAAGTTCAAGCGTGCTTTCCTTGATGGTAGGGCATCTATAAACATCATCACTACTGACACCTTTGTAAATGCTGGTATCCCAGAGTCCAAAATGGTTCGCCAACCCATCACTATAACGAGATTTGGTGGTGAGAAGAAGGTTACTAAGGGCCATATTGTACTGGACTTAGCTGTTGATGAGATCCACTCCACCACTAAGTTCCATGTGATTGAAGCGGACACAAATTACCACATGATACTTGGAAGAGCTTGGATGCACCGATATGGAGCTATCCCGTCGAGTTATCACCAATACGTAAAGGCAAAGTTAGAAAACGCACAGTAACCATAAATGCATCTGAAAGGCCATTCTGAGTAGAGGAGGTACACTATTTAGATGTTGTCAACAGATGAAACTCCAAGGACTGGTAAAATTGCAGGGGTAAAGTTACCAAAGTGGGAAGACATTCGAGATGCAGAGGCTGCTCTAGAAAGTAGTGGGCAGAAAAGGAGCAGCAAGTCCACAAGTTCTCTGCCCAAGATTGTTAGGATAAATGAGGGCGGTAAGATAGTTTACTACCTATGACAGTCTTGGAGGCCAGACTTCATACCTTTGGAGGATGGCCCCGAGATGAATAAGTGTGATAGTGATGGGTCCCAAGAAGGTTAGTGAAGATGTCTGAGCCCGCCCTTGAATGCATGCAAGATAGACCCAAACCGCAACGGAAGGTACTTGCTGAGGTCAACCTTAGTGACTTACCATAATAAAGCAAGCCCATGTTTATCAGTGATACAATGGCTCCAGCAGTTAAGGCAGAATTGATAACATTACTAAAGTGATACCGTGACGTCTTTGCTTAGACATATGACGAGATGCCTGGTCTTGACCCATCCCTTGTCACTCATCATCTGGACACTTTTCCCAACTCTAAACCAATCAAGCAACATGCTCGAAAGTATCACCTTGATCTTGAAGCAAAGATTAAGGCGGAGGTAGAAAAGTTGCAGAGGGCTAAGTTCATCGAGCCTATACAGTACCCAACTTGGCTAGCAAATATTGTGCCTGTGCAGAAGAAGAACTGTCAGATCTGGGTTTGCGTAGACTTTCGCGACCTGAATAAGGCCTGCCCGAAAGACGAGTTTCCATTGCCCCATATTGACACACTTGTCGATTCTACTGTGGGCCATCAGATGTTCTCCTTTATTGATGGGTTTAGTGGTTATAACCAGATCAAAATGGTACCAGAAGATGCAAAAAGATAGCTTTCAGAATGCCCTTGGAAAAAATTTTCTATATGGTGATACCCTTCGGTTTGAAAAACGTGGGGGCAGCCTACCAACAGGCTATGACTGCAATGTTCCACGACATGTTGCATAATGAAGTGGAAGTATATGTGGATGATCTGGTGGTCAAGTCTACTGAGGCAAACCGACACCTCTGCGACTTGGAAAAAGTTTTTCAGCGTTGCCGTAAATTCTGCCTAAAAATGAACCCACTCAAGTATGCCTTTGGAGTTACCGCCGACAAGTTCCTTAGCTTTCTTGTACACTAGTGGGGGATCGAAGTAGATGGGGATAAGGTCAAGTCAATCATGGAGATGCCACCACCACTGTAACGCCCTCAAAATAAACCCATAAATCATCCAACAATAGCATGCTTACACATAAGAAAATAAAGCATAAATATATTCCATCAGAGTAATCATTATAAAACGTATTACATGTTGACAACAAAAGTAAATGCCCTATAGGCTTACAACTTTCCAAGTCAACACTTGGTACAAAAAGAGAGTACTAACTCTATACAAAGAAAGCCTTTGGCTTGATATACATGTAATACATCAAAAGAAAACAAAACAACAGAAACAGTCTACCTGCCTCTAGCCTCCCAAGCTATGTCCTTGGAGGTGGCATGCTACCTGTACCTAAAATTGATGTCCCATAAAGGGTGAGCCACAGCTCAGTAGAAATATACTAAACCAACTATAAACAATGACTAAAGTAATAGCATTCAATAGATGGTCCACACTTGTATTTCAACGTATTTCGTATTACAGTTTCACGACAGTCATGCCCATGGCACACATCAGTTTCCATTTCTTATTCAACTTTGAGTTTGAAAACAAGGCTTAGAACCTAGCCAAATGACTTAATGAGATTAAGACTCATCTTTAAAACACTTTCGAAATTCATGATGGATACACATTTTGATGCTGTATCAATAACACATAGAAACACTTTTATGCTTTCCAATTGATAACGATATACATTTTAGTGCTATATCAAATCAATTGAAACACTTCCGTAATCCATACTTGATACACATTGTAGTGCTGTATCAATGCCACACAAAATCCGGTTTAGAGGTTCATCCCTTATCTTCCCCTAAACCGTGGAGTACATCCCCTATCTCCTCCCACACACAATGTATATAAACAGAGATCATATACATAATCAATCAATACATAAAGTTAATGTATTATTCCAACCGCTATACTCGATAGCATACTCGATCGATTAGTTTTAGTTTACCTAATCATCATGCATTGTCTACAACAATCAAGACTATCCTCCACTGATAGCCCAAAGCAGTTATTTCTAAACAGAAAATAAATGCACCAAATGGATAAAATATCAACATTTCAACTAGGTGAGTGATAAATGATTCAACTACACCCTTTAATCCCATACGATCCCAATTCCAACATTTTCAATTCAACTTTTCATTTCTCAAGATTAATTTCACAAATTAATTCATCAATGTAATTAAGGCATTTCCCATAATTAACAAAATAATCCTAAGGTTCCATTTCTATCAATAACCCAACATTTATCTCATTTCTCCATGCTAAACATGCATATAGACTTATATAAGTAAAACCCCATTTTTTTGTAAAATTACATAAAGGCCCAAACTTTCTCAAAATACCTAACAACCCCCAACATATCAAAATGCTAAGATTTAAAGACAAAGCTCATAAAGAGGAGTAGGATATCCCTACCTCGAAGTTAGAACTCAAATGGATAGGGAGACCAAACTCAAAGTACTCCAAATTTCAAACTTTTCGGATCAAAACGAAGCCCTCGACGATCAACACACCTTTTACAAAGATAACAAGGTAGTGGGACACTCTAGCTAGATCAAACCCTAGAGAGAAGGGAGATTCTAGAGAGAGGAGCTCTCAAAATCAATTTTGGGAAAGTAAGAGAGAGAGAGAAAGTGTAAAAAGTGATTCAAAAATGCCCAGCTGCCCATTGATATACGACACTCCCGCTCGAGCGGAGAATAGAAAGCTTGAGCGTCAAGTACAAAAATCTGGACACGCTCAAGCGCAAAAAGGCCCGCTCGAGCTCCAAGACACAAGAATAAAATACATCCGCTCGAGCGCGAAAACCAGTCCACTCGAGCGTAGATTTCCCCCTCCCAGAACTTTCACAGACAAAACACTACCCGCTCGAACGCCAACTTACCCGCTCGAGCGCGACCCGCTCGAGCGTGAAAAACACACCTGCAGAAGTTTTGCAGGGACACGAGATACTGGGAGTGTGTAAATCCCGCTCAAGCACAAGAAGGCCCGCTCGAGCGGAAAACCAAAAACCAAACTACGCTCAAGCGCAGAATGATCCGCTCGAGCGTAACACCAAAAACCTGGGCAACTACACTTGAGACCAAAACTCAACCTACCTGTTCAGAACACGCCCAACACATCCTATAACTCAAATACAAGGTACGAAAGGATGTAAACAAGATATAAACAACTGCTAACATCCACGGAACCAAGTCCGGATCACTGTACAACAAGGGATAAAACTCGAAATCGCTGTAACACTCTCAAAAGGCCTTGAAGAAATTCCTAGACAAAGTGTCATACCTCAGGAGATTCCAACCCTTGCTGAGATAACCTTTTCCTTTGGGACACTGCTAAAAGGGAATCCCAAGTTTGAATGGTTGTAAGAATACTAATAGGCATTTGATATGGTGAAGAAAGCATTTACTTCTCCACTTACAATGATTGCCCACAACCCGAAAAGCCTCTGCTACTGTACCTGACCTTTACACCTCGGTCTATTGGAGCTCTACTTGTCCAAGATATAGATGGCATTGAGAAACTAGTCTATTACATCAGTCGCAAGGCCAATGATGTTGAGTCGCGATATACCCAATTGGTAGGCATTGTTTAGCCTTAATCTTCACAGCGTAGAAATTGAGCCACTACTTTTTGGCATACCCGATCTAGGTTGTGACTCGAAGTGATCCAGTCCGTTACTTGCTGAGCAAGCCCGCTCTAACTAGAAGAATGGCAAGATGGCTTTTGGTTCTAGCAAAATATGACATCACTTATGTTTCTTCCAAGGCTATTAAGAGTCAAGCACTTGCAGACTTACTGGCCCAATTCCCATCTGGTGAGCATGAACCTGCAAAGGTAGCTCTACCAAGTGAGGTCCATGTCTCAGCAGCTGCGGTTGAGACTTATTGGGACTTAAAATTGGATGGAGCTTCTTAAGCTGGGAAATGTGGAGTTGGCATAACACTAACCAGTCAAGAAGGAGAGAAGTTTCATCTGTCATATAAGCTTGACTTTGAATGTTTGAACGAGGCTGGATATGAGGCGTTGATACTAGGTCTAATTGTTGCCCAAAAAAAGGCCTCCGCAAATTGAAAATTTGGGGCGACTCCAAGCTAGTTGTCAAGCAAACAATGGGTGCTTTCCCATTGAATGAGCCTCTGTTGCACCGTGGTTTAAAGGTTGCTCACTCAATTTGATGATGTTCAAATCCAGCATACCCCATGAACACACTACCGTTTTCCCGATGTCTTGGCTACACTGGGGATAACGGTGGATATACCAGATGATAGTATAGCCATTGTCATCGAGAAAAGAATAACACCGGCAGCGTTAACCAAAGAACATATAGAGCAAGATGTTGAGGGGTGGAAAGCAGATATAATCTAGTAGTTGAAAACATGCCAGGGAACAATCAGACCAGCAGAACTTGCATCATTTCTGCTCCTCAGAGGAGAGTTGTATTTTCGTGGTCTCAACAACCTGCTGGCAAGGTGCGTCGGTAGACAAGAAACAACTTATTGACTTAAGTAGATCTATGCTAAGTCCTGCGGAGATAGAGACAATAGTCTATACCAAAGGATATAGAGGCAAGGGTATTACTAGCCAAAGATGGAAAAGGAAAGTACTGAGCTGTAGAGGCAATGTGCAAAGTGTCAGTCTCATCCTAAGGAAGAGGAAGGCCATTTCTTAAGTAGTGAAGAATAGAGGCAACCATATATTGACTACCTTGGAAATGGCACACTGCCTGAAAACAAAGCCGATACAATTAGAGTTAAGAGGCGGGCCCTCCGCTTATTCTTTGACCATGTCAAACTGTACCGAAGAAGCTTTAAAGGGGAACCTTTGACATGTTTATAAAAAAATGAGGCAAATGAGGTGCTGAGGGAAGCCCATAAGACAGGGCACCAAGGAGGGCAACGATTATATGGACACCTTATTCACCTCGGCTACTACTGGCCGACAATGGAAGGAGATGCTAAAAACTTTGTGAGGAGATGCCAATCCTGCCAGAAGTTTGGAAACTTGACACATGCACTGGCGGTTGAGCTGCACAACATCAAGACCCTTTACCCATTTCATACTTGGGCATTTGACCTGGTAGGTCCTATAGCGCAATAATCCAAAAGTCACAGATGGGTACTTGCAGCGACTGAAGTTAGTACCAAGTGGATAGAGGCTATACCGATGAGGAAAGCAGATGGGGCAGGAGTAGCCAACTTCATCAAAGAATACATAATCTGTAGGTTTGGCATACCCAAAATAATACTGTCTGACAATGGAACTCCCTGTAGACACCCCATTTTTGACCGACCTTGAGACTCAGACGTCACCAGTTGAGCACTTGGTGATATTGCATAATGTGCTTGTTCAGAAATTTCAGAGTCACGGCCGTGAGCCCTGCCTTCGGACTTCCGAACCCTCTTCTATGCCTTATCTCGGTTTGCGAACCAGACTCGGTTTTCTCTGTTTCTTTTCCTGAGGGAAGGGAGAGGTCCCGTAGACCGTCTCTCAAATGTCCGTAGGCTACATTTGGTGGCCGTAGGCCATTTTTCCCATTTCGGAGCCCGGTTTCCGGTTTTCGGAGCCGTCAGGCCGTGTGCCTCGGTTCGGGACCGCCTAACCATCTCCGTTTGCTCTGACTTTTGGCATACATCTTATTTCATCCCTTTTGAGGGACACTGGGGGCGAAGAAACCCACTTCGAGGTCGAATACCATTTTCGGTGCTTAACAGCCCATTTTCGGGACCCCGAACTGCGTGTTTTGGCCCCGGAACGTTCGTTTTACAACGGTTTTCATTCATTTTTGGCAGGTACCTCTGTTTTATCACAGGGAAGGTCACTGAAGGGTGGGAGGCCAGCAATTGTTGCAGCAACCAGTTATCTCTCTTCCGGAGCCTCCCGGCGCCCGTTTTTCGCACTTCCGGGCTAATGTTGAATACCTTGGAGCTAGTGTTGCCAACTTTCAACCACATATCTGTGATCTACACATCTGAGAGGCCCCTAAAAGTTCATGGCCGGCCATTAAGGTCACCTGACCCTTTTGACCCCTTCCTTCCGGGCTAATGTTGAACCCCTTGGACCTTTTTTCTTGAACTTTGAACCACATATCTGTGATGTACACACATGAGAGGCCCCTAAAGTTCGTGGCCGGCCAGTAAGTCAACTTGACCCTTTTGACCCCCTCTTTCCGAGCCATTGTTGAACCCCTTAGACCCACTTTCTTGGAATTTTAACCACATGGTTGTGTTGTACACACATAGGACTACCTCCCCAGTAGCTTGCCGGCCAGAAAATCACATTGGCCCTTTTGACCCCTAGCCGGCCGGCCACCTCCAGCAAAAGTGAGAGGCCGGCCGTGTTCCTCCCACTGTGCACTTTACAGCTGTGGGGCAATATCCCCCAGATATTTTCTGTATTCGAGGGATATTTTGTGGGGGAGTTTTGCTCTCCTTCTCCCCCACCTTTACACCCCCTTTTTGATCCTTATAACCAGCTGGTGGCCTCCTTTGCAAGGGTTAGAGAAACTCTCCTTCAAGCTTCCATAGCCAACTCCATCTTCTTCCTTCTCAACTCTTGAAAAAACCCTAAGTCCCTAACCATTATTCCTTCTACACCACCAAGCTCTACCACCACCATCTCATTTCCAGCAACAAGGAAGGATTCTTGAAGGCTAAAGAAGCTGCAAATCCATCCAAAAAGCAACAAAAGTTCGATTCTTCAAGGGTAAGTAATACTTTTACCCTTTTGAACCTTTTTCTTGATCCATTTCTAAGCCCCACTTATTTTTGGTTTCAAGCTCCGGCCCTAACTGAAAAGGGCCATCTTTTGAGCTCATCTTCACTTCTCATTAAGGGCTCAACCCTGTTTGAGCCCTCCGTAATACACTTGCTTCATTGATCATCTTGTATGTCATAGTTTTGCATGCTGTTTTTGACCCATGAGCAATTTATTTTCGAGCATGTGGTAAACTGATATAAGGCTTATTTTGAGCCCCTCTTCAACATTGGAGAAGGGCTCAACATTGTTTGGTGCTTCCATGTGTCACTTGTAGTTATATCCCCTATTTGGCCCCATTTTGCATAAATTGGCAACCCTCTTTGCTTCTGTTTTTGGACCTTGGTCCGAACTGAAAGTGGTCTTATTTTGGCCTATACTTCATGTTTCATTCACACTTTTTTTCTGTTTGGTGAATATTTTGTATACTTCATGTTATAGCCATTGTTGAGCCTTATTTTGCATCACATTTCTATCATGTTTGTATACTGATTTTGAGGCTGCCATATACTGTAAATATTCATATTTTTGGTCCCTCTTCAATGTTGTAGAAGGAAATTTTTCAGTTTGGGTTTTTCTTATACCACTTGCTTCATTACCCCTCTTTTGGCCCCTATTCTTGCATGCCATTTTTGCCATACCTATGCTTGCTGTTTGGCCATGTTTATAACTGTGAAAGTGCATCTTTTGGGACTGTCTAGCTTCTGTCTTTGCATTGTACGTCCATATTGTGCATGTTTGGCATAGCTATGGGCCATTTCGGGTGCCTAGATTCGCATTTCGGGACAATTCCATGCATTTCATGTCATTTCGCCTCATTTCGGGGCTGTTTTCCCCCATATTTTACTGCTGAAATTCCATTAGAATGATTGCTATCATTTTCATGCCATTTCATCGCATTTATGCATCGCCTCGGTTTGCGTGCCCGTGTGCACGCATTTCGAGGCACCTCATTTTCTGCCATCGGCATCTTATGTGAGTGCGGCTGAGGCTCTCTCATGTTAGTATAAGTCCATATTGCATTCTGTATGTCATTTGCATTGCGTATGCATCGCCTCGGTTTGCGTGCCCCGTGTGCACGCATTTCGAGGCACCTCATTTTCTGCCATCGGCATCTTATGTGAGTGCGGCTGAGGCTCTCTCATGTTAGTATAAGTCCATATTGCATTCTGTATGTCATTTGCATTGCGTATGCATCGCCTCGGTTTGCGTGCCCGTGTGCACGCATTTCGAGGCACTCCATTTTTATCCTCAGGCATCCTATGTGAGTGTGGCTGAGGCTCACTCATGTTGGTGTAAGCCCATTTGTCATTTCCATGTCATTTCATTGCATTCTGTCACCGCCTGGGGCGTTGACCCTCCCGGGGCGTTCGGGGACGTCTGTTCATTTTGGGTTACTACAGCTCAGACTCTTAAAATGTCACGGTCCCTAATCTGAACCAAAGAGTCCAAATCCGGCACATTGTTTTGAGCAACTGATTTTTTGAAAAAGTAGTGCCAAACATGGACTGCTTTGCCAGATACAGAGTCGCCACCTAAATATTTTATTTTGGGAAATTTAGGAAACCCTGACTCGGTGCCAAAAGGCCACGTGTCTGTCATCACCAAAGTTGCCTCGGCTCGGGAACTTGGGTACGATTGGGGAAGGTCACTTCGTGAGCACCCCCGCTCGCCCGGTCATAGACCGGCCTCTACTAACCATGATATCAATTTTTGAAAACATTGTGTGTCCTTATTCCGGTTATTAGTCTAGGTTACTATGTGATGCACACAGCATATAAGTATAGACTGGGTCGTCCGAATTGGAACAAAACATTTCATGCTTGTTTATTTGAAAATGGTTTGATGATGCTACTCGCAAGTAGGCTAAGACGTGGATTTGCCACCCTCAGGTGGGCTTAGAAAACATGATTTTGCCACTATCTAGTGGGCTTAAAACACACATTTAATGAATTATTCCAATTCAAATAACCCAACCTTCACCCACAGGCATTCAGGCAGTTATATCACATAAGCATATAGCCTCATGGTAAGCATGCTATTCATGGCAGTCACTCACACGCATGCAAGGATGCTAAAGCATAAAACTTACCGAGTACTCCAAGCCAAAATGGAAATTACATTAGAAATCATGCATGATCCTAAGTATACAAAAATGCCTAATGCAACACATGCAAAATGCAACTATAGCAGGCTCGGCTATTCTAAACATGGCATATGAAATGCTACAGCTAACATGTATTCAATTTGGAATTGAAAGTACAATGCAGTTAGTATGATGCGCCGAGCCCGGTGCATGCAATACATATGAATGATGCAGACATGCTGTCATACTGTATGCTAATTTAAACATGCCCTAATCTAACCATTAAAAGCGGATAAATAAAAGGGAGAAAGACGTGGGGTTGGAAGACATACAACACACTCACGCACACTTATTACAACATTGCCCTCGCGCAGAGGGTCCGAATAAATATACAGTCCAAATATTACAGTCCCGAATAAAGAATATTACAGTCCAAAATATTACAAAATCCTAATTAATTAACAAATTAACTAAGAAAGCAAATAAAACTGGCGTGCAAGCCAGGGACTGCCTTGCTTCTGGTGGATGATGCATGTCCGGACTGTCTTGCGCGGAAATCCACCGGAATGCCCCAATTAGCCTCTGTTTACACCTGTTCTTGGAATGCGTGCCAAGCCCCCCCCAAAGGTTGTTGATTCTTCATTTTGCTGCAACAGAGAGAAGGAAAGGGGCATAGCAATGTATTTGCACAGATATATGCATGTCTCGATCCTCGTGCCACCAATCACGCATACCGAGGCATGATGGCCGAGGAGTCGAAATGCACAACTCAATATAGGATGAATGCACATGAAACTACAGCTAAAACCTAACTCCATCATGGATAATCCGGAGTGTCGGTGACTGGGGAATTGAGACACATTCCGTCACTCGGAGTACGAAATGTACCTCGTTTCCCGTGCCCGGGCTAACTCCTATCCCGGATACGATGCGATATGCATGACATGCATGAAATGCAACTAAGATACAATCCTAACATACACAATGCTATGGAAATGACATGCCTCGAAATACGTGCACACGGGCGCGCAAACCGAGAAAATGACAGAATGCGATCTAAGATACAACCTAGTATGCACTATGCTATGAAAATGAGATGTCTCGAAATGCGTGCACACGGGCACGCAAATCGAGATGCCTCACAATGCGTGCACACAAGCACGCAAACCGAGAAAATACAGAATATGATGAAAATGAGATGCCTCGAAATACGTGCACACGGGCACGCAAACCGAGAAAATGACATGTCTCGAAATACGTGCACGCAGGCACGCAAACCGAGGCGATTATATGTGTCTCGAAATACGTGCACGCGGGCACGCAAACCGAAGCTATGATATGATATGATGAAATGACATGGAAATGACAAATGGGCTTATACCAACATGAGTGAGCCTCAGCCACACTCACATAGGATGCCTGCGGATAAAAATGGAGTGCCTCGAAATGCGTGCACACGGGCACGCAAACCGAGGCGGTGACAGAATGCAATGAAATGACATGGAAATGACAAATGGGCTTACACCAACATGAGTGAGCCTCAGCCACACTCACATAGGATGCCTGCGGATAAAAATGGAGTGCCTCGAAATGCGTGCACACGGGCACGCAAACCGAGGTGGTGACAGAATGCAATGAAATGACATACAGAATGTAATATGGACTTATACTAACATGAGAGAGCCTCAGCCGCACTCACATAAGATGCCAATGGCAGAAAATGAGGTGCCTCAAAATGTGTGCACACGGGCACGCAAACCGAGGCGATGCATACGCAATGCAAATGACATACAGAATGCAATATGGACTTATACTAACATGAGAGAGCCTCAGCCGCACTCACATAAGATGCCGATGGCAGAAAATGAGGTGCCTCGAAATGCGTGCACACGGGCACGCAAACCGAGGCGATGCATACGCAATGCAAATGACATACAGAATGCAATATGGACTTATACTAACATGAGAGAGCCTCAGCCGCACTCACATAAGATGCCGATGGCAGAAAATGAGGTGCCTCGAAATGCGTGCACACGGGGCATGCAAACCGAGGCGATGCATACGCAATGCAAATGACATACAGAATGCAATATGGACTTATACTAACATGAGAGAGCCTCAGCCGCACTCACATAAGATGTCGATGGCAGAAAATGAGGTGCCTCGAAATGCGTGCACACGGGCACGCAAACCGAGGCGATGCATAAATGCGATGAAATGGCATGAAAATGATAGCAATCATTCTAATGGAATTTCAGCAGTAAAATATGGGGGAAAACAGCCCCGAAATGAGGCGAAATGACATGAAATGCATGGAATTGTCCCGAAATGCGAATCTAGGCACCCGAAATGGCCCATAGCTATGCCAAACATGCACAATATGGACGTGCAATGCAAAGACAGAAGCTAGACAGTCCCAAAAGATGCACTTTCACAGTTATAAGCATGGCCAAACAGCAAGCATAGGTATGGCAAAAATGGCATGCAAGAATAGGGGCCAAAAGAGGGGTAATGAAGCAAGTGGTATAAGAAAAACCCAAACTGAAAAATTTCCTTCTACAACATTGAAGAGGGACCAAAAATATGAATATTTACAGTATATGGTAGCCTCAAAATCAGTATACAAACATGATAGAAATGTGATGCAAAATAAGGCTCAACAATGGCTATAACATGAAGTATACAAAATATTCACCAAACAGAAAAAAAGTGTGAATGAAACATGAAGTATAGGCCAAAATAAGACCACTTTCAGTTCGGACCAAGGTCCAAAAAAAGAAGCAAAGAGGGTTTCCAATTTATGCAAAATGGGGCCAAATAGGGGATATAACTACAAGTGACACATGGAAGCACCAAACAATGTTGAGCCCGTCTCCAATGTTGAAGAGGGGCTCAAAATAAGCCTTATATCAGTTTACCACATGCTCGAAAATAAATTGCTCATGGGTCAAAAACAGCATGCAAAACTATGACATACAAGATGATCAATGAAGCAAGTGTATTACGGAGGGCTCAAACAGGGTTGAGCCCTTAATGAGAAGTGAAGATGAGCTCAAAAGATGGCCCTTTTCAGTTAGGGCCGGAGCTTGAAACCAAAAAGAAGTGGGGCTTAGAAATGGATCAAGAAAAAGGTTCAAAAGGGTAAAAGTATTACTTACCCTTGAAGAATCGAACTTTTGTTGCTTTTTGGATGGATTTGCAGCTTCTTTAGCCTTCAAGAATCCTTCCTTGTTGCTCGAAATGAGATGGTGGTGGTAGAGCTTGGTGGTGTAGAAGGAATAATGGTTAGGGACTTAGGGTTTTTTCAAGAGTTGAGAAGGAAGAAGATGGAGTTGGCTATGGAAGCTTGAAGGAGAGTTTCTCTAACCCTTGCAAAGGAGGCCACCAGCTGGTTATAAGGATCAAAAAGGGGGTGTAAAGGTGGGGGAGAAGGAGAGCAAAACTCCCCCACAAAATATCCCCCGAATACAGAAAATATCTGGGGGATATTGCCCCACAACTGTAAAGTGCACAGTGGGAGGAACACGGCCGGCCTCTCACTTTTGCTGGAGGTGGCCGGCCGGCCACACCCCCTAGCCGGCCGGCTAGGGGTCAAAAGGGCCAATGTGATTTTCTGGCCGGCAAGCTACTGAGGAGGTAGTCCTATGTGTGTACAACACAACCATGTGGTTAAAATTCCAAGAAAGTGGGTCTAAGGGGTTCAACAATGGCTCGGAAAGAGGGGGTCAAAAGGGTCAAGTTGACTTACTGGCCGGCCACGAACTTTTAGGGGCCTCTCATGTGTGTACATCACAGATATGTGGTTCAAAGTTCAAGAAAAAAGGTCCAAGGGGTTCAACATTAGCCCGGAAGGAAGGGGTCAAAAGGGTCAGGTGACCTTAATGGCCGGCCATGAACTTTTAGGGGCCTCTCAGATGTGTAGATCACAGATATGTGGTTGAAAGTTGGCAACACTAGCTCCAAGGTATTCAACATTAGCCCGGAAGTGCGAAAAACGGGCGCCGGGAGGCTCCGGAAGAGAGATAACTGGTTGCTGCAACAATTGCTGGCCTCCCACCCTTCAGTGACCTTCCCTGTGATAAAACAGAGGTACCTGCCAAAAATGAACGAAAACTGTTGTAAAACGAACGTTCCGGGGCCAAAACACGCAGTTCGGGGTCCCGAAAATGGGCTGTTAAGCACCGAAAATGGTATTCGACCTCGAAGTGGGTTTCTTAGCCCCCAGTGTCCCTCAAAAGGGATGAAATAAGATGTATGCCAAAAGTCAGAGCAAACGGAGATGGTTAGGCGGTCCCGAACCGAGGCACACGGCCTGACGGCTCCGAAAATCGGAAACCGGGCTCCGAAATGGGAAAAATGGCCTACGGCCACCAAATGTAGCCTACGGACATTTGAGAGACGGTCTACGGAACCTCTCCCTTCCCTCAGGAAAAGAAACAGAGAAAACCGAGTCTGGTTCGCAAACCGAGATAAGGCACAGAAGAGGGTTCGGAAGTCCGAAGGCAGGGCTCACGGCCGTGACTCTGAAATTTCTGAACAAGCACATTATGCAATATCACCAAGTGCTCAACTGGTGACGTCTGAGTCTCAAGGTCGGTCAAAAATGGGGTGTCTACACTCCCTTTCTAAATCGTCATGTGGGAAGGCTGCTGGACGCCTACCAGATCAAGCACCACAAGTCTAGTCCATACTATCCCCATGGGAGCGGACAAGCTAAGGTGACCAACAAAACTCTCATCCGAATATTGAGTAAAATGATGGATAAAGTAGGGCGTACATGGTCCGAACAACTCCTCGTAGCACTCTGGGCGTATAGAACGTTAAAGAGGAAGCCAACTCAAGTAACCCCATTTTCCCTAGTATATGGGTCCGAAGCTGTGTTATAAGGTTGAGTTGGTAGTACCCTCAGCAAGAATGGCTATGCCAGAACACTTAGTTCCAGATAGCAGAAAGAACGACATAGAGGCAGTCGAAGAAAGAAGAGATCGGGCCTCGCAGACAATAGAAAAGTATCATATGTCCATAGCTCAAGCCTATAATTAGTTTGTTCAACACAAGGAATTCAAGGAAGGGACTTGGTATGGAAGACAGTGGACGCAATCATACGAGGGCAACCAATCCCCAAGTTCTCACCCAAATGGGAATGCCCATACAAAGTTGCTGAGGCAAGCAGTAACGAGTACTACAAGGTGACAAGAGTAGATGATGGGTTCAGAACTGGCCTTATCAATGCCCGGTATGTCAAAGAGTATTTTTCTTAATTTCTTTTGTTAAAAAAAAAAAGAGCTGTAAGTTTCTTTGTTAATACTTCCAAAACAAAGTGTAAAGAAAGTGTCATACACTTAGTAAACCTGTTACTCCTATAAACACTTAGTGCAAGGAAAGTTTTCCATACTTGGCAAAATTTTAGCCTTATAAAGACTTAGTCATGGCCGAGTTCCATTCATAGCAAGAGTTTTGTTCAGCCTTAGAAGATATGTAAAGGCAATGAAAAGAATGTAATGAAGTAAGACTCAATATCTTTGCTTTTCATAAACATCAAAGTTTTCCATAGCATGATTACAATGTTCAAAAGGCAAAGGAGAAAGAAAAAAGATAACAAAAGTACAAAGAAAATGAGCCATAACAGAGTCACAATAAATCAAATCAAACCCTTCATTAAGGAGTTCATCAGGGTCACATCCCTAGACAGTTGGGCAACCAATGCAGAGTCTTTTTCTTTGAACTGAGCCAGGTTCTGCCGATGCTGCTCCAAGGCATCCTTACACTCCTTGATAGTCTCCTCTAAGGATTGCCACATTGTCTGCATGCTCAAAGAAGCCATCAACTGCCTGAAGCCTATCCCTCATCCATGATAGCTCCAAACCATTTTTCTCAAAGCCGCTCAGGTTGGCCTTAACACTTTCCACGAACTTGCTGAGGGTTGTCAGAATCTTCTTAGTGGCAAGATCACGAATGAAGCTAGCAGGTGACTTCAGCAGTGCTATCTGCACCATAGATCCAGGAACGTTGAAAGTAGTAAAGGTATCGGGGTACAGCGCTTGGATGTGGGCAACAGTAGGAGCAACTTTGGAGGAGACCCAATAACTTAGAAAATGAACTTTTCTTAAGGATTAAGGGGACTCTCTCATACCGTCGCCGGCTTCAATCACTGGAGGGAGACTGACAAAGTGACCAAAGGTCTAAGGGCGACACATTTCTCCTGAAGATGATTGCCCAGCAGCATTGGAGTGGGTAGATGCTGGGTGGTGACCGGGTGAACTGGCCTCGCGAGAAAGGCTGAAGCTACCTGCACCATCATGTCGCTCAGAAAAGAGGTCATCCATTTGGTAGTCCTTAACGTTCAGATTTGATATAACAGTAGTATCTATCCCAGTATAAAAATCTTGGGACACCCTAAGGTCAGCTAGCACCTCGGCAAAGTGAGTGGGGTATAGGTCCGCAAGCTGCTTAGAAGTTACCGAAGCAACTGGGTCAAAGGTCCTAGTAACAGTAGTAACAGCATGAGTGGCTAAGGTGACAGCTACTTCTGTAAGTCGGTCCAAATTTAAAGGGACCGGAGCAGGAAAGGTGGCAGCATTCGCTACATTTACACTCCTCTTAGTCATTTGGACAGTCAAAAGTGGGGTCTATTGAACCAATGGAGACTTAGTGGACTGGGAAGAACCACCAGATACAGTTCCAAAGGGAGGTGGTGTAACTTCCAGCGACTCTCTTACGCCACGATATTCTTTTGGGGTTTTAGGGACAAAATCATCTCCGCAGACAGAGGAACGGTCGGAGTGAACAGAATCAGTAGGGTTTCGAGTCTCTGCACCCTCAGCAACTATACCACCCACTGCAACTTCCACAGTAGGGAGGACTTGTTCATTTTCTGCGGCCTTCATAACTGGTTCAACCTCAGTAGTTGGTGCAGCCCCAACACTTTGTCCTTCTTCAACATCTCCTTCTTCAACATCTAGAGGTACCGTTTTGCAGGTCTTGAATTTGGTGACCCTTGTGGCAATGGGAAGGTCGTCGTCGTCGTCCAAATCTGAGGAAATTCTGATAGCAGTAAAAGAACCTCCAAGGCCCGAAGATGGTATGGCCGGTGGGCCTTGAAAAGGAAAAAAAGATTATGTGATTACTAAAGTAAATGTAAAACGCCCAAGGAAGTAATGCAAAATATTTTCTAAGTATGGGTATCTTGCGAAGTCTCTTTCTGCTTGATGAGGCACGTGCCTCAGCAACTGATGCCGCTGCCTCTTGGGTTGCCCTCAGTCTGGAGCGGGTCATGCATACTATTGTGCAGACTTGAGGAGGAGCAATTTGCAAATGTTGAACAGACATTGCCCCTGACGGGTGAGGCTCTTCCACGACAAGTAGGGATAGAAGCTTGAAACGACAGAATATACTGGTCTGTTTCCCTCGACCAGAGGGGAGATGAAGAGATAAGTCAGGCTGCAGAATGGGTTCCATCACAGGGACAATGGGAGCACTGTTGCAGAAGTTAAAGAAAGAATTGAGATTGCGGTGCTAGAATAGCTTGTTACTAGGAGTAAAGGCGCCCTCTCTCCCAAGTGAGGGAAGCTTTATGAAGCCTAAGCTCTCCACAAGTAGAGCGGTATAATCACGGGCAAACCGCTGGAAGCTCTGGTGGAAATCAGTCTGAGGCGGAGGGGCATGTGGGACGCCTTGATCCATTTCAAACTGCCTAAGGACCCTGTCTAGTCGATAAGCAACTCTGGACATGCCCTCCTCGTTCGACAAGGATAAAAATCCGGGGTGTATCATGGCAGCAATAAGAAGGGAGTTGGACTGGATGCTGTCAAGGGAAATAAAATGTGACAACAAAAATGCCTGGAAGAAACTAAGTAAAATGGTGGAACACACACTCCTCCATACGGTTGACGTAGTCTGCAAAGGGTCTATTGGTGCCAAGACTAGACCACCAAGAGATGCGAATGAGGGATTGGCGCACTTGCCTCGTAACAGGTCAACTCTCTGCATCGAGAATAGGACGACCCTCTACATCAAGAACTTCATCGGTGAAGAAGGGCTTATGTTTTTTAATGACGGGGCCCATAGCAGGGAATCTCTCATAGAAAAAAACAGTCATGAACTGAGTGTGTACAAAGCTCCATACATCATAGCGACCCATGGATAGCTCCATGTTTGAATGGATGAGGTCAAGGCGGAAGTATAAGATCCCCAAGAAGAGGGGGGCCAGAGGGATCTGACTGCCGCTGTAGAGTTTGACAGCCAAAGAAAACACCAGAGGGAAAATACTCTCAGCGAGATTGCTAGGGAGAACAAAAAAAGAGATGAAATAACTGACGAAGGCAGCCAGGCATAAGTCACCACGGTAGCCCGGCTCAACTACGGAGTTGCGGCCCTCCTTTGTGATGTCGCCTACAACTAGTTACAGGTCTTTGAAGAAATGTTTCAACCAGGAAAGCTAGGTGGTCTTGTCCCTCTTAGGTCTCTCTTAAAGCAGTTCACCAGTCTTAAGGTCATACCAGGAGCCATACTTCCGCGCCTTCCGAAAGGCACTGTAGAGGGCAGTGATAGTAACTTGTTTTGCAGAAGTCAGGGATACTAGATCGAAAGGGGTGGTCTCCACAGGTGCTCAAGTGCAAAAAGATGGTAACATCTTCGAGGGTTGGAGTTATCTCCCCTCATGCCAAAGCAAAAGTGTGAATATCGCGGCTCCACCAGGAGACAACCATATCAGTGTTGGTCTGTACCTTACGCACTGATAACTCCCTCGAAATCAAAACGGCATTGAAGAGACGAATATCCCGCAAGCACTGCTCAAAGCCACCATCTGCAATGATGTCATCAACCTAGAAGGACCAATTTGTTGGAGGGCCCAAGTAAGTGCAATAGTAGATGTACGAACGGGGAAAATCACCATACTCCACGCGAAACCACAGCACGGAGACTGGGTTCTCCACGTCAGCATCATCCAAAGTAACCTCACCAAAAAGGAGCAGACGTTGCTCCAAAGGAAGGACATCAAGAATGAAGGATTCAACTGCCTTCCAGAAGGGGTCAGGCAGCCCTCTGAAGTATGATGTCACGACCCAAACCCGCCCCTATGGGTTTAGCACCGTAACCGGCCAGTAATCCGAGATTACCGAAGGCTGCTTAACGGTAATACAGTAATACAGAGTACAGGGCTAGCGGAAGCTAAAACAGTAATTAAAATATATCCAATGAGTTGTAACAGTCTGTATACAAAAAGAGTTTTCATATATATATATATATACAATCATTCAGGACAGGGACTTAATCCCTATTAGAATAGTACAGTACAAAAACATTCAGTCTATATGGTAATTACAAAATAGATACAAAAAGGGGAAACTAAAACACTCCAAAAGCCCTAGTTTGACAGGCTCGGAACCTCGCAGTGAGGCACAATGGTTGGCTTTGACGAAAGGGAGTCTAACCCATGCTCCAAGCTTCGGTCTGGTGCCTGAACACCAACATATATATATGAGCAGTGAGCTAAAGCCCAGTGAATAACATAATACGTAAAGAGGTTAAGAATGAATGTCCTTTCAGTATTGAAAACAGTCAATTGATCTAGTGTATCAGTCAATCAGTCATAACAGTCATATGTGGTACATCCAATAGCAGAACAGTACAGTAAACAGTAGGTCTTGAAAGACCGAACAGTCAATGATGGCCATCGTAACAGTAAACAGAAGTTCCAAGATAGGAACTGACAGAGATCTCTGCAACAGTAGCAGTAACAGTAACAGTAGTTGCTAAGGATGCCACAATACAATTCAGAATAGAGGACAAACATTCATTTAGTTAACAGTAAACAGTTCAGTTGATCATTCAGAAAATATTCATTTTCGAACATATCTTTACAACATTGTTACTCACAGAGTTCTGGGCTACAGATAAGCTAGTACGCGTCCTCGGATGCCAACCCTACATAGTTACAGAGTGAACACACACTAAGCTACACAGTTGGGAAAATAGTAACTTAATCCCTACCTTAACTTGGTGTGGTTCTACATCAATATCCTCATTAAGATGCCTTAAAGTAGGCCTAAGAATGCCTAGAATAGAATGAGAATGCAAATATGCACTTTAAAAACATTTTCAGAATTTTCAGAAACACAGAGGTCCCACTTGAGCGTGTCTATATCTGCTCAAGCGAACATGCAGACAAAGGTCTCTGCTCGAGCGTGAATCAATCTGCTCGAGCGGGCTGCAAGCTACAGTAAAAGTACTGGATGTGTGAAAATCACGCTCGATTGGGCGCTCGATACCTGCTTGAGCATGTGACACAGGTCCTCGCTCGAGCGTCCAATACCCCGCTCGAGCGGACTGTAAAATAGTGAAAGTGGTGGAAACACGATTTTCCCGCTCGAGCGCCAGTAACCCCGCTCGAGTGGAAGTCCAAATTCTGGAAATTCCAGATTCAAACCTCAAGCTCAAAACCAAGTTTTAAAATACCAAATTCGATCCTCTTGGGCTAATTTTCTGGAAAACACTTCAAAACTCATAATATAGCATGTTTCAAAGATCAATTTGAGAAATCAAAGCCCAAAGGTAGTTCAATTAAACTCAGTTTCAAACCAATTTTCATGAACATAACTCAAACATGACATGCATGAGTTTAAACCAATTCAAAGCTTCAATTACTAGCTCAAATGAGCCTCAACTTCCAAAAACAAGATGAAAACATGGACTATAACAATAATATGAACATGCATGTACCAAATTCCATGTAATCAACCTCAAAATGCAACAATGTAGACATGCATGCATGATATATGCTACAATTCAACATTTTAGGACCAATTCTAGGCTCAACTCTTCAATTTAGAATGAACTATCCAAGAACTAACTTAAATACATCAATGAGAGGTTGAATATCCTACCTTGGGTCCTCAATCACAAGACTAGAAGCTCAATTTGGCAAATTCTCTAACAATTCTTCCAATTTCCAAGCAAACCATCAAGTTGAACTCAATTCCCTCACTCTCTCTCACTCTTGGTCGGTTATGTACTCAAAATGGCTGGTGCAATGCTATGAAATAAAGGCTCAATATGTTTTATATGAAGTGGGCCACTAGGCATAGCAAAGTGGTAATTAGTCCATCTTATGTAGTTTAACTTATCTTAATCTAATTTAATCCTACCAAATCACATTTCAAATAAGTATGTCATAAAATCACATAAATTATGATTAACATGTATCACTAATCAATTTCAGATTCGGTCGCCGATAAGGCGTTCAATTTGCAGTTTAAACATAAAACGTGAACAGATAGTTAAACAGTCAAACAGATAGAAATGCACTTAAACAAATACAGACAATCAATTAGTTCCAGATTTCAGTCAGTCAGTCAATTAACATATTTAGTCTCAGTTTAGCAGTAATCAGTGGTTAATCAATAGACAGTGGTGAGGGTTGTCACAGTCTCCCCTCCTTATAAAGAGTTTGGTCCTCCAAACTCAAATTACCTTCATTTTGGAAGAAAACAGGGTTCAGTGGAAACAGTTCAGGATATCTCTTCAGCATATCATCTTCCCTTTCCTAAGTGACATACACGCCACCATGGTTCTGCCAATCAACTTTCCCTAACGGAATCTCTTTGTTTCTCAACTTCTTGATCCGTATATTCACAATCTGAATGAGCTGTTCTTCATAAGTGTAGTCATCACTTAGCACTATACGGGTAGGCTCAATCATATGGAAAGGATCCCGAAGGTATTCCCTCAACATAGAAACATGGAACACGTTATGCATATGCTCCATTTCAGGAGGAAGCGCTACTTGATACGCCACCGGATTAATTTTCTCAATAATCTCATACGGTCCGACATATCGCGGCGCTAACTTGCCTTTAACTCCACAACAAGTCTGGCCCTTCATCGGTGTCACTTTTACAAACAGGTGATCACCTACTTCATATTATCTGTCTCGCCTTCTGACATCTGTATAACTTTTCTGTCTGCTCTGTGCGGTTTTCAGTCTCTGTTGGATCAGTTTTACTTTTTTTGTAGTTTCATACACAATCTTGAGCCCAAGCAAAGGCCCATCTTCAATTTCTGCCCAGCAAATCAGAGATCGACATTTTCTGCCATACAATGCCTCGAAAGGCGCCATACTAATGCTTGAGTGAAAACTATTATTGTAGGCGAATTCAGCCAACGGTAAATGACTTTCCCAATTTCCCTAAAAGTCAAGGACACACATTCTCAACAAATCCTCCTGAGTCTGGATGGTCCTTTCTGACTGGCCATCTGTCTGAGGATGGTATGCACTACTCAATCTTAGTTCAGTACCCAATGTAGTTTGCAGACTTTGCCAGAATCTTGATGTAAACTTCGAGTCCCTATCAGAAACAATGGACAGAGGCACTCCATGCAGTCTAACAATTTCATCAATATAGATTACAGCCAATTTGTCCACATTATAAATTGTTTTGACGGGTAAGAAATGAGCAGATTTAGTCAGTCTATCAACAATAACCCAAATTGAGTCCATACCATTACTGGAGCGAGGTAAACCAACAATAAAATCCATAGTAATATGTTCTCATTTCCACTTCGATATCGGTAAGGGTTGCAGTAAGCCTACGGGTCGTTGATGTTCGGCTTTAACTTGTTGGCAATGAAGACATTTTGACACAAAATCAGCAATTTCTTTCTTCATTTCCGGCCACCAGAAATTCAATTTCAAGTCTTGATTCATTTTCATATTTCCAGGATGGATAGACAGTTTCGAATTATGGCCTTCTTGCAGAACTCTCCTTTTCAGTTCAGAATCATTCGGTACACATAATCTTCCCTGAAATTTTAGCACATTACTTTCAAATTTGAAATCCGGCCTCAGTTTAGATTCCCGTTCTTCGATGATCTTCTTCAAGAAGTCATCCTGTTGCTGTTTCTCTTTAATTTCTTCAATTAGTGCCGGTTGGGCAAAAATAGCAGCTATTGTTCCACCTTGTTCTCGCAAAACAATCTCAATTTCAGATTTCTCAAGGTCACAAAGTAACTCTTTCTGTCCGGTGAGTAAATAGGCTAAGTTTCCAATCGATTTCTGACTCAGTGCATCGGCAACGGTGTTAGCTTTCCACGGATGATACAAAATCTGTAGATCATAATCTTTTATTAGTTCTAACCATCTTCGCTGCCTCATATTCAGTTCTTTCTGTGTGAAGAAGTATTTCAAACTCTTGTGGTCTGTATACACCTCACATGTCGCCCCATAAAGGTAGTGACACCAGATTTTCAATGCAAAAACTACTGCAGCAAGTTCTAAATCATTGGTCGGGTAGTTCTTTTCATGCAGTCTCAGTTGTCGGGAAGCATAGGCAATAACTCTCTCATTCTGTATTAAAACACATCCCAAACCCTTATGAGAAGCATCACTAAAAATGGTAAAACCATCCGTACCTGAAGGTAGGGTAAGAATCGGTGCAGTCACAAGTCGAGTTTTCAACTCTTGGAATGCTGATTCTCTTTGGTCAGTCCAGTCAAATGATATCCCCTTTCTGAGTCAACTGTGTCAGTGGTAAGGCAATTTTGGTGAAGTCTTTGACAAATCTTCTATAATACCCGGCTAACCCCAAAAAGTTTCGGACTTCTGTAACATTTGTTGGTCTAGGCCAATTTACCACGGCTTCAACTTTCTGTGGGTCAACTGAAATGCCATCTCTACTAATAACATGTCCCAAAAACATAACATGATCAAGCCAAAATTCACACTTACTCAATTTCGCATACCGTTTCTGTTCTCTTAGGGTCTGTAAAGCAAGTCTCAAATTATGTTTATGTTCTTCTCTACTTTTAGAATAAATCAGAATGTCATCTATAAATACAATAATAAAGTCATCGAGGAATGGTTTAAAAATTCTGTTCATAAGGTCCATAAATGCAGCAGGTGCATTGGTAACTCCGAAAGGCATAACTAGGAATTCGTAATGTCCATACCTCGTTCGAAAAGCAGTTTTGTCAATGTCCTTTGGTTTAACTTTCAGCTGATGATATCCGGATCTAAGATCAATCTTACAGAACACTTGAGCACCCTGTAAATGATCAAATAAGTCATCAATACGCGGTAATGGATATTTATTTTTCATAGTTACCTTGTTCAGTTCGCGGTAGTCAATACAAAGTCTCAGTGAGCTGTCTTTCTTTTTCACAAACAAAACAGGTGCGCCCCATGGCGAAGTACTGGGCCTGATGAACTTCTTATCTAACAATTCTTGCAGTTGCACCTTCAATTCTTTTAGTTCAGTCGGAGCCATTCGGTAAGAAGCTTTAGATACTGGCTGTGTACCCGGAATCACATCAACGGTGAACTCAATCTCCCTATCAATCAAATCCCCTGGCAGATCATTTGGGAAAACATTTGGGAATTCCCTGACTATAGGAATACTGTTCACATTAGTTTTATCATCAGTAGATACAGTCAATACAGAACAGAAATACCCTTTACACCCCTTTCTAATCAGTTTGTCTGCTTTCATAGATGAAATCAAATATGAGGGAGGTACCACTCCACTTCCGTTAAACACAAATTCGGGTAGGCCAGGTGGACGGAAAATAACTTGTTTTGTTACGCAATCTATGGTAGCATGATATTTTGTTAACCAGTCCATTCCTAATATCACATGAAAGTAATCAATATTCAGAGGCAGTAAATCAATATACAGGTGCATATCCCCAACAATAATTTCACATACAGGGTACATATAAGCACGAGTCACAGATCCCCCAGCAGGTGAAGATACAGCTAACAAGTAGTTCATGGGTTCCAATGGTCTATTCAATTTTCGCGAAAAAGCATGCGATACATATGAATGTGTAGACCCTGAATCAATCAATACATAAGCATTTTGAGTACAAATAAAGAGGATACCTGACACAACGGTCTTGGTATTCTGTACATCTCCCGGTACGAGTGCGAACACTCGGCCTTGCCTCATAGGCTCTTTCCCGGTAGCTTTCGGATTAGGTTTCGGTGCAGCTGTTGATGCTGCTGTGCTAGGTGCAGCTTTACTATTACTTTATGAAGTGGAAGGGCAATCTTTGACCATGTGGCCCACCTTGCCACACCTGTAACAAGCACCAGATAATTTATAACAAACTCCCTTATGGTTCTTACTACATTCAGAGCAGGGCGGTATAGAATGGTTCCCTTGACTAGAACTAGTCATTGACCCCGTATTCTGCTTTTCTTGAATTTAAAATCCTGTTTCTTCCTACGCTACTCAATTGCGGGTGTTTCAGTCTGTTTCAAAGCTTCAATATTTGCTTCGGCCATAATGGCTCGGTCAAGAACATCCACATATTTCAGTAACTTTAGCACATTGATTTTGTCCAGTATTTCTACATTGAGGCTGCCTTCAAACTTCCTGGCCTTCTTGTAGTCGGTGTCCACCATGTGTGGTGCATATCTAGCAAGTTCGGTGAACTTTGTTTCATACTCTCCTATGGACATGGCGCCTTGTTTCAGTTGTTCGAACTCGGTCACCTTTCTGTCCCTGACACACTGAGGGAAGTACTTTTCGAAAGAGGCTTCTCTGAATTGAGCCCAAGTCATAACAGTGTTGACATCACGGATAAACATCCACCACCTTCTAGCTTCTTCTTGCAAATTAAAGGTGGCCAGTAGCACTTTGTGTGCTTCAGAACATGAAAAAACTTCAAATAACTTTTCAGTCTCAAGAACCCAAGCTTCAGCTTTTAGCGGTTCGAGGCCTCACTAAAAGGATGGCGGTTTCATCTTACTAAATTTCTGTGTCAGAGCTATGATATCATCATTCATAGGCGGCTCTGGTTGTACTGGATGAGGTGGGGGCTATTGGTTCTGTTGTTGCTCTAGTCTTTCAGTTAGTAGTTCCACCATTCTCTCCAACCTCGTCATTCTTGCCTCAGAGGATTCAGTTTCATCAACATTTCTTGCGTTGTCCATCTCATTATAGGCAGTTATAATAATTATAAACATAGGCAGTTGCATACTTAGACAGATTATCACTTTAACAATTATATTCATATCTTAGCCACACACTTATCATGCTAATGCAATGCCCTAATCACTTTTCTAGGACATCCTATAGCTCATCTGGACACGTGTGTGCGGTATAACTTGTGATTAAGTATCACTCTGATACCACTCTGTCATGACCCAAACCCGCCCCTATGGGTTTAGCACCGTAACCGGCCAATAATCTGAAATTACCGAAGGCCTGCTTAATAGTAATACAGTAATACAGAGTACAGGGGCTGGCGGAAGCCAAAACAGTAATTAAAATATATCCAATGAGCTATGACAGTCTGTATGCAAAAAGACTTTTCATATATATATATATATACAATCATTCAAGACAGGGACTTAATCCCTATTAGAACAGTACAATACAAAAACATTCAGTCTATACGGTAATTACAAAACAGATACAAAAAGGGAAAACTAAAACACCCTAAAAGCCCTAGCTTGACAGGCTCGGAACCTCGCAGTGAAGCACAATGGTTGGCTTTGACAAAAGGGAGTCTAACCCACGTTCCTAGCTCCGGTCTGGTGCCTGAACACCTACATATATATATGAGCAGTGAGCTAAAGCCCAGTGAATAACATAATGCGTAAAGAGGTTAAGAATGAATGTCCTTTCAGTATTGAAAACAGTCAATTGATCCAGTGTATCAGTCATTCAGTCATAACAGTCATATGTGGTACATCCAATAGCAGAACAGTACAGTAAACAGTAGGTCTTGAAAGACCGAACAGTCAATGATGGCCATCGTAACAGTAAACAGAAGTTCCAAGATAGGAACTGACAGAGATCTCTATAGCAGTAGCAGTAGCAGTAGCAGTAACAGTAACAGTAGTTGCTAAGAATGCCACAATACAATTCAGAATAGAGGATAAACATTCATTCAGTTAACAGTAAACAGTTCAGAAAATAGTTCAGTTGATCATTCAGAAAATATTCATTTTCAAACATATCTTTACAACATTGTTACTCACAGAGTTCTGGGCTACAGATAAGCTAGTACGCGTCCTCGGATGCCAACCCTACATAGTTACAAAGTGAACACACACTAAGCTATACAGTTGGAAAAATAGTAACTTAATCCCTACCTTGACTCGGTGTGGTTCTACATCAATATCCTCATTAAGATGCCTTAAAGTAGGCCTAAGAATGCCTAGAATGGAATGAGGATGCAAAGATGCACTTTAAAAATATTTTCAGAATTTTTAGAAAACAGAGGTCCCGCTTGAGCGTGTCTATATTCGCTCGAGCGGACATGCAGACAAAGGTCTCCGCTCGAGCGTGAATCAATCCGCTCGAGCGGGCTGCAAGCTACAGTAAAAGTACTGGATGTGTGAAAATTGCGCTCGATTGGGCGCTCGATACCCGCTCGAGCGTGTGACACAGGTCCTTGCTCGAGCGTCCAATACCCCGCTCGAGCGGACTGTAAAACAGTGAAAGTGCTGGAAACACGATTTTCCCGCTCGAGCGCCAGTAACCCCGCTCGAGCAGAAGTCCAAATTCTGGAAATTCCAGATTCGAACCTCAAGCTCAAAACCAAGTTTTAAAATACCAAATTCGATCCTCTTGGGCTAATTTTCTGGAAACACTTCAAAACTCATAATATAGCATGTTTTAAAGATCAATTTGAGAAATCAAAGCCCAAAAGTAGTTCAATTAAACTCAGTTTCAAACCAATTTTCATGAACATAACTCAAACATGACATGCATGAGTTTAAGCCAATTCAAAGCTTCAATTACTAGCTCAAATGAGCCTCAACTTCCAAAAACAAGATGAAAACATGGACTATAACAATAATATGAACATGCATGTACCAAATTCCATGTAATCAACCTCAAAATGCAACAATGTAGACATGCATGCATGATATATGCTACAATTCAACATTTTAGGACCAATTCTAGGCTCAACTCTTCAATTTAGAATGAACTCTGCAAGAACTAACTTAAATACATCAATGAGAGGTTGAATATCCTACCTTGGGTCCTCAATCACAAGACTAGAAGCTCAATTTGGCAAATTCTCTAACAATTCTTCCAATTTCCAATTTCCACTCTCTCTCACTCTTGGTTGATTACGTACTCAAAATGGCTGGTGCAATGCTATGAAATAAAGGCTCAATATGTTTTATATAAAATGGGCCACTAGGCATAGCAAAGTGGTAATTAGTCCATCTTATGTAGTTTAGCTTATTTTAATCTAATTTAATCCTACCAAATCACATTTCAAATAAGTATGCCATAAAATCACATAAATTATGACTAACACGTATCACTAATCAATTTCAGATTCGGCCGCCGATAAGGTCTTCAATTTGTAGTTTAAACATAAAACGTGAACAGATAGTTTAACTGTCGAACAGATAGAAATGCACTTAAACAAATACAGACAATCAATTAGTTCCAGATTTTAGTCAGTCAGTCAATTAACATGTTTAGTCTCAGTTTAGCAGTAATTAGTGGTTAATTAGTAAACAGTGGTGAGGGTTGTCACATATGGGGCCCTCCTCCACTTAGTAAGGGGTGAAGCAGCCCTGTCGGATAGAAACCTTATGCTAGCCATGAGGAAGAATAAAGAAAAGTAAATAAGACTTTGGAAAGTGGGGACAAGGAAAAGAAGAAGACAAGGAGACAAAAAGTGTGTTTGGGCAGAAGTGGGGGACTAGTGGACTTAAGGGCACTATTTATAAAGAAAATAACAAAAGGGCGCCAACACGTTTCCTTGGGCCCATTATGACCTGTCAGTCAAAAGGGGGCACCTTTTTAGAGCCGACGCAACTTCTGATTCAACCGACGTAACCCTTGGATTACTTGTTGACGTCATGCACGCACGGGAAATTAGGAGCGTGTCCCCCACGTGCGTAGGGGCAAATGTTGAGGGTCAGAAATTAAGCCCCAAATTAAGTATGGGCCTAAGTATTGAAGTAGCCCCAAAGAGGCGACCAGGAATGAAAAAATGAGCATGGGCCAAAGCCCAGGGAAAATGGGCCAACAGTGGGCCGAAACAGGTCTTGCCAAAGGTCCAAATAGACTCCACGAAGGAAAATGCCTAAGTCAAGTTGATGAGGCAACACATGCAGCAGGAAAGTTGCTGAGGCATTTTTTCTCAACGCTATCATTCCTAATATCTTCAGTTCCGCCGCTATCCAAAGTTGCTGAGGGAAAGAGAAAACCGAAGCAACTAAGTTGCAAAGGCAGTACTTGTAGCGCCCAAGTTGCGGAGGCATTCTGTCGGCATAGCCATCTCTAATATTGTCGGTCCTGCCGTCTGAACTCGCCACGAGAAATGGTTACCGCAGCAACTACGACCGCAACAACTAAGTTGTAAAGAGAATATCCTGCCAAGGTGATAACAGCCTTTGAGAGAAATAAATAGAGGCTAATGCTTGGGGCTGATAGCAGGCCCCGAAACATTACTAGCCTAGGGCTGATAGTAGGCCCCAAAGTTCATTTAACTTGGCGCTGATAGCAGGCCCCAAGACTTACTGGTTGGAGCTGATAGCAGGCCCAGAGATACCAGTTTACCTCAGTAATTTCGTGAAGATAGTAGTAGGGTAGCCCGAGCATAAAGGACTTCCTTTCCATTACCCAGGTCATGGACCTGCCTTAGTTGCACAGGCAGGACTAAGGAAGCCCCCCTTGGGCTTGGTACTAAGGCACATCATGGTTGATAGCAGGCTTAGCTGTGGCCTTTGCCCTAGGAAGCTAAGGAGTTTGTGGTTAGGTGGCTAAGGGTAGAGGTTTCGTTGAGGTGAACACAAACATAGCTGATAGCAGGCTAATGGAGTCCTGAGAATGCATGCACTGGCCAAATAGAACTGAGAAGGTAAATGTAGTGGTAAGGTTCACTGCTGCAAATGCACTTGCTGAGGTTCAAGCTGAGAAGGCAAGTGCAGAGGCAAACACTCTCGTTGCAATTGCACTTGTTGAGGCTCAAAAGGGAGTTGCGGCACCAAACATCCTCGTCGTAACTACACTTGCTGAGGCTCAAAAAGGTAGTTGCGGAGGCAAACAGATAGTACATAGTACATGCAGAGGGACATGTGGCACCTTCAGCTTGGTGGCTCAAGGCAGAATATTCCATTTGATCCTCTGGGACACATGTCTTCTCTCTATTTGACCACTTGGTGTCCTCTTGGCACCAAGGAAAAGCCTATAAATAGGACCCATTTTCCAAAGTTCAAGAAGAGGAATTTTGGAGATTTAGGAGAAATGCTGCACATTTTGGAACTACCATACATTTCTTCTTGAGCCACTTGCTTCTCCCTCACCCAGCTACACATTCTCCTACTGCCCTGACAATTATTGCTGCTCATTCTCCAGCCACTTCTACCATTATTGGACCATTAACATAGTTTTGCCTCTCTAATCACCCCTCTAACCTTGAACACCCCTACAAAGAGAAAGAAATGGAGAGTGTTGAATGCACAGATAGCAGAGAGAGATATTGTGAAGTCATAAACTAGAGCAAATTGATAGAAAATCCAGGGAGAGAAAAAAATGAAAAGAATCCATTATTTCTAGCTATAGTATGATCTGTTGTTTGAAGAATTGAAGTTTTTTCAGTACATGCAAGCTTACTATTTTCATTTATTTATTTTTGGCTAGATAATTTGGAGGAATCATAATTTTGTTAGTGATTCTTCAAGTTGAACCTTAACTTTGCGCTACTTCTGAATCTGTATTAGCTTGAAATGGATGAGCATTGTTAACTGAGGGTGAATCAAACTGAAAACGAAGGGTTAGTCTCCACAAATTTCATCACAAATGGAAGAGAAGACTCTTTGTATTGCTTAGTTTGAGCTTTTGCTGCACGAGTTTGGTGTCACTGGACACATATTACAGTCGAATCAAAATGTTTGCTCTATTGTCTCTTCTATTTGTTCAAAAGCCAAAAATCACGTTTCTATTCATAGCTCAAAATCAGTTCCCAATGGACATGGTTTGGGATGCATTCTTTCAAGTAATTTTTTGTATGTCAATTGCTTGTCATACTACTTATGCCTCTGATCACTTTCTGTTCAATGTATGTTGACAATTTGTTTGGCTCACATTCATTCTGAAACTTGTTGATTAGCAATTTAGCATATCAAATCATTGGTCACTTTGAAATGAATGAGCTTTACATTCTTCACATTTTTCACTGATGAACAACACCTTAAAACAGAAAACAGACAATGCACTTGGTTTTGACAGACTACAATGCACTTATGAATGTTCAAATTCTTATGAAGGTTTTGCCCATCTTGTTTTCTTTTAAGGTGTTGCTCATTCACTTTGAAAACAGAAAATGCACTTGGTTTTGACAGACTACTTAAGAATTTGATAGTTTAGATAGACTGATAGCAGAGCATCGTTTAGTCCTATGAATGTTTAAAGGGAATGTATGATGGGATGGCAACTGCAAATTATCATTTCATCAGACCCTTGCCTATTTCAGAAACTGATTGCATCTAGAACATTTTGACAATTAGCTTTTTTGTGGGTTTCATTATTAGTTCATCTTTTCATCTCTCTATAGTGTTTGCCTTGAGCTCAGCAAATTCTCTACTTGATTGTAACCAAATTTGGGTTAGCTTATTCATGTTGATTACCAGTTCTTTTTTCTTTTTTGGTACTCGTGGTCTGTGTGGATCTTGAATCATGTACTTCATGTTTCCATCTTGATATGATTTATTCATGAAAACTTCAAGATCGACTTTTATTCATTTTTTTACTTTAATGGTTTAATAGATGAATTTACTTTTAAGCAACAATCAATGTCAATCTTCTTTTTTTTAGGATTAGCACTAAGTTATCAAACCTTTTGTTATTCATGGCAACTTTTTACTTTCTCCTCTATACGAAAGGATACCAATATTTACAAAGTGCATTCATTTCCAAGTAAATTAGGGAGAGGCAAGCATGATTTAGGCAGAGCCTATTTTGCTGAAGCATGCACTCTTGGATTCTTTTAATGAACGTTTTGTTTTTCTTTCAGACAGGTTAGGTTTAATCTCCTTCAAAGCTGCTTAGACATTTAGCAAGTATTTTCATGTTTGTTTAGAGAGAGAAAAGGGTGGGAAAATCAAAAACCAAAGAAGTAGAAAAAGATACATACTTTACTAGATTGGGATAATTAATTGTTTGTGAAATAAATAAGCTATTATTTTGGTCATATTATCTGATCTTATTTCTACTACTTAATCTTGTTTCAGCTGCATACCTTTATGCAACTTCAGCTACACATATGACTATATAATGTCTACATCAACTAGTTTTGTGGACAGGTGAGTGGAATGATGCATTTGTTTATCTCCTCATTAAAGAATGTTTTGGAAGCTGAAGTAATTATACTTAATATTTGTTATCAGATATTTTAATATTATAATGTGTTATAGATTATATTGTATGATTGGGCTCCAAGTAACTTGGGCTCCAAATAACTTGTTCTTCTAGTTAATCCTTTATTTTCCTCCAAGAAAACTTGCCCACCAAGTCTCCACGTCAAGTCTTCATTCTTATCTACCAAGCCTCCAAGGAAATTTCCCACCAAGTTTCCTCACCTCCAAGGAAATTTCCCACCAATTTCCTCTCCATACTTTTCTTCCAAGTTAACCCTTTTCTTCGTGACCAAGCTTTTCTTTCCTATAAATTGAGCCTTTCACCTCTCTTATTGTAGCTCAAGTTTCTTATTTGTGAGATTATTAGGCAAATAAAAAAGGGTGTATGTGATAAAGCTTTAGGTTCAACCAATTGTTCAGTATTGGTTAACTATACGACTTAGTCGGGGTGTTGTATCCTGGGCGGGAACAAGTCAAGATTTTTCTGCTGCACCGATGTAAGGCTTTGCCTAACCGCAGAGGGCTTGAATCTCTTTAAAGAAAGTAAATTTCCCGTGCCTTAGCCCTTTCAATAATTATTGTAATTTTTTTATTTGTATTTTCTAGTGTTTTATTTGTAATTATCACCAACAATTTTAAGGAGATTCATATAGTAAAATTCATGGAGCCAGTATTGGAGAAGCCCAATGAGAATACCGTCGATCTCAACAAGCCCTTCCGGTTCAAGGGAGCCCATTTCAAAAGATGGAAAGGCAAGTGCTTTTCTACCTCAGTCTGTTCAAGGTGGCCTATATCCTGACCGAGAAAAATCCGAACAAAGTCTCCACTGAAGAGATAACTGACGAGGAGTATGCCGCTCATCTTGAAAAAATCGAGAAATACAACACAGATGAGTATAAATGTTGGTATTATCTTTTCAATTGTCTTTCGGATCAATTTTGTGATTATTTTGATACTACTTGCACCACTGCCAAGAAAATTTGGAAAGCCTTGCAGAATAAATATGACACTGAAAAGGCAGGTGCTAAAAAATATGCAGCAAGTCGCTTTTTCCGCTATCAGATGATAGATGGAAAATCAGTGGTGGAGCAAGTACAAGATTTTCAGATGCTAGTGGCTGAAATTAGATCCGAAGGCATCAAAATTTGAGACAATCTTGTTGTGGCAGGTATTATTGACAAACTACCATCATCTTAGAGGGAGTTTCAAAAGTCAATGCGTCATAAGCAAAAAGATACGTCCTTGGAGACTTTAATCACACGGATTCGAGTGGAGGAGGAAGCACGAGGACAAGATGCTCTTATGACACATGAGCATTCTACTGCAAAAGTAAATTTAACTTCTGGAAATACTTTACCTAAAGACCGATTTCATAAAAATAGTCACTTGAAGCCAGTTAAGAAAACTGGAAAAATACTGGAAGGCGACAAAAAAAAAATTTGCCTGAGGCAAAAGAAATGGAACCAAGAACCCCCTTCACAAGATGTGACAAATGTGACATGTTTTGTGTGTGGCAAAAGTGGGCATATTGCTCGAACTTGTAAATTTCAGAAACAACAGTCTCGACCGCAGGCTAATGTTATTGAGGAACCATTTGTGGCTATGATTACAGATATTTTTATGGTTCAATCTGTGGAAGGGTGGTGGGCAGACTCTGGTGTCAATAAGCATGTCTGCTATGATAAAGATTGGTTCAAAGATTTCACTTCTTTTAATGAGGAGATGACTGTTATGCTTGGTGACTCCAGTTTAACCAAGGTGCTCGGGTATGGAGATGTTGAGCTGAAATTTACCTCTGGACATGTGCTTGTTTTAAAAGATGTGCTGTGCACACCGTCCATGAGGAAAAATTTGATGTCGAGTTATTTGCTCAACAAAGCTGGTTTCAAGCAGACTATTGAATCTGACCAATATGTAATCACTAAAAAATGTATATTTGTGGGGAAAGGGTATGCCTGTGATAGAATGTTTAAATTAAATGTTGAGAATAAGAAAGCACATGTTTCTGTTTACATGCTGTCTTCTATGAATTTTTGACATGCTCGTCTGTGTCATATTAATAGCCGATATGTAGGAGTCATGAGTAGTTTAGGATTAATTCCCAGACTAACAAATAAGTTTGAGAAATGTGAAGTCTGCAGCCAAACAAAAATAACTAAAAGGCCTCATAAAAGTGTGGTAAGAAATACTGAATTGTTAGAATTAATTCATACTGATTTATGTGAATTTGAAGGAATTTTAACACGTGGTGTAAATAGATATTTTATCACTTTTATTGATGATTTTTCAAAATACACTTATGTATACTTGTTGAAAAATAAAAGTGATGCTTTTGAAAAATTTAAAGAATTTCTTCTTGAAGTTGAAAATCAATTCGGTAAAAAGATTAAAAGATATAGAAGTGATAGAGGCTGGGAGTATGAATCTTTTGGATTCAACTCGTTTGCTCAGTCTTTGGGAATAATCCATGAAACTACTCCACCATATTCATCTGTATCTAATGGTGTAGCAAAAAGGAAAAATAGAACTTTAACTGATTTAACAAATGCTATGTTGTTATTCGTCATGTTTCTTCAGAAACATCGCCAACTTAGTTCAACTCTATTATATGCAAGTATAATTCAACTTTGCCATATAATAAGTCTATGTTATTATACTTGCATATAATAGAGTTGAACTAAGTTGGCGATGTTTCTGAATGAAACATGACGAGAAATTTAGACTTATTAGATGGCAGAGTTGAATTATACTTGCATATAATAGAGTTGAACTAAGTTGGCGATGTTTCTAAATGAAACATGATGAGTAACTTAGACTTATTATATGGCAGAGTTGAATTATATTTGCATAAAATAGAGTTGAACTAAGTTGAATTCACCTAGACTTGCCATGTCGGCAGAGTTAAACTCAGAATGAAACTAAGTTTGCTTTAGAGAAACCAAGGTTGAACACCTCGGCTAGTCTTTGTTTGAATCAGACTTCAGGGAAATTGAAGATGCATGCTTAACGTGAACATAAGTGATACTTGGGTTCACATTAGGAGGGCAGGAAACAAGGATAAGGAATAGGCTTAACACGTGTTGAAATTTTTTACAAGTTGGAGTCGGCCGAGGTATCCAGATGAGGGGACACTCGAGTTGTTGGTTACCCGAGATCACCAACCGGTTCGTCAAACCATGAAATATTGGAAGGCAGTAAGTACAAGTAAGGAAACAATACTTGTTGAATGTTATAAAATGCCCGTTGGTCGAGATCACAGTAAAAGGTGAACTCCGAGGTAAGTTGGTTCGAGGTGGCCAACTAAGGGTGTACCCGAGATGAAATGGATCCGAGGTGGTACGTGTCAGATGTGTTCTAACCCAAAGTGATTACATAGTTAAAGTATACTTGGGAGAAATACAAAAATATTCTAAGTATGGATTCATACAAGACAGTAAAGACAGAGACAAGCATTGAACACTTAGTCAAAAAGAGGACTTGCATTCAAAAAGACAACTTGTTCAGATACAAAAGAAAGCATCTTGGCCCAAAGCAAAACAAGATATCAAGATGGAATCTGACTCCACCCTCAAATGATAGATACTACAGGGAAGGGCATATATGTCTCTTCAGGCATCATGGAATCCTCCTCCCCAGCCAACCTTAAATGAATGTCGGCTGGAATGAAGAATTCTTGATAGAAGTATTCTAGTTTATTGGAGAAGTTTACCCTCCATTTGAACATCCCCATGACCTCGGCTAGGGTAAGTTTGGCAAGGAAAGTTGGACTATGTGGGTTAAAGACCTCAGCGAAATCCTAAGGACTGTTGGGTTATCAGTTTTAGGGTTCTGATGAAGGTTTGGGGGCAAAAATTGTTTTAGTTTTCCTAAGTGTGGATTCTAGCAAATCCCAAACCTATGTCTATCCAAATGTACAGGATTCAGAGGCAGTAATCTACTAACAAGCAAGAACAGATAGAAAAAACAGGTCTAAAAAACATGAAACAATGATCAAAGACTCGAGAACACGAGAAAAATAAAGCATTGATAGATTCAAGGAATGAACAAAATTGATAGAATTCGATGACAGTGTGCTAGAAGATATGTGTCAAATACAGAAAAAATGTGAACATGGGCTCAAGAGCATAAAGGACAAAATATGAGTCAAAGCAAGCGAAGGCATGTAGAACAATGGGATTCGAATATGAATACAAGATAGCAATGTAGATGCAAATACAGATACCGTGTGTGATGTGTAACAATCCACAGAAGGAATATATTTGAAAACAGTGGAGAACTGAAGTTAGAATAAAAGAAATCAAGGACTTACAAAGTGAAGCCGAGAAAGTAAATGCCAGAAAGGGATTTGCCGGAGTCAAACAACGTTATGATTGGAATAGAACTACTGAGTACACGCCAGAAGTGGTGACCAGAGCTGTAATAGGAATGAATGCTTCAAGAACAGCAATGATGGTTTGCAGAGGCCAAGAGAAAGAGAGTCTAAAGGCACAAGTAGACACGAAATGAGAAAATTAAAAGGTTTTGCTAGAATTGGAAAAAGATGGCAAAAAGTTATGATTTCGATTCCCGATGTTTCCGCGCTGACATCAAGCGGCGGGGGGCAGAACTGATGTGACACAATAGGGACGTGATTGGTATGCTCTAGTCTGATGATGATCTTGATTGAGAAGTGCGATCTTAGTTGAGATATTGATCTCGGTTGAGATGTTAAAATTGGATGAAGGCAGAACTTGTTTATTTTTGGTTTCTGATAAGATGATACTAGGATCTTGATGTTCTCGAACTAGCAAGTCATGATCACTGCTAGTAATGTGATCTCTGTTGAGATGTTGGACATGGATGAGATAGAACATGATGGTTCTTGATTCTTGATTCTTGACGAGTGGACATATGAGTCCTTATTTCTTGGCGCCGACAAGTCACGATCTCAGTCAGAGGAGTACATGTATAGGTTCCATCACCTCAGTTTGCCGAGGTAATAGAACATAAGGGGCAGTTGTGGGGACATATTTTTGGATAGTCCACGTGGCCGAGGTTGTTAGCCGAGGTACCACGTGGGCAGACCATGATGCCGAGATATGGTACAATAATACCATAATCTGAGATATTTGGATAGAGGACTAGAGTCCTAGATGACATCAAACTACCTATTTGGATAGAGATGGGACTCTTGATAAAGTTCATCTTAATCTAAATAGTGTGAGTTGTGATAGATGTTATCTTTGTAAAGGATAGAGTCCCTTGAAATAAGACTTCTAGGGGAAGTTGGACACTGACCACTATAAAAGTGAGGCACCCCCATGGGTCTAAGGTATGTTTTTTATGTTTTGTCTACTGGGTTAAGCACTATTGGTTATCTTTGAGAGATATTTGATTACTGACTTGAGCGTCGGAGTGCCCCTGGGTGGACGAACCACCGCCGGATTCTTATCTTTCTGTGATAGATTGTTCGGGCTTAATCTATTCTACTAGTGCTCTCCAGTTGAGTTCTCCTTTTGGTTGTATGGTCGGAAATCAACACCCACAATAGTCTTTCCTATATTTCAATGGCATTGCAAGGCAAGTTGAATGCAAACTATGTTGTAGAATTGTTTGACACTTGGAAATTAGAGTTCTTTTCTAGAGCTGTGTGTGTTTTTACACTGTGCTGAAAGCCTGAAAGTGTGGAATTTTGTTTGATTGAATACATCTTCATCAGAACATTATATCAGAATAAGTGCCCACTCCTCATTCGACTACAATTACTGGCTAGAAGCTCTTGCTTGTCACCCCAACACATGGTGAATGAGGATTCAGTTTGAAACTTGATATCAACGTCCTTGGTATTTTATCTTAGCAACCATGCTCATCTGAATTTGCGCCAGTGTCTTCTGAGTACTGTGTATCCGAAATTCTGCCTGAGCTATAAGCATTACAAGTTAAAAGAGTTGCTGCTCTTAATTCATAAATGAACAGATGCTTGTCCAATTATGAATTTATGATGAGTTACATGTAAAAGAATTGAAAATCTTAAATCCTTAGGGCCCTATTGCAGGATGATTAGGGACAGCCACAACAGTAGGCTTTTGGGGCTGATTTTACACTGTTTAAGGGCTGTTTAGGGTGCTGTGAATAGGCTGCAAGAATTGAAGAAAGAAAGAAAAAGAAAAGAACAAGATAGATATAGGAATCACTCCTAGAATTCCTTAGGCATCACACCTAGGGTTTGGTTGCATCACACAACTCATAAAGAAGCTTCAAAGCTCTCAACTTTTTATAAAGTATCAACTTTCTCAATTATAACTATTACAAGGCTTTATATAGGATTATGAGACTTACTAAACCAACTAGAACAAAAAAAGAACACTATTATAATATCTTAGACTTCCAAAACTAATTTAAGATCAAATAAGAAATATAAATAAAACTCAATTAAATAACTTGACCCACAAGATGACCCATGGGAGACCCATACGACCCATGTCAACAAATATAAAATTACCAGAATACCCCTAACCTTACAAATCCTAGAAAACATAAAAAGAATAATTAAATAAGACTAATAATACTAGAATCATAATTATGGAAAATTTCTATCAGTTCCTCTATGAAATCATGCCAATGTGTAAGTATCATCACTTCTCTGAATTTAGCCTTCATTGAGCTTCTCATACTTTGCATCATTCTCCATTGGTTGGAAAAAACTCGACCTTGAGTGTTAAAGTGTTGGAGAATAAGAATCCACAAGTTTTGAAATTGCAACCATGGCGTCACATTAAAATGTTCAGGTTGGCAACGTCGTTTCTTCTTCATTAGAGGTAGCAATGAAAGCAACAATGTATTTTCAGCTCTAAAGCTGAATTTATTTGGAATGACGAAATTAATTGAAGTAGAAAATGAACCCTTGAATTGATCAAAGTGTTGAGTTGCCCCATCATCCATTCCGTTCTTTTTTGGCTTTGTAATATAGCGCTTACAATCAATTTGAATGCTCCTATTTGCATCAACACATATGGATTTCATATTCTCAATCTTTTTCTTAACAAAAATGTTGTTTTGCAATTCAATTTTGCAATCCTCTTGTAACTCCAGCATATACTTTAAAGTCATATTTTGCTCAACACTAGCAGTTGGTTGCTTCGATTCTTCAGTCCCGACAACTTCCATAGCCTCCAATTCCTTGCTTTGGACTCTAGTAATAACTACATCTTCTTGGGGTACTTTTGGATCATTAATAAGAGCCTCGTTATCCTTCAAAATCTGGTCATCTTTCGCCTTGTGCAGGGTTTGATTGTTCTCTTTCACTTGTAGCTTTAATTGCTCAAGCTTTTGATCTTTATCGCTAGCTTTCAACTTTGGCACGACTTCTTGTGTATACTCCATGCTATATCTTGACTGATGTGGCACTTCCTGCCTAATAATAGGGCTTAATGCAAGTTTAAATCAAGCAAGTCTTTGACCGGATTCTTCCAAAACTCAATTTCGTGTGTCAAGTGCCTCAAGTCTTTACATATATTCTTCAAAGAAAGTGTTGCCATGTCTTGAATTAACAAGTTGCTCACATGACTCAACAAGATTGTTTGAAGGTATACTTCTCTTGAAACTTAGCTTTCATCTCTTGCCATGTGTTTATTGGTGGCAATTCCAATCTTCTTATATCTTTTTCAGCACGATGCCACCAAAATTGTGCCAAACCTACAAGGTTCATCTTGGCAAATCTTGCTTTTCGATCATCCGTCCTATCATAGGAATCAAAATATTCCTCAATTGAAACAAGCCAATTAGAGAATACCATAGGATCATCTCTTCCTTCAAAATTTGGAACTTCTTTGTTATGGGGTATAACATATTGTGGCACATAGGATCTCTCACTTTGTAAGAACATAGTAGAGAAACGTTAAGCTCAAATACCAAACTGATGCAGGACAATTAAGGACGGCCGCAACAGTAGGCTTTTGGAGCTGATTTTACACTATTTAGGGGCGGTTTAGAGTGCTGTGAATAGGCTACAGGAATTGAAGAAAGAAAGAAAGAAAAAGAAAAGAAGCAGATAGATCTAGGAATCACTCCTAGAATTCCTTAGGCATCACACTTAGGGTTTGATTGCATCACACAATCCATAAAGAAGCTTCAAAATTCTCAACTTTTTATAAATATCAACTCTCCCAATTAGAAGCATTACAAGCTTCTTGCAGGATTAGGAGACTTCCTAAACCAACTAGAACTTAAAAAGGAAACTATTATAATATCTTAGATTTCCAAAATTAATTTAAGTCCAAATAAGAAACATAAGTAAACTTAATTAATAACTTGACCCATAAGACGACCTATGGGCGACCCATGTCAGCAAATATAAAATTATCAAAATATCCCTAACATTAAAAATCCTAGAAAATATAAAAATAATAATAAAATAAGACTCTAATAATACTATAAACATACTTATAGAAGATTTCTATCAGTTTCTCTATGAAATCATACTAATGTCCAAGTATTATCACTCCTCTGAATTTAAAATCTTCTTATACTTTGCATCAGGCCCTGAACCATCAACTGGAGAGTCTAAGTATGAAACAATTATTATTTGCTTTCTTAACATTCTCCATTGGTTTGCATTTTCACTACAGGAAAAGGGCGATTTGGTGGCGTTTTTTTAACGACGTTTAACGGCGTTTTAAAAACGCTGCATATTCTATTAAACAAAACGACATCGTTTTATAATGGGAGGCGTTTAAAAACGCCTCCGAATGTGGTGACCCACACGCGCCCCTTTCTGTGAAAACCTTATTTTGAATCAGAGCTCTCAACCCTTAACACATGCGCACAGATCTCTCTCTCTCAACCCTCTCCATCGAAGCTCCATCGAAGCTTAAATCAAAAAAGATTCAGATCGAAGCCCCGATCTGAACAAAACCTGATTCAGATCCATCGAAGCTTAAATCACTCTCTCTTGCTTCAAACCCTTTCGTTTCTCTCGATTCGCAGATCAGTCTTATCTCTATCTCTAGTTCATGTTCGAGTTCGCAGGTCTTTCTTCATGGTAAGTGTTGATCAGTCTTATCTCTATCTTCTCACAGTCAAGCTCGATTGAAGATGATACTTACTGATGGAATCATTCGATTCAGGTTTGCTAGGTTTTATCTAGATCAGATCGATCGATTGAAGATCTATTGATTGATTGAACGTGATTTCGAAGTTCAACCTTCTTCAGCTCGGTGATTCAATCTCAGATTCGTTCGGCGATTTCGAAGTTCTCTCTCGATTTCAAAGCTCGGTGATTCAATCTCAGATTTGTTCAGTGAGGAAAGTGAGCACCATCATCTACCAAGGTGAGCACCATCGCTTCAGATTCGCTTGTTTTTTTTCCCTAAATTAGCATGTTGAATTTTAATCTCTGTTTTTTTATTACCCTAAATTAGCATCAGTTTGGATTGATGAAGTTATAACTGAAAGGAGTTTTTTATTTTTATTTTTTTGGACAGTGTAATTGGAAGGAGTTATATGAGACATTAGAGATTTATGGGTGGGGTGGGTGTAGTTTTCAGGATGATGTTAATTTTTCCAAAGTAATTAATATGGATTCATTTTTAGCATGACATAGCTTCAAAATGAGGTCTACATCAAATTGGATTGCTGCCTTTATATATTAGTATATATATGTGTTTCTTTTGGTTGATTTCATAATTTAGTTGTTCTGTTTGGTTGTTTGTACATTGAGAGGGATTAAATGGCGAGTGGTGTAGATGATTTTAGTCTTGACCACTCTAATTTGGATTGTTTGAACATCAATTTTGTGAATTTGGTACAGGTTGTTCAGTAAATTTGGATTGGATGTCTTGGCTAAATAATGAATTTTTATTGGGTCATTGGAAATTGAATAAAATGTTGCATTCATATCATTCATAGTTTTGAATCAGAGATAAATTTTATTAGATCAGTAGAAATTGAATAAAATGTCGCCTTCAAAGTGTTTGCGGCTTTGAATAAATTAAAAGTTGATTGTCACACAACTCACAAAGTCTGGTGCACTATTATTTGAACTAATTGGTACATGAGGAATCCATTGGGTTGATTAGTTCTGTTGGGAACCATTGTAGTGCAAGGTTCACTTCCAATTTCTCCTTTGCTTTGGCCATTGTTGTTACGATTATAATGGGGTGAATTGTTGCTGTTTTATAATTTGTGGGAACTTGAAAGAAACATGACCTATATGTCCTTTGTTTTTCTTGGGCTATTAGAACCTTTACTGCATAAATTATGTTTTGAATTCAATTATTTGACATATCGTTTGGGTTATTCAGGTTTGACCGTGACTGGAAAAAAATTGAAGATTTTGTTGGTTCAAAGACAGTGATTTAGGTGCTTATATCATCATGTTGTGAAGTCTATAAGGACTTTCTTATTTTTAAATTGAAGATGTCATTATATGAATTTGTTGAGTATCCGGTTAATGTAAAAATTGTTGGGATCTGATTGAGTATTAATGAAGCTCATGACTCTCTTTGAAATGTTCTGGGTTTTTTTTTTTTTTTTATCTGTTTCTTTCTTCTTCTTCTTCTTTTTTTTTTTTTCTTTTTGCTTTTAGGTAATTGGTCGACTCAATATATTGCACATTTAGTTCGCATCATCCTTGCGTTAATTTGATTTTTTTTTCCTTCTAATCTTTATCGACTCACATGTTGGCATCCTCTATATTAATGGAACTAAGCTTCATTGACTATCTTTATCTTTACCCTGTATTTCTTATTCCTATGCATGAGCTTTGCCAATATTGACAGCTTTCCATTCAAGCTAGACAGTCGGTGATTGCGGTTTCTCTATTATACTTCATCTATTGCCTCATGCCACAATTAGTGCATTTTCTTTGTTTATTTATTTGTGTTTGGTACTTTGCACTTGTTTATCTTTACAGACCTTACTGTATTATTTATTTATGTCCTTAACAACTTTGAATAGGCTGCATGTGTAAGTGCTTTTATGTCGTGCAATAGAACAACTCACATTAGTAATTTAGTTTTTCTCTTTGAATGAGGTTTACTCAGTGAATTTTAGTCTATGCTTGTGTGTTGCCTCTGGTACAGTTTAGGTGTTTCCTTGCCGTTCTGGATTTTATCGATAGCTTATGTAGGTATTAGGCAACCAGTTATGGCCTGTCCCGGCATAGGGTTAGACAATGGTACCTTAGCATGGTGCAAGTTGTGGTAGCTTATTGTTGCATGGGTCTACTGGACAGTCCGGGCAATAAAGTAAATAGTTGCCACCATGCTGTGTTGTTTGGTTGGGGGTGGCTTTAGCATTCTAATTACAGTGTTATAGATAAGACACATTTAAGAGTAAATATCGAAGAAATGGGAAATGGGGAAAGTAATTGATATATGGAATGCAAAAGAGTGCAAGTGAGACATGCCTAGTGCAAACTGATTTGCAATTACTTTCTAATATTCCCATTTATCTGATATTTCCCCCACATTTAAAGTTTTTCTGTCCATCAACTGATTAGTTCTGTGTAACCACTTGTTCTTTTTGTTGCCTAACATCTGTTATTAGCTTTTGGATATTTTCAATTCCAAACATCTGAAGAATGTTCATTTATGCAATTTATCAGTGCAGGCTCTTTATATATCTTGGCTAAATAATTCCATTAGCAGACCCGAAGTCGTGCCCAAAATACTTTTGAAGGTCCAAAAAATGATACTATAGCACATGTGCCACCACCTCGAAAGGAACCAAAAAATGGTTTGGCCTGTGATGACAATGAAAGTACATATGGCAGAGGATTTTGTTTGAATTTTGGTCATTCTGACATGCTATTTCTTTTAAAAATTGGCAGTTTTAGCACCATTACAAGCTTTCATGGTTATCCTTCCTTGTTGAATTCCGTTACACCTGGATATTCTCCATGGGATGACACTTCCATGCTCATGCATTCTCCATCAGGTGGAATCATGCTATCCCAGGATGAATACAATCTTCATGGAGTCGAAGGCATGCATAAGTGTTTTTATTTGTGTTATTAGTGTGTTTGAACTTGGCTTCTGCTATATCTAATATGAGCTAGTGTTTGCATGTTATCTTGTGAAGTTGTTATCTGTAGTCTTCATAACTACAGATATTCTTACAAAATTATAAGCTAGTGTTTGCATGTTATCTTGTGAAGTTGTGAGCAGTATTCTGTCCAGTTCCTTCAAACTAAAGAGATCCAGGTTTCTCAAGAAAACCCTTCCAACATCCCAGATATGGAAAAGCAGTTTCTCGGCAACCAACACCAGCATTCAGTACTAGAGAAGTTGAATACTAAATGCACAAAAGGTAGCCAACTTGAGTGTCAAGTTAGAGTGCAATTTGCTGAATTGCTCAAATCTATAATTCCCCAAGTTGATAATGAGAGAGCTACACAGCTACACAAGTTATTTTTCAGACTCCGGGTGAGTCGTTGCATAGATTTAGTTATCAACTTTGCTTCGCTACTTAGGCATAAACTGATTAAACTATTCCTTATACTCAAATGTTGAAATGTTGACTGATGTAATTGCTATTCCTAGAAAAATAAAATCGCTGGTGAGAACTTTCTCTGGCTTGTGCAGGATATTGTGGGGTGTCAGTTGCTTACAAAGGCAGTTAAGAAAGTGCAAATTCAGGTAAATTAGACATCTTGCAATTTAATAATATTGGATGTTTTAAAATTATTAAGTTTCTTAATTTTTTTATTTTATTTTTAGATTCTAATAATTTGTTTTCTCAATTCTTCTACTTACAAAAAAAATCATATATAAAACTGAACACAATCTTCTCACATATGTGTGAGACTCTCTTCATTTTAGAGGGTTGTCTCGTTTTGCAATCAATTTCTGTGCTCCTAAATTTTTTCTTATTTTTCAGAATGATATCTAAACACTGTGATATCATAATTGTTTTAAGCCTCAAATGTAAGGAAATGGATGACATATTTGTAACAGGTCGCACTGTTTTCTGTTACATGCATTTCTAAACTTTTAACTAACAACAAACTCATCATGAACCTCACTCACATTGTTCACTCATATTGTGTGACAAAAAATAAACCAAACAGTTAAATGACTTCCATAACAGTGACAGCCTTATTGCTGGGTGGCTCAGCCGCGGCCAACATCCAGCCTTATGACTTCTGGTTCATTTTTTTGTACTCGTCTTCCATTGGATTCCAATCAATAACTAATCTGGTGGACGATTACTCTAGCTATCTGATGAAAGTTTTTCATCTTTCATTTTCCTATCTCTATCTATGATCTAAAGTTAATACAATATCTTTTCTGCACACTTCATTGACAGTAAGTTCCATTTTTCTTTTCATTCTCAGTTAAACTTCTTGACTGGGGGGAAGAGAGCCACAGGACAGAGGCAGAAATAGCGTCACTCAGAGCAGCTTTTACGCAAGAAGTTGCTGTGTGGCACAAGCTTGATCACCCTAATGTAACAAAGGTACCATTTTTATCTAAACTTCTTTATCTTATTTTTATATTGTTCATTCTTCTTTGGAGCTGTAGCAGACTCAAGAGAGTATAGACTAAACCAAAATATTATTGAATTCATATTTCAATAACATTTTCACTAAATTTTGTTTGTCGGAGGAGTAAGAAACATTATATCCAATATGACTTGGTGAATCGTTGTAACATTGAAATTTGAAACTTGGCAAAAAATGTAAGGTGAAAGGAAGAATGATGTATGCCATGGCTCGTTTCCACTTTGTCAAGAACTCAAGTTTTAAGAATACAAGTTATTATAAGGCTTGATGGTGGGTTTTATTTTTTATTTTTTATAAAGTTCGTGGTTAGTGATGTTGGTGTTGATTGATCTAGGTTTTATCACTTAGCGGGTATAGTCTAATAATTTTTCTTGAAGGTTGTAATTTAAGGTAGAATCATAGTTTTGGATTTTACCATCCAACTATGAATGAAACTACAAGAAGGTGATGCATGAGGGTTATTGGAACTTATCTGCTATTCCATGTGGGATATTCATGAAAGATCTATATTCATGAACTTATCTCTACTTCATGTTGAGAATTGAAACAATAGTTGTTTGGTATTCCCACTGTCCCACTTTGTGTCTGTCTTAATGATTTTTGGAAGTCTTGTAGTTTATGTGTCTTGGTTTGGAAAGAAAAAAAACGATTTTAACATTACCTTCTTATATTATCTCTTCTTTACATTTATGTTTAAACACATGCACAATCCCAAAAGATTTATTCAAATGAGCAAGGATATTTTTTTTTTTTTTGTAAATTTATGGTTCAAAGATTCTGTCTTTAAAATTTTGTGCATTGTCAAGTAGCACACAAAATGGGACGGAGGGAGCAGTGATGTAGGACGTCACTGCTGCAGCATGTGTTTCCTAGACTATAAACAATTGGTATTTAGTTCTCAAGGTCAAACCTTAATCCCCTTGTATCTATTTGTTTTAATCTTTCTAACAAGAATACCAACAAGGAGGTGATCCCTAAAAGGACACGAGGTAAATGACATGGGGACATTGAAAATTTATGAAAACTGACTTGGGTGTCTAGGTTCATCAGGCACAGTAATATATGTTTCAAAATGGGTCTAATACTTGCATGTTTTTTTGGATTATGTCAAGTTATACCACAATTTGAAATGGAAGCTTTTCTGTGAAGAAGATTATTTCTGCTTTAAGCCCTGGGACAGCTAATGATGTGTAGTTTATATGCAGTTCTCTCTCAACTCTTCCCTACCATTTATCTAATTAATAATCTTGAATCGGAAAATGGCGCAGGTTCTTAATGGCAACCCATATAACAGGAAATGTGATGTATATAGTTTTGGTATCTGCCTCTGGGAGATATACTGCTGTGACATGCCGTATCCTGACCTCAGCTTCTCAGAAGTGACATCAGCTGTTGTCCGCCAGGTACAGAAAAATGTTTGAAATGTGCATTGCATATGTTGACCTTGTTTTTGCTTCTACAAAGATATGAAACATTGAACTTTACTGATTCTTTCATTTTTTTTCTCTACTTTTTTTGCCTATTCATTTGAATGTTTAGGAAAAAGAAGTCTTGTCTGTTGAATATATTTTAGAATTTTCTATAATCTCCGACTTGAAATTTATTAGGGTGTGTTTTGATCTTGGATTTGAGTAGAGATTTGGAGAGAAAGGGAAAAAAAATAAATCTCTACTCAAATCCAAGATCCAAACACAGCCTTTGAGTTTCTCTTCAGGATGAATGAAGGGGACATTTGGGCTAGTGGCAATATTGTTGGCCTTTATCTATAAATTGCATTGCTTTATTGTGCCCTGTTTGGATAATAAACAGAAACTCTATTGCAGGATCACAAGTAAACTTGAAGTTGGTGTATTTTATTGGGAAAATATAACCTGCTAGTGCTTTGAAGATTTTTTTCGTCCCCTTTGTGGAAACAGAAAATTATATAACATTATGTAGTATCAGCGTTTACAGATTAGCTAGCTCACGGACTGGCAAAATATTAACCAGGACTTGGCAATCTGTGAATGCCAACACACATGTTAGTCAATGATCATTGTGGTGCATCCACACAAGCTTTAGCTTCTGCCACCAATGGAGAGGGAAGATAGTGTATTGTGACTTCTTGTTGAACATTTACTTGTTCTTCATTGTGGCAAACCCATGCTGCACCAGCTCTACACTTTGCTGCTGTCCGAGATCCATCAACCACAAATGTCCACACCTGAGGATCTGCACTGTTAGTACTAGATATTTATATAATTTTTATGTAAAACTATATGGATATCTATATGTGAAAATATGCTTTTGCCTTTTTGATTAATCAAAGCAATCAAAATTGAGTTGATATATACGTAATGTCTTGACAGTTAGAAACATAATTTATATGAAGAAGTTGGAGAAGGTGTCAGCGCCACTGTTCACCGGGCTCTCTGCATTCCTTTGTGTTGACTGGGATTTGGGAATGTATCTTGCTCAAAATTGTCTTTGTTGTACATGAACCTATTATGATTAATTGAATACGAATCTCTATTCTGCAGTGTAATGATGTGTAATATGCTTGACTATTCCATTGCATCTGCATGTGCAAGCAAATGACTTAACCTATTTTTTCTTTTTATTTTTTGATTGTGTTTGTTGTTTGATTTTGGTTTAGACACAATCATGTAATGTTTATTTAGTCAATATATTGAAGTAGCTGTAAAATTTTATTCATATTATTGTTATTTTTCAGCTTTATTACAGGTATGTTTTTTAGTTAAATATAACAACAATTTTTTTTTAAAAAGGGCTATAACGGCGTTTTTTCAAAACGCCACTACAGTGCCAACGGACGTTTTTTTTAAAATAAAAAAATCTATCACGGCGTTTTAAAAACATCGCTAAATATTGGATGACGTCATTTTATCATTATTTATCGCATTTAGCGGCGTTTTTATTTTTAAAAACGCCGCCTATACTAATTTTACGACGTTTTTAAAGCGTCATAAACTTATAGCGACGGCCGCGTCCTCGACGTTTGGTGATAAACGTCACTAAAGGAATTAGCGGCGTTTTTCATACATATAGCGGCGTTTTTAAAACGCCGCTAAAAGTCATTTTTCCAGCCGTGTTTGGAATTGTTTGTTTGCTGAAGACCTATTGTTTTGCAACTTACCTTGCATTTTGGATAATTATGCAGAGGAGGCCACTACCTGAGTTTTGCCGAGATCATCCCCTTGTGAGTGCTTTTTTTTCTTTTTCTTTTTTCATTTTCTTATTCCATTTTTCCAATGTAGTATATTTTCAATACAAGATTAGTTTATATATAGCATCTGGTCTTGACGTGATAGCCAACATATCTGAAAGACAATTAGTTGGAAAAGTTATTAAGAGAATTTTCACTCTTGATTTTAAGAGCTACTTGTAATGTGCAGCCTGCTGATGTGTCCAAGGAGCATAACTGTATACCAGATGAACATTATGTTTAGACATTATTGGCTGTAAGTTGATCTTCCATTCTACTGTGCTGACCCTTGTCTAGGAGAAGAATAACTGCATACATATTGTTCTCCAAGAAGGTTTTATGGCATTGTGGATTTCAAAATAACATTGTACTCTTCAAGCATGCTTCTTTCTCTTGGTTTCAGATCACAACATTTATATGATATTTGGACACTATTTTTCTCCACACCTTTGTGAAATTTAGTTCTGTATTGAGTTGTATCTTAATCAATTTTATTCTTATCGTCTAAATTTTCTACATAAAACGTGTTTGTCAGCACACAAATTATTTTCAGTCAAGTGAAGTGTAAACATGTCAGTCCGTGCTGGTATCGCAATGCCCTGGGTTGGGCAGCACAATATTCTGGTTGGGGCTTATACAGATAGTTGTATTAATCATACTAGCTAATACTGGTTTGTATGTAATCATTTTCTGAGTTAGTTGATTAAAATTATGTTTGTTAATTTTTGGGTTTGAAAGGGGCAATATTGTGAGAAAGCATATGTTTGGACTTCACCCTGACCAGCCTTATACATGTTGATTGATGTCTTATGATTTTTTATTTATGTACCTAACCGACACAAAAACTTAAAGCAAAGTTGTTTGAAAGAAATAATTAAGATCAGTATGGAATGTAAAGCTCTTGAGAAGAAAAACAGCAATATATCTACTGTTAAGTTTTGGGTTGTGCCATTTTCACTTATACCTTTCGCTTATCTTCTTAAAAGATTATTAGTTTTTATGTAATTCTCCTAAGGCTCTTTCTTCAACATTTAGAAAGAAGCACTTGATGGGGAGATCACACGGAGGACGCTGACTCACAAATCATGGGATCTTTCATCCTCCAAAGATCATGAACGACGGGGATGGCATCCCGTGACATACAAGTTAGCCAGAAGCTACTCCCACGCTGATTCAATCTATCAAGGTATGTGCATGTCAGCTCTCATTTGGTACATTTTTTAGAACAATGCCTCCATAGGTCTTCGCTTCCCCATGTAATGTTTGTCTTTGAGGCTGCATTGGTATGTCCCTAGAATTGTTACTGTAAATAGCTCAAGCTTAGAAAATTCTACATTTATCCAAATTGGGATGTTAATAATAAATAAACCATTCCATGAAGCTCCCTCTTCAACTAATCTTGCATTGGTCTGTAACAAATTTTGATGACATGGCAGGATATAGATAATATATACTATGGACTGAATACCGAAGAGAATGGTGCCCTAGCAAGGGAGAACCCTCTCTATGCTTCCTTTTTGCAAGGAAATTCACTAGGCCTGCTGCTCTCCGGCTTCTTAATATGGTAAGTTTTATACTTCCATAATCCTTTTGTTTAATCAAAGGTTTAGAAAGAACTGACAGATTCTTCCGCAAAATATCGCGAAATGGTCAGGATTAAATGGAACAATTATTAACTGTTTCCTCGCACAATGATTTGATTGGCTGCTTTGTGTTTCCTGTCCAGTCTGCATTGGGAGCTTTACATATACAAGCAACAAGTAAATACTGGTTGTGAAATTAATATCAACTAGAATAGGGATTTTAGCATTAACCCGCATTGACAAGTTTGTGTGATTTGTAATTGCGATAGGGAAAGGGTGAGGAAATTGAAGCTCATAGAAGATATATATTCTCTTCTTCTTTTTTTGGGCTTTTACATGTATGTGCTAAGACTAACATAGAAATGTGACAAGGGATTTTACAAGGCTATTATTCATAAATTTAAGTATCACTATAAGGTTGCCTTTGATTTTATGGATCTGAAAATGGATTTGACATTAATAATTCGAGTGGTATAGTCTTCAATTCAATGTAATATTTTAAATTTAGAGATATATCACAAATGTATTTGAGAACTTTATGCTGATGGAGTTCAAATAATTTGGTAAAAATAGTTATTTGAAAGGAAAATATTTGAGAACCTAAAAAAGTTCTCCTAATTTGATTCACAATTGTTAGGTCCCTTTGTTGTCAAATCCGGAGACAAAACATTGTGTTGATTCAAATGTAATTTTTTGTGTTTTTGTTCTGTCTAGCAGGTCTCAGTATTTTGTCAGGGCAAGCAAAAAATACTGGTGGGTGTGATTTTACGCTCGAGCGGATTCTACTACGCTCGAGCGCATCTCAGTTTGTTCGCACGCAGTTTTTGGTCAGTCCGCTCGAGCGGGCTGTGTTGAGCTCGAGCGGAGATCGCGGATCCAGATTCCTATTTAAAGCTGCTAAGGATGTTTTTTTGAAGTAGTTTTCCTAGATCTGATCTACAAGCACTAGGGTTGTGTTTAAAGTTTTCTTTGGAGATTCTTCATAGTTTTCCTTGATGTTCTTGAGAGAGTTCTGAACTTATGCATTGAGATTCATACATCAAAGAGGTTGCTTCTTAATTTTCAAGTAAGTTCTCTTCGGTGGATTCCGAAGATTAAAACGTAGAATCCAAAAGGCGTTTGATTCTACGCAGTCGTTAATTCGACAAGTGAAGTTGTGGTGTGGAATTAACTTCAGGATCAATTCCGTGACGAAGGCGTGGTGAAAGAATTACAGAAGATTCAGAGACAAATTGACTGGGTTGGGTAATTTGTATGGTATCTTTGTAATCTTTTCGTTCTTCAGTAGTGGATTGATAGTGGCGGTTCGCCCGTGGTTTTTTATTACAATTGAAGGCTCTTCAATTGTGGTTTTTTCCACGTAAAAAATCGTTTGTGTCGATTTATTGTTTATTCTCAAAAACAAACAAACTAAAATCACTCTCGTAAGTGTTTGATGATTTTAGGTTGAGTGTTTTGAATTAATTGGGATTTGGAATAAGTTAATCTTGATCTAATCACAAATCACGTAGGATTTTCAATTGGTATCAGAGCGGGTCACTCTTTGTTTTTTCAAAACTATAGGAGTGTGATTTTGTGTGATTAGTATCATGGATTCTATTCGTGAAGGTAACTCGACTCATAGACCCCCATTACTTGACGATACAAACTATTCTTATTGGAAAGCTCGTATGAGAGCGTTTTTAAAATCCATCGATGAGAAAGTTTGGCACTCCGTAATCTTTGGGTGGAGTGAACCTACAATCACCATTGATGGGATTTGATATTCCTAAACCCCTTGATAAATGGGACACAACCGATTACCAGAATTCGAGTTGGAACAGCAAAGCTCTCAACTCCCTCTTCTGCTCTGTCACACCTGAAGAATTCCGTCGAATTTGCACGTGTGAAATAGCAAAAGAGGCGTGGGATATTCTTGAAACGATTCACGAAGGTACTACCTCTGTTAAAAGGTCAAAACTTTAACGTCTCACGTCCGCCTTTGAAACCCTTTTTATGCGCGACGATGAGACGTTCGATGAATTTTATGCAAAACTCAGTGATATCGTGAATTCCTGTTTCACTCTCGGTGAAAAAATCCCGGAAGCAAAAGTTGTTGGAAAAATTTTGAGGTCCCTTCCCGAGAGGTTCCAACCAAAGGTGACAGCCATTGAGGAGGCTCAGAATGTTGATACCCTCAAGCTCGATCAATTGGTTGGAAATTTGCAGACTTATGAAGCCCACCAAATTTCTAAGAAAAAGCAAAAAGAAAATATGGCTTTCACGAGTGCCCATGAGACTGCAAAACCTCTAGAGACTGAATTTGATTTAGAGTCTGAGATGACGGCTATGCTTACAAAACAGTTTAAAAATTTTTTGAAAAAGAAGCCGAATTTCAGAGCCCCTATTTCAAAAGATAAGAGTAATGACTTACAAACCCAAAACTGTTCCACCAAAATTTGCTCAAACTACTGAAAAAAGGATTGTAAGGGGACCAGGGGTCAAATGTTATGAATGTCAAGGGTTTGGCCATATGTCTCTTGAATGCCCTTCGAAAAAGAATCGGAAGAAAGTCTACACCGTAACTTGGGATGATGAAAGCGGGTCGGAGCAAGAACCCGAAGAACCTGAATCCGGTGAAGATGGGGATAGTGCATTCATGGCATTTTGGGCCACGGTTTCTCAACCTCTTCCAAAGCCTTTGGAATCAGCTCGTGGCCAGAACCTGCATCATGCTCCCACCTTTGATGGGGCTAACTATCTGTATTGGAAAATCAGAATGAGGGCGTTTCTCAGAGCTTTTGAACCAGAAGGTTGGCAAGCCATTGAAGAAGATACAGAAAGTGCAGATAATCCGGGCAATCTGAGAGCCCTGATCATTATTCGTGGAGCAATCTCTAATGAAGAACAACATCGGGTTGTTCACTGCACAAAGGCTAAAGATGCATGGGAAATTCTGAGCCAATTCCATGAAAGAAGAGATTCACCTCCACCTCCATCCAGCAACTTGTCTGCCTTGGTTGCTAAATTGGATGAGGTCAAGGAGAATGAGGAGCAAAGAGAAGATGATGAAACATCTGAAGACATGGATGAGATCAATGGCGAAGAACTACAACAAGCCTACGAGAAGCTGTACGAGGAATCTCTGAATTTGTCTAAAACCAATGACAAACTCTCTCTCAAGCTCAAAATATGTGAGAGTGAGAATGTCCGGCTCAAAGGAGAACTCTTGACAGCAAAACAGAATGTCATCAAGATCTCGAGTGACAGGCAAGACTTATGTGAAAAACTTCTATCCTGTGAAACTGAAAGGAATGAACTTCTGAAGGTGTATTCCACATATGAAGAAAAGCTTGAAAGTCTTGAGTTGTCACAAGCTGCATTGGAAGAGAAAGTCAGTCAGAAAGATGAAGAACTCTGTATTGCTAGAGCAACAATTGCCATGTGGAACAAAGGTTCCAGATCTCTAGAAGACATACTCGGGTCTCAACAAATGGGTTCTGACAAAAGAGGGCTAGGCTATGGTGCGACGGCTCACAAAGGACAGGCCTCTACCTCTCAGAACTTGAAGACTCAAGCAAAAGGAAAACTGAAGATAGACCAGGTTGATCCTTCACTTCATCAAGCAAAAGTAGGTAAGATCAACAAAAAGGAGGTAAAACCTGTTTTTATTTGTCATCACTGTGGTAGGTATGGCCACATTCGTCCTTACTGTTTTGAACTGTTTGGTAAGGTGTCTCCAAAGGGTAGAAATCCTAATACTTTTTGGGTTAGGAGGCAACCTTACATGTCTAGGCAGAACACCAAGACTAAAAAGATTTGGGTTAGAAAAGAGGATTTGACTTGTTTTGTTGCTCACACTGCTCTAAAAGCACGTGATTCACACATGTGGTATCTTGATAGTGGGTGTTCTCGTCATATGTCCGGTAACAAATCCTACTTCACCTCCCTTGAAAAATATGAAGGAGGAATTGTTACCTTTGGAGATGGCGGCACTTCGAGAGTCATTGGTAAGGGCTCTATAAGTATTGCTGGTCTTCCCAAGCTAGATAATGTTCTACTAGTTGATGGTCTTAAAGCAAATCTTTTAAGCATTAGTCAAATGTGTGATTCCCATCATGAAATATTGTTTTCAAAAAATAAATGTGAAATTTTGGATAAAAAGGGAAATACTGTCTTACATGGGGTTCGCACATCTGATAACTGCTATGGAATTGTTACTACTAATGATCTCACTTGTCACTCTGCCATCATTAGTAACATTGACCTGTGGCATCAAAGATTAGGTCACATGAATTTCAATGACCTAACTAAAATAGCCAACAAAGAGCTTGTGAGGGGAATACCTAAACTGGGTAAGAATTTGAGCCATGTGTGTGGACCATGTCAACTTGGAAAGCAAACCCGTGCCCCTCATCAAAAGGTGAATAGCTTTACAACCAAACGTCCTCTCGAATTGGTTCACATGGATTTAATGGGTCCTACTCGCACTGAAAGCATCGGAGGTAAAAGATACATTTTTTTAACTGTTGATGATTTTACTCGATTTTCATGGGTAAATTTTTTAAAGGAAAAATCTGATACGTTTGATGCTTTCCAGGCCTTAGTCTTTAAAATCCAGAATGAACAAGGTATTTCCATTGATCGTATCATAAGAATCCGAACCGATCATGGTCGTGAGTTTGAAAATAGTTGGTTTTCGAATTTTTGTGATATACATGGAATTAAGCATGAATTTTCTGCACCCATTACTCCACAACAAAATGGAGTTGTTGAGAGGAAGAACAGGGTTGTTCAAGAAATGGCTAGGGTCATGCTCCTTAGTAAGAAACTTCCTCCAAAATTTTGGGCCGAAGCCATAAATACTGCTGTTTATGTTATAAATCGCGTGTATTTAAGGCCCGGCACTTTACAAACTCCATATGAATTGTGGAAGGGCTTGAAACCTAATGTAAAATACTTCAAAACTTTTGGGAGTAAGTGTTACATCTTTAAAGATAGAGAGCCTTTGGGCAAATTTGACTCCCGAAGTGATGAAGGTATTTTTCTTGGGTATTCAACCAACAGTAGGGCTTTTCGTGTCTATAACCTGCGAACTTCATCAATAATGGAACCTCTATCAATGTGGTTATAGATGATACAGGTTCTCCTACTCCAGCAACAAATGAGGATGACAATGGTGAGTTTCCAATCTTGGACACTCAACCACAAAATCTAGGAGAAGCTGAGGTTCAATCACAAGAAAAAGTTACAGCACCATCCTCACAGGTAAGTTCAAGTCCCAAGAGTGCTCAAAGAAACATCACTCCTAATGCTTCTATCACCGTAAGTCCTGAACTAAAACCATCAGCAAGGGTGAAACTGAATCATCCAGTTCAACAGGTGATTGGAAGTGTTTCGGATCGAATGAAAACCCGAAGACAGATTTGCGATGAGGTATCACACATGTGTTATGTTTCTTTAATTGAACCTAAGAATATTAAAGAGGCCTTGCTAGATGATAGTTGGGTCAATGCTATGCATGAAGAATTAGGTCAATTTGAGCGTAACAAAGTTTGGACTCTAGTTCCCAGACCTAGAGACATGAATGTGATAAGTACCAAGTGGATCTTTAAAAATAAATCTGATGAGAATGGTACAGTTGTTAGGAACAAAGCTAGGTTGGTTGCTCAAGGCTACACACAAGTAGAGGGTGTTGACTATGATGAGACGTTTGCCTCAGTTGCACGTCTCGAATCTATTCGTATTTTGCTTGGTGTTGCATGCTTTCTTGGCTTTAAATTGTTTCAAATGGATGTGAAAAGTGCCTTTTTGAATGGGTACTTGAGAGAAGAGGCATATGTTGAGCAACCAAAAGGGTTTGAGGACCCTAAATGTCCTAATCATGTCTACAAGTTAGACAAGGCTTTGTATGGATTGAAACAAGCTCCTCGAGCTTGGTATGATAGGCTTACTACCTTTCTTCTTGACAATGATTTTCAAAGGGGCAGTGTGGATAAGACTCTATTTGTAAAACATACTAAGTCTCATATTCTTGTTGCTCAGATTTATGTTGATGATATTGTGTTTGGATCCACTGCTGATCATCTTGTGAAATATTTTTCGGATTGCATGACACATGAGTTTGAGATGAGCATGATGGGAGAGTTGTCTTATTTTTTGGGTCTTCAAATTAAACAGTCTCCTTCAGGTATATTTGTGTCTCAATCTAAGTATGCGAAAAATCTTGTGTCTAAGTTTGGTCTTGAGTCCTCCAAGCATGCACGCACTCCCATGAGCACCAGTCTTCACCTCTCCAAAGATTCCTCTGGTATTGATGTTGATCCTACCCTTTATAGGAGTATGATAGGGAGTCTTTTGTATCTCACAGCCAGTCGTCCTGATATTTCTTTCAGTGTCGGTGTTTGTGCTCGTTACCAAGCCAGTCCTAAAGAGTCTCACCTTCTTGCGGTAAAACGCATCATCAAGTATGTTAATGGGACCTTGGGGTATGGGGTTTGGTTTTCCACTGATACTACAGCCGAAATTACTGGTTTTTCTGATGCCGACTGGGCAGGGCGTACTGATGATAGGAAAAGTACCTCCGGGGGGTGTTTTTACCTTGGGAATAATTTGGTTTCTTGGCATAGTAAAAAGCAGAATGCCATCTCTCTTTCCACTGCTGAGGCTGAGTACATTGCTGCAGGGAGTTGTTGTGCACAAATGTTGTGGATGAAGCAAATGCTTCATGATTATGGAATAGAACAGAATACCCTCACTCTTTTTTGTGATAACACAAGTGCCATAAACATTTCAAAAAATCCAGTCCAACACTCTCGCACCAAACATATTGACATCCGTCATCATTTTATTCGAGAGTTAGTGGATGAAGGCCTTGTTGTTTTGGAACATATCCCTACTGAGCATCAAAAAGCTGACATTTTTACAAAACCCCTTGATCTTCTTCGATTTGAGTTTCTTATAAAGACCTTAGGTGTAATGCTCAGTAACTAGATTGTTTCCTGTGGTCGTGAGGTGAGTGTGAGTGGCTGACTTACTATTCTTAGATGTGTTAATCTCATTGTGATTGAGTCCTGGTATTTTTTGCATCAAAATATTAAATGAACACTGCTCATGTTTCTTGCAAGATTTGTTTTACATCTTAGTTCATAGCTCATTCTGAATGCCCATACTCATTTACTTCGTGATCTCATTATGTACACATTCTTGAGCTAAACTGTTGCAGGGGTTTCCGCATAAGTGATCAAAGTTCTCTATGGACCACTGACAGCGTTTCTTGTACTTTTGCGGAGAAATTGACCTATACTAGTATATCATGGGTGATGTTAAGTCTCTTAACCATCTACCGCCTTAGTTCACTTCCATGGTTTCTCCCTCAGTACATGATCTCCGGGCATTAGGAAAAGGCTACCTCAGAGGCACCAACCAGGCCATCATTTTGAATTCATACTTCTCTGGTTGGAATCCATACTCTTGAGCGTGCATGCCACCAGTGAGTGCCCACAAGAAAAAAAAAACTATAAATAAATAATAAAAAAAAAAAAAAAAAAACAGTGTCTGAGGGGGAGCTTCCGCATTTACTTAACAAATACCCCGTGATTCCTAGTGGTTTGACTTTTCTCTGTGATAGTCAGTTACTCGTGTCGGAGGCCCAGCCATCCGATCACTACTAGGATTAACTCTAGCTTTGTGGCTCTCAAGGATTGCACACACACACATTTTTTCATGAGCTCTCATGTGTGTTTTTGAGTTATGCATTCTCATGATGCGTGTGGCTTTGATTTAATACTATCTGTTTTGTTCATGAGCTGGTGTTTCATCTCTTTTCTCAAAATTTGCAGGACTCATAATTTGATGGATTTTTTTGTCTTTGTGGTTTAGTCTACACTTGTTCTTCTTGCTTGTTACAGGACTTTCTAGGTGTGTTTTGTTCTTAAAAAAAAAAAAAAAAAAAAAAAGGTTTTTTCCGCTCGAGCGGAATGTTTTACGCTCGAGCGCATTTTTCACTCTTGCAGCAGTTTGTTTGTGTTTTGGCAGTTCTGAGAGATGGATTTTTGAGCTCGAGCGGCCCTTTGCACGCTCGCGCGGGAGTCTGCTTGCATTGTTTTACGCTCGAGCGGGAATACGTACGCTCGAGCGGACCATTTTCATACTTAACTCCCTCTCTTGACTCTTCGAGTCATTTTTTTCTTCCTGTTTCATTCTCTCGCTCTAGGGTTTGTTTTGTGGCTGCATTATGGTCGATTTTCCCTCTCATCCTCCATCCTGCCTGCCGATTGGCTCTTTGGTAAGTTTTACCCTCTTTTATTTTCGTTGATTTTTGTTCTATTTGGTTATAGTGGGTGTTGGGTTTGTGATTTTGTGGGTTTTGTGTGTCGTTTTTGTGATTCTCTCTCTCCCACACTTTTTCCTCGTCCTATTGTCTGGTTTTTGTGTGTGTTTTCTTTATTGTGTCTGTGGTATTGGGGTTTATCTCTGTTGAGGTCACTGTGCGTGAGTATGGGTCTGGTCTTGAATACATTGCTTTGATTTTCTCATGCTTCATACTTATACTTTGCAATTTCTCTCATATTGGGTGTATTAGTAATGAGTTCTTTAATACCATGCTCTTCTTTGTTCATGCTTGATTTTTTGCATTGCACATTGAGGATTTCATGCCCTGTTTTTTTTTAATTTGATTATTGAACTAATGATTTGCTTTGGTTTTGTTTTGGTGTGGTTTGGGTTTTGGGTTTGTTGGTTTGTTGGGTGTTATAGTGTCTTTTTCGGCATGTCTACTCCTGCTCCTAAACGCCGAAAGGCCACCGTCTCTCACCCTACCTATAACCCTGTTAGGTTTCAGTCGGCCACCCAATCCAAGTCCTTCCACAAATCTTTTGTGACTCGCACAGTTCATTTAGAACGGAATGTTCAACCTGATACATTTGAGTCCATACAAATTCGTCCTTTGTTCGATCCTCTAGGTGGTGACCTTGTTTTATTGTTTTCTGGGCGTCAGAATCTCGATTGGGTTCGAGAATTCTATTGTAATATGGAGGGTATTCGTGATTATGAGCCATCTTTCACTACTTGGGTTCGGTCAAAATCCATTTCCGTCACCCCTGGTTTGATTCGCCAACTTCTTCAGATTGAGCAAGTCTTTCCCCAATACTATCCTTTCCCTGTTCCTGATCGTCCTACTTGTGACTTTGATGATGTGGCTTTGGAACTGTGTGGTATTGCCCGTCATTGGCCTAAAGGAGGTTTGATTAAACAGTTTGAACTTCTTCCAGAGTTCAGACTGCTTAATCTGATTGTCTGCTCCAATATCATTGTCACCACACACTCATCCGAGGTCAAACAAGACCAAGGATTCATTTTGTCCTGTATTGCCCGTCACCGGTCTATCGATCTCGTCTCCCTTATTATCAAAAAGATGATCGGTGCTCATGGGCATAAAAAGCTTGGCCTTCCCTACGGTTGCTTGATTAACCGAATTTTGTCTGACCTTGGGACCCCTATCCTAGAAGATGATGAGTTTGCCTCTCCTTCTCGCCCTTTTACCAAGAAAACTGTGTCTCAAAGTCGGGCTCATATTAAGGGGGAGTCATCCTGGGTTGGTCCTTCTGCAGGAGTTGCTGCTGGTCTTGCTGAAGAAGCCGAGTTTGATGCCACCGCAGCTGGTGATGATGCTGAGGCTCCTGTTCCCCCTCCGGATCTTCCTGCTCTGTTTCAGCAGTTCGCGGAGACCATGATTAGACGCTTGGATTTTTTGGATGCTCGCTTCGATGCCTTTGATGGTCGTCTTGGTCAGATTGAGCAGACTCTCACCCATCTCGCCCGTCTCATTCAGTCTCCACGGCCATCCGATGCTTGATTTCTGATCCCTGGCCAAAAAGGGGGAGTGATGTTGTGTGGGTACAGTTGGGTACATTTTTTTTGGTACAGTTGTTCTCTAGTTATCCTTCCTTGGTACAGTTGGATGGATTTTATATAGTTTTCTTTTTGGTTATATTTTGGATATATGTTTATGGATGGATGGATATATGTTTATGGATAGATGGATACTGGTTTGGTTATGATTGGCTTAATGGTTTATTATTTAATCCAGTTTCACCTGTTTTTGGTTGGCTTGTGTTTGGGTGTTCTTTTTCAGGCTCATAGAACACGCGCATAAGTGGATGAAGTTGAATGAATGAATTCTTTCTCAAGTTGTGTGTTTTCGGGTTTTAAAAGAATGTTTTGTTTATTTGTTTTGAAACTTTTATAGTGCGTGTGTGTAAGGAACAATGGTTAGAAAGGTTTTGTCCGAGAATTGACAAAGGGGGAGATTGTTAGGTCCCTTTGTTGTCAAATCCGGAGACAAAACATTGTGTTGATTCAAATGTAATTTTTTGTGTTTTTGTTCTGTCCGCTCGAGCGGAGATTTGTGAGCTCGAGCGTAGATTAGCAGGTCTTAGTATTTTGTCAGGGCAAGCAAAAAATACTGGTGGGTGTGATTTTACGCTCGAGCGGATTCTACTACGCTCGAGCGCATCTCAGTTTGTTCGCACGCAGTTTTTGGTCAGTTCGCTCGAGCGGGCAGTGTTGAGCTCGAGCGGAGATCGCGGATCCAGATTCCTATTTAAAGCTGCTAAGGATGTTTTTTTGAAGTAGTTTTCCTAGATCTGATCTACAAGCACTAGGGTTGTGTTTAAAGTTTTCTTTGGAGATTCTTCATAGTTTTCCTTGATGTTCTTGAGAGAGTTCTGAACTTATGCATTGAGATTCATACATCAAGGAGGTTGCTTCTTAATTTTCAAGTAAGTTCTCTTCGGTGGATTCCGAAGATTAAAACGTAGAATCCAAAAGGCGTTTGATTCTACGCAGTCATTAATTCGACAAGTGAAGTTGTGGTGTGGAATTAACTTCAGGATCAATTCCGTGACGAAGGCGTGGTGAAAGAATTACAGAAGATTCAGAGACAAATTGACTGGGTTGGGTAATTTGTATGGTATCTTTGTAATCTTTTCGTTCTTCAGTAGTGGATTGATAGTGGCGGTTTGCCCGTGGTTTTTGATTACAATTGAAGGCTCTTCAATTGTGGTTTTTTCCACGTAAAAAATCGTTTGTGTCGATTTATTGTTTATTCTAAAAAACAAACAAACTAAAATCACTCTCGTAAGTGTTTGATGATTTTAGGTTGAGTGTTTTGAATTAATTGGGATTTGGAATAAGTTAATCTTGATCTAATCACAAATCACGTAGGATTTTCAACAATGATTTGTCATTTTTTTATTATTTAATTATGAGTTAAAATGGTGAGTGTTTTTTCTTTATTTATTTAGAGACGTTCATGGGGCGGAGAAGGAAGGGTTATTTATATAATTTTCAACCCTTTCCCTTTTCTTTTTCTTTTTATTTTTTATTTTTTATTTTTTATTTTTTATTTTTTATTCTACTTACACCACTAGTTATCTCTTTACACCCTCTATGTGAGAGATATATATTTTTTTTCAATTTTACCCATGTGTGAAATTACCTTTAAAGATAAAAAACTAAAATTAAATATATTTTATTATATCTTTACACCCGTTGCTCTTCTTCCCTTTTCAATTTTTCTTCCTTGCTACACATCTTTTTTCAAAAAATAAGAATCATAGTGTTTTGATCATAGAATAAAGCAATGAATGAAGAAACGGTGGTGAAAAATCATAAAAAAAGTGAAATGGTGGGTTTTTTATTTATTTAGTAGGTTTTTGTTTCGTTTTTTGAAAGAGTTCTTCGATTTTTGTTCGGTGTGTCAAAATCGAACAAAATAAAATAGTCTGGAATCACATTGTCGAACAAAAAATATATATTCGGTACCTACTGTCGAATAAAAGATACATTTTCAATAACCCAAAGCCGGATGTTTTTAATTTGTTCGGTTACTTATTACCGTGCATTTTCAGTTTCATTTTGTTTATATATATATATATATATATATATATATATATATATATATATATTTTGTGTTTTTGCTTGAAATGATTATGTTTCTACTCATTACAACAATACAAGTATAATCATCCAGTTATTGAACATCTTGAAGGGCACTCATTTGTTGGTAAATTATCTGAGGAGGAAAAATCCTTATTAATTAACATGTCAAAGAGCATGATAAGACCAAAAAAGATATTGATTACATTAAAATGAAAAGATGTCTTTAAAGCGACAATAATGAAGACAATCTACAAGTGACAAGTGGCTGGACAAATTTATTTTAGTTTGGCAACATAATACTGAAGTAATCTAATTTGTATAGTAATGTATCACTAAATAGGTACTTCACAAATGGGCTCTAACTAATTTCTTATTAAGTAAAGTAAAATCATCCAATTGAATGACAACAATTGATTGAAAAAAATTAGTTTGCTGGTAACATAACACTGGAATAATTTAAATTTTTAAGCATTGTATTACCAAAAACTATCGGTGTAAGAGACAAAATTGAAAGGGTTTTGAAGAATTTTTAATTTAGTATTAGTTTTAATAATATAATGAATGTAATGAGAATCACATTTTTTTTTTTTAGTAATGTAATGAGATAGAAGGTGAAAAAAAATAAACTAGTGGTATAAATAGAATCATTTTGTCTTTTTTTTTTTTTTATTTTTTTTTTTTTACACCGAATAAAATGGTCGGTGCTTGTCGGCCTTACAAATCTAGCACACGTAACACACCTCCCCTAATTTGAATACAAGTTGAAGTTGTAAAGGCCAGGGATTTGTAGAAAATGCCTAAATTCTTCAACACACAACCAACGGGAGGACCACCTTAAAAAAGTACTCACTTTGAATAAGAATATGAATATATATATATATATATCATCTCTCTTTTTCAATTTTAACCTTTTTCTTTTAATTGATTTATTATCCCTCCATCACTTAACCTACTGACATGAGAGTGGCTATTTATTATTTATATTTTTAATGCATTTTCACATATTGCTTTTTGGACATTATTTAATATTGAAATTTATGTAATAACTGTTTTGAAATTGGTATAACAGTTCAAAACAAAAAAATTGATTCCAAGAAAATTATTTCTACATGCACCCTACAATTTTTTCTTATTTATAGATCACGCTTGATTTGTGGGCAAAATTAAAATTTTCTTACTTATAGATCACGTTTGATTTGTGGACAAAATTAGATGAGATAAATTATTTCAAGATTATAATGTCAATAAATTTTTTTATCCCTGTATCAGTTGTTCTATTCCACCCCTCATTGGGACAAACTATGTTATTCCATATAGAGAGATGTTATCATCGAATTTTTATCACCACTTACATGAATATTCATGCTCAGTCCTCTTATTTAGAGATAATTATTAATGAGTTAAAAAAAAATAATATTTTATCGCTTACTCAAGTGACACAAAACAATGAGAAAAATAAATGATATATACAGGGACGGAATCAGAATTTCATTACTAGAATATACATAAGTATACATATAAATAATATGATATATAAATTATATCTATACACATAAAAAAAAAATTCAAATACCATAGAATCAATTTTTAATAGGATGAAAAACTTTTTTTTTTGTATAAAATAAAAAGAGAATGCAATATGAGATAAAAATGAGATATGCTGTTTTTATAAAATGAGATATATATTTTTAATATGCCATGACAAATCATATTTTTCATAAAAACAGGGGGTCATGATCCCCCATAATCTTCTCTTAGTTCCGTTCCTGGATATGCACCAGTCCTCTTTCATATATATACAAAATGAAAACCTTCATTATGAATAAAAAAGTTTAAACAAAATATAAGATTATTTAAGCCATTCCTGCCTCTCTTATCTTTGAATCAAACTAGTGAATCAAACTTGACCAATAAAATTCAAAGGTGTCAATGCATAAGGTGAGAAAAATAAATGCGTGTATTTAGATGCTCAACTGATAGAGGCACTAGTTTCTCATGTCCCTTTGTATTATTCATTCTCTTTTTCTTTTTTGTTTTTGCAAAAAAGAAATCACTTTATTCCTTTATTCGTTTTTTTTTTTTTTTTTTTTGGGGGGGGGGGTTAGGTTTTACAATGTTCTTGAACCTTCTCTTTTGTGATTGGGTTGTAAAATGGCTGAAAAAACAATGTTTGGGATATTAAAATTTTTATTGAAGGTAAATTTTTTTGGGACTTTTAGTATTTTTGGGGTTGAAAACAAGTCAAGTTAAATGAATGTATTTAGAGATTTGATAAATAAAAAACAAAAATAAATAAAAAGGTTAGGAGGAGCATGGACACATCTTGTTTAACATAAATTACATTATAGAATAAAAGTCCCTTGTTAGATTTGTTTTAGAATAAATTTATAGTTATTAAATTATGGGCAAAAAAAAAAGAGAAAGAAAAGAAAAAAATTGAGATAGAAAATTTTTAGAACAGAAAAAAATTCAGAAAAAAAAAAATTTAGAATAAGAAAAAAATAAAGATTTAGATTAAAACTTTGGAAAATTTACGTGTAGGTCTTAATAGGTGGATTTATTGTCCAATAAGTTCTATAATAATTAATAGTATTTTTCATCAAAACTATTAAAAAATTTCACTAATTGTTAATTTTCGGCGACAATTTGAAAATTTTTACAAAAAATGTCACTGATTATAAATTTTAGCGACAGTTTAAAAAAATCGTCGCAAAAGAAAAAATCATGAATTACCAAATTTCAATAATAGTTTAAAAAATTTGTCACGAAAAAAGTCACTAATTGTAAGTTTTAGAACAATTCATAAAAATCATGACAAAAAAAATATTAATTGTCAATTTTTAACGATATATGCAAAAAAATCATGATAAAATATTATTTTTAACAATAATTTTATTAAAACTTATTTTTAATAAAATTTAATAAAAATCAAGTTTAATTATTAAAAGCTATTAATAATTTAACTTTAAATTTTCGTGCTTATGCGTATCTTTGAAAGCTTTTCTCACGGAAGTGCGTGGGAATTGGTTATTGGCCCGCGTGGTAGTTGGTGCAACGTAGCCGTGACTGTGAGCGAGGTAGTTGGAGCCAACCGTTATAGTTTTTTCTTGTAGTGTAGCAGTCAACGTACTTGGTCAGACTAAAAACGACAAAGCAAGAAGCTGGGTTTGGTGTTGCCTTGTGAAGTCTGTCGGATTATTTTGAATTTATTTTGAATCAAGTTTAATTATTTTGAATTTATTCTTAATCGGAATGGGTAGTTAAGATTTAATTTATATAATATAAATTTTATGTGTAAAATAAATTTAAATTATAAAGTGATAATTTTAAGTAATTTCTAGATAACTAAGTATGAGTTTATATTGAAACTATTTCGCTAATTTAATTCGTTTATATCATAGAGTTTGTTGAATAAATTATTTATGAGCAAACAAGTTAATTGGATGTGTAACTTATAATAAGATCATATTTATGTTTAAAAAAATAAACAATAAACATAACTTTTATTATTTTTTATAAAACAATTAAAGTCTAATTATGGGATTACATGTATTTGATAGTTATAATATAAAATAATTTATATCATGAAAATAAATTTGGGAAAAATCCATTGGGGTAGACAAGACTCACCCAATGGCTCGTATGGGAAGTTAGGTTTAGACTAAAAAATAGTTAATAAAAATAAAATAAGTTAAAATAATTAATAAAATAAAATATCATATTTAAATAATAATTATTTTACTTTTTTTATAATTATCAAATTAACTAAAAAATCAATTATCATTTTAAATATAACTTCTTTAGGCTTGTTTGATAAGCGATTTTTTTAGCAAAAAAGTCAAAAAGTCTTTAAAAAAATTAAAAAGCCAACAACTCATGTCAAAAAGTCAAAAATTCTCTTTTTTCTCTACTTTTTGCACATCTTTTCGTAAAAATCTAAAAAATTATCCCAAACATATTAGTTTTTTTTAGCTCATATTTTAGTCAAATAATCAAATCATTACTAAATTAACATGTTCCCAAACGAGATTTAAAATAATTAAAAAGTTAAAAAATCAACTAAAATAATATATTTCTCAACAGTACCTATGTCTAGAGCAAATAGGTCCGGTTAATGATATTGCTTAAGCTGTAAATAATGAATATAAAATACATTTATAATTTTAATATATTTTTATATATTTCAATATATATTTTTTTAATAGTATTAAAATTGTTTTTTTAAACATTTTTTAAAAGAAAATAGTTTGATAGCTTCCACATGCCATCAAATTTAACTCCCATGTGCCAACTTTTATTTCTTTCTTTTTTGGGGAGAAAATATTGGATCTGAATGGGTCTTCGCCACGACACGTGGCGAGGTCGGCGGGGCCACCGACCCGTAGTTTAATATACGAAACGAAATTAGTGCAATGAAAGACGCAACGGTTGATGAAAGTTCCCCACCATAAAGGTTTACTTGTTTAGGATATGCCATATAAGTATTTTTTTTGATTTTTTTAGTTAAAGGAATAGAAAGAAAAAAAAAACGTATATTTGAGATAATATTTTAAATTTTTATGAAAATATATGTAATAAAATATTATAATAAAATTAAAATGATAATTTTATCTTTTTATTTTTTGACTTTTTGAATAGTTGAATTCAAAGGATAAAATAATAATTTTGTCCTAATGACTTTTCTCACCAGCTACCTTTGAATAGTATAGATTTTTTAACTTTTTTATTTTTTTAATTTATCCCAAACAAGGCCTTAATTAATTTAGTATATATATTTAATTAAATATTATAATAATAGTAATTATATTTTAAATTAAAATAATTATAATGGATATCCACCAACACTCATAATATTATATTAAAATATTTTTTGTACATATCTTTTAAAAATAAAAAAATCTCAATACATACTTTTTGAGTAAAAAAAAAAAAAAAACTAATTTCTAAATTTTTTCAATGTTCTCACTTTACTTGTTACACACTTTGTACATATTTTTTTTTCATCCAATTTTTTTTTCCCTTTTGTGGTTTTCAGTCAAACAACCAGTGCCAAATTATTACATTATATTTGGACATTAACTACCAAAATTTTTATTTTTATTTTTTTTTCAGAACAAATTTATCAAACTAAATACTTTTATTCGGAAGTTAAGTTTTGAATTAAGGCCCCGTTTGGGGACTTACTTTTTTAGCCAATTAGCCAAAAAGTTACTAAATTAGCCAAAAAGCCAACAACTCATACCAAAAAGTCAAAGATTCTCTTTTCTCTCTACTTTTTGCACATCTTTTCGTAATTAGCCAAAAAGTCATCCCAAACATATAAGTTTTTTTTACTTACCTTTTTAGCCAAATAGCCAAAAAGTTACTAAATTAGCCTGTTCCCAAACGAAGCCTAAATGTATATATAATTTCAGAAAATCAATGCGAAAATCCTCAAATCAAAAAAATAATAAAATTTTAAAAAAAAAAAAAAACTTAGGATTTTATGGCAATGGAGTGCATAGAGATCTGAAAGTGATACATGCAATAACAAAATGGAAAGATGCCTCATTTTCAACAATAATTTGAAGGGTTTTCAATGGTATTTTCAATGAAGGTTCAATAAGGTCTTCATGCTCCGTTTGGGAAGAGCTAAACATGACTTTTTTGGCTATTTTAGCGACAAAAGACAAAATAAGTTATTTTAGTCACAAAAAATAAAATATCACATCCTACCCATAATCATTACACTCTTCTCTTACAAAAAAAACCAAAAAGTTAAAAAGCCCTTCATAAACCAAACTTTTTAGCCCAGGCTAAAATAGCCAAAAAAGCCAACCCACTTCCCAAACGGAGGCTCAATGGAGGATTTTGTCTTCACTTCACTTCAATTTACATGTGATCTTGAATGGTCTTCACATGGGTTTACAAATCTAGAAGTAGGATCACTCAACAAGTGTATGGAAATGAGGGTTGAGTAGTGTGTGTACAATGGTTATTAGTGAATGATACAATTGTAACTTTTAGTGTGTAAATTGAGAAAATTAATTAATAATTAAATTAACAAGTGTGTGTACTGAGAGAAAATATGCACTAAGATAATTAAATATATGGAAATAGAATTTCCCCACCTCAAAGCCTGTAAAAAGGGTAAATTATAGATACACCTTAATTTGCTTTTAAAAATTTTAATTTTATAATAAATAATTATTTTATTAATAAATTATTAAATTAATTAATAGTTTTTAGGAAAAATTTATTATACACATTTATATATCATACATACTTTTAGTTATGCTATTTTCTTCTTTAATTATGATATTATTTTGAGATATTTGGTTATGACATTTTTGGGTTTGATTATGACGACTTCTTTTTTTTCTTTTTCTTTTTTGAGTTATGACTCAAAAAATATATAATTATATATTTTTTTTCTGTAGTTATAAGGTGCATTTGAGTGTGTACCAGTCTTTTCCTAATTTTTAATGATATTAAAAATTTATTTTAATTAATAATTCAAGTAATTTTATTATCGTATAAGAGATTAGTTAGTAATTTTATTTTTTTAGTTAATTATATAAAAGATTCTAGTAAGGATATATTTATAATTTTTTAAAACATAAGAGACAATCCATATTTTAAGTAAATTTCAAAAAATATATTTATAATTTATCTTTAAAATAATAATAATATTACTTTTATTTAAGTTTATTTATTTATTTATTAAAGCTGTTTGACATGGGGATCCGGATCAAAATTTGCGATACAATAAAATATGAGTAATATTACAATGGTAATATATTTCTATAATTTTATTTTATTATTTTATATACTAATATTACAATGGTAATATATTTCTATAATTTTATTTTATTATTTTATATACTGATTTAGTTGTTAATAATGTATTAAAGTATACATTAGTGATGAGGCATTATGTTATCCACGCTAAGTCCAATATTTACGAGACAATTGGGATGACCTAAATAAATGTACTTTTTGTCTTTTTATGAAAAGATGTACAAAAAAGTAGAGAGGTGATGTGATGGAAAAAAGATAAAAAGATAAAAAAATGGGTTATTTGAGGTATGCCAAACTTGGCCTTACTTTATATATTAATATTGATAATAATAAATAAAAAAAAAAGAGGCTAAGTGGACTGAAATGGTTAACAAAATTGATTATGTGAACCAATTATAGCAAAGCTCTTTTTATTTTTTTTAATAGATCTTGTAATATTAGGTTTGATACTTTTTAAATAAGTTCATGAAATAATGTAATTATGCCTGTGAGATGCCATTAAGTTGATAACCAAATAAAATTTTATTTTATTTATTTATTTTGATAATTTTTCTTTTTCTTTTTCTTTTTCTTTTGGATTGAGAAGTTATAACCAAATTTAATTACTCTTAACATTGCTGCAATATATATTTTTTATTTTGTACCGAAAATTGAAACATTTGCATTGTTGAATCTTTTATCACATTTTTTTTTTCTTTTGTAGATGCCCAAAATACCTTTAAGGTAGGATCTTTACGATCCATCCTTACAAGTCAAACTGGGAGAACTAGTCAATCCACTTAAACCGTTGAATTTTTACTTAACTAGTAGAGAATTCGAATCCTAATCACTAAGAAGCAAACTCATTTGCTAATTAAAATGACTAGTGGTCTTTTATCACATGTTAGTGGTGAATTTTATATTAAGCCTTCGTTTAGGATATGGGTTGGTTTTTTAACTATTTTAGCCTTAGGTTAAAAAGCCTCGTTTGGGATAGATTTTTTTATTTTTTTGACTTTTGTGAGAGAAGAAATGGCATAATTATGGTTTGGATATGACATTTTGTCTTATTGAATTAAAAAATCTATTTTATTTTTTTATGACTAAAATAATCCCAACCCAACCCAACCCAACCCAACCCTACCCAAAGCTTCACGCCAAACAAACCCTCAAGCCAAATATTCTATTGGAATGTACCATTTGACATAAAAGCACCAACCAACAAAACATTGTATTAATAATCGCTACAAACGATAAACAAATTTTCTCTCCACTATTGGAATTTTTCTTCTTTCTAAATTGATTATTGAATATTGTGTCTGGTTCTACTTGAGTAGTATGGAATTCGAACCCTTATGATCCATCTTTACAAGCTAAATTAAGAGAAACTAATCAATTCACCTAAACTGTTAAACTTCTATTTTAAGTAGTGGAGAATTCGAATCCTGAGCAGTGAAAAGAGGAGCAAACTATCTTACTAATTAGGATGACCTACTAATAGTCTTTTATCACATGTTGTGTTCCTTAGTGGTGGATTTTACATTAACTAGGCCAAATATTCTATTGGTATGTACCATTTGACATAAAAGCACCGACCAACATAACATTGTATTAATAATCACTTCAAACAATAAACAAATTTTCCCTTCACTATTGGAATTTTTATTCTTTCTAAATTTATTATTGAATATTGTGGCTGGATTTTGAATTTGTGAAGTAATTTATGTAGGCCTTATTTGGATTGTTTATCTCCTTCTCATCGCATCATTTGTCCTATAATATTCTGTGATTTGATTTTGTTTGTAACAACAACATAATAATGATATGAAATTAAAAGATGAGATTGAAAATTAAAACAAAATATTTAAATAAAACATAAGTATTTTTTTCTTAGAGGAGTTAAAAGATAAAATACAAAATAGAGGAATAAGAAAAAAGATTTGCTTTTAATACTTAGGGATGAATACGCTAGAAGACTCAAAAAACAGAGTATGTTTTGCAACACCTAGGTAGTGTTTGGTTCCCCGGATAAAGTGGAATAGAAACATAATTTCATATAAAATATCATTCCTATGTTTGGTTTGGCTAAAAGATGATGAAAAATGTGTGAAAGATAAAATTCTCATTCACCATTATAAGGGAATAATCATTCTATATGAGAGCCAAATGAATGGTCATTTCACTATATTTCATCTTATTCTAGTGAACCAAATAGAGCATTATTTCTTTGTTTTTTAATTATTTTTTTTTTCTACTTATATATTTTTAAATATTAATTTAACTTTGAAAATTTATTTGTTTCATCAAAAAATTTATATAATTTAATAATTAAAAATATAAAACAAATAACTTAAGTAACAAGGAATCCATGGACCATGTTATCAATAGGTCTCATTGTTGATAAGCCACCAACGATTCCTCGCAGCACTATAGAGCCTAAGATACTGCAAGTGGAGGATTCTTGGTTCCATGGACTCAAATGGGATGTTGTTTATGATGTGAGCGAATATACATTCGGACCACTGTTATAGGTCCCACCTTATAATGGTCTTGTTTGGTAAATGTTTTTTTTTTTTTTTACAAAAAAAATAAAATAGGCTAAAATAACTAATAAGAGAAAATGTCACATCAAATTCATAGTCATTTCACTTTTTTCTCTCACAAATATCACATCCAACTACAAAAAAAATTCAACAATCTTTTCAAACACAAATTTTTTTATCCTATTAAAATAGTCAAAAATTAAAATAGCTTACTAAAATAGTCAACTTTCCAACCGAGGCCAAAGAATATCAATTAATTAAAATCATATGATTTCATCATATTCTTTAAAAAAATGATTTATAAATATAATTTTAAGAATATACTGTAAATTTAATATGATAAAATAATGTGTTTTTACGTTATTAAATTAATGTGATTTTTCATTGATTATATACACAAACATTTAAAAAATATATGAAACAAAACTGATTGAAATAAGGCATATGATGGATTTACTGACTTAGATTGAACTGTCCAGTCTAAATCAACAATATCAGAAGTTCAACTCAATTAAAAAATAAAGAAATGAATTGTATTTTCAAGGATGTTCTAGATGCATTGACAATATTTTTTTTTTACTTTTCATTTTCACTAAATTTATAATGAATTAGTTAATGAGGTAAAAATATATGAATTTAAATGAGAATAATAAAATAATATTGGCTTAAAAATTGAGGGATTTGGTGGTGTTTGGGAAGAATTTTATTGTGTTTTTTCTCATTTTTTTTTACTAAAAGACAAAAATTTTGCAAAATCAAAAAAAATACATTCAAATAAAATATCAAATCCAACCCCATAATCATTTTACTTTTTCTCTCATAAATATCACATCCAACCACAAAAAAAAAAATCCAACTATCTTTCCAAACACAAAAAAAAAAAAAATTCAATAATATCCTACATTTAAAAAAATCTACATAAAAACTCACTTTCCAAACACCATCTTTGTGCAAAAAAAAATCCCCATCTCTCTCGTAGCTTAAGATGTAACACATGTCACCATAATCCTGGAGGCATAAAAGAATCGATGTCTCCATGGTGGTGAAGAACCTTCTTTTTGAAAAAGGAATATGGAGAATCCTATAAAAAAAAATTAGAAATTTAAAAAAAATTATTACATTTTTTATCAAATATATCAGTGTGAGATCTATATAAAACTCATATGGTGTTAATTTTGTGCCTATATAAAACTTTTAATAAAATTTTTAAGATCTCTACCCTTGGTTGAATCATATAATTTATCAATACAAGAAGAGTGGCACTTTCACTAGGTAGACCCACCGACGACCCATCTCAACTTTCTTTGAACCTTCCAACTCCATCTCTTCATTTTTTGCCTATAAATTTGAAATTGCCAAATGTCTCACCGTTAACAAACCAGATAAACCTTCCAAAAATATCAACAACAAAAAAAAAAAAAGGCAAAAAAGTATTTCATTTCATCAAGATCACCACTACCAAAGAATCTTCACAGCGATTCCGCATTTAATTTTCTATATAAACACCCTCACTTGGGTTCTTTGCTTCTCACTCTCAGCAACAAAGCCTCTATTTCTCTCTCTCTCTAGCTCTCTATATAGTAAACATTCATTTTGTTTCTTTCATTATCATCAATGGCTCCGAGTTTGAACAAAGCCGGCTCTGATTTAATGGAGCTCGTCGACGGCTATACCGGGTCGTTAATCACATTGGAAGGGTCAAATTTTAAGGCCAATGGCCACGTCATTCTCACCGATGTTCCATCGAACATCGTAGCTTTTCCTTCGCCTTACGGCTCGGCTGAGAAGCCGACTAAAACCACAGCAGGCAGCTTTGTCGGCTTCCATTCAGCGGAGCCAAAAAGCCGGCATATTGTGCCGGTCGGCAAGCTTAAGGGGATACGCTTCATGAGCATTTTCCGGTTCAAGGTCTGGTGGACCACCCACTGGATCGGATCCAATGGCGGCGACCTCGAAAACGAAACCCAAATGGTGGTTCTAGACCGGTCTGATGCGGGCCGGCCTTACGTCATCCTCCTCCCTCTGATTGAGGGTCCGTTCCGGGCATGTCTCGAGCCCGGAAACGACGACAACGTCAGCATTTGCATGGAAAGCGGGTCGACGAAGGTCTCTGAATCTTCGTTTCGGGCTGCGCTTTACATGCATGTTGGCGACGACCCATACAGTCTCGTAAAAGACGCCATTAAAGTTGCCAGAGCTCACCTCGGGACTTTCAAGCTTTTAAAAGAGAAGACTCCACCGGGAATCGTCGACAAATTCGGTTGGTGCACGTGGGACGCATTTTACCTTACGGTGCACCCTCACGGCGTTTGGGACGGCGTGAAGGGGCTCGTGGAGGGCGGGTGCCCACCCGGGCTTGTGCTCATCGACGACGGGTGGCAATCCATATCCCATGACGACGACCCGATTACCCAAGAAGGCATGAATCGGACCTCCGCCGGTGAGCAAATGCCATGCAGGCTCATAAAATTCAAAGAGAATTACAAATTCAGAGATTATCAGAGCCTGAAAAATTCAATTTCGGGCTCTGCTGCCCCTAAAGGCATGGGTGCCTTTATTAAGGACCTGAAGGAGGAATTTAAGAGTGTCGACTACGTGTATGTATGGCACGCACTGTGCGGATATTGGGGCGGGATTAGACCTGATATTCCCGGATTACCCGAATCCAAGGTTGTGGAGCCTAAGTTGTCACCTGGGTTACAGAAGACAATGGAAGATTTAGCTGTGGATAAGATTGTGAACAATGGAGTTGGATTGGTCCCACCTGAGATGGTTGAACAGATGTACGAGGGTTTACACTCGCACTTGGAGTCGGTTGGCATTGATGGAGTCAAAGTCGACGTTATCCATGTGAGTTCTCGAAACAAGCCCAGTTTGTCAAATGACTTTTTGTCCCTTTTTTTTTTTTTTTTTTTGGTTAAAATTCATTAAAAAAATAAAATAAAATAAGTTAAAATAATTAATAAAATAAAATATCATATTAAATATGTAATTTTTTTTCTTACAAACATTTTGTCCAATTATAAAAAAAAATTAACCATCTATTTAGACACAAAAATTTTAATTTCTTAAAATAATTAAAAACTAAAACAACCTCTTCAAATAACCAACTTCCGACTAATTACTTGCTTGAAGAAAACGAGACGTTTTGGTTAGTTTTAAAGTGTGGTTTAGTTTCGGACACGCTAAATCATTCGTCGCGTCAATACACGCAAGGTGTCCCAAAGAGGAAATAGGAGGGAAAGTCCTCGTTTGGATCGGAGAGGCATGGTAGAGGTCCTATTTGGATAATTGTAATTATTTATTTTTTATTTTTTTAAAAAAATTGTTTTGGTGATTATAATATTTTTAGTTTATTACATTTGTTACTAAAAAAATAAAAGATAAATATGATAAAATAAAAATGTTACGGTTATAGAATTGATTTAATTTTTCATGATATATATATATATATAAAGTCTTAAAATATGAATGATTCAATTCATCAAAATGAGACCCTAAAAATATATTTCCAATCTAGATTTGGACTGGACAAAAGCCTCTCAGAGAGTAAAGTATATTTAATTTTATTTTCTTCTACCATTGATCTTCATCTTCTTTGTTTACTGTATTTTTTTTTTTTTAAGATAGGATTTGTTTACTGTATTGAAAGAGGGTTTTCAACTTTAAGACTTCTTTTGCAATTTATTTATTTTTGTTAAATTGATCTTAGTGCTTCCTTACTTCAAAAGAAAGAAAAAGAAAAGCGAACCTAAGGAAAAAAACAAATAATATCCTTCTATATTGTGAAAGGGTTTTGATTGTCTAATCCCTGATATAATTAAACAGAGTAATGATATACTATTTTGGAAAGATAGTTAAAAGTTATTTTTTAGTTTTTAATTTATTTTGGGTTATATCATCTCTTAAATTTTTTATACGTTTTTTCAAAAAAATTAAAAAACTAACTTTTAACCATCTTTGCAAAACAACTCTTAATAATAAATATTTTATTGCGTCATTTTTGTGATACTTTTTGTATAATTTTTTCTATATGAATACAATTTTTATTTTCTTACATGTTTACATATTGGGATTTGGGACAGTTGCTGGAGATGTTGAGTGAGGAGTATGGGGGAAGAGTGGAGCTAGCAAAAGCATACTACAAAGCATTGACATCTTCAGTGAGGAAGCACTTCAAAGGCAATGGCGTTATTGCTAGTATGGAGCACTGCAACGACTTCATGTTCCTTGGAACCGAGGCCATTGCTCTTGGTCGTGTCGGTATGTATTATATTAAAATCACACCCCCCATATACATTCCATATATCGCCTTTATCTCTATTTTACTAGAGAAATAAATATTATTACATATCATTCACATAATAAATAAATAAAACAAAACCAATATTCTAAAAATATTAGATGGAAAATAGCAGTGAAAATCCTTCAATAGCAAATATATTTTCATTTATATTTATTCATTAATAATCAAATGTTCATCATGATATATACTTCATATTTATAAATGAAATCTTTTTTGTATAAAAAATCAGTATATATATATTTGCATATATATGTACTTGTTCAATTTCATTATTTGAGTTTAAAAGATAACTTATAATAATTTTTCAGATAAAGTGGGTCCCTAAGTAGTTGGTCTGTAACCGTATGATTATTATTATTATTTTTCTTAGAACGGAACCATATTAGTTGAGGAGAGGAAGTAAATGACATCATCTAAATTTAATAGAAATGATACAGATTTTTTTTTTTTTTTTTTAAGTAATGCTATAGACTCCAAAGAAATAACCAATCATATTGTCACCTAAGATTAATAGGTCCCACCACTAAACAATTTTCCTTCTCTCACAACCTTTTCAACTTCCTGCTTAACATTCAAAACTTAGAAGTTTAAAATTGTTTTTATTCAAAGTCAGGTAAATAAGTCTGATTGTTCTCTCTCTCTCCCCTTGTTGATCTCTCCATCTTCTATCACCATTGTTGACCGGCACAACCAACGACCACCGGTGTTAATGCCATGCTTTAGTCATAGTGTGGGCAGAACCACTTCACACGAGCTCTATCACAGTGCAACTCTTCGTGCTCTCTCTCTATCAATTTTTTATGAAAATCATTAAACTGGCAACGTTTTTTGAAGGAATTTCGCATTCTTGCATCAATTTTGCTAGAATTCAATGTGAAAAACATAGATAGTTCCTTCATTTGTTACTAAATTCAACAAAAATAATAGAAAAAGGTAATGGAAAAATACTTTTAGAAACAAAGCATCAAATTTTGGTCTACAAATTTGCTCTCCTCATTCTGTCGTGTAGTGATCTGCATTTTCTTAGAGACTGAGCATAGGTTAATTGGAGTAGTAATGTTAGGAATCTCAAATAATTTATCAAATATTTTACCAAATCTCTTATAGGCGTGGGATCTACACACGTGTAAATTTGTGTGTAACAAAAATTTGATAAAATATTTAATAAATTATTTAAAATTATAGCATTACTCCTTTCCAAAACACTACTCAATCTATTTAAATCATTGTAAATGACCACCACGTATATATACAGCTATATATCCCTGAATCAGAACGTGTACGTGTAGTAATTAATTAATTCAAAATCTTATGCTTTGATTGTTGCAAAAATCGTGGTGGACTTGTGTGGGTCCCCACGAACCTGGTGATATTCCACAATCTTTTAGGCAAGCTTGCAAGAGGAAGTAATTAGCAGCACTTAAAGAAGAATCGGGCTTATACTCTTATTTTAATGGCTAACGGTTTGAATTATTTATTTTTTAAATATTAATGTATTATTTTTTTTTTTTGAAAATTTATTTCGATCCAATAAGTATAATCAGATAATTTTAATATTTTTATTTTCTTAAGAAAAAATGGCATATTTAATGAAAAATATATTGAAGTTGTGTGTCTAGGCTTATCATATTAATATTTTTTTAATAAATGAATTGTACATAAATATTAAAAATATAAATAGTTCAAATTGTTGAAATGAGATTTGTAATGCCTAATAACCTAAAACTGTATTGTCCAATTGGCCTGAAGGATTGGAGACAAACCCATGACTTATAAAAATATATATGAAGTATAGGGGTGTAAATTTGGTCCTACTTGGCTTCGGCTAGAAAATTAGGCCTAAATTTAGGGGGTATTTGGGCCTGGGGCAGGCCGATAGGCTTATGCTCGAGCTTGGATAAGGCTTGAACATTTTTTTATTTCTATTTTTTTCACCAAAAGTTTATTTTTTTTCTCACAAAAAATAACACTGGGCCTCAGGTCAAGCTTGAGTAGATCTTGATCGGGCTGATGAGCCAAGGACACGGGTCGGGCCAAGCTTCAAACTAATGGCCCCAACTTAGACCTAGGGTTCCACGCTCGGCTTGGGCCTAATTTGGTCGAGTCTATCCCAAACTGTAGGCTATTTTTACACTCATTGAAGTAGCTACTCTAATTCAAAAGTTAAACTAAAATTTTAAATTTGATGTGACTATCTATTAAAACATCAAAGACCAACTCTTTCTTTTTCATTATTAGTCAATCATCTATTTTTACAAATTACTAATCTTAAAAATAAATTTACAAACCTACTTTCTAGACCTATTTTCTAAAAACCTAATGTGAGTAATATGATTGGTTGATGATTATGGAAGATATAAGAGAGAATGTTACCTTAGATATCCTAATTAATTACCACATCATTGGACTTAAAAAGTAGATCTAATTTTCAGACTTAAATAGTAATCATCTTATGTGGTTTTAATTTTCTGCAAATTGAGTTTTTTGTTTTTTGTATTTTTTTTAAAAAAAAAATTTGCTTTTTTTTTAATTTTTAAAGTAATTTTTTTTACTTTTTAGATGCGCCTAACCTAAATACATGTACCTAAAAGGTAAAATATTTTTAAAAAATCAATAAATACACAAGAATATGAAAAAGTACTGAATTTTTGTTTTTTAAAATTTTTTTTGGTATTTAGTGAATTTTAAAATAAAAAATCACAAATATTATATTTTTTAATTATATTTATACTAAGTATATCTAAAAGGTAAAAAAATTATTTAAAATATTTTAAAAAATCATTAAAAATATAAAATACGAAAAAATTCAATTTTTTTAAAATTTAAACCAGGCGAATGCTGTTTTTCAAATATATGAGGTGTGTATTGGCCCGACCCATTGCTAATAATGTATGTTACTATTATTTTGATAAATATTTTACAGGAGATGACTTTTGGTGCACCGACCCGTCTGGGGATCCGAATGGGACATTCTGGCTACAAGGTTGTCACATGGTGCATTGTGCTTACAACAGCTTGTGGATGGGCAATTTCATACACCCTGACTGGGACATGTTCCAGTCCACCCACCCTTGTGCCGAGTTCCACGCTGCCTCTCGAGCCATTTCTGGCGGACCCATTTACGTCAGTGACTCTGTCGGAAAACACAACTTCCAACTCCTCAAAACCTTGGTTTTGCCCGACGGCTCGATCTTGCGGTGCGATTACTATGCCCTCCCGACCCGTGATTGTCTCTTTCATGACCCGCTCCATAATGGGAAGACCATGCTCAAAATTTGGAACTTTAACAAGGTTTGCTTTATTCTCTCTCTCTCTTTCTCTCTCTCTTTCTCTCATTTATCATCGTTAGCAATACAATATATTTTTTTGGTTTGATTTTTCGTAATATATTTTTTTAATTTAAAAAATTAAATTAAATTATTATAAATAATAATAAATTAAATCACTCACCACTATTTTCATATTTTTTGGAGGTGTAATTTAAAAATATATTATTATTTTCTTTTATTCATTAAGTTAATTTCTTTCTTTCTTTTTTCTTTGAAAAAATTCAGAATCTGTTTTGGAAATTAAAACCAAACATTTATTTGATATACTGTTGTTTGCCATGGTAGGGATGGAACTTAATTAAATTTTAATGTTATGATGTTGACTATTCTATGGGCAAAGATCAAGTTAGTGCGTACATTACACGGTATTGTCAAATCAATAAGATCAATGATCAGCTAAATTATCACTTTAGTTTGTTAGTTAGGAAACAAGATTGGCCTATTTAGCATTTGATTTATGCTCCGTAGCTCGAGAAAGTAGGCTCGAATGATCTGAATGGTACGAAAAATATTATCTTACCGGCAAGAAAATAAAAAAAAATCTTAAAACGACGTCGTTTTGAGATTTCAAACCACTCGAGCCACGAAAAATTCGAGTTACGAAATAAAGTTGTTAACATTTTGCATGACATTATTTATCAGAATAATTATATACACTTATTATAATAATATTTTAAAATTATTGAATAATTTTGAAGTTGTTGATATCTTTGTATAGAAAAGTAGTACAACCATTAAGCCTTTTAACTCATCGCCTAATCAAACAATTTTTATTACAAAAGCTCTAAATTTCAAAAGTCTATGATCTCATTTTTTATTTTTATTCTGAATTCTCAAAAAACCTTTAGCTCTACTACTTGTATGTACCACATAAGATTGTCTTCTTAAAATGACAAACACATGGACTAGGTAGGAGCTACGCTGCCACTAAACTCTTAAAAAGTTTATTACACCAAATGCAATTAGGAGTATTTATAAAAATATATTTTGCACAAAAATCTAAATAATTTTACATTAATCCACCTTTTGAACAATTTTTAAACCTGCTATTGTCTCTATAATAGCAAAAAGTTAAAAGCTATTTAATTTTAATTCACGGAAAATATTTTTTATAATCATTTATAAGGTGCATGAATGAGTGTCCAAATTTTACAATATCTCTGTAGTTGTACAGAAAGTTAGATGTCAGTCTTGTGACGTGATATCATGATTATACTCATTATAATATTTTTTTAATAGTTCACCGGAGTTCTCGGAGCATTCAACTGCCAAGGCGGAGGTTGGTGTCGCGAGTCCCGTTGCAACAAATGTGCCTCCGAATGTTCCCACACCGTCACTGCAACAACCAGCCCAAAAGACATCGAGTGGAAACACAGTCCAAACCCAATAATCTCAACTGAATCACCATTCCAACTCTTCGCTCTCTACATGTTCCGCGAAAAGAAGCTAATACTCTCAAAGCCCGCTGATACCATAGAGATTTCGCTCGAACCATTCAATTTTGAGCTCATAACGGTCTCTCCTGTCACAATCATATCAAACAATTCGATTCAGTTTGCTCCGATTGGGTTGGTGAACATGCTCAATACTGGGGGTGCAATTCAATCGGTGATATATGATGATGAGATCAATAATAAGGTTCAGGTTGGGGTAAAAGGGAGTGGGGAGATGAGGATTTTCGCGTCGGAGAAACCAAGAGGTTGTAGGATTAATGGGGAAGATGTTGAGTTTGGTTATAAAGGACTTATGGTTGTGATTCAAGTGCCATGGCCTGGATGTTCGGGTCTGTCCATTGTTGAGTACTTGTTTTGAAGTTTGGGGTTTGATTGTTTGGTTTTGTGTTTGTAGTTTTAGTGATTTCACTGTTTCATTTGAAGTCATGTGTGCAAGAATGTGATCTTATGTAAGGATCATCATAAATAAGATATTACTAATTGCCTCTCTATTTGTCTCACTTATGTCTCCATATATGTTTTAGTCTTTCAAAGTGAGTAATGAATGATTGATTTTGAGTAGTGTTAGGTACACAAAATTAGAACAAGAATGTATATAGAAAATACATTATTTGAAATTCATTGTAAGTCGAGTGGGTTATATTTGAAATAAATCTCAGCCATACAATATATTTTCTGTACAAATTATATATCTTAATTGTGTGTACTTAGTATTATTAATTGATTTTTGCTCAATAAAGAAATTAATCAACATAGTTATCATCTAAAATTGTACTAGAACCAGTAGAAAAATCACTATACATTATACTTCATCTCAAAACAAAATGGGTGCATATTTCGTTATACCTTTCATTTAAAATTATTAAAAAGTACTTACAATCCTTTGGGAAGCAAGTTTATGCTAAAATAGTTATATAGGACAAAATTAATTATTTTAATTAAATAGGATAAAATATCACATCCAATTCATAATCATTTTATTTTATTTTTTCTAACAAAAGTTTTAAAAATCAAAAAGTCTATCACAAACGAGATTTTTTAGTCTCAGGCTAAAATAGTCAAAAAGCTAAAAAGCCAAAAAATCAATCCACATCCCACATGAACTCTTAATCCCAAAAAAAAAAAAAAAAAAATTAAGGTTGCGTTTGGTAGAGTTTTAGAATTATGATTTGATAATAGAATTGTATTTTGAGTTTGTGAGTTTTAGAATTATGATTTGAGTGTGTAAAATTTATTTGGTTATGAGTTTTAAAAAAAGTTTTGAATTAAGTTTAAATTGAATGATGTGACATATGATATTTGATTTAAAAATTTACAACTCATAACCAAACACACAATCTAAAATTCTATTCAAAGCTCATAAAAAAAAATTTAAAAAAAATCTGAAAATATTTTTTACTTAAAATATAAAAATAATAGGTGAAAAAAAAAACACTGTTCTAGTCAACCAGCCGAACGTCCGGGGGACATTCGGGAGGATAACCGGGTAGACATGTTTTCAAAAGTGGATGTGGAATCAATTTGTGAAATTACTAACCAAACACAACACTCAAAGGACAATGTGGAATTACGATTCAAGATTGCGTTTGATAGAGTTTTGTAAATATAATTTGAGAGTATAAGTTGTATTTTGAGTTTGTGAGTTGTGGAATTATGATTTGAGTGTAGAAAATTTGTTTAATTATGGTTTTTTAATAGAGTGTTGAATTGAGTGTGTAATTGAGTTTTGAAAGTTTGATTTGACATATGAAGTAAGAAAATTTGTTTGGTTATGAGTTTTGGAAAGAGTTTTCAAAACTTAATTCAAATTATTATAACTCATAACAAAACACACTACTTTCACACTATTAAAAATTCTGATCCACATTCATAACCAAACTCTTTTTAAAATTCAATTAAAAAAATTTATTATTAACAGAAAATAACATTAATCAATTTTTTAATTGAAAATACCACAAAGGAAATAATTTTTTTCAAAATAAATATTCAAAAAATTTAAATCATAAGTATTTAAATAATTTAAATAATCTAAAAAATTTAATTAGTAAAAAATTAAAATAAATATTCAAAAAATTTAAATAATTTAAAATGTTAATATTTTAAATTTAAAAACAACTCTACACTCAAATCGTTATCAAACACGTAAAACAAAACTCAATTAAGAAATTATTTTTAAAACTCATAACCAAACACATAACTCAAAACTCCATACTACTTTCACAATTCTACACTCAAATCGTAACCAAATACATAATAAAAAAAATTTAAATATATAAAAATATTTTTATAAAATAGAGTTTGAATTTATTTTTATAAAATATTTAAAAATTTTAAAAATTAAAATCGTAATATTTAAAAATATTCAAAAATTAAAAAATTAAAAAAATCATAACATATTTAAATATTAAAATATTCAAAATCTTAACAAAACTAAAATATTTTTCAAATATTTAAAATTTAAATATTTTAAAAAATTAAAATATTGATTTGAATTGGATTTTGAAAAGAGTTTTGAATTATGTGTTTGATTATGAGTTTTGAAAAGTAATGATTATGTTTTGAATTGAGTTTTGAGAAATGGGTATAGAATTATGATTTAAAAGCTCAAAACAAACAACACACTCAAATCAATAGGTGAAACTATAATTTGAGAGGCTTACTAAACGGAGTCAAAAATTTTTATTTTTTATTCCACTCCCCTTTCACAAACCAATTTAATCATTTTTAGGTAAATTAAGGATTAGTCCTATGTAATGAACATAATAATCTACAAGTCTTGCGCATTTTTTTAATGAATCAATAAGTCCTAAAATATATTTTTTTAGAAATATTGATAAGTGAAGGAAAATATTTATAAATAAATAAGTTTGGTTAATAGGATCTGCTTATAAATCTCCTTAAATTTTCTTCTAAATTAAAGAAAAAGGATAATTATTCATGATCAGTCAAATGGTAATAGCTATCAAATCTTTAAAAATAATAGTAAATAAATAAATAAAACAAGATGGAGGAGGAGGAGGAGGAGGAGGAGGAGGTAATAGCTATAATGGGCCATATATTGGCTACGAAGCCTTTAGATTTGGATCTTTATTAATTGGGTAATTCTGTTGATGGGCCAATCGCTATTTCTATTATTATTGTTTCAATATTGGGCTATTCTTTAATGGGCCGGCCATAAGATGAGGTCACAGTCCACAAAAAAATGAAAATTCCAAGCATTCATTAATACGACGTCATTTTGATACCCGACTCTGACATCTTCACCTGGAAGTCGTTTTGTCAGAATCTGATAATTTCGTAAGAGTAATGTTAAAATTTTTATTAATAATCCAGGGTGGTGTGGCAACATGGTAAGGACCTGTTTAAGCCCTTAGGTCTTGGGTTACAGTTAGTTAAGATTCTTGGGCGTAGCACAGGTAGTCTTTTTACTCGGGACAAGTTTTCAGGTTATAATCTCTTACTCGGAATGGAAGATTTTTTTGTAACCAAAAAAAAAAAAAAAATTATTAATATTTTTACCAAATATTTTATATAAATTTGAGATTTATATAAAGATTTACATGATGTAGGTTTTGTGAATAATATTAGAGATCTCAAAATTTATTAAAATTTTTATTAAATATTTCACATAGGCATGTACATCTTGTGCGAGTCTCATATTCATATAAAATATTTATATTTAGTTAAAAAATTTAAAAAAAAAACAAAAAATATATATAAAATTAAATAAAATATAAATATATTTTTTTCATATTTTACGTAACTTTTTATTTTTCTTCTCAAATTTTCTGATAATTTTTTTTTTTTTTTTTATATCTCCAACATTTTTCAAGTCCCACACCTGCAACATTCGAGTCCGTAACATTTTCCATCTAAAGCTTCAAATCAAAACCCTATAAATCCCCAAAGATAAAAATCACCCCAACATTCTTCCCCTGCCGCCCCCCCTCCCTCTCTGTCTCTCTCTCTCTCGAATTGTATGCATATATATATATATATATATAACTGAATTGGGAGCTCGATGAATACGTCGCAGTTCATGGACAAACAGATCATGGATCTATCAAATTCACAGAACAACAGCGATTTCATCGATCTTGAAAACCACGTCGGCAGCGGGAAGAAGGAAGAGATCGTGCCCAGCTATGATTTTCAGCCGATTCGTCCAATCGTAGCTTCGCAACAGTCGAATATCGATTTGAGTAATGTTGGGGGAACTAGGGTTTGGAACTCTGCTGACTCAAAGTCCAATACTACTGCTGCTGGTGTTGATGTTGGTGTTGGTATCAGAGTAAGACCTCTCTTTTTGTCGATTTTTGGTTTTACTTATTTATTTATTTATTTTTGTTTATATATATATATATATATAAATTATGCTGTGAATGATCCAAATTATGATGAAAAATTGTATGTGCTATTTGAAAAACTCGTATTTAGTTGAATTTGTATGCTTCTGCGAAGAATTATGCTAGGCATTTTTTGAGGATACATTACATAGAGTTTTGGGGCTTATTTGTTTGTTGCCAATTTTTTTGTGTTGAGGGATTATTGGCATTACGGAGAGAATTCATGGAGTTTTGAGAAGAAAAAAAAATGGGGACTGTTGAATCTCTAGGCAGTCAATGTGAAGCCATTTAGGACAGCCTGAGGGTATTTGTTTTGATATTCACGTGGTTTTTTTTTTTTTTTTTTTTTTGCAAAATTTATTATGTGATTGGTCTTTGAGATTGTACTTAAATTTTTAAGCTAATTTTAATAGATTGGGGTTTGTGAGGGGACGATTAGAAATTTCAGTAGAACATTGTAGATATTGGAGAAACCTTCAATTTGTAGTTTCAAAACTTGTTTTAGACATGAAGTTGGGTTTATTTTCCTTGTTATTGGGGGTCATGGGGAATAAGCAAATTCCATAGTTGCTGAATATTCTTTACTGCATAAAACCTTGCCTTCTTTAGGGAGGGGAATGTTGACAGTAGAGAAAGGGTGTATGTCATTTTGAGGGGGGAGGGTTTTCTTAGGAGGTTGCGAATTTGTTCAATATCAATGTTATATGTTTCATGACTTTCTGCACTTGCTTGCATTACTGTGCAGTTTAGTTTCATTCAATACGAGAATGATTGAGGCAATGTTGGCTTTTATTGAATAGTTCTCAAATGGATATTAACTTAATATCTCCCACATGTGTAGTGCGATTTCTGCTTGGATTCCAATAGGACAAAAATAGCTATTCACTTGTCTAACAGAAGGTCCTAGTGGTTTTCTAAAGGCTGTTTTGAATTTTTTCTCTCTTTTCCCCTACATTCAGGCTTTTAATGTTCATAATTAATTCCATAGGACTTGTTTTCATCATGATGAATTTTGCTAGATGGCCTTTTAATTTAAGCATTCATAGTGTCACAGTACTCGGCATATCTTTATGTTTGGAAGTCTTTATAATTGGTCAGGTAAGTTCTCAATGATGCTTACATTTGTTGCACCTTCTACTAGTTAGAGGCTAGTGCTTGCTTCATTTTCTTCAGTTGTTAGCATCTGTAATCATTACTAAATGTGGACTGAGCACAACTTGCTCTTCCTGGAATGAAGAGATCATGCGTTGTCTTCTCTATGCAATTAGAATAGAGGAGATTGAATCCATGCAAGCTCAGGATTAATTTAATTTTGGGATTGATGTAAAAACTTTTAGATGTTACAGAAGTGGTATCCACATGTTGATTTCCTAACCACATTTTGCCCCTATGTTAAACTACATTATGCTTTGTGGATGTCTTCTAGTTGTACCACTGTCATGTTGCTTGTAAGGAGAATTGTGATATACTACTGTCTTTGTTTTTGTGCATTCTCTTGCTAACATGTGGTATGGTGCTTCTGTGTTCTATACAGAATTACAGTTCTCTTGAATCCATTGAGCCTGCAACAGTCATTTCAGAGAAGGATCATAATGTTAATAATGCAGCTTTAGTGTCCGAGATTGATCGAACCATGAAGAAACATGCTGATAATCTACTGCATGTATTGGAAGGTGTTAGTGCACGGATATCTCAGCTGGAGAGCAGGACTCGCCACCTTGAGAGTTCAATGGATGATTTGAAAATATCTGTTGGGAACAATCATGAAGGTACCGATGGTTATCTGAGGCAAATGGAAAATATTCTTAGAGAGGTACTTTTCCCTCTATCTTGATTCTTGTTTGAATTATTGTTTAAATTATTCTGCTGGGTTCTGTGCTAGGGAAAACTAATACAGGAACTGGATCTAATTTAACTTTAGCTGTGGCTTACTATTTCTAACGATGCATCTGTTAAATTATTACACGTAGTGAAAATGAAGCAAAATTACCTGCTTCGATAATTTCATTTACTGAATGACAAGTAGACAATGTTTGAAAAATTACGATGCCCTTGACATACTTGTTAGCTTGAGATATGATGCAATACCACAGTGCTTCATAGCATACCAACATTCCAATCATGTGGTATATTCACAATCTCATTGGAAGGTTTTCTTTTCTTTTCTTTTTTGTGTTTTGTTGGGAGCAATAGCCAATCAATCTTTGCCATATGCTTTGCTTTATTGTGCGTATTGTTCTATGCTTTTACTGTTTTGTTGATCAGTCTGTTATGTCTGGTGTTAATCAACAAGTCGTGCAGGTACAAGCTGGTGTGCAGGTTATAAAGGATAAGCAAGATATAGTGGAGGGTCAGCTGCAAGTGTCGAAAGTAGAGCAGCAATCAGAAACCCAAAGCGCTGTGCAATCAGATTCTTTGCAGCTGGCAGCATCCGTAGCTCAGCAGTCTCGCCAACAGCTTCATCCTCCTGCTATTATACAACCACAACCCAATGCTCCTCCAACTGCTTCACAACAGAATCTACCTGCTTCGGTTCAGCTTCCAAACCAATTCCCTCCTAACCAGATTCCTTACATGCCTCAGAGAGAGACTTACTTTGCTCCAGTTGGCCAAACCCAAGAACACACAAATCAGCAATATCAGCTACCTCCTCCTCAGCAGCTGCAACCCCCGCTTCCAGCACCGCCACAGCAACAATATCAGCCACCTCCTCACCCACCACAGTACTCTCAGCCACCCCCACCACCTCAGCTCCACCCATCTCTCCCGGCAGTTAATCCTTCCCAACCTCAACAACCTTCATTAGGGCACCACCCCGAAGAAGTACCTTACCCTCCCCCTCTGAACTACCCACCAAGCCTGCGCCAACCTCCTCATCCACCCAGTGGAAATCCTTATGGGGCTCCATCCCACATGTATGAACCACCATCTAGTAGACCAAATTCAGGATTTTCTACTGCATACGGCCCCACATCTGGGACCAATGAACCATCGTATCCTTACAATGGGCCCCCTCCTCAGTATGGTGGTGGCGGACCACCTTCTTTGGGTAGTAGTGGTTCCATGAAACAACAACAACAACTGTCTTCTGCTGCAGCCCAGGGCGGCGGGGGTGGACCCAATTACCCTCAGCTCCCCACGGCTCGTATATTACCTCATGCACTGCCAACTGCTTCTGGGGTTGGTGGTGGGTCCGGTTCTTCTGGGTCTGGTAACAGGGTTCCTATCGATGATGTGGTTGACAAGGTAACGGGTATGGGATTCACAAGAGACCAAGTGAGAGCCACTGTTCGGAAGTTGACAGAGAATGGACAGGCAGTTGATTTGAATGTAGTGTTGGACAAGTTGATGAATGATGGCGGAGAAGGCCAGCCCCAGAGAAGTTGGTTTGGTCGGTAATGGTTTTTTCTGATCTGGATTGTGTATAGAAAGTATTTGGCTCTAGTTGTTTTGGTTTTACTTTCGCCAACAGAGATCGTTTGTTTGGAGATTTGGGGTATATTCCCTTGAATTGCTTTGTTTATTTTATTTTGTTTTATTTTTCGAATTATGTTCGTATTGGAACCCTGTTGTTTTGCCTGTATAATTGTGAGCTGTGACTATTTGTTCGAGGCTTCTGTACACTTGGAATAATTGAAGGCATATATATATATATATATCTAGTCTTTTTGTGTTGCTGTCTTGCGATAATTCTTGTAAAAGTGACATATCAGAAACTCCTTTCAGATGGACTGAAACACATTGTGTTGTCTTGTTTCTGATGAACTGCTCGCCATTCATGCTCCGAGTGGGCACGCAGACGAATGCAAACACTTGAGGGAAAGGGGCAAACAATTGGTGGAGAAGCGTCTACAATTCTACCAGTGGAGGACCTTCCTTGCTGTGACTCGGTTTGATTTGGTTTGCTCCAATGCAAATAGAGATGTAATGCAGTTGAAGATTGTTCAGCAATCAGTGACTTAAACTAAAGCAAGCTCTTTGAATCTGAAGAAGCAAGCAATTAAAAGTATAAGTATGATATAAAATTAAATGGAAAATTAGTTTAAGGTCCTTCTCTCATTTTTGGTAATGGAAGAGATCTACAATATTTTTTTATAATGTTTAAGGTCCCTTCTCATATATTACAGAGAAATTTAATTCTCTCAAATCAAATTCATTTCTCTCTCTCTACCTTCTCTCTCTCTCTCTCTCTCTCAATCCAACCTCACTTCACTCTCTTCAATGGCCACCACCGTCGTCGTTGCCCCCGCCTCTCACCGGCCACTTTTACTTCATCAAAGACGTCTTCCTCTCTTCCGATGGCCAGTTCGCTCTCTTCGGCGGCTGGGACTCCGAGCTCCGCCTCTGGGATCTCTCCATCGACATCATTGCTCACCGCTTCGTCAGCCACTCTAAAGACATTTAACAGAAGAAGAAATAGCCACAAAGAGGCATAGATATGGCTCAGCTCGAACTCGAACGGCTCAGATTGCAAGAGAAGTGAAAGGAGATGAACCATCCCAATCCACTTCAATCTCTCAATCTTTACAACCACTACCTTTTTCCCACTTCATTCCCTAATCCCATCTCGGCCGCTACTGTAAATGGGTTGGGTGGTCTCAACCAGCCTTTGTTGCTTCGGAGTTTTGGAAATTGTGGGTCTTTCTCTAGAGAGAAGGGAAATTTCTCTGGGTTTTTGTGAATTTTTGTGAATTTCTCTGGGTTTGAAGGGAATATTTCTCTAGGTTGGAAGGGAATTTTCTCTGCATTTTTGTGAATTTCTCTAGGTTGAAGTGAGTCTAGAGAAAGATTTTCTCCGTAAAGTCGAATTTTCTCTGAATCAAATTGAGAGACCTTAGACATTAGTAAAAATATTGGGGCCTTTTCCCAAAATAAGCCAAAATAGTAACCGATTTCCCAAACTAAGCCTAGTTTGGACGGAATTCTCAAAATAAGTTGAAACGTTATTCCAAAACATGTTTTCACAATATTTTTGGCCCCGGTGTGGAAAATTTATAAAATCATAAAAGCGTGGTTGCAAAGTATGGTTTTAATTAAGAAAGCATGGTTAGAAATCACGCTTTTAAGAAAATTTGTGTTTAGAAATCACGTTTTTAAATAAAACTGTTTTGTAAAGAAAGTGTGGTTATAAATCACGCTTTTAATGAAAAATTGGTTTTTAAAGAAAGCGTGGTTCGTAACCACGCTTTGAACCAACACCAACCCACAATTGTTGATTATTATTATTATTATTCAATCCACATTCTATAATTCGCTCAGTCATCTTGTAAATCTCTATATATAAATTATTCATATAAAATATCGTATTGATAAACAATCTTAGCTACCAAATTTTATTATTTTAATATTTAAAAATAAATTATGTAATTTTCAAATTATGTTTCGCATCCATTATTTTTAAAAAAATGATAAAATTATATGTACGATTATCAGATCAATTTGATATTTACATAAATAATTTATACATAAAATTTTTAAAAAAGAAACAGCATGAATTGTCTAAAGAGTAGCGATTAAGAGTTCTAAAACTAAAGTTCCGATTTAAGCTGTAATGATGTGGCATAAAAAAAATAAAAAGAAAATCGCAAACAAGCAAGCATAAACATCATATCAAAGATTATTAGATTAAGATTTTACTATTGAATCAATGATCACCGCTTATGACTTTAAAAATATAAAAGTAAAAAAAAAATGAAAAAATGTAAATTAAATATTTGCTTTATTTACCTGATAGTTTTTAAATTGTTATTTAAATATAAATTTTTAAATTAAATTTTATTTTGTTATATAATTCAAATATAATTTAAAAAAGATCGATGATGGACAAAAATAAAAACAACAAATAAAAAATTAAAAATTAAAAAAGAAGAAGAAAATAATGGCCTCGAGACACGCACCCTCCCCAGAGAACATTTTGCGCAGTTTCGGAGAGATTTTGTCGGGGCTTTTCCTAAACTAAGCCCCTATACTAATTTATTTCCCAAACTAAGCCTACTTTTGCGGAATTTTCGAAACTAAATGTTTGTTGTTCCCTTAAATATTTGTTGCCAAGAAATATTTAAATAAAACTTCACACAGCATATACAAAGTATCTAATTTGCTAATTACTACTGTGAATAGGAAGACAAAATAAAGGTATGACTATAACACTTATAACACTTTAGAACGACATAGGTAGTTCAAACATAAGTATCTCACAAAAATAATTTGTGGAAACATTCAACATAACACAGTACATAAAATAAAGCGACGAATACAATACTTAACAGTTACATAGACAAATATTAGGCAAACCTTTCACAAACTCACTGTCGAAAGAGTTATTTTAACACACACAACACATAATTATGGATAACCTAATATAATTTAGTAGACAGATAGATGCCTAATCTTCGCTCAAATCGGCAATCTCAGAGTCCAAACAATTAGAGAGCTCAGGGTCAGAGAGAAGTGCAGGATCGTCCTTGATAGCCTTGATAACCGCAGCATTTGGTGTTGTTCCATTCTTCTTGGCATCCGACTTAAGTATAGATAGTTTCATATCGCGGGCTGACCTACGGCGCATTTGAGAAATCTCACGTCGAAGTCTTTCACATAGTCGATCAACATTATCTGGATCTTCCTTTTGGATCTCAATTGAACATGCTATCAACACATTCAGTCGATTTTCCCGACATAATCTTTCCATTTGCACTCGCTCTATAAATAGTGTGAGCCACTTCAAAAGTCTAGCTTCTGCTAAACCATGTCCAATTTGATTATCAGATGGATCCTTCACGAAACCACATGGATCTCGATAGTACTTGGGCATGATAAAATGTTGCTTCCCAAACCTATCATGATAAGCACAAGAGGCATCTAACAAAGAAAATGGTGTTTCATCTTCAGCATCGCCACTTCCCATTCTCGTTCCTCTTCCTCGGCATGAACTCTCAACTCTTTCAAAGTTCCTACCCCCTGCGAACCCCCTTCCCGTTCCTCTTCCTTGTCGTGAACTCTCACTTCTGCGATTCCTACCCCCTGCCGTGAATTTATACTCCATTTGATTTTTTCTCAATAGATGAACGATAGTTTCCTAAGGCAAACTGAGTGGAAAGGTTGTGTGCTTACCATCACTCCGTCAGTCCTTTATATAGTTGTTTGTCAACACTATTGCCATGTGGTCGTATTAATGTGACTTAGATGAGTTCTGAAATGTGAGGAAAAAACAAAGCATCTAAGTCACACTATACAAAGTCACATGCATCACTGCATGTGAGGAAAAAAGTCACAGAGTATATAATTTACAAAGTCAGAAAGTCACATGCATCACTGCATCACTGTACAAAGTCACATGCATCACATGCATCACTGCATCTGAGGAAAAAAGTCGCATGCATCATTACATCGCTGCACAAAGTCACATAGCATCTGAAGAAAAAACAAAGAATATAATTTATTATGTCTGTTAAAGTCACTGCATCACTGAGAAATGTTAGACGTATCACTGCGCCGACTTTGACGAGACTACTCACTATATGAAAAAAAATTAAGAGGTTGTACCATAGCTATTGTGCTCATGTGAATTTCTGCAATTCATAATGGGATGAGGGGGTGTCAGAACAAAACAACAAAACAATTAGACCATTTGTGTTTAAAAAGCCACCCTATGCAGCTTCAAATAGATTCATAAACCTTGAAGATAAAATATTATAGAATTATAATGTATTGAAGATTAATTTGTAGTAGAGTTAGAATGAATGGGTTTTTCGATGTATAGAACTTGAAAGTGTTACAAATAAAAGTTAGCCTAGTATGCAGACAAGAACAACATCGACTTAAATCAACACATAGTTAACTTGAAATTAAATTGGTTAAATTTCTCCAATTAAATTAAATTAAATATGTAAGGTGAAAAGTGAAATTAAATATATTGTCACGGCAAAATAAATTGAATTATATTTGTAAGCGGAAAAGTGAAATTAAATTTTTAAGCGGATTTGAACTTTACTTAAAACCTTCTGACATGCACTGAGTAGTCAATAAAAGTCGAAGTGACAACTCCTACAAAGTTGATGCATAGTTGTTCAAGTCATAAAAGTTGACGTGGCAACTCTGATGCATAGTTGTTTTCAATAATTTCAAACATACAGCTACGATGTGAACTTCCTAAAGTATCAATACTTCATTGTCGGCATGTGAGTTTAGAGTTTATAAGACATGAATACTTGCGTCCATCTTTATTTTGAATTTGTATATGTTACAACAATTGCGTATATGTGGTATAAATATTACATCATACAACAATAAAAGTTTTATAGCTATATCGAGCAATATCATTATGAGATATACGGTGATTGATCTATATTCAGCAATGGGTCACCATTGGGTTGCAGATGGAGATGAATTTCAATGCCCATTAAATCCAAATTTGCGTTACTCACATGCCGCCGTCAATACCATGAGAGCTGAGTGGGAATTTCGCATAACTTGAGCAAACGTTCTCGTTGAGCTATGTCGTGAAGTTAATATTAGATTTCCTCGCCGGTTAGCCATGCTTATGCCAACTGACACTCCCCTGTTGTTACAAAGGGCATTGCATTGTATCCGCGACGAAGTTAATCGCATGACCCAACGTTTGCAAAGGTTCGAGCTAATGAAGACCGCAAATGAGCGTGCTGAAGATGGGTTAATGGATGATGCGCACCAGTACTTCACTTAGAGCATGGATGCTATGTATGAATCAGATATTGAGATGTCAGATGATGATGATAATGAATGAAATTGTTTGGATGAATGACCAAACCATTTATCTTGTAATGGATTTATAATGCTTATCCACGACTTATCAATGAAGAAAGAAATTTTAATAGTTTTTGAATAGTTCTTGTAATTCTACAAATAATAAATACCTTTGTTTTCTCTCCGTTATTATTATTTTGAAGAATGCTAATTGAACTAGGCTTTCATGATTTTATGCATTATTGAAGTGGAATATAATGATGATACTTAATGAACTTGGTTGCATGTATGACCAAACGTTTTCATTCATTGTAATGGCTTCACAATGCTTATACATGAGTTATCAATAGGAAGAGAAATTCGTAACGAATCTTGACATGTGTACTTATAAATGTAGTGATTTCATAAACTTCAAGTTCATATAACAAATAGTTGAAATACATCTGTAAGCTACATGAACAACAACATTGTCTTACACTCCAATAACGAAGATACGACACGACACAACATACAAACATATATGAAAGATAAAGGTGTTTGATTTCTCATTCCTCATCTGATATGTAATAGTCAGAGAGATATTTTTCATTGTTTAAAACATTATTTCGCTCAATCACTGTCAATTCTCTGTTGTTTGCTTCTGCCATTTCAGTGGGTAGTTGAAGCATGAAATATCGACATATTCGCATCAACATTCTGTTGTTCCCCTTCTTAATTCTGGTAACTGTTTTTTCATAGTCACTTACATTTCGTCTAGCCATGGTCAATGAACGACGATAAGGTACCAGTGCCCCAAAGTTACGTAGATTATTAAACAATCATTCTTGCTCCGTTACCCTGAACGCCCATTCTGCTCAAATACCAGCATTATAATCCTTGGGACTCGAGTACTTTTCACTCTTATAGTCATAAGTAAATAGAGGTAGTAGCCACACTTTCGGATTTCTTTGACAGCGTGAACTTGCTGCACCTCTTGAAGACATTGTTCATAAAATAAAAAAAAAAACTAATAATAATAGTAATTGTAGATATATTACTATTGTTATGACTTGAACAAACATCATAGTGAGGGTAGCGCTATTTATAGACATGCAAAAGAGATGACATGGTGACAATAATTGAGATGTTAGGGCACTGTGGAAGAAGTGATACTTATGATATTATTTTATCTTATTCATTTCATGCAATTTTGAGTACCCGTGACTTTGTGTACCTGTGATGCAGTTATGGACGTGGTTATCAGATAAAATAATAATTGTGGGTCGTCTTTTTCACAATGCAATCATTTCATATTTAAGCAGTGAGTTGTCAAATTAATCAGTAATGCAGTGAGTTGTCACATCGCCACAGTAAACTGTTTTCTGATGCTTGCTTTTTTAATACAGTAAGTAGTCACTTCGAACTGACGATTTTAGTACAAATTGGTGTTTGCAAAAAATTATAAATTAAATCATAAAATGAAACAAAGGCTTTAATTTTCTTTGTTTTAAAGCAATATTGTTCATAAACAACTATGAAACAGAGTGCAAATAAATACACAACCTTCTAATTCCCTTCGACCTACAAAACTATCGTTGATTTTTTCACCAAACAATGTTCAAAACAAAACCAAAAAATAAAATGGCCACCTGATATGTAAAGAAGATTGGCACTGCAGCCTATATTTTATCTTATTTTCACTTTACGAAACTTCACAGTCATCCGCTTTTCTCATTTTTGCATTTTCTACTTCTTTTTGTATTTGGTAAATTACACTTACCTCCCTAGAGATTTTTAACAAATACAGAAATCTCTCATGTAATTTTAATAATTACAGAAGTCTGCCCTACTTTAACTGACAATATCAAGATTCTCTCATTTTTGTATTGTTGTCCACCCAACTAACCGAAGCTGCTAATGTCATCCAAAATAAATACTGAAATGCTCATAATACCCTCAAGTGTCTTGAAATGCCAATGAGCTAAGTTATATGAGATAAAATCGAAATTATTTTCTCAGTCGCAGACAGCACTGTGAAACACACCCACAGTGAAGTACCTAGATATAGAACATGTACCTTAGTCAAAAACTTATGTTGCTTGGGGTTTTTTGGATACTGGGGAGAGTAAAGTTGAAATACAATCTCAAACCGGGCATGAGAATGAGTCACCCACAGTCAAGTAAGAAGATGTAGAGCATGTACCTCAGTCAAAAACTTCTGCTCCTTGGGGTTCTTCGAATACTGAGGAGAGTAAAGTTGAAATACAATCTCAAACCAGGCATGAGAATGAGTCACCCACTAATATCTGGAGTTGTAATAAAAATAGCGAGTCCAATGGTGGCAACGAGTGGGCTGTTGACAAAAATCAGATTTTGGGGAACGACACAACATCAAAGGCAAATGGCTTAGGGTCCAGTAAAGGGAGTTAGGGTTCTTCGAGTGAAGAGGGCCACAGTAAAATTGAATTACAGTCGCAGACAGGATGGCAGAAAGATTCACTAGACGATTCCTGGAAGAAGTCAAGTAAGAACGATAACCACAGTGATGATGGGAATGAAGGAATGTGGGGTTGGCAAATTACAGAATTTGGGTACTGGAGAAACTATTTATTATTAAAGACGGAATATAGAATTTGGGTGCTGGAGAAATTATTTATTGTTAAAGATGGAATACTAGCTTCATTCAAAATTACAGAGAAACTCAATTCTGTTTCACAAAAAAAAAAAATTTCTTCTTCATGATTGAACTTCCATTAATTAAGAACCTGTTCATAGCACCAAATGAACCTGTTTTGCAAGCTTGTAACCCAGTTGACATGTGGGTAGAAGAGATAATTGGGGGTCAGGGCCTACGGTATCCAAAGCAAGTGGTTGGTCCAATTAGAGAGCTCACACAATCAAGTAAGAAGATGTAGAGCATGTACCTCAATCAAAAACTTCTGCTGTTTGGGGTTCTTCAAATACTGAGGGGAGTAAAGTTGAAATACAATCTCAAACCAGGCATGAGAATAAGTCACCCACTAATATCTAGAGTTGTAATAAAAATAGCGAGTCCAATGGTGGCAACGAGTGGGCTGTTGACAAAAATCAGATTTTGGGGAATGACACAACGCCAAAGGCAAATGGCTGAGGGTCCAATAGAGGGAGTTGGGGTTCTTCGAGTGAAGAGGGCCACAGTGATGATGGAAATGAAGGAATGTGGGGTTGGCAAATTACAGAATTTGGGAGCTGTAGAAACAATCTCATTTGCAAGTTGTTGGCCTAGTTGGGGGGTTAATCTATTCTATTATTAAAGAGGACTACCAATTTTGGTGTCATGAATCTGAAGCTTGGCTTACAAAAACTAATTCTATTTTTCTTAAAATGACCATAACTTGTTAAATAATCTATTATTTTAAAACTTATATCAATTTGTAATTATGGGTAAAATCATAAATTACTAACTCAGTAAATAACTTCCACTTTTCCACTTCCCACATTTTAGAAACTGCTGTGCAGTTCCACGTTTCACCATCTTTTCTCTTCTTTTTTTTTTATATTTTAAATTTATAACAAACTGCTGTGTAAGTTCCACAGTTCATCATCCACTATTCAAAAACTAAAATTTGTTTCTTTTTTTTTTTTTTTGGAGAAAGACTATTCAAGTATTCAAGAACTTTTTTCTTTCTTTCTTTCTGTTTTTTTTTTTGGGGGGGGGGACAGCAGAATATAAAAAATTTGTGTGTTTTTTTCTTAATGTTGTATGTGTGTGTGTGTGCACGCGTTGTTTAAAAAAATTAATGTTCTTAAAATTTCTATTATATTATCAGGTTATGTACCTTTTTTTTTTTTGGGTAGTTTTATTTAATCTTAAATTTGTGTGTGTGTGTGTGTGTGTGTGTGTGTTTCAAAAAAAAAATGTTCTTAAATTTTCCATTATGTTATCAAATTCTTTGGGGAAAAAAGTACAGAATAAGAAATAAAATCTATTTATTTATTTATTTTGTGTTTTTTGTAAAGAAATAATTCATTGTTCTTAAAAAAAATTTAAAAAAAAAACTGTATAAAAAATTATATAGTTTATTATTGTAAAACGAAAATCCATATGGTACCAAATGCAACACAACTTCAATCTCTTATGTATATAATCACCCTGTTTAAACCCATTGTGACATCATGATTTGAATATTTGAAGTATTTAGGAAAGTCTCAGAATAAGTAAGAATAAAAAATTGTAAAATTCTATTTTGGAATAAATAAATATAGCACATTTACATCCTCTGTGCAAGTTTGATTTACAAAAACTATAAATAAAAAATACTATACACTCCATGTCACACCCTCTAATGCCCTAACCTGGCCCCAGTCCCACAACCCCAACCGTGGACCTCCCTTATCGGTCTCCTGCCATAGACTCTCTGAATATGTGGCTCCCCCAATCGTAAATGCGGATCCTATGGCACTCTCTCCCCTACATGTGGCCCTCCAACGGCTGCCTATGGAGCATGTGACTGTGACCCTCCCTCTCCTACCTGTGCTGCCTCTGATCCTCTCTCTGGCCCAACATCAGATACTGCTGTGAGCTGTGAAACTCCCTCATCTGATACAACTGTATCACGATCTGCAGCTAGACCTCGACCTCTACCTCTACCTCTACCTCTACCTCGGCCGCGATGTCCGCCACGACCATAACCTCGGTCTCTCCCTCGCGCTCTGGAGGGGGCCTCAATATGGACCTCATCCTGAACGCGGGAGATGTCAGTGAGAACTGCATCATGTGTACTCGTGGTCGCGGTCGAACTAGTCCCCACAAAAGTAGGTGTATGTAGTGTGGAAGTATGTGATGTACATGTATCAACTCCAACACTACTGTGTAGTGGTGTTAACTGGGTGGGTGGGGTAACAACCTCATGCATGTATCGGGGAGGTGTCCAATCACGGTCAGCTACATAAGGTATGCCAGTATGCTGGGTAGGATGTACGTGGAGGGAATCTGGAGATATGTATGGGGTAGCATGCGGTGGTGTCATTGATGTCCAAGGATCTGATGTGGCGACGCTGAAGTGGAAGGCGCTGACGTGGACGACACTTATGTGTCTGGAGCAGCTGCTGCACTGTGTACACCGTAATGGCCAAAATGCAGATGATCCCCCCGATGGGCATGCTGGATCACCTAATACAATAACTATCAGATCTTTGCAATGGCTTGCAAGGTATGCTATCCATCATGTCTGAAAAGAGCATCCTCAGCCAAGTGATATGACCTCCCAACTCCAACCACCTGAATAAAAATTCGGACGTATTAGGCTACAGTTGACTGAAAGTAAATCAATTATGATCTTAATAATTATCTGACACATACTATGATACTCACCAATGCCTCAAGAGAAGGCTCAACTCCCTGATATCCAGACTCAGACAGGTGGCTCAGATTACCGACTAGTAGACGTGTATGTTGCCGATACCACAACATGTAAGGGTCGGACGAGGGGGGCACCTCATCTCTCCAATCAGCCTATATAATATTGTCTCGATGGGCATCCCACTGCTGTATATATCGCATATAAAACAGACTCCAGTCAGTGCCAGCTCGGCCACGCCTATCAGTCATATGCAACCGCCATTCGGTGTCGAACTAATCCGGCACGAACTGGACCAGACCAAACTGTCGGAGAACACGATCGAGGAGATGCCACTCAACCACGTCAAAACAAATAAGTGGCACTCTCGCCATCCATATCTCCTGACCTAGTCGGCAGTAGTCTGGGAGCGTACTGAGGACCCCAGTATAAGGCTGCCATATAAACTACAACAACGACAAGTATATTAAAATTCGCTCGTGAACTCAAAACATATACAATGAACAAGACAACCAAAATGCACCAAATTTCATACCTCACCCTCGATCATCCGGTCGAACTGGTCTCTATAAACGACGACTATGTGGGTCGACACGACCTCGTGGCCGAAGTCAACCCTCCGCTAGCTACCTCGAGGTTCGAGTGGTAACTGCATGTCTCCCTGGCCCATGGGAAGCTCACCAGGAGCAACCACTTGCCGCCTAAACGGGGCAATACGAATGAATCTCTCCCACGCCCAAATCTGCAATAGTTTGAACGCAATTACAATACTGATATATGTCATACAATATGAATTGACATGTAATAAAATTCTTACTAACCTGTAGCAAGACAAGTGGTCCTCTGATCTCCTTCGCACCCACCTGAGCTGCTCGATACAGCATCCAATACAAGCATGCCAAAGCCGCGCCACCCCAGCTGTACTCGCCGATCTCGTCAATGTCTCTCAGCAGTGGCAAGTACATAAGCTTAAGCAAGTTCTGTGACTTATCAGGGAGAAGTACCCCCCATAAGCCACATAATATATGCTCGGGCATGCTGCTATACCAACTCATCTGGAGCCTGCTCTAGAAGAGGACCAAAATGCTCGGCCAACCACCTCACCCTCAGTGTACTTGTCTGTAAGTTTGTAGGTGTAGGTGCTACTCCTAGTAGCTCACCACATAGAGCTATCTATTGCTCCCTCGTCAATGATGGGTCAACACCAGTAACTGCTCGCCCGTCAATCCATAGACCATATAGGACAGATACGTCCTGCAATGTGACTGTGGCCTCTCCGATCGGGAAATAGAATGTATGAGTCTCTGTACGCCACCTCTCGGCTAGAGCAGTGATGAGTAGGTGGTCCAATCTAATATGACCAATACGGTAAACACCATAGAATCTTGCGCGTAGTATATACTACAAGACTCTATGGTCCAACGGATACTCCCACAGGCCAGAATCTGCCCTGCGGCACGTCATCACTGTGCGTGCCTTCTCCTACATAACAGAATGACTAGTTTAAATAATAGCATTATCACGTAAGATAAAACAAAATGCAAGGTATTTTAATTGTAAGCATAAAGTCCAACAAACGTTATTGCATATCGGATGCTCCCATATACTATCGGCCCGATATGGATAAATGAAAAGTGGGACCTCCTCAGGTAGATGTGCCATGAAGCCTATACAAGTGAAATACTCAATCATAACAATAAAACTCTCATTTAATTATAACAAAAAAACTGTAATTATTTCATAAATTACGATTCGTAAAACAAAAGTATGCTAAGCTATTTCAAAATTTAAATTTGTGTGATACTATATATAGAAGCAATTCACTAAAATGTAATTAATTTTTATTTCAAAAAATTCTATTGGTTAACTGTAATTTAACTATAACAATTAAACTCTAATTATTCCATACACGACGACTTCTAAAAAAAAATGTGCTCGGTTATTTTAAAATTATAAATTTGTGTGCCACTAATATGGAAGCAATTCACTAAAATCTAATTATAATCATAAAAAAAAACTCTAATTATTCCATAATTTATGATTTTTAAATATATATATTTCTACTTTAAGATTTAAAATTATATGTCATTAAATATGATAAATAATTCAACAGAACCTACCGTTATCTATGCTATAACTAATAGAGAAATCTTTTCTAAAATAATTTTAGGGCCTCAGTTATATAAACTTAATAATGACCATGAACATAGTGCAATAACATGTGAATAGTTTTCCTACATAAATATTTGCCAAAAAATCGAATTAGAAAATTTTGTTTCAAAAATAGGTTGATGATTACATTTATGGCATATTTGACAAAACTTAATTATTGATTTTGTAATGCTAAAAGTTTCAATAAAGTATAAAAATTTTAAATTACATAAATTTATTCATAAATTGTAAATGTGAAAAATGCTTGGAGCATTTGAAAATATTAAATTTATTCATAAATATTAAAATTTCAAATGGTAGAAGAACTATTTGATTATGTATAGAATTTTGTAATACACATTTTCAATCAAGTCTACAATAAAAAACTTAGGCCTATGTGCTACAGTTAAATTTTTTTGGATACATATTTAGTTTAATTTATTTGCTTAGTATGTTAGTTGTAATTTTTTTTAATATAAAACAATTACAATATATAAATAATTAAAAATGATCTATTACAAATAAAAAATTATCTATTTAAAGAATTAAAAATTAACAATTACAATATAGTTTAACATGGGGTCATTTGCATTATAAGCTAAAAATTCACATGGGTTGTCCAATTACAATCTCATAATTAAAAAGCGCAACCATTTTACAATTTTACAATTCATGAAACTCATGTAAGTATTACATAGTCTTCATCGACCAAGCCGTGCTGGACATGTTCGTCTGTCATGACCTGTCTGTTGGCACTCACTGCAACGAGCGGTCAAATGCCTATCTGATATATCCATCTCATTCGGAATACGGAACATAGATTTACGACCTCGCTTTACTTCTTACAGACAAAGTACATTAGGCATTAAGGTCCATTGCGGATCATCCCAATAATCTTGATGTGGTATTGGATTGAATTTAGTTTCCCAAATCCTTATGTATATAGGAAGCCTATATACTAGATAACGTACTCGAATAGATTGTCACCGCATTCAGACATAACAGCGAGCATATGGGAACATGGATAATGTCTTATCTCGTATTTGCCACAACTACACGTGGGTTGATTCATGCGCACAATCTGTGTATTACGACCTCGTCCATGGCAAAAAGATGTTTGCACCTCAAATACGCAGCGGGGCCTATCAGACAATATTGATACAAACTAATCAAGTTCATATTTTTAGGTGTAATTAACTTCACAACATAATAAGAACAATTTAGTTTACATTACAAACTAACCTGTTGTATGATATTAACTGGAAAGTATTTCCCTTTGCGATGACCTCCTCGATAGTTTTTTGCATCTCTCTAGGGTATTGGAACTCATTCCGTACATCTATTTCTGCTTGGGCTCCCATCTCGTCAAAATATTTTACGAGTCGTCGAAATGTAAACTCAACCATAGCTAAGATATGTAAGTTCCTTGCATTTTTCAAGACACTATTGAAGCACTCTGCGTCATTGCTGGTCAATACCCCTCACCGATATCCACCGTCATACGCAAGGGCCCACTCCACAGGATTCATCTTGCGGACCCAATCAATGGCATCTTGGTTAATAGCCTGTATCTGTTCTAAGTAAGCATTACACTTTCGTCGTTGATGAGCACTCCCTGCTTTCCATAGAAGTTGTTTCAGCTCTTTATTTTTAAACTTTGTGTTAAAGTTACTACAAACATGTCAAAGGCAGTGCCGATGATATCCAACAAATTGGAGCGAGGGATTCAGTCAATGCTGCTTCACAGCAGATAAAATACTCTCAGCTTGATCAGATATCAAAGTCACTCCCTGTCGGTCCATGACAATATGTTTCTTGATATTTGAAATGAAGAACGGCCAAGACTCCAAACTCTCCTTGTCGACAACAGCGAATGCAAGTGGTAATATTTTGCCATTAGTAGTGACGATCGTTGCTACAAGCAGCACACCAGTATATTTGCCGTATAAGAATGTACCATCTATGGTTATAACAGGCCTACAATATCTGAATCCATCGATGACGGGTTTGAAAGACCAGAAAACAAAGTGAAAGATAGGCATAATGGTTGTACCTCCGGTATATCTATGCTTCCAATGAATGATAGTGCCAGGATTAGATGTCTGTAATGCATGTATGAATTTAGGCAACTGCCTATATGATTCATCCCAATCCCCGAATACCATTCTAATTGTCTTTGCCCTTGCATGCCACGTTTTCTTGTATGATATACTGTAGTTCATGGTCTTTTTGATATCTTCGATGACATTCTTAATTGGCATATTAGGTTAATTCTGCATACGATAATCAAATATGAGTTGGATTATTTGAGTGTGAACACTATAAACAAACATATATATATATATATATATATATAAATTTATTTTTTATACTCACCACAACTTGTCCCAAAAGATGAGAAGCAATGTAACTAGAGCTAATATTAGTGTGGTTCCTGTTCATTCGTAGGTATAAACAATAGTGAGGACCCTTGTACTGTTTTTATTTCAAAAAGATCATGTTTCCTACTAAGAGATGTACGCAATCACCAACTGCAATCGTGCTTGCCAGCAGACACCCAAAGGTCTCGCTTGGAGATTACGACCTTATACTCTCGATTATTTATTGCATGGTACAATTTCACAGCATGTAGAAGTTGCTTCTTATCGACGAAAACCATCCATTTGTCCAACTATGAATTTTCAGCATTCCAGATCCGGTTACGGGGAACAACATCACGGCTACTCATGTTAAAATCACCACCCATGTGAATGTTCTCATAGAAAGGGATTTCTGGTCTAGGTGGAATGGGGACATTTTCAGGGTCAACGGGGGCATCGCCGTCATCTTCTTCATCATCATCATCTGATCCGGCCAATAAATTTTCTTCATAACATATTTTATTCTCATCATCGTCTAGGGCGACATTAGGACCATAAATGTCATTGTCAGCAATATTGTCAGCAAACTGCACATAGTTCACTGTTTCCGCCATATTACCAGCAACTTCAACTGGAGTGGTATGATGGCTGCAGGTGGGCACATCTTCTGTGTTATTGTGAAATTCATAATCATATCCACCACGTGAACTTGATTCCACACCATGGCCCTCAAATGTCTATTGTGTGTAGCCTACTGAATAACATTGATCTGGTGCATACATAGGAGACTGAAACGCTGTCGTGTCAATCCCCTGTGTAAGCAATGTAGTGAAGGGACGAGAATCTATCTGTGTCATATTTGGGACAATGTGTACAACCTCTTTATTAATGTATACTTCCAAACAATTTGGTGGTTGGAAACTTGCACTGATACTTAATACGGTGTTCAACGTCTCATCGTCATTGATCGGTAATATCTTGTATTTGCTGATTGCTTGCCACTGACGATAAGGATATCTACATTTGAAGTTCAATCGGACACTTTCGCCGTAACATGCCACCTTGGACATGAACATCTCATCTAAATTGTAAAGCATGGTGCCAAGTTGCACCCCATATATCCCTTTCAGCTCAACATCATATAACACACCTTTATCGGGATCCCAACTTATGTTTTCCGCCCAGTAGAAGATAATTGGAACACTCTCCATATGTTTGCTTCAATGAAACAAAAAACATTAAAAATATCAACAACATACTTATATTGGATTTTACTTCTAAAAGAATTATATGGATTTTAACTCATTCAATTACAATTATCTGTGAGTCAAGAACTTTATTTAAGTAATCAGCAATTGTAATCCAACAATCATTATTGATTTTTTAATTAAAATATGAGTTAAAATAATTGTTATGTTTTGAATTTTTTTAGCTTTTTAAGAAAAAACCTTACAACACATAAAAAATGTTGGTTTGTTTTGACATAACTGTCTATGGATTGGATATTTCAATGTTGATTCGATTTTGTTTAAATTAACCTGCTTTTATTTTTGTGTTGGTTATTTTAATTTGTTTAGACGGACATTTGGTGAAAGGAAGTTGTGAGAGTCAAAACACAACAGGAAATGGGGGCATGACAAGTTTGAGGAGATGACACTCCGAGAAATGAGAAAGGCACTATGAAAAGGTAAGGGTTTCATTGAGCTATCTGGTTGATGAATGTGGCTCATATCATAAGTGACATTTTCCTATAAAAATCAGCCCTCTCATTTTTTGTGATTTTATATTTTCCAGGGTACAAGGAACTACAGAGGTGAAACATTACTTCAAGACCACTAAATGTATAATGGTATGGAATGATATACCATAGAATGTGAAACATTACTTCAAGACCACTAAATAAGAAATGATGGAATGCAATGATAGTTGTTAAAATATGAGTTTTGTACTATTTTGATATTTTAAGTTTTAATTTTATCAATTTCATCTCATAATATTTTCAAGTTCAGTCAAATGAATTGATCTAATATCAAACAAATAGTTTAAGTTATTAACAAAATGATACTAAATTGCATACTCTGTAGGTATACATATTTTTCATTTATTTTAAGTAGGATATATATATATATATATCCGTTTTCAAATAAAAAAATATAATAGATGTATCAAACAGTACAAATGAGATGAGAGTTGAGACAACAATTCCATTCCCAATATTTCCGATGTACAATTATATGAAGATAATTATAGTAGATCCAATGGTTAACCCAATATTAATCACTGACCATTTAATCATGTACTGGAAAATTGGCATCACAAAAGTAATAGTCAAACCCAAATATCTATATAATAAAGCAAGATGATTTTTGAATATCCTACTGCAAAAATATCCTACATGTACATTTTCTATTTTTCTGCTTCTCTCTTCTTACTTTTTCTTTTTCTCACCCATCCTTCTATGATCCCGTGATCCCACATTCATCTCTCTTTTCTTTTTATTTTTTTATTTTCTCTCATTTTTATTTTTCTCACCTTTTGTTTATTTTTTTATTTTCTCATTTTTGTTCACTTATTTTTATTCATATAAAACAATGGTTGAAATATTTTACAAAAAATATCCTAAATGTACATTTTCTATTTTCGTGTTTCTCTCTCTTACATTTTCTTTTTCTCATCCATCATTTTATGATCCCGTAATCCCACCTTCATTTCTCTTTTATTTTTTTATTTTATTTTTTCCCATTTTTATTTTTCTCACTATTTGTTTATTTTGTTATTTTCTCATTTTTGTTCACTTATTTTTATTCATGTAAGACAACGACTGAGGTTTCATCTCTACGTGGTGTTTTTTTTTACTCCCTATGTGGTGACTTGTATCCTTTCTGTGTGAAGATTCTTTTTCTCCATTTAGAATTTATTTTATATTTTGTACTCAGATATTAAATCTTGTGTTTTCTCATAAAAAAAAATATAAAAATAAAAAATTAAGAATTTTACTCAAATTTAAATTTCATATTGTAATTTTGACACAAATAGACATGCAATGTATTCTATTATATAAATGAAGGATGTCACATTTAAAAAAAAAAAAAAAAAAAAAGAACGCTCCCTGCATACAATCACTATCACATTTAATATTTGCTTAAAGATTTTTTTTCTTATTAATCAAACCAACTAACATTGTTAAATAATTCTTTTTATTTATCAAAAACTATCTACAAATTTAAATATAAAATTATAAATTCAGAACATTTGCACCTACTTTTGAGTTACATGAATTAGTTATATTTTACATTTGTCAAAAAACTGATATACTACCAAAAAAAAAACTCTCTTTTTGTCCACTTCAAGAACTTTTATGGTAAGAGCTCATCAAAGGTCCACGTAGAAGAAAAATCTCAATCCAATCCATAGGTTCATGTAGAAGAAAAATCTCAATCCAATCCATAGAAACACACCACACTATTCTATTTCGTGCAATGTACCTAAAAAATTAAATAAATTACATACAAAACTCAAATATAATAACTTAATTGCGTTTTGAATAGAGATGGTAATTTTTCCCAATATCACTTCAATGAGAAAATAGGTTGGGGATGGGGAAATTCTATTTTCACACACTTAATTAATTCAGTACACATCTAAAACCTCAACACTAAATGTGTTAAATAACGACTGACAATTCAAACCCTAATTGTACTAGCGATTTATACCTATAATTACAGATTATTTCCACTTGGAAAGGCCGAAACATGGACATCACTAACTCTCAAATTTTTTCCAATTTTTGTTTGATACAAACAAAACAAAGAAACAAAGAAAAACAAAGGTGTCATTGATGGTGAGAGATAAAATTTTGAAAAATAATAATAAAAAAAGGATTGTTTGTAACGTTAATTGATTTGGAATACCGACCACATTTGAAACCATCGAACAAAACATTGACTGATTACGTAGTTTCAAATGTTTTTTATTAAATATGAATACGTGGGTTTAGGATGGTGATGAAAAAGAATATGATTAGAGTTTAAATTGATAAGAAATATATATAGATGGGGATGGAGATGAGTGTATTATATTGTAGAGTGTCATTGTAATTGTTTTCATTTGGTGAGAGGGTGTTCCATTTAAAATTGTAATTTAATGTAATTTTACCTCAGCATATAATTGTAAAAAAAAAAAAAAAAAGAGAGTGGGAATTAAAGGATCCAAAGAAATTAGGTAGATGCTAATAACAATACTCATTTTTAAACTTTATAAATTATTTTGTTTATGTATCAAGTAATATTGTGTGCTAAGAGTATTAATATTGTATAAATAAAATCACCCCAGTTTAAAATTCTAATCAGTGTGTTTGGTTTGAGTTTTCTGAATTAAGTTTTTTGAAAGCTGAGTTTTTTGGTTTTCGTGTTCTTTTGTTTTTAGTGAATATTTTTTAAATTTTAAACATTTTTTTTTTTACTTTTTTAGATGCACCTTAGTTAAATGTATTTAAAAAGTAAAAAAATTGTGAAAAAATATTTTAAAAAATTAATAAATACATAAAAATACAAAAAATGTACTGAATTCTTGTAATTTTTTGTATTTTTGGTATTTAGTGAATTTTTAAAAGATTTTTTTACAATTTTTTTACTTTTTAGGTGTATTTATGTTAGGTATGTCTAAAAAGTAAAAAAATTGCTTAAAATATTTAAAAAATTCAGTAAAAATAAAAAAACACAGAAAATAAGAAAGTATAAATTTTCTGAAAAGTGTTTTCTGAAAAATGAAAACAAGCAAACTGAATAATTTTCTAGTATCTTTTCTGTTACCCTAACTTTTCCATTTAGTTTAGTTGAGACATCTTGCCACAAGTAGGTGTTTTCTTATGGCCAAAGTGGTTGTGGTTGGATAGTGTGAGTTTAATACATATCTCGACATGGCTGGGAAATATTTTCTAATCTTGATAAGGTAGACATTTATATTAATAATTTTTTTTTTAATAATGAACTACAATATTATTTTCTACTAACATAAGAAGTAAAAAAAAAGTATAAAAAATATATAAAGAGTTTTTTGAAATCTTATGAGTAGGACAATTGCCCCTCCTACTCCACTCTAGGTCCATTGTTGCTTCCTTGATCATTATTGATATATGTTGCATGTACCATGTACAATTTTAAGATGACATCAATAAGGAAATATTAAAGATTGTGTAACATGTGCAAGTTATGTCATTTGTAAATTTCATCATTATAAATGACATAATTTTTTGTGGGAGTCCTAATTAAAAATAAAATTTGAATTATAACCGAATATCAAATCAAGCATAACTAAACAACTCTTAGATTATAATCAAAATAATATCATAATTGACATCACAATATGTTATAACTCATCACAATACGTCATAATTCAGCTAACTTTTTGTTCTGAAGATTTTTTTATTAATTTTGGATATATTTTACAAGAAAATTATTATTTTTTATGATAAAAATTATAATTATTAAAAGTGTATTATGATATTATGTGATAAAAATACAATGACGAATCTATGGTGTGTGATAAAACAAACATAATTTATTTGAAACCCACTGGCCACTTCATACTAAAACAGTCTAAAACTTTATTGCAAGTGATGAGGAGGACGATTAAGAAATCAAGCAAAAGATAGCAGGTTATCGAGTCAAAAATTTATTAAAAGTGGCAACCTACAGAAATATTAATTCTATAATATAAATCTAAAATTTGTTAAAAATAGCTACACATAATAATAATAATAATAATAATAATAATAAAAATAATAATAATAATAATGAGAATGATTGTGAATTGGAAACACATTTATTTTTTTATGTGCTTCAAACCATGTCAATTTCTGAATCTTTTAAGTTATTAAATCAAAGCTCTAATCTCTTTGACCAAACAGACACAATTTATTCAAAAAAACTATCTATTGCAATTTATCGGTTGAAATCAACCTATCTCTTGAAATTCACCAAACTAACTATGTATTAAAATGTGATAAATGCCACTCATTTAACACCATATTTGTTGAATATAATACATTTCTCTACCTCACAATCACCACTTTTTTGGCAACTTTTTCAACATCGTCAACATTTTTCACCTTGTCCACATTACCAAACAAGATTTTACCTTGGATGTAATACTTTATACCCCTTTGAAATAAGTTTTTCACCAATTATCTCTATTATTTACTGCTAATAAACTAATAAAATAGAATTTCTTTACCAATATCTAATCATTTTCTTTTCATTTTCATAACCCAACAAAAATAAAAAAAAATAAACACTACATTTTTATTTTCCTATTTTTTCCCACTCAAACCCAAAATCCAAACCAAACTAAACATCAATCTATCCCCATATGTTTAATTCACAGGTCCTGATATGTTTCAGTAAATCTAGAAATTTTGATAACCTACTGCAAATACGATAAGGGTAAACATGTTTATTTTTAAAAGTTATACACATGTTTAATAAAACATTCTACTATATTTTATTTTATTTTATACATATACAAAAAGAAGTTCTAAAAGCCAAGCTGTCAACATGTACAAAAATTTTTAGGTAATTCAGCCCACACAGTTTAATCAACTTTACCTACGACCTGGATACATAATTTAGGTAATCACCAAAAGATACAAAAAGGCCCCATTAAAACCTTTTGAGAATGAGAGTAGCTGTCCAAAAATTCATGTTCTCACACCCAAAAATTTATGTTCTCACCAAAAGGTACAAACGCATTTTCCTATTCTTTGAGGTCCATTTGTTTTTCTGTTGTGTCAGGTATATTTTTTTATCTTCATTATATATGCTTCAATTCATTTTGCAACAAAATAAAAAATCCAAATTTAAGTGAAATTTTGTTGCATTTAAATTATTGTTTTCATATAATTTTATATTTTTAAAAATTGTGTACTGAATTTTGATAAACTATGAAGTAACAAAATCATTTATTTATTTATTTTTATCTTTTTCAGATCTTGAAATGATTCCTTAATATCTTAATCTGTATAAGCAAATTTTAGTAATTATGTTCAAACAATACTAATAAATATAAAAAATAAAAAAAAAACAAGTCTTTAAAAGAGTTTAAAAGAATTATTCATTCTCTCTTGCACTCATTTTTATACAGACTTTACAATTTTTATAAGATTCTTATTATCTGTTTTAATAGAGTTTAAATTTTTTATTTTTCATTATTTTTGTGAACATTTGTTTGACCATCAAAAAATAAAAACCCTAGAATTCAATTGTGAATTAAAAAATAACAAATAAAAAACTTTGGGTTAGGGCTAGGGTTCAATTTGAAACCCTAACCCTAGAATTGTCAGACAAATTCAAACAAAAAGTTTGGGTTAGCCCTAACCCTAACTTCTGATTTCAAATTCAATTGAAAACCCTAGAATTGGATTAGGCTAGGGTTCAATTTGCATTACAAACTTTGGGTTAGGGCTAGGGTTCAATTTCAATCAATAGAATTGGGTTAGGGCTAAGGCTAGGGCTACGGTTTATTCTGTGAATTCAAAACCACAATTTCAATTCGCAAAGCCTATTCTACCCATATTGATATCAATTTCAATTCACAACATTTTCACATTCACAAACCCTATTCTACCAACATTTTCATCAATTCACAACATTTTCACATTCACAAACCCTATTCTACCCACATTGTACCCACATTCACATTTTCACAAACAAAACAAACACATATAAAATTCAAACTGAGAGAGAGAGAGAGAGACAAACAATCATACCAACGAGAGAGAGAGAGCAGAGAGAGACCCTCAGAGAGAGAGAGAGAGAGAGAGAGATCAAAGAACCCACGGAGAGAGAGAGAGTGAGAGCAGAGAGAGAGAAAGTAAGAACAGGCAGCGAGAGAGTGAGAGCAGAGCGTGGGTAGGTGGGGAAAAAAAGCGAAGTATACAACGCGTGGTTGCAAACGAGAGGGGTGGGCCATTTATATAACTTTTAAATGCGTGGTTACAAACCACGCTTTCTTTTGAAAGCAAATTTTCCTTTAAAATGTGGTTACGAATCACGCTTTCTTTTAAAATCAAATTTTCATTAAAAGCGTGGTTCCTAACCCCGCAAATTTTCCTCACCACGCTTTCTTCACAAAACAGACTTCCTTAAAAGCGTGGTTATAAAACACACTTTCTTAATTAAAAGCGTGGTTTGTAACCACGCTTTTATGATTTTATTAATTTTCCGCAACTGGGCCAGAAATATGGTGAAAGCAAGGTTTGGAATAACGTTTCAACTTATTTTGGAAATTTCAATCAAACTAAGCTTAGTTTGGAAAATAGGTTAGTTGTTAGGCTTGTTATGGGAAATGCCTCAAAATATTTGTGACACCCTGAACGTTTAATTAAATACTACATTAATATTTATAGTTATATATAATTATGGTTGCATGTGATGATAGATTATTAAATAAATAAATATATAAATCTAATTTGGCATTGGGTTATCAAATATAGGATTAATTATAGATTATTATTTGAGGCCAAATTAACACATTTATGGAATTATAATACTAATTGGGTCAAATTAAAGTTAAAAATAGTAAATAAATAATAATATTGATAACAAGAATAATGATAATAATCTGTAAAGTAAAATAAAATAATTAATTTTACGATGATAAATGATAAGGTGTAATTTAATTTACATTAGGAACACTGAAAAATTTAGCACCAAAACAAATAAATAAATAAATAAAAAGAAAAGAAAATTTGTAATCTATTGTTGGCCCAGCAAATGTTTAGTAATATTGGCCCAAACAAATGGCCTAAGTATATATTTATGGGAAATTTAGCTATAAACCCCCTTTACCTTCCTTTTATTGTTAAAAGGACTAAGAAAAAAATTATACTTTCTAAACCCCCTCATAATTATAAAGTCTTTCCTAAATGACAAAATTTATTATTTAAATATTTTATATGACTATTATACCCTTAACTAATTCTTCCCACTCTCTTCGCCGCCCTCTTATACTTGATTGGTTCGAGTTAACCCACTGTTTTGCAGTCCTCATTATCAGAAAGGCGGTGGAATAAGAATCTGATTTTTCATGTTCATCGTTGTCAGGAGCTTTTCATACTCGTCCAAATACGCAGGCCACTCCATGCTAAACTTTCTTTTTGCTTTTGATAATTTCTCGAGAAACAAACAAGCCAAATATACAAAGCACCAACCAGATCAAGAGCTTTATATATATATATACTTCCGAAATTGAACTTAAATAGACCTCGAAAGTATAATTCTCTCTTTTCCTTCTCTCTTCCTTTCCTAGGGTTTGGATTGAATTCGTTCGGAGCTCTCGTGATTTCAACCAAAACTATAAATATATCTCTATATATATATATATATATATATCTATATATATGTGTGTGTTTATATGTTTTGAGATTTGAATTGTTTGTGTGTTTTGAGATTTGAATTTGAATATATATATATATATATCTACATATTCCGATCTCTAATCTATATATATGTGTGTTTTGAGTCTTTAAGATCGCAGATTTGAATGATTGCATAGATCGGTCTCGGCGATCATTTGATTCGAACTCAAAAGCTCAAAGATGTAAAGTAAAATCTGAAAAATCTGTGTATGAAAAATCTCAAGATGTTTGAAAGCTCAAAGTTTCAAAAATCTGAAAAATCTGTAAAATCTGAAGAACCGAGGTATGAAAAATTGATATTTTTCTAAAATTTTCAGATTATAGGCCTGATTCAAGGATTATAGGCATGATTCAATGTTTTTCAAAGTAAACATCGATTGATTCAAGGATTATAGGCCTCATTCAAAGCTCATAGCTCAAAGTTCTATCGATTTTTCAGAGTAAATACCAAATTTCATTTGATAGAACCAGAGTAAAATTTTACTCTGGTTCTATTGCTCTGTTTTTTTCATTTGACAGAACCAGAGTAAAATTTTACTTTTATACAGAGTAAAATTTTACTTTTAGCTTCAAAGTCTTACAGTTTACTTATTTTTCAGAGTAAAATTTTACTTTTATACAGAGTAAAATTTTACTTTTAATTTCAGAGTGTAAAATTTTACTCTGAAATACATAGTGAAAATGTAGAGAGAATGATGTAGAGTAAAATTTTACTTTTAGCTTCAGAGTCTTACAGTTTATTTATTTTTCAGAGTAAAATTTTATTTTTATACAGAGTAAAATTTTACTTTTAGTTTTAGAGTGTAAAATTTTACTTTCATTCAGAGTAAAATTTTACTTTCATACAAAGTAAAATTTTACTTTCATACAGAGTAAAATTTTACTTGCATACGGAGTAAAATTTTACTTTCATACAGAGTAAAATTTTACTGTAAAATACATAGTGAAAATGTCTTAATAGGAGAGCTGATAGATATGAGGATAATATAGTAAAAGAAACAAGTTTTAAAATATCAGGGGGGTTTGAAAGTACTCATATAATTCTTGTCCTTTTGAAAGAGAAATTAGACAGTGAGGGGATTATGACCAAATTCCCCTATATTTATTTGAGAGATCTATACTTATCCTAAAAAAATTCAAATCTCTTATTTGAATATATAATTAAAACTCAATCTATTAGCATAATAATGGCTCTCCATAGAGAGGTTACGTGTCACTCAATCAAGGCTCAGTTAGCAGTATATAAGGAACAAGAGTGTTGTGAATGAAGGCTCAGTTAGTAGTATATAAGGAACAAGAGTGTTGTGAATAAAGGAACGAAAAACGAAAGAAAAAAAGAAAGAAAGAAAGAAAAAGAGAGGGAGGTACGTGAATTTTGAAAGTAAGGAGCTTATAAGGTTGTGATAGTGGAATGGTTAAGGGTCAATAGTAAGGTGAGTTATATTATACCTTGATTTACCATTATATGTTTTACGAATGTTTGGAGTTACCATAACTTATTTTATACAAGTTATATTTTATTAAATTATATTAATAAAAGTTATGTTTTATAAATATTTGAGTTACGTGGGTTAGTTTCTAAACTCTATTTATTTACAAGGAAACCCATAGATATGTTTGTTTAAATTTTAATATATATTTGACTATAACCTTATAAACAATTATGTTCTGTAAGAACCACCATGAGAGTCTCACGCCTTTGGGGACTTAAATAACCATGCGCCTCTCTTTGGCCACTTTGTGGTCCTCTGTCATGGATCCATTGACCTCTGTTCTGACTGTCACTTCTGTGACCTCTGTTCTGTTCTGTTTTATACCGTGGCTATGGTTATTTATTTACATGATTTTTGTATTCTGCCACTTTAAATAAATTGTTATTTCAAATTAAATTATGTAAATATTTTAGCATAACTAATTATCCATGGTTATTTTGTATTCCCTACACTCTTGGCATAATATTTCTCATTCTGTTGTGTGTTTATAGCTGTTACCCTTTCAAGTGACAAGATGTAGGGAAAATCCATAACCCCCACAAAACGGAACCCGCACATGGATTGCTGTTGAACCACTTTTTTTTTTTTTTTTATCTTTTTAGTTTTACTTCCTTTTTGTCCTACTTGGGGCCGATCACTGACTAATAAAATAACTAAAGCCCTAGAGATGTATTTTATTTTTCTTAAATAGTAAAATAAAGTAAATTTTCTGTTTTATTATTTTATTTCCGATTGTGCAGTTTAATTTGCTACAACTAACATAAGTTAATAAGTTGCGATTCCAAACCTAACCCCTGGGGTTGGGTCATAGCAATATTAAATGCCATTTATGATATAAAATCTTAATATTAGGGACTCTAAAAAAAAAAAAACCCAAAATTGAATTATTTAATCATTTTGTTATCTAAAAGTTTTGCTTGTTGGTTAGGGAAAAAGTCTAGGTAAATTACAAATATATTTTCAAAAATTTATTTAAAATACAAATTGTTTTTGTAATTTTTAAAATTACAAATATCTCTTATTAGAATTTTTTTTTATGTAACAGAAAAATAAAATTTTTAACTACTCTTCTATATAATAATAAAAAAAAAGAATAATATATTATACGCATGTTTGATTGATAGGATTAGAATATGTGATTGAGATTATTAATCTGTGGGCCCAATAATCTTGTATTTGTTTTAAAATTTTGTTTCAGGATTATTAATCCAATAGATAATTAACAAATTTGTGGGATTATTAATAATGGAGTAGGGGTGAGATTATATATCCTAAGTTGAGAAATAAAATAAAAAAATTCTTTTACCTTCATATGTTTTCGTATCCAATGCAAATCAAACAATGGACGGGGGATAATTTATCATACTAATTTAATTAGATAGTGAATACCATACTAATTTGGTAGAATTATTAATACGTTCACTATTAGTCTTGTAAATCAAACATAACCTACGTGATTAGAAATTTAAAAGGGTGGGATATATTATATAGGATAATTCATATTTTAAGTAAAATTTGTATTTGTAATTAAGGAAAAAAAAAGAAGAAAGAAATGAAAAAGAGAGCTTAATATCCATATTCTCGACAAGGAGAACCTTGTTTGGTTTTAGAATTTTGAATCTACTTTTCAGTATTTTTTGTATTTTTTTATTTTTACTGAATTTTTTTAATATTTTAAATAATTTTTTTAGTTTTTAAATACATCTAACATAAATATACTTAAAAAGTATAATATTTGTAAAAAAAATCCTTATATAATGTGTTTAGTTTCAGTTTTCTGAATTCAATTTTCTGAAAATTAAGTTTTTTATTTTTCATGTTTTTTTGTTTTTAAATTTTAAGTAATTTTTTTTATTTTTTTAGATGCACCTTACATAAATGTACCTAAATAGTAAAATATTTGTAAAAAATGTATTAAATTTTTATTTTTTTGGTATTTAGTATATTTTTTTTAAAAAAATTTCACAAATATTATACTTTTTAAGTGTATTTATGTTAGGTATATCTAAAAATTAAAAAAAAAATTCTTAAAATATTAAAAAAATTCATTAAAAATATTAAAATATAAAAAATAAAAAAGTAGAATTTTTTGAAAACTATTTTCTGAAAACCTGAATCAAAAATTCACTAAATATAAAAAATATAATTTATTAATTTTTTTTACAAATATATATTACTTTTTAAGTTATGTGTATTTAAAAATTAAAAAAATTACTGTAAATTTTTAAAATATTTATTAAAAATAAAAAAATTTAATTTTTAAAAAATTAAAAACAAGGTGAATGAAATTTGGCATAACTTCAAGGGCCATGAGTGTAAATTTAATTTTTCTTCTCTCTCAATATGCTCACCACACTCGTCATCGTTGTTCGTCTCCATCTCCACACTGTTTAACCCCGACCCAAGCCCTCGGGGTCAAATATATAATTTCACTAACTAAACTTCTAGAAATACATATATATTTTTCAATCGATGATTAAAATCGCCAATATCGAGCACTAAAATAGTCAGATTTTTGCAAAAATTTTGGGTTTGAGTTCTTCGAATTGGGCATAGCTCTCTCTCTACAAATGCTTCTGTAAAACCCCCTCTCAGTTTTTTTTCTTCATTGCAATCGTGAGAAAGTGAGTTTTAGAGAGAGAAACATATACATTATAGAGAGAGAGGGAGGGGAAAGTATGGTCCGGTTGCTATCGAGGCTAAGCCGAGCTATATAGGGAGAGAATCGAAACCCTAATGACATAAATCTGTATAACGAGGTTGGTTTATTTGTGTTCTTGTTAATTTAAGCTTGAATTTGAATATGATATTTATTTCTTGCTGGATTTGAGTTGTCTACGATTGATATTGATTTTTATTTCCAGTTCTAGAGAGGCGCTTTTTGATTCCTCCCCCCCCCCCCCCCCCCCTCTTTTGCTGTCAATTTTTGGTACATGGGCTCGAAATCAGAAATGTTTGTACCGTTGGTTTGATTGAAGACTTGGAAAATTAAGCAGTTGTCATTTATTTCCCTGTTTTATTTTGGATGATGAGAGTTTTCATTTGTTTACAGAAATTATGAATCTATGTAAATGTGTTGGTATAGTTATAAATTTCTCGGTGTAAATGTCGTAGCTGATGTGTCATTCTGATTCAATAAGTTTCACTATCTGTGATATATGTGTCGATTGCTGAATGAATTGTGGGTTTAGGCACCTGAGTGATGCCATCAGTCAAGCATAATTTAGTGCATAGTCCGGGTGCCATTCCAGTGAGATAGACGATGTGGTGTCGTACTTGTATCCCACAAGCGTAGTATTTATTTTCCTTTTAAAAAAGAAAATAAGTGCATGATTGAGCCAAGCTTCACCCAACCAACCCATTCTGCAATTTTATTACACAAATCAGGATTGGGCTGAATTAAATTTATTGACATTGTGCTCGGCCTAACTCAGTTTCAGATAAAATGTTTTGATTGCAATATGCTATTTTCTATTTAAACCTCATGTTAAATTCTTAGTTAGGGCCATGTGAAAATTGAAATGGCAAAAGCTTGAGATGAGGTGATTGGAAATTCACATGTGTTTGTGTTAAGCTTCAAGATTAAGGTCTCAATGTGACAATGCGATCCTTAAGTCATGCATGGTCAAAGGAATTTTTCGCTTACATGTATTACATTTCTTTCATTTGTGAAGATTCAGGTGTATACAAAACGGTGAGTGGAGTTGGAAGAGAGTTAGTATGTTGAAGGTGCAAGGTGTGATATGGAAAATAAAATCATGTCTACAATAGAGTGACTTCAAAACATTTAAGCTCTATATTGGCAAACACTTCCCAAGTGCACTATCTAACTCAGTTCAAAACAATGGCAATTGATGGTGCATGTTATTTTTTACCATGGTGCCCAAGAATGGCTTCTTGTGCTATTTGTTCACACCTTTCATGAGGGAAAAAAAAAAATGCTTCTGCAAACTTGCTAGTGAATATGTGTCATGATCAGTAAAGGGGTTTAACCCAAGTAGTATAGGCATGGACACATGACATAACATGGACAAGTTGAAATGATAATTTCCAAAAAATGCAAAACACGATACACAAGTAAAATTTATATTTTTATAAATGTAATATATGTCAATATATTAATAGTTTATTCAAAGGCAACAAAAAAAAAAAAAAACCATAACATTAATTAAATTAAAGAGCCATAGATACCATAATTTAACTATCAGATATCATTTACGTAACAATTACATTCCAAAGAATGCAAAATAATTATAGAACATTGAAATATACATGATATATTTATCTTATAAATGTTTCAAAACATATTTAGAGTGCATAAGTTATATTCTGAAGAATGCAGAACATTGCTAATGGTCGTGTTCAAAGGGTTTAAGAATCAAGAAGTGTCGCCAAAGTGTTTGATATTATGAATTTAAAACTTTAATTGAGACAAGATGAAGAAATGTTAGACACTCTTTTAGGAGTATCTGCAGATTCTCAATGTCTAACACGGCATGCCTTTTTAGTAGAAGTGTTGATGCTTCTTGTTCATGACCCTTTTTTGACCATGAGAGATGTCATAAGGAGAAATGTTATGAAGTTTCTTTCTCCAAGATTTGTAGCTGTTATAAATAATAAAAGTTGTATTTTTTGAGTTTTATTATATTATTCAATGAGGATGAACCTCAAAATCATATAGTATGATTACATTGTTTACTTCTTGACAATTTTTGTTCATTCTTAAAACATGTACATATTGAAGATTTATCTAGTCAATTTTTTTGGGAAGACATCGTAGTGATCAGTGGGAGGACACCTTGTTCCTTTTCCTTCTAGAAACTATATTTGATTAACTTCATTCATATTGTATATCTATGTTTGGTGGTTGAAGGACCAGTGCTGACTTCTAGCAAAAAAAAAAAAAAAAGGACCAGTGCTGACATTTTGAAATGTATGAGCCTGCTGTGCTAAGAAATCCTTGAGTCGTAACTTCTTTCATTTCCATGAGTGATGTAGAGTACCTTCAAATTTCAATAGGAACACTTTGAATTCTATATTACCCATACCATAAATGTCAAACTATGCACCAAAAGAAAGATATGGAAATACCAAGACAGAGCTTACTTGCATACACAACCAAAGCATTTTACCCATAGAAGCAACCAAAGCAAAGCATTTCCATATTACCCATTCAAACCTAGTACAAACCCATTTACCCATTCAAACCCATATTACCCAACAAAATAACCATAGAAGCAACCAAAGCAAAGCATTTTTGCACCGAAGCAACGCATTCTGAGTAAGAGATCAAGAAGAGGTTTGTGCCAAATTATTTTGCACTTTGCTTTTGGAAATAGAAGCAAAGATAAAAAAATAGTAATAGGTTAGATTTGGAAATAGATTACAACTCAAAAGAAGAGAGAAAGAAATAAAAGGAAATGATAGGTTTATGTATTATAAATAAGATCTATAGTTCTTGCATTATACAATGGCAATAAATAGAACAAAAGGCAATGTAAGAGAGAGCAGCTTAAAAGAAAATAAAAGGAAAAAGTCTTATAAAATAAAAAGGATAAATTAAAAAAATGAAAGAAATAGAAAAAATGATTGAATAGTGATTTGTAACTTTGTATTTTAGCTTGTAGTTGAATGAAAAAAAGACAAGAGTATAACATAATTAGAGACAAAGAAAAGCATTCAATAAGAGACAGAAATGGAAAATCAAATAAATATTAGATCTTAGGCTATTTTATTAAATGCAGAAAAGAAAAAAAAGGCAACAAAAGTAGCCAAATGATCTACTATACAACGAGATTCAATTCTCTAGTTTTTCCAAATTATGACAATATTTGAATGGCTATGTCCATATTTGTTTTTCTTAGCACATTTGGTTCCATGACTTATTTTGGTTTCGTTTGGACCATGTAAATTTGGTCTTTAGGCCACAAACATAAAAAATGACAAAAAAAAGCAATTTACAAAACGAGGTTGAATTGGATTAGTAGGATTGGACCTCAATCAGGATTCCACAATCCAAATGCTACCTGCAAGGGATTTTCTACATGATTGAGATTGGTTTTGTCCAAATGGTTAGTTAGATCATAGGATTGTAAGATTCAGATAGGAATTTTAACAAACCATGTGTCGTCTGGATTGGGTATTCTAAAAAGATGTAGCAAGAGCCTGTTTGGTTGGTTGGGGATGGAGTGGGGAATCGTAGGAGGAACGCTTGGCTTCTAGTTCTGTTATGCTTGATGTGGCTTTTTTGGAGGGTGCTTAGTACGAGAACTTTACAAAGTGTAGGTGTCATTTCCCCGCACTAAAGTTGATGTCGAGAGGACACTTGAGATAATCAGATTAGTAACGAGGTGGCAGTTAGAGTAACTTTATAAATATTATAGTTTGTGGAGAATTGCTATTGAAAACCTTAGTGGAAATTGTTATTTAAGACCTCAGGGGACATAAGTTGATATTTTGCATACTTGTGGATTATACATCTTCTCTAGCAATTTCACGTTGTCAAGGCAATTGTTTGTTATACCTTGATCTCGCAATTCATTGTTTTAATTGTGTTTCTGTAAAACGTAGACTTATGCTAAGCCAATTTGTCCAATGAAAGTGTGTTTATTTTTTGAGTGCCAATATACATGCTTTTCCCCATGCACATATATAGTTGTAAATGAACATACAGATATAGCTATTTATTTATTGTTGTGAGGGTTCATGATAATGATTTTTCTTTCTTTTTTTCTATATTTGATTCATTTCCCTTAATAGGTATGCCAGTAACTGCTGAAATATTTCTAGCCAACGAGGTTTGATTGCCTCACCAATAGCAGTTTGGAACTTTGAATGCCATAAAACAAGCTGAGCATTCTATTTCTTCTGAAAGGAATCCAATGGAGCTAGAAGTTTCATCTCCAAAGGCCAGGGGTCTTTCTCCTTCTGATTGTGTCAGTGATCCTGAAGAGCAAGAAATCAGTGATGACGACGACGATGATCGTAATCATAAGCATCGTAGACGGGAGACACGGTCTCAATCTTTGGAGAGAGATGCTATGGAACAAGTTCTAATAAGGCCATACAGAAAGAGAAATAAACCTTTTGAAAATGGACATCCTTATAGGGAAAATGATTCTCAGTCCAGCGAAACCTGGAAAAGTTATAATATGTCCCCTCTGGAGAAAGACCTGTCTGCAAAGTTCGATAAACGACGCCCTGGCTTCACCACATTTCCTAGAGCTCCAAACAGGGTTAATCAATCATTTTCTGCTGAGCTTGGTCCTGGTAGGGGTGGAGGAAGGGAATCTGGTTCCTGGAGCCAACGTGATCCTAGGTTCATCTCTATTGATATTGCTTCTCAAATGGTTCCACAGGGATCTGTTGCTCCAAGTCTGTTTCCAGGGAGGGGGTTGCCAAATGTTTCGAACTCACAAAATGCATCATGGAGTGCATTTGGACTGATTCCAGGAATGCCAAATGGTGGTATGGATACACTCCATTCCCTTGGTTTGCAGGGAACGCTTAGACCATCAATCAGTCCTTCACTAAATATAGGTCTTCCACGCCAAAGGTGCAGAGACTTTGAGGAGCGTGGTTTTTGCCTAAGAGGAGACATGTGTCCAATGGAACATGGTGTCAATCGGATTGTTGTTGAAGATGTTCAGGTATGTGATATGTTGCATGCATCTACTGTCACTCAAATTTCAATGGTCAATTTGATGTTGGATAATGCTTGGGATAGGGAAGATGTCATTGGCATGCGCTAGTGGCATCTTCCACTGTCATTGCTTGATTTCCAATATACGATTTCTAATTTTCTTAAAGTAGCAGTTTGTTGCTTGAGCATATGTTAAACTGCTTAAACTAAATTTTTGTTTTCGGGGTTACAGAGCCTTTCACAGTTCAATCTCCCTGTATCACTTCCAAGTGCTCACCTGCTGGGAACACCCTCTGTTTTACCTTCTGTTGGTGCTCCTTCAAGCACATTGATAAATAGCAAGAGTTTACATAGCAAAAGTAGCAAGCCTGGAATGACTGATGATGGATTGGGCATGAATAGTGTTTTTACTGGTTCAGCTGGTGCTGATTTTTATGATCCTGATCAGCCTCTGTGGACTAATGTTTGTACTGAGACTTCAACAGCACCGCTAGGACTAAATTCATCTAAGCTTGATGAAACTGAATCTTTGTTAGATGCCAACCCCTCTGCCCGTCACCATGGCAGGTTATTCGATGGCTCTGACAATGAACACCTGGTGAGGAGCACTACTACTGCTGCTGGACCTCAAAGTACAAGTTCATCTGTGTGGGGAAGAATTGCTACAAAGAACAAACTGGAAACTAAGGAGAAAATTGATTTGACCAGAAATTTCTCAAATTATATTGAAAATGAAGCAAAGGATGAACAAGCACCATTAACCAATCTTCAGGAACCTGCCCGACAAGGGAAGCGGATCACTGTGGAAAACATTGGCTCACAAGCAATTGATTCATCTCTGAAGACACAAGGTGATACTGGACATACTACTCGGAAACCTTCTCAAAAAGCATTACGTACTCTATTTGTGAATGGCATTCCTCACAAAGACAACAAAAGAGAGGCCCTTCTTTCACATTTTAAAAAATTTGGAGAGGTTATTGACATTTATATTCCATTGAATAGTGAACGAGCTTTTGTTCAGTTCTCTAAAAGGGAAGAGGCTGAGGCTGCTCTGAAGGCACCTGATGCTGTAATGGGTAATAGGTTTATCAAGCTATGGTGGGCTAATCGGGACAGCATTCCTGATGATGGAACAAGTAATCTTAATAGTGTTTCAGTAACTCGTGAGGTGGCAGCTGTTTCAGTTCCACCCCATCTGTCTGTTGCGCACAGTGGAAAGGATAATCTCCAATCTGCAGCTCCAAAACTTAGTGTTCCCAATGCTTCTGTTGCTTCTGTGCCTGCCTCTGATCACCATCACCCTAAGCTTGTGGTGTCTAATAGTCCGAAAGCCCCACCTCCTTTGCAAAAGAAGCTGGAGAATTTAGAGCTTTTGAAGGAGGAACTACGTAAGAAGCAGGAATTGCTTGATCAGAAACGCAATGACTTTCGGCTTCAGTTGGACAAACTTGAGAAACAAGTAATACTCAGTTTTACTGACTCATCATTTCTGAGTTTGTTTTTTGTGTTTTTATTTTTCCACTTTTGCCTTTGGTTTATATTTTTCTTGTTGTAGAACCTTGCATTTTATATGTGCTACGTATTGTGACCATGCATTTTCTACATATATTAGAATTGTGCCAGGGTCTGGCTAGGGACACGTACAAACTTGATGTTATTTATAAGATCATGTTGAGGAACACCATGCAAAACTAACATTGCTAAGAATTTTATTGATTTGAGTAAGTTGGAATCTTATATGTGACAATGACATTAAGTGATTTGATTACTGAATGGGAAAGGGGGGGAAGAGACTGTTGTGGAAAGTTGTTTGCTTGCTAATTGCTATCTTCCTGCCCTCCCAATTTCCAGTAACATGATGTAAAATTATTGATGATCAACAATAAAACATGAAATATTTAGGTTAGCTAACCTCAAATTGTCACTTTCTTTAGGCTACAGGTCCCAAAGGTGAAGTACTGTCTGAGCAGGCGGCTAAGAGACATAAACCAGGAACAGTAGCTGATGTTGCAAAAGCTACAACTCCCAGGTTTGCTGATTCTGGTACTGTAGTGGCATCATCACTAGCAGAAGTGATGGCTGAGAAGAATAAATTTGTGGAGGACATCGTGCACCAAAGTTCCAAGCCTAGTACAGTTGCGACACTGCAGGAACCTTCAAGTGTGAAGCATTCAATTCGTCCTTTGGCACCAGCAGGGGCACCTTTTGTCATGAATAAATTCAAATTGGACAACCGTCCCACCACCTTCAAAATTATTCCACCTTTACCAACAGGCCTTGCAAATGTGAGTCTTTCCCTCCTCTCCCGTTTCATATGGGATGTTTTGCGCATTATATGCATTTTGTTCCTTGCTTGGTGCAGGAAGTCTACTTGTGTCACATTTTTTCTTTGGGGCTAAACTTCTCAAATGTGCCCTCTGATAATTCTATGTTTCATATACATTGTTATATTTTACCTTTTTTCAACCTTTTTGTGTAGTATTACATTTTTTTTCTTTGTTTTGGGTTAGTGATCATTTTATTAAAAAAACAACACCCAATTAGTACACATTAATGTGTGTTTGGGAGGAAAAAGATTGGGTACACACCTAACCTTCAGCATAGTGCACAAAGTGGTTGCCCCGAGACTTGAACCCATAGTCTCAGAGTTATTAGGCCAAGGTTTTACCATTGAACCAATGGTCAAAAGACAATAGAAATATGATGAGGCTCAAGACACATCCTCAAAAGGCAGTCATAGACACTGCCAAAGCAGCCATACCTCCTCAAAAGACGTATCCTAGAAAGAAAATCTCTTATAAGCCCGAGATGATAGGCCACAAAACATCATCTCACAACCTGGGAGGATAGGTTGAACAATTCACAAATCACTAACTCTTAAGGTTAGAAATCTAACCCCCTCCCACAAACTGAGAGGAAAGGTATACACATTCACAACCTATAAGTGAATATTTGAATTAGCCCTAATCTCCTTGCTTTTCCTAGAACTTTAAGATTTGGTAGAAGGCTTTAGGCATGATTTGATTTCCTTGGTTAAACGGAGATTGCGATAGCTTATACTCTAGCTAATTTTAGGTTGCTGATCTTTTCCTTAAGCTTCCTATGTATAGCATCCCTAGGGGAAGATGTGATCTCCATAATCCCTGTTGCTTCAACTTTACTTGAAGAAACATTGTCTTCTTTTGGAGGAGAGAACTCAGCCACAACTTAAAGCAACCCTATCGTTTTTGTCGGTAAGACCCCTTGAACCATCCTCATTGGGTTGTTTGGATGGACAGTTTGCTTCATTCTTAGTACTTTGTTCACTCTTGGAATCACACCCATCCTTGGAATAAGACAAGGCAAGCTCCTCGAAATCAGTGTTGTCAATCGTAATACATATTGTGTATCATTGTATCACTTTTCAGTATTGTGTATTTTAAGATACATAATCATATATGGATATAGATAATAAAAAAAAGTATTTTCATATAATATATAAATATATTGTAAGAATAAAGTACTAAATCATATGACTAACAACTTGAAAATTCTCTCTAAGAAACTTACAAATTGGTTAAAGAGCTAAATATACATCCATTTAAAACCCAACTATCCAACTCATAAGAAATTAGGAAAATTTTGAAAATTTAATAATAAAAGATAAATGACATTTCATTTCAAATATGAAAGATGAGTCATAAGTTTCTTTCTTTCTTTTTTCCAGTCTGGCCTGGCTGCTTTGATTTTATGTCCATTTGGTTCATGATTTGAGACTATTTTTCTAGATATAAGTAGTCCCAAACATACTTGTTATACGGTTTATTGACATGGTCAAAACAAGCCTTTTTGGCTCAAATCTTGGTTCTAAACTCAAATGCTACAATATGAGAGTCATTTTTTCTTGCGAGTTCATTTGGAATTGGGTCTCTTTTGTAAGGGATTTTCGGAGAACATAGTTCATGGTTGTTCAGTGAGTGTCGGTCATGGGATTGATAAAGAAAAAAAAGTTGTTAACAGGGTCAAAAGTGATGGAGAAGATAAAGATGAATTGATTGTTTGGTATACGTTGAATCACAGTACGATATGAAATCATATGATAGCGATTCAACTCACCAGCGATATGTGTCTGTGTTTCGTATCTTTTTTCATACAATATACATGTCACATATTACATGATATTAACCACACGGCAGTTGAAATAATTTGAGGATAAGGTGACTTTTGGCTCATTCTTCTCATCTTTAGGAAAAGCATGCACACTATCTTTGCCCTTATAATTCTTTACCTCTTAACCTCATAAGGATCACCATATCCCAAATTATGCATGAAGGATTTTGAAATTTCCTTATTAGCATGAATCTCGACACAACCTCTAGTAAAAGTAAGTCCACTAAGTGATTGGGTATATTCATCAAGGTACAAAATAAAGTAGTACCAATAACACTAGCTACATAACTCAAACCATCTTCGGCCCATAGCTCAAGGGAGATATTATAAAATTTCACTCAAATTGGGACACTAGAAAATTATTTCTTAGTCAATTGTATACCGGAATGCCATCTCTTGAAAACAATTAATATAATCCCAAAATAAAAAGTTCTACTATCAACAAAGCATCCTCATTTTTAATCTTAAAAATAAAAAAAAAAAAACCATTGTCTAGAGTAACTATATCATCAAGATTATCGTTCTACAATTTTTTGGGCCTTGACTTAATCTTTTGGAAGGATAGTCTTTTATCAATAAAAAGCCCGCTAAAGCATGTTCCCACTTTAGAAAACCATGTCTTGAAATTTCAATGGGAATCTTTAGATCATCATTTTCAAAACCCACAGTGTATGAGCACGAAATAATGTTCTCGTATAATCCTGTTGATCAAGTCTGCGCTCCTCCGAACGTCGTCGCTGTACTCCCTGAAAACACAAACGTGAGCTAGCTGGCAAGTGTGTGCCGGATACCTCTCCGATGCCTAAATTAGCCAAATAGACAAATAGGTAAAAACTCTGTGTATTCGAGAATCAAAGTTGTGATACATATACATAGGTTCTGTTGAGAGCTTTTATAGTTTTTTGCCTGGCCCAATCCTAGTAGGACTCTTATTCCTCAATGTAGAGTCCTTCTAGGAATCACACTCCTGAAAGATAATGTTTTTCCTTCAACACCCCCCTCACTGCTTAAACCAAGTGAGTTAGTTTTACCACAGTTGGATAACAGTATGACCGAGCTAACACTAGCCCTTTGTCACACTTAATTCAGCGCCTTCATATGCAACACATAGCTCGGCTCTTGTTCACTTGTACCTCGGTTTTGTCTGTTTAGACCGAGCTAACTGCAGCAAGCTTTGGCCGGGCTAACGAGGGCAAGGTGGACCTTAAGAAGCCCAAACACCTCGGCTTCGAATACTATGACCGAGCTAATTATCACCACTCCAATCGTAGCGACTGTGACCATACTTGGACCGAGCTAACAGCAAGGTCCACTTTGCTAAGCCCTTTTCATCACGGCCCATAGAACGGCCCATTACTACGCCTGGGCCTAACTCGGCCCTAATGCACAGAAAAACTCCCTCTCACATAGTAAATATCTTGAATTTCGATATGAATTTCCGCCTCTTATCCTCCTTTTTAAAAGAGTTCATTCCAAGATACAGTTTGATTTTTAGAGGCATTAGACTCTCCCGCTCCACTATGAACTCCGGTTTGGTTCAAATTCTTTGTTGGCATGATTCCAACTTTGAATTCTTGGATCACCCCCAGGCAGACACCACGTGGCCTTGGTGATTTAGCCCCACTGAAATTTGTTCTTTAAACCGAAATTAGGGCAGTCTTTTTAATCAATCCGAAAAGGTAGCCCAACGAAATCTTCAGTGAACAGTGCCTTTGGTAGCCCCTGGAGACAAATGGATTGGCAGAGATTCCCTTCTGGCTCATCCTCAATAGCAAGTTGATGACATGGAATTCTTTCAAAGCCAACTTCTTTGCTGACTTGCTTCCGTTTTTTGAGAATCCCTTACACATGACTTGATCCTCTGTCAAAGAATATTAGAGGCAATCAATGGTAATATCGCATATTGGGGCTCTTGGCGTCGCCTGTCCTTAGTTCCACTCCTCCCTCAGAGAATGGCTATTAGGGATTGAAGCTCAAGCGTGTATTACATTCCATCCCTGGGGAAAGCAAATTTGTATTAACAGATGCTGCAAAAGTAACCAAATTGTTGGCAGCAAAATGTAGGAGTTGTTAAATATGACATTGCCATCAATTAAATTTTTAAACATCTGTAGTGGTGCTGAACTTAAAAGATTGAGGGAAGGCATCTTCATGGCCATAACAAAGGTTTTAAACATTGGAATGTCGTTAAAGCAATCAATTAGACTGGTAAAGGCCATGGACTTTGTCACCAACCATCCAAAAATGCAGAAACTAGATGTTAAGTAATTACTATGAAAAAATGTTTATAGGGAAGTAAAGAAAGTAGTGGATCGGCTAGCTGGGTTGAGCCAATCATTAAGGAAGATATCAAGTGGGCTGGGGCAGTTTTTCCTAACCATTAGAGGGGTAGGAGCTTGTATAGATTACACTATAAGAATTTAAGGTATTTCTGCAGTAATTTCTTTTATAATTAGATATCCAACATTATGTAAGTTTTTTTTCCCTTCCCCCTGAATTAATTATGCAGCATCACATTTCTATGAGCATTATGATCACCTTAGATTTTAGTTCAATATATTGAGTTTTTTAAACCATTATGAAATACAGTATATTGGAAAAAACTTTCGGGATTTCTAAATTTACCATTTGGTGTACCATGTTTCAGAAGGTGCATTCCAAAACGTAATTCGCTAGAATATTTACACTAGTAGGAGGCAATTTTGTAACATTTGTGAACAAGCTTCACGATACATTCTAAGCATGATTTGTTTTCTTCTTTTTTTTTTTCATACTACAAAGCATTTGTAGCATCGCGCCATGCTCTATGCTTTAATGCCTCCTAGAACATTTTCCCTAACCAAAGAACCCTCAATATACATCTCATGATTGTAAAATTTACCTTCGTAATGGATTGAGTAAATTCTATGCGTCCATGCTTTGTCCCTTTGTTGCTTTGTTCTACTACTGATGGTAAGACTGACTTCTTGATGTTGCCTAGGTTGCTGTTTTGAAGGAACACTTCTCGGCGTATGGCGATCTGTCTGCCATAGAGCTAGAAGATGTAGAGTCTAGCGACTTGGTGGCATCCAAAAATTGCTCCGCCCATATTTCTTTCACAACACGTCATTCAGCTGAGAGGGCATTTGTGAACGGTAAATGCTGGCAAGGCCACAATTTGCAGCTGACGTGGCTGCCACCAAGTAATTCTAGCAACGACAATGGTACTATTAGAGAAGTTGCACCCGTTGATTCCCATAAAGCAGCTGCCTCAGGAAATGGAGAATCTGAAAAATTGGAAAGAAAAGAAAGTGGTGGTGAGCGTATGGAACAGGATGAAGATCTGCAGTCCAGTTCGTCAACGAATTCGTCTGAGAAAAAGTGTCCTAAAGGAGATGGCTGTTGAGGATGGCCTGATTGTCGGATTGTACAGTGAGGTAAATTTTAAATATTTTTAAAAATATTTAAGGTGTCTTGGAAATTGCTAAATTCTGGTTTTCCAATTTTTTTAATCACATGCTTCTTGGGTTATGTAAAGAGGGAATTTTGCGATTTTCAACTACCAATGCTGGACAAGGGATGGTTAGTTGTGAATTGTGTTGTCTTTTAAATGTTTAGGACTGACGATTAAAGTTGAAAAATAACTATCAAAATAAATTAAAATGTTAAATGAGAACTTCTTTGATCCTCTTTTTCTTTCTACAATTCCATTTGATGTGTTATTATTATATCAAACGTGGTTTGCTTTTATCATGTCTAGCCTTGTTCCACTAAGTGGAAGGGTTGAAAACTAGCCAAGAAGTAGGTTTTGCAAGCTTGGTTTGTTAATGTTTAAAATTATGTTCAAGTTTGGCTTGTTTTTACATAACAAGTCGATATAGAATGAGTTTTCAACGAGTCGAACATGAGTTGAGTTAGTTTTATTTTTTATGGTGCGTGTAACTTTATCGAGCTGAGTAGTAAATTGTTTTAGTTTGACTTGAAAACTTAACGATTTTAAAATTGTGTTAAAGTTTGGCTTGTTTACGCTTGAATGAGCTTTTAACAAGTTGAGTCCGAGTAATTTGGTTCATTTAACAGCTCTAAGAGGTGAAAATTTGCTAGTTAGGGTGCTTGGGTTGAGGAACTATGATGCTTGAAGGATGGGGACTATTACAAATTTTGTTCAAAGTGGTTTTGGAGTGGAAATGCTTTAACATGCAGAAAATTAAGAAGAAGATAAGTCTAGGCATTGTATCTTGGTTTTATAGGGATCATATTTAGGGTTATAATTGCATTATACAATCCCAAAAATGCTTTAAAATGCAGAAAATTAAGAAGAAGATAAGTCTAGGCATTGTATCTTGGTTTTATAGGGATCATATTTAGGGTTATAATTGCATTATACAATCCCAAAGAAGGTTCAAAAGTTTTGAAAAATCTCTAAAAGCATTCTCTATTAAATTATTATGCTGCATTATAGAATAAAATAATTATTTAGACTTCATATGAAATGATCATTCTATTATAATAGAACGGTGAATAATGTTTTATTTATTTATTTATTTATTTTTAATCAATTCAACATGAGAGAATGATCATTTTATTCACTATATGTCACTGAACCAAATAGTTATTTAAAAATTGCAAGCACAAAATGCTAAAAATTTGTTTGATAAATTATTTTTTTCTTGAAAACAATAACTTTTTAGGAAATATTAAAAGATGATTGCTAAGTCTTAAAAAAATATTTTTAGACAAATTTTAATGATCTTTGTATAGATAGTCATAATAATGTAAATCTATATATTTATTTGTTCTAGGATTTAGTTATATTTATCAAACACCGGTTGGCAATGGTTTTAAGTCTGATTTTATTATGTTTTTTGTCAAACATTTAATTTTTTTTTTAAAAAAAAAAAAATTTAAACTAACGATTTGAAAAATCAAAAATTGCATATTCATTAAAAAAAAACCCACTAAAAGTCAGTTTAATTGTAAACAATAGTTTTTAGTCCTCAGAAACATTTCCTAATGAACATTTAAAAAAAAAAAAAAAAATTTGTCTAAAAATTGTGGATTCTATGCTTGATTTTGGACTTTTTAAAAATAATTTTAAGTTTTCAATCAATATTCTTTTATTTTTGTGAATTTTTATAATATTTTAATTAATATTTAAAATACATTAAAAAAAGTATAAAATTTGTAAATTTTTACTAAATACAAAAACAAAAAAAAAAATAATATGAATGAGAGAGAGGTGCACCAGTAGCATAATGCATCCGTTACACTAACTATTTTCTCATACTTATATACACAATTTGTTGTATAATACATTTACCCGGTGAAATAAAATAGTAAAATATATAATATGATAACTATCATTTTATATAAATTATTAACTCATTGTTCACATTTATTTACATCATTAATCGTTGAATTAAAATAATTAGTCAACTTTGTTGAATGTCCATCAAAATTTAATCCTGATAACAAAATTTGCATCAAAATAATGGAATATCAGTCATATGAATTAATAATTCTACTTTTAAAGTATAATTCATCCAATCAAATAGACTCTAAAAATAAATATTTGTGTTGGGAATGCCATTTTCTCCTGTCCCAATCCACCCCGTCTCAGATGGATTCTTTGCTCCAATGAGGAAATGAGGTGGGAGACGAGTTTTGCTTCCCTCGTCTTATTCTAATTCAACCTATTACTAATTCGATTAGTCCCATCCCACCAGATATATGGGATCATAGTAGAAAATTACAAACTCACCATAAACCTGATCTGTAGTCATTATTAACTAATAATAAAGGATTTTATAAATTAAAAAAAATATATTATTATAATTATCTTGAAATAGGTTAATATTTTATCTTGTGATAGACATAAAATTTATAAATTAACTTTTATGTTTATAACATTTTAAATTATTAGTTTTAAAAAATTAAAAAATACATATATAAGTCCAATTAGTGCAATTTTGATAATTTGTGTTAAAAAAAGTTAAATATGATTAAATGAGTTATGACGTACCTTTTCTTATTTTGAAAATATACAAATTTAAAAGTTATAATTAAGACAAATATACAATTTTATTATCAAATGTGAAGTTGAGTGATATTTAACAATAATTAATATGATGTTTCTATTATTAATCCAATAGTTTAAGTTATATTTCTTTTGATTTCATAACTAAAATACAATATGAATATAATACACACATGGATTTCTATTCTTTAAGAATAAGAAGGTTTCAAAATAGTTTCAAACTTTCATCATTTTCTTTTAATCTGTTTTTATCTAATTTGATTTTAAATTTGAATAAATTTTTTGATTTTATATGAATTTCTTTAATTTTTTCATTAAATTTTTATCAATTTTTAAAAGAATTTCATTCTTATCCCAATTTTTTTTACCACCAATTTTGATGGAAAAAACAATAATTTTCAACCATTCATCTTTTTAAATTTTTATCAAATTATAATTTGATAAAAAAAAAATATTAAGAGTTGAAGATTATCTTAATTGGAATTATAGTGAAATAACATTTTGAAATAGTCAAAGTTTGAGTATGTGGTTGGTTCAAATATATAATTTAATTAATTCTTTTCTCATGTTTGTATAAAAATTGACACTTATGGCTGCATCATTATAAGTCAGATTATGGAAAAAAATTTGAGGTGTCAAACATTTTCTATTTGCAAATATCCTACATATTTAAAAAAAAAATAAAAAAATATGTAACTTTTGGATTTGTGTTTATCAGTTTTGTTTTATGAACACAAACAATTGATGTTTCAATTTAAAAATTAAAAAATAGATTGGATTTTTTGGAGATTATCCTTATATATTATACTATTATATAAAACTATAGCGGTAACAAATTAACTATAATTTCAATTAATTAAATTATAATTAACAAACTAACAAATAGCTGTAATTGTATAATGGGATGGAAAGAGGATAAAAATAAATAACACAATAATATTTAAAAGTTTTAAATTTACCTAATGTTATAGTAAAATCTTGAATTCTCAATAAATTTTCACATTTTTTATAAAATAAAATGACAATAAAAAATAAAAAATTTTGATAGCTATTTTTTTATTTCAATTTTATGATTTTCATTGAAGAAAACAAAACTCAATCAAAATTCTTGACACATAACCGACATAAATACTTCGATTGCAACCATAATCACTAATAATTCTTCTCTACCATGCAAACCTGTAAATAAACACATAAACCTCACTAAAACCGAAACTGAAACCAAACCAAAACCAAACCAACAGCAGAAAAAGAGAATTATACATAAAAAAATAAAATTAAAAAAATAAATAAATTTATGGAATGAGAGAATGTTACCTCCAACAACTTAGACCTCACTTAATTCAATCTGTTAGCTTATTTGCCAGTGATCGCGAAGTCTAGGAGCTAGGATAACTAATCAGATTATTCTTTAAATAAGACTTAAAAATTGATTAATTTGACCCATTAAGTAATTTAAAATTTTGATAGATATACATAAGAAAAATAGATAATTATATTACTAAATCATAATTCAAATTTAGATATTGTCATATTTTTTTGAGATCCATATCTAAATTCTTATCTTTTTTTTAAATTTTTGTGTGGTTTCTATTTTTTGTTTTGTTTTGTTTTATTTTTTTCAATTTATTTAAGATGGTGTTGTGGGTTTCTATTTTTTTTTCAATTTAATTTATCTATAGTTTTTATTTGTTTTTAATTATTGTTATTTAGGTAAGTTATGATGTGAGTTAGATATGTGATAGATATGTGAGTTTTATTGATTTAAAATATGATGGTGGGAGACATTTTCAAATTAGATTTGTTTAGATAAACTTTAAAGATTTTTAAAATTTAAAATTAGATATTGAGATGCAAAAGAAAGATTTTAACTAAATAAATAAAAATCAAATTTATTAATTTTATCTGTTTGTATATCTTATTTGTAGGTTTTTTTTTTGTTATGATATAATATAATATATTATATAAGATATAGATAGACATTCACAATTTTCATAAAAAATATTATCTGATTTTTTAGGAAAGAGAGAACGTAGGCAAGTTTTAATATTTTTTTTTAGAAATCGGTGAGAGAGATTAGGATAGAGAGATTATGAAATATTTTTGTTATATTTCCATTTGAAATTCATGAATCAAATGATAATTATTATCTCTAAAATAATTAAATAAATAAATCAGTCAATATTTTTTTAAAAAATCTTTTTATAAATTAAAAAATCAATAATTTTAGAAAATTAATTAATTTGTCCATGATTTCAAATTTTGATAGATATATATCAAAAAAATAGATAATTATATTATTAAATCATAATTCAAATTTAAATATTGTTATATCTTTTTGAGATCCATATCTAAATTCTTATCTTCTTTATTTTTGTATGGTTTCTAGTTAATTTTTTTTCAATTTATTTTAGATGGAGTTGTGGGTTTTTATTTTTTTCTTTTAAATTTAATTTGTCTGTGGTTTCTATTTGTTTTTAATTATTATTATTTAGGTAAGTTATGATGCGAGTTAAATATGTGATAGATATGTAAGTTTTATTGATTTAAAGTATGATAGTGAGAGATATTTTCAAATCAGATTTGTTTAGATAGATTTTATAGATTTTTAAAATTTAAAATTGGATATTGCGAGGCAAAAGAAACATTTTAACTGAATAAATAAAAATTTAATTTACTAATTTTATCTGTTTGTATATCTGATTTTTAATTTTTTTTTTGTTATGTTATAATATAATATATAAGATATAGACAGATAACCGTAACTTTCATGAAAAATTATCTGATTTTTTGGAAGAGAGAAAAGGAATGCAAGTTTTAATTTTTTTTTTTTTGAAAATTGGTGAGAGAGATTATGATGAAAAGATTATGAAATATTTTTGTTATATTCCCATTATTATTTCTAAAATAATTAAATAAATAAAACAACCAATAGGTTTTTTTAATCTATTTTATAAATTGACAAATCAATAATTTTAGAATGAGTTTGGAGCTCTTAGGAGGCTGGCTTCTCATTAGAAACCTCATTTTTCTTATATAATATATAGATAGATATAGATATAGATATTTATATTTATTTTAGATATTTTTTAATATACAAATTATTTTTTGGATTTTTTATAAAAATAATTTAACAATTCCATCACTAATCATAGTGTATGAAAGACGTTGAAAATGGTGCTGCAATAACTACGAGAGAAGTCAAAGGTTTGAGAGTTGAGAGAAGTCAACAAATGCTGAGATTATTTTTTTTTAAAGTAAAAAATTAAAAAATTAAGATTAGCATATTGGAGCTCTCACGAGGCTTGCGAATTAAAAACTCATTTTTCTTTATATAATACTAGCATATCACCCGTCCTATGCACGAGATTGAATTTTAAAAAAACTATTTATAGTTATGTCAAACATATTTTTAAATTGTTAGCATAAAATATATGTAATTTTAAAAGAAAATATTTTTCCCAAATGTGAGGGGAAAAACTGTAATAAACATAAACATCAGGGGGTGTCAATGTAATTTACCCTAAAAAAATCTAAAACAAATATAAATATCTATAATTATTCCATGCATAGCATGAGTGATAGGCTAGTTATCTATATATGTGAATTGCGATTTTTAAATGTCTTTTTTTTTTTAAAATGCCTTCTTTTTTTCCTTTTTATATTATATTAAAGTTTAATATTTTGATAATAATCATATGTGTTAAACTTTTCAAAAAATTAAATGTCTTTTTTATTATTATTATATTATATTAAAGTTTAATATTTTGATAATAATAATATGTGTTGGACTTTTCAAGAAAATTTTTTTTATGTTTGTTGTTAACGCATTAAAGTATTATTATAAGGGATAATATCATATGTGTTCGGACTTTTCAATAAATTCATATGTGTTAAATTTCAAAGAATTTTTTTGGAGAATTTTTTTTAAGGTCCCTAATAATAATAATTTAGAGGATAAAGGACACCCAAAAAAATAGTGATGCATCAGGTCCCTGAACAACTTGGCGCGCTTTTTTAATTATTTTGTGGACCAAAATACCCTTGCCAAAATCAACACAGAAACGAAACTCATTCCGACGTCTGAGTTCCATTCCAAATATCCAGCATCTTTACGAACAGGAGAACAGCAGAATTAGGGTTTCAACATCATCTTCACCATCGACATTAGAGCTTCGTTATCTTCTGCAAAAATCATTCACATTCCTTCCTCACAAATTTCTCTGACCTACGTTAAAGCTTCGTTTTCACTGCTCATCATCATCTCAGTCCATCTTCGTCACGTCACATCTTCATCTCAGGCCATATCAGCTCGTCATTCAAGTTTCATCCTAACTCTGGTCAGTTTTTCTACAACACAACTAGATTTTCTCTAGAAACACAGTTAATAGCATTTTATATTAACCTTCCATAAATTAGGGTTTCAATTTCAAAATAAAAAGTTACCTGAATTTGGAAAAAGTTATTTCTGTGTGTTTTGAACTTATTTTTGAACATGTTTGTGTGATTTTATCTGTAAATTTCTTTGCCATTTGAATTTCTCTGATTTTTGCTTGATGTATGTTTCTTCTTTCAATTTTCTCTGGCATGTTTATTTTCACAAAAATAATTTTCTGTGTTTTTATCTTATTCTTGAACATGTTTCTGTAATTTTGTCTATAAATTTCCCTGCTCTGTAAATTTCTCTGTAATATGTATTTTTAATTGGAATGTCTATATTTCTCTGGAATGTCTATTACTCTCTTACCTCTGTCTAAGTTTCTTTGGTATTTATAATTTTCTCTAACCACATCACATCACTTTCCTCCCTTGTGTGTCTCTATCATTTTTAATTTTCTCTGGAATTTTAATATTATGGACTGGAATGAATGTTTCTTCTTTGAATTTTCTTTGCCATGTGTATTTTGAGAAAAAGTTATTTCTCTGAATTTTGATCTTATTCTTGAACATGTTTCTGTGATTTTGTCTATGAATTTCTCTGCTTTGTAAATTTATCTGGAATATGTATTTTTCTCTGCAATGTCTATTACTCTCTTGCCCCTGTCTAAGTTTCTCTGGTATTTATAATGTTCTCTGACCACATCACACCACTTTCCTCCCTTGTGTGTCTCTATCATGGTTAATTTTCTTTGGTTGTATATGTAAATTTCTCTTGCATTTTAATATTATGAATTAAAATTTTCTCTGGAATGAAAATTTCATCAAGAATGTGTAATTTTCTCTGGAATGTGTATTTTTCTCTAGTATGTTTATTTTGTTCAATTCTTGGTTTCAATATGGTGTAATTCTCAGTGGCATGTTTATATTACTTTGTTTATTTTATCTTGCTAATTGTGGAATGAAAATTTTCTTTCGCTTGCCATGTTTACTTTTTTCTATCATTCATTTTCTCTGGTATGTTTACTTCTATATGTAATTTTAACAATTATTGAAAATTTCTCTCCCATATTTATGATGTTGTGTTAATTTTCTCTGACATTTAATTTTTAATGTCCAATTTTTTCTAGCATATCAAATTTTCTATAATTTTCCCTTATCTGTAATTTTCTCTAGCATCTCCAATTTTCTCTTTTCTGTAATTTTCTCTGACATGTCCAATTTTCTCTGGGATTTAATGTTGACATCTTTATGTTTTAATCATTGTCTAGAAATGGCAAAACGTAAAAGCAGCGAAACACCGGAAACACCAAGCAAAAAATAAAAACTCTCTCAGTCTTCTTATGGGCTAAGATAAAAAAACCAGCAGCAAAACACTAGAAACACCAAGTAAGAAAGAACAACTCTCTCAGTCTTCTTATCATCTAAGATAAAAAACCAGCAGCAAAACACCACAAACTCCTCACCAAAACACACAAGTCCAAGGTGATGAAGCAACTAGTATCCAGATGAGTACCCCAACTTCAAAAGACTCAAGCTCAAGGGGGAAAAAACCTGTTAAACTCCACAGAAAGAGAGCTCACTACAGCATTCAATTCCGATCCAACCTCTCATCTGTCGTCTCATTTTTTCAAACACTTAAATTCAATTCAAAACAACTTCTAGAGCTTCAAAAGACCCCATTCTGGTATTTGATCCAAGCTCTAACCACTGGAAGGATGGATCCAAAGAAATCTAGGAAATCCGATGATGATGTAGTTGCCATAATCCAATGTTACAATGAAAAAATAAAAGCATTCACAGTTGGTAAGAAGAACCTGACCTTTACAACAAATGACATGACCTTGATTTTTGGTTTTGAAGGAGGTAAAGGAGTCATGTTATTAAGATACTCTAAAAACCCAAAATCTGCATTCCTCAGGAGAAGATTCCAAAAGGACACAAGGCTCACTGGTCTTGTTCTTAAAAATGCCTTGGTCAAAGCAATGAAAGGCAAGCAACCAACTGACTTCAAAGATGTAGCAATCATTATTACATTGTACTTGTGTCTCACCCTATTTTTTGCAACAAGTGGGAATTCAATAGGTTGAGTTTTTATAAAGTATGTGGAACCTCTTGAATCAATGAAACAATATGATTGGCCGGAAGCAATCACATCAACATTGATTGATTCTATCATGGCATTGCACAAAACTCCAGAAAAAGTTACAGGGTGTGTCATTGCATTGCTGGTAAGTATAATATCCATTCAAATTTGCAGTTATCATACTTACAAATTTGTGCGTTTAGAAAATTTTATTTACTTTAATTTTCATCACAGTATTGGCTATGTGAACATGCAACTATCATTGACTCGGAAAACAGTAACACAGCTGACTTGCCAAGATGTGCCAAGTGGAACCTGCAAACCTTGACGAAACAGCTGCAGAAGACACCAGTCCACTCTCTTGCACCTCGACAGGTTAGATTCCTATTGCTACTGAAATCTCAGTGAAATTCCAAAATTTCTCTGACCACTACTTTGTTTCCCTCCTTGTGCATTGATTGATTAAGATCAATTTTCTCTGAACTATCAATTTATGTTTTCTTTTTTGGTTACCACTGGTCTATTTCTGCCATTGTAATCAATTTTCTCTGTCATCCAAATTTCTCTGATCACAATTGTAACACATTAACTTATATGCCCTGATTGATTTTCTCTAATATCTGAATTATGTTGGTTGTTTTATAATTTTCTCTGGCCTATAAAATTTTATCTCCTTGTGTGTAATTTTCTCTGCGCATAACTTATGTGCCTTGCATCTTTGATAAACACTGTTTATTTCTATCCTCCTAATGAATTTTCTCTGGAATCCAAATTTCTCTGACACAATTATAGTAAAACATTAACTTATATGCCTTGATTGATTTTCTCTGATATCTAAATTATGTTGCTTGTTTCATAATTTTCTCTGCCTCGTAAAATTAACTCCTTGTCTCTAATTTTCTCTGGCCCATACAATTTTCTCTGAAGTTTGTTTCCCATTAGTATCATTTAGATGAATTTTATTTTCCTTATTTGAATTTTTTCTCTCAGTGAATCTTGTAACATTTCTCTAATAAAAGAGTCTCCTGTTATAGATAGATAACAAGCAGTTAGTCAAAAACCCATCAGAGGAGTTCTGTCTTGGCAAAAAGACGAAGAAAGAATAAAAAAAGGCAATTGTCAAATTCAAGGAGACATTACAAGATCCATCTGAAGATGGAGGAAATTAACAAGCAGAAGGCAACATAGAAGAATACGAAGCCAGCAATGGACGAGAACATCAAGCAAGCAGTGGAGAAGAAGAAACTAGAGAAGAAAGTGAAGAAATAGAAACAGAAGACAAAGAACAAAATGAACAGAAAGAAGAAGACAGTGAACAAGAAGATGAAGAAGAAGATGAACAGCAAGAAGAAAACAAGGAGGAAAGTGATGAAGAAGAACATAATGAGCCGATGAACTAACAACGTCATAGCATTTGTGGCTCAACAATGCATCAGCCTGAAGAATTTGAGGAATCAAAGGATGCCCAAATTGCTGATCTACGTCAAAGACTGAAGGCACTTTCTCAATCTAAAAAAGAAGAAGAGAGAAATTGGATTGAATTACTTGCTGAAAAGGATATTTCAATAAGAATCTTGACATCACTTAACTCAGAACTTCAAGAAAAAGAAAGCACAATCCAAATGAAACTAAGGATGTTGGAGGTTGAAAAAGCAGACGATACAAAAACAATTCAACAGTTGAGGTGTTCAAATTCGGAGCTTGAAACTGAAAATGCTAAATTGCATGAACAAGTTCAAGAACTATCCGTCCAACTAGCAACACAACCATACCAAACACCAACACAACTTTAACCACAAGGTCAGTGAAAATCTTAAGCCACAAAAAGTTATGTCCTTGTGTCAACATAACTCAGAGAAATTTCTATTTATTATAATTTTCTCTGTCATTGGTAATTTTCTCTGGAAGTTATATTTCTCTGAACACATTAATTATATTTCTACTGCTCATTTCATTTTCTCTATATATTTTCTTATTCCATTTTTAGGGCTTGTTTGATTTTCACTGTGTATAGTTGGAATGCAAGTGGAACAACAACCAACAACCCAATAAGAACAAATGGCACACAAAGAACAACTGAAACAAAAGAAAAAAGTTTATGGTAATTGTAAAATATTGAATCAAATAAATTTACATATTGAAATATCATCTGTTACTTTAGAGAAATTTCACTTTTCCTAATATTTTCACTGTCTACAGTAAAAAAAGATCCGATGTCAATGATAAAAAATTTAAAGGCAAAAGAAAGGAAGGAAAAGCAACACGATCCAGAATTCCAATATCCCAAAGTTGCGAAAGTGACTAGAGCTTCAAAACAAGTTGAGCAAAGCACAAAGGACAAAGAAGTGCTTGATGCTGATGCGTATGTCTTGCCTCAACCTATAAACATCAGAAAATCTTGGGTCTTTCCACAAACTCTTCCGATTTCAAGATTGATAAAAGATCATGTAAAAGACATCTTGCAGCACATATCAAATGTGTCTGAACTTGAGTAAGTACAACAAACAAAATAGAAGATAACAAACAACAAATTACAAACTTATATTGCATTAACAACAATTCAATCCCTTCTTTGTCATCTTGTAGGGCTTTAATTTGGATAAGTGAGTTGAATCTCATTACCTTTGAAGACATTGGAAACCTAATAAAGCAAAAAGAAATTGCCAACAATGTAAGTCTTTCCCTTTCATCAAAATTTCTCTGCAATGTTCCATCAGCCTTTATAAACCAATATTACAATTATAAATCATATTTTTCAGGTTATTGATGGCTATGGAAAGATCATTTTGGCTGACCAAATAAGAGAAGACAACAACCAACCTCATTTTTTTTCACATCCATGAGCGTAGTATGTTATTACTATTTTATTTGATTTTCTCTGGAATTTACTTACTACTTTCTCTTCTTAAGATACTTCTTGAAGCCAGTTGTATCACTAGTCATAACAAAACCATTTTTTGATTTTCCCTGAACACAGAATTTCATCAAGATGACAGAAAATCAATCTTTTCGAGTGTCCTTATTTGACAAGCATATTGAAACAGCATGGAGGAACTACAGGTTCCTCCATTTCCCAATAAATACTGGAGGTAGTGAGAAGTCCACACATGGAAATTACTGGACCTTGCTTGTCCTGGACAAACAAGACAATTTATGGAGGTTCTACAACTCACTGAGGCCAATGAGGGATGATGCAGAAGACAAATATGTCAAAGATACAAAACAATTGGTAACGAGTGCAAATTTCTCTGATCCATCATCATCTTTATGTGATGATAATTTTCATAGAATCCCATTGATTTGTCCGTAAATTTCTCTGTTATTTAACAATTATTTTTTTGCAGCAAGATTATGTAGAGAATTTTTTGAAAGCTTGCCTTGAAAGAGACACTCAATCACAACCCTCTTTCAAATTAATAAACTCACAAAACACAAGTTACGACTTTGAATATGTCAACAATGCTCCACAACAAGAAAGTGATTCGTAAGTTTCATACATCTATAAATAAGATAATCTGATTTGCATGTTTCTTAAAACTAACCATACCTATAATTTGTATGCAGTCTGGATTGTGGCCTCTTTGTCTGCTGTATAATGAAACAATATAGCAAGCATGAACCTATCAGCTCCAAATTGTCCACACAAGAGATAAGGTTGATGAAGGCAGAACTCATAGAGAGATTTGTGACCGAAGTTGACCGGTCATGGACTGAACCAATTGAAATACCTCCAGAAGAACCACAAATGTAATAGTGAAACTAGTGAAAGGAAGACAATGTACATATCCACACAGAGAAAATTGTCTCACATATATGTATATATCCATACAGTATTAACCATTCATTTTTTTGTTGATACATTGAAGGAATGATGATCATTGACATATATGTATATATCCTTTCTTGACTAATCTAAATTTCATTTTTTTTTTTATTTCGACTAATGTAAATTTCATACCTATTGATAGTTATATATATATATATATATATATATTTATTTATTGTGATTGTCAACACAATCCACACAGAGAAAATTGTCTGCAGAAATTTCTCTGGTATGAACTACCAGAATTTCACAGAGAAATTTAACTTGTATCGTCCTAAGGGGATGCCTATATGATCATGTAATCTGTAATACTTTGTGTTGGTACAAAACAATCATCAAACTCAACAAAACACAAAGCGCACAGTAATTTTATCTGCCACTAAAAAATTTCATTGTATGAGTTTCAAATTTCAAAACACAATGCCCAGATAGTTTTCTCTGATGGTGAAAAATTTCTCTAGATGAAATTGACGGATTCGAATGGTGACAAAAAATGAAATTTCTGAGTTATGAATTTCTCTGGGTTGAGTGATTTGGAGAGGAGGAATTTCTCCGAGTTTGTAAGGAAAATTTCTCTGGCTTTGACAAAAATTTCTGAGTTGAAGTGAGTCCAGAGAAATTCTCAACTCAGAGAAATTTCAAAAGAGCTTAATTTTATTTATTGGTTGTACAATAATTTTTTGTATGCTCTGTCTGGTGTGCACATTTCTTGAAATGACTGATATGAAGTTACCAGAAATTCACAAAGAAATTTAACTCATATCTCGCCAAAGAAGGTGCCTATATGATCATTCAATCTCTAATGCACTGTGTTAGTACAAAACAATTATCAAATTCAAAAAACACAATCCACACAGTACTTTTCTCTACCATTGCCAAATTTATGTGGATGAATATGAAGTTTCAAAACACAATACACAGAATTTTCTCTGCCATAGGAAAATTTCTCTAGATGAATTTGACAGGTATTACAAACCTACTGCCTATAGTATATATCAACAAACACAATGCACACTTTAACTAATATTGAAAAATTTCTCTGGATGGATTTGATTGATATTATTATATATACTGTCTAAAAAATACATTTCACAAAACAAAATACACAAAGTAATCATCAAATGTATTATTCAATCAATAAAATATATAATCCTCAATGTTGTTCTTCTTCGGCCTCCCAGCAGGTCTCTTGCTCAACGGAGGTAAAATCATAGCATCTTCAATGCTACACACAGGTTTTTCAACAGTTCGAATTGGGCCAATCGAAAACGAGTATGCTTGACGATACATATCAGCATGAAAAAATGGTTCAACAAATGAATTCAAATTCTTTCCACACCTAAAAATTGCAGCAACAGCATGTTGACATGGATATCCATTTATTTCCCATTTTCGACATGAACACTTTCTTAACCCAAGATCAACCATAACTGAAGGAAAACAATGCACTTCAAAGACATTATCAGATTATAAACTCACATTCCATGTCCTCCCATCCAAAAAAAACTTCTCCAACACACTATCCATATGAGGACACAGAATTTTATTCCATTTACTAGAGAGCAGCCTCCTATCAGACCTCATATTCTTGATTTGCAACCGTATCATATCCACCAAATTTGTTATTGGCAAGTGCCGAGCTTCTCGTATCCATGAATTGAATGACTCAGCAACATTTGAATACATCTCACCATAACGTTTCCCCGCAAAATATGCATCACTCCAATTTTCATATGGTAAACTTCTCAAGAAAATACTCACAATGTCTCCTCCCTCACTTTTTAATTCATTTAACTTGAAATGAAATGATGCCTTTGTTGGAGCATATGCACATTCTGAAAACTTGGACACAATCGTCTCCCTAACCGAATTTGTGTTTCCACATGACAACTTATCCTTCAAATTTCTTTTTAGATGTTCAAGACAAAATCCATGAAAGCAGTTAGGGAAAAACCTAGCAATTCCCTCCACAATACCACAATGCCGATCTGATATGAAACTTATCACCCTTTTTGATCCCAATACTCCACATAAATGTTCAAGAAACCAACACCAATTGTCTTTATTCTCAGCATCAACAACAGCAAAAGCTACAGGAAAAAAACCTACAAAACAAATAGGAACAAGCATATTAGATATACATATGCAGAGAAAAATAAAACAATAAACAACCAGAGAAGTTTGACACTGCCAACATCCAGAGAAAATTCACTTAGTGCCCAACTCCAGAGAAAATTCACACATTGGCAACATCCAGAGAAAATTGACTTAGTGACCAACTACAGAGAAAATTCACACAATCATAATATCCAGAGAAAATTCACTTAGTGACCACCGACAGATACAATTCACACAATGACAACATCCAGAGAAAATTCACACACTGACTAAAATCCAGTGAAAATTCTCACAGTGGCCACAACCATAGAAAATCCACAGTGGCCAAAACTAGAGAAAATTCACATTCACTCAATTCCTACATGTATAGAAAATTCACATACTTAGATAAAATTAGATATATTTACAATTACCTTCATTCCCATCTTTCCCCGTTGCAGCAAGCATAACTCCTTTGTATCGTTCTTTCAAAAATGTTCCATCAAGAAACCGCAATGACCGACAATATTTGAAACCAACAATGCATGCATGAAAAGCCACAAACACTCTTTTGAAACGCTTGTTATCTTCAAAATCTAACTCAAAACGACTACCTGGATTGTTCTTCAATGCCTCATCAAAATACCACCGTAATTGATCAAATGACAAACAAGAATCCCCATATGTACTATATTTTGCTTTTTCAACACCCAACCAACCACAGTTATAACTGATTGAGACCCCATACTTGTCTTTTATTTCTTTCACAACTTCCACTAGACGAGTTAAAGGTTTTGCACTTACCTCTTCAAGTATCAGCCTAGAAACTAAGCTGGAAGTCATCCTCAAATGTTTACTCGTACGAACCGCCACACCACAAGTATGTTCATTGTTCAAAGTCCTTATGTAGAAGAACCTATTTGTTTTTTCAACAGATGCATGTACACGCCATATACATCCCCTTGATTCCTTATATGCACATTCTGCCGTAACCCTCAGCTTGTCATTTTTAACATACATAAACTGAAAACCAACCTCAATAGCATACTTGCATAAAAAAGTACGGAACTCAACCACACCACCCTCAAACTTTTGTCCAACACTCGTAATATTATTCCGCCAACTAGCCGACAATAACACATTTTCTTGGTGAGAACAAAACTTAGAGAGTGAATTTCTTTCAATATCCACCAGCCTATCACACTCACCATCCACAACATCTACCCAATTAGACCCCACATCATCCTCTTCATCAGAAGTACTACATCTAGTAACTGAAACATCAACTATATCAACACCGCGTGCACAAACAACCCTCAACATATTCAGAAAATCAATATTATTTCGAACCATACAATTCGGATGGCCCAAAATAAAATATAAAATACACATAGTCTCAGGTTTCAAATTCTCCCATGTTTTACACAAAATGCTAACCAATTCCTCAAAATTCAATTCGCATGAAACATTAATGACAATAGTATCATTCCCATATTTGCACAGCAACAACACTGCACTGTCCATTGAAACTGAAACAAAAAACAAGAAAAATAATTTGTTTAACATAGAAACACTTCACAAGAACAACATAAAAGTCCAGAGAAATTTCTAAAAATTATAATTTTCTCTGAACTTAAAATAGAAGTCCAAAGACATCTACAAATTGATATTTACCTTCAAGATGATAAAAAACAAAATCACAAAAACTTAATGAATCACAGAGAAATTTACTACTAACTATTAAACACAATTATAGAAAAAAATCACACAGAATATCTGATATGAAATTATAGGCTTCTCCGTGATTTTCACCTCACTACAAGCTAACAATTTTCTATGCGTCATTCTGTAATATTGCACTCATAGAAAAATCCAGAGAAATTTACAAACTTATATACATCTTCAAGATAACAAAAAACACTGCATTGTCCATCTAAATTGAAAGAAAAAACACAAAAAATAACTTTTGCTTAGAGAAACAAAAACTTCTATTCATCTTCTACAAACATATAATTTTCTTTGAACTACAAACTGAAAGTAAGTAACAAACTTACAATTTTCTCTGAACGACAAATACAAGTTCAGAGAAATTTATGAACTTACATTCACTTTCTCATATTCTATCTGCATTAGAAACTTCTAATAATATGTCCGTATGCACTTATAATTTTCTCTGGATTACACAAACAAAAGTGCAAAAAATGAAAATTCTCTGGTTTGAAAAAACATAGAACAAAACTTATCATTGATTAGCATGTTGATAAAGAACAGAGCACGAAAAATGAACTCTGAACATCAAAATCACCTACACTGTCAACACTATTTGAAATTGATCAAAAAATAAAGAATGAAAAATTAATTTCAAAAATAAAAATAAACTCTATCAAGCTGGCCTCTCTCTAAACAAAAATTCAAAACAAAAATCAAAATCCATGTGGAATCTAAATCGAAAACAAACCTGATTCAACTCCACTCAAAAGCCTACGCGATCAACACACTGTCAACAGTCTTTGAAATTGATTAAAAAACAAAGAATCAAAAATTAATTCCAAAAATAAAAATCAACTCCATCAAACTGGCCTCTCTCTAAACAAAAATTCAAAACAAAAATCAAAATGCATGTGGTATCTCCATCGAAAATAAACCTGATTCAACTCCACTAAAAATCTACGCGATCAACACACTGTAACACCATTGAAATCTCCGACGAAATCTCCAACGAAATCTACACGATCGTAGCAATGTTTCTCGTCAACTCCACTGAAATCTCCGACGAAATCTCCACCATGAAATCTCCACTGAAATCTCCGACGAAAACTCTGACGAAATCTCCATTGCAAATTCAGTTTCCAAAATCTATCAGTTAAGTCAACAATATAATATTCAAACAAATTTATGTTATAAAGGAAGGGTAATTTAGGTACTTTATAACCTAAAATAAATTTGAGGGACCTTAGCCATCAAAACATATTATTTTGGACATTTCCTCCTATCAAAAGTAGAGGAGGGACTTTAGGCTAATTTTTCTAATTTTTTTTATACTTGTTCTTAATACATTAAAATGTTATTATGAGGGTAAGACTTGGGGATTGAGAGAAGTTAATAAATACTAAGGTTTTTTTTTTAAATCAAAAAATCAAGAAATTTAAATTGAGAAATTAGAGCTCCCACAAGACTTGGGGTTAAAAACTTCATTTTACTTAATATAGAGCATAGATATAAATAGATAGATAGATAGATGGATGGATGTGTGTGTGTTTTTTTTTTCAATTGAAAGTTTTACTTATAAAATTATATAATTAAATTCTTACCATACTTTTATTCACTTCCACTCAAAGAATATTTTTATACCATGCTTTTTTATTTTTATTTTCCGGTGTTGGGAGACCAGTGTCGTCGCTGTTAACTCTCCTCCGACTATTAAACGATTTCGTCGCTCCATTAATACCGTGCTTTAAAGTTCTGAAACCCTAGCTCATCTCTAACTCATCTGCAATCTCTCTCTCTCTCTCTCTCTCTCTCTATTTTTGCAGATTTCGTGATGAAGATGGCATCGCTCACTCAGCTCGACGACGAAATCGTTCGCAGCATGTCAATCGGCGCCGTCTTTTCAGATTTCGTGAGTTTCTCCTCCTTTTCTAGCTCACAATAGTATGTATATACACACAGGTTTCTCTTGAATTGTACAGTTATCGATAAGCAAGTCATGTTTATTTTCAAATTTCAATATAAGAATGATTTTTGTAGTTTCCTATGTCAATGCACTTCATTTACTCTTAAAAACGAAATCGATGGAAACTACTTTATCTCGCGTATAGTTGTGAATTTCATCTGTTGAATTGGTACTATTGGTGAAAAAGTAAATATATTTAGTATAAGTGCAGGTTTCATTTGTAAACAGATGATGAACTATTGAAAATGAAATGCTAAATCTTAAAAAATATGGTGATGGTTATAAATTGTGTTTCTCTTCTAAATGGATCAATAGAAGTCGAGCAGAGAGTAAATTGACATATGAATGATTCATGTATGAGACGGGGATTGTGTTGAGGTTGGACAGGCAGCCTTTTTGAGGAACTTACAAAAGAAAAATATTTGAGGATTAGGATCCCATCCAGCTGAGGCAGTTCACCTATTATTTTACTCATCTGTCTATTTGTAAACAAGCCTCGTTTAGCTATTTGAATTAGCAACAAGATGCATAATCTAATTTTTTTTCTTGCATTATGAATTAAAGATGAGATGATTAATGTCTACATCTAACCCTAGCTATGTACTCTTTGGTGGAGAGACTGCATCTATTACTTCAAAGCTGACTCACATCTTCACCACAGAATTTCACACATGGATACATGGGTGTCTGAAATTACTAGATTGTGATCTTATTTTAAAATGTGTGGATTCAGAATCATAATCTACAATAAAAAAAAAAGGTTTAAGCTTGTTGAAATTGAACTTTTCTTTTCTTTATTAGTATATAAACTTGTCAAGTTCTTTTAGTGGTGGGCCTTGCTTCGAGTAACTTTTATTTTATTTTTTTTTAGGTTGGAAAGATAAATTCACTTGATTTTCATCGTACTGCTGATTTACTGATTACGGCTTGTGAGGATGATTCTGTGAGACTATATGACATTGCAACTGCAAAGTGAGTATTCTATATTTTATGAAAATATATTGCATGTTAAGAATATTGCAGTTGAGTGTTCACAATGGTGGCCTCTACAAGGAGGAGTGGATTGATTTGTTGTAGGGTTTCTCATCAAATGAGAGAGAGAGAGATGGTGGTGGTGGTGGGAAGGAGGGTGAGAAAGATACGGAGAAGGATAGAGGGAAAAGGAGGATGAGGAGGGAGGAGGCAAAGGAGATGGTGCTTGTGGTGGTGATTTGAGGAAAAGCACTTTGGTCCATGTGTTTGAGAGAGAAGGTGACATTTCAAGCCACACTGACAGTCTTGTTACGAAACTAATGCGTCACACTGTGATGCTTTTGGGAGAGAATAATAGAGTATGGAATATAAGGATAAAGCATGCCAATTGTTTTTGGCTGATTGTCTTAATAAGTACTAGGAATTGTACTTGAGCATCTATATGGGTTATATGCATATGAATGGTAGTGGATGAATAAAGTTGTTTCCTTTGGGGAGGTGTCTTTATTCCATTTTATTTGCTAATAAGAATAATTTTTATAGAGTTGGACACTTCATAAAAGGGAGAAAAAAAATGTGAGAAAAGAAATGCATGAACATGAACATTGGCTAAACCTTTCGCTAGGTGTTGTCATTGTTTCAATTTGTAGCCGCAGATGTACAAAATGCCAAGGAATCATTAAACCCTATTGGACCCAAAAAAAAAATATAAAAAATTAAATATATATATATATATTAAACAAAAGAAATGCATCACATCTGACCTTACGCACTTTCCTTTTGCCCATTACTTGGTTTTATTTCAATATTATGTCAACTGTCCTTGCTTTTCCATTTAAAGACATTGTTGAATTTGTTTTTGTTTGAGAATTAACATTAGTGAGTAGTTGACCTACCCATTTGTTCTGGACTTGGAAGTAGGATTCTTTCCTTATTTCACTATTTTGCTATGAACTTCAGGTTGTTGAAGACCACATATCATAAGAAGCATGGTGCTGATCGTATATGCTTTACCCACCACCCAAGTTCTGTTATATGCTCTTCAAGATACAATTTGGATTCTACTGGAGGTGAGCTTCCAATAGGAAAGTTATGATTTAGGCTGCTTCCATTTCTTATAAATGAGAAAATGATGACAAACAGTTTACTCTGTTTCTCTTATCAGAAACCCTGCGGTATCTGTCTATGTATGATAATCGGTGCCTTCGTTACTTTAAAGGGCATAAAGACAGGTTTGGATCCTTGATCTTTTTGGTGCTTTCTTTAATGACTGGACAACTGCATATGCTTGTTTGGTTATGGAGTAGTCTTGGTGGTGATAAACTAGAAAAGAACCATAGAAAGAATTTATAAAGGTTGTCTATACCTATCGTTGCTAACCACCACTACCCAAACCAACCTTCAAGTTGATTGAAAAATAAAAAATTCATAAAAGAGAGACATTGGAATTAGAAAGAGGAAATGGATGTGGTGATCATCACCCATTTTTTTTCTCACTTGTAATTTTTGCCTCTCAGTCTTTCTTTACTTTCTCTCACCACAACCACTACCCTGTTTAGGAAACCTAAGTTTTTACTCTGTGTGTGAAATCAAATCTATGCTTCCTCTATTTTTTGTATCCACCACCATGGCAGCTGAGTTTTGTGACCATGGTGATAAATTAATGATGAAGGACTTTGATTGGGTGATGCAATTAATTTACATGTATAAGGGGGAATAGAGAGAGCAAGAGGGGTCCAAGATGTTTGTGTGCGCTGAAGTAAGGAAAACGAGATCTAGATGGGGAAATTGGAAGACTGAGCTAGAAATGAACGATTTTGTATAGACATTAACTTGCAATAATATCTTCTCAAAACACAAAATTATTAAATATAATATATACCATTGTTATCTTATACATTAGTATTGCTTTACAAGACATTTTTTAACAATTAAATCATGAGAAACAAAGAGACATTGATCGTGACCTTGATACAAAGTTGGAGCTGCTAACTATGGATAAGATGTCGGAAACAAAATGATTTTATATCATCCTTCATTTCAATTTGTTAAAAAAAGACAATGTCTCCTTGCATAATATGGATTCCAAACATTCTTGACCTAGATGTAAATGATGTTTCACTAGAAATGTTCTTGTTATTGGGTCTGCCTAAACCCAAAACACACAGGAGGTCCCTGCAATAATATTTTCTCAAAACACAAAATTGTTAAATATAATATATACCATTGTTATCTTATACATTAGTATTGCTTTACAAGACATTTTTTAACAATTAAATCATGAGAAACAAAGAGACATTGATCGTGACCTTGATACAGAGTTGGAGCTGCTAACTATGGATAAGATGTCGGAAACAAAATGATTTTATATCATCCTTCATTTCAATTTGTTAAAAAAAGACAATGTCTCCTTGCATAATATGGATTCCAAACATTCTTGACCTAGATGTAAATGATGTTTCACTAGAAATGTTCTTGTTATTGGGTCTGCCTAAACCCAAAACTCACAGGAGGTCCCTGCAATTTACCCATAGATTTATAAGCATCTAAAATAAAGGGCCACTTTGATATTCTGAGCGTGATTGACTAATTGGGGCCAATTGATATTACTTGGGGTTTTTCTCTGCTTCTTCTGTTTTTTATTTTTTTTTTCAGTCACAAGGTTGTGATGCTGATACTTTTCTACTATTTTATTGCTTTAGGGTGGTTTCCCTTTGTATGTCCCCAGTTAATGACAGCTTCATGTCTGGTTCTCTTGACCACACTGTCAGAATATGGGATCTGCGTGTAAATGCCTGTCAGGTTGGTTCACATTTTCTCTCTTTTTTTTTTTTTTTGTGTGCAAATTATGGCTGAAAGGGTAATGCAAATATGTAAGAACAATGTATGAAAAAAAAATTGGTACATGCTATATGCGTAGTGTGGTGCTATAATTTTTTGCTTGCTAATCTGTCTTACTTTTAAAATTTGCAAAACTTATTTGAATTTGGTCTAAAATTCATGCCCCATTTGATATGTGAATTTTGAGAGTTTGATATAGACTGTATGCATTAGCTCATGGAAGTGTAAGAATGCATACATTCGTAAGTCATTGTGTTGGTTGAAAACAAATAAGCCACTCAATCGGAAGGGTAGTTCAATGGCTTCTAGTTGAGCAGTTTGGCATTGCACACATGCAATAGCCTTCTTTTCCTTTTAAAGAATTTACATGATTATGATTTATGCTCACTGTTATAGTTTTCAGGGAATTTTACATTTACGAGGTAGACCTACAGTTGCATATGACCAACAAGGCCTCGTTTTTGCAATGTCAATGGAAGGGGGTGCTATCAAATTGTTTGATTCACGATCCTATGACAAGGTTCTTATTTGTAAACTGCTAACTTGCTTTAGCATTATTTATATTGTTACTTATGTGTGATGTTTTTCTCCAATATATAGGGTCCATTTGATACCTTTTTAGTTGGTGGAGATATGGCTGAGATCTGTGATATTAAGTTCAGCAATGATGGTAAATCAATGCTTTTGACGACCACAAGTAACAACATTTATGTTCTTGACGCATATGGCGGAGAGAAGGTGAGCTCACCATTTCTGTAGTTCTGTTCTTGGAGCTATATCTTCTAAAAACTGTCTGCTGTTTTGCCCCATGCTTTGTTTCTTCAGTATCTTTGTCTTTTGGGAAAAATGTGTCTGAATTTATCATATTTAAAAACTTTATTTGGTGCAGCGTTGCGCGTTCAGTTTGGATCCATCTCCAAATGCAACGATAGAGGCAGCTTTTACCCCAGATGGCCAGTATGTGGTCTCAGGTATCTACTTCTATGCCATTGTTTTGTATAAAATAGAAAACAGTTTAGTTTGAATTTCTTTTTCCTCATCTATGTTTATTGATTTTATGGAGTATTTTACTTGAATGTCTCTGGTGTAGACTCTGTAGAGTACTACTACTACCAATCAACGGATCAAATTTTACATTTTAATCAGATTGCAATACTTCTTCATTATAGTTCTCTTTTGGTGAATGAAAATCTCTTCACACTACGTACCAGTTTACTTACAATTGCTACAAGCTCTGAAAATAAGTAAATGGTGGATAAGAATAAAACATCACCTCAACCCGAGTCATAACTCATAAATGCCTTGAGGCCTTAAAAAGTGGCAGCCTTTCAAGTAAAAAAGCTCAAGGAAGAGTGTTGTTAGGCGTACATCTCTACTCAATAAGTTATAATGTGGGAACGGAAATCTATAAATATTCTCCCCAGTTTTGCTTTGTACTACACATTCGTTGTCATTAGTCAAAAATAGATTCATATGGCCTTAGACAGCTCCATATATAATTGTGTAGGATTTCTATTTATCTGCACAAGTTTAAACTGCAACTTATAAGGTAGGTTTGCCCCCCCTGCAACTGGATTTCTTGGCACGCCCTTCTTATACAGTCATTCCATACTAAAGAACTTGATGGATATCAGTGGATCATAATTTGATGGAAAATGATATACCAGCCCACTTTCTAGACCTATTTTTTAAACCTAATAATGTGTAAGTGATATGATTGGTTAATGATTAGAAAATGGAAAATGATTTTTCCCCCGAATTCACCCTTCCCCGAATCCCCCGACTGTCCAAAACAACGTTGTTTTGGGCATTTTTTTTATTTTTATTTTTATTATTCCTCCTTATGCAGTCTAAAACAGAAGAGGGAGAGAGAGAAAGAGGGAGAGAAGAGAGGGGAAGAGAAAGAGAAGGAGAGAAAGAGAAGAGAGGGGAAGAGGGAATGGAGAGGGTTGATCGCCGATGATGGAGCACCGATTTGATGGAGGGTGCGACGGTGACCAGATTTGATGGAGCACCGCCTGATGGAGCATCGATCTTAATATTTCTCTCTCTCTTTTTTTTTTTTTTTTTTTTTTTTTTAAAAAAAAAATTCTGGCTCTGTGTTGATGATGGTGATGTTGGGTGATGTTGGTTGAATGGTTGTTGATGATGATGTTGATGAAGATTTGAAGATGATGATGATAATGTTGAATGGTTGTCTCTCTCTCTCTGCTACTCTCCTCTTCCTCCTCCTTCTCCTTCTTCTTCTCCTTCTTCTGTGTTATTGGGAGAAAAAAAAAAAAAAAATCAAAACGACAAAATTGCATCGTTTTGAATTTGGGGGATTCGGAGAAGGGGGGATTCGAGCTATGTAGCACAACTGTTAGAGAATATATGAGAGAGTGTTACTTTTAATATCCTAATTGATTGCCACATCACTGGTTTTGAAAATTAAGTCTAATCTAATTTGATTCATAAAGCCAATGCCATGTCTGTAGATCATATTTTTGGAAATACCTCACATTACAGAGAAACCTTTTCAGCCTTGTGAAATATAGCATGGTTTGACCCTGACAAATAGACATGCACTTACATTTGATTGATGGTTCCTGACCTTGTTTTTGCTTTTAACGATAACGTGATTTACTACAATACCAGTGAAACACAAATGCATAGTTGGATATGTTATTTTGTTTTTTTTTTATTTGGAACGTTAGAACTGACGTATTCTTTACCTGTGTTAAAAGGATCAGGTGATGGAAGCTTGTATGCCTGGAGTATCCGTACAAAGAATAAGGTACACCCTTCTATCCAATCCTAATCCTGAAGTAAATTTTTGTCAATTTTCTTTATACAATTGGATATATACATGAAGTAAATCGAACTATTTATTGAAGATACTATACAGTGAGTGCTGACACTATTGTCGATACACAGGTGGCAAGCTGGGACAGCCACATAGGCATTGCTTCTTGCTTCAAGTGGGCGCCTCGTAGGGCCATGTTTGTTGCTGCATCCTCAGTTCTCACGTTTTGGATACCTAATAATTCAAAACCAGCAACTGAATTCGGAACTGTCAACCCTGAAGCTGTAGGACAATCTGAACATATTTCTCAATGACTGCAGAGTGATGTCTAATTAGTACTTCGTGATAAAACCCTCAGCAGCATTCATGTACTCTAGAGAGAGATCAGTTTTCTTGCTCGCAGCTTGTGTTTTGGTAAGAATTCGAGGGGGAGGACCACTTCTTTGGTTGGTTCACAGCTTATGTAAAAATTCGTATTCCCACTACTTGTCCTGGTTCATTTTTAGTTGGAGATTTTGTTGAGCATTGTGTTGATAAGGCTGTTAGGTCTCCAAATTTCCGATCGCTAAATTTTCTGATTCATTTGAGTTACAACATAGATAAATTGTTCCAGTAAGAGTTTTAACTATGATGAGATGTATATGATGCTGGTAACTTTCATGGGTTCGTCGTGCTTGTACTAGTGCTTGTACTATTGATCGAGCAGTATCTCTGTTTTCTCTCCCCCTCCTCTCTCAAAACAGGTGGATATGATGAAACAGTGTTCTACTTGATCTTTAGGAGAAATGTTCATGTTAGAGACTTGTCAGTGAATTAGTATACACGTCTCCAAAATTCAAACACAGAACTGTATTTCAGAGTGGTCTCTGCTAGCCAAGTTTTTGTTTTTGTTTTTCTTTGTCTTGGGTTTATCGCATGATTGCATGTGTGGGAGCTTCAAACGAATTTTGCTTTTAGGCTTGTCTTGAGTTTGCATGTAGTTTCATCTGAATTGAGTTCATGAACAGTTTGTGCTATGGTTTGAGCCACCTCGTTTGTTTAAATCCCAACTAAAAAAATAAAATAAAATAAAATAAAGAGTACACAGCAACCAACCCCATTGATCTACCACAGTAACCCCATAAACCAAACCTCTTTCATCTACACATGCACACACATACAGTAGTAGCACACTTGAAGCCAAGCCCATAATTAAACTACCAAAGCTCCTCATTATTTCCTAGCCCATTTCCCTTCATTCACTGAGTCAGTCTCGATCCTGAGTCTACTTTACAGCTTCCTGGGCCTTCTTTTGGATCGTCTCACACACCTCTTTCGTCTTCTGCCCCATCTGAATCGCTACGTCCTGCATGCGCCTGTTCACTTCCTCCATCTGCTGCGGCATTCCTGCACTCGCCTGCCGGAAATAATTCAACACCCATGACATCGCCGTCAGCCCCGTCAACCCGAAAGCTCCCGATGCCATAAGTCCGGCAAGGGTGAGGCAAGCAACGATGGCAGCGGGGACAAGGACCGGGCTGAAGATGAAGAAGAGTGGGGTCACCACGGCAAGGCCGATGAGAGAGCCAGCGAGGGAGATTCCGGAGAGGCCGAGTAGGGTTCCGCTGACGGGGAGAGCTAGGATTGCTAGAACTTTGCTGGGTGATGGGCCGCTCTGAGGGTAGAGAGACTTGATGACGCTGTCGTAGCTGTACTGGGGGTGGACTTGGATCTGGTGGGGATATGGGCGGTCTGCCATGGATGGTGGTGGTAGGGAATTGTAGAGTGAGAGAGAGGGGATTTTGGAGAGACAGAGAGAGGCAGGGCGGGGAGTGAATGAGGGTGGTGGATGTGGGGGTTGGTGATATAAAGAGAGGGGGGTGAAGGCAATATGCAACGTGGTGACAGGTGTGAGTTAGAAAGGGCTGAATGGTTTGCATGAGAAACAAGTTTCAGGGTGGCTTTTTGGTGCCGAGAAATGTTAGAGATCATGAAAATTTTGTCATGAAAAGGATCATGAAAAATTTGTGACCTTTAGATTACCTTGATTAGTGTGTGGTACTTTATTGTAAGTGTAATTCAAAGGTCACAAATCTTTCATGACCATTTTCATGAAAGACTTTTCATGATACCTAGCATTACTGTTTTTGTGCCACATGCAAAGAGTTTTAATGCTGCCCATTCTTTATTTTTTATTTTGGATTTCAGTGGTGAATGGTGCTCGGATCAGTTAATGACCATCTCAATTAATTCCTACTTCATGTCGGAATTAAGAAATTTAAGGAAAATTATCTTTTAAGTTATGTTAGAAATATAAAAAAATTTGACCAAATATCTGATATGAATGTAGATCTCATAAGATCTCATATGAATAAGGTATCCACACCTATATAAGATATTTAAGTAAATATTTAGTAGAATTTTTGGAATCTTTAACATTTTTTTTATTTATTTATTTTTAATTTGGCCTTTAGATTTGAATCATAAACAATTGTATGAAGAGTACACTCACTAATCATTTAGGACAACTTGCAAAACTAATGTTGCCCATTACATCATGAATTAAATGCTATGAATTATGATAATAATGTATATAATTTATTTTAGAGAAATGTTTTGTTGCTTGAAACTTTGGAATCGAATGTGCTGAATCCGTGAGACTCACGTGCCTGCATATATCAATATCTCTCTATCAATATCTCCTCCACTCTGTCTCTCAGACCCAAATATTATTCTCCAGCTTTGCTAGAGAGCTCTAATAGAGCTGCTCTAACAGCAGCTCTACTGAGCTGGCACACCTCAAAAAAAAGAAAAAAAAAAAGAAAAAAGGAAAAAGACAAAATAGAAAGAGGAAGAAGACAAATTAATGCTATTTTAGAACTCTTCTTTTAGAGCTCTAAAACATTTTTCATTGTTCTCTCCTCTTTGGGAACCCTGTCGGGCTCTCATCCTCTCCGATGCAAACGACGGCCATTCAACTCATCTCCGACATGGACATCGGACCTGTCTGACAGCCGAAAACTCCTTTCATCCGACGCGGAAACTCCTCTCAGCCGGAATGAAGGAAAACCACCACCACCACGCGTCCTGTAATGAAGGAAAACAGAGCATGGTATCAAACAGACAACTTGGTCTCTTTTCCTTAACTTCAAATGTATCTCTTAAGTACATATGCCTATTAAAGTTCAACTAGAATAAAAGAAAAAGCAAAGAAGAAAAAAAGAAGCTGCTATGGATTTAAAAGGTTCCTCACACTTAATTGCATTATAATCTCAATAATCTAAGTATGGCTATATGTGATTTGAAATTAAAATTTGAATAAAAATAGAAACAATAAACTCATCATGAACTATGGAACCCATGATTTATGAAAATTACAGTTTTGGGGGATTGAATTGAACAAAGGGGAAGATGAGTGATCATCTCCTGATAGACACATTTATCTAGCTTTCTCAGTCAACTGAACAATGCCATCAAGCAAAAGAACTTTCCCGTTTGGCAAGTCATGAAATTCATTCAGTAATACAAAATATGGCAGAGATGATGAAATTCATTCATTCATTTCAGTAATTCATTCAGTAATTCTTTATGCCAGGTCTTGTTCATGGTTCTAATATCTTTTGCTTTATAATGAAATGTCAATATGCGAGTATAGGATATGGTCTTGGGTGGAAAAAAAAAACAACCTCCAATGCTATAGAATTTGCCATGGCAGAGATGATGGTGGAGATTCCGAACAGAGAGGACGGTGGTCTCGATGGTCAGTGACTCTCGTCGGTGAACACCCAGGTTGGTGGTCGTGCTATGTGTGGTTCCCCTCTCTCTCCCTCCTCTCCTCTCCTCTCTCTTCTCTTTTGTTTTTGTTCAACAATGATTCATCCCACTAAAAATATCACCACTAATAGCACTAATGCATTAAAAAAGTAAAAAAATAAAATAAAAAATACAACTCTAAGACCAAAACATCATATCATTAATGGCGGGACCCACTGCCACCTAATTAGTGGGAGCACTAATTAGTGCTCCCAAGCATTTTTCGTTTTTGTTTAACAAGAGCGTGGGTTTCACGAAAATATTTCGAGCCATCCGGGGTAGTAAGTTTCGAGCTACCAGTGGAGTCGAACTAGGAAATAGGCAACATGAAGCCTGGATTTTAAACAGTCGCTTTAGTTTTAAACTTGAAACATTGAATGATATCAAACTCTGATACAAATCTAGTTATAAAAGCAACCATCGACGATGAGTCGCAAACAATAAATACAAGCACTGAAATTATTGAGTAAATAAATTAATAATCCTTATTATAAAAATTAAAGTAAAATAAAACACTTACCAGAATTGGCTGGAATAGTCCAAGGAGTAATAGTCCCAATGGCCAAGGACAAATTAGGCAAAATTCCCCCAATAAACTACCTGAAGTTGGAGGTGCGCTGACTAATCTGAAAGTGGCACATATGCTCTTTGGAACATGCCCCTCAGGATACTGAAATTTTACCATTAAAATCATCATAGCATGTCAAATAAGTGAAGGTATAAGGATATTCTCGTAGAATGTAATTCTTAGAAACACAGGGAGAAACACATTAAAAATAACAAATCATTCTCTCGCTTTTTTTTTTTCACTTCTCTTAATTCCTGTGTCTGTTTGTTCAAATTCTTTTTTAAAAAAAGGATGTAGAAGCTGTTGGTGTAACATTGAGAGCTCACCGTAAGTACACAGCTCAAAAGATGAAGAAATGTTGAGATATATGCCCAGCTTGAGATATACTAGAGTCTGCTTCAAAAGTGGAGAAAAGAGGACCATGTTGAATGATTATTTATTCATTCCCAACCACTGCTCTTGAGGTTACCATTCATTGCTACCTCATGATGGAGGCATGACCTGTTTAATATAATTGCCACCTTAGATAATACTGCCAGTCTAGCCACTCAAATCCGATTTATTAGCCCTCAACCCCTCATCTAAAAAGCTATAAAGTATATGACATGTACATTATTATTCTTCTTCCATGACAATTTGCTTCACATTGTACAGCTAATCTCGTTTATGGTTACTAGTAGTAGTAGTGCATCAAGTTTTCACCAATAGATTAGAACATGAATGATAGGACACTGGAGAAGTTTGCTCCTCAACCGGATCCAATTAACTGGATCATCCACCTCATACTACCTACCAAGTACTGAAAATATGAAAAACTCCTTTCCTATTTATTTCTACACTCAGATTAGCACTGTTTATGCCTTAACAATAATCAATAGCAACTAGAAAAAGTGTATTTTAAATTTATTGTCACTTCCACCCTTTTCAGTAAATGTCAGCCACGTAACACACTTAAATTGTATCAATTGTCACAATAACAGAGGTTATAATTGTAAGATATTTTACAAGAAGTTTAATGGAAGAGAAACAAGAATTTAAAAAGTCCATATTACCTCTAACTCAGCCACTGCAAGGGCAATTCATGATAAGGGACTCCAGTGGATTGGTTTTCTGCCTCTATAGATATACCCTTGAAGGGTCATCTCACCAAACACCTCAATCTATTAACACTATGTTTGAGAACCTAGGAGAGAAAAGAAAAGAAATGATTACTTAAGTTATAAGAGAAGAAAAAAGAAAAGAAAAGAAATGATTGTAATTTCTCTCATTCTTGTTTGGATAAGTAAGAAATAAAAGAAAAGAAATGATTGTTATTTCTCTCCTTCTTGTTTGGTTAGATTTCATAAGAGAAAAGAAAAGAAAAGAAATTGTTTTATGTTATATTACCAAAAATAACCTTTTTATATTTTGTCATTATATAAGAGCATCCCCAATCTTCACTTTTTCCTTTTTTTTTTTTTTTTTTCATTCAATTTTGAGAAAATTTTTTTCATATTTTTCATAGGTGCATGACTCTAATGATTCAAAACTTCGGATATCATGACTTTGCATTCAACTTTAGTAATAACACATATATAATCAACATAACTATTTTCTATCAGGTGCTGTTCCCTACACAAATAATTCATCTTTCGACCACTACAGGACGATCAAACTTTTATTGGAATTTAAAAATGCATGGCAAAGTAACAATATAACACCAAACTTTTATTGGAGTATCAATGGGCAACCTGAGGTTGCAGGATCTGGAAGCACCAGTTTTAACTCTGTATTTAAATTTTATTTTATTTTATTTTTTTATGTGATTGTTATAATTTTAACTGGATCTAAGTAGCATCATAGACCTATAATTCAACGCAAAGGAGAATTTTCAACAATGAAGATGTCATGGGTAGGAGTGAGAGTGTATTAGGTAACCTTCCAAAAGTAAGCATTAGATCAAAATTTTTGATGTCATGACAAAAAAATCCAACAAATGTATGACCAATATTTTTTGTTATTACAGGTTGGCTTCGTGAAGACCTCTACTGCAAAGTGACTCAATACATTTGTGGGGGAATAAAAGTCCACCACATCTTGAGACCAATCAAGCAAATAGCACGAAATTGAGTAAAGAAAAATGGGTATTAAAGCAAGGAATTCATCATCCACAAAAGATCCAAAAAGAGTTAAAATTATTCACAAAAGATCCAAAATAAGTTCAAAGTCATCCACAAAAGACACCACATCCTAAATGGAGTCAAGTACAAAATATGATAGACATCTCTAATGTCCCCTTCAAAGAAAGTACAATCTCATCTATAGAAGAGTTACCAACGCTAAAGCAAGGAATTCATCATCCACAAAAGATCCAAAAAGAGTTAAAATCATTCACAAAAAATCTAAAATAAGTTTAAAGTCATCCACAAAAGACACCACATCCTAAATGGAGTTAAGTATAAAATATGATAGACATCTCTAATGTTCCCTTCAAATAAAGTACGATCCCATCTATAGAAGAGTTACCAACGATTCTCAGGGTCATACATCATTCTCTCTAAAGTTTCCTTGCGATACTCCACTGGGCAACCAAAGAATTGCATCATTCTCTCAGATTTCTTGGTAAGAAAACGGTATGCCTCAGTAAATAAGTGTGGCGCAATTCCAATTTCCTCTAATGCTTTATGCAACTCTCCTCTTGGAAAACATCCTTGGGATTTCTCCATAGAAGCATTTCCCTCTCTTATAGCTGATGTGATATCCTGCAATGCTGTCTTCAGTATGTCAACGTCCCTCTCACCATCATTTGAGAGCTTTCTTTTCTTTGCCTTCGAAGATGTTCCACTTTTAAGAGACAGTACAACATCATCTTCATCCACAATAAAACTTTCCAAGTTTGCTTCATTTTGGTGCACCAGTTCATCAATGACTTCAATTCTATCTATATGATCATTATTTGATGAGTTGGCCCATTGTCGTACTTTTTCCTTAGTAGTTTCAGCACCTACACCAGTTGCCCTATCCTTTCCATAGATCTCAACTAGCTTTTCATAGTTGCCAATGGGTGTACATTTCCATTTCTCAGCATGTGGTTTCACCTTTTACCAAAAAAAAAAAAAAAAAAAATGGAAAAGTTATAGTTAAATATAGTTATGTTTTTCTATTCTTTTTTTAAAAAATCATCATAAACTGAAATTAATTGAAGTACTTCAATCAATGCCTCCCAAACTTCGGGTTCAGCAGTGAACATCCTTATAACCGGGCTCCAAGCAAAACCACTAGTATGTTTGAATAAATCATAGCACTCAGCAAAATGCTCTTTGATAGTTTTCAGCCCAAGTTGTATATCTCACGTAATTCCTTTACTATTTTATCATATGCTGAAGTAGTGAAAGTTCTATTGACCCTATTTCTTTCAACATGTTGGTGATATAATGCATCAATCAATGCATCATCCATTTAATTTGTCCATGAAAGTTTTTCTCTCTTAGAATCTTCGGACTTCTGTGTTTTTTTACCCATTTATAAAATCTACATCAAAATAAATTCAATATAACATCATAAACCACAATTATGTCATCACAATAGCAAAGTTATGGATACATCCGAATCTACAATAAAATAAATTCAAAATAACATTATAAACCACAATAATATCATCACAATAGCAAAGTTATGAATACATCCGAATCTATAACAAAACAAATTCAAAGTAACATCATAAACTACAATAATGTCATCACAATAACAAAGTTATGGATACATCTGATCCGATGTTCAAGTACTTATCACATAAAATCAAGATGGCTACCAAACATGTAAAAACTAAAATATCACTCTTGATTAGCAACATAATCAGACCACATTTTAGCTGCTATCACATTTCTAATGAGTTCTCCTTGTTTTGCATCCTCATCGGTATCCCTTGGTGCACGAGTCGTTTGTTGAGTTTGACATTGATTTTCAAGCTCTTTGTCTACTTCAGCAATAATGTTTTCATCTGGATCAACACCCATTAAAAAGTTATGTAAGATGTAACATGCTATTATGATATGTGATTGTGTGTTACCCGAGTAAGTAGGCTCAGCTATGCCTGCTATGATGGGAAATTGTTTCTTTAGCACACCAAAAGTTCTCTCAATGGCATTGCGTAAAGAAGCATGTCGGTGGTTAAACAACTCTCGAGTATTTTCCGGTGGATGGTTGAAATACTCTTTCAAGTGATAACACACACCTCTGTAAGGAGGGACAAGGGCACTCCTTAGCATATACCGCGCATCAACAAGATAAAATTTGCCTATTTAAAACAAAACCAATCACTATGTCAAACCCCAAATCTATATAATTTAACAAAAGTTTCATATTATCTAAGCATGAATTACCGCTGGGTATTTTCAATTTATCTTCTCTACTGAATGCATTTTTTATGATCCTTGAGTCAGATGCAATTCCCTCTCATCCAGGTAAGACATAAGTGAATTTTAAGTCAAATGAACATGCAGCCAATATATTTTGTGTAGGGTAACCTTTTCTACCACGATATCTCAGCGCATCCTTGCTAGATACTTTAACACGAACGCGTGTTCCATCAAGTGCTCCAATACAATCCTAACATAAATGTATCATGTGGCAGTTTTATATAGAAATAAAACTAAAAATTTAAAACGAAATGTAATATCGAATTTTCACCTTAAAATATGGATGAAACCTATCATTATTGAGTATTTCTGGAAAGACTTTTGATCCATTAGGTTGGCAAAGAAATTGATCTTCTAATGATATAAGAGCTCTAAAAAAACTATGAAAATGCCGACTTACAGTCTCACCGAAGTGACAAAAGAAAAACGAAACATTTCTATTCGTCACGCTATGTGACAAAATGTAAAGACATTTTGCAACTTGTTCCTCAACTGTTGCACGTTTTGTAAGTTTCAGACCACCATCTCTTTCAAGTATATGACACAAATCTTGAAATGCCTACGGCCCCATACGAGTGATATTACGACAATTCTTAATACATTTAAGTTGTCATTAGTTCAATCCTCACTTTTTCTCTCTTCAAGTAGTTAATAGGATGGTCCACATACTTCCTAAAGTGATATTTTCTCTGCATATACCAATATACCACATGGCAAACAACTTGAACAACAACTAACTTTCGCCTTCTATCCCACATAATCAAGTCCTTTCTTAGCTCTTTATCTTGCTGATCCATTTATCCTATATTTTTTTTTATTAAAATAAATCAGTATACATTTTGACTAAAAACAATAAATTTTTTCTTAGCTCTTTGTATACATCTTGCTGATCCATAATCGTTAGGAATAATTTTTTTCCATTTCAACGTAGATTTCAAATGAATAAAGGAAAATTATTAGAATATTTAAAAGTCTTTCGTTATTTGTTATAAAACCAATCATATAATCGTATAATGGCCAAATCAAGAATTTTAGATTGTAAATTAAAAGTGTCATGCTCTAAAAGTTTTACCGCACTACAAATTGCAAAAACCAAAAGAGCAAAATTGATTAAAAAGAAATAAGTTGATGGGCATGCATAATTTTTATAATCTTAATACTTGGGAAAAAAAAAAGAACATTCATACTATTCACAAACTATGTCTTATTAAGCAATTGACATGGGTGCAGGGTGCCCCATCACAATACAGAGAACAACACTATTATTTAACACTTGACAACATTTATTTTCACTCATTTATTTTTCATATTATATCTTTTAAATCTTATTAATCATAAATCATTATTTATAATATAATATAATTTTTAGTAAAATTCTCATTCTTAAATAAAAATATATCGCCCGTGATATGATATGAAACAGGGGCAATGCACTACACATCTGTCCTATTGCCATATCAATTCAAATGGATAACAAAGTAGTGTAATATAAAATCGTTGGAAAGTAACTAATCATCTGAATGAATTCAATAGAACAAACCCAAAAAGATTTGAAAATATGAATTCCAGAGATGAAACTTCAAGATGATCAAGCAATTGCTACAAATGTGTATACAAACAATTGCGGTGCCATTACGCCATGAATTCCAGAATATATAACAGAATATATATATATTCTGTTCTTATACATAACAATAAAATATATATTATGAATATATGCATAACAGAATAAAGAATGAAAATACGAAGATGATTACTTGCACAGCAAGAAGAAGAAAGCGTAGAGAGAGCTGGAGTAGAGGGGAGAGAGGTGGAGAAGTGGACAGTCAAAAACCTGTGCTGGATATGAAAAGCCTTAAGGACATGTGTGTCAACTATTTTATTTCTCTTATTTTTACAGGGATAAAATTGGTATTATGAAAATATAAACATTTGTTGGTTTCTTTTCTCTCCCAATCTCTCTACTTTTGGGAAGATTGAAAATGATGATTATAAGAGAAATGAGTTTCTCTCCATTTTTCTCTATTTCTTCCCATTTCCCTCCACTTAAGATAACCAAACAAGTAAAAGAAATATATTTCTTTCCATTTCTTTTCTTTTCTCTCCAAATCACTCAATCCAAACATAGCGTAAAGGAAAGGGTGCAGAAGAAACAACAGCTAAGCAACTCTACAAATTATAACATCAGCATGAAAAAGATAGAAACACCCTTTCATCTGCAACTATATAGTGGTGTCTATTCAAGTGTGGTATGACTGCTATCCTAAAGAGTGATAACAATTAGAAACATTAATAGAATCCCAGAATTAATGGCACCTCAAAGAGTTATAGTTCTTCCTACATATTTATAAGACTACATTGTCACAGGAACTTCATGACTTAAATTTAATGTCGAGAATCCCCAAAAAGGAACTGTTGAAACAGCTGTACTAGGTACCTGAGCAGCATCATAATCTAGATTGAGAGTTAGATAAGGATGATCCCAGTCTCCCCATCTTCCAAATTGCTGTAAAAATTGAACATATATACTTAATATTTGAGCATCCCCTAAACTAACCATTAGCATTGATTTGCAAGCAAAAAGAATTTTTTTTGGTGAAAATGAGTATACACTAAGAACAATTATTAACTTACAAAGGCTACAGAGGGCATATGTTAAAGATTACTTTGATGTTTAATTATGGATACCAGCAATTCAAGAAACCAACCTTAAATGAAGCCATGTGTGTCTTAATGGTGGCTTTCGCAAACTTGGCTGCTTTTGCTCTCAATTTCAATGGTGTGAGCTCCTTTCTAGCATCGTGATCCCACGACTGCAACACTGAAATAACTCAAAACAGTAGTCAAATCTTAGATAGAGAGAAGAAGAAAAAAAGAGGGAGATAGATTCTGGAGAGAGAGCAAGAAAACAGAGAGGTATGGAGAAAACAGAGAGCGAGAAAAAGAGAGGTATGGAAAAAACTTCTTAATTATGCAAAAAGTTCTGATAATTCATTACACTAAACCGGTGAGCCCTATATGCAAGCTTCTCCCAAAAAGGAAATAAATAAATGAAAGCCTACATTACAATTTTTAAGAAAAATCCTAAACAAATTTGAACTTCCAAATAAATAGACACTTGTGTGAAGCTCGTCTTCCTTGATCTCTATCAACCTTTGGACTTCCAACACTCGCAAATTAGCAATCCAACCGTCGCAAAAAAATGCAGATATATCATGATAGTTAATGAATCTTACTACAAGTGATCACATTTGATTACAGTAAAATGACATAAAGCCTTCAACTTTCAAGATAGCCCACCATAGGAAATATGTCAATAAACTTCATTGTTTGCAGTTTAATTGGAAGCATCATTGTCAACCGATCATAATACTAGGTGAGTTTAAATTAGATGGCAACACTATCAAAAACCATCATAGAAACAAACACTTGCCTTTCAACTCAATTGGTTGGCCATGACAATCCCAACCAGGCACATCCCGAAATTTATAGTTTCGAAGAAGCTACAGCAGAAAAAGAGAGTAGATACGAAACAAAAACTATATTAATATATTTGTGTTTCTGTATGTACAGAGTTGACAATGTGCAAATAAAATATTGTGCAACCTTCAGACCATAACAATTACCCAAAAGAATTGTTAAATGCATCAGAAAATGTTGCAACACTCACTCAATATTGGACACCACCAATCCAAATATTGCATGCACTAAGGGTGCAAAACACATACACTTGATACCTTTTAGCATCCATTAAACTCACCAAAAGAATATTGCATTCATAATTTTAACATCTTCCAAAGCCAAGCCACCTCAAAGATTGATTTACTTTAGTAAAATTATGAATCAGTAGTAAAAAAGGATGTGAATTTGTTTAATTAAACTAAGCAAGGTTGAAGGATCGTGTAGACATATAAATGTATCATATGTCCATGTGCAATTAATTTTGAAGGGATGAACATTAGTCTGAAAGAAAGGGAGAGAAGTTTATGTTGAAAGTAGGCAGAAAATCACACCTTATAGCGATTAGTAGTATCCTTCAAAATCTTATGTAGAGTATGGCCCATATGTAAATCACTATTGGTATACGGAGGACCATCATGAAAAATGAAACTTCCCTATCAAAGTGATTCAACATCAGCCAAAATTTATTTAACTATAGTAAAATAAACCCCAAGCCAGTATATAATATATATATATATAAACTTTTACCCCATTATTCCTATCAGAAACTCTCTTAAACATCTGATTCTCATCCCATAATTTTTGAATTTCAGGCTCCCTTATGGCAGAGCTTGCCCTCATGCCAAATGCCGTCTTAGGCAGATCACTGTATGCTTGTATGTCCCTTCTTCTTGCTTTGCCCCTAAATAATCTCAAGCACGTCAATGGACTACAACAAGAAACTATCCTCAGAGAAGAAAGGAGGCATAACAACAAAACACACACACATGCACACACACACACACACACACACACACACAAAAACACTGAGAAACTTGATACATAATGAGCAGCATATCTTTCAATGATGAGCTCATTGTTAACTGTTAAAATTAATGACTTCATATACCTTTAGATGCTTTTTTCGCTGCCATAATAGGTCCTTGAGATCTTTGCTTTGATGAAGAACAAAACTTGCCACTAGAACAAGTAGAATATAGCATGCCAGGTTTAAAAGAGAGAAGACTTTGACTGAAGAGCTTCTTCTAAAATACAATAAGGTAATAGAAGTAGTCTTCCTGACAGAACCTGAACATATAAAACACATAAGATGGATTAAAAATGACATCCAAACTCAACAATTAAAGAGTCTTAAACTAGGCATCCTTGTGATTATTTTATTGATGCACAGAGAGAAAGAGAGAAAAAGCTTGGTAAAAACTAAAAATAGGGCAAGGCCCTTGGAAGGGGATTGCTCTGGGCACTGTGTGAACAGTATGTGAGAACAGTACCTTTGCTGGTTTTGTAGTTTTAAAGCCCTAGGGTTGAATGCCTAAGCAAGGATAAAGGTGAAGCTTGTACTATGGAGGTGTCTAATGATTACAAGAGGTTTAAACAAATCTGGCTTCGGAGTTAACGACTAAAAATGCAAAACAATAAAGAAAAAGAGAATAAGAAAGTTCTAGGTATAGTACCTAGATCTCATAGACAGCACAGCGGCATCCTATAGGGTAAGGAATGCATCACACATTCCCAAAGAAGCTTCTCTGAATTTTTTTTCTAAAACACAACTCTGTCCAATTACAGTCATATTATATGGTTTTGTATACACTTTAGATAACTCTTTACCCTCAATAGGATTTTGACTTCTAATTTGGGAACTAAGACTTCTAACTTCCAAAACTTATCCATAAAGAAAAACTCAATTACATAACGACCCATAAAAAGCACACGTAGACCATATCCAGAAAATTCTAAAAATTATCACCCCCCCCCAAAAAAAAAAAAAAAAAAAAAAAAAAAAAAAAAAAACTTGACTAATGAAATATTATAAAAAGTAAAAGAAAACAATCAGATTAATACCTAACCTAATAATCATCAAGGCTAAAAAAAAAACTTTATTACTTGTGGTTCCAATTGACCACACCATGAGATCATGCCAATTTGCACCTGTTAATTGCCTCATATTTACTTTTCCTAGCTCTTCTTATGAAATGCCTCCGAGAGAGAGAGAGAGAGAGAGAGAGAGAGAGAGATGGCCTACAAACAAATGTCAACATTATAAGAGGCATAAACAAGACAAGAAGAGAAAGAGAGAGGGGCATAGAGGGATTTTATACAGTAAAATGATGACTCATATGAATCAATGATAACTTGAACATGCATAATCCAACTAAGCCAAAATATTACAACACCTACCTTTCGAGATGAAAGACCTTGTAACAAGGCACGCTAAGAACTATGCCCAAGAGATGACCTTCACAGTCTTAATGAGCACAAGTAATGGTGGGTAGACATATAAACAATATCTCACCCAACAAAGGAAAATGCGATGAGAGAAACATATCTTGCGATAGTTTAGTTCCAACTCTTCCACACAAGCCATGGGGAGAGCTGATAAAATCATATATTGACGTCAAACAAGCTTCCTATGTCACTTTGTTCATGGTGCTTAAAAAACCCCATAAAGGATGCATAGATTTGTTTACCCACCCCGCATCGCTATAGTTATGGCTTCAAAATAATCCACTCACCATTGTCTATGTTAATTTATGTGATAAACACCCACCAATAGATTTTAAGTCTTTTTCTAACAAATGTTTCCCAGCAATAACCAAATTGTCTACATTACTCTATATTCCCATGATGCGTAGAAATAACCCTTGAAATTTAGTTTCTGTCACTTTAAACCTACACACTCCCTTTGGATCTCAAAACAAACTAGGAAAACTTAAAGGAACATGCTCCCAAATGCTTTCAAAGAAAAAATAAATAAATAAAACCTTCTTAATTCTTTCAAAGAATTAGACAAATCCATATGCTCCACACCTCTGTTTGATCATCCAAAAGGCATTAGAAACAACAATGGAAGCTTAGAATGTTATAACAAAGTTGAATCTGCAGCTACAAAAAGTCCAAGTTCCTTTCCTCATACCTTCTTGCAATCCATCCAAATTTGATTAATCAACTTTCTACTGTAACCCACTGATCCCACAGAAAAAAAGATACAAACTTTTTACCTGAATGTGCACACATCCACACATAAAGCTGAATTATATATGTATGCCACAACAATAGTGAAACTAAAGCAAAACCCATAATGACATTTTGTTGAGCAATTGGCATGCCAATGATTTTATACACTGTAATTAATTCAAGCCAACACATATATGCATGCGAAACACACGTGACACGCCTAATCCATAATTCCATACCTCCCTATGCGAATGCAGTCCGTACAAAACAACACCAATTTTACCAACATAAACAAAAATCACAACGAGGAATTCGAACAAACACTAAATTGAAGTTTCCAGTGAACTGTGTGAAGCAGGGAAAGCGCTTAGTTTGAGTGTGTATATGTACACACACACATATATGTATATAGCATAATCTATGGGAAGACGTTTGCATAGCCATTTGAGTTCCATTGGGATTCGAGTTTAAGGCTGCCAAGTTTTTAAGAAAGAAAGTGGCTTCCATTTTTGACATCGAATGGGGAAGAAGAAAATGAGGATTTATTGATATATACGAACTAAAAACCTCAGGCTCTATTTCTGAATGCCATATGTGTAATACTTTGAATTTATGAAGAGATCCCTAATATATTTATGGCTAAAACCTAAACCCTTCTTTTTTTTATTACCATTATGTCCCTCAAGTAAATCACCTTTTAGGACAAAATGCTAAATCTAGTTCCTCAATACACACCAGCCGCCGCCATCAACACCAGCAGCCGGTGAACTACCTCCATCCTCCTCAGCTCTGTCGCTCCGCCGCTGCCGCCACTTTCCAGCCCCATCACTGCTTCCACCACTTCGCAACCTCCACCATTACAGTAACCATCCCCGACGACCTACCACTTTGCGACCACCACCATTGCACCTCTCGTCACCCAGAGACCACCACTTTCACAACTCACCTCTAATCGGTAACTCACAATCCAGAGAGAGAAAGAGAGATCTGTGATTGTGATGGGGTCACGATGGGTGGGGGTTGTGGTGGTTGTACGTCTCAGTAATGGGAGCAGCAGTGGAAGGGGCTACAATGGTAGTGGGGCAGCGATGGAAGGAACTACAATGGTGGGGTAGCGGGGGCAAAGGGGGTAGACCAGAGGGTAGGGGTGGTGGCTGATGGTGGGGAGTGGTTAGGGTTAACTAGATAAAATGAGGGTAATTTTGATATAATCTGAAAATGTGTGTGAGGCAAAATTTAGGCTTCGTTTGCTAAGTTGCTGTTTGGTAACAGTTTTCTGTTTTCTGTTTATATTTAAAAAAAATTTAAAAATTTAAATAAAAATTTGTTTGGTAAAATTTTTGATTTATAAATCAGTGGTCTCAGTTTATAAATTTAGCCAAAAAATGAAAACACAAAAAATGTGTTTCCATTTTGAGTTTTTAATTTTTTTTTTTTACCACCCAACACTAGCCACCACCCGCCACCATTTTCCACCACCATCTTCCGCCACCACCACCCACCACTCGCCACCATTTTCCACCACCTGCCACCCCCCACCACCACCTGCCACCACCACTTACCACCCACCTGCCACCACCACCCACCACCCGCCACTACCATCTACCGCCCGTCGCCACCACCCGCCACCTACTTGCCATCACCACCTACCACCCACCTGCCACCACCATCCACCACCTGCCACCACTACTCACCACCCACCTGCTACCACCACCCGCCACTATCATCCACCGCCCGTCGCCACCACCCGCCACCTACTTGCCATCACCACCTACCACCCAACTGCCACCACCATCCACCACCTGCCACCACCAACTACCCACCACCACCAGCCACCTGTCACCCACTCACCCGCCACCACAACCACCCGCCACCCACCACCACCACCACCATCACCCACCGCTACCTACTTACCACCACTGCTCACCACCACCCATTCACTACCACCTACCACCCGCCACCATCACCCACCTACCCACCCACCACCACCACCACTCGCCACCTACCCGCCATCACCTGCCACCACCCGCCATCCGCCACCCACTTGCCACCACTACCCACCACCCGCCGCCGCCACCACCACCACTACCTACTCACTACCACCCACTACTCGCCACCGTCACCCACCCAACCATCATCACCACCCACCACCTACCCGCCACTACCCACCACCACCTGTTATCCGCCACCCACCTGCCACCACCGTCCACCACCCGCTACCACCACCACCCACTCACCACCACCCACCACTCGCCACCGTCACCCACTACCACCACCTGCCACCTACCCACCACCACCACCTACTCGCCACCACCCATCACCACCCGCCATTCGCCACCCACCCGCCACCGCCACCGCCATCGCTACCACCCACCACCCGCCACCGTCACCCACCCCCCTGCCACCGTCACCCACCACCAGCTACTCACCAACCGCCGTCACCACTTTCCACCACCGTCTTTCGCCGCCACTTGCCACCACTTGCCATTTTTCACTCTTTTTATATTTTTTAAACATTTTGTCAATTACCAAACGCGTTTGTGGTTTATGTTTTTCTAAAAATAAACAAAAAATAAACAAAAACCAGTTTATAAAATTTTTGTAAATATAAACTGAAAACGTAAATATTACCAAACACACCCTAAGAGTTTTGAATTATAGTCTCACCCATTAATTGGAGTGTGTTATTTGATTTGAACTTGTAAATCATAATTCTATACTCATTTTTTAAAATTTAATTCAAAACATAATCATTATTTTTCAAAACTTATAACTAAACACACAATTAACTCAATTTAAATTAATATTTTAATTTTTTAAATATTTAAATATTTTAAAAATATTTTAATTTTGTTAAGATTTTAAATATTTTAATATTTAAATATGTTACGATTTTTTTAATTTTTTTAATTTTTTGAATATTTTAAAATATTTTAATTCCAAAATATTACGATTTTAATTTTTTAAATTTTAAAATATTTTATAAAAATAAATTCAAACTCTATTTTATAAAAATATTTTTAAATATTTTAATTTTTTTGTTATGTATTTAGTTACGATTTGAGTATAGAGTTGTGAAAATAGTATAGAGTTTCGAGTTATGTGTTTGGTTATGAGTTTTAAAAATAATTTCTTAATTGAGTTTTGTTTTATATGTTTGGTTACGATTTGAGTGTAGAGTTGTTTTTAAATTTAAAATATTAACATTTTAAATTATTTAAATTTTTACGATTTAAATTTTTTGAATATTTATTTTAATTTTTTACTTATTAAATTTTTTAGATTATTTTAATTATTTAAATATTTATGATTTAAATTTTTTGAATATTTATTTTGAAAAAAAATTATTTCCTTTGTAGTATTTTCAATTAAAAAATTGATTAATGTTATTTTTTGTTAATAATAAATTTTTTTAATTGAATTTTAAAAAGAGTTTGGTTATGAGTGTTGATCAGAATTTTCAATAGTGTGAAAGTAGTGTGTTTTGTTATAAGTTATAACAATTTGAATTAAGTTTTGAAAACTCTTTCCAAAACTCATAACCAAACAAATTTTCTTACTTCACATGTCAAATCAAACTTTCAAAACTCAAATTCTACACTCAATTCAAGACTCTATTCAAAAATCATAACCAAACAAATTTTCTACACTCAAATCATAATTCCACAACTCACAAACTCAAAATATAACTCATACTCTCAAATCATATTTATAAAACTCTACCAAACACAACCTTAAAGTTGCAATTTATATTTGTGGTGTGGGGGTGAAAAAATAGGATAAATTACCGATAAGCACCCACCTAACATTTCCCAGCATTGACCAAATTGTCTATATCACACTACATTCCCATGATGCCTAGAAGTAAACCTTGAAAAAAAATGATACAACCCCTTTAGCTGAATGTGCACACATCGACACTGAAGCAAACCCCATAGTGACATTTTGTTGGGCAACTGGCATGCCAGTGATTTAATATTTGTAACTCATTCAAGCCAACACATATACATACTATACCCATATAAACACACGCCTAATCTATAATTCCATACCTGCCTATGCAAATTATCACATAACCTGAGTTTATACACATGCAGTCAATACAAAATAACACCAAATTTACCAACATAAACGAAAATCACCATGAGGAGTTCGAAAAAGCACTTGATTGAAGTTTCCAGTGAACTTTGAAATTGTGAAAAAGCTTGGTTTGAGTGTGTGTATAATATGTACATGACTGTGTGTGTATAGAAATATATATATATATATATATATGTAGCATACTTTCCGGGAAGACGTTTGCATAGCCCTTTGAGTTCGGCTGGGATTCGAGTTTGAGGCTGCCAAGTTTTTAAGAGAGAGTGGCATCCATTCATTGGCAGAACTTCAACATCCTATTAGCAAAAAATTGGTATGGGCCAAATCGACGGGGGTGATTCGACAGAAAAGCTAAACTTTTACGAACAATAACAAATCAAACAATTGTGGTTTGAACATCCTACACTACAACAAAAACACATTTTAGTGACACCATACTAATGGCATGTTCTTAAAAAATGTCACAAAAAGAATATTTAGTGGCGTTTTTTAAAAAAATGTCATAGAGCCACAAACATACAAGGCTCTAGTGGCATTTCAATTAAAAAAAATGTCACTTCACTACAACAAAAATGTCACTACAACAAATTTATATTTTAGTGACACTACACTAGTGGCATGTTTTTAGAAAATGCCACAAAAATAAAAATTGGGATTAAATGTTTTAGAAAATGCCATAGAACCACAAACATATAAAGCTCTAGTGACATTTCAATAAAGAAATGTCACATCAATTTTATGGCATTTTATAAAATAATGACACAAAAAATTATGTTCGTGACATTTACCAACAGATGCCACTAAACTTTAGTCACAATGGCATTTTTTAAAAAATGTCAGGACACTAGGTAGGTGCGAATTACTTTTTATGGCACTTAGGTGAAAAGTGTCATAAACAAATATTTTATAGCATTTTGAGAAATGCCACTAAGCCAAAAACTTTCCAAGCTTATAATGACATTTTTGAAAAAACAAAAAATGCCAATATATTTTCTAAAATTTTAAAATGCAGTAAATGATTAAAAATAAATAAATAAAACTCAATATACACTACAGGAAAAAGCACATTCGGCGACTAAATTTCCTGACCAAAAAAAATTTGGTCGCTGAAAGTATAGCTTTCAGCGACCAAAACAGCATTAGTTGCCAAAAGTAAAGCTTTTTGGCAACTAAACAATTTTAGTAGCCAAAAGTTTACAATTGGCGACAAAAACTAAGTTTGGTCGCTGATTATATGGGTTTTAGTGACTAAAAAAATTTAGTAGCTAAAAGTCTACAATTGGCGACTTAAAATAAGTTTGGTCATTGATTATATGGGTTTTATTGACTAAAAAAATTTTAGTAGAAAAAAATAAAGCTTTTTGGTGCCAAAAAAAATTTTAATAGCCAAAAATCTACAATTGGCGACTAAAAAATAAGTTTAGTCGCCAAAAGTGGTCATTTTTAGTGCGGGAGAACTAGAATCCTAAGACGGGAATTAAATTTTTTGGCGACCAAAATTTTGGTAGCTGAAAGTGCATCTTCGGCGACCAAATTCGATTTTGGTCGGCAAAAGTTAAGTTTTTTAGCAACTAAAAAACAATTAGTAGCCAAAAGCATGGAATTGCTTTTAGTCGCCAAAAGTGGTTTTTTTATTTTTATTTTGCTAGTAAATAGTTTATTTTACATAAATTATGTTCAATAAAATAATTATGTTTATACATATACTTTTATATTAATATGGATATATGTACTATATAAATAATATATGTTGCATATATAATCATGTGATGCTATAGAGGTGTAGTGGAAAGAGTGCGGTGTATAAGGTTTATAGTGCGGGAGGTTGGCGGTTCGAGTCTCCGCAATAGCGGATCAAATTGTTCTACAACGAATTATCGTCACGAATGACACTTGATAGCGTCATGAATAATGCCTACCATGACATTAAAGTGTCATTGAAAGGTTTTAGTCTTAATGGTGTAATGACACTTATAAGTGTTACTAACTCTTTTTTTAATGGCGCTTGATAGTGCCACAAATAATATCTACCATGACATCAAAATGTCATTGAAAGTTTTTAGTCATAATGGTGTAGTGGCATTTGCAAGTATCTATCGTGACACAGATACAAATGACACTTGTTCAAAATGCTACAAGACTAAAAAATGTCATTAAACCAATAGTTTTGTGGCACTTTCAAATGTCACTAAACTAAGAAAATGTTGTAGTGCTATGCCTTGACAGATTCAAGGACTTCTTTAGAGGCTGTAATGCAAAGAAACAAGAAGAAATAAACTGAAAATCAATTGTTGAACAAACAAACTTGGAATTTAATCAGTAAAATTAAACTTCCAATTCAATGAACATGACAATCGACAGGGAATTCTTAGTTACAAAAACTGAACTACGGATAGACTACTCCTAAGTAAGAACTAACTAAATTAAGTTACTCCTAATGCTATAAGGGTTGCAAATTTGTTTTAAGATCCTCATTAACTTCGAATTCTCAGCTTTTATATTGCTGGTCTTCAAACTCCACTGCTGCTCTGCTGCCATGTGTCCTATCATATAGCCAACTACCTCCACTTCAATGCCCATGATCTCTGCAATTGCCAGTAACTGCTTCTCTGTTGCAGTTTTTCTCCTTCTAGGGAACATAACACGTATCCTGTATGCCTTGCATACTAACTTTATGGCTTGACGCCTGGGCCATGTTTAGCCACATTCCACTTCATTATTAGACGAATCGACAGGAAAACTACAACTGCCACGTCTGTCTCTTTGACTATTTCCTTTTTGTCACTTGCTTTGTATTCTAGGCTTCATATTCACTCGCTTTTCACTTGTAAACTTGTGGAAACTCGTGGTCTTTAAACCTAACATTCGCTGGACCAATTCTCTACATTTGATACATACAATCGACAGAGAATATACATTTTTTTAGTGTCAACAATGCCCCTCTCATTCAAGACAAAAAGGAGTTTTTGCCTTGAATGATTATTTAAAAGAAATAAAGTTGGATATTTAAATATTTGGGTTGTTTATCTATAATTTGTAATAAGGCCCAAATGCTAAGAATTAGTCCAACATAATTTCCCAGAACTTCGAGTAAGCCCAACCGATCAAACTATCAAATAAAGCCCAAACTTTAAAAGGCCCACTACAAGCTATTTGAATGCCATAATTCAAATCACCATTTCACTATTCTCTATCTCTCTCTGCTATTTGCTTCTTCAACATTTTGACTTCGAAAAACCCTTCTGCTCACACTCTTTAATGGCACCCAAACGAGGTCAGGTCAAAGAAAAGAAACAAACTGAGTCATCACCTGTACAACGCTTTCCAATAGATTTTCAGCAGCTACTGCGTCAAAACATCTTTAATAGCTGCATTATCCCACGCCATGACAATTCTGCAGAAGGAGAACTGGGCCCTACTTTCAATGCAATCATTCCTGATGAGCTTACCCAATACTATCCTATTGCAGACACTGAAACATTACTCTTCAACAAAGCAAAGCTGTCATGGAACCATTGGGATTCCAGCTCTAATCCTCTACGCACATGGCAAAGACCTAATCCAGACTGGAAACGATGGGTCCAACGAATGATGATATACGATATTGATCTCTAGAGAGCTTTAGGTATTTACGATGTTATCAGGTTATCAACTTTCTCTCTAGATATGGACAAATGGGCCATTAGTGCTGCTACATGTTTTTGGTCTTCATCATGTAATTCCCTTATTCTAAAATGTGGTATCACTGTAGGAAATTCAATTTTTAGTGGCGTTTAAAAAACGCCGCTATAAATGTCAAAAACGCCGCCAATTCTTTTTGCGACACTTAATATCAAACGCCGAGGACGCGGCCGTCGCTATAGCTTTATGACATTTTAAAAAGGTCATGATATTAGTATAGGCGGCGTTTTTGAAAACGCCGCCAAATGTCCTACTCAGACCACGCTGACGTCACTGACGATATTTAGCGACGTTTTGAAAAAACGCTGTTGTATCTTTTTTAAAAAATATGACCGTTGGTATGCAGGGTTTAAGAGGCGTTTGTAGAAACGCCGTCATATCCTCTCTTTTTTTTTTTGGATTGAAATTGTGCTAATTTTATTTGATTGAACTAAAAAAATACTTATAATAACACTAATATAAAATAATAACTCCCATTCAAATAGCTGTAATGAAGCATTAATTCATTTTCTCATTTAATTAATATCCAATCACCATTACCCACAAAATTGACATATCCAAAATCCAAAAATCATGTTTTAACATTAACCACAAACTAACATATATCCAAAAATCATGTCTTAATATTAACCACAAACTAACATATATCCAAAAATCATGTCTTAATATTAACCACAAACTAACATATATCCAAAAATCATGTCTTAGCATAAAAGTTGTAGTCTTCACTGGTCTACATGCCTGCATTAGAACATAAACTGCAATCAGATTCACCAAAATAAACACAAATTGAAAATTTGTACCCAATACTTATAAACAGTAATTAAAACTTGAAGAAGCACTAACAAGAAGATTTTCACATACCAAGAAGCACTAAATACCTATAAAGAAAATTAATTTCAAAAACAATGTCAGTTTTGCTTAATTTAAGACACCTTCTAACCCAAAATGCTAAAAAGAAAGAAATAAAGACTAAAAAAAATGGAAGGAAAGTCAAAGTACCTGACGCTAACTAGTCATTTAAACATCCCATGGAAATTGAATCACTTCATGGTTACATAACATGGTTTAACATTCACATTAACATTTGGAATGAGTCTGCCACATTTTTTCTACAGCATTAAAATTAATCAATCTGGCAGATAATCATTAGCAGCAGTATAAATCTACGATAAAAAAGTGAATCACTAGAGTGAAGTGAAACATTGTTTCATTAGATCTAGACAAACAACTTTAGACAACCAAACAATCAAAGCAATTCTATGTGTGTTTGCCAAATAACAAGCAAACACTACCCAAAAATGAACACCGAGGAAATATCCTACACCATACAATTGAAAACAGATTCACTTGATTCACAGTTCATGTGACACTGCCCTAGTCCTGAAAGTTTGAAATGTTTGACAAGTGAAACTCAAACAATGTGGACAAGCCTCTAATATGGAGAAACGAAGCCACATTATGCTCTCCTCCACATCATCACTTGCATCTGAAAAATAAGATAACTACCCATGAGGTTTTAAGATGACAACCAATGTTATAACTTATATAAGTAAATGGAAAAACAACAAAATTGCATAAATAAGATGTGTAAAGACAATGGCATCAGTGGTTAAGAATTCTCAACAGGAAAATTTACCTGAAGTTCAGAGATCAAGTGTAAGCCATCATATGCAGAGTCTTTGCACCAACATACCAGAGAAATAAATAAAGAAGCATAGTGACAAGAATTATATAATTATTTTTACACAAATATATGCATCACACTTGCATAAACAATGAAACCCATCTATATATTGAAAATATAAATAAAAATAGATAAATACAAACATATTTACATACACGTGTAGCGTGTGTGCTTGAGAGAGATAGTGATTAAAGTTATACCAAATGACAGAAAAGCAAGTGAAATAACAATGCACCTATGTTTGTAAATTTATTAAAATTCTACAGTTTGGTGACAGCATCTGCTACACATAAATTAGTTCTAGAGACGCGGCATGTGACGCGTAAACGTAAATGTGGCTGAAAAAGTATTAAATGGAAAATTATGCCAAGTCACTGTCAAGTGTTAAGAAAAAAAATACAAAACATTGGAATGAGAAAAAAAGGATGCCAAGATAAACTTAAGTAAATGCTCAATAAAGATTCCATCAAGATGATAAAATTGACACTGAACACAGATTGACTACAAGATTTCACTTGTAAATTATGAACATAAAGAACCTAAAGGTAATTTTTCCTAATATTGTTTGAAAAATTATATTTCCATTTAAATGATAGAGGGGGGAGCAAAGAGGTTCGAGTATACATGAGATTTTTAAAAGGAATCAAAAAGAGAAGAATAAAAAGGGAAAACTATTTAATAACAATCACTAGGACACATCAGGGATACAAGCAAGCAAGCTATTCAACAGTAGAAACGAAAACCCACAAAGCATCCACATCACAGCCCAGACCATGAGCCAATCCTGGTTCTGAAAAAGTAATATTGACCAGACCATAACTATATATGTAAATAGATATGTGTTGGGTTGGGGCAGGTCACCTAGTTAAGTTCTCCACTGCCATTCTCATGCATTCCAAGCACAAATAGTTTATTCATCTGGAAATGTAGAAACTGATAATGTGCTAGGAGATTTTCAACATGACAGAAATTGAAAAATCAATCCTCCTGAAGCACTTGACATCATCTCATCTCATCCGTCCAGAGCAGCCCTCTTAACATAAATATGGATTTTTGTACCTTTAATTGTTCTACTACTTTCCAGTGGAACTGCCAATAATCGTCATGCAATGGAGCAATACAGGAAAAAGAAAAAAAAAACCTTGTACCATCTCAGGATGAATGAATCTAGAATTATGATAAATTCAGAGATTGATTAGATCAAGTTTTGTTTTGATTCCCCTGCTAAAACTAAAATGAACAAGCATTAAATTGAATGCTTAACGTAACTTACTTTATCAATATGGCTAATGAGAAAAGGTTTCGATGAAAAAAAAATAGAAAAATCCCTATCACACGTGATCGATAACTGAAAAAGAGAATCCTAGGACATTGACACCTCAGAATAGGAAAGGAAAGGAAACGAAATGAAAAAGAGTAGGGAGAGATATGACATACCAGCCTTGGAGGAATGAGGTACAACCGCTCTGATTTTGGTATTGGTAATGCTCACAATGGTACAACTGGTAAGGCTAGGGTTGAGGGGGTGGTGGTGGTGGAGGAGGGTACCCTTGATTGAAGTAACCTTGATATCCTGGCTATGGTGGTACAATAAAATATGATTTTCACAATTCTTTAAGAACATATGTTCTACCAATCACATGTTTTTCCTATAGGAAATTAGCTAATGGGGCAGTAACCTAAGTAGCACAAACACAGACACACAGACATGGTGATTTTCAAGAATACATGATATGTCTGGAACACATTAAAAACTTTGAATAAACTATTCATATATTTTGCATATAATAAATTTATAACACTATTTAAAATTAAAAAGTCATATATTCTATAACTAAAATCATTATTTAAAAAAAAAAATTCTCAGAACAATGGTATTTTAAAGAATATAAAACAATTATAGAACATTGAAATACATATGATATATTCATCTTATAAATGTTTCAAAACATATTTAGAGTCCACAAGTTGCATTTCAATTTCCAAACAATGTTGAACATTGTTATTATTGAAAGATTAATCACATAGGTAGTGTTGAAGAAGTGCTAGTAAAGTGTCTAATATTATGATTTGAAATTTTTATAAAGACACATTGAAAAATGTTGAACACATTCTAAGGAGTGCCCGTAGAATGTCAATGTCCGGCACAACACGCCTCCTCCACAGAAGTGTCTATGCTTCTTAGGAAGTAACATTTAAAGCAATAACTAGGAGACATTAAGTACATCTTTTGGCACAGTGGAGTTGGAGCATGGAGAGTTCAAGAAAAAACAAATTGCAACAGCATTCAATAAGAATTACCTGGTCGATTTCAACCACAGAACACGGTCTAATGTTGATGATGTTCAGAATCTCAGCTTCTGCTAGCTTGTACCATTTACATTTTTTCACAAATTCCTTAATGATTTCCCTTGTTTGAATACAAGCAACACTTTTCTCTAAATAATCACAAACCTAAAACACAATCAAATTAACAAAACAATGTGAAGATATCCATCAATTTTCCCAATAACATCACAAGTAGGATTTTAGCATGTAAGCATATCCAACCTTGAATTCTGATGGTGCTATGGGAACAATAATCCATGAGGGATCCTTTGCAGCCCCTCTAGATCGTAGAAAATCAAGCACCTCGAAATTGGTAAGTGCACCAGCGTTGGCTCTTAGTCTGCAAAACCTCCAAACAATGAAATTATAATCACCCAAAGAAATCTAGTATGGGAAAAAAAATTAAATAAATAAAAAGTTAGTGAGGAAGTCCTTTCTCGCAAGAGAACTGCATAGCGACACCCGATGTATTTTCCTAAGGGTGTCCTAATGTTCTAATATTTTCCAAGAAAAATGTTTGTTGCAAAAAGTGATAACTAGTGGTTTGTGATAATGGTGTGATTGTGATGATGGTGACAGAAGCAACATGGGTGGTAGCATTGATGCTGATGGTTGTGCGGTCGTGGTGGTGGTTGGGTGGTGGTTGGGTGGTGGTAAGACTCTAACCTAAAAAGTGAAAAACGTTTTCTGTCCAGATCAACTCAATTTTTTTTTCTTCATTTTCTATTGTACCAGATGTAAAAAATTATAGAAAACATTTTTAAAAAAATAAAATATTTCTACCAAAACAAACCAAGTAAAATCAATAGTTTCTAGGGTTCGTCCATGTTGTAAGAGAGCAATTACATACATCCTCATCACCAGGAAACAGAGATTAAGCCAAGACTATAGATTTTGAATCACTAAGAGCTGATGTAGAACATCCAGAAAACAGGGTTGTTAAGCCTGGAAATGTACTTCCAACGAAGGAAATCCATTTTCAAATAAAAATATCTGAACCAAATGACAAGATGAGATAGCTTACGGTTCAAAAAAGTCAATGCTGCAATAAATAAAATGTTGAAGAGAAGAGAAAACCCCAAGAGTGCTCCAACATAAACCCAAAACATGTAGTCATCCGTGAAGAAGCCTCTAGACTTGAGAAGGACTTTCTCAACTGTAGGTGCATGAATTCGGGGTTCTGGATTGGGCTGCAACCCGTTAAACAATACATTCATGAGAGTGAAGAAAAGAGCTCCGAAATTTTTTCAATCAACTCTATAAAATGAAAACAGAAGGGCCTAAATTACAAAGGTTAGTAACTCACAAGTATTCCTCCAAGATCCTCGGAAGAATATGCATGGACAAGTTTCCCTCTCTCTCTTTTCTTATACCTGGTGATTATTAAAGAAGGAAACAAAAATAAACAAGTAAATAAATTTCAAAAAAAAAAAAAATGATCTAGCAATGATGTGGGCAACCATATTGACCTTCCTTGGGGCCGAGTAGACTTGACAACTGTATTAGTCTCTGTGGTGGCATCAGTATCAACATCTTGAACATCATCCTTTTCAACAGCTGCAAGATGCATACAAAGAGGATCCACAACAAACTATCATGATATTGTTAAGTGCAATCTAAATTCATTTTCATCTTGATGTACCTTCATCCTTGATTTCTGCTGCTTGCTGCAAAAATAAAAAGAAAGATTTACAGACAGAAAAACATAAGAACAATTTTTTTTTAAAGCTTATTAAATCTAATTCAAAGATAAATGTAAGAATTACCACTTTCAATCTCTTTAGGATGTTGTCAAACTGTGATGTATCAAACGCCCAATTATTTTTGGGTTCATCTACACCAATACCTATTGTAATTTTTAAACTGTCAAACTGCTCTATATGTCTTGAACTGTTCTTATTCTTCTAATAAATGAAAGACTCATCCCACAACAAATTTAACCTTATTAGCTCCTTTGATTCATAACACAATTAAGAAAATAAAAGTAAAAGAACTCTCTGTTCTACGCAACAAAATAGAGGATGAATTTGATAAATAAACAAAAATCAGAGCAAAAAAAGAACCTGCAGTGTTCTGTTCTGTTTGTCCTTAACCCTGACATATCCTTTGATTCCTTGCTTCTCTTTCCCAAGCCCTTCGCCTTCTTCCCACCCCTACAACACAATTCCATCTCCACACCATCAAAATTCATCGAACACACACATTACACATACATACAGATTCAAACCTGAGCTGAAGCAACTGTGTTCTGAAATTTCAAATATTTTTTTTATTTTTTTTTGGTAATCTTATACTGGCTATATATATATATATAGAGAGAGAGAGAGAGAGAGAGAGAACTGTTAGGTTTTTATTCTTGGCAACCCCGTTTGATAAAACTCCTTTTCAGATGTATTTATTTTCGCACTTTTTATTTCAGTGAGGCTATGAGTTTATTAGATGCGAATCCAAACCCGAATCGAACCATGCAGAGAAGTTTGTGATGTTAATGCTTTCAAGATTGCCACTTCGCTGATTATTACGGGGGTCGAGCTGCCCGGTCAGCTCGCGGCCGAAGCAAAATGCAAAATTGCATTCAAAATTGCATGTCCGTCGTTGCTCGCTCGAGCCAAGGAGTTCTCGCTCGAGCTAGGTCTCGCTCGAGCCAAGGAATGCACGCTCGAGCCAAGGATTGCGTCCATACAAAAAACCTGAAAGAGTGTATTCCTCGCTCGAGCCAAGGATCCGTCGCTCGAGCCAAGGCACTAGTAGAAATCATGAAAAATACACTGCTCGCTCGAGCCAGAAAAGATTCGCTCGAGCGAACCTCAGAATCCGGATTTTTCAAGGAGTTTGTTTTCTTCCAATCTTGGATTACTTTTGGTTCTCTATAAATACTTGGTTTTCTCCCAAAACTAAGTGATTGATTGAAGTCCTCCAGATCTTCTTTTTGATTCTTAAAGTTTATATCTGGGGATATTTTGTTTGTTTTTCTTTGATGTTTTGATAGAGTCTTCAACTCATGTTCTAAAGAGAGTACATCAAAGGTTGTGTTTTGTTCTACAAAAGAGAGTGTTGTTCTTCAGTTGTGTATTCTGAAGAATTCGAGCCTGAAGCTGTGGTGGAATCCAGAATGGCTCATCAGAAAGACAATTCCGTGGTGAAGATGGGGTTGGAAGAGGCACATAAAGGTTGGTTCAATTAGGCGTTGTGGATTCGCTAGGTAATTGAGAGTATACCTGTGTAATTCCTTTAATTCTTCTTAGTGGATTGTCTTGTGGCTGTTGCCCGTGGTTTTTTGATCACAGTTGGAGGTGTCCAATTGTGGTTTTTTCCACGTTAAATCGTTGTGTCTCTTTGTTGTTTGATTGTTTGATTGGGATTGTTATATTCTGCTTAAAATTGATACATAATCACAAATCAACATCTAGGGGATTTCTAGTTTTTTTCAATTGGTATCAGAGCAGGTCGTTCTATTTTTTTTTTTTTTTAAAAAAAAAAAAAATTTTTTTAGAACGAGATCTTGTTTGATTTGTGATAATGGATTCAATTCGTGAGGGAAATTCTATGGTCCGACCACCCCTACTTGACGGATCCAATTATTCTTTTTGGAAAGCTCGGATGAGATCTTTTTTAAAATCTATTGATGAAAAAGTTTGGCAATCCGTCATGAATGGGTGGACTGAACCAACAATTACCGTTGATGGAGTTACAATCCCCAAACCAATTGATAAGTGGCACACAACTGATTACCAAAATAGTAGCTGGAATAGTAAGGCTATCAATTCTCTCTTTTGCGCTGTCACACCTGAAGAATTTAGTCGTATTTGTAATTGTGAAGTCGCAAAAGAGGCTTGGGATATCTTACAAACTATTCATGAGGGCACTCCTTCTGTTAAACGCTCAAAACTTCAAAGGCTCACATCTAGTTTCGAAAACCTTTCTATGAAAGATAGTGAGACCTTTGATGAATTTTATGCGAAGTTGAGTGACATTGTTAATTCCAGCTTCAATTTAGGTGAAAAAATTCCAGAATCCAAAATTGTGGGGAAAATTTTGAGATCCTTGCCCGAGCGGTTCCAACCAAAAGTTACGGCTATTGAGGAGGCTCAAGATGTTGACAACCTCAAGCTGGATCAGTTGGTTGGAAATCTCCAAACTTATGAGGCACATAGGAATTTCAAACAGAAACAAAAAGATATTGCTTTTAGTAGTGCTCATAAAGTTAGAGAGGATTCTGATGAGGATTGTGAGATAGATTCCAAGATTATGGCTGCTTTTGTTAAACAATTTAAAAAATCTTTTTTGAAAAAGAATCCTAATCTTTTGGAATCTACTCATACTCATAAATCCAAAGGCAAAGATAAACTCAAAATTAGTCCTATAGCCAAGAAGGAGAAAGGAAAGATACAAGGGAACTCTGAAAGCGTCCAATGCTATGAATGCCAAGGATTTGGCCACTTTGCTTCAGAATGCCCCACTCGTTTGAGGAAGAAAAAATCCCTTGCTGTCACTTGGGATGATGAGTCAGAATCTGATGACGATGACAATGACAACGATGATCAAGGCGAAGAGGGACATAAGCAATTCCTTGCTTTCATGGCGGCTTCTGAAACTGTAGGACAAACAGAGTCTCCGAAGATGTCAGTTGAGAACACCACTGATAATGAATCCTCAGAGAGTGATCATGAAGAGCTTGAGGAAGCTTATGAAAAGTTGTACAAGGAGTCTCTTAACTTATTCAAGTTGAATGACAAACTCACAAAGAAACTCAAAGCATGTGAAAGTGAGAATGTCAAACTTAAGGAAGAGATTTCTGAGGCCAGGATTAATGCCATCAAGGCAGCTGATGATCGACAAGTTCTTTGTGGAAAATTGTTGACTTGTGAGACAGAGAGGAATGAGCTGCTGCAAACCCATGCCATGTATGAAGAAAAGATTGAATCTCTTGAGATGTCACAAGTTGCTTTGGAAGAACTAATGATCAAGAAAGAGGAAGAGCTCAAGTGTGCTATGGCTACCATTGGTCTTTGGAATAAAGGATCAAAGACTTTGGAGGATATCATTGGATCTCAACAAAAGAGTTGTGACAAGAGTGGCATTGGCTTTGGTGGTAAGAAAGAGCAAAAACAGAGTGCTTCAACATCTCATCATAAAAGAACTCAAGGAAAGGGAGAACAAAAAATTCAACATAATGATGGACTTCTTAAACTTCCTAGAGTTGGTAAGGTAAAAGAAAAAAAGGTACACCCTGTTTTTATTTGTCATCATTGTGGTATGCATGGTCATATTCGCCCTTATTGTTATAAGTTGCATGGGAGAGTGTCTCAAAAGGGTAGGAATTTGAATACTTTTTGGATTAGGAGACAACCTTACATGTCCAGGCAGAATACCAAGATTCATGAGGGTGTTCACAATGCCACGACATTTACCAAGACCGCTAGACCTAATTTTGTTAAGATCAAAAAGATTTGGGTGAGAAAACTTGACTTGTGTTAATTTGTTTATTTGTTTTAGCTTTTGGGTTTTTGTGTGTTGTTTTTAATTAAAAAAAAAAAAATGTGTGCTTGTTAATTTTTTCTTGCTTTATTTTTGAAAAAAAAAAAAAAATCCCAAAAAGATTTTCTTAGTATGGTTTTGCAAGCTTGAAATTTTTGAGTGGTCTTTGGTGCATATTGGAATTGATGAGAATATCCATTACATGTTAATATGTGTGTGCTTTCTGTGGTCTTTACTCATTTTGGAGTGTGTGTTTTTTGATTAGTATGTCTCATTCTGTACACACTCTTGGAATAGCAAATTTTGGAGTCTTCCGCTTTAGTGATTATTTTTTTTTGGACTTCTGGCATTGTATCTTTTGCTTTTCTAGAGGAATTGACCTATACTAGCATATCATGGGTGATGTTGAGTCTCTTAACCACCTACCATCCTTTTGCATCTCCATGGCTTTCCCCTTAATTCTTTGCAATCTAGCCATGAGGAAAAGGCTACCTCAGAGTCACCAACCAGGCCATCCTTATTATATCCATGCTTCTCTGGTTCGGTTTCCATACTCTTGAGAGTGTCAGCCACCAATGATTGTGCAAAAGAAAAAGAAAAAGAAAAAGAAAAAGAAAAAGAAAAAGAAAAAGAAAAAGCAAAAGCAAAAGAAAGAGAAGAAGACAAAATATGCAAAAGAAAGAAAAAACATGTGAAAAAAAAAAAAGAAAAAAAAAGGGAAAAGATTCATTGATTGAGGGGGAGCCTCCGCCTTTACTCACCAAATACCCCTTGATTCCTAGTGGTTTGACTTTTCTTTCTCATGCTTAAGATTCTCTTGTCGGAGGTCCGGCTTTCATATCACTACCAGGATTGAATCTAGTGTTTGTCGAACTCCAAAAGTCACACACACACTTTTTATCATGGGATCTATGCTTTTCACATAATGCATCACTTTCTTTCATGAGGAATTTTCTACAGACTGTGCACATTGTGTTTACTAGTAATTGTGCTTCTTGGATAATCTTATGTGTTTTAAGGTACAAATCTGAAATTCCTTGCTTGCTCCACCATATTATTTTTGTCGTTTTCTTCTTGTTCACTGTTTTCAGTACTTGTGGTTGTTGTTAGTGAGGGGGAGTTTGGTTCATCTTGTTTTGGTTTGGAAAGGGAGATTGGCTTTAATTGTTTTGCAGTTGCTATGCACTGTTTGCTAATTATTTCCTTCTTGCATGCTCCTGATATTTACATCATCATATCATTGCTTGTTTGGTTTATGATCTTGCTTTTGTTGTTTGAGAGGTGTTTTTCATGAGTCTTAGTTTTCATCTATTCTTGCTTCAAGATAACTGTGTCATATGTCTATTGCTTTTTCATATACTCTTATGGGACTAATAGTTGTTTTGGAGATTGTGGCACTAATGACTGTTTTGCAGATCATGACCTTGAGAAAGAAGTTTGTTTTTGTTGGATGTAATGGGTTGGGGTGATTAGGATTTTATTTGTTAGATGTGTTTTGTCACGGCATTGCCAAAGGGAGAGATTGTTAGGTTTTTATTCTTGGCAATCCCGTTTGACAAAACTCCTTTTCAGATGTATTTATTTTCGCACTTTTTATTTCAGTGAGGCTATGAGTTTATTAGATGCGAATCCAAACCCGAATCGAACCATGCAGAGAAGTTTGTGATGTTAATGCTTTCAAGATTGCCACTTCGCTGATTATTACGGGGGTCGAGCTGCCCGGTCAGCTCGCGGCCGAAGCAAAATGCAAAATTGCATTCAAAATTGCATGTCCGTCGTTGCTCGCTCGAGCCAAGGAGTTCTCGCTCGAGCTAGGTCTCGCTCGAGCCAAGGAATGCACGCTCGAGCCAAGGATTGCGTCCATACAAAAAACCTGAAAGAGTGTATTCCTCGCTCGAGCCATGGATCCGTCGCTCGAGCCAAGGCACTAGTAGAAATCATGAAAAATACACTGCTCGCTCGAGCCAGAAAAGCTTCGCTCGAGCGAACCTCAGAATCCGAATTTTTCAAGGAGTTTGTTTTCTTCCAATCTTGGATTACTTTTGGTTCTCTATAAATACTTGGTTTTCTCCCAAAACTAAGTGATTGATTGAAGTCCTCCAGATCTTCTTTTTGGTTCTTAAAGTTTATATCTGGGGATATTTTGTTTGTTTTTCTTTGATGTTTTGATAGAGTCTTCAACTCATGTTCTAAAGAGAGTACATCAAAGGTTGTGTTTTGTTCTACAAAAAAGAGTGTTGTTCTTCAGTTATGTATTCTGAAGAATTCGAGCCTGAAGCTGTGGTGGAATCCAGAGTGGCTCATCAGAAAGACAATTCCGTGGTGAAGATGGGGTTGGAAGAGGCACATAAAGGTTGGTTCAATTAGGCGTTGTGGATTCGCTAGGTAATTGAGAGTATACCTGTGTAATTCTTTTAATTCTTCTTAGTGGATTGTCTTGTGGCTGTTGCCCGTGGTTTTTTGATCACAGTTGGAGGTGTCCAATTGTGGTTTTTTCCACGTTAAATCGTTGTGTCTCTTTGTTGTTTGATTGTTTGATTGGGATTGTTATATTCTGCTTAAAATTGATACATAATCACAAATCAACATCTAGGGGATTTCTAGTTTTTTTCAAGAACTAACCATTTGTTTCATGAGACGGAAAGCGGCAGACTTTCTCACGAGAGAGAGGAGAGAGAGAGAGAGAAAGAGAGAGGAGACCGCACAGCTCAACAAGCTCAAGAAGCCCTAGAAACTCAAAATGTACATATTCAACTCCAGGGGACATCCAAATCAAACAGAAGTTTCGAGCTAGAGAGAAACTACAGCCAACTAATAGCATGTACAAATGCAGTCAAACGAAAGGACAATTTGTCTACATGAACAAACCGAGAAGAGAGAGAGAGAGAGAGCACTCAGAAACAAAGTAGACTATTCGCCGCCATCGGAGCTTGAAATGTGAGTAATCGAGGGGTCAGAGTTCAGATCTGTGCTTCTGGAAATCACTGAATCTCTGAATCTTTGCAAATGAGATGGTGAAGATTGCTACCTCGCCGGTGCAGCTTCGAAATCGCTTTCATGGGGCTTCGACCTGAATCTTCGATGGAGCTTAGGTATGAATCTTCGATGGAGATTCAAAATCGCTTCGATGGAGCTTCGATCTAAATCTTCGATGGAGCTTCGAAATCGCTTCGATGGAGCTTCGATCTGAATCTTCGATGGAGCTTAGAGAGGGTTGAGAGGGAGAGAGAGATGTGTGCGTATAAGGGTTGAGAGAGAGAGAGAGTTCTGAATCTTCGATCGAAATGCTTAGAGAGGGTTTTGATTCAAAATAAGGTTTTACAAAAGGAGGCGCGTGTGGCTACTGCATTTGGAGGCGTTTTCCCATTATCAAACGGTGCCGTTTTGTCTAATAGAATATGCGGCGTTTATAAAACGCCGTTAAATACTAATAACAGTGACATTTAAAAAAGCGTCGTTAAAAAAACGTCACCATATCCCCTCTTTCCTGTAGTGTATGATGTCACCTACTATTCTTGATGTTGCCCATTTGACTGGCCTCCCTTTTTCTGGTCAACAAATCAGTGCCCTTTTAACCCCAAAAACACCTATCAAGTTGGACACTGACCACTGTGATGGGAAATTTCAAACAAAGTACCAAAAATCTGGCCTTAAACCCACAAATGAGGAAAGAACAACTTTTTATTTACTATGGTTTTCCCAACATTTCCTTTGTGTTCTTGGTTTGAAAATCACTAAAGAATACCTAGCATTAGCCACTTGTATTCAGGAGGGTATAGAATTGGCTCTTGCCCTCTTTTTACTAGGCACCTTATACAGAGGTCTCTTTTCTTTAGTGGACAAAGAAATTGATCATAATGGTGGTGGTCTTTTCTGGCTTTTCCAAGCTTGGCTTTATGCTTATTTTCTTGAAATTAGGCCTACTACTCAGACTCCATTTCTCCCCACATGCCAAAGCTATGCTGAATTTTTTCTTTCCTTTAGACCAGCCACCTCTAACTCTTTCACTAAGGTGTTCACTTTTCTTTATGAACTACCTATCGATAGAGATCCTCAGCTTTTCATCCATTTTCACCAACTTCACTACACCTCATCTAGACTCACCTATGTCCATGATGATCCTTCTGTCTTAGGTGATGAGTTGAGACAACAACAAAAGCATTTTTGGGCTCAGATCCTTACTCCAAGATACATTTTAGTGGGAGGGTCCCTTTCAACTAGCAGAATTTTTAATTGCAGTTTTGAAAGCTATAACCCCTGTCAATAGGCTAGGCAAATGGGCCTCTATCAAACAGTTTTTGCCCATATTTTCATCCCACTATTCATGAGCAAGTTGGAGCTAGAATTCAATTCAAAAATCAAACAGTTGTGGAGGCCCTTCTAGCCCACAATCAAGAACTATTTGATCAATTCAGCTTCTACTACTGCAAAGTCACACCCTTTCTCTCTACAAGATTCAGAGACTGGTGGCTTCTTATGACTGCAGTAATCTTTAATCAAAAAACTCAAATATGCCTCTGGAATGTGCATCCTGACAACAAAAAAGAAGTGACCATGAGCATTGGTAAGCAACTATTTTCTTCTTACTTAATATTTCTTGTTAAAATTTCTTTTTTGGGTGTATAACAGTATATATCTTTTCTATATATATGCAGCTGAGTCCCCAGTCAAAGCCATTCATTTGGCTACAGAAATGCCTACTCCCACTATCCAGAAAAGAAAGCATAAGGGTAATCCCTTGAACACCACCAATGCTGAAGGTTTCACACCTTACAAACCAGGTGTAGAGACTGAACAAAGGGTTCAGACTAAAGACGAGGAACTTCAAAAATTCTTTACATCTCAATCACAACCAGAATGTGGTATTTCTCAACCAACATTGAAGGTGGTGCAACACATGAGAGGAGATCTAAAAGAAGACAAGAGGAACCAGTTCCTCCACCATCTCTGGCTGCACCAGCTTCTTCCTCTTCCAGTGGTGCAGCACTTGTAAGGAGACCTAAAAGAAAGCAAGAACAACTAGCTCCTTCATAAGCTCCTGCTGTACCAGCTTCTTCTTCTTCTTCTAGTAGTTCATCTTCTCGTCCCATAATGGTATAAATCTTACTCAATCTGTCAATTTTGCTATCATTTTAAACATAATAACATTCTATTTTGCTTGTTTAACATTTTCCTCTTTCTCTTTTAGACATATCTTAAGTCGTACAAAAGAACAAAAAGAGAAGACTTGTTTCTTTAGCCACATCTTCTTCTTCCCATGAAGATATACTTGAAACTCATACCAACCTATATCCTCCTCTTCCTGAGAATGAAGAACTGGCTGGGGCACAAGTTAATCCTCCTGAAAGCCAAACTGAACTGCCACAGTCTTAACTAAATCCCCTTGAGGAAGAACAAATTGATCAAAAGAGAGCCAGTTTAAGAAACTTGGCTCCTGAACTGGCTCAAATTTTGTTTGAAATTCCCCAAGAAGTGGCTTTAGAAGACCTAATGGCCTTCCCTCTTAGAGGGGTGCCACATGGAACTGATGAAGTCATCACTTTTCCTAGTGTGGCTTATTCTCCAGAAGAATCAGCAATTTCTGAACATGCTCAAGAAGATCCAGTTAATTCAGACCATGTCAGAGAAGCTCCAATTGACTTATCCACTAATTCTGACAACCACACATCTCCTATCGACAGAGGTTCTCCTGTCCATGAGCATGTTTTTGAGCCAGATGACAACCTTATAAATGAAGTTGACAAAGCTGACACTGAGGTTTTAGATGATGAATCAACCTCAAGTGATATGAGAGTTCCTCAACCAACTATCATCACTTCCATTACTCAGCCATTTCTAACACATGTAACATTTTCTCACCCATACACCTTATTCTTATTATATATATATATATATATATTTAGATGTATACGGTTTAAAAACAATCCCCTTTCATTCTCTTATGCAAGACTGAGATGCCTTTTCAAACATCATTGACTACTGACATGGGGGTGCAGACTACACCAGCTCAAAGTCCCTCAAGAGAGATCTTGGGTACTTCTACCTCACCTCATATTGTCACAGAGGTAATAATCTCTCATATCATTTTCCATGTTCATTGTTCTTCATTTGTTAACTTTACTTTTTATAACTACAGCCTGCAGTTATCTCCTCTTCTTCTATTCAAGACTTACACTTGGGAATTTCTGCTGTTCAAGAAATTGTTGCTAATTTGATTGTTGAGGAAAAATTGAAGTAACTATCCAATGAAGAACAAGAACTTATTGAACAACTTTTTAATTTACTTGGTCAACCACTGGATGCCTTGGCTCTCTCTCAAACTTCAATTTTGACTGACTGTTTGGGAGCCATTGCACAACTGATGCCTCAACTTTTTGATCCAGACCAAGTGCAAATCTTTCAAACCCTCATTTCAGAGCTTCCTTAGCATTTAATGGCTATCAATCAATTTCAGATTGAGCCAAAAACTATTGAGAATCAAGCTGAGCAAGTGAGGAAAGCAGTGCATGCTCTAACTGAAGCATCTGCTAGATCACAATCCCTCATTGCTCAATTTAACACTCTTACAGCAGAAGAAGCTCAGCTAGAAGCTCAACTGGTCCACATGAGAGCCCAGAAAGCTGCCATTGAACAAGAGCAAGCCAACCTTTCTCAACAAATTCCAAACCTTCTTGCTCAAGCAAAAAGTGGTCCAGTAGCTTTCAAGCAAGCCCAAACCAAACTTAGGCAAAATAAGCTAAAGCATCAGACTGCTCTTCAAGCTTGGAGCAGACTCTCAATGTATTTCCAAAGGGATTAGGCCAACTGTAAAAAAAAAAAAAAAAAAAAAAAAAAATTCATTATTTGTCCTTCTGTACTTTTGATACAAGCTTAATGAAAATACTTATTACATTTGCTTTGGCTTTACTCTTTCTGTCACATATCTTTGTTTTCATGTGTATGAACTCATGCATTCCCACAAGATTGGCTAATACTTCTTTAAATACTTGCCATTAATTATCCTTCTATGTGGCTCACCTTCTAAAGAAGCAAGATGATAGACTCCTCCTTTAAGAACCTTATGTATTTTAAATGGTCCTTCCTAATTTGGAGACCATTTATCATATTCTAGGCTTTTAGATCCAACTAGTAAAATGGTTTTCCACACTAATTCTCCTTCAGAAAATAATTTACTCTTAACTTTTTTGTTATAACTTCTCTCAACTTTCTTTTTCTGAGCCACCAAATGATTGAAAGCCACAATTCTTTTTCTTTCTAAATCTTGCAACTTAATCGATAGTGCCTCTGAACATTCATCCATAGGAATACACAAAATGCTTGGCCAGTCGATTGGATCTCACTGTCATTTCCAAAGGTAATACAACATCATGTCCATAAACCAACTCATATGGAGTTGCACCTGTACTATTCATTTTGGAATTTCTATAAGCCCAAAGTACTTCTGACAAGAGATTATGCCAATCTGTAGGATTGTCTTCAATCATTTTCTCTAAAGTATTTTTGACAATCTTGTTTGTTGCCTCAGCTTGTCCATTTTCCTGGGCATAATATGGTGAAGAGTTTAATATCTGAATGTCGTATTCTTTGGCAAACTCTTTAATCTCATCCTCATTGAACACTGTACCTTGATTGACAGTGATAGGTTGGGGTAAACCAAACCTATGTATCAAATTCTTTTTCAAGAATTCAATAACTTGGACCTGTGTCACCACTTTTAAAGGTATTGCCTCTACCCATTTAGTAAAATAGTCAGTAGTCAGTGGTTACCAATAAGTAAGAATGTGCTTTAGAAGATGCTGGGAAAATTTGCCCAATTAAATCCATTGCCCATCCTCTAAAAGGCCAAAGTTTAACTACTGAATGCAGGCTAGTAGCTGGTACCTTTTGAATATTGCCATGCTTCTGGCAACTCTAACATCTTTTTGCATACATTATGCAATCTTTTCTAATGGATGGACAAAAATAACTATACCTGTTAATCAGCCATCTCATTTTATCACTAGCTTGATGGGCCTCACAAATTCCTTCATGTGCTTCAGCCATAGCTTTCATTTGGTCTAAGTTACCAATACAACGCAGAGTCAAACCATCATGAGCCTTCCTAAACAAATCATCTCCCATGATAACATAGTTTAGGGCTTGAAACCTCACCTGCCTACTGCTTTTTTTCACTGGGATTCGATAAATACTTTATTAAAGGGAATCTCCAATCTTCTTCTGTCACATCCAAAGTGAGAATAGGTAGGAAATTCTTACACCTATTTTTAAGTGCAGAAAAGTTTCTTTTCTGAATTCGAATCACCCTTTTCTGAGCTCCTTTAGGTATTTTTAGTCCAGAAGTTGCTTGAGCCATCTCATTAGCCTCATTAGCCTCATTATTCTCTAGTCTAAACCTATGTGTGAATGTGATATGGTCAAAGAAACTAGTTAACCATTTAACCTCAGTTAAATACTCTTCTAGAGTACCATTGACACATTTGAACTCTCCCAAAACTTGTTTAATGACTAACTGGGAATCTCCAAAAACCTGGAGGCTTCTAATCCTGAATTCTATGGCCAATTCTAGGCCAATTATCAAGGCTTCATATTCAGCTTGATTACAAGACTGTACATGTTGTGCTTCCAACTGAAATGCAAACTGATACATTTGCTTATTTGGTGCAATCAACACAATACCTGTTCCAACTCCTTCATCTGTTTTTGAACCATCAAACATCAATTTCCATGGTTCACTTTCCACCAAATTGACCTCATATAGGTCTAAATCGACAAAAGTGCTAGGGTGTTCCACCAAGAAGTCAGCCAAAGCTTGTCCCTTGACTATTTTTGGTGGCACATATTTGAGACAATACTCAATTAATGCTAATATCCATTTACCTTGTCTCCCCCCTTAAAATTGGTTTAGACAACATATATTTAATAACATCTATTTGTGCTATCATAAACACTTCTGTTGGCAGCAAATAATGCCTCAATTTAATGGCTGCAAAATAAAGTGCCAAATACAATTTCTCAACAGAATTATATCTAGTTTCAGCATCATTTAACCTTCTACTTACGTAGTAAATGGCTTGTTCATGACCCATATCATTTTCTTGAGCCAATAAACAACCAATTGACAGGTCAGAAGCTGATGTATACAATTTCAAAGGCTTTCCTGCCACTGGTGGCATAAGCACTAGAGGGTTTGTCAAGTATTTTTTGAGCAAGTCAAAAGCTTCTTGAAGGCACACTTCTCATTTAAACTCGTGGTCTGACTTAATTTTCACTAAATGAGAGAATGCTAAAGATTTCTTGGCCAAATTAGCTATGAATCTCCTCAAAAAAATTACTTTTCCAAGAAAACTTTGCAACTCTTTCTTGTTGGCTGGAGGTCTTGCCCCCAAAATGGCTTTGGCTTTATTAGCATCCACTTCTATTCCTTTGTGATGTACTAAATAGCCTAAAAAATTTCCAGCAAATACTCCAAATGCATACTTCAAAGGGTTCATTTTGAGTTTGTATGTCCTCATTCTTTGAAATGTCTACTGCAAATGTTCTAGATGCTTATCAAAACTGTCAAATTTGATGGCTACATCATCTATATAAACTTCTAAATATTTTCCAATCAAATCATGGAAAATGAAATTCATTGCCCTTTGATAAGTTGCTCCTGCATTTTTTAATCCAAAAGGCATGACTACCCATTCAAATGTCCCTAAGGCACCAGGACATTTAAATGCTGTCTTATGTGTATCCTCTGGGTTAATAAAGATTTGATTATACCCAACATGTCCATCCATAAAGGACAAAACCTTGCTCTTGGCTACTGAATCAACTAACAGATTAACCACTAGCATAGGATATTCATCTTTAGAAGTTGCTAGATTCAAATTTCTAAAATCTACACACTCTTAACTTACCATTTTTCTTCATTACAGGGACAATATTAGACAGCCATTCAACATACTTGGCTGTTCTAATGAAACCTGCATTGAGCAACCTTTCGATTTCTTCCTTAACCAATAAGGTGACTTCATTAGTCATCCTTCTCGGGGGTTGTTTATGAGGAATTCAATTTCCTTTAATTGGGAGTCTATGCTCCACCAATGTTCTATCTAATCCAGGCATTTCTTCATAAGTCCATGCAAAGCAATCCATATACTCAGAAAGAAAACTAACTAGTTTGCTCTTACATTCATTAGATAGATTAGCATTTACATAGATGGGCCTCTTACAGGCCTTACTTCCTAAGGTATATTCCTCTAAAGGGTCTTGCATATCTGCCGTGAGATCATCAAGTTTGGCAGGAGCTACTTTCAGATGTTCCAGTTACACCTCTTTATAACTCAAAGGGCTACTGTCGATTACACATTTTGCCCAAGAACAATTAGGCAAACACTTAGGGCTAAACTTACTTTCTAAAATGAAATAAAAAAAGGCCTAGAAAAAGTAGATCTAATTACATCAGCTGTCTCATTTAGCTTGTCTTCTTCTGTTACTTGCACTTGCATCACCCCTAATCTTCAGCAATTTCCTCTATCACAAGCCTCTTCTGCTTCTGCATCAAGCTTGGTTTGGCCAATTCCTGGCCTATCTACTTGAAACCTTCCTCAAATGAAGGCCTTGAACCCTTCAGTTGTTAAGCCTTTCCCTTGCGATTTGATTTCTTCTTTATCAATCACAACTGGGCCCAAATCCTCATCATACAGCACAGTCTCTATGTTGTTGACATCAGCAACAAAAGGATTTGCCTCAACCCAGAAGATTTCCATTCATTTTTTATTCTGACCACCACCAGTTAGAAAAATTAATGCTTGGTGTAGAGACGAAGGTACACACCCATTAAGGTGAATCCAATCCTTACCTAGGAGCACATTGTAATTAGAAGTGGAGTCTATTACAAATAAAGTTGTTCCCATTAACCTGGAACCAACTTGAAGCTGTAAAGCTACTACCCCTCTAGCCTCAGATGATTCACCAGAAAAATTACTTATATTTACCTCAGTAGGAAGTAAGTCATCAACAGACTTACCAATAGCTTTTAGTGTCCTAGATGGGAGAATATTGACAATAGCCCCATTGTCTACCAACACCTTTTCCACTGGTACCCCATCCAAAAAAGCTTTAACATACAGAGGCTTCAGATGCTTAATAAGCTTATCTTCTGGTTTTTGAAGTATAACTTTCTCTCCATCAACAGACTTAATGACCTCGATTGATCTCAATGGCTTGGCCTGTGTCTCAACTATTGCTATCTGAACAGCTGGTTCTGTCAAATCTTCAACATCACTTGCCAAGTTATCTGGCTGGTTTGGTTTAGCTTGAAACCTCTGCGGGATGGCCATAATCATATTGCACTCCTTGGAAGGGGGCAAAGAACTAAAATGAATGGCAACCAACTTTTCTCCAAAGTCACCACCAGAACTGTCTGATTTCATTTCATCTTCTTCAACCCTTTCATTAACATTCTTGTTATCAATGACCATCTTCTGATCTTGATCATCTTTCATTACCACATCTTTTTTGTTATTGTTATCTTCTTCATCAGACATCAGATCTTTTTCTAACTGTTTCAGTTTTTACCTTAACAAAGCCTTCTCTGAAAGTTTACCCACAGGTATATCTTCAGTCTCTTCTAGTCCCATTTTTCTTTTCAAAATCTGAACTGGTTGCACTGGATGGGTCTTAGAAGTTGAACTTTTCATTTCTTTTCCTTTAGCAGCATGAACCAATCCTTCCCTAGTCCACACTAAGTCTTGTCTTCCAGATGGTTTATCCCCTGCAGCAGTGGACATCATAGCATGAAACCTTATTTTTTCTCTCCTTTTCTGAGTTCTTGTTTCTCCCATTGGTCTCCAGCCACTCATGGGAATCTTTGGATGTGACACTCCTTGCCATCCCAAATGGGGTGGTATTGGAGGTTTCACCATTCTTGGCTGAACTAGTTGCATTTCTGGCCTCACTCTTGGGCCATGATGCTGCTGCTGATATCCTCCAGATGGTCTTGCGAATTGTTGATGCCCTCCATATAGCCTTCCAAATTGTTGATGGCCACTATGTGATGCACCAAATTGCTGCTGATGGCCATTATATGGCCTAGTCAGAACCTTTGGGTTTCCACAAGACTTAGAACCCTTATATTGATTGAGCATAGCCCTCACATTACTAGCCCCAACTAAGCATGGATGAACAAGTGCTCCTTGGAATAAGAATGGAGCATCATCTTTACCATAGTTCTCTGCAGGTCCAAAAATTCCAGAATCTGTTCCATCATAGAACAAACAATTGTTATAAAAAATTTGTTAATCTCCACTCCCCATAATATTACACCTCAGGCCAACATCTTTTCCAATTTGTTGAATCCCATTAATCACAATGGCCTTAGTTTTTTCTTTCTCAGAACCACATCTGAAACAGATGAAACTCTCACTTGGTTCCTTTTGAACTCTTTTTCCTTTTGCTTTTTTTGCCATTTTCTCCAGCCTTTCCTTGTGAAGTTTTTCCAACTCCACCAACAAAACTCTAGGATTTTTACCTTTTTTCTTCTAATCAGTAGCCACCATATTGATTTCCACCATACTAGGAAATGGATCACTGTCAACTGCCATTACCCCTTTATCTTTTTCGGCATATTTCAACATCCCTTTTTGAATTAAATCCTGCACACAATTGCGAAATGTAACACAATTATTAGTAGAATGTCTGAAAGAATTATGCCATTTGCAATATTCCTTGCCAACTCTATCCCTTTCTTTAGGAATGTTGTGGCCTAAAGTTAAAGTTAAAAACTTATTTGTTAATAACTCATAAAATAATGCATCTGCTTTAGACAAATCAAAAGAATATTGTCTATGTGATATAGCCACATTCTTTTTGGCTGGTTGTGTTGCTGGCATGCTTATAGGTTGGTCTGTCTTTCCTAATGTCTCACAAACCACAGGTTTTTTACCTATTACTTGGGCAACATCTATGTCAACTTCCATGTCAAATTTGACTTCTTGGTAATAAGTGCCTAATGAAGCTGCATTTCTATGTTGTTCTTCTCTGAGAATGGCCTCGTAACTAGTTGCCCTTGAAGACAACTCAAATAAATCCCTAAACATCATGGCTTCAATTTTTTTCCTAAGCTCAAAATCTAAACCATTTTAGGCTAATCTTATTATTTCTATTTCAGGCATGTATACATAATAGCGGTTTTTTACTTTTTTAAACCTGTCAATGTACTATTTTGCACTTTCTCCTTGTCTTTGTTTAAATTTTGACAAGTCCACCATTGTCACTTCAGGTTCAGTTCTAAAGAACTGAGCATGAAACTGATTTTCCATGTCTTTCCAAGTGTGAACAGAGTTCTCTGGCAAGTTAATAAACCAAGTAAATGCCACTTTCGACAAAGAATGAGGAAAGAGCTTTAACTTTAAATTATCATCATAACCAGGTTCTCCACACTGGAGTATGAATCTGCCCACGTGTTCTATGGTTAATTGTCTTTCATCCCCTGTGAATAAAGTAAACTCAGGAATTCTGTAATTCCTTGGAATGGGAATTATTTCCATCCATGGAGGGTAAGGACTCCTAAACATTGGTCTATCTGTGTCACGACCCAAACTCGCCCGTGTAGGTTTAGCACCGTAATCGGCCAGTAATCTGTGGATTACCAAAGGCTTCTGAACAGATTAGCAAATAATAAGGGGCTGCGAAAGCAATAATACAAAATAGACAAGGTCCAATGAGCTGTGATAACGTACATGGGACGGAACATTTCAAAACTTATATATATATACATAAGCATGCCAGTCAAAGGACACCAATATTTACAAAGTATTACATCCCAAGACCTGTCCTTACAAAACACATACAGAGACTAGCATGAATACAAAAACAACCATAGCATTAGACTTCGACCGGAACCTCCTAGGGAGGCACAACAGTTGGCTGACAAAATAGAACAGAAGGCCGTTAACTCTGGCCCTGGTCACACGCTGGCTCACCTACATACATAATATAAACTGTGAGCGAAAGTCCAGTGAATAATAAAAGAGTAAAAGGTTTCAATGAATGAGTTCATATAGATTCAGAAATCATAATTCAGTTCATATCAAAATCATAGTTTGCCCAGATCATATACAGATAGAAATCATAAGTCATGATTAAGTTTACGTGATACATCCATTAGCATAAACAGAACAGAACAGAACAAAATATATACACGTGAGGTTACGAATAACCAGTTCCATGAAGGAACCTCCGGATCTGAGTAGCAGAACAGAACAGAAGCTGAGCCCCCGTGACAGGGCCTCCGGTACAGGTAACAGAGTACAGACAGAAATAAGTTCCATAAAGGAACCTCCGATACCGGGTAACAGCTAACATATATCACATGATACTAAGGATGTCACGAATACATATCAGAAATTGAACAATCATTCATTGTACAGAACATATCATTTCGGAAAATAGATTTTGTTTTATCACACAGAAAGTAGATACAGTTTGAACATAACTTTACTAAATTATTACTCACAGTTGGCCTTGAAATAGACAGACGGAGCAGATTGATCACGCGGCACGTGAACTATATAACATATAACGGACACACACTTGAAACACACATTCTAATTGCACAAAACTTACGTCGTTGGTTCTTAGTGTGTTTCTAACCTTAAATCCTCACTATAGAGTCTTAAACATGGCCTAGGAATGCCTAGGATGGAATGAGGATGCAAAGATGCCTTGGAAAACATTTCTCAAATTTTGCTGAAGATAAGGTCCACGCTCGAGCATGGATTTCCCCTCTTGAGCAGACATACAGAAAAAAGAAGCCCCGCTCGAGCGTGGACTTCCCCGCTTGAGCAAACTACAAACTTATGAAAAAGTGCTGGATGCATGAAATTCACGCTCGACGGGCGCTCGACCCCCGCTCGAGCGTGTGACACAGACCCTCGCTCGAGCGTGGCTTCCCCCGCTCGAGCGGACTGCAAAACACACAAACTTTTGGGTATACGCATTCCACGCTCGAGCGTGACTCTCGTTGCTCGAGCGGAAGTGCATGTACTCAGGCTTCATGCTCGAGCGTGAAAGTCCCCGCTCGAGTGTGGGTCAAATTTCTGGAAAATCCAGATTGACCTCCAAACATGAAACTCGACCTCCAACCATCCAAAACTCATTTTTTCTGGGCCAAATCTTTGGAAAACACTTAGTAACCCCTAAAACAACATGTTTAAAGCTTCAATTCAAGAAATCATGGCCCAAGAGTAAACCAATTGTACAAAACTCAACTTGAAACTTGAAATTAATTTCATGCACATGACTTGTATGCAAATCCTTGAACTCAAGTCCTCCAAAACATGACCAAATGCAATGTTCAACCCAAATACAAGATCAACTATGATAATATGACATGGAACATGAAGAATTTCTAAACCAAAACTTGGATTATGACATGCATGCAAGGATTCTTTAGAGAAACAACCCCAAATGCCATGAATTACACATGCATGTATGCATTAAGCTTTAATTCACCAATTCTTAGCTTTAGACACTAATTAACCATGAACCAAGAAAGGAACAATTCAAATTCAAGTTCAAGGGGATGGATCTCTACCTTAGGTCTTGAATGTTAAGGTGTAGGAGCCTAATTATGCAATCCTTTCTTCAATTCTTCAAATTTCCTAGCCAAAACTTGATGAAATCAATTCTCCTACTCTCCCTCTCTCACTCACTCGGTTTGGTCTTGAAACAAAAGTCTGAATTATGGTGTATCAACAAGTATGAGGTATAAGGAGTGTAGGTCTAGGATTGTCCACTAAGTGACAAAATTGTAATAAACTCATTTAATGTAATTTAACTTTATTTAATCATACCAAATCAAATTTAAATTAAATCTACCATAAAGTCACATAAATTCTAATTATCACATAGCACTAATCAATTTCAAAATCGGGCGCCGATAAGGCTTGCAATTCGCAGTTCAAAGTTAAAACATGAACAGGTCATTCTATGGCAAACAGATAGAAACGCAAAGATAATGTAATACATATGCAAATTAATTCTAGATTTCTTCTAAATTACTGTTAGGCATAACTAATCATGGATTAGCATTAATCGGAGGTCGGGGTTATTACAATCTGGCCTTCTCAAGCCTGGACCATACATTTCCTGCATGATGTTCATTATTTGTTGTCTGTTGACTTGAGGTTCTAAGTATTGTTGTTGCTGCCTTTCTCCTTCAACCTCCGGTTGGAAATAAGGATTAAGAGGACCAGGCCCTTTAGGCCTTGGATGTATCATGTAGGGTTCAAAATATGGTTAAGGCATGGTAAAATCCCTTGCATCTTGAGGCCTTACTTGATTAAATGGCCTATTTCTCTGTTCTGCCATAGCCTGATAACCAGGCCCTTCAAATGCAAGATTATCATACATTTGTGGCCTTAGTTGCCCCCCAGGTCTCATTCCCATTTTATTTACATTGTAATTAAACACTGGGTTTGTATGATATGTGGGTTGTTCCCTCTCAAACATTGGATTTATGTTCATTCCCTCCTCATATCTTTCTTGGAGTGTGGGAGGTCTATAAAATGATACGGATTCACTTACTTTTTTATGCGGTTGAGGGGCCATTTGGGGCTTAGGTTGTGCTCTTTTTTCTTGTGCTTCCTCTCCAATCTTTCTTGATTGACTGGGCTTGATGTTGGCTTTCTCAAACAAAGCCATTAAGTCATCAATCATCACTTAGTTCTCATATGCTGACATGGAACCAATTGCTTGCTGGGTATGCAGCAAAAGAGCCCTTCTTGAATCGACTGGTAGACAACTAGATTGGCCAATTTTGGCCATATTTTGGCCATTTCCTTGGTCTATTTCTTGCCTGGCCATTGAATGGCCATCAGTTAAGTTGTCTTGTACTCCTTCAACTCCATCGTCCGACTCCTCTTCATCTTCGACCCTTTTCTCAAGATCTTCAAAGACTTCATGCTGTTTCTTCCTAACCATCACTCCAAATTAGATAGGTTCCACTGGGCGTGCCAAAATATGTTAGCAAAAAATCTGGTATGGGCCAAATCGACAAAGGTGATTCGACAGAAAAGCCAAACTTTTACAAACAACAACAAATCAAACAATTGTGGTCTGAACGTCCTATGCCTTGACAGATTCAAGGACTTCTTTGGAGGCTGTAATGTGAAGAAACAAGAAGGAATAAACTGAAAATCAATTGTTGAACAAACAAACTTTGAATTTAATCAGTAAAATTAAACTTCCAATTCAATGTACATGAAAATCGACAGGGAATTCTTAGTTACAGAAACTGAACTACAGATAGACTACTCCTAAGTAAGAACTAACTAAATTAAGTTACTCCTAATGCTATAAGGGTTGCAAATTTGTTTTAAGATCCCCACTAACTTCGAATTCCCAGCTTTTATATTGCTGGTCTTCAAACTCCACTGCTGCTCTGCTGCCACGTGTCCCATCATATAGCTAACTACCTCTACTTCAATGCCCATGATCTCTGCAATTGCCAGTAACTGCTTCTCTGTTGCAGCTTTTCTCCTTCTAGGAAACATGACACGTATTCTGTATGCTTTGCATGCTAACTTTATGGCTTGACGCCTGGGCCATGTTTGGCCACATTCCACTTCATTACTAGACGGATTGACAGGAAAACTGCAACTGCCATGTCTGTCTCTTTGACTATTTCCTTTTTGTCACTTGCTCTGTATTCTAGGCTTCATATTCACTCGTTTTTCACTTGTAAATTTGTGGAAACTCGTGGTCTTTAAACCTAGCATCTGCTGGACCAATTCTCTGCATTTGTTACATACAATCAACAGAGAACATATAATTTTTTAGTGTCAACACATCTAATGAGGAAGAAGAAAATGAGGATTTATGGATATATATGAACTAAAAATCTTAGGCTCTGTTTCTGCATACTATAAGGCCTCGTTTGGGAACAGGTTATTTTTGTAACTTTTTGCCTTTTTAGCTAAAATAAGAGGTAAAAAAATTAGTATGTTTGGGGTGATTTTTTGACTTTTTATGAAAAGATGTGAAAAAAGTAGAGAAAAAATGGAATCTTTGACTTTTTGGTATAGATTATAGGCTTTTTGACTTTTTAAGTAACTTTTTAGCTTTTTAGCTAAAATGTTAACTTGCCAAACGAGGCCTAAGTGTAATACTTTGGATTTAGGAGGAGGTCCCTATGCTCTAATGTATTTAGGGCTAAACCCTAAATCTAATTCTTAATGCACACCACCCGCCGCCGCTGCCGCCGCCAAACACAGCCGTCGGTGAACTACCTCCCTCATCCTCAGCCCTGTCGTTTTGCCACCACATTCCAGCCCCATTGTAACCAACCACTACCATTACAGTGACTATCCCCGAGACCACCACCATCGTGCCTCTTATCACCTAGAGACTACCACCTTCGCAACTCACCCTGATCGGTGACCCACTACTCACAGTTCACAGAAAGAGAGAGATCTGTGATTGCAACAGGGTCGTGATGGATGGGGGTTGTGGCAATTGTACGCTACGGTAATGGGTGGCAGCGGTGGAAGGGGATGCGATGGTAGTGGTGAGGCAGCGCGGTGATAAGAAGTGAGCGGAGGAGAGGGTGATGGCTGGCGGTCGACAGTGGTTAGGGTTTAGGGTTTGCTAGCAGAAGATGAGGTTATCTATCTGTCTACGTGCATGTATATATAGAGTAAAAAAGGTATTTTTTGTGCCTTCTAGGTGCTTTAAAACCAAATATTATTATTGTTAGATGCTTTAATTTATAAAAGAAGATTAAAAAAATTATTGGCTAATTAAAATTTAATAAATTATTTAAAATTAATAATTATTCCTTAATAAAATTAACAAACTCACTTTGTTTATAAAACAAATAAATAAATAAAGTATGCATTCATGATAAATAAAATCTTTTGGATGCTAACTATCTTAAGAAATTGAGACTCCTAATTAATTTAGGCACATAATCTTATGATAGGGGCCTCTATTAGAGGGTCATTAAAGGGTGGTAAATAGTAGGGATGAGAAGCGGATATTTTGATTCGCTCAAACTGACCGAACCGAATCAATCCGCTGCATTTTGAACTGATATGTGATGATGAGCGGACAGCTGTGGATTGATTTTTTTCAATCCGCCTAGTTTTGGACGGATGATGGATTTGAGATTCCTTTAGCCACAACCGAACCGCCAAATCTCGAACACCCTTAGTAATTTGTAAGACTTTATTTTTCAATTTGTTTGAATATTTTGATTGTGTTTTAATTGAAAAATATGTTAAATATTCTGTTATGATTTCAATTTGGAAATATTTTTATTAAATGACAAATGTTGATATTTGGTATTTTTGTGTGAAAAATATAAGGTTTAATTTTGTCATTTAAAAAAAAATCCAATTAAATAGTTTTTGAATAAAAAAATAATAATGAAATAGTTTTGATGATGCATGGTTTTTTTATATGTATTTATTATTGCCATTTGACAATTTATTTGATAATCTTTTGGTTATGTTGAGTTGAATTGTTATATAAAAAAAATTGTTGACAAGTTGTTGTATTATGTTCAAAATTTATAAAAGTTTAAACCGACAAACCGATTCTCATCTATCCGTCAATCCGTTCAGTCCGTATCCGTCAATTTGACGGACGGATGCGGATTGATTTTTTTCAATCCACCATCAATCCGACAGATGGATGGCGGATTAGAGGTTCTCCGACCATAACCGAACTACGAACACCCCAAGTAAATAGTCGTCCAATCCCTAAAAATTAAAAAATATAGGGATTTCTTTGTTAATGAGAGATACATAAGCTCAAATTAAAGTCAAGTGCCCCGTCTTATCCTTATATAGCTTCCTCTTCTTATTTATTATCATTAAAATCCAATGAAATGATTCGAAAAATAAAAAAGACACTACAATACCACAATGTTTTAGCCTTCCTATTACTTCAAAACTTGCTCTAAAAAACTTACAACATATGCATGTACACTCACAGAGCAACTCATTGAACATCACAAAGACCAAAAAGACATTGCAACAAGACAAGAGCCACCAGACAATGAAAAAATAAGTAATATGTCCATTTCGCATCCCTCTTACATATTATACATTGTGGGGATATATTTTCTGAGTACCAACACGTGGCAAGGTGACGCCGACGTGTCAGCCGAGGTGCCTCGTGTCTTGGTCGTTGTGCCGAGGTCATCTCGGCTAGGCCGAGGTTGCCTCCGAAGATATCTGAGTCCGAGATAAGCGGATAAGGGACAAGAGTCCTAGAATGAAGAGGGAACTCAACTTGGATATGGACAAGAGTCCTAGATTGGGAGAAGACTTCAGTTTGGATTAAGATAAGACTCTTAGAGAGTTTGTCCTAATCCTACTGGGAGTCCCAGATTAGCAGTAATCCTAAGTCCATTGGAGTTAGGCTCCCATTGGGACTAGGATTGAGTTGGCTATAAATAAGAGGCACCCCCATGGGTCTAAGGTATGTTTTTTATGCTCAAGCTTGTGAGTTGAATAGATGATTGATTATCTTTGAGAGATATTGAGTACTGACTTGATCGTCGGAGTACTCTCGGGTGGAAGAACCACCGCCGGAGCCTTCTCTTTCTATTGCAGGTTAGCAAGGTGCCATCTATTCTGCCAGTGTTCTACAGCTGAATTACTAAGCGGGCAGTGTGGTCAGAAAATCACTCACACAATTTGGCGCCGTCTGTGGGAACGAAAGGAGAATAGATGGCCACCACCGTACAAGATCAACGTGTCGGAAACAACTAGTTTAGCAAGGATGGAGAATATGTCGACATAATCGGAATGAAGACCCTTCCAGAAGGGATACAAAGACAGGGGGCATGAGCGCTCCCAAGAAAATAACATTCAAAGAGCTCAACCTGAATGAGCAGATCCAAGATTCCAGAAGACATGATCTCGGCCAAGATGAGTAGGCCCGAGAAAAAAAGAGCTCAACCTGAATGAGCAGATCCAAGATTCCAGAAGACAAGAGCTCGGCACTTAAACCTGAGAAGAGAAGAGCTCAGTGAGCAAATCTCAGATCCCAGAAGATAAAAAAGAAACACACAAGATCAGACTGAAGTTGGCCAAGATGAAGACCTGTTGTAAAGACCACAAAGGAGTATATGGAAGCTATGCACGGGGCAGATCCCTTGCCTACAGAACCATATCAAAGGGATTCTGGTGACCCTACGGACAAAAGGATGCAGAGGCTTATAAAAAACATGAGAAAAGAAACGGCTTGCCAAAGCGAGGCCGAGGTAACAATGGATCCAGCAAGCAAGAGGCAGAGAGAAGAAGAATATGTTTAACACTTGTTGAAATTTGTAGCAATTTACAAGTTGAAGTTAAACCGAGATTATTCCTTATTTTCACTTGTTGAAATTTGTAGCAATTTACAAGTTGGAGTTAAGCCGATTCCTTATCTTCACTTGTTGAAATTTGTAGCAATTTACAAGTTGGAGTTAAGCCGATTCCTTATCTTCGCTTGTTGAAATTTGTAGTAATTTACAAGTTGGAGTTAAGTCGATTCTTTATCTTCGTTTGTTGAAATTTGTAGCAATTTACAAGTTAGAGTTAAGCTGATTCCTTATCTTCACTTGTTGAAATTTGTAACAATTTACAAGTCGAAGTTAAGCCGAGATTATTCCTTATCTTCACTTGTTGAAATTTGTAGCAATTTACAAGTTGGAGTTAAGCTGATTCCTTATCTTCACTTGTTGAAATTTGTAGCAATTTACAAGTTGAAGTTAAGCCGAGATTACTATTTCTTTTCGCTTGTTGAAATTTGTAGCAATTTACAAGCCGAAGTAAAGCCGAGGTTATTGGTTAAACACTTGTAGAAATTTACAAGTTGGTTAACCCGAAGAAGATGCTTAACACTTGTTGAAATTTGTAGCAATTTACAAGATGGCGTTAAGCCAACATATGATCATCCGTTGAAATTTGCAGCAATTTACAGGTTGAAGTAAAAGCTAAGTATATTGTTTAAACACTTGTTGAAATTTGTAGCAATTTACAAGTAGATCATTATTTAACACTTGTTATAACTTAAGGAAAGTTTATAGGTTGAAATTAAAACAGTATGTGTTTTATATCTGTTGGAATTTATGCAAAGTTTACAGGACAAGTTATTACCGAGATAAATCATCAGTTTGTATACCCGAGGTATGTCACCCCGAGAAGGTTGCACAAAAAAGGAAGAGCATACTAAAGACACGCAAAATATTTTAAGTATAGAATCATGCAAAGGCAGTCAAGAAAAGACAAAGGCACAAGCATTCAGAGAAGGAAAGTTGCATTAGACATTCAAGAATAAGGAGGCATATTGGCCATATGCAGAGCTTACATTGTCTAAAAAAAACAAAAATGTACAAGAGTATAAGCGACAAAAAAGGAAAAAACTTCAAAAATTGAAGTGATGCTTAACCGAAGTTAAGTCGAGATGATACCGAAGTTAAACTGAGATGATGCTTAACCGAAGTTAAGCCGAGATTATGTTTAACCAAAAGTTAAACTGAGATGATGCTTAACCGAAGTTAAGCCGAGATTATGTTTAACCAAAAGTTAAACGAAGATGATGCTTAAACCGAAGTTAAGCTGAGATTATGTTTAAACCGAAGTTAAAACGAAATGATGTTTAACACTTGTTGAAATTCTGAGAGTGCACAAAGTTAAATTTCGGCAAAAGATTCGCCGGAGTCAAACGTAGTTTTGATTAGAACAGAACCACTAAGTGCACGCCAGAAGTGGTGGCCAGAATTGTGAAAGGAATAAATGTCTCAAGAAACAGCGATGATAGTTTGCAAAGGCCAAGAGAAAGAGGGTCTAAAGGGGGTGCATTAAATACCAGAAGTTTTAATACATTGGTGAAAGCAGAACACATCAGGTCTGTGACTACAGCACGAAGCCAACTTCCCTAATGTGATCCTAAGTACAACTTATGTTCACATTAGGGGGTAGGTAGAAGGTGCAGGGGGAATGAATGATAATTAAGGAGCAAGGAATGTTAACGCTTGTTGAAATTTTTGAGCAAATTACAAGATGAATTAACCGAAGATCGTGAAGTCTACTACTTGTTGAAATTTGTAGCAATTTACAAGTTTAGTATAGCCGAGATAACACTGAAAGACATTTCCGAGATATGATCATCCGAGATGACCAACTATCTTGTTAAGAGCTGAGAAGGTTGGCAAGTACAAAAATGAAGACCTTAAAGAACTAGGGACTGAAAGCAATAACGTCGGACTGATCTGCTTCGACAGTCGACAATGGTTCAGCCTCGGCAGTCAGTTGGAGGAGCTTTTCTACCGTTACCTCGGCATCAATTTCAAGAAAGAAGCAAACTACTCGGCATCAGCGTCAGGTTGTGTCTCACCCCCAGAAGACAGTTGGAAAGAACTTCTCAGCAGCCTTCTCAGCCACGAGCTCAGCATTAATCTCTTGAAGAGTTTGATCAAAGCTTTTCTCGGCGATTGGCACCTCGGCGTTTTGAAAGCAAGGATTGAAAGCAAAACTCTGGGAAAAGACACAGAAAACAGAAACAAGAATGTGATTCGTAAATCAAAAATGGTGATGAAGCTATAAGGAAATCAAGACAAAAAGATTGTACAGGTGTGTCAAGCCAAGAACAGTGGCAGAAATCAACAGATATGTGAACAGTGTGTATTCAAGAAGATGATTTGAAAACAACGGATAAAACAGCAATGGTGATTAACAATGAAGCAGAGCTTCTTGGAAAGCAACAAGAAATAAAACCATGAGGAAAAGTGGCTTACCAGAAAGAGGGAAGCCGGAATGAGAATTACCGAAGTCTGATGACGGATGCGAAAATGACAAAATAACGTAAGCTTCACCGGAGGAGAGGAACGAAAACAATTGTAGAGCTTGAAAGCTTGGAACAATGATGGATTTAAGCAAAAGAGCTAGAAAGGGGAAAAAAAAAAGCCAGAGGATTAAATGAAAAAAGAGAAAAATAGTCAAGAAGACGACAAAGTTCAAGAATAAAGCCAAGTGCACAGGCACTAAGTAAGTATGTGAAGAACAAGAAAGTAATGACCCAGACATGATGCTAGCAACAGAAAGCGGATATGACAAGGATAGTGCCAGGTATTCAAACAATTCAAAACTTGAAAACAGACGAAAATAGAAGGCAACAGATGGCAAGTAAACAGATTCAGAAGAGTTATGAAAGATTGAGCTTAATAGCAAGTAAAGAGTTTATGAACCTACCAAGTAAAATGAACGCCGATATGAAAATCGCCGGAGTCAAATAGATGACTGGAAATCGGGAACTCACCTGAGAGTGTGAGTGGAGCAGTTGCAAAGCTCTTAGTTTACGAATTAATGGAACCAGAACCTCGGCTAGAAGGTGCGATTTCAAGCAACTTGGAAAGCATGAAACTTGATTCTTGACACAAGTGGACAGTAAAGTCCAGGGAACTTTGAGGTCAGCAAGTTTTGATTTCGGACAGAGGGGCGCAGATGAACAGACAATGTAGGTTCCATCACCTCAGAATGCCGAGGTAATAGAACCTAGGGGGCAGTTGTGGGGATATATTTTCTGAGTACCAACACGTGGCAAGGTGACGCCGACGTGTCAGCCGAGGTGCCACGTGTCTTGGTCGTTGTGCTGAGGTCATCTTGGCTAGGCCGAGGTTGCCTCCGAAGATATCAGAATCCGAGATAAGCGGATAAGGGACAAGAGTCCTAGAATGAAGAGGGAACTCAACTTGGATATGGACAAGAGTCTTAGATTGGGAGAAGACTTCAGTTTGGATTAAGATAAAACTCTTAGAGAGTTTATCCTAATCCCACTAGGAGTCCCAGATTAGCAGTAATCCTAAGTCCATTGGAGTTAGGCTCCCATTGGGACTAGGATTGAGTTGGCTATAAATAAGAGGCACCCCCATGGGTCTAAGGTATGTTTTTTATGCTCAAGCTTGTGAGTTGAATAGATGATTGATTATCTTTGAGAGATATTGAGTACTGACTTGATCGTCGGAGTACTCCCGGGTGGAAGAACCACCGCCGGAGCCTTCTCTTTCTGTTGCAGGTTAGCAAGGTGCCATCTACTCTGCCAGTGTTCTACAGCTGAATTACTAAGCGGGTAGTGTGGTCAGAAAATCACTCACACATACACCATTAAGAATACAAAAAATGATTGAGTCTTCTCCTTTGAAGGAGATTATTGGTCATGATGTTACCATGAGTGAAGGACCACATCGGAAACTTTACTTTATGAAAATAATTGTTTTTTAATTTTTCTTATGAAATGGAAATAAAAGAACGAAAAGCATATCAATAATTCTATCAAATATAGATTTACATGAGAAAATCTCCAAAGAATTAATCCTTCATATCCTCTCGTCCCTAATAAGAGGAGCCAAACAAAACCCATCAAACAATGATAGAAAATAAGTCAACTTAAGACTCTCCATCACTTAAATTCCTAAAAAAATTAATCCATCACCTAAATTCCTAAAAAAATTAAGTATCATGAGGTTGGTGCCATGGGTAGAATATGCCAACCCCCCAATAGAAACATTAGCATTAATTTTCAAACACATCCAAGGAAATTCATATCCTATTTTTAATTTCCATAGTACAAAGTGGGACTATTTTGGGAAGTTGGCTTTTAGCCACTTTTTTTGGTTTATAGCAAAAGTCAAAAGTTAGCTTTTTTGCATTTTTTTTTTTCATTTGGGAAGTCGGTTTTTAGCTACTGGTGAAATTACAATTCTACCCTGAAAATCCTAAGTGATTCGTGATTAGATCAGGATTTAAAATATTCCAATTCCCAAATATTTAAAACACTCAATCTAAATCATCAAGAACTTACGAAAGTGATTTAGATTGTTGTTTTATGAATAAACAATAAATCGACACAAACAATTTTTACGTGGAAAAATCACAATTGAAGAACCTTCGATTGTAATAAAAAACCATGGGCGAAACGCCACTAATCAATCCAGTACTGAAGAAAGAAAGATTACAAAGATAATACACAAATTACCTAACTCAGTCAATTTGCCTTCAAATCTTCTGTAACTCTTTCACCAAGCCTTCGTCTCGGAACTGATCCACCTGAAGTTGAATCCACAACTTCACTTGTCGAATTAACGACTACGTACAGAATCAAACGCCTTTGAAACTCTACGTTTGGATCTTCGGAATCCACCGAAGAATAACACTCTTGTATGTGTATTCGATCAACCTCCTTGATGTATGCTTCTCAATTCATGAGTTTAATACTCATTCAATTTTATCAAGGAAAACTCACGAAAAACTCTCCAGAAGAAAACCTTAGAAAACCTCAAAGTAGATCTGAAAGAGTTATCCTAGTCTTTGGAGAAAACCAACTACTTATAGAAATCCCGAATTCTGAAGCTCGCTCGAGCGAAGCTTCTCTCGTTCGAGCGAGAACCTTATCTTGAGTGATTTCCATAAATGCCTTCGCTCGAGCCACAAAACCTTCTCTCGAGCGAGAAATGAACTCTTTCAGGTTTTATGCAGACGCAGTTCTTCGCTTGAGCCACCAATGCTTTGCTCGAGCGCACATTCACTTCTTTTAGGTTTTAAGCCAAATGCAGTCCTTCGCTCGAGCGAGGACTTCATCGCTCGAGCGAGCAACACAAAATAGCACAGAAAATTACAACTCAACCACACAAGTTTGTTCGCGGGTTTGACAAGACTTAGGGACCTAACAATCTCCCCCTTTGTCAATACCCAGACAAAACTTTCTAACACAATTTCCTAAACAACTGCTTTAGCTAAAGCAATTACAACTTAAAGATCTAGCTAAAACACATGAACTAGGTAAACCAACAATGAAACCAATCTTGATGACTATTGGCTTTTTGGCTTTCGAAGGTTATTATTGTGATTGTGAGCGTGCCAGCAAGGATCAATTTAGTCCTTACAGAAATTTAATTGCCAACCAATTATCAGACGACTGTGTTTTAGTTGTCTCAACCTCAATGAAGAGAACTTTTACTGGTGGCTTGATTTAGGAGAATTTAAACAGAATACCAATCAAATAAAGAAAATCTGAAGCATTTTACTAGAATGAAAAACTTACAATGATTCGAAGCGACAATCTATATGAAACTACTCCTATGAATGAAAATGCAGTGCAGAATTTGACGTACTGGAATGTAAAGAACGGGGTATGTAAAAATAAAGTAGAATAAGACTGGTTTTTTAGATCTGAGTCCGGGGCTTTTTCCAGGGCCTTCTCTGCTATTTATACTGATCAAAGATGACAGTCGAACTGTATTTCCAACAGTCGAACTGCTCCCCCATGATCGCTGATTATGTAGCCTCAAGATTAGCTCCACTATGCCATGATTTGCAGTTAAGCTTCCCTCTTAAATTTGAATTTAAATAAGAGTAACCGCTGATGCCACATCACCTTGCATCTCTTTGTTGATCTACTACTACTCAGATCTCATAACAACCAATATCAACTGCCACGTGTACGATCAGGATCGAAGACTTGAATGGTCTCCCTATATTACCTTTACTTTGCCACGCGTCGAATTGTAACTGGCTTGTACAAAATATGCAGCCAACATTACCCCCGCACTAATATACCCAAGACTTGGTGATATTAGTGGATCAGGGTCTTTTTCCCACGTCTTAGAACGTGCATGGGTTTTGCATCTTCCCAGAAATGCAACTGTCACTCACCATCTGTATTAAACTCTCGTTTAATCCTTTGAACACTTCCACCGTCTTAGCATTCGAACAGACTGATACATTTCATGGCCGAATTAATTTTTTCCTCCAACGATCGAGCACACGAAGAGTCATATGTTGATGCTGTTCCTCCTCGAAAGAACGTCCATGCATTTATTAGCCACCTTTACCCACCTTTCTATATTCAGGTCATGGATGCCTTTGCAAATTATCAATCCTTGGACTTCGAACATATTGCCCTTAATCCTTCGATCCAGAAACTCACAAATATGGACATGGAAGGTTCTTCTTTTGTCTCACCCTTGGACTACGAACAAATAGCTCTCAATCCTTTAATTCAGAAAGTTGCAAATATGGACATGGGAAATTATTCTTCACAATCCTCCGCATGGGACAAGGCTGCGACTTCTTCCTCTTCTGGTGTTTTCGACTGGACAAGTTGGTCAAAGCCTGAGTCTTGTGATTTGAGGGAACGGATTAACCATCACTTTGTCGAATTTACTGACCCTTTGGAGTTCCCTTCTTATGCACGAAGCTCGGTGGTCTATCCTTACGTGCCCATTGACCATCGACGCAGTTTGGAGGAGAATCTGCTTGTGGCATGTTATACATCCTCCATGCCTACAAAGGTAGTGCACACCACCCGACGCCTAGAAGAGGCACAAGGGTACAATCCATCATTCTTAGCCCAGAAGGCAAAGATTTGTTCTTCTGACTGGCTTGATTATATTAATGCCCTTGTTCCTTCTACCCTTGTTCCACCTCCTGAAATAGAAGCATCCACACCTTCTTTCCTGCCCAATCCTCGTTGGATAGAGAGATTGAGGCTTGCCTTCTCTGTAGATAAGATTTTTCCACCTTACAAGCCTCCACCTTCCCCCACTCTTGCTGAACGGAAACAAGCTCTACTTCTGCTCGCGGCTTTCTCTCATTTGCCCTTCAATGTTCTTGAGGACGAAGTTCCTCTCAAGAACCTTCGATGGGCTTGTGATATTCTGACTCAGGGTCATGTTCTCAATCCCCTTGCCCAAGCAGAACTTTACATGTTTTTGGACCAGCTTCCGTTGCTTCTCCACTGGCATCGAACCTCTATGGCCACTACACGATCTTTAGACCAACTTTCGTCCCTTCGAATTCACGCCCAGTACAAAGCAGAGAACTTCATTGAAGAATTCGATGGTTTTAAGTACAAAGATTCTGCGTACTAGGATGACTTAGAGATGGACGAATTGGAACAAGGATTAAGAGAAACAACTTTCAAAATAAAGGCTGAAGAACTCTTTTACGAAGTGAGAGTTCATCAACTCATGCAGCCAATGTTAGAAGAAATAGAGGACAGAATAAAGAAAGAACAGAAATTCATTGATTATAGCTGGACTAAATTTCATGATCTTGTTATTTATTCCATTCCTTATTTTTATGAGCTTGAGTTTGTACCCAAATAGGGCCATTCGATGTAACTGCTTTTGCTTTAATACAAGACTTCTCTTTGTTTGATATGGTTTGATCTTGTCTCTATTTGTCTTTAAAAGCAATTTCAAAGCTTTGAACTGAACAATCTTTTCCTTCGAACCTGGATTCGATCGTTTAAAATGAATACTAACAACACGACCATGAACTTTTCCAATTTAGGGAATGTAGATTAATCAGTTCTAAATTGATCTTTTCGTTTTGAACAACAGTCCATATTTTCAAAAATATGGAAGCTCCTTTTGAGGGCTGCACTGTTTTAGTTCCAAAAGTCAACTTTTCTGAATATATATATAAACCAACTATGGGTTTCGATGTTTCGAATGCCAATTTCCCTTCCCAAGGAATTTTTAATTTTACTTAGAAGAACATCACTGTCATTGAGAAACCTAAAACAGGTCTTTAGTCCTTTTGAAGTAAACGAATGCTTGAACATTCTTGTATCCATTGAGTACGGAATGCGCTTCGAAGCCGGCTCTTAGTTTCGAAGCCGTTGTTATTGGACTTTTGGCACCAAAATCTAATGTGTTATGTTTTGAACACCAATTTCCATCCTCACGGGGTCTCAAGTTTCACTTCGAAGGTCATCGTTTTCATTAAGAAGTCCAAAACAGGTCTTTAATCCCCTTCTAAGTAAATGAATATTTGAGTATTCTTACATTCTTCAGCATGGAATGTGCTTCGAAGCTGGCTTCTTAGTTTCGAAGCCGTTGTTATTTGACTTTTGGCACCAAAATCTGGCTTCGAAGCCAAACATTCTACTTCGAAGCTGGTATCAATATCTGGGATATGTTTTTTCTCTCCAAGAGTATCAATATTGAAGGAAATTCTTCATATTCGTATTTTTAGTACTTAACGAATTTACACAATGTATCTTTCAGATATAAAGGCTTTTGAAATCCTTTTATTCCATATTCTGAAATCACTTGCTCGCTCAACATACAAAACCCTTCACCTCTATTCGTCTCCCACTTCTTTCTACTCCCCTTTTTAGCTTCGTCCTTTGAGAAAGCGTTTTATCAATGGCTTCCTCCTCATTGAAAGTGCCAGTTGTAGAGCGTGCGAGCCTATCTGTAGCCCTGAAAAGGCTCATTGATGCAGAATGTGAAAAGTACAAAGTCGGGGAGAAAAGTGCCATTGACGGATGCATCTTCATTCCTCGTCATCATGCGCAACAAGACTATGTGCTTGGTCCCATATTCAAGGAGATTCCTATTGAGCTTCCAGCTCTATACCCTCGTCTAGAAGACCATTGTCTCCTTTACGAAGGTGGTCTTGACTGGAGGAACTGGAAGCCGAATCGTCCCCACCAATGCTGGCCCACGGTGAGACCGGAGTGGCAAGAATGGTATGATCGAGTTGTCCCTAGTAGGACCCTGGACCTTCAAGAACTCTGCCTCCTCGATGCCCTTCGGTTATCCAGGTTAACCATTTCAAAGGACCCCTTTTGAGTTCCTGCTGCTCTGTGCTTTTGGAATTCTGTTTTTAATTTCTTCTAATTCAGATGTGGGATGATGGCCCCTACTGTGCTTGACATTTGCCATATTTTAGGATTATCTCCCATTGGAACTCTCATTGGACCAGATTATCCTGACCTAGCAGTCCCTTTTTCCTTCCCATTTCTTAACTCATCCTATAGTGACTTTGTCAAGACTGAGAATAGAAGGGAGGGTCTTGTGACCGATAGTGAATTCTTTTCTTTCTTATTATATTGGCTTTGCAAGTTCCTTTTCTGGACTTCTTCTCAAAGAATTATGCCTGAATTTGCCCCTCTTGCCAAAGCCCTTGTTTTACAGAAAAGGGTGGCTTTAGCCCCATACGTTCTAGGTCACGTATACAGAGCCTGCTCTCTTTTTTGTGAGAAACCCTTAGATGTCAATCAAGGGGGACTGATTTGGATTCTTCAGCTTTGGCTTTTTGTTTATTTCCCCGAGTTACAATCCAAATGCCTTAAATTTTTTGAACCAGACCCTCCTACTCATGGCATGAGGCTAGCCAATGCTTCTCTTTATCCTTCTACTTTTGCTTTTTACTTCTCTTTCTTCCACCAACTTTCAGCTTCTCCTCTTTCCTACTGCTTTCGTCCCTTCAAACCCACTACTATTGGCCCACTTTGGTTGAAGAATTTCCTAAGTGATAGGCTCTGTGTTTCACCTGTTCACAAGGATATATGGGCCTCCATTTTAATTCCCAGAGAATTATTCATTGGGACCATGAACCCCAGAGCTTACAAATGCATTGCTGAGCCCTATTGTCCTGCACAATTTGCTAGACAATTTGGCTTTACTCAGAGGGTCCCAATACCTCTCTGTAGTAACACCAATCTAAGTCTTACCACAAGGGATGTGAAAGTTCGAAGGTCTAGACTGGAAGAGGCAACTTCCAAATTTATACAGGACTTGATCGATTTTGAGTATATCCCCTTCCTTCCCTAAGGTAACATTTTGAAGAGATACCAAAATTGGTGGGTGACCAATATGGAAGTGCACCTGGCCATTCCCCCTCAAGACCTACTGACGGTGTTAGATGTACCCAAGCCCAAAGGAGCTGGAGTTGCTACTTCTTCCACTGTTCTGACCACTCCAGTTCCTGTGTCTGCCTCTACTCCTAGAGTTACTCGGGCCACCTCGAAGAAAGGTATATACTCTCATCTCTTCTCTTTTACCTTCTTTATAATGCTTTCAGTCTTATCTTTAGTTCTTCCTTTTGTGAAGGTGGTGTAGGTACCTCACAGGGAGATTCTCCTTAGAAGATTCAAGTTCTAAATCTCCTCAAAAGCAAACAGCAACAAAAGAAAAGGAAACTTTTACTTGAGCCTGAGAAGGAAGTTTTTGAGGTGTAAGCAGAAGAAGAAGAAGAAGCAGAAGAAGAGTTAACCCAAGAGCAAGAGTCTCCCCTGAAAAGAAGGAAAAGAGTGGCCGTCCCTTCTTCTGGCTTGGTTCAAGATCCCATGCATGAGACAATGGTCAAAGTGGAGGAACTCACTTCTGAAGAATCTGAATCCCAAACTAGAGAGAAAGAAGTTGAGGAAGAACATTCAATGCCTGCACAAAGAAAAAAGAGAAGGAAGATGACTGTCTCTCCTTCTGATTTTGTTGAAGACCTTATACATGAGGCAGCTGCTAAGGTAGTGGAACGAGAGCATTCCAAGGCCATAATTGTCTTTGAGAGAGCTGAGAAGAGACGAAAGCAGCAATTCTTAAGAGACGAAGCTGCTGCTGCTGATGCACTTCAAAGGGATGCTGCAAGAAGACAACACGTTGCTGATCACTACTCTCTTCGAAGCTCTCCTACTACTACTGTCACTTCTGAAACAAGTAACTTCTTTAAAGCCTCTACTGTTTTTCCTTGTTAATCTTGTGGGTATTGAGCTTTGACATCACTTTGTCCTTCTTTTCTTTTTCAGCAACAAATCCTAAGCTTACTCTTTCAATGAGAACTCTCTCAGTTTCAATTGAGGCTGATCAGATGCAAAATGTGAAGACCATTCAGATAATACTCCTACTTCCTAGGCCTACATTCAATGTATCCTCCTTAAAGCCAAGCATTCCTGCATCTTTTTCTTTTGGATTGAATCCATATCTCCCTTTTTTATCTTTGAATCTACCTTTATTCGATTCTTTTCCGAGCCTTGCTCTTTCCCTTCCCCCTATGGAAATTCCAACTATTACTCTATCTCAGATGATAGCTGATTCCCTAAAAGAGGGTGCTGGTGGCTCTCCAACCCATGGTTTATTACCTTTATCTACTTCCAGCCCTTCTTCCCTTGACATATTGGTGGCTAGGACCATAGAGACTGCTGAAAATGTTCCATCCATTTCTCCTATCCCTATGCAATCCTCTGTGTCTTCTACCACTACTCTTTCTGCACCCCTCATGTTCATGGATGAAGAAGATGTCTTCGAAGCAAGACTAGCAAATCTCTCCGACATAGCCTCTACCTCTCAATAACTAATGATAAGGCTGAGCTGTTGGTACTAGCTGACTCCCTGTTAGAAATTCTTGAGAGCTCCTTTTCCTCCAGTAGGAAGCCTTCTGCACCTCTGTGTAGACGTCCCCCGAACGCCCCGGGAGGATGATTCCCGTTCTGTTCATTTGGGGTCACTACAGTTCGGACTCGACTTGTGTCACGGTTCTAAATCTGAACCAAAGAGTCCAAATCTGGCAAATCGTTTTGAGAAACAGATTTTTGAAAAAGTAGTGCCAAACATGGACTGCTTTGCCAGATACAGAGTCGCCACCTAAATATTTTTTAATGGGGAAATTTAGGAAACCCTGACTCGGTGCCGAAGGCCACATGTCCGTCATCACCGGAGTTGTCTCGGCTCGGGAGCTTGGGTACGATCGGGGAAGGTCAACTATGAGCACCCCCTTTCGCCCGGTCCGAAGACCGGCCTCTACTAACCGTGATATCCGTATTTGAAAACTTTATGTGTTCTTATTCCAATTATTAGCCTAGAATTACTATGTTATGCGCGCAGCAAACAAGTATAGACTAGATTGCCTAATTTGGAAACAAGCATTGCATATCCGTTTGTTTTGGAAAATGCTTTGGATTTGCTACTCGCAAGTAGGCTAAAACACGGATTTCAATGAGTTCTTCCAACTCAAACAATCCAACCTTCACCCACAGGCATCCAAGCAGTTTATAACACATAAGCATCTAGCCACATGTTAAGCATGCTGACATGGCAACATTCACACTCATGCGATATGCTAAAGCGGAAATACTTACATCGTACTCCGTGCCAAAACAAAGAACTCGTTAGCAAACATGCATGATCCAAGTCCATGTTAAGTGCCTAATGCATCGCATACAAAGTGTTGCTAGAATAGGCTCGGCTATCCTAAACATGGCATGTGAGAAATGCACAACTATCACATATTCGGTTTAGAATTTGAAGTACAAATGCAGTTAGCATGATGTACCAAGCCTAATGTATGCAATACAAATGTATGGATGTACGCATGCATAGCATAAGGTATGCTAAATTAAACGTGCCCTAATACTAACCATCAAAGCAGGTAAGTAAAAGGGAAGAAAGAAGTGGGGATTGGAAGACATACACACCACCCACGCACACTTATTACAGATTTGCCCTCGCTCGGAGGGACCGAATAAATATTACAAATTAATTAACTATGCAAGCTAATTAAATATTACAAATTGCCTAATTTAATTAACAAATTAAAATAGACTAAGAAAAGCAGTAAACGCCTCGGGGAACGTGCCGCCATGCATAGGCTGCCTCTGTTTTCTTTCCTTCACTCCTCTGGAGGCTGTCAAAACCTCAGGACTGCTCCCTTGGACAGAGGTGATCACCACCGGCCGAACGAAATTGCCACCGGCAGTGTGGTATGGCCATCGGCACAAAAATAAGCTGTCGGCAAAGAAATTGTTGCCGGTCGGCACATTACACTGCCGGTCGGCAGAGTGTTCCTGCAGAACCTGCAACTCACAGCAACAGAGGGCAAAGCAAAGCATGGCAGCACAATTCAAGGCATATATGCACCAACCATGTCCCTTATCATTGTATTGACTCAAAGGGGCATGTGCCTCGATTCTCGGACCACCAATCACGCATTTCCATGCATGATGGCCCAAAGAACCAAGTATGCAACTTTGATTTCAAATGCAATGCAAACCAATCAAACAAACAAGGCCCAATTCCTATCACCAAGTCAAGGAACAAGGCATGCATGCAAGATGCAATGCAACCTAAGCATACAAGCTAGGGATGCAACATGGCATGGCAACTAGCTTATGCAAGCACACAAGCAAACATAGGGGCATGCAAGTGGATGGAAAGATGGACTTATACATGGATTAGGCAGCTTTAATAAGGCCCAAAACAGTAGCCATAATGCCCAAAAATGAAGGCTAAACATACATGCACACATACACATGTTAAGGCCCGACACTTAGGCACAAAGCAAGCAACATTCAAGCACACTTGAAAGAGGCAATCATGAACAATTGGCATGCAACGCGAGCTCTAAAATCATGTTATAAAATGATGCCAAATCACATTAAACAAGACAAGCAAGTGCATGCAAGCATGGTCCAAGTACTTGAAGCAAGTCATGAAGCTTTGAAGCATGTTTATCACAACAAACATGGCATGCATTAAACTACTAAAACAGATTTTTAGCATGTCAAAACAAGGCCAAAGGACTTCTTAGATGGCATCTAAGTGGCTCAAATACAAAGGCATACATAGACACCAAAACATGGAGCATTGCTACACAAGCTTCCAAAGCATTAAAGGGGCATGCAAGGCAATCAAACAAGCATGGAAATGGGACTGAAATAACATGTGGAGGGACCCCAAATCACCAATTCGATGCAAAGATGTCATGCTACACATGCACATACTCAAGGCTAACAAGCCCAAATACAAAGGAGCTATATCAAGCATGCCAAAATCAACCCAAACAACCTAGGACAGACCTAAAACATGGCAAAATAAGCACATAATCCTCACAAGACTAAGCCTAAAACATGCTCCCACAAAGGCTAACAACCTAAGGCACATTAAGGCATAAACAAGGCATTACATGGCAACTATGCTAAGCATGCATGGAGTACCAAAACCAATTTAAAATCATGTTATATTATGGATATATAAGCATGAAAAACAACCTAAACATGCTCAACACACACTCAAGCATAATGCTCTCTCAAGAGGCCAAAACATGCCCTTTTCAAGGACAACAAGGAGAGGGGGTGGCCCTCTCCTTCTTGGGACTTCAAGGCATCATCTTCACCATTGAAATCCCTCAAGATTTCAGTGGTGAAGAGACCCCAACACCAAAATCCCGGAGCTAGCAGAAAATGGCCCAAAATGAGGCCTTTCAAGGCCTAAGGGTGGTCAACTACCCTCAAACAACAAAACACTCTTAATAAACAATAAAGAGGGCCTAAAAACAGAACTTTTTTGTGTTATACAATAAGCACAAAAATAGCTCTAAGACAAGTAGAAAATCAATGCAAAAATGGGGAAAAATGAGACTAGGTTCTCACCCTTGTAGACCTCTTCACAAATGGTGCTCCAATGGCCTCCTTTAGCTTGGATCCAACACCAAAACTTCAAAACCAGTCCCTTAGAACCTCAAGAGCCAAAGGAAGGTGAAACACTAGGTGTTTGTGTGCAATAGTATGAACTAAACACTATTTTACACACACAAGAGGGAAAAAAGAGAGAGATAGGATGTGTATCTAATCCTAACCCTAAAACCAGAGCTTGGTCTGTGTTTTTTCTTTCCCTCCAATGTCCAAAATCTCCAACCTTTTTAACAAGAGAGAGCCTCTCTCTATATATGCAACCAAACTTGCAAAACTTACAAGTTAAGCCAAACTAGAGGGCCATCCCTCCATACACGTGTATGGAGGGAAAGTCACTGCAATACAGCTGCCTAAAAATATCTCAAAAAGCAACTGCACAGTAACCGGCCGGCCAAAAATGCCATCTTGGCCAAAAAGAGTGCTGACCGGCACTAAATAGTGCTGACCGGCAACAAATAGTGCCGGCCGGCAATAAACATTGCCGGTGGCAGCAAACACCAGCCGGTGGCCTCTAGCCACTGCCGGTGGTGGGTGGGGATGGTCTACAAGCCCTACCCTGCCTCTCAAGGGCAAGATACAAGTGTTTGGTGCAAAACCAGACACTAAACGGTCGAGTTCGGGGATCCTGAGGCAAGGCACGCGAGCCGAGACCTCCGGGAACTCCAAACGAACACAAACATGGATAATCACCGAGTGTTCAATCGGTGACGTCCAAGTCTTGAGGACGGTCAAAAATGGGGTGTCTACAGTTGCCCCTCTTTGACAGAACTCGAAAGTCATAACAATGACGGGAGTGAATGTCAAAGCCCAGAGACGACCCATTTTTGACAAGGCCGAAGACTTAGACAAACATGCAAGACAAACAAGATATGCGCCCGAAGGCGGGGGCAAAATGCAAGACAATGCACAGAGCCGGACATAACTTATGATCATGCAAATAAAGCTGTAATGAAGCAAACATGCGACAGTTTTAAGCTAGCATACCAAACTACACTACAATGCAGAAAGGATGTAAGAGAATTATGGAATTCTCAATACGTCTCACTCGGAGATACAATACCTGTGCGGCTCGTCTGGTTACACCAGCCTCAAATGAACCGTACATACAATATCGTGCCTGAAAAGAAAAAAACTTAACAGGTACAATATCGTTAGCAACATGCATGACAATGCAAATGTGGATGTAAAACGAAGTGCAATATATACAAAACAATGTATAAATAATGCAAATGAAGATGCAATGTAATTGAAACAATGCAAGCTACATGCAAAGCATTTGAATCGTGATCCAATCGCGATCGGTTCGAAACCACACCTATGTCAAATAGATTGATGGAGATAACAAGTCTGTCTACCATAGAACGGTCAACTGAACTATGAGTATTGTAGACAGACGCAAGAACAAGTATTGGGTGGAATCGACATAAGTGGGGAAACGACCCGCTGGAGAAAGGACTACGATCCTAATGCCGGATGCAAAAATTACACTACAATGTAATACATATGGATATGCTAGGAAGATGGCAATGGATATGGCACGCAGGCCAAACCAAATCTTGCCTAGGAAAGGTATGTACGCATACAGGTCATGTGTAACACAGAAAAGGTGCCGCAACCCTCAACCAACATATCAGCGTGGAATCGGCGCGATACACATGCAGAACTGTGTTTTAACATGAAAAGTAAGGGCACATACCGGACCAATCTCAACCTGGAAAGGCGCAAGCCATAGGCGGAAGGTGATGCAATGAATGCATGCAATCTATAATACGATATCTACAAATATGCAATGGAGTGGATATGGATACAATGGATATGGCACGTAAGCCAAACCAAATCTTGCCTAGGAAAGGCATGTACACGTACGAGCCATGTGTAACACAGAAAAGGTGCCGCAACCTTCAACCAACATATCAGCGTGGAATCGGCGCGATACACATGCAGAACTGTGTTTTAACATGAAAAGTAAGGACACATACCAAACCAAGCTCAACCTGGAAAGGCGCAAGCCATAGGCGGAAGGCGATGCAGTGAATGCATGCAATCTACAATGCAAATAGGGCGATATACTAGGTTGGTTCAGTATCCAGGACTGAGGCGCAGACAAGCTGCCTCAATCTATGGGGTTTCCATACAGATTTCAAGCCGAGGATACACCCCTGGTATTTAAACCAGACTTTAGTCTCGGAACTCCCGAACCTTTGCGTTCTAGGCATAAGCCATTCGAACTCTAGTTTCCACCATCCCAGTTGGTCTTCTAGGAACTCACCGCGAACATAGGCAGGTGGCTTTACCAGACCACCAAAAGTCGTTCGGGCACGACAAACACCAAAGGAGTTGCACCTTTAGAGGATTTAAGGTCTCCTAGACCGGAATGCAAAATGTATGCATGACTATGCATGTTTTTTTTTTTTTGTTTTTTTGAAATGCAAATGATGCAAGTGATGCATGTTGCATGGAATGCGCGACAACACGCGGCTTAAGACATGTACAAAGCAATAGTGTGCACACCAATGCATTAAAGGTCTTGCACCTTCCAAGGATTTAAGGTCTCCTAGACCGTACGTGTTTAAGGTCTCGCCAGACCATGCGCAAAATGTAAGTGTGATACATATGCCACACGGAATGCAAAATGAAACGAATGAGACACGTGTGCCTCATAAGATGCAAAAAAAGATACAAGTGGACTTACATGCTGCGCGAAGCCGGTTTTGAAAGTTGGACTTATACGCTACGCGAAGCCAGTTTTGAAAGTTGGACTTATACGCTACGCGAAGCCGGTTTTGAAAGTTGGACTTATACGCTACGCGAAGCCGGTTTGAAAGTTGGACTTATACGCTACGCGAAGCCGGTTTGAAAGTTGGACTTATACGCTACGCGAAGCCGGTTCGAAAGTTGGACTTATACGCTACGCGAAGCCGGTTTGAAAGTTGGACTTATACGCTACGCGAAGCCGGTTTTGAAAGTTGGACTTATACGCTACGCGAAGCCAGTTTGAAAGTCGGACTTATACGCTACGCGAAGCCGGTTTGAAAGTTGGACTTATACGCTACGCGAAGCCGGTTTTGAAAGTTGGACTTATACACTACGCGAAGCCGGCTTTGAAAGTTGGACTTATACGCTACGCGAAGCCGGTTTGAAAGTTGGACTTATACGCTACGTGAAGCCGGCTTTGAAAGTTGGACTTATACGCTACGCGAAGCCGGTTTGAAAGTTGGACTTATACGCTACGCGAAGCCGGTTTGTGTTCAAAACAATGCAATGTACTAACAAGTACAAGTGAGGTGCGCAAAATAGCGCGAATGTAAACTGCACAAAACAGTGCGATGCGCAAAATAGCGCGAACAATTTTGAAATGCACAAAACAGTGCGATTGATATGCGATACACATGGGGCAACTTTTGGACCTTGCAAAAGCCAAAAGGATACGAAAAGGATACACCTTGCATGGGTTGAAGTGCTACGCACGGCAGATGCAGTCCGAAGTCAGAATGAAGGCCGGTCGAGCGTCGGGAATGCACTTTCTTGCACTTTCTTGAGCTATGAAGACCAAAAACTCCTCACATGGCCTAAACAAGGCTGTGGGAACATCACCGGCCGGGAGGGGAGGCCACCGGCTGGCCGCCGGCATCAAAATAAGTCCATCGGCACAAAAAAGTGCCGGCCGGCACAAAACATTGCCGACCGGCAGACAGTTGCTGGTTCGGGGCAGTTGCGACTTTTCACCTTGGGTGTTTTAAAATAGGGTTTTAAACCCTATTTTCTTATTCCTCCTCCGCCGAAATCCCTTGCTCTCTCTCTCTAGAGTGTTTCTCTCTCATTTTTCGCCCGTTTCTTCGCGTTCTACGCCCGTTTCGTCGTCGGATTCGCGATTTTCTTCGCGTTTCGGACATTTTCCACCGATCACATTCTTGTTTCGGTGCCTCGTTTGGCGTTCCCGCCTTTTCGGGGTTTGTTCCCCCCTACTTTCCTCTTCATTTTCGTGCCTTTTCACATTCCGGCCTTCCCGGCCATTTCCGACCCTCTTGGGAGTTGACTTTTCAGTTGACTCTTCGCATTCCGGCCCAGTTTTCCTTTTCCCGGCCATTTTCTCATCATCTCGGATATGGTGGACGACATTCCACGTGGCGGGACTCCCCCGGACCACGAGATGGATCCCGGGGTCGAGCTCCTACCGTTGAGCGAGCGCCCGTTCGACCCGGCGACCTACCAGCCGGCGATCCATGTTCTGCCCCCGACGGCCTGCGTCAGTTCCGGAGCTTCGAGAGGCATGTGGCGCCTGAGCTACTACTGCGTGAGCCTACCTCCCACCTTTCATTCGGCACTTCCGAGGTAACTCTCTTTCTTCTGCTTTACTTTCCGCAATGTAGGATACAAAACTGTCATAGTTAGTTGTATTCTTTAACTGCTGAAAACCGATATGCTGTAGACTGTAGTTGACTGTAAACGTACATACAACTGATATCTGCTTGAGACTGACACATGCACACACACTGCACTAGCCCCGAATCATTCAAACACACTGCGCTCACTGCATTCTACTGCATACACACTGGCACCCAGTATTTGTCTGAATCTGTTAGATTTGCACACAATGCTATATCTGTTCTGAAACACCCAAACACGCTGACACAGCACACGTATTTCACTGCAAGCATACCGGCACCCGGTATTTGCCTGAAACTCGTCAAACTTGCACACATGCTTTATCTGCTTTTTTTTTTCAAAACTGCATTTTGAATGTTGTCTTGCAATTGTTATTTTCTGTTTACAGGAGGGTTCCCATACCATTCGCGGGTATGGGAATACTGGTGCACGGGAGTGGTATGATGAGCTCCCTGACGCAGTCCGACGCATCGTAGACCGGGCGGGCTTCGGCACCTTCTGCCGAGGGCTCTCCAAATTGTCCACATGCAGACCTCTCCTCGCCGCTCTGGCGGAGAGGTGGTGGGACACCACCGATTCTTTTCATTTCTCTGCTGCTGGGGATATGACGATGACCCCTCATGATTTCTCGATGCTCACTGGCATCGGGGTAGGGGGGATCCGATCCCTTTTAACATAGACATGGATGAGTGGACCGCCGCTCAGGTCCATCTACTGAGGGAGGCGCCACCCCTAGCTCGCCCAGGTTTCGTCCGATACTCCTGGTTCGAGGTCCAGTTTCGAGTCCAGCCCGTATTGGAGGAGGAGGCGCAGATGACCCCGGAGGACGTGGAGAGGTATGCTCGCGGCTTCCTCATGTTCCTGTTTGGGACTACCATCTTCGCCGATCGGGCGAACACCGTACCTCTTTGTCTTCTCAGCGCACTGGTGGACGTTCGGGATATTCTGCACTATGATTGGGGCGGCGCTGCTCTGGCCACCCTTTACGGGTACATGAGCTCGGCTTCGCGCGGCAGCGGCCAGCTACTTGGAGGTTACTGGCGGGCTTGGGAGGTACACTTCTTCTCCGCTTTTTCATTCCTGTCTCATACTTTCTGTACTCTGTACACTGCACACACTGTAGTTTGCTCTATACTTGCTGTATACTGTACACCCGGCACACACATACATTCTGCTTTACACTGACTGTACACTGCTCACACTGTACACTGCACACAATACACTGCACAACACACGGCTCTGCCTTTTCTGCTTTATTCTGCCGGTCATACTGACATCTGTTTTGCAGTTGTGGGTTTACGCCTACTTTCCTAGGCTTGCCCCCGTGCCAGTTGCGGAGACTCCCCTGGCCGTCCCGTTTTCGAGTCGTTTCGACGGGAGATGCACCCGGCGACCACGGGAGACATTCGGCTTCTTCCGCCGATATTTCGACACCATCACCCCCGCGGAGGTATGCTTTACTTTCAGTTCATTTAAGCTTCGCTTTCCAACTGTATATTTTAATAACAGTAGATAACAAACTGTCTGCCATTTTCAGATCACTTGGCGGCCGTGGGCTCCTATGCCGGCGGCGATGCGGGGTCGGTTCCCTGGTGCGGAAGAGACCTCGTGTTTCCGGATTTTGCTTGAGGGCCCGGTCTGTCGGGCTTGGTACCTGGGGGAGCGTTTTCTACGCCAGACCCTAGGGTTACCTGAGCAGATAGTCCCGGTTCCCCCTCCTGCAGACATGAGGGAGACCGAGGGGCTCGCCACTAAGCAGCTGGATGATTACTCCATCGGTTGGGAGGAGGCCGGCTTCCGAGGCACTGGAGACTATCAGGAGTACGTGCGGACGTACCTGATGCGCCCCCTGAGCGGCCGTCGAGCAGAGGGGGCCAGGCTTGTGGCATCGGCGACTGGGGCCGGAGCAGGAGCTGGAGCTGGATCTTCGAGGAGGGCCCGGGTCCGTGGTAGGGGTGGAGTGCAGGGAGGTCGGGGAGTTGGCTGGCCTGCCCTGCCCGCTGTACTGACTTTCCAAGGGCAGGGTGGGTCGACCTTCTAGATCCCCTTCGCCCCTCCACCGGCTGGTCACGAGTTCATTGATGTCCCCGACTTACCTCTGGTACGTATTACTGCATTTTTGTACAGTTATTCATCTCAGTTTACTTGATATTCCACAGAATATTGATGCATTTGATACTTTTGCAGGCTTCTTTTGGGTACACCCGACAGTCGTTGGCGATGAATGCCTCGATGATGGGGATGCTCCAGCGGGCATTTGATCTCCTAGCCCTCTACAGCATACCGGTATGTCCTTCTGACATTGGCCTCAAACCACTTATACACTGCTTTGCATAATCTGATGCACGGCACAACACCCGATCCACTGATCTCACAGTATCTGACACACTGCATACACTGCATTCTGCACCGTACTCTGTACTGATAAACTGCTCACGGCATTCTCATACTGCACTCATATACTGCATGCTGCACTGTTAAACTGCCCACGGCATTCATACACTGTACTCACACGCTACATTCTGCACTGATAGACTGCTCACGGCATTCACACTGTACTCATATACTGCATTCTGCACTGTTAAAATGCTCACAGTATACTGATGCATTTCCCTTTTATGTACTTTTTCAGCCTCTTTTCCAGATTCCCATGGCGGGAGGTGCTCCAGCGGGACCTTCTGTCCCTGCTCGGGGGAGAGATGAGGAGGGCAGGATATTTCCCCGTACCAGGGGAGGGCGTACTCATGTCGGGAGTAGCTCGCGAGCTCCAGTCCCGGATGATGACGACGACAAGGAGTCAGAGGCGGAGGCAGAGGCGGAGTCCGAGTCATCGGAGGAGGAGACCGGAGACGGTTCTAGCTCGGGCTCTGACGACGATGCTGATGATGCTTCTGGACCCTCGTCCAGGAAGAGGACTAGGACGGACTGACAGCCTTTGGAGTGCTCGACATGGATGCAGATTTTGCTATATTTTCTTCTTTGTACTTTTCCTCTTTTCTTTGGTAGTTAGATTACCTTGTACTGCCGCAGGCAGATTTTTGTTTCCAAAACTTGTACATTTGAAAAGATAATGAAATGAAATGGACTCTTTATCTGAAAAAGTGTTTACATTTACACATTTCATGCATTGCATCGCATCTCATCATGTTACACCTCAATGTAAATGAAATTGATTGGTTGTCTGAAAATTAAACACTTGCACTGTAATAATCAGATAACTTAAACAGCCAACAGCAAAATAACCTAAACAACCCACTGCCTGATTCTTGGACACACAGCCCTTACTCTGTTGGGGATTAATCTGCATTCAGCCCATAACACAGCATTCGGTTCATTCTGCACACGGCAATTCTCAAACAAACAGCCCAATCTGACAGGACGGACCTCAAAGATGGAACCGGTTGGAGTCGAAACACGCTCAAATGTAGAGAATGGCACAACATTCTTGAGCATAAATGATTTTTGAAATCAAATGAGGGTTTTTCAGACCGGGATGTCAAGCCTACAACTGAACACAGCGGGGAGGACTCAAATATAGGTACACGACCTAAACACAACGAGACACGCTCGGAAAAGACTAAAAACAAAAGACGAGAGTGTCAAATCAAAGAAACACGACACACAGACGCGTTAGCGAAGGTGGGGGACCTCGGACCACGAGGAGCCAGTTCAACCTGGGTATTGTTTCCCACCCTTTTTGATTTGTGATTCTCACATCACTCGGCTCTCGAGCTCGGATTTTCTCTCGAAACCCTTTTCCTCACTTTTCTCTCAACTTACACCTCTCTATTCTTCATTCTCTCATTTTCCATCCCTCCCCGGGGTGACTGATGAATGAACAGGGAGTTGCGGGTTCACGCCCGATGCCGTTAGCTCACAGCTATTTCTTCTGGCGGGCAGAGCGCCCTTCTGGCAAGTACGTCGATGACGGGGGAAAGACAGAACGCTTGGCTCGACTGTGCCCCTAGTTCATCATTTTAACCATTCTTTGTTTTTGCTTTCTACTAAAATAGTTTTGATCAAAATGAGAGTCGGATTAACGTACTTGTTCGATTTTTGATTTGAAAAGCATGCAAGTCAGGCAGCAAGCACTGAAAGTTTTCCTTTCTTTTTTTTTTTGGGTCCAAGACAATGGTCCGGTTTTGGGAAAATGGAATAGTTTTCGAGAAAATAGTCAACCTTAGTAAAAATTTTCAAAAACTACTTTTCAAACAGCTGATGCTCAACAAGCATGGAACTTACTCTTCGAGATGCGCAACCTCAGATCGGAGGCAATGGAAAATTGCCCCTGGTTTGAAGGGGGGTGGGAGGCAACGGAAAGTTGCCCCTAGTTTGAATGGCGGCTCACGGCGGCTCGTGGCAACGGAAAGTTGTCCCTTGTTTGGGATGGTGCCGCAACAATCTGTAAACAGTCTTCATTGGCGATGGTCGAACTCTCAGACACAGAGATGACGAAGACGGTCACAACACATATATGGACACAATCACCTTGAAGGGTGTTGGCCACTGGACTTTGGGGATGAAATCGAAACCATTGCATGGACTGAAATGCTATGAAAGCGTTGGGGGCTGGACTTCATGATGAAGTTGCCTACGTATCCCAAACATGGGAATCAAGCCTTACGTAGTTCCGGTTAAGGTACACTCGGGTATTTTAACCTTCACTTTGTTTGGCTCTCACTTTTGCCAAGGCGCCCAATACGGGTTTTCGACCTTGCGAGCTTCTTTCATTTTCTTTTGTTCATTTCTTTTTTTCTTTTCTTTTTGCATTTTTTTTCTTCTTTTTTTGTTCTTTTCTTTGCATTTTTTTCTTTTTTGTATTTTTCTCTTGCTCTAACTTTTGCCTGGGTCGCCCTTCTAGGTTTTCGACCCAGCGAGCCTCTCAAAGGGTAAAAAGTGTAGCAAGTCCATGTCAAATGGTTTTTTGGAATTGAAGCCTCTCAATGTCCAGGAGAACGGCTGTTGCACTGATTTGCGGAGAATTCATCCCGGTTACTCCACAAGCTTCTTCCGGCGAGATCCGCTCCTTCCGATTCGGCTTTGGTGCCTCTTGCTCGAGGGCTGTTTCGAAACTGGCCATACAAACCTTTCACGGCGTTTGTCCGTTGAACTTTCTGAACGTTCTGAACGGGTTCAAAGTCAAAAAACAAATAGGTTGAATCTTGAGGCTGAGAGCGATCCTAGGCTGCGCGATCTCAAGAGGGATTCCACACAAGTCTTCACAGGGCCGCGCAAAACATTTGCTTTTGAAAGTTTTTAAGAAAGCGACAAATCGCTCGCGCCGAAGATAGTGTGGAACCAATCTGGATCAGGCCAGGGTCCTTCTCAGTACTCACGTCGACAAACAAGGTTTCATTCATAAAAGGCTTAGCACGCCTTTCTTTCTCTCAAAACGATCAAAATTTTGCAAAACCCGAGGAATTCCTTCCTCTTCGTTTTTGTCACCGCAGTGTTCAAAAGTTTTTTTGTGAAAAACTTAGGTTAATGCAATGAGTTTGGCGCGCGGGAGAGCAGGCGAGATGTACTGTCAGCCCAATCAAATTTTCTGGCACTTATACTGAAAGCAAGCATGAAGTTTGAGATAGCAACAGCTGTTTCAATCGGCTCTGTTGGTGCAACTGGCCCCTCGGCAGAAACAGACTCAAAACAAAAACAGATAATAATTACAAAACAAAATGGTGTTCGGGACAACAACCCCAGAATCACCTGGTATTATATACAACGGGGACTAACTCGATACAACCAGACAGACCCTTAAGCAAAAAAGACTGACTCAAGACAAAGAGACAGACTCAAAACAAAAGACTGACTCGACATCCAAGCCAGGATTTACAAAACTCGGTTTCACCGATGCTCAAAAATGCGTGCCAGACGCTTCAAAAAAATACACCAAATGTTGCCCGCAGGCGGTCCACTTCACATACTCGCAGTATCTGAGCTCTCGAAATCCAACAACTGAGTGGTGACGGGCTTGCCTGAGGTGGGTGGTAGGATAACCTTGTTATCAATCAAATCCTGCACTTTATGACGAAGGCGGGAACATCCATCGGTACTGTGACCGGACTGTTGATGGTACGCGCAGTACAAGGTAGCATCATGAGTGGCGGGGAGATTCTTCGGGAGTGGCCGGGGCTCCAAAGGCTTAAGATGCCCATTCTTCGCCAGTATTAGCAATGCCCTAGACAAAGGCATGTGGAGGTCGTGAAAGACCCTGCGCCCTCGGGGCAGGTACTTTGCAGTTTGAGGATTCTTGCCAGATGCGCTGGCGAAAGGATCGGCTGGTGCTGCCTTGGCTTTTTGAACCTTTCCCGGTGCAGGGTTGGGAACTACAGGAATTGTCTGGGCATGACGGGGCCCATCCCGATTTTCTACCTGGCTTGAACTGCCTTTGATTGGAGTGGGGAAAGCATCATCCATAGCTTTGATCACGATTGCGGATGTTTGTTGCTTGTTCATCCCTCTGACTTTCAAAGCCTCGACTGCCCACAGCAGTTGCTCAATAGGGTCGGCATCTACCTTTGCCTTATCCTTTCCTCTGGCCTCAGCCTGATCAAGGGTCTGGGTCGGTGCTGGCATGTCGCGGCTGTAGCTGGAAGCCACCTCTGGCTGGCTGAGCTCTATCACAATCCGCCCCAGTAGCGGGGGCTCCTGTGGTACGAAATTCCCGGCATATGGCGCCGCTGGCGGTGAAGCCGACATTCCATAGGCCAGATCGGCCACGGACCTCTGGAGGTCCCCTATCATTTCCATCAACTCAAAGGGGGTGGGCTCACGAGCCTGATATAATTGGGGAGCCCAGACCGGGTGCACAACGGGCGACCTGGGTGGGTGTGACACACTGATGCTGGCCTCACTCTGCGGGGCGGTCCCCTGCTCTAATGCAGCCGTCATAACCACAACTTCTTCTGTATTTTGTGTCGCCATAAATCCTGCCTCAGCAAAGGGGAGACACTGGCTATTCTGTATCAACTCTGCAACTTTCCGAACTGAAAGGAAAAACAGACAGCATTTCAGCCCAAACTGATCAAACACGGGTGTAGCCAGACAACTGTACCCTACTGCTGATCACTGTTCCCAGATTTCTGTTCCCAAGAACTGAACCCGATACCCGCAGATAACTGATTCCTGATAACTGATTCTCAACAATACTGATTCTGGTGCCCTCGGGCCCGATACTCAAACTCGCAAACTGGTATATGCGTTCCTGTAGAGATACACTCTAAAAGCACATAGCAAGTAAGTGAGAGCCAAAACACCCCTATGTTGGGGTAGGATTTCCCTGTCCTATTTTGTCAGGAGCTAGGGTTTCACTACGCACACAGCGGTTTCAAACAACTTAGCATCGGGTAAGCAACCTGTCCTAATTTGGAATGGTCACTATGGATCCGAAAATGTACTAGGTCGAGTGGTCAAAAAGGGTGCCCCGGTAAAACCGGGGTTTGTGTTCCCATACTGTCAGAGCCCATAGCCGGTCAGCCTTATGGACATGCCTTGACAAGGCAAGCCTCCGGCAAACCGTTCAGGAATGGCAGATGGCAAACACTGTGTTCCTAGGCGCACCAATGCACATGCAATGCAAAGAAACACATAAGCGAAATCAAAACAGGATATCATGAGTTCGAGTCAAGCTCTCTAAAACTCCCCAACAGAGTCGCCAGAAACTGTAGACGTCCCCCGAACGCCCTGGGAGGATGAGTCCCGTTCTGTTCATTTGGGGTCATTACAGTTCGGACTCGACTTGTGTCACGGTTCTAAATCTGAACCAAAGAGTCCAAATCTGGCAAATCGTTTTGAGAAACAGATTTTTGAAAAAGTAGTCCCAAACATGGACTGCTTTGCCAGATACAGAGTCGCCACCTAAATATTTTTTAATGGGGAAATTTAGGAAACCCTGACTCGGTGCCGAAGGCCACATGTCCGTTATCACCGGAGTTGTCTCGGCTCGGGAGCTTGGGTACGATCGGGGAAGGTTAGCTATGAGCACCCCCTTTCGCCCGGTCCGAAGACCGGCCTCTACTAACCGTGATATCCGTATTTGAAAACTTTATGTGTTCTTATTCCAATTATTAGCCTAGAATTACTATGTTATGCGCGCAGCAAACAAGTATAGACTAGATTGCCTAATTTGGAAACAAGCATTGCATATCCGTTTGTTTTGGAAAATGCTTTGGATTTGCTACTCGCAAGTAGGCTAAAACACGGATTTCAATGAGTTCTTCCAACTCAAACAATCCAACCTTCACCCACAGGCATCCAAGCAGTTTATAACACATAAGCATCTAGCCACATGTTAAGCATGCTGACATGGCAACATTCACACTCATGCGATATGCTAAAGCGGAAATACTTACATCGTACTCCGTGCCAAAATAAAGAACTCGTTAGCAAACATGCATGATCCAAGTCCATGTTAAGTGCCTAATGCATCGCATACAAAGTGTTGCTAGAATAGGCTCGGCTATCCTAAACATGGCATGTGAGAAATGCACAACTATCACATATTCGGTTTAGAATTTGAAGTACAAATGCAGTTAGCATGATGTACCGAGCCTAATGTATGCAATACAAATGTATGGATGTACGCATGCATAGCATAAGGTATGCTAAATTAAACGTGCCCTAATACTAACCATCAAAGCAGGTAAGTAAAAGGGAAGAAAGAAGTGGGGATTGGAAGACATACACACCACCCACGCACACTTATTACAGATTTGCCCTCGCTCGGAGGGACCGAATAAATATTACAAATTAATTAACTATGCAAGCTAATTAAATATTACAAATTGCCTAATTTAATTAACAAATTAAAATAGACTAAGAAAAGCAGTAAACGCCTCGGGGAACGTGCCGCCATGCATAGGCTGCCTCTGTTTTCTTTCCTTCACTCCTCTGGAGGCTGTCAAAACCTCAGGACTGCTCCCTTGGACAGAGGTGATCACCACCGGCCGAACGAAATTGCCACCGGCAGTGTGGTATGGCCATCGGCACAAAAATAAGCTGTCGGCAAAGAAATTGTTGCCGGTCGGCACATTACACTGCCGGTCGGCAGAGTGTTCCTGCAGAACCTGCAACTCACAGCAACAGAGGGCAAAGCAAAGCATGGCAGCACAATTCAAGGCATATATGCACCAACCATGTCCCTTATCATTGTATTGACTCAAAGGGGCATGTGCCTCGATTCTCGGACCACCAATCACGCATTTCCATGCATGATGGCCCAAAGAACCAAGTATGCAACTTTGATTTCAAATGCAATGCAAACCAATCAAACAAACAAGGCCCAATTCCTATCACCAAGTCAAGGAACAAGGCATGCATGCAAGATGCAATGCAACCTAAGCATACAAGCTAGGGATGCAACATGGCATGGCAACTAGCTTATGCAAGCACACAAGCAAACATAGGGGCATGCAAGTGGATGGAAAGATGGACTTATACATGGATTAGGCAGCTTTAATAAGGCCCAAAACAGTAGCCATAATGCCCAAAAATGAAGGCTAAACATACATGCACACATACACATGTTAAGGCCCGACACTTAGGCACAAAGCAAGCAACATTCAAGCACACTTGAAAGAGGCAATCATGAACAATTGGCATGCAACGCGAGCTCTAAAATCATGTTATAAAATGATGCCAAATCACATTAAACAAGACAAGCAAGTGCATGCAAGCATGGTCCAAGTACTTGAAGCAAGTCATGAAGCTTTGAAGCATGTTTATCACAACAAACATGGCATGCATTAAACTACTAACACAGATTTTTAGCATGTCAAAACAAGGCCAAAGGACTTCTTAGATGGCATCTAAGTGGCTCAAATACAAAGGCATACATAGACACCAAAACATGGAGCATTGCTACACAAGCTTCCAAAGCATTAAAGGGGCATGCAAGGCAATCAAACAAGCATGGAAATGGGACTGAAATAACATGTGGAGGGACCCCAAATCACCAATTCGATGCAAAGATGTCATGCTACACATGCACATACTCAAGGCTAATAAGCCCAAATACAAAGGAGCTATATCAAGCATGCCAAAATCAACCCAAACAACCTAGGATAGACCTAAAACATGGCAAAATAAGCACATAATCTTCACAAGACTAAGCCTAAAACATGCTCCCACAAAGGCTAACAACCTAAGGCACATTAAGGCATAAACAAGACATTACATGGCAACTATGCTAAGCATGCATGGAGTACCAAAACCAATTTAAAATCATGTTATATTATGGATATATAAGCATGAAAAACAACCTAAACATGCTCAACACACACTCAAGCATAATGCTCTCTCAAGAGGCCAAAACATGCCCTTTTCAAGGACAACAAGGAGAGGGGGTGGCCCTCTCCTTCTTGGGACTTCAAGGCATCATCTTCACCACTGAAATCCCTCAAGATTTCAGTGGTGAAGAGACCCCAACACCAAAATCCCGGAGCTAGCACAAAATGGCCCAAAATGAGGCCTTTCAAGGCCTAAGGGTGGTCAACTACCCTCAAACAACAAAACACTCTTAATAAACAATAAAGAGGGCCTAAAAACAGAACTTTTTTGTGTTATACAATAAGCACAAAAACAGCTCTAAGACAAGTAGAAAATCAATGCAAAAATGGGGAAAAATGAGACTAGGTTCTCACCCTTGTAGACCTCTTCACAAATGGTGCTCCAATGGCCTCCTTTAGCTTGGATCCAACACCAAAACTTCAAAACCAGTCCCTTAGAACCTCAAGAGCCAAAGGAAGGTGAAACACTAGGTGTTTGTGTGCAATAGTATGAACTAAACACTATTTTACACACACAAGAGGGAAAAAAGAGAGAGATAAGATGTGTATCTAATCCTAACCCTAAAACCAGAGCTTGGTCTGTGTTTTTTCTTTCCCTCCAATGTCCAAAATCTCCAACCTTTTTAACAAGAGAGAGCCTCTCTCTATATATGCAACCAAACTTGCAAAACTTACAAGTTAAGCCAAACTAGAGGGCCATCCCTCCATACACGTATATGGAGGGAAAGTCACTGCAATACAGCTGCCTAAAAATATCTCAAAAAGCAACTGCACAGTAACCGGCCGGCCAAAAATGCCATCTTGGCCAAAAAGAGTGCCGACTGTAACAAGCCCGCGGGGGACCTCGCTACAGCTCGGACTTGACTTTTTCAGTCACGGTTCTAAGTCTGAACCAAAGAGTCCAAATCCGGCAAATCGTTTTGAGAAAACAGATTTTTGAAAGAAGTGCCAAACATGGACTGCTTTGCCAGATACAGAGTCGCCACCTAAATATTTTATTTTGGGAAATTTAGGAAACCCTGACTCGGTGCCAAAAGGCCACGTGTCCGTCATCACCAAAGTTGCCTCGGCTCGGGAACTTGGGTACGATTGGGGAAGGTCACTTCGTGAGCACCCCCGCTCGCCCGGTCATAGACCGGCCTCTACTAACCATGATATCAATTTTTGAAAACATTGTGAGTTCTTATTCCGGTTATTAGCCTAGGTTACTATGTGATGCACACAGCATATAAGTATAGACTGGATCGCCCGAATTGGAACAAAACATTTCATGCTTGTTTATTTGAAAGATGATTTGCTACTCGCAAGTAGGCTTAAAATGCAGATTTTACCACCCGCAGGTGGGTTTAGAAAAGATGGTTTTGCCACTATCTAGTGGGCTTAAAACAAACAGTCGATGATTTATTCCAATCTAAACAACTCAACCTTCACCCACAGGCATTCAGGCAGATATTTCACATAAGCACATAACCTCATGGTAAGCATGCTATTCATGGCAGTCACTCACACGCATGCAAGGATGCTAAAGCATAAAGCTTACCGAGTACTCCAAGCCAAAATAGAAACTTCATTAGAAATCATGCATGAATCCTAAGTATACAAAAATGCCTAATGCAACACATGCAAAATGCAACTATAGCAGGCTCGGCTATTCTAAGATGGTATATGAAATGCTACAACTATCATGTATTCAATTTGGAATTGAAAGTACAATGCAGTTAGTATGATGCGCCGAGCCCGGTGCATGCAATACAGATGAATGATGCAAACATGCTGTCATACTGTATGCTAATTTAAATATGCCCTAATCTAACCATCATAAGCAGATAAATAAAAGGAAGAAAGACGTGGGGTTGGAAGACATACAACACACACACGCACACTTATTACAGTTGTGGCCCTCGCGCAGAGGGTCCGAATAAATATACAGTCCCAAATAAAAGAATATTACAGTCCAAAATATTACAAAATCCTAATTAATTAATGAATTAACTAAGAAAGCAAATAAAACTGGCATGCAAGCCAGGGACTGTCTTGCTTCTGGTGGATGATGCATGTCCGGATTGTCTTGCGCGGAAATCCACCGGAATGCCCCAATTAGCCTCTGTTTACACCTGTTCTTGAAATGCGTGCCAAGCCCCAAAAAGTTACTGATTCCTGGTTTTGCTGCAACAGAGAGCAGGAAAGGGGCATAGCAATGTATTTGCACAGATATATGCATGTCTCGATCCTCGTGCCACCAATCACGCATACCGAGGCATGATGGCCGAGGAGTCGAAATGCACAACTCAATATAGGATGAATGCACATGAAGCTACAGCTAAAACCTAACTCCATCATGGATAATCCGGAGTGTCGGTGACTGGGGAAAATTGAGACACATTCCGTCACTCGGAGTACGAAATGTACCTTGTTTCCCGTGCCCGGGCTAACTCCTATTCCGGACACGATGCAATATGCATGATATGCGTGAAATGCAACTAAGATACAATCCTAACATACACAATGCCATGGAATGACATGCCTCGAAATACGTGCACACGGGCGCGCAAACCGAGAAAATGACAGAATGTAATCTAAGATACAATCTAGTATGTACTATGCTATGAAAATGAGATGTCTTGAAATACGTGCACACGGGCACGCAAACCGAGAAAATGTAGAATATGATGAAAATGAGATGCCTCGAAATGCGTGCACGCGGGCACGCAAACCAAGAAAATGTAGAATATGATGAAAATGAGATGCCTCGAAATGCGTGCACACAGGCACGCAAACCGAGAAAATACAGAATATGATAAAAATGAGATGCCTCGAAATGCGTACACACGGGCACGCAAACCGAGGCAATGGCAGAATGCGATGAAAATGAGGTGCCTCGAAATGCGTGCACACGGGCACGCAAACCGAGGCAATGGCAGAATGCTATGAAATGACATGGAAACATGATATGGACTTATACCAACATGAGTGAGCCTCAGCCACACTCACATAGGATGTCGGCGGATAAAAAAGGAATGCTTCTAAATGCGTGCATACGGGCACGCAAACCGAGGCAATGACGGAATGCGATGAAATGACAAATGGGCTTATACCAACATGAGTGAGCCTCAGCCACACTCACATAGGATGCCGGCGGGTAAAAATGGAGTGCCTCGAAATGTGTGCACACGGGCACGCAAATCGAGGCGATGACAAAATATGATGAAATGACATGGAAATGACAAATGGGCTTATACCAACATGAGTGAGCCTCAGCCACACTCACATAGGATGCCGGTGGGTAAAAATGGAGTGCCTCGAAATGCGTGCACACGGGCACGCAAACCGAGGCGATGCAAAAATGCGATGAAATGGCATGGAAATGATAGCAATCATTCTAATGGAATTTCAGCAGTAAAATATGGGGGAAAACAGCCCCGAAATGAGGCAAAATGACATGAAATGCATGGAATTGTCCCGAAATGCGAATTTAGGCACCCGAAATGGCCTATAGCTATGCCAAACATGCACAATATGGACATGCAATGCAAAGACAGAAGCTAGACAGTCCCAAAAAATGCACTTTCACAGTTATAGACATGGCCAAACAGCAAGCATAGGTATGGTAAAAAATAGCATGCAAGAATAGGGGCCAAAAGAGGGGTAATGAAGCAAGTGATATAAGCAAAACCCAAACTGAAAAATTTCCTTCTACAACATTGAAGAGGGACCAAAAATATGAATATTTACAGTATATGGAAGCCTCAAAATCAGTATACAAATATGATAGAAATGTGATGCAAAATAAGGCTAAAAAATGGCTATAACATGAGGTATGCAAAATAATCACCAAACAGCCAAAGACCCTTAACAAAACATGTAGAATGGACCAAAATAAGTACTTTTCTAGAACTGTAAAATGGCCAAAAACAAAAGCATGGTAGGCTAACTAAACATGCAAGAATGGGGAATAAAAGAGGGATATAACATGAAGTGACCTATGGAGGCCCCAAACCATGAAAGGACCTAAATGAAACATGAAGTATGGACCAAAATAAAAACTTTTTCAGAACTGTAAAATGGCCAAAAACAAAAGCATGGTAGGCTTCCATTGCATGCAAGAATGGGGAAGAAAAGAGGAGTATAAAGGTAGGTATAACATGGAAATCCCAAATGGTGTTGAGCCCTTCTTCAATGTTGAAGAGGGGCTCAAAATAAGCCTAATATCAGTTTACCACATGCTCAAAAATAAATTGCTCATGGGTCAAAAATAGCATGCAAATTTATGACATACAAGAGGATCAATGAAGCAAGTGTGTCATGGAGGGCTCAAACAGGGTTGAGCCCTTAATGAAAAGTGAAGATGAGCTCAAAATAGGGCCCTTTTCAGTTAGGGCCGGAGCTTGAAACAAAAAGGAAGTGGGGCTTACAAATAGATCAAGAAAAAGGGTCAAAAGGGTAAAAGTATTACTTACCCTTGAAGACTCAAACTTTTGTTGCTTCTTGGATGGATTTGCAGCTGCTTTGGCCTTCAAGAATCCTTCCTTGTTGCTGGAAATGAGATGGTGGTGGTAGAGCTTGGTGGTGTAGAAGGAATGATGGTTAAGGACTTAGGGTTTTTTGAAGAATTGAGAGGGATGAAGATGGAGTTGAGTATGGAAGCTTGAAGATGAAGTTTTCTAACCTCTCTAATGCATGTTGGCAGCTGGTTATATGGACCAAAAGGAGGGTGTAAAGGTGGGGCATAAAGGAGAGCAAAATTCCCCCAAAAGGGTCCCCCCGGATGTAGATATTTTTGGGAGAAAACCAAGGCACAGCTGGAATGCACTCAACCTGAAGAAGCAGGCCGGCCTATCACTTTTGCTCCAGGTGGCCGGCCGGCCACTTAATATAGCCGGCCGGCTAGATCAAAGAAAAAAACGGCAGGCCGGCCAGAAAAAGTGGCCGGCCACCCCCTAGGATGAAGCCCCAGAAGTTAGCTTTCCAATGGCGCAAACCTTGCATTAAAATTCCTCCTGTAGAAAAAGTTATGCCCCTTTCCGTGAAGCCGCGCAGATTCAGTCCAAGCGGACTTCAACCAACCACATCTCTCCCCCCCGGACTTGGACTTGGGAGATTCTTGAGTGCAAAATGAAGCCCCGGAAGTAAGCTTTCCAATGGTGGTGGCCTCATATCTTAATTCCTCTTGTGCAAAGAGTTACGCCCGTTTCGGTGAAGCCGCGCAACTTTTTCTCCTTCCCGGATTCATGCTGAACCACTTTTGACCAAAAAGAAGTTGGATTTTCGGCAAAATTACTGGCCTCCCACCAACTTTTGGTGTCCTCCCATGTGTGTAGATCACATATATGTGGTTTGGGGTTGGCAACAGTGACTCCAGGGTGTTCAACATTGCATTTGAAGAGGAAGGGGCAAAAATGGAAAGAAAAATTAATGACCGGCCATAAACTTTTAGGATCCTCCCAAGTGTGTAGATCACAAATATGTGGTTGAAAGTTGGCAACACTAACCCCAGGGTGTTCAACATTGGCCCGGAAGAGAGGGGTAAAAAAGTAATTTTACAATTACTGGCCGGCCATGGGTTTTTAGGGTCCTCCCAGGTGTGTAGATCACAAATATGTGGTTGAAAGTTGGCAACACTAACCCCAGGGTGTTCAACATTGGCCCGGAAGTCAGAAAAACGGGCGCCGGGAGGCTCCGGAGGAGAGATAACTGGTTGCTGCAACAATTACTAGCCTCCCACCCTTCAGTGACCTTCCTGGTGATAAAATAGAGGTACCTGCCAAAAATGAACGAAAACCGATGCAAAACGAATGTTCGGGGGCCAAAACACGCAGTTCGGGGCCACGGAAACTGCCCGTTAAACACCGAAAGTGGCGTTCGGCCACGAAGTGGGTTTCTCAGACCCCAGTGTCCCTCAAAAGGGAGAAAATAAGATGTATGCCAAAAATCAGAGCAAACGGAGATGGTTAGGCGGTCCCGAACCGAGGCACACGGCCTGACGGCTCCGAAAACCGGGAACCGGGCTCCGAAATGGGCAAAATGGCCTACGGCCACCAAATGTAGCCCACGGCCACTGAGAGATGGTCTACGGGACCTCTCCCTCCCCTCAGGAAAAGAAACAGAGAAAACCGAGTCTGGTTCGCAAACCGAGGCAAGGCACCGAAGAAGGTCCGGAAGTCCGGAGGCGGGGCTCGCAGCCACGACTCTGAAACTTCTGAACGAGCACATTATGCAATATCACCAAGTGCTCAATCGGTGACGTCTGAGTCTCAAGGTCGGTCAAAAATGGGGTGTCTACACCGACCGGCACTAAATAGTGCTGACCGGCAACAAATAGTGCCGGCCGGCAATAAACATTGCCGGTGGCAGCAAACACCAGCCGGTGGCCTCTAGCCACCGCCGGTGGTGGGTGGGGATGGTCTACAAGCCCTACCCTGCCTCTCAAGGGCAAGATGCAAGTGTTTGGTGCAAAACCAGACACTAAACGGTCGAGTTCGGGGATCCTGAGGCAAGGCGCGCGAGCCGAGACCTCCGGGAACTCCAAACGAACACAAACATGGATAATCACCGAGTGTTCAATCGGTGACGTCCAAGTCTTGAGGACGGTCAAAAATGGGGTGTCTACACTCTGATGGATTTAGACAGCTGTCTGGAATTACTGATATCTTTTTCAAGGATTCCTTTCGAGGCTTTACAAAGGCCTATAATAAGAAATGGCTTCCTACAGTGCTGCAAAGCTGTTGAGCAATCCAGCATGACTGTCTCAAGTCATCTATCTCAAGCAGCAGCTACTATTGACTTTTATATCAACATTTGTCATACTGCCAAGGTTGCAGAGGAGAGATTAGCGAGAGATCAGAGCTTTGTTTCCGCAGTACATTCTGAAGTCTCAGTGCTGAAGGAACAACATTCCTCTGTCTCCCATTTTCGAACTCAACTACTGGAGAAGAAAGCTCAACTTGAGGAAGAGCTGTCTGCAGTGAATTAAGCCTTAATTCGAACTGACACAAAACTGCAGATCACCAACCAAGGATTGGTCGATCGAAAGCAAGAAATGACCACGGCCATTCAGTTGGCTCCCTCATTTAAGAATAGGAAGTCTGTTGTAAAAGGACAATTAAGGCATTGTAATGATTTTTGGGCCAATTTATGGAAGAATGTATTTAACTCTTTATGAAGAAAAACAAATTCTAATTTATCATTTGAGTACTCTTGTGTTCTTTTGCTTGACATTCATTTTACTCCTTGTGTTTCCTAGATAGTTGGAAAATACGGCTTCAAATATCTGCCATTGATCTTTTTGGGATGTATGTATCCATTCAAATTTCTCAAATGGTATGCCCCAAAAGGCAGGACTATGAATTTGATATGGTCCTTCCCAGTTAGGTGACCATTTACCAAACTTATGGTTTTTAATACCTATTGGGAGTATAGTTTTCCACACCAAATCACTTTCAACAAAGCGAATGTGCTTGACTTTCTTATTGTAAATTTTGGCTGCTTTCTTCTTTTGAAAGAGAATGCTATTTAATACCAGAATTCTGGCCTCATCTATTCCTTCTAATTCCAAGCACATACTCTGATGGTATTGCTCAGAATCTAGCTGGTCTTGGCATCTTACCCTCAAAGACTTAACATTAATTTCCACAGGCAATACAGCATCATGCTCATACACCAAGGCATAAGGAGTAACTCTTGTGCTTGACCTTGGAGAAGTTCTATAAGCCTACAATGCATCCAACAACAAGTTATGCCAACCCCTAGGATTGTCTTCCACAACCTTTTGTATTCCTTTCTTCAAGGACTTATTGGATGATTCAGCCTGGCCGTTAGCTTGTGCATAATAGGGGGTGAAATTAATAAGGCTAATTCCAAACTCAGCCACAAAAGACCTCACCATTTTTTCATCAAACGCAGTCCCATTATCAACAGTTATGGTTTGCTGGATGCCAAACCTATGGATCAAATCCCTGATGAACCCAATGACCTCAGTCTGGTCTACAGCCTTGTATGGCTTAGCTTCGACCCACTTGGTGAAATAATCAGTAGCCACCAAAATGAAACAATGATGCTTCGAAGAGGGTGGGTGTATTTTCCCCATCATATCCATGGCCCATCCTCTGAATGGCCAAGGCTTTACTACTGCATGCAGGTCAGTTATGGGTGCATGCCTTATTGTACCATGCTTTTGACATGCCTGGCAACCCTTTGCATATTCTATGCAGTCTTTAAGGATAGTTGGCCAATAATAGGAACGTCTTTGAAGCATCCATCTCATTTTTACACCAGGCTGATGTGCACTACAGATCCCTTCATGAACCTTAGCCATAGCTGTTAATGCTTCTTTTGGTCCTAAACATTCCAACAATAGACCATCTCCCCCCCTTTTGTAGAGATCATTGTTATATATGATGTATTGCATAGATTGCAATTTGATTCTTTTGCTGGCCTTTGAGGATGGGCCAGCCAAGTACTGTATTATTGGATGCCTCCAATCTTGTTCCTATAAATCATTATGATTGACTTCCGGGACCACATTCCTTTTATTTAAGGGTGGTATACATTTCTGGTATGTTGTTTGGCTTATGTCCCGTTGGGTACCATCCTTCCTCTTGAAATTCGAGGCTTTTTGAGCTACATTATTAGCTCTATTATTCAAGAATCTTAGAACATGAGTTACATTTGCTATTTGAAATTGAGAGAGCAAATGTAATGCGACAACATAATAAGGCAGCATGCTTATACTTCGACATTTGAAAATCCCTTTCACTTGGTTAACCACCAATTGAGAATCTCCAAATATGTCAACTGTATGTACTTGTAATCCAATAAGAATTTCCAATCCCACTATCAAGGCTTCATATTCAGCTTGATTATTAGAACAAGTAGTTTCATCCACTTTGAAACCATGTGTGGTTTCTATTCCTTGTGGTGACTTAATCACTATACCAATTCCAGTTAGGCCATTGGCTTTCGATCCATTGAACCACATTTGCCATGGCTCAACACTAGCCATACCAAGTTCCATTATCTCTTGACTCTCTGTTTGAGATGGATGGTCTGCCAAAAAATTGGCTAAAACTTGTCATTTCACTGCCTTTTGGGGAACATATTCTAAGTGAAATTCTGACAAGGCTAATACCCATTTGCCAATTATTTCCCTCAACATAGGTCTAGATAACATATATTTAACCAAATCTGTGGTTGCAATTACCAAGACAGTTGTAGGCAAAAGGTAATATCTTAATTTCATTGCAGCAAAATACAGTGCAAGTGTAGACACCCCATTTTTTACCGTCCTCAAGACTTGGACGTCACCATTGGAACACTTGGTGATTACCCTTGTTTGTGTTCGTCTTGAATTCCCGGAGGTCTCGGTTGCGCGCCTTGCCTCAGGACCTCTCGACTCGACCGTGTTGTGTTTGGTTTTGCACCAAACATTTGTGTTTTGCCTTAGAGGGGCAGGGAATGCCTTGTGAGGCATCCCCACACATCACCGGCCATGGCTTGAGGCCACCGGCCAGTGATTTTATGCTATCGGCAATGTATATTGCCGGTCGACACTCTTTGTTGCCGGTCGGCCATTTATTTTGCCAAAGTGGCAATTTTGAATGGCCGATCACTGTTCATCTACTTTTGGTAGATATTTTGTGCCAGCTGTGATAGCTGGCACCCACCTTTTCTCCCTTCCATACACGTGTATGGAGGGATCTCTCTCTTGACAAGCTTATTTGACAAGCTTTACAAGAGAGAGCTCTATAAGAGAGAGTCTCCTCTCTTGGATTTAGGGTTAGAAAAAATAGTTAGAGAGCTCTGGTTTTAGGTTAGGATTTATATATCTATCCTATATATCTCTCTCTCTCTCTTGAGCTCAGTGTGTGTGTTTTGTCTTACTTTTGCTCACAAGCACCCACCATCACACCATCCCTTGGAGCTGAGGCCTCTTGAGGGTTGTTTTGGAGGTTTTGAAGCTGGTTTCAACCTAAAGAAGCTGCTGGAGCTCCATTGTTGAAGAGGGTCTTCAAGAGTAAGAAGCTTGCTCCTTTTTACCCCTTTCTTGCATTGTATTTTTGCCTACCTTACAACTGTTTTTGTGTTAAGTATATAACATAAAAAAGTTCTATTTTTAGGCCCTCTAAACAGTTTGTTTAGAGTGTTTTGTGATTTGAGGTTGTTTAACCCCTTTTGAGGCTTGTAAGGCTCCTTTTTGTGCCATTTTGTGTGAGCTCCGGGACCATTGAGTTTGGGCCTCCTCACCACTGAAATCTTGAGGGATTTCAGAGGTGGAGATGTTGCCTTGAGGTCCTAGGAAGGAGAGGGCCACCCCCTCTCCTTGTTGTCCTTGAAAAGGACCATTTTTTGGCCTCTTGAGGGAGCACCATGTTTAGGTTCATGTTGACCATGCCTTAGCTGTTTTTTGTGCTTATTATGTCATAATATGCCTCTGTTTTTAGTTGGTTTTGGTACACCATGCTTGCTTAGCATACATGCCTTGTAATGCCATTTTGTTGCCTTAACATGCCTTAGGTTGTAAACCATTGTTCTAGCATGTTTTACGCTTGGCTTTGTGAAGCTTTCATGTTTATTTTGCCATGATTAAGGTCTGTCCTTAGTTGTTTGGATCGAGTTTAGCATGTATTGCATAGTCCCTTTGCATTTTGGCTTGTTGGCCTCAAGTGTGTGATTGTATGGTATGCATTACTTGCATCATTTTCAGTGGTTTGGGACCACTTGCCATGCTATTTCAATCCTCATAACATGCTTGCATGCTTGCCTCTTGATGCTTCTTTGATGCTTTAAAAGCTTGTGTTGAATGCTCCATGTTTGGTCTCTTTTGCATGCTTCTATTTTTAGGATACTTGGATGCCATCTAGGTGTTCCCTTAGCATTGTTTAGGTCTGCTTTGAACATGTTTTAAGTCTTCCTGGCCTTGTGGGGCTTGGTTGGCTTGGCCATGGTTTAAGTCTCCTTGCCTTGCCTCAAGTATTTGGACCAATTGCATACTTTGTTTGTCTCGTTTGCTTGGTTTAGCACCATCATTAACCTGATTTTCAAAGCTCGTGTGCATGCCATATGTCCATGTTTGCATCCTCCTAAGTGTGCTTGAGAATTGTCTCTTTATGCCTAAGTGTTGGTCCTTGTATACATGCATGTTTGCATGCCATTAGTCCTTCATTTTTGGGCACTTTGGCCACTGTTTTGGGCCTAGTTAGGGCTGCCTAAGTCATGTTTAAGTCCATCCCTTGCATGCCATTCAAATGTTGTTACATTCCCCCAATGTTTGCATGCTTTGGTTGCATGTGCTGCATGCTTGGAATCACTCGCATTAGTCATGCATTCCCTTGGTCGAGTTGCTAGCGTGTTGCATGTCTTGTACACTTACATGATTAGATCACATCTCGCATGCTCTAGTAGTTCGCATAGTTGTGGTATGCTTGTTGGCCTTGTTGCTTAGGTTGTGTACCTAATGTGCATTGCATGTTTGTATGCTCCCTTTTATGCCATGTTGCATACTAGCCCATATGTCTAGGTTGCATTGCACTAGCATGCATGCCTTGTCCCTTGACCTAGTGATGGGAATTGGGCCTTTGATTTATTTATATGCATTGCATGACATTTGAAATCAAAAGTGCACACTTGGTTTCTTAGGCCATCACGCATTGAAATGCGCGATTGGTGGTCCGAGAACCAAGGACCATGTCCCTTTGAGTCATAAACATGATAAGGGATATGGTTGGTGCATACATTGCTTGAATTACATTGCCATGCAAAGCTCTGTCCTCTGCTGCTATCAAATAGATTTTGCAGGAGCTTTTTGCCGATCGACTGCATGGAGTGCCGACCGGCAATCCATAGGTGGCCGATGGATTCATTTTTGGCCGATCGCCACCAAATCACAGCCGATGATGATTCCCTCCAGCCGGTGGCATCCCCCAATGTCCAAAGAAGCAATTCTAAGACTTTGGCAGTCTTCAGAGGGGCAGAGCAGGGAAAACAGAGGCAGCCTACGCATGGCAGTGGACTTCCGAGCAAGACCCGAGCACGCGTGCATTGAGCTCTCTTCCCGAGACCCTTTTTCTTACTTTCTTAAATTAATTAATTTGTTTAATTAATTTAGTTGGTCTGTAATAATTAATTAGCTAGGTTAGTTAATTCATTATTTGAGTTGCATTATTCTTTTGGTCCCTCCGAGCGAGGGCAAATTTGTAATAAGTGTGGGTGAGTGTGTGCATGTCTTCCAACCCCCACTTCTTTCTCCCTTTTACTTACCTGCTTTGATGGTTAGTAATAGGACATGTTTAATTTAGCATACCTTATGCTATGCATGCGTGCATCATTCATCAGTATTGCATGCACCGGGCTTGGCGCATCATGCTAACTGCATTAGTATTTCAAATCTAACTTGAATACATGCTACTTGTGCATTTTCACATGTCATTCATAGAATAGCCGAGCCTACTCTAGTGACATTCCGTATGCGTTGCATTAGACATTTAAACATGGACTTGGATCATACATTGATTGCTAACGAGTTCTTTGTTTTGGCACGGAGTACGATGTAAGCATTTATGCTTTAGCATTCTTGCATGCGTGTGAGTGTTGCCATGATAGCATGATTACCATGAGGCTAGCTGCTTATGTGATATAACTGCTTGAATGCCTGTGGGTGAAGGTTGGATTGTCTGAGTTGGAATGGCTCATTGAAATCCGTGTTTTAGCCTACTTGCGAGTAGCAAATTCCAAAACATTTTTCCAAAACAAACGGATATGCAATGCTTGTTCCCAAAATAAGCAATCTAGTCTATACTTGTTTGCTGTGCGCATAACATAGTAATTCTAGGCTAGTGATCGGGATAAGGACACATAACGTTTTCAAAAACGGATATCATGGTTAGTAGAGGCCGATCTTCGGATCGGGCGAGAGGGGGTGCTCATAGCTGACCTTCCCCAATCGTACCCTAGCTCCCGAGCCAAGGCAACTTTGGTGATGATGGACGCGTGGCCTTTGGCACCAAGTCAGGGTTTCCTAAATTCCCCCTTAAAAAATATTTAGGTGGCGACTCTGTATCTGGCAAAGCAGTCCATGTTTGGCACTTCTTTTCAAAAATCTGTTTCTCAAAACGATTTGCCGAATTTGGACTCTTTGGTTCAGATTAAGAACCGTGACACAAATCGAGTCCGAACTGTAGCGGGGTCCCTCGCGGACGTGTTACAGCAAGGCAAAGCTTTTCTACAGCTGAATATTTACATTCACAAGAATTTAAAAACCTACTAAGGTAATAAACAGCTTGCTCCTTGCTTTCTTCATTGTCTTGGGCTAAGAAAGCTCCCAATGAATCTTCTGCTGCAGCTATATACAACTTCAAAGGCTTAACGCCATTTGGTGACATCAGTATTGGAGGGTTGACCAAGTAGGCTTTAATTCCTTCGAAAGCAATTTGATGCTCCGCTGTCCACACAAATTCCTTTTCATTTTTCAGCCTTAATAAGGAAGAAAATACTTTAGTTTTCCCTGCAGTTCGAAGAAAATTAACCTGTCCAAGGAACTTTTGTAATTCTTTTTTACTTGATGGAGGTCTAGCTTCAATGATGGTTTTGGCTTTATTCTGGTCAATTTGTATTCTTTCTTGTGTACTACATAGCCCAAGAAGTTTCCAGATAATACGCCAAAAGCACACTTAAGAGGATTAAGCTTCAATTTAAACTTTCTCATTCTTTCAAAGGTTGCTTCTAGGTGAAACAGATGTTCCTCCATGGATTGGGATTTAACTACAATGTCATCAATATAACACTCTAAATACCCTCCAATAAGGTCATGAAAGATAGTGTTCATAGCCCTCTGATATGTGGCCCCAGTATTTTTTAAGCCAAATGGCATTTTAACCCATTCAAAGGTCCCAATATTCCCAGGACATCTGAATGCTGTCTTGTGAACATCCTCCTCCGCAATGCAGATTTGGTTGTAACTAGAGTGCCCATCCATCATTGATAAAATTTGATGCCCTGCTGAACTGTCCACCAACAAATCTACTATAGGCATAGGATATTCATCTTTTGGAGTTGCTAGATTTAGGTTTCTAAAATCAATGCATACCCTCATTTTGCCATTCTTCTTAACTACAGGCACAATATTAGATAGCCATTCAACATACCTGGCTGTCCTAATAAAGCCTGCCTTGAGTAGTCTAAGAATTTCTTCCTTAACTTTCTGGATCACTTCTGGACCTATTCTTCTTGGTTTTTGTTTGTATGGCTTGAAGTTAGGCTTCATAGGAAGCCTATGTTCCACTAATGACCTATCCAATCCTGGTAGTTCATTATAAGACCATGCGAAACAATCTTTATATCTCCTCAGTATAACCAACAACTGGTTCCTGTCAAGAGTATTCAACCGAGCACTTATATAAATGGGTTGTTGTACAGAACCTTCCCCTAAATTTATTTCTTCTAAGGGGTCTTGTATCTGAGTACTTACTGGAACTCCTTCTTTGATTCCTTCTGGCTTCGAAGCAATCTCCTTGCTGCGTTCTGTTCCCAGGTTCTTTGATTCAACCTCTTTACCCTCCTCCTCATAGACGAAGTCTATCCACAAGGCTTCTTCTTCCTGTATTTCTTGGACTTTTGTCTCTATGTCCAATGCACAATATTTATCAAGGGTCAAAACTCTGGCTTGTTGTTGCTCCTGCTTGTAGCCAATTATCATGACTTCTTTCTCTTGCTCCCGCACTTTCTGGACTATTGACTTTACATCCAATATTAAAAACTTAATTAAAGCCAAAGACTTGGCTTCTGGTGCTTCATCTTGCTGCCTATAACCAGGCATCATTGTCATCTTTAACGACCACCTCTTCATCAGCACTCTTCTGGACTAAGTGCTTCAGGTGTGTCACTTCTTCATCAGCCGTTACTTCGGCTGAGCCATCAGATTTTATCAATATACTGAGCGGTGTCACTCCTTCAATATACAACTTGGCTTCTGCGAAGTCTACGTAGGCTACGAAAGGTTGAGGATCTGCATCAATTTCCTCCGTCTCCCCATTGCCTAGAGCCATTATCATTTTTTGATGCAAAGAGGAAGGCACACATTTGTTAGTGTGGATCCAATCTCTACCAAGTAAAACATTGTACATCGCATTGTTGTCGATGATGAAAAACGCCGTCATGCAGTCCCTAGTTCCCACACTCAGGTTGATGGATAGAATTCGCTAGGCCATCTGTTTGTCCCTAGCAAAACCAGCAATGGTTGTACTGGTTGGGATTAACCTGGGATTCTTTTTCCCTAATTTCTTCAAGGAAGATTTCGGTAGTAAGTTCACCGCTGCCCCATTATCCACTAAGACTCGGTTCAACTGTATCCCATCAAAGAAGGCCTCAATATACAAAGGCTTAACATGTTGTGTCATAGAATTTGAGGGATATTCAAAAGGACATGAGAGGTTAATACTTACCACTTCTTCACTCTCATACTCAGTTTCCATTAGGATAATCATTCTGGAATTATCTTGTACCATACTCACTTGTGAGTCTTCACTACAGATTGGAATTGGGTCAATTTCTTGCCCCTCTTGATTCTCATCTTCAGCTTGGAATTCATGCGGTAGTATGTGTACCGTGTTCACTGACACCGAGCCAAATTGGATGGCCGACTGTGTCTGCTTCTCCTTTTGGCCACCTTGTTCAATCACTCCAGAAGCATCCTCCATGCCGCTTTCTAGTACTTTATCCTTTGAATGGTCTGTCACGACTGGTTTTTCAACCAAGAACGTTTGTTCAGCCATGAAGGCTTCGAACATTTCTTCCTTAACCATTTCTTTCTTTTGGCTTAAACCAACTTCCGTCTCTGGTTTGCTGTCACTTTCCATTAGTGCCTTCTCTAATCCCGCTAAACTGGACTTCTCCCTGGCTCTTAGTTCAGAATGAACTTTGGCCAACTATTTTCTATTGCGACCCATTTTGCCTTGTAGAGTTGGTTTTGGAGTAGGGTCTGACTTTGGATTCTTCTTTCCTTCTATCTGTGCCAATAAAGAATTCTCTCCATTTTCTTTCAGGTCTCGTTGGTACTGAGTGTATCTACACTGAATTTTTCTCCTTTGTGATCTAGAAATCATGGGGACCATATCTGGTTCCTTTGTTTTTGGGTGCTTAAGCAGGACCCAATTGTTCAGAGCCACCAAAGAAGGTCTGACTATCCTACCTTGGTTTCCAGCAACCTCTCTCTGGGTAGACACTTCCCTAGGTTTGTTCTGCATTACAAACCAGTCTGGGACCCCAGGTAGCCACGAACTTACTAACCCTGCCGTGGAACTACTTCCTTCTTCCTTCGAAGCTTTCCTCGAAGCTAGCCGCGAAGGCCACTGCTTGGTCCTGACTTCATGCTTTGGGCCTAATTCCGGCCTTCGATGAAGGTGTCTACTTTCTGTCTTGCGTGAGGCTAGTTTAGGGGACCAATCTCTGGTTTTAATCCCATAAACGGGACTTCTCTCCAATCTCCTCCCAGAATGGCTGCTCTTCGTTTTGTAATAATTAGCTGGCCTGGATTCATGTAAAGGTTTCTTGCCTTTGAAATACATCCTATCAACTGTTGGTTCAACCCTCAAGGGCTGCTGCCTGACGCCAGATGGATATGGCCTTTTATTGTAAGCATTGGTTGGTTTAGGACGTCTCTGCACATCCTTGTAGTATTGTTTCCCATCAGTCGGGAGTCCTTTAAACCATTTGTAGCTTAGTCTGCACCTAGGACACATCCTCTGCATTACAGCTGCTTCTAAGGAATTGTCATCCAATGCTTCTTCCTCAAAGTCTTCCCTCTGGTGTGAGAAACCTTGTCCAATAGCTGGTAGATCTCTAGTGTCTTTCTTGATTGTTGTCTGGTTGGCCACATGCATCTGTACATTGACTTCTTCCAATTCTTTCAAAGACAGGTTCTGAAAATCTGGCATAATGATATTGGCTGCCACCTCTCCAATTTCTGGAAATGGATTACTATCGATCCCCATGGCCTTTTCAGCTTTGGCTGGGAATTTCAAACTCCCTTTCCGAATTTGTTCTTGGATCCTGTCTCGAAAAACAACACAGTTTTTAGTCGAGTGAGACCAAGAATTATGCCATTTACAATATACTTTTCCTTTAAGTTCATCAAGAGATGGAATTTTAACCCCTTTTGGTAACTTAAGGAAGTTGGCCGCAAGCAAATGATCAAAAATGTCATCTGCCTTAGTTAAATCGAAAGAATATTTCCTGTGGAAATCTTTCTTTTTAAATTACTGGTCAATTGTCGTATCCTTATGAATTAATGCTTCACAGATCATAGGCTCTTTCGCCACAATCTCTGCTGCATCAATCTCATAGTTAGGATCTTTGTAGTATGTCTTATATGATGCATTATTTCGATCTTGCTCCTCTTCTAGTAATGCTTCATATCTAGATACTTTGTAAGTCAGTTCCACTAAGTCCTTGACCTCTGTTGAGTCAAACTTCTTTCGAAGCCTAAATTCTAAGCCATTTTGAGCCAATCTTACGAATACTGGCTCTGGTAAAATGACTCTACATTTATTTCAAGCCCTTTTAAATCTGGCAATAAACTAAGCAGCTTTTTCTTCAGGCCTTTGACTCAACCTTGCCAAGTCTGCCATGGAAACTCCTAGTTCCGATTGAAAAATTGGGCATGAAATGCCTCTTCCATTTGTTGCCAAGTTTGGATTGAGCCAGGTGTAAGGTTAATGTACCATACAAATGCTCCCCCAGTTAGAGAATTTGGGAACAGCCTCAGCTTCATAAAATCATTATTATTGAATTCACCGCATTGAGCAGCGAAGCTAGCGATATGCTCTACTGTTGACTGGTTTCCATTCCCATAAAAAAGGGTGAAATTTGGTATCCTGAAACCTCTTGGATATTCATGTACCCTATCTATCCATTCTGGGTAGGGTTTTCTGTATACAGGAGTCTGGACCCCCCGAGCCATTGGTCCATACATCTCCTTAATGATGTCAGCAATTTGGTCCCTAGGGACCATATTTTGTGCCTGCTGAATCACCGTCGGAGGAACAAACACAGGATTTGGTGGACAAACTTGTGCTTGTGGTCCTCTTGGTCCATAAGGTGGTATATTTGGGACTGGTTGCTCCTGTGGTGCAGGTTGCTGTTGGGGGTGTGGGTAACCCCTTTGAATTTGTCCTACGAAAGGACCTGCGAAAGGTGCTGGAACTGGTGTTGTGTCTCTTCCATTTGTAGAAAAACCTTTTAAACCCCCGAGTATAAATTCGAATAAGGGATTAGTGAACCCCCTTGTGCCAGGTATGGCTTCGAACATGGGATTCGGAACCATTCTTATGTCATTTCCTTGTACTAGGCCAGTTCCACCAAATTACATGGCTTCACTGTTAAGTACTGAGACATTTTGACCTACAACGGGCCTTGGAACAGGTTCGTACCAAGACTGACTAATTACTAGTTTGTCCATTAGAATGTCCATTAACTTGCATAGGCTGTTTATCTTTAGCCAATCTTTGCTGAGGGACATTCGAAATTTCCTCCATGTGTCTTGCGTTTGTTAGTTAATGGTAATTCATTCGATCCAAAAAGGATGTTGCCCACCTTTCCATTGTGTTCATTAATTGCTGTTCCATTGCATCTATTAAGCCACCCCATGGATTCACTGGCTGAGTAGATGGGACAGTGGATGGTCCAATTCCTTGGTCTCGTCCAATATTACGAACAAATGGTATTTGTTCTGAAGTACTGGTCTGTTCGACCATAGGTTCCGATAAAATAGGAGTTTCCACAGGATGTGTTATCACATTATCCTCTGGATTAGGTATCTCTACCTCTCCTTCCACGCCTTCTTCCAAGCGTTCATTTTCTCCTTGTCTCCTACGTCTAGCCATTTTAAATGTAGTCCCACCGGGCGTGCCAAAAATATATGTTGGCTTTTTGGCTTTCGAAGGTTATTATTGTGATTGCGAGCGTGCTAGCAAGGATCAATTTAGTCCTTACAGAAATTTAATTGCCAATCAATTATCAGACGACTGTGTTTTAGTTCTCTCAACCTCAATGAAGAGGACTTTTACTGGTGGCTTGATTTAGAAGAATTTAAACAGAATACCAATCAAATAAAGAAAATCTGAAGCATTTCACTAAAATGAAAAACTTACAATGATTCGAAGCGACAATCTATTTGAAATTACTCCTATGAATGAAAATGCAGTGCAGAATTTGAAGTACTGGAATGTAAAGAACAGGGTATGTAAAAGTAAAGTAGAATAAGACTGATTTTTTAGATCTGAGTCCGGGCTTTTTCCAGGGCCTTCTCTGCTATTTATACTGCTTAAAGATGACAGTCGAACTGTATTTCCAACCGTCGAACTGCTCCCCCATGATCGCTGATTATGTAGCCTCAAGATTAGCTCCACTATGCCATCATTTGCAGTTAAGCTTCCCTCCTAAATTTAAATTTAAATAAGAGTAACCGCTGATACCACATCACCTTGCATCTCTTTGTTGATCCACTGCTACTCAGATCTCATAACAACCAATATCAACTGCCACGTGTACGATCAGGATCGAAGACTTGAATGGTCTCCCCATATTACCCTTACTTTGCCACACGTCGAATTGTAACTGGCTTGTACAAAATATGCAGCCAACAAAATTCCTCCTTCATATTTTTCAAGGGAGGTGAAGTAGGATTTGTTACCAAACATGTGACGGGAGCAACCACTATCAAGATACCACATGTGTGAGTCACGTGCTTTTAGGTCTGTGTGAACAACTAAATAAGTCAAATCATCTTTTCTCAGCCAAATTTTTTGGTCTTGGTCAATGTCTTGGCGTTGTGAACACCCTCATGAATCTTAGTATTCCGCCTAGACATGTAAGGTTGTCTCCTAACCCAAAAAGTATTTGAATTTCTACCATTTTGAGACACCTTACCAAAACAATTCATAGCAATAAGGACGAATGTGGCCATACCTACCACAGTGATGACAAATAAAAATAGGTTTTACCTCCCTTTTGTTGATCTTACCCCCTTTAGGTAGATGAAGAGAGGGATCGCCCTGGTCTATCTTCAGCTTTCCCTTTGCTTGAGTCTTCAGGTCATGTGAAGTAGAGGCATGTCCCTTGTGAGCTGTCGCACCATAGCCTAGCCCACTTTTGTCACACCCCATTTGTTGAGACCTGAGGATGTCTTCTAAAGATTTGGAACCTTTGTTCCACATGGCAATAGTGGCTCTAGCAATATAGAGTTCTTTATCTTTCTGACAGACTATCTCTTCCAATGTAGCTTGTGACATCTCAAGGCTTTCAAGCTTCTCTTCATATGTGGAATACACTTTCAGAAGTTCATTCCTTTCAGTTTCACATGATAAAAGTTTTCCACATAAGTCTTGCTTGTCACTTGAGATCTTGATGATATTCTGCTTTGCTGCTACAAGTTCTCCTTTTAGCTTAACATTCTCACTTTTACATGCTTTGAGTTTGAGAGAGAGTTTGTCATTGATTTTGGACAAATTTAGAGATTCCTCCTAAAGCTTTTCGTAAGCTTGTTGCAGTTCATCACCATTAATCTCATCATTGTCTTCTGATGTTTTATCATCCTTTTTTTGCTCTTCATTCTCCTTGACCTCATCCAATCTAGCAACTAAGGTAGGAAAGTTGCTGGATGGTGGTGAAGGTGAATCTCCTCTTTCATGAAATTGGCTCAGAATTTCCCATGCATCTTTAGCCTTTGTGCAGTGAGCAACACGTTACTTTTCTTCATCAGAAATTGCTCCACGAATAGTAATCAGGGCTCTCTGATTGCTTGGATTGTCAGCACTTTCTATATCTTCTTCAATGGCATGCTAGCCTTCTGGATCAAAAGCTCTCAGAAAAGCCCTCATTCTGATCTTCCAATACAGGTAGTTATTCCCATCAAAGGTGGGAGCATGATGCAGGTTCTGACCACGAGCTAACTCCGCTGGCTTTGGAAGAGGTTGAGTGAAAGTGGACCAAAATGCCATGAAAGCACGATCCCTGTCTTCTTCGGATTCGGATTCAGATTCAGATTCTTCAGGTTCTTGCTCTGACCCGCTTTCATCATCCCAACTCACAGTGTAGACTTTCTTTTGATTCTTTTTCGAAGGGTATTCAAGGGTAATATGACCAAACCCTTGACATTCACAGCACTTGACCCCTTGCCCGTTTACAATCTTCTTTTCAGTTTTTGGAGCAAGTTTTGGTGGAAAAGTTTTGGGTTTTTCATTACTCTTGTCTTTTGAAATAGGGTCTCTGAAATTAGGCTTCTTTTTCTTCAAATTTTTTTTTAAACTGCTTAGTAAACATAGCCGTCATCTCAGACTCTAAATCAAATTCAGTCTTCGAAGTTTTTGCAGTCTCATGAGCACTAGTGAAAGCCACACTATCTTTTTGTTTTTTCTTTAAAATCTGGTAGGCTTCATAAGTCTGCAAGTTTCCAACCAGCTGATCAAGCTTGAGGGTATCAACATTCTGAGCCTCCTCAATGGTTGTCACTTTTGATTGGAACCTCTCGGGTAGAGACCTCAAAATTTTCCCAACAACTTTAACTTCAGGGATTTTTTCACCGAGTGTGAAACAGGAATTCACGATATCACTAAGTTTTGCATAGAAATCATCAAACGTCTCATCTTCGCGCATAAAAAGGGTTTCAAAGGCGGAGGTGAGACGTTGAAGTTTTGACCTTTTGACAGAAGTAGTACCTTCGTGAATCGTTTCAAGAATGTGCCAAGCCTCTTTTGCTACCTCACACGTGCAGATACGACGAAACTCTTCAGGTGTGACGGAGCAAAACAGGGAATTGAGAGCCTTACTGTTCCAACTTGAATTTTGGTAATCAGTTGTGTCCCATTTATCAAGGGGTTTAGGAATATCAACACCATCAATGGTGACAATAGGTTCACTCCACCCATAGATCACGCAGTGCCAAACTTTCTCATTGATGGATTTTAAAAACGCTCTCATACGAGCTTTCCAATAAGAATAGTTTGTACCATCGAGTAAAGGAGGTCTATGGGTCGAGTTATCTTCACGAATAGAATCCATATCACGAGTCACACAAAATCACACTCCTATAGTTTTGATAAAAACAAAGAGTGACCTGCTCTGATACCAATTGAAAATCCTAAGTGATTCGTGATTAGATCATAATTTAAAATATTCCAATTCCCAAATATTTAAAACACTCAATCTAAATCATCAAGCACTTACGAAAGTGATTTAGATTGTTGTTTTATGAATAAACAATAAATCGACATAAACGATTTTTACGTGGAAAAACCACAATTAAAGAACCTTCAATTGTAATCAAAAACCACGGGTGAAATTCCACTAATCAATCCACTACTGAAGAAAGAAAGATTACAAAGATAATACACAAATTACCCAACTCAGTCAATTTGCCTTCAAATCTTCTGTAACTTTTTCACCAAGCATTCGTCTCGGAACTAATCCACCTGAAGTTGAATCCACAACTTCACTCGTCGAATTAACACTCTTGAATGTGTATTCGATCAACCTCCTTGATGTATGCTTCTCAATTCATGAGTTTAATACTCATTCAATTTTATCAAGGAAAACTCACGAAAAACTCTCCAGAAGAAAACCTTAGAAAACCTCAAAGTATATCTGAAAGAGTAATCCTAGTCTTTGGAGAAAACCAACTACTTATAGAAATCCCGAATTCTGAAGCTCACTCGAGCGAAACTTCTCTCGCTCGAGCGAGAACCTTATCTCGCGTGATTTCCATAAGTGCCTTCGCTCGAGCCACGAAACCTTCGCTCGAGCGAGAAATGAACTTTTTTAGGTTTTATGCAGACGCAGTTCTTCGCTCGAGCCACCAATGCTTTGCCCGAGCGCACATACACCTCTTTCAGGTTTTAAGCCAGACGCAGTCCTTCGCTCGAGCAAGGACTTCATCGCTTGAGCAAGCAACACAAAACAGCACAGAAAATTACAACTCAACCACACAAGCTTGTTCGCGGGTTTGACAAGACTTAGGGACCTAACATACCCCTCATGAGTCAAAATGTGCTACATGAGTGAAGTTGTAAATATTTTAAATTAATGGGAGTAGCTTGGTCATTTTATTGTGATTTGACATCATAAACAATTATTAATCAAAAAAGCTAAAAAGTAACTTTTTACCAACTTCTCAAATCATTTGTCTAAAAAAGCCAAAAGTTTGATTAAAAGCTAAAAAATTACTTTTTACCATCTTCCCAAAATAGGATATATGTTCCCATTTCGTCTATTCTCCTATTCCATACATTCTTCCCAACACCTGTTGTATCGGTCCCATACCTATAATACTGATCTCCATTTGGCATAAACCATTAGAACATTAAAATTTTATTTGATATTTACTTGTTATTAGTGATTGTGTAGCGCGCGAATATATGCCCATTATAAAGTGTCTAATTCAAAATAAGTTAGTGAGGAAATCATACATGTTTTTCGATCATTTGTTTTATTTATTTTTGCAAAAATAAAAAAATAAAAAACAAGTTACGTGAAGTTAAAGAATAAATATAAGAGTTGAATGAGTCATTCTACAATAATATGTATGTTCTTCTAAGGAGGCAAAATATATGTATTTAAATATCTATTGAAACATGTTTAATTTTTGTGTTAAAAAAAAGGTAAATTAGCAGTAGGTTATAATAGTTGGACTTAATTCTCATTAAGTCCTATTGAAAATAAGTCCTAGTAAAACCGTCGCTAAAAATAATTTTTTTGTGACGATTTTCTATATATGTCGCTAAAAATTGATAATTAATGACTTTTTTGTCACGGTTTTTATAAATTGTCGCTAAAACTTGCAATTAGTGACGTTTTTCTGTGACGAAATTTTCAAACTGTCACTGAAAGTTATAAATTAGTGATCTTTTTTGTGACAATTTTTTAAACTGTTGCTAAAATTTATAATTAGTGACATTTTTTGTGACAATTTTCAAACTGTCGTTGAAAACTAACAATTAGTGACGTTTTTAATAGTGTTTAATAAAAAATGTCATTAATTATTATAAAACCTATTAGATAATAACTCCCCTTATTAGGATCTACACGTAAATTCCCCTTTAAAAAAATCATATTTATAAGGCATTTTAAACATTCAAAATTTACAAGTAAAAGCTATTTTGGCCACAACTCAATAAAAAAATATATATATTTGCATGTTTATTTTTTAAATTCAAGGTATTATAGGTTATTAAAAAAATCCATTCATTTTCAACTCTATCTAAAATCTTAAGTTAAACTTCACTTTTTTTTAACGTTCTTAAAAAACATCTAATGTTTGGGAGACCATTGCATGCACATTTAAAATGGTAAATATGTATTTCCTTCACTCTCATAAAATTTTGGTAATGTTTACCATAAAATATCATAATTGTTCTTATCATAAAATATCATAATTTTTCTCAGTACAAAATGTAATAATAAAAACCAGAAAGTATTATAATTTTGCTATTCGCAACTTTAAAGTGCACACCATAAAGTCATTATTTATAAGTTTACTATAAAGTAGCATAACAAATCATAAATATTTTATATTTTTTACCATATAAAATTGTAAATTTTTTTATGATATAAACTTTTTTGATGGTGCATGTTCTCAATGCCCACCTACTATTTTATTCATATACCATAATAAAAATTTAAAATTGCTATGATATTGGTTATATTTGGTGTAGTTTATCGAATCATCTTATAGTTGATTCTTCTTCTTCTTTTGGTAATTTGAAATTTATATGAGAGTATTTGATCTAACTTGCATTTACAACTTCTAACATAGAAATAACTTTAAAAAGGGAGGAATATTTTTACCTTGAGAAAAGCTACACTAAAAAAGTCTATTATCTGTGTGAGTGATTTTCCGATCACACTACCCAACTTAGTATTCAGCTGGAGAACACTGGCAGAATAGATGACACATGGCTGACCTGTAACAGAAAGAGAAGATTCCGGCAGTGGTTCGTCCACCCGGGGGCACTCCGACGATCAAGTCAGTATATCTCTCAAAGATAATCAATAGTGCAAATCTCACTGTTCAGAATATAAATTGCGTACCTTAGACCCACGGGGGTGCCTCTCTTTTATAGCTAACTCAATCCTTGTCCCAACAGGAGCCTAGCTCTAATGGGCTTAGGATTACTATCAATCTTGGATTCCCAGTAGGATTGGGATAAACTCCCTAAGAGTCTTATTCTTTCCCAACTGTAGTCTTCTCATTTTCTAGGACTCTTGTGCCTTATCCGCTTATCTCGGATTCTGATATCTTCGGAGGTAATCTCGGCCTCGCCGAGATAACCTCGGCGTCATGACCAGGACACGTGGCACGTCAACGTCACCTTAGCCATGTGTTGGTACTCAGAAAATATATCCCCACAACTGCCCCCTAGGTTCTATTACCTCGGCATTCTGAGGTGATGGAACCTATATCATTCCTTTCTTCCAGTACGTCGGCTTACAGTATCTCAGCCGAGATCATTATGTTGGCCGACATGTCTTCGTTAAAGAATAAGAATTTTAAGAACCCTTTCACGCGTATGAGCTGTCATACAATAATTCAACCATTTACGACACGCGTCTTTCCTATATTAGATCGTACCTGCGACGTGCCTAAAAATCGTCTCCCGCCTGCGTGCGCCGTCTGACAAAACCGTCCTCCTAGGCGCATTGATGGCCTTTTTGCCGCCGTTTCCAATTTTTAACAAAATTTGTTTCCGTTTTTTGCCCTTTCACTTTTCATTGTCTCTGTTGCTCTCTCTCTCTTTAGCTTTTCTCTCCAAATCCTCCATTGTTCAAACTCTCCTTGCTCTACAACTCGTTCCATTCATCCCTTCCGGCAGATTTTCCATTGTTCTGTTGCCTTTACGACCGTCACCTGATCTCGGCGATCCTCACACCGGCTTCCTTTCTCTGGTAAGTCACCATTCCTCCTGGTTTTCAATTCTTGTTGTGTTTCATGAAATTCTGTTTTATCATTTAGTCGCCATTGCTGTTTTACTCGAATATTTGATTTACGAATCATATATCTGAACATGTTTATTTTATAATTTTGCTCTTTGTCCATGTCTTGAACACTCGCACTGTTCACATGCCTGTTGCTTTCTACTACTGTTCTTGGCCTGATACATTTGTGCAATCTTTTTGTCTTGATTTCTTGATGTCTTCATCACCATTCTTGTTTCTGAAACGGATCCCTGTTTTTCTGTTTTCCATATTCGTTCCTTCAATCTTCATCTCCATAGACTTAGGTTTGGGATTTGTTTGTAGAACCCATAATTTAGGAAAAAACTGAAACCTGCATTTACCTAAGTGTTTGTCGAGGTCCCAATAACCCTTTCAAAACATCTTCTGAAATCTAACCCCTTCGATTAAGCTGATATCATGGGTATGTGGAAACATAGGGTAGACACCCCATCCAAACTAAAATTCTTTAGACAAGAGTTTGAAATCCCAGCCGACGTCCATTTGAGGTTGGCTGGAGATGATGACTTCATCATGCCTACTGATGACTCCATGCCTTTCCCTGTGGTAGCCTTCATTGAGTGTGGACTTCGGCTCCCACTCAACACCCTTTTCCGTGAAATACTTCATTATTACAAGTTGAACCCAATGCAACTTTCCATCAATTCCTATCGAACTATCAATGGTATCATAGCCTTAGCCAAACAAGAAAACGCTAGGATCACGTTAGCCGACATCCAATATTGCTACACTATGTGTGGCCTTAAAAAAGACACTGGCTACGTTTACTACCTCAAGCCGAGGTCTACTGAATACAAAATCATTGCCGACCTCCCTGACTCCAATAAGGGAGCTGGGGATGATTATTTCATTACTTCGGGGAACTGGGAGTTCGCTCCAGATGAAGACCTCCATCTCTTCCCTTTCCTTCGATCAATCTTTGTAAAGGGCAATGGTAAGAGCCCTGCATTCATACCTACTTGTTTTTCAAAGTCTTTCATACTTTATCTATTTCTTAATGTCTATTTTTCTTGCAGCTGTTCCTAAGCCACCAAAAAAACTTTCGCCAATCCTTCATTCTCAGCAAGGATTTGAAGAAACTTTTGGACTTGCTAGTCCATAAACGGAAGGCGTCTCTGCTTCTCAATTTTATTCCAACATACAAGTCAGCTCTGCCCGATGTCCCTAGGAGGAAGAAAAAAAGCCTTTCTCCACCCTCTGCCACAACTCCACAAACCGCGTCCACATCTCGGACAGACCAAGGGTCAACCTCTGATCCAGCTGAGCAACCGTCAACCTCAGCTCCATACTTGATTCCAATATCCCAACGCCGCCGTCAACGCTGAACAATTTCTTCTACCGAGATGGTTCGCCCAAAACCAGTTGCCAAAGATCTCCTAGCTAGCATTCCAACTGATGTTGACACTCAGTCAACACAAACCCAGCCTCCTTCAAAGCCAAAACGAATCAAAAAGGTTCAGCCAAAGGCAAAGGTGCCTCAGATCGATTCTGAGGATACCTTGCCAATTTTCAAACTGGCTCCAAGTGAGAAAACTGTCTCTATCCCTACGAAGAGGTCCGCTGAAACACTTCCATCCGAATCTACCAAATCCAAAAGGCCGAGGTCATCTTCTGCAACGACCTCGGGGTCTAAAAAGCCTGATGCCCCCTGGGCCCCCGAAATCACCTTGGAAGATAAGCCAATCATGGCCAATGATAGCGCTGAGGACATCAACGTTGGCGTAGCCCTCAGTACTGCTCTGCTTCTCCTCGGCAATCTTGACCGAAACGCCAGGTTGAGCGAGTATGAAAATTACGCTCTGATGCTTCAACGTTCTGTTCAAGTTAGTGTCCTTATCTGGCAATTTTTCTCTTTCCTGTACTTTAGAAGATTTTGCAATAATTTTTGTCTTGTGTTTTTTTTCAAGCCATCCAGCATGCCCATTCTTTCTCTGTTCAATCTTTTGAAAATCGAGAGAAGTTGGCCGAGATGAAGTGGGAGTTCTCTACTCTTCAAAAAGCCAACAAAAGCCTTCAATTAAAAATGAAGAAGTTAGAGGACCAGGCTGAAGCTGCCATAAAGGCTCAGACCGATGCCGAAGAGAAGTTTGATTCTGCTGAGGCCATTAGGAAGGTTGTTGAGTCCCAAAAAAGAGAGGCCGAGGAGAAGATGGTCCAGGCCTAAAAAGAGCTGTAGGAGGCCTTGGCTACCAAGGAGACTGAAATCAAGGATGCTAACGAGAAGGCGTATGCTTAGGGCATGGCCGATGTCACGGAGGCCTATGAAAAGCAAGTGAAGGAGGCATGCAACAAGGGTTTCACCCTTGGTTGGATGTCCCTTCTAAAAAAGCTTAATGCCCCTGAGGACTCGCCTTTGAGAAATGCCGACGCCATTCCTCTTCCGTTCCCTCCAACTCCAACTCCAGCTCAATCTGATGATGGCTCCGACTCTGAGGAGGAGACCTTGGTGAGAAAGCCAAAGGATGCTGATGGGGCCAAGTCCCCTTTTCAAAATGAGCAAGTCCTAGACTTGACTCAAGATGAAGAGGGTGACGAGGTTCTCAAAGATCCTGCTCCTAAGAAGACATCAGCCGACGTCACTTTTGCCGACAAGAGCCTTGACGAAACCCTTGCCCAAATTGATGCCGAGCTCGCGGAGGAAAAGGCTGCCAAGGCGTCCTCTCAACAATCGTCTGAACTTCAAACTCAACCAACTCCTACTGCTGAGGAGCCTTAGCCTTATGTTTTTCCCTTCTTTTTCTGTACTTTGTTTTTCTTTTTTGAAGTACTGTAAACTTCTTCACATTGCCGATGTGTTTTTAATACAACAACTCTTTTGCTTTTGAATACTTGCATGCTTGCTTTGTATGCCTCCATACTTGGAATATTTTTGCATATCTTTAATATATACTTCAATCCTCGTGCATTCTTCTCGGGGTGACACACCTCGGTTATACAAACTGATGTTTTACCTCGGCAAGTACCCAAGTACTTTTCTTGGCATAACCTTGGTTTCATCTTGTAAATTTTTTCATAAAATTTCAACAAGTGTTTAACATTGGCTTAACTTTAACTTGTAAATTGTCCACAAATTTCAACAAGTGTTTAAGCAATGATTTTGGTTTAACTTCAACTTGTAAATTGTCTACAAATTTCAACAAGTGTTAAACAATGATTTCGGTTTAACTTCAACTTGTAAATTGTCCACAAATTTAACAAATTTCAACAAGTGTTAAACAATGATGTCGGTTTAACTTCAACTTGTAAATTATCCACAAATTTCAACAAGTGTTAAACAATGATTTCAGTTTAACTTCAACTTGTAAATTGTCCACAAATTTCAACAAGTGTTAAACAATGATTTCAGTTTAACTTCAACTTGTAAATTGTCCACAAATTTCAACAAGTGTTAAACAATGATGTCGGTTTAACTTCAATTTGTAAATTGTCCACAAATTTCAACAAGTCTTAAACAATGATTTCGGTTTAACTTCAACTTGTAAATTGTCCACAAATTTCAACAAGTGTTAAACAATGATTTCGCCTCTCTCTGCCCCTTCATGTGAACCTAAGTTTTACTTGGGTTCTCATTATACATGTATTCTAGAGACAATGTCAAATATATTGAAAAGAAAACCAAGCTAAATCTTTATTTATTTATTTCGGCAAATGACAAAAGAACAAAGGAATTCTAATGATAGAAAAATTTAAAATTATAAGTGTTCCAAGGCCTTGGCAACTCTTTGCCCTCACTATCTTCAAGCCGATAAGCCCCATTACCCAGTACCGAGATTATTCTGTAGGGTCCTTCCCAATTTGGGCCAAGCTTCCCTTCTCTGGGATCCTTTTTGTTGCCGACGACTTTTCTCAAGACCAGGTCGCCGACTTGGAACTCCATTGGGTTAACCCTCTTGTTATAAGCTCTGGCAAGCTGCTGCTGGTACGCTGCAAGCTGAATCGCAGCTTTCTCCCTTCGTTCTTCTAGAAGATCCAGATCTCGGGCTAAGAGTACATCATTAGTTCTGTTTTCTACTCCCTGGGTTCTGATTCCTGTGATGCCGACCGCCAGCGGAATAACTGTTTCTGTGCCATAAGCCATGGCAAAGGAGGATTCCCCTGTTGATCTTCTCGGCGTAGTTTGATATGCCTAGAGTATATTGGGCAATTCGTCTACCCACTTTCCTTTCGCTGCCTGCAGCCTCTTCTTTATCCCATCCAGAATTACTTTGTTGGATACTTCTGCTTGTCCATTGCTTTGTGGAAAGCTTGGGGTTGAAAAGTAGTTCTTGATCTTGAACTTTGCACAGAAGTTCTTGATTAGTTTACTGTCAAATTGAGTTCCATTGTCTGCAACAATTGCTCTTGGAATCCTAAACCTGGTGATAATGTTCTTCCAAATCAAGTTCTTTACATCCACATCTCGGATCTTGGCAAGAGGTTCAGCTTCTATCCATTTAGTGAAGTAATTTGTTGCTACCAGCAAGTACTTCCTTTGTCCAGTTACTTGGGGCAGTTGCCCGACGAGATCCATGCCCCATTGGGTAAATGGCTAAGGACTGGATACAGGGTTCAAGTTTGCTGCTGGCTGGTGTATCAGAGGTGCAAACCTTTGGCATTGTTCACACTTCTTTACATAGGCTTCTGCATCTTTCTGCATGTAAGGCCACTAATACCCTTGGGTGATGGCCCTATGAGCGAGTGATCTGCCTCCAGCATGGCTTCCACAAATTCCTTCATATATTTCATATAAAAAATCTTTGACTTGTAAAGGGTGTACGCACCTTAAAAGGGGTCCAGTGAAGGATCTTCTGCAGAGATGCCCCTCTGCTATCAGACTGAATCTTGCCGACTTCAATCTGATCTTGTGTGCCTCTTTGTGAAAATCTGGCAGCTTCTCTTTTTTTAGGAATGCAACAATTACATCCATCTAGCTTGGTCTCATGTCCACGCATATTGCTTCATGCTCTGTGGATAGTGGCTTGACGTTCGGGCCCGACAAATAGTCGATCATTATTGTCCTTGCTTTTCCAGGTTGTATTGTACTAGCTAGGTAGGCCAACGCATCAGCGTGGCTGTTATCATCTCGGCTAACCTGAAGTAGTCGGCAGTTCTAAAACAAGACTGCCAGCCTGATGACCTCATTTGCGTAGGCCGACATCCGTTCATCTCGGGCAGCAAACTCGCCCGTTGTCTGGTTGACAATGAGCTGGGAGTCGCAGAAGACTATTACCTCGTCTGCCTCTGCTGCTACTGCTAGCTTCAGTCCTGCAATCAATGCTTCATACTCTGCTTCGTTGTTTGAGGCTTTGAACCCCAAACGAATGGACTGTTCCACTATCTGTCCATCTGGAGATAGCACTACTCCTACCCCCGCTCCCTGTTGGTTTGAACTCCCATCAACGAACATTCGAAAGGAGTCACCGATGTAAATGCTGCAGGGTCTGAGTTTTTCCTCTTTTCTTTATTCTTTCACATTTGGCTGAGCTTCTCCTTGCTTGTTTGGACATCGTTCACCCTGGCTCAACGGAGCCCGATGTTCGATGGATTCTGGCGTAAACTCGGCCACGAAGTCGGCCAGAACCTGGCCTTTGATTGCTATCCTTGGTCTGTACTCTAGGTCATACTGGCCTAGGGTGACTGCCTACTTGGCTATTCTTCTTGTCAGGTCTCCTTATTGCAGTAAGGACTTCAAGGGGTGTTCTGTTAGCACCACAATTTTATGAGCTTGGAAGTAATGGTTTAACTTCTTTGAAGCCATTACCAAAGCCAGTGCCAATTTTTCTAAGGGTAGATACCTCGTTTCTGCATCGGCCAGGGTTTTGCTTACATAGTAAACAGCCCTTTATTCCCCTTTGCCTTCTCGGACTACTACTGCGCTTATCGTATGCTCTGAAACGGCTAAGTATAAAAATAGCTCCTCTCTAGGTTCTGGATTTGAAAGGACTAGAGCTGTGGTCAGATACTTTTTTAGGTCGGCCAAGGCGGTCTCGCATTCTTCAGTCCACAGGAAGTCTGTGGCTTTCTTCACTAAGTTGAAGAAAGGTTTGCACTTGTTTGAGCTTCTGGTGATGAATCTATTCAGGGCTTTGGCCCTTCCAGTTAGCATCTGCACTTGTTTTGCCGACGTCGGGCTCTTCAACTCTAAGATGGCCTTGATCTGATCTGGGCTGGCCTCGATGCCCCTTCTGGTCACCAGGTGTCCTAGAAACTTACCAGATCTAACTCCAAATGCACACTTCGATGCATTGAGTCGGAGCCGATATGTTTTAAGGATTTCGAAGACTGCTTTTAGATCGGCGAGATAACCCTCAGGCTCCTTGGTCTTAACGACCATGTCGTCGATGTAGACTTCTACTGTTCGGCCAATCAGGTGTTTGAACATTTTGGTGACTAGCCTTTGGTAAGTTACTCCTACATTTTTTGACCCGAAAGGCATTACTCTATAACAGTACAGGCCTTTTGGGGTGATGAACGCGGTCTTCTCTTCGTCTGGGGGGTACATGGCTATCTGGTGGTACCCTTTGTAGGCATCTAGGAAGCTCATTCTTCCATGCCCTGAAGTGGCATCTACTAGCTAGTCAATCTTGGGTAGAGGAAAGCTGTCATTGGGACAGGCTTTGTTGAGGCTGGTAAAGTCTACGCAGACCCTCCATTTACCGTTCTTCTTCTTTACCACACTGTATTGGATAGCCATGTCGGGTAGTGAATTTCTTTAATGGCCCTGGCCTCCAGAAGTCTGTCTACTTATTCCTCTACTGCTTCGACGTGCATCAACGTCGGTCTTCTGGCTCGTTGAATTACAGGTTTGGCCGACCTGTCAACATTCAGTTTGTGGCAAGTGACCTCGGGGTCAATGCCAAGCATTTTGTAAGGTGTCCAAGCCAACACCTCAATATTTGCTCTCAATAAAGCTTCCAACTCTTTTTCCTCTTCTTCGGCTAAGCCCGAGCCGAGAAGAAAGAAGGGTTCTTCATCCCCATCCTGGACGAGGATTTTCTTCAGTGCCTCTTCGCTCTTCTCGGCTGGCTCCTTACCGACGTCTTCTAGGACTGCCACGTCCTCATCTTCAATTTCTGCCTTTTCTGGCTCTCGTATGCTGCAGGTAGATTTCATTGCTGCCATGGAGTAATTCTTCGCCTGCAGCTGATCGCCTCTGACTTCCTCTATCCCATGTTCTGTTGGGAATCGCAATAGTTGATGCAATGTTGAGGAATTGCCCCCATTGCATGCAACCATGGCCTTCCCAAGATGATGTTGTAAGGGGAGGGTGTGTCGATTACGGTGAACTCTGTTGTTACCTTCCTGGTGCCCATCTGTACCTCTAAGCTGGTTGTTCCCAGTGGCCATGTCGGCGTTCCATTGAACCGGACCATTGGGCTATTAGATTGCTCCATATCGTCTGGGTGAAGGCCGAGCTCCTTGTAACATCGAACGTACATGATGTCGCAAGAGCTGCCTTGGTCAATCAGGATGCGTTTTACTTGGCACTCCCCAACTTGGAGGGATACTACCAAGGCATCATTATGCGAATGCTGTACCATTTCAAGGTCAGCTTCTGAAAAGGACACTACTGGTCCTTGGCGCTCCTCTGCCCGATGTCTCTTTTTCCTGACTTGATAGACATGTTGCAGGTGCTTCACCTTCTAGGTTTCCCCCATAATTTCATTCTTGTTGACCTTCGAGTGAATCACATTGACTACCTGAGGTCCTCCTGCCTAAGGTTGTGGTGCTGGGGGAGGCGGAGCTGCTACCGCCTGAGGCAATCTTGCCTGTTCTTCCCTTGTCCTAGCCTCATCGATGAGGTCTCTCAGATGGCCTTGCCTCACCAGTTCTTTCAAGTGTGTTTTCAGGGCTCTACAACCCTGAGTCGTGTGCCCATCTTCGTTGTGGTAAGCATAATGTCTGCTAACTTTCCTTCCCATAAACTCTCTTGGTGCCTTCGCTGGTGTTCTAAAATAGGGTTGGTTCCGAATCCGTTCCAGGACTTTAGGAATCGGGATTCGGAACACAGTCGTTACTGTTTGTGTGGCCCTCAGTTCTGCTTCTTGTTTGCTTGATCCATTGTTACCTCGGCCTCGTTTCGACGAGCCGTTTCCTTTCTCTTACTTTATCTCCTTAGTCCCCGACATGTCTTCTTCGGCTCAGGCATACTTCTCGATTCTCGCCATGAGCTCTTCCATACTTTTTGGCAGTGTCTTTGCCAAAGACTTTCGTAGTGGACAGTTGTCTTTCAGGCCGTTCTTGAAAGATACGACCACCACCTCTTGATTACATTCGGGTATTCGATTGAACACCTCATAGTATCTTTTTGCATAGGCTCTAAGGCCTTCATCCTTGCTGATCTTCAAGGCCATCAATGCATCCACCCTTAATGGCTGCAGCTTGTTTGTCACGAACCTGGCCATGAACATTTCGGCCAGGCCTTCCCAAGTCTTTACGCTTCCCTTTGGTAATTTGTGGAACCAATCTGATGTAATCTCTCCGAAAGATGAGGGGAACACTTTGCAAAGCAACGACTCGTTCCCACTATACAATGCCATTGAGTTCAAATATAGTCCAACGTAGAAGTTGGGGTCTGACTTACCATCGTATATTTGAAATCTCGGCATACTGAATCTCTTCGGTGCCTCAAACCTGTCCAATTCCACGGAGAATGGTGTCCTCGGCTTATCTGGGGAGGTTACCTCGGCGTCGGCATTCTGTTGCTTCCTCTTGAAGTAATCTCTTAAGTCCTCGTTCGTCCGCCCAGGAGCTCGGCTATCTCATGCTTTCAGTCTTTTTGGTGCACTACTTTCAGCTTCGTGGTGAGCCCTTTTCGACCCTTCTCCATGAGTTGTATCGAAGCACAGTGCCTGCCCCTGAACATGCCGATGTCCTTTGGGGTCTGCCTCCTTTGTGTGATGCGTCCTCCGTGATTCTTCTCTTCTTGACTCTCTTCGTCCGACTTTCCTAGAAGGTCGGTGAGAGTATCTTTCGCTCCTGTTGTGCTGAGGGGCTACGGGGATTGTTTTCTACCCTCCTTTCTAGGTATTGATCGCTGGAATCAACGTGTCATGCAGTGGGAACGGTGGCTGCATGACGTTATTTTGCATCATGAAATTGACGACCGACTGCAGGTCTACCAATTTGTTTGCCATCTCTTTTACCTCTTCGTCCCTCCGCAGGCACCCATCATTCCAAACCTGGAGGTCATCCTCGTTGTAGTATCCACTTCGATCTGGTTTCTTTGGTGCGTCGCCAGTCTGGCCGACGTCTTTCACTCCGTGATTCTGGTCACGAGTTTCTACGTTGCATTCGTCTCCTGTGATATCAAGGTCAACAGGTCTCTTACTCCCAGCAGGAGTGTCGTCCCCAATCTTTTCCTTCTGTCCGTTACCGGCCATCTATTCTCCTTTCTTTCCCACAAACAGTGCCAAATTGTATGAGTGATTTTCCGATCACACTGCCCAACTTAGTATTCAGCTGGAGAACACTGGCAGAATAGATGACACCTGGCTGACCTGTAACAGAAAGAGAAGATTCCGGCGGTGGTTCGTCCACCCGGGGGCACTCCGATGATCAAGTCAGTATATCTCTCAAAGATAATCAATAGTGTAAATCTCACTATTCAGAATATAAATTGCGTACCTTAGACCCGCGGGGGTGCCTCTCTTTTACAGTTAACTCAATCCTTGTCCCAACAGGAGCCTAGCTCTAATGGACTTAGGATTACTATCAATCTTGGACTCCCAGTACGATTGGGATAAACTCCATAAGAGTCTTATCCTTTCCCAACTGTAGTCTTCCCCTTTTCTAGGACTCTTGTGCCTTATCCGCTTATCTCGAATTCCGATATCTTCGAAGGTAACCTTGGCCTTGCCAAGATAACCTCGGCGTCATGACCAGGACACGTGGCACCTCGACTGACACGTCGTCGTCACCTTAGCCATTTGTTGGTACTCAGAAAATATATTCCCACATTATCCAACCATTATCGTCATAATTTATCCAAATTATTATTAAAGATATATATATATATATATTATATATATTTACTTGGGAACTATTATTAAAGATAAACAATTGATTTTGTGAAATCTAAGGGTCAAAAACGTTAAATCTACCTATCTACTTGCAATAAGATTTTCATAATCTTATAATTCAAAAAATCATCACAAATATATTTGTTTGTTTTATCTCATACTTTAGCTAAAAAGCCAACAAGTTACTAAAATCGCAAGTGATATACATTTCTATTGCTATAAATATAAAAACATTTTGAAATTTTAAAATACTTAATATTACAAGTGTTTTAATCTCATTGGGTCAAATATTTAACTATAAATTTTAGAAAAAGAAATTAAACTCATGTGTTTTAAATATTTTTTTGTTCATATTATTTTTTGCATTAGAGATCATTGACTATAAATTTAAAACATTTTAAAGCAGCTATTCTAAACTTATTTCCTTATTCATTTGTAATAGGACAGTCAAAACCCCAATTAACTAATTTTGGTTATCAAATTTTAACTTAAGAACTAAAACTGTTAAATCAATTTTTCTTTACTGAATCATGGTAAACGATAATATAAGGTAAAGAACTCATGGAAAATATAAGTGTTATCTAAATCGAGAAAAGAAAAAAATATAAATAATTATTGCAAAGAAAAAAATATAACTTCACAAAAAAAAATAATATATCACAAAAAAGTTGTAACCTTTTTTAATAATAACGTGGTGTATACCATAATGTTTTTCAAAACAAACCTTTGTAATAATAAAACAAGGTAAAATAATTAAATTAATACATGACTATAAAGTTGTGTTTATACCATTTTCAAACATCTTCTCAATTTTATAATTTATAATACCGCCTAAGTGTTATTCAAAAGTAGAAAAAAACCAGTAGTTATTGCATTAAAATTTCAAACATCTTCAAGATTTATAATTCAAACACTGTCTAAATATTATTCAAACCTAGAAAAATAGAAAAAATAGTTATTGCATTAAAAAAATAAATGATAAATTATACTCATATATTTTGAGATTTGAAAAAAAAATATAATGGAAAAATAACACCACGATTTCTTTTTATGATTTTGTAATAGTTTTACACTTTTGACATTTTATTATTATACTAACATTTTGTCAATATGGTTAAAGCAACCTAAAAAATAATGATAATGATGAATATATATTGAAATAAACGAATATAAATATATATGTTTTAATAGAAAATATATGATAACATAATTTTTTTATTTATATAACTAACAAATTATTGATGATGAATAATGAAAAATAGTCTAAATATTACGTAAGTTAAAACTTTGAAAAAAATCAGTATAATTATTTAAAAAATATATATAGTTAATTGTATATTTTTTAAGCATCAAGAAATGTGAATATAATTTATTAAAAATAAATAAATATAATGTAATAAAATGGTTTCTGAGTAATTTTGATAACTGAAATATAAGACAACGCGTATGAGATGACATGTGAGCAGGGGCGGAGGTGACATGTGAGCAGGGGCGGAGGGAGCTTGGGCTCAGGGGTTTACGTGCCCCCTGACTTTTGCAATTATTATTTTTTTTTTAGTGTGTCCTATTTAGGGGTGAGCAGCGGATATATCGATCCGTCAAAACTGACCGAATCGAACCAATCCGCCGCATTTTGGACGGATGCGTGATGACGAGCGGACGGTTGGGGATTGATTTTCTCCAATCCGCCAATTTAGCGGACGGATGGCGGATTTGAGATTCCTTTGGCCGTAACCGAACCGTCAAACCGCGAGCACCCATAATAATTTATAAAATTTTATGTTTTCAATTTGTTCAAATATTTTGTTTGTGTTTTCAATTGAAAAAAAGTTTTTAACTTAAATATATTTTTTGAATTGAAAAAAAATAAACATATTATTTATATATATTTTTTGGTTTTTAAATGTAACTCTAAAAATAATAAATAGAAAATATGATATATGTTGGTTGGTTTTTGTTTTCAAAAACATATATAAATGTAACAATACAGAGACATACAATCTCTACTACTGCTCTGTTCATAGTTTTGGTGGTTTGAATTGTTATTATATTTTAAGAACCACAGATTGTAATACTTTATGTGGATGAATCATGCTGTGATTGTAATATGTGGATGAGGCATGCAGTGATTGTGATATTCTAAAGTTTCAAACTTTCTTTTTTTGGGTGAGGCATACAGTGATTGTAATATTTTTTTAAGTCATTGGGTGTCATATATATATATATATATATATATATATATTTTAGGAAGTGTATAAGTTGAATTATGTTGAAAATTTATAAAAGTTTAAATCGCCAAATCGATTCGCATCCATCCGCCAAACTGCCAATCCGCTCAATCCACATCCGCCAGATTGGCGGACGGATGCGGATTGACTTTCTCCAATTCGCCAATCTGATGGACGGATGGCGGATTGGAGGTTTCGTGGCCGTAACCAACCCGCGCCCACCCCTAGTCCTGCCTTTCACTCTCACACACACATTCAAAACCACTAACCCACTCACACACACACACACCACAAGCTAGAAGAACCCACGTTTGTTTTTTTATTTTTTTATTTTTTTTTGGGAATCTAAATCCCAATCAAATATCGATACACAATTTTTTTTTAGATGAGTGCACACAACTCCAATTACAACAAGGTTAAAACTCTAAAACCCTGTAAGTGTATAAAAAATTTTATTTTTTTTATTTATTTACAGTACTTGTGAAGTATCTTCATATTTTCTTTGTCTTCTTTGTCTCCCTTTGTTGTTATGTAATTTACCAACTCGCGATTCACCAAATTAGGATCACACAACACAAATTTGGGACCACACTATAACCTTGGTATTTTCTCTTTATTGTTTACGAGTAATTTTATTATTATTTTTTTAACTTTTAAATAAAAATTATGAGTATTAATTTATAATTATTTGTTAAGTTTTGATTTGTTATTATTTATGTTAAAATAAGAGATTTTGATATGCTAAAATTAGGAATCTTAATTTGTGGTGATTTATATTAAAATTAGGGACTTTAGTTTGTTGTTGTTTGTGCTAAAATTAGGGATTTGATTTGTGCTAAAATTAAAAATATTAATTTGTGGTGATTAATATTTAAATTAGGGATTTTGATTTGTTATAATTTGTGCTAAAATTAAAAATTTTGATTTGTTGTGATTTGTGCTAATTTAAGTTTTTTTATTTGTATTAAAATTGAAGATTTTGATTTGTGGGGGGTTTGAGATTTTAATTATGAATTTTTATTTTGATTTTTAGTTTTTTCAAACAGGCATGGAGAAATATTTCAAAAGAAAATCAAAGTGGGAATCATCTCTTTCTCAAGAAAAATATGAAAATTATTCTTCCGCAAAACAAAGTCGCATAGAAATCAACTTAGTATACCTTCCTGCAAATCCAGGACTACGGCCTTGGATTATGGACTATAATGTTATTGATTGGAGAAGAAAAAATTTGAGATTGTAATTAATGGGTGTCCCCCCTATATTAAATTCCTGGCTCCGCCACTGCATGTGAGGATTGTAATGTAAAGAGATAATAATGATAGCAACCAAAGGGGCAATGAGGTAATTTCGGCAAGGCAAAAATTTTGTCCATCGATATTTTTGCTTTATATTGGGTGATTTGAGAAATTGATTAAAAATAATTTTTTTTTTTATTTTTTAAAGATTTTTTTTTTATGTGTAAAAAATATAAAAGATGATATAATTCAAAATATGTTAAAATTAAAAGCTAACTTTTAGCTAACTTTTCAAATTGCCCCAATATAGCATAGCATGGATATAAATTATATTGATTTGAGATTTTTTGCTTTAAAATTAAAGTACCCAAAATTGCTATATATCATCCTAAATATTTTTTTTTTTTGGTATGCATAATAGTTACTTGTAACTTTAATCCTATTTCAAATGTAGAATTTCTTTAATATTTAACTATGTGCTATTTTGGCAACATGGCTATAAGCTACATCTGGCTGCAAATGCGAACGCCAGACGCTCGCGTATTTGGCCAAAACTAATTTGGGAGTGTGGTTAGAAGCAACTAAGTGAAATGACTGTACTACCCTTGTTGTTGTCTAGGGTTGTACATTGTAATAGGGCTTCCACAGATGTTCATCGCGATGTTGCTTGCCTCACTGCTCTTTTTGGTACCGCTGCAACGCTGTTGTGACTTCGCCTCGCCAAACCGACGTCTTAACCATCAGCCCTCTGTAACACCTCCGACCACACTCTTCCACGTCGGCGTCGTCGGTGTCTGCGCAGATTCAGGTATGCCTCCATCCTTAGCTGCAAAGCAGTTCGACATACGAACAAACAAACCCAGATTTCTTGCTTTTTTGTTTAATTTTAACCAAATACGACTACCTTTTGTCCATGAAATTGTGCATGTGTGGTTGAATCTTGCTTGTTTCCCTTCGATTAGTCCACCGTTGGTGTGTTTCATGTTTGGGGATTTTACTGGTCTACACAATCGGTTGGGTCCTTATTGTATCAGTCGGTTCTCCATGTCCGTATTTCCTATAGAATTGATAACAACAATGAAGGGAAAGCTTCAAAGTTTTGGTGTGTTGTTGTTCTTGATATGGCTTTGTTAGGTTGTACAAATTTACCAAATATATTTGTGCGTTAATAACTTATATTTTTATCCCCAAAAGGATTCTTTTATGTTAACTGTTGCGTAGCTTTGTTCATGTTTTCCTGTTGTCTGGACCAAAAAATTCCTATAGGCTTTCTGAAAATTGCAAGCCTCCGATACAATGAGAGCTCATCAAAGTTTCAGCCCCATAAAAAAATAAAAAAAATCAACCACAAAATAATTTGTTGACGGAATTGATTTGTTTGAATAGGATGACAACTAAAATTAAATCCGATCCCTTATCTCTTTATTCACACAATTCACAACCTATCTGAGTACAAGGTGTCAAAATTGGTACAGAGTGGAGAAGAAAACCTTACATTACAACTTCAAAATGTTACAACCATTTGCAAAGCATTCAAATGTGTACACATGTTTGTGGTTTTTTTGCCATTTGCTTTCAACATTTTTCATTGTGGGAATTGACACAGTCCAAAGCAGCAAATGGAATAGTGTAGTTACAACATATGCCACTTTGTGCAAAGACACAATTGTTTTTGTTAAGTTGCTAATACAGTTCATTGTTTAACAATCTCTCTCCCTCCCTTTAACCATTGAAGTTTTGCACATGTCAGACCCAAAATGGAGAGGATATCTATTTCATGAGCAATGTTTGACAAAGAGCTACATTATCACATCTTTATTTTACACCAATAAAGAAGGACATTTTAAAACTTGACAGTTTATAAACAAGTAATTTTGAAATTCAATAACATGTTATAGCCTTGTGCATTACACCTATATTACCTACCAGAAATAGAAAGTAATGTAGCCTAAAGCATTTGGACTTTGTTTTATTACTATTTATTTAAATGATTTGGGAATTAGATATTCACAATGCTTTTGTTATTACTCTAAAGTTGTCAGTGTGTTTTAGGAAGTATGGTTAGCCTACGGTGTTGGTTTTTCATAAGACAACTTCTTGCACCATAATAGTGTACAAACATTAAACAACTTGCTTGAAAGAAAGTTCATTCATGAAACAACTTCCATGTAAGACCAACTGTTACACTTCTTTGTTAATGACATGTACACTTCTGTTAATGCAAACAATAGAAATGGCGTCATCGATAACAACTGCCATTTTTTTATGGCCACGAAGGATGTGTGCATGTGGCTTTGGCTAATGCCTTGTAAAGATTTCGAGATCTACCAAAAACCCAAGTCGTGCATACTATGTTTGCCCATGTCTCACGGTGCGTATCACCGTTCCTTCGTGCATGTAGTAGTTAACTACATATGCCACTTTGTGTTTTGAGACGAATTCGTTCCGTCTAACAATTGCACTTGTGTTCCGGCAGCACTGTGTTTCGTGGGTTCGTTGGTGCGACGAGTTCCGTAGCGAAAATGTTGGTAATGAACACCCACCGATTGTTGTCGATGTTGGGTTATGTGCGAACGATGTTCACATAGATCAGAGCCTCCGGACCCTTAGGAAAGTCGTTGGTGTTTTGTGTGTTGTTGTCATTATCATGTTGTTACGTATGTGATGCATTTAAATATTCTGCTTACTGTACTTATCACTTCGTTGACTAGTGTATGGTAACCAAACTTTTGTGTGGCTCTAATGTGCGATGAACTTTCCAATCAATTTATGTGGACTATACTTTAGTTGTATGTTCTTATATCACGTATTTTTCTAGTCATTTTACATTCATACGTACCTATAAAATAATTGTTTGCGCTTGCTACTTTTTTGTTTAAACTATAATTGTGAAACAGTCTTGTGTGATGGCATCCACCCGCACTTCACCCCACACTCCGTCAAGAACTTGCAGTAAGGGTGTCACACCAACCCAAGAAGAACCGGTACACAAATGCACTTGGGACAATAGCAACACAAAGCTTTTTTTGTAATTGGTCATAGCAGAGATGGGGGACGATAACTGCTAGCTGTGCTCCTTGTCAATGAGTAGTTACAAGAAACTTGCGAATAAGTTCCTGGACAGAACTGGCCTGCTACATTCTACCAAACAAATGAAAAATAAATATGACAACCTAAAAAAAGATTGGATTGCTTGGAAGAAGCTACAGGATAGTAGCCAAGGCTTCATAGGGATTGGGTATGACCACAACTCAGGATTGTTCATAACTCCAGACCACTGGTGGGCAAAAATGCAAGCGGTATGTACTTCTGAATTTGTAGTAGAACAACATATTTGTGTTGCGTATATGTTAATCACCTTTGTGTTTTGATTACTTGTTACACATTTATTGGCTCAGATGAACCGCCGATGTGCAAAGTTTAAGACAAAGCCACTAGAGCACTTGGATCTTATGGAAAAGGTGTTTGTGGGTGCGACTGCAACGGGAAAACATGAGTGGACTCCAATTGAAATACGCGATGTTGATGGAACTGATGACAATACTGCAACCCCTAATAGTGGCATGGGACCTCTCAATGGTGGCATACCACTATGTGATGTACCAAATCGTGTTGGCGAGAATGTGGTGGACTGTTCGCTATTTGACACCGTAGACGGCTCAACCAATGCTAAACGTCGCAAGCGGGCAGTCCCTAGTACCGTGGCAAGTAGCATGGACAACCTTGTTGAGGCTGTTAGTAAACAAAATAGGGAATTGAAAATAACACAGTACGCGGTTACAGGGAAGGGCAAAAACACTGTCGGGGACTGTCTTGCGAGGCTGATGACGGTGCTTGGGTTACAGGGGGTGGTTTACTATTCTCATTCGCTTGCTCACTTATGGATTCACCCAATAACTACGACTTACTTATGGGCCTTCCCCTAGATTACATTCTCAATTGGTTGAAAGAGAAGCGTGTAATCACCCACCGACCTGTTATGGTGAAGCGTAGTCGTGGCGTTCGTTTATTTGGATAGGACGGTGTCGTCAACATGGATTAAGAACCGGGACAACAAGGATTTTTGGTTTTCATTTTTTCTATTTAGTAGTGGTTTGGTTGCACCTTTTTAAATTTTAGAATCTTTCATTAATTGGACTGTTTATGTAATGTAAGGATGTTGGCAAAAAACTATTATGGTTGGGTTTGTATTATGTTTTTCGTATTTTCTTTTTCAGTAGTGGTTTGGTTTCAACTTTTTAATTTTTAACTTGTTGGTTAATTGTATTAATGTTTGAATTGTTGTTGGCAAAAACAATTTCAATTGGTTAATTGTTTTAATTTTTCATTTTTTTTCCTACCATGGGTCTTGCTAGACAGTTTTGTTGTGTACCCAGTCATTTACCAATGATTGTTGGTTTAACATTGATGTCAGTAGCCCAGTGTATGGGCTTGTCAAATTTTGTAATTACACTTGACTGCCCAGGTTGCATATGACAAGGTACAAATTTGGATGTGTATGGATGGGATCATGTCCTGTTTGTGTTGGACTGTGATGGGACACGTACACCTATGAGTACATTAATCACATGCACACAGTTGTTGGCCAAAAAATTAATATGAAGGCTCTTGTCTATATATTGTATCACAGGAGGAGGCAACAAACATAACTTCTTTCACCATTACCTTACAAGTTGCTTTGTTACAAAGTGAAAGTGTTGGTCACATATTTGGCATAGTTGAAAACAAATTTAACATCTAGCAATAACATCATCAACGGGAAAACATGTGAGTTTGGTGGCACACGTTAATTTTACTGTTTCAATTGCATATATTTTGTTCATTTTGCCAAAGTGTCCCACTTTTGTTTTTGTAGAAAATTTATTTGTTTGTTGTTGGTGTACAGTCTCCATGGATCCGCAGGAGGGTAGTTCCGCAAGTGTCGTAAGAAATAGAGAAATTAATGCCTAGATTTGAGAGACAATTGGGAAGATGGAAACGATGACATCGATGGTATGGGTCAAACTTGCATGCATTACGACGAAGTACGCGTATATGGACAGGACTCTATTTCATACATCAACATTGACTGGTAGATTATGGATAGATAAAATGCTTACAGGTCGGGAAGAAGCATTTAAGCGAACTTTTAGGATGCCGAGGGACGTGTTTGTAGCACTGTGTAACACATTAGTTGCCGATTTTGGTCTCTAACTTCCGCAGCGCCGCATGGGTTGGACGTAGTGGAGAGTGTCGGTATGTTCATATTCGTGTTGCGAGGTTCCCCACGTGGGATATTGAAGACCGTTTCAACACTCAAGTGAAACTATATAGCGTCATGTTATGTGTGTGCTAAAAGCAATAAAGAAATTTACTAGAGCACACTGTCGACCGATGAGGTCGCAAAACAACATACATTCGTACTTGGAGTCGCAATGAAAATATTTGCTATTCAGGGTTAGTGTGAAAAGTTCTCACGGTTCGTAAAAATGAATGTAGCAAATTGTTTTCATAAATTAATATGGCTGTGACGTTTTATAATAAACTTGTTTTGACATTTTCCAACACACACACTTTCCAAAATAAATTAATATGATACATCTGCATTGCAGGACTGTACTGGCGCCCTAGATGGACATATGTTGAGGCAAATTTGAAGCCGCGGGAGGCCCTACCATATTTCGGTCGAAAAGGACGGCACACGCAGAACATTCTTGCAGTTTGTGATTTCGACTTATGTTTTACATATATATCGTACGGGTGGGAGGGTAATATGCACGATAGCCAAGTTTTTAACGAAGTAACACAAAACCCGGCAAAACAATTCCCACACCCAGAGGAAGGTTAGATGAGTTGGGGGTGGGCAATGTTGTTGGATTACCTATGTTTGTTTTTGTGAACTAACATTACTAGTAGAAACAAATTGTATGATACGCAGGCAAGTATTACCTCATTGATGCTAGGTATAAAAACCAAAAAGGGTTTCTTGCCCCGTTCAAGGGCTGTTGATATCACTAGGAACAATTCCGTGAGGGTGGATGGGCAAGAAATGCAAACGAAGTATTTAACACGGTCCACTCATTGTTATGGAGTGCAATAGAGCGAACGTTCGGGGTATGGAAAGCGCGATGGGGTTTTCTACATCACATGCCTCGGTATGATTTTGGGAAAGTGCAGGTGTCACGACCCAAACCCGGCCCTATGGGTTTAGCACCGTAACCGGCTAGTAATCCGAGATTACCGAAGGCCTGCTTAACAGTAGTATAGTAAAACAAAGTACAGGGCCTGGCGGAAGCCAATATAGTAATTAAACAATGCCCAATGAGCTGTGACAGTCTGTATGCAAAAGGACTTTCCAAACATATATACATTCAGTGGAAAGGTATACACAATATATACAATCATTCAGAATAGGGACCCAATCCCTATGTAACGGTACAGTAAACATTCAGTCTATACAATCCGTTTGGTTATTACAAAATAGCAAGACAGTACAGAAGGGGGAGTCCTAAAACACCCCTAAGCCTTAGCATGATAGGCTTAGAACCTCGCAGTGAGGCACGGTAGTTAGCTTGACAAAACTGGAGTAACCCTGACGCTCCTAGCCGCGGTCTGGTGCCTGTACACCTACATATATATATGAGCAGTGAGCTAAAGCCCAGTGAATAACATAATGCATAAAGAGGTTAAGAATGAATGTCCTTACAATATGAAAACAATTCATTAAATCAGTATTTCAGTCGTTCAGTCAGTACAGTCATATGTGGTACATCCATTAGCATAACAGTACAGTAAACAGTAGGTCTTAAAAGACCGAACAGTAAATGATGGCCATCAATCAGTAAACAGTAGTGGTTCCAACAAGGGAACCGACAGAGATCTCTGTAACAGTAACAGTAACAGTAGTTGCTAAGGATGCCACAATACAGTTCAGAATATAGGACATACATTCATTCAATTAATAGTATCAGTTCAGAAAACAGTACAGTTCAATTGTTCAGAAGATAATCATTTTGAACATATCTTTACACAGTTGTTACTCACAGAGTTTGGGCTACAGTATGCTAGAGCGTGCCTCCCCAGTCACCAACCCTACACAGTTAACAGATTGAACACACTAAGCTACACAGCTGGGAAAGATAATAACTTAATCCCTAATTTGCCTTGGTGTGTTCTACATCTATATCCTCAATAAGATGTCTTAAACTAGGCCTAAGAATGCCTAGAATGGGATGAGGATGCAAAGATGTACTTTTAAAAGTATTTTTAGATTTTTCAGAAAACAGAGGTCACGCTCGAGCGTAGGTCACTCCGCTCGAGCGGACATGCAGACAAAAGTACCCGCTCGAGCAGTAAATCCCCCGCTCGAGCGTACTGCAAAAGTACTGGATGGGTGAAATCTCCGCTCGACGGACGCTTGACGCCCGCTCGAGCTTGAGACACAAGACTCCGCTCGAGCACCCAGTCCTCTACTCGAGCAGATGTAAAACAGTGCAGAGATACTGGATGCTCGGATTCCACGCTCGAGCGTCACCTTCCCTCGCTCGAGCGGGAGTGCAAAATCTGGAAATTCCAGATTGCACCTCCAAGCTCAAACTCAAGCTCAAATGCATCAAAACCGATCCTTTTGGGCCCATTTTCTGGAAAACTCTTATAAACTCATAGTTAAACATGATTCAAAACTCAATTTGAGAAATCAAAGCCCAAGGGTGTTTAATCAAACCCAATTTCAAACCAATTTTTCAAGAACAATCCTTAAACATGACATGCATGATCTTCAAATAACTTTCAAGCTTCAAAACATGCTCTAATAAGCCAATTGATTCACAAACATGATGAAAACATGGCCTACACTCAAAACATGGACATGCATGTGACGATTTTCCAAAAACTCAACTCAAAATCCAACAATACTAACATGCATGCAAGGAATGAGCTTCATTTCAACAACAATGAACCAAAACATGACTTAGTTCTACCATGAAGCATGAATCATGCAAGAACTAGCTCAATGACAACAATAAGGAGATGAGTTTCCTACCTTAGTCTTGTATTCAAGGTTTAGGAGCTCAAATATGAAATCTATACTTCAATCCTCTCAATCCAAGCAAGATCAAGCAAAAGAGATGAAGACACTCTCACTCCCTCTCTCAAGTCGGTGGTATGCTCAAAGTGAGCTGAGCAAAAGTGTTTTAATTCAACGTATAAGGCTCAAAAGTGCATAGATAATGGCCATTAAGTGGTCTAATTGTAATTAAGTCAAACTTTGCAATGAACCCAATATTTAATCTAATTTAATCATACTAAATCAAATTTCAGGTAAATACACCATAAAATCACATTAATTATGAGGGTCGAGAAACCTCAATCAATTCCCGGATTCGGCCGCCGATAGGGCCTTCAATTAACAGTTAAAAGCATAAAAAGGTGAACAGATAATCAAACAATCAAATAGATAAATGCACAAGTAAACAGATATACTCAGTCAATTCAGTTCTAGATTTCAGTCAGTCAGTTCAGTATTTCAATCAGTTCGCTTATCAGTCATAATCAGTTTAGTTTAACGGTAATCAGTGGTTATGCGGTAAACAATGGTGAGGGTTATAACAGCAGGTCCCATTGGTGGGGGCTTCTATGGCACTACATAATTTTATACGCCGCAACTCAAACGAAAATGAAGCGTTCAACAGGGTGGCCAATGCAGAAAATTTATTTTCAACGACATGCCCAATGCAACGTGTGTGGGTGATGACGACGACCGTGACCCGAGGGGCGATGATGACATAAAAATGATTGAATTTAGAAAATCCATTAGGAACGTGTAGGTGCGCAATCAGCGTGAGCTCGGGCTATAAATTTGTAAATTTCAATTTGTAAAAAAAAATTATAAATTTAAATTTCCAAAAAAAATTAATGTCGTAGTTATAAATTTGTAAATTAAAAAAATTTACAAATTTTTCTGTTGCAAAAAAAAAAAAAAATGAGTTCTTCTATTTGAGGCTCACGAAAATTAATTTCAATCGCATGTTAGTAACAAAATTGGTATAGGATCATTGGTGGAAATGTAGGTATTGGTTTAGAGTAGTTTGGTAATTTCACATATAGCCATGATGATGTGACAACTCAAATAAATATTATCCAAAAAAGCAAAAAAGCAAAAAAGTAAAAAAACAATTTTTTATCAACTTCCCAAGTCATTTATGAAAAAGTCAAAAAGTTTGGTTAAAAGTCAAAAAGTAATTTTTTATCACCTTTCCAAAGCACCTGTATAATAAGAGCATCTCTAATGATAAACATTATAATAGTATTATCATGATTATAATTTGACAATGAATAGTAATAAATTGTCAAATTATACAAATGGTGCTTCAATGGTCATATGCGATTTTGGCAAATCTTAACCAACTTATTCTCCAATTTTGTAGGTGTTATTTGAATATAGCTTTTTTTAGTTATTTTTTATTGTTTATTTTTGGTCTTTTGTGACCTTTTTTAAACTTTTTTTTAAAAAAATTAAATATTTACATTGTAACCAATTAGACAAATATAAAATATTGAAAAAATTGAATATTTTTGTTTATATAATTCACCCCACCAAAAAAAACATACGACTACAAAATAAAAAATAAATAAAATTATTAACTACATTAAAATTACATGGACCACTACATTACATTGCAAAATAAAAATTATATTTAAAAATAAATAATAAAAATTACATTGATAAATAAATGACATTGCAAAATTAAAAAAATACATTCTTTCATAATTATTTATTAGAAGACAGTGGAAAATAGTAATTTGGGTTGCTGACATGTGCAGACCACTTCGCGAAAATCTCATTTTTGTGCATTATGTAATATGCTTTTGTCTAAGAGTTCAAATGAGAAATGTTCGTAATCATTATCAAATGTTCTTTCTTTTTTATCTCAAGTTCTTTCATCTCCTATAATGCTTGAGCCCTTTTTTCTTCTCTTTTAGTTTTTTTTCATTTCCTTCTCAGTAAGGTGTTGGTTAAATGTCTCCAATAAATTGTTAAATTTGTGGATTTCAACTTCAACAGCTTGACTTTTTCAAAGCAATTCTTTTACAGATTTCCTACCCATAGGCCTCTTATCCCTTATAAAGACACTACCCTCACCAATTGGATTATTACCAACAGTTAGATTGTTACCAACACTTGGACTGTTATCGTCTTCAAGAGAAACGTAGTTATTCATAGGGAATTTGAGAGCTGAATCAGGGAAAAATGGTATATGTATCATTGACTTTACTGTAGCCACCTGATATTGTCTTGCAAGATTGGCCAACAATGTTCAAAAGCAAAATATTTGTTTTCATCTTGATGGTATAAAAGTTTTGCTTGAAACATATGTATCAATAAAATATTAAATTAATTAATTAGTTAATTTTTATATGAGACAAATAAAATAAAAAACTAATATAATAAATGAAGATGAAATCTTACTATATCAACTTGAGACATCCTATTTGGGTGTAGATTTTCAACTAGTGCTAAACAAGCACGAATTTGTTACAATATTTCATGATTACACTTGTATTCTTGAGTGATCATTCTGCAGCGAGCAATAATTTTTAAAAATTCTTCCCAAAAAATGAGCATGAGATTGCGAAATTCCAAACAATTGGGTCTTTAGTAATGTGGCATCAAGCTTTACAAATTGCCACATCTTCATTAATGCTAAATGATTTTCCTCTCTTTATTTGTGATTATGGCTACAAATGAACAGAATCGTTCGTGAACAGGCTCGAGCTCGACTCGGTAAGAGCTCGTTCGAACTTGGTTCGTTAATTTTTTTTTTGCGTTCAAGTTCGATCTCGAACTCGTTAAATTTTTAATAAACAAGCTCAAACATTCTAAAGCTCGGCTGGTTAGTTGACTCGTTTAATATTTATTATTTATATATTAAATAATGTAAAAATATGTATAAAAAATAAGATAAATATATTATTTATATATTTAAAATATATAAATGTAAATAATAATTAACTATAGATAGTGCATTTATATAATAGTGGTAGTAGATATTATTATTTTGATAAAATATTGACTTTTTTTAAGAATGTTTATATGTATTGTATATATAATTGTATAATCAAAATTTTAATTGTAACTTTAGTCTCGTATGCAAGTATGAATTTATATATTTTTTGGCTCGTTAAGATTCATGAAGAGGCTCAAGCTCGAGTCTAACTTAAGCCAACTTGGTTCGAACTCGGTTCGTTAAATTTTTATTTAGCTTCAGCTCAAGCTCGAATTCGTCAAAATCTTAATAAACAAGTTCAAATATACTAAAACTCGGCTCGACATGTTTGCAGCCATATTTGTCATGAACCTTCTATAGTGATTCTATGCAAAATAAAAAAGAAAAATATAATTGAAGAAGTTTTGCTGTGAACTCAAATTGAATTAAGGTGTTTGTATTTATACCACTATAAAAACATAACCCTTTTTTTTTAACTGTTTAATTTATAGCTGTTGGTGTCTTAACAATTTGGAAAAATAACCCCTTTTTTCCATATTGAAATAGAGTTGTTGGACTCAAGTTTAGCATTCTAAGACACATCTCACTGTTGGATCTTTACATAATCCAACGTGTGACACCCGAATTTTTAATTTAATTCGATACCATGATGATATCAATCACTCATAAGTAGGCAATATATATATATATATATAAACAAAAAATAAATAAATAAGTGACGAGTAATTAATAAATACAATTCTTTATTATATCAACAAAAAAAAAAAGAAATAGAGTGCATTAGTGGAAGCTTGTGGTTTAAAAAATAATAAAATAATAATAAAATAATAAAATAAAATATTTGAGTAAGTGGTAAGTGATGTTGTGTAGTTTGGTGGTGAGATTTTTGAACGTAAACCTAGTTAATAATCATACAAAAAATAATTAAAAAAATAATATAAAAAAACACAACTTTACCGAAGAGTAATAACTGTTAGAATGGTAAAAAGGTTAAGGATTTAGTGGCTGGTAAAAAGGACAAGGGGTTAGTGGCTTTTGGACAAATTCATGGGATAATAATATAGGTGGCATCACTTCTCCTAACCAACAGAGTAGAAACGTGGTCTAGAAAAGGAGCAACGTGGCAATCATAGAGCTTAGGACTTGCGTAGCAAGTAAGAGAATGGGCCTATAAATAGTGAAGTATCAGTGCAGTAAGCTTCGAAAAAGTAAGGACGAGAAATTAGAACCCATTCGTAGTGAGGTACCAGTGAGCTTCGAGAAGTGAGAGAGTATAGCTAGGAGTTGTAGTAGAAAACTCAAAGTTAAGGATCAATCTTAAGGTGAGTTATATTATACCTTAAGTTACCATAATATATTTTCAGTATGTCTTGAGTTACCATAATATATTTTACGAATTTTTTGAATTATCACAATTTATTTTATATAATTTATGTTTTGTAGTTATATTAATGTTTCAATTATGTGAATTATTTTCTGACCTCTATTTGCTTAAATGGAAACTGATGGATATATTTGTTTAAATTTTAGAAAGTATTTGACAAAGATCTTGTAAACAATTATTTTCTGTAAGTACCACAATAGGAGTCTCATGCCTTGGGGGACTTAAATAACCATAGAACCCTATTTGGCCACTTTGTGGTCCTCTGTTTGTCATGGATCCATTGACCCATGTTTTGATTGTCACTCCAGTGACCCCTGTTCTGTTCTGTTCTGTACCGTAACTATAGTTATTTATGTAATTTTTGTATTTCAGTTTCTGCCACTTAAATGATTTGTTTCTTCAACTTAAATTATGTTAATGTTTTAGCTTAAATAACTATCCATGGCTATTTTATGCCCCTATACTCACAGTATGAGATTTCTCACTCTGTTATGTGCTTATAGCTGTTACCCCTTTCAGGTGACGAGATTTAGCGGGATCAAGATGGGGGATAAATCACAGTGTTTTCTTTTTTGTACTATCTGTATTTTTTGTTGGACTCTTGTAATAAAATAAAAGCCCAAATGACTATTTTTGTTTCTTTTTAATAAACTTTTGGTACCCAATTATTTTATTTTAATGTATTTAATTTATCCGTTGCGCTACTACTACAGAAATTTTAGAATTATTTTATTTTTATCTTGTTGCGACGCCAAGCCTTTGGATACCAGGTTTGGGTCGTGACAAAAGTGGTATCAGAGCAATGGTTTTGGGCACAAAAATAATAATAATAATAAATTTAACCTTATATTATTATTATGTTTTATGTTTTCCAAAAAAACAAAAAAAAAATTGTCTAACACAAGTAAACCGTGTTATAAATATTTTTGGGCTAAGTTTTCCTGTGGTGTAGGAAATGGCAAACCTAATGGAGTTATTTTGGTTCGAGCCCCCAGGAGCTCATCTTATCCCGAACCTATTAAAAGGCTGGGGTGATTCGGAGAGCCTTGTCAAGTAAGCCCACCCGACACTTGACCGACTCAATGAGGATTTCTTATTTTGGAGGCTTAGCCAAGGCATCACTCGTGAGACGTACATAGGGCCAACCCACGTTGTTAGTCTTGCTTCGGACCTAGGACAGCCGCATTTTCTAAGTCACACCTTTACCCTTAGGCTTCGCAGAGAGGAGGGGACACGTATACCCTAGCAGCCACATTCACACTACGATACCTCCTCCACAGCACATTGTCCAGACCCTAGCTGTGGACTTCACTGACAGTGTATCATACTTGAAGATACCAGTGCGAATTACCGGACGGGAGTTTTGGGATTATGATCACGGTATTCCTGTCTACATGGTCTGGGTAGTATGGCGTTGTTTTGAATTAGAGCTCAATGGGTGAGAGTTTGAGCCCCTCATGCAGAGTGAGTTTGCGGGGTTATTTCATGGGCTAGTTTTCCAGAGCCAATTCTCATGGTGGCCTAACGGTCCCTTCTAGACATTTGACCAGGAGATCCTTTTTTTTTTTTTTAGACTTGACCGTGATTAGTTTAATCTTTCTGTTTTTGTATTAATAGGATTAGACATTAACTCTTGACTGTATTTTAAGTACGTTGTACTAATATGTTTTCTTTTGCATAAGTAAAAATGATATATGTACTGTTATGAATCATAGATATGATATCGTGATATATACTGTTATAGTATCTTGTGAATCATAGATAATTAAATGTATACTAATGCTGTGTTTGGTTGAGGGATTTGGGGCGGGATTTGGAAAGGGAAAGGGAAAAAATGTGTGAAACTAAGTGAAATGTAGGTATATTTTATTCACAATTCACCTAACTTTTCCTTTTTCCTTTCCAAATCCCTCCTCAAATCCTCCAACCAAACATAGCGTAAGTGATTCAAAAAAAAAGAAAAAATTAAGGAGTTCACTAACCGTTTTCACCTTGTAGTAATGGCTAATGATGGAAATGGAACCAGATCATCGGTCAGTGGTACTGATCCAATGGAGCAAATCATGGAAAGAGCAGTTACTAGTTTTCTACAAGCCCTACAAACCAACATTAATAGCAGATTGCCTAAACGACGAGAAGAGCTAACTACTATAAAACAGTTCCAGGACTTGAAACCTATCATATTCACTGGCAATACAAACCCACTAGTGACAAAAGCTTGGGTCAGAGATATGGAGAAAATTTTCCGCACGCTACATTGCACAGAAAGGCAGAATGTGACTTTCGCCACATTCACCTTCAAAGACGATACACAAGAATGGTGGCTTCTTACCTTGGAGAAATAAGATATTGTGACTTGGGCAAGATTCTTGGAGGTATTCTATAAAAAATACTTTCCAGATTCGCTGCAGAAACAAAAGGCGGTAAAATTCATACATCTAAGGCAAAGAACTATGACGGTAGCCGAATACGAGAGCAAGTTCATGCAACTAGCTCGATTTGCGACATACGTCGTCCCCACTAAAACTCGAAAAGCCAGGAAATTCGAAGCAGGATTGGATGTTGAAATCAAGGACAGGCTGGAGGTTTTGAAACTACCAACATATGTGGAGGTGGTGGATCGAGCATACATTGCGAAAAAAGAGATTAAAGCCTTGCGTTCTAGGGAACCAAGCCAAAGGAAGTGAGTTTGGGAAAAAGATAATAGAAGACCCAGTGTCGCGCCTTCCAAGAGGGTAAATACATGCATAACCAATTTAAGCAATCAAGGTCCTACAAATCCTAGATGTGGCATCATTCCAACTTGCTCTACCTATGGAAGGACTCATTGGGGACAATACCATCGAGACACGGGAGCATGCTTTAGATGTGACCAAGTTAGCCACTTGCTGAGACATTGTCCAAAGCTTGCCAATCCTACGACCGGCCCCTCTGAACTAGCCCGAAAACCCGCGATAAATAAGGAAGGACCAAAAACGCCAAGGAAGATTTTTTGCCCTGGTACCTGGAAACCCAAAAGTTACTGAGAATGTTGTGCCAGGTACACTTTCTATTTGTGGTCACTTAGCTCATGTTCTCTTTGACTCTGGTTCAACTCATTCTTTTGTTACACCACACTTTACTACCAAGTTGGCATCAACACCTGAACCCTTAGGATATATACTATCTGTGTATTTTCTTTTTGGTAACTCGGCCCTTAGTACTGATGTGTACAAATCTTGTATTGTATCCTTAAAAAAGGAAACCTTACACGTAGACTTGATTCCCTTTTGCATCAGTACCTTTGATGTGATCTTTGGAATGGATTGGTTAACTGTCAACCATGCCTCTATTGATTGTGAAGCCAAAAAAGGTCTTCCTCCGATCACCAAACCAACTCGAGCTTGTCTTTGATGGAACTGGAGTCTCTCCCTCTCCATGTGTTATATCCTTCATGACTGCCCAACGACTTCTAAGAAAGGGTTGTTGTAGTTGTATCTGTTATGTGATCAATACTCAATAAGAGGCCTCCATACTTGATGAAATCCCTGTTGAACGAGAATTCTCGGATGTATGTCCTGAAGACCTACCTGGTACTTCGATTGATCAAGAAATCGAATTCACCATTGAAACCCAACCTGGTACACAACCAATCTCAAAAGCCCATCACCGCATGTCCATGATAGAATTAAAAGAGCTAAAGACTCAACTCCAGGAACTATTGGACAAAGGTTTCATTCGACCAAGTACCTCACCATGGGGAGCTCCAGTACTATTCGTAAAGAAAAAGGATGGCACGATGAGGTTATGCATCGATTACTATGAACTAAATAAAGTCACCATAAAAAATCGGTACCCTCTACCACGAATTAATGACTTGTTCGATTAACTGCAAGGTGCCCAAGTATTCTCGAAAATTGACTTGTGTTCTGGCTACCATCAACTAAAATTCAGAACAAAAAGCATCGAAAAGACTATCTTCAGAACCTATTACGAGCACTACGAGTTTCTTATCATGCCATTTGGCGTCACAAATGCTCCAGCGGCCTTCATGGACCTCATGAATCGAGTGTTCAAACATTATCTTGACGAGTTACGTCATTGTCTTCATTGACGACATTCTCATATACTCCAAATCGCCAGAAAATCATGAGCGCCACTTGCAAAGAGTTCTAGAGACACTATGTGATCACAAGCTTTATGCCAAGTTGAAGAAATGTGACTTCTGGATCACTAGTGTATACTTCCTCGGTCATGTCATTAAGAAAGATGGCATCTCAATTGACCCCCAAAAGGTTACAGCAATCGTGGATTGGCCACGACCTACTAACGTGTCCGAAATTCAAAGCTTCTTGGGTCTAGCTAGCTATTACCGGCGCTTCGTGCAAGATTTCTCGAAGATAGCATCACCCTTGACCTAGCTAACTCAAAAAAACACACCCTTTGAATGGACGGACAAGCAGGAAGATTGCTTCTAAGAATTGAAGAATAGACTTGTGACGGCTCCTATACTAGCTGTCACGACCCAAACTCGCCCCTATAGGTTTAGCGTCGCAACCGGCCAGTAATCCATGGATTACCAAAGGCCTCTTAACAGAATAACATATAATTAGGGGCTGCGGAAGCAAACATATAAAATATACATAGTCCATTGAGCTGTGAAGACATATATGGGATAGATAATTTTAAACTTTTGTGATCCGTGTAGACTGCACATTTTGCCCCATACAAGTAATGCCGCCAGATTTTCAAAGCAAACACAATTGCAGCTAACTCAAAATCATGTGTTAGGTAGTTCTTTTCATGAGTCTCAGTTATCAAGAGGCATAGGCGATCACCTTTCCATTCTGCATTAGTACACAGCTCAAACCTTTATAAGAAGCATCACTATATATCACAAAATTCTTCATACCTGAGTGCAACGTCAAAACTGGTGCAGTGGTTAGTCTTGTCTTCAATTTCTTAAAAGCAGACTCTCTTTCATCAGTTCACTCAATGGGTTGTCCTTTGCGTAAGAGTTGGGTAAGTGGTACTGCTATTTTCGAAAAATTCTTTACAAACTGTTTGTAATACCCGGCCAGGCTTATGAAACTGCGGACTTTTGTTACATTCGTTGGAGTAGGCCAATTCACAATTGCCTCTATCTTTTGTGGGTCTACTGAAATCCCCTCCTTGTTGATAACATGCCCTAAGAAAATAATTTCATCCAACCAAAATTCACATTTCTTTAGTTTGGCAAATAATTTCTTTTCTCTAAGTGTTTGCAAGACAGTTCTCAAGTGGTATTCATGTTCAAGTCTACTCTTTGAATATATCAAGATATCATCAATAAAAACCACAAAAAAATCATCAAAGAAAGTCTTAAAAATTCAGTTCATTAGGTCCATAAATGCTGCAGAAGCATTAGTCACCCCAAATGGCATAACAAGAAATTCATAATGGTCATACCTTGCCTGAAACGCAGTTTTCTCAACATCCTCTGCTTTTACCTTCAACTGGTGGTACCCGGATCTCAAATCAATTTTGGAAAACGCTTGTGATCCATACAACTGGTTAAACAAGTCATCAATACGAGGTAAGGGATATTTATTCTTTATTGTCACCTTGTTCAGTTCTCGATAATCAATACACAGGCGTAAGGTTCCATCTTTTTTTTTTTACAAATAACACCGGTACACCCCACGGCGAAGTGCTCAGCCAAATAAGTCCTTTGTCCAGTAGGTCTTGCAATTGTTCTTTTAGTTCTTTCATTTCAGCAGTAGCCATTCTGTAAGGGGTTTTTGAAATAGGCTGAGTGCTTGGCACAACATCAATAGTAAACTCTATTTCCCTATCAACCAATTCCCCTGACAATTCATCTAGGAACACATTTGAAAATTCTCTAACAACAGGAATACTATTCAATTCAACATTCACAAACTGTTCAGACAATACACAACATAAATAACCCTGACACCCTTTCCTGATCAATTTACATGCTTTCATGATAGATATCAGATAAGGTGGTGGCACTATCCCATTACCCACAAACACGTTTTCTTCCTATCCCCGTGGTCTAAATACGATCCGTTTCGTCACACAATCAATTGTAGCACAGTATTTAGATAGCCAATCCATGCCTAGTATTACATCAAAATGTCTAAAGTCCAAGGGTAACAAATCTACATACAAGGTAGCATCCCCAATACGCATATCACAAAATCGACACACAGATGCACACAACAAAGATTCCCCGGATGAAGCAGATACACATAACAAATATGGTAATGATTCTAGAGGTCTACTCAATCTAGATGCAAATGCATAAGTCACAAAGGAATGTATTGATCTGGAGTCACTTAACACAAAAGCATCCTGATTACATATAAAGATAGTACTTAAGACAATGGCTTCTGCGTTCCGCGTATTGCCCAGAACAAGCTCAAAAACTCTCCATTGCCTTACGGTGTCCCCGATGGCAGTAGGCCTCGTAGTGTTTCCCGATTTTGGGATCAATGTTGTTGAGCTAGCAGCTAATTTCCCGCTGTTTTGATTACAATCCCTGGCCATGTGCCCTGTTTTACCACACTTGAAGCAGGCCCCCGAAAGACGGTAACAAACCCCACGGTGCCTTTTACCACATTGGCTACACATTGGTGATATATCTCAGGAAGAATTTGAAGTGCTTGAGGAGCCCGTATTTTGTTTCTTTGAAACCCTTTTCTTTGAGAAAAAGCCTTTCATTTTACTTTTCCAATCAGACGGTGATTTGCTTTGCCTAGCTAGATTAGCTTCTGATATTATGGCCCGATCCAATACATCAATGTAAGTTTCTAGCTTTAGTACATTCATCTTATCTAAGATATCATCTCAAAGGCCTTCCTCAAAATGTCTCACTTTCTTATAGTCAGTATCGACCATGTGTGGTGTAAATCTGGCCAATTCAGTAAACTTGGCCTCGTACTCTGCTATCGACATGTTGTTTTGCTTGAGTTCCATAAACTCTGACACTTTCCTGTCCCGAACACATTGTGGGAAATATTTGTCATAGAAAATTTCCAAGAATCGTGTCCAGCCAATATCTTTATTACTCTCACGGATCAACATCCACCACCTCCGTGCTTCATCTTCTAATATGAAGGTGGTTAGCATTACTTTCTGTGTTTCTAGACAAGAAAACACTTCAAATAACTTTTCTATGCTAAGGACTCATGCTTCAACTTTCAACGAATCCAATCCCCCATGAAACTATGGCGGTTTCATCTTCTTAAACTCTTTGGTAAAGGCAATTGTTCCATCATCAGTCTGTAGATCTTGTATAGGCGGCGCTAGAGGTGGAGGTGGAGGTGGAGGTGGAGGTGGAGGTGGAGATGAAGGCGGAGGGTGTGGCTGTTGCCATTGTTGCTGCCACTGTTGTTGCTGTCTCAATGTTTCTGCCATTTCCTCTATTAATCTTTCCACCCTATCCATTCTGGCAATAGAGGACTCCTCTAACTCATCACCTCTTGTTCTCACCATTATCTGATTAAACTTGCATTATTCTTTACACAAAATATTCACAAGTATGCATACACAATAGAGCATATATATTCAAGTAAGTTGTAATGCGAGCAAATCACAAAGTACATATCACATAATCATTATCACAAAGTATATAGCACATAATCATTTATTTGTTTCGAAACGTCTAAGTATATTTTCGATGTCTTCAAGTTCATAATTATCACACGAATGCATCCTAGATCTTTTCTAGATGCGTATTGCTCATTTGGACAAATGTGTGAGTTATTAACTTGTGCTCTGATACCACTCTGTCATGACCTGATCCCGCCCCTAAAGATTAAGGTCATAACCGGCCAATAATCATAAGATCATCTACGGCCTCAAACAATTTCAGAAATATTAAAGGGGCCAGAACGGAAGCAGATTCGAAAACTCTATTTTGGAATGATTTTGCTATACCATGTAAGCACAGCTCATTGGACGGAGTTTTCGAATCTGCTTCCGTTTTGGCCCCTTTAATATTTCTGAAATTGTTTGAGGCTGTAGATAATCTTATGATTATTGGCCGATTATGACCTTAATCCTTAGGGGCGGGATCGGGTCATGACACTAGCACTCCCCATGGAAACAGAAGGGTTCGTAATTTATAGTGATGCCTCATACAATGATTTGGGTTGCGTTCTTATGCAAAATGGGAAAGCCATTGCATATGCCTTCCACCAACTAAAGATTCACGAAAGGAACTACCCAACTCATGATCTAGAATTGGTTGCGGTGATTTTCGCCCTCAAGATTTGGCATTATTATCTCTACGGTACAACCTGCGAGATTTACACTGATCACAAGAGTCTTGAATATTTGTTTTCACAAAAGGAACTGAATATGAGGCAACGACGATGACTAGAATTTACGAAGCACTACGATATAGAGATTCATCATCCCAGTAAAGCTAACATAGTAGCAGACGCATTAAGTCGAAAGGCAACCAAAAGTTTGGCATGTACCCTCGTTTCCCGCAAGATCAATGGACTGCTCACCAAAATAATCATGGAACCCAAGTTGATTAAAGAAATTAGAATCCGCCAATGTGAAGATAAACTTTTGAAGAAAAAGTACGAGGAGCAAGGAAGCACGCTCGATCCTGACTTCACGATAAGCAATGGGATACTAAAATTTCATAATCAAATATGCGTGCCCGACCTTCCAGAACTTAAGAAAAAGATATTGGTACAAACTTATAGCTCAAGGTTTGCGATCCACCCTGGCAATACGAAGATGTATCACGATCTGAAGGAACACTTCTGGTGGACAGGAATGAAGAAAGGCATAGCAAGCCATGTCTCCAACTGCCTGCGTTGTCAACAAGTTAAAGCAGAACATCAAAGGCTTGCAGGAATGTTACAATCACTCCCTATTCCCGAATGGAAATGAGAGCACATTACTATGGACTTCGTGGTCGAGCTATCGCAATCAGTGAAGAATGATGCAATATGGGTTATCGTAGATCGATTGACGAAGTCGGCACATTTTCTACCAATCAGAATCATGTACTCTCTTTCTAAGTTCACCACTCTATACATTAAAAAAATCATTCGTTTGCACGGCACCCCAGTTTCAATCATATTCGATAGAGACCCCCGCTTCGTGTGTCACTTTTGGAACAAATTGCAAGAAGCTTTGGGAACCACTCTAAAGTTTAGCACGGCTTATCACCTGCAAACTAATGGGCAATCTGAAAGAACAATCCAGACTTTGGAAGATATGTTACGTGTGTGTGTGTGTGTGTGTGTGTGTGTGTGTGTGTGTGTTTGTGTGTGTGCTAGACCTCAAAGGAAATTGAGATGATCACCTATCTTTGGTGGAGTTTACCTATAATAATAGCTACCATGCAAGTATTGGAATGGCACCATACAAGGCACTATACGGAAGAAAATGTCGATCACCTCTGTGTTGGACGGAAGTCAAAGACAGGAAACTGTTAGTTCCCGAGATTGTGTAAATAACGAGCGACAAAATTCAACTCATCCAACAATGAATTCGCACTGCCCAGAAAAGCAATGCAGATACACGAAGACGGGACTTAGAATTTCAAATAAGAGATTATGTGTTCTTAAAGATCTCACCCACAAGAGGGGTTATCCAATTTGGAAAATGAGGAAAGTTAAACCCACGTTACAGCAGGTCATTCGAGATACTAGAAAGGATTGGTCATATGGCATATCGCCTTGCGCTTCCACTCGACTTGTCCAATGTCCACAATGTGTTTCACATTTTGATGCTTTGGCAGTACCTTCGAGATCCAGGGCATGTTGTCGATTATGAGAACTTGGAGGTTCAAGAAGACCACTCTTATGAAGAACAGCCTGTGCAGATTCTCGATCGTTGTGATCAATTCCTCCGAAATAAGACTATAACCTTTGTGAAAGTCTTATGGAGAAACCATCATGTCGAAAAAGTGTCATGGGAAATTGAGAGCCAAATGCAAGCCAAGTACCCACACCTCTTTAAAGAGCAAGGTATGTCAAGTTTGAGGACAAACTTCTTTTAAGGAGGGGAGAAATGTGACACCCAAATTTTTAATTTAATTCAATACCGTGATGATATCAATCACTCATAAGTAGGCAATATATATATATATATAAACAAAAAGAAAAAAAAAATTAATAAATAAATAATGAGTAATTAATAAATAAAATTCCTTATTATATCAACAAAAAAAAAAAGTGAATTAGTGGAAGCTTGTGGTTTAAAAACAATAAAAATAAAAAATAAAATAAAATATTCGAGTAAGCGGTAAGTGATGTTGTGTAGTTTGGTGGGGAGATTTTTGGACATGAACCTAGTTAATAATCATAAAAAAATAAAAAAATAAAAAAACACAACTTTACCGAAGAGTAATAACTCTTAGAATGGTAAAAAGGGCAAGGATTTAGTGGCTGGTAAAAAGGACAAGGGGTTAATGGCTCTTGGACAAATTCATCGGGTAATAATACAGGTGGCATCACTTCTCCTAACCAACAGAATAGAAACGTGGTCGAGAAATGGAGCAACGTGGCAATCATAGAGCTTAGGACTTGCGTAGCAAGCAAAAGAATGGGCCTATAAATAGTGAAGTATCAGTGCAGTAAGCTTCGAAAAAGTAAGGACGAGAAATTAGAACCCATTCGTAGTGAGGTACCAATGAGCTTCGAGAAGCGAGAGAGTATAGCTGGGAGTTGTAGTAAAAAACTCAAAGTTAAGAATCAATCTTAAGGGAGTTACCATAATATATTTTCAATATGTCTTGAGTTACCATAATATATTGCACAAATGTTTTGAGTTACCCCAATTTATTTTATATAATTTATGTTTTGTAGTTATATTAATGTTTAAATTATATGGATTATTTTCTGACCTCTATTTGCTTAAATGCAAACCCATGGATATGTTTGTTTAAATTTTAGAAGTATGTGACAAAGATCTTGTAAACAATTATTTTCTGTAAGTACCACTATAGGAGTCCTATGCCTTGGGGGACTTAAATAACGATTGGCCCCTGTTTAGCCACTTTGTGGTCCTTTGTTTGTCATAGATCCATTGACCCCTGCTCAGATTATCACTCCGATGACTCCTGTTCTGTACCATGGCTATAGTTATTTACATAATTTCTGTATTTCAGTTTCTGTCACTTAAATGATTTGTTTATTCAACTTAAATTATGTTAATGTTTTAACTTAAATAACTATCCATGGCTATTTTGTGCCCTTATACTCGCGGTATGATATTTCTCACTCTGCTATGTGTTTATAGCTATTACCCCTTTCAAATAACGTGATTTAGCGGGATCAAGCTGGGGGATAAATCACAGTGTTTTCTTTTTTGTATTATCTGTATTTTTGGTTGGACTCTTGTAATAAAATAAAAACCCAAATGACTATTTTTGGGGATATTCAAAGAAGGCTGCTCCCCTCACTATCGGAAGTTTGCTAGCACCTTCTACTTGAAGGCTTCATAGTTGGCATTGGCAACACCTTGCACCAATGTCCAACCAAGGCCATGGCATGATGGTGGTATGCCAAGACAACAAGGTGAAAAGTTGACAAAATGTTGAGGCAGCAGCACACAACCCTTGGCCAAAGTATGGGTAGCAGTTGCACAGATGCAAGGCATTAACATGACCCAAATGTGAGCTGCAGCATACATAGGGGTTGAAAGCAATCAATATGCAAGACTTGGTCTGGTGGCCAAGACAACCAAATTCGTGGCTGACTTGATGAGGTAAACAACATAGCAGTTATCAGCAGTTATGCATATCTGTTGGCAGCAGTTACCTATGTTGGGCAAAGACAAGACAAGCATATCTGTCAACACCTCCTTGAACCGATCTGCTGTTGAGGTCTCAAGGGAAAAAAACCCTGAGGCCACAGCATCCAATCAATTCGTCAGCGAACGGTTCTCATCAGCAGGTTCACCCATGAGATTTTTCAACCGCATTACTCTTTCTTTCAAGGCATCCATGCCAGAAACCATTAGAGCATAACCTTGCTCTGATACCAATTGTTACAGGTTCAATTTCTATTTTAAAATTTCAACATGTAATGGAACTAAGTTACAGCACTCAGTCTCAGCCAATTATCAATACATACCGACACAAAGTGTTAGAACAAGTAAGAGAGTAAGCAACAAGAGATTACAGGAAATTCCCAACCTTTATTAACTGCACCAACAATACAAAGGAGTGCCTATGGTAACTCTTACAAACACTTGATCATTTTCGAGTTCCATGGCTATGCCTTATATAGGCTTACAATCAGTTACAAACATACAACCAACATTACAGGGAAAGCATGTCAAGTGACATGGCAGTTGACACCCCCAACTACCTAGGGACTTAGGAACAATTCTGGGACTAACTGCTAATAACTGCTGCTGTTTTCCAGCCTTGGTTCCTGATTTCCAGGCTTGCCTTATCTTTGCCCAACATAGATAACTGCTGCCAACAGACCTACATAACTGCTGATAACTGCCATGTTGTTTGCCTCATCAAGTCAGCCACGAATTTGGTTGTCTTGGCCACCAGACCAAGTCTTGTATACTGATTGCTTTGAACCCCCAAGTATGTTGCAGCCCACATTCAGGTCATGTTAATGCCTTGAATCTGTGTAACTACTGCCCATACTTTGGCTAAGGGTTGTGTGCTACTGCCTCAGCACTTTGTCAACTTTTCACCTTATTGTCTTGGTATGCCACCATCATGCCATGGCCTTGGTTGGACATTGGTGTAAGGTGTTACCAATGCCAACCATGCAGCCTTCAAGTAGAAGGTGCTAACAAACCACCCCCACCAGAAGAAGCCAACGTCCTCGTTGGTAGGGTCTTTAAGTACTCTTCGACTTGTTTTTTGAACTGCCACAATGTTACATCTTTTTTCCAACTTGCATCAAATTCTGGGGAACCCTTCCACTTCACTAAGTAATGGGTCCTTTGATTCTTTTTGCTTTAACCCTTGGTCTTGTGATCAAGAATCTGTTTTACCTCCTTGTTAAACTGTTTTATGATCACCAGAGGTGCCCTTCGAGCTTGTTTCCTTGTCAAGTTTGTTTGATCCATGTGAAAAGGTTTCAAAAAACTAAAATGGAAAGTTGGGTGGATTTTCAATCGATCAGGCAACACTAGCCCGTATTCAACATTGCCCACATGTTTTAAGATTTCAAAGGGGCCATCATATTTTAGAATTAAGCCTCGGTGCACTGTCTTACTGCTTATCTTCTTCAAAATTTGAGGAGTAATCTTCAATTGCACTTTGTCTCCCACTTTGAACTCTAAGGGTGTCCTCCCTTTGTTAGCATACTTTTTCATTCTTTTGCTTTCTTTAGCCAAATTGTCTTGTGCTTCCTTCAACAACTCTTGTTTGGTCCTTGCAAAGTGGTATGATGCTAGATATCTACCACTAGAGCCGGTTTTAGCCACTTCGTGAGGAGTTAAGGGATGCTACCCTGTGGCCAATTCAAACGGACTCATCCTGGTTGTAGATGATTTATGCAAATTGTAGCAAAACTGTACGCTATCTAACAATTCGACCTAGTTCTTTTGACTTGCGATCACATAATGTCAGAGATATTCCTCTAGCGATCCATTCATCCTCTCGGTCTGGCCATCCGTCTGAGGGTGATTTGCTGTAGAGAACTTTAATTTTGAACCCAACAAATTAAAGAGCACAGTCCAGAACCTTCCCATAAACTGGGTATCCCTGTCGCTGATTATGTCCTCAGGTAAGCCAAAGTATTTTACAACATACTTGTAAAATAAATCAGTAGCAATATCAGTAGGACAAGCATGAGGAGCAGGGATAAAGACATCATACTTAGAAAACGGTCAACAATTACCATGATGGAACGCATCCCATTAATTTTAGGAAATCTAGAGATGAAGTCCATGGATATTGAAACCAAAGGTTTCTCAGGGACCGGCAATGGTTACAATAACCCAGCCGCCTTCTTTCTTTCGGTCTTGTCCAATTGGTACACCATGCAAGTTTTGACATATGCCTCTACGTCCTCTTCCATTTTTGGCCAAACAAATGAACGCGATAGAAGTACCATCATGCGTTGTTGTCACTGCGGATCATCCGTTTCTCTAAGAAGTTCCATTCGCAGTCCCCCAACACTAGGGACATATGGCCTATCTCTTTTGCCATGGAGAAGACCATCTTCAAGCCAATACCGACGAGCAATTCCATCATTTACTTGCTGCACCAACCGTTGATACTCTAAGTCAATTTTAGCATTATCCCTAATCCTTTCCAGCAATTGTGATTCGATGTTGAAAATAGCAGCCATGTATTCAACTATTTCCTTCTGGCTTAAGGCATTAGCGACTAGATTATGTCGTCCAGGCTTATGTCGCCACTTAAAGTCATATTCTTCAAGGAGTTCTTGCCACTGGGCCTGCCTTGGAGACAAATTTTTCTAAGTTTTGAAGAATTTATTAGCTACATTATCAGTAAGAACCAAAAACTTGGATCCCAATAGATAAACCCTCCAGGTGAGAAGGCAATGTACTACCGCCATCATCTCCTTCTCATAGGCTGAATAATTCTTCTCAGGAGCATTCAGTTTTTTGCTTTCAAAGGCCACAGGGTGTCCTTCTTGTACCAATACCCCTCTAAGCGCTTTGTCTAAGGCATTTGTGTGTACTTCGAAAGGCAACTCAAAATTAGGCAGTCGCAAAATCGGTTCATTTGCCACTGTACCTTTCAATTTGTCAAAGGCCTCTTGACAATTAATGGACCAATGCCATTTATGATCTTTCTTCAGTAAATCAGTGAGGGGAGCAACCTTCTTTGAATATCCCTCAATAAACTTCTGATAGTAATTTGCCAAACCTAAGAAAGATCGCAACTCCGCAACATTGGTGGGTGGAGACCATTCCACAATAGCCTGCACCTTCTTTCCATCCATTTTGACATGACCTTTGCAAATAATATGCCCAAAAAACTTAATTTCTTTTTGAGCAAATTCATATTTCTCCTTCTTTACATAGAGTTTATTTTCCCGCAGTCGGGAGAACACCTTTCTAAGATAGGTCAAATGGTCTTGTAATGTTTCACTATAAATTACAATGTCACCCAAGTAAACAACTACAAACCGATCGACATAATCGTTAAAAACATCATTCATTAAATTACTAAATGTCGCAGGAGAATTAGTAAGGCCAAAAGACATAACTAAAAATTCAAAAAGAAACTTTTGGTACCCAATTATTTTATTTTAATTTATTTAATTTATCCGTTGCACTACTACTACAGAATTTTTAGAATTATTTTATTTTTATCTTGTTGCGACTCCAAGCCTTTGGGTACCAGGTTTGGGTCGTGACACAACGACTGAGATCAACCCTCTAGAATTATCCTAACTCTCTCTTTCTGTAATCTCCATCAGAATTCTTTCTTTCTCTCTTTCTCTCTGTCTCTCTCTTTCCCTCTCTTTGTTTTTGTATTTCTCTTTTCGTCACTTTTCTCTCACCAATCGTTTCTCTCTCTCTCTCTCTCTCTCTCTCTCTCTCTCTCTCTCCCCATCGGTCGTTATCTTGAATCTAGAAGCCCCATCCCTTAAACCATCTCCCCTAAACCTTTCTCTCACTCTCTCTTACCCTCATCATCAGTTGTCTCCCTCTCACTCTCTCTTTCTATATCTCTCTCCTTAACCTAAACATTTCTCTCACTCACAGATCATAAAGCCCTGAAAAGCCCTTACCCTCTTCTCCACCAAAATCCCAAACACTCCACAGCTAAAACCCTAACCCCAAACCCTTCGAATCACCCCTCCAAATCAGCTCTCTGATGGAGAAAATGAATATGGTCACAAAGAAAACGAAAGCGAAGAAGATGATTGTTGAAATCTGTTGGAATGTGAACAAAAAAAATGGTAAATCCAAGTATTTATTATTTGAAGTTTTGTTCATATTCTGTGAGATTTAGTTATGATTCCTTGCGATTTGTTAAAATTATTTCAACTTTTTATGAAATTACTTGTTGAGGTTTATTGAAATTGTTGAAATTGTTTTGCTGAATATGAGATTTGTTGAAATTGTTTGAGATTTTGTTGAGATTTATTGATTGTTGTTGACTGATTCTGTAAAAAAATAATAATAATAAAAATTTTAAAAAAAAACTTCACTGAATTTGGGTAAATTAAAAAAAAATTGTAAATATTTTTTGGTGAATTCTGTTAAAAAAATAGTGAAACAAGTTTGTGTCAAATTTGTTTTGCTGGGAGAGAGAAAGGAAGGGAAACAATTGGTTTTGGCTGAGTTGGCACAATTGGCAGTTGCCATATTCGACTATTACAGCACCACTTTTCAACTCCAACTGCTATATTATAACTTTGGCAGCTCCAATGGCAAACCATTGAAAATGCTCTAAGATATTTTTTTTTTTATTAAGGGTTGGTTTGGCATAAACTAAATAATACAAAAAGTCACTATCCTATTTAAGTCATATCATCTTATTTAAATTACATCACCTCTCTAACACATCACATCAAATCCAACCCAAACCCAACCCATATAAGCCAATAAGTCAAAAAGTACACTTTTTTAGAACATCCCAAACCAACCCTAAGTGTGAAGGCCGAATTTAAATTTTATTAGTTGCTATGTTATATGGTAAGATCTTTTTATCTTTTTTTGACGTAAGCTTTTTTTCACTAATTCTTTAAGATAGGAAGTACGAGCACTCTCATTTTTTTTTTCTTGATGCAACAGAAATAAAAACGAGAAAAGCAGGGCTAAGCCCTCTCCCTTTCAACACCTAGCATATCGACAACCAAGAGGTTGCAAATCTTAGCCAGAGGCTCATTAACTACTAGTAAATCTCCACGCTTGTTCTGCCCCAAGCTTCGCCAACGTATCAGCGTACACATATTTCCTTTTTGCATGACATGTTTAACTTCACACTCGCATCCTCTTCGAATGATTCTTGTATCCTCCACGGATCCCCGAAATGGGAATTTGTCGCATGGGCCTTCCCTCAGCAATTGGACTACTTACTCTGCATCCGTCTAAACAATAACTTTGGTGAATCCTCTCTAAAGTAGTATAGTAAGTCCCTTGTAAACAGCCCACAATTCTGCTTCGATACTGGTGCAGATTTCGAGTCTGTCATTATAGCCACCAATCCATGCTCCTTTTTCATCTCGAAAAAGTCCTCTGAAGTCGCCAACTCTTGATCTCTCTCGCAAGCATCCGTCTGACTTCAATTTAATTGAACCTGCAACAGGAGGAATCCACCAAATTAGTACAAAGAATTGTTTAAGTGCAACAATAGATCTACTAAAAGCCTGATATGTTTCAAAAGAAAACTCAAAAATAAATTTCACACTTTCAAACGTATTGCAGTTCTTGTTTTCAAAAAAAAATTTGTTTCTATTGGTCCAGATTCGCCGAAGAGTGACAAGAAAAACAATCATTTTCGAAGTAAAACTGTTAAAGTGACTTTATTCGTAACATTTGTTCTAATCCAATCCATCAAAGACATATGTAGCATTCTCAAATACCACTGTGTACTAAAAATAGGGGACCACAACTCCCCCGCTTTAGGATAAGTTCTCAATACATGGTTTATGTCTTCCATATTGTTGTAACTAATGCAACTCAAATCATTCGTGACGGCCCTCTTCATACGCATACAATTTGTAAGAAGTTTTCCATTAAGCACCACCCAAAGGAAGCCCTTAAGTTTTTGTGGAATTCTTAATTTCCACATCTACTTCCAGTCACACTCGTGTTTATCATTTTCCACAATAATATCATAAGCTCTAGCGGAAGAGAAACCCTATCTTGGAATCCCTTCCAACAAGGTTTGTCAATGAGATTCGCAAACCTCAGGGGATGAATGCACAAAATGTCAAGAATTACTTGAATTACTTCCCCCGGAATTCGGACATTAATTAGATTCATATCTCACTCTTTAACTTCATTCAAAAGTGAATTAATAGTGGCTGAATTGGATAATACATGGTTGGGAATAACCTCCTCAAAGGACTTATCCCCACATCACTAATCATTTCAAATCCTCACTTTAGTACCATCTCTGATAGTCCATTTCATCCATTTACTCAACACATTTCTAGTATTCAGCATTCCTCTCCAAACGTGAGAGGCTTTCCTTTCATAGGCTAATTGTTAACAATATTGTGTTGCAAGTACTTGGCTTTCAAGACATCAATTCACAAACCTCTTTCATTGCATAAAACTTTCTAATCAAGTTTGGTAAAATATCATTACAATTATTAAAGTTAACTCCACTGTGATTTTATGTTAGACATTATATTTTTAGAACCGATTTACATGTATGTGTAGCATTCAATTTGATATTGATTGATTAAAATAATGAAACTAAATACTTTTTTTGTTAAGTTTTTAGAATATTAATTGACAAATGTCAAATGATAAATAATGTGGAGTGTTATTTTAAAGAAGAATGATTCATCGAAAATGATTGTGTATATTTAAGGCACCTATTGATGTTTCTTGAATACTTTTTAAATAAAAATTTTGAATTTATAGTATTATTGATAACGCACCTTCATGAACTCTGCATGAAAAGAAATGCAAAAATAATTTGGTTGGAATAAAAATTTTGCAGTTATTATGATGTGTCACATAATTAATAAGAACTCCTTTGATAACTGAAATTATTAAGGTTATAGAGATTTTGTGTCTAATTCCCTTTGAGGATACTGTTTATAATTTGAATTTGTAATTTTTTATGTATCAATGTGAATAACTTTTACGATCTCACTGATATAATTATAAATCCTACCTTTGAGTCAACTCACCTTAAGCACTTTTTTTGTGTAATAAAATACTTAAATATTATTATATAAAAATATTATAATAGATCATAATCAAACACCACTTGAAATATAATAAAAGACCTGATATACCACTTTAGGCATAACCAAAAACATAAGAAATTAACAAAGATATTTTTTTATTAATAACCAAAATAATACACCATGAGTTATAACCAAGTCATAATTATTTACCCAAAAAAAAAATCATAATTTGTATATTATAGAATTTTCCATTGTTTTTATTTATTTCAGAAAAAAATATTTTGATACAAGTGGAATTTATGATTTTTGATAAATTTGATTAAGACAGATGAGGATTTGATTCAAGTTAAGAATATGCCTTTTTTTTTTTACTTTGAAAGAAATTATTTTTATAAGCCTATGATCACACATAGTGAACAAAATTTTACATCAGTCATTAGCAAATTTATTTATATTTGGCTTTCAATTATTAAAAATTTTTACACATAAAATATTAAGACTTAAAATCAATTTTTTATTTTAAAAATAAATTCTTGTGATCGCATGGATCACCTATTGGTTTGTACTAATATATTCATGGTTCAAGAATGGGCTCTCTGACTATTAAAGCCCAGATAAAAAGCCCAACAGAATCATGCCAATAATTCATTATTAAAAGTGGGCTTGTAGTCTCAATCATTCATTCGCGAGATGTCAAAGCTTCGCTTCACGTTTAGACCACACCATCACTCATGAATTCGAATTTTTGCAGCTTATATATATATATATATATAATCTTGAATTTTATCTAGAAATATCAAACTGTGGCTCAAATTTATGTCATACTTGGACCTACACTACAATTCAATATATACTTAAAAAACACTTTACTCAGAAAAAATATGGAACAAGAAATCTTGGTCCATCACATTTTTGTATACAAAGTAATATACAATAAAAAATACGTGGACCATCCATAAACTTAAGATATGTCGTTGTCTTAATCGGATCGGATTCGGATTTTGACAGATCTGATCCGAATCCGATCCATTTACAGGCCTATATCCATCTATCATTTTTAATATGCTAATTCTTTAAAGAAAAATGATATTTTTGATATATACCATCGATATTTTTAATCATAATAATTGAATAATAATGAAATTTATGTGGGACCTACTGCATTTACGATAATAATAATAGTATTTGAAATGTGCTCCGAAGAGATAGTTATGATTTGTTAGTATGCGAATACGAATTAGTTGTGAAAGGGGAAGAGCCCCATTGATGTGGCATGTTCAACAAGTACAATAACTTTAGAAAGTTTCAAATTTTAATTTTGCTAGAAAGAAACAAAACAAAAAAGGTAAAACGTAGAAACCAAAACAATTAACCTAGTCTTGTAAATTATTAGTAGTTATTCGGTGCTTTTTGGTGACACTGATATGACATTGACAATAGTATAAATATATCACATTTTTTAAAAAAGACAATTAAGGATAAAAATGTATACGTGACACTGGGATTATTTGGTGTAATTATATGAATTATTTGTAAAAAAAATTATTTAGGACTTATTAATGACGGTCCTAAGAATTGTTTATTGGAGACATAAATGTCAAAATATTTTAATTTTAATACACTACAACATATAAGAGTTTTAGAAATCAAATGTTTTGGTCTCTAAAACTGAAAATTTTGTTACAAAAGACATTTAGAGACCAATTTTCATCGTCATGAGGATAGTCGTTAAAAGATTGTCTCGAAAAGTCAAAAACAAGGCATTTAGCAACGAAATTTTAAAAATGTCACTAATAAATTGACTTTTAAGAACAAAATAATTTGGTCTTAATAGTTTATTTTTTGAGACAAAATTTGATCCCAAAAAGATAATAATTCATCGCTAATGTCCAATTTTTATTGCTAAAAATATAATGACGACACTTTTCGCAACAAAATTATTTGGTCTCTAAAAAATAATTTTGTCCTTAAATTTTAGTCTCTAAAATTTTAATTTTTTAAAGTGACTTTATCTACATTTCAATATACTGTTTAAACATTTTTCAACAATAACAATAGTCTTAAATATTGTTTTTTTAAAAAAATTAAATATTTTTTAAAAAAAATTAATTATCTAAAAGTTAAAATAATGATACGGCCGACTCTTACTTTATGCACTAAGCATACCCATTCTCGCAGTCAACAGTTTTTGCAATTATCGAACCTCATCCAAACATAGTTCTCGAAATCAAGGTGCTAATGAGGTCCCCTACTTATAAGTTTTTATTAAAAAACCTTTTATTTTTATTTTTTTTTGTAATCTTAGAACATTGCTTTTATATCACAACTAGTGTCTTGCTGAGCACCATTTAAAAATTTGTTCCAAGAGCACACCATAACTTCTCCCCCCAACCTTAGAGTGGTTATTTGATAGCACGCTATTTATTATTTGATACTTATTAAATTATCTTCAAAATTTTAATAAAAAATATTGGATCTCACTATTTTAATCAATAAATTTGTTCTAAAATTATCAAATAATTTTCAATAAGTTTGAGCCTCAAATTTGGGTTAAGAATGAGATGTGTGATGGAAATTGAAATTATGTATTATAAGATTCATATGCAGAATGAATTTGAAACACATATTAATATTTTTATATAATTTTTGAATAATTTTTTTTAACTTTATAATATTCCTCGATAATTTTTTGGACAAATTACCTACACCTCCCTTGAGCTTTAGCTAAATTACATATTTTTCCTGAGGTTTCAGAAATTACATCCCACCTCCGAGGTTTATATTCGCATAACACTTTAACTCCTACCGTTAACTAAAAGTTAAGAATGGTTAGTTGACATTACCAAAATATAAATTGATGGACAATAAAAAACTCCTTTTGATAAATCAACAAAATTTACAAAAAAAAATTACATTAGATGGGAAAAAAAATTAAGTTTTTGGAACCATGTTTGATTTTGTTTAGAAAAAATTTCAGAATTTAAAAATAAAAATAAAAACTAATTTAAAAAAATAAATATGAAAAAATATATTTAATTTATAAAAATTATTTCTAACCACTCAAAAGATGAAATTATATAAAAAATAATTTTTAATTTTTAATTTTTATTTATTAACCAAATTAAATTTTAATTTTTTTAAAAAAAAAATTTAAAAAAATTCTAAAAATCAAACCAAACATATCCTAAAATTTTTTTGACAAGTCATTTCTTATGTTTTTAACTTATTTAATTATTTGTTAATTTTATAATATTTTCACCATTTAACACTACAACATATAAGAGTTTTAGAGATCAATTTTTTTTATCTCTAAAAGTAAAAATTTTGTTGCAAAAGACATTTAGGGACTAATTTTTATCGTCATGAGAATGGTCGCTAAAAGATTGCCCTGAAAAGTCAAAACTAAGGCTTTCAACGATAAAATTTTGAAAATATCAATAATAAATAGACTTTTAGGGACAAAATAATTTATTCTCAAAATAGTTTATTTTTTGAGACAAAAAATTTGGTACCAAAAAGATAATAATTGATTACTAATATTCAATTTCCGTTGCTAAAAATATAATAACGACACTTTTAGTAACAAAAATATTTGATCCCCTAAAAATAATTTTGTCCCTAAATTTTGGTCTCTAAAATCTTAGGGCTTGTTTGGTTTGTTTTTAGAAGAGTTGTTTTTGAAAAAAAATTTGGAGAGAGAGTTTAGAAATTTTTTTGATTTGTTTGGTTGTATATTTCGGGAGAGTTGTTTTTTTTAGAGTTTGGGATGATTTGATATTTTTGGAGAATTTGAGTAAATGTGTGTGAGAGAAAAAGTGATTGAGAATGAGAGAGGAGAGAGAAAAAGTGATTGATTGATGTGTAAGAGAGAGAAAGTGATTTTGAAATTTTTTTGAGAAAAACTCAAACCAAATAATTTTTTAAATTTTTTTTTCTAAAACTCATCTCCCAAATGCAAACCAAACATACCCTTAATTTTTTGTAGTGTGATAAGCATTTTTCCATTTTAATTTTATATTTCATAACTTATTTTAAAATGATAATTTAACTAAACTTTAGGAAAATCTGTAATTTAGCTAAATCTCAAGAAATCTGTAATTTAGCTAAATCTTAGAAAAACCTGTAATTTAGTTAAAACTCAAGAGGGTGTAAGTAATTTGTTCTTATTTGTTAAAAGAATATTTTAATAAATTTATAATATCCATTAATGGCATAAATTGTGATGGATAAAATGTAATTTTTAAAATTTCAAAAAGAATTTCTAATTTCGTTAAACATTAGGGGAGGGGTAGGTAATTTGCCCTAATTTTTTTTTAAGTTCAAAGCACAAGCCCAGACCCCAAGGCCAGTCCAATCAGTAGTCAGAAAGTTAAGGACCAATGGGACCGGGGTGACTTGGATGTGGACACTTTGGGCGGTTTGTGGTGGGCCGTTTGAGTAGCAGAGCGATTCGATAGATAGATGTGACCCATTCTCGAATTGGCAGCCTCGGATTTAACCCAATTTTCACGAATCAAATATGCGATTGTATGCCTTTTCCTGTTTTTAACGCTTTTTTTGCTTTTTTTGAGCCTACTTTGACGTGCCCGTGCGCGTGCGTTTCTCACTTGTAGGTCACTTTTGCATGAAGAATGAGAGACAAATAGCATATATTTTTTTCCTGCCTTTGGGTCCTACTATTTATTTTTGAGTTAATTATTGAAAAATCTTATTTATAAATATTATGATAGTTTGGATTATATTTAAGATCTTTTGAATTAATAAATTATATTTAGTAAAATTGAAAACATTATTAATTTTATATAGTAATATTTTAAATAATTATCTCATTAATTGATAAAAAAAATCAGAGCATGAGATTAAATATTTTTGTCCTTTTACTTATTGATTTTATTCAACTATCTAATAAAATTGAGAAAATTATCAATTTTTTTTAATTATAAACTGAGAATATTATCAATTTTTTCATTTTTAAATCTTTTTTCTTTTTTTCAGTTTTGCACATCAATGTTCCATTATCATGCTCATTTATAGACACAAAATTTTAATTTTGTACAAAAAAATTTAAGTTGCGTGTGGTTTAATTTTGGAATCGTGATTCTCTTTTTAGAGTTGTGATTTGAGTGTGAAATTGTAAATTGAGTTTTGAAAAAAAAAATTTGTTTGATTATAAGTTTTGAAAAGTGTTTTGAATTGAATTTTTGAATTTTAAATTTTGAAAAGAGCGGATTGTGTCTACCTGAACATCCTCCCAGACGTCCGATCAATTGAGTAGAACAGTACAAATTTTTTTATTTTTTTATTTTGCAATTACAACATGTTATTTGAAAGGGAAAATATAAATATATTTGTTTTAGATATTTTTTAAATATAGAAATTATTTTTTAAAGATTTTTTATAAAAATAATTTAACAATCTCATCACTAACCGTCTTCAACACTATATCATCAAAAGAGTTTTGAATTAAATTTTGAGTTGTATGTTTGATTATGAGTTTTGAAATTAATTTTTAAATTGAGTTTTGAATAATTTTAAGTTGTGTGTTTAGTTATGAATTTTGAAAAGTGATTTGAAAATTTTGCCTTTGAAATCATAATTCCAAAGGCAAACCAAACACAACCTTAGTTTTTTTTAAAAAATTTAGTTTTTTTTTCACATAATTTTTTTTTAGTTTTTTTAATTTGAAAGTTGATATTTTAAAGTTTTAAAAATCATAATAAATGTCAAATCATCATGTGCCTTCATAAATAAATGGGACTTACGTGTAGGTCCTAATAAATAAACCTATTGTCCAATATGTACTATGATAATTAAAAATATTTTTTCATCAAACACTATTAAAAAAGTCATTAATTGTTAATTTTTTATGACAGTTTAAAATTTTTGTCACAAAAAGTCACTAATTATAAGTGTTAGCGACAATTTAAAAAAATCGTCACAAAAAAATACTAATTTTCAACTTTCAATGACAGTTTGAAAAATTTGTCACAAAGAAAAATCATTAATTTTCAACTTCCAATGACAGTTTGAAAAATTTGTCAGAAAAAAATTATTAATTTTCAACTTTCAACAACAGTTTGAAAAATTCGTTACAAGTTTTAGCGACAATTTAAAAAAACGGTGACAAAAAAAAAGTTAATAATTATGAATTTTTAGCGACATACAAAAATATTACAAAAAAATATTTTTTGTGACGATTTTATTAGAACTTATTTTCAATAGAATTTAATGGGAATTAGGTCCAATTATTATAAACTACTGGTAGTTTATAAGTCCAATTATTATAAACTACTGGTAGTTTACCGTATAGATAATCATAAATGATGAACAATCATTGTTTGATGGTCAATTTTGACTATTAAAAATTTAATGAGATTTGAAGGTTCAAAAAATCTTAGTTAGAACTTAATGATATAAGTTCATAAATTAAAACTTGTATGTAAAGACCTCTTTATTTTTTATTTTTTATTTTTTTTTGGTATAACTCCGGACCTAATTCAATAAATTGGTTAATTTGAGAATCAATCATATCCTACATTCATTAGCGAGGTCCAATTAGAAACAAAACCCAATTAGAATCCAAATAAAACTCTATATGAATTGATTCTAAAAAAATATTGAGAATATAATTAATAAAGCTATTTGTCTTTCTAACAGATAAAACTTGATTAATAGAATAAATATTTTCCTTTATTGTTTTTTCTTGATTAGCATGATGTAAATTATTTCCTAATTTTAGATTGCCTGATTTAAGTTGTTTCTTATTTTTTTTATATTGCTTGATGTCCAAGACTTTATAAATACCCATATAAGTTTTAGGACAAGAACATCTTTGTATCAGTGATATTGAGAATTCTCTCTTCTTTATAGTTTCAATGGTCAATTTTCTTCTAAATTTGAGAAAAATACTAAAAATTTTATTAAAATTTTTAATAAATGTGTTACATAGGTGTGAGATCCATATGCCCACACCATGTGGGTCCCCATGTGGATCTCACACCTGTAAGGTATTTGATAAAAAAAATTTGGCTCCGTTTGGTAAGTGTAACGCCCTAAAAAAAAAAACGTAATACCCAACATTCAAACATACAGTAATATAAGAAAATCAACGCATTTCCATTCATCAGAATAGTTCTTACAACAGTATTACATGTTATCAACAAAAGCAAGTGCCCTACGGGCTTACAGCTTTCCAAGTCAACACTTGGTTACACAAAAGAAGAGTACTAACTCTATACAAAATAAGCCCTTGACTTGACATACGTGTAACACAAACAAAATTAATCAAAAAGAATCTTCAATTCCCATAACTATCCAAGTTATGTCCTTGGAGGTGGCATGCTACTTGTACCTGAAAAATAATGTCTCATATAGGGTGAGCCAAAGCCTAGTAGAGATATGCTAAACACAATATGAGCAGTAACTAAAACATTAGCAATTGATAAATGTTTAACTCCCATAAATCAATTCATAAAAAAAAAAAAACCATTTCCATTACATGACCACTATGTCTATGTTTCATTTCATTTTTCATTTCTTATCCAATTTCCAAATTCATACCCATGGCTCAGAACCTGGCCACACACTATAAACGAAATAATAATTCATATTAAACGTTTCCCAGTTCGCAATATATAAGCTGTATCAATACCTCCACAGATAATCATATGAGCTATATCAACACTTCCATAGATAAGCGTATGAGCTATATCAACACTTCCATAGATAAGCATATGAGTTTTATCAACACACTAACTAACAAGCATATGAGCTGTATCAGTGGAGTCCATCCCCTATCTCCTCCCAAACAACATCCGATTTAGAGATCCATCCCCTATCTTCCCCTAAACCGTAGAGTACATCCCCTATCTCCTCCCATACACAGAACGTATATACACAAAGTTCATATACACAATCAATCAATACATAACGTTAATGTATTCTATCAACCGTCATACTCTATGACACATCCACTTGATTAATTTTAGTTTGCCTAATCATCGTGCATTGTTTACAACAATCAAAACTACCCTCTACCGGTAGCCCAAAGCAATTATTTCTAAACAGATAATAGAAGCTCTAACAGATAAAATATCAGTGTTTTCAAGAGTGAGTGATTAATAAATCCAACTCTACCATTCTACAATATAATGAGCCAATTTCATTATTTCCAACTCAATTCCAAATAACAACAATTTTTTCAAATTAATTATACCAATTAATTTATGCAACAGATTAGGGTTTTCTACCCCATTTCCCAATATAGACCCAAGAGTCCAAATATCAACGACCAACAACAATATCACTATTTTGAAACCCCAAAATACACATTTTAGAATCAAAATAACAAACTCTCATTTATACATTTTGTAACCTTAGATCTCAAAACCAAATCATTTAACAATGTGCCAAAAAATCTAGGTCAAAACCTATAAGAGTGAGTAGGAATCCTTACCTCAAAAGATGAAACCCAACGAAGGAGATGACGAAAATGAAGATGCTCCAAATCACAAATTTCTCGGATCAAAAGATAGCCCTCGACGATCAACAACCTTTTTGTAAATGCCAAAGGTGAGGAAACAACTCCTACTAGATCAATACTTAGAGAGAAGTGGAGGTTTTAGAGAGAGAAACTCTCAAATGGCGTTTTTGAAAAGTAAGAGAGAGTGTGAGGATGTAAAAAGTGACTTGAAAATGCCCAACAGTCTTTTGATATACGACAGGTCCACTCGAGCGGAAAACACAACGCTCGAGCGTCAAAAACAAAGTACTGAGTTCGTTCAAGCGCAAGAAGTCCTGCTCGAGCTCCAAGACACAAGAATAAAGTCAATCCGCTCGAACGTAGATTTTCCCCTCCCAAAACTTACACCAAAAAAGTACTACCCGCTCGAGCGCCAACAAGCCCGCTCGAGCACGACCCGCTCGAGCGTAGAAATCACACCTGGAGAAGTTTTACAGAGCACGAAAGTACTGGGAATGTGCAATCTCTGCTCGAGCTCTAGATGACCCGCTCGAGCGGAACGACAAAAAACTTGACAACAAGAAATTAGACCAAGACTCAACCCACCTGCTCGAAACATGCCCAACACATCCTAAAACTTAATCAAATGGAATTAAAGGACGACAACAAGGTAAACACAACTACCAACTCCACGGAACCGATATCCGGAATGCAACTGAACAGTAAAGGGAATACCGGAATCGCTATAGTAAGTCTCTCAAATTATAGTTCCACCTATTGATTTGAGTGTGGTATTTGTTTTGAACTTTCAAATCATAATTATACACTCATTTCTCAAAACTCAATTCAAAACATAATTATTACTTTCAAAACTCATAACTAAACTCATAATTCAAAACCCTTTTCAAAACTCAATTCAAATCAATATTTTAATTTTTTAAATATTTAAATATTTTAAAAATATTTTAATTTTGTTAAGATTTTAAATATTTTAATATTTAAATATGTTACGATTTTTTTAATTTTTTAATTTTTTGAATATTTTTTGAATATTTTAATTTTTAAATATTCGATTTTAATTTTTAAAATTTTAAAATATTTTATAAAAATAAATTCAACCTCTATTTTATAAAAATATTTTTAAATATTTTAATTTTTTTGTTATGTATTTGGTTACGATTTGAGTGTAGAGTTGTGAAAGTAGTATGGAGTTTCGAGTTATGTGTTTGGTTATGAGTTTTAAAAATAATTTCTTAATTGAGTTTTGTTTTATGTGTTTAGTTACGATTTGAGTATAGAGTTGTTTTTAAATTTAAAATATTAAAATTTTAAATTATTTAATTTTTTTGAATATTTAAATTATTTAAATTTTTACGATTTAAACTTTTTGAATATTTATTTTAATTTTTTACTTATTAAATTTTTTAGATTATTTAAATATTTCTGATTTAAATTTTTTGAATATTTATTTTGAAAAAAAAAATATTTCCTTTGTAGTATTTTCAATTAAAAAATTGATTAATGTTATTTTCTGTTAATAATAAATTTTTTTAATTGAATTTTACAAAGAGTTTGGTTATGAGTGTTGATCAGAATTTTCAATAGTGTGAAAGTGCTGTGTTTTGTTATGAGTTATAACAATTTGAATTAAGTTTTGAAAACTCTTTCTAAAACTCATAACCAAATAAATTTTTTTACTTTACATGTCAAATCAAACTTTCAAAACTCAATTCCACACTCAATTCAACACTCTATTTAAAAATCATAATCAAACAAATTTTTTATACTCAAATCATAATTTTAAAACACACAAACTCAAAATACAACTCATATTCTCAAATCATAGTTAGAAAGTTTTACCAGCATTACTCATATTAAAATGATATCTATTGTCTTGTGTTTTTATTGTGTCATATTTTTATAAAAATTTTACATATTAAATATATTTTTTATTCTTATATATTAATAGAGTAATGCAAGATATTCACATTTTCAGACCTATAAAATCATCCATAATGATGTGACAAAAGAGTGAGACCCTATATAAATTGGGTGTGTAACAAATTAAAAATTAATATATATAATTCCACATCATTATAAATACAATTATAAAAATATTTTGTGGGTCTTAAATATTTTTCGTATTAATATTAACCAATGTTCATTGAGTGTAGTGATCACCATTTTCTTTCTTCATTTCATGTCAACTTTCAGAGGACTTCAATAAGCTTTTGAGGCTATTTTTTTTTTTTTTTTTCACAATCACTCTATAATGTCTATCTAGTCACATGCCCCACCTAGCACCTCCGCCCATTTTTGGCAAAAGGTGTTTCGATACTATGTTTTTGGTCTGTAATTCTCAAATCTCTCACTCGATTTTGCACACTTTTCACTTTTCCTCTTTTCAAATGTTCAGTCAGAAAGAAAAAAATACCAGTTATCATTATGAAAAATTGTAGTATGGTCTTGATACAAATCCATGTGATGTTTTTATTAATTGAAAATTTATTAGTTTAGTATTACTAGTCCAAAGAGTGATAAAAATTTAAGAATAAGATTGAAAGTTTCGAATTCAAATTACTTCAAAAGGTAATTAAAAGTTTGTTCGGTCATTAATTTAAAAATCCCGTGATTAATCAAGATGCTTGCAAACTAATCCGAACATCCAATTTAAAAATAAAAATAAAAAGTATAAAATTTTATTTCGCAAATATCCTCTCTAGGACTAAAGGGTTCTTAGTTAAGTTCCATTCCATCCACTAAGAAACAGAGCAGTGCTTTGTTATAAGAGGGTGCTCCCCACCCACACAATATAAGAGTTATCTCTGTTGGTTCAATACCTAAATATTTATTTATTATTATTATTATTTATTAATTAATAGTATTAAAATATTATATTTTAGTAATATTGTTCTAACTGTGTAAATGTTATTTATTTTATTTTTGTTACAAAACGACAAATTATAAATATTATAAGTGAGTTTCATCATGAGAAAGAGTCAGTCACATTAAATAAAGGAGTCTTCAAATTTTAGCGATAGCTAAATGATGCAGATCAAAATTTAAGGATATAATTAGAAGTGGTTTTTGTGATTTTACTTATTGCTGAAACTAATTATAAAACCATCTACTTACTATTAAAAGTGACATTTTTTACCATTCATATGAACATACTAATTTGTTGAGTATAGTCGGTATGTAATCCCAACTTGCAATCATATAATAATGGTTTAGAGATGCAAAACACAAATCTTACAATGCTAATTTAGACACAAATTGTGTTTCGAGTCTCTAAATTACTATTGCAAGATTATTGCAAGGTGAAATTGTTGCATATAATTAAACACTTAGAATCCATTTGAAAAGTGACTTTTTTAGTAATTTTTTTGATTAAATATGAGATGAAAAAAATTAATAAGTTTATGAATAATTTTTTTGATTTTTTACAAAAAAAAAATTATATGAAATAGAGTGAGTATGAAGTAATTTTTCACTTTTTTTTTTATATATGAATTGAAAATTTTTTAACTTTGACTTTTTTAACACATTAAAAAACATTTAATTTTGTACTATAAAATGGACCCTAAAGAACAGTGGGAGAATAGAGGAAGCCAAGGTGATAAATCCAACAATGATAAGAGAGCTTGCAACTAATAATTCTGTAGGTTCACGAAACCCTCACATGGCAAAACAATCTCTTTTCTGGATCCTATAAGATTAGACTACTGTACAATTTCACTGTTTTAGACAATGACCTGTTTGGATACTGTGGTGAGGTCCTGGGAATCACAAGCAACATGACATTATTCTTCAAGTGTTCCTGACAAATGATGTAGTTGGGAAAAGTCGTGTTTGGCCCTGATGCTCTTTGCTTCTAAATTCCCGCTTGATGTAAAATATTTCTTTTTTGTACGTAAGCAATAGCATAAAGTATTTCAGACACTAATCAGTGTTTGGTTTTAATTTTTTGAAAATTGAGTTTTTTTTTAATATTTTTTTTTTGTTTTTAATAAATATTTTTAAAATTTTAAATATTTTTTTACTTTTTTAGATGCTCTTACTTAGATGTATCTAAATAGTAAAATATTGGATAAATTAGAAATACACTCCCTGAAATTTGCTTAAAATATAGATTAGCTCATGTGGTTTGAAAAATTACAAATACCCCCTTATTAGAATTTTTTATTTAACAGAATTAATTGAAAAAATAAAATTCCTAATTACTCTCCTATATAATAATAAAATTACCTAAATTATTAATTGAAACATATTTTTAACATCATTAAAAACTGTTAATTGACTTAATGATTTATTAATAAAATGGGTAATTTGTTATGAAATTAAAAACCTCAGAGAATGGAATGTAATTTTCAAAATCACAAGGGGCGATTCGTATTTTAATAAAACTTTAGGGGGTGTATTTGTAATTTACCCTAAAATATTTATGAAAAAATATTTTAAAAAATTAATAAATACACAAAAAATATATAAAATATATTGAATTTTTATATTTTTAGCATTTAGTGAATTTTTTAAATATTTTTTTTACAAATATTATATTTTTTAAATGAATTTATGTTAGGTGTGTCTAACAACTTTAAAATTGCTTAAAATATTAAAAAAATTTAGTGAAAATAAAAAAAAATGAAAAACGAAAATGTAAAATTTTCTGAAAAATGAATTTTAAAAACGAAAACCAAACAAAGTGAATAATTTTCTATGATGAGTTGAGTGGTAAGTGAAGTTGTTATAAACGTCTTAAGCTTTGAAACAATTGACATTGAGATAAGCTCTTATTTGATTGTATAACTTTTGATTTTGTCCTATATTATTTATGTACTTTGCTTTTGTTGTTTATATATGAAAACTTATTTTTTTATACTTGATTAGGTTTTATAAGACTCATGTTGGTTTAGAGTTGGCCCAAATTAGGCTCTAACTCTGTAACCCTTATCTTATTGCATAAGGTGCCTGTTTTTCTTCGATTTGTTCTTAATTTTTTAATTTAAAAGATGTTAAATGGGTGTTTTTAATGTATCCCTATTACAGAGGGGTTTTATCTTTTGGGAAAAGACACTTTTGTATCTATACAAGTTTTTTTGGTGAAAATCTTTCTAATTTGCTAGTTGTAGTTCTTTATCAAAGAAAATTTTTTTTGGTATCAAGGGGACAAATTTGCTTCTAATCCGTCAACAAACTTTACCGAATGCAGGGTAAATTATGCACCAAGAAAAGTATCTTTAGGTGTAACTCATAGCCTCACAGATAAATATACTGTTCAACACTTGATCTCTTTGATCTTATCTTAGAGTTTGTGTCATGTAATTACTTGATATACGTGTGATGAGAGATTGTATATGTTTGAGAATTAGTCGAAGCAAAACCTCACATACTCCTCCTTAGGCCCCTCTTCTCCCCACCAAAAATAAATAAATAAATAAAACAAAACAAAAACAAAAACAATAAAAAAAAACAACAGTGTTATAGTACTTTTATCAATCCTTGACTTGAAGAACAAAGACTTGGAAATTGGAAAGAAAGTAATGCTTAAAGTTTCAAGGACGCTCAAAACCATTTTTCTTTTGTTCACACTCGGGCCTTACATGTATATATATATATTTATTTATTTATTGAGAAAGGTTGGATCATGTGTGTCAATTTGATTATGAGAAAATGATTAAAAAGTTATAGCTCACCCAAAAATTGAAACTAAAAGGTATGTTTTGCTAGAATATAGATTAATTAGATCACACCATAAGTTAAACTAACCACCCACCTCACTGCCAATTTCAATTATAAATTAGGCATGGGTGGCTTGTGCTTTTGCCATGGACCAATGAGCTCAGTTTGTTTTCTATATAAACTAATTCTAGGTCTCAAAATTGAAAAGAAAAAAAAAATGAATATAAGCTTTAAAATTATCCTAAGATATTAGGGAAATGCTACTTAGACTAATGTTATAGGGTAAATTATATAAATAGTCTATATAATTTACATGATGTGTTAATTTAATCTCTGTCATTTCAATTTGCTCGATTTTGGCCTTTAATTTAACGAATTGTGTATTTTTAATCCAATAAATAACGGTTGTTAAGTTTGGTGGACAGAAAATCAAACTATATGTTAATTTGGTCCTTGTAGTTTACACAATGTGTCAATTTGGTCCATGAAAATCGAAGAAATTAAAACAACAAGGACCAAATTGACACATTGTGTAGACTTTCCGTCCACCAAACTTAACAACCGTTATTTATTGGACTAAAATGACATAGTTTGTTAAATTAAGGGATAAAATTGAGTAAATTGAAACAACATGAACCAAATTGACACATCATGTAAACTACATGAACCATTTGCATAATTTACCCAATGTTATAATAACTATATACTTTTAGCATCTTTTTTTATTATCTAATGTATCAGTATTGTAGAAGGTAAGTTATCCATTCATAAATTCTAAATTTCCAGTATATATCTTCTTCAAGTTTATCTAATTTGATCGTTAGAGGACCTTTGAGAAGGACATCCACTAGTGAACTTCAAGGGGTTTGTTTTGTAGGCTTTGCCAAGGAAGACCAGCCCATTACCAGGAAGCCCTACTTCATCATCATCTCTCCGGAATTGTAGACCATCCATTTTTTGATATCATCACATAACATTTTTGTAAATTTATAATCATGAAAAAGGCTAACGAAAGCAATGGCTTGCCCATTTTCCTATAACTTCACACTGACAACAGAGTGACAATAAACAGTTTATAAACAAGACAATGATACTTACTACATCCACTTATTGATTATTAAAGTTCATACATCATCTTCTACTTGTGAGAAGCCCATAAGCATTTAATTAACTTAATCTTATTAAAAACCCTCTTCACAAAATACCATACAAGACTATATATTCCATAAAACCAAGTCCCTTACAAATGTGGTGAAGAAACCCCATCTAATATGCACATACGGTTTTACACATAACACACCTCCCTCATGGGTCACTACCTAAAACAATGCACATATATAATATCACATGCTACGAGGCAGGTCTTGGTGAAGCGATAAAGTTGCTTTGCAACCAAGATGTCATGCGTTCAAATCACAAAAATAATTTCTTCGCAAGCGGAAAGAAAGTTACGTACATCTGATCGTGCCCAGAATCTACAGTAATAGGAGTCTCGTGCACTGAACTGCCATTATATATAATATCACATGCTACACACTACCATCTCCTCCTCCCTCAGGGCTATCTCCTGAAGGGTTATTATTCCATGGAGAGTTATAAGGATAAGAAAAACCACCATAACTCTGATCAAATGCACCCCCTCCTTGATCCATCCTTCTACCATACTCAAAATCAAAGGCAGGCATCGTGGTAGGCTGTTCATTGCTGGTGAACCGCATCAAATCAGCATTAGTGGCATCCAATTCTTTCTGAAGTCGAAGAACTTGTCGTTGGAGGACTGAGATTGCTCCAACACAACCATACACCGGATCTTTCATCCGTGCCTCAGCTTCATATGCGAGAGAGTTGACTGCATCTTCTCTTTGATGGGGCGCAATTTCATTGAGGAGTTTGCTAACATTGCTTGCTCCAAATATTTTGTGGACATTGGAAAATTTGTGTGGCTCCTCGGGCGGAAAATATGGGGCGAAGATGCAACCTGGCAAGCATTTTCTCCTTAGGAATTTGCAGGCTGCACAGGGAGAATTGGAGTAGCTGGAAGAAGCCATCTTCACTGCAATTCATTACCCATGTAAATTCATACAATTTCTGGCATTTTTCTTAGGTTGTGTTTGGATATTTTCTTCTTTTATAAATTCATTCACAAACTCAATATCCAAACGCTGCCTTGAAGTGTTGGAGTTTTTGTGGTGGAATTAAAACAAGACAAGTCACATTTATATATCTTGAAAAACTGCTCATTTGTGAGGAATGGGTTACTGCCAGAAGATCTCCTTTCATAATGAGCAGAACAGAATGCAAATGACCAAGTGAATGCATACAGAAAGTCTAATTGAATAAGTCCTTAGAGTATAAAAATTATATAAAATTGGGATAAGACTAGATACATAGAACAAGTTAAGATGGATTGGCTATGTTTAAAACTAATCTAGAGAGTGAAGACATCAAAAACAAAAGGAATGACTAAGAACTTGAACTGAAATATCATAGCGAAAAACACATTACGAAACATAAAGACTAGCCTTCAAAATTTAAAATAATAATAATAATTAAAAAAGAGAGTAATAAATTCATTCATAAGTCAGTAATGCTACACTAAATAGACTGAAAGGAACAAAGCCCTTCACAAGCCGACTACTATGACTCACATTTTGTTAGCAAGTACCATGTGGTTCTTCTAGTAGTAGTAGTTGTTTAGAAGAGTAATACTACTAGATTCCATCTTCCTTTTTTTTATCTTCTTTTAAATTTGTTTTGTCTCTTTCCAAAGCAAATTCTCATGTTAAACATTTGGCGACTACAATTGAAAGTTAAAAACACATAAAATGCACAAAGTTACAAAATCTAGAATTCCTTTCAACTCACATCTGCCAAAAACCCAAAAAATTGGTACAAAAATACTACAAACACTATCAAAGATACAAAAGTCTTTTCCTCATATTGGTTTCCATACTGCAACTCAAACCCTACAATTTAAAATTTAGGAAAAAACGAAAACAATAAGAAGAAAGTATCACAGCTGAAAGATAGAAATAGTACTAATCTCCTGTGTAAGGATTTTCACTATATTCATTTCTCTCTCTCTCTCTCTCTCTCTCTCTCTCTCTCACACACACACACACACACACACAGCATTTAAGTTGCAGTAGCTAAGACACCTACCAAGCATCCTAAAAGATCACTCATTTTCCTGCTATAGTAGATATCATGACCTCAATATAGTTGCAACGATCTTTATTTATTGTTATCTATATGAAGGAACATGTTGACTACTTACCAAAGCCTGATTCAAAGTCTGCAAGTGCAACCTAAAATAATGCAACTTTCATTATTTTAACCTACAAACAGACATAACAAAATTAGCAAAATACAAAAACAAATTTCACTTACTCTTTCTTTATAAGCTAGAATTTTTTTTTTTTTTTTTTTTTGATGAAGGTTAAAAAAAAAATAATTAAAAAAAGTACCTTGTCTCCCTAGAGTAACTTCTTTCAATCACTATCGTTTGATTGTCCGCCAACGGAGAAAAACATTGCAGCCATTGAAAGATGAGAATCTTTTGAACTCTTTATTGTTGGGTTGAGTTGAGAAAAGAAACCCTAGATGAAGAAGACAGAAAAATAAGGTGCAGAAACAGTGTCAAAAAGGTAAGGAAGATGAGGGAAAAGGGAGGCAAAGAGCATTTAGGTGAATGGAGAGGGAATGGAAAGCAAAAGGACACAAACTACAATAAATAGGGCAATTTTTTTTTTATTTATTATTATTTATTTTTTTTTGAAAAAAGTTGACTATGACACTGACTTTATAATACTTGTAACTTATTCTTAAGAAAATGACCAAGACCTACCATCTACATTCTAGTTTGATCATTCAAATTTTTTACCCAAAAAAAAAATTTTTTTTGGTGGAGATAGTTTGACAGTATTTGATAACAGTGATTGGATTGATATACAATAATACAATGAAGATGTACAAGTATATATATTTGCACATTTGTGGTAGTCAACACATTGATAAATCAATCAAAATATCTAGATAATTTCTATTTTTTTTTTTTTTTAAATATATAGTGTTGTTGAAAATAACCTTGCTATGGCATAGTATTGTCTACGAGAATCAATAATTGAAGCACTTGTAATTCGGTTTAAACATAGCATTTCAGATAGAATTCAGGTCCTTTTAAAGGGATTCAATAGAAATATTGCCACCTATTTCAGACACATGATCTTGAGATTATACAATTTTGCCAATTGCAATTCTTATTCTTTTTTATTTATTTTTTTCCCTTCCGAATGGCTTTGTGAAGATTTCTTTATTGCAATGTCATGAAAAATATTATTGTTGAATTATAAATTGAAATGCGCTTTCAAAACATGCTCCAAGTAATGTTGATGTCATCATGGCCACCTTTGATCATTATCATATAACTTTCTTGGGATAGTGTAGTTTGAGAGCTGCATCAAGCTATGAAATATGAGTAGTTTGAAAATATTATCGTATTTGTATCGAGTATTTATTGGGTATTGATATTCGTATTGATAGGGCTACATGCATACTGGGTACTCAAAATACGTATCGAGTATTTATTATACATTCTTTAGCAGTTGCGTACTTCGTGAATATTTTATGGATACATCGGGAGTATATCAAGTTATGGAACATTAGTAGGGATTCGTTTAATTTATTAGAGAATTCTTATTTACTTGAAAATATTGCAAATCATTTATTTGATATTCCAGAGATGAAAGATATATTATTCAATGCTAAAATTGATGGAAGTGAAAACTAAAATTTCAAAATTTTAAATTTTGCTAAACTGTTTTTGGAATAAAACTTTATTTTGTAATTTCTCCTATTTAGTGACATTAAAATAGTTTATAGACTTTACTTTGATATTAGTATTGTTGAATTATGATTTCTCTTTCGGTTTTGTAAGTTCTCATTTTAGTTTTCATATTGAACTTTGATTTGTAAATTAAATATCAAACTATAAATTATAAAAAATAAAAAATAAAAAAAAATTATTGACGTATCCCAGCCGTATACTTATCCTATTTTTTTAGGGTTTTTCGTATCGATGTACCCGTATTATACTCGTACCCACACTTGTGCTTCATAGGCATCAAGGCTTACCAAATAAATTTCCCCCTTTTTGGCTTGTTCTCATATACAATTTTATTATTTACATTCAATAATACTACATACTCAAAATTTTTACTCAACATTTTATTGAGAAACATCAATGTATAGTCTAAATTCATTTTGTGCATGGACTTCGCAAAACACTAATTGAATTTCCACCACTTTCAAATTTTAGACAACTTTCTTTGGTGGCATTAACCAAATATATTTATATATATATATATATATATTCTCAACAATTCGTAGAGTCAACCAAAATTTCTTATCACATACACAAGAACACCATATAAACTATAACTAGTCCATGATCCCTTTTTTTATGGGACATGAGAGATGAATGATGAGATCATGCCCAACTCAACTCATATGATTATTTCTTACATGACACATGTATATCACTATTGTATGCATACATACACAATCAGCCTGTGAATTTTATCATCTCTGTTAGCATCTATTATTGAGTTGCACTATGGAAGCCTTTTACTGTGTGGTTCCATTATTGGACTTGGCCTTCAATAACTACATACACAGTATATAGATGTCTCTGTTGTGAGAATCATTGTCAATGCTGTTAAAGAACAATTCTAAGCTGAGAAATTGAAGGACAGAGAGATAATAAATAAATAGTTGTGGGGGGTCTCTATCTCTATCATTTTTAACCCCACTTCACTGCTCTTTAATTTTTTCTCTTGTTCCTCGCCGACATGTCTGACAACTTGGATAGTAATAAGTAGCTGTCAGACCTGGAATTTCTAAAATCACATTGGTAGAGCTCAAAGATGAATCTATCCTTGCACCAAAATTTTGATCACACCTGCCGCCCCCGCCAAAAAAAAAAAAAAGAAAAATTATATTTAAAACAGATCTATCATATATATTATTAAAAGTAATATTTTTTTCATATTTAGGTGGCATATTATGAGGGTTTATTTTTTTTAAGAGTGCCGTATCAGTATGTATTTTCTTAATTACATAAAGAGTTTTATACAAACCAAAACCTAATTTAAATTAAATTAACTTTACATATTTTATATAGACTCTATTTGATAAATATTTCTTTTACATATATTTTTATAGTAAATTGAGATAATTTACAAACCCAATACCAATTTTGTATTTCACGTTTTTCTTCTTAATTTTTTCAAAGGTATTAAGACTTTTTCAATGCTAAATTGCCTTCTTCTTTTTTTCCGTACATTATTCTATATATAATATCAATTCTATATTATGGATTTATCGTTTAAATTTTATAGTAATTCTATATATGAAATTATATTTTATTTCTTACTTTATTTTAATAATCACAACTCACAGGAGAAAAAATCTGCACAACAATGATACTCTCAAGAAACCTCTAAGTTTGGATTTACTGCTTGAGTTACTTTTTTAATTGTTAAACGGTAAATTCTTTTATATTTTGGCATTATATTATAGATAATTAATCACCTCACACACTGAGATATATCTATTGTTTTGATGTTTTTTTTTAAAAAAATGTTTGGTTTTCATGTTGTTATGTGATTCTTTTTTGGTTAGTCGTTGTTGAATTTATATTATATAGTTAATATTTTAATTTAATTAATAGTATTTATTTTACAATCTTATAATTTAATATATATATATATATATATATCATATAAAATCATTATATAATAATCCAATTATAACATATTTATATTTAATTTTTTTAATAATTTTATATAATTTCTATTTCTACATATTTTTATTTTCCAAATGAATATAAAAGAAAATTAAATAGTTAGAATTACTTTTAATTTTATCTTACTAATACTTCTTCTAATTTAACTATTATTTTTAATATCAAAATGAGCATTTATTTTATTATTTTATAATTTAATATATATCATATAAAATTATTATATGATAATTACACTTGTATAATTTGATAGAACTAAAATTATCAAATACACAAATAATTTAACTAAAATTAATATATATAAATATTCAAGAAACAGTTTTATAGAACGATAGCGCCAATATTATCAAAATAAATAATTAAAATCATACTTTAATTTTAATTTTAAATTAAAATTAAAAATATTCTTTTATAACACACATCGTACCATCAAAGATATATATTTTTTAAATTAACACTTGCATTGCATGCGTCAATTGCTAGTGTATAACTATAACATGCCGTGGAAGAGCCACGTGGGGACTAGGGGGTAGCGTGCCCCCATTGGATTTTTTAATTTTTTTTTAATATATGTATATAAATAAAATTTTAAACAAAAATAATATTTAGAATAAAATATAAATGGCATTTTTAAATTTATAAAAATAATAGTGATTGTTTTATTGAAAATGAAGTGACTACAACAAATTATATTTTTACCTATGCAAATTTTGTAAAAAAATCTCAATATAAAGGTAATATCCATCATTATTAATATGTAAATATAATTAATCTCACTATATATATGTAAAAATTACTAGAGTGTTAGTTATATTTGCATGTGGAGTTCAACCTACATATGCTACTTTACTATTGGTTTGTGATATCATATATCAATAATGACATGATATCACTATTATATGAAATTTTTACTCAAATTTTGTAAAAATTTGATTTATCTTACTATTATATAATTTATTTTACGACTTAAATATATGACTTTTTTACATTGTCCATGATACACTAGTTGTATGCAATACTTTCCTTTCGATTTTACTTGAAGTTAATTGCAAAATTTTATGTGAAATACTTTTGTAACAATTTATTTAATTTTTGGGTGAATTACACTAATAGTCCCTATAGTTTGGGGCTTGTGTCATTTTGGTCCCTGACTTTTCAATTATGACACATTTGACCCTGAATTTTGAATCCTGTTTCAAATAAGGACAATTGAAAATATTATTAGATTTTTCAAGGATAAAATTGTCAATTTGATAAAATATAAATTAATTTGACAAAAATGAATGTCAAACAAATATTTTTGAATTTTTAAAAATTATTTCTACCCACTAAAAATAAAATTATGAAAAATTAATAAATCTTTTAAACATTTTTTTTTTTTACCAAATGAATTTTTATTATGTGTTTGGATGATGATCATGTAAAATTAATATTAAAAAATTAATCATGTAATTTTTATTAATTTTTATCAATTTTACATAATTTTATCATTGGTGGATAAAAATAGTTTTTAAAATATTTAAAATATTTTTTTGACATTTTTTTTGGTCAAATTAGTTTATATTTTATTAAATTGATGATTTTGCCCTTGAAATTAAACAATGATATCTTTAATTGTCTTTATTTGGAACAAAATTCAAAATTCAGGGTCAAATGTGTGACAATTAAAAAGTCAAGGGACAAAGTGACCCAAACCCCAAACTATAGGGACTATTTGTGTAATTTGCCCTTAATTTTTTGTATTTAGTATTAATTCAAAAATTATTATTATCTTCTTATTGTTGGTTATGAAAAAAAAAATATTAAGCTGTAATTAATAAATGTCTCTCCTGATTTAATTTTCTGACTCCGCCACTGATTACATGGGTGGTGCTATACAAATAATATATATATATACAAAATTTTGAATTAGAATGATATGTTCGGTTTTATCACATTGAGAATGAAAGCCCGTTAACGTGATTTTCAATATTACCATTGCTACATCAATTTGGTATAAAATTTTGTATGGTATTTTATTGGAGCGACATTGGTAGAATATAGTGGTGCCTCCATGGAGCTTGAGATCTTGAATTTGTGGAGCTAAATGGAATAAAAATAGGAAAGTTGGGTACATACACAAAGTTAAATATAACAACTTAGTGTATGAATGTAATAATGAAGAACATATCCTCTTTTACTTCTTTTATGATGTTACGAAAGTTCTTATATTTTGCTACCAAAAAAATAAATAAATAAATAAAAGAAAAGTAAATATGTGGGCAAAACTTTGGGAAATTTAAATTATCCTATATAGTGTAAATTTAAATCTAATGTTACGGAAGTATATATTTTAAATTCTAAACATATTTTTTGAGTAGGTTGAATTATTAGTTCTTGTATGAGCCTGAAATCAATTAGGCCGAATTTGTGTGAGCATTTAAAGATCTCCTCCATTAAACTACATTAGTTATAAACTAGTAAATGATAAAGATGAGTGTATAAAAAATTCATGCGTTAGTGTTCATGATTGGAGATACAATGTGTTATAGTATACTCCCACATTTAAATTTTTAAATATTTTTTTTAGTATATAGTCTTATGTTGTATTAAATTAAGATGTCGGCAGTCCAAAAAGGCATACAAAACTAATGTAATGAGGTGGGGATAGCTTTTTAATACTTAATTGCATGCTTGTGGGGATTCTTTGCACCCTTTATTATAATGCATGGGCAAGATTGTGATGGGGTCTTATTTGAAGAGTAGGAGAATAACATAAAAGAAGAACAATTTAAGCCAAATGAAGTGTGTGGTCCTAATGATTAGAGAGGCATCATTGGTTGATTATACATATGAATGTATATCAATATATAAAGTTTTTTTTTTTTTTTTGTGTGTGTGTGTTTTGGGAGGGGGGAGGGAGTGGGGGGGTCACGACCCAACCCCCACCCAAAGGAATTAGAGAAATGACCAGTTAGTAATCTGATATTACCAAAGGCTTACTTAACGGTAATACAATAATAAGGGTTGGCGAAAGTCCATAAATAATAAAATATAACGTCCAATGAACTATGCAGACTTCAATGGAACAAGACAAATTTTGATATACATATCTATGTACACATAAGTCCAAGATCAAGCTTATGTACAACATAGAATATAATCTAGGGATTAAATCCCAATAACAAATTGAAGCGGTCATAATAACATTCAGAACAAATCTTAATAACATTTCAAAACACTTAATTATAAAGACAAAAGGGTGAATTCTAAACCATCCATGAAGTCTTGAAGCTTGACCTGGTTGGAACCTCGCAGTGAGGCACAGAAGTTAGCTTGATAAAAAGAAGAGTTCAGGTCAACGCCACTAAGTCTGGTCTTGCACTTGATCACCTACGTACATATATAAAACGGTAAGTTAGAGCCTAGTGAATAACAACAATGTAAAGAGGTCACTATAAGAATTAACACTTTTGCCGACCAAAAAATTGGTCGCTAAAAGCCCATTTTTGGTTGGCAAAAGTTATCCGCGACTAATTTTTTTGGTCGCTACTTTGGTCGCCAATTGAGGGTCGGCAAAAGTAATTCGCGACCAAAATTTTGGTTGGTCGGGAAAAGTCGAATTTGCCGACTAAATTTTTGGTCGCGAAATATGTCATTACCGCGACTAATTCATTTAGTCGCTAAAACACTTTGGTCGCGAAAAGTGATATTTTCCCGACCAAAAAGTTTGGTCGCCAATTATCACATTCAACGACCAAAAAGTTTGGTCGCCAATTGTGACATTCCGCGACCAAAAATTTTAGTCGCCAATCGTGACATTCTGCGACCAAAAAAATTTTCGTCGCCAATCGTGACATTCCGGGACCAAAAAGTTTGGTCGCCAATTGTGACATTTCACGACCAAAAAAAGTTTTGGTCGCCATTTGTTACTTTTCGCGACCAAAACTTTTGGTCGGCAATAGATGTATTTTTTGCGACCAAAACTCTTGGTCGGCAATTGTCATTTTTTGCGAAAAAAATTATTTATTTGTCGCGACTAATAAATTGGTCGCCAAAGCAGGAAAACAATACACCTGTAATTCCTAATAATTCATTCAATCCATAATAAACTTATAATTTTAAAGCAGGAAGTACTTTCACTAAGTTCACTAAGTACTTTCACTAAGTTCACTAAGTACTTCCATAATAAACTTATAATTTTAATTCATTCAATCTAGAACTGGATGGAAACCTCACTAAGTACTTTCACTTTAGCAGGAAGTAAATACCCCAGCTAGCTAAAGTTCCTTGCTTATAAGCTAGGCCCAAAGTATGCAAGATTACCAAAGAATAAATATAGCCAAAAAAACACAAGTACATGCAATCATTAAATGACAAAAAAAAAATACTAGATTAAAGAGGTGAACCTTTTCAATAAGATCCAGGACATCTTGATTGTCAACAAATTATATAGCTCCAGTTGATCTCCTCTTTTGTGTACTCTTCTTGCTCCATCTTGAACACATGCTGAATGATACAACAATGCTTTGACTGTAAGTCAAGGATGTGAATTACAAGATGTTATTAAATATGATGAGCATTATACCTGGTTGAAATGTTGCTACAGCTTCTCATTTGTGAAATTAATACAAAAATCAGTATCAACTAAAATTGAAACATCCCTGCTAACTGTATATCATTCGAGTTAGGATCTTGTCCAATTGAAACATTAATTGTATCAACTAACCTGTATATCACAAAAATCAGTCAGCTTTAGCATCACACGCTTAGTTAAAACAAAATCCAGAGACATAATCATGAAAGTGAAAACAATGATGCAAACTCCCATATCTTACCAGTCACACAAACGGTAATATATTGTCTTAGCTAAACCATCCCTGCTAACTGTTGCTTGAATAGGATCAAGACTTCTCTTGATAACTTCTTCTGGGGTGATCATTTCACGCTTTAGCAGTGCATCTTCCAATGCACCAAGATCACACCTGAAATAAGGATTAAATTAACTTATATAGATATCAACCATAAAAACAAAAATATCAAGGCTAGTCTCACATGAGAAGGTCTGTTGCCGTTTGAAGATGGAATTTGGATTTGTCATCTTTTAAAACAGAAGAATCAATTTCTTTCCCCTTAGTAAATTCAACATTACCAAGATGAAGAATTGCAGCCACAACTCTGAAAATTGCATCCTGACAGAAACAAAGAAGTTTTTTCAATTTTACTCTATTAAAAAAAATGTGGAAATATGGCAAACACATTTTCGGATACAAAGGCTATACTTGATCTTTCTGACTGATTCCAACAATATCCATAGCTCTCCTAGTGGCAAGATAATCATGAGCATCACTTATACCAACGAGGAGTCATATGCCCCACTTCAACTTTTGATAATATAAAAAAAACAACGCCCACTTAGTACACATTAATGTGTGTTTGGGAGGGTAAAGATTGAGTCCACACCTAACCTTTGGCATAATACACAAAGTGGTGGTCCCAAGACTTCAACCCATAACCTCAAGGTTATTAGGCCAAGTCTTAACCATTCAACCAATGGTCACCCCATTTTTTCATTAATATAATTTTAAAATAAAATTATTATCTTTTTAAGACCGTGCATGCATCCTATAATGGGATTTGTAAAGGGAAACAAAAATGGAAGCCAAAGAAATCCACGACCAAAGTACAATAGTATATCTTGCAGCACAGGAAACAAATACAATGGGATATGGAATTCAACTTCAAGTAATACCTGAGTTCAGAAGCATCAGACTGAAGAGAGGCCTGAATAGCAACTTCCTCGTATGCTGAAGCAGGGTGACTTACTGGCTGGTTTTGTGGAGGTGTGAATAATGGTACACTGTTTTCCTCTCTGGGAGGAAATTCTACTCCAGCAGCCTGAGAATTACAACATAATAGCCAACTGATTGAATTTAATCAATTGCACAGAAGAACTAAAACCATAAATTTCAAACATGAAATAGCATCCTGGAAGGATCAAGGTTTTGACCAATAAAAAGTCAGTGATTGTAAAAATCTTGATGATTAAAATACCACACATGTCTTGACCAATAAAAAGTCAGTGATTGTAAAAATCTTGATGATTAAAATACCACGCATTGACATCCTGCGTAAGTAATAGAGGGTTGACACATTGACATCCTGCAGTTCTCTTGTGACAAAATCCTTCCATTTCTACCTTTAGCTTAATGCCATTGATGGATCAAAGTGAGATCCGAGTTTCCACCAAATTTGGCCAATTATGAATTCAAATTTGACATGCAGTTAGCACAAAATTTAAACTGATTTCACAGAATCCAAGTAATACTTTTAGAGGACAATTTTGTAACATCATCAAATAACATAAGGTATTTAAAAGGTTTTAGACTCAAAATCACAAACCCATAATCACCTTCAGTTCATTAAATGCTGCATAATACTGTGGATGCCTTTCCCGAGGTCCTCCCAATGCTTCTTGCCATGTATCTATCAAAATTAATATCTTCTCCCTCACATTTAAATCAGGCTTCAACTTTTGATATTTACACTAATACCCCTATACATAAAGATTATATCTTGTTTATCCCCCATAAAATTGCAATAGTGCCCCTCCTTAAATCATGTAAAATTCCTTTGTGTGTTTTTTCATTTTAAAAGTGTCCTATTTTATTCTTTTGGCCATTCTTGCACACTCTTAACTGGGAGGTCAACGGCAAGAATTGAATCAATTGATCATTTCTTTCTCATTATGGGATTTGTTTAGTTGGTTGTTTCTTCCCATTGTGAAGCTCTTTGTTCAGTTGATAGGAGGACTTGTTAATTGTGTTGGTTATTTCTCCTTATTGTTGGGTTAATACAATTGGGTTGTTGATTGTGGATTTATAAGCCATGTTGGTGTAATTCTCATGATAATTGTAATATTGTATCTCACAGATATACCAAAAAGAAGAAGAAAAATTTGTATAAGTTTAATAACATCTCGTTGTTGCTTTTTATGGGGAAAACAATTTCAAAGTTGTGATTAATATGTGCCCCTCTATGTTGAACTTCTGGATCTGCCACTGTCCATGATAGACATCAATACACAGACCATGTAGCAGAGTTTGAACCTCAAAAAATAAGTCCCAAGACATTTACATGATCCTTGACAGGACAAGCACCGCTGACCATTTAAACATTAACAAGCATAAAACTAGAGTTAGATCATCAATCTGTCATAATTTCAGAATACGATAGAATATTATGACTGAGCCATCCATAGCTGCATGAATTCATTGATTTCTCTCACCAGGGTGAACATTAATTAACTAATATCATAAACTAAAGGTGAAGACAGTCTTACATAAATTTCATTGGTCTGATATCTCAGTGCCAAATTCTGCAAAACTCCAGGCTCATGCAAATATGATAGCTTAGTCATGTCATCGACTCCACCAGCAGGAGCTTCCATAACCTTTGGATAAATTTTCGATAAACTAGCAACAACCTGACCATAGAAACCAGGGGAAATTTCAAGTAGATGAATGAAGCCAAATAACTAAATCAACAGACATAATATTCAATTTACAAATGTTGAAGTCAAGTTGCACAGGTATTCATTATTTCACATGGAATTGTCAAAAACTAAGGAATACATGCAAAAGTACTTTTTTTTCCATTCATTAACCAGGATAGGCATATGAAATAGTATGATATAATGAATTTTTTGAAAAGAACCAATCAATTTTCAGGCTGAAAACCAGACAACTCTCAATTATTAAAGAAAATACAGAGAACACAAACAGTTCACTTTTGAGGAAATGCAACTTCAGTGGTAGATACAGATCTTACTTTTGAAGATCCAAAAATATATGAAATTGTACCACACAAAATAAACAACATACATTGTAATTACCAAGTAATTCATAGAAAATAGATTTAAACCACACGATGTAATTAGACTAGGGAGTACTGAAATATACAACACACAGAAATAAACCCAAGAAACATCTGATTTTTGGAAATCGTCTTACTTTGACTTAAACTAAGTTAACCTTTTAGAGAAGAAAAAGTTACATTCATGCAGTCATTATCCATAGTGGCTGTCCAGTGATTTTAAATGCTCAAGGCACACCAAGGCGCCAGATTCAGGCGTAGGCGCAAGGTGAGGCGCACCTTTTTGGTAAGAAATAGATAAACTAATAATTCAAACTTGAACAAAAGTAAAATGAAAGAACACAGGTAAATTGTAGAAGAATTCTCAAAGCCATAAAAGCCACATATCATTCCAAATGCAAAATAGTCAACATTCAACAAAACTAATAATTACTAAGCTTTACTCTAATAGTCATTCTGTATCAAATTTTATTGTCCTTAGATAATTTACTGCTTGTACCAGAATAACCTAAACATTAATAATTACAACATTATTTTAGCTAACAGTTTTTAAAGTTAGAACTTTAATTTTGAAGTTAGTAATATTAATTTCACTATTTGACTTATAAAAATATGTCTATTATATGAAAAGTATAGTGATGCGACATGCAAAACTAATACTTGATGGGGAGGATTATTTCATCGTTGGCGACATCTACTGACCATAAGAACAATTCAGCCCACCATAAAACAAACTACAGCTTGATGGTAGTTAAATTTTCAAAATTCACTGCACCTTATAATTATAAATAAGTTTCATTAGTTATGAAATTAGCCATAGAGAATGAGGAAAAAAGACTAGACATAGATAGGAACACAGTGAAAATCTTAGCTCATAGTATAACAATCAACTAAATGGTAAAAACATAACCCTTATTTCGTGTATTTCCCTTGAACCCATACCTAAATGTGGTCCATTAGGTAAGCCAAAGGCATTCCTGCCTTCCTAAGATCCCACAAAACTCAGCCTATAGTTCTGACAGATTAGAAATGACAATCTACAGAACAAGCAGTCTCATTAAATAAACAATCACTGTAACTCTTATCAATTCTCGAGTCTTTTTAAGCCAACATACTAAATTTAAAGTTACTCTTAATTAAGCAGATAATTCCAAGAAATTATTCAGTGACTTGAATTCCTTGAACGTTTAACTGTGAATAAAAATAAATAATACTCACAAATTCAGCAACAAAGTGTTGAACAAACTTGATTAGTTAGAGATATTATGAAAGGAAACATATTTCATTATGCCACTTAGATTGTTTCGTGCAGTGCAGTGCCACTTAGATTATTTCATTATGCCATTTCATTATGCCACTTAGATTTTTGAACCTTTTTTTTTTCTTTCCCATTTTGTCAATCTTTATTTTGAACAACTACAGCAAGCAACAAAGTTTGGTTCCTCCTCAAAAGATTGTTTTTGCCATTAAGGATGTTAATCATTAAAGAGAATGAGAGGGGAAAGAAACTATTAGAATCAAAGTAAATTTCAGGGCTTGAATAAATGAAGTAATCCTGTGTTTAGCATTGTCATAACTTTGCATCAGTTCTGAATACATCCCAGTAGCAGCATCTGCAGGTTTAAAAATAAATAATTAGTCAAATAAATGTGAAACGAACAATGCACAGAGATCGTAGAGTGATACAAAGTGCAATCAAAGGCAAAACCTTAAACATTGTTAAGAGTGAAATATATCTTACGAGCACATTGGGACGCAATCTTTCATACTCCCATCTTCAGGTCTTGTCTAACCACCAAAACCTGCCATCACAATTTCCCAACTTGGAATTTGGAAATTAGAATTAAAATAAAATAAAAAATAAAAAAAATATAAACTAGTAAATGCATGAATCATCTTCAAAGTCAAATGAAACCAGTTATATCTATATCTATACCTACATCTTTCACCTTTATGTGCTCACATGACTATATAAGAAATTGAATAGAATCGTATATATCTTACAACACTGCAATCAAAAGTTAACAAATTGAATCAAATTAAATCAAAAAATAATTGCAACAGATTCAGATTTAATTACTAACAGATTCAGATCAAACAAAATTACAGATTCAGATTTAATTTATACAGATTCAGATTCCAAAATCACTAACAGATTCAGATCAGAAGAGACCTTGAAGCTAACAACATATTCTGGGTAAATATGAGTATTCTTATTCATATTCCATACTATACACTGTCTTGGAGTATGAATATCATCGACTACACTATCAAAGTCCTCACCATTGACACATAACACACAATCAGAAATGAACAAATAAACTAAGAGTCACAGATCTAAAAAAAAAAAAATCACCATTGACACAGAAATGAACAAAAAATCACCATTGACAAACAATCTTAGTCACACAGAGTGACACAGATCTCAATAACACAAAAAAATCAGAGATTGGAGAGGAAAGAGAGACAAACAGCGACATAGAGATCCGTACCTGGGAGGTCGATCGGTGCGATGAGAGTATGAGGTCGATCGGTCAATCTTGCGATGAGTGAGAGTCGATCTCTTGCGAGGTTGATCGGCCGAGATGAGTGATGAGATGAGAGTGAGAGAGTGAGTATGAGAGACTGATCAGATGAGAGTGAGAGACTGAAAAACGAGAGAGAGTGTGAGATGAGAGCTGCGTAATGTGTTTTTGAGTTTAGGGTTTTTTTCCTTTCTTTGTTTTGTTTGGGTATAGATGAAGTGAAGTGAACGGTCCAGATCTTCTGAGAAAAAAAAAAAATTATGCAGGTGGGTTGGTCGGGTGCGGTTCAAACCCGCAATCTGTCCGTAACCCGAAAATTAGAAATATTTCAAACCGCACCCTACCCTATTATATTTGTGAAACCGCCCATACGCGTACGGGTAGGGTCGGGTAGGGTGGGTTGTGCGGGTCGAATGACCCTATGCCCAGCTCTAATTCCCACCTCCACGTTTCAAATTTCCTTTCCAAACTTTTGGCGACCAAATATCATATTAGTCGCAGAAAAGGTACCTTCGCCGACAAATTTTTTTAGTCGCCAATTCTCAATTAATGGCGACTAAAATATTAGTCGCTAAATGTACTAATTTGGCGACCAATTTTTTTTGGTTGTTGAAAATAAGTTTTTGGCGACCAAATTTTTGGTCGCCCAAAAATATGTGACCTTCCGCGACCAAATTTATAGTTGGTCGGCAAAAGCATACCACTTTCTGCGACCAACTCATTTTTTGGTCGCCAAAATATAACCTTTTGCGACCAATAATATTTGGTCGCCAAAAATAATGATCATTCGCGACTAATTAATATTTGGTCGCCAAATGTCATTTTTTTTAGACCAAAATTTTTTTGGTCGGCAAAAGTGGTCGGCAATTGTGTAAATTCTTGTAGTGGGTAATGAATGATGTCCTTTCAGTAATTTAAAACAGTCAATTTCATTAGTAAATTAATTTCTCAAATTAGTATCTCATAACATGTCACATCATATTGAAATCGTAGCAGTCATACATGGTACATCAATTAGTAGAATAGTACAATAGGTCTTAGAAGAGCGAAACAGTCATCTATGCTGGCTATCAATTCAGTAAACAGTAGTTCCAAAAATTGAAACTGACAAAGATATCCATAATAGTAGCAGTAACAGTAACAGTAACAGATGCTATAGATGCCACGAATAAATTTCATAAATAAGACAAACATTCAATCAGTCAAAAAGCATCATTTCAGAAACAGGGCATTTTATAATTCAGAAAATACTTATAATTCAAACATAGCTTTGCAAGGTTGTTACTCACAGTTGACTCCCTGAATCACGTGATTAGAATGCGACATCTGACCTACACAAACACATTCAAGCACAACATCTCAAAATACGTTCAATTCATTCAGTCGGTTCTTAAACCTATTTCATTTATTCATTACTTGTTCGTTTGGTTATTTCTATTCGTTCTTTAATTTTTTTTGTGTTCATGATATGCATATGAATTTGAAATACACGTGAAACCATGCAAATGGAGGCCCGAAAGTTGAAAAAGCGAAGAGAAAATGAAACGGGGATCCACCTGAAAACCGCACGTACGGAGGGCCTAGTCACATGTGCGGAACCTTCACCATACGTGCGCTTCACATGTGTAACAAAAATAGAATGCACCCTAGAACAAGCGAGGCTGGCCGTATATGCGGGGCCTCAGGGCGCACGTGCGGTCTAGGTTTTCAAAGAATCTGAGTTTTAGCTCAATTTTTGGAACTCAATGTTTGTAATTTAAACTTCAATTTCATGCAATTCAAGGCCCAAAACTCTTCAAAAACATCTTGAATTTAGCAATCTGACTTTAAATAAAAATCATAACTTCAAATCAAAACTCAATTGTTATGCAAAACTTCAAATTCTTGAATTGAAGTATAAGATCACCAAAATATGCATACATGAGTTCTAATTCAAAATCTTTGAAGTATCCTCCTCTTCACTTTTCATGAACCATGCAAGAATTCATAAAAATATGGACATAAATTCCCAACAAAACTCAATTTGTCAATTGAAAGATTAAAACTTCAATAAATTGGAAAATTACAAAACATGCATACTTTGAGTTTTAATTTCAAAATCCATGGAGTTTCTCCTCAAATTTAGAGAATCATGCAAGAAATCAGATGTGTGAATAAGAATTCCATGAAATGAAATCATGCATGTCAAAATCTTGAGCTAAATTCTTCAAATCTAACCATGCATGTTATGATATGAGCTCAATTCTTACAATTTATTCCTTATCTTGTTCATTCATATTCATATGGATTCTCAACACCAATTTCACCACAAAACTCTCAATCAACTATGAATTCATCATAATTAAGCTTACATCTTAGAAGATTATAAGTATAAATGTCTCAATTTCAAGAAATTAGGATGAAACTCCTGTTGTTAAAAATTGTGAAATTAAATAAATAGATTTATGAAGAAAACAAATTATATACCAAGAACATATGCTGATAATTACAACTAAATTTCAACAGAAATACACAAAAAACAATAAAGGGTAAAGAGACAAAACCGAAACCTGCACGGAAGCAGTTTCCTTAAAACAGATTTCGTCGCCTCACGGGTCGAGTGCTTGAGGAAACCCGGCGTCTGTCTCCCAGGATACGACGGTCAAAATCAGCTACGGCAGAAGCACTATCTGTCTAGCTAAGCGAACAAAACAATGGCAGCACTCTCTCACAATAGGAACTATCAAGCAAACTGACTTGTAAAATGGAAGCAAAAATTTCTATATTGAAACTTGACAGGAGGGTCTCAATTTATACATGTATAGGGGAGAGAGGAAAAGCCTCCAGCCTTTAAGGCTAGTCATTAAAACACCAAGCATCCATAGCCCCTTTCCACAAAATGAAAAGTATGGATGCCCAAAGGATTTACACCCTTTAGCCAAGAAAAAAGATTTAAATACTCTTTAAAATCCTACTTATGAATCTAACATCATGAAGCAATTTCTTGGCAATTTCTTATTCAAAACCCAATGGTTTTTGGCTCACTTGGACCCAACACAAAAAATGGTTAGGACCCACTTTAATATTTAATTAAAGTCACTACACTTTAATATTAAATTAAAGTCCCCAAAAATCATTTTTTCCAACAATCCCCCACATGAATAAAATTGACCGAATGACTCAACAAACAGACATCGTTCAACAATAAAGACTTTGAGAGAGAGTACAACGGACTAACCCCGACATCAGAGAAGGTAGCTTTTGGCTTTGAACCTCTCCTAGTGAAAACCTATCGAGTCTACTAGCAGATCAGTGAATAAAACATCTTGAACTGCTCTACCGTTTATGTAAACTGAGACAATAGATCTCACACGGGAATTACTCCTACCACCATTATGTTCTCACCGGTGTGCCCTGTGTGGCCCTAGACACTAGCCTGGTTCAGCGAGTGGTTTCAAAGAATCTTGGCCTGCCCAATTCTTCTAGAAGCGGCCCCACTTCAAACTCACATAGGTGACTCTACTAAAGTATCCTGCAATACTTAGCTCAACAGCTTAACACATAAGAGTCATTAAAAGCTCAGCTTATCCTCTACACTTGCAGGTATCACTAATAGAAGGAATGGCTGGAGGTTTAACCTCCTCAGTGACATACCACCGTTACACGCAATTAGGTTGTCCCATTGAACCTAGATCTTGGGATCTCCAGTCAACTAGGTTAGGTTTCCATTCCGGTAACTTCCAAAGGCCTTAACCCCATTCCTTTTGACGACGTTTCGACTAACACTCGACTTAACCCTTTGGTTAGCGGATCCGCAATGTTGTCCTTAGACTTTACATAGTCTAAAGAGACAACTCCATTCGAGAGTGGTTGTCGTATGGAATTATGTCTACGACGGATATGTCTAGACTTTCCATTATACATATTACCCTGTGCCCTACTAATTGCAGATTGACAATCACAATGAATACAAATAGCTGGCACAGGTTTAGACCAACGTGGAATATCTTCAATGAAATGGAGAAGCCATTCTGCTTTTTCAGTTGCTTTATCCAAAGCAATAAACTCTGATTCCATCGTTGATCTAGATATACACGTTTGCTTGGAAGATTTCCAAGACACGGCTGCCCCCACCAAGAGTGAACACATATCCACTAGTGGACTTTGAGTCCTTTATATCTGATATCCAATTCGCGTTACTATATCCTTCAAGCACCGCTGGATATCGAGTATAATGCAGCCATAATCCCGAGTGTAGCGTAAATACCTTAACACCCGCACAATGCCCTTCCAATGAGAAGCATCAAGATTACTTGTGTATCTACTAAGCCTGCTAACCGAGTAAGCTATATCTGACCTAGTACAACTCATCAGATACATTAAACTTCCAATTACCCGAGAATATTCTAACTGAGAGACACTCTTTTTATTATTCTTGGTAAAGTGTAGACTTAAGTCTACAGGTGTCAATGACACACTTGTATCTAATCCACTAAACTTCTCAAGTATCTTATCAACATAATGAGACTGAGAAAGTACAATTCCGCCAGAGATTCTGGTAATCTTAATTCCCAGAATAACATCTGCAATGTCCATATCCTTCATGTCAAATTTAGAGTTTAACAACTTCTTGGTAGTTTTGATCATTTCATCGTTACTACCTATAATGAGCATATCATCAACATATAGACACAAAATGACATAACCTCTGTCAGTGTCTTTGACATAAATACATTTGTCACATTCGTTGATTCGAAACCCATTTGACAACATTACATTGTCAAACTTCTCATGCCATTGTTTAGGCGCTTGCTTCAAACCATACAAAGATTTGACAAGTTTACAGACTTTCTTGCTTTGTCCTGGAGCTGAAAACCCTTCAGGTTGCTCCATGTAGATTTCTTCATTCAAATCCCCATTTAAGAAAGCTATCTTTACATCCATCTGGTATATCTCAAGATTGCGCAAAGCTGCTATCGCAATCACTATGCGAATGGATGTTATCCTAGTTACAAGTGAGTACGTATCAAAGTAATCCAGGCCTTCTCGTTGCCTGTACCCTTTGATAACGAGCTTCGCCTTATACTTGTTAATAGACCCATCGGCCTTCATCTTTCTTTTAAAAATCCATTTGCAGCCTAAAGGCTTACAACTTGGAGGTAAATCTACCTACTCCCAGGTTCGGTTCTGTAAGATGGAGTCAATCTCACTTTTGTTCGCTTCTTTCCATAAAGGACTCTCAGGAGAAGTCACAGCTTCGTGGAAAGTTTGAGGTTCGTTCTCAACCATATAAGTTAAGAAGTCTGGACCAAAAGATTTGGATGTCCTAGCCCTTTTACTCCATCTGGGCTCATCTAAAACCTCAATTTGATCATCATCTGGATCATCATCATGATCATCCTCACTAGCAAGCTCATCAAATTGCTCTAAAGACCTTGAAACCCCTGTATGGGTTTGGCAAGGAAAAATGTCTTCAAAGAAACATGCATTCCTTGACTCCATGATGGTATTCCTGTGTATGTCTGGAATTTCAGACTTATGAACAAGAAACCGATATGCACTACTATTATGTGCATAACCAATGAATACACAATCCACAGATTTCAGGCCTACCCTAACCCGTTAGGGTGTAGGAATCGCCACTATTACAAGACAACCCCACATTCGTAATAATTTATAAGAAGGCTTAACGCCTTTCCATAACTCATACTGGATCTTGTCCACATCGCTTCAACACAAGTTTCACACTTGTGTTTCGTCAGAACAACCTTGTCGGACTCAAAAAACCATGCGAAAAACATGTTTACTAAGAAGAGACCCTGAGACAAGATTTTTACGAATGTCCGGAACATACAGGACTTCGTTCAAGGTCAGCTCCTTTCCTGACGTCAACTTCAAGACCACCTTTCCTTTCCCCTCAACAATCGAGGTAGCAGAGTTTTCCATAAACAACTTCTCACCGTTTATAACCGGTTCGAAAGTTGTAAACAGTTTCTGCTCGGAGCAGATGTGGCGTGTAGCCCCAGTATCAATCCACCATTCTCTTGGGTTTGAACCCACCAGATTCACCTCAGAGACAACGGCAGACAAGTGCATATCATCCTCCTCATGGGAGTGCTCTTGTAAGTCTGCCATATGAGCACGAGGTTTGGTCTTGTATGGCTTCTTCTGCTTGCGGCAGTCACTAGCCCGATGCCCCTCGTTACCACAGTTATAACACTTCCCAAAGAACCGATAACCAGGTTCCTGCGGCTTGTAAACCGACTTCTTTGCAACACCACCCCTTGGTCCCAGCTTAGAGCTCTTGTTCACAGGGGGCTTCTTCCTTATCCCAGAAGATTTGCCATGCTCAACGACATTGGCCTTTACTGAGAAGGTACTTCCTCCTTTCTTTCTATCATCATCTTCAATCCGGAGTCGGACAACCAGCTCTTCAACAGACATTTCCTTACGCTTGTGCTTCAAGTAATTCTTGAAATTCTTCCAACCATTGGGAAGTTTTTCAATGATCACAGCAACTTGGAATGACTCGTTCAAAGGCATCCCCTCAGCATGAATTTCATGCAAGATCACTTGGAACTCCTGGACTTGGCTTATCACAATTTTAGAATCTACCATTTTGAAATCAAGGAAACGGCTAACCACAAATTTCTTTGCCTCGACATCCTCAGTCCTGTACTTTTTGTCCAGAGATTCCCATAATTCTTTTGCTGAGCTCTTGGAACAAAGCACACTATAGAGTGAGTCTGCCAAGCTGTTGAACACATAGTTCCGGCAAAGATAGTCTGTCTGCTTCCATGTGTCAAGAGCCATGACTTTCTGCCTGTCAGGCTCATTCTCTGCCGCGGCTGGAGGATCCTCACTCAGAACCTTGGCAAGGTTTAGCGTGGTCAAGTAAAACAGCATCTTTTGCTGCCATCTCTTAAAGTTTTCCCCAGCAAATTTTTCTGGGCGCTCATGGTGACTAAGCGGTCCTCCCGGAATAGCCGGAGTAACACCAGGGTTGACCACAGAGGTCACAGCAGTAGGGGTTGGCAATCCAGTTACCCCGGGGTTCAAATCTCCACTAACATTAGCGGTAGCAGCAGCATCAGTGATAGTTTCCATTTCTGAAAATTACACCAGAATATCACTTCTGTGTTTCCAGAAATTAAACTTAACCCTTAGAAAATCCCTTAGAAGAAAAATTAATAAAAAATTAGTCTCACCACAAAACCTAGAATCGAACATGGTCAAGAAAGTTTCCAGGAAGACTGGAGGGGTCACATCGGTCCCACTTAAAACCCAGTTAACCTTTTGACAAAACTTTTAAGAGCATGTTGACTCCTAGTCCGTGATAAACAAATTAAGAATTAAATTTTCTTAGGGATGAACTAGGTTAAAGCAAACCAGGGTCCAAAACTTTTACAAGCAATGTAAAACCATTGCTACAACAATATAAGCAAATAAAACTTGCTACTACAAATTGGTAAACAAATCAATTACATCTCAAGCAAACATGCTTCAAACATTTTGATAAAATAGCCAATCCATAAGGATTCTATGTAGTCCAAAAGCTTTTCCACGCTTAGGTATTCCTATTCAACACAAACGTTAGTAGTCCAAATATTTTTGTTTTTACATCCCAAATTCTATTCATTTGGTTTTATATTTGTTTTTCGCATTGGTATCCCTACAAAGAAAGTTAGTAGCAAACCACAACAAAATACAAACAAATAATCTAAAAAAATTTAATTATAATAAATAATTGAAACCATCTAGCCAACTATTAATTATATAAGTAACCAACTAATATAAGGTACCAAAACAAAATACAATTTGTAACTTCAAAATTAAATTACAACTCTAAAATAAAGTTCGATACTCATGAGTCATGAATGAAATTAATTCATAATAAACATTTAAACTAATAACTCCAAATAAATAAGTCAAATTCAAAGTTAATGCACCTAATTAAATAATTTAGATTAATGCACCCAAATAAATAATTTAGATCAATGCACCTAATTAAATAACTCAGATTAATGCACCCAATTAGATAATTTAGATTAATGCACCCAATTAAATAATTCATATTAATGCACACAATTAGATAATTTAGATTAATCATGTACACAATTCATAAAACTCTATAACTCCAAATACATTAAATTATGTAATCTAGCCTAGAAAATAATAAGCATGTAACAAATTGAGACTAGAACAGAATTAGCATGTCAAAATTGCAACATCCATAAATTATATTTTATAACCTTAAAATTCATGCAAATGATGGTAGGGAAATGATAAACCATACGCATAAAACAAGATCATACTAATACAATTAAGTATGCAAATTATAATAGAGCATTCTAATTAAACTAAGTAATTAGAGAGTACCATTGCATAATTTACAATTATTGAAATAGTGAGCAATTCCGCAACAATTCCTAGTAACATTCTACAAAGCTAACCTAATAGTCTATATAAATCTATTCGATCAATTTCATAGAAAAGATATATAAAATCTGTTTTAAGCTTGTTGTTCAAAATTGTGAAATTAAATAAATAGATTTATGAAGAAAACAAATTATATACCAAGAACATATGCTGATAATTACAACTAAATTTCAACAGAAATACACAAAAAACAATAAAGGGTAAAGAGACAAAACCGAAGCCTGCACGGAAGCAGTTTCCTTAAAACAGATTTCGCCGCCTCACGGGTCGAGTGCTTGAGAAAACCCGGCGTCTGTCTCCCAGGATACGACGGTCAAAACCAGCTACGGCAGAAGCACTATCTGTCTAGCTAAGCGAACAAAACAATGGCAGCACTCTCTCACAATAGGAACTATCAAGCAAACTGACTTATAAAATGGAAGCAAAAATTTCTATATTGAAACTTGACAGGAGGGTCTCAATTTATACATGTATAGGGGAGAGAGGAAAAGCCTCCAGCCTTTAAGGCTAGTCATTAAAACACCAAGCATCCATAGCCCCTTTCCACAAAATGAAAAGTATGGATGCCCAAAGAATTCACACCCTTTAGCCAAGAAAAAAGATTTAAATACTCTTTAAAATCCTATTTATGAATCTAACATCATGAAGCAATTTCTTGGCAATTTCTTATTCAAAACCCAATGGTTTTTGGCTCACTTGGACCTAACACAAAAAATGGTTAGGACCCACTTTAATATTTAATTAAAGTCACCACACTTTAATATTAAATTAAAGTCTCCAAAAATCATTTTTCCCAACAACTTCTACCTTGAATTGATAATTTTTGAAACTTGTAGTTTGGTCTCCAAAGTCTTCCTAAAACTCTTCTCTCATTCTTGAAATCCTTTCTCTAGGTTATGTCTTCTAACAAAAGCTACTCCTCTCACTTAGCTTCTCTTTTCTTTATTTGCATTGATGAGTAGAAATGTATTTAATCACTAATTTAATATTATACTTAATTAGATTTAATAATTAATATAAATTAAATTTAAATCACATGATGTTCTCAATTAAATCATCAAAAATCTAATTTAACTTAAACTAAACTTAATCATACTAATGTGAATTAGGCTTTAAGTACCTTTCCAAATATTTACTTTTAATCTTGTATAAATTACTGATTCAGACAGGTTCAATTCATATACTATACACATCTGTTAACAGTAACACAATTCAAATCACACATGTCACATATCACAATTAAAATTAAACACATAATTAAATTAATATAATCATGATATGCATTTTGGGGTCATTAGAGGGGGTGGGAGATAAGGTATGCACAATGTATATATTCTAGAGTTGATTAAATCAAAATTATCTTAACTAATAACTAATACTATTTTACTTTCTTTATCTATAAATCCATATTTTGATCCACACAATAATAATAAACCGTACATATGTCACTTTTGGAGTGGTGAAAGTAATGTTTTAAAATGTACGAATTCATAAATAAGGGAAATAAAATGATTTTTGCTAGTAGTTAAGGAGATTTGGTGTAATTATTTCTATATTTTATAATAAATATCTTTAAGAATTTATATAAAAAAATCATACTATAAAATTGATACGATCCTTTTTATCAATTAATTGAAAATAAAAAAGTACATATAAGTCTTTTCTTTGGGGGGACTGTTTACATATATTTTTACGAATTATGATTTTAAAAAATGTTCAAAATTTGTAAAATTTAAATTGCCAAATCGATTGTATTTATCCGCCAACTCGCACAGTTTACTCAATCCGCATCCACCAAACCGGTGGATGGATGTGAATTGATTTTTTTTAATCTGTCTAATTTTAGACGGATGGAGGATGGGATGTTACCTGCTCCAACCCAATTACATAATATTTGGGCTAAAAATGTTTGGGACAACTTTGCATTGCTTTGTAGAAAAGTTAAACACTTGTATTAACCGACCCGACCCATCACATTATGAAATATCTAGGGTTTTTCATTCTTGTTTCAGCAACTCAACCCTAACAAAAACCCTAGCTCGCTCGCTGCTCTCTCATCTCTGACCTTCGAAAACTCTCTGTAAATTAGCCATGCCGAAGCATTACCGACCTCCAGTAAGTTTAAACTGACGACTATGTCTTCTTCTTAATAATCCCCAGTAAAGATCTCAAGTTTTCACGCTTTACATTAATCAATTTCGTTGTTTTGATCTACAGGGAAAGAAAAAAGAAGGAAACGCTGCAAGATACATCACCAGATCACAAGCAGTTAAGCACCTCCAAGTTAGTCTGCCCGTTTTCAGGTCAATCTCTCTCTCTCTATCTCTGTATGCATTTGTTTTGGTTCTCTGTGCTTTGTGCTAAAGTATGCTGTGATTGGCTGCTGAGAAACCTGCTGAAAAGAGAATAAAAATGAAAAGGGCAAATTACAAACACCCCCTCGAGGTTTGGTAAAAATACAGATTCGCCTGAGGTTTGAGAAATTACAAATTGCCTCCACAGGGTCAAATTTTCATAACAAATTAGGAAAAATTAAGGGGGAATCTGTATGAAAATAAAAACCTCAGGGGGCAATTTGTTATGAAAATATAAACCTCATGGGGCGGGATGTAATTTCTCAAACCTCAGGGAATCTGTATTTTCACCAAACCTCGAGGGGTGTTTGTAATTTGCCCAAATGAAAATTGATGAAATTGAAACCATTTTCTTATCTTTCCAGAAAGATCCATAAGACTAGTAGAATTGTATCCATTTAAAAAATAAGGGAAATGTAACCACCTCACATTGGTTCATATTGGAATATGGGTAAAAAGTATATTGAAATATGCAAAAAAACTATATACAATACATAGAAGTGTATGAGAATATGTGAATTATGTATTGAAATTCCTACTTTTTTGCATTACTTGGTTCTTCACGAAAGCACACCTAGTCGGCGGTGGTTAGCATGACCCAAAAAAGAAAATATTGACTAGTGCTGGAACTTAACCATTTGCAGTCACATAGAATATGTTTATTTACATTTTGTACAGTTTTCCCTCAGCTCACGTGGGGATGAACTTTTGCTCCAGCTGGTTAATTTCGGAACCATTTTTGTTTCGAGATACTAGTGTGACTGCTTCTTGTTACTTATTGAAAAAAAAGAGGTGTTTCTATGCATATATGTACGTTTCTGATTTTATTTGAAAATTTTGGAATTTGGATTGCCAAAAAGGAAAGAAAAAGGCGTTGGACACTGTGCACTTATTTTTCTATTGTTGATTCAAAATTTGTAGGAGATTATGCATTCTCAAAGGTATCTTTCCCCGGGAACCGAAGAAGAAGGTGAAAGGAAATCACCACACTTATTATCACATGAAAGATGTTATGTTTCTTAAGCATGAGCCATTACTTGAGAAGTTTAGAGATATGAGGGCATATGAAAAGAAAGTAAAGAAAGCTTTGTCAAAGAAGAACAGGGATCTTGCTGAACGTCTACTGACTCGCAAACCTACTTACACCCTTGACATGCTTATTAGAGAGAGGTATGGCTATTCTATTGTGTCTTTTTTGATGATGCAGCTTTCTGAGCACTTGTATATAGGGAGTATTTGATTGACAATTTTTATTATGCTTGGCGCTTTAGGTACCCTAGTTTCATTGATGCATTAAGGGATTTGGATGACTGTCTCACCATGGTACATCTTTTCGCTGCATTACCTGCTATTGAGAGGGATAAGATTGATGTGAAGCGTATCCATAATTGTCGAAGGTTGACACTTTACATTTGTTTGTAAACTAGTGTGTTGGCGTATTTTTTTTAAGTTGACATGGTTTTTGAATATGTAATTCCTATCTCTTGATTCTGGCATATGTGACTAGTTGAATTCGCATATTTGTCTTATTGATTTTGTTTCCTGCTCTGGATTAGGTTGAGCCATGAATGGCAGGCCTATGTATCTCGCACTCATAAATTACGGAAAACATTCATATCTGTAAAAGGCATATATTACCAGGTATTATGGCTATGTGATATGAATTTCTGTTGTTAAGTATTATGATAAAACATGGAAATTTTATCTGCCTTACCATGTTTTTGTCATTAATGTTTATAGGCTGAGGTTGAGGGGCAAAAGATCACTTGGTTAACTCCTCATGCATTGCAGCAAGTCTTGCCCGACGTTGTTGATTACAATATCATGCTTACTTTTTTGGAATTTTATGAGGTTAGTATTCTCTATGTTTTAACTTTTATATTTTCCTCTTTGCTATTGTTTTGAATTTCGTGTTAAAGCGGAAATTAGGCTTTTTGCTGGCCATTACTTGCTTAGTTCCCTTTAATAAAATGAGAGACTATACATTTTATTCCGAGTGGTTATTTTGTTAAAAGAAGTGGTTTGGCACCCTTGTAAAATGGATGCCAGAGCTAGGCACCAATCAAAGAGAAAGCACAGATAGAATAATGACATTGGCTAATTAGCCTTTTCCAGGCTTGAACTTCTATCAATATTTTTGTACTCTTTTTGTAAAAGAATTACCAACCAGCACAATGGAATTAATTGTTGATGTGGACATTGCTATGTTTCTTCGTTGGATGCAGACTCTTCTTGCTTTTGTGAACTTCAAACTTTATCATTCAATAAATGTGAAGTATCCACCCATTCTTGATCCTCAGCTGGAAGCTTTAGCAGCAGGTATGGTATTTCTCTTTTCCTGTGCTTCTACTGAACAACTTCTTGAGTTAGACTCATAGTTGTTTAGCAACTTGAACATGTATGTCTAACTCAATTTTTTTTTTTCATGATACGCCTACAGTTTCTTGTAGTTGGACCTAGGTTTTGTTGAGTAGATTGGAATTGTATGTTTTAGGGTAGTATGTGTGGAATTAATGATAAGGATAGTATTTGACACTTTTGGTGTTTCGCAGATCTTTATGCATTATCAAGATACTTAGATGCTAATTCTAAAGCACCAGCACTAGAATCTCAAGCTGCCAGTTCATCTGGATCTGAGCAAGCTGAGGCCCAGGAAAATGGGACAGAGCTTGAAGAGTCTGAACTTAGGCTCGCCCAGCTTCAACATCAACTTCCTTCTAATGAACCTGGTGCATTAATGCACCTGGTCGAAGATGCTCCTGACGAAGATGAAGATGATGAAGAAACAAAGGAGTGTAAAACTCTCTTTAAGAATATGAAATTCTTCTTGAGTCGAGAGGTGAGGTTAATTATTTACAATATGCTCGTATTTTTGTTGTCTGCACCTGAATAGAGCCTTAGCGGTTGTGACCTAGCGTGATGACAACTGCTTTCTACCCTCAACATTGTGGCTCAAATTCGAGCCACAGACTCACGGGAATCAGCCTTTCAACATTGTGGCTCAAGTGTGGGAAGGTTGCTTACCTATTTTACCTCTGCTAGGCCCTGCTGTAAGTGGGGGAGCCTTTTGAACAGGATATGACCTTTCCATCTGAATAAATCTAAAATTGTACTATTTGGGAATAATATTTGGGAGGGACTTTGCTCTATTTGTTGGACAAGGAGTTGCTTATCATGTTCAACACTTGACTGGGTTGAAGAGCAGCATACGTCCTTTTTTCTTCAAATCATGGCAGTAATATGGTTTCACTTATTTCTTCTTATTGTTAACAGAATATTGTTTCTCTGTTCAGGTTCCCAGAGAGTCCTTGCTTTTTGCCATTCCTGCTTTTGGTGGTGTGGTTTCTTGGGAGGGGGAAGTGTCTCCATTTAACGAATCTGACCAGAGCATTACTCATCAGGTCTTTCACTTTGCACACACTTATGGGAATGCATATATTTATACGAATTCCAGTTTCAAATGGAAACTAAGCTTGCTGTTACACCGTCATGGCACTATTATCCAATAGGTGCAGGGAAGGCTGTCTTTTGACTTGCCAGTCATACTGCTTGCCTGTGGATGTGCTGACCCATCTGAAGCCAGATGAACATGGCATTAGTGAATCATTTTCACAGATGCTGATAATATATTTAAACCTCGTTGATTGCATGTGACCAGGATCATTCTTAGGAAGTAAAATTTAATGCCTAATTCTACTCACTTATCTGTGCCGAGCTTCTTTATTTTGGAGTGGCTAAACATAATCTTGTGATGTAAAGGAATTTCCAATGATGCAAAACTTCATATTTTGGGGACCATACCTTTATCATGATTTCATTTTATCCATTTCCTCTTCTTCTGCATAGTATATTGAAATGCCCTTCATGTCACTAATTGTAATTGGTATTACCAAGTTTCTTAAATATTGTATGGCTCAAAAATTGATTGATTTCTAAAACCCCTCGCTCTTGCTTACCTTGCTTCTCTTATGTTGAGTAGAATCCTTACTTATTTTCACTTCTATTCTCTCCTTAATAGACATTTCGGGAATATGTACTTTGCATGTATATGTGTGCATGCCGTTTGGCATTCTTTAGTTATATCTTTTACTTGTTCAAAAAATATAAATAAATAACTAAAAAGTGAAACTTATATTTCTGGTAATGCTATGTTTGGATGAAATATTGAAAAACCTTGTTCTATGTTTTTCTTTGAAAGTACTGCTCATTTCCTTATTAGAAGAATAAAGAAGCACGTCCTAGACTATCTGTCCATTGTGTTTCCAACCCATGATTGTTATGTCAGCAATGTGTTACGAGTTGTAAATTTCATCTTTCGATCTTGGATACATTTGGTCAGTTCCACGTGTGGGATTGTCATCTTTGACACCTTAGTTCAGTTCCACTTGTGCATGATTGTTATTGGTAGTTTCTTGTCCTGTATAAGTTTTTTGACATTGTCAGAACCCTATGATTCATGCTGCTGTAATTTGCTGCTTGAAGTGATAGAATGTAGAGATGATCCATTTGTTGAATTTTTATTCTGAACAGAGATACATTGTTGAATGGTCATTTTAATTTGTGCAGATTGTTGACAGGCCAACACAGGGACATAGGTTCCTTTCCAGAGAATATGTTCAGCCGCAGTGGGTCTACGATTGTGTAAATGCACGGATCATATTGCCAGTTGAGGACTATTTGTGGGGAAGGTAAATTTTCGGAGATGTACAATCTGATTCTATTTTTTGCTTGTACAAATGTTCCTACATCTGATCACTCTTATCCTTAACTAAAGTAGAATGGTAAACCGTAATTTGCTCTTCCGATGCTTGTCTTAATAGATTGTGTATCCATAATTATGAAAACTGAGGAAAACATTGAATGATCCAATAAAATAAAGGGAAACATCGAATGATGCATGGGCAAGTTCACTGTTATCATCGACACATGTCAGATGTCAATTGACACACCAGAATCCAACTTTTGAAGTTCTAGTAATCAATTTTTTGTGGGGTGTGTCAACAGGGTTCCTCCACCACATTTATCACCGTTTGTTGACAATGAGGCAGAAGGTTATGTTCCTGAGTATGCAGAGACCATCAGAAGGTTGCAGGCTGCTGCAAGAAAAGAAGTCCTTCCAATGCCAGGTCTTGGGAAAGAAGACTTAGACGATCCCCAAAATTTACTGGCTGAAGGTATTATCAGCCGAACAGAAGCTATTGAAGCCGCCGAAAGAAAACGGAAGGTACAATCTTCTTGCGGATGTTACCTAACTGGAATGTTAAGCGTGAAGGCCAAATAGATCATACTGTTATCTGCAACTCTACCCATTAATTGAAAACATGTTCATGGGTGGATTTGGTGGTTATGTGCCAGCCCAACTGGACACCAATTATATGTCAGAAATATTATTAAAAACCTGATTGTTTTGATATAATAATGCAAAATATTTTAACTAGATCTTGAGGAGGATAGAACAAATTCTTCCTTGATAAAAAATGAATGTTCTGTACAATCACTTGAGTATTTCCAGTATTAAAATAATTAAGCCTGTGTTTGGCAAGTGGGTTTGCAGGTTTTTTTGGCTATTTTAGCCACAAAAAACAAAATAGGCTATTTTAGCCACAAAAAACAAAATAGGCTATTTTAGCCATAACAAACAAAACATCACATCCAACCCATAATCATTACATTCTTCTCTCACAAAAAAACTCAAAAAAGCCAAAAAGTCAAAAAGTCCTTCCCAAACCAAGCTTTTAAGCCCAAGCTAAAATAGCCCAAAAAGCCAAAAAGCCAACCCACTTCCCAAACGGAGGCTAAATATTTTGCTGTTTTAGTTCTTCCACAGAAGTTAATCATTTTTCACCTATTGTTTTGACACTCAAATTTTTGGGATGGATGCAGATGTCAATTCTTGAGAAGCAGTATCATGATGAATTAAAGATGGAACTTCAAGGTGTCCAGTACTCTTCTGTCTCAAATGCGAATAAGCAAAACTCTGCCGAGGACATGGAGGCTGGGGAAAAATCTCTATCTGATTTGCAACAAGTTGAGAAGGATCATGCCAATATTGAGAAGGTTGTGATGTCACGTAAAAAGAGGGGACTTCTTGAAGCCATGAAGGTAAAGTTATTGATTATATTATGCTGCCTTTGTTGCGATTCCTCATGGCATGCGGTATTTGCTTGTATTTCTTTTTATCATAACAACAAATTGCATATAATTTTGTGGTTAATTATTAAATTGGAATTGTTTTTGTTGTTTCTTCTTTCCAATTCTGAAGCGTTTGGCTGTCTTAGTTAATGTGTCTAATGGTTACCATCTGTGAAGCATGGTCACCTCTCCGAAGGTCACGTACAAGTGTCGGACACGCTTGGATACCTAGGACACGTTACGGACACGCTGTGGACTCGTAGGGACACGCTAGGGACACATTGGGGACACACTAAGGATGCGTTAAGGATACACTGAGAACTATTTTTTTACTAAAATGACATACCTAAAGTTGATAAATTTGATAAAGTTAAATATTTGATATAATAAAATACATATTAAATATTTACAAATGACATATAATAAAATATATAATTTTTTTTTTGTATGTGTCCCCGAGTGTCGTGTCCTGCATTTTTTTAAAAATTTACGTGTTCGTGTGTCCGTATCGTGTTACGTGTCCGTGTCCGTGTCCGTGTCCATGCTTCTTAGGTTACCATGATAGTTAAATTTCTTTTCTTGTCAAGCCTAGAGAAAAGAGGAGGGTTGTGGTTTTGGTTGTGGTTGTGGTTGTGGTTGTGGTTGTGGTTGTGGTAGGTAGAAGGCCAACATAAGGATTGGGTACACAAGTCATACTTCAAAACATTGATGGTAAAAAGTTTCCACCTGACTTATCCACAAAAAAAAACAGAAATAGTTTGGTGCCGTTTGGTAACACTTACGTTTTTAGTTTTCTATTTATACTTATAAAAATTTTAAAAATTTAAATAAAAACTTGTTTGGTAAAATTTTTGATTTGTAAATCAATGGTCTCAGTTTATAAATTTAGCCAAAAAATGAAAACATAAAAAATATGTTTCCGTTTTGAGTTTTGAGTTTTTTTTTTTTTTACCACCCAACACTAGCCACCACCCGCCACCGTTTTCCACCACTGTCTTCCGCCACCACCCCCCACTCCCCCCCACCACCCCCCACCCCCCACCACCACCTGCCACCACCACTCGCCACCCACCTATCATCACCACCCACCACCTGCCACCACCACCCACCTGCCACCCACTTGCCACCACCACCACCCACCCGCCACCACCCACCACCCGCCAATACCATCTACCGCTTGCCACCACCACCCGCCACCTACTTGCCACCATCATTCACCACCCACCTGCCACCACCACCACCACCACCCACCCGCAACCCACCCGCCACCACCACCCACCACCACCACTATCACCCACCACCCACCCGCCACCACCCACTCGCTACCACCCGCCACCACCCACCCACCACCACCGCTCGCCACCTACCCACCACCACCAACCATCCGCTACCCACCTGCCACCACCACCCATCACCCACCACCACCACCCACTCGCTACCACCCACCACCGTCACCCGCCCACCCGCTACCACCACCCACCACCCACCACCCACCTGCCACCACCACCCACCACCACTACCCACTCGCTACCACCCGCCACTATCACCCACCCACCCACCATCACCACCTGCCACCTAGCCGCCACCACCCGCCATCCGCCACCCAAGTGCCACTACCACCCACCACCGCCAACGCCAACACCACCACCACCACCACCACCCACTCGCTACCACCCACCACCCGCCACCGTCACCTACCCACCCGCCACAACCACCCACCCACCACCACTAGCTACCCACCCACCCACCGTCACCACTTTCCAACACCGTCTTCCTCCGCCACTTGCCATTTCTCACACTTTTTTATATTTTTAAATTTTTTTAAACATTTTGTCAATTACCAAACGCGTTTGTTGTTTATGTTTTTCTAAAAATAAACAAAAATCAGTTTATAAAATTTTTGTAAATATAAATTGAAAACGTAAACGTTACCAAACACACCTGAATTTTTTGCTGTTTGAAAGACTATAACTGGTATCTACTACCTCTGAATTTCTTTTAAAATGCCAAAGCCCGACTTATCAACTTGGCCAAAAAGTTGTAAGGTTTTGTACTGTGCACCCCCGCCCCGCAACCCCACACACACACACACACAACACTGTGGGTGTGTGTTTGGGCGTGGGTGTGATTGTATCTCTACTCTTAATATTTGGCTTCTATTTGTAACATTCTTGAGGTGGGCAGGGGCAAGTGGGGAATGCATTTGTAATTTTTGCCACTTAACGCCCACTACTTTTATATAGCTTTTGGTTCCTTGTATACCCTATACAAAATTTTTAAACTGCTAATGATATTGAGCTTCTAATGATTGAATTTTTGGACCATGAGTAATGAGCTTTATCGGGCTCGGCAGTGGTGTTTTGCTTCATGATTGAGGAATTTTATTTAGTTGTGGAGTGTCATTACCCTTGAAATATATGAATGTACACCTGCATTATCATTGAAAAATAAACGTTGGACTTTTATGTCTGGTGTGGCTATTGAACATCATTTTCTGCTCTACAGATAGGCCAAGAGGCGAAGCGTGCTCGTGTTGGTCTTCTCAAGGAAAGGAAAAAAAGAATTGAACCGAAGAAATCGGAGTAAATTTGAAGCTATGCAGATACCTCGATGACCTGAGTATTGTTGCTAATCTTTACAACACATGATATCTGGTTGAAAGTTGAAAGTGTTGCTTATTTGTTCTTTTACTTATTCTTGCTGTACTGTAAATCAACTGGAACACTGCCAATTGAGATTTGTAATTGGCTAAAAAATTTTGCTGTTTGAATCGGTAATTTTTCAGATAAAGCGGCCTTTATTGTCTTCCATGCTTCCTCTACAGTTTTTTCCCGATATATGCATGTTTGTGTTGTTCATGGGAGATGTACCAACAGTTCAAAAAAATAAAAATAAAGATAAAAAATGGGAGATGTACCAAGTATTTGAATTCCTGATGTTAATTTGTTATGGTTCCTGTACTTTATTTTTTCAGATAAACCTATTTAATATTTCTCATTCTAGGTTTCTAGTTTACTATGCATGCCAGGTGGCATGGGGTGTAGGTTCTGTTTGTATGATAAGAATATAGGTGGAATAAAAATCTCATTCCAAGGTTCTTTCATGAGGCTTTTTAAAACTGGAGGGGTGTTTTGTGATTCATTTTTGAAATGTGATTGCTAACGGTGCCTTTCAACAAATAGATTGACTAGTTATAATATTTTTATAGTTATTTTTATTTCTTAAATATTAACAAATTTCTTTCTACATATAATTATGCCTTAAATTAGAAAACTTAAAATGTGGTTTTTAATAACATATTTTTTGGGCCAAGTTTGGCATATTTGAAAAAAGTCAAAAAGTCATTATTCTATTTAAGTCACATCATTTTATTGAAGTCATATTACATCTCTAACACATCACTTCAAACCCAACTCATATACTTGTTTAGATCATCCCAAACAACCCTTTATAATACTCAAATATAATCAACACAACATGACAATAATCAGTGGACAAAACTTACAATCTTGAAAAATAACCCTTTATAATACTCAAATATAATCAACACAACATGACAATAATCAGTGGACAAAACGTACAATCTTGAAAAATAGTAATATTTAAAGGCAACAAAAGTGCTTGAGAGAGAGAAGGGAATGGCATAATTTTAATAATACTACACTTAAAAATATATTTTTGTACATAAAACAGCAATTTTGTATTTATCAAACTTTTTTTTAGTACAATTAATTTTCAAATTCAGGTATTTTTTTCAAAATATCCACCTTATTTATAAAAAAAAATGTGTATTTAAATATATAATTTTACTGAATTTTACAATAAATTAATTTTGAAATGATATTTTTTTTTTAAATACAAATAAAAATTACTTTGATATTCATAGAAATATCTTAAATTTGGGAGATAATTTTTTTAAAAAAAAAGATGTTTAGCAAACTTAAAAGGACTGCCGGAAGCCACCAGCTTCAGCCTCCTTTCTTTTTTTTTTTTCTCGGCTGCCAAACACACTGCTAATAATACGGGAACACCGCACCACTCTTTTGAATCAAGATTCTCTCTTTCATCTCTCTCCTTAACTTCCTTCTTCTAAGCCATTGAGCCCATTGAACGTTGACATTTTAAGATTTGTTAGTATATCATACGAAAAACTGTTTATTAATTTTTTTTAAAAAATGATTTGTAGTTCAATTGTAGTTTTTAATATTTGATCAATTTGATTTTTTTTATAGATATACTCAAGAAATCTTAAAATATGAACAATTCTAATCATCCAAATCGAATCCAAAAGTGGGTCCAATGGCTTAGCAAGTAGGGAGTTAAAGAAGAGAGATGAATAAGAGAATTCCACTCTTTTAGCGCTTTGTAGCGCGAATTGCGATCGTCACTGTGCATTCGACCTTGTGCTGCTGTCTAGCTTTTCACTTTCAAATTCTAACACAGACTTGCACAGTTGTTGAATTACGCCTATTCGTTACCATGAATGCTCGAAATTTTCTTATATCAAGAATCCAATGCGTCTCTCTCTACATGTATGTACTCAAAAGAGTAAATTAAGCATTTTTTTTATATATTCATTTTCTGTTCTTATATGCTAATTTCCTTGTGATTTGCAATTTATCAATTTTAATTAGCCGATTTGCTTCATTGTTTTCAGTTTTTGCTGTTTTTGTTTTAATCGTTTCGAATATTAATGTTGCCTACTTGAGTTGATAGCTATGTTACATAGGGGCTTTTCCCATATTAAGCCTATTTTGCATTTTAATTCCCAAACTAGGTCTAGTTTGGACGGAATTCCAAAACTAAGCTAAAACGCTATTACAAATCGCGCTTTTACTGTTTGGAGCTCAAAATGTGATAAATAGTGAAAGCGCTATTTCAAATCGCGCTTTTAATTAATAAAACGCTATTTAAAATCGCGATTTTAACATAAATTTTTTTTCCTGAAGAAAACGCTATTTGAAATAGCGTTTTCACTGTGCATTCGTTTTTGTGAATAAAACGCTATTTGAAATAGCGATTTTCTTAAGAAAATGTTTAAAATATATTAAAATGTGAGCAAAATAAAACTTAAGTGCTTTGTAGCACAAATGGTAATGCAATTGCTTTGCCATCACATTGGCGTGGGTTCAATCCGCGGGAGGGGTGCACCATTTAATTAAGTTCAATTCTTTTCTTTTTTTTTTTTTTTTTTTTTCACTCACACTATACTTTATATATTTATTATGTAATTTTTTTATCAAAAAAAGTAAAATGTTTGTTTGGTTAACTAAATTTTTTTTCTATAAAATACAATTTTTTTCAAAATGTCAACATGATTGTTTAAAAAGTATTAAGTGTATTTGGTTTGAATTTTTTGGATTTGGTTATTTGAAAATTGAGTTTTTTTATATTTTCGTATTTTTTTTTTGTTTTTAGTAAATATTCTTAAAATTTTAAACATTTTTTTTCTTTTTTAGATGCACCTTAGTTAGATGTATCTAAAAAGTAAAAAAATTGTGAAAAAATATTAAAAAAAATTAATAAATACATAAAAATATAAAAAATATACTGAAAAAATATTTTTGTATTTTTAGTATCTTTTCAGCAAATTATCATTTTTTTTCAGCAAAATGTACTCAAAAAAATATGCACAGTGAAAGCGTACTCAAAAAATATTTTTTCAGCAAAATGTACGCTTTTAAAATGTACTAAAATATTTTAAAAGCGTACATTTTTTTATTTTTTCATAAATATATAAAGTATAGAGTGTGTGAAAAAATACAAAAATACAAAAAATATACTGAAAAAATTAATACAAAATATTAATTTTTTCAGCAAAATGTACTCAAAAAATGTATTAATATTTAAAATTAATATTTTGTATTAATTTTTTCAGTATATTTTTTGTATTTTTGTATTTTTTCACTCACTCTATACTTTATATATTTATGAAAAAATAAAAAAATGTACGCTTTTAAAATATTTTACGTACATTTTTTGAGTACATTTTGCTGAAAAAATTAATATTTTGTATTAATTTTTTAAGTATATTTTTTGTATTTTTGTATTTTTTCACTCACTCTATACTTTATATATTTATGAAAAAATAAAAAAAATGTACGCTTTTAAAATATTTTAGTACATTTTAAAAGCGTACATTTTGCTGAAAAAATATTTTTTGAGTACGCTTTCACTGTGCATATTTTTTTGAGTACATTTTGCTGAAAAAAAATGATAATTTGCTGAAAAGATACTAAAAATACAAAAATATTTTTTCAGTATATTTTTTGTATTTTTATGTATTTATTAATTTTTTTTAATATTTTTTCACAATTTTTTTACTTTTTAGATACATCTAACTAAGGTGCATCTAAAAAAGAAAAAAAAATGTTTAAAATTTTAAAAATATTTACTAAAAACAAAAAAAAAAAAAACGAAAATATAAAAAAACTCAATTTTCAAATAACCAAATCCAAAAAATTCAAACCAAATACACTTAATACTTTTTAAACAATCATGTTGACATTTTGAAAAAAAATTTATTTTATAGAAAAAAAATTTAGTTAACCAAACAAACATTTTACTTTTTTTGATAAAAAAATTACATAATAAATATATAAAGTATAGTGTGAGTGAAAAAAAAAAAAAAAAGAAAAGAAAAGAATTGAACTTAATTAAAAGGTGCACCCCTCCCGCGGATTGAACCCACGCCAATGTGATGGCAAAGCAATTGCATTACCATTTGTGCTACAAAGCACTTAAGTTTTATTTTGCTCACATTTTAATATATTTTAAACATTTTCTTAAGAAAATCGCTATTTCAAATAGCGTTTTATTCACAAAAACGAATGCACAGTGAAAACGCTATTTCAAATAGCGTTTTCTTCAGGAAAAAAAATTTATGTTAAAATCGCGATTTTAAATAGCGTTTTATTAATTAAAAGCGCGATTTGAAATAGCGCTTTCACTATTTATCACATTTTGAGCTCCAAACAGTAAAAGCGCGATTTGTAATAGCGTTTTAGCTTAGTTTTGGAATTCCGTCCAAACTAGACCTAGTTTGGGAATTAAAATGCAAAATAGGCTTAATATGGGAAAAGCCCCATGTTACATAGACTAAGGTATGGGTGTCGGGTGCGGGTATGTATGTACAGGTCGGACTTATTAAATCTTAAATTTAAGGGTACGTGGACTCGGAAAAAAAATATTATATTTTTATATTTTTAATCTAATATGTGAAATAAAATGGTACTATATGTAACTTATAGTGTCAAAATGACATTTATAGTAATTATACAATAATATGCACATATAATAATTATGTTATATACAATTATATAAGAAGTATCCGTTGAAAAGTATCTGACACATATCCCATACCCTTGTCCGAGTGTCGGGTGTTCGACACGGGTATTTGATCTATTTTGAAGAGTCCATGTAACATAGGTTGATAGTTTCTGTGAAGAAAATCGAACTTATTTCTGTATTTGTTGGTGCACACCATTGCTCCAATTGTTTTAGTTTGAAATTTGGGCAAATTACGAACACTTACGTATTCCCTGAGGTTGGAGAAATTACATCCGCCCCTTGAAGTTTATATTTGCATAACAAATTGCTCCCTGAGATTTATATTTGCATAACAAATTTAATTTGTAATTTTTCAAACCTCAGCAATCCGTATTTTTGTCAAACCTCTAGGGTGTTGATAATTTGCCCTTGAAATTTTAAGTCGTTACTATGAATGATGAGCTTCAGAATGATCATAATGGCTATTAATACACAAATAATTAACTATTTTTTCTTTTAAAATCAAGGTATAATACACAACTCACTTCGAAGAATATGATAACCAATTATTGGGAGTTTGTATTGGCCATATTGTATTACAATAACGTCAAAATGTGGCCTTTTTGTTGTTTTGTTTGAAATCAAGTGGATTTGATTTGTGTTTTATGGCCTTCTAAGAACTACGAGATCACCCCTTTCATTCTAGGGTGGGGTGACAGAGGGATCGTATCATTCGAGCCTTAGTAGTTTAAGCGACACTAGTGGCATTAGACTATAAAACTGGATTAAATGGCATGTACTATGAAAGGGATACTGTATATGATTATAATCATTTCTAGATAGTTGGTGCTTTTTAAAATTCAGTAGATTATTTTGTACAAATATCAACAGATACCAAATATTTTATGTAAGATAAATTGATAGAGAGAGAAATACAGAGAGAATAAATTGTATGTATTATTGATTGATTTATATTGATATATGTATTGAATGTTACAATGATTCCTATATATAGAAGTGTAGGTGGTAGTAGGTGGTAGATGAAGTAGGTAAAGTGGAGGTGGTAGTGGTGTAGTGGGTTAGGTTTAGTGGAGTAGGTGAGGTGGTAGTGGTGTAGTGGGTTAGGTTTAGTGGGTGAAGTAGGTGATAGGTTTTAACAGCCCCCCGCAAACTCAAGGGGGATAGGAACTAACCAACTTGAGTTTGGAGAGAGTAACAAAACAAGAAAAATACATAAAAATAAAAGAGGATAGGAGACACTGTATGGTCGTGTCAGACCATTGGTGAAGACACTGGATGGTGGTGTCATAACGTTGTAGAGGACACTGTATGGGGGTGTCATAACGTTGTAGAGGACACTGTATGGTGGTGTCATAACGGTGTAGAGGACACTGGATGGCGGTGTCAGACCGATGTAGAAGACAGTTTATGGGGTCATGTCAGACCGTTGTAGCAGACAATGTTGTGACAGTTGTTGTGACAGTTTACGGAGTCTTGCTGGACCCTTGTAGAAACTAACCGGAATCAATGTCGGGACAGTTTATAGAGTCTTGTCGGACCCATAAAGGAGCTAACCGGAATCAATGTCGGGACAGTTTACAGAGTCTTGTCGGACCCATGAAGGAGCTAACCGGAATCAATGTCGGGACAGTTTATAGAGTCTTGTCGGACCCATGAAGGAGCTAACCGGAATCAATGTCGGGACAGTTTACAGAGTCTTGTTGGACCCATGTAGAAGACAGTTTATGGGGTCATGTCGGACCGCTGTAGAAGACTGTTTACGGGGTCATGTCGGACCAATGTAGAAGACAGTTTATGGGGTCATGTCGGACCGGTGTAGAAGACACTGTATGAGTGTGTATATAGGCTGCCCAAAAGATATACATGTAGATATATATATCGAGCCCGCAAAAGTTGCGCCCTCAAAAGGCGCGCCCACTTTATCAAAAGATGTGCCCGACAGAAATCATCGAGCGGCGAGCCATCAAAAGGCGCGCCAGACACGCGGCGATGCACGTGACCGACAGAACGCGTGTCGGCCTCTTCGTCAGGGTCTTTATAAACCGAAGCGGAGGTTGAGGCTTGGAAGCATAACAAACCAGTTGAAACCTCTGCATTCTCAGAGAGCTTGTCTCGAAGAGCTGCAAATCTTGAAACACTCTGTAACCAACCCTGTCTGACAGTACCAATCGGTAATCGCTGCTTCTCTGAAACACTTAGCAACCCAAAAACATGGCCTCTTCTTCCCGTCCAGCTACCCAGAACATGGCCTCTTCTTCCCGTGGTCTGCTTACTCTCTTTCCCGACCTCAACGAGTCCACAAGAGAGATAATCGGTGCGGTTGCCCTTGAACCTCAACCAAACGCCCCTGAGTTTGCTCCGTTGACCTTTCCTATGCGGTCTGTGGAGCAAAGAATGGCAGCGCAATCAGATATTGAGGCGAATCAGTATACTTTGAAGTCATGTGTGGAAACCATGACTGCGGTCACAAACTTGTCGCACCGGCTGCAGAGTAGGACAAATGAGGTGCAGCAGTTAAACGCCCAACTGGCTCTGCTCCAACGCATGTATAAGGATGCGCGAGCAGAGATAAGTGTGCTAAAGGCGGAAAATAAGGAACTGAAGCGGAAGGCCACCGTTATGTTCCGATTTGGAGGTCCGCCATATGCTGCAGTGGAGGAGCAGGGAGTAGTGATCGTGCCCAGTGGAGTGGGTGCGGGAAACACAGAGGCAACACCGGCAAGGGCCGCCCAGGACGGAGGCAAGAAGAAAAGACCGGCGGCAGAGTAGAGAAGAAAAATCCCACTGTGGGTGGGTGTTTGTTTGTTTGTTTGTTTTGTTTTTTTTTTGTTTTTTTTTTGTTTTTTTTTTTGTTTTTTGTTTTTTTTTTTTTTTGTGTGTGTGTGTAAAATTGTGATCGGGATTGATCCCTGAGATGAATAAAATATGGGTGTATTGTGCAAATCCGAATGGCTAGAAGCTACAAGACTCAGCAGAAAAAATGAGAGGGAATGAATATATATATATATATATATATTTTTTTTTTAAAGAAAAGATAAAAAGTTGAGGTTCAAGGAAAAGTTGGGCGGTGGAAAGAAGAAAAAGAAATATATATATATATATATATAAGAAAAAGAATCAATTTGTGTTTCGTTTTCTTTTCAAAAGATGGAGTAAAATAATAAAAAAAAGAAAAAGAAAGTTGAGTGGGGAACAGGAGTGTGTGGAAAGAAAAAAGAAAAAATATGGGTTGGAGAATCTGAGCATCGGAGAAGATGAGAGGAAAAGGAAGTGGAGTGGTATATGCCAAGTGGTACAGCAAAATCTACGTCCAAAACTTTGTTTCAGCGATGGAAAACATCAGTGTACAGATGAGAACATCTGGATTCGGAGTAGCTGTCACAGGAGAAACATAATCCCTCTTCTTAACAAACCGAGCAAAACCAAACAATCCCAATAGGAGCGTCCAGAAGGACAGCTCGGAGAAGAAGTCTCTCACGGCTGCAAAACCGATTAAGCCAGCTACTGTAAGAAGGTATGGTTGGCTGTCTACAGAGTCTGGAACAGAAGCTTCAGCAATGGCAATTACGGAAGACACCAGCACGATGATCAGAGTCAGCTCTGGAATAGGAGTATATGCTATCACTGCTGAGTAGAAAGCTCGAATGGTGTAAAGTGTAGTTTCTATTCCTCTGATCAGAGAAGTTACTGGATCACCAATGAAATGGAAAATAAGGGCCAGTGCAAGTTTTAAGAGGTATCCCACGAACTGGGTAATACTTGATAAAACCTTTTTCCAGTTGGACAACTCCCACAAGACTGTTCTCCAGGCATACAAAAGGAAAGCAAGAGCTATGAACCAAGGCCACCTAACAAGTGGGCTTGGGGCTTCCTTGGTCAAGGGCCTGAACCGGTCAGGCATGGTACTGTGCCCAGAGTGTACCCAGTAAAGGGTAGTAGAGAGGGATGATTGTGAGGAGGACGCTTTCGAAGCTGCCGTTGCCGACTTGGATGACGCCGATGAAGGTGGTGATGATATTATAGCGAAAGTGACTTTCGACATGAATGAAGTGCCTACAAGGGTTCCACCAGATAGCCCTTTGGCACCTCAATGGTATAGACTAGAGCATCGGAAAGGTGAGACCAAGGTGAAAGGAGAGGAGGTATGTGTTGAGGTCCGGCGGGCAGCCAAGGCGAGACTGCCGCCCGCCGGTGAAGCAGAATGACTAGGTTGTTAACCTTGCTCTGATACATGTAAGATAAATTGATAGAGAGAGAAATACAGAGAGAATAAATTGTATGTATTATTGATTGATTTATATTGATATATGTATTGAATGTTACAATGATTCCTATATATAGAAGTGTAGGTGGTAGTAGGTGGTAGATGGAGTAGGTAAAGTGGAGGTGGTAGTGGTGTAGTGGGTTAGGTTTAGTGGAGTAGGTGAGGTGGTAGTGGTGTAGTGGGTTAGGTTTAGTGGGTGAAGTAGGTGATAGGTTTTAACATTTTATAGGAATTTGCTATTGTTAGTGTATATAAGTTGTGTTTTGTATGCCAAATTGTCAATGACATCTATTGCTGCAGTAAAGTGACTATGATGGATTTGAACTTGCTTATTGAATGTAGCACTTGAATGTTGTATTATGTTTGGCATCTTTAGTAGGCTAAGAAGGGTGATAGGTTTGAGATTACATGAGCATACTTCATGGAATTTCTACTAAATATGATCATCACGGAGATTAGCAAATTGATGTTGTGAGCGTATTTGTAGTCGGTTTGATGTGGTGTACTTGATATTATAGTCTGTTAGAAGTACTAGAGAAGAGAAGACAGCATGCTATTTTACTGAGTTAGAGAGATAGTATGATGGTTCTTTTTTGCAAAGTTCTTGGAATATGACTTTTCTCTTTCTTCCTGATTGTCCCTCAAAATCTGTGGATTAGACATATTTGTAAGATAATATATAATGAGAATTATCCTGGAGAGAAAACATTTGACACTGATGAAGTTGGTATATATAATTTTACACAAATGGATATCTTTCATGTATTTAATGCTTAAAACTTCAACTGTGTAGTATGTTGAACTTTACATTACTGTACCATTTGGATTTTTTCAAATTTTGGAGCAGAGAAACTGGTGTACCGTTGAATTTTTTTAATTTAGAGAATTTTTGTTTGGTTTTATTGCCCTTGTAATCTGCTTATGTATAAGGTATTAAGGAGAGAGAGAAACTAGAACGTTATAAGCAGTATAGATAGGGCAATTCCAGGCGATGCGGGATACATTCCAACACACCCTACTGGACCACAACATACAGTAGCTGAATAAACGGCACACAAATCACAGGCCCAACCAAGCTTTGATACCAAATTAAAAAACCCAGCCCACACTTCCCCTTAAAACCTAGGTATTAAGGAGAGGGAAACTGGAGCCTTATAACCAGCACCAGATGGGGCAATTCTAGGCGATGTAGGACACAGTCCAACAACAATCACCACTTGATGTCTATAAGTGAATCTTGCATTGCTGCCAAACTTGGCTTCAGTATCCTGAGTATATATACATTTGCTGATACTGTTGTGCTTATAAATGCCTCCCCATTTTTTCCAGCCCAGAAGCCTTGAATCATTTTATTCTTTTCTAGTTTTTTCTACTTGTCCATTGCTCATGCTTCTTTCATATTTTTGTTAGGATTCCAGAATCTGCAATTCGTTACAACTTTGGCCATTTTTCTTACATTTTAAGATTTCTATTGACATTTTCCCTTATGACCTATAATTATTGACAAAGGTATATAGGCCTTTGGTTTTCTATATATCTTGTAAGTGACTGGGTATATAATAGACCCTGCATTATGAAAAAAGACGATATATTGCAATCGGATAACTGTGTAACTTACTTTATACAAGTGCTAATTCTGAACTTACTCAAGCTGGACAAATGCACACCACACTCATATGTTACAAAGTGAAAATAGAAACAAGCCCTTTCTACATTAATTGTGTTGTGAAGAACCAGCCTTCATGTGATTTTTAACTAGCGCAGACCAGCTAGTTTGTTATTTTACTGCTGATGGTGTTTTTGGGTGAGAAGACTTGCCAGTTATAGCTTTCTTCATCTTGGCAAGTGAATGTTTAACCTTTGACCCAACACCTGAAAGTATATTGTGATGTTTCTTATGTACAATTTTGACATCCGTATCTGTCGAGGCTTCTACCATGACTGGAGCATCAGAGCCAGAGTCTGCTCTTTTGTGTTCATCTCCTTCCTCATATTCATCTTTCCCTTCTTCTGTTTTTGTTTCTTCAACTTGAACTCTTTCTGCTGACTCAGTTTGTGGTTCCTCCTTGTTGCCCGGCAATTCTCTCTCTTCCGTCAAGTGTTCAACCACTGGCAAGGTTTGTTTTCTGGATCCATGCATGAAGTCAGATAATGAAAACTCAGCTGACTCTATCATTACAGACTTTTCTGTTGTTTCTTCAGATTCTTCACCCATTCTTTTCTCTTCTCCACATTCCACTCCTGTTGCTTCTGGTTCAAACCCTGAAGCATATCCAGCTTTTAAATCTTCGATCTCAGGATTCTGGAAGATTTTTGTTGTTGGGTCATCATGCATTTGTGGAATATCTTTGCTGGCAGTTGAATTTGTAGTTTCTGCACTCTCAGTTGTATTTGCTCTTCTTGCAATCTGCTCGTGGGATATGGCAATAGAGGTTTTCTCAAGATCTTGTGTTCCTTCAGTGATTTGATTGACTTTGTCAAGATCCATTATTCCCTTTTCATGTGATACCTCTCTGCTTGAATCCTTGATATGAGACAAAACATTAGGTTTCTCATTTTGGTATTGAGTTTCTTCATCTCCATTTGTAGTGGTTTTACTGTGAATCTTGGTTTCATCAAGCTTCCTCTCATTTCCCATGGTTGACAGCTTTACTGGCTCCTGCAAAAATGACAAAATGTCAAATTCTGTCTATGGGGCCTCATTTTGCGACTTTATTATTTCTAGAGAAGTTATGCTTACCTCATCCTTTGTGTGCTCCTCAAATTGAATGCTCTTTTCTTGTTCTAGTATGCCTACTGCTTCTGTTGTTTGCTTGTCAGACACAAAGCCATCTTTCTTATCTGCAGTTTTCTCACTCTCTTTATCTGCTATTTTTTCATGTGAAGTTGCTGCACAAGATGAAATGCTTGGTATATTTGAGGAAACCTCTTGCTCTTTCAGATTCTTGTCTTCTCTAACACCACTTTCTTCACATGCTGGTTGAAGAAATCTGCTCTCCAGCTTGTCATTGTCCATGAGATTCTCTGAATTATTGGTGTCAGCACTAGCAATTTCTTTGTTCTCTTCATATGTTTCAATGGTTCTGTGAGTTGGGCCTTTAGGAGCAGGTTCAGAGACTTCCTCAAAATTTTCACGTACTTTTTCATCTGGTGCTTCTTCAGCTGCTGCATCAATAACTGGCGGAACAACTAGGTCTGTGTTTTGTAGATGTTCATCATTTCTCATCACAGTTTCCTCATCATCGTCACATGTTCTGTCCTCCTCATGGCTTACCAACATTACCTCAGAGGGCTTAAACTATACGAGAAGGAAATCGTGGATTTATCGTAAGAAATTTGGATGTGACATTTAAGAATATGGCCCCTATTATGACAATATATGATTGTTCATACTTTACCAGAAATATAGTAGGGCATTCAATCTGGAGGACATAAATTCTGAAAGGGAATTTAAAAATCCAGTAATTTTTGTATACAATAGTCAGAAATTACTGTAATTCCAAACAATTGCAAACTAAGCCAATGAAGGTGTTTCTTCTCTCCTCTGTGGGGGGTGGGGGAGTGATGAGAGGGGAGTCGTATTGTTGATGAGACGATGAAGTGTGGTGCATATGAACTGTAAGCTTTTGTTTTTGGTGGTTTTTGCTCCATTACCCTATTTCTGACGACTTATGCAGGAGAATCCACTGGAAAAAGTGGAAATTAGTTATCGTAAACCTAGTTGTAGTGTTTATGGTGAAATAGATCACTTGAAGATAAGTTCGTTCTGCATAGTAAGTTAGATAATATTGATTTCTGTTCTAGACATTTGGCTGGTAATTTTGATTCTGTTTTAACCAAATGTGATATGTGGAAAAGTATTCTTAGTTTAGTCTCTAATAATGGGAATTGGGGGGAGGGTGGACTGGATGCAAACACATCATTTAATGCCAAGTGGCTGCCCCGAGATTCCAACCCACAACCTGAAGGTTATTGGGCTGAATTTTAACCACTGAACCAATGCAATTATACATATACGAGAATAGAACATATAGCTTCTATTTCATATTTCAATCTCTTCTATTACTTACATTAATTGCTTCACTTTGATCTATAAAGTTCTTTGCCTTTTGCAGATTGTAAAACTTAATGTTTCACTAAGTTTCTTTTTTGTTCCAAGGAAGTGATATATCTCTGCATAAGATTGATATTTCTGGTGGATACCTCACTGAGAAAGTCTTGAATATATGTGATTTCTGATAATTCAAACTTTTGTTGGAAAATTTTCCTATGGAAGGGAAGAAGGGTAATTTTATCTAACCTCTTTATTTGGTGCTGTTGCTTCTGTTGCTGCATCTTCAAAGTTTGTTTCATCACCCTGATTTTCATGGTCTAATCTATTTGGTACTTTCTCAATATTCTTTCCATCCTCTGCTTCTTCTGGAGGGCTGACATTAGCTGTCCCATCCCCAACTGAAACTTTGCCATCTTTGAAAGTTTTATCTTCAGTTGTGGTCGTTTCTTTAATGTATTTGTTTTCACCGGCTTCTTCAGATTCTTCAAACAACTGTATAACAAACAAAGCTTCAATGTTACAAAGAGAGGAAATCAAAAAGGAAGACATAATTTAAGTGTAATTCTAGTATTCTGACCTCTTCATGTTGAATTTCATTCTCTATGATCTCAAATGTTATATTTGTCCTTTTTCCTGGATAATCTTCTGCCCTTAATTCATCTTCTTGGTTGCTCTTTGTGACTGTTTCCTCATGAGGAGACACTGAGTGAGAGTTTCTGGCAACTGGATTTTCCTCAGTGATCTGTTTGTGTTCTTCATCAATTGCCTTCAAATAGACAAAAACAGAGCACAAAAATAGGAGAAAACAGCTAGGCCGAAGCAAAAAAATTTAAGACTGCACTCTTATTTTCTCTTACCTTTCCGTTTGAATTATCTTTCTTTATGGCTTCATCTGCTTCAGTTGTTTCCTTACTATGATTCTTGCCATCCCTCGTTTCAGTTATGACTCCCTTGAGCTGCTCTTCTATGATTTCTATCCCTTCTGATGTGGGGGGTACTTCAGGACTGTAAATTTCAGACACAGATTCAAGAACCTTTGCAGTCTTCTCAAACTTGAGATTAGAGGCTTCCTCACACATTTCACCCACCTCTCCTTGTAAAAGATTTTTGACTGCTGCATAAGGAGGAGGTAAATTATCAGATTCCTTGTTTGAGTCCCCTGAATTGATAATGTCCTCGTCTTTTAAAGTCCCCTGTGAACTACACTGTATAGGTATAATCTCATATTCCATTGGACAGTCAGCACATTTGATCTCAGGGATGCATTCTTGAGGCTCTACTGTTGAAGTTTCTTCTAGAGCTATGCTTTCTTCCTCCGGTGCTTTAATTTGACTCTCCTGTGCTTTCAGCTCCAAATTCGAAACATCAAGCTCCCTCGGTCCTTCATCTTGCAGGCATGGTTTTTCTGTTATACTTGTTGGAAAGGAATAAGCTACATTCTCATTCGGTTGAGTTTCATCTTTCTTTGTGCTCTCATCTTTTATCAACTCAACATTGGTAGGAGTTTCATCGTTCTGTTCCTTGGGCAAGGCAGAGGATGGTTCCTGAAGTTGCTCATTTCTCTGAGTTGGGAGAGTTTTATTAATGGTGATATCCCTATCAATGACTGCTTCGACACATTGATAGGCGGGTTTATATATTGTATCAGGAGCTTCTTTGATTTCTTCCACTTTGTCTGTATGAGTGTTTCCTACAGTCAGGCTTGGCCCAATCTCATGAATTTCTTCAACACCATGAACTTTGGACTCAGATATTGCTTCTGAAGTTTTGGATTCTTCAACTTGAACTTCATTTGCATCTGACTTTTCTATAGTTGCACTCATGTCTGCATTCTTGTGTTCAATTGCTGGAAGTTTCGACAACATGCCAGTGGCTTCTACAAGCTCGATGTTGTCAATTTCTGTTTCATCTTCCTTTGTGCTCTCATCTTCTAACTTACCAAGTGGTAGAGGATGATCAGAGGTCTCACCATCAACAACTGAGTCAACACCTTGATATATGGGATCAGATATTTTTTCATTTGCTTCTTGAATTTCTTGTTCTATTTTGTCTGTCAGTGCATTTTCTGTAGTTTGGCTTGTCCCAGTCTCATGAATTTCTTCAAAACCCTGATCTTTGGACTCAGATACTGCATCCAAAGTTTTGGTTTCTTCAACTTCAACTTCATCTGCATCTAACTTCTCTACAGTTTCATTGTTTGCACTCTCACAGTTGGTTATTGGAAGTTCAGACACCATACCAGAGCTTTCTACAGGCTTCAAGTTGTCAACTTGTGTATCATCTTTCTTTGTGCTCCCATCTTCAGACTTTTCAATTGTGGTTGTAGTTTCACTGTCCTGTTCCTTGGAAATCAAGGAAGAGGATGACACCTGAAGTTGCTCTTCCTGAAGTTGCTCATCAATTTTCTCAGCTTGGAGAGTCTGACCAGGGGTAATCTCATCATCTCTATCGGCTTCAACACCTTGATTTATGGGCTCAGATAATCCTTCAGGAACTTCTCTGATTTGTTTTTCAATTTCATTTGCATCAGTCTCTCCCATAATTAGGCTTGTCCCTGTCTTGTTAAACTCTTTTACACACTGATCTTTAGAATCAGGTACTGCATCAGAAATTTTGAGTTCTTCAACTTCATCATCATTTGCATCCGACTTCTCTACACTTATTTCATTGCCTGCTTTCTCATGCTCGTGTATTGGAAGCTGGCAAACCATGGTAGAGGCCTCTTTAGGCCTCATGCTGTCTACTTCTTCATCCTGTTGAATAATATCAGCCGCTTTGGTTGTCTCTAGACTCTTAGCATCTGAACTAGTATCAAGGGCGTTCACAGGCTCGTCATTTACCTGAACTTTCCCCACACTTGTTACTTCTATTGCCACTGTTGGTGCAATAATCTCATCATTGCTAGCTGTTTCAACACCTTGGTTTAGGGGTTCGGATAATGCTTCAGGAACTTCTTTGATTTGTTTGTCAATTTCATTTGTCTCAGTCTCTCCCACTGTTAAGATTGTATCTGTCTCATAAATCTCTTTGACACCCTGATCTTTAGACTCAGATACTGAGTCAGGAATTTTGGTTCCTTCAGCTTCAACATCATTTGCATCTGACTCAAGCTTCATGCTGTCAACTTCTGCATCATGTTGGCTAGTGTCAGCTATTGTGGCTGGCTCTAGACTCTTAGCATCTGAACTAGTATCAAGAGCTTTTACAGGCTTGTCATTTAGCTGAACTTCTCCCACGTTTGTTACATCTGTTAGCACTGTTGGTGCAATATTAGTGTCGTCATCACAATTTTCTGTGTCTTCTATGTTCTCTTCTTCAAATTTTTCTTCTGACACTTCAGATACCAAGCTTGAGACATTCACAGGCTTCTCAATTGGCTTCTTGATTTCGTCTTTCATTGTTATTTTCATCGATGATGCTTCTGATTCCTGGTTGAGATCTTCTGCAAGCTTTGATTTCACCATTTCTGTGTTGTCATTGGAAGCTGTCGTTTCAAGACTCTGACTGGGTGTTAGATCCAGGTCTCTCATCTATTTGACAGAAAAAACTGCAGATTAATTATCATAAAAAGAAGAAAAGAATGCAGCCAGCTTGTTGGAAATGTATAAAATAATTTGTTTTGTATTAATGTTAAGCTCACCTCATTTATTGTTTCATCTGCTACAGCTATCATCTGAGGTTCCTTAGTGCAACTTTCTTCTTCAGTAGTCTGTTCTTCAATGATTTCACTTTCAGTAGCTCTCTCAATTTCCCTGGGCACCTGTTTGACAGATATATGTTCAATAGAGTAAATAGAACCATAGAAATAAATAATGGGGAAAAAATTATGCAGAAGTTCATGATGTACCTATTGCCTTTTTCAATAAAAATTGCTCTTAGGTTTTGTAGATTTTTTTGGGGGTCTACCTCTATATTTATCTTGTTTTTTCCTACTTGAATATCTTGTCCACCGATTTGTTCTTGAATATGTAACTATTTCTTATCAATGCTCTTCTAGATAGCTTCTGAATAGATAAGTTGGTGGGCAAATATTGGCATAAATACACGATGATTGTAAATAGTGCGTCAACTATTTTGCTTCTTCAAAATCTAACAAAAGCTTAATGTGAAAAAATGTAAGGAAAGCGAGTAACATCCTATGTAAGTACTTTGAAACTCAGTTCAAATGCTAGATTCAGTTGGATAATTGAATTTCCGTGGCCCATCCATTTGTGTCATCAGTGAATGAATTCACATTGCTTCTCCAAATCATACAAGGTTGTGGAAAAGTAAACAATCCGATTTAATTGCACAAGTGAAAGGTCTTAGAAAAGAGGGAAATGAGTTAGTTGTTCTTACCTTTTCTGTAAGAGTGCTGATACTTTTGGTTTCAGAATCCTCAGTTCCATGACTATGACCTCCTGCCTCAAATTCAACTTGGGGCTTCTTTATTTCAACACTTTCCTTTGAGTTTTCTTCAAAGTTCATAGCAGAATCCTCTTTTTCCTGGATAGCCTTTTCAGTCTCTATGCATCCACCATCCGCTTCAACACCCTTAGAGTCTGCACTGACTGCCATTTCATAGTCAGATTGATCCTTTTCTAATCCTGTATCTGACAACTTTTCATCTTCTACAGTCTCCAATTTGCCAATCTCACTGCAATCAGGTATTTGACTGGTGCTTACGCTCTTCAAAATTTTGATATCTGATTCAGATGTACTTTTTTCATTGTTCATCTCAGGAGAAGTATACGACTCTTGATCCTCATTTTGAGCATCATCATTTGCACTCTCCTTTTCAATTTCTATAGGCTCCACATTGGTATTGTTTATTTGATTTGTTGACTCATCCTCCTTTTCCATTGTATTTTCTTCTGTTGTCTCTGCAACTATGGGAGTTTCTGCGTTGCCATACAAGGTTTTGTCTTTCTCTGGAGCCTCAACTCTTGTCTCACTCACATCAGGTGTCAAGAAGTTGTGTTCTTCCAATGATGTCGTGGAAGATGCCTGAAGGTTCTGTTCTGATATGTCATCCAAGGATGTCTCAACAGTGGCGATTTCTCTTTGATCTTCAGTATTTGATATTGCATCACAGGTTTCATTCTTCCCTTCAGGCTCTATCTTTTCTGCTGCTTCATCTGCCCCATGCTTTCTTGCTGTTGGGATCTCCATGTCCTTATTCTCACCCAAGTTAGATGTTTCTATAGTTTTAGCAATGGTATCTATGCCATTTGACTCCATCTCACTTGTTTCAGTTGTTAATAGACCCTTCTCTTCAGAAACCATGTTAGAACTATCTACCTGCATCTTGTGTTCTACTTCAGCTTCCGTTAAGCTTGTTTCCTCTATCACCACTGTAGCCTCTGAGTCTGCTTTCTCTAAAATCTCCTCTTTAATCTCTTTCTCGGATATGTCAGGCACTGAAGAGTAGTTTTCAACAAGATCTAAATTGCTTTCTTTTTTAGCTGTTTCTTCTTCTGACGATCTTGTAAAACTCTCATAATTGAAGCCATCATTTGTCTCTGCCTCATCCTGTAGGGTATTGGCTTCTCTTTCCTTTGTGGAAAGAGTGGTGACAAAATCCCGCTCGATGCATTCTATGTTAGAGTTCCTGACCTGTTAAACCAAGAGTTTTTAAGTTGACAACTAAGAGAGGAGAGTGAGTAGGGAAAAGCTTGGATTTACATTCAAATTTTTGTACATAAGCATACCTCTTTTTCTGATCTCATTGCTTCTGTTTCGTCTTCTTTCAAGTTTTCCTGAACTTTTCCCTCCCCAACGGTTGAGGAAGGGAGGTCTGTGATGGTACTTTCCTCCATAGTCATGCTTCCTCCAGCAGTTTCATACTCCTCACTTGCCTATATAATGGATTCAACAGTGAGTCTAGATAACTAAATTAGAAGAGGGAAGCTTGGATCCACTTTCTACTTTTTGTACACAAGCATACCTCTTTTTCTGATCTCATTGCTTCTGTTTCGTCTTCTTTCAAGTTTTCCTGAACTTTTTCCTCCCCAACGGTTGAGGAAGGGAGGTCTGTGATGGTACTTTCCTCCATAGTCGTGCTTCCTCCAGCAGTTTCATACTCCTCACTTGCCTATATAATGGATTCAATAGTGAGTCTGGATAACTAAATAAGCAGAGGAAAGCTTGGATCCGCATTCAACTTTTTCTACACAAGCATACCTCCTGTTCTGATCTCATTGTTTCTGTTTTGCCTTCTTTCAAGTATTCCTGAAATTTTTCCTCCCCAACAGTAGATAAGGAAGGGAGGTCTGTGATGGCACTTTCCTCCATAGTTGTGCTTGCTCCAACAGTCTCATACTCCTCACTTGCCTATGTAACAGATTCAACTATGAGTCTAGTGAAGCGAACAAGAAGTGGAAAGTTTGGATCTACATTCAACTTTTTGTACATTAGCATACCTCTTTTTCTGATCGCATTGCTTCTGTTTCGTCTTCTTTCAAGTTTTGTTGAACTTTTTCCTCCCCAACGGATGAGGAAGGGAGGTCTGTGATGGCACTTTCCTCCATAGTTATGCTTGCTCCCACAGTCTCATATTCCTCAATTGCCTATGTATCGGATTCAACTATGAGTCTAGAGAAGTGAACAAGAAGTGGAAAGTTTGGATCCACATTCAACTTTTTGTACATTAGCGTACCTCTTTTTCTGATCTCATTTCTTCTGCTTTGTCTTCTTTCAAGTTTTCTTGAACTTTTTCCTCCCCAACAGATGAGGAAGGGAGGTCTGTGATGGCACTTACCTCTATGGTCGTGCTTGCTCCAACAGTCTCGTACTCACTTGCCTATATGACAGATTCAACTATGAGTCTAGAGAACTGAATAACAAGAGTAAAGCTTGGATCCACATTCAACGTTTTGTACAGAAGCATACCTCTTTTTCTGATCTCATTGCTTCTGTTTTGTTTTCTTTCAAGTTTTCCTCAACTTTTTCCTCCCCAACAAATGAGGAAGGGAGGTCTATGATGGCACTTTTCTCCATGGTTGTGCTTGCTTCCACAGTCTCATGCTCCTCACATGCCTATATAATGGATTCAACTATGAGTCTAGAGAGCTGAATAAGAAGAGGAAAGTTTGGATCCACATTTAAATTTTTGTACAGAAGCATACCTCTTTTTCTGATCTCATTGCTTCTGTTTCGTCTTCTTTCAAGTTTTCCTGAACTTTTTCCTCCTCAACAGATGAGGAAGGAAGGTCTGTGATGGCGCTTTCTTCCATGGTCATGCTTACTCCAGCAGTCTCATACTCCTCACTTGCCTATATAACAGATTCAACAATGAGTCTAGAGAACTGAATAAGAAGAGTAAAGCTTGGATCCATGTAGAAAATTTAATGTATAAAGAGAAAAATAGAGAATTGTATTATTGATTGATTTATATTGATATCTATTACAATGATTCATGATTCCTATATATAGAAGAGGGTGAGTGTGTAGTAGGTAAGGAGTAGGTGAAGTGGAGGTGGTAGTGGTGTGGTGTAGTGGGTTAGGTTTAGTGGAGTAGGTTTAAGTGGGTAAAGTAGGTGGAGAGTAGGTGGATTTTAACAGCCCCGCAAACTCAAGGGGGATAGGAACTAACCAACTTGAGTTTGGAGACAGTAACAAAATAAGAAAATACATAAAAATAAAAGAGGATAAGAGACACTGTATGGTCGTGTCAGACCATTGGTGACGACACTGGATGGTGGTGTCATAACGTTGTAGAGGACACTGTATGGGGGTGTCATAACCATGTAGAGGACACTGTATGGTGGTGTCATAACGGTGTAGAGGACACTGGATGGCGGTGTCAGACCGATGTAGAAGACAGTTTATGGGGTCATGTCGGACCATTGTAGAAGACAGTTTATGGGGTCATGTCGGACCGTTGTAGCAGACAATGTGGTGACAGTTGTTGTGACAGTTTACGGAGTCTTGCTGGACCCTTGTAGAAACTAACCGGAATCAATGTCGGGACAGTTTACAGAGTCTTGTCGGACCCTTGTAAAAACTAACCGGAATCTATGTCGGGACAGTTTACAGAGTCTTGTCGGACCCATAAAGGAGCTAATCGGAATCAATGTCGGGACAGTTTACAGAGTCTTGTCGGACCCTTAAAAAGTCGCACCCTCAAAAGGTGTGCCCAATCTTTCAAAAGGCGTGCCATCAAAAGGCGTGCCCAATCCATAAAAAGGCGTGCCATCAAAAGGCGTGCCCAATCCATAAAAAGGTGTGCCATCAAAAGGCGTGCCCAATCCATAAAAAGGTGTGCCGGACATGATGGCGAGGCACGTGGGCGCCTTGGCTTGCGCGCCCGTTGGTCGGCTGGCGTCAAGAGGCGCGCGATGCGCGTGGCTGCCTCGGCTATTTAACCAAGACGAAGCTGAGGCTGAGGCAGACAAAAAACTTCTGAAAATCCTCTGAAAAAAAAAAAAAAAAACTCTTCCTTTGCTGAGAGAGAAACTCTGTAATACTCTGTAACCAACCCGTCTCTGAAACACCCGTCTCTGAAACACTCAGCAACATGGCCTCTTCTTCCCGTCCAGCTACCCAGAACATGGCCTCCTCTTCCCGTGGTCTGCTCACGCTCTTTCCAGAACTGAACGAGTCCACAAGAGAAATAACTGGTGCGGTGACCAGTGAACCTCAACCAAACACCTCTGGTTTTGCTCCGTTGAATTTTCCGATGCGGTCGGTGGAGCAAAAAATGGCGGTGCAAACTGATATTGAGGCCAATCAGTATACTCTAAAGTCATGTGTGGAAACCATGACTGCGGTCACAAACTTGTCGCACCGGCTGCAGAGCAGGACAAATGAGGTGCAACAGTTAAACTCCCAGCTGGCTCTGCTCCAACGCATGTATAAGGATGCGCGAGCAGAGATAAGTGTGCTAAAAACAGAAAACAAGGAGCTGAAGCGGAAGGCCACTGTGATGTTCCGATTTGGAGGGCCGCCATATGCTGCAGTGGAGGAGCAGGGAGTAGTGATCGTGCCCAGTGGAGTGGGTAGTATGGAGGCAGCGCCGGTAAGGGACACCCAAGAGAAAAGCAAGAAGAAGAGACCTGCAGCAGAGTAGAGAAGAAAAATCCCACTGTGGGTGCGGGTGTGTTGTGGTGGTTTGTTTGTTTGTTGGTTTTTTTTTTTTTTTTTTTTTTTTTTTTTTTTGTGTAAAATTGTGATCGGGGTTGATCCCTGAGATGAATAAAATATGATTTGGTGTGCAAAGCTATAATGGTATGAAGGGAATTGAAAAAAGATTAAAAAGAATGTGAAAGAAAAATAAAGAAAAAATAATAAAAATATATTTGAAATCAAAAAATGAAAGATGGAGGAAATAAGGTAAGTGGTTTGGAGAAAATAAATAAAAATAAAAATAATGGAGTTGGAAATCAAACGGAGGAGAGATAAAGATTTTTTTTTATTTTTTTTTTAATATAATATAATAAAAAGAGATATATATATATATATATATATATAATAAAGAAAGTGGGGAACAAGAGTGTAAAGAAAAGAAAAAGTATAGGTTGCATTGTGGGTCACATGGGTGAGTAAAAGAAAACAATAAAGAAATGAGTGGGTGCCCCCCATGTGCAAGGATAGTGCTGGCACTTCAATAGGTGGTACAGCCTGCTGAGCATCAGCTTTGACAGGAGCTGCCTTTGGACCTTTTCTCTAATAAATGCGTCAAACTGTTGCTGTTGGTGTTATCAAGAATGTGGAGAAGAGGAGGCTTGTCTGATGGCCTCTTGGGCTGTGTAATCATATCGAGGTTGGTGGATCTCTCAATCATGTTGTCACCCTCAAAACCAGAGATGGGGACAAAAGGAATTTTGTCAGGGTTGTAACCAACCTTCTTCAGATAGGAAGAGACTTCCTGCACAATTTCATCATACCTTGCTTTTGAGTACTTAGGAGTGGTAGCATCCATCTTGTTACAGCAGCAAATCATCTGCCTCACTCCAAGAGTAAAAGGAAGGAGAGCATGTTCACGGAAGAACTTGGGCTCCTTCTCAATCTCCTTGCCAGATCGACGATCAATCTCAGCAAACTTGACAGCAATGTGGGAGGTGTGGCAGTCAAGAACTGGAGCATACCCATTACCAATCTGACCCGGGTGATTCATAATAATAACCTGGGAGGTGAAATTTGCAGCTTCTTTGGCTGGATCATCCTTCGAGTTGGATGCAACAAAACCACGCTTGAGATCCTTCACTGCAACATTGTAGATGAAGACGATCGAGACGGTGGTGTATGGGAGGACAACAGTGAGAGGAGAGGCAGTGGTGGTGGACTCGAAGAAATTTCAAGGTATGTGTAGAAAATTCTAGCAGATTAGGTTGAGGTCCGGCGGGCGGCCAAGGCGAGGTTGCCGCCCGCCAGTGAAGCGAAAAATACTAAGTGCTTAACCTTGTTCTGATACCATGTAGATAATTTAATGTATAAAGAGAAAAATAGAGAATTGTATTATTGATTGATTTATATTGATATCTATTACAATGATTCATGATTCCTATATATAGAAGAGGGTGAGTGTGTAGTAGGTAAGGAGTAGGTGAAGTGGAGGTGGTAGTGGTGTAGTGGATTAGGTTTAGTGGAGTAGGTGAGGTGGTAGTGGTGTAGTGGGTTAGGTTTAGTGGAGTAGGTGAGGTGGTAGTGGTGTAGTGGGTTAGGTTTAGTGGAGTAGGTTTAAGTGGGTAAAGTAGGTGGAGAGTAGGTGGATTTTAACAATCCACATTCAACTTTTTATACATGAGCATGTTAAGGATCGGGGGCACACCAGGGAACTCAAACAAGCAATAACACACAAGTTTTAACGTGGTTCGGCAAGTCGCCTACGTCCACGGGCAGCGGATTCACTATATTGAACAAAATGGTGAATTACAACATTCTCTGTAATTCTCTCTCTCTTTGCTCTCAACTCACACCTCTCAGCTCCACATCTGATATCTATATCCTCTCCCTCCCGTCTCTATTTATACACAAAGGAGTAGGTGGGAGAGCCCTCATTCTTTGACTTTTGACATGGTTGGTGGCCTTCCATTGTTGACATGAGGTTGGTGGCCTTCCATTGTTGACATGAGGATCACCCCTTTCACATGGGGTGTCCTCCAGAATCTGTAGCCAATTCAACAAATCTCCACCTTGGCGAGGATTCTCTTATCCAACATAGTGATCGATCAACACTGCCATGCACCCGAAGGTGCTCAGTTCCGAGAGATGTTGACCAAGTCCAAACAATGTTGGAACTTGATCCCAGAAACTACCTTTGTGAGCATATCGGCCGGATTATCTGCAGTACCAATCTTTTGAAGCAGAATATCCCCTTCATTCACAATTTCTCGGATGAAATGGAAACGGACATCAATGTGCTTGGTGCGGGCATGATGAACCTGGTTCTTTGCCAAACAAATGGCACTCTGACTGTCACAAAACACCTCAACGTGCTTCTGAACAATTCCCAAGTCTTTAATCAACCCATGTAGCCAAATAGCTTCCTTAAAGGCTTCCGTTACTGCCATGTACTCTGCCTCTGTAGTAGACAAAGCCACCGTTGACTGAAGCGTTGACCTCCAACTTACCGGCCCTTTAGCAAGCGTAAATAAATACCCTGTTGTTGACCGGCGTTTGTCTAAGTCACCAGCATAATCTGAGTCCACATATCCTTCCAAATTCTGCCCGAGTCGGTTATCTCTCTCGAACTTCAATCCCAGATTGACCGTGCCATGTATGTACCTTAGGATCCATTTCACTGCCTGCCAGTGATCTGTTCCTGGATCATGCATATACCTGCTTACCATACTCACAGCATGCGAGATGTCAGGCCGTGTACAAACCATAGCATACATTAATGCACCAACTGCATTTGCATATGGAACCTGTGCCATATGCTTCCGTTCTTCTTCTGTGCGTGGAGACAACGAGGCACTAAGCTTGAAATGAGAGGCCAATGGTGTACTTACAGCTTTGGTTTTCCCATTGATGCCAAATCTGTCTAACACCTTTTTCAGATACTGGGTTTGTGTCAGACAAACCGTGCCCTTCTTCCTGTCTCTCTTGATCTCCATGCCAAGAACTTTCTTTGCTTCTCCCAAATCCTTCATTTCAAACTCCCTTGCTAACTGTGCCTTGAGTTTGTCAATCTCCACCTTGCTCGTAGATGCAATCAGCATATCATCTACATATAAGAGCAAATAGATGAAGGAACCGTCGGGAGGCTTACGGAAATATACACAATGATCAAATTGACTTCTTGTGTATTCTGTCTCCATCATGAACCGATCAAATCGCTTGTACCACTGTCTCGGGGATTGCTTCAATCCGTACAACGATTTGTTCAGCTTACAGGCCCAATTCTCTTTTCCAGCAATTTTGAAACCATCTGGCTGGGACATGTATATCTCCTCTTCAAGATCTCCATGTAAGAAGGCAGTTTTGACGTCGAGTTGGGCGAGCTCGAGATCAAACTGTGCAACCAAAGCTAACAAGATGCGAATAGACGTGTGCTTCACAACAGGTGAGAATACCTCATTGTAGTCTATTCCTTCCTTCTGAGCATAGCCTTTAGCTACCAATCTAGCTTTGAATCTGATGTTGTCTCTGCCTGGAATGCCTTCCTTCTTGGTGTAAACCCACTTACACCCAATTGCTTTCTTGCCTTTTGGAAGTTGCACCAACTCCCAAGTCTGGTTCTTGTGAAGTGACCCGATCTCTTCATCCATAGCCTCCTTCCATTTGACACTTTCTACATTATGCACGGCTTCTTTGAAAGTGCAAGGAATATTGTCTTCAATGATTGGAAGTGCATAGGCTACCATATCGGTCATCCAACTGGGTTTCTTAGTCACCCTTTTCCCTTTCCTGATTGCAATGGGTTCTGATTGATGCGGAGCCTCTGGATCTTCATTTTCATCTGAACTCTCTTCAGAGCTATCCTCTGAGACTTCTTCAGGATGGTTGATTGGCTGACTAGTCTTTGTTGGAGTCTCAAACTCCACCTGCACTGACTTCTTCAATGCTTCCTCATTCTGTTGAGGATCTGATTGCTTCAGCATTACAGACTCATCAAAGGTAACGTCTCTTCTGATGAGAACTTTCTTTGATTCAGGGCACCACAGTCTGTATCCCTTGACACCGTCACCGAAGCCCAATAAGATGGCTTTCTTGGCTCTTGGATCCAACTTAGATTCTGTAACATGAAAATATGCTGGACATCCAAAGATACGTAACTGATCATAATCAGTAACTGGGACTCCTGACCATACCTCCATGGGAGTCTTCCCATCTAATACTGCAGTAGGTAGTCTGTTGACAAGATGACGAGCATAGTTCAATGCCTCGCCCCAAAATGCCTTGCTCAATCCAGACTGTGACAGCATACACCGGACTTTCTCCACCAAAGTGCGGTTCATGCGTTCTGCAACTCCATTCTGCTGCGGTGTTCCAGGAACTGTGAAATGTCTCACTATCCCTGCATTCTGGCAAACCTCAAAGAAGGGATCTGATGTATATTCTCCACCATTGTCAGATCTGAGCTTCTTGATCCGTCTGCCTGTCTGGGTCTCAATCATCTTCTTCCACGTAAGAAAGATGTTTAAGACTTCATCTTTGTGTTTCATTGTATAAATCCAAACTCTTCTAGAGAAATCATCAATGAACGACACAAAGTAGTGTTTACCTCCCAACGAAGCAGTCTTGGAAGGACCCCATACGTCGGTGTGGACGTAGTCTAGAATCCCTTTGGTACGGTGAATTGCAGTACCAAACTTGATTCTTGTTTGCTTGCCCAATACACAATGCTTGCAGAACTCAAGCTTCCCCGTCTTGGCGCCTTTCAACAGGCCTTGCTTTACCAATCCTTGTAAAGCCTTCTCACCGACATGCCCTAGGCGCATGTGCCAAAGTTTGGAAGTGTCTGATGCATCATCTTCTGAGCTGGAACTGGTGGAGACAGCCACTCTCCCTGTGACTGTAGAGCCATCTAGGAAATATAAATTTCCCTGTCGAGTACCCTTCATTACAACCAATGCTCCTCGAACAACTTTAAGGACTCCACCTTCCATGGTTATTCTGTAACCTTTGGAGTCTAAAACTCCCACTGAGATGAGATTCTTGGTTAGATCTGGTACATACCGTACATCTTCAAGAATTCTGATTGTTCCATCATGGCTCTTCAGTTTAATTGTTCCAATCCCCTTTGTCTGGCAAGCTTGGTCGTTGCCCATCAGCACAACTCCTCCACCGAACTCTCGTAAGCTCGAGAACCACTGCTTGTTAGGACACATATGGAATGAACATCCGGAATCTATTATCCATTCATCCGACTGGCCATATGATGAAACTGTGAAGGCTCCTCCTTCATCATTATCTCCATCTCGTGCAATATTCACCTTCTCTTCTGTCTTGTCTTTATTTGGACAATCTTTTGCCCAATGCCCCTTCTGGCGACAAGCTGCACACTCGTCTTTTGCAAGACGTCTTTTGTCTGAAGGTTTCCCCCTGGATTTTGAGCGAGACTTTCCTCGCCCTGTATTTCTTCTGTTATTTGTTCTGCCTCTGACTGTTAATGCCTCGGATGTTGAGTCCCTGTTTGCAGACTTATCTTTCCTTCTGAACTCATTGTTCACCAAGGCGTTTGCAACATCAATATACTTGATCTTCTCTTTACCGTACAGTAAAGTAGTAGTGAGATGATCATACGAGTCAGGCAAGGAATTTAACAATAACAGTGCTTTATCTTCATCACCAACATGATCATCCAAATTCTTCAAATCCGTAATAATTTTGTTGAAGTTATTTAGGTGTTCGTTCATCGAAATACCTTTAACGTAGTCGAAACGAAACAACCTCTTCCTCAAGTAGAGCCGGTTCTCAATGCTCTTTGTCATGAACTTATCTTCCAGCGCCTTCCAAAGCTTCTTCGCAATATCATATTCTGTAAAGGCATACTTCTCCTCTTTTGCAAGGCAAAGTCGGATGGAACTACAGGCCAGGAGATTCACCCTCTCCCATTCTATCTCGTCCATGTCATCTGGTTTGTCTCCCAGAGTGAAGTGCAGGTTCATTTGGACAAGCATATCCTTAACTTCGCATCTCCACATGCCGAAGTTGCTGCTTCCATCGAACTTCTCTACCTCGAACTTGGCATGGGACACCGGGGTCCAATGCCTAGAAGTGCTTGTACTGGCTGGATTACTTACGGACTCGGATGCTCTAGATTCTGCCATTTTTTAGAAACTTCAATTCAAAAAACTGACCGTACAGATGTGTCCGGAATACTCCAAATAGTTGGGAAGCACTATTGGATCGTCAAAAACGGACTCCGAATGGCTCCGATCTGGCAAAAATACTTTGGACGGGTCAGATCTGCGGAATCTGGTGCGCTGAGATGCACCGGATAATTTCTCCCGTCAACGGCTGGTCAACGGCTCGGTCAACGGCGCAGGCGGCGCGGTCAACGGAGGATCGGCGGCGCGGTCAACGGCTTGACGGCTGGTCAACGCGGCTGGTCAGCGGCTCAGGCTGACAGGGCTGACACGTGGCTGACACGTGGCTGACACGTGGCCTGACTGTCGGACGCGTGGCGATGACGTGGCGATGACGCGGCACTGACGTGGCGCCACGTGGCTCGTCTTCTCCCTGGAGACGCGCGTGTGGCGCGTGGATGAGACTGGGATCACGCGCCGGTTGCCTGAACGGCGCGTGGTGGCGCGTGGTGCGACTGGGGCTGACGCGCTTTGTTCAGAGAGCGCGTGAGGGCGCGTGTGAAGGCTTCTGGGCTCTGTTTTTGCTGTTTTGGACTCCTCTCGGGGAGTTCTTCCTCCTGGTATGGTCAAAAGTGGATTTTGAGCACTTCGAAATCTGGGCACTTTCGGGAAAAATTCGAGTTTTCGCAACCCGAGCTCTGATACCAATTGTTGAGGATCGGGGGCACACCAGGGAACTCAAACAAGCAATAACACACAAGTTTTAACGTGGTTCGGCAAGTCGCCTACGTCCACGGGCAGCGGATTCACTATATTGAACAAAATGGTGAATTACAACATTCTCTGTAATTCTCTCTCTCTTTGCTCTCAACTCACACCTCTCAGCTCCACATCTGATATCTATATCCTCTCCCTCCCGTCTCTATTTATACACAAAGGAGTAGGTGGGAGAGCCCTCATTCTTTGACTTTTGACATGGTTGGTGGCCTTCCATTGTTGACATGAGGTTGGTGGCCTTCCATTGTTGACATGAGAATCACCCCTTTCACATGGGGTGTCCTCCAGAATCTGTAGCCAATTCAACAGAGCATACCTCTTTTTCTGATCTCATTGTTTCTGTTATGTCTTCTTTCAAGTTTTCCTCAACTTCTTCCTCCCCAACAGATGAGGAAGGGAGGTCTGTGATGGAAATTTCTTCCATGGTCATGCTTGCTCTAGCAGTCTTGTACTTCTCACTTGCCTATAATAACGAATTCAACTATGAGTCTAGAGAACTGAATAAGAAGTGGAATGTTTGGGTCGACATTCAACTTTTTATACATGAGCATACCTCTTTTTCTGATCTCATTGTTTCTGTCTTGTCTTCTTTCAAGTTTTCCTGAACTTCTTCTTCCCCAACAGATGAGGAATGGAGGTCTGTGATGGCACTTTCCTCCGTGGTTGTGCTTGCTCCAGCTGTCTCATACTCCTCACTTGCCTATATAACGGATTCAACTTGAGTCTAGAGAACTGAAGAAGAAGAAAAAGGGACAAAATAGGACAAGTTAGTTTTTAATGCTTTTCTTATCCAACTTAACCTCATCCTCCTGGGAGCTCTCTCGAACTGTTTTTTCTAGAAAGGATTCTGCAGACTGGTTTCTGGCACTGCTCTTTACGATCTGCTCTGAAGTGTCCTGGCCTCCATGGTTTTTCTCAAGTACCTTTTGATATATATTGACATCCACTTAGGCTCCATTGTTCAGTTGAGAAATAACAGGAGTAAAGGAAGTGAATTAATGATGTTTGCTTTGGTTTCAAAACCTGTTTCTGGGGCTCTTATTGAGACACCCGCTGAAGACCTGCCTCTGGGCAAGGCAACTACAGAGCATTTTCAGCTTTAAATGTCAAGTAATAGTCTCAATTAGTATATACCAAAGTCCCCTAACAAGCAAGGGCTCAGTTTAAAAGGTGTGTGTGTGCCTATTCACTCCTTGATCCATGAGGCTAATGCCCCATATGTTCTATTTTTAAGTTTACCTTTGTTATTTTGAGGGTAACAAGGTTTTCTATTACGTTTTGATTGTATTTAATGGTCTTGTTAACATGTTCTTTTTTCCATCTTTCTTTTCCTCCAACCTTGTTTTTTAGGACCATCACTGAACATTACATCACTTTTTCCACCCCCTTCAGAAGGGTGCATTTGTATGGTTTTTTATAGTTGAAGGGATGAAGTGATATTCTGTGATAGGTGAGAAAATAACTCTCCAGTCATACTTGTGCTTTCTCTTAGCCTTTGTATCACAAGCTGCTGTAAGTTTTCAGATAATGAGAGGTTGTGGTAACGGCATGGAGAGGGGTTGAAACAGATTAAAAGTAAAATGAAGGTGATTTTTATTTATTTGAAGAGTCAAACTTTCTTCTATTAAGTTTCAAGATTTCTTGCAGTTTAAAATAACTAGATTTCAGAAGTTCTGTATTATGTTTCCATGATCTGCCTATATATTTTTACTTAATACCAAAGGCAATCTTGATTTTATCATAAGGAAGACCGAAAAGAATTTGAAGAAAAGTATTGACAACATGTTATCACATCATTTCATAAAATTCTTCAAACTAACCACTGTATCAGGCTCTTTGTCTTCATTTTCTTTGTCACAAGAGTATCCATTTTTAATTTCTTCTCCCTCACATGCTACAAAGTTGTCCTTTGATGTACCATCTTCCTCTTTGGTTTGAATTCCAATGTTTGCACTTCCATCAGCTGTTTGAAGTATCTCAAGAACCTATTTAAGGAATGGGTTTTTGGATTAACAAAGTAGAATGAAAGACTTAAAGCTGAGAAAATGAGGTCGAAATAATCACCCATGAATCCATGATATAATGAAAAGATGTTCTGTAGTATAGTTTACCTCTTCTTTGGATGTCTTTGTCTTCATTTCATCTTCCTGAGGGCTCTCAGTGCCCAATTCTTCTCCAGCAGACACTGTTGGCCAGTCCTGATCTCTGCTTTCCTCTGCTAGAACTTGTTTTTCAATGCCTTCACTTTTACTAGTAGTCTCAAGTTTCTGTCCCATCTGTTTACGAGATAAAAATGAATAAACCGAAGAGTATGAAAGAGAACTTCCTCTAACTTTGTGAATTGGATCTCTAATAGTCTCCTAGGTCCTGGAATATTGACTTATGTGATTAGAAAATTGTATGTCTCCTTAGAGAGGGTGATATTTCTTTCTGTTTGATTCCTAGAACTGCCAATTTAGAGGTCAGTTTCTTGGCCAAGAGCGATACCACTTCTAGAAAATGATTCTTTGGATACTCTGTCTACATGAGTTTGTGTTTTATTTTTCCTTTTAAGGAGATCTACTCCTCTCTTTGTACTTATTTCTTTTCTTTCTAACAAAATTCTCCTTAACATTTTTATTTTATTAACAAGAATATATGTACACATGAAAGAGTGTGAGTAAATCATTCCATTTATCTCTGTGGGGGAGACTAAAAGTAAGCTACAGAATTGGCTGTCTTGCTAACCTCAGTGTGGTCTTCAATTTTCATCTCTTTTTCTGCCTCTTCACCCCTGTCAGTTATCTTAGGTTCCTCGTACTCCTGAATGGTCTATAACAGTGCATCTTAGTGAGAAACCAAGATTAGAAGTTAAAAAAAAAAAAAAAAAGAACTTAAGAGGGACATCAGATTAAGTTATTCATGTAGTTCAAAGAGACCTCTTCATTTATGATGTGGTCATTGACGTTTTTTGTCTCACTAGATGTTCTGCAACTTTGATCTCCGCTGTCCAACTCAATCGATGCTTCCTTCGAACTGTTTGGCCCAATTTCATCCTCTTGATCATGATGATAGTCTTCTTCTCCAGTGCATAAGGGAGTGTCGTTCTTGACTGTAACGTCCTCCTCTATTGTACTTCTCTCGTTGTCATCACCTGCAGCAGATTTTACAGGTCTGTGAAATTCCCTCTCTGTGAGTGTGTAATTCCTTTCATTTCATGCAAGTCTGCTTGAATCTTAGGCATTGGTTATTAAGAAGTGTTAAACCCCAATAGTAGGAGCCTACAGGTATCGAGTCCCTGCTTTGGGTTGTTTGTGGGTCCAATCTTAGAGATGTAAGAATTTGAAACCTTCATCTAATACAGGAGTTGATCACGGAAAAGAAGAAACTAAAGAAAAGGAAAGGAAAGACAATAAATCTTCATGTACTTATTTATTACCATCATTGAAAGTTATTCAATGTTGAAGAGATGGAAAATCTCTTGCCACAAAAGTGCCTGTGTGCAGTTTTATACTCAAAATTGACGTCTACTAATAGTTTTTATTATTTTGGGTTATCTTTTTATTTTGTTTTGTGGGCATTTGTGCCATTAGTGCTGTTGAGGCAGTGGACCTTCTTGTAAAGAAGATATTCCTTAGATAGCATTCGGTTTTATTGCCCAAGGAAAAAGTGGGTCTATGAAAAGACTTTTGATTGCTTAAAAGCAACAAGAATGGTTTAATTGTAATGGATTTAGTTGGCACTCTATGATGAATCAAGATATATATATGTACTAATTGAAGAATGGTATCTTGTGGAGAAAAATATGTTGAAGTTTTAAAACTACTCACTTCTTGTTGATATTTGAATCTCTGTATCAGAAGCTTTTTCTTTCTGTTCTATCTCTTCTTTTATGGTCTCCTCTGCATTGATCTCCTTTACTTCCTTTTCAGAGTTCAGTTCAGAACCGTGTTCAAGATTAATATCCAGTTCATTTGTTGTTAAGGTCACATCCATGTTTAGTGCCTCTCCAATGGATGTATGGTCTAAAATGGTACTCTGAGGACTTTTGCTTGCTTTATATGTCTCATTAACATGCTTTTCTTCTTCCGTGGGAACTTCAAATGCTTCATGAAGTTGATCCCCTGATTCTGACATGGAAACTTCATCCTGCTTTTCAACTCCCAATTGGACTGTTTCTTCTACGGTTGGATGGGTGACATATAATTCATTATCATTCTTGTTTGGAATCTCAACTTCTGTGCTTCTAGTCTTCTCATCCAAGTCAACTGTTGAAAGATTCTGCATCAAGAATACAATGTCAACAAAAACTTGAAATCCTTACAGGAAAAAAACTACTCATTTCACTGCTATAAAAAACTAATAATGAACTATCAAAATTTCAAAATTTCTATAATTCTAACCTTTCCTTCAGGATTTTCATCTTTTTTTATTTCATCCTCTATTGTTTTCCCAAGGATTTTTTGAGGGATTCCGTCCATTCTTTGCGCCTCAATGTTAGTAATCGTTTCAGCATACTCATTGGGAGCAGTTGTTTCTATCTCCCCAGAAGCTACATCCAAGGGACTTCCCAGGTTTGCCGTTGCTGGTTCAGTTTCCTGCATGAAGCTGCTCTTCTCCGAATGTTCCTCGTGATTTGATGTTTCAGGTTGGTCCTGCTGTGCTGCCACAATGTTGTCTTCACCAGCTACAACCATAAACCCTTCTTGTTGGCATTCCATTGTCAATTCTTCTGTTGGAATGATGTCTTCGCTTTCTCTTCTCATGCTTTCATTTGGCTCCCTAAATGAGGCATCAGGTTTTGGTTCAGGGTTTTCATCATCCTTACCTATTGTACTTAGATTGGTATCAGGTGTAACAATATTTTCAAGGATATCATTTCGGTTGTCTTCTTCATTTTGACTCTCATTGACAATATCCTTCATCCCAGTTTCAGATTCTTCTTTGGATGTCTCAGGGCTGTCTGCTTTTTGTAAGCATATATCTTCAACTTCTTTGACAAAAAACGATTCTAAGTTCTGGTTTTGAACTTCATCTTCAATCGATGTCACATCTTTCATCTTCTCACTTAAAATTACTGTTTCTTGGCTTCCATCCTCGCATGCCATACTGGAGTTCTCGTCAAGATTTCCTTTTACATCTTGTACCGGCTTTTCAGAGCATTCATCCTCTATTGGTGCAGTGAACAATGAGCTGTCAAGCGTATCCCCAGCAGCCTCACTGGTTTCTATTACCTTGTCTGTTTTCTGATTATCTGGACATGCAATATCTTTTGACATATAATCATCTTTGGTGCTATCACACGGCATTTCCAGCCCCTTATTTTCCTCATCCTCTGTATCTGTACTTGGTTGTATTCTTTCATGAATTTCTTCAACATCATCACCTGTGGACTCAGATATTGCTTCGTAAGTTTTTGTTTCAACTTGAACTTCATCTGCGTCTGCATTCTCATATTCAATTGTTGGAGATTTAGACAACATGCCAATGGCTTCTTCAGGCTCAATCTTGTCAACTTCTGTTTCATCTTTCTTTGTGCTCTCATCATCCATCTTGCTTGTGGTGCTAGTTTCACAATTCAAGGCAGATGATGACACCTGAAGTTGCTCTTCTAATTTACCAACTGGATGAGGATGATCAGAGGTCTCATCATCAGCAACTGCATCAAAACCTTCTTCAATTTTGTCTGACTCAGTGTTTTCTGTAGTTGGGCTTGTTCTTGTCTCATGAATCTCTTGAAATCCCTGATCTTTGGACTCTGATACTGCTTCCAGAGTTTCAGTTTCTTTGGCTTCAACTTCATCTGCATCTAGCTTTTCTACAGTTTCATTGTTTGCACTCTCACATTCGGTTATTGGAAGTTCAGACACCATGCCAGAGTTTTCTTCATGCTTCAAGTTGTCAACTTGTGTATCATCTTTCTTTGTGCTCTCATCTTCAGACTTTTCGATTGTGGTTGTAGTTTCACTGTCCTGTTTCTCAGAAATCAAGGAAGAGGATGGCACCTGAAGTGGCTCTTCTATTTTCTCAGCTTGGAGAGTCTGACCAAGGGTAATCTCCTCATCTCTAGCTGCTTCAACACCTTTATTTATGGGCTCAGATAATGCTTCAGGAACTTCACTAATTTGTTTTTCAGTTTCATTTGCATCAATTACTCCCACAATCAGGCTTGTTCCTGTCTCATGAGTCTCTTTGATACCCTGATCTTTAGACTCAGGTACTGTTTCAGGAATTTTGGTTTCTTTAGCTTCAACATCATTTGCATCTGATTTCTCTACAGTTACACTTACATTGTCTTCTTTCTCATGTTCTTGCATTGGAAGTTGATACACCATGCTAAAGGTTTCTTGAAGCTTCAGGCTGTCCACTTCTGCATCCTGTTGATTATCATCAGCTGTTTTGGTTCTCTCTAGACTCTTAGCATCTGAACTGGTGTCAAGGACCTTTACAGATTCATCATTTAGCTGAACTTCCCCCAAGTTTGTTACTTCTGTTGCCACTGTTGGTGAAATAATGTCAGCACCAATATCTGCTTCAATGGCTTGATTTATGGGTTGAGGTAATGCTTCGGGAACTTCTCTGATTTGTTTTTCAATTTCATTTGCATCAGTCTCTTCCACAGTTAGGCTTGTGCCTGTCTCATGAATCTCTTTGACATCCTGATCCTTAGACTCGTCAGGAATTTTGGTTTCTTCAACTTCAACATCATTTGCATCCGACTTCTCTAAAGTTATACTTTCATTGTCTGCTTTTTCATGTTCATGTACTGGAAGTTGTAGCTCGATGCTAGATGTTCCTTCAATCTTCATGCTGTCAACTTCTGCATCATGTTGGCTAGAATTAGCTGTTTTGGTTGCCTCTAGATTCTTAGCATCTGAACTGGTATCAATGGCCTCTACAGGCTCACCATTTAGTTGAAATTCTCCCAAGCTTGTTACGTCTGTAACCACTGTTGGTGCCGTATCAGCATTGTCATCACAATTTTCTGTGTCTTCTATGTTCTCTTCCTCAATCTTTTCTGCCGACACTTCAGATACCGAGCTTAAGACATTCACAGGCTTCTCAATTGGCTCATTAATATCTTCATTCATTGCTTTTGATTCCTGGTTGAGATCTTCTTCAACCTTTGATTTTACCATTTCTGTGTTATTATTGGAAGATGTTGTCTCAAGACTCCCAATGGACGTGAGATCCAGTTCTCTCACCTATTTGATAGATAAAGTTGCAAATTAATTATCATAAAAAAAAGAAGAAAATAAAGCGTCTTGTTGGAAATGTACAAAATAATTTGCTTTGTATTAATGTTAAGCTGACCTCATTTACTGTTTCATCTGCTTCAGGTATCATATGAAGTTCCTTAGTGCAACTTTCTTCCTGCATGGTCTGTTCTTCGATGATTTCAGTTTCCACTGCTCTCTGAATTTCACTGGGCACCTGTTTGACAGGTTTGAGTTCAACATAGCAAATAGAAGCTCAGAAATAAATGATGGGGAAAAATTTTATGCAGAAGTCCGTGATGTATCCGAACTGACCTTTTCATTCAAAATTGTATCCTGAGTTTTGTTGATTTCTTTTTGGCTCTCTAATTTGGGTTCGATCTCCTCATTCATCTTTGTGCTTTCTTCTTCAATATCTTGGCCACTAATTTGTTCTTTAGTGGAATCAGTAGTATGATTCTCATCATCATGGCTCTCTTCTGGAATGTTGGCCTGATTGGTTTCAGGCATTCTTCTGTTACTCTCATCTTCAACCATTGAATCTGGGGCAGATCTGTGATTTTCACCATGTTCAACTGTTTCGATAGTCTGTTCCAAAATGATGGATAGTCTTTAGTAAAGCCATAATGTGATCTAAATTCTAAAATAGAAAAGAGAGACTTTAGGTGGAGTTTAGATGCTCCATGGATTTTTAATGATTTCTTATGAATGCTCTCGTAGATAGCTTTTGAATACATAACATAGTGGACAGACAGCGTCATTGGCATAAACACATGATGATAGAGAATAATATATCAACCATCTGATTTAATAAAAAAAGGAAAATGCATTAGTTGTTCTTACCTTTTCTGTAAGAGTGCTGATACTTTTAGTTTCAGAAGCCTCACTTCCATGACTATGACCTTCAATTTCAAATTCATCTGGTGCTTTCTCTATTTCAATGCTATTCTTTGAGCTGCCTTCAAAGTCTTTAGCAGAATCCTCATGTTCCAGTATATCCTTGTCAGTATCTGTACATCCACCATCCGCTTCAACACCCTTTGTGGCTTCGTTGACTTCAGTTTTATATTCAGATTTGTCTTTTTCTATTCCTGTATCTGATGGCATTTTATCTTCTGAAGTCTCCAATTTTCCCATCTCACCACATTTGGTTACTTCGCTGGTGTTTACCCTGTTTAAAAGTTCCACATCTGATTCAGATATACTTTTTTCATTGTTCACCTCAGGGGGTGTATACAACTCTGGATCCTCATTTTGAGCATCATCATTTGCACTCTCCTTTTCTATTTCTATAGGCTCCATTTTGGTGTCATTTTTTGGATTTGTTGACTCATCCTCTTCCATTTTATCTTCCTCTGTTGTCTCTCCAACTATGGGAGTTTCTTCTTTTCCATACAAGGTTTTGTCATTCTCTGGAGCCTCACTTGTTGCCTCACTCACAGGCGTCATGATGTTGTGTTCTTCTACTGTCAGTGTGGAAGATGCCTGAAGGTTTTGATCTGATATCTCATCCAAGAATGTCTCAGCAGTGGCAATTTCTCTTTGATTCTGAGTTTTTGATATTGCATCACAGCTTTCATTCTTCCCTTCAGGCTCTGTCTTTTCTGCTGTTTCATCTGCTCCATGTTTACTTGCAGTTAGGATCTCCATGGCCTCATTCTCATCCAAGTTCAATGTTTCTGTAGGTTTTTCAGTGTTATCTATGTCATTTGACTCCATCTCACTTGTTTCAGTTGTTAACAGACCCATCTCTACAGAAACCATGTCAGAACTATCTACTGGCATCTTGTATTTTTCTTCAACTTCAGTTAAGCTTGTTTCCTCTGCTACCATTGTAATCTGTGAGTCTTCTTTCTCCTCTTTAATCCCTTTCTCGGATATCTCAGGCACTGAAGAGGAGTTTTCAACAATATCCAAATTGCTTTCTTTTTGAGCTGTTTCTTCTTCTGATGATCGTGTTATACTCTGAGCATTCAAGTCCTCATTCATCAAACTAATCTCTATATCAGACTCTTTTTCCTCATCGTTGCCATAAGAGCATTCATTTTTAGTTTCTTCTCCGTCACGTGCTACAAATTTGTCCTTTGACGTACCATCTTCCTTTTTGGTTTGTATTCCAATCTTTGCACTTCCATCAGCTGTTTGAAGTGTCTCAAGAACCTATTGAAGGAATGGGCCCTTGGATTAACATAGCAGAATGAAAACTTAAATCTGAGAAAAGGAGGTCTAACTAACAATCCATGATATAATGAAAAGACGTTCCATAGTCTAGTTTACCTCTTCTTTGGACATCTTTGTTGTCATGTCATCTTCTTTAGAGCTCTCAGTACCAAATTCTTCTCCAGCGGACACTGTTAACCCATCCTGAACTCTGTTTTCCTCTGCTAGAATTTGTTTTTCAATGACCTCACTTTTATTGGTAGTCTCAAGTTCTTCTCCAATCTGTTTACGAGATAAAAATGAATAAATCAAAGAGTATGAAGAGAAAATTTTCTCTAACATTGTGAATTTGATCTCTAATAGTCTCCTAAATCCTGGGGGATTGACTTATGTAATTAGGTAGCAATAATTCTTTCTTCTGACTTCCTGAAACTGTCAATTTGGATGCCAATTTTTATGCCAAGAGCAATACCAGTGCTAGAAAATGACATAATTTGCCTAGATAGCGTGTTTGATTTTTACTTTTAAGGAGATATACACCTCACTTTGTACTTCTTTTTTTCTTAACAAAATTCTTCTTAATATCTGCATTTTAGTAACAGTAACAGGAATATATATACACATGAAAGAGTGTGAGTAAAGCATTCTGTTTATCTGTGAGACAGGCTAAAATTAAAGAACAATATTAGGGATCATGAAAAAAATATCAAGAAATACTTCATGAAGATTTTTCATCATTTAATTAGTGTGTGATGTTTTATTGTATGTGTAATCTAACGGTGAAGAATCTTTCATGATCATCATCCTGATATTTTTTTCATGATCCCTAGCATTACTCAAAATTAAATTGTAGAATCGGCTATCTTGCTGACCTTAGCTTTTTGCTTCTCTGCATCCATTTCATTTTCTTGAGAGCACTTTGTTGTGTGTTTTCCATTGGATTCTGGTGAGCGATCCATAACAGTGTGTTCTTCATTTTCCATCTCTTTTTCTTTGTTTTCACCCCTGTCAGCTATCTTAACATCCTCGTACACCTGAATGGCCTATCACAGTGGATCTTAATAAGCGATCATATTTAGAAGTAGAAAAAAAAAACTCGAGGACATCAGGTAAAGTTATTCATGACTTCAAAGATACCTCTTCATTTATGATTTGGTCATTGATATTTTTTGTCTCATTAGATGTTCTGCAACCCTGATCTCCAGTATCCAATTTAGGTGATGCTTCCTTAGAACTGAGTGTCTCGTTTTTATCCTGCTGATCATGATGATATTCTTCTTCTCCAGTGCACAAGGTAGTGTTCTTGACAGGAACAACTTCCTCTGTTGTACTTTTCTCATTGTCATCACCTGCATCAGATAATACAGGTCTGTAAAGTTCCCCTTGTGTGTGTGTGTGCGCGCGCACATGCACACGTGCTTGAGTGTGCAATTACTTCATTTCATGCATGTCTGCATGAATCTTGGGCACTGATTATTATGAAGTGTTAACTCCAATTGTAAGAACATACATGTATCGAGTCCCTAATTTGGTTCGTTTGTGGGTCCGTCCATTCTTAGAGATTTAAGAACTTGAAAACATGACGATACAATCATCTAATATAAGAGTTGATTGCAGAAAAAAAAAGGAAAAAAAGTAAAGGCAAGAAATCTTCCTGTACTTCTCTATTAACATCACTGAAAGTAGTGAACGCTGAAGAGATGGCAAATCTTTTGCAACAAAGTTACCTGTCTGCAGTCTTATATTTAAACATTGATATAGGGTGAGCTTTTTTCTGGTGTTTTGTGGCCATTCTGCCATAAGTGCTGATGAGGCAGTGAACCTTCTTGTAAAGATGATATGACTTAGACAGGTTTTGCTTTTATTACCGAAGGAAGAGCAGGTCAGTGAACGGATTTTTGACTTCTTAAAAAGCAACAAGCATGGTTTATTGTAGTGTTTTTGTTGACAGTCTATGAAGAACAAAGATATATCACTGTATACTAATTAAAAGGTGGTAGCATCCTGTGGGGAAATATATGTTAAAAGTTTTGGAACTGCTCACTTTTTGTTGCTATTTGAATCTCTGTATCAAAAGCTTTTTCTTTCTGTTCTGTCTCTTCTTTGATGTTCTCCTCAGCATTGATCTCCTTTATTTCCTTTTCAGAGTTCAGTTCACAACCCTTTTCAGGATTAATGTTCAGCTCACTTGTTGCTAAGGTCACTTTCATGTTTAGTGCCCCTTCAGTGGATGTATGCTCTAAAATGATACCCTCTGGACTTTTGCTTGCTTCAAATGTTTCATTAACACGCTTTGCTTCTTCCATGGGAATTTCAAATACTTCATGAAGTCTACCCCCCGATTCTGACATGGAAACTTCATCCTGCTGTTCACCTTCCCCTTTGACTGTTTCTTCTATGGGTGGATGGGTGACATATAATTCATTACCATTCTTGCTTGAGATCTCAACTTCCATACTTCTAGTCTTCTCATCCAAGTCAACTGTTGAGACATTCTGCATCAGGAATACAATATCAGATAAAATCTTGAAATCTTTACTGGAAGATAACTGTTCACTTCACTGATAAAAAGAAACTAGTTGTGAACAATCAAAAGTTTAAAATTGCTATTATTCTAACCTTCGCCTCAGGATTTTCATTCTTGTTTATATCATCAGCAATTATTGTTTCATCCTGTCTTGTTTCCCCAAGGATTTCTTGAGGGATTCCAACAGGTCTTTGCTCCTCAATGTTGGTCATCGTTTCAGCATACTCACTGGGGGAAGGTGTTTCAATCTCCTCAGATGTTACATCCAAGGGGCTTCCCAGGTTTGCCTTTGCTGGTTCATTTTTTTGAACAAAGCTCTGCACTGAGTGTTCCTCATGCTTTGATGTTTCAGTTTTTTCCTTCTCTTTATCTTCAGCATTGTCTTCACTTGCTAGAACCATAAGCCTTTCATGCTTGCATTCCATTGTCAAAGCTTCTGGTGGAGTGAGGTCCTCACTTTCTCTCATACTTTCCTCAGCTTTTGGTTCTGGGTTTTCATCAACCTTACCTGTAGTACTTAGATTTCTATCAGTTGTAGCAATGTTTCGAAGGATTTCATTTTGGTCATCTGCTTCATCTGGGCTCTCCTTGACAATATACTTCATCCCAGCTGCGGATTCTTCTTTGGATGTCTCAAGGTTGTCTACTTTCAGGAAGCTTATATTTTCAAGTTTTTCGACAAAAGAAGATTCAAAGTTCTTGTTTTGAACTTCAACGTCAATTGTGGTCACATCTTTCATCTTCTCGCTTAATTCAACAATTTCTTGGCTTCTGTCCTCGTATGCCATACTGGTTTTCTCTTCAAGATTATGGCCTACATCTGGTCCTGCCTTTGCATAGCTTCCCTCCACTATGATGTTTTTGTCTGTAATGCATCCTTTCTCATCCTGCAAGTCACTCAATTCTTCTTTGGTAATTGATTGGTTTTCTTCAGTATTCCTCATCGGCTTTTCATCTGAAACTGAGGATGATTTTAAAAAAATCTCACCCTCAATGTTTCCAACATTGCCTTCATCAACAACATTCACATTTGGAACCTCCTTACCATTGACTACTTGCATGTGTTCTGTTTTTTCCAAGATTTCAATGGTTTCAGGAGGTTGGTTAACCGAGGATTCAACGCTGTTCTTTTCTTCTTCCATGGGAACTTCATTGACAATTGTGTACGAAAGTTCACTTGTCAACTCTTTGTCTTCCACCCCATCTCTTTTCTGCTGTCAGTTTGAAAAACAAAAAGAAAGTGAATTTCATGGAGTAAAGAGGGTTGTCCAAGAAAACAGTTAGCGAAAAGTAAGGAGGCAGAACAGTAAGAATTAGTGTTTCGAGGAAGCTTTTGGAAACTAGAATCTGACATATAGAGTGATATTGGAAGAGAGGACACTTGTCCCTCTGGATTTTAATCCGAGTATGAAATTAAAGTATTAGCAACCTTTCCTTTCTCGTTTTCAACTACTAATGCAGAATACAAAAAAAACTAATAATGAGTGATTTATTGGCTCCAATTTTGATTTTACTTCAAACAAACTGAGTTCACATACAACAATTTATTTTTATTTTATTTTGTTTTAATTTTTTAAGGTAGATGATACCATTAGGGCCGGAAACTGCTGATTATCTGCATGAAGGTGAATGACAATCTTATTGTGGTTTCTAGGTATATATGGTATTTGCAATTTTAATATTTTCTGTTGACATAGACATTGATTTAAATTATGCACTTTCTGTGATGTTTTTATGCTATGCATATAACGTACAATATTTTTATTTCTTACATAAATTGCTTTCTGGCACTGTTGGCTTATGTAATTACTAAGACTGTTGAATGGCTTGTTTTATTAATATTCAGTTCATCAACATGAATTTTCCATCATGTTTAAATTCATTTGGGTGGTTTAGTTAAGCTTTTGTGCATCTAGATAGAATCAAATCACAAAAATAAATTCATGTAGACAAGCCACCTAGTCTGGATTTAGCAGAGTGCAAATTAAGGCTCTAGTCAGCTGAGTTTACTGGTAGAGAACAACATTGTGACACAATCAAACATAAATCATTCTATTTTGAATTATTAGTGAAATTTTATGCTGAAAGTCTGTTTTTATTCTAGCACTGTTGTTGTAAGTATGATAACCTCATGGATTCTAGAACTATACTTCAAAGAATTTTGGTTATATGCAAGGCAGAGTTTGGTGTACTGACTTCTTGATAATTGATACTGCAAATCTATGGTGTTGGTTGTGGATATTTCTCACAGGAATCACACGATCACGTCAGACAATTCTTATAAACGCAAACTGTGAAGTTTTTAACTCCAAAAACCAACTTTTCATTCTATGCAAGAACAAGATCATCACAATATAGCATATATGTCAAATTTTAGATAAAAACTCAAATTGATCCTTATTGTAAGATATTATGTATATATTGATGTATTGAATGTTGCATTGAATATTTCTTACAAGGGGAATGCATTCTCTTTTATAGAGAGAATTTGAGCATTGGATGCCCACCGAAAGTGTGATGCATTGTACATTATAAAATATAAAGCTAAAGCTATACACTAACAGACATAATCATACACTAGCTATATACTAACAGACATAATCATGCTAAAGCTAATTATACACTAACAGCCCCCCTCAAACTCAAGGAGGATAGGTACTAGCCAACTTGAGTTTGGAGACAGTAACAAAACAGGAAAGTAAACTGATAAATAAAATAAAATAGGATAGGAGACACAGTATGGTTGTATCAAATCGTTGTTGAAGACACGGTATGGTCGTGTCGGACCGTTGTAGCAGGACAGTTTACGAGGTCATGCCAGACCGATGTAGCAGACACTGTGTGGTCGTGTCAGACCGTTGTTGTAGAAGCGAACCGGAATAAATGTCGGGACAGTTTACGGGGTCATGTCGGACCGATGTAAAAGCTGACCGGAATCAATGTCGGGACAGTTTACGGGGTCATGCCGGACCGTTGTAAAAGCTTGTGGTGGTGCACTAAGGAGGACTTAGGGAGTGCACCATGGGGTGGCTTGAGTGGTTCCCATGGTGTATAACCATGCTCATCAGCTTGAGTGGTTCGCATGGTGTGTAACCATGCTCATAATGATATATGTATAACCCCCCTCAAACTCAAATAGGTGTGAAGATAGAAACCTATTTGAGGTTGAAACAAAGGGATTGAGAAAGTGGAGCAAAATATTGTTGTATGTTTGTATTTGTTTTTTTTTTTTTTTTTTTTTTTTTTTTTTTGGTGGAAAAAATAATAATAATAAGAAAATAAAGGAAAAAGGGATGATGCTCACCAACTGAGATGGATAATAATGAAATATTGATGAAAAAAAAAAAAATAGAAAAAAGAAAATAAAATAAAAGAAGGTAGTGGGAATAGGAATCTGGAAAAGCTCACCAATGGAGTGGTAAAATAAGGAAATCTCGAGAGAGAAAAGAGATGAGTGTTTTTTTTTTTTTTTTTTTTGTTTTAAATGAAAAAAAAAAAAAGAAGATAAAATAAAAGAAAATAAAGTGATAATGAGGCCACGGGTTTCGGTAAAACCAGCACATGGTTTGTTGGTGCAAAAATATTGTTTAAACAAAAAAGTAGCCACTGCCTCAAAAAAGAGGAAATGGAAGAAGGTAAAATAGGTTCATACTCAGATGATCAAGAAAAGTTCCTTAATCACCCACCAAGACCAAGAAAGGGAGGTCTCAGAACCATACCCTTCATCCTAGTGAATGAATCATTTGAGAAAGTGGCAAGCTTTGGTCTAATGCCAAACATGATATTCTACTTGATGGAAAGCTACTCCATGGAAGCAGCCACTGCCTCAATCCTCCTCTCTCTGTGGTCAGCCATGTCCAACACTTTGGCCATTTTCGGAGCTTTTCTCGCTGATTCTTACTTGGGTCGGTTTCCGGTCATCGTTCTCGGCTCCATCTCTAGTCTTCTGGGAATGACTCTCCTCTGGCTAACAGCAATGCTTCCACAATTGAAACCACCCTCTGGTGACGGCGACGTGGGACTGGGCGGCGAGGGTGTAGACCTCGTCGGGGAGGATGGTGTCGAGCCAGCGGCGGAGAGAGGAGGCGTCGGAGAGGTCGGCGTAGTGGAGCTTCATGAGGGCCTTGTGGGAGTTGTGTGGGTCGATGTAGATGTGGTTGATTCGCTGGGTGTTGAAGTTCGACGACCTTCGGATCAGGCCGTGGATCTCGTACCCTTTCTTCAGCAGGAATTCGGTCAGGTACGACCCGTCTTGCCCCGTGATGTTGAAAGTCGCAATTTGCTTGCAGATAGTGTGCCTTTTTTTTTTTTTTTTTTTTTTGTTTTTTTTTTTTTTTTTGGATAAATGCTGGAATTCCTCTCATTTGACTCACGCCAGTGCTCCAAAATCCATTGCCCAGAGACTCTCTCTCCCAACTTTGCTCTGAAATTTCTTTCTCCAATAACATGTATGGAGGTCGCAACATTTCCAGTGATCGCCAGGTAATCACCTTGAAGATTCAGAGGGATTTTGGATTTGCTCCGGCGAGGTGGTGAAGAAGAGTGGAGTGGAGGTGACCAAGATGGAATTTGTTAGAAACTACTGCAGCAGTAGCAACAAGAAGAAGATCAAGATCAAGAAGAATAATTTGTGGCAGCGGAGTGAAGGTATGTGTAGAGGTCCGGCGGGCGGCCAAGGCGAGGCTGCCGCCCGCCGGTGAAGCACAATGATTAGGTTGTTAACTTAGCTCTGATACCATGTAAGATATTATGTATATATTGATGTATTGAATGTTGCATTGAATATTTCTTACAAGGGGAATGCATTCTCTTTTATAGAGAGAATTTGAGCATTGGATGCCCACCGAAAGTGTGATGCATTGTACATTATAAAATATAAAGCTAAAGCTATACACTAACAGACATAATCATACACTAGCTATATACTAACAGACATAATCATGCTAAAGCTAATTATACACTAACACTTATGATGCAAGATGAAGAGGAAGTGTTGCTTACTGTTAGAGATATGGGATCTGGAATATCAGCAGCCTCTGTAGCCATTTCTCAGCTTGATTGTCTTCTGAAAATTCTCTCTCCAAACTGCTGAAGTAAGGTGTACATGTTACTTACGAAATTATGAATAATGCAGTTCAGATATGTGTAATGTTGGGTTGATAAGCATGTGGCTAAAGTAGAGTCAGGAACTGACAAATTTCCACTTGTGTGATGTTGTTTTGGTGAGTTGGCAAGATCTATAATGGTCCTACTGAATGACATCCACATGCCCTCACTGGCTAATTTACCAACTTTAGTAAAATTACTCATCTAATAGTACAGATATTTCCAACTGACGGAGACAAAAAAAAAAAAGACAGAATGTCCTTAGGTAGTGTTTGGTTCATCGAAATGAAAATGAAAAAGAAATTGAATCATCGTTCTGTCATATATCAGTTCTCACATTTGATTCACTGAAAAACCAATGAAAAATGCATTGCAAATGAAATCATTATTTACCATCGTAGAATCAAACATTACCTTAGTTTTTACATTTTGTCAGGAGCTACATAAACTGTTGGTGATTATTATCTTAGCTTAGGGTGTATTCTTTCATATGATTATTTTCTTAGCTTAGTGTGTAATCTTTTTTTTTTATTGGCTGTTTTGTCACCGGGAAACATACCTTGACAGGTGCTTAATGCGACTTTGGAAAGGGAATGCAAAGGCCTCGTTAGGTAATGGTAAAACTTATTGGTAAATTTTTCAGTCCTTAATCAGACTAGACTGTGCTGTTGAACCCGTGGGGGCTCATCACGGGTCCCGTTTTGATAATCTGAATCGTTCAATGTGTAGAACTCGTCGAGTACTATATGCCTATAAAAAATCACGTTAATCGGATATCGATAGCTATGTGATCAAATCAGTTTTGTATAAAAAAAAATAGACAGTGAATAAATTAACGGTTGACAAAAATCTGTTTTGATCACATACCTATCGATATCCGATCAACGTGATTTTTTACAGGAATATAGTACTCGACGAGTTCTACACATTGAACGGTTCAGATTATCAAAACGAAACCCGTGGTGGGCCTCCATGGACCCAACAGCCCCGTCCAGTCCGATTAAGGACCGGACAGAAGCCATTCTCTTGAAAATGTGTGTTGTTTTGATAATACTTTTCGGTGTTCTAGCTTTATTTGCCTTTTCAACTCACGGGTTACTTTTTTGAAGGTGGATTTGGGATTTTTTTTTATTTTTAAGGTGCCAATAAATTTTGTCAAACGAGGCCTTTATGTCATAGAAAATTTTGCTTCAGAATTTCATCTTCATTGTGTTTACTTCATAAGATGGTAAAATTTCAACGTAACTGTCCTCGTCATAGAAGCTGGACCAACAACTATAAAATTAGTAAATTACCACTTTATCTTATGCCTACATGTTTGTGTCTAAACACAAATGATCATCTTCACTAAAATTGTGTTAATTAGCATTACTAACTTTTATAAACTCTTTTGTAAAATTGGATTAAAATTTAGAATAAGCTCTCTGATCCGGCCAATTCCCTTTTCTTTTTTCTTTTTTTTTCTTTTTCTCCGATCTAAAAACACTTACAATCATCATATGAGAATTTTGAAATGCGAGAATATTGAGACATGATCTAATGATTGTGAGTGTTTTAAGACAGATCAATAAAGAGATTTGAGAACAGAACATTTCATACCCTTAATACTCAAAACAATATCTAGTTAATAAGGCTTAAAATATGACCACACAAAAACAACAATGCTAGAACATAGAATGAATCACAGAATGATTCACAAAAAATGCAATGGAAAACTAAGGATGAGTTTGGCAATATCAAATAGTAGTAAAAGAGTTGCTAAAAAGCTAAAGAATTATACAAAAAGATCAAAGATTACTTTTACTTTCTATTTTTTGCACTTTTGTCCTAAAAAAAAATTAAAAAAATTATTCTAAACATATTAATTTTTTTCACCTCATATTTTAGTTAAAATTAATAAATTATTAAAATAACTTATTCCTAAGTTAAAATTAATAAATTATTAAAATAACTTATTCCTAAACCAACCCTAAGATTAAATTTAGTTATGGAAAGGTCCACATTCAGTTATGGAGGTGACTCAATTTGTGTTGTAATTGTATATTCTTAGTATTACTGGTAAAAAAAAATAAAAATAAATAGTGTGTTATGGTTTTATTATAGCTAAAAAAATATAGCGATGATAATGTATCACTTTTCGTATGGATTGTTTGTTTACTAAAGCTTTTCTGGTACATGGGCATTTGTGTCCTCTCGAGTTATGTTTAGTGGAAGATATCAATTCAAGGCGTCAGTTTTGATGTTCTAAAAACAATGAATTGTGCGAAGAAAAAAACCCAGATTAAGATTGGTGTAATTGGTTGGTTTTTCAATTAGAGTCCAAAAATTCTATTCTTCAACGATAATTATAATGATATTTGTTTACTTTTTAAGCTAATACACATCTATACGGTTCATAAATTGTAAGGGAATCTCATTATTATAAATTTCTTTCTTAAAATAAAATAAAATAACCATTATAGGGTCAGAATTGGCCACCGTGGCCCCCACTTTTTGGTGTACCAGATATTTTTCTCACTGAATATATATATATATATATATATATTTTCAGTAGTGATTGGTAGCTCTAAAAGTAGAGTTCTAAATAGAGTTTCACTGAGCTGGCAGGAAAAAAAATATATATATTTTCAGTAGTGATTGGTAGCTCTAAAAGTAGAGTTCTAAATAGAGTTTCACTGAGCTGGCAGGAAAAAAAAAAATTTAAGGCCAAAACATCATATCATAGTAAGGCCTACTACCCCTATTAAAATTATTAGAGGTCACAAATTAGAATTCCAAAATATTTTTGATATATTTTATATATGGAATCTTTGTTATAGAACTGTTATTTATTTGCTCCATAACTTTCATTTGATTAGCAACTAGTGGACATTGTCTTTTAATTATTAGCTGTATGGGAAAAAATGTGGCACACAGGTGGTAGTGACGATGAATGAAATCAATGCCTCATCTCAAACTCTCTCATTTTTTGGAAATAACAATTATAGACAGTCGGTTGAAATATTCAGCTGGGGACACTTCGTACTTAAGTTAAATCAGTAGATTATAAGTGTAAACTCTAAGCATGTTTGATATTTGAGCTAATTAGATATTACGCTACATGTCCTGCTCAACTACTGCCCAATTAGCTCGACTGAGTAGCATGACTTCATAGAATTGCCTCTTACAATAGCCTCGCTCTAAATCTTTTTTTTAATTTTGGAATTACATAAAGAGTATGTCTAAAATAACAGTTTTTGCTATGAATATAATAATTAAATATAAAAAAAAAGAACATAACATAGGCATAAATAAATAAAAATTTTTAAAAATATGTTGATGGGACCCACCTTTAAAAATATTTATCGTTCATGTAGATTTTATATATGAAAAATGATCCGAACCCCGTTTCTCCTCCACCTCCTTTGACCTCCTCTCTTTCTGATTAGTCAGTTAGTTTTTTTTTTTTTTTTTTTTTTTCCTTCTCCTTCAATCACCACCCGCCACGTGTGTGTGGAGTGGTGGGGATGGTGATTGGAGGGGTCTCAATCACATCCCTTTATATATTCCAAACTTATTAGTGAAATAATAGGCATTAAAATCTCGTTCTTTCTTTATTATTATTTTAATTCTAAGGCGGCAAAGATGTGTTTCGGTTAAGAGGATTGAAGATTCTTGCAGGAACTATGAGGCTGACGTGGAAGAAGGTTGCAAATGGCGTACGTTAGCTGTTATTGGACAATATTGATGGCCACGTCAGCTGTCTACGTGGTGATACAAATCCGTACCATTGTCAATATTAATTTAGGAGGAGGAATACAAATCAATAATGTTCTTCAAAGGGCCACTTGAAATTGATTTTGTTCATTTATCATCTATCAACTATCTCTATCTCCACTAATATACTAGTTATAAAGCTTGAACATTTACTTTATGAATTAAGAATTGAAAATATTCTTACATATTTTTTGTAGAGAATTTTTTGATAAACGTAATGTAACAATGATTAAAATTATCAATGCAGGAAGAGCATGTATATAATTTTTCTATTTATATATCATTATTTTGATTAATTTTTTTTATTAAGTTTATATGCATTCATGCATGAAAGAAAGGATGTTTTGCATCAATACAGTGATAATACATCATTTAGTATTAAAGTTTGGTTATCTGTGAATGGAAAGGTAAAATTGTGAATCAAAGTGATGACACATCATTTGTTATAAAAATTTATCTTATGATTTGAACCATTCATTTGAATTTTTAAGTGACACTGAACACATATTTCATCATTTTCTAATTATAAAATTTTCTTAAACTGTGTTTGAATCATGAATTTGGATAGAAATTTAGAAAGAAAAAGATAAAAAGTGAAATTCATATATATGAAATACAAGTTAAATTTTTTCTCTATTCTATTTTTAAATTCCTATCTAAATTCATGATCCAAATACGGTGTTAAGAAACTAGTTTGAGTTTTTTATTTCCGACATCTTTCAAATGCTTCATTTTTTTATTGACTACATTTCAATTTTTAATTCTTCACCTGCTTCAATTATTGTTATTATATCCAAACAAGAAGTTTTTTATAAAATAAAAAATAGATGTTTCTAGAGATTCATAGCACACGCATGGAGTGGGCTTACACTCTTGTATTCTTCTATATGTGACCATGTATTATTAAAGTATATGCATACATATAATGGAAAAAGTAGCAAATCACAACAAATTTAAAATCCATTCTCCTCCTTAGCCGCCCCATGACTTTATTTTGTTTGGTTGTTTTGTAATAGTAATATGTGATGATGTTTGAGGAGGAATTGAAAGTGGAAAGCTCCATCACCTTTTGGCTTAAATCAATGGGACTCCAAGCCACATGCATCTCTCAATTGTCAAATCCTCCTTGTAAAAATGCCAATTTTGCAGAGTCATATGGGGTCCAACATGGCCTTTAAACTTTGATAACTCATCAATTTGACAATAAATTCCTTAGTATTTGATTATAGATTTGACGAAAGGAAAATAAAATGGGAAGCAAAAGCTTTTCTTTATACAAATTTTTCATCTTATTTTTTTACAAATTTATTTAAAAATTCAAAATTTAAACACAGCATTACCATCTTTTCTTTCTATTGCTTTGGATGAGTTATATATTTTGCTCTTTTTTTTTCATACTTTCCTTCTGTTTTCCAATAATTGATGAAAATTTGGTTATAATAATATTTTCTAGGTCTCTATTATATTTCAATTTTGAAAAAATTGTCTTATATATTTTGCTCTTTTTTTCCTACTATCCTTTTGTTTTCAATAATGGATAAATTACAAATACACCTCTTGAAATTTGCTTAAAGTATAGATTGTCCCCTGTGATTTGAAAATTTGTAAATGTCCCATTGTCACAATTTTTTATTTAAAAAAATGAAATTCATAACTGCTCTCTTATACAAAATAAAATTACTTAAATTATTAATTAAAAAATGTTTTTAACATCATTAAAAACTGTTAATTTATTTGATGATTTATTAATAAAATTGGCGATTTGTTATGAAATTAGAAATCTTAGGAGGTGGAATGTAATTTCTAGAATCACATGGACGATTCGGATTTTAATCAAATTTCAGGGAATGTATTTGCAATTTACCCTTCAATAATTGATGAAATTTTGGTTATAACAATATTTTCTAGCTCTATTATATTTCAATTTTGAAAAAAAATTGTAGAAAAATGGAAAAAAGTTAAAACAAATGCAAAATTTTGAGAGAATTATAAATAATTGCAATATAGATGATTAGTTAAAAACAATAACAAAGTGACAAAATTACTTTTTTGCCCTTCTCACTTATGAACCTTTCTTTTCTCTTCCTCTCCTCTCTCTTCCTTTTGCACCACCCTCTCCAGCCACCAATTACACCTCTCTCACCCTTTTCAGTCATCAACCACCGCTCCCTTACGTTCCTGACCCTCTTTGCCTACCTCCAATCCATTTCCATGTCACCACCCCTAACTTTCTCCTAAAACCCTTTGCTATCCCTAGCCTTTCATCCAATCACCACCACTTGAGGGAGATCACAATGAGAGAGAGACTAATGATCTAAGGTTCCAAAAGGGAGGTTGAGGTGTCACGATGGATGAGGGAAGATGGGGCAAGGCAAAAGGGGTTGGTGGAGGGCTAGGTGGGAAATTAGGGATGGACAAATGAAGGGTGGGAAGGGAAGAATAAGAGGAAAATAAAAGATATGATAAAAGTGAGAGCAAAAAATGAAAATTTTAAAATTTCTAATTATTTTTGATACTCCACAATTTTTACAATTAATCTACTTATCATATTTTTTTGCAATTTTTCCTTCTCTTGAGAAAGAGGAGAAGCATTGGATATAATCAGTGGTGTAGTAACTCACTACAAGAAATGTCACTTTTGGCGACCAAAATATTGGTCGCCAAAAGTCCAAAATTTGGTCGGTGAAACAATTTTGCGTTCGTCGCCTATACCCTGTCGGCGATAGTATTGGCGACTAAAATTTATTTGGTCGCCGAAAATGTAACATTTGCCTACTAAATTTATTTTAGTCGGCAAATGTTAGCTTTCGGGCACTAAAACCATTAGTCGCCGAATGTGACTTTTGGCTACTAACATTCGTGTGGTCGGGGAAGGTGTGACTTTTTGCTACGAAAGAATTAGTCACCGAAACTTAACATTTGGCTACGAATCCGTAGTTAATCGGCAATCGTGACATTTCGGCCACTAATGTTTTAGTCACTAAAAGTTGTAAATGGAAATTTTAACCAGCTATTAATTACTTTTTGCTACCAAATGTTTTAGTCGCCAATTGTTTTTGCTACTAAATTATTGGTCGCCAAAAAATACCAACTACGTATTTGGCTACCAAATATTTTCTCTTTTTTTTTTTCCGAAAAAATTCTAAACAACCTACATCCATGTTTAATACAACCTGTACGTACATAATACAGGATTCAATATAACCCATATAACCCAATATAACCCATCAACGCTAAATATATTATCAACCATTCAAGCATTCAACAACGTGCACACATTCTAGTTCCAACCATCCAAAACATTAAAAATAAACGTCCAATTCTATATATAATACAAATTCCATACGAACCAAGTCTAATCCAACGTCAAAACTGACCTGTCCTAACTTAAACTTGTTTGTCAGAATCTGTCTTTTACATACATATTTTAAGAAAATTATATGAACAAAATAAATACTAGACTAGGCACAAGTGCAAAAAAATAGTGAATGGTTTCGATTTTTCTCAGCATTATCAAACCAAAGAATCTTTGTGAATGATGGCACCGCAGCCATCATTGTCCGTTTTGCAGCCTCACGCTTCATCTCTGCTGCTTTGCCACTGCCACGGAAGTACATGTAAACATCCTGCAATATTAGGACAAGGGAAAACAAAGCTCAAGAGAAAGTACAGAAGAAAGGAAAGTGAGAGGAGAGGAGAGAAATTGAAGTCATAATTCTTGAAAGCATTCATTCACCCTGCTTCCCAATAATTAAATTTTTTAAGCTTATTTCTAACCTGTAGATGTCCCAGAGCGTATTGAGCATGGGGTTCTACCATAGAAGCTTCAAAGTCGATGTAAAAGAGATAATCAAAATACCTGCCATTAGAAACAAGTTATTTGTACAAATTTCATAGTATAGACTTTGTAAACACAAATTCTAGGTTAATAAAAAACTCTGAACAGACGAAACCACTACAAGAAAAAGCACCTTAAAAAGTCTATTTTTAGTCGCCGAAAGTCGAGTTTTTTCTTTCAACGACTAATTTTTTTAGTCGCCCGTTTTGTCGCGTATATATGGTTACCGGAGGTATTAGCGACTAAAATTTTTTTAGTCGGCAAAAAATAGCTCTTTAGCGACCAACGATTTAGTCGCCAATAGTGATTTACACTTTTTAAAATCACACATTTAGTGACTAATCTTTTAGTCGCCAATAGTCCATGAATCGCCGACTAAACCGTTTAGTCGCCCAAAATAAACACTTTTGGCAACTTAAATTTTAGTCGCCAAAGGTGCTTCTGTGAAGAAAAAAAAAACCCAACTTTTTTGCTTTTTCTGAGATTCGAACTGCCAACCTCTCCCACATTCGAAACCTTTAGCCACACACTCTCTCCACTATGCCATTACAACACCACATAAATATATATGCAACATATATTATTTATATACTATATTGACCCGTATTAATATCTAGCTATATATATAAAAATAATTATTTTTATTCAATATAATTTATGTAAAAAATAAATTATTTACTAAAAAAAAATTAGATCACTTTTGGTGACTAAATCTATTTTTTAGTCGCCAATTGTATAGTTTTGGCTACTGATTATATTTTAGTCGCTAAAAAAATTCATTCCTGCCGAAAAACCTCCACTTTTGGCGACTAAACTGAAATTTAGTCGCCAAAACCTCTACTTTGGGCGACTAAACTGCATTTTAGTAGGCAATTCTTGACTTTTAGCTACTAAATTTTTTTTAGTAGCCAAAAAGCTTCACTTTGGCTACGAAATTGATTTTTGTCGGTAAAACACGTACAATCGGCGACCAAGCTATTTTTTAGTCGCCAAAACCTATACTTTTGGCTACTAAATGTTTTTAGTCGCCAAAAACCTTCTCTTTTGGCTACTAAAATTTTTTTAACCACTAAAACCCCTATATTCGGCGACTAAACTGACTTTTAGTCACTAAAACCCCTACATTTGGCTACTAAACTGTTTTACTTTTGGCGACTAATTTCATTTTAGTCGTCAATTCTGCTACTTTCAACGACGAAAAATCCATTTTTAGTCACGAAATCTGCTTTTTCTTGTAGTGAACTTTTATATATAGAACTCCAATTTGAAATAATATGCCATTGGCAATTCGGACTTTACAAACCAACCTGATGATTTTTTTTAGTTTAAAGTGATTGGATTGAAATCTGCCACATTAGATTCTATTCATAAAAGGAAATGAAATATCAACACCAAGCATCTAGCTTACCTTCTATTTATACAAATATTTTTCTGAGAGGGTTTGAAGGCCTCCAAAGCGTCGTCTATATGATTCTCTTATCAAAACATCCAATATTTTATGAAACTCACATGACAGCATATTTGGCTTCCAAGAAATAATTAACCAAGTTAAATACAAGTAAAGTCTCACTAGGGTTTGCAGGGTTTATACTTTCTCAGGTCCCCAAACAATGAAAAGATTTAAATTCAAGATTCATCCTTCATTTTCCCAACATTCTTTTAGCAACAAAGGAAGGAAGTTCAAGAGAATGACACAAACAATTTTACACCACTATGAAACATTTTGTAATTGATCTGTTTTGCTTCTTATAGCATTTACCCTAAAAAGATGTGGCCTTCTTTGTCCTTCTTGGGACTTTCGATCAGATTTTTGGTCAAGTTTCAAACTGCAAGTTGGACGTTTTGGAAAATTTGTCAAATTCTAATCCCATAATATTAACCAATGATGCCATGACTGGTTTTACATTTTTCCTTATAGCAAGGAATCACTAATCAATTGTTTCTTCTTCGGTTCTTCATTGTTTAACATTCCATAAATTTTAAATTAAACCAATAATCTATCACATTGCATTCATCATTTTTGCAACCAATCAAATACATGAATGTTTGTACAAGTGTCCATGAAACTCCAATGTTGCAAAATCTGTTTTAAAGGAGAATAATACTCACCTTGCACTGCCTTTGTTGGAATCATCAACAACCTGTAACAGCGCCCGCGTGGGAGGCCTCGATGCTACAGTTCGGACTCGATTTGTGTCACGGTTCTTAATCTGAACCAAAGAGTCCAAATCTGGCAAATCGTTTTGAGAAACAGATTTTTGAAAAAGTAGTGCCAAACATGGACTGCTTTGCCAGATACAGAGTCGCCACCTAAATATTTTAAAATGGGAGAATTTAGGAAACCCTGACTCGGTGCCGAAGGCCACATGTCCGTCATCACCGGAGTTGTCTCGGCTCGGGAGCTTGGGTACGATCGGGGAAGGTCAGCTATGAGCACCCCCTTTCGCCCGGTCCGAAGACCGGCCTCTACTAACCGTGATATCCGTTTTTGAAAACTTTACGTGTTCTTATTCCATTTATTAGCCTAGAATTACTATGTTATGCGCACAGCAAACAAGTATAGACTAGATTGCCTAATTTGGAAATAAACATTGCATATCCGTTTGGTTTGAAAATGCTTTGGAATTTGCTACTCGCAAGTAGGCTAAAATACGGATTTCAACGAGTTTTTCCAACTCAAACAACCCAACCTTCACCCACAGGCATTCAAAACAGTTTAACACATAAGCATCTAGCCACATGTTAAGCATGCTGTCATGGCAACATTCACACTCATGCGATATGCTAAAGCGGAAATACTTACATAGTACTCCATGCCAAAACAAAGAACTTGTTAGCAAACATGCATGATCCAAGTCCATGTGAAGTGCCTAATGCATCGCATACAAAATGTTACTAGAATAGGCTCGGCTATCCTAAACATGGCATATGAAATGCGATCAACTATCACATAGTCAATTTTTGAATTGAAGTACGAATGCAGTTAGCGTGATGCACCGAGCCTAATGCATGCAGTACAAATGTATGGATGCACGCATGCATAGCATAAGGTATGCTAATTTAAACGTGCCCTAATCTACCATCATAAGCAGGTAAATAAAAGGGAGAAAGAAGTGGGGGTTGGAAGACATGCACACACACACCCACACTTATTACAAATTTACCCTCGCTCGGAGGGACCGAATAAATATTACAAATTAATTAACTACGCAAGCTAATTAATATTACAAATTAACTAATTTAATTAACAAATTAAATAAATTAATTAAAGCAGGAAAACGCCTCGGGAAGCGTGCCACCATGCGCAAGCTGCCTCTGTTTTCCTCCCTTTCCTCCTCTGGAGGTTGTCAAAACCTCAGGACTACATCCTTGGACAGAGGGGATCACCACCGGCTAGATGAAATTTCCACCGGCAGTGTTGTATGGCCATCGGCACAAAGTTGAAGCTGTCGGCAGAGAAAATGGTGCCGGTCGGCACATTACACTGCCGGTCGGCAGAGTATTCCTGCAGAACCTGCAACTCACAGCAACAGAGGGCAAAACAAGGCATGGCAGCACAATTCAAGGCATGTATGCACCAACCATGTCTCTTATCATTGTAATGACTCAAAGGGACATGTGCCTCGGTTCTCGGACCACCAATCACGCATTTCCATGCATGATGGTCCAAGGAACCAAGCATGCAACTTTGGTTTCAAATGCATGCAAACCAATCAAACAAATTAGGCTCAATTCCTATCACCAATTCAAGGAACAAGGCATGCATACAAAATGCAATGCAACCTAGGCATACAAGCTAGGAATGCAACATGGCATGGCAATTAACTCATGCAAGCATACAAGCATGCATATGGCAATACAAATAAGTGCAAAGATGGACTTAAACATGAATTAGGCAGCTCTAAAATAGGCCTAAAACAGTAGCCAAAAGTGCTATAAAATGAAGGCTAAATGGCACGCACACACACATACACATAAGGGCCAACACTTAAGCACAAAACGAGCAATATTCAAGCACACTTGAAAGAAGGAAACATGGACAAGTTAGCATGCAACATGAGTATTGAAATCATGTTAGGATGGTGCCAAACCAAGCAACAAAATCAAGCCAAAACATGCAACGAATAGTCCAAGTGTTCAAAGCAAATCAATAAGGCATTGAACTACACTTAACATGACCAAACATGGCATGCATAGAAGGACCAAAATCAGAGGTTTAGCATGTTAAAACAAAGCTAAAGGACTACTTAGATGGCATCTAAATGGCCCAAATACAAAGGCATGCACCATGGCCAAAACATGGAGCATTGCAACACATGCTTTCAAAGCATTAAAGAGACATGCAAGGCAATCCAACAAGCATGGAAATGGGACTGAAATAGCATGTAGGATGATTCCAAATCATCAAAACAATGCAAAGATGGCATGCTACACATGCACATACTCAAGGCCAACAAGCCCAAATACAAAGGAGCTATATAATGCATGCAAAGATCAACCCAAACGACTATGGACAGAGCTAAAACATGTCAAAATAAGCACATAAACTTCACAAATACAAGCCTAAAACATGCTCCAACTAAGGCTAACAACCTAAGGCACATTAAGACACAAATAGGGCATTACATGGCAACTATGCTAAACATGCATGAAGTTCCAAAACCAACTTGAAATCATGTTATATCATGGATATATAAGCATGAAAAACAAACCAAATATGCTCAACACACACTCAAGCATAGGCTTCCTTAGGAGGCCAAAATGTGTCCTTTTCAAGGACAACAAGGAGAGGGGGTGGCTCTCTCCTTCTTGGGACTTCAAAGTATCATCTTCACCACTGAAATCCCTCAAGATTTCAGTGGTGAAGAGACCTCAACACCAAAATCCCGGAGCTAACACAAAATGGCTCAAAATGAGGCCTTTTGAGGCCTAAGGGTGGTCAACAACCCTCAAATAACAAAACACTCTTAATAAACAATAAAGAGGGCTTAAAAATAGAACTTTTTTATGTTATACAATAATCACAAAAACAGCTCTAAGACTAGTAGAAAATCAATGCAAAAAAGGGGGAAAAAAGGACTAGTTTCTCACCCTTGATGCCTTCTTCAACAAAGATGCTCCAATGGCCTCCTTGAGCTTGAATCCAAGACAAAAAATTCAAAACACACTCTTTAGAACCTCAGCTCCAAGAGGAAGGTGAAACACTAGGTGTTTGTGTGCAATAGTAAGGCACAAAACCAGACACTAAACGGTCGAGTTCGGGGATCCTGAGGCAAGGCGCGTGAGCCGAGACCTCCGGGAACTCCAAACGAACACAAACATGGAAGATCACCGTGTGTTCAAACAGTGACGTCCAAGTCTTGAGGACGGTCAAAAATGGGGTGTCTACAGTTGCCCCTCTTTGACAGAACTCGAAAGTCATAACAATGACGGGAGTGAATGTCAAAGCCCAGAGACGACCCATTTTTGACAAGGCCGAAGACTTAGACAAACATACAAGACAAATAAGATATGCGCCCGAAGGCAGGGGCAAAATGCAAGACAATGCACGAAGCCGAGCATAACTTATGATCATGCAAAGAAAGCTGTAATGAAGCAAACATGCGACAATTTTAAGCTAGCATACCAAACTACACTACAATGCAGAAAGGATGTAAGAGAATTATGGAATTCTCAATACGTCTCACTCGGGAGATACAATACCTGTGCGGCTCGTTTGGTTACACTAGCTTCAAATGAACCGTACATACAATATCGTGCCTGCAAAGAAAACAAACTTAACAGGTACAATATGGTTAGCAACACGCATGACAATGCAAATGGATGCAAAACGAAATGCAATATATACAAAACAATGTATAAGCAATGCAAATGAAGATGCAATGTAATTGAAATAATACAAACTACATGCAAAGCATTTGAATCATGATCCAATCATGAGCGGTTCGAAACCACACCTATGTCAAATAGATTGATGGAGGTAACAAGTCTGTCTACCACAGAACGGTCAACTGAACTGTGAGCATTGTAGACAGACGCAAGAACAAGTATTGGGTGGAATTGACATAAGTGGGGAGACATCCCGCTGGAGAAAGGACTACGATCCTAATGCCGGATGCAAAAATTACACTACAATGTAATGGATAGATATGGCACGCAGGCCAAACCAAATCTTGCCTAGGAAAGGCATGCATACATACAAGCCATGTGTAACACAGAAAAGGTGCCGCAACCCTCAACCAACATATCAACGTGGAATCGGCGCGATACACATACAGAACTGTGTTTTAACATGAAAAGTAAGGGCACATACCGGACCAAGCTTAACCTGGAAAGGCGCAAGCCATAGGCGGAAGGTGATGCAATGAATGCATGCAATCTACAATGCAATATCTACAAATATGCAATGGAATGGATATGGATACAATGGATATGGCACGCAAGCCAAACCAAATCTTTCCTAGGAAAGGCATGCACACGTACGAGCCATGTGTAACACAGAAAAGGTGCCGCAACCCTCAACCAACATATCAACGTGGAATCGGCGCGATACACATACAGAACTGTGTTTTAACATGAAAAGTAAGGACACATACCAGACCAAGCTCAACCTGGAAAGGCGCAAGCCATAGATGGAAGGCGATGCAATGAATGCATGCAAACTACAATGCAAGTGCATGACAATGCACTATGATGCAATGACTATGATTGCAACTTTCCCTATCTTACCAACAGGGTGATATACTAGGTTGGTTCAGTATCCAGAACTGAGGCGTAGACATGCCGTCTCAACCTATGGGGCTTCCATACAGATTTCAAGCCGAGGGTAAACCTCTGGGTATTTAAACCAGACTTTAGTCTCGGAACTCCCGAACCTTTGCGTTCTAGGCATAAGCCGTTCGAACTCTAGTTTCCACCGTCCCAGTTGGTCTTCTAGGAACTCATCGCAAGCACAGACTGGTGGCTTTACCAGACCACCGAAAAGTCGTTCGGGCACGACAAACACCGAAGGAATTGCACCTTCAGAGGATTTAAGGTCTCCTAGACCGGAATGCAAAATGTATGCATGACAATGCATGTTTTTGTTTGTTTTTTTGTTTTTGAGATGCAAATGATGTATGAAATGCATGTTGCATGAGATGCGCGACAACACGCGGCTTTCGAAGTGTACGACAATGCGAACACTAAAGGTCTTACACCTTCCAAGGATTTAAGGTCTCCTAGACCGTACGTGTTTAAGGTCTCGCCAGACCATGCGTGTTTAAGGTCTCGCCAGACCACGGGGGTATTTACAAGACGCGTGACAATGCGCTGAAGGTTTCGCACCTCCAAAGGATTTAAGGTCTCCTAGACCGTGTGTGTTTAAGGTCTCGCCAGACCGTGTATTGCACGATGGTATGATGCGCAAGACAGCGCTATGCGCGAGTGCACAGGACAGTGCGATGGAATGCATGCAAAATGCAATGAGATGCGCAAAACAGCGCGAACAATTTTGAAATGCACAAAACAGTGCAATGCGCAGAACAGCGCGAACAATTTTGAAATGCACAAAACAGTGCAATGCGCAGAACAGCGCGAACAATACAATGCACAAAACAGTGCGATGCGCAAAACAGCGCGAACAATACAATGCACAAAACAGTGCGATGCGCAAAACAGCGCGAACAATTTTGAAATGCACAAAACAGTGCGATACCAAGTGTGACGTGCATGTCACACGGAGTGTAAATGGGCTTAAATGCGCAACAACGCACGTATTCCGGAATGCATGACAATGCATGGAATGGAAATGCAATGATGCATGAGAAATGTGCACGACAATGCAAAGGGGTGCGTGTTGCAACGCATGTAACACGTGCATAACAATGCAAATGTGCGGCGCACAACAGTGCGATGTAATGCACCGAAGTAGTGTGATGAACTTGTGCAACACACATGGGGCAACTTTTGAATTCAAAAGGATACAAAAAGGATACACCTTGCATGAATTCGAGTGCCACGCACTGGAGACACGGCCTGCGGTCAAAACGGAGGTCGGTTGAGCGTTGGAGATGCACTTTCTTGCACTTTCTTGAGCTATGAAGACCACAAACTTCTCAAATGGCCTAAACAAGGCTGTGGGAACCCCACCGGCCGAAAGATGAGGCCACCGGCTGGCCGTCGGCACAAAAACAATTCCATCGGCACAAAAAAGTGCCGACCGGCACAAAAAAGTGCCGACCGGCAAACAGTTGCTGGTGCGGGGCAGTTTTGTCTTTTCACCTTGGGTGTTATAAAATAGGGCTTCAAGCCCTATTCCTTCACTTCTCCACCGCCGAAATCCCTTCCTTTCTCTCTCTAGGGTATTTCTCTCTCATTTTTCGCCCGTTTCTTCGCGTTCTACGCCCGTTTCGTCGTCGAATTCGCGATCCTCTTCGCGTTTCGGACATTTTCCACCGATCACATTCTCGTTTCGGTGCCTCGTTCGGCGTTCTCGCCTTCTCGGGGTTTGTTCCCCTCACTTTCCTCTTCATTTCCGTGCCTCTTCACATTCCGACCTTCCCGGCCATTTTTGACCCTCTCGGGAGTTGACTTTTCAGTTGACTCTTCATATTCCGGCTCGGTTTTCCCTTTTCCGGCCATTTTCACACCACTCTCTACATGGCGGACGACATTCCACGTGGCGGGACTCCCCCGGACCACGAGATGGATTCCGGGGTCGAGCTCCTACCACTGAGCGAGCGCCCGTTCGACCCGGCGACCTACCGGCCGGCGATCCACGTTCTGCCCCCAGACGGCCTGCGTCAGTTCCGGAGCTTTGAGAGGTACGCGGCGCCTGAGCTACTACTACGCGAGCCTACCTCCCACCTTTCATTCGGCACTCCCGAGGTAACTCTTCATCTTCTGCTTTACTTTCTGCAATGTAGGATACAAAACTGCCATAGTTAGCTGTATTCTTTAATTGCTGAAATCTGATATGCCGTAGACCGTAGTTGACTGTAAACATACATACAACTGATATCTGTTTGAGACTGACACATGCACACACACTGCACTAGTCCTGAATCACCCAAACACACGGCACACACTGTATTCTACTGCACACACACTGGTACCCAGTATTTATCTGAATCCGTTAGATTTGCACACACGCTACATCTGTTCTGAAACACCCAAACACGCTGACACAGCACACGTATTTTACTGTAAGCACACCGGCACCCGGTATTTGCCTGAATCTGACAAACTTGCATACATGCCATATCTGTCTTTTCAAAACTGCATTTTGAATGTTGTCTTGCCATTGTCATTTTCTGTTTGCAGGAGGGTTCCCATACCATTCGCGGGTATGGGAATACTGGTGCGCGGGAGTGGTATGACGAGCTCCCTGATGCAGTCCAGCGCATCGTGGACCGAGCGGGCTTCGGCACCTTCTGCCGAGGGCTCTCTAGGCTCTCCACATGCAGGCCTCTCCTTGCCGCTCTGGCGGAGAGATGGTGGGACACCACCGATTCTTTCCATTTTTCTGCTGCGGGGGATATGACGATGACCCCTTATGACTTCTCGATGCTCACAGGCATCGGGGTAGGGGGTGATCCGATCCCCTTCGACACTGACATGGATGAGTGGACCGCCGCTCAGGTCCATCTACTGGGGGAGGCGCCACCGCTAGCTCGTCCAGGCTTCGTCCGATACTCCTGGTTCGAGGCACAGTTCAGGGTCCAGCCCGCATTGGGGGAGGAGACTCAGATGACCGAGGAGGACGTGGAGAGGTATGCCCGCGGCTTCCTCATGTTCCTGTTCGGGACTACTATCTTCGCCGACCGGGCGAACACCGTGCCTCTCTGCCTTCTCAGCGCACTGGTGGACGTCCGAGACATCTTGCACTACAACTGGGGCGACGCTGCTCTGGCCACCCTGTACGGCTATATGAGCTCGGCTTCTCGCGGCAGCGGCCAGCTGCTCGGAGGTTACTGGCGGGCTTGGGAGGTACATTTCTTCTCCGCTTTTCATTTCTGTCCGATATTCTCTGTACTCTGTACACTGCGCACACTGCGGTCTGCTTTACACTCACTGTATACTGTACACACGGCACACACATACGTTCTGCTTTACACTGACTGTACACTGCTCACACTGTACACTCTGTACACAATACACTGCACAACACACGGCTCTGCCATTTCTGCTTTATTCTGTATATCCTGCTTTATCTGATGGTCATACTGACATCTGTTTTGCAGCTGTGGGTTTACGCCTACTTCCCTAGGCTTGCACCCGTACCAGTCGCGGAGCCTCCTCCGGCTGTCCCGTTCTCGAGTCGCTTCGACGGGAGATGCACCCGGCGACCACGGGAGACATTCGGCTTCTTCCGCCGATATTTCGACACCATCACCCCCACAGAGGTATGCTTTACTTTCAGTTCGTTTAGCTTCGCTTTCCCACTGCATGTTTCAATAACAGTAGATAACAAACTGTCTGTTACTTTCAGATCACATGGCGGCCATGGGCTTCCTTGCCGTCGGCGATGCGGGGTCGGTTCCCTGGTGCTGAGGAGACCTCGCGTTTCCGGATCTTGCTAGAGGGCCCGGTCTGTCGGGCTTGGTACCTGGGGGTAGGGCTGTTCAAAAATCCGCTCGATCCGGTAATCCGGACCGAACCAGACCGAATCATACGGTTTGGTTCGGTTCTATTAAGAATTGGTTCGGTTTCGGATTAAGAAATATGAGAACCGTAAAAACGGTTCGGTTAATGGATTTTATGAAAAAACCGCGGTTCAAACCGAACCGAACCGAATTTTAAAACATATATATAAATATATATATAATATCAAGTGTTTTATTTTTATTAATTGGTTTTTTATAATTTTAATGATATTAGGATGATATAGATATGTAATATTAAGTAATGCCTTAATATTATTAATTTTTATCATAAGTTAAATGTAATTAGTTTGAGTAATTATTTTGTTAATATTAATAATTTATTTTTTGTAAATAGAAATTTTTGGAACCGTAAACCAAACCGAAACCGAACCGTTTTTTCGGTTTGGTTCTGGTCCGGTTTTACAAGTGTAACGGTCTGGTCTGGTTCTCAAAATCACAGAACCGTTAGGATCGGTTCGGTTCTTGGATTTTCTCAAAACCGAACCAATCCGGACCGTGTACACCCCTACCTGGGGGAGCGTTTTCTACGCCAGACCCGCGGGTTACCTGAGCAGATAGTCCCGGCTCACCCTCCTGCAGAGATGAGGGAGACCGAGGGGCTGACCCCTGAGCAGCTGGATGATTACTCCATCGGCTGGGAGGAGGCCGGCTTCCGAGGCACCGGCGACTATCAGGAGTACGTGCGGACGTACCTGATGCGACCTTTGAGCGGCCGTCGAGCAGAGGGGGTCAGGCCTGTGGCATCGGCGGCTGGGGCCGGAGCAGGAGCAGGGGCTGGGTCTTCGAGGAGGGCCCGGGTCCGTGGTAGGGGCGGAGTGCGGGGAGGACGAGGAGCTGGCTGGCCTGCCCTGCCTGCTGTACTGACTTTCCAGGGGCAGGGTGGGTCGACCTATCAGATCCCCTTCGCCCCTCCACCGGCTGGGCATGAGTTCATTGACATCCCCGACCTTCCGCCGGTATGTATCACTGCACTTCGTACAGTTATTTCATTTCAGTTTACTTGATATTCCACAGAATACTAATGCATCTGATACCTTTGCAGGCTTCTTCTGAGTACACCCGTCAGTCGTTGGCGATGAATGCCTCGATGATGGGGATGCTCCAGCGGACATTTGACCTTCTAGCCGTCTACAGCATACCGGTATGTCCTTCTGACACTGGCCTCAAACCATTCATTCACTGCTTTACATAATCTGATGCACGGCACAACACCCGATACACTGATCTCACAGTATCTGAACACTGCATACACTGCATTCTGCACTAAACTCTGTACTGACAAACAGCTCACGGCATTCATACACTGTACTCACACACTGCATTCTGCACTGATAAACTGCTCACGGCATACTGATGCATTTCCCTTTCGTGTACTTTTCAGCCTCCTTTTCAGATTCCCATGGCGGGAGGTGCTCCAGCTAGACCTGCTGTCCCTGCTCGGGGGAGAGATGAGGAGGGTAGGATATTTCCCCGTACCAGGGGAGGGCGTACTCACGTTGGGAGTAGCTCGCGAGCTCCAGTCCCGGACGATGACGACGACGAGGAGTCAGAGGCGGAGGCAGGGTCATCGGAGGAGGAGACCGGAGGCGATTCTAGCTCGGGCTCTGACGACGACGCTGATGATGCCCCTGGACCTTCGTCCAGGAAGAGGACCAGGACGGACTGACGGCCCTTGGAGTGATCGACACAGATGCAGATTTTTGCTATCTTTTCTTTCTTTCTTTGTACTTTTCTTTTTGGTTGGTAGATAGATTACCTTGTACTGCCGCAGGCAGATTTTTGTTTCCAAAACTTGTACATTCGAAAAGACAATGGAATGAAATGGACTTTTTATCTGAAAAAGTGTTTACATTTACACATTTCATGCATTGCATCGCATCTCATCATGTTACACCTCAATGTAAATGAAATTGATTGGTTGTCCGAAAATTGAACACTTGCACTGTAATAATCAGATAACTTAAACAGCCAACAGCAAAATAACCCAAGCAACCCACTGCCTGATTCTGGACACACAGCCCTTGCTTTACTGGGGATTAATCTGCACACAACCCATAACACAGCATTCGATTCATTCTGCACACGGCAAATTCTGAACAAACGGCCCAATCTGACAGGACGAACCTCAAAGATGGAACCGGTTGGAGTTAAAACACGTTCAAATGTAGAGAATGGCACAGCATTCTGAGCATAAGCGATTTTTGAAATCGAATAAGGGTTTTTCAGACCGGGATGTCGAGCCTACAACTGAACACAGCGGGGAGGACTCAAACAAAGAGGTACACGACCTAAACACAACGAGACACGCTCGGAAAAGACCAAGGACAAAGGTTGAGGTAAACAAAACCAAAGACACGACATACAGACGCGTAAACGAAGATGGGGGACCTCAGATCACGAGGAGCCAGTTTCTCTGGGTATTATTTCCCACCCTTTCTGATTTGTGATTCTCACATCACTCGGCCCTCGAGCTCGGATTTTTTTCTCAAAAACCCTTTTCCTCACTTTTCTCTCAACTTACACCTCTCTATTCTTCAATCTCTCATTTTTCATCCCTCCCCGGGGTGATTGATGGATAAATAGAAAGGTGTGGGTTCATGCCCGATGCCGTTAGCTTACAGCTATTTCTTCTGGTGGGCAGCGTGCTCTTCTGGCAAGTACGTCGATGACGGGGGAAAGACAGAACGTCTGGCTCAACTGTGCCCCTAGTTCATCATTTTAACCATTCTTTCGTTTTTGCTTTCTACCAAAACGGTTTTGATCAAAATGAGAGTCAGATTAACGTACTTGTTCAATTTTTGATTTGAAAAGCATGCAAGTCAGGCAGCAAGCACTAAAAATTTTCCTTTTTTGGGTCCAAAACAATGGTCCGGTTTTTGGAAAATAAAACAGTTTTCGAGAAAATAGTCAACCTCAGTAAAAATTTTCAAAAACTACTTTTCAAACAGCTGATGCTCAACAAGCATAGAACTTACCCTTTGAGATGCGCAACCTCGGATCGGAGGCAATGGAAAATTGCCCCTGGTTTAAAGGGGGTGGGAGGCAACGGAAAGTTGCCCCTAGTTTGAATGGCGTCTCACGACGGCTTGTGGCAACGGAAAGTTGCCCCTTGTTTGGGATGGTGCCGCAGCAATCCGCAGACAGTCTTCATTGGCGGTGGTCGAGCTCTTAGACACAGAGATGACGAAGACGGTCACAACACATATATGGACACAATCACCTTGAAGGGTGTTGGCCACTGGACTTTGAGATGAAATCGAAACCATTGCATGGACTGAGACGCTTATGAAAGCGTTGGGGGCTGGACTTCATGATGAAGTTGCCTACGTATCCCAAACATGGGAATCAAGCCTTACGTAGTTCCGGTTAAGGTCCACTCGGGTATTTTAACCTTCACTTTTTTAGGCTCTCACTTTTGCCAAGGCGCCCAATGCGGGTTTTCGACCTTGCGAGCTTCTTTTCATTTTCTATTTCTTCTTTTCTCTTTCTTTGTTCCTTTTTCTTTTTTTTTGCTTTTCTTTTTTTTTTCTTTTCTTCTTTTTTTTTGTATTTTTCTCTTGCTCTAACTTTTGTCTGGGTCGCCCTTCCGGGTTTTCGGCCCAGCGAGCCTCTCAAAAGGTAAAAGTGTAGCAAGTCCATGCCAAATGGTTTTTTTTGAAATTGAGGCCTCTCTGTATCTAGGAGTACGGCTGTTGCACTGATTTACGGAGAATCCATCCCGGTTGCTCTACGAGCTTCTTCCGACGAGATCTACTCCTTCTGATTTGGCTTTTGGTGCCTCTTGCTCGAGGGCTGTTTCGAAACTGGCCACACGGGCCTCCATGGCGTTTGTCCGTTGAACTTTCTGAACATTCTGAACGGGTTCAAACTCGGAAAACAAATAGGTTAAATCTTGAGACTGAGAGCGATCCTAGGCTGCGCAATCTCAAGAGCGATTCTACACAGGTCTTCGCAGGGCCGCGTAAAACATTTGCTTTTGAAAGTTTTTAAGAAGGCGACGAATCGCTCGCGCCGAAGACAGTGTGGAACCAATCTGGATCAGGCCAGGGTCCTTCTCAGTACTCACGCCGACAAGCATGATTTCATTCATAAAAAGGCTTAGCACGCCTCTCTTTCTCTCGAAATAATCAAAATTTTGCAAAACCCGAGGAATTCCTTCCTCTTTGTTTTCATCACCGCAGTGTTCAAAAGTTTGTTTTTTGAAAAACTTAGGTTAATGCAATGAGTTTGGGCACACAGGAGAGCAGGCGAGATGTACTGTCAACCCACTCAAATTCTCTAGTCCTTATGCTGAAAGCAAGCATGAAGGTTGAGATAGCAACAGTTGTTTCAATCGGCTCTGTTGGTGCAACTGGCCCCTCGGCAGAAACAGACTCAAGACAAAAACAGATAGTAATTACAAAACAAGACGGTGTTCGGGACAACAACCCCAGAATCACCTGGTATTATATACAACGGGGACTGACTCGATACAACAAGACAGACCCTTAAGCAAAAAAAGACTGACTCAAGACAAAGAGACAGACTCAAAACAAAAGACTGACTCGACATCTAAGCCAAGATTTACAAAACTCGGTTTCACCGATGCTCAAAAATGCGTGCCAGACGCTTTATCCAAAATGTACCAAATGTTGCCCGCAGGCGGTTCACTTTACATACTCGCAGTATCTAAGCCCTCGAAATCCAGCAACTGAGTGGTGACGGGCTTGCCTGAGGTGGGTGGTAGGATAACCTTGTTGTCAATCAAATCCTGCACTTCATGACGAAGGCGGGAACATCCATCGGTACTGTGACCGGACTGTTGATGGTACGCGCAGTACAAGGTAGCATCATGAGTGGCGGGGAGATTCTTCGGGAGTGGCCGGGACTCCAAAGGCTTAAGATGCCCATTCTTTGCCAATATCAGCAATGCCCTAGACAAAGGCATGTGGAGGTCGTGAAAGACCCTGCGCCCTCGGGGCAGGTACTTTGTATTTTGAGGATTCTTGCCAGACGCGCTGGCGAAAGGATCAGCTGGCGCTGCCTTGGCCTTTTGAACCTTCCCCGGTGCAGGGTTGGGAACTACTGGAATTGTCTGGGCATGACGGGGCCCATCCCGGTTTTCTGTCTGGCTTGAATTGCCTTTGATCGGAGTGGGGAAAGCATCATCCACAGCTTTGGTCACTATTGCAGACGTTTGTTGCTTGTTCATCCCTCTGACTTTCAGAGCCTCGACTGCCCACAGCAGTTGTTCAATAGGGTCGGCGTCTACCTTCGCCTTGTCTTTTCCTTTGGCCTCAGCCTGATCAAGGGTCGGGGTTGATACTGGCGTGTCGTGGCTATAGCCGGAAGCCACTTCTGGCTGGCTGAGCTCTATCACAATCCGCCCCAGTAGCGGGGGCTCCTGTGGTACAAAATTCCCGGCATACGGCGCCGCTGGCGGTGAAGCCGACATTCCATAGGCGAGGTCTGCCACAGACCTTTGGAGATCGCCTATCATCCCCATCAATTCGAAGGTGGTGGGCTCACGAGCCTGGTATAACTGGGGAGCCCAGACCGGGTGCACAACGGGCAACCTGGGCGGATATGACATACTGATGCTGGCCTCATTCTGCGGAGTGGTTCCCTGCTCCGATACAGCTGCCATAACCACAATTTCTTCTGAACTTTGTGCCGCCATAAATCCTGCCTCAGCAAAGGGGAGACACTGGTTGTTCTGTATCAACTCTGCCATTCTCTGAACTGAAAGGAAAAACAGACAGCATTTCAGCCCAAACTGATCAAACACGGGTGTAGCCACACAACTGTACCCTACTGCTGATCACTGTTCCCAAATTTCTGTTCCCAAAATACTGAATCTGATACCCGCGGATAACTGATTCCTGATAACTGATTCTCAACAATACTGATTCTGGCGCCTTCAGGCCCGATACTCAAACTCGTAAACTGGTATATGCGTTCCTGTAGAGATACACTCTAAAAGCACATAGCAAGTAAAGAGAACAAAACACCCCTATGTTGGGGTAGGGTTTCCCTGTCCTATTTTGTCAGGAGCTAGGGTTTCACTACGCACACAGCGGTTTCAAACAACCTAACATCGGGTAAGCAGCCTGTCCTAATTTGGAATGGTCACTATGGATCCGAATATGAACTAGGTCGAATGGTCAAAAAGGGGTGCCCTGGTAAAACCGGGGTTTGTGTTCCCATACTGTCAGAGCCCATAGCCGGTCAGCCTTATGGACATGCCTTGACAAGGCAAGCCTCCGGCAAACCGTTCAGGAATGGCAGATGGCAAACACTGTGTTCCTAGGCGCACCAATGCACATGCAATGCAAAGAAACATATAAATGAAGTCAAAACAGGATATCACGAGTTCGAGTCAAACTCTCTAAATATCCCCAGCGGAGTCGCCAGAAACTGTAACAGCGCCCGCGTGGGAGGCCTCGATGCTACAGTTCGGACTCGATTTGTGTCACGGTTCTTAATCTGAACCAAAGAGTCCAAATCTGGCAAATCGTTTTGAGAAACAGATTTTTGAAAAAGTAGTGCCAAACATGGACTGCTTTGCCAGATACAGAGTCGCCACCTAAATATTTTAAAATGGGAGAATTTAGGAAACCCTGACTCGGTGCCGAAGGCCACATGTCCGTCATCACCGGAGTTGTCTCGGCTCGGGAGCTTGGGTACGATCGGGGAAGGTCAGCTATGAGCACCCCCTTTCGCCCGGTCCGAAGACCGGCCTCTACTAACCGTGATATCCGTTTTTGAAAACTTTACGTGTTCTTATTCCATTTATTAGCCTAGAATTACTATGTTATGCGCACAGCAAACAAGTATAGACTAGATTGCCTAATTTGGAAATAAACATTGCATATCCGTTTGGTTTGAAAATGCTTTGGAATTTGCTACTCGCAAGTAGGCTAAAATACGGATTTCAACGAGTTTTTCCAACTCAAACAACCCAACCTTCACCCACAGGCATTCAAAACAGTTTAACACATAAGCATCTAGCCACATGTTAAGCATGCTGTCATGGCAACATTCACACTCATGCGATATGCTAAAGCGGAAATACTTACATAGTACTCCATGCCAAAACAAAGAACTTGTTAGCAAACATGCATGATCCAAGTCCATGTGAAGTGCCTAATGCATCGCATACAAAATGTTACTAGAATAGGCTCGGCTATCCTAAACATGGCATATGAAATGCGATCAACTATCACATAGTCAATTTTTGAATTGAAGTACGAATGCAGTTAGCGTGATGCACCGAGCCTAATGCATGCAGTACAAATGTATGGATGCACGCATGCATAGCATAAGGTATGCTAATTTAAACGTGCCCTAATCTACCATCATAAGCAGGTAAATAAAAGGGAGAAAGAAGTGGGGGTTGGAAGACATGCACACACACACCCACACTTATTACAAATTTACCCTCGCTCGGAGGGACCGAATAAATATTACAAATTAATTAACTACGCAAGCTAATTAATATTACAAATTAACTAATTTAATTAACAAATTAAATAAATTAATTAAAGCAGGAAAACGCCTCGGGAAGCGTGCCACCATGCGCAAGCTGCCTCTGTTTTCCTCCCTTTCCTCCTCTGGAGGTTGTCAAAACCTCAGGACTACATCCTTGGACAGAGGGGATCACCACCGGCTAGATGAAATTTCCACCGGCAGTGTTGTATGGCCATCGGCACAAAGTTGAAGCTGTCGGCAGAGAAAATGGTGCCGGTCGGCACATTACACTGCCGGTCGGCAGAGTATTCCTGCAGAACCTGCAACTCACAGCAACAGAGGGCAAAACAAGGCATGGCAGCACAATTCAAGGCATGTATGCACCAACCATGTCTCTTATCATTGTAATGACTCAAAGGGACATGTGCCTCGGTTCTCGGACCACCAATCACGCATTTCCATGCATGATGGTCCAAGGAACCAAGCATGCAACTTTGGTTTCAAATGCATGCAAACCAATCAAACAAATTAGGCTCAATTCCTATCACCAATTCAAGGAACAAGGCATGCATACAAAATGCAATGCAACCTAGGCATACAAGCTAGGAATGCAACATGGCATGGCAATTAACTCATGCAAGCATACAAGCATGCATATGGCAATACAAATAAGTGCAAAGATGGACTTAAACATGAATTAGGCAGCTTTAAAATAGGCCTAAAACAGTAGCCAAAAGTGCTATAAAATGAAGGCTAAATGGCACGCACACACACATACACATAAGGGCCAACACTTAAGCACAAAACGAGCAATATTCAAGCACACTTGAAAGAAGGAAACATGGACAAGTTAGCATGCAACATGAGTATTGAAATCATGTTAGGATGGTGCCAAACCAAGCAACAAAATCAAGCCAAAACATGCAACGAATAGTCCAAGTGTTCAAAGCAAATCAATAAGGCATTGAACTACACTTAACATGACCAAACATGGCATGCATAGAAGGACCAAAATCAGAGGTTTAGCATGTTAAAACAAAGCTAAAGGACTACTTAGATGGCATCTAAATGGCCCAAATACAAAGGCATGCACCATGGCCAAAACATGGAGCATTGCAACACATGTTTTCAAAGCATTAAAGAGACATGCAAGGCAATCCAACAAGCATGGAAATGGGACTGAAATAGCATGTAGGATGATTCCAAATCATCAAAACAATGCAAAGATGGCATGCTACACATGCACATACTCAAGGCCAACAAGCCCAAATACAAAGGAGCTATATAATGCATGCAAAGATCAACCCAAATGACTATGGACAGAGCTAAAACATGTCAAAATAAGCACATAAACTTCACAAATACAAGCCTAAAACATGCTCCAACTAAGGCTAACAACCTAAGGCACATTAAGACACAAATAGGGCATTACATGGCAACTATGCTAAACATGCATGAAGTTCCAAAACTAACTTGAAATCATGTTATATCATGGATATATAAGCATGAAAAACAAACCAAATATGCTCAACACACACTCAAGCATAGGCTTCCTTAGGAGGCCAAAATGTGTCCTTTTCAAGGACAACAAGGAGAGGGGGTGGCCCTCTCCTTCTTGGGACTTCAAAGCATCATCTTCACCACTGAAATCCCTCAAGATTTCAGTGGTGAAGAGACCTCAACACCAAAATCCCGGAGCTAACACAAAATGGCTCAAAATGAGGCCTTTTGAGGCCTAAGGGTGGTCAACAACCCTCAAACAACAAAACACTCTTAATAAACAATAAAGAGGACTTAAAAATAGAACTTTTTTATGTTATACAATAATCACAAAAACAGCTCTAAGACTAGTAGAAAATCAATGCAAAAAAGGGGGAAAAAAGGACTAGTTTCTCACCCTTGATGCCTTCTTCAACAAAGATGCTCCAATGGCCTCCTTGAGCTTGAATCCAAGACAAAAACTTCAAAACACACTCTTTAGAACCTCAGCTCCAAGAGGAAGGTGAAACACTAGGTGTTTGTGTGCAATAGTAAGGCACAAAACACCTAGTGTGGAAAATGAGAGGAAAAGAGAGATAGGTGAGTATATCTAACCCTAACCCTAGAAAACCAGAGCTCTCCTCTGTATTTTCTCTCTCAAAAATGTCTAAAAGCTCTTCTCTTTGCCTTAGAGAGAGCTCCTCTCTATATGCCTCTTGTAAAGCTTACAAGACAAGCTTTTCAAGAGGGAGATCCCTCCATACACGTGTATGGAGGGGAGCAAAAGCTATACAGCTGTCCAAAAATATCTGTAAAAGCAGATGAACAGCAATCGGCCGGCAAAAAATGCCATCTTGGCCAAAAAGAGTGCCGACCGGCACAAAAGAGTGCTGACCGGCAACAAAGAGTGCCGGCCGGCAAACTATATTACCGGTGGCAGCAAAAACCAGCCGGTGGCATCTAGCCAATGCCGGTGGTGGGTGGGGATGGTCTACAAGCCTCACCCTGCCTTTCCAAGGCAAAACACAAGTGTTTGGTTCAAAACCAGACACTAAACGGTCGAGTTCGGGGATCCTGAGGCAAGGCGCGTGAGCCGAGACCTCCGGGAACTCCAAACGAACACAAACATGGAAGATCACCGTGTGTTCAAACAGTGACGTCCAAGTCTTGAGGACGGTCAAAAATGGGGTGTCTACACAACCCTTAGCGGATGCTTTTTCTGTGGCCGGCTCTTAATCTGAACTTGCATTTGAAAGACAAGGCAATGACCAAACCTTTTCACAAAAAATAGTAACAGAGCAAAACAGATCAATTCAGCCTCCTTTGCTTGGAGTTCTTTCTCCTTTGTTCTGAAATCCTAGATTGCAGTAGAGGATAATGAAATTAACAAAGCCTATGTCTATCCATAAAAATAGTAAACAGGTTCAACATCCTTTGAACTTTAGTCTACCTTTCCATTAGAACGTCAGGGTGCCAATTGAACTTTAGTAAACAGGTTCAAGCATAAACCCCAAACTAAACAAGAGTAACGATTTTATAAACCCCATTAGAACGTCAGGGTGCCAATTGATAATGAGACGCCTTTAGCTTTGCCTGACGATTAGAATACCATAGTGCACAGAGTCAGCAAATAAATCACAATTTCAAGTTTTACCATTGCTTCAGAATAGATATAGATAGATATCAATCTAAGGGGCAAAACAGGGGGAAAAAAAGCGAGCCTTCTATAGCAAAGCAATTCCTATATATAGATAGATAGATAGATAGATAGATAGATAGATATTAGTCTGATAAAGTGAAGCTAGTTCCACTAAATTACATTAGACATAAGATCTCAAAAACATCAAGACACCCATCCATTGCAGAAAGAACAGGAACATATTTATAAAGGAGTTTTCCAAATTGTATCCCATGAAAAGGTGTCCTTTTATTACCTATATTGAAAATAAAATAATATTGCAGTCCTCCTTCCCACCCTCTTCTTTCTCTCTCCATCATTTGTGAGGCAACCCAAAATGATCCACTTTCAGCTAGTTCAACCATTCTGTCCACATTCTTTCACAAATGAAAAGTAAATTAACTAGCCACTTCAAACTATTTGTGGTTACAAGCCCACTCCATATATAATTTTAAAAAAATTTGTGCTATATTATATAGATATAAATATTAGAGATTGATGTCAAATACAACTTATCTGTGTTAAAGTATAGTAAATATTGTGTAATTAGAAAGAAGTATAATAAATTTGAATTGTATTCTTTAGTCCCTTTGAGATTGAGATTTGTATTTTGAGAAGTTGTATCTCAATTGGGAACGAACTTTCTTTCTTGCCAAGAGCTAATTTCTTACAAAGTTTCTTATTAATTAGGAGCACAAAAAATAAATAAATAAATACAGCATCTTACAACATGCTAATATCAAACTCATTATATACCTGAGGGGTCACCGTGATCTCTTCTAGACAATCCTCATAACCAAGAGGGCTTCGTTTCCTGTCTGAATTTGATGCAGAAGGTTTTGAGAGAGAGTTTTGAGGATGTTTCAAGTAATTGATAAATCATTAAAAAAATCTGACCAAGACACAAGTTATTACAAAAATATATATTAAAAATAAAATGTATAAAATACTTGGAGCTAGGGATGATTATGGGACAGATTTGTCATTCTCCGCCCTCGCCGACAAGCTCCACCCCCATCCCTGTCTCAGCCCCGTTATGGTTGGAATTTTTCAACCTCATCCCCGCCATCGCAGATACCCGATATCTGCAAATATCCGACCACATTTCAAATAGTTAAAAAAATTGATAACCATTTAAATCATTAGCACACTAAATATAATTTTTCTTATTTCTATATATATAAATAGTGAGAATTTTAATATTATTATTTATTTATGAACTTCATGGAAATGCATTTGAAGAATCATAAATTTAAGATAATTTAGACAAAGACACTGAGACCCTGCATCCTCTCTAAAGAAGACAATAAAAAGAATGAATACCATGTTTAACACCAAGGAGAGTATTCCAATAGCTAATACCAAGCATTATTAAGTGGATATAAAAAATAGGTAAACAAGTGATAAATCAATTAGATAATTATACCCAGTGAAGGATGTACTCTGCTGCAATGATGGCAGTTGGATAGGATCTCATTGAACAATTAATTGTTGATATCAGAGTGGCTCCATCAGAAACAGTTAACGCAGCCAAGGATTTGCAGAATTCAGAAGGATCCGCAACATGCTCAATTACCTGACTAAACGCAAACCATAGTAAAGATATCCAAATGAGTAAAAATACAAAAAATAAAAATAAAAAAAAAAATCATGCCTTCAGGAACACAAAAAAGTTACTGGTTGCAATCTTGAGGAACCAATCATTTAACTCACAAAAAGCACAAAATCCTTTATATGCAAGTATGCATACAAAATTCATGACTTGAGGAACACAAATTGTAGAAATGTAGCCAGCATTACCTAACAGAAATTACAATTAACCTGATCGTACCTCTAAAGCAATCACAGCATCGAACACCCTGTGCTCCTCAACTAGTTTTTCGGTACACATAATTGTATCTGTGAGTTTTTGAATATTAAACTAGAAATTTGATAAACGAGCTTAGAATCAACTAGGTTTTTATGAGAACAGATTTTAAATATCCTAATTTTAGATTAGGTTCCTTCTATGTTTTAAAGAGAAAGACCAATTTCATCAAGAAAATAAAAATTGTAGATTTCAAGTTGTTTCAATTTTACAGCCAAACAAGTTTAATATAAAATTTTAACCCAATTCTTATATATATAGATAGATATATATATAGAGAGAGAGTGAGAAGCATACGCGAGACGGAGCATCAATGGAGCAGAGTTCATCTCAGCGATGAAGCCTCTGGATCTCGTGGCAGTGGCGGTGGATCTATGAAGATCGGTATAGGAGGAGGCGGCGTGAAAAGAGCGGCGGTACTCACGATGACGATAGCGATGGCGAAGGAGGAGAAGGTGCTCCAGTTTCTGGCAAAGGCGAAAAAGAGCGGTAGTGAGAAAGGGAGGGAAGAGGAGCAACGCTAAAAATAGAGAGAGAGAGAGAGAGGGGGGGAGAGGTGCTGATTATTTTAGGATTTGGTTTGGTACAAAATTTAATTATTTGTTTTCATTCGACTACCAAACGATTTAGTAGCCAAAAGTAGGTCTACAGCGACTAAAAGGAATTTTGTCGCTGAAAATATATTTTTGGCGACCAAAATTTTGGTCGCCAAAGATTAAAAATTAAATTTTTTATTTTCATTCGGCTACCAAACAATTTAGTAGCCAAAAGTAGGTCTACAGCGACTAAAATGAATTTTGTCGCTGAAAATATATTTTTGGCGACCAAAATTTTAGTCGCCAAAGATTAAGAATTTAATTATTTGTTTTCATTCGGCTACCAAACGATTTAGTAGCCAAAAGTAGGTCTACAGCGACTAAAAGGAATTTTGTCGCTGAAAATATATTTTTGGCGACCAAAATTTTAGTCGCCAAAGATTAAAAATTAAATTTTTTATTTTCATTTGGCTACCAAACAATAGTAGGTCTACAACGACTAAAAGAAATTTTGTCGCTGAAAATATATTTTTGGCGACCAAAATTTTGGTCGCCAAAGATTAAAAATTAAATTTTTTATTTTCATTCGGCTACCAAACAATTTAGTAGCTAAAGGTACCTCTACGGCTAGTAAAATTTCTTTTAGTCGCCAATTGTGATATGTTTAGCTACTAAAAATTTTTGTAGTCGCCGATTGTAATATTTTTAGCTACTAAATTTTTTTTAGTCGCCAATAATCAACATTCCCCTACTAAAAAAAATTAGTAGCTAAAAAGTTGACTTGTGCCGACTAATATTATTTTTGGTAGCCAATTCCGTAACTTTTGGCAACTAAATTATTTTTAGTAGCCAAAAATAATCGGCAAAAATGTATTTTCTTGTAGTGGCTATAAGGAAAAGCATCGGATATAATTAATTTTCTCTTTACAACAGTATGAAAATTTTAAATTAATTTTCTCTTTACCTATCATATATATATATATATTATTAAAAATAGTATTATTACTTAGATGACACATTATAAAATCTTACTCCTTTTTTTTTTTTTAAAAGAGTCAATCAGTATATATTTTCTTAATTGCATATAAAGTTTTACACAAATTCAAACTAATTAAATTATACTAATTTTATCTATTATATTTGGACTCTATTTGATAAATATTTCTTTATCATATATTTTTTATAGTAAATTGAGATAATCCACAAACTCAATATCAATTTTGTATTTCACATTTTTCTTCTTAATTCTTTCAAGGCTTTTAGGATTTTTTTTAATGCTAAATTACCTCATTTTCCCCCTTACTTTTTCATGCATTATTCTATACCTAATATCAATTTTATATTATTCTATATTATAGATTTGTCGTTTAAATTTTATAGTGATTCTATATATGAAATTATACTATATTTTCTATATTATTTTATATTATCACAATTCACAGGAAAAAAAACCTGCACAACAATCAGTGTTTTTTGTTTGAGTTTTTTGGATTAAATTTTTTAAAAACTGAGTTTTTTAGTTTTCGTATTCTTTTGTTTTTAGTGAATATTTTTTAAATTTTAAACATTTTTTTTACTTTTTTAGATGCACCTTAGTTAGATGTATCTAAAAAGTAAAAAAATTGTGAAAAAATATTTTAAAAAATTAATAAATACATAAAAATATAAAAAAAATATACTGAATTCTTGTATTTTTTGTATTTAGTGAATTTTTAAAGGATTTTTTTTACAATTTTTTTACTTTTTAGGTGTATTTACGTTAGGTGTGTCTAAAAAGTAAAAAAATTGCTTAAAATATTAAAAAAATTTAGTAAAAACAAAAAAACACGAAAAATAAGAAAGTAAAATTTTCTTAAAAGTGTTTTTTGAAAAATGAAAACAAACAAGCTGAATGATACTCTCGAGGAATCGTTAAAGTTTTGAATTTACTGTTTGAGTTACTTTTTTAATTGTTGGATAGTAAGTTTTTTTTTTATATTTTGGCATCATATTATAGATAATTAATCACTTCACACACTGAGTTGTATCTATCCTTAGATATTTTCATTTATTTTTTCTTCCTCAGTTTAGATGTTATTTTGTGATTCTTTTTTAATTAGTCGTTGTTGAATATAAAATTATTATATGTCCAACTATAACATATTTATATTTAATTTTTTTAATAAATTTTATATAATTTATATTTCTACATATTTTTATTTTCCAAACGAATATAAAAGAAAATTAAATAGTTAGAATTACTTTCAATTTTATATTATTAATTATTCTTCAAATTTAACTATTATTTTTAATATCAAAATGAGTATTTATTTTATTATTTTATAATTTAATATATATCATACAAAATTATTATATGATAATTACACTTTTATAATACGATAGAATTAAAATTATCAAAATATACAAATAATTTAACTAAAATTGATATACATAAATATTAAACTAATAATTTTAGAAAACAATAACATCAATATTATTAAAATAAATAATTAAAATTAGAATTATTTTTTTATAACATATTATACCATTAATTTTTTTAAAAAAATAATACGTGCTAATTTAAATAAAAAGCTATAATGAGAAGAAGTCCGTAGAAAAATAGAAAATGTTTGGTGGCCACAAATTCTGTTGCTCAAATGATCCGAAACTACCAAAACGACGTGTTTTGCGTCGTTTTGCACCCAAAACGACATCGTTTTACACCTAAAACGACGTCAATTTAGATGTTTTTAGCCATTTAATACACAAAATTTATAACCACCTAACATTGCCGTAGAAAAATGTAGTTCCATCTAGTGTACGTAAAATTGTGTCCGTTGCTTTCGAAGAGACCCCATTGTGTGTTGATACGTCACCGTCTTTTGATCACAGCCTCTCCACTCCACTCCACTCCACCCCCTAATCTTAAAAAGTGACCCTGGACGGTGCCACTGTTGGTCCCACCTACCCACCATGATGATGTGAGTTTTGACCATTGATGCATTGTTTTGGAAAGTTAATTAAAATTAATTTTTTTTAAATATATAAAAAGGTAAGAAGATGATATAACAAAAATCAAATTCTCAAATTAAGCCGATATATCAGAAAGCCTAGGGATCTAAATTTTGAGTTTCACATTTTGATAAATAATAAATTGTATAACAGAGATTAAAAATTTATATTGTGTGACTCATATGTAAAATTAATTTATATCACATATTAATATTTCTAAGTTAATTTTGAGTAAATTTTCTAAGTTTGTAATAATTATGTTGGTAGATATATATACATATCAGTTTTAAAAACGGTTAACAAGATACATTTAATATTTATGTATTTTAATACACTTTGTACATATTTTACCATACTAACAATAATTCTCGTGCATTTTTTTTTAACTATATAATTTATAAATACAACAGAAATTATATCAAATTGAATACTTAATTATGAAAGAAAGTATGCTAAATAGCTACGAGTATATAACAAATACACAAATATGAGAAAATTTTATATTTATATGTAGATTAGAAGCATTGAATTCATAATCTATGTTTGAGATATTAGTTTGGGCTAAAATAGTTATATATGACAAAACTTATTTTAGCAAAGGGTAATATTAGGGGAAATTCTATTTTCACACACCAGTTTTCTTACTTCACAGACTTAATGAATTTTTTCAGAATCATAATTTTATCCTTTAACAAACTACCATCTCACTCACACATCTCACAATTTCTCCATATATATCTCACCTACCACCATCTCACCAGCCACTTCATCGCCGGTCATCGCCTCTCATGCCCAAACCTCAACCATACACAACATTTCCTTTCATTTTCCCCACTCATTTCAGTCCTTAACCTTCCCATTTCGTCTTTTTTCTTTCCCTATAGATCGCCAGAGAAATCGCGACCATTCGGACTACCAGTGCCGAACAGATCACCGCCGTTCAAATATCAATTGTTGAACCAATTGAGTATGTACAAATATCAACTATCAAATCTATAGGGTTTTCTGATCAAAAAAAAAAAATCTATAGGGTTTGTTCGAGCATTAACCATCGAATCTCTCTCTATTTCTTTTTCTTTCTCTGTTAATCGATCGATCGGTTGATCATGGTGAAGAAGAGAGGTTGCGTCGCAATGGAGAGGGCAGAAAGGACTGGAGAGGGGGCGAAGAAGACTGGGGAAAGAGTAGGGAGGTAGATCGCAGAGGTGATGACGACTGACGATGATCGTAATGGAGGTGACCGCGATCAGCGATGATTGCGATGGAGGTAACGACAGCATGAGGGGCTATGTGAGAATGGCTGAGAGATTGGGAAGGGGCAGTGGTTGATGTCGTTGTTGCCTCCGTCGCCGATAGCTGGTGTAGTTAGGATTAAGGTTTTTTGAATGAGAAATTATAGAATGAGAGGATGTGCACAGAGAAGGTGAGGGTATATTTGGGATGTGAAGTGAGTGGTCTAAGATAAATAAGTAAAAATCAAATTACTAAATGTATGGATTGAGAAAAGATGTACACAAAGATAATTTAGTGTATGAAAATAGAATTTCCCTAAGGCTAGGTATACCAAATAAATGACCAAATGTCTCACATGGGTGTAGGGTCCGTAATTTTGCAGACATTGTGAGACATTTGATCATTTATTTGATAGAAAATTTGAGACCTATAACATTTTCCTTTAGTTAAATAGAATAAAATTTCACGTCAAACTCATAATCATTTCATTTTTTCTCTCACAAAAGTCAAAAAAATCAAAAAACATGTCTCAAATTAAGCTTTTTAGTCTCAAACTAAAATAATCAAAAAATTAACTTACATCCCAAACGAATGCTTAACTGAATTGGTTGACATGTTAAGCTTATTGATTCAAAATTTTAGGTAGCGTTTGGTAGAGTTTTGTAAATGTGATTTGAGAGTATGAGTTATATTTTGAGTTTGTGTGTTGTGAAATTATGATTTGAGTGTAGAAAATTTGTTTGGTAAAGAGTTTTGAAAATAGTTTTGGAAAAGAGGTTTGATTTGAGTGGGGAATTATTGATGTGACATTTGATATGTGATACAAAAATTTACAACTCATAACTAAATATACAATTCAAAATTATTTTAAAGCACATAAAAAATTTAAAAATTTTCAGAAAATATTTGTCCCGATTATGTAAATCAATTGCAAAAAAAAAAAAAAAAAAAAAAAAAAAAAAAATCTGGAAATCAGCCGGACATCCGGGTGGACATCCGGGTGGTCTACCGGGTGGTCATCCGGGTGGTCTACCGGGTGGTCATCCGGTGGACAGAAAACACGCCTGTGTGCGCAGAGTTCTCTGCAGAGAGTGTAGAAAATTGATTTGAAAACGCAACCAAACATGATGCTCCAAAACACACGTAGAAAATTGATTTGGGAATACAAACAAACAGAGCCTTAATTTTTTGCTGCTTATTCTCTATTTCAAATATTTATATTCTCAAGTTTCACAATATTATGTTTTGATATTTTGGAATGTTTTAGGAAGTTAGTTAAAAGTTTATTTCTTTATTTTTTAATTTTTTTTTAAATATATAAAAAATTAAAAAGGTAATATTCCTTAAAATAGGTTAAAAGTCAAAATTTAACTTTTAGCTATGTTTTCATATTAGACCTTTATAGTCCAAAATTGTCATGTGGTTAAAATCTATGAATATTTTTGAAATAAGAAGATGGAAGGTTCGTTTGTCAATTATGCTTTTTAATTAAAAATTTAAAAATTAATATAAATTATCACATCACTCTCTCTATTATTTGATATATATCTTTTTATTAAAAACAAAAAAAAATTAGTAAAATAACTAATTACTCTAAAAAAAAAGCCTTAGTTTTAACCGTCCATTCCAAGATTGAAAGTTCGAATCTTGCGTCAGACATTCTTTAACCTATAGTCCTCCGTATACTCCCAAAAAAAAATGTCCATGCATCATACAAAAAAGTAACTAATATTTTATTACGCAGCATGAAAGTTCTTTAAATAAAAATTTGAAATAATATTTACAAGCCACTATCAACTTCTCCGAAAAAATAATAATAATAATAATAATTAATATTTTAGTGTGAGGATATATTTTTTGAATATCAACACGTGGCCAAGGTGACGCCGACGTGTCAACCGAGGTGCCACGTGTCCTGGTCATGACGCCAAGGTTATCTCGGCAAGGCCGAGTTTATCTCTGAAGATATCGGAATCCGAAATAAGCGGATAAGGTACAAAGAGTTCTAGAATGAGGAAGAACTTCAGCATGGATAAGGATAATATTCTTAGGGAGTTTATCCTTATCTCTTAGAGAGTCCAGGATAAGCACTAAGCAGAAGTTCATTGAAGCTAGGCTTCTGTTGGGACAAGGATTGAATTAACTATAAAAGAAAGACACCCCCGATGGGTCTAAAGTACGCAATTATACTCAGAACAGTGAGTTTAGCAATTGATTATCTTTTAGAGATATACTGACTTGATCGTCGGGGTTCCCCCGGGTGGACGAACCACCGCCGGAATCTTCTCTTTTTGTTGCAGGTCAGCCAGGTGTCATCTATTCTGCCAGTACTTTCCAGCTGAATACTAAGTTGGCAGTGTGATCGGAAATTCACTCACACAATTTGGCGCCGTCTGTGGGAAAGAAAAGAGAATAGATGGCCAGTGACGGACAAAATGATAAGGTTAGGAACGAAATCCCTGCTGGGAGTGGTAAACACGTTGACCCAAACATGGAGGAGATGGTCGCAATAAGGAGATTCAGAACCAGAATCACGGCAAGAAAGACGTCGGCCAAGATGGCGACGTGCCAAAGAAACCAGATCGAAGCAAATACTACAATGAGGACGACCTCCAGGTATGGAAGGATAGATGCCTGCGGAGGGACGAAGAAGTGAAAGAGATGTCAAACAAGTTGGCAGACCTGCAATCAGTCGTCAATTTTATGATACAAAATAACGTCATGCAGCCACCATTCCCGCTGTAGGACACGCCGATTCCAACAACCAATGCCCAGAAGGGAGGGCAGAAACCAATCCCAATAGCCCCTCAGCACACCAGGAGTGAAAGACACTCTCACCGACCTTCAAGGGAAGTCGGGCAATGAGAGTCGAGAAGGGAAGAATCACGGAGGACGCATCGCACCAAGAAAGCAGACCCCAGAGAATATCGGCATGTTCAAAGGCAGGAGCTGTGTTTCGACACAACTCATGGAGAAAGGTCGAAGAGGGCTCACAACGAAGTTAAGAGCAGGGCACCTAAAAAACTGAAATCAGGAGATAGCCGAGCTCCTGGGTGGACAAAGGAGGACTTGAGAGATTACCTCAAGAGGAAGCAACAGAATGCCGATGCCGAGGTAACCTCCCCTGATAAGCCGAAAACACCCTTCTCAGTGGAATTGGACAAATTTGAGGCACCGAAGAGATTCAGTATGCCGAGGTTCCAAATATACGATGGTAAGTCAGACCCCAACTTCCATGTTGGATTATACTTGAACTCAATGGCATTGTATAGTGGGAACGAGTCGTTGCTCTGCAAAGTGTTCCCCTCATCCTTCGGGGAGATTGCATCAGATTGGTTTCACAAACTACCAAAGGGAAGTGTGAAGACCTGGGAAGGCCTAGGCGAGATGTTTGTGGCCAGGTTCGTGACAAACAAGCTGCAGCCATTAAGGGTGGACGCATTGATGGCTCTGAAGATCAGTAAGGATGAAGGCCTTAGGGCCTATGCAAAAAGGTACTATGAGGTGTTCAACTGAATACCAAAGTGTAATCAAGAGGTGGAGGTCGTATCTTTCAAGAACGGCCTAAAAGACGACTGTCCACTACGAAAATCTTTGGCAAAGACATTGCCAAAAAGCATGGAAGAGCTCATGGCGAGAATTGAGAAGTATGCCAGAGCCGAGGAAGACACGTCGGCGACTAAGGAGACAAAGCAAGAAAAAGGAAACAGCTCACCAAAGCGAGGCCAAGGTAACAACGGATCCAGCAAGCAAGAGATAGGACTGAGGGCTACACAGGCAGTTACGACTGTGTTCCGAATCCCAATTCACAGAGTCCTGGACAAAATTCGGAACCAACCCTATTCAGAGCACTAGCAAGGGCACCAGGAGAGTTTATGGAAAGAAACTTTGGTAGACATTGTACTTACCACAATGAAGATGGGCACATGACTCAGGGTTGTAGAGCCCTGAAAACACACTTAGAAGACCTGGTAAGGTAAGGCCATTTGAGAAACCTTGTCGATGAGGCCAGGACAAAGGAAGAACAAGCAAGACTGCCTCAGGCACCAGCCACCCCACCTCCCCCAGCACAGCAACCTTAGGCAGGAGGACCTCGGGTAATTAATGTAATTCACTCGAAGGTCAACAAAAACGAGATTCGGGGGGAGACCCAGAAGGTAAAACACCTACAGCAGATCTACCAAGTCGGGAAGAAGAGACATCGGGCAGAGGAGTTCCAAGGACCAGTAGTGTCCTTTATTGAAGTCGACCTTGAGATGGTGCAACATCCACATAACGATGCCTTGGTAGTATCCCTCCAGGTTGGGAAATGCCAAGTGAAGCGCATCTTAATCGACCAATGCAGCTCTTGTGACATCATGTACGTCAGATGTTACAAGGAGCTTGGCCTTCACCCAGACGATATGGAGCAATCCAATAGCCCAATGGTTGGGTTCAATGGAACGCCGACATGGCCACTAGGAACGACGAGCTTGGAGGTGCAGGTTGGCACAAAGAGGATAAAGACAGAGTTCACTGTAATCGACGCACCCTCCCCTTAAAATATCATCTTGGAAAGGCCGTAGTTGCATGCGATGAGGGCTGTTCCCTCAACATTGCATCACCTATTGCGGTTCCCAACAGAACATGGGATAGAGAAGATCATAGGAGATCAACTACAGGCAAAGAATTGCTCCATGGCAGCAATGAAATCTACCTGCAGCATACGAGAACTAGAGAAGGCAGAGATCGAAGGTGAGGACGTGGAGGTCCTAGAGGATGTTGGCAGGGAGCCAGCCGAGAAGAGTGAAGAAGCACTGAAGAAAATCCTCGTCCAGGAGGGGGATGAAGAACACTTCTTCCTTCTCGGCTCGAGCTTAGCCGAAGAAGAGGAAAAAGAGTTAGAAGCTTTTTTTAGAGCAAATATTGAGGTGTTTGCTTGGACGCCTTACGAAATGCCTGGCATTGACCCCGAGGTCACTTGCCATAAACTGAACGTTGATAGGTCGACAAAACCCGTAATCCAACGAGCAAGAAGACCGACGTTGATACACGTCGAAGCAGTGGAAGAGAAAGTAGACAGACTTCTGGAGGCTAGGGCCATTCAAGAGATAAATTACCCGACTTGACTATCCAACACAGTGGTGGTGAAGAAAAAGAATGGTAAATGGAGGGTCTGTGTGGACTTCACCAGCCTGAACAAGGCCTGTCCGAAAGACAGCTTTCCTTTACCCAAGATTGACCAACTGGTGGATGTCACTTCAGGGCATGGAAGGATAAGCTTCCTGGATGCCTACAGGGGGTATCACCAGAAAGCCATGTACCCCCCAGATGAAGAGAAGACCGCGTTTATCACCCTAAAAGGGCTGTATTGCTACAGAGTGATGCCCTTTGGGTTGAAAAACGTAGGAGCAACTTACCAAATATTGGTAACTAAGATGTTTAGACACCTGATTGGCCGAACGGTGGAAGTTTACATCGACAACATGGTCGTGAAGACCAAAGAACCTGAGAGACATCTGGCCAACCTAAAAAAATTCTTTGAAATCCTTAAAACATATCGGCTCCGACTCAATGCATGGAATTGTGCATTTGGAGTTGGATCTGGTAAGTTCTTAGGGTATTTGGTGACAAGAAGGGGCATTGAAGCCAGCCCAAATCAGATCAAGGCCATCATGGAATTGAAGAGCCCGACGTCGGTAAAACAGGTACAAGTACTGACTGGAAGGGCCGCAGCCCTTAATAGGTTCATAAGTAGAAGCTCAGATAAGTGCAAACCTTTCTTCAACTTAGTGAAGAAAGCCACAGACTTCTTATGGACCGAGGATTGCAAAGCCGCCTTGGCCGACTTGAAGAAGTATCTGACCACAGCTCCAAGTCTTTCAAATCCAGAACCTGGAGAGAAGTTGTTCCTGTACCTGACAGTTTTAGAACATGCGGTAAGTGCAGTGGTAATCCGAGAAGAAAAATGAGAACAAAGGGTTGTTTATAATGTAAGCAAAACCCTGGCTGATGCAGAAACCAGGTACTTATCCCTAGAAAAGTTGGCGCTGGCACTAATAATGGCTTCAAAGAAGCTGAACCATTACTTTCAAGCCCACAAGATTGTGGTATTAACTGAACATCCATTGAAGTCCCTATTGCAGCAGGGAGACCTAACAGGAAGAATAGCCAGATGGATAGTGGCCTTGGGACAGTATGACTTGGAGTACAGACCCAGAACAGCAATCAAAGGCCAAGTTTTGGCCGACTTCGTGGCCGAGTTCACACCAGAATCCATCGTACATCGGGCGATGTCCAAGCAAGCAAGGAGAAGCCCAGCCGAATGCAACAGAACAAAGGAAGAAGGAAAAACTCAAACCCTGCAGCATTTACATCGGCGACTCCTTTCGACTGTTTGTCGATGGGAGCTCAAACCGACAAGGAGCGGTGGCAGGAGTAGTACTGGTATCTCCAGATGGACAGATAGTGGAACAATCCATTCGTTTGAGGTTCAAGGCCTCAAACAATGAAGTAGAGTATGAAGCATTGATTGCAGGACAGAAGCTGGCAGTAGCAGCTGAAGCAGATGAAGTAATAGTCTTCTGCGACTCCCAGCTCATAGTCAACTAGACAACGGGCGAGTTTGCAGCCCGCGATGAAAGGATGTCGGCCTACGCAAAAGAGGTCAACAGGTTAGTGGCCTTGTTTCAAAATTACCGACTACATTAGGTTAGTCGAGATGATAACAGTCACGCTGATGCACTGGCCAACCTGGCCAGTGCAATACAACTTGGAAAAGCAAGGATGATAATGGTCGACTACTTGTCGGGCCCAAGCATCGAACCACTAACCACAGAGCGTGAATCAATGTGTGTGGACTTGGGACCAAGCTAGATGGATGCAATTATTGCATTCTTGAAAGAATGAAAGCTGTCAAATAACCACAATGAGGCACACAAGACCAGACTGAAGTTGGCAAGATTCAGTCTAACGACAGAAGGACATCTTTACAGAAGATCCTTCACTGAACCCCTTTTGAGGTGTGTACATCCCTCACAAGTTGAATATTTTTTATATGAAATACATGAAAGAGTTTGTGGAAGCCACGCTGGGGGTAGATCACTTGCCCATAGGGCCATTACGCAAGAGTATTGGTGGCCCTACATGCACAGAGATGCAGAAGCCTATATGAAGAAGTGTGACAAGTGCCAAAGGTTTGCACCTCTGATACACCAACCAACAGCAGACCTAAACCCAGTATCCAGCCCTTGGTCGTTTGCCCAATGGGGCATGGATCTCGTTGGGCAACTACCCCAAGCAACTGGACAAAGGAAGTACCTAATGGTAGCAACAGATTACTTCACCAAGTGGATAGAAGCTGAGCCCCTAGCCAAGATCCGAGATGTAGACGTGAAGAACTTCATATGAAGGAACATCATCACCAAATTTGGGATTCCCAGAGCAATAGTTGCCGACAATGGAACACAATTTGACAGTAAGCTAATTAAGAGCTTCTGTGCAAAGTTCAAAATCAAGAATTATTTTTCTACCCCGAGTTTTTCTCAGAGCAATGGACAAGCAGAAGCATCCAAAAAAGTCATCTTGGATGGGATTAAGAAAATTGAAGCAGTAGTGAATTGGCCCAGACCGTCTAATGTTACAGAAGTTCGAAATTTTCTAGGCTTAGCCGGGTATTACAGAAGGTTTGTCAAAGACTTCTCCAAAATTGCCCTACCACTGACTCAATTGACTCAAAAGGGGATATCATTTGACTGGACCGATCAGAGAGAATCAGCCTTTCAAGAATTAAAGACTCGACTTGTGACTGCACCGATTCTTACCCTACCCTCTGGTACGGATGGTTATACTATATTTAGTGATGCTTCTTATAAGGGTTTGGGATGTGTTTTAATGTAGAATCGTAAGGTTATTGCATATGCTTCCTGACAACTGAAACCGCATGAAAAGAACTACCCGACCCATGATTTTGAACTTGCTGCAGTAGTGTTTGCATTGAAAATCTGGCGTCACTACCATTATGGGGCAACGTGTGAGGTGTATACAGACCACAAGAGTTTGAAGTACTTCTTCACACAGAAAGAACTAAACATGAGGCAGCGGAGATGGTTAGAACTGATAAAGGATTATGATTTGCAAATTTTGTACCATCTGGGAAAAGTTAACACCGTTGCCGATGCATTGAGTCGGAAATCGATTGGAAATTTAGCCTGTTTACTCACCGGACAGAAAGAGTTGCCATGTGACCTTGAAAAATTTAAAGTTGAGATTATTTTGCACGAACAAGGTGGAACCTTAGCTGTTATTTCTGCGCAACCGGCACTTATCGAAGAGATTAAAGAGAAACAGCAGCAGGATGACTTTTTGAAAAAGGTCATCGGGGAATGGGAGTCCAAACTGAGGTCGGATTTCAAATTTGAGAACAATGTGTTGAGATTTCAGGGAAGGTTGTGTGTACCGAGTGATTCTGAACTGAAAAGAAGAATTCTGCAAGAGGGCCACAATTCAAAACTGTTTATCCATCCAGGAAATACGAAAATATACCAAGACTTGAAACTGAATTTCTGGTGGCCGGGAATGAAGAAAGAAATTACTGATTTTGTGTTGAAATGTCTTCATTGCCAACAAGTCAAAGCCGAACATCAACGACCCGCAGACTTACTGCAACCCTTACCGATACCGGAGTGGAAATGAGAACATATCACTATGGATTTCATTGTTGGTTTATCTCGCTCCAGTAAAGGTATGGATTCAATTTGGGCTATTGTTGATAGACTGACTGAGAGGGAGATTTATGATCTGGATTGGGCCGTGGAATTGGGCCGGACAGATTTGGGCCGGACAGAGTTGTGCCGGACAGATTTGGGCCGGACAGAGTTGTGCCAGACAGATTTGGGCCGAACAGGTGTTGGGCCAAGTTGTGTGGCCCAGCCTTGAAGGAAGCTGCTCGGTTAAGGCAGCGCGTGGATTGACCGAGCTGCAAGGATCCGCGGTTACGAAGCCGGTTAGGTGAAAGGTCCAGCGCTAGGAAAGGCAAGATTGGACCGAGGTACCTTTTTGCTCGGCAGGAAGGTCGACCGCAGACAAGCGTGAGTTGTCCCGAGCTCGGCTTTGCCGAGATGCCGCCGAGTCCGGTCCTCATCTGAGCTTAGCTGTTGGAGTACTTGGGCTTGAAGCGCAGCATGGCAGACGATGGCCGAGATGGTACTGCCCGGCTGCCGAGCTCCTAGGAGAATGGGTAGGCAGTTAGGTTAGGTGGTGCTCAGCAAGGTTTATGCTGACAGATGGGATAGCAGTGCCACGTGTTGAGAGGACAGTGGGAGTAGATTTGGGGCGCAGAAGGTATATAAACACGTCTGCGCCCCCCATACGCGGACAGATGAACATTTGGTGAGACATACACTAAACACCAAACACTCTCCCTTCTCTCTATCTATCCCCTGTGTGTGTTCTAACTTGATCGTCGGAGGGGTTTTCCGGCCACACACCGCCGGGTAGCTCATCGCTATTGTGCTCGCAGGTGATCGGACAGAAACGGAGCTTGGAAGAAAGGAGTACGGGCTTGCCGGAATATTTGCTCCCCGTACACTGACTAAATCTGCTCACTTCTTACCTGTCAAAACAATTTATAATGCGGACAAATTGGCCATAATTTATATCGATGAGATTGTTAGATTGCATGGAGTGCCTGTGTCCATTGTTTCTGATAGGGACTCGAAGTTTACATCGAGATTTTGGCAAAGCCTACAGACAGCATTGGGTACTGAACTGAGACTGAGTAGTGCATACCATCCTCAAACAGATTGCCAGTCAGAAAGAACCATCCAAACTCTGGAAGATTTACTGCGGATGTGTGTTCTTGATTTCCAGGGAAATTGGGAAAGTCATCTACCTTTAGCTGAATTTGCCTACAACAACAGCTTTCACTCGAGTATTAGTATGGCGCCTTTCGAGGCTTTGTATGGCAGGAAATGTCAATCTCCGATTTGTTGGGCAGAAGTTGGAGATGGGCCTTTGCTTGGGCCCGAAATTGTACATGAAACCATTGAAAAAGTGAAACTGATTCAGCAAAGATTGAAAACCGCACAAAGCTGACAGAAAAGTTATACGGATGTCCGAAGTCGAGACAGAGAATATGAAGTAGGTGATCATGTTTTTGTTAAAGTGACACTGATGAAAGGCCAGACTCATTTTGGAGTCAAAGGCAAGCTAGCGTCGAGATATGTCGGATCGTATGAGATAATTGAGAAAATCAATCCGATGACGTATCAAGTAGCGCTTCCTCCTGGAATGGAGTATATGCATAATGTCTTCCATATTTCAATGTTGAAGAATTATCTTCAGGATCCCTTTCATGTTATTGAGCCTACCCGTGTAGTGCTAAGTGATGACTACACTTATGAAGAACGGCCTATTCAGATTGTAAACAGACGGATCAAGAAGTTGAGGAACAAAGAGATTCCGTTAGTGAAAGTTGATTGGCAAAACCATGGCGGCGTATATGCCACTTGGGAAAGGGAAGACGATATGATCAAGAAATATCCTGAACTGTTCCCTCTGGATCCAGTGTTCTTCCAAAATGAAGGTAATTCGAGTTTGGAGGACCAAACTCTTTGTAAGGAGGGGAGACTGTGACAACCCTCACCACTGATTAATTCTAATCTATGATTAAGCATGTTAAGTGACTGATTGACTGAAATCCTGGCTGATTGATTTAGTGTATTAGTTTGAATGCATGTCTATCTGTTTGACTACTAATGATCTGTTCATGTTTTATGTTTTAAACTGCAAATTGAAGGCCTTATCGGCGACCGAATCCGGAACTGATTAGTGTTTTGTGTTAATTAGAATTAATGTGATTTTATGATGAATTTAGTTGAAATTTGATTTGGTATGCTTAAATTGGATTAAATAAGGTTAAATTACATTAGTTTGGCTTTATTACCAAATTGCCACTTAGTGGACAATCCTAGACCATTCTTTTTCTACTTCCCTCATGTTTGATATGCAATTCATTTCCTCTAGAGACCAAAAACGTGAGAGAGAGCTAGAGAGTTAGAAGTAAGCTTGAGTTCATCAAAATTTGCTTGAGGCTTAGAAGATTTGAAGGATTCATTGCATGTTTGAGCTTCTAGACTTGAAATCGGAGACTTGAGGTAGGAGACTCACCCTTTTAATTGTGAGTTTGAGTTGTTCTTGCATGATTCATGGAAAGGTTAGTGATTTAAGACATGAATTAGCTTAATATGTTGAATTGAGTATGAATTCATGCATTCATGTACACATTGATGAGTTTTGAGGTTGTTTTCATGGAAATCCTCACATACATGTCCATATTCTAGCTTTGGTCCATGAATTCAGCATGTTTTTGGAAGGGTTGACTCATTTGTTCTTGTATTAGAAACTTTGAAGTTGATTAAATTCATGCATGTTGCATGTACATCATGTTCATGAAGTTTTGTTGAAATTGTGTTTTATTGGAACTACCTTTGGGCTTTGGTTTTCTAAATTGATCTTTGAAACATGTCATATTATGAGTTTTAAAGTGTTTTCCAGAAAATTGGCCCAAAGGAATCGAATTTGATGCTTTAAATGTTGAGTTTCATGCTTGGAGACAAATCTAGAAATTCCAGATTTTGGTTCCACGCTCGAGCATACAATCTGAGTTCATGCAGTCCGCTCAAGCGGAGAAAGTAACGCTCGAGCGTGAAATGCGTGTGTCCAGTACTTTGCATGTGTTTACAGTCCACTCGAGCGAGGACTTGTGTCTCACGCTCGAGCGGGGGTCGAGCACCCGTCGAGCGTGAATTTCATGCATCCAGTACTTTTTCAGTCCGCTCGAGCGAGGTAAGTCACGCTCGAACGTGGCTCTTTTGTCTGCATGTACGCTCGAGCGGAGAAATCCACACTCGAGCAGAACCCCTATTTCAACAAAAATTTGAAAAGTGTTTTAAAGTGCATATTTGCATCCTCATTCCATCATAGGCATTCCTAGGCCTAGTTTAAGGCATCTTAATGAGGATAATGCTATAGAACCACACCGAGTCAAAATAGGGACTAAGTTATTGTTTTCCAAATGTGAAACTTAGTGTGTGTTCATCCTGTAACTGTGTAGGGTTGGCATCCGAGGATGCTCACTAGCCTATCTGTAGCCCAGAACTCTGTGAGTAACAATGTTGTAAAGATATATTCAATCATGAATATTTTCTGAATGATCAATTGTACTGTTTTCTGAAATGATATTTCTTACTGAATGAATGCTTGTCCTATTTGCAAACTGTATTCGTGACATCCATAACAATTTACTGTTACTGCTACTGTTACAAAGATCTCTGTCGGTTCCCATGTTGGAACCACTACTATTTACTAATATGATGGCCATCAACTGACTGTTCGGTCTGTTAAGACCTACTGTACTGTTTTGCTATGGGATGTACCACATATGACTACTATGACTAAATGATTGATATACTGTTATAACTGACTGTTTTAAATACTGAAAGGACATTCATTCTTAACCTCTTTGCGCATATGTTATTCACTGGGCTTTAGCTCACTGTTTATATATATATGTAGGTGTCCAGGCACCGGATCGTAGCTAGGAGCGTTGAGTTAAACTCCTTTTTTGTCAAGCCAACTAACGTGCCTCACTACGAGGTTCCAAGTGTGTTCAAGCTTAGGCTTTTTGGGGTGCCTCAGTTCACCCTTCTGTCTCTGTTTTGTAATACTGTATAGACTTGTACTGTCCTGTTATGGTAGGGATTTGGTCCCTAACCTGAATGCCTGTATATAATGTATGTACATACTGCTTTTGTTCCGAATGTGAATGTGTTATGAAAAGTCTTTTTGCATACAGACTATCACAGCTCATTGGACATCTTTCATTTACTGTTTTGGCTTCTGCTAGCCCTTGTATTATGTATTACTGTTATTACTATTAAGCAGGCTTTCGGTAATCATGGATTACTGGCCGGTTACAGTGCTAAACCCATAGGGACAGGTTTGGGTCGTGACACTAGTCTTGAGAAAAGTCGTCGACAACAAGAAGAATCCTAGGGAGGGCAAGCTTGGCCCAAATTGGGAAGGACCCTACAAAATCACTTCGGTATTAGGCAATGGGGCATATCGGCTTGAAGATAATGAGGGCAAAGAGTTGCCAAAACCCTGAAATACTTGTAACCTGAAATTTTTCTATCATTAGATTTTTCTTGTTTTTTGCCGACGTAATGAATAAAATTTTAGCAGAATTCTTCTACATTTATGACTGATAAAGATACTTGCCAATGTTTCTAGAATACATACGTAATGAGAATCCAAGTAGAACTTAAGTTCACATTAGGGGGCAGAGAGTTGTAAACCGAGATCATGTTTAACACTTGTTGAAACTTGAGAAAAATTTACAAGTTGAAGTTAAACCGAGATTATGTTTAACACTTGTTGAAACTTAAAAAGTTTACAAGTTGAAGTTAAACCGAGATCATGTTTAACACTTGTTGAAACTTGAGAAAAGTTTACAAGTTGAAGATAAACCGAGATTATGTTTAACACTTGTTGAAACTTAAAAAGTTTACAAGTTGAAGTTAAACCGAGATCATGTTTAACACTTGTTGAAACTTAAAAAGTTTACAAGTTGAAGTTAAACCGAGATCATGTTTAACACTTGTTGAAACTTGAGAAAAGTTTACAAGTTGAAGTTAAACTGAGATTATGTTTAACACTTGTTGAAACTTAAAAAGTTTACAAGTTGAAGTTAAACCAAGGTTAAACACTTGTTGAAATTTTATGAAAAAATTTACAAGTGAAACCAAGGTTGTACCAAGAAAGATACTTGGGTACTTGCCGAGGTAAATCATCAGTTTGTATAACCGAAGTGTGTCACCCCGAGAAGGTTGCACAAGATTGAAGTGTATATTAAAGATATGCAAAATATTCTAAGTATGGAATCATACAAGAGTAGTAAAGAGAAGGCAAACATACAAACGTTCAAAACAAAGAAGTTGTATTTATAAGAAGGCACTTCGGCCATATGAAGAGCTTACACTGTTTCAAAATAAAGACAAAAGTACAGAGCACAGAAGAAAGAGAAAAACATAAGATTAAGATTCTTCAGCATCATTAGCAGGCTGGGTTTGGACTTCGAAGGACTGCTAAGAAGACATCTCGGCAGCCTTCTCAGCCACAAGCTCGGCGTCAATTTCTTAAAGGGTTAGATCGAGACTCTTGTCGGCAAGGGGCACGTCCGATGACGCCTTCTCAGGAGTGGCATCCTTGGGGACTTCCTCACCCTCCTCATCTTGAGTCAAGTCCAGGACTTGCTCATTCAGAGAAGGGGACTTGGTCCCAGCAGCCTCCTTTGATTTTCTTACCAAGGTCTCCTCCTCGGACTCAGATTCGTCATCGGATTGAGTTGGAATTGGAGGGAATGGAAGAGGAATGACGTCAGCATTCCTGAGAGGCAAGTCCTCGGGGACTTCAAACTTTTTTAAAAAAGACATCCAACCCAGGGTGAAACCCTTGTTGCATGCCTGCTTCACTTGCTTTTCATAGTCAACCGTGACATCGGCCACCCCCTCATTGTAGCCCTTCTCATCGGCTGCCTTGAGCTCGGCGTCCTTCGTGGCCAAGGCTTCTTGCAGTTCTTTTTGGGCCTGGGCCGTCTTTTCCTCGGCCTCTCTCTTTTCGGCTTCAAGAACCTTCTTGATGGCCTCAGCGGAATCCGCCTTTTCTTCGGCATCATTTTGAGATTTGATAGCAGCCTCAGCTTGATCCTCCAAAGTCTTCATCTTTGATTACAAGTTTTTATTAGTCTTTTGCAGACTAGCAGCCTCCCTCTTCTTGTCGGCCAACTCCTTCAGATTCTCAAAGGCTTGCACTGAGAAAGAATGAGCATGCTGGATGGCTTGAAAGTGAACAGAAGTTATTAGAAAATATTATAAGTATGAAATGAAAAGAAAGAAAGAAAAATTACCGAATAAAGAGACTTACTTGAACAGAGCGCTAAAGCATCAGAGCATAGTTTTCATATTCGCTCAGTTCGGTGTTCCGGTCGAGATCGCCGGGAAGAAGCAGAGCGGTACTAAGGGCAACGCCGACGTTGATATCGTCGGCACTATCGCTAGCACTAACTGGCTTATCCTCCAGTGTGATTTAGGGGGCTGATGGGGCATCGTGCTTTAAAGACCCCGAGGTGGTTTTAGCGGATGACCTCGGCCTCTTTGATCGGGTAGACTCGGATGGTTGGGCCTCGACAGGCCTCTTCTCAATGGCAGAATAAGACTTGTCGCTCTCAGCCAATTTGGAGATTGGCAGGGTGTCCTCAATATCAATCTGAGTCACCGTTGCCTTTGGCTGAGTCTTCTTGATCCTTTTTGTCTTCGGCTTTGGCTGGGTTGGCGCTGGTTGGGCATCAACTGAATCAGGAATATTGGCCAAAAGATCCTTAGCAACTGCTTTTTGGCGGCCCATTTCAGCAGCAAAAACAGTTCGTCGCCGACGTTGGCATTGAGATGGCGGGATCAGATATAGAGCTGAGGTTGATGGCTGCTCTGCTGGATCAAAAGTTGATCCTTAATCTGGCCGAGATGTGGAGGCAGCTTGAGGAGTTGTGGCAGAAGGGGGAGATAGACTCTTTTTCTTTCTTTTTGAAACGTCGGGGAGTACTGATTTGTAGGTGGGAATGAAATTGAGTACCAGAGGAGTTTTACGCTTGTGGACTGGTAGGTCCAATAGCTTCTTTAGACCCTTGCTAGGGTAAAAAGACTTGCAGAAGCCTTTTTCTGGTTTTGGAAGAGCTGCAAGAAAAAAACAGACATTAGAACAAACAAAGTATTGAAGATTCTAAAAACAAGTTAGAATGAACACAGGGCTCTTACCATTACCCTCTACAAAAACTGATCGAGGAAGAGGGTAGAGATGGAGGTCCTCGTCTGGAGCGAACTCCCAGTTCCCCGAGGTAATGAAATAGTCATCCCCAGCTCCCTTGTTGGAGTCGGGGAGGTCGGCGACAATTTTGTATTTTGTGGACCTCGGCTTGAGGTAGTAAACTTAGCCCGTATCTTTTTTGAGGCCACACATGGTGTAGCCGTATTGGATATCGGATAAAGTAACCCTAGCGTTTTCTTGTTTAGCTAAGGCTATTATGCCATTGATGACTCGGTAAGAGTTAATGGCAAGCTGCATCGGGTTCAGCTTATAATAATGAAGTATCTCACGAAAAAGGATATTTAATGGGAGCCGAAGTCCGCACTCAATAAAAGCTACCACAGGGAAGGGCATAGAATCAGTTGTAGGCATAATGGAGTCATCTTCCCCAGCCAACCTCAGATGGACGTCGGCCGAGATGTCAAACTCACGCCTAAAGTGATCTAACTTGGTCGGGGTGTCTACCCTATGTTTCCACATACCCATGATATCGGCTTAACTAGGAGGAACTGGGTTTCAGAAAGAAGGTGTTTTAAATGGGTTATTGGGATCTCGGCAAAAACCTAAAAATTTGTGAGGTAATAAATTGTGGGTTCTACAAATAAATCCTAAACCTAAATCTACGGAAACGCAGATTGAAGGCACGAATCTGGAAAATAAAAAAGCAAGAATGCGCTTCAGAGTCAAGAACAACGATGAACTATCAAGAACATTGTGCCAAAGTAAGTACAAAGGGTATAAAGCCAAGAACAATGGCAAGAATGCAGGAAAATTGTGAGCAGTACGTGTATTCAAGACATGGGCAAGAGTAAAGTCGTAAAATAAACACGTTCAGATATATGATTCGCAAATCGAATGTTTGAACAAAGCAGTAATGGCAACGAGTAATGGAAAGCATCGAGAACTGAAATTAGGAGAAACAGTAAACTCACCAAAGAAAAGAAGCCGGTGTTGAGTTTGCCGAGGTCAGACGAACGGCAGCTGCGGAAAAGATTAATAAGAACCTCGCCGAAGAAGGTGGACGGAGCAAGTTGCAGGGCTTTAGAAGCTTGAACAATGGAAGATTTGGAAGGAAAAAGCTAGAGAGAGAGAGAGCTTCAGAAACGATGTAAAGTGAAGAGACGGAAGGAAAAAAAGTTTCGTTAAAACTTGAAACGACGGCAAAAAGAAAGCAATTAATGCGCCTAAAATGATGTATGCGTCAGACAATGCACGCAGGCGCGAGATGACTTACAAGCGCATACAAAGTACGATCCAATAAGGGAAAAACGCGTGGTTAAGACGGTTGATGTATTATGCTTGAGAACTCATACGCATGAGGAAGCTCTTGAAATTTTTTATCTTTAAAGAGACATGTCGGCTGGGAATCTCTAAGCCGATGTACTAGCAGGAAGTATCGATATGAATGCCGAGGTAATAGAACTTAGGGGGCAGTTGTGGGGATATATTTTCTGAGTACCAGCACGTGGCCAAGGTGACGCCGACATGTCAGCCGAGGTGCCACGTGTCCTGGTCATGATGCCGAGGTTATTTCGGCAAGGCTGAGGTTATCTTCGAAGATATCGGAATCCGAGATAAGCGGATAAGGCACAAAGAGTTCTAGAATGAGGAAGGACTTCAACATGGATAAGGATAATACTCTTAGGGAGTTTATCTTTATCTCTTGGAGAGTTCAGGATAAACACTAAGCAAAAGTCCATTGAAGTTAGGCTTCTGTTGGGACAAGGATTGAGTTAAATATAAAAGAAAGGCACCCTCGATGGGTCTAAAGTACGCAATTTATACTCAGAACAGTGAGTTTAGCAATTGATTATCTTTGAGAGATATATTGACTTGATCGTCGGAGTACTCCCGAGTGGATGAACCACCGCCGGAATCTTCTCTTTCTGTTGCAGTTCAGCCAGGTGTCATCTATTCTGCTAGTACTCTCCACCTAAATACTAAGTTGGCAGTGTGATCGAAAATTCACTCACATGTTTAGTTACCCATAAGTAAAATATAAACAATTAACAATAAGAAGTGAATAATTAAATACCTTTTTTTTTTCCTTACAAATTTTTGTTTGAATGGAATGGTTGGTATGTGCGTGCGTAGATAGTTTGTCTGGAATGATGGAAGGTTCTTGGTTTTAACCGTACATTCCAATATTAAAAAGTTCAAATCTTGTGTCAGACGTTCTTTAACCTATAGTCTTCAATATACTTTAAAAAAAAAAAAAAATGTCATGCACCATAAAAAAAAAAGTAACCATTATTCTATTGCGCAATGTAAAAGTTCTTTAAATAAAAATTTAAAAATAATATTTACAAGCCAGTATCAACTTCTCAAAAAAAAAAGAAAAAAATTAATATTTTAGTTTCCCATAAGTAAAATATAAGAAATTAACAATATGATGTGAATAATTAAACACCATTTTTTTTTTCCTTACAAATTTTGGTTTGAATGGAATGGTTGGTATGTGGGTGCATCCATAGTTTGTTTGGGATGATTTGGATAGGCACTAGGCTCGTTGGCTGATTGGCAGGTCCGCGCATCTAATAAATCTAAAGTGAGCTGGGCTGGCCCCACCAAACAATAGTTAAAGTAGACAACCATACGATGACATAAACATTTTTAGATAATTATTAGACATAAACATTTTTAGATAATTATTTTTAAAATTTATTTAAATTATTTTTAATTTATCAAACAACTTAACAAATAAATAAATAAATATTGTACCAAACAACTTAACATCAACTCTCAAAATAAATAAATACAAATTTATAAACAACTCAGGCAAACTATACTAATATGCTCGTGATAATGGATTTCCTTCCAATTATATATTTGTAATTGATAAAATTTAGGCTTATTTTAGTAAGCTGGTTAAATACTTTTTAATTTTTTTAAATCATATCACCTTTATATTTTTTATATATTTTTTAAAAAAAATCGAAAAAAACTAAAAAGTTCACTTTTAATTAACTTTTTAAAATAATCATTATTTAGGCTTCGTTTGGGAACAGGTTAATTTAGTAACTTTTTGACTATTTGGCTAAAAAGGTAGGTAAAAAAAACTTGTATGTTTGGGATGACTCTTTAGCTAATTACGAAAAGATGTGTAAAAAGTAGAGAGAAAATAGAATCTTTGACTTTTTTGTATGAGTTGTTGACTTTTTGACTAATTTAGTAACTTTTTGACTAATTGACTAAAAAAGTAAGTTCCCAAACGGGGCTTAGTTGTCTTAAAATATGACCATGTAATATTCTAGGTCTTTGTTTGGAAAGAGCTAAAATAGTCTAACATTTTAACTTTTTGACTATTTTAACCTCACTTTTTTAGCCCCGTTTGGTTTTTATTTTTGACTATTGTGAGAAAAAAAGTGTAATGATTATAGTTTGGACGTGACATTTTGTCTTATTGACTTATGTAGCTAATTTTATCTTTTGTATTTTTTAACCAAAAAGTCGAAACCAAACAAAGCTTAAATGTATTGTAATGAAGAGGATATAGGACTCACGACTTTGTAGAAGAAAAAAAAATGTTCAAAAGAGCACATAATTGCCTCTCATGACTTAAATTTTTTTAGTAAATTATAAATACGCCTCTTGAAATTTGTTTTAAATACGAATTGTCTCGTATGGTTTGAAAAATTACAAATATCTTTCTATCAGAATTTTTTATCTAACAAAATTAATTGAAAAAGTGAAATTTCTAACTGTCAACTTATACAATAATAAAATTATCTGAATTATTAATTGAAATAAAATTTTAACATTATTAAAAATTGTTAATTAACCTGATAATTTATTAATAAAAGAATCTATTTGTTATGAAATTAAAAAACTTCAGGAGAATAATATAGTTTCTAAAACCACGAAGATAATTTAAAATTTAAGTAAACTTAGGAGTATATTTGTAATTTATCCATTTCTTTTTCTTTTTTTTTAATGTAATTGGACGAATTAAAAAGAGAGCCGCCCATTGGACCACCTTTTTATGTCTAACCAAGCCTGCTCTTATCAGTTAAACCAAACACACCATTAGTCACCAACTATTTACAACCAGCAATACGGTGCACTTAGGATTTCACTTCGAATTTTATTTAGAAATATCAATTGTTTCAAAAATTTGGTCCATAATAAGCCCATCCCAAAGGCCTATATTAGACTCATATGGATGCTACTTTTATTTTTTTCTTTGAATTCCATCTCTTTTACTTTTTTATTACAATTTTATCTTAATATAAAATTTTAATCATCTTTATCCCTAATCCCTTAAAAACCTTAACTCTTTCTACCCTTACTCTGCCCCCACAGCTAGCACCATCCATTTGACATTCTCAAACTCTATCAACCCCCTTTGCCCTTATTTACTTTTCTACTATTATCCCTCTCAACCCTTCCCTCATTACTCTCGCATCCCAACTCTCACAATTAATTGAGATAGAGAAATGATCTATGAAGAAGATGAAGAACAAAAAAAAATGAAAAAGGGGCTGGGGGTTGTTGTGGTGCGTAGCCGCGACGGTGAGGATGGAGCAACAAAGAATGTATCACGATGATGGAAGGCACTAGGAGTAGAGTAAAGGAGTAATTGTAGAGAAAATGTAAATGAGTGAGGGTAAGGTTAGTGTTTAAAGAATGAGAATATAATTGAGAATAAGGCGAGGGTCCAAAGAAAGGAAAAATTAAAATTTAGAGGTGAAGGTTAAATGAAATTTGGTAGGGACAAATTGCAACACTAAAAAGCTATTAAGTAGCACTCCAATTATGAAATTAGTAACTACATTTCCACAATATTAAAGACACATACAATTTTATATTTTGTAAAGTTCATTTTCATTTTTCATGATTCAATATGTAAAATTTTGTGTTATAAGTCCCCATTTAAAAATAATAATAAATTTTGAATTTAATAAAAAAATATGACTTATAGCCTAAATTAAACCCATATGAGCCAGGCCAGGCCCAAAACCATAAGCCCGTATTTCTAAGCCCATGAGTTGCGTGTGTGTTTCAAAAATGTAGGATGAATCGGGTTGAGCCCGGCTACTGGACCCGTTAAGGTCCATGGTCTCAAGGGCAAAATGGACAATTAAGATACGATGGCGGGAAAGAGAGCCGTTGCTTACCAAACCCCAAAACTTGGCGCCAAAATTTCACTGTTTCAACTCTGTTTCAGCTGCCCGGTATTTCACGGGCAGCTCTCTCTCTCTCGCTCTCTAATCTCTCTCGTCAGTTGAAGAAACTCTTCAATTAGGTCTCACTTCCCTTCTTCCTCTAACTATAAACTCTCTCTCTCTCTCTCTCTCTCTCTCTCTCTCTATTTTGACGCCACCACTCTGTTTCTTCTTCATTCACAGTTTTTCGTCAATCTCTTTCCTAAACTCTAGAATCAGAGTAAATTGCAAAGACCCTTTTCTCTTATTCGTAGTTCTCTCTCTGGAAAAACCCATTTTCGATTTTCCCCAACTAGTTTTTATATCCTTGTTCCATCTCCTCTGTTTTACTCTGTTCTCTGAAACACAAACCTTGTTCTTAGTTAACCCCTTTCTTTCGTTGCTGTCTTCAACTGGGTTGAACTTGAATTTGATTGGCGTAATGGGTTCTTCAAAGAAGCATCAATTGGACGGAGGAGGCAAAGAATCACAGGGCAAGAAATGGGCAATTGCCGGGATTTCAATTCGTGGTCCATTGAAATCAATAAAAACGAAGCAGAAGGTGAGAGAGTGTGATGACGATGATAGTGATGAATCGACAACCCCAACGGCAAAAGAATCGAGGATACCGGAGAGATTGGCGTGCCCAGCGGCACCGAGGAAGAGCAGGCCTGTATCAACCTGTCATTACAATGGTGATAGTAGGAGGGAGTTCTTTACTCCTCCAGACTTGGAATCAGTATTTATACGCCATGTTGAGAGAGCTAATTGAGTTGTTTGAGGACTTGGCTTGTTCTGTTGTTGTTTTGTTTTTGTTTTTTGGGTTGCTCTGTTTTAGTAGTTGTAGTAGTAGTAGTAGCCTAGAGAGGAAATGATTTAAGTGTACAAATATATGGGTATTTATGAAATGGCTGGCTAGTTGAGTTGAGTATATGCAGTAAAGTTTCTGAATTGCATTTTTTTTCTTCTTTTTTTTTGTGTTGGAAGTCTAATGAAACTTGTTCCACATTTTATTGAGTTGTTTGAGGTTTTGAATGAATTAAAGATTGTTAGAATGTTAAATGAGTGGCATGGCCAAAGATTGTTTATTTGTCATTTGTGAGTTTTAAGGACAAATGTGCTTTAGTTTTCAAAAAGTGGAATTGGATCTTCTGTCTCATTTTCCTCTATCTCTGTCTCAAGTCTCTCTCTGTCATGTTGGGTATTATTAAAATATTTAAGTCAAGTTTAGGAAGGTTAAATAAGTGTACTTTTTGACTTTTTATGAAATATGGGTTGGATTTGGGTTGGGTTTGAAGTGATGTGTTAGAGAGGTGATATGACTTAAATAAGATAATGTAACTTAAATAAGATAGTAACTTTTTGACTTTTTAAATTTTTTAGAGGATGTCAAACTTGGCCTTAGTTTCGTTTAGTATTAATTATAATATATTTTTAATATATTATATTTAACTTTTGAAGCCAAATAAATATTTAATAATTTATTTGGTAAGAATTTTGACAAAAACTTAAATTTCAACCATATATAAAGATGTTTTGCTTTTTCCCAATTAAGGAGCGGCAGCAGCAAATTCTTTCTCGGTGAGATAGTACTTACTTTTTCGGTTTGTTAAACAGGCTTCCTACAGAAGTCTAATTGATGGTTCAATTTGGTGAGTAATTGTTGCTCTGGTTATTCGGCTGGTTTCTACTTCGGATTTGCTTTGAAGATTTGCTGTGGTGATTATTTTGTTCGTCTATTTGGTAAGGTTGTTTCTTTTATTTATTTGTGATTATTTAAAATTTACTTAATAATGATTTGTGAGGTCATTTGTGTCTCATTTGTAATTGTTTGGAAACTTTTTGGTTGATAGTGAAATCGGATTTCGATTCCATGGACGTACTTCAGATTGAGAGAATCACGTAAAATTCTTGTGTTGCGTTTGATTTAATTTTTCCGCATTAATTTTTATTCTCATTAATTGATTTACTTATGGGGAATCTTATATTTTACTTAACAACTAGTATCAAAACTTACGGTTTATTTGGATTTATTTATTTGTGTAAATCACTGGAAGGGAATGTGGGTCGTATGTTTAGCTTTAATGAAAATAATTTGATAATCTGAAAAACTTAAATAGAGAACCTATTATTTTGTAAAAGATTTATATGGGCCTATTGAGGGTAATAGTGACAAACCTGATGATATGAAAGACGATGAATTGAAGAAACTTAATCAAAAAGTCGTTGGTGTTATTCGTCAATGGATTGATGACAGTGTGTTCATCATGTTGCTACTGAAATTTCGGCACATGATTTATGAAAAATTAAAAGGCCTTTATGATGGAAAATCAACCACAAATAAAAATTTTCTGTTGCGTAAATTGGTTAATTTAAAATATAAAGATGACAGTCCCATTTCCGGAACATTTGAATGAAATAAAAAGTATTGTTAACCAACTTGCTTCTATGAAAATTATTTTTGATGATGAGTTGTAGGTTTTGATGCTACTTAGTTCTTTGCCCGAAAGTTGGGAGTTCTTTGCCCGAAAGTTGGGAGACTTTGGTTGTGATAGTTAGTAATTTGACACCCGATGGAGTTGTCATAATGAACCAAGTCACTAGTATCTTGTTGAATAAAGAAACTAAAAGAAAATCAGCGAGTTTTTCTCATTCAAAGGCATTTGTTGTGAGAGGACAAAGCAAAAGAAGGAGGAGGAGTAAGACTTCTCATGGTCGTGATCAAAATCATGACAAATCAAGAAATGGTTCTTTTTCAAAGAAAGACATTGAGTGTTATTACTGCCATGAGAAAGGGAATATGAAGGCGGAATGTCAAAAGCTCAAGAATAAGGAGAAAATGCATGACAAAAGTATGGATAAGAAGTTAGAAGACACAACGATAGTTATTACCGATGATTTCATGGTCGTTTGTGAAAATAATTGTATCAATTTTGTGGGCCAAAAGAGCAATTTGGTGATTGATTCTGGTGCTTCTTTTCATGTGAATTCTCGAATTGATTTTTTCACTACCTACACCAAAGGTGATTATGGTTGTGTTCGAATGGATAATGAAGGTTTGTCCAAAATTGTTGGCATGGGTGATGTTTGCTTGGAAACAAATCTGGACTGCAAGTTGTTGCTTAAAGATGTGAAGCATGTTCCTGACATTCACCTCAATTTGATCTCTACCGGGAAGCTAGATGATAAAGACTTCAACAATAAATTTGGTGATGTAATATGGAAGCTCACAAAGGGTTCTTTGGTGGTGGCTAAGTGCAAGAAGACTCATACACTTTATTCGATGCAAGGAAAATTTTGTAAAGGTGTTGTCAATGCACTTGAAGATGATACTTCTATTGAATTGTGGCACAAACGGCTTGGCCATATGAGTGAAAAGGGACTACATGTTTTGTTCAAGAAAGAGCTTATACCCGGGTTGAAAGGTACACATCTTAAAACTTGTATTCATTATTTAGCGGGTAAACAACATAGAGTTTCTTTTCATAAAAATGTTGCTTCTAGAAAAGAAAATGTTTTGAAATTGATTCATTCGGATGTTTGTGGTCCTTTGAAAGTTAGAACACATAGAAGTACACTTTATTTTGTTACTTTCATTGATGATTATTTAAGGAAAGTTTCGGTTTTTATACTAAAAACTAAAAATCAAGTTCTAGACGTATTTAAGCATTTTCAAGCCATGGTTGAAAGAGAAACAAGGCAGAAATTGAAGTGCATCCGAACAGACAATGTTGGTGAATACATTGGGCCATTTGATAAGTATTGTCGCAGCCAAGGTATTCGGCACTAAAAGACAGTTAAGAAGACTCCTCAACAAAATGGCGTTGCCGAGAGGATGAACTGCACCATTGTGAAAAGAACAAGGTGTCTGCTTTCACATGCTAAATTTCCAAGATCCTTTTAGGGTGAGGCAATAAGGACAACGGTTGACATGATTAATTTGTCTCCTTCCTATCCTTTGAATGGTGATATTCCAGAAAGAGTTTGGACCGACAAAGATGTGTCTTATAAGCATTTGAAAGTGTTTGGTTGCCGAGCCTTTGTTCACATTTCAAAAGATGAGAGGTCCAAGCTTGATAGCAAGTCAAAACAATGTATTTTTCTTGTCTATGAGCGTGATGAATTTAGTTATAGATTGCGAGATCCGGTCGACAAGAAAGTCATTCGAAGCAGTGATGTTGTGTTTCTTGAAGACCAAACAATTGAAGACTTTGGTAAAGTTGATCAACTGGAGCCAAAAAGTAGTGATCTCATTGATGTGGATCCATCTCCTTCATCTTCGGTGGATGATGAAAATAGGGGAGATGTGCAACTACCTACTAAAGATGCAGATGATGATACTAATCCTAATTTGAGCCAAAAATTGAGGAAGAGTATTCAACTTAAGAACTGCCACCACAACTTGAGTTGAGAAAATTTATAAGGGATTGACAACCTTCAAGAAAGTATCCTCCCAATGAATTTGTGTTAATTTCCAATTAAAGAAAGCCTGAGAGCTACCAATAAACAATTAAGCATGCAAATAAATATGATTGAAAAAAGGTCATGGAAACGGAGATGAATTTCTTACTTGAAAATCACACTTATGATTTAGTGAAGTTGCATAAGGGGTGGAAAATTCTGAAAAATAAATGGGTTTTCAAATTGAAAAATGATAGCAAGAATTTGAGGTACAAAGCACGTCTTGTTGTAAAAGGCTTTGGGTAAAAGAAAGACATTGACTTTGATGAGATTTTCTCGCCAATTGTGAAGATATCTTCTATTCGGGTTGTACTTAGCATAGCTGCAAGTATGAACCTTGAAGTTGAGCAACTTAATGTAAAGATCGCATTTCTTAATGGTGATCTTGAAGAAGAAATTTATATGGAGTAACCAAAGGGTTTTGTGGAGAAAGGAAAAGATAAATTTGTTTGCAAATTAAAGAAAAGTTTGTATGGCTTCAACCAAGCCCCGCGGCAATGGTACAAAATAGGGGTGGGCGCGGGTCGGTTGCGGCCACGAAACCTCAAATCCGTCATCCGTTCGCTAGATTGGTGGATTGGAGAAAATCAATCCGCATCCGTCCGCCAATCCGGCGGATGTGGATTAAGCGGTTCGGGGGTTTGGCGGATGGATGCGAATCGGTTTGGCAGTTTAAAATTTTATAAATTTTCAACATAATTCAACTTGTGCACTTCCTCAAAAAAAGAAGAAGAAAGTATTATAGTCAATGACTTAAAAAAATATTACAATCACTGCATGCCTTATTCAAAGCAAGAAAGTTTGAAACTTTAGAATATCACAATCGCTGCATGCCTCATCCACATAAAGTATTACAATATATGGTTCTTAAAATATAAAAACAATTCAAACTACCAAAACCATGAACAAAACAGTAGTAGAGATTGTATGTGTCTGTATTGTTACATCTATATCTGTTTTTGAAAACAAAAACCAACCAACTATATCATATTTTCTATTTATTATTTTTAGAGATAGATTTAAAAACCAAAAAATGTAGATAAATAATACGTTTATTTTTTTAATTCAAAAAAGATATTCAAGTTGAAAACTTTTTTTCAACAGAATATTTAAACTCTTTTTTAATTGAAAACACAAACAAAATATTTAAACAAACTGAAAATGCAAAGTCTTATAAATTACTAGGGGTGCTCGCGGTTTGGCGGTTCGGCGGTTCGGTTGCGGCCAAAGGAATCTCAAATCCGCCATCCGTCCGCCAGATTGGTGGATTGGAGAAAATCAATCCGCAACCGTCTGCTCGTCATCACGCATCTGTCCAAAATGCGACGGATCGATTTGGTTCGGTCGATTTTGGCGGATCGGTATATCCGCTGCTCACCCCTGGTACAAAACATTTGACTCTTTCATGATGAATAATGGTTTTTCTAAAACCACTTCGAACCATTGTGTGTTTGTGAAAAAATTTTCGGATGGTAAATTTATTATTCTTTTGCTTTATGCTGATGACATGTTAATTGTGGGTCAAGATTACACTATGATTAACAGGTTGAAATAAGAGTTAAGCAAGTCTTTTGCTATGAAAGATTTGGGGCTAGCAAAGTAAATACTTGATCTGAAAATTATTCGTGACCACAAAAAGGGGCTGATTTGGTTGTCTCAAGAAAGCTATATTGAAAAAATTCTTGATAGGTTCAACATGGATAAAGCAAAGTCAGTTGGTTGTCCACTTGTAGGTCACTTTAAGCTTAGTTTGAATCAATGTCTTACAAGTGAGAAAGACAAAGAAGAGATGCAGAAAATTCCTTATGCTTTAGCGGTTGGTTCTTTGATGTACGCCATAATTTGTACAAGGCCGGATATTGCTCACGCCATTGGTGTGGTAAGTCGATTTCTCTCTAATCTAGGTAAAGAACATTGGGCAGCGGTAAAATGAATTATAAGATATCTTCAAGGGACTTCGAAGGTATGTTTGTGTTTTGGGGATAGTAAGCCGATGCTTGATGGGTTCATGGATTCTAACATGGCCAATGATGTTAATTCTAGGAAATCTACTTCGCGATATTTGATGACTTTTGCAGGGGGAGCTGTGGCATGCCAATCTAAATTATAAAAATGTGTTGCTCTCTCAATTACCGAAGCTAAATTTATTGCCATTATGGAAGTTTATAAAGAATAGTTATGGTTGAAGAAATTTTTGTAAGAGTTGGGTTTAAAGCAAGAACGATATGTGCTTTATTGTGATAGTCAAAGTGCTATTCATTTGCGTAAAAATTCTACTTTTCATTCGAGATCGAAACACATTGATGTGAGATACCATTGGATTCATGATGTGTTAGATTCAAAATTGTTACAACTCGAAAAGGTTTACATAGATGATAATATTTCGCATATGTTGACTACGACTTTGTCAATGGACAAACATTTGAAGTGTCGAACTTTAGCGGACATAGTTGATGTCTCCACCTAAGTCGGCAGGGGAGAATTGTTGAATATACCTCCTTAGTGGAGTATAAGACCCAATTCGTTTATTAAAATATTTAGTTTGGTTTGGTGTTGATTATAATATCTTTTTAATATATTATATCTAATTTTTAGAGATTCAATAGATATTTAATAATTTATTTGGTAACCACTGGGACTTTGATAAAAACCTAAATTTCAACAATATATAAGATGTTTTGTTTTTCCTGAAGTAAGGAGCGGCAGCAGGAAATTCTTCCTTGGTGAGATAGTGCTTACTTTTTTGGTTTGGTAAACAAGCTTCCCACAGAAGTCTAATTGGTGGTTCAATTTGGTGATTAATTATTGCTCTGGTTATTCGGCTGATTTCTGCCTCGGATTTGCTTTGAAGGTTTGCTGTGGTGATTATTTTGTTCGTCCATTTGGTGAAATTTTTTCTCTTATTTATTTGTAATTATTTAAAATTTACTTAAGGGTAATTTGTGAGACTATTTCGTTTGAAAACGTTTTGGTTGATAGTGATATTGAATTTTGATCTCGTGGTCGTATCTCATATTGAGAGAATCACGTAAAATTCTTATATTACTTTTGATTTAATTTTTTCACATTAATTTTTATTCTTATTAATTAATTTACTTGTGACGAATTATATATTTTTCTTAACATATCATAAGCATCAAACCTTAAGAAAAATACATCTTATGATAGAGAAGGTGTTTAAACCAAATAAACAAGAAAGAGTGAGATACCTAGAAAAAGTTGGCCAGAAAATATAAGAGCAAATCTTTTTCATGGCTAATGCTCTGCACGGATGTTTTCCAAATTGATTCACTCATCAAATACCCTTTTCTTTCAAGTTCCTCGTAATGCAGTTCCTGCAACATTAAAAAAGGACAAAAAAAACATATGCGGTTGTCCTATAGATTAGAATCCTATGTGAGGTTTAAGGGTTGTTTATTTGTTTTGGGACAATTGATGATAAAGACACTCGGTAAAAAAATCGGTATTTTATGTGACAAAATGTTCAACATTGTGCTTTTCTGTACCAGAGGACCACAAATCCAAATTTTTTGACTTAGAATATTTATTTTAAAATAATAATTAATAATTTAAATTCATTTTATTTTTGAATCAAATATTTTATTAATTTAATCTCTACTATACAAATTAATTCTAGATTTTTTTTTTTTTTTTAAACTGTTAAAGTCTTTTGGTTGGATACCACATCATTAGATTCCTTTCTTTTAATGATAAGTTTCAATTCTTTTTCCTTTTATTGTCAAGAAATATTACAAACTCAAACTTAATTATTTAAAATTATCATCTAATAGTTTAGATTTATTCCACAGATGAATCCTATGCTACACAAATTCAATTTCAACCACACAATCACTCTTTTGGATAATTTTGGAGACCACAAGTCTGGTCCTCAAACTTATTCTTTGACGCCTCCCGAGGAGCAACAAATGCTCTGCTCAAAATTTTTCACTCAGTAATTCATGAAACTTTTTAACGGTATAAAATTCAATCGTAGAACTAAACATAACAATCTCATATGAGAGAATTTTATTTGATTCTGTCTAATTCTGTGATCAAATCATGTTTACTTAGTTCTCAATAAATTTTATAACTAAGAGTGTATAACTGAATAGATAAACAAAAGATCTCGTGCTATTAGAGCGACAAAAAAAAGAGAGTATGAAATCATATGGAGTAATTGAATTTTGGTTTTCTTAATAAACTATGTTAAAAACACAGTAAAAGTTTAACATAACAGATTACATATACGAGATAAGAAATGAGACCGGAATACATGTGTACTCTACCTCATACCTTACACCTTCTTCTCATTCAGTGAATTATTTTTTTTGTGCATTTAAGATTTTTCATTATTAATCAAGGGGAATAAATAAGGGGAATCTACCATCTAATAAAAATAAATAAGGGGAATCCAATGTAAATGGCAAGAGAGAAAGAGAGGGTTTGGCTGTAGACATGTAACATGGGCTCTGGAGGAATCCTAAGTAGGAGATTCTAATTAGGATTACTAGATTTTTTTTTTTTGGTTTTTTTGAAATACTTTTTAACTTCACTTTTTGTTCATAAAAATTGTAAAAATTGTCCTTTTTTTCCTTCCTTTCGGCCTCTGCCCAGGCTGACCCTGACCGGCCCAGCTTTGAAAATCCCTTTCCTGCCCGAGTTATTTTTGGCGGGAACAAATCCTCATTTCAGTTTTTTCTTTTCCAGCGCCAAAATTCTGCCCCCTAAGATTTTGGGGAAAAAGCAAATTTTTAATTTTGGAAGATTTATGTTATCAATTTATAAAATGAAAATAATCAATACAGTAATTATTAAAAATGGTATTAATTATTAAAAATCAATACAGTAAATAAGAAAAGTTATGAATTATTGTGGTATTAATTACAAATTATTATAATATAAGTAGGAAGGGGTGTACTAAAAAAAAGGTCTTAATTCCAAACTATTGTGGTTCTATGTGATTATGGTTTGAAGGTTAAAAAGTTACAAACTACTTTAGCCTCCGTTTGGCAAGAAAAAGCCCAAGCTTTTTTGGCTAAAATAGCCACAAAAAACAAAATAGGCTATTTTAGCCACAAAAAACAAAACATCAAATCCAACCTATAATCATTACAATCCTCTCTCACAAAAAAAGTCAAAAAGCCAAAAAGTCCTTCCCAAACCAGGCTAAAATAGCCCAGGCTAAAATAGCCAAAAAGCCAAAAAGCCAACCCACTTCCCAAACGGAGGCTTAGTGACTATTGTTATTTTGTTACAAATTATTGTGGGATAATTACAAAATAGTATCCGGTAGGCAAATCTATCATAACCTTTCCTTTCAATGTTTCATCAAAAGAATGTCCTTTTAATCATAATAAACATGATTTCCTATAGATTTGCATTAATATTTTAAAATTTATGAGTCACAATGGCTGGTGCTTTGGTTTCAAAAAAAAAAAAAAAATACACTATATTCAATTTGTAAATCATTAAAAAAAATGTTAGGACCTTAATGAGGCCCAAATAGAATGGATAATGGGTACTAGCATGTGGATTCAAGGCCCAATTTTAGTGTAAGTTTTGAGTGCCCAATTATTATTGCAAACAGAAGATAACAACCCCCAATCTAAAGAAAACATCAACCAACCTAAAGAGGTTGAAAGTTTGCCAAACACTTGGGCAAACCACCTAGTAGGTTGAAAATTTGCCAAACCACCTAGTGCGGTTTGGTTGATAAAATTGTCCGAAAACACTCTGCACCGACCTGTGCACACCCTAAGCACAGGAGAGACGAAGGGGTGGGAGGCGACAACGATGGTAGTCCCTCGTCGCTGACCACTAGGAGAAAGAAAGAAGAGGCAGATAAGATAAGCTCAGGTGAGGGAGGGTGTACCTATGTGGGTGATATAACTTTAATAATGATATATCTAAGTCAAAGTCATACAAATAAAAATTAAAACTAAGGCCAATGTTTGAATACAATGGTCTACATTGTAGCTAACCTAGCCTACATACTGGAATTCTAAATTAGGTAATTCTTGAGTATATGTAACAATCTTACATGACTGCCACATCATAATAAGAGTTTAATATTGCTGTTTCTCGAAGAAACTGACCATTAAAATGTTTCATATAAGATATCCAAGTGTTTCAAAATTTTGGAGTCCTATAGTTGAGGTTATTCAACATAGTCAAACCTACCTGAACAAGCAAAAGATTTGGCCAGTAGTAGAGAAGTTGAATGTGAAATGTCAAAGTTGAAGAGGGTTATGGTCTGATGGATGGAAAGGAAGCATAAATAATTAGTAACATTTAAGTATAATTTAAACAACACTACTGAAATTACAAGAATTTCACTTCTGAAAAACAAGAAAATCCGCCCTAGAACTCATATCCCAAGTCCATAATAATAGGACCTATGTTGAGACCACCTAAACTGGAGAGAATCCTGAAAACCCCAAATATCCATACACAGATACATAGTTGTACAGTTTTTTCACAAGATTATTATGGTCGCCAAATAACTGAGGCGATAAACAATGAGAAGTAAAAGACACATAACAGAGCAAACATATATATTGTGGCTCATCAACATTATTAATAGAATTTGTTTCTTCTGTTGTTGTAGTAGAATTAGTACACATTCGCATTCCATTTGATGAGCAACCACTGAACGGTCGCACAATACAATCGTGTTAAACTGTTAATGTTTCATTTCTATAGTTGCGGAGAAAGTGAGCTACGCCTCACCCGTAACAAATCAACGCAGCAGCTACGAGCAAATAACACCAAATTATCTAATTCACCTATGGCTATAACAGCCCTACAAAATCAACAGCTATGGCACTAACTTCACACAATCAGTTAAAGGAAAAGGCTTTTAGCTACATATTAGATGAAGATGTAGATGAAGATGCACAAACAAAGATACATGCACATTCCAACATCATCATTATGAAAATTGCAGATGTAGATGTAGATGTAGATGAAGATGACCCAGGAGCTATATAACAAGTGCGGCATCATTGTGACAAAGAACTCGTACAAAAACAAAAAAGCATCATTGTGAGACAAAGAAGCAGAAGTGCTGCATCAAGGAATACAGAAATGTGCTTTATAAATCATAGCAAATAAGGAAATGTTTTTTTATTTAAATGATGCCGTGTGTACATTATTGGAGAATCAAACATTGGTACAAACATTTTTATTGACAGAGCAGACGAAACTGCTCATTCTATCTCACAACATAAATTAGAAACATTTACAATTGACCCATGAAAGAGTAATGGGATATGTACCTGTATTGATTGAATTGCAATTATAAATACAACAAATGGTTGCTTCTCTGTTCTCCCACTTCCAAATCATCAATCAAACAACAACCTCAATGAACTTATTTGAAGCCCATGACCTGGCAGCATCCGAAAGCTTGCTTTCCTCGACCTGGACCTGCCTCAATTGTCGACAATTCAGAAGAAATAACTCAACAGCCTCAGGCTCAATCCCACAGCAATGCATTATATCGACAATCTCCAAATGCTTACAGCTTTTGAACATCGAAACTATGGCTGCATTAGTCAATCCTTTACAACCCCTCAACCTCAATTCACTCAAAGAAATACACGATGCAAGCATCGATGTGAGCTCCTTATCGACTAACATTTCATTATAAGACAAGTCCAACTTCCTCAAATGTCTCAAATTCTGTCCTAAAGTGGTCAGCAACCCAGGTTCTCTTTCAACCACATCACAATTTATCAAACCCAATTCTTCAAGTCCATCACTCATAGCTATCCCAATAGTCTTAAGCCCTTCACCAGTAACAAGACAACAACTTTGCAGCCGAAGACTCGATAAACCCCTGAAATTCTCTGCCATGGCCAATAAATGATTGTTTTCGAGGTCAAGGGGTATGCGAAAATCAAGTTTTTGCAAACTACACCGGGTTTGATTGATGAATTTAAGTAAACCCTCTCTACTGCCACCATCATATACCAATAGAGACTTGAGAGATGTACAATTCTCTGCTAATTTCAACAAAACCTCATCAATTATAGTCCTACAAGTCCTCAATTCCACTTCTTGGAGGCCCTGCAAGCACTTGACGAAATCCGAATCATCGCCGATGACTTCGCAGCTTCGTAGCTGCAATTTCTTGAGCTTTTTACAATTTCTCCATAGCCAATCGAGTCCGTAATCGCCGTACCGAGTTCCGGACAAAGCTAGACTCTCTAATTGGAGTTCACAATCGCTGTGTTGAAACCTCGAATTGAATCGATCGGAATCGAAATCGAAATCTTCGGTGACGGAGCTGAAAACGATGGAGAGGTCTTTGAGGGAGCTGAGGAGGAGGAGCCAGTGGAAAGAGAGGGGTCTGGAGAGGGAAATAGAGAGAGAAGAGAGGTGAGGGCATGAGGTGGAGAGAGAGAGGAGAGAGAAGGGGGAGACTGGGCCGGTTAAGAGGCGGAGGTGGCGGAGATTGGGGCAGGATGAGACGGCGGAGAGAAGGAAGTGATCGGATAAAGTGGAGGTGTCGCCGCCGGAGGTGAGGGAGAGGAAGGAGAGGAAAGGGAAGTGGGAGAGGAAGGAGGAGAGAGGGGGAGGAGGGGAGGAGAGGCGGAGAGAGAGGTCGGTTTTCGAAGAGCGGTAGAGGCGGAGCCACCGCTTGGAGACTAGGGAGACGGCGGCGGACGGAGGAGGAGGAGGGAGGCGCTGGAAGATGTATTGGAGGAGCTCGTCGCAGAGGATTGTGTCCATGTTTGCTTTGTGATTTTTCCAACTACATGGTTCATACAATTACAGATGCATATGATGAGGAGAGTTTTTGATGAGATGATTTTATTTATTTGTTTATATATGGTTGTGATGAGAGCTAGAGAAAGAGAGAATTAAAGTAAGTTTAAAAAATTAAAAATTGAATGATAATTTTGTAGAATAAGGGGGTGGGTGGGTGTGATACAGTTGACTACCTCTATTGTTTGGGTTACGGAGACAAAGGGTAATGTTAGGGACACCAAATTTTCTACCAAATAAATGACTAAATATCTCACATGGGTGTGGGATCCGCAATTTTGTGGGCCCCACCTGTGAGACATTTGGTCATTTATTTGGTAGAAAATTTGGGACCTCTAGCATTTTTCCGGAGACAAATATACCACACCATTTTTTAAGATTTTAAATGCATAAAAAAAGTCTATTCAAAAAAAAAAAAAAAATATGCATAAGAAAGTGAACTAGGTTAGTCTAGTGGTTAGAGTCTGGGACTTGCATATAATGGTAAAATTTCAATTTAGATTTAATAATTATTTTATATATGTGAAATGAAAGGATGACATATATTTGGAGGTTAGTTAAGGTAAAATTTAAAATAGCTAATAGACAAAAAAATAAATAAATAAATAAATAAGTACATAACAAATGCACTATTAATGATCAATTTTTCATAAAATATGGTCTTCAGAAGAAAAAGGGGATCTCATGTAGTCACAATTAATTATTAATTTTAGAATATGTGATCATGGATTTTTTGTTTTTTTTTGGTGTTGTTAAAAATGTGTGGTTTTACATCATTTAAAAGTCAGTGTAGTAGCAATTTTAAGTTAGTAGTGAGAGAGCATCTCTCTCTAAATCTTCTACTCTAAATCTTTCCCTCTAAGCCTTCTACTAAGTGTGTCATTGAGGGTGGGAAAGGGTTCCAGACGCCAGCCTCCTCTTTCTCCTTCCATCCATTCTTCTCATTTTCTTAGTTTTTTTGCTTAATAATATTAGAAGCTTGTCCTTTCAACCATTTTCAGCGCTATCACTATTACATCGCTACCAAATTTGTCACTTTCCCATCTCCATGGATCAGCCTCATCTCCTTCAAATCATATATGATGTTTGGCTTGCACCCAAAACTGTAAGATCTGATTTCAAATCTTCTCAAAATTCGAAGACCAACTATGTTTAACGCGTTTGTTTAACAGTAGGCAATTACGTCAACCTCAATGTTCCATCTTAACTAGCTGAAGTGAGGTCTTCAGAGTTCAAGTTAAAAGTTGTGATGTAATAGAGTTTTAGATACCTTTGGTGACTTGGATCTGGTTATTTTCGATTTTTTTATTTTTTTATTTTAGTGTTTGTTGTAATGATTCTCTTTATGCGGAGGTTGTGTCCCTCCTTTGTGAGGGTTTTTTTCTCCTCCTTTCCTCTTATGAAAGTTTATTATTTTTTTATGAGATCTTTTGCTATCACTGTACAAAATCAATTCGTTTTTTTATTAATTTCTCAATAAATATTTCCTTCCCGATCTAAAACAACAACAACAACAAAAAAAAAAAAAAGGAAAAAAAAAACCAACATCTATGAAGCACGAGTACGGGTACGAATATGAGTACGGGTACGAGTACGAGTATTGGTATTGGTACTGGTACGATACGGGTATGTCGATACGGTAAAATTCAAAAAAAGTAAGATACTAGTATGTCTTGGTACGTTTGTAAAAAAGTATTTATTTTTAATTTAGACTAATACAAAAAATAATTAAATAGTTTAATTTGTTAAGATCCAACCTATAACTAATATTTAATGCCAAAAGTAAAGGTATAAATCAAAATTAAATGTCAATATATTAAATAACTTACAAACCATAATTTAATTTTAAAATTATGCTAAGTATAAAATTAAAAATGAAAAAGAAGTCTAGTGAAAGGAGTTTTATTTCTGTAGTAAAAATTAAGAAGGCTTGAGTATATACTAAGTATATACTAAGTACTAAGTACATCTGGGTACACCAAAAATTAAGAAGAAAAAATTTGGATATGTATTTTGTGTTCCCGGTATGTATGCAGAAGTATCATACGAGATACCATACGCCGGTAAATACCCAGTACAGGTAAAACATATTTTTTAAAGTACCCGTGTTCCATAGGCCAACATAAAATTCTTTTTGTTTTTTTTTTCTCTCATCATAAAATTGACTTAAAGTTATGTTTATTGAAGTACTTTTTGACAAATAAAAAAGTAATATACATTTTAGATATGAAATCCACAAATTTAAACTAATCAAATATTTCGTTTTATTCCATCAAAATAAATATAGATATGTGATGTTTTATTCACATATTTTTAAGTTGTATGAATATATTCATTTTTCAAACAAAAAGTGGTAATTTTGACAATGGTAAAGTTGATGCCAAACACAAAGATGATTATAAAATAAAATAAAAAAAGCCAATTGGTTCGAATTCATATAAACCACTAGCCTATTGAACAAAAATCTTACACCACATTAAAGAGATTAGGAATTCTAGTCTTATCACAATCGAGATTTCTCCCAAATAATTAAAATAAGTAAAAATAAAATAAATACTTGACAACATAATAAGAAGGGAGGGCTTCAAAATACCACCAAATGTATTTACTTTATAATAATATAAATAAAAGGATGGAGAAATATGGAACAAAAGCTTTGAAGGCCTCTAGTTTTACATAGGATTGGGGGGTGTTGTTGGGCCATAGGGGCTCACCACGAGTCCCGTTTCGATAATTTGAACCGTTTAATGTGTAGAACTCGTCGAGTATTATATTTTTGTAAAAAATCACATTGATCAGATATCGATAGTTATATGATCAAATTAATTTTGTATAAAAAAAATGGACAGTAAACAAATTAACAGTTGATAGAAAACTTATCGATGAAATAGTTATCGATATCCAATCAACATAATTTTTTACAGACATATAATACTCGATGAGTCCTACACATTCCACTGTTCGGATTATCAAAACGGAACCCATGGTGAACCCCCGCGGACCCAACAGCACCCTCCAGTTTGATCTAAGACCGTAGGGAAGCTGCTTCCCTATTTTTTTTAAAAATGCTTAGTAGCCCGAATTTGTGTGGCTCCAATAGCTCGAATGTGTCAAAACCGACGTCATTTTACACCTAAAACGATGTTGTTTTAAAACATTCGAGTCAATCAAGTCAAAAAAATTTAAACCACCTAACATTATTTTACACCTAAAATAATATCGTTTTAATTTTGCCGTTTCAACCTCCTTTCTCAGGCCAAAGTAAACCAAATTTGAAAAAGATCAAATTTGTATTTATGGCCTCCCATTACCTCTTTATTATTTCTCCTTTTTAGGGGAGTCCATTGTACTCTCTCCTATTTCTTTCTTTGTGATTTATACAGCTTTAAAAGCATCTTCAATGATAAACTAAATCGTCTATCAGAATAAACTTTTGTAGTCTTTTTCCAAAAATCCTTCAATCTAAGCTTCATATAAAATTGACAATTATCAAAATTTAAAAAAATCTCTCTACTCTCTTATGATGGGACTGAACTCACATAACAATTTCTTTGATATTTTTGTAAGAAATAACATTTGCACCATTAGAATAAAACTGTAAAATTATAGAAATATTTTGGCACCATGGCATTGAGCTTATTTAGTGAAATTTATTAGAGCATCTCCGACGGTTCATCAAACTTTTCATCAAATTTGAGTAAAAAAATCACTATTTTCCCAATTTGATATGGCTTGCTCCAACGGTGAGTATCAAAAGGGGAGGGTCGACTGGTTGGTCAACCGATAAGGCCATTATTTTATTTTTTTTTGAATCACCATTTCTTCTCCTCTTCAAAAAGATACCAGAAGTAAATGTGATAAGATTTCATGAAAACCCCAATTGAAATCAATGAATCATATTCCAAAAATCAAACTTCCGTTTGGCTTCCGAGAAAGTTAAAACACTATGAAATCAAACTTGCTTGTTTCGTCTGCGTAATTGTTCAATTTTCATTTTTGCAGATGTTCTCTGTGGGCCCTGCTTTCAAGGGTATCAAGATGATTCCTCCTGGTCCTCATTTTTGGCAGACGTTCTCTGTGAGCCCTGCTTTCAAGGAAATTGAATGAATATAGTGCAACACTAGTATTAGCTCAAGCTATTTCTTTGATTCAACCTCAATTTGAAGGGTCGACAGGTTGGTCAACCGGCCGGTCGATCGGTAAGATTTAATTTTTTTTTTTTTAAAATTTGTTTGAACCTTTTGACTTGTTTGAACCTAGTTATCTAAAAGGGAACCGGTTGACCGGTTGGTCAACCGGCCGGTTGACCGGTGCAGCTTTTCCAACGGTCAGGAACAGTGATTTGGTAAAATCTCTACCTTGTTCTCAGTTTGATGCTTTTTTTGCTAAATTCTCATTTTGATATCAATTTGGTGCAACGGTTGAAGCACCAAAAAGTGCTTTTTTCACCAAATTTTGAATCTGATGCCAACTTTGGTTCACCGTTGGAGATGGTCTTATAAACTAAAAATTGATAATCAAGGAGCAAAAATTAAAAATATTTCTCTCCCAACTTCTAGATTTATTTAAATTATTTTAAAAGTTGCACTAAATAATCTAACACAAACTCTTAAATTAAAATAAATTACAAACAACTCATTTAAATTACACTAAATAACTCATTTAAATTACACTAAGTGGGTGTTTGGGAAGTTATTATTTTAATAGGTTTTTTTAGTTTTTGATTATTTTAGGAGGTTAAAATTTTTGTGTTTGAAAAGATAATTGATTTTTTTGTAATTAAATGTGATATTTGTGAGAGAAAAAGTAAAATAATTATGAATTTGATGTGACATTTTTGTCTGAATTTGTTTTTTTTTTTAATTTTTTAACTAATTTTGTCTTTTAATACTTTTTTAGCAAAAAAAAACACTTCTCAAACAGCACCTAAATATCTCCATTGTATCAACCACTAGAGATGCTCTAAGGCCTTGTTTGATTGGGGGGACTATGGGGGGGGACTATCCACTATTTGGATTGTAATCCAAATAGTGCTCCTTATCCGCCGTTTGATTTTTTTTTAGTCCGCCGGACTCCATGTCCGGCCGGACTCCATGTCCCCCATATGGGGGACTATTGTGTCCTGGGGGGGGTGGGACAGAAAGTGGGGGACTATCCGCTGTTGGGATTAGATGCAAAAATGACCATTTTGACCCTCTACTATTTAATTATGTATTATATTTAATAAAATTCAATAAAATTTAAATGTCTCAATTTAAAAATAAAATAATTTTATTTAACTTTTTATTGATGTTTTATTTATTTAATTTTTTAAAATAATTTTTTATAGATATTTTATTGATGTTTTATTTTAAAATTTTGTTTATAATTTATTTAATTTCATTATTTAAATTGTAATAGGTGTTTTATTTAAAATTTTAATTAAAAAATAATATAAACAAATTTAGTGGTTATTTATTTATTTAATTGTGTAAAAAAATAAATTTATTTAATTGTGTAAATAAACAAACACAGTAAATTATTTAATTGTGTAAATAAACAAACACAGTAAAGTTTTGTATGTAAAAAAAAATAATGATTTGTTATACAGTAATGATTTAAAACAAATTTTATTGATATTTTATTTATTTATTTATTTAATTTAAAAAAACAAATTTATTTAATTAAAAATAATTAAAATATTAAAGATATGTTTAATATTACTATTACTTAGTAAACAATTAAAAAAGGGCAAAATAGTTTTTTGTTCATTTATCCTATCCAGTCCGTCCAACCAAACATTGGATTCACTGAAAATAGTCCTATCCAGACATCTAATCCCATGAAAAAACAAACACAGGATACATATCCAATCCGACCAAATAGTCCGGGGAATTCACAGTCCTAAAATTCAAGTCCGATGGATTCTAACCCCCTATTTTCTAGTCCGTCCAATCAAACACACCCTAACAGTAGTAGCTCAATGGTCACTATAGCTAAACGTTCCTTCCTCTTTCAGTGGGGCTAGAATATGGGAACAGTGAATTTCGGCATCTTCTTGATCATCCATGACAAAAAGGTTAAAAACAAATTAATTAATATTCTATTGGTAGCATAGCTTAGGTCAGCAAGGCACCTGGTCCATATCAACCAACCTCTTTTTGTCACAATCTACTTTTTCAATACTGATAGGGAAAAGAGAAATGAAAATGACTCGTATCTCAAATTTTGTGATTTAAAATTATTTTTATGTTGTTCTGTACTCAAAACCATGTCGTTTTGGCCATTTAAACCACTTTTAAGCTACAAAATTTAAACTACGTAGCATTGTCGAAAGAGAGAATTCTCAATACAACCCTCTTTTTTAAAGGTACATCATGTATTATCACAATGATTATAAAATTATTTTGAAGTTCATAAATTTTCTAACTAAAAAAATTTGTAATCTTTTAATGTTCATAACATAAACACTAGATAAAACTCAAGCATAACTCATTCTAGAGAAAAGTTTGACATTTGAACTTATAGAAAAGTATCGCACATCCAATTGTATTAATTTAACTTCCTCTTTATCTAGTGTTAAACAAAAAACAAAATTATAAAATTTATAACATAATTACAATGATTCATAACTAAGACTTTTGTTATATGACATCCCTTTATAAACGTATTATAATGGTTAGTAACTAATACTACGAAAATTCATAACTTTTCTTAAAATAGGGAACCAGATACTAAGAAAAGACATTTCACACACACATTACGCATATTATATAGGGAATGATAACATTTCAGTATAAAAGATTAAAAATATTTACAAATAGGTGGGGGGTGCAAGTTCTCGTGTTCACTCATTTGTAAATCTCTGCTTCATTTCCCACTGACACGAGATTTCCCCGATTATGTAAGAGGGGGTTTACCTTACTGATAGAGACAAGAAGATGGGGAATTCAAACCATGCTCCGTACTTTCATCATCATCAATAAATATTCCATTATAGGTAAAAAAAAAAAAAAACCCTCATCCATGCTCAGCTAACAAGTCTAGTAATTGAACCAGGAAAGATAAGTGTGATTAGTTTGAATTTTCTGAATTAAGTTTTTTAAAAATTAAATTTTTTTATTTTCGTATTTTTTTATTTTTAGTGAATATTTTAAAATTTTTAAACATTTTTTTTTTATTTTTTTAGATACACCTTACTTAGATGTATCTAAAAAGTAAAAAAATTATGAAAAAATGTTTTAAAAAATTAATAAATACATAAAAATACAAAAAATGTACTAAATTCTTGTATTTTTTGTATTTTTGATATTTAGTGAATTTTTAAAAGATTTTTTTATAATTTTTTTACTTTTTAAGTGTATTTATGTTAGGTGCGTCTAAAAAGTAAAAAAATTGCCTAAAATATTAAAAAAATTCAGTAAAAACAAAAAAATACGAAAAATAAGAAAGTAGAATTTTCTGAAAAATGTTTTTTGAAATATGGAAACAAGCAAAGCTAATACTCTTGAAATATGCCAATCCAGCTCACTGATTGACATGCCTCCTACAATTCTCATAATATACATATCAATCATTGCTCGCTCTCTACAACCATTACTAATGATGGAAAATCAATTCAGATTGATGTGCCTCTATGACCTAACTTGCAATCTCATATCACTATAACCTCAATCTATGTTTTTTGACAAATTTCTGAGGTGAAACGTTACATAACTGAAAGGACCACTCGAATTGAGATGAAATAAAGAGAAAGACGAATACCGCTAACGTTCAGTTTCACCCATGCAGCAATGCATACGTGGGATGAGAGTCAGCAATGATGTAGTTAAGATGTAAACACACAATACCCAGCAAGGAATGTGAACCATGCATACATAAAGGTATGTGGCACTGTTCCATGCCCAAAGGGACTCCAACCAGTTCCAGAAGTCACCAACATTCACGCTGCCAAAACCCTCGAACAGTCCCTTTGATATGGCATATGCAATGGGAGGAAACCCAATGAATGCCAACACCAGATTACAAGCTGCCCTGGTGATAGACCTCAGAGACCGAGCTTTGAGTTCAAACCTCAGTGGTGTGGCCATCAAACACATTGGCACAATCAACAGAGCTCCAATTTCTGCTGTGGCAAAATTAATGACTGACATTAGACAGAGACACACAAAGGCAGCTGAAATTGTCACCGATTTCAATAGAGCCCATTCCTTTTTTTGAAGTTGAGAGACACTGGTAAGTGAAAAGGAAGAGCCCAAGATCATGCGCAAGGCGAGCAAGCAGAACACTGAAAGCAGAACCCAGATTAAAAGACTGTTTGTTGGTGTGCAACTGAGTATTTGACTGATGAAATAAGGAAGCAATGTAATGATGAACAACACTCCATATGTGAACAACAAACACTGTTTTTGCATTGTGAAGGCAATTCCATGATTTAAAAGTGATGGCAGGGACGTCAACAGAGGCTGAAGAAGAAGTGAGTGTGTCTTTTTCTGAACTAGAATCAAGCTTATTGGCATCAGAATAAAGAGAAGCCGCAGCCAATGGAAGGGGGTAACAAGCAGTGCAAAAGCAATCATGTACACTCCAACTGACACAAACTTACTCGGAGACGTTAAAAGTGAAGCTTTGAATAATCAGCTTAGGGTATGATGAGATATCACCCCTTATTTATACATGAAGATTAGGGTTTACAAACAAGACAATTACAAGATGATCCCTGAGGGCATCACAATGATTACAGACCCAAGTGCCTTTCGGCTAATAAAATACTAAGACTTTCGGTGATTATAATATGCCAACTAAGACTTTCGGTGATTATAATATGCCAACACTCCCCCTCAAGCTGGTGCGAAGATATCTCTCATGCCCAGCTTGCCTAATATGTCATGAAACGGTTTATTCCCAATTCCCTTGGTGAGAATGTCAGCAAGTTGTTCACCAGACTGAACAAAAGGAGTACAAATGGTACCACTAGTGAGTTTTTCCTTAATGAAGTGGCGATCAATCTCAACATGTTTTGTCCTGTCATGTTGAACTGGATTGTGAGCAATGTTGATGGCGGCCTTATTATCACAATATAACCGCATGGAGTCCGTCTGAGCAATACCTAGATCACTCAACAATAATTTGATCCATAAAAGTTCACACACACCTTGTGCCATAGCTCTAAACTCAGCTTCTGCACTTGACCTGGCAACCACATTTTGTTTCTTGCTCCTCCAAGTAACTAGGTTGCCGCCGACAAATGTGCAATACCCTGACGTTGATCTCCTATCAGTTACTGACCCGGCCCAGTCAGCATCTGTATAGGCTTCTACACGAAGATGGTCAAACTTTGAAAAATACAGACCCTTACCAGGAGCAGACTTCAGATACCTCAAGATTCTCATGACAGCCTCAAAGTGAATCTGATGAGGAGCATGCATAAACTGACTAACTACACTGACAGCAACAGCAATATCAGGACGGGAGTGAGATAGGTAAATGAGCTTACCCACTAATCGTTGATAGCTCCCCCTATCCACAACTTCTCCTCCTTCATCATCTCCCAATTTTTGATTGGGTTCCAGTGGGGTGGCACATGCCTTGCAGCCAAGCATCCCAGTTTCCTTCAACAGGTCAAGCACATATTTTCTCTGTGAGACAAATATCCCATCCTTAGAGCGAGCAACTTCAATTCCCAGAAAATACTTCAAGCTTCCCAAGTCTTTGATTTCAAATTCTTTGGCTAAGTATTTCTTCAACAGAGGTATTTCCTCACTATCATTGCCTGTAAGAACTATGTCATCTACATAAACAATAAGCGCTGTAGTCTTACCGCATGAGGAATGTTTCACAAACAATGTGTGATCTGCCTGACTTTGTTTGAAACCATATTTAAACATAGCCTGAGTGAATCTTTCAAACCAAGCCCTTGGAGATTGTTTGAGACCATATAATGACTTCCGAAGTTTGCATACTTTCCCTTCTGTTTGATGATCCTCAAAACCCGGAGGAATGTCCATATATACTTCTTCTTCGAGGTCACCATGGAGAAAAGCATTCTTGACATCAAACTGATAAAGCGGCCAATCTAGATTAGCTGCGAGAGAGAGAAGTACTCTGACTGAATTCATTTTAGCCACGGGTGCGAAGGTCTCCTGATAATCAATGCCATATGTCTGAGTAAACCCTTTTGCCACAAGTCTTGCCTTGTAACGCTCAATAGACCCATCTGCTTTGTGTTTCACAGTATATACCCATTTACAGCCCACAGGTCGTTTGCCCGTAGGTAACTCAGTCAATTCCCAAGTGCCATTCTTTCTAAGTGCTTTCATTTCCTCAATCATGGCGAGTTTCCACTCAAAGATAGCAAGAGCATCCTGAAAATGGTTAGGAATGCTAACAGAGGAAATATTGGACACAAACGCTCTATATGAGGATGACAAATGAGAGTATGATACAAACTGTGAGATAGGATGTTGAGTACAAGATCTCACACCCTTCCTTTTGGCAATAGGAACATCAAGATCAATGGACTCACGAGATTCAAAGTTACCTAGACTCTCATCAGAAGCAGGAGATGGCAGTGGAGTAGCAGAAACAGTCCCTTGTATCCAGTTAACTTGTTTTCTGTCGATGTCCCGGACATAAACATGCCCATCCTTATTCTTGGTGACAGTGGGTTCTATAGTTCCAGTAGAAGAGGGGGGTGCAAGAATAACTGGTTCTACCATAGGAGGCACAGGACTCACTTCTACCATAGGAGACACAGGACTCACTTCACACCAAGGCTCCCCCGGAAATGAGGACGGTGACACCGGAGAGGACAAGAAATAGGACTGGGATTCAAAGAAAGTGACATCCATGGACACAAACCACCTACGGAAGGAAGGGTGGTAACATTTATACCCCTTTTGAGTAGGAGAATAACCAAGGAAAACACACTTGAGGGAGCGAGGGTCCAACTTACCACGAGAGGGAGAGTGATTATGGACAAAACAGACACAACCAAATATTTTGGGAGGAATAGAAAACAAGGACTGAGAACCGAGGAGGACGTGAAGCGGAGCCTGTTTGTCCAAGACCTGGGTAGGGAGACGATTAATAAGATGGGCAGCGGTGAGAACAGCGTCGCCCCAATAGGGTTGAGGCACGTTCATAAAAAAACACATGCACCGAGCCATGTCAAGAAGATGCCGATTCTTGCGTTCGGCCACCCCATTTTGTTGAGGGGTATTGGTGCAAGAGGTCTGATGGATAATGCCATGAGTAGAGAAATAGTTTCCTAACCCAGAATCTATGTATTCCCCGCCATTATCAGAACGGAATATTTTGATAGTGGCCCCAAACTGAGTACAAATCATCTTATGAAAAGTGCGAAACACAGAGAAAACTTCACTCTTATCTTTCATGAGATACACCCAAGTAGCACGAGAAAAATCATCAATAAATGTAACAAACCAGCGATGACCTTTCACAGACAGAACACGAGAGGGACCCCAAACATCAGAATGTATTAATGAAAAAGGAACTAAGCTTTTATTCAAACTGGGAGCAAAAGAAGCTCTATGTTGTTTTCCAAGTTGACAAGACTCACAAAGAAAGTCAGACACATGATGATTTGCGAAACTAGAAGGAAATAAATGCTTAAGTAAATGAAATGAGGGATGCCCAAGACGCCGATGCCACAACCATACATCAGCGGGGGTAGTAGAAGACGCGGTGGAAGAATAAGCAAGTTTGTCCGGTTGATCTAGGAAGTAGAGACCATTTTCTGCACTACCACTGCCAATCGTCCTCCCCGTGACAAGGTCCTGAAAAAGACAATGATCAGGAAAAAACGTCACACAACAATTCAAATCCTGGGTAAGACGACTTAAGGATAACAGATTAACAGAAAACTTGGGAACATGGAGAACAGAAGATAGATGCATGGTGGGAGTGACTTGGACTAAACCTTTTCCAGAAATGGAAGAAACAGTTCCATCGGCAATCCTAACTTTGTCCTGACCTGAAGAGGGCTTATAGGCAGAAAAAAGATCAGGGGAGCCAGACATATGATCTGAGGCACCAGAATCAATAATCCAAGGCAAAGATGTATGACACAGGAAAGCACAAGGAACAGATGCTAAGTTACCTGAGCGGGCAAAGGACGAGGAAGCGGTACTGAGAGCAGTAGAAGATCGGCGGTCCAACAATTGGCGCAAAGCATCCTCCAACTCAGTATCAGAAGCTTGGGTAACAGAAGTGGAATTAGAGTCAAGGGTATCCACGGCACTAGACTGATGAGCCCGGGAATAGGAACCACGTCCTCGAGAGTGGCCTGACCGACCTCCTCGAGAACCTGACCGATCACCTCGACCCCCAGATGGAGTCCCATGAAGCTTCCAACATGTCTCACGAGTATGCCGCGGCTTCTTGCAATAATCACAGAATACAGACTCCTTAGCAGCAGACGGAGGAGGCAGGCTGAGGCCATCTCGAGGAGTAGACAGTAATGCGGAACGGTCAGTAGAGACAGGGGACATCATAGCTGACCGACGACTTTCCTCATTTTGTACATAGGCAAATGCCTCCTGTAATGAAGGAAGGGTGTCCATACTCAGAACTCGACCCCTAACTGGATCATACTCCATATTTAGGCCGGCCAAAAATTTAAAGACCCGTTCCCGAGCAATGAACTTCTTGTACCCGACAGAATCAGTAGGGCAAACGGGCTTATAGTCTTCCAGGTGGTCAAGGCGTTTCCAGCCGTTGGTGAGGAAAGTGAAGTACTGAAGAACAGTCTGCTCCCCCTGAAGTGTGCTTTCAATAGAGCGACGCAACTCAAAGGCCTGTGAAAAATTTCCTTTGCGGGAATAGGTAACAGCCACAGCCTCCCAAATGTCCTGGGCAGTCTCCATAGATAAGTAGCCCTCACCAAGTTCTGGAACCATCGAATGGATAAGCCAACTCATAATCAAAGAGTTAGTAATCTCTCATTGGTCATAACCTGAGTCAGTGATACTAGGTGCCTGTATCCTGCCATCAACATACCCCATCTTTCCTCTGCTTTTCAAAAACAAAGTCAAACTTTGAGACCATGCTAGGTAGTTCTGACCATTAAATAGAGAGGTGGTGATTTTCAGACTAGGGTTGGGATTCTCAGTCATGGTAGTAGGTAGAATGAGACTCTCACTCTTTGGTGTTTGAGACGAAGAGGACACACTAGTGGAATCTGTCATGGATACAATACTACCAAACCCACAACAAACTAGTAGAAATCACAAACCCGGAAGGTGGTAGTGAGATAACAGGCACAATGACCACTATAAAGACATAACAAAAAATTAAGAAATGATGATTTTTTTTTTTTTTTTTTTTTAAATATATATATCTATATATATTTTTTATTTCATTTTATTTTATTTTATTTATTTATTTATTTATTTATTTATTTATTTATTTATTTTTTTTATTTTTTTTTATTTTTTGAATTGATTTATTTATACATGCCTTTATATATATATATAACTATATATATATATCCGGCTCTATTTATATATATATATATCAGGATATATAGTTATATATATATATATATATATATTTATAGACCACAGTGATCAGAGGCTGAGGACGAACAGAGAAGACGAGCGACGAAATGGCTGGAGGAGGTCGCCGAGCTGCGGTGCTGTCGGTCGAGTGACGATCGACAGAGGAGGTCGACGAGGAAGACGGCTGAGGAAGACGAGCTGAGGACGAACAGAGAGAGAGAGTTGACGGCCGACGATGGTGACGATGAGCTGGCGATGGTCGATGATGGGCGACGATGGCGACAGAGAGAGAGAGCTGAGGAGATGAGGAGATTGACTGAGGAAGATCGACTGAGGAAGACGGCTAAGGCAGATCCACCCAGGTAAGCTTCGAACCCTAGAGTGTTGTTGGTGAATAGGTCTGCCAACGAGGGTGAGCCGAAACCCTATAGGTTCAGCTCTGATACCATGAAGCTTTGAATAATCAGCTTAGGGTATGATGAGATATCACCCCTTATTTATACATGAAGATTAGGGTTTACAAACAAGACAATTACAAGATGATCCCTGAGGGCATCACAATGATTACAGACCCAAGTGCCTTTCGGCTAATAAAATACTAAGACTTTCGGTGATTATAATATGCCAACTAAGACTTTCGGTGATTATAATATGCCAACAAAAAGGTATAAGAAAAATGACTGGTGAAACTTCTCAAGGAGGTTATTTACAGACCGTAACACTCCTTCAACTAATCTGCAATGAGAAACCAAAAACTATAATCCACAAAGAAAGAGATTACACATCAAATTGTATTAGTTGACTATTTAGAAGAAATGGAGACATTTTCCCCATAGTTGCCCATACAGACTAGTACCATTTTAGTGTTTATGAAATAAAATAATCCAAGCTCTAATAATAAGGCAACAAGAAACAAAAAAAGCAAGACTGTACAAGAAAGACCCTACCACAGCCTAAAGACGGTTTTTAAAAAAAAAAAAAAAAAAATTAAAAAGAAGCAGCTAAACAACTTGAAGATTGATGAGCAAAATAATAGAAAGATGGCAAGCTCAATATATAATTATTGAACCAATTACAGGCATCTATGCATCATACACCCTCTGGACCCCTTTCATAACTATCCTACAAAAAATAGTACTCCTTTTTACAAAACCCATTCAATTTTTTTTTTGAATAGCATAAGGGAGGGCCCAGTCATTGTCGTCCTCTTTCCCACACAAGGAGGGTTGATCTTCCTGATAGTAGGGTGTCAAGGTAGTCGATCCAAACCTAACTAATATATATATATATATATATATCCCAAAATAACCCAAGCCCATATTGTTAAAACTAAATAGTGTTAAATGCTTAATCAAGTCGCACAACTTGCAAGATATTCATGCTAAAATTTTTCCATGGATATTCGGCTTAAGTTCATGACGAAAAGTTCATAAACACATAAGATGTAACTTAGTACTGACCTGCCACCCTGCAGAAGAAACTCATTTTGCCTGCCCTTGTTTGAAGAAACTATGGGTGAAATCTCCAAAGTAATTGCATCAACTTGATAATCACGGAAAGCACCATGTGGATCAGTGGGAACACCTAATGCCTAACAGCAGAATAGATGAATTAATCGATTAACATAATCCTCAATAGGCAGTGAAAATATAGACCACCCATTAGTTCCCCTGTTTAAGCACTTGGGAACCTTAAAGGTACAAAAGCTTCCTATCTCAATCACTATAAATACCATGAGAGGAAACATAGAGAGACTGATTACCTGGTGATATAATGAACTGGCGAGTGTAGCAGTGCCTTCAATATAATCTGCAACAGGCATACCAAATTTCCATTGAGGATTTAAGCTTCTAGCAACTTTTCCTAGAGACTCAAATCTTTCACCCAGAACACTGAGCCACTTAGAATCAAGCAAAGACGAGAATTTCTCCACCTTTACACGCAATCCCTGCCCATGTACTGCCAAATAGCTCACAACATTGATGAGGTCAAGGTTTGGCATCTGCCCATTGGACGCCTCAGCATAAATGCCGAGGGTTTCCTTCTCAACTTCATCGTTTCCATCAGCAACCTTAATGACAAGGGCAGCAGCCATGGTTCCAGCACGTCTAAACACATCAGATACTTCTGCTCCTGTAACCGGACTCTTTTTCAACTCATATAACACACTGCTTTCATGACACATTTCAGAATTTAGTTTTGCCAAACCACCAAATAAAGGTGTGTGATAATCTCTTAGCCAAGCAGCAACTGAAGCATATTCTCCGTGCTGTGAATCCGCAGCAAGCCATATAATATCCTTGGCTAGCCAAGTAACTCGGGTAAGCAAAGAAAATACCAAGGATGCAATGCCTAATGATAAGGCCTCACCCAGTGAGACATTCACTGAATTGTAAGGTGTCACCAAGACAATAGCTTCCTTCCCGTCACCACGTGGAGCTCTTATAATTCCAACGGTGTTGATGCTATATGACGAACAACTGCAGTTCTCTTGGATTATTCCAGAGTCAGGGCCAGAAAAGAAGTGCAGAGGATAAAACTTATTTAATTGAGGGTGGAACTTGTGATAACAAACTTCAGCACTAAGTCCACCATATGCTGTGCTATCAGGCCTGGGATTCCTCTGCATTTTCAATATGGATAAGAAGAAACATTTAACTAAACTGAGCATAAATGAAAAAATAACAAATATTAAAATAAAATAAAAAAAAACACACACACACACAAATCAGAAAATTTCCCAGATGCCCAGTTCGCTCTAGAATTATGAGCTTGAACTATAAACAAAGCAAGGAAAAAGGAGGAAAGATAACAATAACGGAACCAGAGGAATTGCAAATTATTCAATTGGTGGTATCTTGATGATGTTTCAAGATACAAGTATGACTATTTAGTGAAGGCAAACATTTGTAAGGACATTGGTGATTAAAGATTTGAAGTTCTCAAGATACCAAAATGGATAGATGCCAAACACTTTAATCTAGTTTCAAATGGCAAGAGCAATCCAACGCCTTCAGATGGAGTATTAAAGATGGGTGTTGTGTGCTGCCTTGCTGGTCATAAGGACATGATTGAAGCAGACACGAAATTAATTTTGAAAGTTGCCACAACTAATTCAAGCAGACATGAAATTAATTTATTCTCATTTTAGTAAGCAACTATTAATCAAGTCCTGCAGAAGCACAACAAGGGTCATTTTTTAAGCGCAAAGACATAAAACATGGATATAGATTCTTGGCATTTTCCATGTGGATAAAGGGAACATGACATGATCACCAAAAAAGCTTGGTTACATGTAACAGTTAACAATCATTATGATTTCTAGACTTTTGAGTTCTACCTCATGTTATTTGTCTTCCTACTCTTTAGAGGAAGTAAAACTTGATCTTTTAAAACTAATGAGCTCGTCACAAGATTTCAAAAGTAAAAATGTTGCTGAAACAGAAAGTATTCAGGTAATTATCCACTTTCCAGTCAAGAGAACATTTCACAGAGTATTATATACACAAGCACATCATAAAAGCATAACATGCACTCATGCAAACACAAATGCATATATGATTAATGATTCAGTAAGCAAATGTGGTGAATGGGCACATCACGCAAATTTGACCTTACAACTTCAGAGGATCAATGTAACTATACAAGACTATAACGTAACTATTCATAGTGGTCTTTGATACCAATGGCATGATCCAAATCCATACTAGATTGATATGAATATGACATTGTTAAAATCCACCTACTCTCCACCTACTTTACCCACTTAAACCTACTCCACTAAACCTAACCCACTACACCACTACCACCTCACCTACTCCACTAAACCTAACCCACTACACCACTACCACCTCACCTACTCCACTAAACCTAACCCACTACACCACTACCACCTCCACTTCACCTACTCCTTACCTACTACACACTCACCCTCTTCTATATATAGGAATCATGAATCATTGTAATACATATCAATATATCAATCAATAATAATACATACAATTTATTCTCTCTCTTTCTCTATACATTATTTTTTACATGGTATCAGAGCTGGTTTAAAACCTAGTATTTTCGCTTCCCCGGCGGGCGGCAACCTCACCTTAGCCGCCCGCCGGACCTCAACCTATTCCGCTGATAAAATCAACAAAGATTTGTGCAACTGTAGTCATGTGTGAGGCTGATGGAGAAGAATTCTTCACCTCATGTGACGAGACAGTCTGGAACTGGAAACACTGCAACATTCTGCTCTGGAATTCTGCAGCAGCTAGATTATAGCTTGGTTGAGTGCCAAGCTTTGGTTCTTCCACCCACTCTTGAACTTGCCCAGCAAAGTGTGAAGGTTCATGCTTGTGTTGGAGGGACTAGTGTGCGCGAAGATCAGCGCATTCTCTCCAGTGGGGTTCATGTTGTTGTTGGTACTCCTGGTCGTGTGTTTGACATGTTGCGGAGACAATCACTTCGCCCTGTTTACATCAAAATGTTTGTCTTGGATGAAGCTGATGAAATGCTGTCACGAGGTTTTTTAAAAATCATATCTATGATATTTTCCAGTTGCTGCCACCCAAAATCCAGGTTGGGGTGTTCTCAGTTGCTGCCACCCAAAATCCAGGTTGGGGTGTTCTCTGCCACAATGCCACCAGAGGCTCTTGAAATCACCAGGAAATTCATGAATAAGCCTGGAAAGAGAAAAAGCTCATGCTAGGATTTGCGAAGTGATTCGCTGCAGGAATTTTGGCTTTGGATGAAACCCTTACCATACTCCACTCATTCTCTCCAACTGTTCTAACTTTTTATTTTTATTATTATTATTATTATATCAAATAATCAATGCACTCATGTTCCACACTAACAGTGTCCACTTTTGACCCAAACCATTTTCAATCCATCATTTCTCCTTCACCTTTTGCACCCCACTCACCGACTCTCTCTCCACTTTATCACATGGGTTTGTCCCTCTCTCTCCTCCATTTGATTTCAAAAATCACTTATTTTTATTTATTTTTTCCAAGTCACTTTTCCTCTTTTTTAAATACCCCACTTTATTTTGAAACAATCGCACTGATGTTTTTCATATAATCCATCTATAAATATTTTTTATCTATTTTCTTTCTCCCTTGTTTTCTTTCATTTTATTTTTATTTTTTCAACAAAACACTCCCAAAAAAAAAAAAAAAAAAAAAAAAAAAAAAAAAAAACAACATTTTACAAACTTGTCATTTCTTCATGCCGGGGATCAACCCCGATCAGCATTTTACACCATAAAAAAAAAATAAAAAAAATAAAAATAAAAAAAAACACAAAACAAAACAAAACACAACCAACACAAATCGGAACAGTGGGATTTTTCTTCTCGCCTATTCTGCCGGTCTTTTCTTCTTGCCACCGTCTTGGGCGGCCCTTGCCGGTGTTGCCTCCGTGTTTCCCACTCCACTGGGTATGATCACTACTCTCTGCTCCTCCACTGCAGCATATGGCGGCCCTCCAAATCGGAACATAAAACTGGCCTTCCGCTTCAGCTCCTTGTTTTCCGCCTTTAGCACACTTATCTCTGCTCGCGCATCCTTATACATGCGTTGGAGCAGAGCCAGTTGGGCGTTTAACTGCTGCACCTCATTTGTCCTACTCTGCAACCGGTTCGACAAATTTGTAACCGCAGTCATGGTTTCCACACATGACTTCAAGGTATACTGATTGGCCTCCACATCCGACTGCACCGCCATTTTTTGCTCCACCGACCGCATCGGAAAGTTCAACGGAGCAAAACCAGAGGTGTTTGGTTGAGGTTCACTGGCCACCGCACCAGTTATTTCTCTTGTGGACTCGTTCAGTTCTGGAAAGAGCGTGAGCAGACCACGGGAAGAGGAGGCCATGTTCTGGGTAGCTGGACGGGAAGAAGAGGCCATGTTGCTGAGTGTTTCAGAGACGGGTTGGTTACAGAGTATTACAGAGTTTCTTTCTCAGCAAAGGAAGAGTTGTTTTCAGAGGATTTTCAGAAGTTTTTTTGTCTGCCTCAGCCTCAGCATCAACCTTGGTTAAATAGCGAGGCAGCCACGCGTATCGCGTGCCTCTTGCACCAGACGACAAAACGGGCGCGCAAGCCAAGGCGCCCACGTGCCTCGCCATCATGTCCGGCACACCTTTTGATGAATTGGGCACGCCTTTTGATGGCACGCCTTTTGACAAAATTGGGCACCCTTCTACAACGGTCCGACATGACCCTATAAACTGTCCCGACATTAATTTCGGTTAGCTCCTTTATGGGTCCGACAAGACTCTGTAAACTGTCCCGACATAGATTCCGGTTAGTTTCTACAAGGGTCCGACAAGACTCTGTAAACTGTCCCGACATAGATTCCGGTTAGTTTCTACAGGGGTCCGACAAGACTCTATAAACTGTCCCGACATTTGATACCGGTTAGCTTTTTCAAGGGTCCGACAAGACTCTGTAAACTGTCCCGACATTGATTCCGGTTAGTTTCTACAAGGGTCCGACAAGACTCTGTAAACTGTCCCGACATTGATTCCGGTTAGCTCCTTCATGGGTCCGACAAGACTTTGTAAACTGTCCCGACATTGATTCCGGTTAGCTCCTTCATGGGTCCGACAAGACTTTGTAAACTGTCCCGACATTGATTCCGGTTAGTTTCTACAAGGGTCCAGCAAGACTCCGTAAACTGTCACAACAACTGTCACAACATTGTCTTCTACAATGGTCCGACATGACCCCATAAACTGTCTTCTACATCGGTCTGACACCGCCATCCAGTGTCCTCTACACCGTTATGACACCACCATACAGTGTCCTCTACATGGTTATGACACCCCCATACAGTGTCCTCTACAACGTTATGACACCACCATCCAGTGTCTTCACCAATGGTCTGACACGACCATACAGTGTCTCTTATCCTCTTTTATTTTTATGTATTTTCTTATTTTGTTACTCTCTCCAAACTCAAGTTGGTTAGTTCCTATCCCCCTTGAGTTTGCGGGGGGCTGTTAAAATCCACCTACTCTCCACCTACTTTACCCACTTAAACCTACTCCACTAAACCTAACCCACTACACCACTACCACCTCACCTACTCCACTAAACCTAACCCACTACACCACTACCACCTCACCTACTCCACTAAACCTAACCCACTACACCACTACCACCTCCACTTCACCTACTCCTTACCTACTACACACTCACCCTCTTCTATATATAGGAATCATGAATCATTGTAATACATATCAATATATCAATCAATAATAATACATACAATTTATTCTCTCTCTTTCTCTATACATTATTTTTTACAGACATGAATAACATGTTTTAGCTATACATCAGATAAAAATATGCGATGCAATTATAACTCACAAAAAGTGAAAAATCATAAATCATACAACGGAAAAAGCACATACATGCTGGTGCCTGTAGGTTTCAAATTGGTTATCTCCTTTACAAATTTATTTGCCTCTGAAACATCCTGAGAGGTAAGCATGGGGTGGGCAGAACCTGTGATATGTGAGTTTTAGCAGAAAATGTTAACATAAAGTCAGTAGGCACATTAGATCAACTGATCTATGAAAGCAGACAATGTTTGATGCATGAGTTCATAGTAAAGTAAATGAGAGCTATGAAAAGGCTTAAAAGTATCGATTTAAGATATTTCACCGCTTCAGACCCAAGTAAACAAAATTCACAGCAAGATTTGTTTATTTGAGAAACTTGTTTGGCTTTTAAAGCAAATATAACAAATAGTTTCGCTCACATATTTGAATTATTTAATTTTGGTGTTCCATCTAAACACTGCCTTGAGAATGATGGTGAAAGCATGTGAGAAACTTTTAATTCCAAGTCACTTGACCTTTTTTTTTCATGATTTCCTATCATTTCAATAAAATAATAATAATGTATATCACTTTTCAAGTAAGAGATATAAAATTTGGGAAAATAGTTTTCTTCCTAATTTTCCTTTTCTCTTCATTTTCCCTTTACCAATATCAATTTTCAAAAAATTGATTAATTTTCACCAATAGCTACTCATTTCTTTCTCATTTTACTAACTCAACCAAGCCCAAAAAAAAAGGGCATTTAGCTTCTTCCCCTTCATTTCTTTTTCTTTTACTTTTTTCCTTTCCTCTTCGTTTTTCCTTTACAAATATCATGTTTCAAAAAATTGATTAATTTTCACTAATAGCTATTCATTTCTTTCTCATTTTCCTAACTCAACCAAACCACAAAAACAAGGCCATTTAGTTTCTTCCCCTTCATTTTCTTTTCCTTTTCATTTCCGTTCACAAATCCAAGGAGCCAAATAAAATAAATAGCATAAAGAAATCACAACAAAATTCAGCATGAATCCAAAACTAAAAAGAGTTATACTTCAACTACTTCTAAAAGCTACATTTTCCCCTCCATTTATCTTTGCAGAGAAAACTGAGTCTTTGAAGAATTCACTAGTTGAAAACACTACCACACTGCAATGTTGGATTTATCATATCACAAGTTTCAATTGTAAGGACTTTGGATGCATCTTACAATCCCACATCAGTTAACAGTGAGCCTCCCATGAGAATATAAGTTTCTTAAGCACCCTCCCACTGCAAGCCGATTTTTAAGGGTGAGTTCTACCCAAAAGATTCGTATCATTTGGTAAAGAGTCAACCACCACTCCAAGTACGGGATCGGACGCACCTATGCGAGTATGGGATTGGATGGGTTACCATTTTGCGGTTCGAGCTGTAGAAGAGACGACCTACAGCCTAGATTAAAATACCTGCTAAGGTGTCAAACACAATAATTGATTGAAGATGTCAAAGGGGAAAGGGTTACCACCAATGTGGGATCCTAATAGCATCCAACTCAAAATAAATTAGCATTAGGTGGAGGGGTCTCTAAACTGCATTAATCTAGTGTTTTAAAGAAGCTATGTAGGACACGTGTCTCTTGGCCGCATGGCATCTAATTCAAGACAAATTGATATTAGCTTGGAGGTATCCAATTCAAAACCAAAATTGATATTAACTTCATATCTAAACTATATTGCCCAAGCTTGGGTGGTTCAGCAATGCAAAAGGATTTGGGAAGGTGGGAATTGCTAATCCATGGGCCTCGCAAAAATCAAGTTTAGCTGTGAAAAATGGCATAGGACTAAGAGTCCCACGAGACACTATGAATCCCCCCAAAAGGGTGGGATAAGCATTATCATGACGGGGGTGGTATTGCTAATCCTATCCCATGGCATTAGATGTTGAAACTATTTCACTCCCACTCACAATTTACAAAAACAACAAAACCACCTTTTATATAATGAGGCTTTTACGTAACTTCAAAAATTTAATCACAACCCATTAAAGCAAAACAGACATGAACAAGCAACAATCCCAACTAACAAATGCAATTAATTTTAGATCTCTAATCTAATACCACTATACTAATAATCCTATTATTCAATCTCGCCATTCTCATAATTCACGCAATTAATTTTATATCTCTAACCCAATACTACACTAGTAATCACATCACTCAATCTCACTATACTCCTAATCCCATTCTAACAACAACAATCCTAAGATGTGCTTCATTGTATTCATGAATCAGTAAGTTAAAAAATAAATGAATACTGACCGGGCACTAAGGCATTTTCAGAGATGCATGTGTTTTTGGCGAGAACAGGCAACAACAAGAGAGCCAAAACCCCAGCAGTGCAGCAAACAACGCTGAAAACCCATAACAAGTTATCAATTAGTCTATTACATACAAACACATACCATTATAGTATTGAATTCAAATTTCAAAGCTAAATTGATACAAACATATAGAAATGTTTTTACGAAGAGAGGGTTTACCTAATGAGGAGGCTGTGAGAAATGAGGAAAATCCCAATATGGATGATTGGTCGAGGCTTGGGCTTAAGTGGCTCGCTTTCCACCATGATTACCACTGATTCGATCCAAAAAAACAGAGATCGGCGATGAGCTATTCAACTGTTGGTGCCTCCATTTTTTCGTTGCTCCAACAATCAGAGTCACTGAAATGACGTCGTACCAAATTCCTAAGACTAGGAATGGGAATGGGCGGCAACGGGGCGGATATTAACTCCCCATCCCCACTCCCCTATTAAAATTTTTCCCCGTTGTCCATCCCCTATGGGGACTACCCTCTTCATCCCCTAATGGTTTGATTTTCCCCAACCCAACTTGACCCCTTTTTCTTTTTTCTATTTTTTTTTCAAGGTTCACAGCCAAAGAACCACATACACATTCACTTTTTATTTTTATTTTTTGGTTCAACAATAAAATCAAATATACATTAGTTAATTAATTAAAAAGCTTATTTTAAAGTAATCAAAATTATAATCTTTAGACAATCAAACATAAATGCATATATTAAATTGACCCAAAAATAGCACAAGTTTAGTGAATCAAAATGAACCCAAAAAACAGAAGTTTCAAGAAATTTTTAATGTAATTAACAAAGGAAACAAATATGACAAAAACTTTAAGAACTCATGTGAAGAGCTCGTGATATGTCTGATTTCTACAGCATGAACAAGACAGCTTGAAAAAACATTTGCACTTTTTCATGAAAATTGACAAACAAGAGTACTATCTTTGATGTGAGCTTGTGCTCAACCCCTCTCTGTCTCTCTAACCCACCCCCCCCCCCCCCCCCCCCCCCAGAGGACTAGATCACCCCTTGTACAAAAATCAGTCCCGGCCCTAGCCATAGGCCACAACGCCATGGCTTAGGCCCCTCAAAATAAATCAAAAAAAGAGTCTCTCTTATTATAATTTAATGTAATATATTAGATATGTTTTAAGTCTAAACAAAATTTAAAAAGATCCAAACTAACTTAAAATAAATTGGCCCATTAAAAAATTAAAAATGATCAAAAATTACCTTCGATTAACCATGTCACAAAAAAAAAAAAAAAGATTATGCAAGTATGATTGATTTATTTGCTTCTAAAAATGCAAGAAAAACGAGGATCACGTGATACTTATTAGTTGTTGTAATCTAATACTAATTATTTTTTGTGATTTTAATACAAATCTTTTATCCTTTACTTCTTTTTTTTTTTCTGTGAAGTCCCAGAAATTTAGCAGTTGATTATCAGCTTTAGGCCGGGCCTGACAAAAATGATGGGCAATCCCTTCCCCCCATTATCTTGCACAGAGTTAGAGATATAGATTCACATATATATATAGAGAGAGAGAAGTTATAAAAACAACCATACATGAATCATACCCAAACCTTGTGCTGTTTTGAATAACTTCCAAAACAGATTTACCAACAAGTTATAAAAAAAAAAAAATCCAGAAATCCCTTTTCAGTCTGCTTTTTTATATTTTTGTTTTTGTTTTTGTTTTCTTTGAACATTGCTAATAAACAACTATCTACTTTCCTTTCCTCTCAAATGTCACTGAGACTTCAAAATATTATAGAGAGAGAGAGCGAGAAAGAGAAACGAGAGAACAAAAAAGAAACAGAGAGCGAGAGAGAGAAACTCAACCACCGTGGTAAGCGCCAACGGAGATCGTCGCCGTCGCAAATCGCCGATGCTGTAGTGAGAGACAGTGACAAATGAGAACCTAACTGCAAACACGGTAGTCAAAAAAAAAAAAATAATAATAATAATAATAATAATAATAATCAACTTGGTTGTTTTCATTTTTCGAAAAATATTTTCCAGATAGTTTTATTTTTCTATTTTTCGTATTTTTTTTGTTTTTATTAAATTTTTTTAATATTTTAAATAATTTTTTTAAATATATTTAAAAAGTAAAATTTTTTTAAAAAAAAAATTACTAAATACTAAAAATATAAAAAAAAATACAAGAATTTAGTATTTTTTTGTATTTTTATATATTTATTAATTTTTTAAAATATTTTTTTACGAATTTTTTACTTTTTAGATACATCTAACTAAGGTACATCTAAAAAAGTAAAAAAAAGAAATATTTAAAATTTTAAAAATATTTACTAAAAATAAAAGAATACCAAAATTAAAAAATTTAATTCAAAAAACTCAAACTAAACGCACCGAATAATATGGAAAAATGGACGGGTCATCCCCGCTGTAAATTTTAAAACACACCACCTGGATATTTTTATAACAAAAAAATTGAGGAAAATTCGTGTAATCGGGCCGGATCTCCATAGATAATTTTGAATAGGATATCCATTACCATTCATTCTGTTTTATTTTAATTTTTAACATTCACTTTTCAAATAAATTTTTTTTTTATTTTCACTGATTTTTTTTAATATTTTACGTAATTTTTAAAATTTTTAGACGCACTTAACATAAATATACTTATAAAGTATAATATTTGTAAATTTTTTTAAAAAAAAATCACTAAATACAAAAAAAATAAAAATTCAGCACATTTTTCTTATTTTTTGTATATATTAATTTTTTAAAATTTTTTTTTCGTAAAATTTTACTATTTAAATACATCTAAGTAAGGTGCATATAAAAAAATTAAAAAAATTACTTAAAATTTTAAAATATTCACTAAAAATACAAAAAAAAAAAAAAAACTCAAATTCTATAAAATTGAATTCAGAATACTGAAACCAAATACACTGATTCTTATCTAATAATATCTCCAATATTTACTCTTCTTTCGTTAATTTTGAAATTTAATAAATACGTCCAGGTTTACTACATCAAATTCAAATCTATATCAAATTGATGATGTTTTCAGTTTTTCATTAAATTGAAGATGCCTTCAACTTTTTATCAAATTGAGAATGCCCTCAGTGTTACAGGTATACTGGACGATCAACTGGTTGTCCTCACAGATAACTTATCCCTTGCAAAATTATCCTTGGTCAATTTATACAAATCGGTCGACTGGTAGTTGATGAAAAAAAATTTTTTTTGGTTATAACGCTCGATATCATATGAAGTTTTTATCCAAATTTAATAAATAAATAAATAAACAGGTGTTGAAGATGCTCTAACACCATTTTATACTTCTTTTTCGATAATAAAATTGAAGGAAATACAACAAAAAAATTCATAGATAATATGGTAGAAAATTTTAGAGAAAATTAGTCTAGGATCCCTCTTCCACTTTTAGACTTTGTGTGGAGTACCCTAAAAAAGCAAAAAAGTCAAAAAGTCACTATCCTATTTAAGTCATATCATCTTATTTAAGTCACATCATCTCTCTACCATATCACTTCAAACCCAACCTACATTTCATAAAAAGTCAAAAAGTGCACTGATTTAAATCATCACAAACCACACCTTAGTAATGTAAGAGATCCACAATATTATGGTGTGATGTCTATGGTCCCTTAGTGAGCTGCTTCCCGAAGAGCGTGAGATCAATTTATATAGTTCAGTGCACCCTCTCTCTTTCTCTTGTCAGTTCCATAAAGGCTTGTTGGCCTTTGATTTCTAGGATTTCTTTCTCTTAGATTCTTCTAATCGACTCGCTTTCCCTTCGAATTTCTGTTTTTGGAGGTCTTTGGGGTCAAATTCGCAACTGATTAAGAGATATTGATGATTCAGTTGATGAATCCACACGGGTCCTACTCCTGGTCTGGTTCGGACCGCTTCTTGGCTAACCCATTCAAATATGTATGAATATATATAAATTTTATATATATGGTGTGTTTGGACTAAAGAAATTATCTTATTTGAACTAAATTTTCTCTGGGTTGGTCCAGATAAATTATTTGGTTTGGATTGAATTTTTTTTTTATTTTAACTGAATTTTCTCTAGGTTGAAACTAGAGAAATTCTCTGGTTTTTTAACTGAATTTTCTCTGGGTTGGTCCAGAGAAATTCTTTAGTTTGGACTGAATTTTCTCTGATTTTCTCTGAATTCTTTTTGGGTTGAAATAAGAGAAATTCTCTAGTTTGAACTGAATTTTCTCTAAATTGTTCCAGAGAAATAAGAATATACTTTCAAGATCTTGAATTGTCTTGGCATTCATTTTTTCTAAAATAGTCTGAGAGATAAGTAGAGATCCGCCATTGCAAATCACATAAAATGAAATTTCTCTAGGTTGAAGAGAATTTCTCTGGAAATGTTTATTTGGGAATTTCATTGATTTTGAGAGAATTTATCTGGCTTAAAGTGATCCAGAGAAATTATGCATTCATTTTCTCTAGAGAAAATTTATATCTAGAGAAATTCTCTGAGATTTTGGCCATTGTGTAAATTTTCTCTGAGAAATTCTCTGGAAGGTCTAGAGAAATAGAGAAACCTCCCAGAGAAATTCTAGTTCTCTAGAGACCATAGAAATTATGGAGAGAAATTTCTCTGGGAAGTCCAGAGAATGTGAGAAATTTCTTTGAGAAGTCCAGAGAAATTATCTGGATGAAATTTCTCTGGATCAAATTGAGGGACCTTAAACATTATGAAAATATTTGGTGTCCTTTGTGCTATAAAATTTTAATACTAGAGACCTTAAAAAAAAAATCCCCAAAATTTTTTAGTTTAAGGATAAAAGTCATATTGTTAATTACTAAATAATAATGTTCAATTACTTAATACTTACAAAAAAAATGTTAAGAAAAATTATATCGAGTCGGAATCAATACAAAATGCATAAATAATTAAAAATAAAATATTAAAAAAAATAATTTAGTTAGGATATGAAGTGCCTCCAACAGAGGGTATTGTCTGAACTTATTTTGATAATCTAAATTATTATTTTTTTAGGATTATTTGTGTATATCACTCACTTAAAAAATTAAATCTATCACATAATCATAGTATGTTTACTTTATCATATTTGTCACTAAAAATTAGATTATTTATTTTTAAAAATATACGTTACATTATTTTTTAAAAGACAAATATAATAAATTGAATATGTCATTTTTTTAATTATAAATGATATATATAAATTTAAATAATTTTACAAAATAAATGATTTAATCCATAATTCTCATAAGAAAAAATTATTAATTGATCTTGAAACATTACCTGGCGGTATTCTTCGCTAATCACAAATTGCTATACTTCTTCTAAATTTTCTATTCACTCAACAAAAATTCATAAATCTTACGCTGTCTACTAATTACAACATCATTGAACAACACGTGCCAGTGTCTCAAAGCCAAGAAATAACTTCTCCAGTCCCACAGACGTAGGCAGTACCATCGGAGGGAAGCCTATCTAAAATATAAATTTCGTTTATGGTGTGGGTTAGTTTTTTAATTTTTTAATTATTTTAATTTAAAGTTAATTTTTTTTATTTGTGATAATTTTTTATTTTTTTTTATAAAAAAATAAAATTATTATAATTTGAATATGATGTTTTGGCCTATTTTAAAAAATCACTTCTCAATTTTTAATCTACTTCCTTTTCTTATAAAAAAATCAAAAAATAACTTTTAATTATATTTTTTCAAAACACTCATTTATTTTATTGATTTTATAATTTATTTTATCTTTGTAACTAAAATATATATATAAAAAAAACTTATGCCAAACATAAGAATATTTTGAAAAATTGATTAAAAGTTGACTTTTTAATTTTTTTTATTTTTTTATAAATAAATTATGTAAAAAGTAATATAATAAGTTAAAAGCTGGAATCAGCTTCCGCCATTGTCATAATTTATTAAATTTAGGGAGATTTATTTATAAGTCCTATTTCGGACACTTATGCTATGTTAAGTCTTGTGTAATTTTTTATAGAGTCTTAAGTCCTATTTAGATAAGAACATATTCTACAAGATCCTATCCGTTGTAAATAAATGGTATTAATATACCATTATACACTATAATGACAAAACCATTTATAGGAAATTGAATGTTACCATAGAAAGTAACATTTTCACATTCAATTAAAAAAATCAAAAACCTAATAAGTTTGCGAAATGTAACGTGACACGTTGTGTTATGTTTATGTAGATGTTACGTTACGTTACATTTATGTAGGTGTCACGTCACGTTACGTTTACATAGGTATCACGTTACGTTTATGTAGGTATCATGTCACGTTACGTTTATGTAATGTCACGTTTATGTAGGTATCAAGTTATATTTCGCAAACTTAATCTATGATAACATTCAATTTTCTATATATAATTTTACTATTATTTATGATATTAACAACTAATATTAAAAATAAATGTATCAACAAACTTCACACAAGATTTATGAAAATATAAATTTTTTAATAAGACAATATTTAGAATAAGTCCCCTAACGGTATTTATAAATAATTTTCCCTTCAATTGATGGTAACTTAATCAACGGAATATACAATTTATACGTAGATCCTTTGCTCCTTTGCAACCAATCAGAAGTCAATGGCTAATGTACGATCATCGTGCGGTTCAGATTGATTGGTCTAGGGTTTCCGTCTTTCTTCAGCTACTCGGGAACGCCGACAGAGTTCTGAAACTTACGAACACAGAAACTAGGGCTCCAATATCTCTCTCTCTCTCTTTGGAAACACTCCCTCCGTTTGTAGCCGTTACAACGCCAGTATCATGATGGAAGATGACACCAGAGATATGGAACCAACCATGGACGGAGAAGCTAACGACGTTAGAGCCTCAGACCGAATTGACGACGACAAGCCTCATCATCGTTCCGGTGATGGAGCTAGCCCTGGGTAACTAACTCTTCTTTCTTGCTGTGTCTGTTTGGTTTCCGAGAAAACTTAGGAAATTGAGAGAGAAAGAGAGGAGAAGAAAATTGTAAATGCTTCGTTTTTATGTTGTTTTAAGTTTTACAAATCAATTGAGGGGTTAAAAAATTAATTCTTGTAGTTTTTCTCAGTAACCAAACGGAGGATTTGCTGTTTGCCAAATAGGGCACCAATTTCTTCGATCTTTTACTCTGTATTTCTTTCAAATTCTTTATAAGGTTGGCTTATACGTCCTTCAGCTAATTTTCATATTTCTTTACATAATTACTCGTAGATATTCTTGTACAGTGTGATTTTAGTATAATGCTTTGTTAAGTTGTTGGGAAAAGGGTGGGAAAGACATGAAATTCACTTAAACTAAGTTTATTACACTGTTTCCCTTCAATTAGGTGACTTGGGAACCGAAGAAATTCACATCAACTCTATTAAATTCTCTAATTTTCTGGTTTTCTATGGAAAAGATGATTTGGTGTTTCTGTAATTAGTTCCGAACCCTTTGAACATGTTGCCCAATTCTCTTGCCCTTCTTCGATAGGTGAAAGTATTTCTGGAACCCAAAATTGTGCATCCTTCTTGTTTAATTTTCTTAGGCACAGTTTGATTAGAATGAAAGTGGTGGAAAATGAGGAGGGGGGGGGGGGGGGGGGGAAATTAAAACTCTTTTTGAGTTGTTTGGAGTAAAAGTGGTGAAAATTACAAAAAAAGTTAATTTTTTTATAGCACCCATATTGACATGGTACTGAAGTTTGTAATTTCTTGCAAAAAACACAAGAAAATTTAAATTTATCCATACAAGAGTTACTTGTAGTTAAAATTTCAAATTCCTATATTTTTCTTGCAAAATTTTTATCATAATCAAATGTTTGCAAGCAAGGAATTATATCCTTTCCGTTTCTTTTCTTTCACTTCACTTTATACTACTTTCACTTTCCATCATTTTTCTTTTCTAATCAAACGGACCTCCTCACTCCCCTTCCTCCCAAAACAAAGCCTTTTCAAACATGAAATGTAAGTCTATGATTTGCAATTGATCAAATATATTTGCAACAAATTGTCTTCCATTCTTGTGGGTTGGTCCAGGTATTCTATATCTATGAATTCGATAACGTCTTTTATGTTCTTATGTGTTTCTGGTTCTTCTTAATGTTTTTCACAGAAAAATATTTATCGGAGGTTTGGCAAGGGAGACAACTTCTGGTTAGTCATTTGTCCTTGGGGTGGTATTAAGTACTGCTCTTAAATTGAAATAGCTGAGATTCTTTGCTTTACATAGTTTTGAATGTATGATTGTTCATGCAGCTCAATTTCTTAAGCATTTCGGTAAATATGGTGAAATTACGGATTCTGTGATTATGAAGGACCGGATGACCGGACAACCCCGTGGATTTGGGTTTGTAACTTATGCAGATCCTTCTGTGGTTGATCAAGTTATTGAGGACACACATATTATCAATGGAAAGCAAGTAGGGCTTGAAATTTGAATCACAATTTTTATCTGATTGTTGCCTTTCCTTTCTCAAATTTCATTGGTTTATGCTTTTGCTGTTTACTTGAGAATGTGGCTTTCTTGTGTTTTTTTGGAATTTCTTTAGGTAGAAATTAAGCGGACTATACCAAAGGGAGCCATTGGTTCTAAGGATTTCAAGACTAAGAAAATCTTTGTGGGTGGTATTCCAACAACCGTGAATGAAGGTGATAGTCTTTTTTTATTGGTTTGTCTTATTATGTTATTGCAACATGGGTTGTTTGAATATGAAGCATTGTGCCTGATATGTTTATACCAAATGGGTCAGATGAGTTCAAGGACTTCTTTTCAAAATTTGGAGAGGTCAGGGAGCACCAAATCATGCGGGACCATTCCAGTGGCCGTTCTCGTGGATTTGGATTTATTACATTTGACACAGAGCAAGCTGTTGATGATCTCTTGGCAAATGGAAACAGGATTGAATTTGCTGGAGCTCAGGTAAATAAATTTCCATAATCTATTACTTCCATATTCCTCTGAAGCCTTTTGTTTGCAGGGTCATATATTTTTTCCTAGGTTATTTATATGTTTATTTATTGGTGAGTGAGTAAGATTCAATAGAAATAAAGAAAGACCGGGGGGGTTTATTATTTGATTCTTTAATGAAATTAACTTTTAACTAGAAAGATGTTGCGTATATCGTAGATGAATCTATTCATTTCATATCTTTAACTTGACAAGGATAAAATTATTCTTTTGGTAGGCAATTTGTTGAGCTTATTGTGGTTTTTGTTTAACTATGCTGCCCTTGTGGATTTGCTCAGTTGTGTCGTTTGGTACATATGACGGTATCCTATTTGTAGATTAAGATCTCTTTGGCTGTCTAGGATCTTTTCCAGCCTTTTGTTAATCTTCTCCTGATCACTTGGGCCAGGCGGTAAACAAATGGGGTGTGGCTGGGAGGCCTTCAATTCAAAATTGTCTTACCTTGAAGTTAAATATAGAAAATAAAAAAAAAAATTTCTCCATTGTCTAAAAGCAAGACCCTTCCATAATGGGGATGTGAAGTCTTGGTTAAGATACAATGAATCTTTATAGATACAATGAATCTTTATATATGTGGTTCAATCACTAGTTTAATGGGATAATCTGTTACCACTCATAATTGATAATTTCCCTTTCTGTTTTCTGAAGCAACCTTAGAAAATCTCTGGATAGTGATCTTGTTTTGTATCTCTCTTATCTTCTAGGTGGAGATCAAGAAGGCAGAGCCCAAGAAACCGAACGCCCCACCACCACCATCCAAGCGTCACAGTAACTCTAAAGCTGCATTTGGCGGTGGGTTTGGAGATCCTTATGGCGAATATGGTGGAGCTGGATTTGGTGCTGGTTCTTATAGGTCAGGTGGAGCCTATGGAGCTAGAGCCAGTGCTTACGGTGGTTATGGTGACAACGAATTTGGTGGTTATGGGGGATATGGTGGTGGTGGTGGTGGTGGTTTTGGAGGCTATAGAGGAGAACCCTCCTTGGGGTACTCAGGCCGTTATGGTGGAGGCTTTGGTAGAGGTTATGATCTAGGTGGTGGTTATGGTGGGCTTGGTGAGAGCTATAGAGGATATGGTGGTGCTGCTGGTACAGGTGCCAGTGGTGCTGGTGGTGGCTATGGAGGAAGCTATGATACTGGCCTTGGCGGTGGCTATGGAGGGGGCGGTGAAGGTTCTTTTTATGGAAGTAGAGGAGGTTATGGTGGTGCTGCTGCTGGAGGAAGGAGGTATCATCCTTATGGAAGGTAGGGGGATTACAAAGGGAGTCATCTTGTTGAACTCAAAGTGCTAAATTGACTATTGAGGTTGTCTTTAGTTTGTGGCACTGATGTGAAAGTAGGGCTAGATTATGCTCTCGGGTTCTATTCATTTGACATTTTTGTATCTTTAAGTGAGAATTTGTTATTTCTTGCGTCCATTTCTTTACGATAAATTCTCTCAGATATGTTTCAATAGATGATTAATTCAATTGGTATGGATTAGCTGAAGAGATTATTAATTTTTTTTTTTCACATGTTGACACCAGACAGTTAAATTTTCTGATTGTTGTGGAATAGAATCTGGATTATAAGTTGCAGTTATGCTTTTGTCGTTGAATGCGATTAGTTTCTTCTTCCTGATGCATTCTCAGAAGGAGAGTGTGGTGAGTGGTGATAATAGGTGTCCTTTCTATTGCCTACAAGATTTTCAATGGATCTTTAGCATTTCCTAAAGTGTTCTAGGGGTTTTTCTTATAAAGAATTTTAGGATGAAGACCTGCCGAATTGTTTGTCATTTTAGGATGTGTTTGGACTTTGAATTTGTGTATTAATTTATATAGGGAAAGAAAATTTGAAGGAAAATGTAAATGATGAAATACAAGGGAATTTTATTTTACATTTTTCTCGCCTAGCCTAAAGTAGAGTGTTCTTCCATCCATCATCTACATGAAGGCCGGTCTACAATGCGAGGTTGTGCTTCATGTGACAACTCTTAACCCAATGGGATCACTTTTACTATTACCATAGAAATTGGGAATGAATTATTGGAATAGCAAACTTTGCTTTGGGATGTAAAGATATTATTTCACTTTTTCGATTAAAAATAGAAAATATGAACAAGTATATATAATTAAAATTGAATAAAGAAAGACTCTTAAGTGATTAAAATGTTGTAAAATAACTTCATTATATTACGATGGAAAATGTTTGAGAGCTTTAGAGGAAGAGCTCTATGGAGAGTAAAAGTTTTTTTTTTTTTAGAATAAATATTGAGAGTTCTTATTTTGAAAGTCTATTTAGTAATGTGACAAGGAGTGAGTCTCACATGTGATATGATGTGTGTATTTATGTTTTTTTTTCTTGTCATATCACTAGAGTTCTTTTTAGAGCTTCAAAATTAGAGCTCTCTATCATTGTTGTAGGATTTAAACCTTGACAAATTTATTTATTTTGCCTAGTAAACACTATCCAAATATAAAATGAAATAAATTAAAAGGGATATAAAATAATGATTTGACAATACGAACAAGGTGAGGGGAAATTACTATAATTATGCCAAAATTATAAAATTTATTATCCTTTTTTTTTAATTTCAGAAAAAGTCAGTGTAATTTATCATTCAAGAAAGAATAATTTAAAACGTATAAATTATATATTATGTCAAATTTTATGGTTAATTCATGAAATGTATGAAAAGAGGATCTCATTCGCTCTCTCAAGAGTTTTTTTTATATAATAAAAAGAAAAGAAAAGAAAAGAAAAGAAATATATACAAACAAGAAAGGAGACGAGGAGAGAGAGAGAGAGAGAGAGAGAGAGACTAGGGGAAACACCCGAAGAGAAGAGAAAGGGCCTTTTTAAGCTTCGCTTTTGCTTTGGTTTGTACGTTTGCTTTTACTTCTTATTATTGGCACAACACACAAACACAGAGTGAGTGAAGAGAAACTCTCTTTCTTTCCTTTGTTATTAATAATCCCAACCCATTAAACGACGAAATTCAACAGAAAAATCCTTACTGAAATTATTTCTTTAACTTCCGTTTTTTGTTTCGATCGGATCTGAAAAGGACTCAAGTTTCTACACTTTTTCTCTGACTTCTTGTTCTTTTTTTTTTCTTTTTAAAAAAAATTTCTTTAACTTCGTTGTTGGATTGAAGTAGGTCTCCCTTTCACTTCCTACACCAGTCATGAAAGATTGCTTCCCCATCTGCATTCTGTAATCAGGTAAGAAAAAAAAAATTAGAATTTGTTTTTCTCTTCTTTCTTGCTAGTCTGTTTGGTACCTCAGAAAATGTCTGAAAGAAAAGGAACACTCACGTAAAGTTTAAAACAGTTCGTTAGTTTAGTTGCCTCCATTCTGTTTCATGATTCCCAAGCTTTCTTTTCTTTTCCTACCTTTTCTCTCAGCAATCAAAACGACCCGCAAGTTCTTCTTTTTGTTGTAGTCCTTCACTTCTTGGGTTCTTTATGAATCTTTTAACGTGGGTTTCAATTTTGAAAGCAATTTAATTTCTGGGTTTTGTTTGTTTGTGATTATTAATAACTGTATGATTGTGAATTACGTTGCATATATGTTTCTTTAATTGTGCAAGACATTGTGTGACAGTATATATTGGGTCTCTGTAGATTCATTGAATTTTGATAGGATTTTGTGTAGTGAGTCATTCAAATGTACCTATTCGTTTCAGTTTCTTGAATTTTGATTGTACATACATTGGTTGAATATTCTGCATATGATCACTTTGGCTTAGGAATCGCTTTACTGTGGCAGTGCTTTTGTCAAAGTAATCAATGGAGCCCCTTGTTGATGGAGTCGGTTCTTTCTTAAAAAATCAGAATCTCTCTGCCAAACCATCCCGACATGAAGGTGCTTCATCTTCTTCATCTTATGCAATCACTATGGATCATGGGATGGTAACAGCCAGATATCCAATGGATTCTGTAGTTAATTCGAAGGTTTCTTATAAAACATCCCTTGATCACATGAAAAAAGGACTACCCAATTCATCAGAACACCATTACAAATCGAACAAGGGGAAATTGGAATTCATGGGCCGGACTGATTTTCTTGATCAAGCAGTGGAAGTTTATTCTCAGAAACAGGTTTCGACATCAGAAACTGTATCTTTTAATGATCATTCTGTTGATGAATCCGAGTATGGTATTTCAAGCAGCTTGCTGGAACAAATGAATTTTGTTTCAAATCAAGAAGTAACACCTCAGTCGGGAATTAGCTTCTGTGCAAGTCCACAGGACAGTGTCTACGCAGCCACGCAATACATGGAAGCCAAACAAAGTTTCACCGTCACAGAAGTGAGTGGATGTGCAAACAGTGTCGAGAATCGTCAAATTGAAGAAGTTAGAAGCGTGGGAGATTTTGTTGAGAGTAGGAAGACAAGTATCTGCAGAGGGAGTAGTGGCAGCGATGTTAGCGATGAAAGCAGCTCGAGCACTTTGAGAAGTGCAGTTTACAAACCTCACCAGGCAAATGATACAAGATGGGAAGCAATTAAAGCCATCAGATCTCGTGATGGTGTGTTGGGACTGAACCAATTTAGGCTGTTGGACAGATTGGGTTGTGGAGATATAGGCAGTGTGCATCTGTCTGAATTGATTGGCACAAGTAGTTACTTTGCAATGAAAGTTATGGATAAAGCAGCCCTAGCTAGTCGGAAAAAGCTTCAGAGGGCACAAACCGAGAAAGAGATATTGCAATCTCTGGATCATCCATTTCTGCCCACTTTGTATGCGCATTTTGAGACCAACAAGGTTTCGTGTTTGGTGATGGAGTTCTGTCCTGGGGGAGATTTGCATACTATCCAGCAAAGACAACCTGGGAAGTATTTTCCAGAGCATGCGGCCAGGTTAGAATCCTCCCTCCTGGGAAGTAATTTGACAAAGTGTTTTCTGTTTCTGGTGATTGAAACAACATAATTGGAATAGAAGATTATACAATCTGTTAATCGCCATATGCTTTTAGTGTTACAATAACTTCCATCTATTAGCTCCTTGCTTGAAGAGCATTTTTATATGAAGGGTTGTTGATCCAAAATTAATGGAGGGTTGTCTTTTTATGACTTAATAGTCTCAATGGACATTTATCACCAAAGAATTGAGTTAAAAAGATAAAAAAACTGGTATAGTTGTTCACTTTTCTTTGTTTGCTTCCTGTGTCAATTGATATCTCTATTTTTGTGATGATTTTGTAAATGTCTCTCCTTCAAAGTCATGCCCTGTGATTTTATATCTAACTAAACGTAACTTGTTGTCACCTTATCATATACCTTCAAGCTTCCTTTTTCGCTAAAACTATAGTATTCATATTCTCTTTTTCATCACCCTATTCTTTTCTTTTTCTTTTTCTTTTGCAAATTCTTTTAGTTTTTTTTTTTTTTTTTCTTCTCACTATTCAGATCAATAAATATTTTCATTCTTTCCTAAATGGATTCCCATGTGAGTGAAATAATTTGAGTTTGTTAACCTGTATCTTTGTGTAGGTTTTACGTGGCAGAAGTTCTCCTTGCTTTGCAGTATTTGCACATGCTTGGTATCATTTACAGAGACCTTAAACTGGAGAATGTTTTAGTGAGACAAGATGGGCATATAATGCTTTCAGATTTCGACCTCTCCCTAAGATGTGCTGTTAACCCAACCCTTATCCAATTCTCAAACTCGACCTTCAAATCCAAAAACTCAGATTACTGTGTTCAACCCTCTTGTATTGAACCATCTTGCATAATCCAACCCATGTGTTTCGCACCACGTTTCATGACCAAGCCAAAGAAAGCAAAAAAGACCAAACCAAAGACTGAAATAAATCACCAAGTGAGCCCTCTTCCGGAGCTAATGGCAGAGCCCACAAATGCTCGATCGATGTCCTTTGTGGGTACCCACGAGTACTTGGCGCCTGAAATTATTAAAGGCGAAGGCCATGGCAGCGCTGTTGATTGGTGGACATTGGGAATCTTTCTTTACGAACTCTTGTATGGGAGAACACCTTTCAAAGGAGCTAATAACCGAGCCACTTTGTTTAATGTGGTTGGACAACCCTTGAGATTTCCTGAGTATCCTTCAGTGAGTTTTGCTGCGAGGGACTTGATCAGAGGTATGCTCATGAAAGAGCCACATCATCGCCTTGGATATCGACGTGGCGCCACTGAAATCAAGCAGCATCCGTTCTTTCAGAATGTAAATTGGGCACTGATTCGTTGCACCAATCCACCGGAGATTCCAAAACCCTTCATGATGGACTCTAACGCGGGGAATGATGTGAAGAAGACGATGGGAACAGAGAATTCGGGTAATTATTCAGAGATTGATGATTTCTTTTGATGCTTCTCATGAAATAATTTCATTGACAAAAAAGAATGAACATAGTAGGGGTGGGTCAGTGTTTTACCCGCTTGTTGGTTTTTGAAATAATCATTCCTAGAAAAAGAAATTTTCTTTTTGGGACATTGTATTGAATGGCTTCAAAGAATAACAAACACATGAAACTTTTGTGATATCAAAAATGTAGTTATACAACTTTACTTCGAAAATGTCTTCAAGAATTAGTGAATTGCTTCTTTACTTTGTTCTTTCAATTCATCATTTATATTGAATTGAAGTTATCATTTCTAGTTCATCTAATGCAACAAAATACCTCCTTGGTGATGGTTTGAGCCATTTGAGTTGGAAAATTAAGAAATAATAGAAATTTCTTTTTCATTTGATATGTGTAGGGCTTCTTCAAGACGTTTTTGTCTGTAAAACCTTTCTAGAATTGGTAATTAGGGTGATCGTGAAGACTCTTCAAATCGAGTTAGGTGTAATATGAATTCATTATTAAATTCGAACCCGATTTGATCATGATAAATTCGATAAGAGAGCATCCAAATTGTAATATTGCCCATTCAGGCATCAGATTTGAATATTGACCCAACCCGATTCATTACATTATTATTTTTTTTTGGGGTTATTGTTGGCCATTATTTTTAAAATAGAATTGTCTTACAGCATCCACAATGGAATAGTTAAAATTGTTTGTTAAAATGTAAGTTATATGACAAAAAGTGATAAAATGAGATCCAAAAATATGTGTTAAGGCATGTTAAGAATTTGTTAATTTTAGAGAGTGAGTAATGGTGCAATGAATGTGTTAAGGTGTGTGTTAAAATGTGTGTTAAGGAGTCATGATAGAGACCCCCTCTAATCACCACCTCCACAACCCCCCACAGACACGTGGCGGGTGGTGATTGGAGGAGTAGAAAAAAAAGAAAAAAGAAAAAGAAAATGTGAGAGGGGGTCAAAGGGGTGGAGGGAAAAGGGGGCATGAAATATTTTTGATAAATAATATGTGTTAAAGGTGTGTGCATTATATATATAAATAATATGTGTAAGGTGCAATGGATGAGGAGAAGAATTGAGCAGGTCGTCCCGCGGGTCAATCGGCCGGTTGACCGGTCAAAGATAAATTTTATTTTATTTTATATTTTTGTGAAGGGTCATGACGTCTGGGGGATGACCAGCCGGACATCCGGTCGGACAACCCAAGGCACTTTCCAACGTTCCCTTCTCCCTCTCTCCCCTCTCTCTCGCTGGTTAAAAAGCTAGCCACAGTTAACAACGGTCCTGTGTAGCTGTTAAAACAGATTATAGATTATAACTTAACAGATTATAAATTATGATTTTAATCAGAAGTTGTTAATCTGTTTGGTATAGTTGTTGGATTATAGATTTAAGTTGCTGAGTCTTGTTTGTTAAATAAGCTGTGAAGTAACTTTTTTAATTAATTTTTATTTTTTATTATTCACTATTTGTCTACATTTCTCATAAAAAATAATAATAATATTTTATAGTCCATTTGTGTCTTTTTCTATTTTTCAAAAAAAAATCTAAGAGTATAACCTTTAATTAGCATGTTCACAGCAGAAGTTGATAATCAGAAATAAAGGGTGAGCAGTTTCTCAAAATCAACTTTTTTGACTTAAAATAAATTGTTAGAATGAGAAACTGTTTGAAATAAGTTTAACCAAACAGTCCAAAATAACTTTTTAAAAGCCAGAAGCCATAAATTGGCTCAAAAAAGCTCCACCAAACACTCCCAAAGAAGTTAACAATTGACATTAACAAAATCCACTAACATAGTACTTAACACTTCTATTATGAGATCCAAACGTTACTGTAACTAGTTAAAATTTGCCACTGACACTAACACTAACACATCCATTTTGGATGCTCTTGTATGCACATAAAAATCAGAGTATGAAAATTGAATTAATTGATAATCGGATTGAAATTTTCCCAATTTTGATCGGACTAATTTAAATTTTATTGGATTCGGTATTTGTTAAAGATTGAAATTCAAGACCTCAATTGTTACAATTAAACGATAAGATTTAAAAAAAAAAATTATAATTATAATAAGAAGATAAAATGTAATATATCATTTTTATTAACGTGCAAAATGAGTGGTGTGAAATTTCTTTAAAATTTGATTTGATTTTTCAAATTTTTTTTAGACGGTTTTTTTTTCATATTTTTTTAAAACTATTTAAATACATTAAATTACAGTTTTTGTTCACATTGTTTTTTTTAAATTTTTTTTTTAGTATTGTTTTATACTTTAGTTATTTTTTAAATACATTTTAATTAGGTTTATCTAAAAAATTAAAAAATGAACACAAACTAAAATTTTAATATGAATTTTTTTATTTAAATTATTTAATTCTAAAGAAAGAATATCTTGAGATTTAGCACATGAAATAAATATATGAGTTTAATTACCTAAAAGTCTTATTTATAAATGATATAGTAGCTTAGGTTTTATTTAAGATTTTTTGAACCAATAAGTCCTATTTAGTAAAACTAAAAATATTATCAATTTTTTTCAATTTTTAAAACTAAGAATATTATCAATTTTTGCATAGTAATGTTCCAGATAATTATTTCATTAACTGATGAAAAAAAATAGAGCATAGAGATTAAACGTTTTTTCCTTTCTACTTATTAGTTTGATTTAACTATCTAATAAAATTGAGAATATTATTAATTTTTTCTAATTTTGAAACTAAAAACATTTTGCTTGTTTTTACTTTTCAAAAAACACTTTTCAGAAAATTTTACTTTTTTATTTTCCGTGTTTTTTTTGTTTTTACTAAATTTTTTTAATATTTTAAGCAATTTTTTTTACTTTTTAGACACATCTAACATAAATACACCTAAAAAGTAAAAAAATTGTAAAAAAAATTCACTAGATACCAAAAATATAAAAAAATACAAAATTCAGTACATTTTTTGTATTTTATGTATTTATTAATTTTTTAAAATATTTTTTCACAAAATTTTTACTTTTTAGATACATCTAAGTAAGGTGCATCTAAAAAAGTAAAAAAAATATTTGAAATTTAAAAAATATTCACTAAAAACAAAAAAAAACACGAAAACCAAAAAAGTCAGTTTTCAAAAAACTTAATCCAGAAAATTCAAACCAAACACACTGATTAGTTTTTTCATTTTTTAAGTTTTTTTTTTTCAGTTTTGCACATCAATGTTCTATTGTTATGCTCCTTCATGGACACAAAATTTTCAATTTTACACAAAAAAAAAAAATCAAAATTATTTTTTTCACATAATTTTTTTGAAAAAAAAATTTTAATTTGAAAGTTGATATTTTAAAGTTTTGAAAATCAAAAATAAATGTCAAATTATCATATTCCTTCATAGATAATTATAAATGATGAATAATCATTGTTTGAAAGATAATTTTGATTATTAAAAATTTTATGAGATATGAAATTCCAAAAAAATTTAATAGGCTTTGTTTGGGGTGTACTGTTCAAGTACATTTTTTTTTATCTTTTTATCTTTTTGAGTTACATCTTCTCTTTATTTTTCTGTATATATATATATTTTTTTTTGTGAAAATTCAAGAAAGATTATCATATGGTGTGTTGGTTGGAGGATTTGCGGAGGGATTTGGAAAGGGAAAGGAAAAAGGTGTGTGAAACTATGTGAAATGTAAGTATATTTTATTCACATTTCACCTAACTTTTCTTTTTCCCTTTCCAAATCCCTCCTCAAATCCCCCAACCAAACACAGCGTTAGGAATGGCAAGGGGGCGGGGCGAGGCCGGGGATCACCCTCCCCGTCCTCGATCCCCGATGGTAGAAATGTCCCCGTCCTCGACCCTGATCCCCGACAGGGAGCCTATCACCGCCCCCACCTCCGCCCCCTAACGGGGATTGGATTTCCTCGACCCCGAAAATTCCCCGTCCAAAAAAAAAAAAACCCCAGCAATACAGACGTCAGTGTACAACTTACAGATCAAATACAACATCAAAAAAAAAAAAAAAATCAGCAGATCAACGTAGCAGATCGGAGGCAGATCCACCGTCGTAGACCCCAGATCAACACAGATCGGAGGCAGTGAAGGAGGATCGAGGCTACGTTGCCTCTGATCCACCACCGTACTATGGCGATGATGGCGGATTCACTGCACACGAGGTCACGGATGGGCGAAGTGGACTACGGGAAGGAGGAGAAAAGGCGATGAAGGACGGTGGTGAAGGCGAGGAGGGGAGGAGGCGACGGAGGCTTGGACCCTCGCTTCTTTCTCATCTCTCAGATCAGTTACACACAGAATAGAAGGAGGAGAAGAACGAGACAGTGAGAGAGAGAGAGTTGTTGAAAAGCCATTGAGTTCTAAACATATATACTATATAATATAATAAACAAACCACTGAACTGAGTTCTAAACACTAAAATATATATATTATATATATAGATATACACACGCGGTGAATGATCAGGGCGTGGTCGGGGCAGGGCCGGGCTGGGGCCGGGGTTGAGGCATCTATCACCGTTCCCGGCCAAAAAATTATTGGGAATCTATTTTTTACTACCAGCCCCGGCCTTATGGGGAATAATTTTCGAAAAAAATCCGATTTATCGGGACGGGGAGGTCCGGGTCCCCGTCAGGTCGGGTTTAAATTGTCATCTCTACACAGCGTTAAAGAACAAATAAAAATTAATAAAATTTAAATTTATAAATTAAAACTTATGTATAAATGTCTCTAAATAAATTGTTTGTTTTTGAAAGAACAAAAATGTTAAAGATCTCAAAAATTTTATTAAATATTTGAAATCCACATAAACCTGTATATACATATATAAGATATTTAGGGTTGGTTTGGGGTGTACTAAAAAAGTGTACTTTTTGTCTTTTTACGACAAGATGTGCAGAAAACTAGAGAGATAGTGTGATGAAAAAAAGATAAAAAGATGGATTATAGTAAAAATTTTAAAACCTCTAACATCACTTTGAAAGAATATTTACACATATTAGGCACGTTCTTCCACCACGCGCCCCACGTTTTAGAGCGCACGGAAAAGCTATGCAAATGTTACATGGAGAATGGAACAAGCAATTTGGAGCAAGCTGACTTGTGGATTTTTATACTTTATTTTGATACCACACTCAAAAACTCATATCCTAAATTATTATATTTAAATTTGAAAACTATTAATTAATAATGAGTAAAATAGATTGAAAAAAAAAAACGAATATCTGCATTCCAAATCATTCATATAACCGCTTTGAGAAGGGAATGGAAATAGTCTATTTATCTTTAAAATTAGCAATGTTCACACCTGATAAACCTATTATTATAGGTTATAAATTTTAATCTGAATCAAATTTTATTAGTTATAAGGCACTTTAATCTAGACACAAATATTAGCATGTGGAATTATATAAGTCATGTGGGGATATTTTGAGAATTAAAATTCTGATATACTTTTTGTCAACACCAACTCGGGTGATTACATATTATAATAGAATCTTTAAAAATATTTCAAAATATTATTGCTCTATCTATTTTTTCTTTATAGAAATTACAAAATAATCTTAGAATTTGACCTTTATAATAAAATAAATATTAAAATTTTAATTTTATCAATTTAAATCATAATATTTTAATTTATTTTCAAACTAAGTTATTCATCTATTTTCATTAAGTAAAACTTATTGAAAAATAATATTTTATCAATTAAACTCAATATATGCATATGTAAAACGTCCAAAATGTTCATTTTCATTAAGTTTAATGATTAAGATATTATTTTTTTTAATCTATTTTATTTAACAAAAATAGTTGAGTTATAATTTCTTCTAACCTCAGGGAGCTCAGTATAATTTAAACAAGTTTGGCTCCTCTTCAAGCCGCAATCGGACTAGAATGTATTGTTGACCCATGGGATAATTCAAATTATTTAATGTAACGGGCTTCGGAACATCATTCTTGTAAAAAAATTTTATTAATTGAATATCGATAATCATTTGATCAAATTACATTTATATCAATAACAAAGTGTACTTTTTAAAGTAAACTATTAATATAAAATTAATCTAATCAAATAATTATTAATATTTAATTAATATTTTTTCCCAGAATAATATATTTGACCAATGCTTCATTTAAATGGATTTCAATATGAATTATCCACACCCTCCAATCTACTCATGGATTTCAATATGAATTATCAACAACCCTCCAATCTACTCATTGATAAGTAGATTAGAGACAAGTCTGGACAAATTAAAAAAAAAAAAAAGCCTATTTTGAAAAGTAAGTTAAAAATCACTTTTTAACTTTTAACCCGTTTCTTCTTTCACAAAAAAAAAAAAGGTCAAAAAATTTTAAAAAATTAAAAAATTAACTTTTAACCATTTTTCCAAAACACCGAAAGTTTCAACTTTGCAACCATACACAACCTCACATAACATAATGAACTCATCATGTCCTCTCAATGTGCCAATTTGCGCATTTATGGTGTGTTTGGAAAGGATTTTTTTTAGCTTTTTTTGGCTCAAAATAGAACTAAAAGACAAAATATACTAAAATAGTCAATACGACAAAATGTCACATTAAATTCATAATCATTTCACTTTTTTCTTACAAATATCACATCAAACTACAAAAAAATCCAGCTATATTTCTAAACATAAAAATTTTAACCTCTTAAAATAGTCAAAAACTAAGGCTAAGTTTGGCATCCTTTGAAAAAATCAAAAACCCAAAAAGTCACTATCCTATTTAAGTCACATCATCTTATTTAGGTCACATCACCTCTCTACCACATCACTTCAAACCCAACCCATATTTCATAAAAAGTCAAAAAGTGCACTTATTTAGAATATCCCAAACAACCCCTAAAATAGCCTACTAAAATAACAACTTTTCAAACGCCCATTATATTTCTCCCAATCATCTAAAATAACCACAAATAAAAGAAAAAAAATTATCCATTGTATTTAGTTTCAATTTTCTAAATTCAGTTTTGAGAAAATTGAGTTTTTTGGTTTTTTTTTTAATTTTTAATTAATAATTTTAAAATTTTAAGTAATTTTTTTGTTTTTGTTTTTTTAGATACACCTTACTTAGATTTATCTAAATAGTAAAATATTTAGGAAAAAAATAATAAATACACAAAAATATGAAAAATGTATTGAATATATATATATATATATATTCACAAATATTATACTTTTTAAAGATTTTTTTCACAAATATTATACTTTTTAAATGTATTTATGTTAGATATATCTAAAAATTTAAAAATCTGCTTAAAATATTAAAAAAATCATTGAAAACAAATATATATATATATATATATATATATATGAAAAATAAAAAGGTAAAATTTTTTGAAAAGTATTGTTTGAAAACCAAAACAAAACGGAGATTATCAGATAGTTATACATTTTATCAATCACAATTGATTATGTTTCTGTTGCCTTATTTTTTCTACGAAAGAAAAATATCATAAATGCGAGTGTGTCAATGAGGATTAAAAAATCCTTACAGATTTAATTCAAGCCAACTATCAAACGGTTGTGTTTACGGTTCTTTTGCCTCAATGAATAGGACTTCAAAATTGCCAATTGTAGAGAAAAAAAAATAAAAGAAGAATGAGGGAAACTAAGAAAGATGATTGAGTGTGTTATCCCAGGTAGGCAACCTAAGAGGGGGTGAATTGAGTTATTTAAAAAAATTTACAATATTAAAATTTATAAACACAATATTCAGAATACAAATAAAGAAAAAAATTGAATAATAATTATCAATATGAAAAATAAGAGAAATAGGGAGAGAAAATCAAGCACTAAGATTTGTAGTGGTTCGGCACGCCAGGCCTACGTCCACTCCCCAAGGAACCTCCTTGAGAATTTATTTACTATCAAAATAAATTAATACACCACCAAATCTTCACCAAGCTTGTGAATTTTACACAAGACTTATCTATTGAGCCTCACTCAATAATAAATGCCTCACCCTTACAAAAATCTCTCACAATAATGAATAAAAATAAGTGGTACTTAAACCTTCTTTTACAATAATTCTCTCACAAAGAGTAAATATGAAAGTGTAACAACAAAGGTTACACTTAGATCTGAAAGTGAAAGAGCAGAATACAATATACTCAAAATTTTTGGAGTACACAGAAATTTTTCTCTTTAAGTTTTTGATTTTTCTCCACACACAACACTTTTATTTATACTCAAAAATATACTCGTTGGAACAATGACGCTCATTGCTGACGTTATGACTTACATAAGCACGCTCCTTGATTTTAAATAGTCAACAAATGTTAATAATTAAAAAGATAAAAGTAAGACTAATTTTTTCTTTTCTTTTTTTGTTTTTTCAAATATGAAGCCACCGTTTTTGTAGACACTTTAATACAAAGTTCACAACTTTCAAAAAAGCAAATAATTTGCTCCATCTTGTTTTATTATAATATATATATATATATATATAACTCCATCTTTTTCTTCTTGTTTTATTATAATGTGATATAATCAATGAAGTGTAGTGTGATATGATATAATCAATGTAGTGTAAAAAGTTTAATTGCTCACATGATGTATTCTATTTGTATTATATGCATTCTATATAATATTCTAATCAAATATTTGCATATATAGTAAAATCCGTTTAAGTAATATTTATAATAGATCTAATCATATATACCATTTTTAAATTTTTGTAGAGATTTTTAACTAAACATAACCTACTACTCTATTTGGATATATCACTTTTGTCAAAAGAAGACAACTCATCAATATTACATTTGTCAAGATAATACAACCAATCAATCAATTTTATCAAAATAATATAATTAATCAATTTTAATTTTTTCAAAAAGTGAATAGTAGAGTTTTCAAAAATATTTTTATTTAAATAATATTTAACAAATATATATATTTAAACAGATAATATTTTGTGTCAAATAATATGTACATTAAAAAATTTAAATTTTTGCAAATAATATTTTAGACATCATCAAAATTAAATAATATGATTAACAATCTCCCCCTTTTTTATGATGGCAATATTTGTATGGATTTGACACAAAATAAAATTAACAAAATATTTGATAACCCTGCAACATATAATTTTCAAAAATAAAATCATATTTTTTCTCCCCCCTTGACATCATCAAAATAAAAGATGAAGAGATGAAACAAACACATTTGATAAAATAATCTGAGTGCCCAAAAATAAAATAATGGCCCTTCGGTCTTGTCGGAATCATTGTGGGGATTTTGGAGCATCTCGAGCGCACAAAATGTTGACAAACAAAAAATTTGAGCAGATATGCATTGAGGATTAGATCGATGGAGTGTATAAAAAGTGACAAGGATGATAGGCAAAGAGACGAAAATATCAAGTGTTGGAGAGAAAAATTTGTTTTACCTTCTTGTGTAATCATGTCATTCCTTACCTTAGCCATCAATGATTCGGACATGTATGAGGTGCCTGTAATGCAATCAAATGAGAGCTTACCAGTGGTGCAAGCACACCCTATTCCTGTAAATGAGAGTCCTAGTGTTATTGGTAATCAGAATTATATAGATGCTATTAATAATACTATGACTCTTAGTACATAGGCAATGACTGCAGTTTCCAAATATGGCTTAACGATTACAAGCAAGAATACAAGAAAATCAACAATAGAGATATGAGGTGTGCTTGGTAAAACAACAACTGGCTAATATTCGTAAGGAGAAGAGAGAGCTAGAAAGGAAAAATGCGCAGTTGGAGAATGCGGTGCACTATTATGCAACGGTTATAGTGCCAAGACTCACAGAAGTGGAAAATAGAGAGAGGCATGTAAAGGAGGTTCATGAAAAATTGTCGAAAGAAGTGAAACGGAAAAAATCTGTGAAGCCTTCTGAAAACTTACATGTAATCGAGTAAATTTTTCTTCTTTTGAAATAAAATTGCAAGCATTTCTCTTTCCCTTTTTTTTTTTTATCTTTTTTATTTATATACATTCTTTCTTTAAAAAAAAAAATTGGTGGTGCAGATAAGAAGTAGTGCAAAAAAAATATATATGTATATACTCCCCTTAAAATTATGCACAGAATATACGCACGCCCCATTTTATTTATTTATTTATTATTATTATTATTTTATTTATAATAGTTGTGAATCTCAAAATATATGAATCTCTCCCTAAATTAATACACTAAAAATTACATAAATTTGAAGAAACAAATTACCAATCTATAATATCAAGGGCCATTAAGATCCGGCCATAAACAACTACACTAAGTGCACTAGCATAAAAAGAGAAAATAAAAATAAAAACAATTTCTTCAGACAAGGTAGAAGCAACCATTATTAAATCTAATAGAGTTTGGAGCACATACAACAAGTAAAAAAATATAACACAGTGTAAAAAGAATTTTAACATGTTGATCGGTGTAGACGTCCCCGAACGCCCCGGGAGGGTCGAGCTCCTGTTCTGTTCATTTGGGCTCACTACAGCTCGGGACTCTCAAATTTGTCACGGTTCTTAATCTGAACCAAAGAGTCCAAATCTGGCAAATCGTTTTGAGAAAACAAATTTTTAGAAAAGAAGTGCCAAACATGGACTGCTTTTCCAGATACAGAGTCGCCACCTAAATATTTTATTTTGGGAAATTTAGGAAACCCTGACTCGTTGCCTAAGGCCACGTGTCCGTCATCACCAAAGTTGCCTCGGCTCGGGAACTTGGGTACGATTGGGGAAGGTCACTTCATGAGCACCCCCGCTCGCCCGGTCAGAGACCGGCCTCTACTAACCATGATATCTATTTTTGAAAACTTTGTGTGTTCTTATTCCGGTTATTAGCCTAGGTTACTATGTGATGCACACAGCATATAAGTATAGACTGGGTCGCCCGAATTGGAACAAAACATTTCATGTTTGTTTATTTGAAAATGGTTTGATGGTGCTACCCGCAGGTAGGCTTAAAATGCAGATTTTGCCACCCTCAGGTGGGCTTAGAAAAGATGGTTTTGCCACTATCTAGTGGGCTTAAAACACACAGTGAATGAATTGTTCCAATCCAAATAACCCAACCTTCACCCACAGGCATTCAGGCAGTTATATCACATAAGCATATAGCCTCATGGTAAGCATGCTATTCATGGCATTCACTCACACGCATGCAAGGATGCTAAAGCATAAAACTCACAAAGTACTCCAAGCCAAAACAGAATTTACATTAGAAATCATGCATGATCCTAAGTATAAAGAAATGCCTAATGCAACACATGCAAAATGCAACTGTAGTAGGCTCGGCTATTCTAAACATGGCATATGAAATGCTACAACTAACATGTATTCAATTTGGAATTAAAATACAAATGCAGTTAGTATGATGCGCCGAGCCCGGTGCATGCAAAACAGATGAATGATGCAAACATGCTGTCATACTGTATGCTAATTGAGATATGCCCTAATCTAACCATCATAAGCAGGTAAATAAAAGGGAGAAAGACGTGGGGTTGGAAGACATACAACACACACACGCACACTTATTACAATTATGCCCTCGCACAGAGGGTCCGAATAAATATACAGTCCTGAATAAAAGAATATTACAGTCCAAATATTACAATCCAAATCATATACAAATTCCTAATTAATTAACAAATTAACTAAGAAAATAGATAAACTGGCATGCAAGCCAGGGACTGCCTTGACTCTGATGAATGATGCATGCCCGGGTTGCCCTTGCGCAGAAATCCATGACGATGCCCCAATTAGCCTCTGTTTAGCAGTTATTCTTGGAAAGCGCGCCAAACTCCAGAAGTTTGCTGATTCTTCATTTGCTGCAACAGAGAGCAGGAAAGGGGCATGACAATGTATTTTCACAGATATATGCATGCTTCGATCCTCGTGCCACCAATCACGCATATCGATGCATGATGGCAGAGGAGTCAAAATGTGCAACTCAATATAGAATGAATGCACGTATAAACACAACAAGAACCTAACTCCATTATGGGTAATCCGGAGTGTCGGTGACAGGGAATTGAGACACGTTCCGTCACTCGAAGTACGAAACGCATGAATGTGATCTAAGATACAACCGAGGAAATGCATGAATGTGATCTAAGATACAACCTAGTATGCACTATGCTGTAAAAATGAGATGCCTCGAAATGCGTGCACACGGGCACGCAAACCGAGAAAATGACATACGCAATGCGAATGATAGAGAAATATGATATGGGCTTACACTAACATGAGAGAGCCTCAGCCACACTCACATAAGAGGCCGATAGATGAAAATGAAGTGCCTCGAAATGCGTGCACACGGGCACGCAAACCGAGGCAATGGTATATGCAATGCAATGGCACGAAAATGGCATATAGAATGCAACATGGACTTATACTAACATGAGAGAGTCTCAGCCACACTCACATAAGAGGCCGATAGATGAAAATGAAGTGCCTCGAAATGCGTGCACACGGGCACGCAAACCGAGGCAATGGTATATGCAATGCAATGGCACGAAAATGGCATATAGAATGCAACATGGACTTATACTAACATGAGAGAGCCTCAGCCACACTCACATAAGAGGCCGATAGATGAAAATGAAGTGCCTCGAAATGCGTGCACACGGGCACGCAAATCGAGGCAATGGTATATGCAATGCAATGGCATGGAAATGGCATATAGAATGCAATATGGACTTATACTAACATGAGAGAGCCTCAGCCACACTCACATAAGAGGCCGATAGATGAAAATGAAATGCCTCGAAATGCGTGCACACGGGCACGCAAACCGAGGCAATGGCATATGCAATGCAATGGCATGGAAATGATATGCAAACATGATAATGGAATTGCAGCACTGAAATGTGGGGAAAACAGCCCCGAAATGAGGCGAAAACACACCCGATGCATGGAATTTCTCCCGAAATGCAAGATTAAGTACGTGAAATGGCTTACAGCTATACAAAGCATGCATAATTGGTACACGAGATGAAAAGACAGAAGCAAGGCAGTCTCAAAATGAGCATTTTTACAGTACAAATCATGGCCAAACAACAAGCAACGATAGGGCAACAATGGCATGCAAAAATGGCCCTAAACGTGAGATTATGAAGCAACTCACAGCTGCTAACTCCAAATAGGTTAGGGCCCTTCAACAAAATTGAAGAGGGGCAAAAAATAAGCCACTTTACAGAACTATAAAAACCCTAAGAACAAACATAGATATGGCTAAGCTCTTATGCAAGAAAAAGGGCCAAAAGGTGGCCAAAGAGGCAAGTGGTATATGCAAAGCCCAAACTAAAAAATTCCCTTCTACAACATTGAAGAGGGACCAAAAATATGCATATTTACAGAACTGTAAAAACCCCAAAACAGTATACAAACATGCTAGAAATGCAATGCAAAATGAGGCTCAAAAGTGGCTATAACACAAAGTATACAAAATATTCATCAAACAGCCAAAGACCCTAAATGAAACATGAAGAATGGGCCAAAATAAGACTATTTTTAGTTCTGTAAAATGACCAAAAACCGAAGCATAATAGGCTGCCAAAGCATGCAAGAAAATAGCATTCAAGGAAGATATTGAAGCAAGTGCAAGATGGGGGGCTCAAACAGGGTTGAGCCCTTAAGAAAAAGTGAAAAAGAGCTCAAAAGAAGGCCACTTTCAGTTAGGGCCGGAGCTCAAAACAATAAGCATGTATGGCTAAGAAATGTTGCAAAAATGAGCTAGAAAAGAGGGAAAGTGGACTTACCCTTGAAGACCAATACTTTTGTTGCTTCTTGGACCAACTTTGATGACTCTAAGCTGCTGGAATTCCTCCCCTTGCTGCTGGAATGGAGTGATGGTGGTGGTGCTTGGTGGTGATGAAGAAATGAGGTAGAACTTAGGAGTTTTTTTAAGGAAAATGAGAGAGATGGATGGAGATATGTATGTATATCCTTGAAACAATTTTTCTAACCCCCTAAACCAATGCTTGCAGCTGGTTATATGGACCAAAAAGAGGGAGAAAAGGAGGGGCAAAGGTGGGTGAAAAGGAGACAAGTTTTTCCCCCAAGAAATATCCCCCGGATTGAGATATTTTTTGGGGGATACAGCTATACAGCTGTAAAGTGTGCAATGCAAGGAACATGGCCGGCCACCTTTTGGACTTGCAGGTGGCCGGCCGGCCACCTCCCCTAGCCGGCCGGCTAGGGGTCAAAAAGGTCAACCTGCTTTAGTGGCCAGCCACCACAAAAAGGTGGCCTCCCAGGTCTCCTCTTCACAACCCTGTGGTTCGAATTTGGAAACTCTAAAACAGGAGAGAGAACAAGCCATTTTGAGGAGAGGTTCAAAAGGTTCAAATGGAATTAATGGCTGGCCATAAACTTTTAGGGTCCTCCCATGTGTGTACATCACAAATATGTGGTTTGGGGTTGAAGAAAATGGCTCCAAGGTGTTCAACATTGGCTCGGAAGTGAGAAAAACGGGTGTCGGAGGGCGAAAATGGAATATAACTGGTTGCCAAGATAATTGCTGGCCTCCCACCCTCCAGTGACCTTCCTGGTGATGAAACAGAGGCACCTGCCAAAAATGAACGAAAACCGATGCAAAACGAATGCTCGGGGGCCAAAACACGCAGTTCGGTGTCCCGAAAATTGCCTGTTAAGCACCAAAAGTGGCGTTCGGCCACGAAGTGGGTTTCTCAGACCCTAGTGTCCCTCAAAAGGGAGAAAATAAGATGTATGCCAAAAATCAGAACAAACGGAGATGGTTAGGCGGTCCCTAACCGAGGCACACGGCCAACGGTCCCGAAAAATCGGAAACCGGACTCCGAAATGGGCAAAATGGCCTATGACCATAAAACGTAGCCCACGGCCACTGAGAGATGGTCCACGGGACCTCTCCCTCCCCTCAGGAAAAGAAACAGAGAAAACCGAGCCTGGTTCGCAAACCGAGGCAAGGCACAGAAGAGGGTTCGGAAGTCCGGAGGCAGGGCTCACGGCCGCGACTCTGAAACTTCTGAATGAGCACATTATGTAATATCACAAAGCTCTCAATCGGTGACGTCTGAGTCTTAAGGTCAGTCAAAAATGGGGTGTCTACAATCGGTAATGACCTTGATGATCGGAGGAAATAGAGAAGACCGTGTAGATCGGTGACGAATTTTTGTAGATCGACAATGGATCTTGATGGATTAGTCACGGATCTTGATAGATCAGTCACGGAACTTGATGGATCGGTGAAGAAACTTGATGAATTGGTAAAGATGGTGATGCAGATTTTGAGTAGAGAAGTGATGGAACTCGGTAAATTGGTGAGGGATTTGGATGGATGATAGAGGATGTTGTGGATGATGGGGCTGGTTGTAGACGATGGTGAGGATGAAGATTGAGTCGGCTGAGGATGAGGGGAAGAAAGGGAGAGCGACAGAGCGAGAGAAAGAGAACACAGAGAGTGAGGGATAGAGCGAGTGCGAGAGAAACGGAGTGGGTGAGAGAGAGAATATATATGGATATAATTTATTTTTATTTTTATTATTATTAGAAATATTTTATTTAATTATTTATTTAAAAAAAAATTATTTGTAATATAAACATTATATTGGAGTATTCATCATACCAAGTTCTGTTCTAATATAACAAAATTGTTCTTCATTTAGAGGCTTGGTAAATTTGTCAGCTAATTGACGATTTGTAGGCACAAATTCGAGTTCAATGTTACCTTTGAGTACATGATCTCTTAGAAAATGATGCCTTATTTCAATGTGTTTAGTGCGTGAGTGCTGAATAGGATTTTTTGAAAAGTTAATGGCACTTGTGTTATCACATTTTATAGGAATATAATCACAGTGAAGTCCAAAATCTTGAAGTTGTTGTTTCATCCAAAGCAATTGTGCACAACACCCAGCAGCGGCAATGTATTCTGCTTCAGCAGTTGACAAAGCCACTGAATTTTGTTTTTTGCAAAACCAAGAAGTGAGAGAGCGTCCAAGAAAATGACAAATGCTACTAGTGTTTTTTTGGTCAAGTCTACATCCCGCAAAGTCGGCATCTGAGTAACCAAAAAGTTCAAAGGTGGTTCCCTTAGGATACCATAATCCCAAATTTGGAGTGCCAACAAGATATCTGAAAATACGTTTGACTGCGGTGATGTGTGACTCTTTCGATGCGGATTGAAAACGTGCACATATATAAACACTAAACATTATATCGGGCCTACTTGCAGTAAGATAGAGTAGGGAACAAATCATACCTCGATATTTCTTTTCATCTACAAGTTTACCTTGCTTATCTTTGTCGATTTTTATTGATGTGCACATTGGAGTTGCTGCAGGTTTTGATGATTCCATTTCAAATCTTTTGAGTAAATCCTCGATATATTTCATTTGATTTAAATGGATCCCATTATTAGTTTGTTTAATTTGTAGACCAAGAAAGCAATTTAACTCCCCCATCATACTCATTTCAAATTCACCTTGCATATCTTTAGCAAACTCTTTGCACAAATTTTCATTAGTAACACAAAAAATGATATCATCAACATAAATTTGAACAATTAGCATATATTCCTTTTTGATTTTTATAAAAATTGTTATATCAATTTTTCCTTTACAAAAACCTTTATCAAGTAGAAGATTCACTACTACAAAAACAATGAAAGATCATACTTTGACAAATGAAAATATCTCACTTTTATTAGAAGTGTGATAAAAAAAATTAGATTGATATTTTAATCACACTTGATTTGATTAAGTGTGATAATATTTATTTTTTATGTCACTTTTCAATTAAGTGTGATTATATATATATATATATATTTAATCACACTTTCTAATTAACATGTGATTAAAGATCACATAAGAAAAATTAAAAATATCTCACTTTTATTAAAAGTGTGATTAAAAAAACTAAAATGATTTTTTAATCACGCTTAATTTAATGAGTGAGATGATATATTATTTTTAATCACACATTTTAAATAAGTGTGATTATATATGTTTATTTTACTACTCTCTCTCTCTCTCTCACACACACATACACACACACACACACACACACACACACACAATCAATTCCCAAATTAAACCCTAACACACCCACCCCTTATCTCACCATATTCAACATTTGTCTCACACTCGTCTTTTGCTCCTCCAGTACGCTGTACTCATCTCTTACTCTTCTACCACGCCGATTGCCATCGTCGTTACCTCTAGTAGCCTTGCCGGTCGCCACCGCCGTTAGTAGCCTTGCCAATCTCTGCACTCTTCTGTATCGAACGATTCGACCTCTCTGCAATCTCTCTTTTCTCTCTCTGCACCATCATCACCGCCTTCATCTCTTTCTTCCTGGTAAGCACTCTCTGCCTCTCTTTCTCTGTGTATTCTCTGTGTTCCTATATATATGTATGTTTATATAATCTCCTCATTTTTCCTACAAGAACGAGGAATTTAGGGTTTGGGACACAAGAAGATGAAAATAAGAAAACTGAAGATATTTGGTTGCCTTATATACGTGTTTAATATTATAAATAAGGATATATTCATCTGATTTCCAACAGATGAACAATTTGATTGTATTTTATTTTTATATTTTTTTGATATTGGAACTGCTCATTAGCTTGTTTGATTGGTTCTTGTAATGCTTTTAGAAAATAAATTTGATTTATGATTCCTATTTGTGTTTTACATGATACAAATTTGGGGACTCTGCCTCTATGCCTTCTGATCTGCCCCTATGGATTACCCGAAAATCTATCTGCTAACATATACAAAACAATGACAAGCAAATTAGACTGTATGCTTTATATAATAAAATAGAATAGATGGGTCATCATTTTAATTTATGAACAAAAAAAAAAAAAACCCCCATTGTCAGCAGTCACCTTTCCTCCCAAATTAATCAACACTTGACTACTGAGTCCTTTTCAATTAACTTGAATTATGTTGTTTCAATCTAAAGTATCAATTTTTTATTTTTTTTTAAGAATGACGAATAATGTTCTAGAATTCTAATATAAATCTTTTTAATTTCAAGAGGCATTTCATGTGGTGGAAGTTAATAGTCCAATTTTTCATGGTATCTGTCACAGTTTAAGGATGTGATACAAACTGCTGCTCTGTTTTCATGATTGTTCAGAGGCCTGAATTCTTATATAAATCTTGCTTGTATGTATCTATTCGTTACTGAAATTATTGGGATTCCATAATTTCTCCAAGATACAATGGTACCATTCTTATTCATTGATTTTCTTTGGGGTTTTCTGATTTAACCAGGTACGTTTAGGCAAAAAATTAAGTTGCTGACGTGTTAAATGAATTATTGTGGAAGACAAATTTGTCTATAAAGAGAAGAGCCAAGAAATAGAAAAGGCAGTGAGCGAATTTAGGAAAGCCATAAAAGAATTAGCAAAAGTGATGATTTTATTTATTGTTCTACTTTTGTGATGAGGTAATCAAAATGAATCTGAAAGTTGTGGGCTATTTTAGAAGGGCCAGGTTATATTCTTTCTTCTCCTTTTGTTTTTTGTTAATTATTTTTATTGATGGTGAGGTTAGTACCTATTGCTATGTATTAACTTTTTTGCATGTTCTTTGTGTCCTCTAAATTACTTCTTTTTGAAAACCTTTTACTATACTTGCAAATTCTCAATTTTGCTTCTCATGACTCTGTAAATTTTTAATTTTTTTTCGTTGTTCATGGTCAATCAAAGACTCACAACTTTGGTATGAATTATGGCATTTCTTGCACAGTCTGTTTTTTTTACTTGCCTTCTTTGAGGCATTTACTTTTAAAGTTGAGGCATTTACGTTTTCAGAAATCACTCTTTTGTATTGTTTACTTTTTGCCTTCCTAATAAATATGTGATTATGGTTTATATTGAGCACATTTACATTGCCAAAAACGTGTTGGTACTTCTTTTCTCTGGTTCTTATTTAGATAATTCTAATTGTTAACTGGATAATTTCTTACCTTTTCATTCAATTCTGTTTTGCTGACAGTGCTTTGAGTTTTCGTGATATACCATTTCTCATAAGTATGACTATGTTTCATGATCTTGTTATTATGATCTCAGGATTAGACACTGAATGTGTGTCCAGCTCAGAAGCTAAGAACTGTTAGTTTCTTTGCTCTACTGTGCTAGCTGTCAATAATCACAACAACAAAAATTCATTTTTTTTGGAACTGCTAGATGTTTTTGGGTTTTGCTTTTGTTTTTCTGTGTTATCTTTAGGATAGTATACTCTGTTTAGTAAATATTTCTTCTTTTCTACAGATCAGTGAGTATTCAAAGAAGAATGTTTGTTTTATCATGTTTTTAGATAAGCAAACACTGTTGAAACTGTCAACAGAGGGGAATGTTCTTGATGAGAGAGTATGTATTGGGTTATGGAGAATAGTTATTGTGAGGAACCTACCCTACAAGGATATGCACAAAACTGGGAAGGTGCCAAAATTTCTATCACATCGTCTCTTCCCTTCTTCTAGGTGATTCTCACACCAAATTTTGTAGATCACTGGGTTATAGACCTTATTTGCTTTCTTCGTTAACCAACACTAAGATTTCTACTTAACATATCTTTTTATTTTGTGGTGATTTCTTAGGTATTCTATTTGGCTTGCTAGCAAGATGCGACTTCAGACTGATCCGGTGCTAATCATTGAATTCTTTTTGTGGCAAACTAGATTAGAGTATGCTATTTCAAATCATTATACTCGCCATTGTGTTTGGAAGGAGGTACACCAGAATAACCGTCTAAATAAATACAACCACACAGCCATTGATGAACAGTTCAACTTTTACTAGTCTGATGGTCTCACCAAGTTTGACCCTTCAGACCTAAATACTCCTCTTCCAAGTTGGTCATGTCATTGTCTTTTTTTATTTTGGAGTTTGCGTTTTTCCTTATCCGCAATTATTGCCCCTTGATGCTTAAGTGCTTATTTTTGTTTGTCATATGCTTTGCACTTTGTAGATGTGCCTGAAGGTTCATTTATTGTTAGGGCCCATACACCGATGTCAAATTTATTTTAATGCCTTTGGTTTAATGAAGTTAACTGTTTTACATCATGTGATCAATTGAGCTTTGCTTATACCTTGAAGTTGAAGAGATCGAATCCAGAAAGGCCATTCTTTCTAAATATGTTCAAGGTGGGTAATTACTAAAATAAAACTATTCTTTCCATTACATTGTGCTTCAGGGACTGTAATTTACCTATACTAGGAGAGTAATGTGGGAGGCTGATAAACTAGTTGGAATTTCTAAATAAAGAAATAGTGCCCTTACTATTAACTTGTTCCTTCAATCTGCTCATATTTATTGACCTTAAAAACCATACATTTTAGGTGTTAGCCTCCCAGTGTTCTGCACTTGGCTGGTTAGTTAAACGAATTTTCATAATATCACTCTTTGATCAGAATTTCAGAATGCTTTTCTAGGTCATTTGTTTGTTTATTTTTTATTTTTATTGCATTGACAATTCAAATTAATGTGGCTAGAACAGATGTGTACTAAAATAAGGCATTTTGATTCCATCAAACCTTAGAGGTGGTGCATTTATTGGACGCATGCTAGATGAGGCCTTGTATAAGGTTTATTTCATGTTGTGGCCACAATTGCCTTACATGTTCTGTTTGTTATGATAAAGGATACGGACATATGACCCATCAACTCCAGCATCAAGAAATGCGACTATCTACTGTGGATCAGAGATCATGTCACTTGAGTGGGATTGTAAATCAGACTGTTTGGTATTTAATTCAACATCATATGAGTGGGATTGTAAATCAGACCGTTTGGTATTTAATTCAACATCATATGAACATGTTTATTCATTTTCATGTTGGAGGATGATGTTTCATTGTTTAAAACCAGAAATTCATGTTTGTAGCTCTTGTTTGTAGCTGCCTTCTTCCTTGAGCCATTACCACTTAAAGCTTATGCCCCTTGGAACCTGAGGAAGTTTATTTAGCTTTCTTTGATTGCTTGAACTGAAATATTAATCAAGTTTTATCTATGTTTGAGGTCATTTCAAGGCTTGAGTAGGAGAATGTATCTCTTTGCTAAGTTAAGTGCTTATACAGGACATTATATATATTGACTGATCATAATTGTTGCCTTATGTCGTTCTGATATGCCTACTTACTGATGGATTTTGCATGATTAAAAAGTTCAATGCACATGTTTGCTACTATTTATTTAAATTAATGCAGGAGATTCTTTAACTAACACTGTATGGTATGTATCTTTCTTGTAACTAAATCTATTTCTCCATTGTACTGTATATTTTTGTCCTTTAAGTACTATTGTAGTTGGTTAAATTCTGTCTATTGAGGTGCAGCGTTTATGTAACTTACTAATTGACTACTTGTGATAAAAAATTTTAAAAAAAAAAAATTCACACCAATCCCCATCTTTAATCAATGTTTTTAGATGTTATCATCATACTTGTTTATTAGTTATGTTTTTGGAATATGAATCATTCTTAGGACCTAGTTTTTTTTATAGGCATGGCAAGAGTTATATGGATAAGTTGGGATTTGTAAGCTTAATTGTCGGGAACATGAAAACATGGAAGGCTATGGTATGCCCTTATGTGTCCCACAAATTGTACATTAATGTAGAAAGTCAATTTGTCTTTGACAGACATCTATTATGTCGTAATATTTCTCAATTTTATTGAAGACAGTCCTTCCCCTTGGTAAAGATCCTCCGGCAATTACTTCCTTATGCTTCAACCATAACGGGAAGATTTTAGCAACTGTTGCAACTGATGGAATGATTCAGATGTTCGGTATCCTTATAGCATTTGATGTTTATGTATGAATGGTTATTATATTTCTTAAAGTAAGTGTTACACATTTTGCTTTTGAGGCTCAAATGCGTTGCTGTTACTATTCTTTGGTACACCAAGCAAAAATACATGAAAAATGAATCATTTTCTTTCTTTTGGGGCTTCAGAGTTGGTGGAAGGAAGGGGGGGATTAAACATTTCTACTTTGAAACGAAACTTGACCCCAATCTCATGCGCAAGACATGAGCAACAAATGTATACATCTTAATTTAGCAAAGATATGTCTGCCGGACTACAAATTACTGGGTGGCTAGCTCATGATTCTGTTATTAGCTCTGTTCTTTTTGGGCCTGATGAGACAAGTATTTTTAGCTTGGGGATAGATGGAAAGGCAAGTGCCTCTGTTTCCTCTGATTTTAGCTCGGGAAATTATAATATTTTGTTTCTATGAATTGTTTTATATAATTTTTCTTTGCCTAAAAGTTTTTTCTGTGATATGTACATGCTGTCAAGCTTCTTATACTTGTGACTTGTTTAATTGTAGGTACTTTTGGATATTGTTAGTCATTGATCTAACATTGATGATTGTATACTTGCTTAATCCGATTAATTCTAAAATAAACACAAGCCTTGAAATTGTAATAAACACGTAAGTTTAGTTGGTTAGTACATTTTTAAGCAATTTGAGTTACCTTAAAAATATTTTGACTTCTGGAATTTCTTTTGTAAAGTGCTTTGAAAATTTATGAAACTACCCAAAGGAAGAGGATGACCAATCCAGTTTGGAAAGTAGTTCAGGTAATTAATATCATTTTCCCTTTGTTGTCATGCCCATGAAGGGTTTTGATGTTATTCTGGGTATGGACTGGCTATCGTCATGCCGGGCTGTTATTGATTGCTACTGCCAGAGGGTCACGGTTTGTACCTTGAGCAGGGAGTGTTTCCATTTCCTGGGGGATCGGGTTGGTAGTGTATTGCCACCGTTGTATGATCCGCGAGGACAGAGTGAGCTTAGTGGTCTACTTGCTAGCTTTATGAGTGGTGAGTGTGATGAGACTCAGATTGTATTGCCAATGGTGGTTTGTGAGTATTCAGATGTTTTTCCCGAGGATCTCGTTAGTTTACCACCCCACCGAGAGATAGAGTTCTCTATTGATTTAGTGCCCGGCACAGCGCCGATTTCTATGGCACCTTATCGTTTTGCCCCAGCCGAGTTGAGTGAGTTGAAGATTCAGCTCCAAGAATTGCTAGATAAGGGTTTTGTTCGCCCTAGTGTTTCACCATGGGGAGCACCGGCCCTCTTTGCTAAAAAGAAAGATGGTGCCTTGAGATTGTGTATCGACTACCGAAAGTTGAATCGGGCTACGGTCAAGAATAAGTACCCTATGCCCCGTATAGATGATTTGTTTGACCAGTTAAAGGTTTCCCGTTGTTTCTCTAAGATAGACTTGAGATCGGGTTACCACCAGTTGAGGGTCAGGGAGGAGGATATTCCTAAGACGACATTCCGTACGTGGTATGGCCATTATGAGTTTCTGGTGATGCCATTCGAACTTACCAATGGACCGGCAGTCTTTATGGATTTGATGAACCGGATCTTCCAGGAATTCTTGGATCGATTTGTAGTCGTTTTCGTGGACGACATTCTTATCTATTCGCCTTCTGAGGAGGAGCACAAGGAACACTTGAGAGTGGTGCTTGAGTTGCTTAGAGCCCATAGGTTGTATGCCAAGTTTGGAAAGTGTGAGTTCTGGCTAGAAGAGGTCAAATTCTTAGGCCATGTGGTATCCGGGAAAAGGGTGTCTGTTGATACATCCAAGGTAGAGGCAGTGCAAGATTGGGCACAGCCTAAGAGTGTGTTTGAGATCCGCAGTTTTCTGGGATTAGCTGGGTATTACCGTCGGTTTGTGAAAGATTTCTCCAGGCTAGCTTCGCCGTTGACTAGATTGACATGAAAAGGGATCAAGTTTGTGTGGAGCGAGACTTGCGAAAGGTCGTTCCAAGAGTTGAAGGTTAGATTGACCACCGCTCCAGTTTTAATTATTCTGGAGAGAGGGTTGGGTTATGCAGTTTATTGTGATGCCTCACGAGAGGGTTTGGGTTGTGTGTTGATGCAAGAGGGGAAAGTGGTAGCCTATGGCTCACGTCAGTTGAAAATACACGAGAAGAATTACCCTACACATGACCTAGAGTTAGCAGCAGTGATCTTTGCCTTGAAGATTTGGAGGCACTACCTTTATGGTGAGAGGTTCGAGGTGTTCTCGGACCACAAGAGTTTGAGATATCTGTTTACACAGAGGGACTTGAATTTGAGGCAGAGGAGATGGATGGAGTTCATTGAGGACTATGATTTTGAGTTACATTATCACTCGGGAAAGGCCAATATTGTGGCCGATGCCCTTAGTAGGAAATCCATTAGTGATGTAGCTTGTATAGCCATCCGGGAATGGGAGATGTTGGGTGCACTTGGCGAGTTTGACTTGCTTCTGAGTGAACCAGCTGAGGCTGCGGCCTTGTTTTCTGTTGTTGCGCAGCCTACACTTGTGACCCGAGTGTTAGAGGCTCAGAGAGGTGACCTTGAGGTAGAATCCCTCCGAGAGAAGATCTCAAATGGGAAGGTTGAGAAGGGTTTGACGGTGTATCCCGACCTGAGTGTGAGATACCGAGACCGTTTGTTTGTGCCGGAGTCTTGCCGAGAGGAAATACTCCGAGAGTTCCATCATTCACGTCTTGCGGTGCATCTGGGAGGCACTAAGATGTATCGGGATTTGGGTCGCCAGTTTTGGTGGCGGGGTATGAAGAGAGATGTGGCTGTTTTCGTATCGAAGTGCCTTACTTGCCAGCAAGTGAAGGCCGAGCATCAGAGGCCAGCGGGTTTATTGCAACCCTTACCTATTGCCGAGTGGAAGTGGGAGCATGTCACTATGGACTTCGTTGTAGGCCTTCCGAGGACTCAGCGGGGTAGTGATGCTATTTGGGTGGTTGTAGACCGGTTGACTAAGTCAGCGCACTTTATTCCTATGCGCGTGAGAGATTCGGTAGATCATCTCGCCGACTTGTATATTCGGGACATAGTGAGATTGCACGGGGTCCCAGTGACGATCGTCTCAGATAGAGATCCTCCCTACCATGGGCACTAGGTTGACCTTTAGTACGGCTTATCATCCTCAGACTGACGCGCAGTCCGAGCGTACTATTCAGATCCTTGAGGATATGCTTCGAGGTTGTGTCCTTGACTTTAGTGGGATGTGGGAGAGGCACTTGTCCTTGGTGGAGTTTGCCTACAACAACAGTTTTCAGTCTAGCATCGGTATGGCACCGTTTGAGGCCTTGTATGGCCGACCGTGTAGGTCTCCAGTGTATTGGGCTGAGGTGGGTAGTGCACCTTTGTTGGGTCCGGAGTTGGTTAGAGAGACGACAGAAAAAGTTAAGCTTATCTGTAGGAGGCTTGTTACAGCCCAGAGTCGCCAAAAGAGTTATGCCGACCGTAGGAGGAGGCCTTTGGCGTTTGAGGTAGGTGATCATGTCTTCTTGAAAATATCACCTAGGCGAGGTTTGATGAGGTTTGGGAAGAGTGGGAAGTTATCCCCTCGGTTTATCGGTCCCTTTGAGATCCTTGAGAGGATTGGTGAGGTTGCTTATCGTTTAGCTTTACTGCCGCAGTTGTCCGGAGTGCATGACGTGTTTCATGTGAGTATGCTTCGGAAGTATGAGCCGGATCCATCCCATGTGTTAGATTGGACCGACTTGGAGGTAGATGAGGATGCCTCGTATGAGGAGAGACTGGTTCGGGTCTTGGATAGGCGAGATCAAGTCCTGCGTGGCAAGACCATTCCTTTGGTGAAGGTTTTGTGGAAACATCACGGAGTGGAGGAAGCCACTTGGGAACGTGAGTTGGAAGTCCGCAAGAAATATTCAGACTTGTTTGTTAATGTGTAACCATGTATTGGAATTGTTGTAATATCGTTGAACTTTAAGGGCATTATATGTGTCTCAAGTTGTAAAACATTGTGAATGTTTTGGTTAATGGAAGTTTGTTTTAACATTGCCTATATTAAGTATATTGTGGAAATGCAGGCATGATATTAATGTTGCATGTGTTATGGAATTGTGGAAAATGAGTTAAAATTGGTAAATTTCAAAGGAATGCATGTTGATAATGCAGGTCGTTATGTGTAATGTGATATGCCTCTTGAAAAGAGATGGGATTAACCGGTAGTGGGTCGGGTTGTTTAATATTATGTTATAATATTGTTGAGAATGGAGAAAACCTGTTTTTGAAAAACTTGTGTTTAATTTCGGGGACGAAATTCTTTATGGGGGGAGGTTATAACGATCCGGGTTGTCCCTTTACTGTTCTGTTGTATTCCGGACTCAGTTCCGTGGAGTTGGTAGTTGTATCTATCTTGTTGTCATCCTTTAATTCCATTTGTTCGGGTTTTAGGATGTATTGGGCAGAGTTGTTACAGGTTGGTTAGGCTTTGGTTTCAATTCTTTGTTGCCCAGTTTTTAGGAGGTCCGCTCGAGCGGAGATTGCACACTCCCAGTTTTTCGTGTCTCTGCAAAACTTCTGCAGGTGTGATTTTTACGCTCGAGCGGGTTTCTTTACGCTCGAGCGGTGGCGCTCGAGCGGGTACTCTGGCGCTCGAGCGGGTAGTACTTTTTGATGTAAGTTCTGGGAGGAGGAAATCTACGCTCGAGCGGACTGGTTTACGCGCTCGAGCGGATGTACTTTATTCTTGTGTCTTGGCACTCGAGGGGGCTTTATTGCGCTCGAGCATACCTAGTTTTTTGTTCTTGACGCTCGAGCGTTGTGTTCTCCGCTCGAGCGGGAATGTCGTATATCAGTTGGCAGCTGGGCTTTTTAAAATCACTTTTTACATTCTCTCTCTCTCTTACTTTCTAAAAAGACATTTTGAGAGTTCCTCTCTCTAGAAACTCCCTTCTCTCTAGAGTTTGATCTAATTAGAGTGTTTCTTCTTCCTTCGGCCTTTGTAAGAGTTGGGTTGATCGTCGAGGGCTATCCATTGATCCGAGAATATTGAGTTTTGGAGCACGTTGAGTTTCTTCACCTTCTTCTCTTGAGCTCCGAATTTGAGGTAGGGATTCCCACTCACTCTTATGGGTTTTAACCTAGATTTTGAGTTTATTGTTTAAATTGTTGATTTTGGGACTTAGGGTTTCAAAAAGAATTAAAGAGGGTTTTGTGATTTTGGGCTCATAATGTGTATTTTGGGTTTCAAAATGATGATATAGTTGTTGGTTGGTGATATTTGAACCTTTGAGTTGATATTGAGAGTTGGGGGTAAAAGCCCTAATTTGTTGTTTAAAATTAATTGGTATAATTAATTTGGAAAAATTGTAGCTATATGGAATTGAGTTGGAAATAATGAAATTGGTTCATTATATGGTAGAATAGTGGAGTTAGATTTATTAATCGCTCACTTTTGAAAACATTGATATTTTATCTGTTGGGGCTTTTATTATCTGTTTAGAAATAATTGCTTGGGCTACCGGTGGAGGGTAGTTTTGATTGTTGTAGACAATGCATGATGATTAGGCAAACTAAAACTAATCAATTGGATATGTCATAGAGTATGACGGTTGATAGAATACATTAACGTTATGTATTGATTGATTGTGTATATGACCTTTGTGTATATACGTTGTGTGTGTGGGAGGAGATAGGGGATGTACTCCACGGTTTAGGGAAAGATAGGGGATGGACCTCTAAACCGGATGTTGTTTGGGAGGAGATAGGGGATGGACTCCACTGACACAGCTCATATGCTTGTCAGATAATGTGTTGATATAGCTCATATGCTTATCTTTGGAAGTGTTGATACAGCTCATATGCTTATCATTGGAAGTGTCGATATAGCTAATATGCATATCTGTTGAAATGTGGATACAACTTGTATGCTTATCTGTTGAGATGTTGATACAACTAGTATGTTTATCTATTGTAAAAGATGGGAAATGTTTAATATGAGTCACTGTCTCATATAAGTGGTTGGCCAGGTTCTGAGCCGTTGATGTAAATTATGAAATGGATAAGAAATGGAAATTGAAATGAAACATGAACATAGTGGTCATGAAATGGAATTGGGTTATGAATTAGTTTATGGAAATTGAATATTTATCAATTGCTAATGTCTTAGTTATTGCTCATACTGTGTTTAGCATATCTCTACTGGGCGTTGGCTCACCCTATATGGGACATTATTTTTAGGTACAGATAGTATGCCACCTCCAAGGACATAGCTTGGATGATGATGAGAGTTGAAGACTCTTTTTTGTTTATTTTGATGTGTTACATGTAAATTCAAGCCAAGGGCTTAATATGTATTGAGTTAGCACTCTTCTTTTTGTAACCAAGTGTTAACTTGGAAAGCTGTAAGCCCATAGGGCATTTGCTTTTGTTGTTAACATGTAATACAGTTGTAAAAATTACTCTGATGAATAGAAATGGTTGGTTTCTTTTATATTAATGCATGTTTAAAGTGATGGGTTTTATGTATTATTTTGAGGGCGTTACAATTTTTCAGGTCAGGAATTTTTTGGAGAGGTGCAAAATATGGTCAAAGAATTCAAGAATTTAGTTTTTCAAGTTTTTCAAGTTTTTTCATTTTTTAATATATATAAGCACAATTAAAAACTTTTTATTTAATTCCTTTGTATATACTTTTGAACATTTAATTTTCATTTATGAAATATATGACGTTATCTATCTATACTATATATATAATCAAATGTAGTGGTTTTGTCAAAAATCTGTACATATTCGTTCCTAAATTCTTATAATTTTAAAATTCTTTCTTTCCTACGTGGCAACCCTCTTTGATTGTCTTTCGTGTTTTCTAATATATATAAGCACAATTAAAAACTTTTTATTTAATTCCTTTGTATATACTTTTGAACATTTAATTTTCATTTATGAAATATATGACGTTATCTATCTATACTATATATATAATCAAATGTAGTGGTTTTGTCAAAAATCTGTACATATTCGTTCCTAAATTCTTTCTTTCCTACGTAGCAACCCTCTTTGATTGTCTTTCGTGTTTTCTATTTTCCTCAATTTTCTATTTGTTTGATTAATTAAAATGAAAATTAATTTCATGGCTTATGGATAAAGATTTGAATTTCAAAATTCCTACATATAGATAAACCTATAAAAACTGATAAATAATTTATGAAAATTAATTTCGTGATATACAGATAAAGATAAAAATTAAATAATTAATTTCATAACTTATAGATAATTTAAAATTTCTTCCCATAAATAAGCATATAAAAATTGATAAATAATTTATAAAAATTAATTTCATGGCCTACTGATAAAAATAAAAGTTAAAAAATTGATTTAAAAAAAAATTACTCATCTTTTTTGCCCTTCAGTTTGTACTTTAATTAATTTCATTATAAATAAACATATAAAAAAATCATAAATAATTTATGAAAATTTATTTCATGACATTTAGATAAAGATAAAAATTTTAAAAATTATTTGAAAAATAATAATTTCATGACTTATAGATAAATAAACATATAAGAATTGATAAATAATTTATAAAAATTAATTTCGTGGTCTACAGATAAAGATAAAGATTAACTAATTGATTTACAAAAAAAAATTAAAATAATAAAATTTAGATAAATATAAGATTTGTTAATCTATATCTATTAAAAACATATCTATCTAAATCTTTATTTTGGTTTACTTATATTTTTTTTCTCCTTTTATCACATATTATATTTTTTTATTTTAAATTTTTTATCTGGTGAAATACTCTTATCTATAACTTCTTATCTCCTCTTAACTTACCCCTTATCATTTTTATTATTTGTTATTATCTACCAAGTGATAAAGATATATATAAAAAAAGAATGGTTGGCTATGAATAAGAAGAGTATTAATAATTAAATAATAAAAGCTGTATGGGAAAATGCAATACAAAAATCTCACAAAGTTATTTTCCGTCACTATATTTATCCAAGGTAATAATTTGATATTCTTTCTTTTAATTTTTAAAAATAGTTTACATTAGATCATTGCTATGTGTTTTTTCTTTTTCTTTCTTTTTATTTTTTTATAAGATTGTCATTTGTTATAGTACTAGGGTATGCCCGTGCCTAAAGGCACGATGTAAATAATTTTAAGATTAAAATGCAGTTATAATTTTTACGTATTATGTTGAAATTTATAAAGTTTGTGTCATTTTTTTATAAAGATACTGAAAAAAATATATTGAAATATTTTTCTTCTTAAAGAACTTATGCATGTGAGCATGAATTTAGATGCTATTAACCTAATAAATAGGAATTTCTATATGTTTATATGTGTACACTTAAAAAGCTTACAAATTTATTAGAATCTATTACTTAAGATGTTGGATTTGGAGTATGAAATTAATTAATTTTTTTTGTCCATATCATCATGTGGACCCCTAAAAAGAATAATCAATTATAGAGGCAAAGAACTATATAATGTTCGTGAGTTTTTGGAGCTAAAATGGAGAAAACAATTTTTTTTTCTTACTATTCCAAATTGGGCTGAGTCATAGCAACTTACTAACAACACTGCATGGACATGGACTTCACACCCACTTAAAAATTATTAACATGACTCTGAAAAAAGGGAGTTGCTATGACTCTGAAAAAACCAAATTAATGGCTGAATATTGGAAGTAAATAACCATAAGCACAGAGCCAACACATTGAAATTGCAGTTAATATTCGACAGCAGGAATTCAAAAAATCTATAGCATGGGCCCAACACACTGAGAGAAAGGAGGAGAGACAAAAATTGGTACAAAACATAGCAAAGCAACAACTGATTTTGGTGATAAAAAACAGAGCAGCCGTAGTGACTATATAGCGATCCCAGTTTCCCTTTTCATTGGTTGTTGTGTACATCTCGTTTACATCCTTTACTCTTTGTATTTGAGTCTTGGGTTGTGTTGGGCAGGTGTATAACAGGTTGGTTGAGCTTAGGAACCAAGTGTAGTTGCCCAGATTTTGGCCTTCACGCTCGAGCGAGGATTTTGACGCTCGAGCGGGCCCTTCGTTGTTGTCTGTCCGCTCGAGCGGGGTTTCCGAAGCTCAAGCGTAGTTTTCCATCTTCCAGTATCTCCTCTGCAGTGTTGTGCCCTCGAGCGGGAGTTTTGATGCTCGAGCGGGATGTTGTGTGTGAAGCTCGAGCGGGAAGGTTTGACGCTCGAGCGGAGGCCTGGTTCTGTAAAAGTTCTGGGAGTGTGTATCCGCCGCTCGAGCGGGATTGTTGACGCTCGAGCGGGAGTCTGTGAGTGACGCTCGAGCGGGGAGTTTGACGCTCGAGCAGGGCGACTGGGTTAAAGCTCCGTGTTTTGGCTTTTTAAATCACTTTTTCACATTCATTTCTCTCTCTTACTTTTCCAAAAACACCATTGTTGAGCTTCTCACTCTAGAGCTCTACCTTCTCTCTAGGTATTGATCTAGTAGGAGTGATTTCCTCACCTTTGCCCTTTGTAAAAGTTGTGTTGATCGTTGATGGCTTCATTTTGATCCGTGAATCTTGGAGTTTGGAGCATTTTAGTTTTCTACATCTTCTCCTCTTGGGCTCCGAAATTGAGGTAGGGATTCCTACTCACTTTTATGGTCTTTAACATAGATTTTTGGTGATTTTGATTAAGTGTTGAAGTTGGGAAATTTTGGGACTTAGGGTTTCAAAATGTCAAAGAGGGTTTTATTATTTTGATTCTAAAATGAGTATTTTGAGTTTCAAAATAGCGATATTGATGTTGATTGTTGATATATGGGCCATTGGGTCGATATTGGAAAATGGGGGAGAAAGCCCTAATTCGTTATGTAAATTAATTGGTATAATTAATTTGGGGAAAATGTTGATATTTGGAATTGAGTTGGAAATAATGAAGTTGACTCAGTATATGGTAGAATAGTAGAGTTGGATTTTGTTAATCGCCCATTTTTGAAAACATTGATATTTTATCTGTTAGAGCTTTTATTATCTGTTTAGAAATAACTGCTTGGGCTACCGGTGGAGGGTAGTTTTGATTGTTGTAGACAATGCATGATGATTAGGCAAACTAAAACTAATCAATTGGATATGTCATAGAGTATGACGGTTGATAGAATACATTAATGTTATGCATTGATTGATTGTGTATATGACCTTTGTGTATATATGCATTGTGTGTGTGGGAGGAGATAGGGGATGTACTCCACGGTTTAGGGGAAGATAGGGGATAGACCTCTAAACCGGATGTTGTGTGAGAGGAGATAGGGGATGGACTCCACTGATACAGCTCATATGCTTGTCAGATAATGTGTTGATACAGCTCATATGCTTGTCATTGGAAGTGTTGATACAGCTCATATGCTTGTCATGGGAAGTGTTGATATAGCTAATATGCATATCTGTTGAAATGTGGATATAGCTTGTATGCTTATCTGTTGAGATATTGATATAACCTGTGTGTTTATCTATTGTAACAAAATGGAAAACGTTTAATATGAGTCTTGGTCTCATATAGGTGGTTGGCCAGGTTCTGAGCCATTGATGGAAATTGTGAAATTGATAAGAAATGGAAATAGATTATGAATTGGTTTATGGAAATTGAACACTTAATGTCTTAGTCATTGCTCATACTGTGTTTAGCATATCTCTACTGGGCTGTGGCTCACCCTATATGGGAATATCATTTTCAGGTACAGGTAGCATGCCACCTCCAAGGACATAGCTTGGGAGGCTAGAGGCGGACACACTTTTGTTGTCTTATTTCTTTTTGATGTATTACATGTAAATTCAAGCCAAGGGCTTAATGTGTAAATGAGTTAGTACTCTTTTATTGTAACCAAGTGTTAACTTGGAAAGCTGTAAGCCCTTAGGGCATTTGCTTTTGTCGTTAACATGTAATACTTTTTGTAATGGAATTCTAATGAATAGAAGAATGTGGAGTTTTTATATATCAATGCATGTCTCTACTGATGGGTTTAAATGTTATTATTTTGAGGGCGTTACAACTTGGTATCAAAGCGTACCGGGTTCGAATACTTTGGGTACGTGGGAAGTGATTAGGATCACAATGGGTTTGTCTCGCTTGATAGAGACTTAGATGTAGTGTCATATGCTATGTGCTTAATTGATAACATGCTTATGTGACTATGTGGGTATGGAATGTAGTTTCTAGGATGTTGATTGGATCCTTGGGTTGCTGGGAGTCTTGTTGGAAAAGCACTTGATCAATGCTGTTTCTAATCGGAACTCTAGTAACGCCTCGGGACTATCATTATCCGGAAATGAAATTCGTAAATGCTTATGTGTTTATGTGCTTATGTGGAGTGAATTACAGTTGTCCATACATTAGAACGCGAGTGTTATAGCTTCGGCACATTTGTGAATGTGCTAATAGTCTTGGTTACCTTTATTAGGATGTCAGGACGAGGGCGTGGTAGGCGTGGTAGGCGTGGCAGGCAGGAGGTACCTGTACCGGATGACGTTCCGGCAGTGCAGGAGGGAGTTGGTCAGGCCAATGTGGCCGAGCCAGTGGGTCAGCAGGCTATGGGCGCCTTGGCCCGAGAGATAGCGGGAGCTTTGGGTATTCTCAGAGCTGAGAATCAGGTTGCTGAGGCAGGGCCTTCTTTCCTGAAGAGGGAATTCTTCCGATCTAACCCGGACGAGTTTGTTGGGGATCAAAAGGAGCCACTTAAGGCTGACGAGTGGTTGGAACAAATAGAGAAGACGTTCGAGATGCTTGGCATCGAGGACGGGGCTTTGAAGGTGACCTTGGCATCCTTCCAGCTGAAGGGAGATGCGGGTCAGTGGTGGAAGTATGAGAAGGGCAGTGTTGGTGGTGCATGGGAGGCATTTGTGAATGCTTTCCAGGAGAAGTTCTTGTCTTCAGTTGCTAGAGAGAAGCTGAGAGAGCAGTTTTGCCAGCTTAGACAGCAAGGCTTGTCTGTGGCCGAGTTTGAGGCTACCTTTACTAGTCTGTCCAGGTTTGCACCTGAATTGGTGGCGTCTGAGGAACGCCGTTGCTTTGAGTTTGAGCGGAAGTTGAGGCGGGGCCTCAAGTTGAGGGTTGGTGGATCCTTCATTCGGGAGTATAAACATTTGGTGGATGCGGCAGCTCATATGGAGCTCATGATGCAGGAGGAGGATGAGGGGCAGAGAGGCTCCAAGAGGAGCCAAGATGGTCAGGGTGATGGCAGGAGACAGAGGGGTTCCAACCCTCAGCAGTCTCTGGGTGGTGTGGCTAGATCGACCTTTCCAGTACCGAGTGCGGGCTCAGGGAGAGTTAGTCAGGGAGGCTTGACTTGTTTTGCGTGTGGCCAGCTGGGTCACAAGTCGTCAGTTTGCCCACAGAAAGGAGGGGGTCAGCGAGCTGCTTCTTCTTCAGCTAGACCTCAGGGCCAGAGTCAGGGCAGGGGCCAGCCTTTGTCTTGCTATCAGTGTGGTCAGCATGGGCACCTGAAGAGGTATTGCCCACAGTTGAGTGCTACTTCGAGAGCGTCTGGTTCTAGGCAGACGCAGAGTTATCAGCCAGCTCAGTCTGTGCAGGCCTCGAGGGCCAATCCGGGAGCTTCGTCATCCCAGTCTGTGCAGCAGTCATTTGCTCCTAGAGGTGAGCAGATAGATCAGGGGCCTACAGGGCGCGTGTATGCTGTTACCGCGCAGGACCTAGTACCGGCTCCATCAGTAGTGAGAGGTACTTTTCTGTTTTGCAACTCGGTTGCTAGTGTGTTGATTGACACGGGAGCATCTCATTCTTTTGTATCTGCTGCATTTGCATCCGTTTTGGAGTTGGAGTTGGCACAGTTAGCATCCCCTATTTGTGTAGTATCGCCTATTGGTGGTGAGTTGATCTTGAAACAAGGTGTTAGAGGTTGTGATATAGAGGTCGCCGACCATAGGCTTCCTTTTCCTTTTGTTGTCATGCCCATGAAGGGTTTTGATGTTATTTTGGATATGGACTGGCTATCGTCATACCGGGCTGTTATCGATTGCTACCGCCAGAGGGTCACGTTATGTACCTTGAGCGGGGAGTGGTTCCATTTCTTGGGAGACCGGGTTGGTAGTGTTTTGCCACTGGGGTATGATTCGCGAGGGCGGAGTGAGCTTAATGGTCTACTTGCTAGCTTTGATAGTGGTGAGTGTAGTGAGACCCAACTTGTGTTGCCGAGGGTGGTTTGTGAGTATTCGGATGTTTTTCCTGAAGACCTTATTAGTTTGCCACCTCATCGAGAGATAGAGTTCTCTATTGATCTAGTGCCCGGCACGCCGCCGATTTCTATGGCACCTTATCGTTTTGCCCCAACCGAGTTGAGTGAGTTGAAGATTCAGCTCCAGGAGTTGCTAGATAAAGGTTTTGTTCGCCCTAGTGTTTCACCGTGGGGAGCACCAGCTCTCTTTGCTAAGAAGAAAGATGGTGCCTTGAGATTGTGTATCGACTACCGAAAGTTGAATCGGGCTACGGTCAAGAATAAGTACCCTATGCGCCGTATAGATGATTTGTTTGACCAGTTGAAGGGTTCCCGTTGTTTCTCTAAGATAGACTTGAGATCGGGTTACCACTAGTTGAGGGTCAGGGAGGAGGATATCCCGAAGACGGCATTCCGTACACGGTATGGCCATTATGAGTTTCTGGTGATGCCATTTGGGCTTACCAATGCACCGGCAGTCTTTATGGACTTGATGAACCGGATCTTCCGGGAATTCTTAGATCGATTTGTGGTCGTTTTCGTGGACGACATTCTTATCTATTCGCCTTCTAAGGAGGAGCACGAGCCACACTTGAGAGTAGTGCTTGAGTTACTTAGAGCCCATAGGCTGTACGCCAAGTTTGGGAAGTGTGAGTTCTGACTGGGAGAAGTCAAGTTCTTAGGCCATGTAGTATCCGGAAAAGGGGTGTCTGTTGATACGTGCAAGGTTGAGGCAGTGCAAGATTGGGCACAGCCTAAGAGTGTGTTTGAGATCTGCAGTTTTCTGGGATTATCTGGGTATTACCGTCGGTTTGTGAAAGATTTCTCCAGGCTAGCTTCGCCGTTAACTAGATTGACACGGAAAGGGGTCAAGTTTGTGTGGAATGAGGCTTGTGAGAAGTCGTTCCAAGAGTTGAAGGTTAGATTGACCACCGCTCCGATTTTGATTATTCCGGAGAGAGGGTTGGGTTATGCGGTTTATTGTGATGCCTCACGAGAGGGTTTGGGTTGTGTGTTAATGCAAGAGGGGAAAGTGGTAGCTTATGGCTTACGTCAGTTGAAAATTCACGAGAAGAATTACCCTACTCACAACCTAGAGTTAGCAGCCGTGATCTTTGCCTTGAAAATTTGGAGGCACTACCTGTATGGTGAGAGGTTTGAGGTGTTCTCGGACTACAAGAGTTTGAAGTACCTGTTTACCCAGAGGGACTTGAATTTGAGGCAGAGGAGATGGATGGAGTTCATTGAGGACTACGATTTTGAGTTGCACTATCACCCGGGAAAGGCCAATGTTGTGGCCGATGCCCTTAGTAGAAAATCCATTAGTGATGTAGCTTGTATAGCCATCCGGGAATGGGAGATGTTGGGTACACTTGGCGAGTTTGATTTGCATCTAGGTGAATCTGTTGAGGCTGCGGCCTTGTTTTCTGTTGTTGCGCAGCCTACACTTGTGACTAAAGTGTTAGAGGCACAGAGAGGTGACCTTGAAGTAGAATCCCTCCGAGAGAAGATCTCAAGTGGGAAGGTGGAGAAGGGTTTGTCGGTGTATCCCGACCAGAGTGTGAGATACCGAGACCGTTTGTTTGTGCCGGAGTCTTGCCGAGGGGAGGTACTCTGAGAGTTCCATCATTCGCGCCTTGCGGTGCATCCGGGAGGCACTAAGATGTATCATGATTTGGGTCGCCAGTTTTGGTGGCGAGGTATGAAGAGGGATGTAGCAGTTTTCATGTCGAAGTACCTTACTTGTCAGCAAGTGAAGGCCGAGCATCAGAGGCCAGCGGGTTTGTTGCAACCCTTGCCTATTACCGAGTGGAAGTGGGAGCATGTCACCAGCGGGGTAGTGATGTTATTTGGGTGGTTGTAAACCGGTTGACTAAGTCGGCGCACTTTACTCCCATGCGTGTGAGAGATTCGGTAGATCATCTCGTCGACTTGTATATTCGGGACGTAGTGAGATTGCACGGGGTCCCAGTGACGATCGTCTCAGATAGAGATCATCGTTTTACTGCTAGGTTGTGGCAGAGTTTGCAGAGTGCCTTGGGCACTAAGTTGACCTTTAGTACGGCTTATCACCCTCAGACTGACGGGCAGTCCGAGCGTACTATTCAGATCCTTGAGGATATGCTTCGGGGTTGTGTCATTGACTTTAGTGGGACGTGGGAGAGGCATTTACCATTGGTGGAGTTCGCCTACAACAACAGTTTTCAGTCGAGTATCGGTATGGCACCGTTTGAGGCCTTGTATGGCCCACCGTGTAGGTCTCCAGTTTGTTGGGCCGAGGTGGGTGATACACCTTTGTTAGGTCCGGAGTTGGTTAGGGAGACGACGGAGAAAGTTGAACTTATCCGTAGGAGGCTTGTTACAGCCCAGAGTCGTTAGAAATCTTATGCTGACCATAGGAGGAGGCCTTTGGCGTTTGAGATAGATGATCATGTCTTTCTGAAGATATCACCTAGGCGGGGGTTGATGAGGTTTGGGAAGAGTGGGAAGTTATCCCCTCGATTTATTGGTCCCTTTGAGATCCTTGAGAGGATTGGGGAAGTTGCTTATCGTTTAGCGTTGCCGCCACAGTTGTCCGGAGTTCATGACGTATTTCATGTGAGTATGCTTCGGAAGTATGAGCCGGATCCATCGCATGTGTTAGATTGGACCGACTTAGAGGTAGATGAGGATGCCTCGTATGAGGAGAGACCGGTTCGGGTCTTGGATAGGCGGGATCAAGTCCTGCGTGGCAAGACCATCCCTTTGGTAAAGGTTTTGTGGAAACATCACGGAGTGGAGGAAGCCACTTGGGAACGTGAGTTGGAGGTTCGCGAGAAATATCCGAACTTGTTTATTGATGAGTAATCTTGTATTTAGATTTTGTAATGTTGTTGGACTTAAGAGCTTTATATATGTCTTAAGTTGTAAAACATTGGTAATGTTTTGGTTAAATGGGAGTATGTTGTAGAACTTACCTTGATATGGGAGTTGTTTATGATACTGCATATGTTGGCTATATTGTAGAATTGGAGTTGTATCATGTATATTGATTATGATATGAACTGTGAACCATGTATGTTGGGAATGGTTGGAAATGGAAGAAAATTGCATGTTGATAATGCACTTGTAATATATGTTGTGAAATGCCTCTTGAAAAGAGATGGAATTGACCGGTAATGGGTCGGGTTATCTAATATTATGTTGTAATATTGTTGAGAATGGAGAAAACCTGTTTTTGAAAAACTTGTGTTTAATTTCGGGGATGAAATTCTTTAAGGGGGGGAGGTTATAGCGATCCCGGTTTCCCTTTTCATTGGTTGTTGTGTACATCTCGTTTACATCCTTTACTCTTTGTATTTGAGTCTTGGGTTGTGTTGGGCAGGTGTATAACAGGTTGGTTGAGCTTAGGAACCAAGTGTAGTTGCCCAGATTTTGGCCTTCACGCTCGAGCGAGGATTTTGACGCTCGAGCGGGCCCTTCGTTATTATCTGTCCGCTCGAGTGGGGTTTCCGAAGCTCGAGCGTAGTTTTCCATCTTCCAGTATCTCCTCTGTAGTGTTGTGCGCTCGAGCGGGAGTTTTGACGCTCGAGCGGGATGTTGTGTGTGAAGCTCGAGCGGGGAGGTTTGACGCTCGAGCGGAGGCCTGGTTCTGTAAAAGTTCTGGGAGTGTGTATCCGCCGTTCGAGCGGGATTGTTGACGCTCGAGCGGGAGTCTGTGAGTGACGCTCGAGCGGGGCGACTGGGTTAAAGCTCCGTGTTTTGGCTTTTCAAATCACTTTTTCACATTCATTTCTCTCTCTTACTTTTCCAAAAACACCATTGTTGAGCTTCTCACTCTAGAGCTCTACATTCTCTCTAGGTATTGATCTAGTAGGAGTGATTTCCTCACCTTTGCCCTTTGTAAAAGTTGTGTTGATCGTCGAGGGCTTCGTTTTGATCCGTGAATCTTGGAGTTTGGAGCATTTTAGTTTTCTACATCTTCTCCTCTTGGGCTCCGAAATTGAGGTAGGGATTCCTACTCACTTTTATGGTCTTTAACATAGATTTTTGGTGATTTTGATTAAGTGTTGAAGTTGGGAAATTTTGGGACTTAGGGTTTCAAAATGTCAAAGAGGGTTTTATTATTTTGATTCTAAAATGAGTATTTTGAGTTTCAAAATAGCGATATTGATGTTGATCGTTGATATATGGGCCATTGGGTTGATATTGGAAAATGGGGGAGAAAGCCCTAATTCGTTGTGTAAATTAATTGGTATAATTAATTTGGGGAAAATGTTGATATTTGGAATTGAGTTGGAAATAATGAAGTTAACTCATTATATGGTAGAATAGTAGAGTTGGATTTTGTTAATCGCCCATTTTTGAAAACATTGATATTTTATCTGTTAGAGCTTTTATTATCTGTTTAGAAATAACTGCTTGGGCTACCGGTGGAGGGTAGTTTTGATTGTTGTAGACAATGCATGATGATTAGGCAAACTAAAACTAATCAATTGGATATGTCATAGAGTATGACGGTTGATAGAATACATTAATGTTATGCATTGATTGATTGTGTATATGACCTTTGTGTATATATGCATTGTGTGTGTGGGAGGAGATAGGGGATGTACTCCACGGTTTAGGGGAAGATAGGGGATAGACCTCTAAACCGGATGTTGTGTGGGAGGAGATAGGGGATGGACTCCACTGATACAGCTCATATGCTTGTCAGATAATGTGTTGATACAGCTCATATGCTTGTCATTGGAAGTGTTGATACAGCTCATATGCTTGTCATGGGAAGTGTTGATATAGCTAATATGCATATCTGTTGAAATGTGGATATAGCTTGTATGCTTATCTGTTGAGATATTGATATAACCTGTGTGTTTATCTATTGTAACAAAATGGAAAACGTTTAATATGAGTCTTGGTCTCATATAGGTGGTTGGCCAGGTTCTGAGCCATTGATGGAAATTGTGAAATTGATAAGAAATGGAAATGGATTATGAATTGGTTTATGGAAATTGAACACTTAATGTCTTAGTCATTGCTCATACTGTGTTTAGCATATCTCTACTGGGCTGTGGCTCACCCTATATGGGAATATCATTTTCAGGTACAGGTAGCATGCCACCTCCAAGGACATAGCTTGGGAGGCTAGAGGCGGACACACTTTTGTTGTCTTATTTCTTTTTGATGTATTACATGTAAATTCAAGCCAAGGGCTTAATGTGTAAATGAGTTAGTACTCTTTTATTGTAACCAAGTGTTAACTTGGAAAGCTGTAAGCCCTTAGGGCATTTGCTTTTGTCGTTAACATGTAATACTTTTTGTAATGGAATTCTGATGAATAGAAGAATGTGGAGTTTTTATATATCAATGCATGTCTCTACTGATGGGTTTAAATGTTATTATTTTGAGGGCGTTACAAACTATATCATGGGGGTTGCTGCCACAAAGAGAAGGCAAAAGAGGGACTATAATTGGCCCTGGTAGGCGAAGATGGCAGGTTTCCTCAAGCAACATTTGAGATGGTGAGAGATTCATCTAGTTCAGGAGTGGCTAGTGTGATGTTGAGTTTGAGCCAAATAAAGATTATATATTGTTTTGGTGTATGTCAGACACCAAATAAATTATATACCTAGACAAATATCTTGACAGTAAACACATTGAGCATAATTTTTGTGTCTCATAATATATATGCATGCTCACATATCATCATCTGGACCAACTATTCAATTAATGATAAATATTCATGAAATGATAAAAATTGAATGTGAGCATGAAATGATAAAAATTCACTTAATTGAATATTCATCTAATGATAAAAATTGTCTCTCATAACATCTAAATTCATGCTCACATCCATATATATTATTGGAAAAACATATTGAGCAGAATTTTTGGAAAAACATAAAAATTGTCTCTCATAACAGTAAACACATTGAGCAGAATTTTTGTCCCTCATAATATATATGCATGCTCACATATCATCATCTAGACCAACTATTCAATTAATGATAAATATTCATGGAATGATAAAAATTGAATGTGAGCATGAAATGATAAAAATTCACTTAATTGAATATTCATGTAATGATAAAAATTGTCTCTCATAACATCTAAATTCATACTCACATCCATATATATTATTGGAAAAAACATATTGAGCAGAATTTTTGGAAAAACATAAAAATTGTCTCTCATAACAGTAAACACATTGAGCAGAATTTTTGTCTTTCATCACTAATGCAAACAGTTGACAGTAATAAAAAATTGAATTTTTAATTACAGAATAAAAAAACATTGAGCATAATTTTTGGTGATTTTGGTGACAAAAAACAGTAATAAAAACATTTAGCAGAATTTTTGGTGATTTTGGTGATAAAAAACATAGCCTTTGCAACTACTCTTTAACAAAAGAAAAAAACAGTTTTTTTCTTTTGTTATTTCTTTAACAGAGCAACAAAAGAGATAAAAAAACAAAGCAGTTGGGTCAATATCAACTATTTTTTCTTTAACAAAGCAACTATTTTCTTTAACAAAACAGAACAGTTGGCTCAATAGAAAAGAAAAAAATTAACCCGTATATATCAGTTGGCTCAATATCAAAGCAAAGCAATAACAAAAGAAATAACAAAAGCTGAGAGAGGAAAACGAGTGATGTCGAGCAACCAAACGTTACCAAAGCATTGAGCAGCCGAGCAGAAAAAAATAAGAACCAAAGTAATAAACTAACCGAGCAGCCGAGCAGGATGTCGAGCAGCCGAAGTGAATAGCCGAGCAACCAAAGTGATGTCACAGCCGGAGTGAACAACGGTGAGAGTGGTCAGAGTGATCCACAAAAGCTCTGATGAAGGAAAAAGCTGAGAGAGGAAAAAAAAATTCAAGAAGAAGAACAATTACCCGAATCAATGAGAGAATACTAAAGTCATGTTTTCAATTAAGATAAAAATGAGAGAATACAGAAGTCATGTTTTCAATTACCCGACTCAGTTCTCTTGAACCCAGCAATCAAAGTCATGTTTTCAACACTAAATAATAATACTGAATTGGTTAAAGTCATGTTTTCAATAACTCTATTGAACCCAGCAGTTAAAAATACTTTTCCATATATTGGTCTGTACAGAATTTGTCTGATATAAATACTATGGATTTGTCTAATATAATCCCTATAACTAAATATATATATCATTTGTCTGAATTTCTTTGCAGAATTGGTTAAAGTCAGTGCAGAATTTCTTTTCCATATATCTATATCATCCAAATCTGTTGCAAATATATATATATCATTCAAATCTGCACACGCCCAGAAAACACCATAATAATCTGCATATCACTCGTGTAATCCAAATCTACACACACCCAATACAAAATCCAAACCGTATAACTCACCCGTATATACCAGTTGGTCCAATACAATAAGATAAACCCAAAAACACAAAAACAGAACAAAAAATGGAGATAGAGAGGGAAGGTAGATACTGAGGGGAGAGTTAGTGTAGAGTAGGAATGGGGAGACAGATGGTAGATAGAGAAGGAGATAGAGAAGGAAGGTAGATAGAGGGTATGGGAAGACAGATGGTAGATAGAGGGTATGGGGGAGACGGAGGATAGATACAGGCAAATGAAATGAAATGTGGGCGGGAACCACCCATTGATCTAAACATTTTAGACATCTCAGCCGTCCAAATTAAATGTATCTCTCAGACATTTGTATACATTTTCAAAAACCTTTGTGACTTATTATATAGATTAATCCATATCTAGATTAATACCAAATGTATCTCTCATAATTTTTGTTTGGAAAGATCTGTAGCTTATGCCTATGCCTAAAGGCACGATGTAATTCATAACCCATATCTAGATTAATCAGTGAGTGAAATTCTGTTGACCTCTACTACCCTTGCAAAGTTTCTAAATCCAAAAGCCCAAGTGTATGCCTAGAGGTCAGTGGGTAGTAGATCTTTGGGTACGCAAAATGTGAATATTAGCATGTACTGTTTTATACGTTCCTTTTCCCTCTGCTTGATGGTTATATTAAATTTGATTGTTGTCTTTTTCTTCTTTCCTTAAGAACTTCTTATAAGGAAAATAAAATTAAAAAAATTATATTCTATAATTTCCTTTTCATTTTTCGTTTTCTTCTCTTAAATGCAACATGGGTTCAAATTAGTGTTCATACAAATGCATTAGCATTTTGTAAAAAAGCTTACTTTAACATGGTTTAAAAAAATATTTCACAATCAGTCAAAAGAATTGAATAAATATTGGAAAAAGAAACTTTTTAAAAATGTACATAAAAAAGAGTATAGACACTATGCAATTCTTTAAAAAATCAATATTAAAAAAAAATGAATACATATTCGAAAAACAAACTTTTTAAAATGTTGAGAAACCATACCACGAGATACGCATGTTCCTTTCCTTTGCCAGAAGAGATAACATTTTTTGTCTCATTTGATATTGCTTTTGTGTTTTTCATTTGCATTTGCCTATAAAAAAAATAAGTAGAATATATTTATAAATTATTTATAAAATGAGAGGAAAATTCATGCGAAAATAAGTTACTTTTAGGCTTACCTCATGAAAGCGAATAGTATTAAGGTCACGCTCATCGCAGACAACAACATAAACATTTCTTTCTTGAAGAAATTGAATCTATATATACAAAAACTTTAGAGTGATAAGTAAACTTTATACACATAAATAAGGAAAAAAAAGTATTTCTTTTTTGATATTACGGTTCAGTGTAAGTCTCCATCCACGTATAAAGTATGAGAGAAAAAGCATTTATTAGAAGAAAATAGGCCTTACATTATAAATTAATAAATAAATAAATAGGCCTTACATTATAAGAGAGATACTAAAATTTATATGGAGGAAAAAAAAAATTACTTAACCAAAAATAGTGATATTGTCCATAATTGTTGTACTTCAACTGAAAAATGTTTGTTCCATTATATAATTTTAGACCCATCAATGATGAAATTAAAATCGAAGCACAACAATTTTTTAGAGATGAAATTAAAACCAAAATCAAAATCCGTTATAATCATAAGTATTATGAAGTTCACCATTTATCACTTAGAAGGTCCAAACATAAATTTATGTCAAAAAAATAAAACAAAATAAAAACTGTTTCATCAACCATTTTATAAGCAATAATGAAGTGTATCAGCCATTATAGTGAAGGCAACTAAAGCAAGTCATGGTGTAATGCATTCTTTATTTCACTATTTGATTCAATTTCTGAAGATGTTATACTGTGAATGAATAGTACTCATTTTCGAGGGTTTACATAATATAATCAAATAAATTCTCTCTTCAAACTTTAAAAAATAAAAAGTCTGTCAATCTTATTTTCCAAGAATTTCAGCTCATAACACTATTTGATTTCAGTTTTCAAAATTCACTTTTCAGAAAATTCTACTTTTTCGTTTTTCGTGTTTCTTTTGTTTTCATTGAATTTTTTTAATATCTTAACCATTTTAATATATTGGAAACTGAATGCATACATGTTTGAGGAACTAAACAGTGCATACATAAAAACTTGATAAAATACATAGATTGGCATATATAACATAACTAACAATATGAAAAACCCATTAAAAAACTTTGCAAATAAAGTGGGTGGAGTGGAGGAGATGAGGCCATTATACTTCTGATACAGGGCATCTGCCCTGAGTGGCATATGCATTCGAATGGATTTTCAAACTAAAAACATTTGGTTATAGTAATCAGATTTTGTAATATCTAACTTTCATTTATGATACAACCACAAAAAATCATTGTGACTTAGAGATGCATAATCTACGAAGAAAGGTGGCCAGTTAAAGGTGGAGTAGTTTCTTATCACTGGAAATATTACATCCAATAGTAAATAATAAAGGCGACTGGTACAAACTGGGATAAAATCTAGACCATTGTACCGTTTGAATTCTACGCTCCATTTGTTTCGACAAAAAGCGTTTTACTGGAAAAAAATTCCAAATTGTTTTCCGTACAAAACATTTTCCTATGGTTGAGACTTTCAAACTAATTTCCGTTGTTATATTAGTGGTACGATTAGTGGTTGTGGCAGTGGTAGTATAGTAGCATCGGTAAGATTTTCTCCGTCAACTTTTATTTTTCTTCGAACCCAACGCCAGAAAATACGAAAAAATGTTTTCCCTTGAAACAAACGGAGCGCTAAAATCAAGAATAATCCACCTTAGGATTGATGCTCAGCAAACTATCAAAAGCTCAAGGTTGGACCTTAGATGCAATTAGATGCAATTGAGCCGGTTTTGAAGAACAATACAATGACAAATTTTGTATAACCCAATAACCACATAAGCAGGTTTTGCATATGCATTCTAATGGATTTTCAAACTAAAAACATTTGGTTATAGTAATCAGATTTTGTAATATCTAACTTTCATTTATGATACAACCACAAAAAATCATTGTGACTTAGAGATGCATAATCTACGAAGAAAGGTGGCCAGTTAAAGGTGGAGTAGTTTCTTATCACTGGAAATATTACATCCAATAGTAAATAATAAAGGCGACTGGTACAAACTGGGATAAAATCTAGACCATTGTACCGTTTGAATTCTACGCTCCATTTGTTTCGACAAAAAGCGTTTTACAGGAAAAAAATTCCAAATTGTTTTCCGTACAAAACATTTTCCTATGGTTAAGACTTTCAAACTAATTTCCGTTGTTATATTAGTGGTACGATTAGTGGTTGTGGCAGTGGTAGTATAGTAGCATCGGTAAGATTTTCTCCGTCAACTTTTATTTTTCTTCGAACCCAACGCCAGAAAATACGAAAAAATGTTTTCCCTTGAAACAAACAGAGCGCTAAAATCAAGAATAATCCACCTTAGGATTGATGCTCAGCAAACTATCAAAAGCTCAAGGTTGGACCTTAGATGCAATTAGATGCAATTGAGCAGGTTTTGAAGAACAATACAATGACAAATTTTGTATAACCCAATAACCACATAAGCAGCAACTAATTAAAAAAGTGCAGAAATGTAAGTATCAGTATTTTTTTTTTCTCACATAATCAATTTGTCAAATAGTTGGTTCACATGACAAAGCAATAAATTGAGCAAGTTTTGAAGAACAATGCAATGTGCAAACCTTTTCAAAAGCAACAACTAATTTAAAAAAGTGCAGAAATGTGGGTATTGGTATTTTTTTTTCTCTCATAATCATTTTGTCAAACAGTTGGTTCACATGACAAAGCAGTGGTGTTCATACACTTAATGGTGATCTTCACCACAACCATATAGACAAACCAGTTCAAGAACAGGAAATAAACCTAGATTAAGAAAAAGAATAGCAACCCAAATTAATAAAGCATTCTAAAAAAAGAGGAAATAAAAATAAACCCCAAATTAAATGACCCACAAAGAACTGAAAATACCAAAAAAAAAGGAAGAGAGACCGACCTGAGGAGACTCTGTCTTCAGAACTGAGGAGAATGACAAAAGAATCAAAATGGGTAGCTTTTGCTTTTGAACAATGAAGTAAATACATATATGTGTGTGTATAAACATATGTATAACAAAATTGTATTCAAAATTATGAGAATGACACTCTAAATCGCTCATAACAACAGAATATACAAAACATCAAACTGTAAGCAACTCAAATCAACGGCTCGTTACTCGTGATTTGACAAAAGAATCAAAATGGGTAGTTTTGCTTTTATATATATGTGTGCATGAACATATGTACAGCAAAATTGTATCCAAAATTATGAGAACAACACTCTAAAATACATCATAACAATAGAATATACAAAATCTCAAACTATATTAAAAAAAAAACATATCATTCAATTACTATAAGACTTCTAAGCATGCCTTAAAGATATAATTATATGATTGTAGTGATGCATGAAAGTGGATAAAGTAGTAGTTCCTTGAAGAAGCTGGTCAGGAAGTGTAAACATACCTTGGGCAAATATAAGGATTAGAGAAGATGAGCTCGGAGAGTTCACACTGTACGAAATATTTATTTGAGACCCCTCATTCAATATATACACCCAATCATATAACAAAAAGAAAAAGAAAAGAATTTACTCCACTACCTTTGACTTGAATATTTATGTTGCATAACAAAATTAACTAACTTGCCTTGTAAAGATGAGCTGGGATATAGGTGCTCTGAGTTTCTGACCAAGTAGTTACAACATCACACGGTGGCTCTTTGTAAAATCCATATAGAATAGGTCCACTGTTTGCTTCATCTAATTGCTCCACCTGGTATATTTAACCAACCCAATTCAGGTACCGATCCCGAAAAATAACCATGAAAGAGAAGAGAATGAATGCTATCAAATTACCTTTATAGACTCCACAAATAGTGGATTAGGTGTTATTAGAAGAGAACAATTAGAGCCAAGTTGTAGATTGACAGCACCGTATACCCCCAAAATCAAAGTCATTGAAACTGAAATAAAAAAAAAAAACAGAACCCAACACCAAATTTAAGATCTATCAGACTTTCAAGCTTAACAACACAACCAGCATTCAAAAATCTATATTTAATAGCATTTCCAATCCTTCATCAAATTTGAAAAAAAAAATGCTAAAATCTGATCCACCCATTTCATCAAATCTATATCAAAATCGAGGGGGGGCAATTTTTTCACCAAAGCAAGGATGAGCGAAATCTTTCATCAAATTCTCAAAGTAGGTTGATTTGACAAAGGAATCAAAGTAGGTTGATTTTGCATTTGAAGAATTAAATAAATACAAACATAAAAGTTGTCACAACCCCAAACCGCCCCTAGTAGTTTGGTGCCGTGATGGCCAGTAATCCGAGATTACCGAAAGCCAACTTTCAAAATTCACACACAAACAGAGTATAATTATATATGGGGCTCACAAGTGCGGAAGCAAAAATCTTAAAATACAAATGGTCCATAAGAGCAGTGCGTAAGTTACATGGAATGGCATACAACTTTACATAATATTACAACTTGAATACAAACACAATAAAGTACAAAATACATTTTTTTACATCTTGATCAAAAGGCTTCTCCAGCCGACATGCGTACATTACAAGCATTACAAGCCGAGAAGCATAATTTTCAAGACTGCCGATGTAAATACAAGTTAAGTCGACATGACAAAAATCCAAAACAAACTTGCGAGTCACACCTAGGCGTCACCGCCTTCCTGCTCATCACCTACATATATATAGAGAGGGTGAGCTTGGATACTCAGTGAATGGTATAAGAAATAAAGGGGTTTGCATGACTGGTATTCAAGATCTTTATCAAACAATACATAACATAATTAGTGCAAGTCAAGGATGGATCAAGTCTATCTAGCAAATCTGCCAAGTTCCCAGGATGCTTACTAACATCATTATAATTCAAGTGATGACATTTCGGCAAACAAAACCCACGCGGTAAACCGTCAGTGGCGAGCAAGACAAGACAAGGCAAGACAAGGGAGATATCTCAATTCAGTGGTGTCATTGCATTATAGTCCCCAGACACTAAGGACTTGTGCTACTAATGCTTAGAGTCCCCCAGCACGTACGGACTTCCAAACTTTGTGCTACAAGTGCTTATAGTCCCTTAGCACGTACGGACTTCCAAGAATGTCATCAAAACAATATAAATATATTTTTCAATTAGGAATAACCATTCATGCTTACAAATACTTTCCAAAACGAAGCAAAACAAGACTTTATCAAAGCATTATAACATAGGTTTATTAAAAGTACCACTCACATAGTTCTTCAAACGTCGGGGTCGAGGTAAGTCCAAACCCTACAAACACATGGCAAGTCTATTGAATGCACTTTCAAGCAAGTTTCACATGCATGCAGATGATCTCGGCATTCCCCAAGACTAAGTCAAATCAAAACAAACACAATTCTTTATCACGGAAAAACATGCTGGGCGGCTACCAGGTCTAGGCCGAGGTTCTACATCCCCTGGCCGAGGTGTGGCCTCGATGGCCACATTCGAAGGAATGAAGTCGGGAAAAATCTGGGTTTCCTTTCCTTGAAGAACAAGATGAACATGAATATGAGGAAGATGAATGCAAAGATTGTGATTTGCTATTACTAAATCTGAGATTTCATGCTATGAGTTCAAAAACATGGACTTGGGTACCCATATTCAAGGATCTAGTGAGAACAAACACAAAAACACGAAACTTAATGCAACTTCCAGATCAAACAAGACTTTTCTTTCATGAACACATGAACACCATTTTCTCTTTCTAAAACCAACTTTAAATCGATGCATGACATGCAAGACGGTTTCGATCATGCAATGTAGCTAGATGATCAATAAGAATGACAAGAGTAAATCAAGAATCTAACCTCAATACGCGAATCTATGGTTTGATCTCTAGGAATCAAGCTCGAAACTCACTCTCTCACTCTAAACTTCTTCTTCCTCTTCTAGAGCTTCTCTCTCCTCACAAACAAAGACATATAGCAATGATACATTTCTAAGCCTGCTGGCTGACTTAACCCTCTACAGAGGCACGTGGCAGCGGCTGGTTGGTGCTACACAGAAAGGTGGCTGAGTGACAAGACAAAACTATGACAAAGTGTGTTCAACAAGCAAGACGGCATGGGCACTCTGGCGAGTAAGGACCTCGGCTAAGAAGAACAACACTTGACTAAGCTGTGCCACACCTTGACCTAGATGTGCCACACCTCGGTCTAGGTCATACCTCTTCGGGACAAGATCACTTAGGTGCAAAGGTAACATCTCGGCCTAGATGATTCACACCTCGGCCTTGGTGATGAACACCTCGGCCTAGATAATGACATCTCGGCCAATATGTCAGGGCGAAGGTGGAGGTCAAACAAAGTGGTTCCAAGGTAATCCTAGACGGAAGACGACTTCGGCTAAACTCACACCAAGCAAGGTACAAAACATACTGAAACACTTAAACGAACAAGGACAAGACTCGAAATGTAAGTTTACAAGACAAGATCACATGAATGCATATAAGTATGGTTAGGATAGCGTGAGGGTTATTACAAAAGTAGATTCAAAACTCTAAATCCCTCATAACAATAGAAAATTAAAAACATCGTGCTGTTCTCAGCAACTCAAATCAAAACCTAAAACTTACGGAATTGAACACTTTCCCAGAGTCTCCTTGGAAGGTGAGAGAACAATCGACTCTTTCCCAACAGCAGTCGAAAAATTGAACACCACAATGGCTTAATGCTAGGGAAACAGACACAGCCATCAGAGGTAAAAAAAAAACAAAGAGAAAAGGGGAGAGGCAGAAACAATTCTCCAGTTCAAAAACTAATGTAAGCAAAGAACTGAAGAACTTACCTCTGTTGAATTGAAGAGCAATGGGTTTGAAGGGAGCCAAGCGAAGCGAGAGGGGTGCGTGTGCGAAGGGTGGGTGATCTTCAATGGTGGCGGTCTAATAGCCAAAAACAAACACAGAGAGAGAAGGGGAGACGCAACACAACATTAAAAAACACTGAAATTACCTGAAGGATGGGTTTGAAGGGAGCCGAGCGAAGAGGGAGGGGTGCGAGTGCGAGTTCAAAGGAGACCGAGGAGGGTGGGTGTCGAGGAGCTGAGTTCAATGGCGGCGATGAGCGGAACTCAAAATTGGGAAAACTACCGAGGAAGGTGGGTGTCAATCTTCCTTTTCAGGTCTGTAGACGTGTTTGGCAGAAGTGGGAGAAAGAGAGATGAGCGTTTGGGCGGGAATCAAAGCTTCTTTTGAACCATTGATATTTATTAGAATTCATCTGAGCCTTTGAAATCAAATGTATCTCACATACATTTTATACATTTTCAAAAACCTTCTTCCCTTATTAAATAGATTTTTTCAATCCCATCTCTAAATTTTCTCTTTGAAATTTCTGTTTTTTTAATAATAAAGTTTAGAACTAATTTCTTATAAAATTTGTTTTCTTTGTGCTTATTTTATTGAAAGATTGAGACAAGTAAAACTTTCATATGATATATGAAATGAATGAATATAATACAAAGATGGTAGAGAAATACTACATATTTGTCAATATCTCTCTTTTATTATTAGTTGATTTATTAGATTATATTATCAATTTAGAGCCCACATGATTTAATTCAATGTCCATGACTTTAGTTATATTTGACCATTTTGTTGTTGAGTAACCTATATAAATTTTTTTTTGGGTATATAATGATTAAAGCTATCATTTGTTATATTTCTTCAAATACAATTCAAATAATTTGTCATCATTTTTTTTTTTATAAATAAAATGGATTAAACTATTTTCTTATATAATTTTTATAATCCTAGGAAATTCTTATCTTGATTTTTTTTTTTTAAATGTTGTAGAAACTATGCAAGTATTATTCAAGTTATGGAGAATGATTACTTACAAATTATAATTAAAAGCTGAGATTTATTCATAATTTGCTCCTACAATAATAATATAAATCATTGATTTAAAATAAGTAAATTTATGATAACTTATAAAATTTATTTCTTTTAATGCTTTGTTTTTGTTTTTTTTTTTTTGCATGACACTATAGTCTGATACAAATTATTTATGTTATCAAGTGATTGTAATACTATTATCCCAACAATCTTTATAATTAACAATTTTTTATGTATATCAAATTTTTGTTGTGAAATTTTGCAGATTAATTATTGTTAATATCAACCAAGATGGCCTAACATCATGACTTGCTGCTATTAAAATATAATTCAAGATTAGAATAATTTATATATCACACAAAATGTATATAGTTTATTTTTCCGTGCATCGCACAGGTTACCGCTAGTTCCATTAATATGTGGTTGTGATTCAAATTATAGTATATAGTATGTATTACATTCTTCAAATGTGCGTACAAAAATAAATCTGTAATCTAAATGTTTATCATCACAGGTTTTATTAGTTATTGATCACACTTAAAAGATGTGATATAAATATTATTAATCACACTTAAAAAAATGTGATCTAAATATTATTAATCACACTTAAAAGATGTGATCTAAATGTTGATTATCACAGGTTTTATTAGTTATTAATCACACGTAAAAGATGTGATCTAAATGTTATTAATCACACTTAAAAGATATGATCTAAATATTTATTATCACACTTAAAAGGTGTGATCTAAATATTATTAATCACACTTAAAATGTGTGATCTAAATATTTTTAATCACACTTAAAAGGTGTGATCTAAATGGTGTTAATCACACTTAAAAGATGTTATTAAAAAAAACCCCTTTTAATCACACTCCCAAAGATCACACTTTAATAAAACTTAAAAGGTGAGATTAAATAACATACATCACACAAAAAAAGTGTGATTTTTATCTGTTTTTGTAGTAGTGATTACTCAATCTTTCATACCAAGCTCTAGGAGCTTGTTTTAAGCCATATAAGGCTTTTGAAAATTTGAAAACATGATCCGGATATTTATGATTTTCAAAACCAGGAGGCTATTCAACATAAACTTCCTCCGAAATGTACCCATTAAAAAAAACACTTTTAGCATCCATTTGATATAATTTAAAATCTTTAAAATATGTAAAAGCAAGTAACATTCTAATAGTTTTAAGTCTAGCAACTGGTGCAAAAGTTTCATCAAAATCAATGCGTTCTTCTTGATTATAACCTTGGGCTACCAATCTAGCTCTATTTTCTAGTAACAACTTCGGATTTATCTATTTTATTTCGAAAAATCCATTTTGTACTAATAACAGAATGATCCTTAGGTCGAGGAGCTAAAAACCAAACTTCATTCCTTTCAAATTGATTTAATTCTTCTTGCATTGATAAAATCCAATTTTTATCATTTTCAGCTTCTAAAAATGATTTTGGTTCAATTTGTGAAACAAATGCTAAGTTACCACAAACATTTCTAACAGAGGAACGAGTTTTTATACCTTCCGCCGCATCACCTATGATGAGGTCTTTGGGGTGGCCATGAGCATACTTCCATTCTTTTGGTAAATTTGAGTCGTTTTCTGGAAGAGCATATATTTCTTAAAGTTTCTCCATTGTCATTTCTTCTTCATGTTCGCGTAGTGGATTTTCTTCATTTTCTTTTATATAAATGGTGTCTATGCTTGGTTGATTTTCTACAATATCATTACTTACAAGATTCTTGGAAATAATGTTGTTAGATTCATCAAAAACAACATGCACAGATTCTTCAACAAGTAGAGTTATTTTATTGAATACTCTATAAGCTTTACTGGTCATAGAATAACCAAGAAATATAGTTTCATCCGATTTAGTATCATATTTTCCTAAGTTATCTTTATTGTTGTTCAATATAAAGCATTTACAACCAAAAGCATATAAGTGACTAATATTAAGTTTTATACCTTTCCAAAGTTCATAAGGAGTTTTCTTAAGAATTGGTCTAATCATGGCACGGTTTATAACATAACATGCAGTGTTAACGGCTTCCACCAAAAAATATTTAGGCAAATTATTTTCATAAAGAATAGTACGAGCCATTTCTTCGAGAGTTCTATTTTTTTTTTTTTCAACTACACCATTTTGTTGAGGAGTTCTAGGGGCAGAAAAATTATGATTAATTTCAAACTCATCACAAAACATAATAAACTCATCATTTTCAAATTCTTTACCATAATCACTTCTAATACTACAAATATTAAGTTTTTTTTTTTTCATTTTGAATTCTTTTATAAAGTCTTAAGAAATTATAAAAAACTTCATTTTTGTGTGCTAAAAATAATACACATGTATATCTAGTATAATCATCAACACAAACAAGAGCATATGATTTTCCTTATAAACTTAATATTCTAGATGGTCCAAATAAATCAATATACAAGAGTTGAAGCGGTTTAGTGGTTGAAATGATATTTTTAGGTTTAAAAGAAATTCTAGTTTGTTTTCCAAAATGACATGCATCACAAAGTTTGTCTTTTTCAAAAATAATTTTTGGTAAGCCAATGACTAACTTATTTTTTGAAAGTTTGGAAATTAAATCAAAATGAGCATGTCCTAATCTTCTATGCCAAAGCCAACCATTATCATTTATAACAGATAAACATTTAATATTAAAATGAGAAGACAAATCATATAAATCAAACACATTTACATTCTCATATCTATGACCTACAAATAAAGTTTTGTTTTCTAGAGTGTTCTCAATAGTGCAATGAGTTTTCTCAAAAATAACTCTATATCCTTTATCACATAATTGATTAATGCTAAGCAAGTTATGTTTTAAACCTTCAACAAATAAAACATTTTCAATAATAGGAGAATGATTTTTACCGATACTACCTACACCTATGATTTTACGCTTGCTATTGTCGCCGAAGGTCACATATCTGCCATCATTTGATTGAAGTGTAGCGAACATAACTTTATTTCTGGTCATGTGCCTTGAACATGCACTGTCGAGATACCATCTATCGTTCCTAGATTTTGTCTTGAAACATATCTACAAAAATTTGATTTTTCTATTGGTACCCATATTTTCTTGGGTCCATAAAAGTTAGAATTTGACATTTTTGAAATTTCCTTAGGAATCCACATCTTTTTTATTTTAGCAAAATAATTTCTTTTAATAGGACATGAAGGTGAAATATGACATTTTGTACCACAAAAATGACATGTGAGATGAGAGTGATTAGAAGATGCATATACAAAATCATTTTTGACAGCTTTTACTTTTGAAAAAGGTTTATATCCAATTCCGGCTTTACCAAAAGTACGATTTTGATTTTTAAGAATTTTATCTAAAGTCTCTCTACCTTGAGTGAATTTGTAAAGAGTATTTTTCAAGTCTTCGATATTTTCTTTCAAAATAATTTGCTTTTTTTTAAAGACTCATTTTCTTCTTGCAATATAACTAATGTTTTTTTTTTTTTTTCAAAAATTGAAGACTCTTTTCGAGTTAAAATATCATTTTCCTTTTTCATTTTCATGGTTTCATTTTCTAAATTATTTATTCTGGAAATTAAGGATTCATTTTCTTTTGACAAACTTGAAATCACTTTCTTTTGATAGTTACTTTTCAACCTGAGCTTCATAAATTCAACATGTAATTTATCAAAAGTTGATTGTAATTCATTAAACGTAAAAGATTCATCATTTGCCTCATCTTCGTTTCCAAGTGCCATTAAGCATAGGTTAGCAACTTCATTTTTGCAAACTTCGGTTTCTGAGTCGCTTTCATCACTATCTTCTCCCCATGCTGCAATCATGGCTTTCTTTTTGTCCTTGTTGAACTGTTTCTTAAGTTCCGGACATTTTGATTTATAGTGTCCAGATTTGTTGCATTCGTAGCAGGTAACTTCATTTTTTTTGTGATTTTCTCCATTTTGAAAATCCCTATTATTAAAATCTTTTCTAAAAAATTTTCGCACACCTTGTTTCTTTTTCACAAACCTTTTGAACTTCCTAGTAATAAATGTCATTTCCTCATCATCATCCGAATTATCTTGATGTTTCGAGGTGGATTTGAAGACTATTCATTTTTTCTTGTTGTAGTTCTCCTCTTCTTTTCCTTCTTACATTATGAGCTCATGAGTTAAGAGAGATTCTATTAACTCATCTAGACTTAGCTTTGATAAATCCTTGGCTTCGGTAATGGCAATGACTTTTGTCTCCCAACTTTTTGGCAATGACCTAAGCACTTTTCTTACAATTTCAGCATTAGTATATATTTTTCCAAGAGAAGTTAAACCATTAATAATATCAGTAAAGCAAATAAACATTTGAGGAATAGTTTCATCAGGTTTCATTTTAAAGAGTTAATAATTATGGACTAGCAAACTGACTCTAGATTCTTTAACTTGTTCCATTCCCTCATGAGTCACTATAAGTTTATCCAAAATTTCTTTTGCGGCTTTAGATGTGGAAATTCTGTTAAACTTGTTGGCATCTAAGGCGCAGTACAACATGTTCGTAGCTTTGACATTAATTTAGGTCATTCTAGTATTTGATTAATTCCACTCATCTTCAGGTTTGGGTACCCTAAGTCCATCTACGATTTTGGTAGGAATTTTTGGACCATTGCAAATAATTTTCCAGCATTCATAATCATTAGATTGAACATGTATGGCCATTCTAGTTTTTCAATAGCTAAAATTTGTGCCGCTAAATAGTGGTGGCTTATTGGACGCTTGCCCCTCAGGTAAGAAATAATTAGGGGTTGCCATGATTTACTCTAAGACGGTTAAGTCACACAAACTAGAGTTTAGACTCTGATACCAATTGTTATCCCAGGTAGGCAACCCAAGAGGGGGGTGAATTGGGTTATTTAAAAAAATTTACAATATTAAAATTTATAAACACAATATTCAGAATACAAAAAAAAAAAAAAAGAATAATAATTATCAATATGAAAAATAAGAGAGATAGGGAGAGAAAATCAAACACAAAGATTTATAGTGGTTCGGCACGCCAGGCCTACGTCCACTCTCCAAGGAACCTCATTGAGAATTTTTTTACCATCAAAATAAATTAATACACCACCAATTCTTCACCAAGCTTGTGGATTTTGTACAGGATTTACTCTTATCTATTGAGCCTCACTCAACAATAAATGTCTTACTCTTACAAAAAACTCTTACAATAATGAATAAAAATAAATGGTACTTAAACCTTCTTTTACAATAATTATCTCACAAAGAGTAGATATGAAAGTATAAGAACAAATGTTACACTTAGATCTGAAAGTGAAAGAGCAGAATACAATATACTCAAAAATTTTGGAATACACAGAAAATTTTCTCTTTAAGTTCTTGATTTTTCTCCACACACAACACTTCTATTTATACTAAAAAATATACTCGTTGGAAGTAGGACGCTCATTGCTGACGTCATGCCTTACATATGCACGCTCCTTGATTTTAAATAGTCAACAAATGTTAATAATTAAAAAGATAAAAGTAAGATTAATTTTTTCTTTTCCTTTTTTGTTTTTTCAAATATGGAGCCACCGTTTTTGTAGACACTTTAATACAAAGTTCACAACTTTCAAACACGCAAATGATTTGCTCCATCTTGTTTTATTATAATATATATATATATATATATATAGCTCCATCTTTTTCTTTTTATTTTATTGTAATGTGATATAATCAATATAGTGTAGTGTAGTGTGATATGATATAATCAATATAGTGCAAAAAGCTTAATCGCTCACGTGATGTATTCTATTTATATTATATGCATTCTATATAATATTCTAATCAAATATTTGTATATATAGTAAAATCTGTTTAAGTAATATTTATAATAGATCTAATCATATATACCATTTTTAAATTTTTGTAGAGATTTTCAACTAAACATAACCTACTACTCCATTTGGATATATCACTTTTGTCAAAAGAAGACAACTCATCAATATTACGTTTGTTAAGATAATACAACCAATCAATCAATTTTGTCAAAATATTATAATTAATCAATTTTAATTTTGTCAAAAAGTGAATAGTAGAGTTTTCAAAAATATTTTTATTTGAATAATATTTAACAAATATATATATTTTAAACAGATAATATTTTGTGTCAAATAATATGTATATTAAAAAATTTAAATTTTTACAAATAATATTTTAGATATCATCAAAATTAAATAATATGATTAATAGAGTGAATAATCAAATCAACAATTAATCTACTTCTACTCCTATGCTTCGAAAATAAAGTACATAAAATAAAGTGCAAAAAAAAAAATAAGCGCATAAAATATAAATGATAAGAAAAATATAAATCAGTTGTCTTTAATTTGAGTTCTAAATCCATTTACATTATAGCCATGAATGACTATTTATAAACAAACATTTGTAGAAAAAAATTACATAATAACTATCACATTCTTTCATTTTCTACACTTCACATTCCATGACCTTCCACTTCATTTTTATGTCTCTATAACTTCTTTTAACCTCCAATTTATGTTCTATGATTCTCCACATTCTGCATCATCTTTTCACATGTGTTTAATGATTCATAACTTCTCATAACCTCTAAATGGGTAAGAGAGTGCCACGTGTCCATCAATTTATCAATAATAATAATACAATGATGCTACATGCATCAATTAGTGTACTAATTAGTGTATCAACACTAGTTATGACATTATTGTTGACCTTACTCATTAATCACATTACAAATTTTAAAATTTTCTTAAATTATGCTATATCATCAATTGATATATTAATTAATACATTAATTGATATATATAACATTATTTATAATAATAAATTATTTATTTATAATGCCAATAATTTCTTTATATATTTCAATTATCTAACATAAAATTCGGAAACTCTTATAGGTAACACTTACGTTTTCATTAACTCTTTCAACAATTAGAACAACGTTGGGCGTTACCAGCGATGGGCCAAAACGAACCAATAACTTCTCATAAAAGGCAGGCCCAATGCGCGGTGAGCACCACCCACGAGGGACTGAGATACATCCCATCTCATCTCTCAGCAGCACCTTCTTCAATTCTCCATCAACCCGTCTCTCTCTCTCTCTCTCTCTCTCTCTCTCTCTCTTCAAACCCTAGTTGTTTTCTTCCATGGCCGGAGCTGTGGAGAACTTCTCTTCCGATGCTGCCGCCACCGCCTCCGCCTACGACGACGACATTAAGTTTGGGTTCCAGCGGCCGGAAATGTACCAGAACAACCTCACCGGCACGGTCGATCCCTACGACCGCCACGTCTTCCTCTGCTACGAGAATCACGACTCTTGGCCTCCTCGTGTTGAGGACTCCGATTCTGATCCTCTTCCCAAGCTCCTCTCTGGAGCTCTCAAAGCTCGCAAGAACGACCTCAATGTCAAGGTTAGTCTCTTCAACCGATGAATTTTCATAGTTCAGTTCAAATCACAGAGAGTTGTTCAAGTAGGTTTTGATCTGATGAGCTTTGGCTTGGTGATTTCATGTGCTAGACTCGTTTGACGATATGCGAGGGACGCGACGGGACTGAGTTTTCCGATGGAGATGTGTTGATTTTCCCTGAAATGATCAAATACAGGTAAATTAAAGAGGATAGGTTAGGGTTTCAATTGCAATTTTCCATGTAGGTCGTGAAATTTCTTAGAATATTTAGTTTTGGTTTTTTCTTGCTGAATTATTTATTGTTAAGGAGTCTCAGATGTGCCAAATTTGACCAAAATTTGAGGGGTTAGGGCTTCGATTTCCTAATTATTTTGTTTGTTGAGTCTGTGATTGCGTTTATTTCATTGATTGAAGGGGTTTGAAGGACTCAGATGTTGATAATTTTGTTGAGGACGTGCTTGTGAATGGAAAACCTTGGGCTTCTGGATTGGAGGAGCGGTTGATTGGTTCTCATGTATTTGTGTGTGCCCATGCTAGCAGAGATCAAAGGTGTGGTGTTTGTGGACCAGCTCTCATTGAGAAATTTAACGAGGAGATTGAACTGAGGGGATTGAAGGATCAGGTGTTTGTGAGTGCTTGTTCGCATGTTGGTGGTCACAAATATGCTGGGAACTTGATAATTTTCAGCACAGATCAAGAGGGTAACATTGCTGGTCACTGGTCAGTTCAAATTTGATTGCTATCTTTTTCTTGGTTCTTGAAGTCTCACATATATTTGATGCAATTGGATATTATTATGGTGTTAACAAATTGTTCTTGTTATTGTTATGTAGGTATGGTTATGTTACCCCAAATGATGTGGCTGATTTGCTTGAAAAGCATATTGGAAAGGGAGAGATCATAGAGAATCTTTGGAGGTTTGTGCTTTTGAGAGTTCTTTCTTTCTTTTTTCAGTGAAATGCTTGTTGGAATGATATGTTGCTATTCTGACCATTAATTAACAAAGTTCCAGAAGATACTGAACGAACCATATGGCACATGATCAAACATCTTAGTGATAAATTTCATGGGATGTGCAGTTAGGGATTGCAACTTTTATTTGCTGTGGGATGAATCATTTCTACAGTATTTCTTTTGGACTTATTTATGAATCATTTGTACATCTGGATGTGGTATCTTTAGTTGTCAAATCTAGTTTCAAGCTTGGTCTAATATGATTCAATTTGATTCAAGTAGATCCTCTCATTCTATTCTGGTAGTTTGCGTGTGGCTCTCATTTGAATGTCGAGACATAACCATCATGTTGAAAGCATGTACATAAGTTGCCCTGCAAGTTCTCCATGGATGTTGCACGAGGTATATGATCACCTTTTAGATTGTACACCTGTTTTTAGTTTGCTAGTCTAATTTGTCTTGATTAGAAGCATATTTGTCTCTTCTTTGCACTTGTTAATGGATGGGATGTCTTTTCACTCCTGCATCAATATTCAAAAAAACATTGGAGCATACAGTTAACCACATTGAACTGCAGGGGCCAAATGGGTGTACCTGTTGAACAAGCTGAAAAAGTGAACAAACAGAAGATTCCAAATGGAAAGGTTATGGAGAAAAGCGAGAAGCCCCATGGAGATATCAGTCAAGACAAGAAGGAAGATGTGGCAAGCTGTTGTCAGGGTGCTAATGGGTTTTCATGCTGCAGAGATGGAAGTTCGGAGATTAAAGAAATCACAGAAGTGCAAGAAAAGAAGGGGCTGGGCAAACTCTCAAGCTGGATGGGAAAGTGGGAGGAAAGTGATGTTCTTGCTGCGGTTGCTGTCTTTGGAGCAGTGGCAACTATTGCTGTGGCTTATAGCTTCTATAGAAGGTCCGGGTGAAAGATGCTCTGTAATCTTGTTCCATTTTGTTGGCATGTCTGTGCCCTCGTTTTTGGTAGAGAGGTCACGAGATATGTTTGAATAATCCTCTGTACCATGCAGTTCTTTAGAACGAAAGTGATAGCTATATATATGTTCATGTTACCACTGTTAAGATGAATTACCACTATTAGCAATCAGAAACAATTTTTTCTTATTTATTTACCAGTAATCCCCGCAAGAACAAATACCATTGTCAAAATGGTGAAATCGATGCATGTCCCTTACAATGATTACGCGATTCACAATTTTTGAAATGAACTTTATGGCATTGTGACAGTCTCCACAAATTCTTAGATTCTTTGTGATTCGGAGAGTAGTCCCAGCACTGGTGTTGATGAGGCCAAATGCAATGGCCAGCCTCTCACTGTGGTAAGAAAGTGCTTCCTCTCATGCTTCGCCTTCAATGTCATGAAGCACACAATCCGTCATGGGGACATATCCCAAGCGTTTCATTTGCGCAGCCAACTCCTTAAGCAGAGAATAATCTTCTCTGATTGAGGATGTGACTTGTCTCCGGATCCAAATCTATGGACCAGGTTATTATACTCTATGAAACTAAATCCTTGGACCTTTTTGGTTCCTCTTCTAGTCATCATCTTCCTCACCTTCTCGACATCAATCCATCGAGATTTAGCAGCATAGATGTTAGAAAGCAGAACATGATAGGCAGCATGAAATGGGTTCAACTGGAAAATTTGGTCTGTAATTTTCTCAGCTAAACCTATATTGCCGTGAATACGGCATGAACCAAGCAAAGACCCCCATATACTCACATCAGGTTCGACTGGCATGGTTTCTATGAGCTGTTCTGCTTCAGAAAGTTGTCCTGCATGGCCAAGAAGATCCACCATACACGAATAGTTGCTTAGCTTCGGTACAACCCCAAACTCTTCTCTCATCAATTGAAAATACTTCTTGCCTTCTTCTAGTAATCCTGAATGGCTGCAAGACGAGAGAACGCAAGTGAACGTCACGTGGTTCGGCCTCACCCCTTCTTTAACCATCTGGTGGAAAAGATTGATTGCATTCTTCCCATCTCCATGGATTCCATAACTTGCCATCATTGCACTCCAACAAACAACATCTTTCCCTGTTGTTTGATCAAACAAGGTATGTGCCAAACCCAAACTCCCACACTTTGCATACATATCCATGACAGCGGTCGCAACAGAGATATCGGATCCAAACCCGGTTTTGATTACATAATTATGAAACAATTCCCCTTTTCTCAAAGCTCCTAGATTTCCACAAGCTAGAAGAACACTCAATATGCCTACTCTATTGGGCTTCACACCTGAATCACACATCATATCAAAGAACTCCAATGTCTCACTGTTACAGCCATTGTGAGCATACCCAGATATCATTGAAGTCCAAGAAACCAAATCTCTCAGAGACATTTTATCAAACACTTGGCGGGCAGATTCAACATCACCGCATTTTGAATACATATCAACCAAAGCAGCATCGATGTAGAGATCGTTGTTACACCCACCACACAAAGAGTGATTGTGAATTACTCTCCCAGCAAACAAATCCGATAGTCCTGCACATGATTTAAGCACGAAAGGGAAAGCAAGCTTGTCTGATCTCAAACCCTTCTCTATCATCAAGCAATAAAGCTCTAATGATCCTCGAAAATGGCGATCAGAAGCGTATGCCCTTATCATGATATTCCATAGGTAACTATTTGGGTTGGGTAGAGCTTTGAATAGAAGAGTTGCTATGTCTATGCTATTGAATGAAATGTATGAAGTGAGCAACTCAGTTGATACATTAGAGTCGTTTTGGAGCCCTAAAGCAATGATCTTTGCATGAACTTTCTTGAGAGAACTAAGGCTGCTGGAGCATATTTGGAGGATGGATGAGACATATGAAGCAATCTCAGTGATGGGTGTGATCTTCTTCTGACCTTTTAGCATGAGGTTTTTGATGATGACCTTTGGCATAACTGCAATCACTTCACACATAGTTGAACAATTCCCTTAATTTCCATTGATTGAACATCCTTGTTTGTTTGGTTGTGTTTTTATTTTTATTTTTTGTTCTCATAAACTAAAACGAAGAAATATTTGAAAACAACCTTGGTTTCATTTTCGTGCAAAACAAAGTTTTCGAAAACTCGAAGTGGGTTGTTGTCGAAAAAATCTTTCGAAACCAGTTTGCCAAAACAAGTTGTTTTGGGAAAATAAAACCAAAAAAACTGAATGAAAACATCTAGAAACCTTGTGAAAAATGCTTCTGAGCTACATTATAAAGTGCAGGTACCTAGTTGACGAATTTCCAATGATTTTTCCTTTTTTCCATTTTAGATTTTCCGGGCTTTTATCCATTTCCTTTATCTAATTCTCTCTCTGTATTCACACTTCATGGTTTTGTTTTGTGTTACTGAATTTGTTTGAAGAATGCACACCAAGTTATCCTCAAACACAACTTGTCTTGGTTTGGGTTGGTCACATTTGGAAAATATGCTTGGTAAATTCACTAATTATTATCTTGGTTTGTCTTCATTCTATTACACCTTTGTTCATAAAAAATTCTGTAGTTAGTTTCTTGTTTATATCCGAGTTTTGAAGATACTTCATTGTTATCCTTTCAGATTAGGTTGCATGAGCATGTTGAGGCGCTTGGTGACACAAGACTACTTCGATAATTTGTTGCGCATTTGATTGTCACGCTTTAAAATTTGAACAATTAAATATTAAATTAGAACTAAACTCCAATCAATATTTCATCATCCAAATCTTGGGATGAAATAAAATCTAAATGTTCTCGTCCCAATCCGGTTTATGTAAATTTCAATACTAAAAAGAAAATACAAGGGATAAAAAAAAAGTAACAAAAGCCAACCAAACCATCCATCACCTCCCCCACATTAAATTCTCATATATCCACACAATTAATAAAGTCAAAAATAAATAAAGTAATAATAATAATAAATAAATAAATAATGATTTACAAAAATCAGGATCGTTACATTGATGGTTAAGGTACTACTACTATTTGCACTGCTTTTGTTCTCAACCTGTGTAGGTTTTCACAACAGGAAAACAAGAATCAACCTCAGGACCTTAGGATTATAATTCGATTAGTAAAGGAAACCAATCACTTTCTCATTATCATCCTTTTATTGAGAAAATGTTCAGCCACTACAAAGTAGGTTTGGGCCTTAATTTCATTATTAAAAAAAAAAATGGAAAAAAAAGAGAGAAAAAAAAGAAGACGATTTGGGCCTTATTCCTTACAACCTAGAAACTGCCAAAAGTTCAATGTTTAGAAGAGAGAAAGCAAGGACAGTCCAAATTTCTCTTTTGCTTCCTTATCAAAAGGGTCATCTCCCAGATACACTTTCAACCTTGCTCACCTCCTCACCCATCACTGCACTCACCACAATGTAAAATTTTTTTTTGAGATTTCCTCAAAAAGAATTTTGAAACCAGTTTTTGGAAACAATTCACCAAACAAGTTATTTGGAAACTGAATACAGAAATCGAAAACACAACCAAAAAAGGCGGCTGTTCCCTTTGTATCCTCACCTTTTGTTTGAAGAATGTATCCTGGAAGCCGAGAAATCTCAATTACAGAACCGGATGTCAGCTTTATGTCATCTGATGCTTCACCCATAATCCTTCGTTAAAACAAACAACAGTCAAATCTTTTAAGTTAAAAAGTGTTCAATTAGTAGCTAAATAGAAATATGCAGTTATGGTGATTTCAAATAACCAACTTACTTCTTTGTGAGCTCGTCGTTTTTTCTACCAGTGAGCTTTTTGATAGATGCTCCAAGACCTTCATCGAAGTTCTTTCTTACCATGCTCATAGTAAGGCCAGAAAACACAATTACCAATCTCACCAACATTCCCACATCACTGTCAATTACCAGTTGATACATTTCCTTGGTAGGTTTTGCCCATGCTTTTCCAATTTTTGACCTCAGAAGATCTCTCAGTTTCTCATTATCTGCATATATCCCTGCAACTGAAAAATGTTACAAGTAACTAACTTTTTTTTTAAGCTGTGGCATGATACTTAAGTTCCATTTGTATTTATGGATTTGGCATTAATCACTCAAGGAGAATAGCTCACATCCATCCAACCAGACTCTTAGTATCATTTTATTTCTGGACTGGTCAACCCAAGGCATTTTTTATTCATCATTAAGTTAAATACACTTTACACTTACATCGGTATGAGCTAACCTAGTCTTTTCTTTTTTTAATTTGTGAGGTTTTGTAGTTATAGATCAAGAAGTATATATGAGTATAAACTGAGCATTTGACAGAGTGAGTACATACCAAAGCCATAGATTTTGATGCCCATGCCAAGCATGCTCTTTTTCCTCAAACCAACAGTATTCAACTGCTTCCCATCATCCAGCTTAACCGAAAAAGTGACCCCGGTCTTGGGTTCAGTCTCAACAGGCACCTCCTCTTTCTTTGTCTCATCCTTTGGCCAGTCTTTTTGAACTGCCTCATTCTGTCTCACTATTGGCAATCTTAGGCATAGTAGTACTATTGGCTTTCTCATCTTGAGGTGTCTGTGGCTTTAAGGCAACACCAGTTTTGGGCTCTATCTCAACCATGTCTGTGTTGGCAATAACCTCCTCCGCGGTGGTTGCCATTCTTTATAGAGTATTGATGTTGTTTGTTTTGGTTGGCTATACTATATACTATGGTGTGTTTATATGGGGAGATTGCAGGTGAGTGAAGATGGGATTGCATTAAATTGGCATTGATGATGAAGATATATATAGTTGTATGCTCAGGATCTTCAATCCCATTAGTCTCGAACACTCTTTTTTCTATTAGAGATAAAATTTGGGACAGAAGAACAAGATTGGAATACGTATCATTATCAACCAATATAAAACAGTATGAGCTGATATATGTAAATATTAGTACTGAAAGTTCAAAATCCCAATACGATATGTATCAGCTGATATTTAAAACCTTGTAGTTGCAAGGGGAGGGTAGAGCATCGATCTCTTAGGCCTAGCTACACCTCGATATGAGCATTAGATAGGGCAAGTTAAAAGGGTGATGAGTCTCCATGAATGTTTTTGCAGTTCATCCACAAAAATGTGGAATTCTCACGTCCCTCGAACCAACCTCCCTCCATGTAATCCTCTGATCTATTGATAGCTTAACAATGCTCATTTGATTCTGTCCATTTAGGACTGTTTTGAGTAGTTTCTGTTAGTGGTGAGGTTTAAGAATGATTATCTGAAGTCTATGGACCCAAAATCAATAACATTAAATAATTTGAGTCATACATATGGGAGGGTGAATCAATCATAAAAAATATAGTTCACTTAGATTGCTTTACATATGTTTTATGCGGTTGATTTTCAGACTTCATAAATAATTGATTGCTAATGAATGCAAGAAGAAATCTTGAGAAAGCGGATGAAGATAAAAAGGATATAGAAACTTAGAAAGTGGTGTGCTTTGTAAAATATACAAGTAAATCAATGTGTAATTCAAATTTATTTTAAGTGTGAAAAATAAATATGAACTCACATTAACTTTTTTTTAATATTTAAATAGGGTTAATTAGCCAATTGTATGTTTTTGTTTTTGGGTCATTGCCAATTGTATGTTCAAAATCCAACTAAGCTAGACTTGAACAATTTACTCTTCAGCACGACTTAGCTCGTTTACAGTCATACTCTCTCCCCTTCTTATATTGATACTATTATTTTGATTTTTCACATATGATTTACAATTTAGAACTTGTTTTTAGGGTTTTGAAACTAGATTTAGATTACTAGAATAGCTATATGGAAGGTGGAAGTAGGACAGTCTGATCACCAATTTGTAACCAACATGAGCTGGATTAGTTGGGACACTTTGAAAGAGGAAGAAGAAGAAGGGGGGGTCAATACTGGAAGGCCAAGCCACCCACTACTTTCATACTTCCTTTCTCCATATAGTCAAAAGGGAAAATACAAAAAAGCAAAACTCACTACTTTTATATTGTTAATAGATATGCATATCTTTTTTAACTTTTGTGGATGACTTTTATGTTGTTTGGGGGCACAAAATTTGTTTGTTTTGTTTTATTTATCATTATTATTTTTTTTAACCAAAATTCTTTCTTTCTTTTTATTTATTTATTTATTTTTATAAACTTAATAAAGACATGTTTTCAAAACATACCTTGAATTAATTTATTAAAATAAGTTTCAAAAATATAATGTCCAAGTTTTTTTTTTTTTGAACATGAAAAAAGGATGCTCCATGAAGGCATTATAATATACGTGGTCCTGGCATCGGCGTAACCAATCGTTGACCAGATTTAATCTAATTCAAAGGAAGGGACCTACCACTAGAGTAAGAAAAGAATACACCAACCCCCAATACAAGAGGCAGAGTCACGATCGAAGTATAACGTAATCAGCCTCACCATTTGAAAATAGGCCCTAGTCATGCCCCAAGAGTTAAGCCCTACTTAACTGTGTGGAAGGAAGGCACCTTTGCACCCCACCGCCACCCCAGCGGTAATTTTCAAGTTGAAGTCGTGTTTGATAAATAATTTAAATTTGTGAACCACCTTAACAGTACACAGATGAACATAAGCCCCCCCCCTCCCCCCGATGGTCCACTGCTTTTAAGGGCTCATTTGAGAATTATCTTTTTTAATAATTTTTTAAATTTTTGCAAAAAATCATGTAAAATACAAAGACAATGAATTGATTTTCAATGTTAATAATAATAATAAAATGAGGCGAATAAAATTGTAATTCTATATGACGATAAGAATAAAAATACACACCGACACGCTTTAGGAAAGCTCCATTGCAGCAGCTGCGTTGAATTTGCTTCTTGGCCTTAGATTCTTTTTTTATTATTCATCTCCCTCAACAACCCAATGTGAGGTCTTTCCTTTTACATATCAAATTAGTTGTTTGTTTTTTTGCCCTTCAATTCTCTTGTGTTTGTTGTTCATGACGTTGTACAAATCACATGTATTAATGATTGTTTAAAATGATTTAAATAAGTATATTTTTAAATTTTTTATAAAAAGATATACAATATAATAAAGAAATGATATAATTTAAATAAAAAATGATGTGACTAAATAAAATAAAAAAATAAAAAGATGTGTTAAAATAACACATGCCAAACAACCCTGTGCTCTAGAAGACAAGACCTGAAGTGATTACCTGGTTTGTATTTGTCAAACAATAAATAGATATGAAATAAAGAAGTGTAAATTATATTGAAATTTAAAATTTAAAATAACACATGCCAAACAACCATTTGCTCTAGAAGACAAGACCTGAAGTGATTACCTTGTTTGTATTTGTCAAACAATACATAGATATGAAATAAAGAAGTGTAAATTATATTGAAATTTAAAATTTAAAAATTTAATATAATTATATTAATTTTTTTAATAAAATTATAGAGATTGAAATTAATGTAAATAATATGAAAATACAAGGTTAAACAAGGCCAAATTTGCATTTCAACATAAAAAAAAAATAAATAAATAAAGATGATAATATTATGGAAACATTTGGTGATCTGAATTTTTGTGATTTAAATGATTCAAATGTGTTAAAACAACGGCGTTTTATACTCAAAATGACGTCGTTTTGGGTGTTTCGAGCCATTCGAATCATAATTTTTCGAGTCACCTATCATTGTTGTAATATTATATAACTAACAAATTATTAATGAAAATGAGACTAATGATTGTTTTGAGAATTAACTTTTTTAGAGTGACATTTTAATTTTTATGAAAAGATATGTAAAAAAATAAAGAAAGTAATGATATTTTTGTAGTAATTTTTTTTATTTTTTAACTAAAATATAATGTATCAAAATAGACTTACATATTATGTAAATTAAAATTTTAAAAAAATTATATAATTATGTTAAAATTACAAAATTTATTATATGTTTTACAAATCTGAAAAGATAAATACAATTTACCTAATAATCTAATAACAACACTGTTACCATCATTGACATTTTCGCACTCTGAAATCATCAAATGTCAAAAAAATATTGTAAACATTTTCTCACACATCACTGATTTTGATGAGTAAAATTTCTTTATCTAATGAAAATATCAAATAGATAAGGAATAAGAAAAGTAATGGTAAATCAATAAAGTTTATTTTTATCATGCACATGTTTGATAATAATCTGTTAATTTTCAAATAATTTTACTATTTATTAATTTTTTTCAAATAAAAATGATGATGAAGAAAGAGTAGTCAAGGCTTGTGAAATCATTTAACTAAGTTTATTGATTAATAAATTTTAAAATTAATATAGTACATTTTTTTAAAATATTTTTTTGAATGTTAGTACATTAATTAATATATTTTTTTATGATATATATTTTTATAAAATATATAATTATTGTACACTTGTTAAGAAGTATTCTTAATTAAGGTTATCCTTAACCAAATTCAAAAAATAAAAACAAAAACCAAAAATTTAATTCTTTAAAATAGATAATGAATTAAATTACCAAACCTTCAACTAGGTCAAATTTATGACTCCCAATAATTTTATTCTATAAATAGTTATTTTGCTTGTACCAAAATCAATAATAGAACCAGAGATAAGCCTCTTTGGTGTAATTTTAATAAACAAAAATTCAAAACTACTCGCTCTCTTAACTTTTAGATAATCAATTTATTTAAGTTAATTCGGCCTAATAATAATAAGTCATAAACATAAATTAAAAAAAGGAGATTTGGTCAAAAAATTTTCAAAATACTTTAATGCATTAAGGATAAGTACAAAAATTTTCTTTAAAAAGTTCAGCACATATCATTATTACCAAAATATCCTTAGTAACTAATTTAATATTTTAAATTTTAAAATGATATAACTTTTAATCTAAATGTCAGTTTTTAATAAAATTTATATTTTTTTGAATACTCTCATCAAGATCTATCAAACAAAATCTAAGTTGAGAATAAAATTCTTTTAAAAAAATACCATCTATGCTATGTTTCACAGTAAAATTTACTATCATTAAGCATATCAACAATCAAAGTTTATCGTCGTTAACTAGAGTAAAATTTTATTTTACAAAAAATAGAGTACATATTAAAAGAACGAACGAAAAATACAGATACACAACATTTCTAAACTTGTAAAATAAATAAAAGTGAAAAATTATTAAATTGATAAACAATGATGTTAATACAAGCCTAGTTTAAGGTACATTAGAAGAAACAAACAATAATTACGTTCTCTTCTTATCTATTTCTTCGAACTTAGACAATTATGACTTGCGAGTTTCTTTTTCGGTGATTGATGAATGAGGAAGACCACAGATTTTGAGACTTCCAAAAATAATTTTATGACACTACCAAATTCCAAACATATAAGGATTTCTCAGATAATTACAAACTAACTAATCTTGCAAATTTCAAATCTATGAGATATATGACGGGTTATTTGAGATGTTCTAAATAAGTATATTTTTTGACTTTTTAGACTAAAAAATTGAGGAAAAAATATGATTGTTTGAGTTAATTTTGTCAGTAACTTTTTGACTTTTTAGGCACATGCCAAACTTGGCCTACTATTGTCTAAAAAAAAACCAAAAGTTTTATTCTATCCTTCCTCAATTATGCACTTCTTCTTTAAGAGGTTTATGAAACAAAATAAATTGAGTTGTCTTTTTCACGAAAAAATGACTCAATTGAAGGATTTTGACTTAATTTCCTAAATTATACCAAATAGTTAGACACTAATTATCCAAATAAAAAAAATTATAACCAACTCAAACAAATTGCATCAAATAGCCAAACAATCTTCTTATATAAGTGTAGGCTCACAAAATTGTTCCTTTGTGTGTTGTTAGTCATTTTCAAAAAAAAAAAATAATTGTAGTGGAAAATATATATCATTATTAAAATGAAAAACAAGAAAGACATTATTGATAGTACTGTAGCGTCCAAGTTGGGCAAAAAGCAAAACAAAAATTAAAGAGGCGAGTCCTTTCATCCTCCATAGTCGTTGTCCCCAAGATGAAGGTCCATTTTCCATGTGCATGTTTTAAATAATTTTATTTTAGCCCTCCTTAGTTTTTAAATATATATTATATATGTCCATATCCATGGCATCAAGTTTCCTCAGATTTCAAACCCTCTTTTGTCTCTCCTCCTCCGCTCTCTCTTCCTTCTAGAATATAGTAAAAGACTTCATTGTTTCTCTGACACACTCAATTCAATTCCTTCATGGCTTTTACCTTGGCAGATCAAGATTAAAAAACAGAGTAGTTGATTGTTCCATAGGTGGAAGGAGAGACGATTCTATACTCCACCCACTACCCAATTCACCTCCTAAAAAACCCCTCTCTGGGTCGTTGTTTTTCTCTGTAATTTCAATTTCCCATTGAAGTCTTTCTTGATTGTTTTGTGTTTCCTCTGTTTCAGGGCAGAGCTTTTTCTGCTTTAATTTGTTTGCCTCCCAATTGACTGAGGGCATGAGTTGAGATTTCTTGATCTCTGGCTGTGTTTCGGGGGATGGGTCTCTGCCATGGAAGCAGAACAGAGCTTGTGTTCTCTATATAGAGCTCTGTCATGTGTGTTTTTCTCTAACACTCATTTGTGAACTTGCCTCTTATTATCTTTTGTTGATATGGGTTCGGTGTTTCATTGATAAATTTCAGAGAGAGACAGAACATGGGATCTGGGAATGGGTTCTACTATGTAGGAGAGTTCAATTTGGATGCCAAGTGGTTGATTGATCCGAAGCTTCTTTTTGTTGGACCAAAGATTGGAGAGGGTGCACATGCCAAAGTGTACGAGGGAAAGTAAGTCAATCTTATTCTGATCATTACTGTTAGTATAATACACATTATTGATGTGGGTTCAAGTCTTTTAGTCCTTACCATCTTTATCATTGTGCACTTTGTTCTCTCTATTTGTCTCGCCACTTGCAAGATTCATCGATTTCTCATAAAAAAGAGAAAGTGGAGAAAGAAGTTAGCTGACATTTTGGTAGTACAAATTGTTTTGCTAGGGATTCTTGATTGATTGAGAAGAAGAATTGCTTATTGTCTCTCAGACTTAAAGAGAAACTACTTTTTCAAACTTGCAACATCTTTAGTTCTCATCAAAATCTCTATTGAACACTTGTTAGTGTCATTAGCTATTACTTGTTAGATTGGTTATGGTGTTTGTGATCTCATTTTTTTGTGTATTGGTTTCTTTCAGATATAAGAACCAGATTGTTGCCATTAAAATTGGTAATAGAGGGGACACCCCAGAGGAGATTGCAAAGAAGGAAGCTCGCTTCGCAAGAGAGGTTGCAATGCTATCTAGAGTACAGCACAAGAATTTAGTCAAGGTTCTTTATTTTAAAATTGAATCAAAGATTTCTTTATATTAAAATCAAAACTATGTGTAGGAAGTGAATGTTTGTTGGCAATTTGAATATGACACATCTGTAAGACTAATGATTTGAGTTCTACTATGTCTGCAGTTCATTGGAGCTTGTAAGGAACCTGTAATGGTGATAGTAACTGAACTTCTACTAGGTGGGACAGTGCGAAAGTACCTGCTGAACATGCGGCCAAGGTGTTTGGATAAATGTGTAGCTATTGGGTTTGCACTTGATATTGCTCGTGCAATGGAATGCTTACATTCTCATGGAATCATACACCGTGACCTCAAGCCTGGTACTAGTTTTATCCATCTTCTTCATGGGATTGTCAATTTAATAAATTTGAACTGTTATCCTTGTTGGGAGTATTCGATGCCTTCATACTGTGATGGGCATAATAACTACAGTTGATTGTAGAGATTCTGTTGTTTGTTTATTCATTTTATATCCCAATTGCAACTGCATCAGAAGGAAAATTAGAACATAAGACGAGGAAACATGTATAAGGATGAACTGTGAATGCCTTACGATGATTTGCATTAGAGGGTTGTAGAAAATGTGATGGAGACTTTCTTTTGGTACAGTTGGATTGAATTAAGGATCACTAAATGGGTTGCCTCGTTTATTTTGATTCTTGTTGCCCAATTTTTCCCCGGATAAAATTGTTTTGCTTTTAAACCAATTTTACAAGGATTCTGTCCCCGGATCAAATTGTTTTTGCTTCTGATTCTTTATATTATATTGTTTCCCAGAAAACTTGCTCTTGACAGCGGACCACAAAACTGTTAAACTAGCGGATTTTGGTTTGGCCAGAGAAGAGTCGTTAACAGAGATGATGACTGCTGAAACCGGAACCTATCGGTGGATGGCTCCTGAGGTACAGTATTGAATGATGAAGATCTTTTTCTTTCTTTCTTTCTTTACGCTTTTTTTTTTTTTTTTTTTTAATTTGTCTTTTGTAGAGGTTTGAGGGTTCACACTTCAATATTTGGCCACTTTCCTACTCGGTTGCAGCTTTATAGCACAGTTACTTTGAGGCATGGAGAGAAAAAGCATTATAACCACAAGGTGGATGCCTATAGTTTTGCAATTGTATTGTGGGAGCTCATACACAATAAGTTACCCTTTGAAGGCATGTCAAATTTGCAGGCAGCCTATGCCGCTGCTTTCAAAGTAATTACTCTCTTCCGTCTCCTTTCCTTTTTTTTATTTTCAATTTTTCCTTTTGGGTAAGAACGATGAACATAGGGACAACTGAATATGCACTATTGAACAAATTTCACTCCTCAATGTTTGTCCAAAAGAATTTTACAAAGTTTTGATCTATGTTACCTGGAACGTGGTTACGTGGATCACTCCAGTACGATAGGAGTATTTGGATTGCAAAATTCACTATTTCAGAATGAAAGTGTATGATATATCGAAATGTGCACTAAATGTAAATTGTTAGGGTATTAATGTTTTTTAGTAACACTGGTTTGGACAACGAGGTTGTTTTATTGGGGCTCTAAACATCAGCTCAGGCATGATTTGAGTTATGTACTTTTGTTGTTTCAGAATGTGAGGCCCAGTGCTGATGACCTCCCGGGAGATCTAGCTCTAATTGTGACTTCATGTTGGAAGGAGGACCCAAATGCGCGGCCCAACTTCAGTCAAATAATACAAATGCTTCTCAATTATCTCTCTTCGATTTCACCACCAGAGCCCATTCTCCCACATAGGATTTTTGCTTCTGAGAATGCTATCTTGCCACCGGAGTCTCCTGGTACAAGTACGTTGATGCCTGTAAGAGATGACTCGGGCGAAACCCCAATGGAAAACAAGCCAAGAGGTTTCTTTTGCTTTGGCCAGTGCTACTGATTGCCCCTCCGGAGGTACTAAAAGTTGCATGAGTGAAATGAAGCTTGATGAAGAGTAGCGTCAAAACAACGCATAAATTTTCATACGAAAAGATGTGAATTTGGCTGAGTTTACATGTTTAGTTGCTATAGGAAGCCTTGTATTTGATGGTTATTTGTAAAGTTGAATAATAAATTTGATATTAACTTTCTTCTGTTCTGACCGACTTAGAGATTTGGAGTTAGGGTGGTTGTGATGTATTATAGTTGTAGGAGCAAGGTCCATCCAAAGGCATTCACTCCATTTTAGTGTAATAATCTCAATGACTAATGAAAATCAGATGCTATTTGTGCTCAAATGAGGTGGGATTTGGCAAATGCTTTTTGTTTTGGAACTTTTTTTTAATATTATATGTATTGTTTTTAATAAACTTTTTATTATTATTATTATTGATGAATGGCAAATTAAAGTCAAACTCAATTCTCAGCAGTCACTTTAAAGAGAAGTGATTGAGACCCTCTCAATCACCAACCCTTCCACCCCGCACACATGTGGGGGTTGGTGATTGGAGGCGGAGAAGAAAAAAAGAAAAAAAAAAAATGAAAATTTGAATCACAGGCCAAGGGGGTTGTGGGGTCACATATTGGAGGGGGTCCGGGTCATTTTTGCACTATAAATATATGTTAATCTGTTGTGGAGAGGAAGGAATTTCGGGGAAAAAAAAAAAGTACCTTTTAATAGATATTCTTTCCCTTTTGTTTTTATGATGTTTTAATTTTCTTTTGTTAAGGTTAGTGGTGAAACTCCAATATTTTTTTTATAAACATTTTATGACTCAATAATGGTTTTCAATGTTAGATTATTTTAATTGATTGACTTATTTATTTGGAAAAATTTTTATTATTCTGTATAATATCTTGTTCTATTGTAGATTCTGGGCACGATAGAAGCTTGATATTTCCTGCGAATCAAACAATTAGATTTTTATGGTGTAATCAATCAGCGAAAGTAATTAATTTTTATATGGAATAATCGTTTTATCTTCCTATTGAAAATAACTTTTGTGCATGTTTCAATTGAGTTATATAAATTGAATCTAAAATATTTTAAATAAAGCATTGGCGGAGGATCCTTAATGCCTTAGTACTCTTTTTATAATCACCTTATTTTATCTTGTAATTAATTATTTTTCTCAAATTATTCAACCATTTCAAAAATTCAAAATCATATTTTTCTTTACTTTATTTGAGTGGTCGGTAATTATTTTGAACAAATTGATCCTTGTGAATTCAACCTCGAATTCACCGAGTTATATTATTTCGCGACATCCTGCACTTAAGATTACAATATAAAAGTCACAGTAATTATCTAACATTTAATTATTATTCATCATAAATGCATTCATGCTGGATCATATTTACCTTAATATATTTATCTAGACCCAAAAATGCTTTAGAGCTCTAATATAGGAGCTCTAATAGCTCTAATGGGAAGGTGGGTCCCACCCTGATGTGATGTTTGTGCCTTGTTTTGTTTTTATTTTTTTGCTTTGACACATCATTAGAACTCAAATTAGAGCTCTATATTTAGAGCTCTCTATCATTTTCCTATCTAGACCAGATACTCTATTTCTCGAACTTTTTGAAATTCATATATTCTATGAAATTCACATATTCTAGGACTTTACGTATTTTAAAAATTTTATGATTTAATGATTGAAAATGGATTGAAAGTATACTTCGTCAATTTATTAAAGTTTTTATTCAAAGGGTATGGTTTATCTAACAGCTTACACGTGCCTATTATATGACTGTATCCCATCTAGCAAGGGAATTCATAATATGAAACTTAGGTTTTTTTTCTCAATTATATATTTTAATTAAAAAATTAAAAAATTATTATAAATTACTACATTATTTTTTTTACTTTTTTATATATATATTTATAAAAAATTAAAAAATTATTAAAATAACCTATTCTCAAATGAGATCTTTAAAGAGAAAATTTTTAATTTCGTGAACACACACCACAGTGTTGTATGATCTTTCTCTCGTGCTGTGTAATCCCCCTTTGAAAATAAATCAATATGTTTAGTTTGAGTTTTTTAAATTAAGTTTTTTAAAAATTAGATTTTTTAGTTTTTTATTTTTAGTGAATATTTTTAAAATTTTAAACATTTTTTTAGATGCACCTTACTTAAATATATCTAAAAAGTAAAAAAATTGTGAAAAAATATTTTAAAAAATTAACAAATACATAAAAATACAAAAAAAATATATTGAATTCTCGTATTTTTTTTAAATATATTTTTGGTATTTAGTGAATTTTTAAAAGGTTTTTTTTCACAATTTTTTTACGTTTTAGGTATATTTATGTTAGGTATGTCTAAATATTAAAAAAATTGCTTAAAATATTTAAAAAATTTAATTAAAAAAAAAGCGGAAAACTAAAAAGTATAATTTTCTAAAAAGTATTTTTGAAAAACTCTAACCAAGCAAAGTGAATTATTTTTAAACTTTTATAAAAATAACATACAGTAAATAGAAAATGACGCGCTAATTTATAGCGATTTTATTATTATTATTATTTCAAATTCATGTTGCCAAACAAAACCTAAGGGGTGGTTTGGAAAGTATTATCTTAACACTCATTTTTATTTTTTTTTGGTCACATTACTTTTTTTACTTTTCTGTATATCTTTTCGTAAAAAGTCAAAAAGGATATATTTATTTAATATTTCTCAAACAACCTCTAAATGTGTATTTATCTCTTCTATAAAATTTTATCATAAATTAATTTCTCATAAATAAAATTTTGGGTAAATTATATTGACATCTCTTGAGGTTTGGGCTAATTACTACCCACCGCCTGACGTTTTAAAAATTACATTTCCACCCCTGTGGTTAATAGTCTCATTTCACAAACCCCCTTGCTTATATAAAAAAGTAACAATTCCTAGTAGAAAAACAGAGAAAATTATATTTAAAAAAAAAAAGTAAATGAAAAGGGCAAAAAAAAAGATAAAGTAAAGCAAAACAAAAAAAGAGTGTGTAAAAGTCAATGTCTTTATTCCGTCTAAATAATTACAATGACAAGAGGGTTAGTGTAATTTTCCAAATGTCAGGAGGTGATATGTATTATATCCAAATCTCAAGGGGTGTAAGTGTAATTTACCCTAAAATTTTAAAGATAATGTCATACTTTGAGGAGGAGATAAAATTAAAATAATTAAAATCTCATAAACATTTCATAATTTTAAAAATTAAGAGAAAACTCATATATGAATGATAAATCATTTTCAAATGGGTACATTACATTTTGCCCCTTTTATATTTAGACGCTTTTCAATTTTGACCCTTAAAATTTATTTTTTCTCACTTTGAACTTTTATGTTTCAAGTTTTTTTTTTTTTTTTTCCAGTTTACTCCTAAAACTAATTTGTGTTAAAAATTAGACAAAAAATGATACAGTAACAGTAACGTGATATAAAAATATTTTATTATATATAATTCACATCTCTAACATAAATTTAAACATTAATATAATAATATATTTGTATATTATATGACAATTGTTATGGCATTTTTTATACAATATTGAACAGAAATTAAGTTTTAAGAGTAAATAGAAGAAAAAAAATAGGGTAAATTACTACACTCATGAGATTTTTGTTTAATATAGATTCCTTCTCATATTTGAAAAATTGCACTTATCCCCTGTTATATTAAAATAACATATTTACTCCTTAGCCTTTATACATATAAAATAATGCAAGTATTTTGTTCATGTCATTTTAAGAGAAATAACAATCATTTTCTTTAGTTTAATTCACAAAAAAATTGAGTTTTTATATTTTTCGTAATTTTTTTTATTTTTACTGAATTTTTTAAATATTTTAAGCAATTTTTTATTTTTATTTTTTATATACATCTAATCTAGATATACTTAAGAAGGAAAATATTTTGTGATATTTTTTTTTTAAATTCACCAAACACAAAAATACAAAAAATCAATATATTATCTTAATTTGTTGTATTCAATGGATTTTTTTAATAATTATTTTTGTATAAGTTTTATACTTTTTAAATATATCTATATTAAATTGATCTAATCTAGGTATAATGGTGGAAATAAAAATGAAAAATTATATTTATGAGAGGGAGATTTATGATCTGGATTGGGCCGTGGAATTGGGCCGGACAGATTTGGGCCGGACAGAGTTGTGCCAGACAGATTTGGGCCGAACAGGTGTTGGGCCAAGTTGTGTGGCCCAGCTTTGAAGGAAGCTGCTCGGTTAAGGCAGCGCGTGGATTGACCGAGCTGCAAGGATCCGTGGTTACGAAGCCGGTCAAGTGAAAGGTCCAGCGCCAGGAAAGGCAAGGTTGGACCGAGGTACCTTTTTGCTCGGCAGGTAGGTCGACCGCAGACAAGCGTGAGTTGTCCGGAGCTCGGCTTTGCCGAGATGCCGCCGAGTCCGGTCCTCATCTGAGCTTAGCTATTGGAGTACTTGGGCATGAAGCGCAGCATGGCAGACGATGGCCGAGATGGTACTGCCCGGCTGCCGAGCTCCTAGAAGAATGGGCAGGCAGTTAGGTTAGGTGGTGCTCAGCAAGGTTTATGCTGACAGATGGGATAGTAGTGCCACGTGTTGAGAGGACACTGGGAGTAGATTTGGGGTGCAGAAGGTATATAAGCACGTCTGCGCCCCCCATACGCGGACAGATGAACATTTGGTGAGACATACACTAAACACTCAACACTCTCCCTTCTCTCTATCTATCCCCTGGTGTGTGTTCTAACTTGATCGTCGGAGGGGTTTTCCGGCCACACACCGCCGGGTAGCTCACCCACATTGTGCTTTCAGGTGATCGGACAGAAACAGAGCTTGGAAGAAAGGAATACGGGCTCGCCTGAATATTTGCTCCCCGTACAATTCATATATAATTTTTTTTTTCAAAAAATATCATAAAAATGTTGTGATAGTGATATTGTTGTAAATATAAATCATGTTTATATGTATTTTGTTTTAAAGTGAAAGGTTACCATTAAGCTATATTATTGTGTTTCAAAATTCTATATAAAATTTATGTTTGTATAAGAATATATTAATGTAGAATTTACGTCTTGTTTGGTATGATAGAAAGGAAAGATAGTGAGAATGGAATGGAATGGAATGGAATGTGCATTCTCATTCCACCGTTTGATTGATATAGTAAAATGATGTGGGAATGAAATTACAATTCCAATTCTCATGTTTGATTTGTTAAGTAAATTGAATGGAATAGAATAGTTACCAAATTAATAACTACCAGATTAAATATTGTATAATCATATTAAATTTAAAAAATGAATAAAATTCATTAATATGAATAAAATAATAAATTTTAAAATCATACAATACCCACAATCATAATAAAAATATTCATTAACTGCATTAAAAATAAAAATACGTTTTACTCTAGGCAAACATCATTTAATGGGGGAATTCGCGAGGGTCTGAATTAAAAATAATTAAAATGTTATTTAATCAACATTTATTAAAGTTGTTAGCAGATGTTTTAATATTATAATGTGTTATGAGTTTGATTTGTTTTCTTTTTCTCCAAGCAACTTCCTATACTTTTCCTCCAAGAATCCTCCAAGTTAAGTTTTCTTCTCCAAGTCTTCAAGTCTTGCCTTCCAAGTCAAGTCTTCTTCTCCTCCAAGAATCTTGTCCACTAAGTTTCCTCTTCTCCAAGACACTTGCCCATCAAGTTTCCTCTCTTATAAATTGAGCATTTCATCTCTTTTATTGGAAGCTCAAGTTTCTTATTCGTGAGATTATCTGGCAAATAAAAAATGGTGTATGTGTAAACAGTAACGGAGCCAAAAAATTAAATCAGAGGGGGTACTTATTAATTACAATATTATATTTTTTTATAAAAATAATTAACATAAATTTTTACCATTAACTTCAAGAATGATAAAAAAAATTAATCAGTGTGTTTGGTTTTAGTTTTCTGAAAACTAGTTTTTTATTTTTCAATTTTTTTTTTTGATTTTAGTGAATATTTTTTAAATTTTAAACAATTTTTTAATTTTTTTAGATGCACATTACTTAGATATGTATCCAAATAGTAAAATATTTGTGAAAAAATATTTTAAAAAATTAAGAAATACACAAAAATATGAAAAATGTACTGAATTTTAATATTATTTTTATATTTTTTGGTATTTAGAGCATCCCCAGCCACATCTTCTTCTTAAGAGGATGGAAATAATATTTTTTATTCAAAAAAGTAAATATAGAGGAGGTCACTATTCATTCAAACTCCAACCACAAACCTTCATTTCCTTCATTCAAACTCCAATCAAAAAGTAATTTTTGTTCATTAATAAATATTTAATTTTAAAATTTTTGTAAAACATATTTAATATTATACTCATTTTAAAGGTATGATTTTATACTTTTTATTGATGTCATTTTTATAAAAATTAAATTTACACATTAAAAGTTATTTCGAATATGATTAAGAAATATAGAGTGAATAGTATTTTAGAGTCTCCTCCATTTTTTCATCCTCCCTCTATATTTGGAGGATCAATTCATCCTCCTCCATTTGGGAGGAGGAAATAAAGGATGGGTTGGAGTTGTTTTTGGGAGAGGATCCTCCATATTTGAAGATATAGAGGATGGGTTGGAGATGCCCTTAGTGTATTTTTTAAAGATTTTTTTCACAAATATTATACTTTTTAGGTATATTTATGTTAGGTGTGTCTAAAAATTAAAAAAGTTTGCTTAAAATATTAAAAAAATTTATTGAAAATATTAAAATACGGAAAATAAAAATATAGAATTTTTTGAAAATTATTTTCTGAAAACTAGAACCAAATAAGCTAAATATTATTTGTAATTAGTGTATCATGGACAATATTAAAAAAAGTTATGGATATAAATTTTAAAATAAAATATATAATGATAAAGTAATTTTTTTATACAAAATATGCGTAAAAATTCAATATAATAGTTATACCATGTTATCATTAACATGTGATATCACCAACCAATAATAAAGAAACATATAGAGAATGAACGCTACATGTCAAATGTAACTAATAATTCAATAAATTCTATATTTTCATTGAGATTAATTATATTTGCATGTCAATAGTAATAGATATCACCATTACATTGAAATTTTCATAGATAATAATATCGTAATCACTTTATTTTCAATCAAAATAACCATTGTTATTCTTATTATTTTAAAAGTGTCATTGACATTTAAAATAATATTTTTATAATTTTTTTTATTTAAAGTATTTTCTTTATGTTTGCCTTAAAAATAAAAAATAAAAAAAAAATTGCAAAACCTAGGGGGCACGTGACCCCCTGGCCCTTTGATAGCTCCGCCCCTATGCGTAAAGCTTTGGGCCCCATTTGTTTCCAGAGATGAAATGGAGGGGATTGATAGTGAGGGGATTGTTAGTGAGGATCGTTTGTTTTCAGAGATAGAATGAAGGGGATTGATAGTGAGGGGATTAATAATGAGGGGATTGTTAGTGAGAGGATTGATAGTGAGGGAATTAGTAGTGAGGGGATTCATAGTGAGGGGATTAGTAGTGAGGAATTGTTAAATTATTTTTATATAAAATAATAAAACAAATAAAAAAATATAAAAAATTAAAAATTATATTTTAAAAAAAAATTCCAATATATAAAAGATAAAAAAAATAAAAAAATTTCTAATCCCCTCACTGTATTTCTAATACCATCTCTACCTCCTCACTATGAATCCCCTCCCCAAGGGTATTAGTAATACCAAGGTATTAGTAGTACCCTCCCTATCTCTCAAAACAAACAAGGTATTAGTTAGTCCCAAGGTATTAATAGTCCCTAAGCTATCTCTCAAAACAAACACCCCATATACTAATCCCAAGGTACTAGTAATCCTAATCCCCTTGCTATAACCCAAAACAAACGGGGCCTTGGGTTCAACCAATTGTGTAGTATTGGTTAACCATACGATTTGGTTGGGCTGTTGTATCATGGGGGATAAGTCAAGGTTTTTTCTGCTGCACCGGTGTGAGGTTTTTCCTAACCGCAGAGGGCTTAAATCTCCTTAAAAAGAGCAAATTTTCCGCCCCTCAGCCCTTCCAATAATTATTGTAATTTTTTTTATTTGTATTTTCTGATGTTTTATTTGTAATTATCACCAACAAAAGCAATAAAAAATAAAAAGTAACTTTTGTTAGAATGATTGTAGTAAATACATATATTTTTTTAAAAAAATCAGTAATGTGTTTTAGGTAGAAATTTTTTAATCTGTCAATAAGAAATAACAATTATTTGTGTAGTGTTTATGTATAAAATAAAAATTAATTTTTCAAATTAGTTTACATGGGAAAAATATATAAAACGAAAGATACAAATCACTCATTCTTGTGTATGCGAAACAAAATTTAAATCAAGAAAAAAAAATATACAAACAAACTATATAAAAAAGAAAAAAATAAAAACGTGATATATATCTATAGGTATGCGTTCTATTATACATAGAACTAGCATAACGAGATAAAATAATATAATTTGTATTAAAAATATGATAATTGTATTTAATTTCTTTATATTTTGTCTTTCGTAAATAAAGTTTTATATATAAGTTTAAAGGTTTTCTTTCAAATGTTCCTTTACTATAATATATAATATAATAGATTAAAATCGTTGTATTGACAATTAATAATTAAAATTATGCTTTGTTATATAAAAAAATGACATAATTCTAATACTTCACTATTTTAGAATAAAAATATATGAATTTTAAAAAATTATCATATTGGTTTTTGAAAGGGAAATAATTAAAGAAAGGGGAATTGACCAATAAATCCTATATTTTGGTCTTATGATCCACATGGTCCCAAATATTTTCTTGTTAACCATCTAAGTCCTTTTGACTGGTTGTTTACTAATTTGCCATTGGTCAAACCATTATCAAAAATTGTTAATGAAACTGTGGGAGTAAGGGTGCATGTGTTTCATGCTTCTGAAAAAAGCATACTTGTTGGCTTTTTGGCTTTTCGAAGGGTATTTTTGTGAATGTGAGCGTGCCAGCAAGGATCAATCAGTCCTTACAGAAATTGTGATTGCCAACCAATTATCAGATGATTGTGTTTTAGTTCTTTACAGCCTCAATGAAGAGGACTTTTACTGGTGGCTTGACTTAGGAGAAGTTAATAGAAATAACAATAATATGAAGAACAATTGAAGTATTTCATAAAAATGAACACTTACAATGATCCGAACTCAGCCTCAGAGAGGTTTATAACAGCAATCTACTTGAATCTACTTGAAGCTACTCCTATGAATCGAAGTGCAGTGCGGGTATTTAAAGTGCAGGTATTTAAAGACTGGAAATGTAAAGACTGGAAAAGAAAATATATGAAGTAAATGACTGGTTTGTATGATCTGAGTCCGTCCTTTTTTTCTGGGGGCTGCCCTGCTATTTATACTCATCAGTGATGACCTTCGAACTGCACTTCAAACCGTCGAACTGCTCCTCCATGATCGCTGATCATGCTTCCTTACAAGTAGCTCCATTACGCCATTACTGGCAGTTGAGCTTCCCTCTTGTACTGGAATTTGAATATGAGTAACCGTTGAAGATATGTCATCTTGCATCCCGTTATTGATCTAGTGTTTCTCAGATCATGTGAGGACCAATATTTATTGCCACGTGTACGATCAGGATTAAAGGCTTGAATAACCTTCCTTTATTACCCTTACTCTGCCACGTGTCGAACTGTAACTGGCTTTTACAAAATATATAGCCAACATTACCCCCCGCACTAATATACCCAATACTTGGTGATATTAGTGGATTACAGTTTTCCCGCGCCTCTAGATCGTGTATGGAGTCCAAATTCTGGAAACACAACCGTCATCCATTTGGTGATCATTTGCATTAACTCGTTGAACATCCCAATACCTTAGTATTCGAACAGGCTATGGCTGCATCAACTTCCCTTACTACTGATCAAGCATATGAAGAGTCTTTGAGTGATGTTATTCCCCCTCGAAAGAACCTCCACGCATTCATTAGCCACCTTTACCCGCCCTTCTCTATTCAGGTAATGGAGGCTTTTGCAGATTATAAACCTTTGGACTACGAACACATTGCCTTTAATCCCTTGGTTTACAAACTTACAGATACAAAGAGTTCTTCCCCTAAACTCCCTTTGTATTTTGACCGATCTACTCTCAAGCCTTTGCTTCGACAAGTTGCAAACATGGACTTAGGAAACTCTTCCTCACAGACCTCTGCATGGGATGAAACTGTAACCTCTTCACCTTCTGGGGCTTCTGGCTGGACAAGCTGGTCAACTCCTGAGACTTATGATTTAAGGGAGCGAATCAATCACCATTTTGTTGAGTTCACTGACCCCTTGGAGTTTCCCTCTTACGCTCGAAGCTCAGTAGTCTACCCTTACGTGCCCATTGACCTTCGACGTAGCTTGGAAGAGAATCTACTTGTGGCTTGGTATACTTCTTCCATGCCTACAAAGATAATGCACCCTGCCCGGCGTCCAGAAGAAGCACAAGGGTACATGTAACAAGCCCGCGGGGGACCTCGCTACAGCTCGGACTCGACTTTCGCTGTCACGGTTCTAAATCTGAACCAAAGAGTCCAAATCCGGCAAATCGTTTTAGGAAAACTGATTTTTGAAAGAAGTGCCAAACATGGACTGCTTTGCCAGATACAGAGTCGCCACCTAAATATTTTATTTTGGGAAATTTAGGAAACCCTGACTCGGTGCCAAAAGGCCACGTGTCCGTCATCACCAAAGTTGCCTCGGCTCGGGAACTTGGGTACGATTGGGGAAGGTCACTTCGTGAGCACCCCCGCTCGCCCGGTCATAGACCGGCCTCTACTAACCATGATATCAATTTTTGAAAAACATTGTGAGTTCTTATTCCGGTTATTAGCCTAGGTTACTATGTGATGCTCACAGCATACAAGTATAGACTGGATCGCCTGAATTGGAACAAAACATTTCATGCTTGTTTTTGAAAATGGTTTGCTACCCGCAGGTAGGCTTGAAACATTTGATGATTCATTCCAATTCAGATAACCCAACCTTCACCCACAGGCATTCAGGCAGATATATCAGATAAGCACATAGCCTCATGGTAAGCATGCTATCATGGCATTCACTCACACGCATGCAAGGATGCTAAAGCATAAAACTCACCGAGTACTCCAAGCCAAAATAGAAACTATATTAGAAATCATGCGTGATCCTAAGTATACAGAAATGCCTAATGCAACACATGCAAAAATGCAACTGTAGTAGGCTCGGCTATCCTAAGATGGTATATGAGATGCTACAACTACCATGTATTCAACTCGGAATTGAAAGTACGATGCAGTTAGTATGGTGCGCCGAGCCCGGTGCATGCAATACAGATGAATGAATGAAAACATGCTGTCATACTGTATGCTAATTAAAATATGCCCTAATCTAACCATCAAAAGCGGATAAATAAAAGGGAGAAAGACGTGGGGTTGGAAGACATACATCACACTCACCCACACTTATTACAGTTGTGCCCTCACTCAGAGGGTCCGAATAAATATACAGTCCGAATATTACAGTCCTCAAAATAAAAGAATATTACAGAATTCTAATTAATTAATAAATTAACTAGAAAGTAAATAAACTGGCGTGCAAGCCAGGGACTATCTTGCTTCTGTTGGATGATGCACGTCCGGGTTGTCTTGCGCGGAAATCCACCGGAATGCCCCAATTAGCCTCTGTTTACACCTGTTCTTGAAATGTGTGCCAAGCCCCAAAAGGTTGCTGATTCCTGGTTTTGCTGCAACAGAGAGCAGGAAAGGGGCATAGCAATGTATTTGCACAAATATATGCATGTCTCGATCCTCGTGCCACCAATCACGCATACCGAGGCATGATGGCCGAGGAGTCGAAATGCACAACTCAATATAGGATGAATGCACATGAGACTACAGCTAAAACCTAACTCCATCATGGATAATCTGGAGTGTCGGTGACTGGGGAATTGAGACACATTCCGTCACTCGGAGTACGAAATGTACCTCGATTCCCGTGCCCGGACTAACTCCTATTCCGGACACGATGCAATATGCATGATATGCATGAAATGTAACTAAGATGCGATCCTAACATACACAGTGCTAAAAATGAGATGCCTCGAAGTACGTGCACACGGGCACGCAAACCAAGGCAATGATAAATGCAATGAAAATGAGATGCCTCGAAATGCGTGCACGCGGGCACGCAAACCGAGGCGATGACAGAATGATGAAAATGAGATGCCTCGAAGTACGTGCACACGGGCACGCAAACCGGGGCGATGATAGAATGCAATGAAAATGAGATGCCTCGAAATGCGTGCACGCGGGCACGCAAACCGAGGCAATGATAAATGCAATGAAAATGAGATGCTTCGAAATGCGTGCACGCGGGCACGCAAACCGAGGCGATGACAGAAAGATGAAAATGAGATGCCTCGAAATGCGTGCACACGGGCACGCAAACCGAGGCAATGATAAAATGCAATGAAATGGCATGGAAATGACAAGTGGGCTTATACCAACATGAAGTGGGCCTCAGCCACACTCACATCGGATGCCGTCGGATAAAAAATGGAGTGCCTCGAAATGCGTGCACACGGGCACGCAAACCGAGGCGATGGCAGAATGCGATGAAATGACATGAAAACATGATATGGGCTTATACCAACATGAGTGAGCCTCAGCCACACTCACATGAGATGCCGGTGGCAGAAAATGAGGTGCCTCGAAATGCGTGCACACGGGCACGCAAACCGAGGCAATGGCAGAATGCGATGAAATGACATGAAAACATGATATGGGCTTATACCAACATGAGTGAGCCTCAGCCGCACTCACATGAGATGCCGGTGGCAGAAAATGAGGTGCCTCGAAATGCGTGCACACGGGCACGCAAACCGAGGCAATGGCAGAATGCGATGCAAATGACATGAAAACATGATATGGGCTTATACCAACATGAGTGAGCCTCAGCCGCACTCACATGAGATGCCGGTGGCAGAAAATGAGGTGCCTCGAAATGCGTGCACACGGGCACGCAAACCGAGGCAATGATAAAATGATGCGAATGACATGGAAAATGATATGTAAGCATGCTAATGGAATTTCAGCAACAAAATATGGGGGAAAACAGTCCCGAAATGAAGTGAAATGACATGAAATGTAAGGAAATGACCCGAAATGCAACATTAGGCATCCGAAATGGCCTATAGCCATACTAAATATGCACAACATGGGCATGCAATGCAAAGACAGAAGCTAGACAGTCCCAAAAGATGCACTTTCGCAGTTATGAACATGGCCAAACAGCAAGCACAGGTAAGGGAAGCATAGCATGCAAGAATGGGGGCCAAAAGAGGGGTAAAGAAGCAAGTGGTATAAGCAAAACTCAAACTGAAAAATTTCCTTCTACAACACTGAAGATGGACCAAAAATATGAACATTTACAGTATAGGGCAGCCTCAAAATCAGTATACAAACATGCTAAAAATATGATGCAAAATAAGGCTCAAAAGGTGCTAAAACAAGAAGTGTATAAAATAATCACCAAACAGAAAAAAAGTGTGAATGAAACATGAAGTATAGGCCAAAATAAGACCTCTTTCAGTTCGGACCAAGGTCCAAAAACAGAAGCAAAGAGAGCTATTAATTTATGCAAAAATGGGGCTAAATAGGGGATATAACTACAAGTGACATATGGAAACACCAAACAATGTTGAGCCCTTCTCCAATGTTGAAGAGGGGCTCAAAATATGCCTCATATCAGTTTACAACATGCTCGAAAATAAATTGCTCATAGGTCAAAAAAGGCATACAAAATCATGACATACAACATGGTCAATGAAGCAAGTGTATTATGGAGGGCTCAAACAGGGTTGAACCCTTGATGAGAAGTGAAGATGAGCTCAAAATATGGCCCTTTTCAGTTAAGGTCGAAGCTCAACACAAAAAGCATGCATGGCTTACAAATAGATCAAAGGAAAGGGTCAAAAGGATCAAAGTGTAACTTACCCTTGAAGATCTAGACTTTGGTTGCTTCTTGGATGGATTTGCTGCTCCTTTGGCCTTCAAGAACCCTTCCTAGCTGCTGGAAATGAGATAGTGGTGGTAGAGCTTGGTGGTATAGAAGGAATGGAGGTTAATGGACTTAGGGTTTTTGAAGAATTGAAGAAGATGAAGATGGAGTTGGCTATGGAGTTCTTAAGATCAAATTTTCTAACCCCCTAGAAGAAGGCCCTCAGCTGGTTATAAGGTCAAGAAAGGGGGTGTAAAAGGGGGGTGCAAAGGAGAGCAAAACTCTCTCCCAAAATATCCCCCGGATACAGAAAATATCTGGGGGATATTGCCTCACAGCTGGAAGGGGCACAGTGAGGAGAGCACGGCCGGCCGCTCACTTTGGCCGGAGGTGGCCGGCCGGCCACACCCCCTAGCCGGCCGGCTAGGGGTCAAAAGGGTCAACCATCTTTTCTGGCCGGCCAGGTATTGGGGAGGTAGGCCTATGTGTGTACAACACAACCATGTAATTGAAATTCCAAGAAAGTGGGCCCAAGGGGTTCAACAGTGGCTCGGAAAGAGGGGTTCAAAAGGGTCAAGTGACCTTAATGGCCGGCCATGAACTTTTAGGGGCCTCTCAGATGTGTAGATCACAGATATGTGGTTCAAAGTTCGAGAAAAAGGGTCCAAGGGGTTCAACATTAGCCCGGAAGAAAGGGGTCAAAAGGGTCAGGTGACCTTAATGGCCGGCCATGAACTTTTAGGGGCCTCTCAGATGTGTAGATCACAGATATGTGGTCGAAAGTTGGCAACGCTAGCTCTAAGGTATTCAACATTAGCCCGGAAGTTGGAAAAACGGGCGCCGGGAGGCTCCGGAGGAGAGATAACTGGCTGCTGCAACAATTGCTGGCCTCCCACCCTTCAGTGACCTTCCCTGTGATAAAACAGAGGTACCTGCCAAAAATGAGCGAAAACCGTTGCAAAACGAATATTCCGGGGCCAAAACACGCATTTCGAGGTCCCGGAAATGGGCTGTTAGGCACCGAAAATTGTATTTGACCTCGAAGTGGGTTTCTCAGCCCTCAGTGTCCCTCAAAATGGATGAAATAGGATGTATGCCAAAAATCAGAGCAAACGGAGATGGTTAGGTGGTCCCGAACCGAGGCACACGGTCTGACGGCTCCGAAAACCGGGAACCGGACTCCGAAATGGGCAAAATGGCCTACGGCCACCAAATGTAGCCTACGGACATTGAGAGATGGTCTACGGGACCTCTCCCTCCCCTCAGGAAAAGAAACGGAGAAAACCGAGTCTGGCTCGCAAACCGAGACAAGGCACAGAAAAGGGTTTGGAAGTCCGGAGGCAGGGCTCACAGCCGCGACTCTGAAACTTCTGAACAAGCACATTATGCAACATCACCAAGCGCTTAATCGGTGACGTCTGAGTCTTAAGGTCGGTCAAAAATGGGGTGTCTACAGTTGCCCCTCTTTGACAGAACTCGGAAGTCACAAGTGACGGGAGTGAATGTCAAAGCCTAGAGACGACCCATTTTTGACAAGGCCGAAGACTCAGACAAACATACAAGATAGAAAAAGATGCGCCCGCAGGCATGCCCGCAGGCAGGGGGGCAAAATGCAAATGGTATGCAAGAAGCCGAAGGTAGCCCGATGATCGTGCAAATGCAGCTAGCTGTAATGAGGCAAGTATTCGCAAATAGATGCAACAATTTTAAGCAAGAATGCAAAGCGACAACTACATTTTATGCAGTTAAGAACGTGGGGGATTATTCAATCCCCGCCATGTCTCACACGGAGAAGATACAATACCTGCGCGATTCGTCTGGTCGCACCAGCCTCAATTGAACCGTACATACAATATCGTGCCTGCAAGAGAGAGAAATTGCAACAAGCACAATATGCTAACAACATATATTCAATGTGATTTCGAAAGTTTGACACACGCAGTGTTGGTGAGTGGATGCATCGTAATGCAAGAATGAGATATGTGTGACGACGCATGCTCAAACACAGAGATACACAAATATCAAGAAATGTACATGACAATGTGAGTATGCCCATGAGAGTGCAAGACGTGTGCATGAAAGTACAAAACGAGCATGAATCGGAGTGTCATTCGTCATGAAACAACGAGTGCGGAAACGCGTGTTTCGGCGAAGATAACTTGATCACGACCTCTGATCCACTTCTCTGAAAGGTTATAACCCATTCAAAAAAGGATACACGTTGATTTCGATGGATGATGATGAGACACACATCAGAACTTGAAACCGAAGTCCGGACGGAGCAATTTTGCGACCGGAAGTGTACGTTTCTTGAACTTTTTCAGGTCCCGGGAACTCCGATCTTCCTCAAAATTTGCAGAGAGCTAGGTGAGTATGTGGGGAGCATGGCCGGCCGTTTATCTTCCCAAGGGGGGGGTGTCCAACCGTTTTCTAAAAAGGCTAATGGCTGGCCGGCCATTTCTGCAAAAAGCAGATGGCTGGCCAGCTATTTTTAGAGGCCGGCCGGCCGTGCCCTTTTCCCAGGGGCATTTTCGTCTTTTTGCCTCCTTTTTGCATGCATGTCATCCAAGGCTTGAAGTCTATAAATAGCAGCCGAACCCCATTTCATTCCTTGCCTCTTTCAACACTTTTCTCTCTAGTTTTGAGTTTTACGCGCGTTTTCCAACGCCTCGCGCAAATTGTTTTCGTAAAAACACTTAGTTTTAAACACTTTGGAGCGATTAAATTCCGGCTTCGGAGCTTCTTTTTGCATTTTCAACACTTGAGGTAAGTTCATCTTAAAATTCAGAATATTTTCTCGGGAGTTGACTTTTGTTGACTTTTTATTTCCCGAGAGTTGACTTTTGTTGACTTTTTCCAATTTTTGCGCATTTTGTTCATTTTTGCTCCCCTTTTGCAGATTCTTGAAAATGGCGGGTATTTCTTCTCACGGTGGGGGTTTCCCAGGTGCCGGAGATGACTTCGATCCCATGACTCTACCTCCGAGGACCCGACCTTTCATGCCCGAGAGGTACCGTCCAGCAGTGCATGCCCTCCCTCGTGCCGTTTTTCGTCATTTTACCAGTTTCGACGAGAGAGCACCCGCAGATCTGCTTCTTAGAGAGCCAGAGCAGCATCTCTCTCATGAGGCTCGAGAGGTATTTACCTCATCTTCTGTATTTTACATTTTGCGTCCTTGCCATGTTTAAACAATTAGCTTGTGACATAGTACTTTCCTTACATCTTTGAACATGTAGTTTCAACATTCGAATTTCTGAACACTCGGCTCATTAATTAATTGCGAACACACAGCCCACATTAGAACACACGGCTCAAACACTGATTTGTCGAACACACAGCCCGAATTCGAAAGCGAACACACAGCCCACACTTTAAATTTTCTGAACACGCAGCGCAGATTAGATAGTGAACACGCAGCCCACAATTTAACTGAAAGTTGAACACGCAGCCCAAAATTCAAATTCTCTGAACACGCAGCCCAGGTAGATAGTGAACACGCAGCCCACAATTTAACTGAAAGTTGAACACGCAGCCCAAAATTCAAATTTTTCTGAACACGCAGCCCAGGTAGATAGTGAACACGCAGCCCACAATTTTAACTGAAAGTTGAACACGCAGCCCAAACTTCAAATTTTTCTGAACACGCAGCCCAGATAGATAGTGAACACGCAGCCCACAATTTAAATTTTCTGAACACGCAGCGCAGATTAGATAGTGAACACGCAGCCCACAATTTAACTGAAAGTTGAACACGCAGCCCAAAATTCAAATTCTCTGAACACGCAGCCCAGGTAGATAGTGAACACGCAGCCCACAATTTAACTGAAAGTTGAACACGCAGCCCAAAATTCAAATTTTTCTGAACACGCAGCCCAGGTAGATAGTGAACACGCAGCCCACAATTTTAACTGAAAGTTGAACACGTAGCCCAAACTTCAAATTTTTCTGAACACGCAGCCCAGATAGATAGTGAACACGCAGCCCACAATTTTAACTGAAAGTTGAACACGCAGCCCAAACTTCAAATTTTTCTGAACACGCAGCCCAGATAGATAGTGAACACGCAGCCCACAATTTAAATTTTCTGAACACGCAGCGCAGATTAGATAGTGAACACGCAGCCCACAATTTAACTGAAAGTTGAACACGCAGCCCAAAATTCAAATTCTCTGAACACGCAGCCCAGGTAGATAGTGAACACGCAGCCCACAATTTAACTGAAAGTTGAACACGCAGCCCAAAATTCAAATTTTTCTGAACACGCAGCCCAGGTAGATAGTGAACACGCAGCCCACAATTTTAACTGAAAGTTGAACACGTAGCCCAAACTTCAAATTTTTCTGAACACGCAGCCCAAATAGATAGTGAACACGCAGCCCACAATTTTAACTGAAAGTTGAACACGCAGCCCAAACTTCAAATTTTTCTGAACACGCAGCCCAGATAGATAGTGAACACGCAGCCCACAATTTAACTGAAAGTTGAACACGCAGCCCAAAATTCAAATTCTCTGAACACGCAGCCCAGGTAGATAGTGAACACGCAGCCCACAATTTAACTGAAAGTTGAACACGCAGCCCAAAATTCAAATTCTCTGAACACGCAGCCCAGGTAGATAGTGAACACGCAGCCCACAATTTAACTGAAAGTTGAACACGCAGCCCAAAATTCAAATTCTCTGAACACGCAGCCCAGGTAGATAGTGAACACGCAGCTCACAATTTTATTGAAAGTTGAACACGCAGCCCATTTGTTTTATTGGCACATAGCCCAAATTTCTGTTGGCACACAACTCATTCATCTCATCGGCACACAGCCCATTCATTTTATACTGACACATGTATTCATTCTGAATGCAGGGTGGCTCCCGCAGTGTGCGAGGATATGGTTCTACCATGGCGCGGGATTGGTATGCTGAGCTCCCGGAGGGCGTCAGGGATTTGGTAAATTTGGCGGGGTTTGGGCCCTTCTGCACCGGGTTGTCACGCTGTCCTGCCCGGAGGACCTTGATGGCAGCTTTGGTAGAGAGATGGTGGGACACCACTAATTCCTTTCATTTCTCTGCTACCGGGGACATGACTATGACCCCTTTTGATTTTGCTGTATTGACCGGCCTTGATGTCGGGGGTTGGGCCATCCCATACGATGAGGATATGGGCGAGTGGGAGGCCGCCTGGATGTATTTGTTGGGGGCTCGCCCACCTGTTGACAGGGTCTCTGGGAGAGTCCGCTATACTTGGTTTTCCTCCCATTTTCGGCGGGCTGAGATGATGCCCGAGACTCCTGAGGAGACAGAGCAGTATACTCGTGGCTTCCTGATGTTCCTCTTCGGGACTACCCTGTTTGCCGACAGAGGGAACACCATTGGGTTATACCTGTTGAGCGCTCTGGTTGACCTATCACAGGTCAGTAGATATGATTGGGGTGGCGCTGGCCTGGCTACCCTCTACTTTTATATGAGCGCGACCTCCCGCGGGCGGGGCGATTTGCTTGGCGGCTACTGGAGAGCTTGGGAGGTACTTTCTGTCTCCTTGATTTACATTTCTGTTCTTCATTACTTGTACATTGCACATACAGCACACTTTTACAGTCTGCATTTTGCTCTCATCATTTCGTACTTACATTCTGCACTGCTTTTCTCAGCTATGGGCTTATGTATATTTTCCATCGTTAGCCCCAGTGCTGGAGGTGGTGGGGATTCCCGTGACCCCATATTCATTGATTTTTGAGGGCCCGCACCGGGCGAGGCCTCGAGAGACCCTGGTTCGCCTGCGACAGTACTTCGACACTGTGCGACACTCAGAGGTATTTCAGAACTTTCAGTTCTTTTCATTTTCCATCTTTGACTTGCTCTGTACATTCTCGTTTTCTGATTGGTTTATACATTTATCATCCGCAGATTACTTGGCAGCCTTGGGCACCTCTGGGTGATGATCTCCTACTTCAGTATACCGGAGCATCAGGCATCTCCCGGTATAGGGTCCTGCTCGAAGGGCCAGTCGACAGAGTCTGGTTCCTGGGGGAGCGTTTTCTGTGCCAGGTACGGGGGTATCTTTCCCAGGATGTTCCCGCGGTACCTCCGGCTAGTATGCGGACCGCTGACGGGCTCTCTTACTCAGAGGTAGTCGGCGCCATGCTGGGCAGTGATGCTTTGCTATATGTTGCGGAGGGGGACTACGCCACCTACCGTCACATATATTTGATGCCTCCATTGACAGAGGCTCGTATTCCGATGATGAGACCTGCCGGTACGTCATCCTCGGATCAGGCTCAGGCTCGAGCTACAGACATCCCTTCTTCTAGTAGGGCTGGCGCATCTAGAGGTGGGAGTAGACCGTTTCCTCCGAACCCGTCGATTCATCCTCATCTGGGATGGCCAGATATGCCTACTGAGTTGATGGCGTGGCAGTATGGGACTAGCTCTCCGATTCCAGTTCCACTAGAGCCTCGGATGCCCAGTGATCGATATGCCATTGATCCGGACTCACCGCCGGTACGCTCCACTTTCGTCATTCATCATTTCAGATGTTTAGATACTCATTTGTTCACTGATGATTATGAACTCATTTTTGCAGCCATCGCGAGGGTACATGGAGGAGATGGTTGAGCTGGTGGCGACACTCGAGGGCATGGTCCTACGCAGGGAGGCACAGTTGTCTGTTGCGGGCATTCAGGTACCCTTCAGTTTTTCCTGGCATTTATCATACTTCTGATGACATGCTGATTTCTACTGCATTGATGGACTACTTGTGTAGAGCACATCTGACACACACCTCACTTGTACACTGTATTTACATGCACCCACTTTACGTAGCTTTTGCTTGTATCTGCATCTGATGTATATATTTGGACTGATGTATTTGAATTGAACTCTTTGTTTTCAGATGCCTTCATGGTCCGGTCAGCCACAGACCAGGCCACCTGGGCCTCATTGGGGAGCTGGGCCATCTGGGCCTTATCAGGGAGCTGGGCCATCCGGGCCTTATCAGGGGGAGGGGTCATCTCGGCCTTCCCGAGGAGCCGGGCTATCTAGGCCATTTCGAGGAGCTCGAGGGGGACCTGTCCGCAGACGCCGGGCTCATGTTGTGGAGGTGGAGTCTGATGAGGAGGAGGAGGAGGAGGCTACCGACCGTCAGTTCGAGACATCTGTCGAGGAGGGAGGCTCCGGTTTTGGCTCGGGGAACAGAGGCGAGGCTGAGGAGGATCCTGAGGACGACAGCTCCGACTCTGATGATGGTGTGGAGGTTGTTCCACAAAAGAGGACTAGGCGTGCTTCTCGTTCCCGCTCTCGAGGATTTTGATGCTGCTATTTCCATGTTTTATTTTTCTTTTTACTAGTAGTTTGTAGCACTTTGCACATTGTTAGGCGGTTTTATTTTTGTAAAACTTGTACCTTTATTTGTTGTAATGCATGATGAAATGAAATAGCTTTTGGAAAGGTGTTTGTACTTTTAGCATCGTATCGCATCAATTTGTTTTGCACAAGAAATGAATTTGAATGGTAATGCGCATTGTAATCACCAAATCAGGTAGTGAACCGACGCAACAAACTAAACAACCCAACTTACTAAGATATAACAGAATCTTTAGCAAGTTTACAACTCGATAAGCAAAAAGCAACAATGCAAACAAACAAGACTTTAACAAAATTTGCTTAAACAGAGAGCAAGGACTCAAAACACAAAACACGTCCGCTCGACAAACAACTCGATAAACAAAGTACAACAACTCGATAAGCAAAAAGCTCGAAGACAAAAGGTGTACTTCTGACGATCTGGGCATCGGAACGCGTCTGAAATGAAGGCCTTCGGCTCTCCTGTTGTATGGTAATGCTTGGAGTTCTCCTTCGAAGAGCAAGACAAGGCCGAGGGGACACACTGCAACATTGCCAGTCATCCATGGGAGCTGGCCGGCCAGAGATATGCCACGGCATGGAGGACTAGAGAGTTTCTGGCCCCTGTTTCAACCTTCAGTTGCGCTTTGTTAGATGAATATGTGGATTGGCTCAAAAAAGGAGGTACAAGTTGGGCCCAGCTTGGCATCAGATATCCCGTCCAACTCTGGAGTGGGACACAGAGATACTTGATTCAACTATGCCCCAAATTTATTGCTTATTAGTATTTTCAAGTTTTCTTTATGATTGTACTAAAAAGCAACCTCGATTGTAATGCAAGAGCAGGAGAACTCTATTTTGAAATCAATGAAATTGAAAGTTATGGTACTGAAAATTTTCCACTTTTGGTCCAAAAATGGTCTAAGTCATAAAAAGATTGATTTGAAAAAAAAGTCAACTTTTATTAAAACTTTTCAAAACCATTTTCGATGTGGATCAGAACTGGACATGCCGAAAATCTGTCACTGAGATACACAACCCCAGATCCTTGCAACTGGAAAGTTGCCCCTAGTCTGAAGAACAATGCGGCACTCCAAAGCAACGGAAAGTTGCCCCTAGTTTGAAGAACAATGTGGCAAGCCAAAGCAACGGAAAGTTGCCCCTAGTTTGAAAAGCACTGTACCGGAGATCACGGTAAATGCTGATAGATAAAGATGACTGAGATGATCGAATTGGACAAAGTTGATCGGGGAAAAGTTTATGACTGAACTTCAAGACGAAGCTGCCTACGTATCCCAAAGATGGGAATCAAGTCTTACGTAGTTCAGGCTTAGGTTCGCTCGAGTATTTTCACTCTCCTTTTGCGCTCTAACTTTTGCCAAGGCCGCCCTTTGCGGGTTTTCAACCTTGCGAGCTCAGTTTTTATGTTTTCTAATTTTTTGTGCCCTGAATCTTGCCTAGGTCGCCCTTTCGGGTTTTCGGCCTAGCGAGCCTCTCAAGGATAGTATTTCTTCAACTTGTCCATATTGATCGGTTGTGAGAACTCCAAGCCATCTAGATCCATCAGAACCACAGCCCCACCTGACCAGATAGCTTTGATGATATAAGGACCAGTCCAATTGGGTTTGAACTTGCCCCTTGGGTCGTGGATGGGAGCTCGGTTGTCTTTGAGCACCAAATCTCCCTCTTTCAGATTCCTGGACTTAACCTTCTTGTTGAAAGCCCGGGCAATTCTGCGTTGATAGCCTTGGATGTGGTACAGTGCTTTCAGTCTTCTTTCATCAAAAAGCATGAGTTCTTCGAATCTGCTTTGCTGCCAATCTGCTTCGGCTATCTGGCATTCAGCCAATACTCGTAATGATGGGACCTCAATTTCAATGGGTAGAACAGCCTCCATTCCATAGACCAATGAATATGGAGTTGCTCCAGTAGAAGTTCTGATTGAAGTCCTGTAGCCCCACAGAGCAAATGGCAGCTTGTCTGGCCAATCTCGATAGGTTTCCACCATCTTCTGTAGTATATGCTTGATATTCTTGTTGGCGGCCTCAACCGCTCCGTTGGTCTGCGGCCTGTATGTAGAGGACTTATGGAAAGCCACATTGTATTTCTCCAACAAGTCTATCACTTCTTTCTTGAAGTGGGAACCATTATCTGAAATTATCTCGTTTGGCACCCCGTAGCGACAGATGATGTTGTTTCTGATGAACTTCGCGACATGCGACGCCTTCAACACTGCGTATGATTGGGCCTCGACCCACTTTGTAAAATAATCTATCGCTACCAGGATAAACTCATGCCCGTTTGACCCCTTCGGGGTAACAGCTCCGATCACATCAATTCCCCAGACTGAAAAAGGCCACGGCGAAGTCATGTTGTATAGTTTTGACGGTGGGATGTTCATGCGATTTGCATGAATTTGACATTTGTGGCATCGCCGAACAAAACCAATGCAATCCTCCTCCATGGTTGACCAGTAGTAGCCCTGTCTGAGGATCTTTCTGGCCAGCATTACTCCATTCATGTGTGCACCGCACTCCCCCCCATGGATGGCTTCCATTAGGCGTTTTGACTCTTCAGCTTCTACGCAGAGCTTATGCATTCCCAGATGACCCCTTTTGTACAGCTTTCCCCCGCAGATAACGAACTGAGCAGCCATTCTTCTGACAGCTCTCTTATCCTTGGCATTTGCCCCTAGTGGATATATCTCCTTTTCCAAGAAGTTCCAGATGTCGTAGTACCAGGGGTTGCCGTCTTGAACTTCATCTATGGCGGAAATCGACTCGTACGCTGGTGCAAATTTCTGATCAATAATGACTGGACGCATCCGGACTCCGGACGGGATGTCTATCATAGAAGATAGAGTTGCTAATGAATCTGCAAACCTGTTGTTCTCTCTTACGAGGTGGGTGAAATTTAGCTTCTCAAACCGAGGAATTAACAAATCCAAGGTTTGGTGGTAGGTTATCATCCTTTCCTCTTTGACCTTCCAATCTCCTTTTGCTTGAGACACAACGAGGTTCGAGTCCCCAATGACGTCCACTCGTCTCGCCCCTAGTTCTAGGGCTGCTTCTAGGCCAGCAATACATGCCTCATACTCTGCTTCATTGTTAGAAACCTTGAACCGGAGCTTGAATGCTAAAGGGATACGGGAATCATCAGGCGCTATCAGCAACACCCCTATCCCATACCCATACTGGTTTGACGCTCCGTCAAAGTACATTGTCCAAGTTTCATCTTCGACGTGCAGAATGGCTTCATCTGGGAATAGATACTCAACCGCTTCATCCCCCTCAACCGGGTGGTCGGCAAGGAACTCCGCTACCGCTCTGCCTTTTACTGACTTACGCGTCACATACTTCAAATCAAATTCGGAGAGCAACAGCAGCCAACGAGCTAGCCTACCTGTAAGTGCTGGTTTTTCGAAAAGATATTTGATGGGATCCAAACGCGAAACCAACATTACAGAGTGGGCTAACAGGTAGTGCCGCAGCTTCCTGGTTGCCCATACCAAGGCCAAACAAGCCTTCTCCAGCGGTGTATAGCGGGTCTCGTAATCCAACATCTTTTTGCTCAGATAGTAGATGGCTCTTTCTACTTTGTCTTCTGATTCCTGCGCAAGCATGCAACCCATGGTGGTCTCAGTTACTGAAAGGTATAGTATCAACGGTCTCCCCGGCTCTGGCGGTGACAACACGGGTGGGTTCTGTAGGTACTCTTTGATCTGCTCAAAAGCTGCTTGACATCGGCCGTCCCATTGGAATTTCTTTCCTTTCTTCAGGAGACCAAAAAGTGGTTCACAAGTCAAGGTTAGTTTAGAAATAAACCGCCTTATGAATTGCACTTTACCTAGAAAGCCTCGCACCTCCTTTTCAGTCCTTGGTGGTGGCATTTCTAAGATGGCCTTGATTTTGGAAGGGTCGACCTCGATGCCCCTTTGTGTGATCAGAAACCCTAACATCTTCCCTGCTGTAACACCAAACGTGCATTTCTGGGGGTTCAGTCGCAGCCGAAACTCTTTGATCCTTTGAAAGAATTTTTGTAAGGCGGTGTAGTGGCCCTCTCTATCTTTGGACTTGACAATCATGTCGTCCACGTACACTTCGACCTCCTTATGGATCATATCATGTAATATTGTAGTTGCTGCCCGTTGATACGTAGCTCCAGCATTTTTTAAACCGAATGGCATCACTCGATAACAATATGTCCCCCACGGGGTAGTGAACGCAGTCTTCTCTCGGTCTTCGGGTGCCATTACTATCTGGTTATAGCCTGAGAAACCATCCATAAACGAAAGCAAGGCGTGTCCTGCCGTGAAATCCACCAATTCATCGATGTGCGGCAAGGGGAAGTCGTCCTTCGGACTGGCCTTGTTCAAATCCCTGAAGTCTACACAGACCCGAATTCTGCCGTCCTTCTTTGGCACCGGAACTATGTTGGCCAACCAAGTTGGATACTCAGACACCAACAGGAACCCTGCGTCAATTTGTTTGGTGACCTCTTCCTTAATCTTGAGGGCCCAGTCCGGGCGAATCCTTCTGAGTTTCTGTTTGACAGGGCGGGCCTCTGGATCAAGAGGGATCCGGTGCTGTACAATCTCAGGATCGATTCCAGGCATGTCTTCATAGGACCACGCGAAAACATCTTTGAAATCCTTTAATAAAGCGACTAAGCGCTCGCGCTCCTCTGAAGACAACGTGGACCCGATCTGGACCAGCCGCGGGTCCTTCTCAGTACCAATATTCACAGAAGTGATTTCATCGATTAAAGGTTTAACAAATCTTTCTTGCTCTTGATCAATTAATCGTTGCAAAACTGGGGGAATTTCTTCCTCGCTGTTTTCATCAAAGTTTTGAAAATCCTGATTTAAGCAATAAATCAAAGGCACAGAAAAATACTCGGAAACCACATCCACATCATTCTCATTAAATACTTCCAAGCCGTCAGATTCCTCTGTTACAACAGACTCAAAAGAAAATGAAAAAGACGACTTAGACAGGACTGTGGTATCCGGGTTATCACCCCCAGGAATACCGGACTCAGACTCAGTCGAGCTGGAATCTGATTCCGACGCAGAAGATTCGGTAGAATCAGATTCCGGCTCACTACCTGACCCGGAACTGCTAGATAAAAAGCCTTCTTCATATTGCCAGATGAGAGAAGGTGCGATAGATGCATCCAAGATCGACGCTGGAAAGCCCGCAGCTATTTCATCTCCAATCACAGAAACCGAAGAGTTATCCCCCAAGCACTCTTGGCCGATCGGAGGATCTGATAGTAGACTCGCCAGTGCTACCCCCATTTCAAGCTCTGTGCTCTCAGGATCCACTGCCTCACATTTTTCAACCTCAATTGGTGGGTCTGTCTGCGCTTCGGCAACTTCATCCCCAGATAGTTGTATGTCGAAGAAGATTTCAAAACCAGGCACGCGCTCCCCCTTCGCGTTTAGCCATGGCTCCGGGAAGCCGCAGAATGGAAAATCTTCCCCCTCCCGGACGAAACGTCCGTTTAGGGTACCCCAGATGGGCCTGTGCATTAAATCAAATGGCTTCCCGGCCTTCTTTGCCCTGGCCCTTCCGGCCATTTCTTTTCCTTTCCTCACCCAATCCTCCTTGGTGGGCAGATAACCCAGTCCAAAGGCGTGAGGATTGTGCGGCACTTCGGCCAACACTGAGACGCCTTTCCGGCCACTTCTCCCTAATCCCATCCCAGGGGTATGTTTTAGCTTGTTCATGAGGTAGATAGATTGTGCACTGACATACATGCCCTCATTTGCAGCCATGACATTCTGCACCACTTGAGCCTCGGCCAAAGTGAACCCCGACAAAAATACATCCTCCGTGCCGTGCTCGATTTCTAAGACGGGTGTAGACACTTCCGGCGGCGGATGGATTGATGAATTCCCAAAAACGACCGCTACCCCTTTCCCGTGAGGGTATTTCAGCATTTGATGTAGGGTGGAAGAGACTGCTTTGACCTGGTGCAACCACGGTCGCCCCAATAGTAAGTTAAAAGTTGCGGGAACGTCCAGGATATGAAATTCGATGTTGTGTTGTCCTGGACCAACCTTAGTTTGAATTTTAACAGTCCCCATCACTTCTCTGCTGGTATTGTCATATGCCCTGATCACTTGGGTGGTTGGGATGAAGTCCGCGGGTTTTAACCCGATTGCATATGCCGTTCTGGTTGGGCAGACATTAATCGCAGACCCGGTATCAACAAGTACCACCGGTATCCACTTATCTCTACATTCCACAGAGATGTAGAGAGGCTTGTTATGATTTGCACCCTCAGGCGGTAGCTCCTTGTCCGAAAAAGTTAATACCGGGGAACCTCCTCCCGGAAAAACCAGCCCAACCAGCTGTTCAGGCGTGGTGTCTATAGAAAGTTTCGACTTGTCCATGGCAGATAGGACAGCTTCCCTGTGCACTCGTGATGCCATTAGCAGTCCCCAGATAGAGATGTCTGCTTGTATTTTCTTTAACTGTTTCAGCACAGCTTCATCCTCGATCTGCTTCTCCTTCTGTCTCTCCGCTTCTCTGTCTTTCCTAGATGCTTCGGGTTGGTCTAAGTGTGGGGGCTTGAAGTACCGCCCACTTCTTGTCATGTGGTCCACTTCGTCAAGATACCAAGTATCATCTGGTTGGCCATTTCCCCAGTCTTCATCGGTGTGGGCAAGACACAAATCGTCATCTTCCCACCACATTCCGCTGGCAGCCAACAGACATCTGTCCGGCTCCAATCTACCCGCACTTTCAGTGCTCTCTGTCCAAATGCTCGCAGCATTGTCTGTCTTTGTGCACACAGCACTTTCGGTCCCCTCAGGGCCCTTCGCCTTTCTGGCTCTCTCAGCTTCCTCAAACTTTCCTTGTTCCAACTGCGTCAGTACAGTTGTTTGTTCAACAGTTCCGACATCCGTAATGCCCATGTCCTGAGCGGAATTCTTAACACCGGCGCTCTCCGGTGGTACAACTTGGTTTTCGGCCGTTCCGGCCACAACTGATATTTCTGCCTCTGCCGGGCTCTGTTCTGATTGGGCTTCCCCCACTGCATCCGGTTGATCTTCAAGCCATCCAGTGGCCTCCTCTGATCCCTCATAATCATTCCAGTTAATGGACGCGTCCTCCAACTCCTGATCATCGCGAAATTGCAAGTTAGCAAAGTCCTCTTCTATGGTTGTCGGCTCATCTGCCCATAGCCTAGATCCATCCTCTCGGATCATGCACAATTCTCCTGTCTCGGGAAATTCTACAATTAGCCCACTTCGGCTCGTTGATAGGATGTGCCTGCTCGGATCATAAGCTCCCTCAGCAAAATTCTGCCCAGTCCCAGATTTAACAGACTCGGTCTCTCCCAAAATCTGCCCTGCCCTGCCTTCGACGGTCACCACCATCGGTCCTGGTTGGGTTTTGGAGGTGTCCACCATGCACAAGAAGTCAGTGCAATCGGGGAGGAGCACCTCTGGCTTGGGTAGGTGGGTGGGAGTAATGTAGATGCTAGGATCGTAAGATGCGACCCCAGTCTGGATAAAGTTAATTCTTTTGGGAGGAGGAGCTTGGTTATGTGATGGGAGAGGGTTGGTCGTAACATTGGGTTGGTCAGGAGGTGCGATCACCTGTTTGTCAATAAGATCTTGGATCTCATGACGTAGTCTGTAACAACGGTCGGTGTCATGACCGTGTTGTTGGTGGTATGCACAGTATTTTGACGGGTCATATGAGGGGGGAAGTGGATTTGGTAATGGCTTTGGTTCTAGGGGTTTTAAATGATTCTTTCTGATCAGTATTCCTAGAACTTTGGTCAGAGGCATGTATAGTGGAGTAAAGGTTCTTTGGCCTCGGGGTTGGAATCGGCTGTTTTGTGAGTTACTTCCGGACGCGCCGGAGAATGGTGTGGCAGTCATGGGTCTTGGAGGGGGAGGGGGAGTGGTGGTGACCATACCAACTTCCGAGGCTCTCGCGTTTGCAGCGCCGCTCGGGCCTGCGTTGTTGTTGCGATTGAACGTCCTCCTCGGTTGTTCTCTGTCCTGGTCAAACAGACCTTGTCTCATAGCGTCTTCAATTTGGACCCCCATATCATGCAAATCTGCAAAAGTAGGAAAGGGGACTACGATCATTCTTTGCATCAGCTTCGGGTGGAGATTGCGCACAATCATCCGGATTTGATCTCTGTCTGTGGGTCTTAGAGTCATCGTTGACGCCTTCGCCCTCCACCGGACCACAAAGTCTGAGAAAGATTCCTTAGGCTCTTGCCTCGTCGTTTCAAGATCACGAGTTGTGATCTCGATCTGAGTATTATAGGAATATTGTGTGACAAAGGCCTCGGCCATCTCATCCCAGTTCTTCTTTACCTCATCCGATAGTCTTGCGTACCAATGGGAGGCCACACCCGACAGGGTTCGGCCGAATAATGAGAGCTTCTGTTGTCGTGTGAGGCCCATTGGCCGCAAGACATCCGCAAACAGTCGGATATGAACCATGGGGTCACCAGTCCCGTCAAAACGGTCTATTTGTGGCATTTTGAATCTATCGGGGAGCGTCACGGCCTCCTCGGTATATCCATCTCCGATATCCGGCATAGCCTTAGCCCCTTGGGATTTTTTGAAAAGCTTCTCCAGTTTGCTCAATTTCAGAGCTGTTTGATCAACATCGAGCTCGGATGGAGAGTCCGGGTGATTGGGTGTATGGACCTTGGACAGTTGTGGTGGAATCGGGGGCGGAGTTGGCCCCGTTGGAAGACTTGTGTCCTCTTGCAGAGTTTGGATGGTTGGTACGGTATTCTGGGTGTTTGGAGGAACGTCATGAACGGCAGGAGCCTTCTCAGGTAATGGGGCCCTTGCCGGGGGAGGGACTTGTTGCGAAGCAGATGCCTCATTCTGCTGTTGCAGTCTGGTAATCAGCTCAGCCTGATGGGTCATAATTTCAGACTGTTGCTTAGCGAGTTCATCCCGGCGAACGGCATCTTGCTGCATGGCCTGCATAGTTTCTTGCATTTGGCGCATCATCTCCTCAATTCCTGTTGGTGCCGTCATACTGTCTTGATTTGTCTGAACTACTGACAGATTTGTCTCAAGGGGGATCTCAGTCCAACTGTCCACTGGTGGGGGATACCACTGTTCTGGTGCTCTCAATTCAGATGTACTGCGCTTCCTTTGTTTCCTTTTTGTAACAGGGGGTAAAGAATGGAACACTGGCTGTCCGTCGATTAGATCCTCAGATCGGTGGAGTCGACGACCTCGCGTCCAAGGTGCTTGGGGAATGCCTGTTGGGTCGGAAGCAATCGTGCTAAAACTGACCTAGCAAAAGATAAATAAAGCGAAAAGGAAATAAATAAACAGATAAATGGACAGCACAACAGCTTAAAATAAAATGCATGACACGCAGTCGGGCACACAGTCAAAAAGCTGAACAACATACTGTCCTCAAACACTGGTTATTATCCCTGTATCACTGTCCCCTAACACTGAATCTGATACCCGCAGATACCTGATTCTCAAATACTGGCTGATGCTCGCAGGTCTGATACCCACAATGCTGAACTGATGTCCGCAGGCTCGGTACTCAAACTTGTATACTGATCTGATGCCCGCAGGCCTGATACTGTCAATACTGAACTGATGCCCGCAGGCTTGATACTCAAACTCATATGCTGATACATGCATTCCTGTAGAGACGCACTCTAAAGCACATAACAGATAAGTGAGAGCCAAAACACCCCTATGTTGGGGGTAGGGTTTCCCTGTCCTATTTTGTCAGGAGCTAGGGTTTCACTATGCACACAGCGGTTTCAAAACAACCTATAAACGGGTAAGCAACCTGTCCTAATTTGGAATGGTCACTATGGATCCGAATATGCACTAGGTCGAATGGTCAAAAAGGGTGCCCCGGTAAAACCGGGGTTTGTGTTCCCATACTGGCAGAGCCCACAACCGGTCAGCCTTATGGTCATGCCTTGACAAGACAAGCCTCCGGCAAACCGTTCAGGAATAGCAGATGGCAAACACGGTGTCCTAGGCGCACCAATGCAAATGCAATGCAAAGAAACACACAAGTGTAGTCAAAAACAGATATCATGAGTTCGAGTCAAGTTCTCTAAATCCCCAGCAGAGTCGCCAGAAACTGTAACAAGCCCGCGGGGGACCTCGCTACAGCTCGGACTCGACTTTCGCTGTCACGGTTCTAAATCTGAACCAAAGAGTCCAAATCCGGCAAATCGTTTTAGGAAAACTGATTTTTGAAAGAAGTGCCAAACATGGACTGCTTTGCCAGATACAGAGTCGCCATCTAAATATTTTATTTTGGGAAATTTAGGAAACCCTGACTCGGTGCCAAAAGGCCACGTGTCCGTCATCACCAAAGTTGCCTCGGCTCGGGAACTTGGGTACGATTGGGGAAGGTCACTTCGTGAGCACCCCCGCTCGCCCGGTCATAGACCGGCCTCTACTAACCATGATATCAATTTTTGAAAAACATTGTGAGTTCTTATTCCGGTTATTAGCCTAGGTTACTATGTGATGCTCACAGCATACAAGTATAGACTGGATCGCCTGAATTGGAACAAAACATTTCATGCTTGTTTTTGAAAATGGTTTGCTACCCGCAGGTAGGCTTGAAACATTTGATGATTCATTCCAATTCAGATAACCCAACCTTCACCCACAGGCATTCAGGCAGATATATCAGATAAGCACATAGCCTCATGGTAAGCATGCTATCATGGCATTCACTCACACGCATGCAAGGATGCTAAAGCATAAAACTCACCGAGTACTCCAAGCCAAAATAGAAACTATATTAGAAATCATGCGTGATCCTAAGTATACAGAAATGCCTAATGCAACACATGCAAAAATGCAACTGTAGTAGGCTCGGCTATCCTAAGATGGTATATGAGATGCTACAACTACCATGTATTCAACTCGGAATTGAAAGTACGATGCAGTTAGTATGGTGCGCCGAGCCCGGTGCATGCAATACAGATGAATGAATGAAAACATGCTGTCATACTGTATGCTAATTAAAATATGCCCTAATCTAACCATCAAAAGCGGATAAATAAAAGGAAGAAAGACGTGGGGTTGGAAGACATACATCACACTCACCCACACTTATTACAGTTGTGCCCTCACTCAGAGGGTCCGAATAAATATACAGTCCGAATATTACAGTCCTCAAAATAAAAGAATATTACAGAATTCTAATTAATTAATAAATTAACTAGAAAGTAAATAAACTGGCGTGCAAGCCAGGGACTATCTTGCTTCTGTTGGATGATGCACGTCCGGGTTGTCTTGCGCGGAAATCCACCGGAATGCCCCAATTAGCCTCTGTTTACACCTGTTCTTGAAATGTGTGCCAAGCCCCAAAAGGTTGCTGATTCCTGGTTTTGCTGCAACAGAGAGCAGGAAAGGGGCATAGCAATGTATTTGCACAAATATATGCATGTCTCGATCCTCGTGCCACCAATCACGCATACCGAGGCATGATGGCCGAGGAGTCGAAATGCACAACTCAATATAGGATGAATGCACATGAGACTACAGCTAAAACCTAACTCCATCATGGATAATCTGGAGTGTCGGTGACTGGGGAATTGAGACACATTCCGTCACTCGGAGTACGAAATGTACCTCGATTCCCGTGCCCGGACTAACTCCTATTCCGGACACGATGCAATATGCATGATATGCATGAAATGTAACTAAGATGCGATCCTAACATACACAGTGCTAAAAATGAGATGCCTCGAAGTACGTGCACACGGGCACGCAAACCAAGGCAATGATAAATGCAATGAAAATGAGATGCCTCGAAATGCGTGCACGCGGGCACGCAAACCGAGGCGATGACAGAATGATGAAAATGAGATGCCTCGAAGTACGTGCACACGGGCACGCAAACCGGGGCGATGATAGAATGCAATGAAAATGAGATGCCTCGAAATGCGTGCACGCGGGCACGCAAACCGAGGCAATGATAAATGCAATGAAAATGAGATGCTTCGAAATGCGTGCACGCGGGCACGCAAACCGAGGCGATGACAGAAAGATGAAAATGAGATGCCTCGAAATGCGTGCACACGGGCACGCAAACCGAGGCAATGATAAAATGCAATGAAATGGCATGGAAATGACAAGTGGGCTTATACCAACATGAAGTGGGCCTCAGCCACACTCACATCGGATGCCGTCGGATAAAAAATGGAGTGCCTCGAAATGCGTGCACACGGGCACGCAAACCGAGGCGATGGCAGAATGCGATGAAATGACATGAAAACATGATATGGGCTTATACCAACATGAGTGAGCCTCAGCCACACTCACATGAGATGCCGGTGGCAGAAAATGAGGTGCCTCGAAATGCGTGCACACGGGCACGCAAACCGAGGCAATGGCAGAATGCGATGCAAATGACATGAAAACATGATATGGGCTTATACCAACATGAGTGAGCCTCAGCCGCACTCACATGAGATGCCGGTGGCAGAAAATGAGGTGCCTCGAAATGCGTGCACACGGGCACGCAAACCGAGGCAATGGCAGAATGCGATGCAAATGACATGAAAACATGATATGGGCTTATACCAACATGAGTGAGCCTCAGCCGCACTCACATGAGATGCCGGTGGCAGAAAATGAGGTGCCTCGAAATGCGTGCACACGGGCACGCAAACCGAGGCAATGATAAAATGATGCGAATGACATGGAAAATGATATGTAAGCATGCTAATGGAATTTCAGCAACAAAATATGGGGGAAAACAGTCCCGAAATGAAGTGAAATGACATGAAATGTAAGGAAATGACCCGAAATGCAACATTAGGCATCCGAAATGGCCTATAGCCATACTAAATATGCACAACATGGGCATGCAATGCAAAGACAGAAGCTAGACAGTCCCAAAAGATGCACTTTCGCAGTTATGAACATGGCCAAACAGCAAGCACAGGTAAGGGAAGCATAGCATGCAAGAATGGGGGCCAAAAGAGGGGTAAAGAAGCAAGTGGTATAAGCAAAACTCAAACTGAAAAATTTCCTTCTACAACACTGAAGATGGACCAAAAATATGAACATTTACAGTATAGGGCAGCCTCAAAATCAGTATACAAACATGCTAAAAATATGATGCAAAATAAGGCTCAAAAGGTGCTAAAACAAGAAGTGTATAAAATAATCACCAAACAGAAAAAAAGTGTGAATGAAACATGAAGTATAGGCCAAAATAAGACCTCTTTCAGTTCGGACCAAGGTCCAAAAACAGAAGCAAAGAGAGCTATTAATTTATGCAAAAATGGGGCTAAATAGGGGATATAACTACAAGTGACATATGGAAACACCAAACAATGTTGAGCCCTTCTCCAATGTTGAAGAGGGGCTCAAAATATGCCTCATATCAGTTTACAACATGCTCGAAAATAAATTTCTCATAGGTCAAAAAAGGCATACAAAATCATGACATACAACATGGTCAATGAAGCAAGTGTATTATGGAGGGCTCAAACAGGGTTGAACCCTTGATGAGAAGTGAAGATGAGCTCAAAATATGGCCCTTTTCAGTTAAGGTCGAAGCTCAACACAAAAAGCATGCATGGCTTACAAATAGATCAAAGGAAAGGGTCAAAAGGATCAAAGTGTAACTTACCCTTGAAGATCTAGACTTTGGTTGCTTCTTGGATGGATTTGCTGCTCCTTTGGCCTTCAAGAACCCTTCCTAGCTGCTGGAAATGAGATAGTGGTGGTAGAGCTTGGTGGTATAGAAGGAATGGAGGTTAATGGACTTAGGGTTTTTGAAGAATTGAAGAAGATGAAGATGGAGTTGGCTATGGAGTTCTTAAGATCAAATTTTCTAACCCCCTAGAAGAAGGCCCTCAGCTGGTTATAAGGTCAAGAAAGGGGGTGTAAAAGGGGGGTGCAAAGGAGAGCAAAACTCTCTCCCAAAATATCCCCCGGATACAGAAAATATCTGGGGGATATTGCCTCACAGCTGGAAGGGGCACAGTGAGGAGAGCACGGCCGGCCGCTCACTTTGGCCGGAGGTGGCCGGCCGGCCACACCCCCTAGCCGGCCGGCTAGGGGTCAAAAGGGTCAACCATCTTTTCTGGCCGGCCAGGTATTGGGGAGGTAGGCCTATGTGTGTACAACACAACCATGTAATTGAAATTCCAAGAAAGTGGGCCCAAGGGGTTCAACAGTGGCTCGGAAAGAGGGGTTCAAAAGGGTCAAGTGACCTTAATGGCCGGCCATGAACTTTTAGGGGCCTCTCAGATGTGTAGATCACAGATATGTGGTTCAAAGTTCGAGAAAAAGGGTCCAAGGGGTTCAACATTAGCCCGGAAGAAAGGGGTCAAAAGGGTCAGGTGACCTTAATGGCCGGCCATGAACTTTTAGGGGCCTCTCAGATGTGTAGATCACAGATATGTGGTCGAAAGTTGGCAACGCTAGCTCTAAGGTATTCAACATTAGCCCGGAAGTTGGAAAAACGGGCGCCGGGAGGCTCCGGAGGAGAGATAACTGGCTGCTGCAACAATTGCTGGCCTCCCACCCTTCAGTGACCTTCCCTGTGATAAAACAGAGGTACCTGCCAAAAATGAGCGAAAACCGTTGCAAAACGAATATTCCGGGGCCAAAACACGCATTTCGAGGTCCCGGAAATGGGCTGTTAGGCACCGAAAATTGTATTTGACCTCGAAGTGGGTTTCTCAGCCCTCAGTGTCCCTCAAAATGGATGAAATAGGATGTATGCCAAAAATCAGAGCAAACGGAGATGGTTAGGTGGTCCCGAACCGAGGCACACGGTCTGACGGCTCCGAAAACCGGGAACCGGACTCCGAAATGGGCAAAATGGCCTACGGCCACCAAATGTAGCCTACGGACATTGAGAGATGGTCTACGGGACCTCTCCCTCCCCTCAGGAAAAGAAACGGAGAAAACCGAGTCTGGCTCGCAAACCGAGACAAGGCACAGAAAAGGGTTTGGAAGTCCGGAGGCAGGGCTCACAGCCGCGACTCTGAAACTTCTGAACAAGCACATTATGCAACATCACCAAGCGCTTAATCGGTGACGTCTGAGTCTTAAGGTCGGTCAAAAATGGGGTGTCTACAGTACACCCCTTCATTCTTAGCCAAGAAGGCGAAGATTTGTTCTTCTGATTGGCTTGATTACATTAATGCCTTTGTTCCTTCTGCTCCCGTGCCATCTCCCATAATAGAGGCATCCACACCCTCTTCTGCATCTTCTGAGATAGAAACATCTACTCCCTCCCCTTTATTTTCTGAAGCAGAGCCATCTACTCTCTTCCCATCTTCCGAAGCAGGATCATCTTCTCCTTCTCCTTCTCCCATTCTTTCCTGGACAGAGAAACTAAGACTTGCCCTTCCAATGGACAAAGTTTTTCCACCTTACCAACCTCCGTCACCCCCTTCTCCAGCCGAGCGAAAGCAAGCTCAACTTTTGCTCGCGGCTTTCTCCCACCTGCCCTTCAATGTTCTTGAGGATGACATTCCTCTTGAGAACTTTCACTGGGCTTGTGATGTCCTGACTAGGGGTCATGTCCTCAACCCTCTTGCCCAAGCAGAGCTTCATTTGTTTTTGGACCAACTCCCAGTGCTCCTCTACTGGCATCAGAATTCTAAGATCACCATCCAAAATCTGGATCAACTTTCATCTCTCCGAATTCATGCCCAGTATGAAGCAGAGAATTTTATCGAAGAGTTCGATGACTTCAGGAATAAAGATTCTGCGTACTGGGATGATTTGGTTATAGATGAATTGGAACAAAAATCGAGAGAAGAGGCTTTCGAAGCAAAGGCTGAAGAACTCTATTATGAAGTGAGAGCTCATCAGCTTATGCAATCAACTTTAGAAGAAATAGAAGAAATAATAAAGAAAGAACGGAAATTTATTGACCATTGCTGGACAAAATTTCATGACCTTGTTATTTATTCTATTCCTTATTTTTATGAGCTTGAATTTGTACCCAGATAGGGTTACTTAATGTAATCATCTTGGTTTTAATATAAACAAAGTCTTTCTGTATTTAACACTGTTTGACTTTGTTTCCTTTTATCTTTAACAGCTAACTCGTAACTTCGAATTTGAACAATCTCATCCTTCGAATCAATTGTTTAATGAAGTACTAAAAGAACCAATCGTGTCTTTTTCCAATTCATGGAGTAAAATTGACAATTCTGGCAGATATTATTTTAGTACTTCGATTTCAATGACTTTATTCTTCAACACTAACTGTAACCAATATATGGTCATGGTTGATAAAGTCAATCAATTTTAAACTGATCTCTTTTGGCTTCGAAGGGCAACCTATGGCAATTCCTTCTTGCTCATATAGAAACCAATGATTGGTCTTGGATGTTTCGAACAGTGCCCCTCTTCCTTAAAGAGTCCTAGGGTTTGCTTTGAATGTTGTCATTTTGACTGATAACCTTCAAACAGATCTTTAGATTTTTGAAGTAGACCAATACTTTGAGCATTCAAGCATTTTTAAGCATGTAGTATGCTCCGAACAGCGTTTCTCATACTCAGAGAATACTAGGTTTTGCTCCGAAGGTCGTTACTTTGATTTATAACCCCTAAACAGACCCATAATCAAGCAATCTAGCACCTTTAAACATATACTAGGCTTCGAAGCCGACTTATGTATTTCAAAGCCGTTGTTATTTGATTTTTTGACGCCAAGATCTTGTTTTCGAAGCCAAATATTTCATTTCGAAGCTGGCCCCAATCCCCGGAATAAGCTTTTCCCTCCAAAACTATCAATATTGGAAGAAATTCCTCGCATTCGTACTTTTAGTACTTAACGATTTACGGGGTATGATTTCAGACACAAAGGTTTTAAAACCCTCTCGTTTCGTGTTCCGAAATCTCTTGCCTTTTACAAACCCTTCTCTCTACTGGTTCTTCTGATCTTCTTTGCTCTTCTTTTGCTTACTACCAATGGATCATTCCTCTCTAAAAGTACTTGCTGGCGACCAAATCAGTCCTACCATGGCTTTGAAACATTGTATCGATGAAGAAATCAGCAAGCTGACATCTGGTGAGTCAAGTAACATCGATGGTCGTCTTTTCGTTCCTCGCCACAGCAACAAACAGGAGTACGTCCTAGGTCCTATCTTCCGGGAGGTTCCTGCTCAACTCCCAGCTCTGTACCCTCGTTTGGAGGACCATTTCCTTCTTTACGAAGGAAGGCTTGATTGGGGAACTTGGAGGGTAAACCGTCCTCATCGTTGCTGGCCGACATTGAGGACTGAATGGGAGGAATGGTATGACAGAGTGGTGCCTGCGAGAGAAGATGACCTGCAAGAGCTTTATATCCTCGATGCCCTTCGACTTTCCAGGTTCATTATTCCTGAAGACCCCTTTTTGATTCCTGCTGCTTTATGTTTTTGGAATATGGCTTTCAATTTCTTCCAGTTTCGGTGCGGTATGATGGCCCCCACCGTTCTTGATATTTGCCATCTCCTAGGGCTTTCACCCCATGGTTCTCCTTTTACTCCCAACTATCCAGACCTTCCTGTCAAATTTTCTCTCCCAGCCCTAAACTCTTCTTATAGTGACTTCGTAAAGGCTGAAAATAAGAGAGAAGGTCCTGTGCGGGACAGAGAATTCTTCTCCTTCATATTATACTGGTTATGCAAATTCCTCTTCTGCACCTCATCTCAGAGGATTATGCCTGAGTTTGCTCCACTTGCGAAGGCACTCGTCTTGAAGAAACATATCGCTCTTGCTCCTTATCTTCTAGGTCATGTCTACAAAATCTGCTCCCAATTTTGCGAAAAACCCCTCGATGCTAACCAAGGAGGTCCCCTCTGGGTGCTCCAACTCTGGCTCTTTGCTTATTTCACTGACCTACATCCCAAGCGTTTAGGATTCCTTGTTCAGGATCCTAGTACTTACGGGGAAAAATATGCTAGGATTGCCCTTTACCCTGCTTCCTTTGCTTATTACTTCACCTTCTTTTATCAACTTCCTATCTCTCCATATGCTTCCTTCTTTTGTCCTTTCGAAGCCAATAGAGGGCCAACCTGGCTACAATCTTTTCTGGCTGATAAGGAATGTTCCACTTCTCCCCACAAAGATATGTGGGCCTCTATATTATTACCAAGGGAGCTGTTCATTGGCACTCTGAACCCTCGAGCCTATAAATGCATATCTGAGGTATACTGCCCTTCTCAATTTGCAAGGCAATTTGGGCTCTCTCAAGGGATACCTGTTCCTCTTTGCAGTCTTTCAAATGTCCATCTCATTGCCAGAGACTTGAGAATACCCAAATCCAAACCAGAGGCAGCAATACTCAGACTGCTGAAGGAATTGAGTGAATTCCAATTTATCCCCTTTCGCCCCTTTGGCTCAGTCTTAAAAAGGTTTAAGAACTGGTGGACAGCCAATATGGAAGTGCGCCTCTCTGCACACCCTCATGACTTGTTGGTGGGGTTGGGATTGCCTTCGAAGGATAAGTCAACAACAGCCCAGAACACTTCTCCCCCTCCTGAAGTTGTCACCACTACTCTTGCCACTTTACCCCTTCCAGCCAGGGTTACTAGAGCTGCTTCGAAGAAGGGTGAGTATCTCCAAGTTCTTCTCCTCCCCTTTTATTTCTGAATCTTTTGTTGGTTTCCTTATACTCATGCTTTTGGTGTAGGGTCTCCACAAGAAGAGTCTCCCAAGAGAGCCGAGACTTTAGCTATTCTCAAGAAGAAACAACAACAAAAAACAAAAAGGAGACTAGTCCTTCCTCCTGAAGTACCTGAATCTCTTGAAGAAGAAAGAGAGATTGAGTCAGAGAAGGAAGTGCCCTTACAAAGAACAAAGAGACAAAAGGTAGCTGTATCTTCATCTGATGTCATTGAAAATCCTGTTAGCGAGGCAACCACCATAATAGCGGAGAAAGAACTTATCTTTGGAGAGTCTGAACCCCGATCTGAAAAAGGGGAGGTTGGAAAAGAATTGGTTGTATCTCTGCCAAGGGAGAAGAGAAAGAAAATGACTGTTCCTGTCACTGACTATGTTGAGGACTCTACTCATAAAGCAGCCGCCAAGGCAGTCGAACAAGAATATTCCAAGGCAATCGTTGTATTTGAGAGGGCCAAGAAAAGATGGCAAGAGCAAAGAGAGGAAGCTGCTGCTGCCGATGCAACACAAGGGGAAATGGTAAGAAGGCAGCAGACTGCTGGACATTACTCTCTCCGCAGTTCTCCCATCAGTACTAGCGCCTCTGGAACAAGTAATTTCTTTCATACCTCTGCTGTTTTTTACTTTGTCAGCTTGTGGTATTGAAGTTTAACATTGTTCTGCATTTCTTCCTTTTGCAGTGACAACTACTGCACTCACCTTTCCAATGAGACCTTTCTCAATTTTGGTTGAGATTGACCACATACAAAATGTCAGGGTTGTTCAAGTCGTACTTCCACTTCCAAAGCCTATATTTGTCATACCTTCTTTAGACTCCAGTATTCCTGCATCTCCTTTTCTTGGATTAAAGCCATACCTCCTTTTTTTGGCTCGTAACCTACCTCAGTTTACTTTTCCTTCGAGCCTTGCTCTTTCTCCATCTTTTATAGAAACTCCAACTGCTACTCCATTCCCAATGGCAGTTGATTCTTCCATAGAAGACACTGGTAGCCCTTCAATTCATGGTTCATCACCAATGCCCACTTCCAGTCCCTCTTCTCTTGATTTGCTGGTGGCCAAGACCATAGAGGCTGCCAAAGATGCTCCATCCGTTTCTCCCATCCCTATGCAGCCCTTTGCGTCTTCCACCACAACACTCTCTATGCCCTTCATGTCAAGGGATGAGGTAGACATTTTTGAAGGAAGACTAGCTAGTCTCTTTGACATACCTTCTACCTCTCCCACCTCTACTGCTGAAGCTGAGCCATTAGCCTTGGCTGACTCCCTATTGGAAATCTTTAAGAGTTCTCCTTCCTCCGGCAACAAGCCTTTTGCACCTTTAGTAGATTTGAACACATGCTTGCAACTGTTGACTTCTTTTTCAAGGATCCCCTTCGAGGCTCTACAAAGGCCCATCATCAGGAATGGGTTCCTTCAATGCTGTAACATTGCTGAGCAGTCTGCCATGAGTGTCTCAAGTCATCTATCTCAGGCTGCAGCTACTATTGATTTTTATCTCAATATTTGTCATGCTGCTAAAACTGCGGATGAGAAGCTGGCTAAGGACCAGAGTTTTGTTTCTCAAGTGCATACTGAAGTATCGACTCTGAAAGAACAACACTCTTCTGCCTCCCACTTTCGAGTCCAACTTCTGGAGAAAAAAGCTCAGCTTGAAGAAGAGTTAGCCGCAGTAAACCAAGCCTTGGTTCGAACTGATAAGAAACTGCACATCACCAATCAAGGGCTGGCTAATCGAAAAGAAGACATGGCTGTGGCTATCCAATTATTTCCTTCCCTTAGCAATAGGAAAGCTATTGTAGAAAAACAACTAAAGCATTGTAATGATTTTTGGGCCAATTTGTGGCACAATGTACTTGATTCTTTATGAAAGCACAATATTTTGTATATCATTTGAGCAAGCTTGTGTTTCTGCATATGATTCTTGCATATGATGTTTACTCTATCCCTCGTGTTTCCCAAATGGTTGGAAAATAAGGTTTTAAATATCTGCCATTAATCTTTTTGGGATGTGCATAACCATTCAAATTTCTTAAATGGTATGCTCCAAAAGGCAGAACCCTATGAATTTGATATGGTCCTTCCCAGTTAGGTGACCATTTGCCAAACTTATGGCTTTTAATCCCAATTGGGAGTATTGTCTTCCATACCAAATCACCTTCATCAAAGCCAATGTGTTTGACTTTCTTATTATAATTCTTGGCTGCTTTCTTCTTTTGGAAAAGAATGCTATTTAATGCCAAAATTCTGGCTTCATCTATGCCTTCTATTTCTAAGCACATACTTTGATGGTATTTTTCAGGATTCAATTGATCTTGACATCTTACTCTCAAAGATTTAACATTAATCTCTACTGGTATGACTGCATCATGTCCATACACCAAGGCATAGGGAGTGACTCCTGTGCTTGACCTCGGTGAGGTTCTATATGCCCACAAAACATCCAATAATAAGTCATGCCAATCCCTGGGATTGTCATCCACAACCTTCTGTATTCCTTTTTTCAAGGACTTATTGGATGACTCAGCTTGACCATTAGCTTGTGCATAATAGGGTGTGGAATTAACAAGGCTAATTCCAAATTCTGCCACAAAAGCCTTCACCATCTTCCCATCAAACACAGTTCCATTATCAACTGTTATGGTTTGCGGGATGCCAAATCTATGGATCAAATCTTTAATAAAACCAATAACCTCTGTTTCGTCTATAGCCTTGTATGGCTTAGCTTCGACCCATTTAGTGAAGTAGTCGGTGGCCACTAGAATGAAACAATGATGCTTCGAAGAAGGTGGGTGTATTTTTCCCATCATATCCATGGCCCACCCTCTGAATGGCCAAGGCTTCACTACTGCATGTAGGTCAGTTATGGGCACGTGCCTTATTGTGCCATGCTTTTGACATGCCTGACACCCCTTTGCGTATTCTATGCAGTCTTTAAGGATGGTTGGCCAATAATAGGAATGCCTTCGAAGCAACCATCTCATTTTTACACCAGGTTGATGAGCACCACAGATGCCTTCATGAACCTCAGTCATAGCTGTTAATGCTTCTTTTGGGCCTAGACATTCTAACAATAAGCCATCTCCCCCCCTTTTGTAGAAAGCATTACCATATATCATATATTGCATAGACTGCAACTTAACTTTTCTACTGGCCTTCGAAGATGGACCAGCCAAGTACTGCATTATTGGATGCCTCCAATCTTGTTCTTGTAAGTCATTATGATTGACTTCCAAGATCACATTCCTTTTATTCAAAGGTTGTATTAATCTCTGATATGTTGTTTGGCTTATGTCCCTTTGGGTATTATCCCTTCTCTTGAAGTTCGAAGCCTTTTGAGCCACATCATTGGCTCTATTGTTCAAGAATCTTGGAACATGGGTTACATTTGCTATTTGAAACTGAGAAAGCAAATGTAATGCAACAACATAATATGACAGGATACTTATGCTTTGACACTTGAAAATTCCTTTCACTTGGTTAACCACCAATTGAAAATCTCCAAATATGTCAACTACATGTACTTGTAATCCAATAAGAATCTCTAGTCCCACAATTAAGGCTTCATATTCAGCCTGGTTATTGGAACAGGTAGCTTCATCCACTCTAAAACCATGGGTAGTTTCTGTCCCCTGTGGAGACTTGATTACAATACCAATTCCAATTAACCCATTTGCTTTCGACCCATCGAACCACATTTGCCATGGCTCAACACTGGCCATACCAAGTTCCATTATCTCCTGGCTCTCTGTTTGAGATGGATGATCTGCCAAGAAATTGGCTAAAACCTGCCCTTTTATTGCCCTTTGAGGGACATATTCTAGATGAAATTCTGATAAGGCAAGCATCCATTTGCCAATTCTTCCCCTCAACATTGGTCTGGATAACATATATTTAACCAAATCCGTGGTTGCAATTACCAAGACAGTTATAGGTAAAAGAGAGTATCTCAATTTTATTGCAGCAAAATACAAAGCAAGGCACAGCTTTTCAACAGCTGAGTATTTACATTCACAAGAATTTAAAAACCTACTAAGGTAATAAACAGCTTGCTCCTTGCCTTCTTCATTGTCTTGGGTCAAGAAAGCTCCCAATGAATCTTTTGCTGCAGCTATGTACAACTTCAAGGGGTTGTTACCCTTTGGTGGCATCAGCACTGGAGGGTTGGCCAAGTAGGCCTTGATACCTTCGAAAGCAATTTGATGCTCTGCTGTCCACATAAATTCCTCTTCATCTTTCAGCCTTAACAAGGAAGAAAATACTTTAGTTTTCCCTGCAGTGTTAGAAATGAACCTTCGAAGAAAGTTAACCTGCCCAAGGAACCTTTGTAATTCTTTCTTACTTGATGGGGGTTTGGCTTCAATGATTGCTTTGGCTTTATTCTGATCAATCTGTATTCCTTTCTTGTGAACAACATAGCCTAAGAAATTTCCAGATGATACACCAAAAGCACATTTAAGAGGATTGAGCTTTAACTTGAACTTCCTCATCCTTTCAAAAGCTGCTTCTAAGTGAAACAGGTGCTCCTCCATGGATTGGGACTTAACCACAATGTCATCAATATAACATTCCAAATATCCTCCAATAAGATCATGAAAGATAGTGTTCATGGCTCTTTGATATGTAGCTCCAGCATTCTTTAGACCAAACGGCATCTTAACCCATTCAAAGGTGCCAATATTCCCAGGACATCTGAATGTTGTCTTGTGGATATCTTCCTCTGCAATGCAGATTTGGTTATAGCCGGAATGCCCATCCATCATTGACAAGACTTGGTGACCTGCTGAACTGTCCACCAGCAAGTCCACTATAGGCATAGGGTACTCATCTTTGGGAGTTGCCAGATTTAAATTTCTGAAATCAATACATACCCTCATTTTGCCATTCTTCTTGACTACAGGCACAATATTAGATAGCCACTCGACATACCTGGCTGTTCTAATAAAACCTGCCTTGAGGAGTCTAAGGATCTCTTCCTTGACCTTCTGAATTACTTCTGGACTCATCCTCCTTGGTTTCTGCTTGTAAGGCTTGAAATTAGGCTTCATGGGGAGCCTATGTTCCACTAATGACCTATCCAATCCTGGTAGTTCATTATAAGACCATGCAAAGCAATCTTTGTATTTCTTCAGAACAACCAATAGCTGGTTTCTGTCCAGAGCATTCAAACAAGCACTTATATAGGTGGGCTGTTGTACAGAACCTTCCCCTAGATTTACTTCTTCTAAAGGGTCTTGTGCATGAGAACTCCTTTGATGTGATCTTCAAGCTTGGTTCTGCCCCCAGGTTCTTCAATTCAATATCTCTGTCCTCCTCCTCATAGACAAAATTTGTCCACAAGGCTTCCTCTTCCTGTATCTCCTGGACTTTTGTTTCAATGTCCAAGGCACAGTACTTCCCAAGAGTCAAGACTCTAGCCTGTTGCTGCTGCTGTTTGCAGCCAATTATCATGGCCTCTCTCTCTTGCTCCTGAACTTTCTGGACTATTGCTTTTATGTCCAATGCTGAAAATTTAATCAAAGCCAAGGACTTGGCTTCTTGTGGTTCCTCTCTTTGCCTATAACCAGGCATCATTGTCATCTCTAAGGACAACCTCTTCATCAGCACTTTTTTGGACTAAGTGCTTCAGATGCGTCACCTCCTCATCAGCCGTCACTTCGGCTGAGCTGTCATCTTTCATCAGTATACTAAGAGGTGTCACTCCCTCAATATACAATTTAGCCTCCGCAAAGTCTGCACAGGCTATGAAGGGTTGAGGATCTGCATCGATTTCCTCTGTCTCTCCATTGCCTAAAGCCATCATGATTTTCTGATGTAAAGAAGAAGGCACACATTTGTTAGTGTGGATCCAATCCCTTCCAAGCAAAGCATTGTATTTAGCATTACTGTCGATTACGAAGAATGCTGTCATACAATCCCTGGTTCCCACACTTAAATTAATGGGCAGAATCCCCTGAGCCATTTGCTTATCTCCAGCAAAACCAGCAATGGTTGTGCTGGTTGGTATCAACCTGGGATTCTTTTTTCCTAGTTTCTTCAAAGAAGATTTCGGGAGTAGGTTTACTGCTGCCCCATTGTCTATCAGGACTCGGTTCAGCTGTATCCCATCAGCCTTGATGTACAATGGCCTGACGTGCTGCGTCATCGAATCTGAGGGGTACTCGAATGGATACGATAGATTGATGCTTACCACTTCCTCACTTTCATATTCGTCTTCCATCGGGGTAACCATTTCGAAGTTATCTTGCACCATGCTTGCTTGCGAGTCTTCACTAGAGATCTGAACTAAATCAGCTTCCTGCCCTTCTTGATTTTCATCTCCAGCTTGGAATTCCTGTGGTAGTATGTGTACCATGTTCACTGATACTGGGGGAAACGAGCCAAACTGGATGGCTGGCTGTACTTGTTCCCCCTCTTGGTTACTATGGTTGACTCCCTCAGAAACATCCTGCATGATGCATTCTGGTATTTCATTGCTACCTGATCCCTTCGAAGGATCTTTCTCAACTGGCTCTTCAGTCAGAAACGTTTGCTCAGCCATGAAGGCTTCGAACATCTCTTCCTCCACGACCTCTTTCTTCTGGCTTATGCTAATCTCCTCTTCGGTCTCGCTATCTGTCTCCATCAAAGCTTTCTCCAACCCTACCAAGCTAGCCTTTTCTCTGGTTTTCAGTTCAGAATGAACCTTGGCCAACTGTTCTCGGCTGCAGACCACTTTGCTCTGTGGAACTGGCTTTGGAGCATGGTCTGACTTTGGGTTCTTCCTTCCTTCCGTTTTGACTGGTGAAGAATTTTCTCCACTTTCCTTCAGATCTTTCTGATACTGGGTGTACCTGCGCTGAATTTTTCTTCTCTGTGATCTTGAGATGACTGGGACCATATCTGGTTCCCTTGTCTTTGGGTGTTTAAGCAGCACCCAATTATTTGGAGCCACCATAGGAGGCCTGATCATCCTGCCTTGGTTTACAACATCTCCTCGAACAGGCAATTCTCTAGGTTTGTTTTGCATTACAAACCAGTCTGGGACTCCAGGTACCCATGAACTTGCTGATTCAGATGCTGAACTGCCCTTTTCCACCTTCGAAGCCATCTTCGAAACTGGCCGTAAAGGTAAGTGCTTGGTTTTGTTCTCATGTTTTGAATCTGATTCAGACCTTCGATAAGGGTGACCATTTTCTGTCCTGCGTGAAACTGGTCTAGGGGGCCAATCTCTGGCTTTGATTCCATGAACTGAACCTCTTTCCAGTTTTCTTTCAGAATGGCTACTCTCCATTCTATAATAGTTATGTGGCCTGGATTCCTGCAAGAGCTTCTTGCCTTTGTCATGCATTCTGTTCACCACAGACTCAACCACTGGTGGTCTCTGCCTATCACTAGCCGGATACGGCCTTTTGTTGTAAGCATTGGTTGACTTAGGACGTCTCTGAACATCCCTGTAGTATTGCTTCCCATCAGTTGGGAGCCCCTTCAACCACTTGTAACTGAGTCTGCACCTGGGGCACATTCTCTGCATCACCGCTGCTTCTAAAGAATCATCATCCAGTGATTCTTCATCAGAATGTTCCTTTTGGTGCGAGAAACCTTGTTCAATAACTGGTAGGCTTCTAGCATTCTTCTTGATGTTGGTTTGATTAGCAACATGCATCTGCACATTGACTTCCTCCAATTCTGTCAAGGACAAGTTCTGAAAGTCTGATGTAATGACATTGGCTGCTGCCTCTCCAACTTCTGGAAAGGGATCACTGTCAATTCCCATGGGTTTTTCTGTTTTAGCTGAGAACTTCAAACTTCCTTTTCGAATCTGTTCTTGGATCCTGTCTCGAAAAACAATGCAGTTTTTAGTCGAGTGAGTCCAAGAATTATGCCATTTACAGTATACTTTTCCTTTCAGTTCATCTGGAGATGGTAGTTTTACTCCTTTAGGTAACTTAAGGAAATTAGCCGCGAGCAAATGATCAAAGATGTCATCTGCTTTTGTTAAATCGAAAGAGTATTTTCTGTGAAAGTCTTTCTTTTTAAACTGCTGGTCTATAGTTGTATCCTTATGAATTAATGCTTCACAGATTACAGGTTCTTTGCCTACAATCTCTGCTGCATCTATTTCATAATTAGGATCTCTATAATATGTCTTATATGATGCATTATTTCGATCTTGTTCATCTTCTAATAATGCTTCATATCGAGACACCTTATAGGTTAGTTCGACCAAATCTCTGAATTCAGTTGAATCAAACTTCTTTCGAAGCCTGAATTCTAAACCATTTTGAGCCAATCTGACGAATTCTGGCTCTGGCAGGATGACTCTACATTTATTTCGAGCCCTTTTAAATCTGGCAATAAACTAAGTAGCCTTTTCTTCAGGCCTTTGACTCAATCTAGCCAAGTCTGCCATAGATGCTTCTGGCTCTGATTGGAAGAATTGGGCATGAAACGCCTCTTCCATTTGTTGCCAATTTTGAATGGAGCCAGGTGTAAGGTTGATGTACCATACAAATGCTCCCCCTGTTAGGGAATTTGGAAATAATCTCAGTTTCATATAGTCATGGTTAGTAAATTCACCGCATTGAGCAGCGAACCTAGCAATATGTTCTATCGTTGATTGATTTCCAGTCCCATAAAAAAGGGTAAAATCTGGTATCCTGAATCCCCTTGGGTATTCATGTACCCTATCCACCCATTCTGGGTATGGTTTTCTGTATATAGGAGTCTGGACCCCCCGAGCCATTGGTCCACATATCTCCCTAACAATTTCAGCAATCTGGTCTCTAGGGACCATATTTTGTGCCTACTGAACCACTACTGGAGGGGCAAACACAGGATTTGGTGGACAAACTTGTGCTTGTGGTCCTCTTGGTCCATAAGGTGGTAAATTTGGGGCTGGTTGTCCTTGCGGTGCAGGTTGCCGTTGAGGGTATGGGTAACCTCTTTGAGCATGACCTGCGAAAGGACCTGCAAAAGGTGCTGGAACAGGTGTTGTGTCTCTGTCATTTGTAGGAAAACCCTCCAACCCCCCGGGTGTAAATTCGAATAAGGGATTAGTGTACCCTCTTGTGCCAGGTATGGCTTCGAACATGGGATTTGTAACCATTCTTATGCCAGTTTCTTGTATTTGGCCAGATCCACCAACTTGTGTGGCTTCATTATTAAGTACTGAGGCATTTTGGCCTGCTATAGGCCTTGAAATGGGTTCGTACCAAGACTGAGGTGATGGTCTTTCAAAGTTTTGGGTACTAGTTTGACCATTATACTGTCCATTAACTTGCATAGGCTGTTTTTCTCTAGCCAATCTTTGTTGGGGAACATTTACGACTTCCTCCATGTATCTTGTGTTTGTTGGTTGGTGGTTATTCATTCGATCCAAAAAGGATGTTGCCCACCTTTCCATTGTGTTTATTAATTGTTGTCCCATGGCATTTACTAAACCATCCCATGGATTTGTTGGTTGAATAAATGGCACAGTGGACGGTCCAATTCCTTGGCTTTGTCCAATAATATGAACATATGGTTCTTGTCCAGAAGTACTGGTCTGTTCGACCATAGGTTCTGAGAATATAGGAGTTTCCACAGGATGTGTTACCACATTATCCTCTGGATTTGGTATTTCTACCTCTCCTTCCACGCCTTCTTCCAAGCGTTCATTTTCTCCTTGTCGTCTTCTTCTAGCCATTTTTAATTAAGTCCCACCGGGCGTGCCAAAAATATATGTTGGCTTTTTGGCTTTTCGAAGGGTATTTTTGTGAATGTGAGCGTGCCAGCAAGGATCAATCAGTCCTTACAGAAATTGTGATTGCCAACCAATTATCAGACGATTGTGTTTTAGTTCTTTACAGCCTCAATGAAGAGGACTTTTACTGGTGGCTTGACTTAGGAGAAGTTAATAGAAATAACAATAATATGAAGAACAATTGAAGTATTTCATAAAAATGAACACTTACAATGATCCGAACTCAGCCTCAGAGAGGTTTACAACAGCAATCTACTTGAATCTACTTGAAGCTACTCCTATGAATCGAAGTGCAGTGCGGGTATTTAAAGTGCAGGTATTTAAAGACTGGAAATGTAAAGACTGGAAAAGAAAATATATGAAGTAAATGACTGGTTTGTATGATCTGAGTCCGTCCTTTTTTTCTGGGGGCTGCCCTGCTATTTATACTCGTCAGTGATGACCTTCGAACTGCACTTCAAACCGTCGAACTGCTCCTCCATGATCGCTGATCATGCTTCCTTACAAGTAGCTCCATTACGCCATTACTGGCAGTTGAGCTTCCCTCTTGTACTGGAATTTGAATATGAGTAACCGTTGAAGATATGTCATCTTGCATCCCGTTATTGATCTAGTGTTTCTCAGATCATGTGAGGACCAATATTTATTGCCACGTGTACGATCAGGATTAAAGGCTTGAATAACCTTCCTTTATTACCCTTACTCTGCCACGTGTCGAACTGTAACTGGCTTTTACAAAATATGTAGCCAACAATACTAATGCTGTTTTAGTGTTTTGAATTATGGGCAAAGTAGATAGGTGTGTGTACATAACGCGTCAGTGTGATTTGTTCCCTATGTGAAGTGTGAAGTCATGTAGTGGGTCTACATCGACCCGTTTGCCCCTATTCATATGGAACCAACACATTCAATTAAACCCATTTTGAAAAATTAGGCGTTTCAATCCGATCTACATAACAATATATTACGGTTGGGTTTAATCCAACAATTGGGAACAAGGAACGTTCCAAAAGTAATGGATCCTTAGGTCATATTGGTTGTGTTTTCCCGTAATTCAAATTTCAAATTCATGTGATTGCGTCCTACAATCGAGATTGAGGGAAATTTTAGGAATGTTTCGTTGGATTGGTTACGAAAAGATTGTTTTGATTTTTATGGATTTTTGGTTGTGTGAAACCCTAGTTTGAGCAGAGAAGGTGAATTTGTTGTGAACGTAAGCGGGCGGAGGCGTAGGGCATCAGCGTAGCCGATCATAGATTAGCAAAATGACTACGAAACGTAAGTTTAGTGTTACATCACTAAGGACTATTTTAGTGTGTTACATCAAATTGTTACTGTCACGACCTAACCCCAGGGGCTTAGGGTTGGAATCGCAACTTACTAACTTATTTTATTTGTAACGAATTAAACTGCGCAAGTAGAAATAAAAATAATTAAACAGGAAATTACTCCATTTTACTATTTTAATAAAAGAAAATATATCTATAGGACTTTTATAATTTTATTATCCAGTGACCGGCCCTGAGTAGAAACAAAAGGGAGCAAAAATATAAAAAAAGAAAAAGAAAAGAAAGACAAAATAGTGGTTCAACATGAATCCTCGTGCAGGTTTCATTACGTGAGGTTATGAGTTTCCCCTACATCTCGTCACCTAAAACGGTAACAGCTATAAGCATACAGCAGAGTGAGAAATATTATGCCAAGAGTATAGGGAATACAAAATAACCATGGATAGTTAGTTAGGCTAAAACATTTACATAACTCAATTTGGTAATTAAATCATTTAAGTGGCAGAAACTGAAATACAGAAATTATGTAAATAAATAACCACAACCACGGTACAGAACAGAACAGAACAGAGGTCACAGAAGTGACAATCAGAATAGAGGTCAATGGATCCATGACAAGCAGAGGACCACAAAATGATCAAATAGAAGCCAATGGTTATTTAAGTCCCCCAAGGCATGGGACTCCCGTGGTGATATTTACAAAACATAATTGTTTATAAGGTCATAGTCAAATATTGTTTAAAATTTAAATAAACATATCCATGGTTTTCATTTAACAAATTGAGTTTAGAAATTAATCAACGTAATTGAAATATTAATATAATTTATAAAACATAACTTGTATAAAATAAATTATGGTAAGTCAAAACATACGTAAAATATATTATGGCGACTCTAGGTATAATATAGCTCACCTTAATATTGACCCTTACTATTTTCTTTGACTTTTCAGTCTTTCCCTTACTCGTTTTTCTGTCGAAGCCCTTTTCTCTTGGTTTTTTTTTTTTTTTTTTTTCTTTCTTCTGCTGGTACCAACATCACAACCCCCTCCTATTTATATACTAAGTTGGGTGATGACTCACCATTTACTTAATGACCCTAAGCGATGACTCACTACCCCTAGATGTACAGATGGCTGCACCTCACTACCTTAGTAATATTTGCAAATCCTTTCATTTAACAAAAAATCTTGAAATAGATTTGTACTTGATTTGTCTAATTAATTCTATACCTTCCAATCTTCTTACACTAATTAGTGATTAATTAGCCCCCAAATAATTCTCTTCATCACATATTTGATAATCACAATAGTAAATTAATTTACATAGCACGTATAGCTTAGCTATTTTTATTTATTATTATTATTATTATTATTATTATTATTATTATTATTATTAATTTATTTATTAAATAATATATTATCACATACAACCATAATTATATATAACTATAAATATTTGTGTGGTATTTAATTAAACACTTAGGGTGCCACATTTCTCCTATCCTAAAAGGAAGTTTGTCCCCAAACTTGACGTACCTTAATTTTCGAAGAGGTGTGGGTATTTGTCTCGCATTTGAATTTTCGTTTCCCATGTAGCTTCTTTGATACGATGATTTCGCCATAAGACTTTACCAGTGGTATGGTCTTGTTTCGGATAACTTGATTATCACGATCGAGAATCTGCATTGGTTGCTCTTCGTAAAAGAGATCTTCTTGAACTTCCAGATCCTCGTAATCAACAACGTGCTCTGGATCTCGAAGGTACCGCTGAAGCATTGAAACGTGAAACACATTGTGAACATTGGATAGCTCAGGTGGTAGTGCAAGGCGATAGGCTACAGACCAATCCTTTCCAGTATCTTGAATGGCTCGATGTAACGTGGGTTTAACTTTCCTCGCTTTCCAAATCGGATAACTCCTCTTGTTGGTGAGATCTTAAGGAACACATGATCCCCTACTTGGAATTCCAAGTCCCGTCTCCGTGTATCTACATAACTTTTCTAGCGGCTCTGAGCAGTGAGAATCGCTGTTAGATGAGTTGGGTTTTCTCACTTGTGACTTGCACGATCTCGGGGCCTAACAATTTCCTGTCCCCGACTTCCGTCCAGCACAAAGGTGATCGACATCTCCTTCCATACAGTCCTTTGTACGGTGCCATTCTAATGCTTGCTTGGTAGCTGTTGTTATAGACGAATTCCACTAAAGGTAGGTGCTCATCCCAGTTACCTTTGAGGTCCAATACGCATACACGTAACATGTCTTCCAACGTTTGGATTATTCTTTCAGATTGCTCATCAGTTTGTGGGTGATAAGTAGTGCTAAACTTCAGTGTGGTTCCCAAAGCCTTCTGTAATTTGTTCCAAAAGTGAGACACGAAGCGGGAGTCTCGGTCAGACACGATTGAAACTGAGATACCATGCAAACGAATAAAGTGGAAAACTTATTAAGGGAGTACATGATTTTGATTGGTAGAAAATGCGCTGACTTCGTCAATCGGTCTACTATAACCCATATTGCATCATTCTTCGAAAATAACTGTGGTAGCCTGACCACGAAGTCCATAATGATGTGTTTCCATTTCCATTCAGGAATGGGGAGTGGTTGCAGCAGTCCTACAGGTCTATGATGTTATGCTTTAACACGCTGACAATGTAGACATTTAGAGATATGGCTTGCTATGTCTCTTTTCATTCCTGTCCACCAGTAGTGTTCATTTAGATCATGGTACATCTTGGTGTTGCTAGGGTGGACTGCAAATCTCGAGCTATGAGCTTTCACCAATATCTTCTTCTTGAGTTTCAGAATGTCGAGTATGCAAATTCAATTCTGAAATTTTAGTATCCCATTGTTTATAGTGAAATCAGGATCAAGCGTACTCCTTTGCTCCTCATACTTTTTCTTCAAAAATTTATCTTTCCATTGGCGCGCTTTAATTTCTTTAATCAATGCAAGTTCCATGGTTATATTGACGAGTAGCCTATTGATCTTGCGGGAAATGAGAGTACATGCCAAACCTCTAGTCGTCTTTCGGCTTAGTGTGTCTGCCACCACGTTAGCTTTGCCTGGACGGTGATGGATCTCTACATCATAGTCTTTCATAAATTCTAGCCATCGTTGTTGTCTCATATTCAATTCCTTTTGTGTAAACAGATATTTAAGACTCTTGTGATCAGTGTAAATCTCGCAGGTTGCACCGTAGAGATAATGACGCCAGATTTTGAGGGCAAAGATTACCGCAGCCAATTCCAAATCATGAGTCGGGTAGTTCTTCTCATGAGTATTTAATTGTCGCGAAGCATAAGCAATGAATTTTCCGTTTTGCATGAGAACGCAACCCAAACCATTGTATGAGGTATCACTATAAATTACGAACCCATCTGCTCCTATAGGGAGTGCTAGTATAGGGGCTGACACAAGTCGACTTTTTAATTCTGGAAAGTAACACTCCTGTTTGTCAGTCCATTCAAAGTGTGTGTTTTTCTGAGTTAGCTGGGTCAAAGGTGATGCTATTTTTGAGAAATCTTGCACGAAGCGTCGATAATAACCAGCTAGACCCAAGAAACTTCGAATTTCTGACACATTGGTAGGTTGTGGCCAATTCACAATTGCCGCAACTTTTTGGGGATCAATCGAGATGCCGTCTTTATTAATAACGTGACCGAGAAAGGGTACACTAGTGATCCAGAATTCGCATTTCTTCAACTTGGTATAAAGTTTGTGATCATGTAGTGTTTGTAGAACCGTTCGCAAGTGCTGCTCATGGTCTTCCGATGACTTGGAGTATATGAGGATGTCGTCAATGAAGACGATGACGAACTCATCAAGATAGGGTTTGAACACTCGGCTCATGAGGTCCATGAAGGCTGCTGGAGCATTTGTGACGCCAAAAGGCATGACAAGAAACTCGTAGTGCCCATAACGGGTTCTAAAGGCAGTCTTTTCGATACTTTCCGTTTTGACTTTTAGTTAATGGTAGCCAGAACACAAGTTAATTTTAGAGAATACTTGGGCGCCTTGAAGTTGATCGAATAGGTCATCGATTCATGGCAAAGGGTACCGATTCTTGATGGTGACCTTGTTCAGCTCCCGGTAATCGATGTATAATCTCATCGTGCCATCCTTTTTTTTCACGAACAATACTGGAGCTCCCCAGGGTGAGGTACTAGGTCGAATGAAACCATTGTCTAGGAGTTCTTGGAGTTGAGTCTTCAACTCTTTCAATTCTGTCATCGACATGCAATAAGGAGCTTTTAATATTGGTTGTGTGCCAGGTTGGATTTCAATGGTGAATTCAATTTCCCGATCAACCGGGATACCAGGTAGATCTTCAAGAAAAACATCTGGGAATTCTCGAACCACGGAGATTGCATCCACGGTGGGGGCCTGTCACGACCCAAACCCGCCCCCAAGGGTTTAGCATCGTAACCGGCCAGTAATCTATGATTACCAAAACCCTGTTCAACAGTAATAATAATTAAACAATAAAATGGAGGTCGGCAGAAGCCTGAACAAATTAAGCCATGACGTCCAAAGAGCTGTGAAGACGTAAATGAACAAACAACCTCTATATATATATATATATATACACCAATGCACGCATAAGTTTGAGTCTATGTCCATCATATACATAAAATCTCAAGTCTAAAACATCCAGGACATATTAGGGAGTAAAATCCCAAAGCCAAAAATAAAGCATAAACATTTACTTAGACATTAAACATCTCTCCAAAAAGGGGTGGAAAGAGTTCACCCAAAAAGCCTTGACATCAACAGATCGAAATCTCGTAGTGAGACGCAACGGGTTAAGCTTGACAAAACAAATTTGGGTTAAACTGCTAGCTCCGCTCAGGTGCCTGATCACCTACATACGTATATATAGACAGTAAGCTAAAGCCCAGTGAATAACAAATGCATAAAGGGGTTAAGAATGAATGTCCTTTCAATGTCTAAAATAGTCATTTGCATCAGTAAATCATTTAATTGATCAATATTTCATAATTCCATATCATATCTATCACATAGGAATCATAGTAGTCATACGTGGTACATCCAACAGCTAAACAGTACAGTAGGTCTTAAAAGACCGAACAGTCAATTGATGGCCATCATATCAGTAAACAGTAGTTCCAACATTTGAACTGACAAAGATCTCTATAACAGTAGCAGTAACAGTAGTAGTTGCTATGGATGCCACGAGTACAGTTTATAAAATAGGACAATCATTCATTCAATATATCATTTCAGAAAATAGTACATTTAATCGATTAGAAACTAAGTACAATTGAACATAGCTTTACAACATCGTTACTTACAGTGGGCTCCGTGAAACACGTGCTAATATGCACTAAAGATGCAGCGTCTGACCTAAATAAACAAATTCAAACACAATAACTCAATCACATCCATGACGGATTCAAAACTTCCATTCCTATTCGTTTCATTGATCATTCAGTCAATTTTTGTTCATTAATCACTTATTCGGTTCTAACTTTCATTCGTTCGCATGTGAGATGCAATGCACAAGAAATACACTTTAAAACCATGTAAATAGAGGCCTGGAAGATAGAAAAGAGAAGCGAAAAGCAAACCGGGACTGCTCAAATGGGCCGCACGTGCGGGACCGATGCCGCACGTGACTTTATTTCAGTGTGCATCAACAAAAATGCCCTATTTTCCGCACGTGCAGTGCCCCAAGCCGCACGTGCAGTGTTGGGTTTGTTTGAGGCCGAAGTTTGCCCTGTTTTGGCAGTGTAAAATTTGTACAAAAGCAACACCATTTTCATGCAATACACACCCAAAACCTCATGTAATCTTGTTAGGATTTGAGCTTTAAACCTCAATTATAAACCATGACTTTGAAAGAAACTCAATTGTCCATTTAAATAATTCAAAACTTTGAAAAGATATGAAATCTTGAACTTCAAAGTAAAAATTGAAATCTTGAGCTTTAAGACTCAATTCTCTTGGGATTTCCCTTCAAGTTTAAACTTTCATGCAAGACAACAATGCATGCTCAAGAATTCTATGTTAACAATGCCATGCATGTACAATTTAATAATTAATTCACTCATTCCTTACATATGAAGCCATGCATGAAGTAAGCCTCTAAATATATGAACCAAACTTCTAGTTAAACTTATGTTTTCTTGGCCAAACTTGAAGTCCACAAGTTTTGAGCATGAATCTACAAAAAACATGAGGTTAAAAAGGGGAATTCTTACCTACTATAAGTGAATTGTGAAGGGTAGAGGGACTTTGCAATAGCTTCTTTAATTTTTTCTTCACTAACTAACCTTTTTCTTCTTTTCTTTCCTCTATGCTGAGTTCTAATTCTCACAGCCTCTCCCTCTCTCTCTCTCTCTCTACGTGTATAGCCTTTAGTTCTCTAAGTCCACTACACTATTTTCTTATCCCAGTAAATTGATGAGTCATCCTTCAAGTCCTTGACCGTATATACAACAAGCTCACATTAAATAAGCTAATAAATCATATAACTAAGTTAAATTCAATTCACTCAAATTAAGTTAGCTCACATTATATTGTGATCTTAAGTACACTAGATTAATTTATACTAACGTGAATTAGGCTCCAACTCCTATCCATCTTTTTAATTCTAATTTATTAAAATTAGCGAATCAAACAGGCTTAATTCATTCTTTTACACCTCTGATCCCAGTAACACTACAATACCAATCAATGCAAGCATATATCATGTGGCACATAATCACATAATTAGCACTAAGCACATAATTAATTTAATTAATTAACTTAATTCAGGAGGCGGTTGTTACATCCTCTCCCCCTTAGGATGTTTGGTCCTCCAAACTCAGTTACATTCCTCCGAGAAAAACATAGGGTCAAGTGGAAAAAGGTCCGGATATCTTCTCTTCATGTCATCTTCCCTCTCCCAAGTTGCATCAATACCACCATGATTTTGCCAGTCTACTTTCACTAACGGAATTTCTTTGTTTCTCAACTTCTTAATTCGCCGATTTACAATCTGAATGGGCCTTTCTTCATAAGTATAGTCATCACTCAACACCATGTGGGTAGGCTCAATAACATGAAAAGGATCCCGAAGATTGTCCCGCAACATCGACACATGAAAGATATTATGCATATGTTCCATTTCAGAAGGGAGTGCTACTTGATATGCCACCGGATTAATCTTTTTAATAACTTCATATGGTCCAACATACCTCGGTGCTAACTTACTGTGACAACCCTCACCTCTGATTAATGCTAAACTGTAACTAAGAATGATAAGTAACTGATTTGACTGAAATTCTGAATTGATTGCAAGAGTATATTGCTTTACTTGCATTTCTATCTGTTTGTCATTTGATCGATCTGTTCATGTTTTAAGTTTCGAACTGTAAATTGAAGGCCTTATGGGCGGCCGAATCTGAAATTGATTGGTATTTTATGCTAATTAGAATTTATGTGATTTTATGGTAGATTTAATTGAAATGCGATTTGGTATGATTAAATTAGATTAAATAAGGGTAAATTACATTAGTTGCACTTATTACCAAATTGCCATTGAGTGGCCATTTCCTACAAACTTTGTTTGGACTTAATTATTGCACTTCATATCATTTCTTTAGCCACTTTGGAGACCATAACCGAGAGAGAGAGGGAGAGTAGGAGAATTTTGGTTTCATTGAGATTTTGGCTTGGAGAATTAGAGGTATTGAAGGGAGATTGCATATTTGAGCTTATATACTTGAATTCAAGACCTAGGTAAGGAATTCATCCTCTCATTTGTGAATTTAAGTTGTTCTTGCATGACTCATGGGAGAGTTAGTGATCTAAGTCTAGAATTAAAGTAAAGAGTTGAATTTGAGAGTGAATTCTTGCATGCATATTCATATCATAGTGTTTTGGAGTTGTTTTTCATGAAATCCTTACATACATTTCCATATTTTGGAGGTAGTCCATGAATTCACCATGATTTTGAGCTCAACATTGCATTTCATCTTGTTTTGGAACACTAGAGTCTTTGAGAACTCATGCATATATGATTTTTGCATTGTTCTTCATGTTACATTTGATTTGGTGTTTAATTGGCTTACTTTTGGGCTTGATTTCATAAATTGATCTTTGAAACATGTTGTACTATGAGTCTTCAAATGTTTTCCAGAAAATTAGCCCAAAAGAATCGAGTTTGAAGCTTTAAAAGTTGAATTTTGTGCTTGAGGATCAATCTGGAAATTTCAGATTTTGGATCCACGCTTGAGCGTAGAACTGCACGCTTGAGCATAGAACTGCACGCTTGAGCATAGAACTGCACGCTCGAGCGTACACTCTGAGTACATGCACACTCGAGCGTAGGAAGTCACGCTCGAGCGTGAAATGCATATGCCCAGAAGTTCATGTGTTTTACAGTCCGCTCGAGCGAGAAAGTTCACGCTCGAGCGAGGACTTGAGTCTCACGCTCGAGCGTGAATTGCATGCATCCAGTACTTTCATGATGTTTGCAGTCCGCTCGAGCGTAAGAAGTCACGCTCGAGCGTGGACCCCTGTTTCAGCAAGTTTTGAAAAGTGTTTTTGTCACGACCCAACCCCAGGGGCTTACAGTTGAAATCACAACTTACTAACTTATTCTTATTGAAAGCAAAATTAAGCTGCGCAAATAAAAAATAATTAAACAAAAATTTTACTACATTTTACTATTTAAGAAAGAGGAAATACATTTCTAGGGTTTTCATTATTTTATTATTCAGCGACCAGCCCCGAATAGAAACAAAAGGGAGCAAAAATATAAAAAAAGAAGAAGATAAAATAGTGATTCAACATCAGTCCGTGAGCAGGTTCCATTTGGTGGGGTTATGGGTTTCCCTTACATCTCGTCACCTGAAAGGGTAACAGCTATAAGCACATAGCAGAGTGAGAAATATTATGCCAAGAGTGTAGGAAATACAAAATAACTATGAATAATTAGTTAGGCTAAAATATCTGCATAATTTAATTTAAAATGACAATTTATTTAAAGTGACAGAATACAGAAATCATGTAAATAAATAATCATAACCACGGTATAAAACAGAACAGAACGGAAGTTATAGAAGTGACAGTTAGAACAGAAGTCAATGGATCCATGACAAACAGAGGACCACAAAGTGATCAAACAGAGGCCAGTGGTTATTTAAGTCCCCCAAGGTATGGGACTCCCATGGTGATACTTACAAAATATAATTGTTTATAAAGTTATAGTCAAATATATACTAAAATTTAAACAAACATAACCATGGGTTTCCTTTTAAGTAAATAGGATTTAGAAAGTAACCCACGTAACTGAAATATTTATAAACATAACTTTTATTTATATAACTTAATAAATATAACTTGTATAAAATAAGTTATGGTAACTCAAAACATTCGTAAAACATATAATGGGAAATCAAGGTATAATATAACTCACCTTAATTATAACCCTTAGCCTTACTTTGCTATCAGCACTCTCCTAGTATAAGTTCCTTACCCTCAACAGATGTATCTCTTTCTCTCGGTTTTTCTTTCTTTTTTTCTTCCCTTCACATACAGCACCTCCACCCTTATATATACACAGGTCAAGTGATGACTCAACACCCTAAGGCTCCAAGTACTCACTCTCTCTATCCAAGTCTAGTGTCCAGGTGGCTCTCTGTCTCTTAATTTGGTAGATTTATAATCCAACCATTTAATGCTCCTTGATCTGTTTTGATAATCTGGCAGATTATAATCTAAGTAATTGATCACCTTTGATTTGTTTTTATCTAATAATAAAATTAGTACAGATTATAATCTAAGTAATTGATCACCTTTGATTTGTTTTTATCTAATAATAAAATTAATATTTAATTTATCTTAATAAATTTCTTCGTCATATATTTAATAACCATAATGATAAATTAATTTATCTAGAACATATAACTTATTCATTTTATTATTGCCATTATTATTCTTCTTATTCCATATATTATTGTTATTCTTATTTATTTATTTGCCATCTTTAATTTTAAATTTGACCCAACTAGTATTAAAATTTCATATTTCTGTTAATTTGGCCTTAAATAAAAATCCCTAATCAATCCCATATAACCCAGTGTTAAATTAGATTATGTATTTATTATTAATTATTTAATAATATATATCACAGACACCCATAATTATATAACTGTAAATATTTATGTGGTATTTAATTAAATATTCAGGGTGTCACATTTCTTCCCTCCTAATTAGGAGTTTGTTCCCAAACTCGACGTACCTTAATTTTCGAAGAGGTGTGGGTACTTGGTTTGCATTTGACTCTCCGTTTCCCATGTAGCTTCTTCGATGTGATGCTTTCGCCATAAGACCTTTACCAGCGGTATGGTCTTGTTTCGGAGAACTTGATTACGACGATCGAGAATCTGCACTGGCTGTTCTTCGTAAGAGAGATTTTCTCGAACTTCCAAGTTCTCATAGTCGATGACATGTTCTGGATCTCGGAGATACCGTCGGAGCATTGATACGTGAAACACATTGTGGATATTAGATAGCTCAGGAGGTAGTGCAAGGCGATAGGCTACAGGACCAATTCTTTCCAGTATCTCGAATGGCCCGATGTAACGTGGGTTTAGCTTTCCGCGCTTTTCGAATCGGATCACTCCTCTTGTTGGTGAGATTTTGAGAAACACATGATCCCCTACTTGAAATTGCAAGTCTCGTCTCCGAGTATCCGCATAAATTTTCTGGCGGCTCTGAACAGTGCGAATCCGCTGTTGGATGAGTTGGATTTTTTCACTTGTGACTTGCACGATTTCGAGGCCTAACAATTTCCTATCCCCGACCTCCATCCAGCACAGAGGCGATCAACATCTCTTTCCATACAGGGCTTCGTACGGTGCCATTCCAATGCTTGCCTGATAGCTGTTGTTATAGGCGAATTCCACCAAAGGTAGGTGCTCATCCTAGCTACCTTTGAGGTCCAACACGCATACACGTAACATGTCTTCCAACGTCTGGATTGTTCTTTCAAATTGCCCATCGGTTTGTGGATGATAGGCCGTGCTGAACTTCAGTGTAGTTCCCAAAGCTTCTTGCCATTTATTCCAGAAGTGAGACACAAAACGAGGGTCTCGGTCAGACACGATTGAAACTGGGATACCATGCAACCAAATAATCTCTTTGATATATAAGGTAGTAAACTTATTCAGGGGATACATGATTTTGATTGGTAGAAAGTGCGCTGACTTTGTCAATCAGTCTACTATAACCCATATTGCATCATTCTTTGAAAATGACTATGGTAGCCGGACCACGAAATCCATAGAAATATGTTCCCATTTCCATTCAGGAATAGGGAATGGTTGTAGCAGCCCTGCAGGTCTCTGATGTTCTGCTTTAACACGCTGACAATGCAGACATTTGGAAACATGGCTTGCTATATCTCTTTTCATTCCGGTCCACCAGTAGTATTCCTTCAGATCATGGTACATCTTTGTGTTGCCAAGGTGGACTGCAAATCTTGAGTTATGAGCTTCCTCCAGTATCTTCTTCTTGAGTTCCGGGATGTCGGGTATGCAAATTCGATTTTGAAATTTCAGTATCCCATTGCTTATAATGAAATCAGGATCAGGCGTGTTCCCTTGTTCCTTGTACCTTTTCTTCAAGAGTTTATCTTCCCATTGGTGTGCTTTGATTTCTCTAATCAATGTAGACTCCACAGTTACATTGGCGAGCAACCCATTGACCTTGCGAGAAACGAGAGTGCATGCCAAACTTCTTGTTGACTTTCGGCTTAGTGCGTCTGCTACCACGTTAGCTTTGCCCGAATGGTGATGGATTTCTATATCGTAATCTTTCATAAATTCTAACCATCGCCGTTGCCTCATATTCAGTTCCTTCTGTGTGAATAGATATTTTAGACTCTTGTGGTCAGTATAAATCTCGCAGGTTGTACCGTAGAGATAATGACGCCAGATTTTGAGAGCAAAGATCACCGCAGCCAATTCCAAATCGTGAGTCGGGTAGTTCTTCTCGTGAGTCTTTAATTGTCGTGACGCATAAGCAATGACTTTTTCGTCTTGCATGAGAACGCAACCCAACCCATTGTATGAGGCATCACTATAGATTACGAACCCATCTGCTTCGGTAGAGAGTGCTAGTATAGGGGCTGACACAAGTCGACCTTTTAATTCTTGAAAGCAACGCTCCTGTTTATAAGTCCACTCAAAGGGTGTGTTCTTCTGAGTTAGCTGGGTCAAGGGCGATGCTATCTTTGAGAAATCTTGCACGAAGCGTCGATAATAGCCAGCTAGACCCAAGAAACTCCAGATTTTTGACACATTAGTAGGTCGTGGCCAGTCCACAATTGCTGCAACCTTCTGGGGGTCAACGGAGATGCCGTCTTTATTAATAACGTGACCGAGAAAGGGTACACTAGTGATCCAAAATTCGTATTTCTTCAACTTGGCATAAAGTTTGTGATCCCGTAGTATTTGTAGAACCATTCGCAAGTGTTGCTCATGAGCTTCTGGTGACTTGGAGTATATGAGGATGTCGTCAATGAAGACGATGACGAACTCATCAAGATAGGGTTTGAACACTCTGTTCATGAGGTCCATGAAGGCTACTGGGGCATTTGTGACGCCAAAAGGCATGACGAGAAATTCGTAGTGCCCGTAACGAGTTCGGAAGGTCGTCTTTTCAATGCTTTCCGTTTTAACCTTTAGCTGATGGTAGCCAGAACGTAAGTCAATTTTGGAAAATACTTGCGCGCCTTGAAGTTGATCGAACAAGTCGTCGATTCGCGGCAGTGGGTATCGATTCTTGACGGTAACCTTATTCAGCTCCCAGTAATCGATACATAATCTCATTGTGCCATCCTTTTTCTTTACGAACAATACTGGGGCTCCCCAGGGTGAGGTATTAGGCCAAATGAAACCTTTGTCCAGGAGTTCCTGGAGTTGAGTCTTCAACTCTTTCAATTCTGTCATCGACATGCGATAAGGAGTTTTTGATATAGGCTGTGTGCCAGGTTGGGTTTCAATGGTGAATTCGATTTCCCGATCAACTGGAATACCGGGTAGATCTTCAAGAAAGACATCCGGGAATTCTCGAACTATAGGAATTGCATCAACGTTAGGGGCCTCTTTTTGTGTATCAACCACATAACAAATACAACTACCACAACCCTTGCTTAGAAGTCGTTGGGCCGCCAGGGAGGATATGATACAGGAAGGGTTAGAAACTTTAGCCCCATCAAAGACAATTTCAGGTTGGTTTGGTAACTTGAGGGAGACCTTTTTGGCTTTACAATCGATAGAGGCATGGTTAGCAGCCAGCCAATCCATACCTAAGATTACATCAAAGTTTTCAATACGGAGGGGAATAAAGTCTACATATAAGGTTTTGCCTTTTAGGAATACAACACAAGATCTGTACACACCAGCACTATAGGCAGACTTACCAGAAGGAAAAGACACAGACAATGTATATCCTAGTGGTTCGGGTGTTGATGTCAACTTGGCAGCAAAGTGTGGTGCAACAAAAGAATGAGTTGACCCAGAGTCAATAAGGACATGGGCTGAAAGACCACAGATAGAAAGTGTACCTGACACAACATTTTCGGTGACTTTCGGTTTTCCAGGTACCAAGGCGAAAGCCGGACCTTGGCGGTTTTGGTCCTTCTTTTCTTCTCCAGGTCCTGCGGGTCTCCTGACTGGGCCAGAGGGGCTGGCTGTGGGATTAACCATCTTTGGACAATTCCTTAGCAAGTGGCCAAACTGTCCGCATCTAAAACACGCTCCCGTGTCTTGATGGCATTGTCCCCAATGAATCCTCCCACAAGTGGGGCAAGTTGGAATAGTGCCACCTCGGGGGTTGGTAGGACCTTGGTGGCCTGAGCTGGTTGTGCCCATGTTCACCTTTTTATGAGATGCAACATCGGGTCTTCTGTTATCTCTTTCCTAGAATCGCTTCTTGTAGTTTGGTTCTCCAGAACGTGAGGCCTTAATTCCCTTTTCTGCTATATACGCTCGGTCCACCACTTCTGCATAGGTTGGCAATTTCAAGACCTTAAGTTTGTCTTTGATTCCAGCATCCAATCCTGCTTCGAATTTTCTTGCTTTTCGAGTTTCGGTGGAGATGACGTATGTTGCAAACCGAGCGAGTTGTGTGAACTTGCTCTCATATTCGGCCACCGTCATGGTTCATTGTTTAAGATGTATGAATTCAGATGCCTTCTGTTCTTGCAATGAATCTAGAAAGTATTTTTCGTAGAATACTTCCAAGAATCTTGATCAAGTCGTAATTTCTTCTTTGGCCAGAGCGAGAAGCCACCATTCTTGTGCATTGTCTTTGAAAGTGAAAGCGGCGAAAGTTACCTTTTGCCTTTCAGTGCAAGGTAGGGCACGAAAAATCTTTTCCATGTCTTTAACCCAAGCGTCTACTACCATTGGGTCTGGGCCGCCGGTAAATGTGGTGGGTTTCAGATCCTGAAATTGTTTTATGGTAACCGGCCCTTCTTGCCGTCCTGGTGTCCCATTGTTGATGTTAGCTTGCAAGGCTTGTAGAAAACTAGCAACCGCTCTTTCCATTACTCTTTCCATCGATTCCGTACCACTAACTGATGACTCACTTCCATTACCATTAACCATTCTACAAGAAATAAACGAGGTATTATATTTTCAACGCGGCATATATATAGCACAACATGTAGTACACTTTATATTTATATAAACTGCCAACATTACACATTTTTTATTTATTTGTTTACAATTCATATTACATTAGTCAGAATATGTTGGTGTCCCATCCCTGTGGTAAACAAAAACAAAAGTTAAGAAAAAGGGGATTAGAACATATCAAGATCAGCATACAAAAGATTTTCTACTAGCCAGATCTAGAGTGGTGGGTCAGATGGGCCGAAAAATCAGGGGAAATAGTGCTGCATAAAAAGCTCGAACTCCCACCCCAACTGGATTACACCAAAACACACCCATGCTACCTGGACCGCGAAAATGGGGATGGACCGTATATGACCCACAAATGTTTGGTCGACAATCCAAACAGGTGTCTCAACATATGACAGATCATTTTCGAAGTCAACATTTTGAATATTAATGATTTCTAGTGGGTTAGGGACTATGGTGAAAATATAATCTTCGGGGTACACGCTTCCCCTCCTGGCTGCAAACTCTGGGGGTAGAGGGCCTACAATGTAATGCGGGCGGTCATGACCCGGGGCGATGCCAAGGACACGAGATGGTTCGAGAAAACATCTGCGTGTATGGGCAAGGCTGTGCCTCCATAACTAGTGTGGGTCGTCAGTAGGGTCAACCTGGATATAAATTGGCCGAGCCATCAACCGGCCAATACCTAGGTGCAATTCCCTGACTATCTCCTCAGAATCTCCCCAACCTTCAGGTGAGGCGGGGGCAGGGGCAGGGTGTTCGGCTAAAATTTCATCTAAGTTGATGGCTTGGAGGTCATTCCAAAAAGCATCATCAAGGTAAATCTCTGACATCCTACAACACCAGAATAAACGTGAGATTTTACAAAAAACTAACGTCACATGTAATTATTTATTAGTATTTTACCACATATATATATATATATATATTTATTATTTATTTATTTATTTATTATTATTATTATTAGCTATATGGTTTTAGTTTTTTTATTTATTTATAACACTTTTTTTTGAACTGTCGCTCTGATACCACCTTTGTCACGACCCAACCCCAAGGGCTTAGAGTTAAAATCGCAACTTACTAACTTATTCTTATTCGAAGCAAAATTAAGCTGCGCAAATAAAAAATAATTAAACAGAAATTTTACTACATCTTACTATTTAAGAAAGAGGAAATACATTTCTAGGGCTTTCATTATTTTATTATTCAGCGACCAGCCCCGAATAGAAACAAAAGGGAGCAAAAATATAAATAAAAAAAAAGATAAAATAATGATTCAACATCAGTCCATGAGCAGGTTCCATTTGGTGGGGTTATGGGTTTCCTTTATATCTCGTCACCTGAAAGGGTAACAGTTATAAGCACACAGCAGAGTGAGAAATATTATGCCAAGAGTATAGGAAATACAAAATAACCATGGATAATTAGTTAGGCTAAAATATCTGCATAATTTAATTTAAAATGACAATTTATTTAAAGTGGCAGAATACAAAAATCATGTAAATAAATAATTATAACCACGGTATAAAACAGAATAGAACAGAAGTCACAGAAGTGACAGTTAGAACAGAGGCTAATGGATCCATGACAAACACAGAACCACAAAGTGGTCAAACAGAGGCCAGTGGTTATTTAAGGGGGGATTTGGTGATAGCCCCCTCACTATCTAATTTGTCTTTCAAAAGGACAAGAATTATATAAGTACTTTCAAAACCCCCTAATATTTTAAAACTTGTTTTTTTTACTATATTACCCTCATATCTATCAGCTCTCCTATTAAGCCATCTTCACTATATATTTTAGAGTAAAATTTTACTCTGTATGAAAGTAAAATTTTACTCTGTATAAAAGTAAAATTTTACATTCTAAAACTAAAAGTAAAATTTTACTCTGTATGAAAGTAAAATTTAACTCTGTATAAAAGTAAAATTTTACTCTGAATAAGAGTAAAATGTTACACTCTGAAACTAAAAGTAAAATTTTACTCTGAAAAACTAGTAAAATGTTAGACTCTACACAAAAGTAAAATTTTACTCTGGTTCTGTCAAATGAAAAAAACAGAGCAATAGAACCAGAGTAAAATTTTACTCTGATTCTGTCAAATGAAATTAGATAAAAAACAACAAAAATAAATCAAAAACAAACAAACAAACAAAAACAAAACAAATTAATCAACAAATCAACATATCAAATTGAGGAAAAAAACTTCAAAAAAAACAAACAAACAAAAACAAAACAAATTAATCAACAAATCCACATATCTAATTAAACGAAAAACTTCTAAAACTCGATCAACAATCACGCATCTCAATGAAAAAGAATACATGTGTTCAACAACACTCATACACACAAATATATATATACATATATTCTACTGTTCATCATCCACATCCTTCCCAACCTCCTGTTCAACTTCTTTCAATCTCGAAGCTTCAGCCTTCGCATTCAACATCGCCAGCATCTCATCAACAACCTCATCATGTTTTTTCTCCGCTTCCAATTGAGCCATCTCCACCGCACTCCGAATCTCTATCTGCTCCGAAACCCTAGCTTTTGAATCTCCAACGACATCCTCATTCAATTTCAACATACTCAAAGCCTCATCATTGCTGATTATGAAGATGAAAAGAGGACCTTCTGCTGAAGCTTGGAAGACGCTACTATGGCAGCGGCTTATCGACGACCTTCTGCTGAAGCTTGGAAGATGCAACTATGGTGATTATGATACAGTTGATGATGAAGCTGATTATATATGCAGAAGTTGAGGGTATAATAGTCCTATAAAATATTTAAATAATAAATTTTGTCCTTTATGCAAGATTTTATAATTATGAGGGGGTTTAGAAAGTATAATTTTTTTCTTAGTCCTTTTAACAATGAAAGGAATGTAAAAAGGGTTTATAGCTAAATTTCCCTTATTTAAGTCCCCCAAGGCATGGGACTCCGATGGTGATACTTACAAAATATAATTGTTTATAAGGTTATAGTCAAATATATACTAAAATTTAAACAAATATGTCCATGGGTTTCCTTTTAAGTAAATAAGGTTTAGAAAGTAACCCACGTAACTGAAATATTTATAAACATAACTTTTATTTATATAACTTAATAAATATAACTTGTATAAAATAAGATATGGTAACTCAAAACATTCGTAAAACATATAATAGTAAATCAAGGTATAATATAACTCACCTTAATTATAACCCTTAGCCTTACTTTGCTATCAACACTCTCCTAGTATAAGTTCCTTACCCTCAACAGATGTATCTCTTTCTCTCGGTTTTCCTTTCTTTTTTTCTTCCCTTCACATATAGCACCTCCACTCTTATATATACACAGGTCAAGTGATGACTCAACACCTTAAGGCTCCAAGTACTCACTCTCTCTATCCGAGTCTGGTGTCCAAGTGGCTCTCTGTCTCTCAATTTGGTAGATTTGTAATCTAACCATTTAATGCTCCTTGATCTGTTTTGATAATTTGACAGATTATAATCTAAGTAATTGATCACCTTTGATTTGTTTTTATCTAATAATAAAATTAGTACAGATTATAATCTAAGTAATTGATCACTTTTGATTTGTTTTTATCTAATAATAAAATTAGTATTTAATTTATCTTAATAAATTTCTTCGTCATATATTTAATAACCATAATGATAAATTAATTTATCTAACACATATAACTTATTCATTTTATTATTGCCATTATTATTCTTCTTATTCCATATATTATTGTTATTCTTATTTATTTATTTGCTATCTTTAACTTTAACTTTAAATTTGACCCAACTAGTATTAGAATTTCATATTTCTGTTAATTGGGCCTTAAATAAAAATCCCTAATTAATCCCATATAACCCAGTGCTAAATTAGATTATGTATTTATTATTAATTATTTAATAATATATATCACAGACACCCATAATTATATAACTATAAATATTTATGTGGTATTTAATTAAATATTCAGGGTGTCACAGTTTTAAAGTGTATCCTTGCATCCTCTTTCCATCCTAGGCATTCCTAGGCCATGTTTAAGGCATCTTAATGAAGATATTGATGTAGAACCACACTGAGTCAAGATAGGGACTAAGTTGTTGATTCCCGAGTGTGTAACTTAGTGTGTGTTCGTTCTGTAACTGTGTAGGGTTGGCACCCGAGGACGCCCACTAGCTGCTTATAGCCCAGTGCTCTGTGAGTAACAATGTTGTAAAGATATGTTCGATTATGATTATTTTCTGAATGATCAACTGTTCTGCTTACTGAAACGTTATTGTTTAATCAATGAATGTTTGTCCTATTTGTAAACTGTATCCGTGGCATCCATAGCAATTCATTGTTATTGTACTGTTACTGCTATTGTCACAGAGATCTCTGTCGGTTGCCATATTTGGAACTACTACAGTTTACTGTTATGATGGCCATCAACTGATTGTTCGGTCTGTTAAGACCTGCTGTACTGTTTTGCTATGGGATGCACCACATATAACTGCTATGGTTTCTAAGTGACTGATATGACTGTTTAATTACTAAAAGGACAATCATTCTTAACCTCTTTACATAACTGTTATTCACTGGGCTTTAGCTCACTGTTTATATATATATATACGTAGGTGTCCAGGCACCGGGCTGGAGCTAGGAGCGTCGGGTTAGCTCTTGTTTTGTCAAGCCAACCTTCATGCCTCGCCTCGAGGTTCCAAGTCCATTCAAGCTACGGCTGTTTTGGGGTGTTCGGATTCACCCTTCTGTTTCTATTTTGTAATAGATGTTATAGACTCCTACTGTACAGTTATGGCATAGGGATTGAATCCCTAACTTGTATGTATGTATATCTGGTATGTAAATGTGTTTTGGTTACGAATGTGACTTGTTCATAAAAGTCTTTTTGTATTCAGACTGTCATAGCTCATTGGACACCTTTTATTTACTGTTTTGGCTTCTGCCAACCCCTTTACTCTGTATTACTGTCATTACGATTAAGCAGGCCTTTGGTAATCTCGGATTACTGGCCGGTTACGATGCTAAACCCATAGGGGGGGTTCGAGTCGTGACACAGTGGTATCAGAGCGATATCAAACCACGAGTTATGCCGCACACACGTGTCCAAATGAGCTATAGGATGTCCTAGAAAAGCAATTAGGGCATTGCATGAGCATGAGAAAATGTGTGTGGCCATGACTTGAATATATGTGCTAATGTGCTAATGTGTTTAAGTATGTAACTGCCTATGTTTATTATTACCATATTGCCTATAGTGAAATAGACAATGCACGAAATGCTGATGAATCCGAATCATCTGAGGCAATGATGGCAAGATTAGAAAAAACGGTTGAACTGTTAACTGAGGCCTTGAGGCTACAACAGAACAAACTTGTAACGGCCCAAAACGTATGTCACAATTATCCTTCATTGATTATGCAATGATATGAATTAATTGGGGAATATCTATTTGAATTGGAAAAAAATATCTATTGAGGCTACAACTTCAAGACTGAAATTAACGACCATAATGGGTTCAGAAAACGAAATTGAACGCGCCTATATGTTACCGGGAATTTTGAGAGCCATTTGGAAAATTTAATTGAGAACTGATTTTTGTCTGATTCGCTAAGCCATGTTTGGCTCAAGGTTTTGGCACAATTATATATATGATGTATAGATAAAGATAAGGACCCTTGTTTGACTCAACAAAAGTGGAAAATATCTGAGAAAGAGAGAGAGAGGTCGTGAGAAAGGGGGAACCAAAGGGAAGAAGAGGAAAGAAAGAGGGATCAAGCCTAAACTTCTCCAATTAATTAATTAAGGTAAGAATCTTTTTCTGATTTCTTGAAATAAGGTTAATTCACCCATGATCTTATGGTAAGTAAATGGAATGAAGGGGAAATTATGTATAATTGATCGTATTGTGTTGTATTTAACCTAGGATGCATTTTTGAGCATACATGGCATATTATTATGATTCATGTTTATACTTGTCATATTTGGGGAGGAAACTCTATAGACTTAAGAAATGATGCATTTGGGTTTTGTTTAGACGTTTTGATGTTTAAGATGAGTTTGTTTTCAAGTGCTTGGGCCTTGTTTTCATAAATTTGATGTTGTTTTTGCAAAGGAGGGAGACCCACGGATTAGCAGAAAATGGGACTGGTTTTTCACCCAGACCACTCGAGCGGCCTGGGCCACCGCTCGAGCGGCCAAATAGTGTTTTGGCTACTGCAGTTCCACCGCTCGTGCGGCCAAGCCACCGCACGTGCGGCTAAACAGTGTTTTTTTCCAATTTTGCTCTTTTGACGTTTTCTGACTTCCGGGCCTTCATTTACTTGATTTTCACATGTCATTTGCATCCATTAGCATCTCATAGGCTTGAAGCAAAGTAAAGAAATAATAGAATGGCATTAACTAATTGATTCGATGGCAATATGTGTTAAGGAAGCGTGTTATAATGTCGGTATTTGTAGGTCAAACCTCGAAGATCGCGCAACCGGTTTTAGAAACCCACGGTGAGTAACATTTCTGTAAAGTTATGTTGAAATGATTTATGTTTTCACTGGTATTGATACGCTATGTTTTCTCAAAATGTTAACTGACTGTGTGAACGAATATCCTATTTGTGAATCTACTATGGCATCTGCGGATAGTCCCAAGTCATGGGGGACGGCACATTAGTGCGGGTCTATGACATACACGTGATACGAGATCTCGTTAGCCACTTCATTGTGGTGATATGTGTTAATCGGTAACCGGAACCGATTCTCTAGTCGGAAGACGATATATGTTGTATCTTGTGAGATGTACCATTATGTTATGTTCTGATATGAATATTCATGAATGATTTATTTTATGAATACCTTATATGTGGAATTCGTTCACTACCCCTTTACTTTAATGTTATTCACTGGGCTTTAGCTCACTGTTTGTATATATATGTATTATAGGTGAGCGTTCTGGGAGTTAAGCCTAGGCAGAGTCTTGAACCGAGCCGCTGTTTTGGAAGCTTACCAGGTGTTTTGTGTGCCTCCGAGCTGGGGCTAGGCTTGGAAGGCCGTCTGCAAGCCTTGTTTTTGTTGTACACTTGTGGCACGTGCCTATGTTTTGTGTTTGTTATTTCGTTATATGTTATGTAATGTAAGTGGGTAAATTAACATTTTTGGCATGTAAATATTTGTTCATACATAAGCACAGCTCTTTGGACTTATGGCGTTTTGTCTTTGCTTCCGCTAGCCCCGATTATTTACGTTTTGTACAGGAAGACCTGTGGTAATCTTGGATTACTGGCCGGTTACGATGCCAAACTTTTAGGGGCGGGTTTGGGTCGTGACAGAATGGTATCAGAGCACGAGTTAATTACCCACACACGTGTCCATATGAGTTGTAGGGTGCCCTAGAAAAGAAATAGGGCATGGCATAAACATGTGTGCATGTATGTGTGTGTTTTTGAAATATCAGAAACAAGAACTGTAAATGATGAGACAACAGAGGAAACACTATGTTGAGAATAAAATGCTCTATCTGCTATGGGTTCTATAGACTAATGGAGACCACCAACGCAAGGAATGTAGAAGAGTCAGAATCTTCTAATGCCAGAATAGATCGGTTAGAAAGAATGGTGGAAGCTTTAACTGGGTTGGTAAGACAACAACAAGAGCAAAACCAACAACAACAGAGACAACCATTTCCGCCTCCTCCTCCGCCACCTGTTCAAATGGAACCGATCAATAATGATGACATCATCACTCTGACACAGAAATACAAGAAAATGAAACCACCAGAATTCTCAGGGGGTATTGAACCGTTAAAAGCGGAGGCATGGATGCTTGAAACTGAAAAGATCTTTGAAGTGTTTCCGTGCACTGACGCGTATAAAGTTCTGGTAGTAACATTTACTCTGAAAGAAGAAGCTAGAAGATGGTAGATGCTCGTTCGAGATAAGAATAGAGACTTGACATGGGATCGATTCAAAGAAATATTTTATGAAAAATACTTCCCACAATGCCTTCGAGATAAGAAGGTATCTAAATTTGAACAGTTGAAGCAAGGTACAATGTCAGTAGCAGAGTATGAAGCTAAATTTACTGAATTAGCCTGATATGCTCCTCATATGGTTGATACAGACTACAAAAAAGCAAGAAAATTTAAGGGTGACTTACATGTCGAAGTGTTTGACCGAGTGAATGTTTTGAAATTGGTAAAGTATGTTGATGTACTTGACAGGGCCTTGATGTCTGAAGCAAATATTGCTACCTTGAAAATGTCCAAGTCAACAATAACGACTGAAGGAGAAAGTAAAAAATTCAAGAAACAGAAAGTGGAAATGGTTAGTGAATCAATGACCTCCGTGAATGAGAATTTGAACTCAAGTATTGGTGATAATACAAAGAGGGGAAGTAGTGGAAGTGTTGGTATGCCCACTTGTAGGGAATGTGGGAAGCAGCATTAGGGCATTTGCCGCCGCGTATCTGGAGCTTGTTTCAAATGTGGACAGAAAGGACACTTGGCCAAATCTTGTCCACAAGCCTATCCAAGCAATGAGAAACCCGTTACTAGTGGGGTTACATCCACAATGACACCAAGGAGAACCATAACATCTACTCTCGAGGGGAACACCTTGAGGCAAGGAAGGGTTTACACCCTAGTTTCAGAAAAGACGCAGAATATTGGAACAACGAATGCAGGTACAATTTTCCTATCTATTGTTATGTTGGCAATGTTACTTATGCGAGGGAAAATATTGAATATGTGACTGTGACAAAACAAACTAAATTAATAAATAGTTTTCATACTTATACCGTGTCAGAACAATTGAATATGAGTTATTATGCTTGACAACTTGAATTATGATCTCCGAAACCAAATGTATCCTAGACTTTTGAAGTACTGGACTATGTTGCTAAGGAAAATGACAGATTAAGGCCGTATTTGACCACTTGGAAACATATGAATCACATTACTAATTGAACTCGTGGACATTACCTTTGCTATTAATTGTAAGGAATGGTTACATTTATGTTACTACCTTTGCATTGAACGCTATGAAACTTGTTAACAGTAAACTTCGGGTTGAAACCTCAACTACTGGGTGATATGTTACTTGTGTACATTCTTTGATTGACTACATCAGTCTTACTTGATTTTGGGGAAATGTTATTCATTATGTATTTGACTGCTATGATATTGCCTTCACTGCTACGAGATGGATACAAGAACTACTTTGCCATGCTAAATAACTGAATAGAATCGTCGAGTTGTTTTCTTTGTATGATGATACTTCGTGAACTACTTAATGGCTGCAAAATGGATAATAATATGTGGCCGAGATTTTCGATTGAGATTGTGCCAGGATAAGCTAAGTTTGGATGACCAAACTTCCTAAGGTGGGGAAAATGTAACGGCCCAAAACGCATGTCACAATTATCCTTCATTGATTATGCGATGATATGAATTAATTGGGGAATATCTATTTGAATTGGAAAAAAATATCTATTGAGGCTACAACTTCGAGACTAAAATTGACGACCATAATGGGTTCGGAAAACGAAATTGAACACGCCTATATGTTACCAGGAATTTTTAGAGCCATTTGGGAAATTTAATTGAGAACTGATTTTCGTCTGATTCGCTAAGCCATGTTTGGCTTAAGTTTTTGGCACAATTATATATATGATGTATAGATAAAGATAAGGACCCTTGTTTGACTCAACAAAAGTGGAAAACATCTGAGAAAGAGAGAGAGAGGTCGTGAGAAAGGGGGAACCAAAGGGAAGAAGAGGAAAGAAAGGGGGATCAAGCCTAAACTTCTCCAATTAATTAATTAAGGTAAGAATCTCTTTCTAATTTCTTGAAATAAGGTTGATTCATCCATGATCTTATGGTAAGTAAATGGAATGAAGGGGAAATTATATATAATTGATCGTATTGTGTTGTATTTAACCTAGGATGCATTTTTGAGCATACATGGCATATTATTATGATTCATGTTTATACTTGTCATATTTGGGGAGGAAACTCCATGAACTTAAGAAATGATGCATTTGGGTTTTGTTTAGACGTTTTGATGTTTAAGATGAGTTTGTTTTCAAGTGCTTGGGCCTTGTTTTCATAAATTTGATATTGTTTTTGCAAAGGAGGGAGACCCACGGATTAGCAGAAAATGGGACTGGTTTTTCACCCAGACCACTTGAGCGGCCTGGGCCACCGCTCGAGCGGCCAAACAGTGTTTTGGCTACTACAGTTCCACCGCTCGTGCGGCCTGGGCCACCGTACGTGCGGCCAAACAGTGTTTTTTTCCAATTTTGCTCTTTTGACGTTTTCTGACTTCCGGGCCTTCATTTACTTGATTTTCACATGTCATTTGCATCCATTAGCATCTCATAGGCTTGAAGCAAAGTAAAGAAATAATATAATGGCATTAACTAATTGATTCGATGGCAATATGTGTTAAGGAAGTGTGTTATAATGTCGGTATTTGTAGGTCAAACCTCGAAGACCGCGCAACCGGTTTTGGAAACCCACGGTGAGTAACATTTCTGTAAAGTTATGTTGAAATAACTTATGTTTTCACTGGTATTGATACGCTATGTTTTCTCAAAGTGTTATCTGACTGTGTGAACGAATATCCTATTTGTGAATCTACTATGGCATCTACGGATAGTCCCAAGTCATTGGGGACGGCACATTAGTGCGGGTCCATGACATACACGTGATACGAGATCTCGTTAGCCACTTCATTGTGGTGATATGTGTTAATCGGTAACCGGAACCGATTCTCTAGTCAGAAGACGATATATGTTGTATCCTATTGGATGTACCATTATGCTATGTTCTGATATGAATGTTTATGAATGATTTATTTTATGAATACCTTATATGTGGAATTCGTTCACTACCCCTTTACTTTAATGTTATTCACTGGGCTTTAACACACTGTTTGTATATATATATATGTATTATAGGTGAGCGTTCTGGGAGTCAAGCCTAGGCGGAGTCTTGAACCGAGCCACCGTTTTGGAAGCCTACCAGGTGTTTTGTGTGCCTCTGAGCTGGGGCTAGGCCTGAAAGGCCGTCTGCAAGCCTTGTTTTTGTTGTACACTTGTGGCACGTGCCTATGTTTTGTGTTTGTTATTTCGTTATATGTTATGTAATGTAAGTGGGTAAATTAACATTTTTGGCATGTAAATATTTGTTCATATATATTCACAGCTCTTTGGACTTATGGCATTTTGTCTTTGCTTCCGCTAGCCCCGATTATTTATGTTTTGTACAAGAAGGCCTGTGGTAATCTTGGATTACTGGCCGGTTACGATGCCAAACGTTTAGGGGCGGGTTTGGGTCGTGACAAAACTGCCCCCACCTCCTCCAATTCAACCAAAGCAAAATGTTAATGAGGATATAATTGCCTTGACACAGAAATTCAGTAAAATGAAACCACCATCCTTTCAGGGAGGCCTTGAACCGTTAAAGGCCGAAGCATGGGTTGTAGAAACAAAGAAATTATTTGAAGTGTTTCCGTGTTCCGAAACACACAAGGTATTGCTGGCTACCTTTACTTTACAAGAAGAGGCCAGAAGATGGTGGATGCTTGTTCGTGACACCAATACTGCTTTGACTTGGGCTTAATTTAAAGAGGCCTTCTTTGAAAAATACTTTCCTTAGTGTGTCAGGGATCGCAAAGTGACTGAGTTTCAACAGTTGAAACAAGTTATTATGTCAGTGGCAAAGTATGAATCAAAGTTTACTAAACTCGCCAGATACGAACCACACATGGTGGACACTAATTACAAAAAGGCCAGGAAGTTTGAAGACGGCCTTAATGTAGAGATACTTGACAGAATCAATGTGTTGAAGTTGCTAAAATATGTGGATGTTCTTGACCGGGCGATAATAGCTGAGTCGAACATCGAGGCATTAAAACAGACCGAAACACTAGCGACTGAATGGCGTGGTAAGAGACAGGGTTTTAAGTTTAAGAAAGGCCGAAGCAGTCCATTGAACAAAAAGCAAAATATAGGGTCAACAACCAGTTCTAGCCAGGGAAACAATTCCATACCACTCTGCTCTGAATGTGGGAAAAGGCATAAGGGGGTTTGCTATAAAATCTCTGGTGCTTGTTATAGATGTGGCAAAGTGGGTCACATGGTTAAAGATTGCCCTTCCACTTCTCAAGACAATAGTAAAGCTGCAGTTAGCACAGCAGCATCAACTGTTGCATCGAAACCCAATCCCAAAGCTACCGGAAAGGAGCCTCTAAGGCAAGATCGAGTGTTCACACTTGTACCGAGAGATGTACAGAATACCGAGACCGTTGTGTCAGGTATACTCTCTATCTATACTCAAAATGCTTATGTTCTGATTGATTCGGGGTCTACACATTCATATGTCTCGCATGTTTTTTCGCGAAAACTAAATAGACCACTAGAACCCATGAATTATTTGTTAGCTGTATCTTCACCTGTTGGGGGATCCATGACTTGTGCTTACATGTACCCTACATGTGAAATTATTGTTGGGGATGTGCATTTGTATATTGATTTACTGCCTTTGAATATCGATCATTTCGATGTGATTTTGGGAATGGACTAGTTAACAAAATATCATGCTACCATAGACTGTGTGACAAAATAAGTTGTTTTTCGTCCACCTGGATTGCTTGAATTTGTATTTAACGGAGTTGGTGTAGTGCCTCCCCCATATCTGATTTCGTCTATGAAAGCTTTTAAACTAATTAAGAAGGGATGTAAGGGGTATCTATGTTGTATATTGACTGTACCTACTGATGCTAAAGCTAATGTGGACAGTATTCCCATAGTTAGAGAATTCCCAAATATTTTTCCAGATGATTGGCCAGGGGATTTGATTGACAGGGACATTGAGTTCACCATTCATGTGATTTCGGGTACACAACCAGTTTCCAAAGCTCCGTACAGAATGGCACCTACCGAACTGAAAGAATTGAAAATTCAGCTGCAAGAACTGTTGGATAAGAATTTCATCAGGCCTAGTACTTCGCCATGGGGCGCTCCAGCATTGTTTGTGAAAAAGAAAGACGGCTCATTGAGACTCTGCGTTGACTACCGTGAACTGAACAAGGTAACAGTGAAAAACAAGTACCCACTGCCTCGTATTAATGATTTATTTGACCAGTTACAGGGTGCTCAGGTCTTTTAAAGAATTGACCTTAGATCTGGATACCACCAGTTGAAAGTCAAACCAGAGGACATTGAAAAGACTGTCTTTCGAACGATATATGGACATTACAAATTCCTTGTTATGCCTTTTGGAGTTACTAATGCACCTGCTGCATTTATGGACCTTATGAATAGAATTTTCAAACCATTTCTCGATGAATTTGTAGTTGTTTTCATAGATGACATTTTGATTTATTCCAAAAGCACGGAAGAGCATGAACATTATTTGAACATTGCCTTACAAACCTTAAGAGAACGGAAACTGTATGCAAAAATAACGAAGTGTGACTTTTGGCTAGACAATGTAATGTTTTTGGGACATGTGATCAGTAAGGATGACATTTCAGTTGACCCACAGAAGATTGAAGAAGTAGTGAATTGGCCCAGACCGTCTAATGTTACTGAAGTCTGAAGTTTCTTAGGCTTAGCCGGATACTATAGAAGATTTGTGAAGGCCTTCTCCAAAATTGCCCTACCGCTGACTCAGTTGACTCAAAAAGGGATATCATTTGACTGGACTGACCAGAGGGAATCTGCTTTTCAAGAGTTAAAGACTCGACTTATGACTGCACCGATTCTTACCCTACCCTTAGGTACGGATGGATTTACCATATTTAGTGATGCTTCTTATAAGGGTTTGGGATGTGTATTGATGTAGAATGGTAAAGTTATTGCATATGCTTCCCGACAACTGAGACCGCATGAAAAGAACTACCCGACCCATGACTTAGAACTTGCCGCAGTGGTATTTGCATTGAAAATCTGGCATCACTACCTTTATGGGGCAACGTGTGAAGTGTATACAGATCACAAGAGCTTGAAATATTTCTTCACACAGAAAGAATTGAACATGAGGCAGCGGAAATGGTTAGAACTGATAAAAGATTACGACTTGCAAATTTTGTACCATCTGGGGAAAGCTAACATCGTTGCTGATGCACTGAGTCGGAAATCAATTGGAAATTTAGCCTGTTTACTAACCGGGCAGAAAAAATTACTATGTGACCTTGAAAAATTTGAAGTTGAGATTGTTTTGCGTGAACAATGTGGAACCTTAGCCGCTATTTCTGCTCAACCGGCACTAATTGAGGAGATTAAAGAGAAACAGCAACAGGATGACTTTTTGAAAAAGGTCATTGATGAACGAGAGTCCAAACCGAGGCCAAACTTTAAATTTGAGAACAATGTGTTGAAATTCCAAGGAAGGTTATGTGTACCGAATGATTCTGAACTGAAAAGACGAATTCTGCAAGAGGGCCACAATTCGAAACTGTCTATCCATCCAGGAGATACGAAAATGTACCAAGACTTGAAACTGAATTTCTGGTGGCCGGGAATGAAGAAAGAGATTACTGACTTTGTATTGAAATATCTTCATTGCCAACAAGTTAAAGCTGAACATTAACGACCCGCAGGCTTACTGCAACCCTTACCAATACCGGAGTGGAAATGAGAACATATCACTATGGATTTCATTGTTGGTTTACTTCGCTCCAGTAAAGGTATGGACTCAATTTGGATTATTGTTGATAGATTGACTAAATCTGCTCACTTCTTACCTGTCAAAACAATTTACAATGCGGACAAATTGGCTATAATTTATATTGATGAGATTGTTAGATTGCATGGAGTGCCTGTGTCCATTGTTTCGGATAGAGACTCGAAGTTTACATCGAGATTTTAGCAAAGCCTATAGACAGCATTGGGTACTGAACTGAAACTGAGTAGTGCATACCATCCTCAAACAGATGGCCAGTCAAAAAGAACCATCCAGACTCTGGAAGATTTACTGCAAATGTGTGTCCTTGATTTCCAAGGAAATTGGGAAAGCCATTTACCTTTAGCCGAATTTGCCTACAACAACAGTTTTCACTCGAGCATTGGTATGGCGCCTTTCGAGACTTTGTATGGCAGAAAATGCCGATCTCCTATTTACTGGGCAGAAGTTGGAGATGGGCCTTTGCTTGGGCCCAAAATTGTACATGAGACTACCGAAAAAGTGAAACTGATTCAACAGAGACTGAAAACCGCACAAAATCGACAGAAAAGTTATGCGGATGTCCAAAGGCGAGACAGGGAATATGAAGTAGGTGATCGTGTTTTTGTTAAAGTAACACCAATGAAAGGCCAGACCCGTTTTGGGATTAAGGGTAAGCTAGCGCTGAGATATGTTGGGCCGTATGAAATCATTGAAAAGATTAATCCGGTGGCGTATCAAGTAGCGCTTCCTCCTGAAATGGAGCATATGCATAATGTCTTCCATATTTCAATGTTGAGGGATTATCTTCGGGATCCCTTCCATGTGATCGAGCCTACCCGTGTAGTGCTAAGTGATGATTACACTTATGAAGAACGGCCTATTCAGGTTGTAAACCGACGAATCAAGAAGTTGAGGAATAAAGAAATTCCGTTAGTGAAAGTGGATTGGCAAAACTATGGTGGCGTCTATGCCACTTGGGAAAGGGAAGACGATATGATGAAGAGATATGCTGAATTGTTCCCACTGAATCCGGCATTCTTCCAAAATGAAAGTAATTCAAGTTTGGAGGACCAAACTCTTTTAAGGAGGGAAGACTGTGACAATCCTCACCTCTGATTAATGCTAAACTGTAATTGAGAATGATAAGTAACTGATTTGACTGAAATTCTAAATTGATTGCAAGAGTATATTGCTTTACTTGCATTTCTATCTGTTTGTCATTTGATCGATCTATTCATGTTTTAAGTTTCGAACTGTAAATTGAAGGCCTTATCGGCGGCCGAATTTGAAATTGATTGGTATTTTATGCTAATTAGAATTTATGTGATTTTATGGTAGATTTAATTGAAATGCGATTTGGTATGATTAAATTAGATTAAATAAAGGGTAAATTACATTAGTTGCACTTATTACCAAATTGCCATTGAGTGGCCATTTCCTACAAACTTTGTTTGGACTTAATTGTTGCACTTCATATTATTTCTTCAGCCACTTTGGAGACCATAACCGAGAGAGAGAGGAAGAGTAGGAGAATTTTGGTTTCATTGAGATTTTGGCTTGGAGAATTAGAGGAATTGAAGGGAGATTGCATATTTGAGCTTGTATACTTGAATTCAAGACCTAGGTAAAGAATTCATCCTCTCACTTGTGAATTTAAGTTGTTCTTGCATGACTCATGGGAGAGTTAGTGATCTAAGTCTAGAATTAAAGTAAAGAGTTGAATTTGAGAGTGAATTCTTGCATGCATGTTCATATCATAGTGTTTTGGAGTTGTTTTTCATGAAATCCTTACATGCATGTCCATATTTTGGAGGTAGTCCATGAATTCACCATGATTTTGAGCTCAACATTGCATTTCATCTTGTTTTGGAACACTAGAGTCTTTGAGAACTCATGCATATATGATTTTTGCATTGGTCTTCATGTTACATTTGATTTGGTGTTCAATGGGCTTACTTTTGGGCTTGATTTCATAAATTGATCTTTGAAACATGTTGTACTATGAGTCTTCAAATGTTTTCTAGAAAATTAGCCCAAAAGAATCGAGTTTGAAGCTTTAAAAGTTGAATTTTGTGCTTGAGGATCAATTTGGAAATTCCAAATTTTTGATCTACGCTTGAGCGTAGGACTGCACACTCGAGCGTACACTCTGAGTACATACACTTCCGCTCGAGCGTAGGAAGTCACGCTCGAGCGTGAAATGCATATGCCCAGAAGTTCATGTGTTTTACAGTTCGTTCGAGCGAGAAAGTTCACGCTCGAGCGAGGACCTGAGTCTCACGCTCGAGCGAGGGTCGAGCGTCCGTCGAGCGTGAATTGCATGCATTCAGTACTTTTCATGAAGTTTGCAGTCCGCTCGAGCGTAAGAAGTCACGCTCGAGCGGAGCTCCTTTGTCTGCATGTCCGCTTAAGCGAAGAAAGCCACGCTCGAGCATGGACCCCTGTTTCAGCAAGTTTTGAAAAATGTTTTAAAGTGCATCCTTGCGTCCTCTTTCCATCCTAGGCATTCCTAGGCCATGTTTAAGGCATCTTAATAAGGATATTGATGTAGAACCACACCGAGTCAAGATAGGGACTAAGTTGTTGATTCCTGAGTGTGTAACTTAGTGTGTGTTCGTTCTGTAACTGTGTAGGGTTGGCACCCGAGGATGCTCACTAGCTGCTTATAGCCCAGTGCTCTGTGAGTAACAATGTTGTAAAGATATGTTCGATTATGATTATTTTTTGAATGATCAACTGTTCTGCTTACTGAAACGTTATTGTTTAATCAATGAATGTTTGTCCTATTTGTAAACTGTATCCGTGGCATCCATAGCAATTCATTGTTACTGTACTGTTACTGCTATTGTCACAGAGATCTCTGTCGGTTGCCATGTTTGGAACTACTACTGTTTACTGTTATGATGGTCATCAACTGACTGTTCGGTCTGTTAAGACCTATTGTACTGTTTTGCTATGGGATGCACCACATATAACTGCTATGGTTTCTAAGTGACTGATACGACTGTTTAATTACTGAAAGGACAATCATTCTTAACCTCTTTACATAACTGTTATTCACTGGGCTTTAGCTCACTGTTTATATATATATGTAGGTGTCCAGGCATCGGACCGGAGGTAGGAGCGTCGGGTTAGCTCTTGTTTTGTCAAGCCAACCTTTGTGCCTCACCTCGAGGTTCCAAGTCCGTTCAAGCTACGGCTGTTTTGGGGTGTTCGGATTCACCCTTCTATTTCTGTTTTGTAATAGATGTTATAGACTCCTACTGTACAGTTATGGCATAGGGATTGAATCCCTAACTTGTATGTATGTATATCTGGTATGTAAATGTGTTTTGGTTACGAATGTGACTTATTCATAAAAATCTTTTTGCATTCAGACTGTCACAGCTCATTAGACACCTTTTATTTACTGTTTTGGCTTCCGCCAGCCCCTTTACTCTGTATTACTGTCATTACTGTTAAGCAGGCCTTTGGTAATCTCGGATTACTGGCCGGTTACGATGCTAAACCCATAGGGGCGGGTCCGGATCGTGACACTTACCCTTGGTTTCAAGGCGTATCTGCCCTTTCATTGGTGTCACTTCAATAAAAACATGGTCGTCACTTTAATAAAAACATGGTCACCCACTTCATATTCTCTATCTCGTCTTCAGACGTCCGTGTAAGGGCCCATCTCCAACTTCTGCTGCTCTGATACCACCTTTGTCACGACCCTACCCCCAGGGGCTTAGGGTTGAAATCGCAACTTACTAACTTATTCTATTCGTTGCAAATTAAACTGCGCAAGCGGAAATAAAAATAATTAAACAAGAAATTATTTCATTTTACCATTTTAATAAGAGGAAATACATATATAGGGCTTTTATAATTTTATTATTCAGTGACCGATCCCGAGTAGAAACAAAAAGGAGCAAAAATATTTAAAAAAAGAACCAAAAGAAAGACAAAATAGTGGTTCAACATCAATCCTCGTGCGAGTTCCATTACGTGAGGTTATGGGTTTCCCCTACATCTCGTCACCTAAAAGGGTAACAGCTATAAGCACACAACAGAGTGAGAAATATTATGCCAAGAGTATAGGGAATATAAAATAACCATGGATAGTTAGTTAGGCCAAAACATTTGCATAACTCAATTTGGTAAATAAATCATTTAAGTAGAAGAAACTGAAATACAGAAATTATGTAAATAAATAACTATAACCACGGTACAGAACAGAACAGAATAGAGGTTACAGAAGTGACAATCAGAATAGAGGTCAATGGATCCATGACAAACAGAGGACCACAAAGTGGTTAAACAGAGGCCAATGATTTTTTAAGTCCCCCAAGGCATGGAACTCCCGTGATGGTATTTACAAAACATAATTGTTTATAAGGTCATAGTCAAATATTCTTTAAAATTTAAACAAACATAACCATAGGTTTCGTTTTAACAAATTGAGTTTAGAAATTAATACACGTAATTGAAATATTAATATAATTCATAAAACATAACTTATATAAAATAAATTATGATAAGTCAAAATATACGTAAAATATATTATGGTGACTCAAGGTATAACATAACTCACCTTAATATTGACCCTTACTATTTCCTTTGATTTTTCGGTCTTTCCCTTACTCACTTTTCTGTCGAAGCCCTCTTTTTTCTTTCTTTTTTTTTGCTAGTACCAACATCATAGCCCCCTCCTATTTATATACTAAGTTGGGTGATAACTCACCATTTAGTTAATGACCCTAAGTGATGACTCACCACCCCTAGATGTACAGATGGCTCTACTTCACTACTTTAGTAATACTTGCAAATCCTTTCATTTAACAACAAATCTTGAAATAGATTTTAACTTGATTTGTCTAATTAATTCTATACCTACCAATCTTCTTACACTAATTAGTGATTAATTTTGCCCCTAAATAATTCTCTTCATCACATATTTAATAATCACAATAGTAAATTAATTTACATAGCACGTATAACATAGCTATTTTATTATTATTATTATTAATTTATTTATTTATTAAATAATATATTATCACATACAACCATAATTATATATAACTATAAATATTTATGTGGTATTTAATTAAACACTTAGGGTGTCACAGTTACGTTTGAGGGTTTTTTAGTATGTTACGTTGGAGGAGTGTTACGTTAGTAAAAAGTACACTAAGGAGTTTTTTAGTGTAGTGTGTGATGTTATAGTGTTACATTTGAGGAGTTTTTCAATGGGTTACGTTGGAGAGTGTTACGTTTGTGAAAAATATACTAAGGAGTTTTTTGGTGTGTTAGTATAATATTGGAGTGTTACATTTTTTGAAAGTACACTAAGAAGTCTTTTAGTGTGTTACGTTTGGAAAAAAGTATACTACAGAGTTTTTTAGTGTGTTACATTGGAGGAATGTTACATTTAGAAAAAATACACTAAGGAGTTTTTTAGTGTAGTGTGTTACGTTGGAGGAGTTTTTCAGTATATTACGTTAGAGGAGTGTTACGTTTGTGAAAAGTGTATTAAAGAGTTTTTTAGTATGTTATGTTGGAGTGTCGAAGTGTTATGTTATTGGAGTGTTACATTTAGAAAGAAAAAAAAAATACTAAGGGGATCTTTTAATGTGTTACGTTATAGTGTTGGAGGAGCCTTTTAGTGTTGCGTTAGAATAGTGTTACGTTTTTTAAAGTACACTGAGTTTTTTAGTGTATGACGTTCTTACATTAGAGTAACGGAAAATGTGATCCAAAAATTAGATCTAACTTCCCTAAGATGGCGTCTCTCAATGAGAAAGGGTAGAAACGTCCACCGAATCATACCAAAATTTAAAATAGGATCTCATGATAAGATTATCAGAAGAAAAAGGACCTAGCAGTGTATGAGAAAATTCATGGGACTATTTGGAGTAACTGATTCCCATATGGAACTTTATGATAATTTTCCCTTAAAGGAAGTTTTAAAAACTTAATGAGTAAGAGCATCTCCAACGGTAGTAGGCATTTTACCTATCTAAATATTACTATAAAGTATATATTTTATTTTGCCTATCGACTGTTTTATGTTTTTACTCCAACCATGCTCTTTATTTTAGCTATTTATCCAAATACTATTAATTTTATAGAATGCTACATCAACAACAAAGATGGAGGGAAATGATCCTAATGATTGAATACATTTTGCCTAGCATTGAAGGCTAGCTACATGTAGCTAGTGAATATGAGTTGAGGCAAAATGCCTAATCATATGCCTAGTGCATTGGAATTGAAAAAAGTGAATCACACTAGGCATTTTAACTAATAAGTATTATATGCCTAGTGCATTGGAGATGCTCTAAGAAAGAATCATCGTTAACATATAAAACTGCTAAAATCATAGTTAAACCAGCAAATCATTCAAATCAAAAATGGGTTAGCTTAATCAGTTAGGTCAAAAGACCAACCAGCTTACACAAAAATTAATTAATTAAAACTTTTAAATTTTATTTTATTTTATTAAAATTTAAACTGTCACTAAATATGGAAAACAATCTATTAATTTAAATTTAAAATCGATACAATATAAATTTAAAATTATAATAATAATCTATCTCATAATTTATAAGTTTTAAATAATTTTAAAATTATCTCATAATTTTTGTATTAAGGAGTAGTAAGAGTGACATTGAGAATATCAATATATCTATATATTTTATAAATGAATACTTTTAAAGAGAGATATTATGAGAGTTTCGAAATCCCATTCAAAATCATTTTTAAAATCAAAACCTCTATATAGGATTGTAAAATAAAAATTAAATGGAAGCTAATCAATCGGGATATGCCTAATTGTTTAAAATCAAGAAAATCCAAAAAATTAGTATAAGATATTGATTATAAGGCTTCTCACTAAAAATCTTATTTGGTTATATAAATGTGAGTATAAGATTTACTTTATTTAAGTGAAACAATTTATTTTTTCCTTTTTTCCTCGATATGGGTTTACAAAATAAAAGTTAAATGAAAGCTAATCAATGGGAATTTTTTTAATTGTTTAATTCGAATCAAGTAATTTTAGCCGTTTAATTTTTAATTAGGTCAATCTTTAATTTATTTTGAATCAAACAAATTTAACCAATATACTTTGATAAAATTGCTAAAATCGTAGTTAAACCAACGAATCAGTCAAAAAGAAACCGGTTCACCTTATCGGCTAGGTCAAAAGACCAAGCAACTTACTTAAAAATTAATTAATTAAAACTCATAAATTTTATTTTAATTTAAAAATTTAAACTGTCTTGAACCGAAACATATACAAAATTACAATATTAAATGGGAGCATAAAGTTTATATAGCGAAACAATTCATTTTTTTCTCCTTTTCCTGATGTGGGATTATAAAATAAATGTTAATAGTTGTTTGAACGGTAAGTTTATTTCTAATCAAGCAATCTCAATCGTTCAATTTTAATATAGTCGATCTTTGTTTATTTCAAATCAAGTAAATCTAAGCAATATATTTTGATAAAACAGTTAAAACTGTGGTTAAACTAATGAATCAGTTAAACTGAAAACAATTCAACCTAATCGGCTAAGTCAAAAGACCAACCAATTTACAACCAAATTAATTAATTAAAACATTTAAATTTTATTTTAAAATGTAAACCATCTTGAGCTGAAATATACACAATACTATAATATTAAATGAGAATATAAGATTCACTTTATATAAGTGAAATCAAGGGCGAAGCTATCAAAGGGCCAGGGCGGTCACGTGCCCCCTGGGTTTTGCAATTTTTTTTTTTAAAGCAAACATAAAGAAAATACTTTAAATAAAAAAAATCATAAAAATATTATTTTAAATGTCAATGATATTTTTAAAATAATAAGAATAATAATAGTTACTTTGATTGAAAATAAAGTAATTACGATATTATTATCTATGAAAATTTCAATGTAATCAATCTATTACTATTGACATGCAAACATAATTAATCTCAATGAAAATATAGAATTTAATGAATTATTAGTTACATTTGACATGTAGCATTCATTCTCTATATGTTTCTTTACTGTTGGTGATATCACATGTTAATGATAACGTGGTATAACTATTATATTGAATTTTTACGCATATTTTGTATAAAAAAATTACTTCATCATTAAATATTTTATTTTAAAACTTTATATCCATAACTTTTTTTTAATATTGTCCATGATACACTAATTACAAATAATATTTAGCTTATTTGGTTCTAGTTTTCAGAAAATAATTTTCAAAAAATTCTATATTTTTATTTTCTGTATTTTAATGTTTTCAATAAATTTTTTTAATATTTTAAGCAAAATTTTTAATTTTTAGACACCTAACATAAATTTACCTAAAAAGTATAATATTTGTGAAAAAAATCTTTAAAAAATACACTAAATACCAAAAAATATAAAAATAATATGAAAATTTAGTACATTTTTCATATTTTTGTGTACTTCTTAATTTTTTTAAATATTTTTTCACAAATATTTTACTATTTGGATACATATCTAAGTAATTTGTATCTAAAAAAATAAAAAAAATATTTAAAATTTAAAAAATATTCACTAAAATCAAAAAAAAATTGAAAAATAAAAAACTTAGTTTTCAGAAAATTAAAACCAAACACACTGATTAATTTTTTTTATCTTTCTTGAAGTTAATGGTAAAAATTTATGTTAAATATTTTTATAAAAAAATTTAACATTGTAATTAATAAGTGCCCCTTCTGATTTAATTTATTGGCTCCGCCACTGAGTGAAACAACTCACTTTTTTTTCTTTTTTTTCTCGATGTAGGATTGTAATTATTTTAAAATTAAATATTATGATAATTTTAAAATCTCATACAAAATTATTTTTAAAATCAAAACGTCTATGTGGAATTGTAAAATAAAAATTAAATGGAAACTAACCAATGAAAGTTTTCTTAATTGTTTAAAATTAAGAAGAAAAAAAAAATGGTATTGGTTATAAGCTTTCTCACTAAAAATCTTCTTTTATTTATATAAATAGGAGTATAAAATTCACCTTATATAAGTAAAATAATTTATTTTATTTTTTTTTGCCAATGTGGATTGTAAAATAAAAGTTAAATAGAAGCTAACTAATGGGGATTTTCTTAATTGTTTAAAATTAAGAAATTTTAATAATTTATATAAATTGGCGCATAAGATTCAATTTATGTAAATAAAACAATTCAATTTTTTTTTCCTCTCCCCCCGATTTGGGATTGTAAAATAAAAGGTAAATAGAAGGTAGCCAATGAAAATTTTTTTAATTGTTTAAATTAAGAAAATTTAATAATTTTAGAATGAGTGTTTGGAAATTCTAGAAGGCTTCTCCCTTAAAACCCCTTATAAGATTCACCTTATATAAGTGAGACAACTTTTTTTTTCCTTTATTCTCCCGATGTAGGATTGTAACACTTTAATAAGTGACACAACTCACTTTTTCTTTTTTTCTCGATGTGTGGTTGTACTTATTTTAAATTAAATATTATAAGAGTTTCAAAATCTTATACAAAATTATTTTTAAAATCAAAACGTCTATGTAAGATTGTAAAATAAAAGATAAATGGAAGGTAACCAATGTAAATTTTCTTAATTGTTTAAAATTAAAAAAAATCAAAAAAATGAGTATAAAATATTGATCATAGGGTTTCTCACTAAAAAATTTCTTTTGCTTATATAAATGGAAGCATAAGATTCACTTTATGAAAGTGAAACAATTCATTTTTTCTTTATTTTTTTAATGTGAGATTGTAAAATAAAAGGTAAATAGAAACTAGCCAACGTGAATTTTTTAATTGTTTAAAATTAAGAAAATTCAATAATTTTAGAATAAGGGTTTGGAGTTCGTAGAAGGTTTCTCCCTAAAAACTCTATTTTCCTTATATAATATGTATATATATAGATATAGATATAGATAGATAGTGAAACAAACTTTATTTTTCTTCTTTTCGCGATGTGGGATTATAAAATAAATTATAAACTAATTAGAGTTTTATTTTTATATGGTTGAATTGAAGTTAGCCAATGATTTTTTTTTTAACTGTTTAAAATTAATAAAATCAGTATTAGAAATCGAGATTAAACTGCTGAATTAGTCAAACTCAAAATGGTTCAGTCTAATCGATTAGGTCAAATGACCAACCAACTTATACAAAAATTAATTAATTAAAACTTTTAAACGTTATTTTAATTTTAATTTTAAAATTTAAACGGTCTTGAATTAAACTATATACAATACTACATTATTAAGATTCACTTTATATAAGTGAAACAATTCTTTTTTTTTTCTTTTTCCGATGTGGGATTATAAAATAAGTTAACAATTATTTGGATGGAAAGTTTATTTCTAATTAAGCAATCTCAGTCTTTCAATTTTTAATCAGATCAATCTTTAGTTTATTTCGAATCAAATAAATCTAATCAATATATTTTGCTAAAATCGTTAAAATTGCGGTTAAACCAACAAATCAATCAAATAAAAAATGATTTAGCCTAATCGGCTAGGTCATAATTAATTAATTAAAAATTTTAAAATTTAAACTATATTGAATTGAAACATGTACAACACTACAATATTAAATGGGATGAGAGTATAAAATTCACTTTATATGAGTAAAATAACTCATTTTTTTCCTTTCTTTTCTCTATATGGGATATCAAATAAAAGCTAGCCAGTGAAGATTTTTTTAATTGTTTAAAATTATGAAAATTATTATGAAATATTGAAATTCTTACAAAACTTCTCACTAAATAGGATAAGAGTGTAAGATTTCCTTTATATGAGTAAAATAACTCATTTTTTTTCTCTTTATTTTCCCGATGTAGAATTATCATATAAAAGCTAGCCAATGGAAAAAATTAAGAAAATTAGTATGAGATATTAAAAAACTCTCACAAGGTTTCTCACTAAAAACATAATTTTCCTTGTATAATATATAGATATGATTTCATAGAGTTTCATATATATATATATGCTTTACAACTAACATGTAAATAAATTGTGACATGATTTTAAAATATATATATATATATATATATATTGGACCTGGTAGAAGAACAATGATGAAGTTGTCTATGGCATCTTGTTTAGTTTGTAAGAGTATTTGTAGAGAGGGATTCAAAGACAGAGAATAAGATTTTTTTTCCCCCTAAAACGATCGTTTTGTTTTTTTTTATATTTATGAGAAAGATTATTTCGTTTTATAATGATTCCATGTTGAAATAAAATAGTTATGTCCTTAATTTTCCATATGGAATAGGTATTCTCACTTTTTGTTAGAATAACATTCTCATGGAATAACTATTCCCACTTTACTAAAACATACCAAACGAGGGAAAGAGAATATAAAGCTAGAATAGACATTCCATTCCAACGCATTCTATTGTACCAAACGTGCTCTTAATGATGGAAAGTTGTAGAATGTAGTAATGATAATAGGAAAAATAAATGGTAGGAAAAAGAATAAAATGGCCATTTAAAAAATTTGAGGGTATGACATTAACAATCTAGGAAACAATATGTAATGAGATTACAAATTTTAGGGAAGAAAATGTAATTTTTCAAATATGAGGAGGAATTTGTAATAAACAGATACTTCAAGGGGTGCCAATGTAATTTACCTAAAAAATTAAAACATAAGGAGCTAAAATTACAAAAAAAAAAAATAAATTTTAAAGACTAAAATAAAAAATTATTTTGGAAACTTGGTTAAAAGTCAAAAGTCAATTTTTAATTTATTTTGAGTCATATCACTTTTTTATTTTTTTACACATTTAAAAAAATTTAAAAAATAAAAAAAATTAAATTTTTAACTAACTTTTTAAAACAATCTAAAAATAAATGATTATAATTTATTCATTATAAAAATAAAAACAGCAAGTTGAAAAGGTTGTGTACTTTTTTATTAATAAAAAAATAAATTAAGACAGCGTTAACGAAAAGCAGAGGAAAAAGGGTCATTTTTAGATATTATTTGGCATTTTTTATGTTAACATATATTTTTATTTTTTCCAATCATGTATATTTTTATACATACTTTTTATAAAATATCAAAAAATAAATAGCTTGGGGCGGAAGGCAAAGTCATGTCCATGCCTATTTACCATTTTGCCATCGAAACTCGATTTTCGAAGCAGCACTTTTGTAATAATCACTCTTTACCCTCTAGTGCTTAATCCACAAAGCCTCGGCCCTCGTCCGAACCTGAGACTCGGAACTAAGTTCAGTCAATGGTGGGCCACCACACCTGAGGTCCGGCCCCTCGGTGAACCAAGATGCCCGTCCGAGGCTCAGGCTCGGCCTGCAACCCTCTCATAACGGCTCCACACCTAAGTTTTCCCGCTCAACACACTCTCCCCTCTCTCTCTCTCTCTCTCTCCTCTGTCTCTCTCTCTCTTAATAACTTAGTCATTTGGACAAAGGGGAAAGTGCCAGGCAAACACAACCCGGCTTCTCTTCTTCTTCGTCTTCTAGGACTGTATGTGTTCTGTGATTTGTATCTCTGTATCGACACTCGCATCTGTAGGACATGGCAAGGTAAATATAAAAGCTTCTTCTTTTTCTTTTTTTTTTTAATTTTTTTTTATGTGGGTTCGGCGCATTTTATCAAATTTTGATTTTTGAGCTGTTTTGGCTTTGTTTTCGGTTTGATTGAGAGACCCATATGGCCAAATACCTGGTTGGTGATTGATTGTTTCGTGTTTATTTGAGACCATCTGTCAATTAGACGATTGAGATTCCCAATTCGGCATTTCATTTCTCATCCAGTTAAATTATTTATTTTGCTTATTTTACTGCACATATATATATATATATATATATATATATATATTTTTCCAAATTTTATTTCTTGCGTTTGGTTCTCGGGAAACTAGGGAGGACTGACCATGAACCTTTTATTGGTGTTCTGGTTTTTATGGAAAATACCACACGGGGAAATGCTGGTATAGAGATATGAAGATTTTGAGTTCTTTAAAGCATGTTTTTGGATTTATGAGCTCATGATTGTAGTTAGGTTACTGCTTCAACATTGCTTGGTTAATGTCATTTGTGAGCCACACTATTCTAGGACGTTACAAGCCCTAATTCTGAATCTGAATAGTCCACCATATAATGAAGATTGAATCTTTCAGTGATGAATGGATATTGGAAGTGGGTTCTATACTACTGATAGTTGTTTGAGTTGGCTCTTGAAGCCTCCCATTGCCTTTTCATTGGGGATGGCCATGATTTCAGATCATAATCGTCTTGGTTTGATTGGGTAACTAGTGGCTTAACTTTGGAACAGCATTGATCAAATCTTAAAATACCTTTGGTTGTCTTATTGGATAGGTGGAAAGAGGTCCAAGAACTTTCTTTAATTTCGCAGAAACAGCCAAGTGTTCTTTAGTTGCAATGTAAGATGTTTAGTGTGCATAGTTTAGACAGAATCAGAACTTACTTCGCCTGAATTTCTGTGTCATCTTTGTGTGGATCATACTTTTTAGTACATGGTTTGACTACAATTCATCCCAAGTTTTCTCATCTACTTTGGTGATTTGTATTATGATCAATGTCAATGAGTTGCTCAACTAAGTTGGTGACAGAGGAGTTTGATTGAGTTCTATCCATCTAACCTTCTTCGCTTAATGCTGCAATGTGATTTGTTTTCTGTCAGACAAAATATTATAGTGTTTACAATGCAACCAACTAATTGCTAGCTTTCAAAAACTATTTCTCTCTAGATTGAAGGTGTTTTCATAATTAATTTTAATGCTTTAGCTAATTAATCATAAATTAAACACAAAATTTTGTCTCCTGGCTGTTAATTGTTAATAATGCAGGAGTTGGCTTATTGACTGCAAAGGAATTGCGACAAAAGTGAAAAGTGCCAGTCTATCTCCTGCATATCAACTCAAAGACTGTGGAGCAAATCGTGAATGCCCAAAATGCCATTATCGCATTGATAATAGTGATGTAAGCTGGAATTCTTGCATGTAGTTACATATTTTCTACTTAATTTCATCTGTATATTCAGTAAACTTGAGAACACTAAAATATCTGCAGACCAGTTACTATTATTATTTTGTACTTAACATGATACTATAACACAAAATAGTAATTACTTATCATCCTTTAAATACTGTTAGAATTCATCTTCGATATACTTTATGATTAGAAACTTATGCTTGATTGTCATTCATGATGCTTTTGCTTGTATAGGTGTCTCATGAATGGCCTGGATTGCCTGCTGGTGTAAAGTTTGATCCATCTGATATAGAGCTTTTGGAACATTTAGCTGCAAAATGTGGGGTAGGAAATTCAAAGCCACATATGTTTATTGATGATTTCATCCTAACAGTTGACAAAGAAGAAGGAATATGCTATACACATCCAGAAAATCTTCCTGGTAATGAATTCTATATTCTCAGATTATATGCTATTCTTGCTACACCTTGGCTGGATAAGTGTTCAAGTGATGGTAAATTGACATAAGTATCAGTATAAGTTACAACAAATTCAACTTTAGCATATGCAACAAAGACTGCATAGTCTTCATCATGACCTACCTAATCTTCCTAAAGTCGCTACTACATTATCTTATAAAAAAAATTAAAAGAGTCTTTGATATTGAAAAATTGGAAGGCCAGAGATTTGAGCATCCTTGGTGCATAAGTGGGAGATGGGAAAACCCCCCTCTCAAATGTTAAACACACAAAAAAATTAATCATGTGATGAGTTCTCTATGCTAATGGATGTCCTTTTGTAGTGAGTGTGTAATGGAAAGATTTGCTTTGTGGTCTTTCTCAATATGAGAAAAGTTGCATCTTTGCACAAAATTAACATACTAAAAATTTAGAACTTAATTTTAGTTGAACCATTCTAGTTAGGAATGCAAATGAACTGAACTGAACTGAACCTAGCCAAGCTTTGCTGAGCTCGAGCTTGGCTCGTTTACTTATCAAGCTCGTTTATTGAAGTCGAACTCGGCTTGATAAGGAATTGGGCCCGAGCTCGGCTCGGCTTGTTAATATTAATGAAACTTGAGCTCGGCTCGATAATTTTTTTTAATATTATTTAAATAAAAAATATTATTTATATTATTTAATATATAAATAATGTATTTATACATATTTATATATTATTTAATATATAAATAATATATTTATTATATAATTTAAATAAAGATTAACGAGCCAAGCTTGACGAGTTGAGCTTATGTGAGCTCAAGCTCGGCTCGTTTATTAAATGAACGGAGCCGAGCCGAGCTTGTTCATGAACAGCTCGGTTCGTCAAACCATTTTTTGAATCATCACTTGGTTTTGTTTTAGGTGCAAAAAAAGATGGAAGCAGTGTCCACTTCTTTCATAGAACCACTAATGCATATGCTACCGGTCAACGTAAACGCCGCAAGATTCACAATCAAGATAGTTTGACAAAGGAGGATGTCCGCTGGCACAAGACAGGCAAGACCAAGCTCGTGATGGAAAATGGAGTGCAAAAGGGTTTTAAGAAGATTATGGTTCTCTATAGAATTTCAAAGAAGGGTTCGAAACCTGATAAATCTAACTGGGTAATGCACCAATATCATCTGGGGACCGATGAAGATGAACTAGAAGGACAATATGTTGTTTCAAAAATTTCATATCAGCAGCAAAAGCAAAGCGACAACAATGATAGCTCTCAAGTTATCGAAGATTCTGATATGGGGATGATTCGAACTAGTCCCCGGACTCCAAAGACAAATACTCCCAATCCACCTCGGCCAGGAAAATATGTTTTGTGTGATGATGTCACAGATGATTATGTGCTTCCACCCCAATCATTAGCACAGGTTAGTGGCAGCTTTCATTGCATGTTAGTGTTTAAGGGAACCTAATTGTTTCACTAGTAGATTTTCGTATGGCAAGCCCCAGTGTTCCCAATTACACACTGTAACCTTTCTAAATTACCATTGCCTAGTTTTGTTCTCAACATTGAAGGATGCTAGAGGGATAAACTTGACACAGACCTCACGTTTGCCACTATCTATAAATGCAGTATACTTTCCGGTTTTCCCTATAAAAAATAGGCACTTGACATTTATGTGCCCATGTTTGAAACTTGTTTGAATACCTATGTAAGATTACAGGGAGGCCGACCTTATCGCTTTCTTTACTTTCCATTCACTATGGACCTCCTCTTAACACATTATGTTTGTGTTGAAATGCATTACTTGTGTATTGTAGACATCCATCATTTGTATTTTAGACATGCATCTTGTAGAAAATAAGTTTAAAATGGATTCAGTACCCAAAACGGAAGCAAGAAAGATAAATGCTCTTGCATCTATGGTGACAAGAGAACGAGGACCTTTTTTCAAATTTTTATGGATCTTACTGAATATAATGTTAGGATGAACAAATAAACCTATCTATGGTTCTGCCAAAAGTTACTCCAAATGTTTCGCGGTCTTTTTCCGTTGTTAGCATAGCATCTGTAGTTTTGTAATCTTTTTCATTTTTAATATGGAACAGGAAGCTGAGTTTGTCAGAGAAACATTCCATCCTTCTTTCTCTACTCAGTTCAAGAATGATATGGAGACCCACACTTGTTTGGCAGGCGAGTCACAAGCTATTGATGGCAATGGTTTGGATGACTTATTGTTATGCAATGAGATTTTCGATTCCTATGCTGCTCTTGCTGATTCTGGACTAAATGACGGTCCTTTCAGTACCTCTTCTCGCCCGACAAATGATAATAATTCTGGGGTAGATAGAAATGTAACTTGTGGAATTGCTGATCTTGAGAACCTAGAACTTGATACCCCACCAGATTTCCAGCTTGCAGTATGCTCCTTATCCTGGCACTCGTCTATCAAATTATTTATTTCATTAAGTTAATAACATGTGTTAAATTCTCATTACTTTTGCAGGATTTGCAGTTTGGCTCTCAAGAAAGTATTCTTGGTTGGCTAGACCGTTTATAGAGCAATGAATGATGGAGCTAAAGTTTTATCATATAAAGGCGTGATGGCAATTGAGGTCATGGAGTTGTAAGCTGCTGTACTACCATGAATCACTGTTAGGAGCTGGCTGGGTGATCAAGCAGAAATGACACCAATTTTGGTTTTTGTGTTCAGGTCTCTTTGTCAATGTTTTCTGTTTAAATAGTACCATTGGGATACCTAAATCCTTGAAAGAAAAAAGTTTGCCGTTTGTTGTTCATCTTGTGTTGATTGACAGATGATTAATGCTTGAACATATGCGACTCGAATTGAGCACAAACAATGTGGATTGTATCAAATGGATAGCTTATTGTAGTCCTCCTCATCACTTTATGTCAATTTGATGCATATTTTTGCACTTTTGCTTGTGCAGTATACTGTTCTTTTTTTTTTCATTTCTTTGTGGTCTGCCTCTCACGAGCCAAATGTCCAGACTTCAATACCTAAGCCCGCCCACCCACCTGAGATAATGGCTTGGGCCAGGTAAAAGACCGACAGGTCTGGACCGGGCTGCAAGTTTCGGACCCAACAATGACCCTTAACTGTTGCTTATAGGACCTTTTTTTCCCTCCAATTTTGGGTCTGATTTTCTTGAGTTTGAAAGTGTCATTTGATGAAAGCAGACCAATACTAGTGAACTTAAATGACTGTTGATGAAGTGTAAAGCAGCCAATAGTAGCACATTTGCATTGTATGAATGTTTGTCCAAATACATTTAACAAAAATCACATATTATGGGGACGAAACAAAAATTAAGGGGTTGTTTGGGGTATCTTAAGAAAGTGTATTTTTTGTCTTTTTGGATTAAAAAATTAAAAAAAAAATATGGATGTTTGGGTTAATTTTTTGATTTTTTATGAAAAAATATGTATTAAAAAATTATATAAATTAATGTGTAGGAAAAAATTAAGAGTCGAAATTTTTGAATTTTGATAAATAATAATAATTTTTTAATTTTTTAAATAATTTTTTAATTTTTTAATTTTTTTTTAACTCGTCAAACTTGATCTGAATGAGCCGTTAGTGCAGTAAAGTAATTGTCATATCTGCTACTGCTGAACCGTTGGGAAAGATAAGGCATTGACTTTTAGGCAGAACATGAAAGAATAAAAGTTTTAAAACATAAAGTAGTGTTTGGTTTAGTTTTAGATTTTTTATTTTTTTTTTTTCAAAATTTATCATCAAATACATAATTTAAAATTTAATTTAAAAATTGTTATCAAAATTTATAATACACAACTCAAAATTCAATTAAAAAATTCTTTTCAAAACTTATAACTAGACTTTTTTTAAAACTCTATTTAAGAAAAAAAATTCAATTTTTTTTTTATTTTGTTCTTTAAAATTATTTTTTATTTTATATTTTTTTGAAAAAAATATTAAATTTCAAAACATATTTTGTTTATTTTTATGTTTGAAGAAAAATATTTTTTATATTTTTTATTTTTTTCAAAAAAATATTTTGATATTTTTTTTTTTAAATATTGGCCAAATAAGTTGTTATGATTTAGATATATATGAACGATTCAAAATTTTTTAAAATTGTTAAAAAATTAAATATTTTTAAAAAGTAAAAAAATAAAATTTAAAGTTAAAAAGATAAAATAAAATATTTAAAATAAAAATAATAAAAAATATTTAAAATAAAAATTATATGTTTAAAATTTAAAAATACAACTCCGTTTAAATTTTTAATATTTAAAAAAAATTGAAAATACAGCATACACATGGTAAATACAACGCATATTGAAAAAAAATAAATAAATATTTACAATAAAAAAATATATACCCTAAAAAATAAAATTAAGAAATTTTTTAAATATTGAAAAAAAATAAATTCAAAAAATTTTAAAATATAATTCAAAACTATTTTCAAAATGCATAATTAAATAAATTTTCTCTTTTCAAAACTTATAATTCAAAACGCAACTCCACACTCATGATTATAAAAGTAAACCAAATGGAGATTCTATGTAGGCACTGGCTTCTCTCCAGTCCGACTGGAGGGTGCTGTTGAGCCTGTAGGGCCCACCACGGGTCCTGTTTCGATAATTCGAACTGTTCAATGTGTAGAACTCATCGATTATTATATGTTTGTAAAAAATCACGTTGATCATATATTAATAGCTACGTGATCAAATCAGTTTTATATAAAAAAAAAAAGATATTAAAAAAATAAACGGTTGATAGAAAACTGATCCGATGAGATAGTTATTGATATCTGATCAATGTGATTTTTTATAATTATATAGTACTTGACGAGTTCTACATATTAAACGGTTTAGATTATTAAAACGGAACCTGTAATGAACCCTTATAGACCCAACAACACCCTGCAATTTGATCTGGGACTGGAGGAAAACCATGCTCTTCTATGTAATAGTTTTGTTGTGATAAATTGGTAATATAATGATTTGTGTTTAAAATTGAAGTAAAATTACATTGTTTTAGTGAGAGTAGTTTTAATGTAATTTGATTTTAATTTTAACTTGAATCGTCAAATTATATATTTTGTTAATTTAACTTATTGTAATAAAAAGTATAATAGAAAAATCATGAACTCTTGGAGAATATCTTGTCAATATTATTCAAGTAACCAGCTCATCCACCTAAAAATTGACAGGTGGGAGAACTTGGTGTTTTTTTTGGGAAAAGTTGTTAAAAAAAGTTGAGTAACTAGCTCGTGGAGGTGCAATTTGGTGTGGAAATACTATCATTTTGCTTGGTTATAGTTTTTTAAAAATATTTTTTAAAAATTTTATTTTCATATATTTTATTTTTTTTTACTGATTTTTTTTAATATTTTTAGGAATTTTTTTTACTTTTTAGACATACCTAACATAAATATATCTAAAAAGTAAAAAATTCACGAAAAAACTTTTTAAAAATTTACTAAATACCAAAAATATATTAAAAAAAATTACGAGAATTCAGTACATTTTTTTGTATTTTTATGTATTTATTAATTTTTTAAAATATTTTTTTATAAATTTTTTATTTTTTAGATACATCTAAGTAAGGTACATCTAAAAAAGTAAAAAAAATATTTAAAATTTTAAAAATATTCACTAAAAACAAAAAAAAAAACAAATTCAATTTTTAAAAAATTTAATCTAAAAAATTCAAACCAAACACACTGATTGATTAATCTAAAAATTTAATCTGAAAATAATGTTTATTATGACTCATTATGATAATTTTAGTTACGATGAAAATGATGTTAATTACAACCAAATATAACTACAATCTTAGGGCCAAATTGGTTTTTTAATTTCAATCACTGAAAATGGAGTGCATATATATATATATATATATATATATTTTGATGAGTGTATAGTCAAATGGAAAAAGAAAAAAAAGAAATTCACTTTTTTTCTACTGTAGTGAGAGGATATAAGTTTTAAAAAAACAAAAATGGAAGAAGAGAGAAGAAAAAGAAGACGACTTAAAATTGACCCCAAAAAAATCACTAAAAAAAAAAAAATCAACTCCCAATAAAAAAGGTGACTTGCTTTCTCAACCAAGCAGCCGGCCTGGATGTGGACTCATGTGTGAGGTTCACATCCACAATTTTCAGTGGCATCACAAAACAACAAACAACATTTCAAAACAGAAAATCACAGCAACCATAGACAAATAAAGGAAGTGATGAGTAAGTGGGGAATCTATATTTTGATTCTTTATTCTCTGGTGTCTAAGTGGGTGGTGGGGTTTATTGATTTTTTCTAATCAACCTTAAAATTCAAGTCCCTCCATAATCAAAAACATGACTTGCTTTCCCTCAACCAAAATCAGCTTCTATTGGATTAAAATAAAGATCATGGCTTATGTGTGTTCATAAATCATTTAGTGTGTAGAAAAAACGTTCCAAGTGCTCAAAGGGAAAGAAAAAATGCAAAAATAACATAGTGACTATTGAAAATAGGTTGAGAATCCTCTTCATCTCTCTCTGTTCTAAATGTTCTCCTCATCATAGGATGTATTTGTCTTACTTTAATTATGTAATGAGGAGATTAGGACAGAATGATAGGGGAGAGTGTAAAGAGGACCCAATTCCCTAAAAATGAAGGGAGTAAACAGGGTTTGTCAGCATAGCTATACAAAAAAAGTCACAGTTCTCCAAATTTACTAGTACATAAAAGAGCTTATCTTAGTGCACAAGAGTCATCTCCTTGCGGGATCTAGACAAAGTCAGATTTACGCAATCTTAACCCCTGCTTACCCCGTGTGCAGAGAGAGAGAGAGAGGCAGTTTCATTTTCAAAAATTAACACCAAATGGTTGGCATGCAATTTCTGAGAATTAAGATTCTCAGCCAATAGCTAGAACCTACGGAAAAAGAAACAAACCATTAAGGTATTCACAAACTACAATGTTATGAAATCACTGCCTAGAGAAAAGGCTAAATCAGTATAATTAGAGCAAGGATATTCACTTCATTTTTTTGTCTCTTAACCTCTCACAAGAAGAGTGCGACATGCTAAACGTCAGTCAAGTGCGAATATCATTGCTCAATTAATAGAAGATAAGCAACAATTAGATGGTACAAATAAACAACACCATAAGTTGTCTGTATATACGAACAAATTAGGTTTGTCAAAAGAAAACAAGAAAGAAACAGACTCCCTAGCTAGAAAATCCCAAAGTAAATGTCATTCTACTCTAATACAATCTGGAAATCAAGCCATAGAGATGCTCCAAAGTCATTCAATCCTTTTGTCGACCACACGCTCTCGAGCATGTGCCTCCATCCGGAATAAGACCTAAGACCAGAAAGAGAAAAACAAAAGTACAATCTTCACCGCATCAATCCAAAAACCAACCAAATCCTTGAAGAAGCTCTGTAAAGAATGACCTAGATTTTGTTGGATCGAAATAAGACATACTAGTATTAGCACCGCACCAGTGTCATCAACAATCCAATGGAGCCTCCACTGTGCAACAAAAAATAGCACCTCAAAAATCCACAAAAGAAAGTTTGAGAATTCCCTAGAAACTCAGCCACTTTCTCTTCTGCAGTTACCAGGCATAAGATACTTGTACTTGTCAGCATTGTTCAACAAATATGCAGGAAGATGTATTGCTGAATAAGAATGAGTCATAGGTCCCAACTGCCCAATGATCTGCTTAAACGTGTACTCCTCGGGAAGCATATCATAGAGATCGGTCCCTTTGCAAATTATATCTTGGATTCGTTTAGGGTTCAGGAAATGAGGGGACCTCACACGATCGTTATGGCTATAAGCTTTCATTTTGAATATAAATTCACTGATACGGCGAAAACAAAAGCTACAATGCCACCCCGCATCTGACAAGAGGTAGTCAGTCTGACGAAAGTGTGCGTATCTAGTCTTACCCATACGATACCTATGGACCGTAGCTCTCCAACTCCTATGATCCCAAGGAAACTCAAATGAGTACAAGTAGTTTCTCAGATGGAGGTGAAGTATCGGAGGTATGTCATCACACCACCTCAAGAGATTGATTGTGTGCCCACTGGGGATCTCATCAACATCAGACATAATCAATAAATCATCATCTTGTATACCTGCTATTCTAAGGAGCTGATCTATTGCAACTCTTTGATAAGCTTCTTCAACAAATGGGTTTTCACCTTTTCTAAATCTCCCCCCAATTGTCCCATAAGTCAGCCGAGGCTCCATGAATTTGAACTGGTCACGATTGGTTGCAAAAAAGTATGGCTTGGGCAAGCCACTAAATGTTGAGTTCGATTCAAGAAGAATGAACTGTGTGATGTAAGGATCCAACTCTTTCCATCTGATTGTAAGTATATCCACTTCATTGTTGAATACAACAGCATCAAAGACTCGCCTGGGATATTTGCGAATTCCCCAACCATGAAGTTTGCAAAGATTCTCCATCGAAACATTTGGATGATAATAATGTGGGATATTGACGAATGGCTTTGGAGGAGATTGCCATAGCGGGCGTAGGAAGCATGTAATCTTCTGAGACTGGAAATAGATACCAAGTATGCTTATAGGCACAATCACAAGCAGAAATAAATAGGTCTTCAAATCCACACCTCGCAGAATGCATCGGAGTCGAGTCATACTCAGTGCCGCACAGGCTGCCTGCTGCACCTAAGATACCCAGATAGAGTAAAACAAGTTACAAAACAATAATCAAACACATCACTAGTTCAAAATAAAAAATGAAACTAAACATGATTAAAGCAAGAGAAACCCTGACCATTCAGATCATCACTTACAATCAGAGCACTCAATTTGTTTGAGGAATTAAATCCAAAATTTAACTTAATTTTTTTTTTTAAAAAAACCCCTAAATCACTAGCTCAACTAGTTGCATGAATGTTGGAATCTTTTCTACCATTATAAAATTGTAAAGATCCTGAGGTCTAAATTTTTTGACAATTTCAACAATTAATCTACATGAAACTCTCAAAAAAATCCACAACTTTATACAAGAGAGAGAATTCAGAAAAGGGAAAACATCTAAATAAAGAAGATAGATTCGAACAAATTCAAATTGAAACAGTGTTTAAAAGGGAAAACAACAAATCAGATGAACTAAGTACCAAAACCATCAATCCGCATTTATACTAACCTAACACCAATCCGAGCATATCAATAAAAGAAACCCATTTCTGTGTAATCCATTTAAAATCAAAATCGAGCATACCCATGTTTCAGAACTCAAGAAAAAAAACTCAAATTCAAATAACAAATCTGTGCTTATCAATAAAAGAAACCCATTTCTGTTTAATCCATTTAAAAACGAAATTGAGCATACCCATCTCCCAGAACTCATCAACAAACTCAAATTAAAATTCAAAAAAAAAAAAAAAAACAACTATGATACATAAATAAATAAATAAAAACCCCAAAAATCACAAATAAAAATCGGGGAAAAAGACATACCTGGCCACAAACATCTTCACGGATATCATCAGTCTTCTTGGAACTGGAATACCCATCAGGCATCATGATATACCCCACAAATGTCGATTTCCTTCCTTCTGTATCTCCAACTCTCTCTCTCTCTCTCTCTCTCTCTCTCTCTCTCTCTCTCAACTTGTATATCCAAAACGAGGAATCGACTTACAGTGAAGACAAGCCCTAAAAAAAACGATCTTTCAGGGGCAGCTTAGAAACGCGAATGATAGTAGATTGGGGGTTTCTATATATATATATATATATATATTTCTCTCTTTCTCTCTCCCACTCGAATATCAAAAGAGAGAGAAAATTCAAAGTCTCCGCGAGAGAGAGAGAGCCAGAGACACAAGACGATGATATGAAAGGCTTAAAGGCAAAACCCTTCGAATTCCCAAATTTATTTAGCCGTTGGATATGATTCACTTTGAGTTGAATGATTTGATCAGACGGTTATAAGAAGGGGAACATGTGTACAACTATGAGGGCGATAGTAACGTGAAATGTTTAGAGATAAACAAACGGTGCTTATCTGTGTAATTTGGGGTGTCTTAAATAAGTGTATTTTTTGACTTTTTATGAAATATGAATTGGGTATGGGTTGGGTTTGAAATGATGTGATAGAGAGGTGATGTGACTTTAATAAGATGATATAACTTAAATAGGATAGTGACTTTTTGACTTTTTAAATTTTTTTGAGGATGCCAAACTTGACCTTAATCATATTAAGGTAAATTACAAATACAGATAATGTAATTCTAAAAATTATAAAAAAAAATTCGTCATAATTTTTATTAGCACTGGCTTCTCTTCAGTACCAGATTGAATTGGGAAGTGCTATTGGGCCTAGTGGGGCCCATCACTGATCCCGTTTCGATAATCCGAACTATTTGATGTGTATAACTCGTCGAGTACTATATGCCTGTATAAATATCACGTTGATCGGATATCGATAGTTACATGATCAAATCAATTTTATATATAAAAAATAGACAGTGAAAAAATAAATGATTGATAGAAAGTTGATCCGATGACATAACTATCGATATTCGATCAATGTAATTTTTTACAAACATATTATACTTGACGAGTTTTACACATTGAACGGTTCAAATTATCAAGGATCCGTGGTGGGCCCTCACAAACCCAATAGCACCTTCTAATCCGATTTGGGACCGGAGGGAAGTCAGGCCCTTTTTATTCTACAGAATTAACACACACAAAAAAAAATGAAATTCACAACAATAAAATTATTAATTGAAATATATTTTTAATTTTAATTAATTTAATAATTTATTATAAAAAATATTTATCATGCGATTATAAATTTAAAAAAATATAATATAATTTTTAAAATTACAAAGACATTATCATATTTTATGTAACGGTAATGCTATACACACCAATTAGTATACCAATTAATATACAAAGATATGTTATGACATTATTATTTTAAATTTATAACTCCACCTATTATATAGATTACAAATATTTAAAATTTTTAAAATTACACCGCATCATAATTTGAATATAAATTTATAAAAATAGCATCTATTGCTTATTCCACTAAGAATTGGGATTAGGGGTATTAAGGTGATTTCATGTTTTGTTAGGACGACGTGATTAAGGGTTTGTTCGTCACGCGTAATTTGACGTGGTTCAACGACTTGACTGGCTTGAGATATCCCTAGTTGAATATGATTGTGAAGACATTTGTTGGGTAAACTATTTGAGAATTTTGTTACCTTAAAAATATTATGCTAGAGTACAGGTTCATCAAAAAATTTATTAAATTTAAATTAAAAAAAAAAAACAATTTCTCAATCTAATATCAATTGTTTTAATAGTTTTCATCAAAACATACTGGACGTCCGAGAGACCACAGGCGATTGACCGGAAAAAGGAAAACGAATTTTGTTTTTCCCACACTCAGAAGGTGACGTGAACACCTAGATTGTGATGAGAGGCTGAACAATCGATGCACAAGAAGATTCCGTACAGAAGCCCATGTTGGATTCTTAGCATTGCAATCAAAACACATCTGATTCAACCCCAACCCTCCCAAAAAATAAAAACAAATTCAGAATTTCAATTTAGACTTGGAAATGCCATATCTAAATCAGATCTCGCAGTTACAACCAAATTCACCTAAAAAATAATGAAAGCCCATAGACACACACAGAGAGAGAGAGAGAGAGAGAGAGAGAGAGATCTTGTCGTCGGACTTGGCTTTGAGCTTTCTGAAAAAAGCGTTCTTGTTGATGAAGCACTCGATGGATGCCATGGTAGAGAGAGAGAGAGAGAGAGAAAGGGGCTCCTCAGGGAAATGTAAAACCCCAAAGTAATAATAATTCCTTTACAAAGAGGACTTGCCTTCGGAGCGTAACACTGAGTCAAGATCTCGCATTTTCACTCGCTTTCTTTCAAGTTCTGAACTTTCTCCAAAATCATCACTGCTCTGCTTTTCTCTCATTATCAACAACTATCAAAACCAAAACCCATAAAACATTTATTTAAAATGATCAAGAAAAAGAAACCAATGATTCAAACCTTCAATTCAAATTGATTATTTTCATATTTGTAGTTGAATGCATCAGAAAAACAATCCACTCTTACTACTTTTTTCTCACATTTTCAAGCTTGAGGGGTTATCGAGGAGGTCGACCTTCTAGTGTAAAATCTTCACAAAATTTTGCTTTAGGTGGTCATCCGGAAGGACATCTAGGGGGTCATCCGGTGGTGAAAATGTTGGACAATCTTCACTGTATTTAAAATATTTAATTCTATTGTGTACACAACAACAATTAGAATTTAAAGAAATAAAGAAAATGAGAGAATTTGTTTGATTACAAAAATCAAACTTGAAATAAAAATAAATAAATAAAACCACAGATTTTATTTTGTTATAAAAACAAAAATAAAATCTGATTAAATAAACAAATAAAAAACAGAATAAAAGTAAACAACTTACTTGGTTAATTTATTTGAATAACTTTTCTGATCAAGTCCAGTGTTTAACACTGTGTCCTTAAGACAGATTCATCCTCTCCACAGTGCTTTCAGAATTTGAACGTCTATCTCCCAGGATGAAATGATCTTACCACAAACAATAGCAGCACTACAAATTGTTTGCCTTACGAACACACTAAGTGTTTACACTCTTTCTTTCAGAAATAAAATGCAGCAAAATGCAGAAATTTAAAGCAAAGGATGGAGTACGAAAATTAGAGTAAAATCCAAATGGGAGGCTAGTCTATTTATAGATGTAAAGGTGGCTCTTGGTTTTGAATTGAACATGTATGAAACTTGTTAGTTTCAAATTTAAACAGATTTGAATCTGTTGGGTTAATAAATCAAACAGATAAAAAACGGGAAGGGCTCTGTTTGGATGAGCAATAAATCCAAACTAGTTTAATTCTGTTTGAAAACGGGAAGGGCCCTATTTGGATGAACAAAAAATCCAAACCAGTTTAATTTGAATTCTGGATTTTATTTTAATAAAAAATAAAATTAAATTCAAATGTTTTTTGCCCAAAAAGATTAGAAGCCCAACCACACACCACGCACCCGCGCCCAAGCCCAGGTCCAGGCCCAGCCCGCCCGACCGGACGGACGGCGGCGGCGGCGCGCGCGCTTGTGTGGTGATTTTTGAGTCCAATGGGTCTAGCCCATTTTGCCCATAACCTCTCCCTCTAAAACACTTGGGTACCCCCTTGGGGCACACCCCAAGTATCTCACTCAAGCCTTATAAACCCTTTCAAAACTTCTCACCAAATCAATGTGGGACAAGCCAATTTACAACCTTAAGGAATTTCCACCAAAACTCCATTTCCATGGAGCACACGTTGGCTTCAATTTCCCATTCACTCGATAATGGTTTTGAGCAACCAAATATACCACGTGAATCATAACGCGGCATAGAACGCGTTACCACTTTGACCCGAGTAAATCGACACTCGGGACCCACCTAAAAAATAGACCAAACTTGAGAAAAAATTCTGGTTTTACCCAGAATTTTTCTACCATTTCCAACAATCCCCCACATGAATGGAATTTGATGACAACGGAAATGCAACAATATGCAGACTTTAACGAAAGAGTATAAGTCGAAAATATCTTGCATCAGGATAGGTAGTTTTCGGCCTTGAACCTTCCCTAGTGATAACCTATCGGACTTACTGGCTAACCAATGGACGCGATGCCTTGAATTGTTCAGCCGTTTGTGTAAGCCAAGACAATAGATTTCACACAAAATATCTTCTAACACATCGTGGTTCTCACTGTTGTGTTCATTTTGGCCTTGAACGCGCCTGGTTTTCATAAGTGTTTCTAGAGAATTTAGCCTTTTCATTCTCATAGAACCGGCCCCAGTTCAACACTCATATAGGTGATTCTTATTGTGAGTATCTCCTTATACTCGTCTTGATTTTATACCTTAATCAAGATATAAGTAATCATTAAAAGCAAAGCTTATCCTTATACCCCTGCATACAACATATGTTGCAGATATCACTCTCACCATAGGAATGGGTAGGGAATTTTTAATCCCTTGGTGATTTCTGGCGAGCCATACATAACTTAGTTGTCCCTTTGAACTTAGTTCTTGGGATCTCCAGTCATATAAGTAGGGTTACCATTATGACGACTCTTATGTAATAGGCTTTAATCTCATCCCCTTCGATGAACTATACACTAGCTCTTTTGTCAAACCTTTTGCTAACGGATCCGTAATATTCTCTTTAGATTTTATATAATCTATTGAGATTATTCCGTTTGACAACAATTGCCTTACGGTATTATGTCGATGACGAATATGTCGTGACTTACCGTTATACATGTGATTTTGTGCCCTACCTATTGCAGATTGACTATCACAATAAATGCAAATAGCTGGCACAGGTTTTGGCCACATTGGAATGTCTTCTAAGAAGTGACGAAGCCATTCTGCTTCTTCACCTGCTTTGTCTAAAGCAATGAACTCCGATTCCATTGTGGATCGTGCGATGCAAGTTTGTTTCGTGGACTTCCAAGAAACAGCAGCGCCTCCTAGAGTAAAGACATATCTACTAGTGGATTTTGAATCTTTAGTATCCGATATCTAATTGGCATCACAATAACCTTCGAGTACTGCTGGATATCGAGTAAAGTTCAAACCATGATCACGAGTAAATCTTAGATATCTAAGAACCCGAATGATCGCTTTCCAATGGTCTTCTCCAGGGTTACTAGTGTACCTACTCAATTTACTGATAGCATAAGCTATATCAGGACGAGTACAATTCATTAGGTACATTAGGCTTCCAATGATTTGAGAGTATTTTAACTGAGACACTACATCACCTTTATTTTTCGATAAATAAAGACTGATGTCTACAGGTGTTCTAGCTAAATTCAAATCATCCTTGATAAATTTATCAAGAATTTTCTCAATATAATGAGATTGAGATAATGCATATCCGTCAGATGTTTTAGTAATTTTCATTCCTAATATAACATCTGCGACCCCCATATCTTTCATATCAAATCTTTTGTTAAGCATCTGCTTACTTGATTTGATCATGTTTTGACTACTTCCAATGATAAGCATGTTATCCACATAAAGACAAACTATGACATATCCTTGGTCAGTGTTTTTAACATAGACGCATTTGTCACATTCGTTTATCTTAAATCCATTAGTAAGCATTGCATGATCAAATTTTTCATGCCATTGCTTAGGTGCTTGTTTATTCCATAAAGGGATTTTACAAGTCGACAAACTTTCTTTTCTTGTCCTGATACTACAAACCCTTCGGGTTGTTCCTGTCACGACCCAAACCTGGCCCTATGGGTTTAGCACCGTAACCGGCCAGTAATCCGAGATTACCGAAGGCCTGCAGATCAGTAGTACAGTAAAACAGAGTACAGGGCCTGGCGGAAGCCAATACAGTAAAGAAACAATGCCCAATGAGCCGTGAGAATCTGAATGCAAAAAGACTTTTCATACATTCATACATAAACGGTACAGAACAGTATGCACAATATTTACAATCATTCAGACTAGGGACTTAATCCCTGCATAACAGTACGGTAAACATTCAGTCTATACAGAATGGTAAGACAGTACAGAAGGGGGGGGATTGTAAAACACCCCTAAGCCTTAACACGATAGGCTCGGAACCTCGCAGTGAGGCACATAGGCTGGCTTGACAAAACTGGAGTAACCCTGACGCTCCTAGCCGCGGTCTGGTGCCTGTACACCTACATATATATATGAGCAGTGAGCTAAAGCCCAATGAATAACATAATGCGTAAAGAGGTTAAGAATGAAATGTCCTTACAGTAATGAAAGCAGTTCATTAAACAATACTTCAGTCTTTCAGTCAGTACAGTTATTCAGTCATATGTGGTACACCCATTAGCATAGCAGTAAACAGTAGGTCTTAAAGACCGAACAGTAATGATGGCCATCAATCAGTAAACAGTAGTGGTTCCGCGAGGGAACCGACAGAGATCTCTGTAACAGTAACAGTAAACAGTAGGTGCTAAGGATGCCACAATACAGTTCAGAATATAGGACATACATTCATTCAATTAATAGTATTCAATTCAGAAACAGTACAGTTCAATTGTTCAGAAAATAATCATTTTTGAACATATCTTTACACAATCGTTACTCGCAGAGTTCTGGGCTACGGTATGCTAGAACGTGCCTCCCCAGTTGCCAACCCTACACAGTTCACAGGTTGAACACACACTAAGCTACACAGTTGGGAAATATCATAACTTAATCCCTAATTTGCCTTGGTGTGTTCTACATCTATATCCTCAACAAGATGTCTTAAACTAGGTCTAAGAATGCCTAGAATGAGATGAGGATGCAAAGATGCACTCAAACAGCAGTTTCAGAAAAAACAGAGTCCCGCTCAAGCTCAGGTTTCCCCGCTCGAGCGGACATGCAACAAAGGTACACGCTCGAGCGTCAACTTTCCCGCTCGAGCGTACTGTAAAAGTACTGGATGGGTGAAATCTCCGCTCGACGAACGCTCGACTCCCGCTCGAGCTTGAGACACAAGACTCCGCTCGAGCGCCCAGTCCTCCGCTCGAGCGGATGATAAAACAGTGCAGAGATGCTGGATGCTCGAATTCCCCGCTCGAGCGTCTCTATCTCCGCTCGAGCGGGAGTGCAAAATCTGGAAATCTCAGATTGCACCTCCAAGCTCAAACTCAAGTTTAAAAGCATCGAAACCGATCCTCTTGGGCTAATTTCTGCAAAAACACTTGTAAACACATGGAATAACATGATTCAAAACTCAATTTGAGAAATCAAAGCCCAAGGGTGTTTAATTCAAACCCAATTTTAAACCAATTTCATGAACAATATGAACATGCAAACATGCATGAAATTTAAACAACTTTGAAGCTCAATTTGATGCTCTAAGGAGCCAATTGATCTAAAAACAAGTGGAAAACATGGACCATTACAAAATTATGGACATGCATGTACCATTTTACCATGAATTCAACTCAAAACTCAGCAATTCAAACATGCAAGCATGAAATGAGCTCTACATCAACATGTATGAACTAAAACATGATTTAGCCCTACAATTTAACATAAACCATGAAAGAATCAATTCTATGACAACAACAAGAAGATGAATGTCCTACCTTAGTCTTGTATTCACGGTTTAGGAGTCCAATTTGATAATTTACACTTCAATTACCAAGCAATTCACAAGCAAATTTGAGATGAAATCAACTCCTCAAGTCTCTCTCTCTAAGGTCGGTTGTAGGCTCAAATGTGGCTGAAGAAGTGTTTTGATTCAAGTGTGCAAAGGCTCTAATATGTTATAATAAGAGGTCCACTAACAATGGCAATATGGTGAATAAATCAACTCATGCACTCTAACTCATTTTAATCTAATTTAATCATACCTAATCAGTTTTCAGATAATTATACCATAAAATCCTATAAAGTCTAATGACCACAGAACATTAATCAATTCCAGGTCCGGCCGCCGACAAGGCCTTCGATTAGCAGTTTAAACATAAAATGTGAACAGATCAAATAAACAATCAATCAGATATAATACAGATTAACACTCATACTCAATCAATTCAGTTCCAGTTTTCAGTCAGTCAGTTCAGTACTTTAATCAGCTCAGTTTAACGGTAATCAATGTTTATCGGTAATCAATCAGTCATTAATCGGTAACAGTATAAGGGTTGTTACAGTTCTATATAGATCTCTTCATTTAGATCACCGTTTAAGAAAGCTGTCTTAACATCCATTTGATGTATTTCTAAATTAAACAACGTTGCTATAGCAATAAGCATGCGAATGGATGTTATTCTTGTCACAGGGGAATATGTGTCAAAATAATCCAGACCTTCCTTTTGTCTGTAACCTTTAACTACAAGTCTTGCTTTATACTTGTCAATTGAACCATCTGCTTTCATGTTTCTCTTGAATATCCATTTATATCCAAGAGGTTTAGAACCTGGTGGAAGATCTACCAATTCCCAAGTATGATTTTGCATAATGGATTCAATTTCATTATTAACAGCCTCTTTCCACAAAGGTGCTTCAGGACCTGTCATTGCTGCCTTAAAGCTTTGAGGTTCATTTTCTAACAGGTATGTTAGAAAATCTGGACCAAAGGATTTTGATGTTCTCGCTCTCTTACCTCGTCTTGGTTCATCATTAGTTAAATCCTGTTGGTCGAGACTATTACTAGTCTCTTGTGTTTGATTATCATTAGTCTCTTGACTTTGTGTACAATCATAAGTTCTATTCTGTGAACTTAATTCCTGTCCTTTCTTGTAAGGAAAGACATGTAAAAAAAAATACAGCATTCCTTGACTCTATAATAGTGTTCACATTTATATCAGGTATTTTTGATTTATAAGTCAGAAACCGATATGCACTACTATTCTGAGCATAACCAATAAACACACAGTCTACTATTTTTGGTCCAATCTTAGTCTTTTTAGAAACAGGAACTTCAACTTTTGCCAAACACCTCCACACTTTTAAGTATTTGTAAGAAGGCGGTCGACCTTTCCACAATTCATAAGGAGTGCTGTTGGTTTTCTTGTGGGGTATTCTGTTAAGAATATAATTAGCAGACAATATTGCTTCCCCCCACAAGTTCTGTGGTAAACCTGAACTTAGTAACATGGCATTCATCATTTCTTTGAGGGTTCTATTCTTCCTTTCAGCAATTCCATTTTGCTGTGGAGAATAAGGGGCTGTAGTTTGGTGAATAATGCCATGTTGTGCACAAAATTCATTTAATGGTGCATCATATTCATCACCCCTATCACTTCAAATATAAATCAATGAATTTTAAAACAAATTCAAAATAATTATGACTACTCAAGTTAGAATTAATGTTTTGACAAAATTAGGGATGGCAATTTAAACCCGGCCCGATGGGGACCCGATCCCCCGACCCCGATTGGAACGGTTTTTCCCCGAAAATTATCCCCATAGGGCAGGGGATGGTATTGAAAATTAAATCCTCGATAACTTTTGGGCCGGGGACGGGGATAGATTCCCCCACCCCGGCCCCGGCCCCGGCCCGGCCCGGCCCCGTTTAATCCCCGATTGATCCCCGTATGCTATTATAATATATATATATATATATTATATTATATGTGTTAGGTACTGTATGTTATTATAATATATATATATATATTATATTATATGTTTAGTTAAGGTTATTATAATATATACATATATTATATTATATGTTTGGCTGACCCTCACTCACATCACACACTCACTGTCTCTCATCTCTCTCTCTCTCTCAAACCTTCACAGAACAGACGCCGATCGAGCTCTCCCTCCTCCGCCGATGGCCCTCCTGTCCCTCCTCCACCGATCTCCCTCCTCTCCCTCGTCCGTCGATCGCCCTCCTCCGCCGATTGAGCCACCACAACTCACCACTGTTTGCGGCAGTCTTCCTCTCTCTCTCGATCGATCGATTTGTTATATATATATATATATTAGATTTGTTATATATATATGTTAGATCTGAATTTTTTTTTTTTTTTGAGCTCATCAGATCTGTTATGGTGATGAACAAATCTATTAGATTTGAATTTTTTTTTTATTTACATTTGAGCATCAGATTTCTCTCTCTACGTTATTGTTGTTGATGATGAATGAATTTGTTATATCTATTTTTTTTTTTTGGCCGGGGATTAATCGGGGTCGGGGAAACCCGATCCCCGTTAGGGGGCGGGGGTAGGGGCGGATATAGGTTCCCCGTCGGGGATCGGGGCCGGGGACGGGGGGATTTCTACCATCGGGGATCGGGGACGGGGAGGGTGATCCCCGGCCCCGCCCCGCCCCGTTGCCATTCCTAGACAAAATCATATCCTCATAGAAAAAATTTGCCTAAGAATCAAACAATTCAAAAACACATTTGATTGTATACATTCTTGCAACTCAATAACAAATAAATGTCACTGTCATAAAAAATATTTGTGACAGAAGAAAATTAAATTATCTCAACTAATGCAAGAGATACACCCCCATATTAATAAAATGGTTCATGGTTTAACAAATTCTACTACGCAAGTAAAATAATTATTAATGACATTTCATGTCACACAATTCAAAATAAACTAAAAATCAAGGTAAAAGATTTCTTAAAATACTTCTTAATTAAACGGAACGATATAATTACATACATCTTCATGTTTAAATTTCTCTGGTGTTTAAACACCCATTCAGAATTGATTAGAAATATTCAAATTAACCTGCTTATGTCCAAAGTCGACATAACAATTTATCATTCCAAATCACTTGAAATTATTGTTAAGAAATAACTTGAGTTGATATCATACATGCATATCAAACGCATCAACTAAAAATAATGAATTAACAAAATAAATTAATCATGCATGATCCCATCACTTGCATCATGAAATAAAAGGATTCTCAACTCATAAATAAAATCCAACGCATTTAAACTTTAAACTTCAAAATGACAAAACATACCTTCATTTAATAAGTTTGATTTGTACATAAATAAACAAATTAAATATGCATTAAAATGTTCATGTTAATATATATATATATATATATTCCGACTCAAGTGCAAAAACAATTCAAGACTATGAATCCACATTGTAATAAAAACAAAATTAGTTTGTCAAACTAATATTTTACTCTAGAAACAAATTCTTCCATTTATACTTACGATGAACTATGATAAAGTCAAAATAATTAACACCTTTTCACAAATGGTTCAAAAGTAAGTGCTCTACCAAACGAAACCATAAGTTACTTACAAAATTAACAGATTGTGACCGAGTCACAAAGTTACATGATTGATTAACAAAATTAATTTTCTAGTTACTAAAACCAGAAAATAAATTACAATACAAATAATTTTATTTTCCTTGTTACTAAAACTGGTAAAATAAAATACTGAAATAATATCTGATTACAAAAATCAGAAAACCAAACCACAACTTAATTTTCTAGTTACTTAAACCAGAAAATAAATTATAACACAAAATCATTTTATATTTCTTGTTACTAAAACTAGAAAAATACTGTAATTTTATTTTCCTTATTACTGAAACTAGAAAATAAAATACCACAAAACTATCTGATTACAAAAATTAGAACAAACACAAAATAATTTTCTAATTACCAAAATCAGAAAATAAATTAAAGCACAAAATAATTTTATTTTCTTTGTTACTAAAACTAGAAAATAATATAATTTTATTTTCCTTGTTACTAAAACTAGAAAAATAAAATACCAAAATAATTTTCTGTAACACCAAATAATATTCTGCAATTGTTAATGACACCAGTATATTACTACTAGTTGTCAAAGAAAAGAGATAGTATATTACTACTATCTGTCAAATAGCATAAATCACTATTTGTTTTTCCAACCAGAATATTAGTTTGAAAACACAGAAAATTAAATACAATGAAGATATCAAAAAGGATTTTGTCTTAAGATTGTTGGACAATCTTCACTGTACTTAAAATATTTAATTCTATTGTGTACACAACAACAATTAGAATTTAAAGAAATAAAGAAAAGGAGAGAATTTGTTTGATTACAAAAATCAAACTCGAAATAAAAATAAATAAATAAAACCACAGATTTTATTTTGTTACAAAAACAAAAATAAAATCTGATTAAATAAACAAATAAAAAACAGAATAAAAGTAAACAACTTACTTGGTTAATTTATTTGAATAACTTTTCTGATTAAGTCCAGTGTTTAATACTGTGTCCTTAAGACAGATTCGTCCTCTCCACAGTGCTTTCAGAATTTGGACGTCTATCTCCCAGGATGAAATGATCTTACCACAATCAATAGCAGCACTACAAATTGTTTGTCTTACGAACACACTAAGTGTTTACACTCTTTCTTTCAGAAATAAAATACAGAGATTTAAAGCAGATGATGGAGTACGAAAATTGGAGTAAAATCCAAATGGGAGGCTAGTCTATTTATAGATGTAAAGGTGGCTCTTGGTTTTGAATTGAACACTCTTTCTTTCAGAAATAAAATACAGAGATTTAAAGCAGATGATGGAGTACGAAAATTGGAGTAAAATCCAAATGGGAGGCTAGTCTATTTATAGATGTAAAGGTGGCTCTTGGTTTTGAATTGAACAGATATGAAACCCGCAGATGATGGAGTACGAAAATTGGAGTAAAATCCAAATGGGAGGCTAGTCTATTTATAGATGTAAAGGTGGCTCTTGGTTTTGAATTGAACAGATATGAAACCCCCAAGCCCAGGCCCAGCACGCCCAACCGGACGAACGGCGGCGGCGTGCGTGTGGTGATTTTTGGGTCCAATGGGTCTAGCCCATTTTGCCCATAACCTCTCCCTCTAAAACACTTGGGTACCCCTTGGGGCACACCCCAAGTATCTCACCCAAGCCTTATAAACCCTTTCAAAACTTCCCACCAAATCAATGTGGGACAAGCCAATTTACAACCTTAAGGAATTTCCACCAAAACTCCATTTCCATGGAGCACACTTTGGCTTCAATTTCCCATTCACTCTGTAATGGTTTTGAGCAACCAAATATACCACGTGAATCACAACGCGGCATAGAACACGTTACCACTTTGACCCGAGTAAATCGACACTCGGGGCCCACCTAAAAAATAGACCAAACTTGAGAAAAAATTCTGGTTTTACCCAGAATTTTTCTACCATTTCCAACAGAAAATACAACGATAAAGAACAGTGTTTTGCTGAATGGCACACAGCATCTTCAGTTTGGTGAAAAATTTGGGCCATACTCAATTTGATATTGTTTTGGTAAAACCGTTGGAAACAAAAAAAACTATCATTTTTCACCAAATTTAAATTTGGCGATGAATCTAACACTGCTGGAAATGAGACTTTTAGAGGCGTTTAAAAAACGCCGCTAAAACTATCAAAAACGCCGCTAATTCTTTTTGTGGCGTTTAGTATCAAACGTCGAAGATGCGGCCGTCGCTGTATCTTTATGGCGCTTTAAAAGCGTCGTTGTATGAGAATAGGCGGCGTTAAAAACGCCGCTAAATGTGTTACGTAACAGTGACGTCAACTTTTAACGACATTTTAAAACGTCGTGGTAGCTTTTTTCTATTTTAAAACTATAGCACTACAGTGGCGTTTAAAAAACGCCGTTATAGCTTCATTTTTCTTTTTCTTTTTCTTTTTTAAAAAAAATTTGTGCTAATTCTGTGATGCATAAGCCCTCATAAACACTTTGGCAAGTACAGTAGCAAAAGGAAAATAGGCCTTCAACTACAAACACAGATACAAAAAAGGAAAAAAAAATCAAATGTATTTGTTTCAAGAGAACATACATAAATATGGTGCCAAGTAAATTCTGGCTGTCACGCAATGCAATACATCGCATAGCCATTCAAGAAGAACAAACAAAATTTCATGCCAATGTATTACACAATAACCGATATTGTTTTCATGGAGAACCACCAGCTTTCGGTCCACAAAAAAATTAGGACATCAATTTTTCAAATATCACTTGTTCCATTAAAAACAAACAGAATTTCATGTTAAGAACTTGTAAAAGCACAAAAATAAGGGTGCAGAACATTGAACTCTCATCTCTCTTAGTTGAAGTTTGTTAGGCCATATCTCTATCAAAGTATCCATTTTGCATTCAGAGACAACTTCTCAAAGGAAGCCAATTTAACCTGTAAAGTTGATTTCACAGGGTTAAAAGCATAATTAAACACACCAAACTTCATTTTCATTTAATTTTAAATTAATATACTACAAGGTTAAATCATTAAACTTCAATATTTCTTAAAAAAATTTGAATATTCAAATTTAACTAGACATTACTTAAAGTTTCTAATTTCAAAGTGTTATAAGAAACAAGATAATAATAATAGGAAACAAGATACGTGTATAACTGTACAAGTAACAACATTAATGGGTAAATAGGATTTCAACACATAACATCAAAGAAGTAAACGTGAGACAAACTCTTATTCAATGAGAGGATGTAATTGAAATTTGGATGTAATTGAGAGATCAATAAAGTAGAGCCTACATTGCTAGCCATTACTATTGCTATTGTCCATCATCATAGTGTGATGCACCACACACAGGTTTGAAGCAAGTTTGACACAAGTATTATCACAAGGAACCCCAACTACGGTTGGTTTGACATTTATCGGTGGGCACCATAGGCTTCGGTCAATCCCTACACAAATATGTTTCTTTATCCAAATATGATTATGGACACAACCTAAAGAATTATTCTGTGTCTATTATGTTATAAATATAGATATCATATATAGCAAACCAAAAATTTATTACAAACTTTAACCAATGTCCCACTGACCCAACCACTCAATTGATCAAAAATCCAGCAAAATAATTGAGAAAAGACATATAAAAGCATCAAAAAAGTTCTAGATTTGGACAACCAATCTATCAGCTAACCATATGCTAGTGCAGCACCCTGTGCATTGGTTTTATTGTTGGCCATTAAAGTTCATGAAGCTTGAGTTGAACCATAGGGGCAAATTGAAATTTTCCCTCTAAATTTATGGATGAATGTATATGTAATTTATATATATATATATATATATACATACTAATGTATATGCAATCAAAAATTAACGCTCATCACCATACAAACACCAATCCACGTATAGAGATGATGTTCCTAAATGTCTATGTGATATAGCATAATATAATGTGTCAACGGGAGGAAAGGGTTTAGACATACTGTCTGCATCTCTTCTTTTCCTGTCTCTTGTTGTTTTGAAAGATGAACCACTTGGAACAGGATGAGGTTTGCTTGAACCAGAAAGGTCACTTGCACTTGGGGCAGGACCAGTCTGCAATTGTGTTGAGGGATTCACTGATTTTCCAGTTTGCCCTGTTGGTATGTTGCTTTGCAGGCATATTGATAATACAAAATCAATGTCTGGTGCTGGACCTAGCAATTTCGGCAACGAATCATCAAACATTAGTCAGTCAAATAGCACACAGAGAGAGAGGGAGAAAGAAGGTACAATACGATACAATACGACATTCCTTGGACACTTTAGACACAATACGACATAATAACTATTGTGAAAATTTCAAAAATGTGCAGTAAGAAATATAATTGCAAAATGATGAAGGTACAAGTTTTATTTGAACAATCCTATGTGCATGAATCACTTATGCATTCATTATTTTGTAATTATTTTTCCTACTCTATTTTTTTGATATTCCCCCAAAATCATTTATCCTTATGTATATAATAAATATAATTTTGTACATGTCCCCCCAGGTGTCATGTCCTATATATTTTGAAAATTTCCGTGTCGGAATGTCCATGTTTCTTAGGTTTGAGACTTACCCTCTACAGTAGGCAAATTTGCAATAAATGCTAACAAAGCAGACGGTGTTGCTTTCAAAAATTCATTGGGAGCATTCGGTGTTCCACCACCAGTTAACACAACACTTGAAGCAGTCAACGTGCTTGAAACAACTGGAAGTCCAGGTGCAGACGGGCTTGAAAAAACCCAATACCTCCAGTCAATTGATGTCAGGCGTTCTTGGCAAATAAAACTGTCAAGTAAACCATCCCAAAAAAAATCGTTCAAAAAAAAAACTATCAAAAAAATTACAGCATACCAGCCTTCTGCCTTGGATCGTAAATAACCATTCTCGAAGTATCTGGATAAACAACTTTTGTAGATTGATTTGAATTGGTTGTCAATCCTGAAGAGCCCCTATCTGTCCCCAAGTAGCAGCAGATAATTACCAAATGATATGAAAGAGAAATTACAACCAAATATAAATTTTGAGAACAAATGCTATATTAGTACCTACAAAAACAGCTCCATTTTCCAGAGCAGATTTCTCAGTCTTCTTATTGACGTTTTTAGAAAGCCACTGGGAAAAAAAGAAAGTTCATTTCCAAGTATAAGAATCCAGAGAAAATAGCCAAACATGTTAATATACATTTTACTAAAGATATAGATGGTATGACATATATCTTTATTTTCAATTTCACATGCAGAGCCCAAGCGAGACGTAAATCCAAATAGTATTTCTGCTTCCCTCTAACCATCTACCCCTTCTGGCTCTGGAATAATAACCAAAAACCAACATCCAAATGCTCTCATTTCAACCTCCAAAACACACATACTCACACACCCCATTTTACAACTAAATATGGGACAGCAAAGCAGCAACTAATTTAACTAAAATCAAGCACAACAATAAATAGAGAGAAGACAAAAAGAAATGATAATTAACAAGAGAATATTCAAAACTTAATAAGTACCTCTTGTCGTGCCAAATGATCCAAATCCTTAGAAGAGCAAGGCCAAAGATCCATGAAACTATAACGTGATACAACATCTTGTAGTGAACTCTCTAAAGCCGATTGACTCTCTTCACCTGTTCTGGAAAGCGCTTCTTTCCTTCTTTGCTCAACCTGTGTCAGAAGAACAATTGTAAAGCTCAGACCTGAAAAATTTATAGATCTAGATAATAAGATAATAATCCAAAAACTAACAAAAAAAATAAAGAAAAAACAATACACAAGGATGCTGCATCAAGATATGGGACTACCTTCAACATGCTAGCAAGATCTCCATAAGTTTGCTCAAACTGGGTGAATCTTTTCCAAACCTACAAGAGACAATACACCAAAGCTGTCCATTATCAATTAGCAATAACTGAAATCAGATGATGAAAGCCTAGGATCTCAACAGACAAATATGAATGAATGGGAGAAGGTAACAAGTGTGTGAGGGTTGAACCTCAAAGGAAAATTGTACAATATGCATGGAAAGGGAAAAAAAAAACTGAATATAGTAAGATTGAATGCTTCAAAATTTAATAAACAGATAAGGCATACATTATGGCTCGAGTCCATGACATATTGACCAATTTCTTGTGAATTTAAGGCCACCACTATAATCACTGAAGCTACTACATTAGGTTTCAAAATGCATTTAACCGGACCCTAGTGCATAAATACAATATAAAATTGGACAAAATACCTGAATATCCCTGCCCCAATCAACAGGATCACTAATAACAAATGCTACTTTAACTCTATCTGAAAAGACATTGTATCTTGGGACCAAATCCATGGAGATGTTACAACGATATATTAGAACTTAACTCCAATGAGAAAGTTAGGAGAAAAAAAAATATCCAAAAAAAAGTACAGCTAATGTGTAAGCAAAGAACGCGATTGTGCGAGAGACAGAGATGGAGAGAGAGATTGAGAGATTGAGAGAGAGGGAGACAGACAGAGACAGAGACAGAGATCGAGAGAGAGATGCTAAAACTATCTGTTGCAACTTACAATTCTCGTAACGAAAAACTTTTGAACTGTCCCAAGTGGACTTCTGGATCCTCATCGGCTGATGAAAGATGTATAAAGTGAACACATTACACATCCAAATGGACAATTTAACCTATTTTTCAGTTAAGAGCACAAACCAGGTACATCAAAGAAATGTTCATGTGGTTTCCTTCGGCGCCACCATGCAAACCCAAATGTTGGTGCAGCAAAAAGTAAGGCAGCACCAGCAGCTACACCTCCAGCAATTGCTCCAGTAGCACTATTTCCACCTGAAATGGCAATGATTAAGCAAAAATTATAGCTCAACCATCTTTTGCAGATCAAGAAACACCAAAACTTGCAGATTAAAGTTCCAATAAGAAACTATGCAATACTGGTTTGAGAACAATCTGATAAAATGTTTTTTCTTTTCCCTCTTGATAAGCACAATGCAAAATATAACTCAATTTATAGCTCTTCCTAGACCAAACATTGGACCTCATACTTTAAATCCTATTAACTATTAGGTAGTTCAAATAAAGCTAGTAGGCTACTCACATAACTTTTGGGGTAACATTGGCAAACTAAATTCTTAATTATGGATCTCTGCAGTTAATAGACTGCTTCCAGAAAATAATAGTAGCATAGAAAAGTTTTCTTTGTCCATGACGACCAAATGGGAAGAAAAACCAAAGTAAAATTCATCGAGCCAAACAATAAATAGCAGTATCAACCACAATAACAGCCATGAATTCAACAGCACTGTGACAAAGGAGTATATATATCTATGTATGCATTATGCATTTGAACAAACAATATATGTTATGTATTATGTATGTATTATGCATTTGAACAAAAGAGTTGTCACAATAAGAGCAGAACAAATCCAAATGCCCGAAGTATACTTCATATCACCAGAAAAGTATCACCTCACCATGGCTAGATGAAAGCCACAGAGTTACAAAAATTCTAATAGGAAGGACCATATATCACACGACTTACAAAAACTGTCATATCAGCAGTACTTTGCTTTGGATCTTTAGAATCTTGTCCATCCTGTAAGAAAAATCAGTGAGATTACTGATTGATATCTGACTCAAACTTTAACCTAAGTAAATCAATCTGATTGATATCTGATATTGTAATAATATATTATATAAAAAGGATAAATAGAAAATTTCTTAAGGTAGTACATGGTATAATATTAATATAGATCTTAAAAACCCTTATTTTCATATTATTCTCTGATTGTATAGAACTCAGATATCTGAGATGCCCAGCTCTTTCCTCCCAAGACAGCAGCAGTAGTGCAAAATGCTTGTCCTCTGTTAACGGCAAAACATAATCAGTCCAACATAATAAAAATTAAATGTCGTTTTATTACCTTAACTATATTTTCAATGAACAAAACATGGCATTCAAACTACAAATGCTAATAAATTGATATCACTTCCCAAACAATGAACAAAAAGCTAACATAGAGTTGTTCAATTCAAATCTAAACAAGATCAAAACCAGAACAAACATGTAAACAAATATATTAGAACTTACCTCCAATGAGAAAGAGTTTCTTTTCTCACAGGAGTTGATTTTTTCCATCACTACCGATCAACGATCGGATCATTTGAGAGCTTGAAAATAAAATAAGGGTGATTATTCAATCAATACATATATAAATTCATATACATACTTGTATAGAGAGATTTTAGGAGAAAAAAAATTATCCAAAAAAAAGTACAAATAATGTGTACGCAGATAACGAGATTGTGCGAGAGACACAGAGATCGAGAGAGATTGAGAGATCGAGAGAGAGGGAGACAGAGAGAGAGAGAGAGGGAGAGAGAAGAATCGATGAAACTGAGATTGGAAGACCAACCCTCAGACGGCGCTGATCTTGCACAACCTGGGGGCCCTAACCTCATATGGATCAATCTTCGATTGGGGGCGAACTAGAGCATATACAACTCATCAATCACTGAAACAGAGAGAGAGACGGGAAGGAAGAGCTTCAGAGAGAGAGAGAGAGAGAGACGGTGGAGCTCACCTTAGGAGACGATGGTGTAGATGATGATGGAGACGATGGTGCAGATGGTGGAGACCGATCTGAATCTCTAAATCTCTGCGATGAAATCACTGAGATGAAATCGCTCTGAATCTTTGTGATGAAATCACTGAGATGAATCCCTGAATTGCTCTGATAAGGGTTTAGAGAGGGTTGAGAGAGAGATTTAGAGAGAGAAAGAGAGACAGTGGTGGAGCTTCGAAATCGCTCTGAGATTTAGAGAGAGAGAGCTCGAAAATTTGGGTCTCAGGTGAGTCTGAGATTCAAAATTAGGCTTTGAAAAGAGGAGACCAAGCGCGTGAGGCACAACACATTTGGAGGCGTTTCCTATTATTAAACGGTGTCGTTTTGTTAAATAAATATGCGACGTTTTATAAAACGTCGTTAAATGTTAAAAAAAGTGACGTTTAAAAATGCGTCGTTAAAAAAACGCCGCCTAAACCTCTTTTTCCTGTAGTGTAATGAACCGTTAGAGATGGTGTTAAAGAAGTTTTAAATACTATATGTTATGTATAGAAGTGTGTAATAAAAAATTATAATTTTGTAAGTTTTTTAACATTAGCTATAAGAAAGTTTTTTATTTGAAGGTAAAATATGTGTAAAAAAAAGTTTTGAAAATAGTGAACATATTAAAAATAGTTTTGAAATTAGTAAAAAGAAAAAAAAAAGTTTTGTGTATTTCAAATTATTTTATCTTTTCTTGTGTCTCAGAGAGATTTTTTTTTTTTTTATTAACTAGATGTCTGTATTAACTTATTTGAATTGACAATTAAGTTGAATGAAGATTAGTTTTTAGTGTCTTACTCCTCTGGATCCAATAAGGAGGGCAACAAATAAAGGAGGCAGCAAGATTGGCCGGGGACAAATTAATTTGCAATAGTTAAAAATAATCAGCTTGCTTGTTTTTATTTTTTTAAAAATTTTATTTTCTTATTTTTTGTATTTTTTTATTTTTACTGAATTTTTTTAATATTTTAAGCAATTTTTTTACTTTTTAGATACACCTAACATAAATACACCTAAAAAGTAAAAAAATTGTAAAAAAAATATTTTAAAAATTCACTAAATACCAAAAATACAAAAAAAAAAATACAAGAATTCAGTATATTTTTTATATTTTTATGTATTTATTAATTTTTAAAAATATTTTTTCACAAATTTTTTACTTTTTAGATACATCTAAGTAAGGTGCATCTAAAAAAGTAAAAAAAAATTGTTTAAAATTTTAAAAATATTCACTAAAAACAAAAAAAAACACAAAAACCAAAAAACTTAATTCAGAAAACTCAAACCAAACACACTGAATAGTACTAACAAAAATAAGAAATCATACAGTATATTACGAATAATAATTAGTAAGTAACAAAATAAATTGAGCATTTCTCTCTAGCCTCTTTCCTTAGGGTTTCAACCAGCCGTGTCGTTTGGGAGGGAAAGTGTGACAACCCTCACTACTGTTTACTGATAACACCACCGATTACTGCTAAACTGAGACTGATCATGATAAGTAATTGAATTGCTTGAAATTCTGAGCAAATTGATTGAGTGTGCTAGTTTAAATGCATGTCTATCTGTTTGACTGTTAAATGATCTGTTCATATGTTATGTTTTAAACTGCAAATTGAAGGCCTTATCGGCGGCCGAATCCGTAATTGATTGGTGATATGTGCTAATTAGAATTTATGTGATTTTAGAGTATATTTAATTGAAATTAGATTTAGAATGGTTAAATTAGATTTAATAATGTTAAATTACAAGAGTTGGACCTATTCACCAAAATGCCACTTAGTGGACTTTCATGAGCTTTTTATTTGATCTCTATATGCTAGCATTACAACACTTCATCAGCCCCTTTTTTTGGAGTCCAAACCGATTGCGAGAGAGAGTAGGAGGATAGGCTTGAATTCATCAAACTTAACTTGGAGACTTGAAGAAATTGAAGGTTGATTGCATAATTGAGCCTCTAGACTTGTAATTGAGGAACCTAGGTAAGGATTTCATCCTTTAATTGTGAAATCAAGTTGTATTTTGCATGATTCATGGTAGGTAGGAGCCTAAGGTCATAAATTGGTTGAAGATTGTTGAATTGAAGCTTATATCATGCATGCATGTACATCTCTTGAAGTAGAGAGTTGTTTTCATGAAAATTATTGCATGCATGTCCAAATTTGGGTTATAGCCCATGAATTCATCATGTTTGGGAGTGAATTAACTCATTTGATCATGCTTTGGAAGCTTTGAAGTTGATTAAATTCATGCATGTTGCATGTTCATCATGTTCTTGATGTTTCATTCGAAAATGGTATTTAATTGACTCACCCTTGAGTTTTGATTTTTCAAATTGATCTTCAAAACATGTTATATTATGGGTTTAAAGTGTTTTTCCATAAAATGGGCCCAAGAGGTTGAGTTTTGATGCATTAAAGTTGAGTTTTGAAAATTTCAGATTTTGGACTCATGCTCGAGCGAGGAACTACACGCTCGAGCGTACGCCTTGTGTTCATGTAGTCCGCTCGAGCGAGAGAGTTCACGCTCGAGCGAGGACTTGTGTCTCACGCTCGAGTGTGGATCGAGCGCCGGTCAAGGGTGATTTTTGTGCATCCAGTACTTTTACTGTAGCTTACAGTCCGCTCGAGCGACGGAAGTCACGATCGAGTGAAGATCCTTTGTCTGCATGTCCGCTTGAGCGTAGAAATCCACGCTCTAGCGAGACCCTTATTTTCTGAAAATTCTGAAAAGTGTTTTAAAGTGCATCTTTGCATCCTTATTCCATCCTATGCACTCTTAGGCCTAGTTTAAGGCATCTTAACGAGGATATTGATGTAAAACCACACCGAGGCAAATTAGGGATTAAGTTATTATTTCCCAACTGTGTAGCTTAGTGTGTGTTGGTTCTGTAACTATGTAGGGTTGGTATCCGAGGACGCTCTAGCTGCTTATAGCCTAGTGCTCTGTGCGTAACAATGTTGTAAAGATATGTTCAATTGAGATTATTTTCTGAACAAATGACTGTACTGCTTTATGAAATAACATTGTTTACTGAATGAATGTTTGTCCTATTTGTGAACTGTATTGGTGGCATCCATAGCAATTTACTGTTACTGTACTGTACTACTACTGTCACAGAGATTTCTGTCGGTTCCCATATTGAAACCACTACTGTTTATTGATATGATGGCCATCAACTGAGTGTTCGGTCTGTTAAGACCTACTGTACTGTTTTGCTATTGGATGTACCACATATGACTATTATAGTTTCTGAATGACTGTTATGGCATGAATTATGAGCCACAAACTGAATGACTGATATACTGATAAATGGCTGTTTTCAATACTGAAAGGATACTAATTCTTAACCTCTTTACGCATATGTTATTCACTGGGCTTTAGCTTACTGTTTATATATATATGTAGGTGTTCAGACACCGGATCGGAGCTAGGGGCGTGGGGTTTAAACTCCCTTTTTGTCAAGCCAACCAACATGCCTCACTGCGAGGTTCCAAGTGCTGCCAAGCTAAGGCTGCTTCGGGGTGTTTTAGATTTTTCCCTTTCTGCATCTGTTTTGTATAGACTGTATAGACCTGTACTGTACTGTTATGGTCGGGACTCGGTCCCTAACCTGAATGTTTGTATATGTATGTACATACTGTTTTGTTTCGAATGTGAACATATTTTAAAAAGTCTTTTTGCATACAGACTGTCACAACTCATTGCACATCTTTTAATTACTGTTTTGGCTTCCGCCAGCCCCTGTACTCTGTATTACTGTTCTACTGTTAAGCAGGCCTTCGGTAATCTCAGATTACTGGCCGGTTACGGTGCTAAACCCATAGGAGCGGGTTTGGGTCGTGGCAAGAAGGGGGCTTCGACCTCCGGCCACCCCTCTCATCTCTTCTCTATTTTCTTTTCCTTCTTGTTATCTGCTCAATAAACCTTGGGAGATCTCTCTTCTGAACCTTTTCCTCTTTATGAGGATTTTTTTCCCCTTGGTGGAAGTTTGCTAGGTTGTTTTTTCTCCCACCGGTGACGGATCTGCCATGCTCTTCTTCTCCGCTGCTCACCGTCTTATCATCACCTTCTCACAGCCAGATCTGCTTTGGATCTGGTTATCTCTCTCGATCCAGTGGTTCCTCCGGGTTTGAGGTTGTACGCTCCAGCTTTTCTTTACTTTTTTGGTTTGTGAGTGCTATATGGAATCCATCGATGCTATTCTGCGGCTTACCCACTCTGTGGTGCAATTTATAACCCATCTTAGACATGCTCTATAGCTGATCTTTTTGGCTTCTGCTTGCAGTACGAGCACGAGCACTTGTTGTGCGTTTGAGATTTTCATAGTTTTATACTTGTGTATTTATTTGATCTGATTTTTCTTTGCTTGGTGTAAGCTAATCTTTTGGATGGTTTCCTTTTGTAAATGTCGTTTGGCTTGAGTAATGAACATTTCTTTCTGATCAAAAAAAAAATGATGAAAGTTTAAATATACAAGACGAGAGATAAAAGAGTAAAAATAAGTGTTAAATAAATTTTTTTAATTAATATTTATAAAATGATTTAATAAATATTACCGAGCTAGAAGGTTCGAAAGAAATTGCCATGTATTTTAGCTAAGGTTAATGATGTTATTTCACAGGCCTCACTCTTTAAATTAAAAAGTACTGTTAGCAGATATTTTAATATTATAATGTGTTATAGATTATATTATGTGATTGGACTCCAAAAAACTTGTTAATCCTTTATTTCCCTCCAAGTTTTCATTTTCTTTCTCTTCAAGTTTCCAAGCCAAGTCTACCAAGTCTTCCAAGTCTTCTAAGTCAAGTCTTCCAAGGAAATTGCCCACTAATTTTCGTTCCTATTCTTATCTATTAAGTTTCTTCTCTTCCAAGCCACTTGCCTACCAAGTTTCATCTTCTATAAATTGCTCTAACTTCTTATCTTGAAAGTGAGAAGAAGTTTTGGTTGCTTTATTATGTTTTGTGTGAGATTATCAGACAAATAAAAAAGGGTGTATGTGATAGCTTTGGGTTCAACCAATTGTGTAGTATTAGTGAACCATACGACTTAGTGGGACTGTTGTATCCTGAGGGGACAAGTCAAGGTTTTTTCCGCTGCACCGGTGTGAGGCTTTGCCTAATCACAAGGGGCTTAAATTTCCTTAAAAAGAGTGAATTTTCTACACCTTAACCCTTACAATAGTTATTGTAATTTTTATTATTTATATTTTTGGATATTTTATTTACAATTATCACCGACAAGTACTACTGTTAATATTTTGAAAAGCCATTACATAAGTGTTTATTGTTTGATAAAATGCTATAGTGATCATTATAAGAATAAAAATGACTGGTATTTTAAACCATCATCATCATGGAAAATGCTTCCACCTACTGAGACGACTTGTCAGCTCAACTAGGGTTCTTTGATTGAAAACTGAGGCGTCTTCCATGCTTTAGTTGAGTTATATGATTTTGTTGAATCTCCTTACAAATGTTACAAAATTGTATTACATGACACTCGTTTGAGTAGAGATTACGAAATTAAAAGTCTTAAAAAGATAAGATAAGTTAAAAAATTAATAAAATAAAATGTCACATTTAAATTATAATCATTTTATTTTTTTTCTCACAAAAATTAAAAAAATTAAAAAATTTCATCACAAACGAAACTTTTTAATCCTAAACTAAATTAACCCAAAAATTAAAAAAACTAAAAAATCAACCGACGCTCTAAACAAACTCATAGTATTATTATTGTTGATTTGAGTAAGTAACCATTGAATTGAAAGGGCATAGAGTTTGACTTTTGTGGTACGAGTTTGAGAGCGAATTTCTTGACCTGGTTGTACCACATGCCATTAGGCCTTGGGCGCTATCTAGTGGAGATGTATATGTAATTTAAGGAAAAGGTGCCTTCTTGTGGATTTTTTTTTTTTTTTCATAGAAGTATAAATTATGTATATCTGAATAATTCAATGGTTATCTGTGTATCAATAAAATATTACAGACTTAAAAGTATGCTTGTCCTTAAAAAGTTGTATTTCATCCATTTTTGACTACGTGTGTCTTTTCTTGAATGTGTAATAATCTATATTTTCCAAACATAATTACTTGAACAAATGTATATGAATGGTCTCAATATATCAGAAAAATTTTAATATGATCCTGAAGCTAATTTGTGTAGTGTCTTAATTTATTTTTTAATTAGCTGAAACAGTAAGATCCACCACTTTTATGTTGATTATTTTGAGAAATTATCTTATCTTCTATAAGTTTCATGTTAGTTGTATGCTCAAGCTCAACGAATAATAGAGGTTAATGAATTCATGACCCTAAATTTTATTTTTAAAAAAATGATTAACAAATTATAGCATATCATTGCACGGTGGTGCTCTGGACCTATTAGATAATTGTTGTGGTTATTGAAAGACAAAAAGACAAATGACACAATGTTAATGATATAAAACATGGTTTTATTAATATGTGCTCTAAGGACATATGTTAATAAATGCATTAAATGAGTATAATTACTTTAATTTGTGTAGGAAGTAGGAAAAGCTTTTAAAGCTGTTAGAATTAATTTTTTAAAAAAAACTTTACATAGAGACCAAAATAGCCTCCTTATGCTTACCTCAATTTCATTCATTAGTTTGGCTTCTATTAGTTTATTTTATTATAACATTATATATATATATATATATATATATTAATTTGCAACACATACAGTGATTATATAATTTTAAATAATGTATTTTTATTTATTTGGTTTATTATTTTTTGGAATAAATTGAAATGTATTTTTTTCTAATATTATAAAATTAATAGATCAAAATCTAATTGTAAGTGAAATTCATCAATCTATTTCAAAGAATTGTTTCAAATTAAATGAGCTTCCAAATAAAGAAAGTAATATTATTTTTTGTGATTTATAAATTTATTTATTTTGTTTATAATGAAATATTAATGTTTTTTGTTTTTTATTCAAGAGGGTACTATCATTTTATTTTGTTATATTTTTTTTTATTATAAATAAGTCAATTTTGTTATTTCAAATATGAGGACATTTTCGACCATGTACAAAAATATCTAAAGTTTTTGAAAATCATCACATTTATGTCTACTTATGTTTTGCATTCTCCCATATAAGTGGATGTAGTTAAATATATGTTTAACATGTATTCTTATGACATATGTTAATAAGACTCATAAAACATTACTTCAAGACTGTCAAATAATCTCTAAGGTGTGGTCAAATTAAAGTACGGTGGATCTTATTTTTAAGGATGAGTAGTGTTTGGGTACAAGTGACAATTTTAATTATGATAAAAAATAATCTTTAGATTTAACTAAAATGATTATGATTAACAATTCAAATTAATTTTTTATAAAATTAAAATTTAAAAGTTAATGTGCTTGCGACATACGGCATTTCCCTCATAAAATTTGACAACCACTTTAATTAATAATCAACACTATTTTCATTTTTGAATTTTATTAATAAGTGTTATAATTGTATCAAGGAAAATGCTTAAGGCACTCGTTAATTTTTTACAATTCAATCCACAATCATGTGATTTGATAAGTGTCAATTTTTTATTGGTACACACTTGTAGGCCTCTAATATTGTTGTTGTATCAATTAGAAAAACACAAAAATGTTTGTCCTTTCTTTATGACACAGAATTCTCATAATAAGATATACAATTATTTAAAATTTATTAGCAAATATATTTAAGTCATTAACAAAATTCTTATTAATATCTTAAAGTATAAATAAATTGTAATAGTATAGTATGAAAACTCTTCTTGATTAAATAAATGTTAATGGCTATATTAAATTCAGATGTTGTGTTCAGTTAGCTGTCAATAATGTCATACCAGTGCTTACAGGGCTAGATAATTGCTAAATGATTCATATCCAATGAATATTAATTATATATATAATTATTGTTTTTAAATATGTGTCTCAAAGTATTATTTATCCAACCGTCCTTAATATTTAAACACGGGTGGAATATGTTATTCCATAAACATTACTTCTTCTTATTTTTTTATGTTTTATTTTTAAACATATAGACGTTATTGGTTGATTGTGCACAAAAAGATATGAATAACCTTTTCTTATATTATTATATCGAGTCCATTTGTTATTTGTTAAACATATTTGTCCGCTACTTCCCGCTTAAAAGTATGCATTTGTTGCGTTTACTTAGAGAAATCAAAAAGAATTAGAAAATATCTAAGGCCCACAATTCAAAACCTATTTCTCAAATTTCTTAATTTTACTTTTGTTTGATCAGATTTGTAGTTTGGTTTAGACCACTAATCTCTCATAGAGAAATTATTGAAGCCTCGTTTGCGAACATATTATTTTAATATTTTTTTAATTTTTTACGAAAAGATGTGCAGAAAAATAGAGAGTGATGCGATAACTTATAATGACTTTTTAACTTTTTGACTAAAATGTATAGTTGACAAACGAGACCTGAATCCCACCATCAAACATTTAATTCCCGTTCGAATAATTTTCTTTTAACTCTTCAAGAGTTAAAAATAATTATTTAAATCTTATTCAATATTTTATTTCACTCTAATCAAACAATCTCATGATACATATAATTCCATCAAATAATTTCATGTTACTAAGGCATTTTTACCCTCTAATCACTGGAATAAAATAAAATAAAACGGTATGATCATTTTTTAACTTATTTATAACGAGTAATTAAAGTTTTAGACGTTATAAATGTTTGCATAAACAAAAATTAGCAGTGAATGCATAAACAAAAATTAGCAGTGAATGCAAATACGATGTGTTTATACTTTTAAATCTAAACTTATTAGAAATTTGATGAAGGAAGAAGATGATTGAATTTGAAAATTATTTGACATTTATTCCATCATATATATATAAGTAATGTTTTTTCCTTTCTTATGCGATATATTCTAATGGCTTACTTTTTTCTATATAAAAAAAAAAAATATATCGGCATACCTTTTCCATTTATATATAAAATTCTACGCAAACTCAATTTCAATTATAATAATCAATTTTATATGAATTATATTTGAGAAATATTCATCTCGTTTGGCTTTAGTTTTCAGAAAACATTTTTCAGAAAATTTTACTTTTTTATATGAAAGCACAATAGAACTAGATTTATCAAAATAAACAAATAATTTAGCTAAATTTTTTATATATAAATATTCAAGTAATACTTTTATAGAATAATAAAGTTAAGATTATTAAAATAAATAATTAAAATTAAAATTTTATTTAAAATAAATATTATTCTTTCTTTTATAACACAAATTTTCATCAGCTATTAGATTGTTAAAATTTCTTACACATAAAATATTAAGATTCAAAATTAATTTTTCATTTTAAAAATAAATTTTCGTATATCACAAAAGTTACCTACTAGTTGTAATGTATAGCAATTATTTTATAACCATTGTTACAAGAAGAAGAAAACAAAAAAATAAAAAATAAAAAAAATCAAGTGGTAAGAGCTAACTGACATAGTCAATGCCAATCTTAAGTATTAATTTAGTAAATCCAATAAAGAACAAAATAATATGCATCATGTTAGTTGCCAACCTTGATCCAAAAAAATATTTGTTAGTTGCCAACTGCTTTGAGCATGACATTAGGAGTTGTTTAGTAGTAATTTTTCTTTTCGTCTTACAAAAAAAAAATTCTTAGCATTATCTTATTAATTAATAAAAAAATTTAAAAACACCATATTAGTGATCGTTTTGGATTGATTTTTTTTTTTTTTTGGGTGATTTTTTGATGGGGTAAACAGTTGGTTGTTTGAAAAAATTGCTAAAAAAATTATTTTTTTATGAGTGAAAAAATTAATATAATATATGAATTTTTAAGTTGCTAACAAATCAGGTATTAGGTTCACGACTTTTTCGATTTTTTGACTTTTTAAAAAAGTTACTAAATGGTTCCTAAAATACCAAAATAATCAGAGATGTAAAATAAATAAACGAGACTTACAAAGAAGTTATTTATTAATTCTGAAACATGATCATATAATGTCTCAAGAAAATTATGATTAGAAAATAAAGTAAAATTCAAAATTCTGTGTTAAGACATAAGAAAATAACAAGAGACTTATCATTTTATGATTGGTGAGAGTCAAAAACACATGGTGGCCCTGGACAACCAAATAAATTTTGGACTTGCTAGTCAGTCTTTTCTCTCACATACATTATTTATTTATTTATTTTTTTCTAAACTTTTGTGTTTTTGGTCTTCATTAATTGATATTTTTTGGCTTCAAATTATTGGGACCACATATCATTATTTGGGAATCGATCATGTGCACGAAACCCTCCAGGTGTCAAATTGAATCAAATTATAAAAATACAAAAGAGGCTGGTTCCCAGCAGCTTCCTTGAAAGTCACATTCGTGGAATAATTAAAAGTGTTTTTTTGTTTTTTGTTTGTTTTTTTTTTTATGGCCAACACGAAAATTTCGAAAAATACATATTCTATTATTCCAATTAGAATCTGTTTGGAGCCCTTTGGCTGAAAACGATATTTGCCCCTTCTCTTTATTTATATATTTATTAGTGAAAATCCAGACTATGCCCGGGATATAAAAAATTAATAAATATATTTACATAAAATAATATAAATAGTTATATTTTTATGTATAAATTATAAAAACAAAATAATATTGAAACTTACAATTTAAATTTTATAATTTTATCATAATTTATGAATCAATTTTTAATTTGTCACAATTTCAATCACGTAACTTTCAACTCTCTTGCTAGAGTTGTAAATTTGGGTGAGTTAAATCTAAACAACTACAGTCAAGCTTGTAAATTTTTAAAGATCAGATAACATGATTTTTAATTCGGTGAGAACTTATATAAAATTCAAAAATTTGAATGGATTTGGGAAGAAACACCAAAAACCTTAAGCAATCGAAACAAAATTATATATATAAATATATAAAATTATTTGCGAATCTAATTTTTAATAATAAATAAAATTAATTAAAAATTTAATATTAATGCCTTTTAGAAAGTCTCTTTTATTTGCTAACAAAAACAAATACACTTCAGCCCCTGTAAATTATACCATTGCCCGGCCAAGAAGCAAGTCTCTTTTATTTTTTAGAAACGGATCATCCAATAAGTTGATATTAAAAAAAATTACATTTTACAATGGCATAAAATAATTTAAATATGATTTTTCAAAAAAAAATTAATTTAAAAATTACAATAAAATATTTAAATAAAATATAATTAAATTTCTTAAAAAATAAAAGTATCTGGACAAAAAAAAAAAGGTAAGAAAAAAATTTAGAATGGTATTCTCATTTAATCTGAAAATAATTTAAATGACCAATAAATTATCATCTATAACCCTCTTTTTTTTTAAATAAAAAAAAGTTCATGAACCATCACTTTTGTTAAAAAAATGACATTTATTTCTATTTTTTTAAGCAAATGTTACTTTTTAGCAATTTGAGCCAATTTTTTTTTTTTTTTAATTTGTTTAATTGACAATTGAGATTAAAAAAAAAATAACAGAATCCACCATATTTCGCATGTGCTAAAAAAGTATAGATGAATAATAAAAAAAATATTTGAGACCTACAAAAAAAAAATCTATAATTGTATCCACAATGATGTAGTATCATATGTGTCAACTCTTGATTTGCTATGCACTCAATGACATGGGACCCAATTACCTTGCCACATCATTGTAGGGAAAAGTGTGAGTTTGTCGCATTGCTGAAATAATAAATTATTTCGTGTAACTCCCATTTTCTTTTTTTATTATGTAAAAAATATAAATTTCACCAACTCTCACTAGTATTTATTTCTATTTGATTTTAGCAAAAGTTATTTATTAACTATTTAAGCCAAAAAATTTTATTTTTTTATTTTAATTTTTTTAGTTGACAATTGAGATTAAAAGAAAATAATAATAGAATCCATTATGTTTAGCAATTGTTAAAAAGATCATTTATTTTGCTTAATTTGTTTTTTGTCTTTTGTTAAAATAAAATATTTGTATTAAAAAAATTTATTTTTTAAGTTCGTGTAGTTTGGAAGGATATAAAAAAAATTATAAAATTTAAAACCAAAAATGACAAAAAATAAAACTTTTAATGGCGATTAATAATTTGAATATGTGTATTTAATAACATATTATGTTTAGACCAATAATATTATGACACATCATTATGACACGTGAATATTGATCTCACTCTAATTGTAGTAACATAATTTTAAAAAGAATTTAAATTTAAATTTTATTTTATAATTTAATAAAAGATGCATAAATTAATGAATAGATATTGATCTTATTCTGATAACATAATATAAGGAATAATCTAAATTTAAAATTTTATTTTAAGAATATAAAATTAATTTATAGACCAATCATATTCATTTTAACGAAAATTAAACAAAATCAAAAAAATAAAATAAAAAAAGAATTGCAATTTTTAGCTTTAATAAAATGACAATGTTTTGCGATTATAATAGTAATATAAATTTTGTATGAAATTTTGAAACTCTCATAATATATTTTCTTAAAAGTATTGTTTTGTAAAATACATAAATATATAAATAATCTCAACGTTTTATTGCTCCTTAATACAAAAATTATGAGCTTATTATGATAATTTTAAATTTGTATTTAAAACTGATAAATCATAGGATAGATCATTATAATTTTAAATTTATATTGTGTCAATTTTAAATTTAAATTAATAGATTATTTTTCCATATTTAGTGACCCTCAAATTTGAATTTTAAAATGGGTTAGTATAATTTCTATTTTGTTTTAGATTTGATATAATTTCCATTTGAAAGTCATAAATCAAGGGATATTAATTTTTATTTTTATTTTTTACTTGAATAAGAGCTAGCTAATAGAATTTTTAAAAAAATTTAAAAATCAAAAAATTATGAAATTTAGACTGGGAATTTGGAGTTCTTAGAGGTCTTACGAGTTAGAAATCATTTTATACTTATATAACATATAGATTTTTCATTTTATACTTATTTAATATATAAATTTTTTAAAAAGAAAAGAAAAGAAAAGATAAGCATAGTAAACAAATATGAAATTATGATTTATTGAATCAATCTAAAAAATAAATGACATGTATTATCAAAATGCATCCTATGATGAGGCCACTAGATCGTGCTGTAACTAGAATGAATACAAATTTCTTATAAAGGGTGGGTGTCGTCTCTTGTGAGACATTTGTATCCATTCTCTGTTCGATACATTGTATTCCTAGCATTACTGATCCCATTAACTTCAAAATAGAAAAAAGTAATTTTCAAAAAGAAAACCTCTATTTGGACCACTGCTTGTGTAAATTGTAAAACATTGAAATTAACTTGCTTAGCATGCACGATGTCAACTTTTGAAGATTTCATTTAAAAAAGTTATGTTTGGGACAATGATTATGAAAAAAAAAAATAAAGAGGCTTACGTGTAGATTCTAATATATAGACTTAATGTTTAATGGGTCCTATGAGAATAAATGATATGTTTCATCAAACACTATTAATAAAGGTCATTAATTGTTAATTTTCAACGACAGTTTAAAAATTGTCACAAAAAATATCACTAATAATAAATTTTGGCAACTGTTTAAGAAAATCGTTACAACTAAAGTCCCTAATTTTTAACTTTCAGTGACACTTTGAAAAATTCGTCACAAAAATGTTACTAATTTTAAGTTTTAAGAATAATTTATAAAAATCATAACAAAAAAAAGTTACTAATTGTTATTTTTTAGCGACATCACAAAAATTTATTTTTAGTGATGATTTTACTAGGATTTATTTTCAATAAGATTTGATGTGAATTAAGTCTAACTATTAGGACCTATTGGTAGTTTATTTAAAAAAAAAAAAATGATTACGATTTAAATGTGACGTTTAATCTTATTAGTTAAAATAACTTGTTTTGTCTTTATTAACTAATTTAGCCCCTAACCCACATCACTGTGAGTCCATTTATAAGTCTAAATTGTAACTCTCTAACATTTCTTGAAAGAAAAAAAGCCAAAGTCATAAAAATATAAGAAAATTACAATTTAATAGTTGGTTCATAAAATAATTATAAATCTATAATTAAAAAATCAATACTTTACTTATTAAAGTTTATTACTAATTTATTTATTTATTTAAAAAAAAACATACACTTAATTCATATTTTTCTTAAAAATAAAGCCCTTAAGAGAAAATGAGTTGTCCTTAGCAAAAAAAATTTTAGTTGATTTTTTTCAAGTTGAGGCTTTTTTAGTTTGGGACTAAAAAGTTTGTTTGGATTGACTTTTTTAACTTTTGTGAAAAAAAAAGTGAAATAATTATAATTTAAATGTGATATTTTATTTTATAAACTTATTTCTATTTTATTTTTTGTGTGTTTTTAACTCATCTGACTTTGCCAAACAAAACCTGAAGTGAATCACTCAATTGTTCATAGAAATTCCATAAAGGGTATATGTGCAATATGCTTAGAGCATCTTTAACAGTATTTGCTATAATATCATCGTCATCGTTATAATTTGGTAATAAATAGTAGTAATTTGTTAAATTATAGTAATGGTGCTCCAATAGTAGACATGTTATTTTGACAAATCTCAACCAACTTTCCTTTCAAATTTGTAAGTGTTATTTGGATATAGATTTTTTAGTATTTTTTTTTTTTGTATTTTGTGACCTTTTTTTTAACTGTTTTTTAAAAAAATTATATATTTACGTTATACCCGACTAGACCAATATAAAAAATGAAAAAGAAATTGAAAATTTGAAAAAAAAAATTAATATAATTCACCCCACCAAAAAACAAACAACTACAATATATATATATATATATATATAATTCACCCTCACCGTTGGATCTTTATATAATCCAACGGTTGAGATCGACTTCTAGAATAACTTCCCCTCTCTTCCCAAGTAGCTCTCTCCCTCTCTTTCACTCTCATCTCTCTGTTCCTCTTTCTTTTCAACTTTCTCTCACTCATCACCGATTATCTGTAACGCCTTCAAAATAAACCCATAATATATATAACATTGACATGCATTAATAAAAGAAAACCAACCATTATACCATTCATCAGAGTATTCTTATTGAAAAGCATTACACGTAACATCAAAGTAAATGCCCTACGGGCTTACATCTTTCCAAGCCAACACTTGGACACAAAATATGAGTACTAACTCAACTACAAGTTAACCCTTGGCTTGAGTGTTTACATGTAATAACAAATAAAATAAATGACAACTAAACTAAGTAGAGTCTTCAACTCCAATTCCTTCCAAGCTAAGCCCTTGGAGGTAGCTTATCACCTGAACCTGAAATTGATGTTCCCGTATAGGGTGAGCCACAACCCAGTAGAAATATACTAAACCAAACATAAGCATTGAATAAAACAATAGCATTCAATAGATGGTTAACCAAGATAATCAATTATATCATTATACAGCCTCGTGATACTAATGTCTATGACACGTTTCACTTTCCATTATTATCACTATGGCTCAGAACCTGGCCAAACTTATTGCAGTGAACTGTAAATCATATTCACATTACTTTCAATATCAACAAAACAAATGAGACTCAGGCTCATATCAAAACACTTCATACTTCCCGTTTGATACACATTTTAGTGCTGTATCAATAACATGTAAAAACACTTCAATATCAATAAGCACACATAATAGTGGTGCTAATGGAGTCCATCCCCTATCTCCTCCTAAACAAAAATCCGGTTTAGAGGTCCATCCCCTATCTTCCCCTAAACCGTGGAGTACATCCCCTAGCTCCTCCCAAACAATATGCATATGCAATGCTCAATCAATACATGTATTTTCTGTATTAATTCAATAGTCTAAATTTATGACTTAAAAAAATTGATTAGTTTCAATTTTCCCTAATTCACATGCAATGTCTACAACAAACACGACTATCCTCCACCAATAGCCCAAAACAGTTATTTCTAGACTGTAAATAAATATATCAACAATTCAATAGGCGAGTGATTTAAATTGTTCAACTACACCATTTAATCAATGATTTTCCCCAATTTCCTTAAATTAATTATACAAATTAATTTATTAATACAACTAGGGTTTTTTCCAAAATTTCCAAGTATCCCCAACATATCAAAATACCAAAACTTAGAACAAAACTTATAAGATGGAGTAGGAAATCCCTACCTTGAAGCGAAGAACTCGAATGGAGAAGATGACGAAAACCAAAGTGCTCCAAACCCAAGATTGTTCAGATTAAACGGAAGCCCTCGACCCACTCTATATTTTTAACAAAGGACTAAGGGTAGAAATACACTCCAAGTAGATCAAACCTAAGAGAGAAGGTGTGTAGGGAGAGGGAGAAGACGGTTCTAGGGTTTTAAAATAAAAAAGGAGATGAAAAATGACCCAGAAAGTCGGGTCTCGGATTTTTATACCAGTCGCCCCGCTCGAGCGTAGAAAACCCCGCTCGAGCGCCACTCACAGACTCCCGCTCGAGCGGCCAAACTCCCGCTCGAGCGGCGAATGCACACTCCCAGAAGTTTTTGCAGACAGGTCCCCGCTCGAGCGCCCAACTACCCGTTCGAGCGTAACTCACGACTTCCCGCTCGAGCATCCAATCCCCCGCTCGAGCGGCCAACACTACACAGGACATACTGGATGGGTGTATTCCCCGCTCGAGCGTCCAAACCCCCGCTCGAGCGGACAAGCCAAAATCTGGGCAACTAGACTTGATTCCTAAGCTCAACCAACCTGCTCCAAATCTTCCCAACACAACCCAAGACTCAAAATAAGGATTAAAGGGTGCAAACAACATACTCTCAACAACCAGCTCCACGGAACCTAAGTCTGTATATAACAAGTAAAGAAAAGGGAAACCGGGATCGCTATATTTTCGATCACCGACTCTCACCTCTTTGTTTCTCTTTCTCTTTAGTTTTCTCTCACTCATTACCGATCACCGATCCTCATCACCTCTCTGATGATGAACCTCTCTCCCTCTTTCCCGCCCTTCAAATTTTAAATCGTTTGAGAAACCCGAAACCCATGAAATCGAAGATGAAGACGAAGATGATAAGGCACAAACAAATCCTAAATCATCCATGCCCCTCTATCCCTTCATCGGATCTATCATTCTGACGAAGATCAAGATCAATCTGACAAAACCCTCTATTAATCAGTCCATCTCTCACTTCTTGGTGTTCGGCGATCCCTCCTGATTTTTCTTTCTTTATTTATTCTTAATTTTTTTTCCATGACTATTTTGTATCAATGAAATTTTTTGAAATTTGTTGAAATTTGTTTCAAAGCTCTAAATTGGTGAAATTTGTGTCTTGGGAAAGACACAAATTGGTGAATTTTGTTTTTAAAAAAATGATAAATTTCATGTTTTTTTAAAAAATTCAAACATTTTTGAGAGGTTTTTGGGAAAATACACAACTGAAAGGGAAGAAGGAAATAAAGAAAGCACTTGATTTTTTGGTGACCTGGTAGATTTGGTAGCTGTTATAGCATGCCATTGGAGAAGCCATTTTTGCTCAAGTTGCCATATTGTAGCTTTGGCAGTTGTTTTAGCAATACATTGGAGATGTTCTTAGTTGCTTAGACATAGCACGTGTCATAGTTTTAATCAATGGCCCCGTTTGGTAGAGCTGTGGGAAAGTGATTATACTTATAACTTAATAGCTTATAACTTATAACTGTGAATATAAGTTGATTTTTGACTTACAAATTAAGCTTCTCCTCCCCCACTCAAAGAATAAGTTGATTTTTGACTTACAAAGAGGTATAAACTATATTATTAAGTTGAACCAAACATATCAAAATAGCTTAAATTAAACTAAAAGCTAAAATAAGCTGGAAATAAACCATACCAAACAGGGCCAATGTCTGGTCCAGTTGTCGAGGTTTCATAATTGGTTGAACTTATATATCATTTTTTTTTTCTAAAAATAATGAAAAAATTTATAATTTTACATTTAATTATTTATAAAAATAACTATAAATTTTATAAATATTTTTTCCAAATATACACTAAAATTGATATTTTTCCAAAATACTATACCATTCAAAATGCAAATAATTTTAAAAATTATTGTTGATTCAAGGCATCACGAGACCATATCACTCGTCAATCACAAATCATCATATCTCCCATATTTCCCAAACACTATGTAAAATCATAAATCCCTCTCTATTCACCAATTATAACACATTTGGAACACTAACGTGACGAGGACCACCAAATAACTTCTCCATTCCTTTACCATCAACGATAGTATATAATTGCCATTTATCATGTCAGACTGGCTAAAGTCTATGCATGTGCTGGTCCTTTTCATTTGTCCCACGAAGAAAACTTTTTTTAATTGTGAATAAAAATTGAATTTATTCGTTAAATTTTTGTTATTCATTTTTTCATTAAAAAAAAGCTCATTTCAATCCATTTAAAAAATTTATTAAAAGACCAAAAATAAAAATAAAAATCACCAAATAAATGAACTTTTTGAGCATTGATTTTTTATAAGCTCATTTTTTTTGCCAATAGACCAACTGTTTTTTTTTTTGGGGGTAAATGAAGCCTAATTGGGACAAAACTTTAGAGAATAAAACTACTTCTCAAAAGATCTTTAAATCTTAAATTTGATTAAGAATTTATAGGGAGCAAAAAAATGGAAAAATGTGTCATTTTTCTTTGCCCTCTGCATATACCTATTTAAATTTAATAACAATATTACATATGCAGAAAAATTATTTAGAAAAATATTTATAAAAAAAAACACATATACGGTGAGGGATCACAATTATTCTAGGTAAAATCCACCTCCTACTACTTTTAAATTTATACTATACATTTTATTTTGAAATAAAATTCAGAACACTTTCAGAGAGAGTTACACCATAATCGATGATATAGCCGATTATAATTGGTTATTAAAATTTGTGACCACTTTTACATGCAAACGAATTGAGCTATTCGTGAGCTGACTCGACTCGTCAAACTTGAATCGTTTATCTTTATTTAAATTATATAATAAATTATTTATATATTAAATAATATATTTATATAATAACATAAATATATTTTTTATGTATTAAATAATATAAATAATAAAAAAATCTTATCGAGCTGAGTTCAAACCCAGTTAGTTATCAAGCCAAACTTGAGCTCAATAAACGAATTTGATAAGTAAATGAGCTGAATTCAAACTTAGTAAAGCTTGATTTGACTCGGCTCATTTACAACCCTAATCTTACATAGGTCAATTTGGAATTGTTTTGGCATTGTACTATTCTCTAATTTTAATATGGGTGAATTACACTAACGGTCCTTATAGCTTAGAACTTGTGTCACTTTGATTCCTGACCTTTTAATTGTGATATATTTAATCTTAAATTTTGAATCTCATTCCAAATAAGAACAATTGAAGACATTGCTACTTCATTTCAAAGGCAAAATTATCAATTTGATAAAATATAAATTAATTTGACAAAAATAAATTTCAAAATTATTTTGAATTTTTAAAAATTATTTATATCCACCAAAAATAAAATTATATAAAAATAACAAATTTTTTACATTTTATTTTTTACCAAATTAATTTTTAGTATGTGTTTGAATAATGATCATGTAATGGATGATTGTTTTTATTGATTTTTTTTTATGGTTATCATCTAATAAATGGTTGTATTTGTTGTTAATAGATATTTTTTAATATTATCATGTAATAGATGATTATTAAACTTTTAATGTGTAATCAATATTTTAATATATGAAATATTTTTAGTTTTGAATTTTTTGATTTAATGAATTAGTTTAATAATGAAATCAAAATTGTTATCATATTTAACTTTTGAAAAAATAAAAACCAATTTAACGAAAATAAATATAAAAAAAAAGTTATTTCTATTCTCTCAAAAGATAAAATTATATAAAAATAATGTGTTTTTAATTTTTTTCACCAATTTAATTTTTAATTTCTTAGAAAAAATTTCTAAAAATTAAACTAAACTGAACTTTATAATCAATAAAGTTCCAACATTATTCATTAAAAAAAAAGCCATTAGATTTCAAATAATATATAAATTAACTAATACAAAACAAGTTGTATGGCAATTTTACCCTTGAAATGAACCGTTTGCAAATGAAACATATTTAATTGTCCTTATTTAAAATAAAATTTAAAATTTAAGATCAAATATGTCATAATTAAAAAATTAAATATTAAAATAACATAAATTTTAAACTTTAAAGACAATTAGTGTAATCCATCCTTTTAATATTCAACCATATGTTATTCCTTAAAATATGACTGAAAGCAAAGATGTTAAACTGCATCCAGCAATGCAAGGCCCTATTTGTTTGGCATTATAAAGGGAATTGAGATTGATAATGAGGTCGGATCTATTATCTTTGTATATATTTTAGGAGATGGAGAGGGGATTTGTAATCCCTTCCGGATTAAAAATCTCCTTGGGGAGGGGATTTGGATGAGTCTCTAACACTTGGTATTATAAAAATAGTCCGTCGGATTTTTTTTTTATTTTTTACATGTTGGGCATTTTTTTTAAACATTAATGTTTAATTCTTTGCATTTTTTGTTAAGTAAAAATTATTGTTTTTTTTTTTTTCCTAGAAATTTTTTTATTTTTTATTTTTTACATGTTGGGTATTTTTTTGAACATTAATGCTTAATATTTTTGTATTTATTATTTTATATTTATTTTATATAAAAATAATTTAACAATCCTTATACCAACAACTATCATCAAAATATACATAATTTTACTTAATTTTCTCACTAACAATCCTCTCATTATGAATCCTCCCTATTCTATCTCTGAAAATAAATCTGCAAAAGTGATTTGACGTGGGCTTTTGATTGCCAAACTTTGAATACTATTTTACCGACCATTCTTCTCAATGTAACAAAGGGCCATATGTTTTTTTTTTTTAATTTTTAATTTTTTTTTATCAAAATAGAAGGTTAGTATGTTAGGCTCATATAGCTGTTTACTGGGTCATTTTGTAATTTATTGGGGTTTTTTTTTTTTATATATCAATTTTTTATTACATAATACATTGTAAGATATTATTCACCTTCAATATTTTCTTAATTATAATTTCAAAGCATAGAATCAATCACAAAAATTCACGTAAACAATGACACAAAACGGTGACAAAACCAACAGTGACAAAACCAATAATATGTCCTTTAAAAATTTAAAAAATTGTTATAAAAACTTATTTGATAATTTTTTTAATTTATAAATAATTGTTTTAGTTTATAAATTTGAGAAAAATGAGATTACATTCATTTTTAAACAGAAAATTAAAATTTTGAGTAACAAATTTTTTTCAAATAATTTTTTATTTCAAATAAATTTTTTTTCAAATTTTTTTTTAATTAATTTTTTTTTCTAATTATAATGTGTATGATCCCATTATCATAAATAATAAAAAATAAATATAAATATTTTAAGCTTAAACAAACATATTTTTTAGTTTATGTTTTTAAAATTTTTCAAACATTTTGTTCAAACCAAACGCATTTATAATTTATGTTTTTTTAAAAATAAATAAAAACTAATTTATAAAATTTTTGTAAATATAAACAAAAAAAAAAATAAAAACGTTACCAAGCGCTACCATAACATTTTCCTTGTTTTCATTTTCGGCCTAGGCTCAACCCGGAAGAAAGAAAAAGAAGAAAAAGAAAAAATCCTACTGGGCTAAGCCCACGAAAGTCAGATTGGCCCGATGCAGACCCTTTTCTGAACCTCAACATTGAGGTAAAGGGTTGGTTGAAATATTAAAAGTAACTCATTTGGTAATGATAAAATGAGTTTGTTCAGTTAGAATGCAAATGTTTCATATAAGGTTGGTTTGGAAAATGAATGAGGGGTCACTGCTGTGCGGGAGGCACAGCAGTGACTGTGGTGCATTTATTTGAGTTGTATTATAGTCTTATTTTTATGATCAAAACCGTTCATTTTGTGGGGTTTGTTGAGTACTTCATGCCTACCAAAAATCATATTAATCGGATATTAACAACTATATGATCGATAACCAAAAAAAATAAATAATAAGTTTTATTTTGAGAAATAACAAAAATAATATGCAATTCAATCATATAGTTGTTGATATCCGATTAATATGATTTTTGGTAGGCATGAAGTACTCAACAAACTCTACAAAATGAACGGTTTAGATCATAAAAATAAGGCCATAATACAACTTAAATGGATGCACCACAGTCACTGCTGTGCCTCACGCACAACAGTGACCCCTTATCCTTGGAAAATGGGTTGACTTTTTAGCTTTTTTAACACGGGGCTAAAAAGTTTAGTTTGGGAAAGATTTTTGACTTTTTTGATTTTTTTGTGAGAAAAAGAATGCAATGATTATGGGTTGGATATGATGTTTTGTCTTATTGGGCTAAAAAATCCATTTTGTTTTTTGTGACTAAAATAGCTAAAAAAGCTTGGATTTTGACTTCCCAAACGGGGCATAATATATCATCTATGCAGGTTCACAGTACAGTTCATTCTCATTTTTTTGTTATTATTGATTTCCTTAGGTTCCAAATATCTATGAGATCGATATAAATACGCATATACAGGAGACACATCACTAAACATGCAAATATGCAATTTTTTTGATAGGAATACAATAAAACAGAAAACAGAAAGAAAGACAACATCCAAACCAAGAACACATCAAAGAGAATAAAAACCAATGCAACGAATCACAACTAACACCAGGAAGCAGAACAATAAGCTCGTGATTACAAATATGCAATTAAGTCTTGGTTTATACCTCCAATTTGGTGAGTCGTTTAACAGATTGCAGCAGACAGAATGAAGGATTAAAGCAGCCAGTAACTTTCGCATGCATGAACTTCATTTCATTTGGAAACAGATCAATCACTGTTAAACTTGGACTAAAACATGGACGAATCTAGAAGAATCAAAGTTCAATTGGTTCAAGAAGTCTGCCAAGAGTATTGCTTCATGCAAAATCTAAATATCATAGAAGTATTTTGACACAGCCAAATTCCAAATCAAAATCAAACTTCCATCGATGCTTAGAATAATAATTTCATAACACAAGATTGTTTGTTTAGTTTTGAGAAAATCGGTTGAATGGGAAAAAAAAAATACACAATTTTTTTTACCATTCACGAGACTGTAGGTTCAAATAGACAATAACTCCTACTCGATCATGATTACATTTTAGGATTCACTATCCTTATGATATGCTAAAGGAGAAGAAATCTACAAGTTCGGGGGTACCTACCTATAGAAGACCCGAATTGAAATCTTTTTCCCAATCACTCATCACATAGAGATGCCAGGAGCTCACGTGGTGATGCCCAAATTGGAAGATCAACTAATGATTGCTTCGCGTGATCCTCTTGCACATTGCAAACCACTTCTGCCATATGGCAGAGATTAGATAAATCTTGAACAATTCCTTCCTCTGCTTCTGCCTGCAAAAGTCGGGGAAAAAAACCCGGTAAATCAGAACAAAACTAAGATGCATTCTACATGTATATGCATATGCATATGCATGCATGTACATTAGGCCACGACCACACCCTCCCTCCTCTCTTTATGAGTAAATTGTAATACTCTTTAGGCTTTTGCAAGTTTAAGAAGCTTAATACTGCAGCAATTGGTTAATTTCGTGACAGGAGCCATTAGCTCTGTTTGGCAGCTGAGAAATTGTAAGAAATTAAACTAAAATTTTGAGTTTTTTCTTTAATTCATTGCTCGGTGACACAGAAAATAAAACCCTATACTCAATTGCTCCTAATTGTTCCTTGGTTGACCATAAGCTGAAACTGAGTTTCCCATTTCCCGGAAACAGCCAAAGAGCATATCAAATCCTTGCTCTTTTTTTCATCAAATTTGAGTGAAAATGTGGCTAAAAGCTTGATCTGATATGGAACATTACAATACTCTCCCTTTTTATGAAATCTTTTTGAAAATTTTCAAACTTATCCTAAAAATATGTTTTAACCATTTCCAAGAAAAAAACCCATCTCTAATCCTTCATCTTTTTTTAAAAAAATTTGATGAAAAAGTACTCAAAAATCATCTCTAATCCTTTCATCAAATCAAGAGAGCCATTTTTTTCATCAAATTTAGAAACTCTTGAAATTTGAATTTGATGAAAATTTAAAAAGATATTTGGGATTTTTGTTTTCCATCAAATTTGATGAGAAGGGAAATTTTTAAAAAGATTTCGATGAAAGGATTGGAGTAGTTTGTACAAATCAAACTTTTTACTCAAATTTAGAATCAAATTAGATGAAAAAATTGGTAAAGGGTTGAAAATGGTCTAACCCTTACTCTTTTTAGAATTTCGTCAAATTTAGGTGAAAACATGACTGTTGAATGATTTAGTTCATCCTTTACTTGGTGAAAAAAATGTCTCTCAATTGATGAAATGTTGGAGCACACTTTCAGCCATTTTTTCATCAAATTGAAAAAATTGATGAGAGATTGGAGATGCTCTACAATTAGTTAATTTCCTGATTGGGGCGATTAGCTCTGTTTGGCAACTGAGAAATTGAAAGAAAAGAAACTACGGTTGCGTTTAGTAGAATTTTAGAATTATGATTTGAGAATAGAGTTGTATTTTGAGTTTGTGAGTTTTGTAATTATGATTTGAGTGTAAAAAAATTGTTTGGTTATGAATTTTTAAAAGAGTTTTGAATTGAGTGATGTAACATATGATATAAAAATTTGTAATTTATAACTAAACACATAACTCAATATTCTATTTAAAACTCATAAAAAAATTTCAAAATATTTTTTATTTAAGGGGTAAATTACACTGACACCCCCTGAGATTAATATTTATTACAGTTCCCCCTTCACATTTTGAAAATTACATCTCTCTCCCTGAGGTTTAAAGTTTCATTACAGATTCCTTCCCTCAACAATTTAATTTTTTTAAATACCAATTTTGCTCTCACTGGGTAAATTACATTGACCCCTCACATTTTAAAAATTACAATATCCTCCTTAAGGTTCAAATTACCAATTGCCCCATCGGTTGGTATTAGTTGGAAAAAAAAAAAAATCATTGAAAAAAAATTTTGTTAGTAAAATTTTAAATTTCTGTTTAAAAACCAACATAAAAAGCAAATTTTTGTTAGTAAATTTCTGTTTAAAAAAAAAATTGTTAGTAAAATTTTAAATTTCTGTTTAAAATCATTTTTTAAATTTACGTTTTTTTCTCAAATTTATAAACTAAGACAATCATTTATAAACCAAAAAAATTATCAAACACGCTTTTATGACTGTTTTTAAAATTTTTGTAAATATAAATTGAAAACTGAAAACGAAATGGTTACCAAACAAGTTTCAGATGATACAAATGTCGTAAAATTAACAAATAATTAAATAAGTTACCAACGTAAAAAATAACTTATCAAAAAATTCTTAAGCTATGTGTGGTTTGATTTTTAGAATTTTTTTTAAAAATTAAAAATTAATTTGGTTAAGAAATAAAAAAATAAAAAAAATTATCATTTTTATCTTTCGAGTGGTTAGAAATAATTTTTTACAAATTAAATTGAAACAGCCACACATATGTATATAACTTGTTCAAAAGTTAAAATAATAATTATTTTTCACCCTTAAATGATAATTATTTTTTAATTTTTATTTCTTAACAAATTAATTTTTTTTTTAAAAACTTCTGAAAATCAAACCATATATAAGTTAAGAATCTTTTGATAAGTCATTTCTTACGTTAGTAACTTATTTAATTATTTATTACTTTTACGACATTTTTACCATCTGAGGCCTGTTTAGTAATTATTTCGTTTTCAATTTTCAATTTATATTTACAAAAATTTTAAAAACTGTCATAAAAACTTGTTTGATAATTTTTTTGGTTTATAAATTGTTGTATCAGTTTTTAAATTTGAAAAAAAATATAAATTCAAAAAATGAGTTTACGTTAATTTTTAAACAGAAATTTAAAAATTTTATTAGCAAAAAAATTTTTCTAATTAATTTTTTTTTCACTGAATTTTTTTCCAATTAATACTAACCGAGAGGCAATTAGTAATGCTACTTTAAACCTTATGGAGGATATTGTAATTTTTAAAATGTAAGAAGTGTCAATGTAATTTACACAGTAAAGGCAAAATTGATATTTAAAAAAATTAAATTGCTAAGGAGGAGAATCTGTAATAAAATTTTAAACCTTAGAAAGGGAGATGTAATTTTCAAAAGGTTAGGAAAAAAATTGTAATAAATATAAATTTCAGGAAGTGTTAGTGTAATTTACCCTTATTTAAAATATAAAAATAACAGGTGTAAAAAAAAAAACACAAATACTGTTCCGATCAACCGGCTGAACGATCGACTGGACATCTAAGGAAATGTCTGAAAATATGATCGAGTAGACCCAAAATTTAAAAATTCTACGTTTTTCGTAATAGAAAACATGAAAGAGAAAAAATAGCCAAACAAAAAAAAGAAATATGTTTTAAAATCTGTGGTAGACTCACAATTCTAAAACTTTATCCAAACAATATACCAAAGACAGCCTAAAATTTCGAATCTGCCTTTCTTTAATTCATTATTCGGTGACAAAACAAAATAAAATAAAAATAAAACCCTGTACTCAATTGCTCCTAATTGTTACTTTAGCTCAAACTAAGGATGCCCCATTTCCCAGAAATCAAAAACAGACAACTTTCAAAAAAATTCTGTCTTTTGGTTCAAAACAAAAAAATCAATCACGAAGAATGAAAGAATTACCCGAAGTAAGAGATCATCGAGGAGTCGTCTGGAAGCAGATTCCGACGAGTGCTCCGGCGGGGGAGGCGAACTGGCGGTCAAATCATACGACGTCGTTTGCTCTTGCAATTGTTGTGAGTTTTGGGTTTTCAGTTGGAATGCCCACAACATGTTCGATAAAAGTTCCCATTGGTCAATCTCTTTTTGGTACTTGTCTCTCAGCTTTGCTAGTGCCCTTTTCTTCATTTCCCGCCGGTTCTTCTCCTCCGCCGCCGCCAGATCCGGCGGTGGAGCGGAGGAGGTGGTGGTGGTGGTGGTGGTGGTGGTGGGGTTGGGACGCTTCTTGCGCTTGTAAACGAAGCCATCGATGTTTAGAAGCTCCCACTCGTCTTCTTCGCAGTCTGCTGTGGCCATGACTGCCCAGAGCGGGAAATTAGCAGAAAAAGTCTCCTCTTCCGAAAATTTTGAGAATTCAAATAGTTATTGGAATGTTGTTGGACTTCTTGATTTTTTTGTTTTTTTTTGGCTATTTTTGTTTGGGTATAGGTTTTTTTAAAGTAATTTTTTGACTTTTTAATTAAAATATGATTAAAAAAAATTAGTATATTTATAATGATTTTTTAATTTTTTACGAAAAGATGTGTAAAAAAGTAAAAAGAAAATAGAATTTTTAACTTTTTTGTATAGATTATTGATTTTTTAGTTTTTTTAGTGACTTTTTGGCTAAAATCATCGTTTGCCAAACGAGACCTAGGGCTAAAAAGTTTCATTTTTTATAGGTTTTGTCTTTTTTGACTTTTATGAGAAAAAAAACAAAATTATTATGATTTAAATGTGACATTTTATCTTATTGGACTAAAAAGTATATTTTGTCAATTTTAATAAAAAAGCCCCGTTTAACTTATGCTAAACGAGGGCTTAAGAGCTGTGTGATTAGTAAGATAAGTTATTTGTTGGTGTTGGTGAAGGGTGAGATTCACAAATTTATATTGGGTGATCTTTAATGCTTTACTTAATTTATGGAAAAAAATAAAAAGAAGTTAATTTGATATTGCACGTTTTTAACGGAGTGATTTGAGAATTCATCAAATCATTTAACGATTTGAGAGACGATCGGCCGATCAATCGGATAATAAATTTTTTTTACAAATTTTTACAAGGAGGTAGTCATCAGGGGGACAAATGGTCGGACATTCGGCCGGTCATCTAGTGGTGAAAATAACATATAGCTCCAACTGTTATAAATAGTAATTTGATCAAAGGTAAATCTATTCTCAATTTGATGAAATATTTGGTAATAAGTTGGAGTAGCAAAATGTTAATTTTTTATCAAATAAAAAAAAAACAATATTGCCTCCTTGGAATGTTTTAAAAAATATATGAAAAATTTTTATCTTCATGGGAAAAGCACACAAAATAATAAGAATAAGAACAAAAATTACACTGACTTTCCTTCATTTAAAAAATATATATATATTAACACTCACAAATTTAATATAACGACAATAAATTAATGAAAGATTGATGTAATTATAATAAAATTATAAAATTTATTCTATTTAGCTTGAAATTTTCAAAAATAATTTTTGAATTTTTAATTTGTATTTTGCATTTTGTATTTTTAATATATATATATATTGTTTACATTTTAAATCTACTTAATCTTAATATACTTAAAAAAATAGTATAAAATTATATAAAAAAATCTTTAAAAAAATTGCCGAAAATAGCAAAACATAAAAAAATATATTTTGTAATTTTTATATGGGAAAATTAGCCTATGGTCCCTCTCCCACTTTTCGTAATGGAAGAGATCCACAAAATTACTTTTTAATATCTAATGTCCCTAAATATATATCAGAGAAATTTAACTTTTTGTCTCTCGTCTTGTACTGCAGAGCAACACTTCCTCTCTCTCTCTCTTTGCGTTCCAATTCCCTCATCATCTCCTCTTCTTCTTCACGCGACACCTTCAGTTCTTGCGTTTTCTTCTGCATTTATGTTGGCGTCATTGTAGATGTGGCTTTTGAAGACTGTGCACCTTGCTTGGCCTATTGTGTGAGATCCTGCAATAACAAGTATCAAAGTTTCAATTCTTGATTTTCTTTTAAAGCTAATTACTTGGAAAAGAATTATGAAGAATATTTGTTATGAATTAAGTAGATGTACTTGAAAGAGCCACCAATTCTTTAGCAATGAAACCTTTGTTTGAGAAGGAAGTTATAAGATTAGAAAGGTTTAAATTAGGTCCAGGGAGATTAGAGTTAGCAGCACTCAAACTGGCCGTGGTCGAGTCTCTTCTCCCTAATGGAACAGTCCCCAACTTGATCGTTCCATCACCAACGCCGTCCATGTTCCGGCGATGCCGAACCTTGACAGAAAAAACAGATCTGATGGTGCTACGCTCTCAAAACTTCTTTCAGGATTGTATTTCATTAATTGATTTCTCTTTGCGCAAAAACACATTTTAATATATATATATATATATATAGGTTGTTATTGTTGCTTATTCACTCAATGAAATGACCTTCTCTCTCTGCTTTGAACTGAAATTTCTTTGAATTGGTGAAGAGAAATTTTCTTATTTGAACTAAAATTTCTTTGGGTTGGTCCAGAGAAATTTTCGGGTTTAAATTGAATTTTCTCTGGATTAATCTAGAGAAATTCTCTGGTTTGGATTGAACTAGTCCTCAATGTTGTACAGAGAAATTTGGCAACCTCTTCTTTTCCAACTTTCTCTGTATTTTCAGCAAGAGCAAAAGTAGCTTGAAGAAAGGGTTGAAAATTTCTCTGGAATAGTCCAGAATTTCTCTGGACCAATTTTCTCTGTGACGTGAATTTTCTCTGGACCAATTTTCTCTAGACTAATTTTTTCTGGACTAATTTTCTCTGTGACGTGAATTTTCTTTGGATCAATTTTCTCTGGACTAATTTTCTCTGGATTAATTGAGAGACCTTAGACATTATAAAAATATTTGATGTCCTTTATGCTATAAAATCTTAATACGAGGGACCTTAAAAAAAAAGCCTTTTTATATTTAGTATTTTTTTTAAAATTCACAAATATTATACATTTTAAATATATATATATATATATATATATATCAAAAAAATAAATAATCTAGGTAAACAAAATTACTAAAAATTAAAGGAACACAAAAAAAAAAAAAAATTTAAATCTCAATTTTATTAAAAATGAGTTAAACCAAGCAATTTTCTAAATCTGAAAAGCGAAAAGTGTAATTTACCAATTTAAAAAATAAAAGTAAAGAAGTTACCAGAAAGGAGCTTTGACAATTATCATCAGGATTCAGAACCCTTACCCGATTCTCTATTCGGACAAAGAGTTGAATTTTCTTTCTCTTTCTGATTCTGATTCTGATTCATCTTCTTCCTATCCTATACAACGTTCCAAAAACATGTTCAAGCTCTACTTCTGGAACAACTTTCACTAGCTCTCTCTAGCGTTGTTCAATCCGGACAAAATCATACTACATCGATAGAGAGAGAAAGAGAAGGATATGTCGTCGCCTGACATTAATGGAATGATGGACAACTCGAAGGAGCTCGATCGGTTAAGGAAAGAGCAAGAGGACGTTCTCAGCGAGATCAACAAGATGCACAAGAAGCTCCAAACAAGTAACTCTTTACTCTTTCCTCTTTTTTTTTTTTTTTTTTTTTTTTTTTTTTTTTATCAATCTTTCTCTTAACCCTAGATTTCTCTTCTCTTATTCAGGCTCTTATGTGTAGCATTTATGAACATTATGTGATTAATGAGTACAAATTTTAGTAAATTTGTCAAGTGTCAAGTTTTGGGTGGATGATAAGAGTTTGGAGTAAAGAAGAATTTGGAATATTTTGGTAAAAAGGACCTATGTGTGAAGCTTTGATTGGATAGAAAATTTGAGTAAAGGAAATGGGTCTCCCTTGATTTTTTTTCAAAAACACAATTTGGTATTCATGCTCTTATGTGTAGCATTTATGAACATTATGTGATTAACGAGTAGAGATTTGGGTAAAGGTTGGATATGCCCTTAACCATGTTGGCAATATTGGGTTTCATGCTATGATTTCACAATTTGTGGTGGGATGGGATGATTTGATGAAGATGGGTTAGTTGTATAATTCATGCCAAAGTGGGCAAATTATTCACCCACAACTTCTTCAAATGAACACAGATACCATAAATTAGTATATATTCATCTATTCTTGGTTCTAAGTAATCACTACTTGCTAGATTACGAGTAATCAAGAACTAAAACATAACAAAACCAATTTCTTCAGTTTTACATAGGCAATAAAATGTTACCCATGTGAAACACAACTTGACATGCATATATGGGTGTTGGATAAAAGCCGTAATACATTTTCAGTTAAAAGTAACCAAATAAGTATACATATACATTTATCTTTTGGTGAGTAAATGATTTCCTTTCACATCTTGATTTTCTTGCTTAACTGTTAAAGCTAGTTTATTCACTGTATGATTCTTTGCATGCCGATGCAGCTCCTGAGGTGGTTGAGAAGCCTGGTGATAATTCCTTGGCACGGCTTAAGATGTTGTATACACAAGCCAAAGAACTTTCAGATAGTGAATTGACGTATGTTTATTCGTATCTCTAAAGAAGTAGATGACTTCTACCTCTTGTTTTAAAATTGAAAATTTATTTTCCTTCTCTAAATTGAATGTTATAGCTTATAAGGAACATTGTTTGAAGTTGGGTCTGGGGTCCAGCTAGAAGCTAACATGGGGTCTAACCCTTATAATTCTTCTCGGTCATTGGCGTCTTTTGTCCGGGTTGGATTCACTAGACATGACTAAAACTGTAATTAGCTTCTTCTTTTCTTTTCATCACACCAGTGTTGCTTTCGTTGTTTGCAGTGTTTCGAATCAGTTATTAGTGCAACTGGATGCTCTGATGCCTTCTGGACCTCCAGGGCAACAACGAAGAAGGATAGGTGTGTGCGAGAACTTAGTTATGGAATTCTGTCTTATGAAAAACTGACTTTAAGCTTTTTACATTAAGCACTTAAGCTTTTGCATGTTATGATTTTTGTGATTGATGCACAGGTCATTGTGCGTGGCTCTTGCAAAGTTGGTTTTCCTGTAAATGTGTATTTATTTTCCTTTTTCTTTTTGAGCAGCATAGTCTGAACTGGACATTAGAAATGCTTGCCAGAAAATGTAAAGAAAAAGACACTCTAAGCTTGCTGCTGTATCAAAGATATTTTATCTAAAACATTCAGACTGTTATTGTCTCAAATAGCTATGTGATGAGCAGACACCTTAGGTAGATAGTTTAATTTACTTGTTTTAGGAAATTGGCAATTTGCATGTGTTTTTTTTTTCCCCCTTCTTCCTTGAGTTTTTTATTTTTAAATTTTTTGTATGTCTTTTTTGTCATCCCCCTCCTTCCTTTTTGCTCTTGCCAAAGGTATTGGTGGACAACATAGTGGGAGGTAGTTAACTTTGATAGATGATCAGTCATCGTTACTTAAACCATAGCATCACTATGTTACTATTCTCTGATGTATCTTGTAAATGTTGTTTCTCCTAAGGGCAGTAATGAGGAATCCATCAAGAGAAATTCATATCGGACATGCATAATCTTTCATTTATGATACTATACGCATGCTAGATGCACTGATACCTAATGCAGTGAATATGTATTTTAACATGTGATTGTGTTAGTTCTTCATTTATCCAAAAAAAAAAAAATATATGTATTGTGATTGTGTTAGTTCTCATGTTGCTGTGTTAAACATTAAGCTAACTACTTTACATAACCAAGTAAAATCTGGCACGAAAGGAATGGTGTCTGATCTTGATCACTTGTACACATGGCCTAGACCAATGAGTGAATGAAATGCACTTTTCATGCCTTAAATTCCAATGCATCCTTGGTGTTGTTCTTTGTGAAGCTTCCATGCTTTAAGCTCATACTGCATTGTTTACTCTTGTTTAAGTGTTAAATTATGTATTATGTTCATGCAGAAGGTAATGAACAGAAAAAGAAACGAATGAAGGCCGATTCAGATATCTCAAGGCCTACTCCATCAGTGCGAAACCACCTGGATGCTCTTGCTAGTCTGAAGGGCGAACAAGTACTAATCAAGTTCTGAAGTGATTCATTTTTTACATTTGTTGTTCTATATCATGCCTCCAATTCTATTTTTTTTTTTCTTGACTTATTCTTTAGGCAGTCCCAGTGTAATCTTTTACGCTGGAGGAACATTACATTTCCCTCCCTGACGTCTACTATATTTCTCAGGTAGCAGCTAGGGTCACACAAGAAAATGCTGAGAAAGATGAGTGGTTCGTTGTTAAAGTTATTCATTTTGATAGGGAAACTAGAGAGTAAGTTCAGTTTCAGTTCCACCCAACATAAGATTGTGCTTTGGATGCCCTTCATTCTCCTGCACGCCTCCTCTCTCTCACACACATGCACGCACCCCTTACCTTTTTTCTTTTTAAGTTTTTGTTTTTTGGACCAAGGAATATGTTGAAGTTTAATTTGATAATCTATGAAGCATAAATCACATTGTTCTGTTGATTCGGCCACCAGACTGGCTGGTCTAATATGTTTTGTTGAGAAAGCAATGACAATTGCTTCTTGTTATTGAAGTGCAAGTCTTTGATGCAAAAATGGGTCAAATCCGTGAATTTATACGGTCAAATTCGTGAGTTTTACACTGATGGGACCTACAGCATATGGCACAAGCTCCCTTCACATGAGAAAGCTCATCCATGTTGGAAGACAAGAGTGTGTGCCATCTTTTAATAGAACCAAAGGCTTTTAAGCTTTAGTGCATTGCTGATGTGGGATAGCATTCATTAGGATGAGGCTTTTATATTGACATGGAAGCCTCACGGAATGGAGTAGCAACAATGTGGAAAGTTTTAAAACAAACTTCTTGCATCTTGCAAATTTGATACTGGATAAGGTTTTTGGGTTCACCATTGGTTGTGTGTTCCAAATTTGATGCACATATCTTGCTATGTGGCTTAGGTGGTGGGATGTCCTGTCATGTTTGTATACACCGGAAAATATTATTTGTTGTTATTCTCTACAGCCATCCTCCTATAATAGGTTCTCTGTAGTTTTGTAGGAGAAAGAGCTATAACATATTTTGGAAGCTTAATTGTGATGGAACAAAATGAAGAACACGACTGTTTTATTTTATCTTAATATCTATTTAATCATTGTCTAATATATCTTTATATGCAGATTTGAAGTACTTGATGAGGAGCCTGGTGATGATGAAGAGGGTGGTGGCCAGAGGTAACTTTTGTTGTGACTTCCTGGGTTGCTTTAGATTGACTTCTTAAATTCAATGATCAGAAATATTGAGGGTTTAGACAATGAATTTTGTTTCTTACTGTATACTTGATCAAATGTGGTTTATTACTACATCTGAATGATGTATTTTAATTCTTTATCGAATTTCTAATTTCAGAAAGTACAAGCTGCCTTGGTCACATATTATACCTTTCCCAAAGCGGAATGATCCCTCTGGTGCTCAAGATTTCCCTACTGGGAAACAAGTTTTGGCAGTATATCCATCAACAACTGCATTGTATAAAGCAACTGTAGTTCAACCTCGCAAGGTAAACAGTTTGTCCATGTGTTTTGTATCCAAATTGTGATTTGTTGTTCTTGCATTTGATTCTCCAGCTTCTTTAAAATTTGAACCTGGTGGTGAACGGCCGAACTGACCACTTCTTGCATTTTGCATGCCACGTGATGTTCTCAACTATTTTTCGTGAAATTTCAGAGGAAGGCTGATGAGTAAGTGGCTTCCCCTTTTCTTTTATTTGAATATTGCACACACGGGAATAATGCATTTTGTGGCATTTGTGAACCAAATAGAAATGCCAGATGATATAATTATTTACAGTTGGTTTGGATTGCGGAATTTGGAAAGAAAAAAATAAATAAATGCATCTCTTTGTTCATGTCACTTGTTTTTTGGACTAATAAAGAGGAGAGAATTATTGTGAATTGGGAAGAAATAGAAAGAAAACAAATTCTCTTAAAATTCTCATTTTAAATTTCTCCAAAATTGGAGAGATTGGAGAGAAAAGTAATCAATGGAATACTATTTTTCATAATACCAAAACTGCCCAAGATATAGAAGAAATAGAAAAGTTTACACCTATAAACACATATAAAAGATTATTTTGGTAATATAACATGAAACAATTTCTTTCTTCTCTCATGAGTTTAATAAAAAAGAATTCATTCTCTTTTCTCTCCTAACTGAATTTATCATTTCTTTTATTTTCTCTTCTGTTCTTCTGAACAGAGTGTAACTGGGTAAAAAAGTCAACTATTTTTTATCCCGATAAGTTTTATTTAAACTTTTGTTAATGATAACATGATTTAATAAGCTGAATAACAACGGGATCTTGAATGCTTGGAAAACAATTAGTGATATAATTTCCATGTGTACTGGTATTATTAAGGGTAATGGAACTAATCCCAGAATTTTGGTCTTCATGATAGATGCTTGTGGGATTTGTAACTTAAAAATGCCTTTGAATATGGTTGTGATAGTAGTTTTCATGTTGTGGCAGTTATGTCTTGGAATTTGATGACGATGAAGAGGAAGATGGATCTTTGCCGCAAAGGATTGTACCCTTCCACAGGGTCGTAGGTCTCCCAGAAGGGCATCGCCAGTGAGAATATATATATACATATATGTTGTTCATATGTATGTTTAAATTTGAATTTGTTCCACTGTGTTGTGCGTTGGACATTTTAGGTGCCCTATGCATTTATTAGTATACTTTCAGGGATACTTTCATATGTATGTGTAGCACTCGAAAAATTACTGGCTTATTGGATATCCCCGAAGGGCCAAAAATTACTAGCATATCAATTGCTATGAATATTGTACAAAAAATAATTTTCAAGAAAATACTTAAAATAATAAAAAAATAAATATGAGCTCTTTTATGTTACTCTTTCAATGTACAAAAATAAATAAATAAAATTATATAGAAGAATTGATTAAATTTTTCCTTGATGAATAGTTTTGAGAAAGGTAGTAATTATGCAAATTAAGGGATAAGATTAAGGGTAAACTGTCTTGGCCACGCTGACTACATCAAGAACATGATCATCAGCACCGCCCAAATGGATGGTATTATTCTCGTGGTTTCTAGCACTGACAGTCCAATGTTGCAAACGAAGGAACACATTTTGCTTGCGAAAGAGGTCGATTTAGGGTTTAGGGTTCCGAACATGGATTTTTTGGAATAAACAGGGACAAATCGACAAAGAAGAGCTTTTAGAATTAGTCGAATTAGAGGTACCCAAGCTTTTATCGTCTTATGAATTTCCAGGAGATGATGTTCTGATTGTTTCTGGTTCTGCATTGTTAGCTTTAGATGCATTAATGGTAAACCCTAGTATAAAAAGGGGTGAAAATCAATGGGTTGATTGAATTTATGATTTAATGGACCCTGTTGATAGTTATATACCAATTTTCCAAAGACAGAAAGATTTGTCCTTTTTTTTTTTCGCTATTGAAGATGTGTTTTCAATTACTAGGCGCAGGACAGTGGCTACTGGGAGGGTTGAGAGGGGGAGGATTAAAGCTGGGGACAATGCTGCCATTGTTGGGTTGAGAGAGACTAGAACTACAACTGTTACTGGGGTTAAGATGTTTTCAGAAGATTCTTGATGAAGCACTTGCTGGTGATAATGCTTGGCTTTTTCTAAGGGGTATACAGAAGGTTGATGTTAAGAGAGGTATGGTGTTGGCTAAGCTGGGGATGATCACACTGCGTACTAAGTTTGTTGCAATTGTGTATTTGTTAAAAAAGGAAGAGGGTGGCAGGCATTCGCCTTTCTTGGCTGGGTATAGGCCTCAATTTTACATGAGAACTACTGATGTTGCCAGGAGGATGGTTTCAATTATGAATGACTAGGAAGAGGAGTCGATGATGGTTATGCCCGGGGATCATGTTAAAATGGTGGTAGAGCTAATTATGCCTGCGGCATATGAGCGAGGAATGAGATTTGCTATTAGAGAAGGTGGGAAGACTGTGGGTGCTGGCGTCATCCAGTCCATTGTCGAGTGAATTTTTATTTTTATTTTTTCTTTCTCAGCATACAAATTGAGAGTTTCATGTGAGTTTCCCACCTCCATGTTCAATTACTGTGACAATTCTAACACAAACCGATTTTGTTTTCTCTTTTTTTTTTTTTTTTTTGTATTCTTGATCTTCATTCTTAGGCCAAGTTTGATATCCTTAAAATAATCCATCTTTTTATCTTTTTTCCATCACATCACCTCTCTATTTTTCTGCACATCTTTTCGTAAAAAGATAAAAAATGCATTTATTTAGCTCATCCCAAACAACTGATAGTTTTAAATTTAGAATATGTTACTTTCTATAACAAAATTCTGGTGGCATTTTTGCTTGCTTTTGATATAGTTTTTAAACTGGATAGGTTTCTGAAGTGTCTTTTGTCCTTGTTTTCTTCCTTCCAAATTCAAGAAAATAGTCTCTCTCTCTCTCTCTCTCTCTCTATTAACCTACATTATACGAGCTCCAGGTTTGAATTTGATTAAATTACGCCTGAGGATTTGGTATTGGTGGTTCTGACATGAAACCATTATGAATTTGATTAGCAATCCAAAAGTTTGTAGCCCAAGAATAGTTGACACCATCCCAGCCGATGATTGTTGAAGGATTTGAATGTTGAGTCTTCGACAATACAACTGCTTGTGGATTAATGGTTAAGCTACCTATGTTGACAGGTTTATAACAGTACGAATCACAACTCGAAGGTTTTGGAGTTCACTTCACTGCCCAAGATGTTTATCTATATGTGGGGTGTCAATTTTATTATATTTGGTGCATAGAGAAGTTGCACCAAATTTCTAACACGAATTTTCAAAATTAAATAAAAAGAAAGTATGAACTTCAATAGTTGTGCCAAACAGAGTTGATATAATTCTTTTTATATTTATAAATAATTTTTTACATATTAGCAAAAGAATAATGCTTGGGACCCCCTTTTGGGGGTCACCCCCTCACCCCCTTTGCCATGTGGCAGGTGGTGATTGGAGGAGCAGGAAAAAAAAGAAAAAGAAAAAGAAAAGGTGACCAATGAGAGAGAGAGGGGGTCAAAGGGGGTGGAGGAAAAAGGGGGGATGAATCATTGTTGTTAGCAAAAATAATATATACAATTTTTATTACCAACTATTCAGACATAGCAATTTTGTACAAAGTAATATATAATTTGTGAAGAGTGTTGTGGGTGATATAATTATTTTCTACCCTTTATTCACAATAGGAGTGAGACCACATAATCATAAGAGGTGGGTTTTAATTCTCATTATAAGTTGAAGGTAAAAAAATACGATTGAAAATAGTATGGCTATAATCTTACGAATAATTATTCAGTAATCTTGAAGTATAGACATGTGATATTTCATAGTATTGTGATTGATGAGGAAGGTGAGTAGATGATGTATTGTGTTCGGTGATTGGAAAACATAAGGTAACATATTGAATGATGATTGGTTAAGAAATACAGACATGTGGTACTCTGAGAACATTCTATAATTTCTATAATCTTACACATTATTAAAGGTAATTTGAGCAAGTGAAATCAACTAATACAAAGTATAATGAAATGAAATAAATAATAAAACACAAAGTATAATGAAATGAAGAGCATATACATTAGTACTCTAAATAAATTTTTAAGTGATGTTTTGCTCATCTCAAGCCTTTTTTTAAAATCTAATTCATATGGATGTATAGCGATTTTGAATTAGACCATAACCCCCCCCAAAAAAAAAAATGCAAAAAAAGAGAGAAATATATATATTTATATATATATTAATCTGCATGTTAAAATTTTAGAACAAGTTTATGCTTTATCTAAACCTCATGAAACATGTCAATTATTTGACGCTCACACAATTAAACGACATTTAAAATCTGGTCACAATTTTATTCATTTATGACTAATTCAAGTTGGAATCAACCCATTAACTTCACAAGGTAAAAATGCTTCTGTTTTGTTATGTTTATGTGATACTCGTTTTCTTGATTATAATGATAGTTTAATGAGTATGATGGTAACTGGTCTCCACAAAGGACCCGTTCATTTTAATTGGTTTCCTGATTTCACTTTAAGTTTACGTGATCCACATATTTTAGATGCATTAACTTTGAATATTCAATTAAATGGTTCATTTACAAATATTAAAGATAAAGTTCATAATATTGCTTTAATTTATTGTGTTCATTATAAATGTATAAAAACTAATTTAAATGTTCAGGCTTTACATAAAAGTCCAAAGGATAAAACTTTATTAATTCAAAGTAGTGGTAATGATATTAATATTAATACACCACAAATGATTGAATGGAAAGATATAAATCTCCCTGATCAATGGATTACTACTAATGAAAATTACAAACCTAATCAAAAACAATTTACTAATCAAGATATCCAAGATGTTCAACAATTCACTGATGGTTCAGTTTGTATTAAATTTAATCGTAGTCAATCTTCTAGACATAGTACTTCTAGTGTACTTACTGATACTGATATTGATGATGACATATTTAATACTCCTTTATTTCAGCAAAGTAGTCAAATCAATCTTGGCCGAACTTTTGGTCAGACTTCTCATAGTCAATTAAAAGGAATTGATAACTCTACCACTTCTCAAATTAGTAAACCTGTTTATTCTACTCACACACATGTACCTAAAGATGATGATGAATCTCATGGTTCTTCTACTCAAACTGGTTTTGAAGTTATACCTCCAATAAATCCTCAATTAATGATAATCAAGAAATCCTTTGCTCCTGATCTTGATAGATTACTTATTGAATTTAAATCTAAAGAAAATAGAACTAAAAGACATGCTTACCGTTCTAAATATGATTCTGCTCAACATTCCAGAATAACTAGAAAATGGTATGATTTTATGATTGAATATAGTATGGAATTACCTTTCTTTGAATACTTTGAAAATTATTACAAAAAAGTTAATACAATCACAAAATATAAATGGAAAACTTCCCCTAATACTTCTATTAGCTCGAGTCATCCTCCCTTATCTAATATAATTATTGAATGTCAAGGTTCTGAAGTCTCAGCCTCTCCTTTTAAGTTGTCTGGCACTGACTCTGAAATTAAAAAAGTCATTGAACAAAATAATTATACTAATAAATGTTTAAAAACCATTGGTAAACAATTAGATAAGATAGAAATCAATTTAGATGATTATTCTGCTAACCATACATCTACTAAAACAACCCTAGATCAACCTTTGCTTAATTTACCTACTAATCGCTCTAAACGAACTAGTTTAGTTACCAATGATAATTCTACTATTAAAAAGCTATTGAACAATTATTTACTAAATTATCTACTACTAAAACAGCCTCTCCATCTAAGGATAAAAGTCTAACTGTTTTAAATCAACAACCTATTACAGATACTATATCTAATCAATCAAAAACTGATACCACCAACAATGAAATAAATCAATTAGCTCAACAATTTCCATCCTCTAATCTTAATAAAATACATTATCCTAAAGTTAATCCTCAAACTACAAAAATTGGTATTCTCGACCTACTCCGCCTGATCTCCAATATGAAGAAACTAATCTCAACAATTAATTTTCTATCTCCGCTAAAAAGTTATATGAATGGAATATTGATGGTTTTAGTGAAGATCAAATCCTCCAAAAATTAAATCATTTCTCTATGGTCTCGAATAGTTATCTTAGTAATTACCCTGATTATTCTCAACCTAAAATTGTTTCCTTAATCACCTCTGGTTTTACTAGTATGCTCAAATCTTGGTGGGAAAAATACCTTACTGAAGATCAAAGAGAATCTATTATTCATGCTAATAAAAAAGATGAACATGATTTACCTATCTTTGATAAAACTATTGGTTATTATCACCCTGATGAGATTAATACATTAATATATACAATAGTTAGACATTTCATTGGTACCCTTACTAATATATATTCTCGCATACATGATCAACTTAGTAACCTTACTTGCCCTACATTAAGTGATTTTCAATGGTATAAATATGTATTTACCTCTCGAGTAATGTTAAGAGAAGATTGTACTAAATTATTTTGGAAAGAAAAATTTATTAATGGATTACCTAGTCTTTTTGCTCATAAAATTAGAGATGTTCTTAGTCAACCTACTGGTGTTATTGAATATGATAATTTAACTTATGATGATATAATTAGCACTATTCAAAAAGAAGGATTAAAAATGTGTATTGATCTTAAACTTAGTCAAAAAGCTACGAAAGATAAACATAAGGCTAAATATGAATTAAGAAATTTCTGTGAACAATATGGTCTACCTCCGGTAGCACCCTCTCGTTGCAAATCACATAAATATTCCAAAAATAAATCATCTTACAAATACTCTAATAAATACAAAAAGAATTATTCTCCTTCCAAATCAAATGATAAATTCTATACTAATCAAAAAGAAATATTACAAAAAATCACATCCAAAATCTAAATCTAATAAGTATATAACCTGTTATAATTGTGGTCAAAAGGGTCATTATTTTAATAAATGTAAATAAAAATAAAAATTAAAAGATAAAGTTAATCAACTTCACATCAATGATAAATCAAAAAATCAATTATATGAAATCTTTCAATTAAACCAATCTGTTAGTAATTCCTTTTCTGATCATCCTGATACTTCCTCTAATTATCATTCACCCAGTGAAGATTCTGATAATAATATTGAATTAGGTTGTAATGATGTTTGTTGTAAACTGTTAAACAAAGTACTATTCTTACTAAACAAAATCAAGAAGAATCTGCTCTTATTGAATTGATTAGTCAATTAGATGATCCAGAATTAAGAAAGAAATATACTGATAACCTCAAATCCTTATTGATCAATCCTGATAGGAAACCTAAACACGATAAACCAATAATTAGTCTATCCAAAACTTTAGAAAGATTTAAAAATAAACAAAAAGAAATTACATTACAAGATTTACAACATGAAATCAATCAGATTAAACAAACTATTAAAGATTTACAGAGTAAAGATAGAGTTTTAGAAGATGAAATTATTACATTAAAACTTAATAAAAGTTTAGAAAATTTCCATGATAACAATAATGAATCTCCTAACGAATCTGAACATGATTTTGATCATACTTATCCTGATAAACTTCTGTTTGATAATAGATCACACCAATCTCAATCTCCTAATCTTAAAGATAAACGATTAAATCTAATTAATAAAATTCATATTTAAAAATGGTATTCGAAAGTTAAACTTGTTATTCATAATTTTGAATTAGATGTTATTGCTTTAATAGATACTGGTGCTGATTTAAATTGTATTCAAGAAAGATTACTCCCTACTAGGTATTATGAAAAATGTCATGAAAAGTTAACCTTTGCTAATGGTAGTAAGATGCATATTAAATATAAATGACCCAAAATACATATCTGTCAAGATAATATTTGTTTTAAAACCTCATTTGTTTTAGTCAAAAATATGGCTGATAAAGTTATTTTAGGAACTCCATTTATATTTTTATTATATCCATTTACTACATCTAGTGAAGGAATAACTGCTCATGCTTTTGAGCAACCTGTTACTTTTAAATTCTTATCTCCTCCTGAAATGTTTTAAATCAATTAAAAGATTGTTCTATTTCTCACACTATTAATCGATTAACTCGTCACATACTTTTCCTCAAAGAAGAAATTAATTATAAAAAAATTGATCAACAATTAACTGATCCAGTTATTATTTCTCAGATTAATGAATTTCAATTAAAATTAGAAACAACTGTTTGTTCAACTTTACTACTGCATTTTGGCATAGGAAAAAATATGTAGTCACATTACCATATATTAAAAAATTTAATGAAAAACAAATTCCTACTAAATCTTGACCTATTCAAATGAATCATGAATTACTTGAAATGTGTAAAAAAGAAATCAATGAATTATTAAAAAATAGAATAATTAGTCCAAGTAAACCACCATGGTCATGTTCTGCTTTTTATGTTAATAAAAATGCTGAATTAGAACGAGATGTCCCTCGCTTAGTCATCAATTATAAACCATTAAATAAAGTGTTAGAATGGATCCGATATCCTATTCCTAATAAAAAGACTTGATTAAAAGACTCAGTCAAGCTGTCATTTTTAGTAAATTTGATTTAAAAAGTGATTTTTGGAAAATTCAAATTCATCCTACTGATAGATATAAAACTGCGTTTACTACATCCTTTGGTTATTATGAATGGAATATCGCGCCATTTGGATTAAAAAATGCTCCTAGTGAATTTCAAAATATAATGAATGATATATTTAACCCATTTAGTTATTTTTTTATTGTTTACATTGATGATATATTAATCTTTTCAAAATCAATTAATGAACATTAGAAACATTTAACTGCTTTCTTTTATACTATTAAAAGTCATGGTTTAGTCATTTCTGCTCCTAAAATTAAACTGTTCCAAACTAAAGTCAGATTTATAGGTTATGATATTCATCAGAATACTATTCTGCCAATTAGTCGTTCCATTGACTTTGCGTCTAAGTTTCCTGATGAAATTCTTGATAAAACTCAATTACAACGGTTTTTAGGTTCACTTAATTACATTGCTGAGTTCTACAAAGACCTTAGGAAAACTTGTCAACCTCTGTTTGATAGGTTAAAAGATAATCATCCTCCTTGGTTTTCTGTTCATACAACTATTATTAAACAAGTCAAACAATATGTTAAGTCTCTTCCTTGTCTTTGTGTTCCTACTGAGAATTCATTCAAAATTATTCAAACTGATACTTCTGATATTGGTTATGGTGGCATTCTTCTTCAGAAAGTCACTCCTTAATCATCTGAACAGCTTGTTCGTTATCACTCTGGTGTTTGGAATAAAGCACAATCAAATTATAGTAATATTAAAAAAGAGATTTTATCTATTGTTTTATGTATTACTAAATTTCAAGATGATATTTTAAATCAAAAGTTTTTACTTCGTGTTGACTGTAAATCTGCTAAATATGTTTTAGAAAAAGATGTTCAAAATCTTGCTAGTAAGCAGATTTTTGCTCGTTGGCAATCTATTTTAAGTATTTTTTATTTTAATTTTGATATTACCTATATACCTAGTTGTCAAAATTTCATTTCTGATTTTCTTACCCAAGAATTTTTACAGGGGGGCTAAGGATGGTCACTCATTTTATCTCTTACCATAAATCCCAAATTACCCATTACCTAACCCTAATTAACCACCTTGCTTATCGCATTGCCCGACTCAAATTAGCCAGAAAAATTACTAAACGTACTCAGTATATTAATTATCACCAGATTCAAGCTCGTCGCCATTTACTTGCTGATTATTACAACTGTTTAGATTATTATCAACAATATCTTGATCTTCTTAGCAGTTGTTAATCTTTGTTGCTAACCATTGTTTCTATTAAACAGATGTCTCGCCCAAGGCCTCCTTCCAAAGCCTTGGTCCCTTCCAACCAACATATTGTTCCTCCTCCTTTGGAGCTAGTAACCCAATACCATCCTATTGAAATGATTAACCATTACCAAGTTCTTGGTAACATTCCTAAACCTAGTTACACATCTGCTTTGGCTACTGATCCCCTTGCCTCATCTAGTCGAGCAGTTACTCCATACCCTGATAACCCAATCAGATCTGCCCGTTTTGATTATTTTAAATCAATCACTACTAATCTTTTTTTCAAAGAGCCTAGTCACCCCAAGAGTCAAACTGTTTCTGATCTTGCTAAATCTTATTTTCCTCCTAGATGGCATTTTGTTCCAATGCATCCAGATAAATCAATTACCTTCTATAAAGATATTCTGATCAACCACCAATCAATTTTGATTAAACTCATTTATGATCGAACCTATTCTAGCAAGGTTCTTTACCATTCCTTGTTTATTCACAATATTGTTTCCTTAGCTGAATGGGGTTCTCCTTATCAGCTTCGCGATTTACCTAATCACTCACTCCAGTATAATTACTATGATTACATTGATGCTTGGTTCAAGGTCTTCTTGTACCAAAATGAAAACTTCAATCACTCCTGGTTCATTCAATTTGATCAAAAGTTCAAATCAGAATTACCTTCTTGGTTTCTGAGATGGTGGACTCATTATGGCGCCATTTCAGATATCTTCCCTGATATTCTAACTGAACAAATTAACTATTTTGCAACTGTTTTCCTATTTACCCCACATCAAAGGAAATTTCCTTTATTGCTTATTTTTATATCCAAATATAAAATCCCTTGGATATTCAAAAGGCACTATGGTATTTCTGATGACGTTGTTTACCGCCAACATTCTATTAAATGGTGGGATAAATTCACATTGCATCGCATTGTTAAAATTGTCCAATCTGAATTCCCAATTAACAAGTATGCTCCTACTCCTGTTATGGCTAAAGCTTAACAGAACCCAACTGCTTCAATCACTCAAGGAAGCCAACTTCCTACAATCAACCTTGGAAGCCCCTCATCTAGTGGTCCCAAGCCCAAATCATCCAAGTCAAAGAAGAAATCCAAGTGTCACGCCCCGACAATTTATGTGACACAAGGAGCAGCGTGGGCGATATGCTGAAGGCGCTGGAAGGTTCCGGAATGTGGAAGACCAACCTAGAGTATGCTGGAAGACTCTAGAACGTGGTAGAAGGGTCCGGAGTGGCCTGGAAGATTCCGGAATGTGGAAGAGCCTTGGAGTGTCCAGCAGAGCCTGGATGGGTCTGGAACATCCTACATTGTCTTGGAGAAGCCTACCATGTACTACACTAGTGTGGAGAGTTCTAGATTGTAGTAGATAGGGTAGTTGTCCTAGATAGTTCTATGGAATGTTCTAAATGGGAGTTTGTAGCCCTTGGATCAAGGTGATCCTAGCCGTCCATTGAGGAGGGGAATGGCTATATAAGGGTGAGGGGTCTCATTTGCTAGACACCTAGAGACCTGGAGATCCAAGAGAGCTCTAAGAGTGAAGCACTTGTGAGTGTGAGTGCGAGTGCGAGTGCGAGTGTGAGAGCCTTGTAAGCTTTGTACACGACTATACTTGTAAATGTTAACTTGTATAGTGAAGGCATTCTTCCACCTAAACTGTGTGTGTTAGCGTGGTTGAGTGGCATTCTTCCACCTAAACTGCGTGTGTTAGTGTGGTTGAGTGAGTAAGGCTGACTTAGGTGCAACCAAGAGGGTTGAGAGGCATCTAAGTCCGTGACACAAGGCTGCTCCTCCAGTCCAGCCCAAAACTGATAAATCAGTATCCAGGCTAAGTCCAAAGCTCCAACAGTACCGGCTCAGCCTAACGATCAATCCAAATCAACCCGATCAAAGCCCACGGTTAAGCCTGGATCATCCAGCGATCAACTGCTGCAAATGGCCCATCTCTTGATGGATCAGGCCCAAGCCTAATTAAAAGATGAACCGTCTGAAGATGAACCTTCTGCATCGGCCCAAAAGACCAATTCAGAAGAAAGTTCAGACAGTTCAAACTCCTCTAAAGAATCAACTAATCAAAATCCATATGGACTCGAATTTCAAGATGCACAGGATCCATATGCATAATCACCATTGGATTCCATATAGATACAAATTAGCTTCAATCAATACTCTTTTGAGAAAAGCTGCCAATTTGTATTGATTCCCTGATCACATGTCTCCACCGAAAGTAATGAATAGTAAAAAGTCACTGTTCACTTTTACTGTTCATCAATCAACAAAGTCAAAAGCTACTTCAACTTTTGTCAATCAACCGAAAGCATCCGACATCCTGCTTTTGTTCATGTGCTGCCAGCTGCTCTCATGATCAACCAAATAACATGCTGCATAGTTCATTTTCTTTTCTATATAATGTAATCACTTATTCATTTGAAATTAGAGTTGGATTCGAAACTATCTGAGTGAGAACCAACACCTAGTCAAATAATCAATTGATTGAATGTATTTGCAAGCAACCCAGTGTTACTACATATACGCTTGTTAAACAATTGTAAGTTATTTTCTAATAAAATGCTTTAAATTAATTTTTGTAAATTAATGTATTTTGTGTGCATATTATTCTAAATTTCCATCTTCATTTCTGTATTTCCATCTCTGCGCCGCTTCCCCTTATATATATATATATATATATTTTTGTGCTTAAAAACGCCCGAAGGCTACAGAGAAACATCAGCAGAAAGTAATTCCGAGAGAACAGCAAGGGAATCTACAACCCAATCAAAAGGAAAAACACCATGAAGATGAGCTCTTGATAGCCAATAAGCTACTCCGTTGGCTTCCCTTGGAATCCAAGCAAATGAGGCTTGTAAGGATAAGCCCAAGACCTGAATATCATAGATAATAGCAGAACAGTCCCACAGAAGGACAAGCTCAGAAACACACAATGCAATCACTTCTTTATTGTCACTTTCTACTTGGATATTCGAAAGACCCAAAGATTGGAGGAACAGACAAGCCAAGAGAATAGCATGTGCTTCTTCTTGTCTAACCGAAGAAGAGTAGATAGTGGAGACTACTCCATCAACAAGCTTTCTTTGGTCGTCCCTTAAAATAACAGTCATTGTCGTTCTGCCATCATGAAGAGAGAAGCCGGTGTCACAATTAATCTTCATAGAGCCAGAAATAGGTCGAACTCAACTGTAATGAGAGTTATTCGAAGGAAAATGTTGTTAAGAAGTCGCTTCAGATTGACGCAGAACATGCTGAACTTCCCACCAAGAAGCACTGGCCCGCCGAATAACCTGCTACGGGTTTACACATCCATGGTTGAACACCTACGCATTTCTGGCTTTCCAAATACACCAACCAACCAAGACAGCCTGACTCACCACCTCCTTTCGATCACGATCATTTGAGCAAGTCTGGATTAAGGAGACGGTCCCCTGGAGAGCTGAAACAATTGGGTCACTCCTATTCCGGAGTCCCAGATTACACCCAAACCAAACAGCTCTCGCCCAACTGCACTGGAAAAGAAGGTGTTCAATGGACTCGGTACAATGTTGACAGACAAGGCAACATGGAGATGGAGCACATTTCCGACGAAATAAATTTTCTTTGGTTGCTAGTCCGTTGCTACAAATCCGTCACCACAAGTTTCGAATTTTCGAGGGTATCTTTAAAGATCAAATGAATTTCTAGAAATTCTTAGGAGGAAGCTAAGGGGTAGCTTGCTGCTTGGAGTTTTTTTTTTTGGCCACCTGGTAACCACTTTTGACTTCATAAATGCCTTTGCCAATGTAGTGCCATATCAACGTATTATCTTGGCCCGCCACGGAGATAAGAATGGCAGAAATGTTCTTAACATCCTCTTGGTTGACAATCCCCATTAGTTTTTCTCTGTCCCAAATATTACGATTTTGAATGATTGCATCCCCAACCCATTGCACTTGGCACCCAACTGGTTTCAAACTTTGAGGAGTAAAATGAATAGAACAAGGAATCCATTGATCTTTCTAAAATCTGATAGACTGACCATTTCCCTCTTGCCACCTAAGGCCTTTACGAAGAAGGTCTCTCCCTTGAATAATGCTTGACCAAGCCCAAGATGCCCTTCTCCTGAGGCCAGCTGAGAGAACATCCGAAGAAGGATAGTAGAGTCCTTTCAGAAATTAAGTACAAAGGGAATTGGGATATTTTAACAATCTCCAAGCTTGTTTTGTTAGAAGAGCTAGATTGAAAGCTTTAAAGTCTCGAAATCCCATTCCCCCCTGGGATTTGGCTAAAGAGAGATGCTCCCAACTCGCACAATGGATTCTTCCGTCCTCCGGGTCTGCAACCTACTAGAAATTGCTCGTATAAGAGTTAAAGCAATCGCTGAATTTCTTTAGGAGAGCAAAACAGGACATGGCATAGGTTGGAATTGCTTGGACCACTGCTTTCATAAGAGTTTCCTTGCTGGTTTGTGGCAATAAGCTTTGCTTCCACCCTTGTATTTTCTAAACAGCTTTGTCAATGAGAAAGTTATAAGCCTTAGGCTTTGACTTACCCCAACATGAAGGCAAACCCAGGTATTGAGAAGTCTGTTGGTTAGGAAAAATACCCAAGAGACCACAAATACCTAGACGTACCTGAGCAGGAGTGTTAGAGGAGAAAACAATCCCAGATTTGGCAAAGTTAATGAGTTGACCTGAGGCTAGGCAATACGAATCCAGAATCTGTTTCAGAGCTTGACATTCCGTCACATCCACCTTAGCAAATAAAAGTGCATCATCCGTAAAGAATAAATTGGTTAAAATAGGGCTGCTGTGTTTGATTTTGAGCCCCATGATACGCTGGTCCTAGAGACTTTTGGTCAAAGAAACAGAGAGGGCATCAGCCACCAGTACAAAAAGATACGGGAAAAGAGGGTCACCATGCCGTAAGCCCCGAGTGGGGAGAAAAGAGGTACGTTTCATACCATTAGCAAAGACAGAGAAGGAAATTATCGTAACAATTGCCATAATCCATTGAATCCATTTTGCATCAAACCCCATCCTGACTAAGAAGGTATATAAAAAATCCCATTGAACTCTATCATATGCCTTATTAAAGTCCAACTTCACTGCCATTGCACCTGCAGCCCCACTCCTCTTAATTTTTAAGTGATGAAACACTTCATGAGATACAATTATATTATCCTGAATCATGCAACCAGGGACGAAAGTCGACTGTTGGGGAGAAACCACTAGTTGAAGGACAGGTTTGAGTCTATTTGCCAAGATCTTAGTAATGATTTTTAAATTAAAGTGCATAGGCTGATGGGGTGGTATTGAGAAAGCGTTACTAGGTTTGGAACTTTAGGTTTAAGCACTATGTTAGTGTGATTCCATTCCCGAATAAGATATCCATTCTCAAAGAAACTCCGGACTGCTTTGCACACGTCCGCCCCGATGACATCCTAGTACTGGTGGTAGAAAAACCTAGAAAAATCATCCGGACCCGGAGCTTTCAGATGACCCAATTGAAAGGTTGCCTTTTTTATTTCAGAGTTTGACATAGGCATAGTGAGGTTGAAGTTCATTGTAACTGTAACCGATTGTCTAACCCATTGCAAAGCAATGTTCATATCCCTTGGAGTCGCACTCTGGAACAGATTAGAGAAATAATCTAAGAGGTGAGCATTTATCTCCTCATCTGTAGTCAACCAGTGCCCATCATCATTCTGAAGAGTAATTAACTGATTTCGCTGCCTTCTTTGAGTAATTGATGCATGAAAAAAAGAAGAATTATGATCACCATATTGTAACCATCGGATTCTGGATCACTGATGTAAAAACATCTTTTCTCAAAGCACAGTGTCAGAAAGTTCATCTTAAAGAAAACGCTGGGCATTTGTGTTTTCCTCAGAAATGGGGGAAGCTTGTATTCTAGCCAATTGCTCTTTTTTAGAGAGAGGATTTTAAGTTTGTTGTTGCCAAATTCACCAAAACTCCAAGCTTTGAGTCCCACTCGGTAAGTCTTGAGTTTTTGACAAAATCAAAACATTGGTGATCTCGAATGAGACATCTGCCAATGGTCTTGAATAACAATTTTGCAATTCAGGGAGGTAGTCCACATTGATTCAAACTTGAAAAGACGAGGAACTCTATTTGGTGGAATACAGGTATTGAGCAAGAGTGGGCAATGGTCAAAGCGAATATAAAATCATGGAACACTTGTGCAAATGGGAATGACTCTCTCCAAGCCATAGTGGAGATAACCCGATCAATGCGCTTCCGGATAATACTCGTCCCCATATGATTGTTCGGCTATGTGAAAGAATTACCTTTTAATTCGAGATCCATGAGAGTGCACTCATTCATAACATATTGAAATTTTTGATTCTGTGTAGATTTGGCATGGACCCCCATTCTTTCTCTAATATTGAGCCAATCTCATTACCATCTCCTGGAGACTCCTCATGAAAGGTACTAGGGACCTAAGGTAGCAAATCTATTGACTCCACCCTTTCAAAGAGCCCATCCCGAATCTCTACATTGAATAGGCCTTGGGGTTCAAGCATACTAGCAGAGTTCCTTTTAGGCTTGGGAGGTCTACCCAGTTTACCCTTTCTAGCTTGGGGCTTTCCAACAATAGGCAGAGGGAAAAGAATTGGAGGAGGAAGTTGAGTTAAGGGAAGGTTCAGATCTTTAAAAGACTCATGGGCTAACTTGATAGTTTTTGTGGGGTGTGGGCTAATCAAATCCTCTTCATTGGCCTTTCTTTTTAAAGATAGTCCATGAAAAGCATTAGATAGGAAGTGGGTTGGAAGTCCTTTACACAGGGGTAGGGCTTTTGGTGAAGAAGTTAGGCTAGAGGAAAGGCTGCTATCCAGCAATGGGCTTGGGCATTTAGACACGAGTGAATGTGGGCTGTATAAGGAGTTGGGGCTATCCTTAGAAGGCTCAGTAACGTAATAGGCTGGCCCAGATTGGTTAGGCCCAATCTTAGTGATAATAAAAGGTGGAGGTGGTGGTAAAGATACCTTAGATGGTGACAAAAGATGGAGATTTGTAGGTAGTGGAGCGTGCTCCTTAACCCCAGCTATATCCCCTATTGTTCCACGTGGCGGACATAGTGGCAACTTAGCCTGGACAACCTGTTTTGTAGGAGGAGAGAACGATAGTGGCAATCGTGCACCATTACCCGCAGTATTGGTTTGGCCAATCTCCGGCTCTGCCCTCAGGCCCTCCCTGCTCTCCGATTGAGCGTTAGAATTATGTCGGAGTAACGAACATAATCCAATTTGTCACGACCCAAACCTGCCGCTATAACTTTAGTGTCGTAACCAGCTACTAATCAAAGATTACTAAAGGCCTAACTAAATAGATTAAATAAACGGGTCTAGCGGATACTAATTATAAAATAAGAGTAACCGTCCAATGAGCTGTGAAAACTTTCATGAGACCAAATGACCAACTCCATATATACATAGATTAACATATACATCAAGTCATAAGAATCCCCAGTCTCAATACATGCAAAAGCAAAATAAAACTGAACACAACAGAGGAACGATGCGCGAAAGGGTGAATACCGGCCACCTCAAAACTCTGACATATGGGAACCTTATAGTAAAGCATAGAGGTTAGCCTGACAAAACCAAAGCAAGGTCGATGCCACTATGTCCTTTCCTGAACTAGATCACCTACATAATATATCAAAATATGAGCTAGAGCCCAATGAATAACAGCTGCATAAAGGGGTTCTAAATGATGTTCATAATATAAAGCAAATTACACACTGAGCAGGTTCTTATTACATATAGAAAGCATAATATAATACGTGGTAATCCATAAGCAATAAGTACAAGCGGTCTAGAAGACCAAACAGACGGTCATGAAGACCGAAGATCAGATATGATGGCCATCACTATGGTAAACAGGAGTCCCATGAATTGGAATTGACGGAGATCTTTGTAATCATGTGCACAGATGCTAAGGATGCCAGGATAAACAGTGTAAGCAAAATTAGAATCATCATTCATAAATATAAGAAAACATATCAGAACAAAGCATAATTTTACAGTAGGAAAAAGGTACTTTAAATTAAACATATCTTTATAAGAGTGTTACTCACAGTTGGCTCCGTGATGCAGGTGACTGGAACGTAGTGTTTGACCTACACAGACAGATATAAGCGTAGCACACATAATTCGCCATATAACCAGCTAATTAGTTTTATTACTTAGGAATTGATTGCTCTAAATGTCTTATACTTTCATTTAATGCCCATGTAGTGTAAATGGACGTCAATTAAGGATGCAAATCACGCTAACGGAGGCCTGGGAGTGGGGTAAACGAAGCAGAAAAGTGAAACCGATGCTACCAAACAGCCGCACGTGCGGGACTCTCTCTGCACGTGTGCTGCACGTGCGCCACCAGGTGCTTTCTATGCCGAATGCTCCCAGCACCTCCCCTGTTATCCGCACGTGTGAGCCTGCCCGCCGAACGTGCAGTTCTGGATGTTCCAGAACCGAATTTCTATTTTTTTTTTAGAGCTTTAAACCACCAAAAATAAAACCCAAATTTAATCAAATCAAAGGCTAAAAGTTAAAAAACATGGTGTATAAACAATTACCAAGTTCAAACCAAAAATAGAACTTTAAATTCAAACTCAAGTTCCACAATCTCACAAATAACTTCAAGGTTAAAGAGAAAACAAAACCTATGCATATGGAAATTCTATGTTTCAACAAAACCATGGAAATCTAGCTTAAAATCATGTAAGACCAAGTAAATGAGCTTGAGTAATGCCATTAAGGCAAGGATATGAAAGAATTCCTCATATTAGGGTTATAACAGAACTTATATTACCCAACTCCTCACTCTCTCCCTTAATTCCATGAATTCAAGATGAAAATTCATTCTCATACAAGAAATTAGAAAGAACGCTTACCTTAATGAGTGAATTTGATGAAGTTGCTTCAAATTCTCCTCTTCTCCTTTATCTTTCTCTCTTCTCTTCTTGTTTACTCACTCAAACTATAGAACACTCTTTAACTCTCCCAGGTTTTCTTTCTCTCTCTCTCTCTCCTCTCTCTCTCTCTCTTATTGAGTTCAACATATATATGTATATATATATACATATCTATATCTAAGTTACGTAACTTGGATTAATTAAATGAGAGCCTCGTTACTTGAATTACCTAGCTAATTAATTAAATTACTACTTGACCTAATTAAAGTGAACTAACTTTACTCACCATTCGTTAATTCATAACCCTACGATTTAACGAATCAGACAGGTCTTTTTCATAAATGAACATATCTGTCAACAAACATGATGCGCATAACACATAAATAAGCATAATGCATAGATAAATGGATAATTAAGATTAATCATAAAATTAATGGCTAAGTAAGAGGCAGGCGTTATAGTCTCTCTCCCTTAGGACGTTTGGTCCTTCAAACTCAAGTACCTTCTTCAGTGAAGAATGCAGGGTCTGATGGAAACTGTTCGGGGTATTTCTCTTGCATATCCACTTCTGTTTCCCAAGTTGCATTTATGCCACTGTGGTTTTGCCTGTCTACCTTTACTTACGAAATGTTTTTATTCCTCAACTTCTTAATATGACGACTAATAATCTAGATGGGCCGTTCTGTATATGTATAGTCATCACTCATAAGTATCTGAGTAGGTTCAATAACTTGTTGAGAGTCTCAAAGAGATTCTCTTAACATGGAAATATGGAAAATGTTATGCATGTGTTCCATATCCGGAGGTAGGGTTACTTGGTACACCACTAGACTTAGTTTCTCAATGACCTCATAGGGTCTGATGTATCGAGGTGCTAACTTACCTTTAGTTCCAAAACGAGTGTGTCCCTTCATTGGCGTAAATTTGATAAAAACATGATTTCCTACTTCATATTTTCCTTCTCGTCTATGCACGTCAGCATAACTTTTCTGTCGACTTTGTGCTGTTTTTAATCGCTGCTGGATTAGCTTCACTTTCTCTGTAGTCTCTTGCACAAGTTTGAGTCCCAATAACAGTCTATCTCCAACCTCAGCCCAACAGATTGGCGACTGACATTTCATGCCATAGAGAGCCTCGTATGGTGCCATGCCAAGACTCGAGTGATAACTATCGTTGTATGCAAATTCAACTAATGGAAAATGTGTCTCCAAGTTTCCCTGGAAATCTAGCACACACATATGTAGCATATCCTCTAGTGTTTATATCGTTCTTTCTGATTGGCCATCTGTTTGCAGATGATATGCGCTGTTCAACCTCAATTCTGTTCCTATTATTTTTTACAAACTTAGCCAAAATCTCGAAGTGAACTTCGGATCTCTATCAGACACAATCAATACGGGACCTCCATGCAATCTCGCAATCTCATTCTTATACATGGTAGCCAATTTATCTACGTTATATGTCGTTTTGACAAGCAAGAAATGGGCAGATTTTGTTAATCGGTCTACAATTACACAAATAGAATCCATACCTTTATTGGAGAGAGGCAAGCCAACCACAAAATCCATTGTGATATGTTCCCATTCCACTCCGGTATTGGTAATGGCTGAAGTAATCCTACGGGTCGTTGATGTTCCACCTTAACTTGCTGGCATTGCAAACACTTGGATACAAGTTCAGCAATTTCCTTTTTCATTCCCGACCACCAAAAATTCTTCTTTAGGTCTTGATACGTTTTTGTGTTTCCCGAATGGATAGAGTATTTGGAACTGTGGGCTTCTTGGAGGATCCATTTTTTCAAATCACCGTCGTTTGGTACACATAACCGTCCTTGAAATTTGAGTGTAGCACTCTCAAAATTGAATTCCGGTCTAGGTTTAAATTCTCGTTCATCCACTATTTTCTTGAGGAACTCATCTTGCAATTGTTTCTTTTTTATCTCTTCAACTATTGCCAGCTCATGCAACACTGTTTTCTGTCTAGTGAGTAAACAAGCTAAGTTTTCCATGGATTTTCGGCTAAGGGCATCGGCCACCGTGTTAGTTTTTCCAGGATGATACATAATTTGCAGATCATAATCTTTGATCAACTCTAGCCATCTACGCTGCCTCATATTTAGTTATTTCTGAGTAAAGAAATATTTCAAACTTTTGTGATCCATAGACACCTCACATGTAGCCCCAAACAAGTAGTGACGCCAAATTTTTAATGCAAAAATCACTGCAGCCAGTTCCAGATCGTGAGTCGGGTAACTCTTTTCATGCGGTCTTAACTGACGAGAAGTATAGGCAATTACCTTTCCGTTTTGTATCTACACGCATACCAAGCCTTTATAAGAGGCATCATTATAAATGGTAAAGCCATTCGTTCCAGAAAGTAAAGTGAGGATCGGCGCATTTACAAGTCTTGTCTTTAACTCTTGAAAAGCTTGCTCTCGTGGTTCTGTCCATTCGAATGATACTCCCTTTTGTGTCAATTGAGTGAGTGGCAAAGCAATTTTTGAGAAATCCTTCACAAATCTGCGATAGTATCCAGCCAGGCCTAAGAAATTGCAAACTTTTGTCACATTCGCTGGTCTCGGCCAATTTACAACAACCTTTATCTTTTGTGGATCAATAGAGATAACCTCTTTCGTTATCGCATGTCCCAGAAACATCACACTATCCAGCCAAAATTCACATTTCGACCATTTAGCATACAATTTCTTCTCCCTCAATGTTTGAAGAGCAAGTCTCAAGTGGTGTTCATGTTCCTCCTTGCTTTTGGAGTAAATCAGGATGTCATCAATAAAATCACAATGAATTCATTAAGGAACAACTTAAAAACTCTGTTCATTAGATCCATAAAAGCAGCTGGCACATTAGTAACCCCATAAGGCATAACGAGGAATTCATAATGACCGTATCTTGTTTGAAAGACAGTTTTCTCCACATCTTCAGCTTTAACTTTTAACTGGTGATACCCAAATCACAGGTTAATTTTAGACAATACTTGTGCCCCTTGTAGTTGGTCAAACAAATCATCAATACGTGGCAACGGGTACTTATTCTTTATTATCACCTTATTTAACTCCCGATAATCAATGCAGAGCCTTAGGGTTCCATTCTTCTTCTTAACAAATAACACTGGAGCACTCCACGTAGATGTACTAGGCCTGATAAATTTCTTATTCAACAATTCTTGTAACTAAGTTTTCAACTCTTTTAACTTGGTAGTTGACATCCGGTATGGGTCTTGGAAATTGGTTGCGTACCCGGTACTATCTCAATAGTGAACTTAATTACTCTATCAACTAGATTCCCTGGCAAATCATCTGGAAACACATCTGGGAACTCTTTCACCACAAGAATGCTATTCACACTAGGTTTAGTTGTAGTTGGTACCATGAACACAGAACATAAAAATCCTTTACAACCCTCATGAAGGAAATCAAATATGAGGGAGATATGACACTATCTCCATTAAATGTAAATCCAGGCCTTTCAAGTAAACGAAAGACAACTTGTTTAGTCGAGCAATCAATTGTATCACAATATTTTGCTAACCAATCCATCCCCAAGATTACATCAAAATATGCAATGTCTAAAGGTAACAAATTTACATACAAACTCATGCCTCCAATAATGATCTCACATGCAGGATACATGGATGCACAGATCATAGCTCTTCCCGCCAAAGAGGTTATAACTAATACATATTTCATTGGTTCCAAGGGTCTAAATAATTTTGGAGCAAAAACATAGGACACGAAGGAATGTGTAGATCTCGAATCAATTAACACATAAGCATTTTGAGAACAGATAGGAAGAATACCTAACACAACCGTCTCTGTAGTCTGTATATCACCCGGCACCAATGCAAAAACCCATCCTTGCTTTAGAGTTTCTTTCTCCGTAGCTGCTTTCGAATTTACCCTTGGTGTTGACACTGATGCAGTTGAGCTAGCCCTAGGCTAGCTTGTGCTTTGGGACACTAAGGGGCAATCCTTGATTATATGGCATGTTTTTCCATACCGGAAACATGCGCCAGAAATCCTGTGACAAACTCCCTTATGTCTTTACCCACACTCTGGACAGATGGGTGTATCATTCCCTTGGCTTGCGCTAGTAGATGATCCTGTATTCTGTCTTTTGTTCGGTGGAGTGTTGAAGTTGTTCTGACCCTTCTTGAAATTAGATCCCGGTTTCTTACCCTTCTATTCAATCATCGGTGCCTTTACTTGTCTTAGTGTAGCAACATCCGTCTCAGCTATAATGGCTCTATCCAAAACATCAACATATTTCTCTAACTTGAGTACATTAATTCGATCAAGAACCTCAACGTCCAAACCGCCTTCAAACTTTCTGTCTTTCTTATAATCGGTGTCTACCATATGTGGCGCATACCGCGTAAGCTCTATGAATTTGGTTTCATACTCTGCTACCGACATAGTACCCTGCTTTAGTTGCTCAAATTCTATTACTTTGTGGTCTCTCACACATTGTGGAAAATATTTTTCATAAAAAACTTCCTTAAACTGTGCCCAAGTCATGGCAGTCTGTTGATTCCGGACTAGCATCCACCACCTTCTCGCTTCCTCTTGCAAAGTAAAAATTAGTAACAAGACCTTTTGCTGTTCGGTACATGAGAATACTTCGAATAACTTTTCAATCTTCAAAATCCAGGCTTTAGCTTTCAACGGTTCAAGGCCTTCCAGAAAAGTAGGCGGTTTCAGTTTGTTAAACTTCTGTGTTAGGGTAAAAATGTCACCATTGTTAGGTAACTCCACTAGAATTGGTAGCGGAGGTGAGGGTGGAAATGGCTGTCTCTATTGTTGCCTTAACATTTTTGTCAATAATTATGCCATTCGTTCTAGCTGGTCCATTCTTGCATCAGAAGACTCAGATGTCTCTGTAAGTCTTGTTTATTCCATTGGTCTATAGGTAAATAGAGTGATAATAAACATAGGACACATAAAGTTCACACTTGCAGTATTACCACATAGGCACATCATAACATACCACACACACTTACGCATGCAGACAACATGCCCTACTTTCCTTTCTTGGACATTCTATAGCTCATTTGGACGTGTGTGTGCGGTACAACTCGTACTCTGATACCACTCTGTCACGACCCAAACCTGCCCCTATAGGTTTAGTGTCGTAATCAGCTAGTAATCTAAGATTACTAAAGGCCTAACTAAACAGATTAAATAAACGGGGCTAGCGGATACTAATTATAGAATAAGAGTAACCGTCCAATGAGCTGTAAAAACTTACATAAGACCAAATGACCAACTCCATATATACATAAATTAACATATACATCAAGTCATAAGAATCCCCAGTCGCAATACATACAAAAGCAAAATAAAACTGAACACAACAGAGGAACGATGCGCGAAAGGGTGAATACCGGCCACCTCAAAACTCTGACAGATGGGAACCTTATAGTACGGCAGAGAGGTTAGCCTGACAAAACCAAAGCAAGGTCGATGCCACTATGTCCTTTCCTGAACTAGATCACCTACATAATATATCAAAATATGAGCTAGAGCCCAATGAATAACAGCTGCATAAAGGGGTTCTAAATGATGATCATAATATAAAGCAAATTACACACTGAGCAGGTTCTTATTACATATAGAAAGCATAATATAATACGTGGTAATCCATAAGCAATAAGTACAAGCGGTCTAGAAGACCAAACAGGCGGTCATAAAGACCGAAGATCAGATATGATGGCCATCACTATGGTAAACATGAGTCCCATGAATTGGAATTGACAGAGATCTTTGTAATCATGTGCACAGATGCTAAGGATGCCAGGATAAACAGTGTAAGCAAAATTAGAATCATCATTCATAAATATAAGAAAACATATCAGAACAAAGCATAATTTTACAGTAGGAAAAAGGTACTTTAAATTAAACATATCTTTATAACAGTGTTACTCACAGTTGGCTCCGTGATGCAGGTGACTGGAACGTGGCGTTTGACCTACATAGACAGATATAAGCGTAGCACACTTAATTCGCCATATAACCAGCTAATTAGTTTTACTACTTAGGAATTGATTGCTCTAAATGTCTTTTACTTTCATTTAATGCCCATGCAGTGTAAATGGACGTCAATTACGGATGCAAATCACACTAACGGAGGCCTGGGAGTAGGGTAAACGAAGCAGAAAAGTGAAACCGACGCTACCAAACAGCCGCATGAGCAGGACTCTCTCTGCACATATGCTGCACGTGTGCCACCAGGTGCTTTCTATGCAGAATGCTCCCAGCACCTCTCTTGTTGTCCGTATGTGTGAGCCTGCCCGCTGCACGTGCGGTTCTGGGTGTTCCAGAACCGAATTTTTGTGTTTGTTTTCTGAGCTTCAAACCACCAAAAATCAAACCCAAATTCAATCAAATCAAAGGCTAAAAGTTAAAAACACATGGTGTATAAACAATTACTAAGTTCAAACGAAAAATAGAACTTTAAATTCAAACTCAAGTTCCACAATCTCACAAACAACTTCAAGGTTAAAGAGAAAACAAAACCTGTGCATATGGAAATTCTATGTTTCAACAAAACCATGGAAATCTAGCTTACAATCATGTAAGACCAAGTAAATGAGCTTGAGTAATGCCATTCAGGCAAGGATATGGAAGAATTCCTCATATTAGGGTTATAACAGAACTTATACTACCCAACTCCTCACTCTCTCCCTCAATTCCATGAATTCAAGATGAAAATTCATTCTCATGCAAGAAATTAGAAAGAACGCTTACCTTAATGAGAGAATTTGATGAAGTTGCTTCAAATTCTCCTCTTCTCCTTTACCTTCATCTCTTCTCTTCTTGTTTACTCACTCAAACTCTAGAACACTCTTTAACTCTCCCAGGTTTTCTCTCTCTCTCTCACTCTTATTGAGTTCAACATATATTTATATATATATATATATACATATCAATATCTAAGTTACTTAACTTGGATTAATTAATTGAGAGTCTCATTTCTTGAATTACCTAGCTAATTAATTAAATTACTACTTGACCTAATTAAGGTGAACCAACTCTACTCACCTAGTCTATTAGTTAATTAATAACTCTGCGATTTAATGAATCAGACAGGTCTCTTTTATAAATGAACATATCTGTCAACAAACATGATGCAAATAACATATAAATAAGCATATAATGCATAGATAAATACATAATTAAGATTAATCATAAAATTAACGGCTAAGTAAGAGGCAGACGTTATATAATTCATCAATCTGATGCCGGTAAAATTCCACTGGTAAACCTATGTTTCTGGCCACCCTAGTTCTCATCTCTGGACCATAACCAGATTGACGACCAGCCTCTCGGGACACAAATTTACACGAGTTTTGTCATGGCCAATTTTTCCACAGTCATAGCAAAAGTGAGAGAGTCTTTCATACTTGAAGGAGATCGAGATCTCTTTCATCTCTATTAATCTCTTAATCTGTCTATGTAACTTAAACCCCCTAGGTAGAGAAAGTGTGACATTTACCTCCACCCGAATTATGAGAAAACTACGAGAGAGTATAAAACCATCATTTGGAGCTTCAATCCCGATGAGTTTTCCAATCGATTCCCAATTATATGTCGATTGCGTCTCGTCATTTTATCCATGGGAAGACCATAGACCTGAACCCAAAAGGCACAATAAGTAAACTCCATCTCAACTATTGCTTTATCAACAGCGAGTGGTTGAAGAACTAGAAGGTTACCCCTAATAGACCAAGGGGCTGTTTTCAAGACCAAAGCTCTATCATCTTCATTTTGAAAGCGAAACAAATAAATGTTATTAACCCAAGAAGAGATGGTCACCTCAGCGCTAGTTTTCCAAGTGTCAAGAATAATACGAGAGACCGCTTGCTTGTTGAGAAGTTTTGGGACCATAATCTTTTTAATCAGACATAGATTTGAGTTGTCAACACTTTCATCCATGCCTTCTTCCAGCTTAATGGTGAAGGGATGAGTCGGCCCTTTCGTGGTGTCCGCCATAAGAAAAAGATCAAATGGAATTAGACTGAAGAGATTATACAAGTGAGGGTTGAAAAAGAAGAAGTAAACAAATATTGAGCAAATAGATAGTAAGGAAGGCTACGAAAGTCGAAGGTAAGAGAGGCTTAGAAACAGAAGGGAAAACCAAGGATAAACCCATAGACCATACCCGTTGGTAGAAAGTCTCTCATCTAGAGAGAGAATTTTTTTACACATATTGAAAGAAATAATTTATTAATATAAAAATTTGTGACAAAAAAGGCAAATGTGAAATTTTATTTACGTAAAATATGAGGGTGTCAAGTGCAATTAACTCTACAAGTATGTTGGCCTACTGTGGGTCTCTCTCCTCTAGAACAGAGCGGCGGTGTTGCAGAGACGAGAGAGAGAGAGAGAGAGAGAGAGAGAGAGGTGGTGAAGAAGGAAGAAGAAGAAGAAGAAGGAAAGGGAAAGGAAGGAAAAACCTACTGGGGGGGCCGAAATTCAAGAAACTGGAGAATGGGAGGTTCAAATGCGTGGAGACTGGGCATGAAGTCCCTTCTCACGCCAGGGACTCGTACGCTCAGAACAAGCACTGTCGGATTGGACTCATTGACGCCGCTTTGGCTCGTAGTAAGCCCCCTCTCAACACGTTCCACCAAGACCCTCTCGTCCGGTCTGTAAACCCCTCTCTCTCTATCTCTCTCGGTTTATTTAGGGTTTATATATCATCATGCTCAAGGTGGATCGTGGCTTCTGTTCAATTAATTTTGGGGTTTTGAGTATTTGTGATTAAATTTTTTTTTTTTCTTCTTTTGTGTGAAGATTGAAGAAGTTTGTATTATTTTGTGAAAAGATGGGTTTATGTTAATTTAGGGGTTTTGGGTATTTGTGATTGAAAAAAAAGAATTATGTTTTTGTGTAAAGGCCTGAAGAAGTTTGTATTATTTTGTGAAGAGATGGGTTTATGTTAATTTAGGGGTTTGGGTATTTGTGATTGAAAAAAAAATTATGTTTTTGTGTGAAGGCTTGAAGAAGTTTGTATTATTTTGTGAAGAGATGGGTTATGTTAATTTAGAGGTTTTGAATATTTGTGATTGGAAAAAAAATATTACGTTGTTGTGTGAAGTCTTGAAGAAGTTTGTATTATGTTGTGAAGTGATGGGTTTATGTTAAGTTAGGGTTTCGGGTATTTGTGATTGGCAAAAAAAAAAAAAATTATGTTGTCGTGCGAAGCCTTGAAGAAGTTTGTATTATTTTGTGAAGAGATGGGTTTATGTTAATTTAGGGGTTTTGGATATTTGTGATTGAAAAGAAAATTTGTTTTTGTGTGAAGTCTTGAAGAAGTTTGTATTATTTTGTGAAGAGGTGGGTTTATGATTGTTTAGATTATTTTGATACAGGCCAGATTGATTATTTGAACGAGTTTCTAGGTCTGCTTGTTTGGATGAAAAGAATATATGATTTTTTTTTTCTTTTTTTCAATGTTGGGGTTGGAGGAAATTCATTATTATGGTATCCATTTGTTTGTAGAGAAAGACAAGGGAAACCTCAAGGAATATGAAACTTTAGAAGAGTTTTAGCAAAGTGTTTGGAGCCAAATTCTTTTAGAAATAGGATTGCAAAATGGGCAAGGAATTAAGAAGGAAAACTCTTTTAAGATGATGATGCCCTTATTAGCTAGTAGGCAAGTTACAAGAAGTGGTGGTTGGGTGGGTAATGGGTATAGATAAAAAATTTACTAATTTTAGTTCCTATAAAATTCATCCATTTTTCATGAGTTTTTTTCCCTCATTCAAATCCCATTATAAATTCCTTTGATTTGAAACATATCAAATTCCATTTTCAAATGCCAATTCCACCACTCAAAACACTCTTTTAAGTTTATTTGCAAGCTTATTTGAGCTTAGACTAGTTATTGCACTAGCCAATTCGGCTTTGTTGGGTTGTGACTTTTTGTCTTCTTGGGTAATACGTAAATAAAAATTTCTAAGATTTGGTCTTGGGTATGTAATTATTCTTCCATTTTTTTCTTAACAATTAAATAGAGTAAATGATATACTTTATTTTAAGAGCTTCAGCATAAAGGCCTATCAAGCAAACGGAGCATAAAAGAAAAAGAGGAAGCCATGACTAGAAAATGTTTTCTATATAAACATGAAAGGCTATTCAGTATCAGCCTTTTCAGTTTTTTTGTTTTTTTGTTTTTGTTGGGTGCTGATTTTAATCCTTTTTGTGTGGCCTTGTAGCTCAACAGGAAATATCGTCAATAAGTCTGAGGAGCACATCAATGGAAAACGTTTCCTCAACATGTTAGGTTTGTAATTATTTTCAATTTACCTTCTTTGTGCTCTCTTTTGTTTCACATTTTCATACATTGGAACCCTTGTAATGGATTATGGATGACTTGTGAAATCTATATATATGTTTGTGTATTTGAAGGGTGCCCTTTAAAGATCCAAAATACGGAAAATAGGGTGCCTCTTAGAAATGATTGCAAGAAAACGCAAAGAAAAAGACACTCTAAGCTTGCTGTTGTATCAAAGATATTTTATCTAAAACACTGAGACTGTTATTGTCTCAAATAGCTATGTGATGAGCAGACACCTTAGGTAGATAGTTCAATTTACTTGTTTTAGGAAATTGACAATTTGCATGTGTGTTTTTTTTTTTTTTAAAGTTTTTGGATGTCTTTTTTGTCATCCCCTCCTTCCTTCCTTTCTTCTTCTTCTTCTTCATTTTGCTCTTGCCAAAGGTATTGGTGGACAACATAGTGGGAGGTAGTTAACTTTGATGGATGATCAGTCATCGTTACTTAGACCATAGCAACACTATGTTACTATTCTCTGATGTATCTTGTAAATGTTGTTTCTCCTAAGGGCAGTAATGAGGAATCCATCAAGAGAAATTCATATCGGACATACATAATCTTTCATTTATGATACTATATGCATGCTAGATGCACTGATAGCTAATGCAGTGAATATGTATTTGAACATGTGATTGTGTTAGTTCTTCATTTATCAAAAAAAAAAAAAAATTGTGATTGTGTTAGTTCTCATGTTGCTGTGTTAAACATTAAGCTAACTACTTACATAACCAAGTAAAATCTGGGACAAAAGGAATGGTGTCTGATCTTGATCACTTGTACACATGGCCTAGGTCAATGAGTGAATGAAATGCACTTTTCATGCCTTAAATTCCAATGCATCCTTTGTGTTGTTCTTTGTGAAGCTTCCATGCTTTAAGCTCATTTTGCTTTCTTTACTCTTGTTTAAGTGTTAAATTAGGTATTATGTTCATGCAGAAGGTAATGAATAGAAAAAGAAACGAATGACGGCCGATTCAGATATCTCAAGGCCTACTCCATCAGTGCGAACCGACCTGGATGCTCTTGCTAGTCTGATGGGTGAACAAGTACTAATCAAGTTCTGAAGTGATTTATTTTTTGCATTTGTTCTGTATCATGCATCCAATTCTATTTTTTTTTCTTGACTTATTCTTTAGGCAGTCCCAGTGTAATCTTTTACGCTGGAGGAGCATTACATTTCCCTCCCTAACGTCTACTATATTTCTCATGTAGCAGCTAGGGTCACACAAGAAAATGCTGAGTATGATGAGTGGTTCGTTGTTAAAGTTATTCATTTTGATAGGGAAACTAGAGAGTAAGTTCAGTTTCAGTTCCACCCAACATAAGACTGTGCTTTGGATGCCGTTCATTCTCCTGCACCCCTCCTCTCTCTCACACACATGCACGCACGTCTTATCTTTTTTCTTTTTAAGTTTTTGTTTTTTGGAATATGTTTGAAGTTTAATCTGATAATCTATGAAGCATAAATCGCATTGTTCTGTTGATTCGGCCACCAGACTGGCTGATCTAATATGTTTTGTTGAGAAAGCAATGACTATTGCTTCTTGTTATTGAAGTGCAAGTCTTTGATGCAAAAATGGGTCAAATCCGTGAATTTATATGGTCAAATTCGTGAGTTTTACACGGGTGGGACCTGCAGCATATGGCACAAGCTCCCTTCACATGAGACAGCTCATCCACGTTGGAAGACAAGAGAGTGTGTGCCATCTTCTAATAGAACCAAAGGCTTTTAAGCTTTAGTGCATTGCTGATGTGGGATAGCATTCATTAGGATGAGGCTTTTATATTGACATGGAAGCCTCACGGAATGGAGTAGCAACAATATGGAAAGTTTTAAAACAAAGTTCTTGCATCTTGCAAATTTGATACTGGATAAGGTTTTTGGGTTCACCATTGGTTGTATGTTCCAAATTTGATGCACATATCTTGCTATGTGGCTTAGGTGGTGAGATGTCCTGTCATGTTTGTATACACCGGAAAATATTATTTGTTGTTATTCTCTACAGCCATCCTCCTATAATAGGTTCTCTGTAGTTTTGTAGGAGGAGAAAGAGCTATAACGTATGTTGGAAGCTTAATTGTGATGGAACAAAATGAAGAACACGACTGTTTTATTTTATCTTAATATCTGTTTAATCATTGTCTAATATATCTTTATATACAGATTTGAAGTACTTGATGAAGAGGGTGGCGGCCAGAGGTAACTTTTGTTGTGACTTCCTGGATTTCTTTAGATTGACTTCTTAAATTCAATGATCAGAAATATTGAGGGTTTAGACAATGAATTTTGTTTCTTACTGTTTACTTGATCAAATGTGGTTTATTAGTACATCTGAATGACGGATTTTTATTCTTTATCGAATTTCTAATTTCAGAAAGTACAAGCTGCCTTGGTCACATATTATACCTTTCCCAAAGCGGAATGATCCCTCTGGTGCTCAAGATTTCCCTACTGGGAAACAAGTTTTGGCTGTATATCCGTCAACAACTGCATTGTATAAAGCAACTGTAGTTCAACCTCGCAAGGTAAACAGTATGTCCATGTGTTTCGTATCCAAATTGTGATTTGTTGCTCTTGCATTTGATTCTCCAGCTTCTTTAAAATTTGAACCTGGTGGTGAACGGCCGAACTGACCACTTCTTGCATTTTGCATGCCACATGTTGTTCTCAACTATTTTTCGTGAAATTTCAGAGGAAGGCTGATGAATAAGTGGCTTCCCCTTTTCTTTTATTTGAATATTGCACACATGGGAATAATGCATTTTTGTGGCATTTGTGAACCAAATAGAAATGCCAGATGATATAATTATTTACAGTTGGTTTGGATTGGGGAATTTGGAAAGAAAAAAAAAAAAAATGCATTTCTCTTTGTTCATGTCACTTGTTTTTTGGACTAATAAAGAGGAGAGAATTATTGTGAATTGGGAAGAAATAGAAAGAAAACAAATTCTCTGAAAATTCTCATTTTCAATCTCTCCAAAATTTTTGGAGAGATTGGAGAGAAAAGTAAACAACGGAATACTATTTTTCATAATACCAATACTGCCCAAGATATAGAAGTAAAAGAAAAGTTGACACCTATAAACACATAAAAGGTTATTTTGGTAATATAACATGAAACAATTTCTTTCTTCTCTCATGAGTTTAAAACAAAAGAATTCATTCTCTTTTCTCTCCTAACTGAAGTAATCATTTCTTTTATTTTCTCTTCTGTTCTTCCGAACAGAGTGTAATTGGGTAAAAAAGTGAACTATTTTTTATCCCGATAAGTTTTATTTAAACTTTTGTTAATGATAACATGATTTAATATGTTGTCCACCACGTGTTGTTTTTTGTCATCAGCGATAATAGTCCGTCAGATTCCGTCCTTACACCTGACAAGATATTTATTGGAGTTGGCGAGGGTAATCCTGAGACCTGGATTGTTGATCCTGACCAGTCCGACCGTTTTCGGATGCTAAAGAAAATGAGATTCAAGCTCGTTGGTGGCAAGGACAAAGAGTACGTTCGTCACGGGATAGAAGTTGTTGACCGGTTCTTCCTAGTTGATGTTTGGATGGACTACAAAGATACGCTGTTGGGAAATGTTGGAAGCATTCAAAAGGGTGCCATATATTTAGTGGCTGCTACTGTTAGTGGAAAGGAATGCAAAATTACTTTAAGGAGTCAAATGTACTTTAAAACTGTTTAGAATTGTAATTTGATGTATTTTTATTTCTAATGTTCAGGTTAATGGAGGTGGACGATATAAAAACTGGGGTTGTTGAAGGTGTTTCGGCAAGTGATTTCAGTTGTATTGAACTTGCGTTGCCTAATTTATTTTCTCAATTAAGGTTAAGATACAAACAAAAAAGTATTAAGGTTGATAAAATATTGATAAAATATTCCCCCTTTGCGCACCCAATGCTAGTGGGTTGGTTAGAGTAAATGTTTATGATAGAAGGTTAGACGGTAATGACAGTTTGCAGGCATGGTTTATTTTCCCAGTAGATTGTCAATGCGAGTTAGTCTATTATGGGAATGGTTATTGTTCAATTAACGACAAACAGGTGCCATGGATGGTGAAGTATCGACTTGAAAATTCTAATATTAAAAGGGGGGTTACGTATTGTAAAATGAAGGGGTATCTGAAGTATTCTACGAGTGACATGCCAGAAGATTCGCAAATGAGGGCCCCCTCTATTGTTGTGTTATCTAAAAAATACACTAATGATAATGTTGATGTCTGGCATTGTCCTCCAACGAAGGCCATTCCGATTCTGACACGGACTAAGTCTGTTGGTTTACCGGAGAGGCGAAGAGATTTGTTGTTAGGAGCTTGAATCTCAATTTCTTTAGCATCCGAAAACAGTCGGACTAGTCAGGATCAACAATCTAGGTCTCAGGATTACCCTCGCCAACTCCAATAAATATCTTGTCAGGTGTAGGGACGGAATCTGACGGACTATTATCGCTGATGACAAAAAACAACACGTGGTGGACCACAGCTTCGTCCTTAGCATCCTGTCCCAATTGAACATTACCAATGAATTTGATACCCTTAACCACGATCTTGTCTGATTGACGGTCAGATCTCTTATTACCCAACTCAATACCATTAAGTAATCTCGCCACGCCTTTATTATCAAACTTAACGTCCCTTAATTGTTCATCGTATATCTGTAATTTCCTTACTCCCCTCTTCGTCTTCTTAATAAATCGGGGAATATTCTGAACGTATCGTCTGCGAACATACTGGGTCTTAAAAGGTGCAGAATAACAACGGGGTCTTGAATGCTTGGAAAACAATTAGTGATATAATTTCCATGTGTACTGGTATTATTAGGGGTAATGGAACTAATCCCAGAATTCTGGTCTTCATGATAGATGCTTGTGGGATTTGTAACTTAAAAATGCCTTTGAATATGGTTGTGATCGTAGTTTTCATGTTGTGGCAGTTATGTCTTGGAATTTGATGACGATGAAGAGGAAGATGGATCTTTGCTGCAGAGGATTGTACCCTTCCACAAGGTCGTAGGTCTCCCAGAAGGGCATCGCCAATGAGAATATATATATTTACATATATGTTGTTCATATGTGTGTTTAAATTTGAATTTGTTCCACTGTATTGTGCGTTGGACATTTTAGGTGCCCTATGCATTTATTGGTATACTTTCAGGGATACTTTCATATGTATGTGTAGCACTCGAAAAATTACTGGCTTATTGGATATCCCCGAAGGGACAAAAATTACTAGCATATCAATTGCTATGAATATTGTACAAAAAATAATTTTCAAGAAAATACTTAAAATAATAAAAAATATAAATGAGCTCCTTTATGTTACTCTTTCAATTTACAAAAATAAATAAATAAAATTATATAGAAGAATTGATTAAATTTTTCCTTGATGAATAGTTTTGAGAAAAGTAGTAATTATGCAAATTAAGGGGTAAGATTAAGGGTAAACTATCCTAGCCACGCTGACTACATCAAGAACATGACCATTGGCGCCGCCCAAATGGATGGTGCGATTCTCGTGGTTTCCAACACCGACAGTCCAATGTTGCAAATGAAGGAACACATTTTACTTGCCAAAGAGGTCGATTTAGGGTTTAGGGTTCCGAACATGGTTTTTTGGAATAAACAGGAACAAATTGACAACGACGAGCTTTTAGAATTAGTCGAATTAGCGGTACCCAAGCTTTTATCGTCTTATGAATTTCCAGGAGATGATGTTCCGATTGTTTCTGGTTCTGCATTGTTAGCTTTGGATGCATTAATGGTAAACCCCAATATAAAAAGGGGTGAAAATCAAATGGGTTGATAGAATTTATGATTTAATGGACCCTGTTGATAGTTATATACCAATTTTCCAAAGACAGAAAGATTTGTCCTTTTTTTTTTCGCTATTGAAGATGTGTTTTCAATTACTAGGCGCAGGACAGTGGCTACTGGGAGGGTTGAGAGGGGGAGGATTAAAGCTGGGGACAATGCTGCCATTGTTGGGTTGAGAGAGACTAGAACTACAACTGTTACTGGGGTTAAGATGTTTTCAGAAGATTCTTGATGAAGCACTTGCTGGTGATAATGCTGGGCTTTTTCTAAGGGGTATACAGAAGGTTGATGTTAAGAGAGGTATGGTGTTGGCTAAGCTGGGGATGATCACACTGCGTACTAAGTTTGTTGCAATTGTGTATTTGTTAAAAAAGGAAGAGGGTGGCAGGCATTCGCCTTTCTTGGCTGGGTATAGGCCTCAATTTTACATGAGAACTACTGATGTTGCCAGGAGGATGGTTTCAATTATGAATGACAAGGAAGAGGAGTCGATGATGGTTATGCCCGGGGATCATGTTAAAATGGTGGTAGAGCTAATTATGCCTGCGGCATATGAGCAAGGAATGAGATTTGCTATTAGAGAAGGTGGGAAGACTGTGGGTGCTGGCGTCATCCAGTCCATTGTCGAGTGAATTTTTTTTTTTTTTTTTCTTTTTCAGCATACAAATTGAGAGTTTCATGTGAGTTTCCCACCTCCATGTTCAATTACTGTGACAATTCTAACACAAACCGGTTTTGTTTTCTTTTTTTTTTTTGTATTCTTGATCTTCATTCTTAGTGATAGTTTTAAATTTAGAAGATGTTACTTTCTATAACAAAATTCTGGTGGCATTTTTGCTTGCTTTTGATATAGTTTTTAAACTGGATAGGTTTCTGAAGTATCTTTTGTCCATGTTTTCATCCTTCCAAATTCAAGAAACTAGTCTCTCTCTCTCTCTATTAACCTACATTATACGAGCTGCAGGTTTGAATTTGATTAAATTACGCCTGAGGATTTGGTATTGGTGGTTCTGACATGAAACCATTATGAATTTGATTAGCAATCCAAAAGTTTGTAGCCCAAGAATAGTTGACACCATCTCAGCCGATGATTGTTGAAGGATTTGAATGTTGAGTCTTCGACAATACAACTGCTTGTGGATTAATGGTTAAGCTACCTATGTTGACAGGTTTATAACGGTACGAATCACAACTTGAAGGTTTTGGAGTTCACTTCACTGCCCAAGATGTTTATCTATATGTGGGGTGTCAATTTTATTATATTTGGTGCATAGAGAAGTTGCACCAAATTTCTAACACGAATTTTCAAAATTAAATTAAAAGAAAGTATGAACTTTAGTTGTGCCAAACAGAGTTGATGTAATTCTTTTTATATTTATAAATAATTTTTTACATATTAGCAAAAATAATATATACTATTTTTATTACCAACTATTCAGACATAGCACTTTTATACAAAGTAATATACAATTTGTAAAGAGTGTTGTGAGTGATATAATTATTTTCTACCATTTATTCACAATAGGAGTGAGACCACATAATCATAAGAGGTGGGTTTTAATTCTCATTATAAGTTGAAGGTAAAAAAATGCGATTGAAAATAGTATGGCTATAATTTTACGAATAATTATTCAGTAATTTTAAAGTATAGACACGTGGTATTTCATAGTATTGTGATTGATGAGGAAGCTGAGTAGATGGGTATTGTGTTGGGAATCCGGATCCTCCGTTGCTCTTATCTGCGGCCCTTTCCTGTAGCGCCCCCAAACGACGTCGTTTTGGGGCAACTTTTCATGAAAAAAAAAAAACAAACAAACAAACAAACTCAGAAATAGAGAGAAAGAGGGAAGAAGATGGCTATCTGTCTACCATGACTTACCAAGAACAGAGCTCTGTCGAATGGCCATGGACATCCAAAGAATAATTTTCCAAGAACACATAGAATAATTTGGACAATCCAAAATGGCAATGGTCATCAACAACAGACCCATTTATATCAATTCTTTGTGTTCTTTGTAGATCCCATTTATATCAAATCTTGGGTTTATAAAATTATTCCAGAGACCCAGAGACCCAAACACTAGAAGTAGAGCATAGCCCAGAGACCCAAACAATCATTATCCAAAATGGCCATTTTTCCCAAGAACACAAAGAATAATTTTATAATCATCATCAACAACAAACCCAGAAAAAAAGGGGAAAAAAAAAACAGAGAAAGAGAAAGAAGCAAAAACACAAATAATACAAAAAATAAACCCAAGAATTGATATAAATGGCATCTACAAAGAACACAAAGAATAATTTTATAATCATCATCAACAACAGGCCCAGAAAAGAAGGAAAAAAAAAAAAGGAGAGAGAAAGAGAAAGAAACAAAAACACAAAGAGTTGGATCTGGATCTCTTCCCACAACATGGGTTTGTTGGTGTAGATTCAATTTTAATCAACATGGGTCTGCAGCACAAAGAGTTGTCGTTTTGGTATCTCCATTAATCAACACACAGGATCAAAAAACCACACCACAACCCCCCCTAATTTCAACTTCTTTAATTTCAAGTTGAAGAACTAAGCATCTGGAAAGAATTCCTAGAGAGGGAAACTATACCCGAGAGAGAGAGAGAGAGAGAGAGAGAGAGAGAGAGAGAGAGAGAATGCTTCTTGTGGATTGATTGGTGTTTGGGTCTCTGGGCTATGCTCTGCTTCTAGTTTGTGTCGTTAGATAGCCATCTTCTTCCCTATTTCTCTCTGTTTCTGAGTTTGTTTGTTTGTTTTGTTTTTTTGTTTTTTTTTCATGAAAAGTTGTTCCAAAACGACGTCGTTTTGGGGTGCTACAGGAAAGGGCCGCAGATAAGGGCGACGGAGGATCCAGATTCATTGTGTTGGATGATTAGAAAACATAAGGTAACATATTGAATGATTATTGGTTAAAAAATACAGACATGTGGTACTCTGAGAACATTCTATAATTTCTATAATCTTACACATTATTAAAAATAATTTGAGCAAGTGAAATCAATTAATACAAAGTATAATGAAATGAAATGCGTATACATTAGTACTCTAAATAATTTGAGCAAATGAAATCAATTAATGCAAAGTATAATGAAATGAAATGCGTATACATTAGTACTCTAAATAAATTTTTAAGTGATGTTTTGCTCATCTCAAGCATTTTTTTAATATCTAATTCATATGGATGTATATCGGTTTTGAATTAGACCATAACAAAAAAAAAAAAAAAAAAAATTGCAAAAGAAGAGAGAAATATATATATATATATATGTATGTATATTAATCTGCATGTTAAAACTTTAGAACAAGTTTATGCTTTATCTAAACCTCATAAAACATGTCAATTATTTGATGCTCACACAATTAAACGACATTTAAAATCTGGTCACAATTTTATTCATTTAGGATTAATTCAAGTTGAAATCAACCCATTAACTCCACAAGGTAAAAATGTTTTGTTATGTTTACGTGATGTTCGTTTTCTTGATTATAATGATAGTTTAATGAGTATGATGGTAACTGGTCTCCACAAAGGACCCGTTCATTTTAATTATTTTCCTGATTTCACTTTAAGTTTACGTGATCCACATATTTTAGATGCATTAACTTTGAATATTCAATTAAATGGTTCATTTACAAATATGAAAGATAAAGTTCATAATATTGCTTTAATTTATCGTGTTCATTATAAATGTATAAAAACTAATTTAAATGTTCAAGCTTTACATAAAAGTCCAAAGGATAAAACTTTATTAATTCAAAGTAGTAGTAATGATATTAATATTAATACACCCCAAATGATTGAATGGAAAGATATAAATCTCCCTGATCAATGGATTACTACTAATGAAAATTACAAACCTAATCAAAAACAATTTACTAATCAAGATATCCAAGATGTTCAACAATTCACTGATGGTTCAATTCGTATTAAATTTAATCGTAGTCAATCTTCTAGACATAGTACTTCTAATGTACCTACTGATACTAATATTGATGATGACATATTTAATACTTTTTTATTTTGGCAAAATAGTCAAATCAATCTTGGCCAAACTTTTGGTCAGACTTCTCATAGTCAATTAAAAGGAATTGATAACTCTACCACTTCTCAAATTAGTAAACCTGTTTATTCTACTCACACACATGTACCTAAAGATGATGATGAATCTCATGGTTCTCCTACTCAAACTGTTTTTGAAGTTATACCTCCAATAAATCCTCAATTAATGACAATCAAGAAATCCTTTGCTCCTGATCTTGATAGATTACTTATTGAATTTAAATCTATAGAAAATAGAACTAAAAGACATGCTTATCGTTCTAAATATGATTCTGCTCAACAATTCAGAATAACTAGAAAATGGTATGATTTTATGATTGAATATAGTATGGAATTACCTTTCTTTGAATACTTTGAAAATTATTACAAAAAAGTTAATACAATCACAAAACACAAATGGAAAACTTCCCCTAATACTTCTATTAGCTCTAGTCATCCACCCTTATCTAATATAATTATTGAATGTCAAGGTTCTGAAGTCCCAGCCTCTCCTTTTAAGTTGCCAGACACTGACCCTGAAATTAAAAAAGTCATTGAACAAAATAATTATACTAATCAATGTTTAAAAACCATTGGTAAACAACTAGATAAAATAGAAACCAATTTAGATGATTATTCTGCTAACCATACATCTACTAAAACAACCTTAGATCAACCTTTGCTTAATTTACCTACTAATCGCTCCAAACGAACTAGTTTAGTTACCAATGATAATTCTACTATTAAAGCTATTGAACAATTATTTACTAAATTATCTACTACTGAAACAGCCTCTCCATCTAAGGATAAAGGTCTAACTGTTTTAAATTAACAACCTATTACAGATACTATATCTAATCAATCAGAAACTGATACCACCGACAATGAAATAAATCAATTAGCTCAACAATTTCCATCCTCTAATCTTAATAAAATACATTATCCTAAAGTTAATCCTCAAACTACCAAAAATTGGTATTCTTAACCTACTCCGCTTGATCTCCAATATGAAGAAACTAATCTCAACAATTAATTTTCTGTCTCCGTTAAAAAGTTATATGAATGGAATATTGATGGTCTTAGTAAAGATCAAATCCTCCAAAAATTAAATCATTTATCTATGGTCTCGAATAGTTATCTTAGTAATTACCTTGATTATTCTCAACCTAAAATTGTTTCCTTAATCACCTTTGGTTTTACTGGTATGCTCAAATCTTGATGGGAAAAATACCTTACTGAAGATCAAAGAGAATCTATTATTCATGCTAATCAAAAAGATGAACATGATTTATCTATCTTTGATAAAACTATTGGTTATTATCACCCTGATGGGATTAATACATTAATATATACAATAGTTAGACATTTCATTGGTACCCTTACTAATATATATTCTCGCATACATGATCAACTTAGTAACCTTACTTGCCCTACATTAAGTGATTTTCGATGGTATAAAGATGTATTTACCTCTCGAGTAATGTTAAGAGAAGATTGTACTAAATCATTTTGGAAAGAAAAATTTATTAATGGATTACCTAGTCTTTTTGCTCATAAAATTAGAAATGTTCTTAGTCAACCTACTGGTGTTATTGAATATGATAATTTAACTTATGGTAATATAATTAGCACTATTCAAAAAGAATGATTAAAAATGTGTATTGATCTTAAACTTAGTCAAAAAGCTACCAAAGATAAACATAAGACTAAATATGAATTAAAAATTTTCTGTGAACAATATGGTCTACTTTCGGTAGCACCCTCTCGTTGCAAATCACATAAATATTCCAAAAATAAATCATCTTACAAATACTCTAATAAATACAAAAAGAATTATTCTCCTTCCAAATCAAATGATAAATTCTATACTAAACCCAAAAAGAAATATTACAAAAAATCACATCCAAAATCTAAATCTAATAAGCATATAACATGTTATAACTGTGGTCAAAAGGGTCATTATTCTAATAAATGTAAAGAAAAACAAAAATTAAAAGATAAAGTTAATCAACTTCACATCAATGATGAATAAAAAAATCAATTATATGAAATCTTTCAATTAAACCAATCTATTAGTAATTCCTCTTCTGATCATCCTGATACTTCCTCTGATTATCATTCACCCAGTGAAGATTCTGATAATAATATTGAATTAGGTTGTAATGATGTTTGTTGTAAACCTGTTAAACAAATTACTGTTCTTACTAAACAAAATCAAGAAAAATCTGCTCTTATTGAATTGATTAGTCGATTGGATGATCCATAATTAAAAAAGAAATATACTGATAACCTCAAATCCTTATTAATCAATCCTGATAGGAAACCTAAACATGATAAACCAATAATTAGTCTATCCAAAAATTTAGAAAGATTTAAAAATAAACAAAAAGAAATTACATTACAAGATTTACAATATGAAATCAATCAGATTAAACAAACTATTAAAGATTTACAGAATAAAGATAGAGTTTTAGAAGATGAAATTATTACATTAAAACTTAATAAAAGTTTAGAAAATTTCCATGATAACAATAATGAATCTCCTAACGAATCTGAACATGATTCTGATCAAACTAATCCTGATAAACTTCTGTTTGATAATAGATTACACCAATCTCAATCTCCTAATCTTGAAGATAAACGATTAAATCTAATTAATAAAATTCATATTCGAAAATGGTATTCAAAAGTTAAAATTGTTATTCATAATTTTGAATTAGATGTGATTGTTTTAATAGATACTAGTGCTGATTTAAATTGTATTCAAGAAGGATTACTCTCTACTAGGTATTATGAAAAATGTCATAAAAAGTTAACATCTGCTAATGGTAGTAAGATACATATTAAATATAAATGACCCAAAATACATATCTGTCAAGATAATGTTTGTTTTAAAACCTCATTTATTTTAGTCAAAAATATGACTGATAAAGTTGTTTTAGGAACTCCATTTATATTTTTATTATATCCATTTACTACATCTAGTGAAGGAATAACTACTCATGTTTTTGATCAACCTGTTACTTTTAAATTCTTATCTCCTCCTGAAATGTTAGAATTAAATCAATTAAAATATTGTTCTATTTCTCACACTATTAATCGATTAACTCGTCACATACTTTTCCTCAAAGAAGAAATTAATTATAAAAAAATTGATCAACAATTAACTGATCCAGTTATTATTTCTCAGATTAATGAATTTCAATTAAAATTAGAAACAACTGTTTGTTCAACTTTACCTACTGCATTTTGGCATAGGAAAAAACATGTAGTCACATTATCATATATTAAAAATTTTAATGAAAAATAAATTCCTACTAAATCTTGACCTATTCAAATGAATCATGAATTACTTGAAATGTGTAAAAAGGAAATCAATGAATTATTAAAAAATAGAATAATTAGTCCAACTAAATCACCATGGTCTTGTCATGTTTTTTATGTTAATAAAAATGCTGAATTGGAACGAGGTGTCCCTCGCTTAGTCATCAATTATAAACCATTAAATAAAGTGTTAGAATGGATCCGATATCCTATTCCTAATAAAAAAGATTTGATTAAAATACTCAGTCAAGCTATCATTTTTAGTAAATTTGATTTAAAAAGTGATTTTTGGCAAATTCAAATTCATCCTACTGATAGATATTCAAATGGCACTATGATATTTCTGATGATGTTGTTTACCGCCAACATTCTGTTAAATGGTGGGATAAATTCACAGTGCATCGCATTGTTAAAATTGTCCAATCTGAATTCCCAATTAACAAGCATGCTCCTATTCCTGCTATGGTTAAAGCTCAGCAGAACCTAACTGCTTCAATCACTCAAGGAAGCCAACTTCCTACAATCAACCTTGGAAGCCCCTTATCTAGTGGTCCCAAGCCCAAATCATCCAAGTCAAAGAAGAAATCCAAGGCTGCTCCTCCAGTCCAGCCCAAAACTGATAAATCATAATCCAAGGCTAAGTCCAAAGCTCCAACAGTACCGGCTCAGCCCAACGATCAATCCAAATTAACCCGATCAAAGCCCATGGTTAAACCTGGATCATCTAGCGATCAACTGCTGCAAATGGCCCGTCTCTTAATGGATCAGGCCCAAGCCCAATTAAAAGATGAACCGTTTGAAGATGAACCTCCTGCACCGGCCCAAAAGACCAGTTTAGAAGAAAGTTCAGACAGTTCAAACTCCTCTAAAGAATTAACTAATCAAAATCCATATGGACCCGAATTTCAAGATGCACAAGATCCATATGCATAATCACCATTGGATTCCATATAGATATAAATTAGTTTCAATCAATACTCTTTTGAGAAAAGCTGCCAATTTGTATTGATTCCCTGATCACATGTCTCCATCGGAAGTAATGAATAGTAAAAAGTCACTGTTCACTTTTACTGTTCATCAATCAACAAAGTCAAAAGCTACTTCAACTTTTGTCAATCAACCGAAAGCATCCAACATCCTGCTTTTGTCCATGTGCTGCCAGCTGCTCTCATGATCAACCAAATCACATGCTACATAGTTCATTTTCTTTTCTATATAATGTAATCACTTATTCATTTGAAATCAGAGTTGGATTCGAAACTATCTGAGTGAAAACCAACACTTAGTCAAATAATTAATTGATTGAATGTATTTGCAAGCAATCCAGTGTTACTACATATACGCTTGTTAAACAATTGTAAGTTATTTTCTAATAAAATATTTTAAATTAATTTTTGTAAATTAATGTATTTTGTGTGCACATTATTCTGAATTTCCATCTTCATTTCTGTATTTCCATCTCTGCGCTGCTTCCCCTTATATATATATATATATATATTTTTTTTTTTGTGCTTAGAAACGCCCGAAGGCTACAGAGAAACATCAACAGAAAGTAATTCTGAGAGAACAGTAAGGGGATCTACAACCTAATCAAAAGGAAAAACACCATGAAGATAAGCTCTTGATAGCCAGTAAGCTACTCCGTTGGCTTCCCTTGGAATCCAAGCAAATGAGGCTTGTAAGGATAATCCCAAGACCTGAACATCATGGTTAATAGCAGAGCAGTCCCACAGAAGGACAAGCTCAGAAACACACAATGCAATCACTTCTTTGTTGTCACTTTCTACTTGAATATTCGAAAGACCCAGAGATTGGAGGAATAGATAAGCCAAGAGAATAGCATGTGCTTCTCATTGTCTAACCGAAGAAGAGTAGATAGTGGAGACTACTCCATCAACAAGCTTTCCTTGGTCATCCCTTAAAATAACAGTCATTGTCGTTCTGCCATCATAAAGAGAGAAGCTGGTGTCACAATTAATCTTCATAGAGCCAGAAATAGGTCGAACTCAACTGTAATGAGAGTTATCCGAAGGAAAACGTTGTTGAGAAGTCGCTTTAGATTGACGCAGAACATGTTAAACTTCCCACCAAGAAGCACTGGCCCGCCGAACGACCTGCTACGGGTTTACACAACCATGGTTGAACACCCACGCATTTCTGGCTTTCGAAATACACCAACCAACCAAGACAGCTCGACTCACCACCTCCCTTCGATCATGATCATTTGAGCAAGTTTGCATTAAGGAGACGGTCCACTGGAGAGCTGAAACAATTGGGTCACTCCCATTCTGGAGTCCCAGATTACACCCAAACCAAATAGCTCTCGCCCAACTGCACTGGAAAAGAAGGTGTTCAATGGACTCGGTACAATGTTGACAGACAAGGCAACATGGAGAGGGAGCACATTTCCGACGAATAAATTTTCTTTGGTCGCTAGTCGGTTGCTACAAACCTGTTACCACAAGTTTCAAATTTTCGAGGGTATCTTTAAAGATCAAATGAATTTCTAGAAATTCTTAGGAGGAAGCTAAGAGGTAGCTTGCTGCTTGGAGTTTTTTTTTTTGCCACCTGGTAACCACTTTTGACTTCATAAATGCCTTTGCCAATGTAGTGCCATATCAACGTATTATCTTGGCCCGCCACGGAGATGAGAATGGCAGAAATATTCTTAACATCCTCTTTGTTGACAATCCCCATTAGTTTTTCTCTGTCCCAAATATTACGATTTTGAATGATTGCATCCCCAACCCATTGCACTTGGCACCCAACTGGTTTCAAACTTTGAGGAGTAAAATGAATAGAACAAGGAATCCATTAATCTTTCCAAAATCTGATAGACTGACCATTTCCAACTTGCCACCTAAGGCCTTTACGAAGAAGGTCTCTCTCTTGAATAATGCTTGACCAAGCCCAAGAGGCCCTTCTCCTGAGGCCAGCTGAGAGAACATCCGAAGAAGGATAGTAGAGTCCTTTCAGAAATTAAGCACAAAGGGAATTGGGATATTTTAACAATCTCCAAGCTTGTTTTGTTAGAAGAGCTAGATTGAAAGCTTTAAAGTCTCGAAATCCCATTCCCCCTTGGGATTTGGCTAAAGAGAGATGCTCCCAACTCGCCCAGTGGATTCTTCTGTCCTCCAGGTCTCCAACCCACTAGAAATTGCTCGTATAAGAGTTAGAGTAATCGCTAAATTTCTTTAGGAGAACAAAACACGACATGGCATAGGTTGGAATTGCTTGGACCACTGCTTTCATAAGAGTTTCCCTGCCGATTTGTGACAATAAGCTTTGCTTCCACCCTTGCATTTTCTGAACAGCTTTGTCAATGAGAAAGTTATAAGCCTTAGGCTTTGACTTACCCCAACATCAAGGCAAACCTAGGTATTGAGAAATCTGTTGGTTAGGAGAAATACCCAAGAGACCACAAATATCTAGACGTACTGGAACAAGAGTGTTGGAGGAGAAAACAATCCTAGATTTGGCAAAGTTAATGAGTTGACCTGAGGCTAGGCAATACGAATCCAGAATCTGTTTCAAAGCTTGACATTCCGTCACATCCACCTTAGCAAATAAAAGTGCATCATCTGTAAAGAATAAATTGGTTAAAATAGGGCTGCTGTGTTTGATTTTGAGCCCCATGATACGCTGGTCCTAGAGACTTTTGGTCAAAGAAACAGAGAGGGCATCAGCCACCAGTACAAAAAGATACGAGAAAAGAGGGTCACCTTGCCGTAAGCCCCAAGTGGGGAGAAAAGAGGTACGTTTCATACCATTAGTAAAGACAGAGAAGGAAATTATCGTAACAATTGCCATAATCCATTGAATCCATTTTGCATCAAACCCCATCCTGACTAAGAAGGTATATAAAAAATCCCATTGAACTCTATCATATGCCTTATTAAAGTCCAGCTTCATTGCCATTACACCTGCAGCCCCACTCCTCTTAATTTTTAAGTGATGAAACACTTCATGAGATACAATTATATTATCCTGAATCATGCAACCAGGGACGAAAGTCGATTGTTGGGGAGAAACCACTAGTTGAAGGACAGGTTTGAGTCTATTTGCCAAGATCTTAGTAATGATTTTTAAATTAAAGTGCACAGGCTGATGGGGTGGTATTGAGAAAGCGTTACTAGGTTTGGAACTTTAGGTATAAGTACTAAGTTAGTGTGATTCTATTCCCGAAGAAGATATCCATTCTCAAAGAAACTCCGGACTGCTTTGCACACGTCTGCCCCGATGACATCCTAGTACTGGTGGTAGAAAATCCTAGAAAAACCATCCGGACCCGGAGCTTTCAGATGACCCAATTGAAAGGCTGCCTTTTTTATTTCAGAGTCTGACATAGGCATGGTGAGGTTGAAGTTCATTGTAGCTGTAACCGATTGTCTAACCCCTTGCAAAGCAATGTTCATATCCCTTAGAGCCGCACTCTGGAACAGATTAGAGAAATAATCTAAGAGGTAAGTGTTTATCTCCTCATCTGTAGTCAACTAGTGCCCATCATCATTCTGAAGAGTAATTAACTGATTTCACTGCCTTCTTTGAGTAATTGATGCATGAAAAAAAGAAGAATTATGATCACCATATTGTAACCATTGGACTCTGGATCGCTGGTGTAAAAACATCTCTTCTCAAAGCATAGTGTCAGAAAGTTCATCTTGAAGAAAACGCTGGGCATTTGTGTTTTCCTCAGAAAGGGGGGAAGCTTGTATTCTAGCCAATTGCTCTTTTTCAGAGAGAGGATTTTAAGTTTGTTGTTGCCAAATTCACCAAAACTCCAAGCTTTGAGTCCCACTCGGCAAGTCTTGAGTTTTTGACAAAATCAAAACATTGGTGATCTCGAATGAGACATCTGCCAATGGTCTTGAATAACAATTTTGCAATTTAGGGAGCTAGTTCACATTGATTCAAACTTGAAAAGACGAGGAACTCTATTTGGTGGAATACAGGTATTGAGCAAGAGTGGGCAATGGTCCAAGCGAATATAATATCATGGAACACTTGTGCAAATGGGAATAACTCTCTCCAAGCCATAGTGGAGATAACCCGATCAATGCGCTTCCGGATAATACTCGTCCCCATATGATTGTTCGGCTATGTGAAAGAATTACCTTTTAATTCGAGATCCATGAGAGTGCACTCATTCATAACAAATTGAAATTTTTTGATTCTGTGTAGATTTGGCATGGACCCCCATTCTTTCTCCAATATTGAGCCAATCTCATTACCATCTCTTGGAGACTTCTCATGAAAGGTACTAGGGACCTAAGATAGCAAATCTATTGACTCCACCCTTTCAAAGAGCTCATCCCGAATCTCCACATTGAATAGGCCTTAGGGTTCAAGCATACTAGCAGAGTTCCTTTTAGGCTTGGGAGGTCTACCCACTTTACCCTTTCTAGCTTGAGGTTTTCCAACGATAGGCAGAGGGAAAAGAAATGGGGGAGGAAGTTGATTTAAGGGAAGGTTCAGATCTTTAAAAGACTCATGGGCTAGCTTGATAGTTTTTGTGGGGTGTGGGCTAATCAAATCCTCTTCATTGGCCTTTCTTTTTAAAGATAGTCCATGAAAAGCATTAGATAGGAAGTGGGTTGGAAGTCCTTTACACAGGGGTAGGGCTTTTGGTGAAGAAGTTAGGCTAGAGGAAAGGCTGCTATCCAGCAATGGGCTTGGGCATTTAGACACGAGTGAATGTGGGCTGTATAAGGAGTTGGGGCTATCCTTAGAAGGCTCAGTAACGTAATAGGCTGGCCCAGATTGGTTAGGCCCAATCTTAGTGATAATAAAAGGTAGAGGTGGTGGTAAAGATACCTTAGATGGTGACAAAAGATGGAGATTTGTAGGTAGTGGAGCGTGCTCCTTAACCCCAGCTATATCCCCTATTGTTCCACGTGGCGGACATAGTGGCAACTTAGCCTGGACAACCTGTTTTGTAGGAGGAGAGAACGATAGTGGCAATCATGCACCATTACCCGCAGTATTGGTTTGGCCAATCTCCGGCTCTGCCCTCAGGCCCTCCCTGCTCTCCGATTGAGCGTTAGAATTATGTCGGAGTAACGAACATAATCCAATTTGTCACGACCCAAACCTGCCGCTATAACTTTAGTGTCGTAACCAACTACTAATCAAAGATTACTAAAGGCCTAACTAAATAGATTAAATAAACGGGTCTAGCGGATACTAATTATAAAATAAGAGTAACCGTCCAATGAGCTGTGAAAACTTTCATGAGACCAAATGACCAACTCCATATATACATAGATTAACATATACATCAAGTCAGAAGAATCCCCAGTCTCAATACATGCAAAAGCAAAATAAAACTGAACACAACAGAGGAACGATGCGCGAAAGGGTGAATACCGGTCACCTAAAAACTCTGACAGATGGGAACCTTATAGTAAGGCATAGAGGTTAGCTTGACAAAACCAAAGCAAGGTCGACGCCACTATGTCATTTCCTAAACTGGATCACCTACATAATATATCAAAATATGAGCTAGAGCCAAGTGAATAACAATTGCGTAAAGATGTTCTAAATGATGAACATAATGTAAAGCAAATTACATATTGAGCAGGTTCTTATTACATATAGAAAGCATAATATAATACGTGGTACATCCATAAGCAATAAGTACAAGCGGTCTAGAAGACCAAATAGGCGGTCATGAAGACCAAAGATCAGATATGATGGCCATCACTATGGTAAACAGGAGTCCCATGAATTGGAATTGACAGAGATCTTTGTAATCATGTGCACAGATGCTAAGGATGCCAGGATAAACAGTGTAAGCAAAATTAGAATCATCATTCATAAATATAAGAAAACATATCAGAACAAAGCATAATTTTACAGTAGGAAAAAGGTACTTTAAATTAAACATATCTTTATAACAGTGTTACTCACAGTTGGCTTCGTGATGCAGGTGACTGGAACGTGGCTTTTGACCTACATAGACAGATATAAGCGTAGCACACTTAATTCGCCATATAACCAGCTAATTAGTTTTACTACTTAGGAATTGATTGCTCTAAATGTCTTTTACTTTCATTTAATGCCCATGCAGTGTAAATGGACGTCAATTACGGATGCAAATCACGCTAACGGAGGCCTGGGAGTGGGGTAAACAAAGTAGAAAAGTGAAACCGATGCTACCAAACAGTTGCATGTGCAGGACTTTCTCTGCACGTGCGCTGCACGTGTGCCACCAGGTGCTTTCTATGCAGAATGCTCCCTGCACCTCCCCTGTTATCCGCATGTGTGAGCTTGCCCGCCGTACGTGCGGTTCTGGGTGTTCCAGAACCGTATTTCTGTTTTGTTTTATGAGCTTCAAACCACCAAAAATCAAACCCAAATTCAATCAAATCAAAGGCTAAAAGTTAAAAAACATGGTGTATAAACAATTACCAAGTTCAAACGAAAAATAGAACTTTAAATTCAAACTCAAGTTCCACAATCTCACAAACAACTTCAAGGTTAAAGAGAAAACAAAACCTGTGCATATGGAAATTCTATGTTTCAACAAAACCATGGAAATCTAGCTTACAGTCATGTAAGACCAAGTAAATGAGCTTGAGTAATGCCATTCAGGCAAGGATATGGAAGAATTCCTCCTGTTAGGGTTATAACAGAACTTATACTACCCAACTCCTCACTCTCTCCCTCAATTCCATGAATTCAAGATGAAAATTCATTCTCATGCAAGAAATTAGAAAGAACGCTTACCTTAATGAGTAAATTTGATGAAGTTGCTTCAATTTCTCCTCTTCTCCTTTACCTTCCTCTCTTCTCTTCTTGTTTACTCACTCAAACTCTAGAACACTTTTTAACACTCCCAGGTTCTCTCTCTCTCTCTCTCTCTCTCTCTCTCTCTCTCTCTCTTATTGAGTTCAACATATATATATATGAGTAATGATTCATCCCCCCTTTTTCCCCCACCCCCTTTGACCCCCTCTCTCTCTCATTGGTTACCTTTTCTTTTTCTTTTTCTTTTTTTTCCCGCTCCTCCAATCACCCCCTGCCACATAGCAAAGGGGGTGAAGGGGTGACCCCCAAAAGGGGGTCCCAAGCATTATTCTATATACATATCTATATCTAAGTTACTTGACTTGGATTAATTAAATAAGAGCCTCGTTACTTGAATTACCTAGCTAATTAATTAAATTACTACTTGACCTAATTAAGGTGAACTAACTTTATTCACTATTCGTTAATTCATAACCCTACGATTTAACGAATCAGACTGGTCTTTTTCATAAATGAACATATCTGTCAACAAACATGATGCACATAACACATAAATAAGCATAATGCATAGATAAATGTATAATTAAGATTAATCATAAAATTAACGGCTAAGTAAGAGGTGGGAGTTATAGTCTCTCTCCCTTAGAACGTTTGGTCCTCCAAACTCAAGTACCTTCTTCAGTGAAGAGTGCAGGGTCTGATGGAAACAGTTCAAGGTATTTCTCTTGCATATCCACTTCTCTTTCCCAAGTTGCATTTATGCCACTGTGGTTTTGCTAGTCTACCTGTACTTACGAAATGTCTTTATTCCTCAACTTCTTAATACGACGACTAATAATCTGGATGGGCCGTTCTGTATATGTATAGTCATTACTCATAAGTATCTGAGTAGGTTTAATAACTTGTTGAGAGTCTAAAATAGATTCTCTTAACATGGAAATATGGAAAATGTTATGCATGTGTTCCATATCCGGAGGTAGGGCTACTTGGTACACCACTAGACTTAGTTTCTTAATGACCTCATACGGTTCGATGTATCGAGGTGCTAACTTACCGTTAGTTACAAAACGAGTGTGTCCCTTCATTGGCGTAAATTTGATAAAAACATGGTTTCCTCCTTTATATTTTCCTTCTCGTCTACGCACGTCAGCATAACTTTTCTGTCGACTTTGTGTTGTTTTTAATCGCTGCTGGATCAACTTCACTTTCTTTGTAGTCTCTTGCACAAGTTCGGGTCCCAATAACAGTCTATCTCCATCCTCAGCCCAACAGATAGGTGACTGGCATTTCCTGCCATAGAGAGCCTCGCATGGTGCTATGCCAAGACTCGAGTGATAACTATCGTTGTATGCAAATTCAACTAATGGCAAATATGTCTCCAAGTTTCCCTGAAAATCTAGCACACACATATGTAGCATATCCTCTAGTGTTTGTATCGTCCTTTCTGATTGGCCATCTGTTTGCGGATGATATGCGCTACTCAACCTTAATTCTGTTCCCATTATTTTTTGCAAACTTTGCCAAAATCTTGAAGTGAACTTTGGATCTCTATCAGACACAATCGATACGGGCACTCCATGCAATCTCGCAATCTCATTCATATACAGGGTAACCAGTTTATCCACGTTATATGACGTTTTGACAAGCAAGAAATGGGCAGGTTTTGTTAATCGGTCTACAATTACACAAATAGAATCCATACCTTTATTAGAGCGAGGCAAGCCAACCACAAAATCCATTGTGATATGTTCCCATTCCACTCCGGTATTGGTAATAGCTGAAATAATCTTACGGGTCGTTGATGTTCTGCCTTAACTTGCTGGCATTGCAAACACTTGGATACAAATTCAGCAATTTCCTTTTTCATTCCCGGCCACCAAAAATTCTTCTTTAGGTCTTGATACATTTTTGTGTTCCCCGAATGGATAGAGAAATTGGAACTGTGGGCTTTTTGGAGGATCCCTTTTTTCAAATCACTGTTGTTTGGTACACATAACCGTCCTTGAAATTTAAGTGTAGCACTCTCAAAATTGAATCCCGGTCTAGGTTTAAATTCCCATTCATCTACTATTTTCTTGAGGAACTCATCTTGCAATTGTTTCTTTTTGATCTCTTCAACTATTGCCAGCTCATGCAACACTGTTTTCTGTCCAGTGAGTAAACAAGCTAAGTTTCCCATGAATTTTCGGCTAAGGGCATCGGCCACCGTGTTAGCTTTTCCAGGATGATACATATTTTGCAGATCATAATCCTTTATCAGCTCTAGCCATCTACGTTGTCTCATATTTAGCTATTTCTGAGTAAAGAAATATTTCAAACTTTTGTGATCCGTATACACCTCACATGTAGCCCCATACAAGTAGTGACGCCAAATTTTTAATGCAAAAATCACTGCAGCTAGTTCCAGATCACGAGTCGGGTAACTCTTTTCATGCGGTCTTAACTGACGGGAAGTATAGGCAATCACCTTTCCGTTTTGTATCAACACGCATACCAAGCCTATATAAGAGGCATCACTATAAATGGTAAAGCCATTCGTTTCGGAAAGTAAAGTGAGGATCGGCACCGTTACAAGTCTTGTCTTTAACTCTTGAAAAGCTTGCTCTTGTGGTTCTGTCCATTCGAATGATACTCCCTTTTGTGTCAATTGAGTGAGTGGCAAAGCAATTTTTGAGAAATCCTTCACAAATCTGCGATAGTATCCAGTTAGGCCTAAGAAATTGCAAACTTTTGTCACATTCGTTGGTCTCAGCCAATTTACAACAGCCTCTATCTTTTGTGGATCAACAGGGATAACCTCTTTCGTTATCACATGTCCCAGAAACATCGCACTATCCAGCTAAAATTCACATTTCGACCATTTAGCATACAATTTTTTCTCCCTCAATGTTTGAAGAGCAAGTCTTAAGTGGTGTTCATGTTCCTCCTTGCTTTTGGAGTAAATTAGGATGCCATCAATAAAAATCACAATGAATTCATCAAGGAACGGCTTAAAAACTCTGTTCATTAGATCCATAAAAGCAACTGGTGCATTAGTAACCCCAAAAGGCATAACGAGGAATTCATAATGACCGTATCTTGTTTGAAAGGCAGTTTTCTCCACATCTTCAGCTTTAACTTTTAACCGGTGATACCCAAATCACAGGTTAATTTTAGACAATACTTGTGCCCCTTTGTAGTTGGTCAAACAAATCATCAATACGTGGCAACGGGTACTTATTCTTGATTATCACCTTATTTAACTCCCGATAATCAATACAGAGCCTTAGGATTCCATTCTTCTTCTTAACAAATAACACTGGAGCACTCCACGGAGATGTACTAAGCCTGATAAATTTCTTATTCAACAATTCTTGTAACTAAGTTTTTAACTCTTTTAACTTGGTAGTTGACATCCGGTATGGGGTCTTGGAAATTGGTTGCGTACCCTGTGAAGCCCCTGAACTATGTATTCACTTTAATGACCCTAATGTTTGAATTATTTTCTTAAAGCCCTTCGGTTACTTGAATTAATTCGAATCTTGTTGGTTAGCATTACTATTTTTTTTATTTATGACAAAAACAAGAATTTCCCTAGCCGGAATAAGTTCCCTAACCTAATTTAATTCTACATAAGTTACATGTATTTAACTACAAGCCCTCACTCTTTATTTAAATTCAAAACTTACCCCAAACTAATACTTGTACCTTGTACACCTTGAAGTACCATCAATCATGTAATATATATATATATATATGTATACTAGTACCTAAAATGATTAAAATAATAACCCATCACACTCCCCCAAGGTTGGCCACCCTAGAGAATAGAGAAGAGCCAATTTTCAAGATTCATGATGAAGATATTCTAGGAAACCCAAACCTAGTACCATAGACCTAGGTTGCTAATTCCAAAACTAGTTCCATTCTAACTAGTATTGACCTAATCCTTGAGTAAGCCTCCCAAATCATCCCTACTTCCTTTAAAATTTCAAACAAATCCTAACCTTTCCATCCATTTCCAACTAATGGGCTTTTAGGACTTTTCCCCCCCAAAATTGCCTATAAATACCAACCTCCCCTAAGCTTGGCAAGCACAAACACCACACCACACACACACATTCGGTTAGAGAGAGGGAGGAGAGCAAGAGAGAGAAGTCAAGAGGAGAGAAGGAGGAAGAATAGAGCTTTCTTGTGCAAGCTTAGTAGGTAAGCCACAAACACAACCTTCTCTTTCATTTTTCATTTTTTTTTAATACATGTTTCTAAGTGTTCTAAATAATGTTTTCAGATCTTTTATTACTGAGTTCTCATGTTAAAAATGCTAAGGGTTGAGTATTGATTCCATCTCTCTTGTATTTTCCCCATTTTGGCACAAAACCATTTTCTTTTTGTACCAATCTCTCAACTTTTCAAGGGCACTCTTTCAAACAAACTTTATGAGTTAAACATGTGATAGTTAGCATATTTTCTTCACAAAAGAAATGAATCCTTCCCTTGGTAGAACCCATTTTTCATAAATCTTCTTGTTTTGGGCAAAGCGCCCTAGAACCTGTTTTTGCAGCCCACTTCCAGAAATTCTAGGAAAATGTACAAAATTATTCTGGACCTCTATTTTATGTCAAAAACTTCCTTAAGGTGTTATCTTTCAACTAAAATTTGTTTCATCGAAAAACATTAAGCGGTTTGCAAGAAAATCAATTTTTCGTAACGGTCGACGGATCTGGACAGAACCTGGACAGCGCTGGAATATTTTCTAAATAACTTAAAATTTGAAAAAGCAATCCCATTTCCGAAAAATGTTCTAGAAACTAGATCAAATCCTCTACGAGCCATAGGAAGGCCGAGTCCGGTGAAAGGTCTAAAATAGTCTTTACATTTTAATCTTTATGCGATGCTAAATTTGGAAACTGCGATATGTGTGGATGTTTTATGCCCTTGAGTTCATGAGATTGCTTATTAGCTTATGATCATATCTTGGCATGATATTATATGTGTTGTGGTTATGCTATTTACCTTTCTCATCTTAAGAATGCATGCTTATATGGATATTATTGTCTTGTAAGTTGGACTAGGCTTGTTTTAAAACATTTAATTCAAACGGGAAACCTAATGGGGAGGGTAATGGGTTTTCGAGCACTTGAGTAATGAAAAGATGAGAATATGTGATATATGGATTGTTGGGATGTGTTCCCTATTTGAAAGTTAAAGCCTTGCGCAAGTGGTTTTTCGGAACCCTTGAACGGAACGGTTGTATTCGGACCCTAGGTGGTTTGGAGTAAGGAGGGATTCGGGCAAGGCCCTATTTTACCGTCTCTTTTGAGGCCCTGCGGTTGGCGCTACACGGTACATAATCTTTGGTAGGCATCCGAGGTTAGGTCTGCAACAAAGCAGCAAAAGAGGGAGCATACCGAATAATAAGCGTCCGATTCTTGTGGTTGGAAGGACGAAATCTCTTTGGGGAATTTCTAATTTGCTAACATCTAACTTAACCCTTTATTTATTTATCGAAGTATCATGCTTTATTACTTGATGTTATAATTGTGATGTGTATTGGACTGGAAAAAAGGAGTAGGGTGTGTGTGTGTTTACTGGGCATTCAAAGCTCACGGCGTATCATGCCAGGTGACGAAGCGGAACTCATAGCTGGAGACAACGAGCCCGAAACTTTTGAAGACTTTTGGCTATCTTAGAAAAATTAGAAGTTTCTTTTTGGATGTTTTGTAAAGACTCATTTGAAGATTTAAGCTTTCTTTTGGGATGTAATGTACTGGAACCATCTTTTGAATTATATACATATTGTGGTTGTTATGTATTTATATTCTATGTTTGAACCTTACTGTTGCTTATGAGACCTTGTGTCAATACTTTTTAAGATCTGTTAAAAGGGTAGTGCGCTGTCTAAGAAAGCTGAACTTAGAAGGGAGGCTAATTTGACTCCTCCGGCTATTTGGGATTTTACTTGGTTATTGACCATAGGACTCATTAGTGACTCTTCCTTGACTACAACCTATGGTGTAGAATCGGGGCGTCACATACCCGATACTATCTCAATAGTGAACTTAATTTCTCTATCAACTAGATTCCCTGGCAAATCATCTGGAAACACATCTGGGAACTCTTTCACCAGAGGAATGCTATTCATACTAGGTTTAGTTGTAGTTGGTACCATTAACACAGAACGTAAAAATCCTTTACAACCCTTATTAATCAGTCTATTTGCTTTCATGGAGGAAATCAAATATGGAGATATGACACTATCTTCATTAAATGTAAATTCAGGCCTTTCAAGTAAACGAAACACAACTTGTTTAGTTGAGCAATCAATTGTAGCACAATATTTTGCTAACCAATCCATCCCCAAGATTACATCAAAATATGCAATGTCTAAAGGTAACAAATTTACATACAAACTCATGCCTCCAATAATGATCTCACATGCAGGATACATGGATGCACAGATCATAGCTCTTCCCGCCAGAGAGGTTACAACTAATACATATTTCATTGGTTCCAAGGGTCTAAATAATTTTGGAGCAAAAACATAGGACACGAAAGAATATGTAGATCTCGAATCAATTAACACATAAGCATTCTGAGAACAGATAGGAAGAATACCTAACACAACTGTCTTTGTAGTTTGCACATCACCCGGTACCAATGCAAAAACCCATTCTTGCTTTAGAGTTTCCTTCCCCGTAGCTACTTTCGAATTTACTCTTTGTGTTGACACTGATGCAGTTGAGCTAGCCCTAGGCTAGCTTGTGCTTTGGGACACTAAAGGGAAATCCTTGATTATATGGCATGTTTTTCCACACCGGAAACATGCGCCAGAAATCATGTGACAAACTCTCTTATGTCTTTTCCCACACTCTGGGCAGATGGGTGTATCATTTCCTTGGCTTGCGCTAGTAGATGATCCTATATTCTGCCTCTTGTTCGGTGGAGTGTTGAAGTTGTTCCGACCCTTCTTGAAATTAGATCCCGATTTCTTACCCTTCCATTCAATCATCGGTGTCTTTACTTGTCTTAGTGCAGCAACATTCGTCTCAGCTACAATGGCTCCATCCAAAACATTAACATATTTTTCTAACTTGAGTACATTAATTCGATCAAGAACCTCAACATCCAAACTGCCTTCAAACTTTCTGGCTTTCTTATAATCGGTGTCTACCATATGTGGCGCATACTGCCCAAGCTCTATGAATTTGGCTTCATACTTTGCTACTGACATAGTACCCTGCTTTAGCTGCTCAAATTCTATTACTTTGTGGTCTCTCACACATTGTGGAAAATATTTTTCATAAAAAACTTCCTTAAACTGTGCCCAAGTCATGGTAGTTTGTTGATTCCGGACAAGCATCCACCACCTTCTCGCTTCCTCTTACAAAGTAAAAATTACTAACAAGACCTTTTGCTCTTCGGTACATGGGAATACTTCGAATAACTTTTCAATCTCCAAAATCCAAGCTTTAGCTTTCAACGGTTCAAGGCCTCCCAGAAAAATAGGCAGTTTCAGTTTGTTAAACTTCTGTGTTAGGGTAATAATGTCACCATTGTTAGGTAGCTCCACTAGAATTGGTAGCAGAGGTGGGGGTGGAAATGGCTGTCTCTGTTGTTGCCTTAACGTTTCTGTCAATAATTCTCCCATTCGCTCTAGCTGGTCCATTCTTGCATCAGAAGACTCAGATGTCTTTGTAGGTCTTGTTTATTTTATTGGTCTATAGGTAAATAGAGTGATAATAAACATAGGACACATAAAGTTCACACTTGTAGTATTAACACACAAGCACATCACAACATACCACACACACTCACACATGCAGACAACAATGTCCTACTTTCCTTTCTAGGACATTTTTATAACTCATTTGGACGTGTGTGTGCGGTACAACTCGTATCCTGATACCACTCTGTCACGACCCAAACCTGCCCCTATAGGCTTAGTGTCGTAACCAGCCAATAATCTAAGATTACCAAAGGCCTAACTGAACAGATTAAATAAACAGGGCTAGCGGAAGTTAATTATAGAATAAGAATAACCGTCTAATGAGCTATGAAAACTTACATGAGACCAAATGACCAACTCCATATATACATAGATTAACATATACATCAAGTCATAAGAATCCCCAGTCTCAATACATGCAAAAGCAAAATAAAACTGAACACAACAGAGGAACGATGCGTGAAAGGGTGAATACCAGCCACCTCAAAACTCTGACAGATGGGAACCTTATAGTAAGGCACAGAGGTTAGCTTGACAAAACCAAAGCAAGGTCGACGCCACTATGTCCTTTCCTAAACTGGATCACCTACATAATATATCAAAATATGAGCTAGAGCCCAGTGAATAACAGCTGTGTAAAGGGGTTCTAAATGATGATCATAATGTAAAGCAAATTACATACTGAGCAGGTTCTTATTACATATAGAAAACATAATATAATACGTGGTATATCCATAAGCAATAAATACATGCGGTCTAGAAGACCAAATAGGCGGTTATGAAGACCAAAGATCAGATATGATGGCCATCACTATTAGGGGTGTGTACGGTGTGGTTCGGGCGGTTTAAGAGTAAAATTACAAACCGAATGGCGGGTTAGCGGATTGGCGGATTGACAAATTGCGGTTTGGGCGATTTTTGACGGATTGAACAATATTCTAACTAATTATCATACATTTGCATAACATATAACACTAATTTGTATAATATTTTTTAGATATATAACACAAAATAATTTTACATAATATGTTTCATATATATAACCGCTAATTTGTAATAAATTTCATACTTTAAATCTTTTTCACACTCATTTTTACATTGATATTTCATTGAAAGTTAAAAAAATTATATGTATTAACTTTAGCAGAGCGGAGCGGTTCAGTTGGTGGATTATAAATTTTAAAGTTTAAACCGCGGTTAGCAGTTCGAGCGGTGCGGATTGATGCGGATTGGTGCGGTTTTAGCGGATTGGGCGATATTTTGCACAGCCCTAATCACTATGGTAAACAGGAGTCCCATTAATTGGAATTGACAGAGATCTCTGTAATCATGTGCATAGATGCTAAGGATGCCAGGATAAACAGTGTAAGCAGAATTAGAATCATCATTCATAAATATAAGAAAACATATCAGAACAAAGCATAATTTTACAATAGGAAAAAGGTACTTTAAATTAAACATATCTTTATAACAGTGTTACTCACAGTTGGCTCCGTGATGCAGGTGACTGGAACGTGGCGTTTGACCTACATAGACAGATATAAGCGTAGCACACTTAATTCGCCATATAACCAGCTAATTAGTTTTATTACTTAGGAATTGATTGCTCTAAATGTCTTTTACTTTCATTTAATGCCCATGCAGTGTAAATGGACGTCAATTACGGATGCAAATCACACTAACGGAGGCCTGGGAGTAGGGTAAACGAAGCAGAAAAGTGAAACCGACGCTACCAAACAGCCGCATGAGCAGGACTCTCTCTGCACGTGTGCCACCAGGTGCTTTCTATGCAGAATGCTCCCAGCACCTCTCCTGTTGTCCATATGTGTGAGCCTGCCCGCCGCACGTGCGGTTCTGGGTGTTCCAGAATCGAATTTCTGTTTTGTTTTCTGAGCTTCAAACCACCAAAAATCAAACCCAAATTCAATCAAATCAAAGGCTAAAAGTTAAAAACACATGGTGTATAAACAATTACCAAGTTCAAACGAAAAATAGAACTTCAAATTCAAACTCAAGTTCCACAATCTCACAAACAACTTCAAGGTTAAAGAGAAAACAAAACTTGTGCATATGGAAATTCTATGTTTCAACAAAACCATGGAAATCTAGCTTACAATCACGTAAGACCAAGTAAATGAGCTTGAGTAATGCCATTCAGGCAAGGATATGGAAGAATTCCTCCAGTAAGGGTTATAACAGAACTTATACTACCCAACTCCTCACTCTCTCCCTCAATTCCATGAATTCAAGATGAAAATTCATTCTCATGCAAGAAATTAGAAAGAACACTTACCTTAATGAGTGAATTTGATGAAGTTGCTTCAATTTCTCCTTTTCTCCTTTACTTTCCCTTTTCTCTTCTTGTTTACTCACTCAAACTCTAGAACACTCATTAACACTCCCAGGTTCTCTCTCTCTCTCTCTCTCTTTCTCTCTTTCTCTCTCTTATTGAGTTCAACATATATATATATACATATCTATATCTAAGTTACTTGGATTAATTAAATGAGAGTCTCATTTCTTGAATTACCTAGCTAATTAATTAAATTACTACTTGACCTAATTAAGGTGAACCAACTCTACTCACCTAGTCCACTAGTTAATTTATAGCTCTACGATTTAACGAATCAAACAAGTATTTTTCATAAATGAACATATCTATCAACAAACATGTTGCACATAATATTTAAATAAGCATATAATGTATAGATAAATACATAATTAAGATTAATCATAAAATTAACAGCTAAGTAAGAGGCAGGCGTTACATAATTCATTAATCTGATGCCGGTAAAATTCCACTGGTAAACCTATGTTTCTGGCCACCCCAGTTCTCATCTCTAGACCATAACCAGATTGACGACCAGCCTCTCGGGACACAAATTTACACGAGTTTTTGTCATGGCCAATTCTTCCACTGTCATAGCAAAAGTGAGAGAGTCTTTCATACTTGAAGGAGATCGAGATCTCTTTCATCTCTGTTGATCTCTTAATCTGTCTTTGTAACTTAAACCCCCTAGGTAGAGAAAGTGTGATATTTACCTCCACCCAAATTCTGAGAAAACTACGAGAGAGTATAAGGCCATCATTTGGAGCTTCAATCCCATTGAGTTTTCCAATTGATTCCCAATTATCTATCGATTGCGTCTCGTTATTTTATCCATGGGAAGACCATGGACCTGAACCCAAAAGGCACAATAAGTAAACTCCATCTCAACTATTGTTTTATCAACAGTGAGTGGTTAAAGAACCAGAAGGTTACCCATAATAGACCAAGGGGCTGTTTTCAAGATCAAAGCTCTATCATCTTCATTCTGAAAACGAAACAAATAAATGTTATCAACCTAAGAAGAGATGGTCACCTCAGCCTAGTTTTCCAAGCGCCAAGAATAATACGAGAGACCGCTTGCTTGTTGAGAAGTTTTGGGACCAAAATCTTTCCAATCAGACATAGATTCGAGTTGTCAACACTCTCATCCATGCCTTCTTCCAACTCAATGGTGAAGGGATCGATCGGCCATTGTGTGGTGTCCGCCATAAGAAAAAGATAAAATGGAATTAGACTGAAGAGGCCATACAAGGAAGGGTTGAAAAAGAAAAGATAAAATGGAATTAGACTGAAGAGACTATACAAGGAAGGGTTGAAAAAGAAAAGGTAAGTAAATATTGAGCAGACAGAGAGTGAGAAAGGCTGTGAAAGTCGAAGGTAAGAAAAACTCAGAAACATAGGGAAAACCAAGGATAAACCTATAGACTATACTCGTTGGTAGAAAATCTCACATCTAGAGAGAGAATTTGTTTACACATATTGAGAGAAATAATTTAATAATATAAAAGTTTGTGAAAAAAAAGGCGAATGTGAAATTTTATTTACGTAAAATATGAGGGTGTCAAGTACAATTAACTCTACAAGTATGTTGCCCTACTGAATAGAGCGGTGGTGTTGCAGAGACGAGAGAGAGAGAGAGAGAGAGAGAGAGAAGAAGGAAGAAGAAGGAAAGGGAAAGGAAGGGAAAAACATACCGGGGAGGCCGAAATTCAAGAAGCTGGAGAATGGGAGGTTCAAATGCGTGGAGATTGGGCATGAAGTCCCTTCTCACGCCAGGGACTCGTACGCTCAAAGCAAGCGCTGTTGGATTGGACTCATTGACGCCGCTTTGGCTCATAATAAGCCCCCTCTCAACACGTTCCACCAAGACCATCTCGTCCGGTCTGTAAACCCCTCTCTCTCTATCTCTCTCGGTTTATTTAGGGTTTATATATCATCATGCCAAGGTGGATCGTGGCTTCTGTTCAATTAATTTTGGGGTTTTGAGTATTTGTGATTAAAATTTTTTTTTATTCTTTTGTGTGAAGATTGAAGAAGTTTGTATTATTTTGTGAAGAGATGGGTTTATGTTAATTTAGGGGTTTTGGGTATTTGTGATTGAAAAAAAAAATTATGTTTTTGTGTGAAGGTCTGAAGAAGTTTGTATTATTTTGTGAAGAGATGGGTTTATGTTGATTTAGGGGTTTGGGTATTTGTGATTGAAAAAAAAATGATGTTTTTGTGTGAAGGCTTGAAGAAGTTTGTATTATTTTGTGAAGAGATGGGTTATGTTAATTTAGAGGTTTTGAATATTTGTGATTGGAAAAAAAAATTATGTTGTTGTGTGAAGTCTTGAAGAAGTTTGTATTATGTTGTGAAGTGATGGGTTTATGTTAAGTTAGGGTTTCTGGTATTTGTGATTGGCAAAAAAAAAAAAAAAATTATGTTGTTGTGTGAAGCCTTGAAGAAGTTTGTATTATTTTGTGAAGAGATGGGTTTATGTTAATTTAGGGGTTTTGGGTATTTGTGATTGAAAAGAAAATTTGTTTTTGTGTGAAGTCTTGAAGAAGATTGTATTATTTTGTGAAGAGATGGGTTTATGATTGTTTATATTATTTTGATACAGGCCAGATTGATGATTTGAACGAGTTTCTAGGTCTGCTTGTTTGGATGAAAAGAATTTATGATTTTTTTTTTCTTTTTTTCAATGTTGGGGTTGGAGGAAATTCATTATTATGGTATCCATTTGTTTGCAGAGAAAGACAAAGAAAACCTCAAGGAATATGAAACTTTAGAAGAATTTTAGCAAGGTGTTTGGAGCCAAATTCTTTTAGAAATAGGATTGCAAGATGGGCAAGGAATTGAGAAGGAAAACTCTTTTAAGATGATGATGCCCTTGTTAGCTAGTAGGCAAGTTACAAGAAGCGGTGGTTGGGTGGGTAATGGGTTTAGATAAAAAATTTACTAATTCTAGTTCCTGTAAAATCCAACCATTTTTCATGAGTTTTTTTTTTCCCCTCATTCAAATCCCATTATAAATTCCTTTGATTTGAAACATATCAAATTCCATTTTCAAATGCCAATTCCACCACTCAAAACACTCTTTTAAGTTTATTTGCAAGCTTATTTGAGCTAAGACTAGTTATTGCACTAGCCAATTCGGCTTTGTTGGGTTGTGACTTTTTGTCTTCTTGGGTAATGCGTAAATAAAAATTTCTAAGATTTGGTCTTGAGTATGTAATTATTCTTCTATTTTTTTTTAACAATTAAATAGAGTAAATGATATACTTTATTTTAAGAGCTTCAGCATAAAGGCCTATCAAGCAAACGGAGCATAAAAGAAAAAGAGGAAGCCATGACTAGAAAGTGTTTTCTATACAAACATGAAAGGCTATTCAGTATCAGCCTTTTCAGTTTTTTTTTTTTTTTGTTTTTGTTGGGTGCTGATTTTAATCCTTTTTGTGTGGCCTTGTAGCTCAGAGTTGATCTGTACGCTAACAGGAAATATTGTCAATAAGTCTGAGGAGCACATCAATGGAAAACGTTTCCTCAACATGTTAGGTTTGTAATTATTTTCAATTTACCTTCTTTGTGCTCTCTTTTGTTTCACATTTTCATACATTGGAACCCTTGTAATGGATTATGGATGACTTGTGAAATCTATATATATGTTCGTGTATTTGAAGGGTGCCCTTTAAAGATCCAAAATACGGAAAATAGGGCGCCTCTTAGAAATGATTGCCAGAAAACGCAAAGAAAAAGACACTCTAAGCTTGCTGCTGTATCAAAGATATTTTATCTAAAACACTGAGACTGTTATTGTCTCAAATAGCTGTGTGATGAGCAGACACCTTAGGTAGATAGTTCAATTTACTTGTTTTAGGAAATTGACAATTTGCATGTGTTTTTCCCCCCCTTCTTCCTTGAGTTTTTTGTTTTTAAATTTTTTGGATGTCTTTTTTTGTCATCCCCTCCTTCCTTCCTTTCTTCTTCTTCTTCATTTTGCTCTTGCCAAAGGTATTGGTGGGCAACATAGTGGGAGGTAGTTAACTTTGATGGATGATTAGTCATTGTTACTTAAACCATGGCAACACTGTATTACTGTTCTCTGATGTACCTTGTAAATGTTGTTTCTCCTGAGGGCAGTAATGAGGAATCCATCAAGAGAAATTCATATTGGACTTAAATAATCTTTCATTTATGATACTATACGCATGCTAGATGCGCTGATAGCTAATGCAGTGAATATGTATTTTAACATGTGATTGTGTTAGTTCTTTATTTATCAAAAAAAAAAAAAAAAATGTGATTGTGTTAGTTCTCATGTTGCTGTGTTAAACATTAAGCTAACTACTTACATAACCAAGTAAAATGTGGCACAAAAGGAATGGTGTCTGATCTTGATCACTTGTACACATGGCCTAGGTGAAGGAGTGAATGAAATGCACTTTTCATGCCTTAAATTCCAATGCATCCTTGGTGTTGTTCTTTGTGAAGCTTCCATGCTTTAAGCTCATTCTGCTTTCTTTACTCTTGTTTAAGTGTTAAATTAGGTATTATGTTCATGCAGAAGGTAATGAACAGAAAAAGAAACGAATGAAGGCTGATTCAGATATCTCAAGGCCTACTCCATCAGTGCGAAACGACCTAGATGCTCTTGCTAGTCTGAAGGGTGAACAAGTACTTATCAAGTTCTGAAGTGATTTATTTTTTGCATTTGTTGTTCTATATCATGCATCCAATTCAATTTTTTTTACTTGACTTATTCTTTAGGCAGTCCTAGTGTAATCTTTTACGCTGGAGGAACATTACATTTCCCTCCCTAACGTCTACTATATTTCTCAGGTACACTAAAAGAATTTTCACTTTTGGCGACTAAATTTTTAGTCGCCAATAGTCAATTTTTAGTCGCCGAAGGGCTTTAGCGATTAAATTTTTTGGTCGCAAAATTAGTAGCAGAAGAGTAGTCAGGAAAGCTAATTAGCGACTAAAGTTATTTAATTCGCCAAAGTATTCATTTGGCGACTAAATATTTAGTCGCTGAAAAGTTGGACATTAAATTAAATTAGATCCTTTTCGGCGACCAAACTTTTAGTCACCTAAAGTCCCACCTTTTTAGTTACTAAAATTTTAGTCGGCAAAGAGTTTTTTTTTAGCTACTAAAATTTAGTCGCTGAAAGTCCCCATCTTTGGCTACTAAATGTTTAGTCGGCAAAGAATTTCTCTTTTGGCTACTAAATATTTGGTCGCCTAAAGTTCTATATTTTTGGCTACTAAAATTTTAGTCGGCAAAAGTGTTTATAATTTAGTTTTTTGTTTTTAGCTACGCAATATTTTAGTCGCCAAATGTTTGATTTTCTTTTGACTACTAAAATTTTAGTCGCTAAATGTCTTTTTTTTTTGCTACAAAACTTTTAGTCGCTAAATGTCTTTTTTTTTTTTTCTACAAAACTTTTAGTTGTCAAATGTCTTTTTTTTTTTGTTATAAAACTTTTAGTCGCCAAATGTCTTTTCTCAATTTCTTGTTAACTACTAATTGTTTCGTTGCCAAAAATATGATAATATGTTTTATCGCGAAATTATAATTTCTCCACAACCTGTCTATATACAATGCAACCTGTAGTAAGTATAAAAACAAAATGATACATACTATAAATCATTCCACAATCTGCATCCATATACCAAAAATAAATAACATTAAATATCAAAGTCCATACAAATCAACTATTGTGCAAACTAAAATAATAATTCTATACAAAATATATTATATAAAAATCAAAGCCCTCCGTATACAAAAAAATACATTTACTACCAAGCGAAATTACCATTTGGCATGGTACAAATTACCATCATAATCTGTACCACAACAAAAGGTGATATATGTACCACGATAAAAATTTTCTATGGACCATGACAAAATGTCCTATATGTACGCCGACAAATGGTATACATGTATCACGACAGAAGGTGATCTATGTACCATGACAGTCATTATCTGTTGATTGCCAAAAGTTTTCTGTATTAGTAATAAAGAACTACACAAAAGCTGAGGACGACAAAAGTACTATATTAGTTCTACACAAAAGTGAAAATTCTTCTCCATACACCAATATGGATTATCCACAAGTCCACGCAACAAAGCCATCTACCAAGAAAAACAAAAAAAAAAAAATTAGAATTGGTTACAAAATATCAATTCAGTTAGTCATGTGGAACATGTTCTAACATGCATTTAAGGTAGAACAATCGAGAAATGTCTTTTTGGAAATAAAAGAAAGTATATATATATATATATGTATCATGCAATATTTATTCCAACCAACTGCACAAACAATGTAATTTGTAATTTCTTCGTCCTATAAATATATAAAGGCAATTATTAGAATTTGTAGATGTTATTTTAATAAAGTTATTGCTTTTTAAACTAAGTGTTGCAAGTTTTTCGACTAAGCGTAAGGCGTATTCGGGGGGTGTTATGAATTTTTGCCCCTGGAAAGCCCTTTTTCGAGTAAGTTTAGGGCGTATTTGGCTCTAACTCCCAACCTACGGGTCCGAATTACGTTCCGTCAGTTCTCACAAGTCCTATTTGTCATGGGGGAACTGTCCGTGTGAGCCACACGGTGGTTTGGGGGCTGTTATGAATTTTCGCCCCCAGAAAGTCTTTTTTCGACTAAGTTTAGGGCGTATTCGGCTCTAACTCCCAACCTATGGGTCTGAATTACGTTCCGTCAGTTGTCACAAGTCCTAGTTGTCATGGGGGAACTGTCCGTGTGAGCCACACGGTGGTTCGGGAGCTGTTTTGAATTTTTGCCCTCGAAACGCTCTTTTTGGACTAAGTTTAGGGTGTATTCGGCTCTAACTCCCAACTTACGGGTCCGAATTACGTTCCATCAGTTCTCACAAGTCCTATTTGTCATGGCGAAGCTATCCGTGCGAGCCACACGGTCGTTCGCGGGTTGTGTTGAATTTTCGCTCCCAGAAAGTCCTTTTTCGACTAAGTTTAGGAAGTATTCGGCTCTAACTCCCAACCTACGAGTCCGGATTACGTTCCGTCAGTTGTCACAAGTCCTATTTGTCATGGGCGAACTATCTGTGTGAGTCACACGGTGGTCGGGGGTTGTTTTGAATTTTCGCTCCCAAAATGCCATTTTTCGACTAAGTTTACGGCGTATTCGGCTCTAACTCCCAACCTACAGGTCTGAATTACGTTCCGTCAGTTGTCACAAGTCCTATTTGTCATGGCAAAGCTATCCGTGTGCGCCACGCAGTCGTTCGGGGGCTGTGTTGAATTTTCGCCCCCGAAACGCCCTTTTCTGACTAAGTTTAGGGCGTATTCGGCTCTAACTCCCAGCCTACGGGTCCGAATTACGTTCCGTCAGTTCTCACAAGTCCTATTTGTCATGGCGAAGCTATCCGTGTGAGCCACACGGTCGTTTGGGGGCTGTTTTGAATTTTCGCCCCTGAAACGCCTTTTTTCGAGTAAGTTTAGGACGTATTCAGCTCTAACTCCCAACTTACGGGTCTGAATTACGTTTCGTCTGTTGCTACAAGTCCTATTTGTCATGGCAAAGCTATCCGTGTGAGCCACACAGTCGTTCGGCGGCTGTGTTGAATTTTCGCCCTCGAAACGCCATTTTTTGAGTAAGTTTAGGGCGTATTTGGCTCTAACTCCTAACTTACGGGTCCGAATTACGTTCCGTCTGTTGTTACAAGTCCTATTTGTCATGGCAAAGCTATCCGTGCGAGCCACACAGTCGTTCGGCGGCTGTGTTGAATTTTCGCCCCCGGAACGCCCTTTTTCGAGTAAGTTTAGGGCGTATTCGGCTCTAACTCCCATCCTACGGGTCCGAATTATGTTTTGTCATTTCTCACAAGTCCTATTTGTCATGGGGGAACTGTCCGTGTGAGCCACACAGTGGTTCGGGGACTGTTATGAATTTTCGCCCCCGAAAAGTCATTTTTCGACTAAGTTTAGGGCGTATTCGGCTCTAACTCTCAACTTATGGGTCCGAATTATGTTCCGTCAGTTCTCACACGTCTTATTTGTCATGGCGAAGCTATCCGTGTGAGCCACACGGTCGTTCGGGGGCTGTTTTGAATTTTCGCCCCCGAAACGCCCTTTTTCGAGTAAGTTTAGGGCGTATTTGGTTCTAACTCCCAACCTATGGGTCCGAATTACGTTCCGTCAGTTCTTACAAGTCCTATTTGTCATGACGAAGCTATCCGTGTGAGCCACACGGTCGTTCGAGGGCTATTTTGAATTTTTGCCCCCGAAACGCCCTTTTTCGAGGAAAGTTTAGGGCGTATTCGGCTCTAACTCCCAACCTACGGGTCCGAATTATGTTCTGTTAGTTGTCACAAGTCCTATTTGTCATGACGAAGCTATCCGTGCGAGCCACACGGTCGTTCGGGGGCTGTGTTGAATTTTTGCCCCCGAAACGCCCTTTTTTGAGTAAGTTTAGGGCGTATTCGGCTCTAACTCCCAACCTGCAGGTCCGAATTACGTTCCGTCAGTTCTTACAAGTCCTATTTGTCATGGGAGAACTATCCGTGTGAGCCATACGGTGGTTCGGGGGCTATTATGAATTTTCGCTTCCGGAAAGTCCTTTGTTGACTAAGTTTAGGGCGTATTCGGCTCTAACTCCCAACTTATGGGTCCAAATTACGTTCTGTCAGTTCTCATAAGTCCTATTTGTCATGGCGAAGCTATCCATGTGAGCCACACAGTAGTTCGGGGACTGTTTTGAATTTTCGCCGCCGGAAATCCCTTTTCCGACTAAGTTTAGGGCTTATTCGATTCTAACTCCCAACCTACAGGTTCGAATTACATTTCGTCAGTTGTCACAAGTCCTATTTGTCATAGGGAAGTTGTTCGTGAGAGCCACACGGTGGATAAGTGATTTTAGTTCAAATAAGAATCTTAAAGGAATTATAAAAATAACCAAAACTGACCCAAAAACACTAAAGAAAGTTGTCAGAGTAAATAGATAAGTTTGAGTAAAAATTAACACATGCACGTGCACACAGATTAACTACATGGACCAAGCACATGACAAAGTACATAAACTATCTTAAAAGGCTTCAAAATTGCATATGGTTTATGAAAGATTAATCACAAGGACCAAACATGTGACGATGTATCACATAAACTATTTGTGTCTGTGTTGTGATATAAACATTCAAGTATTGAGAAAAATGAAGAAAATGAGGAAGGTGTCCCCACCTTTATGTAGTTTTAGGAGATGCTTTATGAGTTAAGCTTTATGTCCCCACCTTTATGCTTTATGAGATGCTTTAAATCAATATTAATAAATCAGCACATATTGTGATGCTCATCTATCCATTCTCAGCAAATGAGTTAAAACCTACAATAGGAAAAGGGAAGCTGCCTATGGAATGACTTTAACAAATCCAAGGTGAACTTAGGTGAAATGCAATAACAGAGGATCTTAAAACCATCATAAAAATTCTACCCATAATCTAAATCCATTGGAACTTTCAATTTGTCGACATATATTCCAAATGATATTATGAAGCCAATAATGATAAATAAGAACAAGAAAGACCCATATGGCAAATCAGAAGACTACAAAACCTAGGATTTTCATTGAGGATGCAAGGTGACTTCTATTAATTATGTGTAAAATAACAACCAAACACACAGATGAACCAAAATAACAACCAAATCAAAATTCTAATTCAAATGTAAATTATAAGCTAAATTCTAATTCACACCCAATTAACTAAATCACAAAAAACCCAGATATCCAAAAAAGGAAAATCACAACCAGTTGAACTCAACTTAATGGGAACTTAAGCATCTTGAACAAGTGAAATTCAATGACAACACCTATTTTCCTTGAGTGAGAACCATTCTACTAGTGAATTTGCAAATCTGCATGTATAAAATTTGGTATTTGGCCACCTAATTTTCAAACTTATTGACAAGTATAAAACTCCAATTGATGTGTGTCTCTATTCGTAACATGAATGTTCCAAACATGTACCAGAAGGCTCAAAGCATAATGAATGAAGAGCATTACTGAATATTCATTCACACAGTCAATTATTATGCTACTAACAAGAAGCTTATGTTAAGATTAAAGAAGGAATCTAGTGACACAAAGATGAACATAAACTTGGAATAAAAAAGGTGAACCACCACCAAGAGTAACAAATGGACAGCAAGATGAGCAAAAGAATGCTAATTACTTGAGTCTTGAAAAATTGGAAAGAAGATGCTTAAATAGTTTATTTTCAAACACTACTCCTTAATCTTATACATATCCTAACTTCTTTACAATAGCACCTCAAATTTGACAGATGCATAAAGCAAATTTTCTGACAATTTGTAGATATAGATATGTATCGTCAACTAAATAGTTCGACAAGTTCTATGGAAACAAAAGAACATTTATGCACATATGTTATTAAGTTTGAAAGATGTAACATCATCAACCATTATACTGTGTGCGCGCTATAATTACAGCAGTGATTTTAAAATTTATACCATACGGAACCAAAATGTAAACACCATAATCACCGTAGAGTCGCATTCATTAAAAGAACAATGTTTCAGAGAAAAGAAAGAGCATGGAGTTTATAGCCAATTATCTGAATAAGAAAAAGGAGAATCTAAGTCTTTCAGGTAGAAAAATTACTTGAGCACTCACTTTGGAAGCTTCTTAACTCCTTGTGCCTCCCGCGGCCTCAGGGAATCCTGTAAGCATTTAAACTTATGCTTAGATGATTCTAAAGCTGATGCTATAGCCAAATAACTTCGTCCATTGACCTTCTAGAAAATAAAAATCCCAAGGAGATAGAAAAATACTTGTCAAAAAAAAAAAAAAAATCCAATAGTACAAATGAGTAAATGAAACAACTCATGAGTAAATTAACACTCATGAAGAAAAAAAACCAACCTGATAAGAAGAAGAGGCAGTCCCAAAAACAAAACCGTTTGGAAAACTTCCTCTATTGATCTGTTTCTGTTGTGCCAAACATGTCTCTAAGGACCCCAAAACCACCAAAACATACTTAGGTGATCAATTCTAGCAATCCCGATCAAAATTCAACACATAACCGAACAGAACAATTCAAATAACAGAATTGATGAAAGAGGGAAATAATTAACCAATTCAAAATCACGACAGACATCAGGTAAGAGAAGAATTGGTGAATACGTTGATCCAAACCCTAGAAGTAGATTCAAATAATAAAATAAGAAGAAACAAAGAGAGAGGAGATTTGAGAGAGAAATGAGGAGAACAAAGAGATTACCAGATAAAGAAGTTGAGGGAGTTCATACGGTAGTTGGAGGTCTCTTCTTTATGATGAGAGTACTAATAAACAACCATAAAATTCATTAATTTCCAATAAGCATCAAATGATGAGAGTACTAATAAACAACCATAAAATTCATTAATGTCTAGAATATGATTTTAAACATCCAAAAAAATATCTATGAATCAGTCAAAAATTCCAAAATATTGAGAGTACTAATAAACAATTAGTTCAATGAAATAAATTGACTTGGTCAAACAAGCGAACTGATGTCATAAAGCTAGATTCATATAAAGCTGAAGCAAAAGTCTAATAGTTTCAATACTAATGGAGTGACCTTTGAGAACCACTTGCTGGAATAGGAGCTGAAGTGCTTGTACCACCTATAAAGACAACGTGCATCCAGTCCAACTTGAATCGAATCTAAACAATTTCCAGCCCATTAGCACCATTAGCACGAAATTTTTTTTACACTTGAATAAAACCTAACTTCAATCAGATAAAGAAGTGATAGAGGTAGGGGTAGCAATCAACATTTTCCATGCACCACTTCTACCATTCTGAGCTTCACTACTCATTTTGAGAAACAATATATATGCAAGGAATAGTACAAGTATCAGAAAATGAAGAATGAACACAAGTACAGAACCAAAATGATGCACCAGTTTAAGAAGAAAATCACAATCATATTTGCTTATGATTCTAATAAAAGAATTATCACCCTAAAATCCTTATTTCTAGCTAACTACAGATGGGGTATATTAAGAATGACTTCAAATATAGCAAAATATGTAAGCAAGAAATTGATGTGATACTTTTGAATCTCTTGGTCTAACGCCAACTGCTTTGTCAATAAAAGGTTTGACACCAATTAAAAAGAAGATTAGCACATTTACGTTACGTGTGATTGGATGGAAAACATTTTCTGAAAAAAAGGAAAATGTTATACATAAATGCATATTTTATCTCATTTTCTTATTATTGAAATAAAATAACCAAGGAAAGCTATCCTCCAAAGTCCATAGTCAGTCCCTTTGTTTTTCCAAAAAACAAGCCCCAAGTCCAAAATATATATATATATATATATATATTAAGGAAATCTTGACTCTTATCCATCAAATTAAACTTAATGAAATCCATACATTAATACACAATAAATCAAGAATGAAGCCATCTGCCAAGCGACATAACAAACTCCATTGCATATTACTTGGAAAACTTGGCCACTTTGCAATAGAGATGGGTTTGGTGGGGGTTTTGTGGTTTGCCCATTTGAAGCCAATACTAATTTCGCTTCTCGAAGTGTTTTTCTTTTTTCTTTTTTGAATGAACCCCTTCTTGAAGTTGAAAACCTAAAATTCACAACCAAAAAAAAAAAAAAAAAAAATCACACATCAAACAAATTACAATCTAACTTATCATACCTTGAACAAAATTAAACCCTAAGCAACGAAGCATAACATGAAAACAGAATGGGAACCCATGGCTTGCAATCTATCTAATCACTTTAACAGACTGAAATCAACCTTTAATTGAACCACAAAGAGTCCAACAAAATCAAACAATTTACCTGAAAAAATTACATAAATTTGACCATCTTTATAAACACAGAGACACGAGTCTATGGATACATCTATGCAATAGAGAAAAACTTACCCTATAATGTGAAGGAAGATAAAGTCAAAACCCTACGGTGGAGAGATTTAGGGAGAACCAGAGCAGATCAGCAATGAATTGTTCGTCATCACGTCGTTGTTCGTCGATTTGGGGATACAACAAGTGGGAGAGCGATAGTGAGAGCGAGAGAGAGCGCGAGACTGAGAGGAAGAGCGAGAGATAACCTGGTATTGCGGTGGTGGCAGTGGCGATGTGCGACGTCGAATGCTTCCCGGTGGTGAGCGCTGGCGGTAAGGTGAGGTGTGGTGGTGACTGATGTGTGGGAGAGAGAGAAGCATTTTGTATTTCTAAACAGAGGAGAATACCTGGGCAGGCAACAAATATCTCTTTATTTTCCCACCATAATTTTGGCACCTTTGGCGACTAATGTAAAATTTTGTCAGCAAAAATTAAAGTAATAATGACTAAATTATTTAGTAGCCAAACCAATTCTAACAGCGACTAAAATGTTAGTCGTTGAAAGTAGACATTTGGTGACTAGTTTTTTTTGGTCGGACAAAATGAATGTACCGTGACTAAAATTTTTTTTAGTCACCAAAACTTTGTATTTGCCAACCAATTTTTTTGTCGCCAAAGGGTTACTTAACAGCGACGAAAATATTAGTCGCCAAAAGTACTATTTGGCGACTAATTTTAATTTTAGTTGGGAAAAACCAATATTAATGATTAATTTATTTTTTTTTTGGGCCTAAAATTTGGGCTAACAGCGACCAATCAAATTTTTAGTCGTTGAAACTTGAGTTTTTACCGACTAAATTTAAATTTAATAAGCAATATTTATTGATTAAAATATTTTAGTAGAGATATCTTGAACCAATGCCGACAAATATAAATTTTATTCGCCAAAAAATGTACTTTCGGTGACTAAAATTTGATTAGTCACTAAAAATGGTCGCCAAAGGTGCGATTTGTTGTAGTGGTAGCAGCTAGGGTCACACAAGAAAATGCTGAGTATGATGAGTGGTTTGTTGTTAAAGTTATTCATTTTGATAGGGAAACTAGAGAGTAAGTTCACTTTCAGTTCCACCCAACATAAGATTGTGCTTTGGATGCCGTTCATTCTCCTGCACCCCTCCTCTCTCTCACACACATGCACGCACGCCTTATCTTTTTTCTTTTTAAGTTTTTGTTTTTTGGACCAAGGAATATGTTTGAAGTTTAATCTGATAATCTATGAAGCATAAATCAAATTGTTCTGTTGATTTGGCCACCAGACGGGCTGGTCTAATATGTTTTGTTGAGAAAGCAATGACTATTGCTTCTTGTTATTGAAGTGCAAGTCTTTGATGCAAAAATGGGTCAAATCCGTGAATTTATATGGTCAAATTCGTGAGTTTTACACGGGTGGGACCTACAGCATATGGCACAAGCTCCCTTCACATGAGACAGCTCATCCACGTTGGAAGACGAGTGTGTGTGCCATCTTCTAATAGAACCAAAGGCTTTTAAGCTTTAGTGCATTGCTGATGTGGGATAGCATTCATTAGGATGAGGCTTTTATATTGACATGGAAGCCTCACGGAATGGAGTAGCAACAATGTGGAAAGTTTTAAAACAAATTTCTTGCATTTTGCAAATTTGATACTGGATAAGGTTTTTGGGTTCACCATTGATTGTATGTTCCAAATTTGATGCACATATCTTGCTTTGTGGCTTAGGTGGTGAGATGTCCTGTCATGTTTGTATACACCGGAAAATATTATTTGTTGTTATTCTCTACAGCCATCCTCCTATAATAGGTTCTCTGTAGTTTTGTAGGAGGAGAAAGAGCTATAACGTATGTTGGAAGCTTAATTGTGATGGAACAAAATGAAGAACATGACTGTTTTATTTTATCTTAATATCTATTTAATCATTGTCTAATATATCTTTATATACAGATTTGAAGTACTTGATGAGGAGCCTGGTGATGATGAAGAGGGTGGCGGCCAGAGGTAACTTTTGTTGTGACTTCCTGGATTGCTTTAGATTGACTTCTTAAATTCAATAATCAGAAATATTGAGGGTTTAGACAATGCATTTTGTTTCTTACTGTTTACTTGATCAAATGTGGTTTATTACGACATCTGAAAGATGGATTTTAATTCTTTATCGAATTTCTAATTTCAGAATGTACAAGCTGCCTTGGTCACATATTATACCTTTCCCAAAGCGGAATGATCCCTCTGGTGCTCGAGATTTCCCTACTGGGAAACAAGTTTTGGCTGTGTATCCGTCAGCAACTGCATTGTATAAAGCAACTGTAGTTCAACCTCGCAAGGTAAACAGTTTGTCCATGTGTTTCGGATCCAAATTGTGATTTGTTGTTCTTGCATTTGATTCTCCGGCTTCTTTAAAATTTGAACCTGGTGGTGCACGGCCGAACTGACCACTTCTTGCATTTTGCATGCCACATGATGTTCTCGACTATTTTTCATGAATTTTCAGAGGAGGGCTGATGAGTAAGTGGCTTCCTCTTTTCTTTTATTTGAATATTACACACACGGGAATAATGCATTTTTGTGGCATTTGTGAACCAAATAGAAATGCCAGATGATATAATTATTTACAGTTGGTTTGGATTGGGGAATTTGGAAAGAAAAAAATAAATAAATGCATTTCTCTTTGTTCATATCACTTGTGTTTTGGACTAATAAAGAGGAGAGAATTATTGTGAATTGGGAAGAAATAGAAAGAAAACAAATTCTCTTAAAATTCTCATTTTAAATCTCTCCAAAATTGGAGAGGTTGGAGAGAAAAGTAATCGATAGAATACTATTTTTCATAATACCAAAACTGCCCAACATATAGAAGAAATAGAAAAGCTGACACCTATAAAAACATATAAAAGATTATTTTGGTAATATAACATGAAACAATTTATTTTCTTCTCTCATGAGTTTAACCAAAAAGAATTCATTCTCTTTTCTCTCCTAATTGAAGTAATCATTTCTTTTATTTTCTCTTCTGTTCTTCCAAACAAAGTGTAATTGGGTAAAACAGTGAACTATTTTTTATCCCGATAAGTTTTATTTAAACTTTTGTTAATGATAACATGATTTAATATGCTGAATAACAATGGGATCTTGAATGTTTGGAAAACAATTAGTGATATAATTTCCATGTGAGTTGGTATTATTAGGGGTAATGGAGCTAATCCCAGAAATTTTGGGTGTGTTTGGTTTGGTTTTGAGAGAGTTGTTTTTAAAAATTGTTTTGGAGAGAGTTTATAAATTTTTTTGGTTTGTTTGGTTGTGTATTTTGAAAGTAGTTTTAGAGTTTGGGAGTTTGGAATGATTTGATATTTTGTTGTAATTGAGTAGATGTGTGTGAAAGAAAAAGTGATTAACAAGAAGAGATGAAAGAGAAAAAGTGATTGATTAATGTGTAAGAGAGAGAAAATGATTTTGGAAATTGTTTTGGAAAAATTACAAACCAAACAAGTTTTTTAAAAAAAATTTCCCAAAATCACTCTACAAAGCTAAACCAAACATACCCTTCGTCTTCATGATGGATGTTTGTGGGATTTGTAACTTAAAAATGCCTTTGAATATGGTTGTGATCGTAGTTTTCATGTTGTTGTGGCAGTTATGTCTTGGAATTTGATGACGATGAGGAGAAAGATGGATCTTTGCTACAAAGGATTGTACCCTTCCACAGGGTCGTAGGTCTCCCAGAAGGGCATTGCCAGTGAGAATATATATATACATATATGTTGTTCAAATGTATGTGTAAGTTTGAATTTGTTCCACTGTATTGTGCGCCGGACAATTTAGGTGCCCTATGCATTTATTGGTGTACTTTCAAGGATACTTTCATATGTATGTGTAGCACTCGAAAAGTTGCTAGCTTATTGGATATCCCCGAAGGGACAAAAATTACTAGCATATCAATTGCTATGAATATTGTACAAAAAATAATTCCCGGGAAAATATTTTAAAATAAGAACAAATATAAATGTGTTCCTTTCTGTTACTCTTTCAATTTACAAAATAAATAAATAAAATAATATAGAATTGTTTAAATTTTCTCTCGATGAATAGTTTTGAGAAAAGTAGTAATTATGCAAATTAAGGGTTAAGATTAAGGGTAAACTTTAACTACATCAAGAACGTGATCACTGGTGCTGCCCAAATGGACAGTCTGATTCTCGTGGTTTTGGACACCGACAGTCCAATGCCGCAAACGAAGGAACACATTTTGCTTGCGAAAGAGGTCGGTTTAGGGTTCGGAACATTGTTTTTTGGGGTAAACAGGACCAAATTGATGAGAAAGAGCTTCTGGAATTGGTCAAATTGGAGGTACCCAACTTTTATCGTCTTATGAATTTCCTAGAGACGACGTTCCGATTGTTTCTAGTTCTGCATTGTTAGCTTTAGATGCATTAATGGTAAACCCTAATATAAAAAGGGGTGATAATCAATGGATTGATGGAATTTATGAATTAATGGACTCTGTTGATAGTTATATACCAATTCCCCAAAGACAGATTGATTTGCCCTTTCTTCTCGCTATTGAAGATGTGTTTTCAATTACTGGGCGCAGGACAGTGGCTACTGGGAGGGTTGAAAGGGGAAAATTAAAGTTGGGGACAATGCTGCCACTGTTGGGTTGAGAGAGACTAGAACTACAACGGGTTGAGATGTTTCAGAAGATTCTTGATGAAGCACTTGCTGGTGCTAATGATGGGCTTTTGCTTAGGGGTGTACAGAAGGTTGATGTTCGGAGAGGTATGGTGTTGGCTAAGCTGGGGATGATCACGCCGCATACTAAGTTTGTTGCAATTATGTATGTATTGAAAAAGAAACAAGAGAACTACTAATGTTACCGGGAGGATGGCTTCAATTATGAATGACGAGGATGAGGAGTGGAAGATTGTTATGCCTGGGGATCGTGTCAAAATGGTGGTAGAGCTAATTATGCTTGTGGCATGTGAGCAAGGAATGAGATTTGCTATTAGAGAAGGTGGGAAGACTCTGGATGCTGGCGTTATCTAGTCCATTGTAGAGTGATTTTTCTTTCAGCATACAAATTGAGAGTTTCATTTGAGTTTCCCACCTCCATGTTCAGTTACCGTGACAATTCTAACACAAACCTGTTCTGTTTTCTTTTCTTTGTATTCTTGATCTTTATTCTTGGTGATAGTTTTAAATTTAGAAGATACTACTTTCTGTAACAAAATTCTGGTGGCATTTTCGCTTGCTTTTGATATAGTTTTTAAACTGGATAGGTTTCTGAAGTCTTTTTTGTCCATGTTTTCTTCCTTCCAAATTCAAGAAAATAATCTCTATTAACCTACATTATACGAGCTCCAGGTTTTGAATTTGATTAAAATATGCCTGAGGATTTGGTATTGGTGGTTCTGACATGAAACCATTATGAATTTGATTACCAATCCAAAAGTTTGCAGCCCAAGAATAGTTGATACCATCCCAGCTGATGATTGTTGAAGGATTTGAATGTTAAGAGTCTTCGACAATACAACTTCTCAAGTGGATTAATGGTTAAGCTACCTATGCTGACAGGTTTATCACTTTGCTTCTTGTGAGAAACTGTTGGCTTTTTGGCTTTCGAAGGTTACTTTTATAATTTATGAGCGTGCCAGCAAGGATCAATCAGTCCTTACAGAATTGTAATTGCCAAACAATTATTTAGACGATTGTGTTATGGTTCTTTTGGCCTCAATAAAGAGGACTTTTACTAGTGGCTTACTGGTAATTTGACTTCAGAGAACTTGAGCATAAGAACAGTTAAATAAACTGAAGCATTTCATTAGTATGAAAAACTTACAATGATCTTAGTTCCGTAGAGAATTACAGCGGCGATATACTCGAAAACTACTCCTACAAATGAAGTGCAGCGCAGGAACTTAAAGTACAGAAATATAAAGGACAGGAAATAACACTGGAATATGTAAAGTAATTCTTTAGATCTTTCTTCGTCCCTTTCTCTGAAGTCCTTCCTGCTATTTATACTTTCCGAAGATAACCATCGAATTGTACTTCAAACCGTCGAACTGCTTCTCCGTAATCGCTGATCATGCTACCTTATAAGTAGTTCCACTACGCCTTCACTTGCAGTTAGGCTTTCCCCCTATATTCGAATTTGAATGTGAGCAACCGTTGAAGCCACGTCGCCGTACATCTCTTTGTTGATCCGCTACTACTCAGATCTTATAACAACCAATATTAACTGCCATGTGTATGATCAGGATCGAAGACCTACCTGGTCTCCCCATATTACCCTTACTTTGCCACGCGTCGAATTGTCACTGGTTAGCACAAAATGTGTAGCCAACATTACCCCCCGCACTAATATACCCAAGACTTGGTGATATTAGTGGATCAGGGTCCCTTTTCCCACGTCTTAGAATGTGCATGGGTTTTGCATCTTCCCAGAAATGCAACTGTCACTCACCATCTGTATTAATACTCTCGTCTTGATCCTTTAAGTACTTTCACTGTCTTATTATTCGAACAGACTGATACATTTCATGGCCAAATTAATTCTTTCCTCCAGTGATGAAGCATACGAAGAGTCATATGTCGATGCTATTTCTCATCGAAAGCATGCATTTATTAGCCACCTTTACCCACCTTTCTATATTCAGGTCATGGACGCCTTTGCAAATTACCGACCTTTGGATTACGAACACATTGCTCTTAATCCTTCGATTCAGAAGGCTACAAACATAGACATAAGAATTTTCCCCTCTGACCTACCTTTACCGTTCGAACAATCTGCTTTCAAACCTTTGATTCGGAAAATTACAAATATGGATTTGAGCAACTCTTCTTCGCAAATTTCTGTATGGGATAAAGCTGCAACTTCTTCCTCTTCTGGGGGTTCTGACTGGACAAGCTGGTCAGTACCTGAGACTTATGATTTGAAGAAGCGAATCAACCACCATTTTGTTGAGTTCACTCACCCTTTAGAGTTTCCTTCCTATACTCAAGTTCAGTTGTTTATCCCTATGTGCCCATTGACCATCGGCGTAGTCTGGAGGAGAATCTTCTTGTAGCATGGTATACATCTTCCATGCCTACAAAGATAGTGCACGTTGCCCCTCGCCCAGAAGAAGCACAAGGGTATAACCCATCATTCTTAGCCCAGAAGGCGAAGATCTGTTCTTCTGACTGGCTTGATTATATTAATGCCTTTGTTCCTTCTGCTCCCGTATCATCCTCGAAAACAGAAGCGTCCACACCTTCTTCTTCGTCTCCCGAAATTGAAGTATGCATACCTTCTCCCCTACCAATTCTTTCCTGGACAAAGAAATTGAAGATTGCCCTATCCATGGAGAATACTTTCCACCTTATAAACCTCTACCTCCTCCTACCCCAGCTGAGCGGAAACAGGCTCAACTTCTGCTTGCAGCCTTCTCTCACTTGCCTTTTAATGTACTCGAGGACGAAGTCCCTCTCAAGAACCTTCGATGGGCTTGTGATATTCTGACTAGGGGCCATGTCCTTAATCCTCTTGCTCAGGCAGAACTTCATATGTTTCTGGACCAACTTCCATTGCTCCTTTACTGGCATCGAAATTTTGTGGCTACTACAAATCTTTAGACCAACTTTCGTCCCTTCGAATTCATGCTCAGTACGAAGCAGAGAACTTTATTGAAGAATTCAATGATTTCCAGAATAAAGATTCTGCGTATTGGGATGACTTAGACATTGATGAATTGGAACAAGGATTAAGAGAAGTGGCTTTCGAAATAAAGGCTGAAGAGCTCTACTATGAAGTGAGAGCACATCAACTTATGCAGCCAATGCTAGAAAATTTAGAAGATAGAATAAGGAAAGAACAAAAGTTCATTGATCATTGTTGGACTAAATTTCATGATCTTGTTATTTATTCCATTCCTTATTTTTATGAGCTCGAGTTCATACCGAGATAGGGTCAGCTGATATAATCGCTCTGATCTTAATATAAACAAAATTCTTTTTCATTTGTCTTTGTTTGACCCTGTCTTCACTTGTGTTTTCACTTGTGTTTTAAAAGTCAACTCAGAGCTTCGAACTTCGAACAATTTCATCCTTTGAATCTGGACTTAATTGTTTTAAATGAAACACTAAATGAGCCAATTGTAAACCTTTCCAATTTGTGGAATAAAGTTTTGGCTGACTTTCAATTGGAAACAGTGCTTTGAATCTAGCAATCTTACACTTAAAGCCTGTTTTGACCATAGCCAACATCTAGTCATTGTCATTATTGCTTTTGATGTTTCAAACACCAAATCTCATCCTTAAAGAATCTCAAGTTTTGCTTCGAAGGACATTACCTTTGTTAAAAAACCTAAAAACAGGTCTTTAAACTCTTTTAAGTGAAATAAACACTCGAGTATTTTTATATTTTGGGTATGGCAACCTACTTCGAAGCTGGATTCTCTGTTTCGCAGCCGTTTAACTCGGCTTCGAAGCAAAATATCTTACTTCGAAGCTAGTCTTAACAACTGGGCTTTGTTTTTCCCTCTAAAAGCATCAATATTGAAGGAAGCTTTTGTATTCATACTTTTAATACTTAACAGCTCATGTAATATATTTTCAAATGCGAGGGCTTTAAAAACCCTTTTATTTCGTGTTCTGAAATCACTTGCTCTTCTAATCGCACAAACCCCTCTTATTACCGATCGCCGGCTTCTCTCTACTTCCTTTCTCGGTTTCATTGTCGAGAAAAACATACCGTCAATGGCTTCTCCTTCAGTATCAGTCGTAGAGCGTACGAGCCCATCTGTGGCCCTGAAGAGGATTATTGATGCAGAATGCGAAAAGTACAAAGCTGGGGAGAAAAGCGCTATTGATGGACGCATCTTTGTCCCTCGTCGCCATGTGCAGTTAGACTACGTGCTTGGGCCCATATTTAAAGAGGTCCTTACTGAGCTCCCAGCCCTGTATCCCCGACTGGAAAACCAATGTCTTCTCTATGAAGGTGGTCTTGACTGGAGGAACTGGAGGATAAATCGCCCCCACCGATGCTGGCCCACGGTGAGACCAGAGTGGCAAGAATGATATGATCGAGTTATTCCTTCTAGGACCCTGGACCTTCAAGAACTCTGCCTTCTCGATGCTCTCAGACTATCTAGGGTAACTATTTCAGAGGACCCTTTCCTTGTTCCTGTTGCCCTATGTTTTTGGAATCCTGTCTTTAACTTTTTCCAATTTAGATGTGGGATGATGGCCCCTACTGTTCTTGATATTTGCCATTTACTAGGACTATCTCCCATTGGCACCCCTTTTGGACCAAATTATCCTGATTTAGCAGTCCCTTTCTCTCTCCCCTCCCTTAACTCATCTTATAGTGATTTTGCTAGGGCTGAGAATAAAAGAGAGGGCCCTGTGACTGATAGGGAATTCTTTTCTTTCTTACTGTATTGGCTTTGCAAATTCCTCTTTTGCACTTCTTCTCAGAGAATTATGCCTAAATTTGCCCCTCTTGCCAAAGCCTTTGTTTTACAGAAAAAGGTGGCCTTAGCCCCACATGTTCTAGGGCACGTATATAGAGTCTGCTCCATTTTCTGTGAGAAACTCTTAGATGCTAATCAAGGGGGGCCATTCTGGATCCTTCAGTTTTGGCTTTTCGCCTATTTTACTGAATTACAATCCAAATGCCTTAAATTTTCCGAGCCAAACCCTCTTACTCATGGCATAAGGATGGCTAATGCTTCACTTTACCCTTCTACCTTTGCCTTTTACTTCTCTTTCTTTCACCAGCTTCCAGCCTCCCTTTCTACTTACCGCTTTCGTCTCTTCGAACCTTCCATTAGTCCAACTTGGTTGAGGAATTTTTTAAGTGACCAGTCCTGTACTTCACTTATTCACAAGGATATATGGGCTTTCATTCTGATTCCCAGAGAGTTATTTATCGGGACTTTGAACCCGAAGGCCTACAAATGCATTGCTGAACCTTACTGTCCAGCTCAGTTTGCTAGACAATTTGGCCTCACACAAGGGGTCCCAATACCTCTCTGTAGCAACACAAATCTCAGCCTTACCAGAAGGGATCTGAAAGTCCGGAAATCCAGGCTAGAAGAGGCAACTTTGAAATTTGTAGATGACCTAGCCAACTTTGAGTACACCCCTTTCATTCCTCAAGGTACCGTGTTGAAGAGGTACCAAAACTGGTGGGTGACTAACATGGAGATTTATTTGGCCATTTCACCTTTAAACCTACTAACGGTGTTAGATGTGACCAAGCCCAAAGAAACTGGGGTTGTCACTTCTTCCACTGTTTCAGATATAGCACATGCTGCTCCTACTGCTTCAATTTCTCCCAGAGTCACTCGGGCTGCCTCGAAGAAAGGTATACCCTTGTCTCTTCTCCGTTTGTCTTTCATAATGCATTTTGCCTTATCTTTAATTCTTCTTTTGTGGAGGTGGTCAATCACAAAAGAAAAGGAGGCTCTTTGAACTCGAGAAGGGAACATCCAATATTCAAGAGGAAGAAAAGGAAGAAACAGATGAAGAGGAAGAGTTATTTTTGAAAAGAAAGAAGAAAGCGATCGTCTTTTCATCCGACTCGGTTAGGGATGAGACAACTGCCAGAGAGTCGGAAGATGAATTCATCTATTTGGAATCCAGATCGCAGCTTGCAGAACTTGAGGGAAAAGTTGAGAAAGAAATTGAGAAAGAGCAGACCCTGCCAATACAGAGGAAAAGGAAAAGAAAGATGACTGTCTCTCCTTCTGATATGGTCGAAGACTCTGATTCTGAGACAATTTCCAAAGCCATAGAGAAGAGAAAAAAGATGTCTGCTTCCGCTCCTGTCTCAGTTGAAGATACCATCCATGAAGCAGCCGTCAAGACAATAGAGCAAGAACATCCTAAAGCCATGATTGTCTTCGAGAGAGCTGAGAAGAGACGGCAGCAACAATTTCTGAGAGATGAATCTGCCGCTGCTGACATACTATAAAGGGAAACTGTAAGAAGGCAACAGACTGCCAGAGATTACCCCCTTCGTAGTTCCCTCATTATCGCCGATACTTCTGGAGCAGGTAATTTTTATGCTTCTGTGATTTTTCCTCTGTTAGCCTTTGGTATCGAGGTTTAACATTGCCTTACATTTCTTCCCCTTGCAGCGACAACTTCTGAGTTCATCTTTCCGATGAGACCTCTCTCAGTTTCACTCGAGGTAGATCAGATGCAGGATGTAAGGACTACTCAGACCATACTTCCATTTTTAGGGTCTACATTTTCTACACTTTTCTTGAGGCCAAGCATTCCTGCACCTCTTCCTCTTGGTTTGACTCCCTATCTTTCTTACTTGACTCTTAACTTTCCTCAATTTACTTCTTTACCGAGTCTTGCTCCTCTTTCTCCTTCCAAGGAGATTCTAACTACTAACTTGTCTTTGATGGGTACTGACAGCTCTCCAATTCGTGACTTACCACCTTTACCTAGCTCCAGCCCTCCTTCTCTTGATTCATTGGTGACTACGACCATGGAGACCATTAAAGATGCTCCACCCATTTCTCCTATCGCTATGCAATCTTTTGTGTCTCCCATGGCAACTCTCTCTGCGCCCCTCATGTTTACTGATGAGATTGATATTTTTGAAGCAAGATTAACTAGTCTTTTTGACATCACTTCTACTTCTCCGACATTCGATGAGGAGGCTGAGCCATTAGTTTTAGCTGATTCTTTGCTGAAAATTTTTGAGAGCTCTCCTTCCTCCAGCAACCAACCTTCTGTGCCTTTGATAGACTTGGACACCTGTCTGGACCTGCTAATTTCTTTTTCGAGGATTCCCTTCGAGGCTCTACAAAGGCCTATAATTAAAAACGGGTTTCTTCAATGCTGCAAACTTGCTGAGCAGTCTGGTATGGATGTCTCTAACCACCTATCCCAGGCAGCAGCTACCATCGATTTTTACATATGCATCTGTCATGCTGCCAAGGCCGCAGATGAGAAATTGGTTAGAGATCAAAGTTTTGTTTCTCAAGTGCATACTGAAGTATCGACGCTTAAGGAACAACACTCCTCTGCCTCTCACTTCCGAACTCAACTGCTGGAGAGGAAAGCTCAACTCGAAGAGGAGCTTTCTGCAGTGAATCAAGCCTTACTCCGAACTGACCTCAAACTGCAAATCACCAATCAAGGACTGGCTGATCAAAAGAAAGATATGGCTGCAGCTATTCAACTGTTTTCGTCGTTTACCAATAGGAAATCTGTTGTACAAAAACAGCTAAAACATTGTAATAAGTTTTGGGCCAACTTGTGGCACAATGTACTTGACTCTTTATAAAACATTTCCTTGTTTACTATTTTATGTTCTTGTACTCAGCGTTTATTTTATTCCCTGTGTTTCCCAAATAGTTGGAAAATAAGGTTTTAAATATCAGCCATTAATCTTTTGGGGATGCACATAACCACTCAAATCTTTCAAATGGTATGCCCCAAAAGGCAAAACTCTATGAATTTGATATGGTTCTTCCCAGTTAGGTGACCATTTGCCAAATCTATGGCTTCTAATCCCTATTGGGAGTATTGTCTTCCACACCAAATCACCTTCATCGAAGCCAATGTGTTTGACTTTCTTGTTGTAATTTTTGGCTGCTTTCTTCTTCTGAAAGAGAATGCTATTTAATGCCAAAATTCTAGCTTCATCTATATCTTCTAACTCCAAGCACATACTCTGATAGTACTGCTCAGGATCCAACTGGTCTTGGCATCTTACCCTTAAGGATTTAACATTGATCTCCACTGGTAACACTGCATCATGCCCATAAACTAAGGCATAAGGAGTGACTCCTGTGCTTGACCTTGGGGAAGTTCTATAAGCCCACAATACATCTAACAATAAGTTGTGCCAATCTCTAGGATTATCTTCCACAACCTTTTGTATTCCCTTTTTTAAGGACTTGTTAGATGACTCAGCTTGACCATTGGCTTGTGCGTAATATGGGGTGGAATTCACAAGGCTAATCCCAAACTCAGCCACAAAAGACTTTACCATTTTCCCATAAAAAACAGTCCCATTATCGACCGTTATCGTTTGTGGGATGCCAAATCTATGGATCAAATCTTTAATGAACCCAATAACCTCCGTCTGATCTATAGCTTTATATGGTTTGGCTTCGACCCATTTGGTGAAATAATCAGTAGCTACCAAAATAAAACAATGATGCTTCGAAGATGGAGGGTGTATTTTCCCCATCATATCCATGGCCCATCCTCTAAATGGCCAAGGCTTTACTACTGCATGTAGATCGGTTATGGGCACATGCCTTATTGTACCATGCTTTTGACATGCCTGGCAGCCCTTTGCATATTCTATGCAATCTTTAAGGATAGTCGGCCAATAATAGGAATGTCTTCGAAGCAGCCATCTCATTTTTACACCAGGCTGATGTGCACCACAGATACCGTCGTGAACTTCAGCCATAGCTATTAATGTTTCTTTTGGCCCTAAACATTCTAACAATAGACCATCTCCCCCTCTTTTGTAGAGATCATTGTTGTATAAGATGTATTGCACAGATTGCAATTTAACTCTTCTGCTGGCTTTTGAGGATGGGCCAACCAAGTATTGTATTATTGGATGTCTCCAATCCTGTTCCTGCAGATCATTATAATTGATTTCTAGGACCATGTTCCTCTTACTTAAAGGTGGTATAGGTTTTTGGTATGTCGTTTGGCTTACATCCCAATGGGTACCATTTTTACTCTTGAAATTCGAAACTTTCTGCGCCACATCGTTAGCTCTATTATTCAAGAATCTCGGAACATAAGTTACATTTACTATTTCAAATTAAGAGAGTAAATGTAATGCGACGACATAATATGGCAGCATACTTATACTTTGACACTTGAAAATCTCTTTTATTTGGTTAACGACCAATTGAGAATCTCCAAATATGTCAACTGCATGTACTTGTAATCCAATAAGAATTTCCAATCCCACTATCAAAGCTTCATATTCAGCTTGATTATTAGAACAAGCAGTTTCATCTATTCTGAAACCATGTGTGGTTTCTATTCCTTGTGGTGACTTGATTACTATACCAATTCCAATTAGGCCATTGGCTTTCGATCCATTGAACCACATTTGCCATGGCTCGACACTAGCCATACTGAGTTCCATTATTTCTTGACTCTCTGTTTGAGATGGATGGTCTGCCAAAAAATTGGCTAAAACTTGTCCTTTCACTGCTTTTTGGGGCACATATTCTAAGTGAAATTCTGACAAGGCTAATACCCATTTGCCAATTCTTCCCCTCAACATAGGTCTAGATAACATGTATTTAACCAAATCTGTGGTTGCAATTACCAAGACAGTTGTAGGCAAAAGGTAATATCTTAATTTCATTACAGCAAAATACAGCGCAAGGCAAAGCTTTTCTACAGCTGAATATTTACATTCGCAAGAATTTAAAAACCTACTAAGGTAATAAACAGCTTGCTCCTTGCCTTTCTCATTGTCTTGGGCCAAGAAAGCTCCTAATGAATCTTCTGCTGCGGCTATGTACAACTTCAAAGGCTTAACGCCATTTGGTGGCATCAGTACTAGAGGGTTGGCCAAGTAGGCTTTGATTCCATCGAAAGCACTTTGATGCTCCGTTGTCCACACAAATTCCTCTTCATCTTTCAGCCTTAATAAAGAAGAAAAAATTTTAGTTTTCCCTGCAGTGTTAGAAATGAATCTTCGAAGGAAATTAACCTGACGAAGGAACTTTTGTAATTCTTTCTTACTTGATGGAAGTCTGGCTTCAATGATGGCTTTGGCTTTATTCTGGTCGATCTGTATTCCTTTCTTGTGTACTACATAGCCCAAGAAGTTTTCAGATGATACGCCAAAAGCACACTTAAGAGGATTAAGTTTCAATTTGAACCTTCTCATTCTTTCAAAGGCTGCCTCTAGGTGAAACAAATGTTCCTCCATGGATTAGGATTTAACCACAATGTCGTCAATATAACATTCTAAATACCCACCAATAAGGTCATGAAAGATAGTGTTCATAGCCCTCTGATATGTGGCCCCGGCATTCTTTAGGCCAAACGGCATTTTAACCCATTCGAAGGTCCCAATATTCCCAGGGCATCTAAATGCTATCTTGTGAACATCTTCCTCCGTAATGCAGATTTGGTTATAGCCTGAGTGCCCATCCATCATTGATAAAATGTGATGTCCTGCTGAGCTATCCACCAACAGATCTACTATAGGCATAGGATATTCATCTTTTGGAGTTGCCAGATTTAGGTTTCTAAAATTGATGCATACCCTCATTTTGCCATTTTTCTTGACTACAGGTACAATATTAGATAGCCACTCAACATACCTGGCTGTTCTGATAAAGCCTGCCTTGAGTAGTCTAAGAATTTCTTCCTTGACTTTCTGGATCACCTCTGAACCCATTCTTCTTGGTTTTTGTTTGTATGGCTTGAAGTCAGGCTTCATGGGAAGCCTATGTTCCACTAATGACCTATCCAATCTTGGTAGTTCATTGTATGACCATGCAAAACAATCTTTATATCTTCTCAGAATAACCAATAACTGGTCCCTATCAAGAGAACTCAACCAAGCACTTATATAAATGGGTTGTTGTACAGAATTTTCCCCTAAATTTATTTCTTCTAAGGGGTCTTGTATCTGAGTACTTACTGGAACTCCTTCTTTGATCTTCTCTGACTTCGCAGAAATCTCCTTGCTGTGTTCTGCTTCCAGGCTCTTTGATTCCTCCTCTTTATCTCCTCCTCATAGACAAAGTCTGTCCACAAGGTTTCTTCTTCCTGTATTTCTTGGACTTTTGTTTCTATGTCCAATGCACAGTATTTATCAAGGATCAAAACTCTGGCTTGTTGCTGCTCCCGCTTGCAGCCAATCGTCATGACTTCTGTCTCTTGCTCTCGAACTTTCTGGACTATTGACTTTATATCCAATATTGAAAACTTGATTAAAGCCAAAGACCTGGCTTCTGGTGCTTCATCTTGCTGCCTATAACCAGGCATCATTGTCATCTTTAACCACTAGCTCTTCACCAGCACTCTTCTGGACTAAATGCTTCAGGTGTGCTACTTCCTTATCAGCCGTTACTTCGGCTGAGCCATCGAATTCCATCAGTATACTGAGCGGTGCCGCGCCATCAATATACAACTTGGCTTCTGCGAAATCTGCACAGGCTATGAAAGGTTGAGGATCTGCATTAATTTCCTCCGTCTTCCCATTGCCTAGAGCTATTATCATTTTCTGATGCAAAGAGGAAGACACACATTTATTAGTGTGGATCCAATCTCTACCAAGTAAAGCATTGTACTTCGCATTACTATCGATGACGAAAAACGCCGTCATGCAGTCCTTGGTTCCCACACTCAGGTTGATGGGTAGAATTCCTTGGGCCATCTGCTTGTCTCCAGCAAAACCAGCGATGGTTGTACTGGTTGGGATCAACCTGGGATTCCTCTTCCCTAATTTCTTCAAGGAGGATTTCGATAATAAGTTCACCGCCGCTCCATTATCCACCAAGACTCGGTTTAACTGAACCCCATCGAAGAAGGCCTTAATGTACAAAGGCTTAACATGCTGCGTCATGGAATTCGAGGGATATTCGAATGGATATGAGAGGTTAATGCTTACCACTTCCTCGCTCTCATATTCAGCTTCCATTGGGGTAACCATTTCGAAATTATCTTGTACCATACTCGCTTGTGAATCTTCACTAGAGATCGGAATTGGATCAGCTTCCTACCCCTCTTGATTCTCATCTCCAGCTTGGAATTCCTATGGTAGTATGTGTACCATGTTCACTGATACTGAGGGAAACGAGCCAAACTGGATGGCTGGCTGTACCTGTTTCCCCTCTTGGTCACCTTGGTCAATTACCTCAGAAACATCCTGCATGATGCATTCTGGTATTTCATTGCTAACGGGTCCCTTCGAATGATTTTCCTCGGCTGGTTTTCCAACCAGAAATGTTTGCTCGGCCATGAAAGTTTCGAACATTTCTTCTTCCACCATTTCTTTCTTCTGGCTTACGCCAATATCTTCTTCCGTTTCGCTACCACTCTCCATCAGAGCTTTCTCCAACCCTGCTAGACTTTCCTTCTCTCTGACTTTTAGTTCAGAATGAACCTTGGCCAACTGTTCTCTGCTGCGATCCACCTCGTTTTGTGTAACTGGCTTTGAATTATGGTCTGACTTTCGATTCTTCTTTTCTCCAGTCTGGATCAATGATGAACTCTCTCCACTTTCTTTCAGGTCTCTCTGGTATTGGGTGTACCTACGCTGAATTTTCCTCCTTTGTGATCTGGAAATAACGGGGACCATATCTGGTTCCCTCGTTCTTGGGTGTTTCAGCAATACCTAGTTGTTGGGGGGCCACTAAAGGAGGCTTAACCATCCTACTTTGATTTCCAAAATTCCTTTGGGTAGGCATTTCCCTAGGTTTGTTTTGCATCACAAACCAATCTGGGACTCCAAGTACCCACGAACTTACTGACCCAGACGTTGAACTGCCTCTTTCTTCTTTCGAGGTCACCTTCGAGGCTGGCTGTGAAGACAATTGTTTGGCCCTGTCTCCAAGCTTTGAGCCTGATTCAGGTTCTCGATGATGGTGATCATTTTCTGTCCTTCGTGAAGCTGGCCCAAGGGGCCAATTCCTGGCTTTGATCCCAAAACCGGAACTCTTCTCCAGTCTTCTTTCAGAATGACTACTCTCCAACCTGTAATAGTTAGGTGATCTGGACTCATATAAGGGCCTCTTGCCTTTAGCATGCATTCTATCAACTGCAGGCTCAACCACTAATGGCTGCCGCCTAACATTAGCCGGATACGACCTTTTATTATAAGCATTGGTTGGTTTGGGACGCCTCTGCACATCCCTATAATACTGCTTCCCATCGACTGAAAGGCCTTTCAACCACTTATAACTCAGTCTGAACCTGGGACACATTCATTGCATTATGGCTGCCTCTAAGGAGTCATCATCCAGTGCTTCTTCATCAGAGTCTTCCCTCTGATGTGAGAAATCTCGTCCCATAGCTGGTGGACTTCTAAGGTCTTTTTTGGTTGCTGTCTGGTTGGCCACATGCATCTGTACATTGACTTCCTCCAATTCTTTCAAAGACAGGTTCTGAAAGTCTGACATAATGACATTGGCTGCCACCTCTCCAATTTCTGGAAATGGATTGCTATCGATTCCCATGGCTTTTTCAGCTTTGGCTGGGAACTTCAAACTCCCTTTCCGAATTTGTTCTTGGATCCTGTCTCGAAAAACAACACAGTTTTTAGTCGAGTGAGACCAAGAATTATGCCATTTACAATATATTTTTCCTTTAAGTTCATCAAGAGATGGAATTTTAACACCTTTTGGTAACTTAAGGAAGTTGGCCGCAAGCAAATGATCAAAAATGTCATCTGCCTTAGTTAAATCGAAAGAATATTTTCTGTGGAGATCTTTCTTTTTAAACTGCTGGTCAATTGTCATATCTTTATGAATTAATGCTTCACAGATCATAGGCTCTTTTCCCACAATCTCTGCTGCATCAATCTCATAATTAAGATCTTTGTAGTATGACCTATATGATGCATTATTTCGATCTTGTTCCTCTTCTAGTAATGCTTCATATCTAGATACTTTATAAGTCAGTTCCACTAAATCTCTAAACTCTGTTGAATCAAACTTCTTTCGAAGCCTGAACTCTAGGCCATTTTGAGCCAATCTTACGAATTTCGTTTCTGGCAAGATTACTCTACATTTATTTCGAGCCCTCTTAAATCTAGAAATAAACTGAGTAGCCTTCTCTTCAGGCCTTTGACTCAATCTTGCCAAGTCTGCCATGGAAACTTCTGGCTTAGATTGGAAGAATTGGGCATGAAATGCCTCTTCCATTTGCTGCCAAGTCTGGATGGAGCCAGGTGGAAGATTAATGTACCATACAAACGCTCCCCCAGTTAAAGAATTCGGGAATAGTCTCAATTTCATATAGTCATGATTGGTAAATTCACCACATTGAGCGGCAAACCTAACAATATGCTCTACTGTTGATTGGTTTCCGTTCCCATGAAAGAGGACAAAATCTGGTACCCTGAAACCTCTTGGATATTCATGTACCCTATCGACCCATTCTGGGTATGGTTTTCTATACACAGGAGTTTGGACCCCCTGAGCCATTGGCCCACACAACTCCCTAACTATCTCAGTAATTTGGTCCCTAGGGACCATATTTTGTGCCTGCTGAACCACTACTGGGGGAACAAACACAGGATTTGGCGGACAAACTTGTACTTGTGGTCCGCTTGGTCCATAAGGTGGTACATTCGGGACTGGCTGTCCCTGTGGTACAGGCTGCTGTTGGGGGTGTAAGTAACCTCTTTGAGCCTGTCCTACGAAAGGACCCACGAAAGGTGCTGGAACAGGTATTGTATCCCTTCCACTTGTAGGGAAACCTTCCAACCCCCCGTGTATAAATTCGAATAAGGGATTATTGTACCCCCTAGTACCAGGTAGGGCTTCGAATGTTGGATTTGGAACCATTCTTATGCCATTTTTTTGTACTGGGCCAGATCCACCAATTTGCATGGCTTCACTGTTAAATATTGAAGCATTCTGGCCTGCCGCAGGCCTCGAAATGGGTTCGTACCAAGACTGAGGTGGTAATCTTTCATGAGTCTGATTACTGGTTTGACCATTGGAATGTCCATTAGCTTGCATAGGCTGTCTAGCCAATCTTTGTTGAGGGACATTTACTTCCTCCATGTGTCTTACATTTGTTGGTTGGTGGTTATTCATTCGATCTAAAAAGGATACTGCCCACCTTTCCATTGTGTTTATTAATTGCTGTCCCATAGCATCTACTAAGCCACCCCACGAGTTGACTGGCTGGGTAGATGGGACACTAGATGGTCCAACTCTTTGGTCTTGTCCACTATTACGAACAAATGGTATTTGCTCTGAAGTATTGGTCTGTTCGACCATGGGTTCCGATAAAATAGGAGTCTCCACAGGATGTGTTATCACATTATCCTCTGGATTGGATGTCTCCACTTCTCCTTCCACGCCTTCTTCCAATCGTTCGTTCTCTCCTTGTCTCCTACGTTTAGCCATTTTTTAAAGGGTCCCACCGGGCGTGCCAAAAATATATGTTGGCTTTTTGGCTTTCGAAGGTTACTTTTGTAATTTATGAGCGTGCCAGCAAGGATCAATCAGTCCTTACAGAATTGTAATTGCCAAACAATTATTCAGACGATTGTGTTATGGTTCTTTTGGCCTTAATAAAGAGGACTTTTACTGGTGGCTTACTAGTAATTTGACTTCAGAGAACTTGAGCATAAGAACAGTTAAATAAACTGAAGCATTTCATTAGTATGAAAAACTTACAATGATCTTAGTTCCGTAGAGAATTACAGCGGCGATATACTCGAAAACTACTCCTACAAATGAAGTACAGCGCAGGAACTTAAAGTACAGAAATATAAAGGACAGGAAATAACACTGGAATATGTAAAGTAATTCTTTAGATCTTTCTTCGTCCCTTTCTCTGAAGTCCTTCCTGTTATTTATACTTTCCGAAGATAACCATCGAATTGTACTTCAAACCGTCGAACTGCTCCTCCGTAATCGCTGATCATGCTACCTTATAAGTAGTTCCACTACGCCTTTACTTGCAGTTAGGCTTCCCCCCTATATTCGAATTTGAATGTGAGCAACCGTTGAAGCCACGTCACTGTACATCTCTTTGTTGATCCGCTGCTACTCAGATCTTATAACAACCAATATTAACTGCCACGTGTATGATCAGGATCGAAGACCTACCTGGCCTCCCCATATTACCCTTACTTTGCCACGCGTCGAATTGTCACTGGCTAACACAAAATGTGTAGCCAACAAAAACGTAAGGTACGAATCACAACTCGAAGGTTTTGGAGTTCACTTCACTACCCAAGATGTTTTATCTATATGTGGAGTGTCAATTTTATTATATTTGGTGCATAGAGAAGTTGCACCAAATTTCTAACACAAATTTTCAAAATTAAATTAAAAAAATTATGAATTTCAATAGTTGTACCAAACAGAGTAAATATAATTCTCTTTATATTTATAAATATTTTTTTACATATTGTTGACCACAAATTTGTAATTTTATTATTTTTTATTTATATAATTGCAGAACATGTGACACTTTCCTACTCATTTGGAGGTTATTAGAAGTTATGAAATGTGGAAAGATGATTGAGAGGGTAATTTATGATCTGGAATTGAGAGGGTAATTTATGATCTGGAGTTGGGCCGAGGTAACGGCCGAGCAGGTTGAGGGCCCAACGGTGCATGGGGCCGAGCTGATCAACTATCCGCCCGGAAAGGGGCTGCCAGAACTTGGGCCGGGCAGAGTTTGGACTGTGTGCCACCCCGGACCGTACAGAAACTGCTCGGCCAGGAAGTGACCGATCGGACCAGGCTGCTCGGTCCGAGGATGGTCGAAGCCAGACAGACCGAGTGACCGGCGCCCGGAAAGGCGTGGTCAGCCGAGGTAGTTGTTTGACCGGCAGGAAGGCCAATCAAAGTAAGTATCCAGGCTAGGCTCGGCCGGGATGCCGCTTAGCCCGGTCCTCCGTGTGTTTATCCGGTTAGGCGCTTGAAGTATGAAGCATGGTATGACCGAGGTAGGGCAGCTCGGCTGCCGAGCTCCAGCTGTGATGACAGGCAGTTGAGATTAGGTGATGAATGGCATGGTTTATGCTAACAGATGGGATAGCAGAGCCACGTGTCAGGAGATGGCAGGGAGTGGATATGGGGCTCAGTGGGTATATAAACATGTCTGCGCCCCCCATACGTGACACACGAACATCTCTGTAAGGAATTCTTACACTCAAACACTCTCTCCCTTCTCTCTACTCCTCTTAAGGTGTGTGCTAACTTGACCGTCGGAGGGTTTTTCCGGCCACACACCGCCGGGTAGCTCACCATTACTTGCTCACAGGTGATTGGACATCGACGGAGCTCGGAAGAAAGGAATACGGGCTTGCCGGAATATTTGCTCCCCGTACAATTGGCGCCGTCTGTGGGAAGCATTCAGGCAAAACCTTGTCTTCCAGGCTCGTCTGATCGCCGTCCATGGCGAACAACGACGAGTTTCCGTTGTCCGCCATCGACGGAGCCACCCCGGAGTATACTCGAAGGAGAGAGGGACCTCCTGCCGTCCATCCAATGGCTGACTTGGGGACGCCCACTGGAGGACAGTCAGGAGACGCGCGGGATAAGCGTGGAAGGAGTCATGGTCATTCACGGAGTCCAGACGGTCACCGGCGGAGGAGAGACTCGCACGCCAGGCGACTGGAAAACAAGTTAAGGGACCAAGACGCTTTCATTAGGCGGATGGCGGCGGAGATGGAGGATCTTAAGCGGCATGTCAAAGGGAAAGGTGTAGCTGGAGTGGGAGACCACAGTGAGCGCACCCCATCCCGCCGGTCAGGCGATCAGAGTCAGCGACGTACCCAGTCCATTTCCATCACCAGGAGTTACCAGGTTGGTGATTCCGACATGCATGCAGAAAAGTCTAGCGCGCAAGACAGCACCTACAAACTCTCACGTCCGGCGACGACGTCGAGGTACTCTTATTCTGCTCAGTCAGAGGACCTACGGGCAGTGTTAAGGGAGCGGGCTCGCCGGCGCGAAGCCCAGAGAATACCAGCTTTCCAGCGGCTCTCCTACGGGGTTCACGCCAGCGAGGAGGTCGGAATGCCTCCACCCCGCCAAGCAGTGCCAATATTTGAAGATACAGACCTGGCCAGGCTAAGTGCCATCCCTTTTTCCCTGGAAATAGAAACAACACCGCTTCCGGCAGGCTTCCACCAGCCTAAGTTCACGCTCTACAACGGCAAAACCGATCCTTATATGCATGTGAGCCACTTCCGACAGGTCATGGTCGGACATAGGCGAAATGACGGACTTATGTGCCTAATCTTCCCGTCCAGTTTAGGTGAGCTGGGCTTAAAGTGGTTTGAGAGGTTGCCGGAAGGGAGCATACAACGGTGGCATCAGTTGGCCGAAGCGTTTGTTACGCGCTTCAAAACCAACACAAAAACACCAAAGGAAGTCGATCACTTGCTGAGTGTCAAGATGGAACCGTGCGACACACTGAAGGCATACAATTCAAGGTATTGGGAAACCTTCAACGAGATCCTGGATTGCCCGGTCAACCTTGCAATCACGCAATATAAGCGTGGTCTCCCGGTCGGACATAGACTGCGGGACTCGCTTACCATGCACCAGCTGACCTCCATGGGCCAGCTTATGCAGCGCATCAATGAGCACATCCGAGTAGAGGATGATGCGTCAGCTTCCACCGTGAAGGCCAGTCCGGTCGGAACAGACAAGAAGACAGCAGACAAAGTGCACGCAGTTGGGCAAGAGTCCAGCCGCTCAAATGACCGAGCAGAGGAATCAGACCGAGGTTCAAATCGTAAAAACCGGGGTAGAGGACGTCGGAATGACCGGGATGATTACCCCCGAGATGACGTTGAGGACGCAAACAGAAGAATGAAGGCGAGGACCGGCATAACCACGGTCTTCAAGATTCCAATCTATCGCATACTTAGTGAAATCCGAGACGAGGAGTATGTCCGGTTTCCTGCTAAGTTGGGCGATGGACAAAAGGGCTACAATCCGCGGTATCGTTGTACGTTTCACCGGGAGAGGGGCCACCGGACTGAGGATTGTTTGCCTTTGCGATAACACTTGAAAGAACTGGTTGCGGCCGGGCATCTGGACCTTTACATTGATGGCGGCGTGAAACCGAACCAGGCTCCGGTCGATCCCAGGGGAGAGGATGACCGAGATGCACCACCACAAGGAGTTATTAATGTCATCCACGGCATCGTGGAACCGGAGCGTGTTTGCGAACTCCGGGGCATGATCAAGAAGGCAGAGCATATGAGGGAAGTTTTGTCAGTACATCCTGCCATCAAAAGGGGGAAGACAGAAGAGAAAGACGTGATTAGTTTCACCTCAAGGGATTTAGAGCGTATCCAGACGCCGCACAATGATGCTCTTGTAGTAACACTACGCGTCAAAGAATTTGATGTTAGACGGATCTTGATCGATCAGGGAAGCTCGGTCGAGATCATGTATTATGATGCGTTCAAACAGCTCAAACTCCGTGAGACAGACTTGGCTCCGGCCACTTCGCCACTAGTTGGATTTAACTCGCAGCCGGAGTGGCCATTGGGAAAGATTATCTTGCCGGTCAAAGCGGGATCCGTGGTCAAGCAAGTGGAGTTTTGGCTGCTACAAGTGCCTTCAACGTACAACCTTATCCTTGGAAGAGGATGGCTTCACGCCATGCAAGCCGTAGCATCGACCTACCACCAGGTGATGAGATTCCCCTCGGCTATGGAGGCAATCGAGGAGATTTGGGGTGATCAGGTCATGTCCAAGCAATGCTTCGTGGCGGTCAACGGGAGCCGGGCTGCCAAAGGATTCGTTCAAATGATCGAGGGACCGGAGGACCGGAGTGTCTTGGATGATGTTGGCACCAAAGCCGAAGACAAGGCTGTTGAAGAATTGGTTGAGGTGCGGATTGATGCCGAGCAGCCGGACAGATTCTTCTTGCTCGGTTCAAGTCTCTCGGCCATGGAGAGAACCGAGATGATTGAGTTTTTGATGGCGAATATCGAAGTCTTTGCATGGTCGCCCTACGACATGCCTGGCATTGACCCAAGCTGTAGGAACCCACATTTTATGTTCTCATCATGTTCATGAGCATCTGTGTGATTATGATTTGTTAAGTTTGCATGTGTGTGTTGTGATTTGTTTCGCTTGAGTTAATGTGATCCATGCCTTGTTTTGAGGCCTTGTGATTTGTCTAAGTGTAGTATGCTTGTCTTGTTCCTTCCTTGATGTGAAACTTAGGTCACGCTTTGCCTGAGTTATACTAGCCGATGTTTTTCCAAGCCGAGGTCATCCTTAGTCTAGTAGTAGTATCTTGGAACCCCTTGTCGACCTCCGTCCTTGCCTCGACCACATTAGCCGAGATGTTACCTTGCACCCAAGTGATCTCGTCCTGGAGTGGTCTGACCTAGGCCGAGGTGTGGCGCATCTAGGCCAAGATGTGGCACAGCTTAGTCAAGTGTTGTCCTTCCTAGCCGAGGTCATTGTCACCTTAGTTGCCGAGGTCCTTTGTTAGCCGATGTCACCCCTTGCCGGTGTGCCATTCCGTATAGCTTGTTAGATACGCCTTGTTGTTAGCCGATGTCATAGCCCGTCAGAGAGCCCATACCGCTTTGCTTGTTAAACACCCTTCCATCATGCTTTGTCTGGCCTGTCAGCCACCTTTTCAGGTAGAACCCAACCAGTCGCTGCCACGTGTCTCAGCAGAGGGTTAACCCCAGAACCGGGTATAGAAAACTATCATTTGGTGTCATAACCTTGTCTTGTAGAGAGAGAAGCTCTAGGAGGAAGAAAGAGTTTTAGAGTGAGGAAGTAGATCTTCAAGCTTGATTCCTAGAAATCGAACCGTTAAATCCGTGTTCTGAGGTTAGATTCTTGATCTGCTCATGATGTTCTCTATGTTCATGTTGTTGCATTGCATGATCGGATATGATTTGTAAGCCATGCATCGTTTTGAAGCTCGATTTTAGAAAGAGAAAATGACATTCATGTGTTCTTCAAGAAAAGTCTTGTTTTGATCCGAAAGCTTGCATAAATAATCATGTTTTTTGTGTTTGTTTCCGCAAGAATTCCAAGTACGGGTACCCAGGTCCATGTTTTCAAACTCATAGCACGAAAACCCCAGATTTGTGATGACAGATTATGATTGAACATCCATATTTTTCATGTTTTCACACTCATGTTCTTCACGTTCATCAGCAGAGGGATACCCAGAGTTTCCCGACCTCTTTTCCTTGCATGAGGCCCTCGGGAACACACCTCGGCGAGGAGGTGTGGAACCTCGGCCTAGACCTGGTTGGTGCCCAGCATGTCTTCCGAAATCATTTGTGTACATACGAAACTTGTTGAAGGTGCATTCAATAGGCTTTGCCATGTGTTTGTAGGACTTGGGCTTGTCTCGACCCCGACGTTTGAAGAAACTATGTGAGTGGTATTTTTAATAAAGTTATGTTATAAAGTTTTGACAAAGCCTTGCTTCGTTTTAGAAAAGTATTTGATTTGGCATGAATGACTATCCCTATTTGTATATCAAATACTATCTTGTTTTGATGACATTTCTTGAAAGTCCTTAGTTGCAGGGGACTATAATGCAACTGCACTCTTGTCTTGAAAGTCCTTAGTTGCAGGGGACTATAATGCAACTGCACTCTTGTCTTGAAAGTCCTTAGCTGCAGGGGACTATAATGCAACTGCACTCTTGTCTTGAAAGTCCTTAGCTGCAGGGGACTATAATGCAACTGCACTCTTGTCTTGAAAGTTCTTAGCTGCAGGGGACTATAATACAATTGCACTCTTGTCTTGGAATTGTCATCACCCCCTTGTATTAAGTAGATGTAATAACATCCAAAGAACTTGAAAGGCCGGCAATGAACTTGATTTCCCTCTTGAATGTAAAGTATGCTATGTATTGTTTTGAAAGAAATCTTGGATATCAATCATGCAAAACCTTTATTTCTAATATCATTCACTGAGTATCCAAGCTCACCCTCTCTATATATATATGTAGGTGACGAACAAGAAGGCATTGAGGCCTAGACGTGATGCCGATGTGTTTTTTTGGGTGCATTGCCGACATGTTTTGGATTATCATTTTGTACCGTCTTGAAGATCATGCTTCTCGGCTTGTTTTTCATTTGTACTTGTATACGTCGGCTTGAGAAGCCTTTTGGTCAAGATGGGTTTTATATCTCATTTCCTTATTGTATTTAAGTTGTAAGACTTTATAAAGATGTATGTCATTTCATCGGACTTATGCACAGCTCTCATGGACTATTTAGATTCTGTATATATATATATATTGCTTCCGCACTTGTAAGCCCCATATCTTATACTCTGATTGTGTGTGATTCTTGTAAGTCGGCCTTCGGTAATCTCGGATTACTGGCCATCACGGCACCAAACTACTAGGGGCGGTTTGGGGGCGTGACAGAATGGTATCAGAGCACATGTTCCTCGGTATACGTTATTCACACACTTTGAGTCCTAAAGAGCATAGGATGTCCCTTAGAAGAATGTTAGGATTGCATCATGTTGCTTGCTACTTGAAAAGGTGTGCATCATCTCGGCATGAGCATTTTGTTACATCGGCATGATCATGTTCACTTGCATGCACGTTCACTTGTTCATTTTGTTCTAAGTGTCACATCCTCCACACCCCAGCACCATGAGGAGAGGTAGACCTCCAGTTGGCCGAGATCATTCCGAGGATAGGTTGGAGAGACTGGAAAGGTTAGTCGAAGGCTTAGTTCATGAACTGAGACAACCGAGGCCACAGGATACTGGTACCACCTCTACCCAGGCCGAGCAGACCAATGGCCGATATGCAGCTCCGCCTCCACCTCCTCCAGTACCACAAGTGCCTCCGCAGCAAGCTTTGTATGGGAACGACACGATAACCCTGATCAGAGAGTTCAAGAAAATGAAACCGCCAAGATTCCAAGGGGGCATAGAACCAATGAAAGCCGAGGCGTGGGTTTTAGAAATGGAGAAGCTGTTTGAAATTTTCCCCAGTACAGACGCTCAGAAGGTATCTCTGGCAGCGTTCACGTTAGACGACGACGCCCGCAGGTGGTGGATGATGGTTCGAGAAAGTAATCCGGGTTTGACTTGGGCCAGATTCCTGGAGTTATTCTACAACAAACATTTTCCCCTTAGCGTCCGAGACCGAAAGACCACGGAGTTCCAGAATCTGACACAGGGGAACAAGACAGTGGCAGAGTATGATCGTGCCTTTACCGAATTGGCGAGATATGCACCCCATATGGTTGACGACGAATACCGAAAAGCGAGAAAGTTCGAAAGTGGGTTACGTGGACCGATACAAGACAGGGTCAATATGCTCAATATGCCGACATACGCTGGAGTACTGGACAAGGCCATCCTGGCTGAAGCTAATTTAAACCGATACCAGAGTTCAAGTGAGGGTCAGAGGAAGAGACAGAATTATGATAATCGCCGAGTTCCGTTCAATGCCAAGAAGAGAATGAGCACAGACAGTTCCAGCAACTCAAATCAGGAAGGTAACGCCAAGCCGATGTGCGCGAGTTGTGGAAAGCTACATTTCGGGGTTTGTCGTTGGGCAACAGGAGCTTGCTATGAGTGCGGCGAGATAGGTCATCGTGTGAAGGACTGCCCGAAGGCAGGGACCGACAATGGAAAGAGGAATGGAAGCACCTCGGGCTCTGCACAGAACAACAACGTCGGGAGAACACAGGCAAGACAAGGCAGAGTTTTTGCATTGGTACCCGGAGACGCCTAGAATGCCGAAGCAGTAGTGTCAGGTACCCTTTCAATTTGTTCTCAAGATGCATACGTATTGATTGATTCGGGTTCTACGCATTCATTTGTGTCCACTATATTCGCCGAGAAGTTGAATAGAGAATTAGCACCCCTTGATTACGTATTGTCTGTGTCTACTCCATCTGGGAGAAATATGATTGTTACATCCATTTATAGGGCGTGTATTGTTATGATTGAGAGTGTAGAGTTGTTAGTTGATTTGATGCCATTAAACATGACTCACTTCGATGTTATATTGGGAATGGATTGGTTAGTGGCGAATCATGCATCCATTAATTGTGTTACTAAGAGCGTCACATTGAAGACCCCAAGTCAAGCTGAGGTCATTTTCCAAGGTAAAGGAGTAGTACCCCCACCTTACTTAATCTCATCCATGAAGGCCTACAAGTTGATCCAAAAAGGATGTAAGGGTTATTTATGCAGTATACTAAGTGATTTGAATGGAAATATTGAGTTAGCCGACATACCCGTTGTTGAGGAATTCCCCGATGTCTTTCCGAATGAGTTGCCTGGCCACCTTGTCGACAGGGAAATAGAGTTTACCGTGGACATCCTGTCAGGAACACAACCCATCTCCAAAATACCCTACAGAATGGCCCCAGCCGAACTTAGAGAACTGAAATCACAGTTACAAGAATTGTTGGACAAAGGATTTGTTAGGCCGAGCACTTCACCGTGGGGAGCACCCGTGCTATTTGTTAAGAAAAAGGATGGCACACTTCGTCTTTGCATTGACTACAGAGAACTTAATAAGGTGACCATCAAGAACAAGTACCCATTGCCTAGAATTGACGATTTGCTTGATCAACTACGAGGAGCACGAGTCTTTTCCAAGATTGACCTTAGGTCAGGCTACCACCAGTTGAAGGTTAAAGCCGAGGACATCGAGAAAACTGCTTTTCGGACAAGATATGGCAACTACGAATTTTTGGTAATGCCCTTCGGAGTAACCAATGCCCCAGCAGCATTTATGGACTTGATGAACAGAGTCTTTAAGCCGTACCTGGATGAGTTTATCATTATTTTTATCGACGACATATTGATCTATTCCGGGAGTACGAGCGAGCACGAGAATCATCTGAGACTTGCCCTGCAGACCTTGAGAGATAAAAGGTTGTACGCCAAGTTAAGTAAATGCGAGTTTTGGCTTTCCAGCATTTCATTCCTAGGGCATGTGATTAATGAAGACGGTATATCAGTTGACCCCAGTAAAATTGAAGCCATTGTGAATTGGCCGACGCCGACTAACGTGTCCGAGGTTCGTAGTTTTCTGGGTTTGGCAGGTTATTACAGAAAGTTTGTGAAGGATTTCTCGAGGATTGCAGTGCCATTGACACAACTAACCAAGAAGGGAGCAGCTTATGAATGGACCGATGAAAGAGAATCGGCTTTTCAGGAGCTGAAAACGAGGTTAGTCACAGTACCAGTTCTGGTACTACCATCGGCTAATGAGGAATTTCAGATTTACAGTGATGCTTCACATAAAGGTTTGGGTTGCGTGTTAATGCAAGAAGGTAAAGTCATAGCGTACGCGTCTTGTCAGTTGAAGCCCAATGAAAAGAATTATCCCACCCATGATCTGGAACTAGCTGCCGTGGTTTTTGCTTTGAAGATATGGCGCCATTACTTGTATGGAACATCTTGCCAAGTTTTCACCGACCACAAGAGTCTGAAGTACCTGTTCACTCAGAAAGAGTTAAATATGAGGCAGAGAAGATGGCTCGAGCTACTGAAGGATTATGACATACAGATTCAGTATCACCCAGGTAAGGCAAATTCCGTAGCCGACGCATTGAGCAGGAAGTTAGTTGGAAGTTTGGCGTGCCTGACAGCGGTTTCGGTGGAACCGACCATCATTGAGGAAGTGAAGACCAGACAGAGGGAGGATAAATTCCTCAAGAAGGTAATTGATGAATTCGTCACCAAGCCGAGACCGGGATACACTATGGAGAATCAAGTGCTTAAGTTTGAAGGAAGATTGTGCGTGGCCGACGTACCGGAGTTAAAAAGGAAGATTTTGCAAGAGGCCCATAGTTCCAAGTTTGCCATTCATCCAGGGAGCACCAAGATGTATCAGGACGTAAAGCGGACCTTTTGGTGGCCAAACATGAAAAGAGAGATAGTCGAGTTTGTATTTCAGTGTCTGTGTTGTCAACAAGTGAAGGCAGAACACCAGAGACCGGCAGGACTTCTTCAACCCTTGTCAATTCCTGAGTGGAAATGGGAGCACATCTCCATGGATTTCGTAGTGGGTTTGCCGAGGACGCAGAGAGGTATGGATTCCATTTGGGTTATAGTCGACAGGTTTACTAAGTCAGCTCACTTTCTGCCTGTCAAGACTACGTTCAATGCCGACAGACTTGCCGAATTGTACATGAATGAGATCGTTAGGCTTCATGGTGTGCCAATCTCCATTGTGTCAGACCGAGATCCGAAGTTCGTTTCTAGATTTTGGCAAAGTCTACAAGGAGCCTTGGGAACAGAGTTGAGATTTAGCACAGCCTTTCACCCCCAGACCGACGGACAGACAGAAAGAACGATTCAAACACTCGAAGACATGCTCAGACTGTGCGTGTTGGATTTCCGGGGAAGTTGGGAATCGCATTTGCCATTAGTAGAGTTCGCGTACAACAACAGTTATCAAGCCAGCATAGGCATGGCGCCGTATGAAGCTTTGTATGGAAGGGAGTGTAGATCGCCGATATGTTGGACTGAAGTAGGAGACAAAGCTCTAATTGGCCCCGAGTTGGTTCAGGTGACAACTGAAAAGATCAAACTCATTCAGCAGAGGATTAAAACTGCACAGAGTCGACAGAAGTGTTATGCCGACCAAAGAAGGAGGGAGTTAGAATTTGAAATTGGGGACCATGTGTTTTTGAAGGTCTCGCCGATGACAGGAGTTTCGAGATTTGGGAAGAAGGGTAAACTTGCACCCCGATACATTGGGCCATTTGAAATTCTTGAGAGAGTTAACACCGTAGCTTACAGACTCGCTTTGCCGCCAGATTTGAGCCAAGTCCACAGTGTGTTCCATGTTTCAATGCTGAGAAAATACATCCGAGACCCACTGCATGTAATAGATTACTCCGGAGTTGTAGTTAATGAAGACTTGGGCTACGAAGAGAAGCCGATGAGAATTATCGACAGACAAGTGAGGCAGCTGAGGAACAAGTCGATATCAATGGTGAAAATCGAATGGGAGAAACATTATGGCGAGGAGGCCACATGGGAAAAGGAAGAGGAGATGAAAATCCGTTACCCGGAGTTATTCGTAGGACAAGGTGACTTAAGTTTGGGGACCAAACTTCCTTAAGGAGGGTAGACTGTAGGAACCCACATTTTATGTTCTCATCATGTTCATGAGCATCTGTGTGATTATGATTTGTTAAGTTTGCATGTGTGTGTTGTGATTTGTTTCGCTTGAGTTAATGTGATCCATGCCTTGTTTTGAGGCCTTGTGATTTGTCTAAGTGTAGTATGCTTGTCTTGTTCCTTCCTTGATGTGAAACTTAGGTCACGCCTTGCCTGAGTTATACTAGCCGATGTTATTCCAAGCCGAGGTCATCCTTAGTCTAGTAGTAGTATCTTGGAACCCCTTGTCGACCTCCGTCCTTGCCTCGACCACATTAGCCGAGATGTTACCTTGCACCCAAGTGATCTCGTTCTGGAGTGGTCTGACCTAGGCCGAGGTGTGGCGCATCTAGGCTAAGATGTGGCACAGCTTAGTCAAGTGTTGTCCTTCCTAGCCGAGGTCATTGTCACCTTAGTTGCCGAGGTCCTTTGTTAGCCGATGTCACCCCTTGCCGGTGTGCCATTCCGTATAGCTTGTTAGATACGCCTTGTTGTTAGCCGATGTCATAGCCCGTCAGAGAGCTCATACCGCTTTGCTTGTTGAACACCCTTCCATCATGCTTTGTCTGGCCTGTCAGCCACCTTTTCAGGTAGAACCCAACCAGTCGCTGCCACGTGTCTCAGCAGAGGGTTAACCCCAGAACAGGGTATAGAAAACTATCATTTGGTGTCATAACCTTGTCTTGTAGAGAGAGAAGCTCTAGGAGGAAGAAAGAGTTTTAGAGTGAGGAAGTAGATCTTCAAGCTTGATTCCTAGAAATCGAACCGTTAAATCCGTGTTCTGAGGTTAGATTCTTGATCTGCTCATGATGTTCTCTATGTTCATGTTGTTGCATTGCATGATCGGATATGATTTATAAGCCATGCATCGTTTTGAAGCTCGATTTTAGAAAGAGAAAATGACATTCATGTATTCTTCAAGAAAAGTCTTGTTTTGATCCGAAAGCTTGCATAAAGAATCATGTTTTTTGTGTTTGTTTCCGCAAGAATTCCAAGTACGGGTACCCAGGTCCATGTTTTCAAACTCATAGCACGAAAACCCCAGATTTATGATGACAGATTATGATTGAACATCCATATTTTTCATGTCTTCACACTCATGTTCTTCACGTTCATCAGCAGAGGGATACCCAGAGTTTCCCGACCTCTTTTCCTTGCATGAGGCCCTCGGGAACACACCTCGGCGAGGAGGTGTGGAACCTCGGCCTAGACCTGGTTGGTGCCCAGCATGTCTTCCGAAATCATTTGTGTACATACGAAACTTGTTGAAGGTGCATTCAATAGGCTTTGCCATGTGTTTGTAGGACTTGGGCTTGTCTCGACCCCGACGTTTGAAGAAACTATGTGAGTGGTATTTTTAATAAAGTTATGTTATAAAGTTTTGACAAAGCCTTGTTTCGTTTTAGAAAAGTATTTGATCTGGCATGAATGACTATCCCTATTTGTATATCAAATACTATCTTGTTTTGATGACATTTCTTGAAAGTCCTTAGTTGCAGGGGACTATAATGCAACTGCACTCTTGTCTTGAAAGTCCTTAGCTGCAGGGGACTATAATGCAACTGCACTCTTGTCTTGAAAGTCCTTAGCTGCAGGGGACTATAATGCAACTGCACTCTTGTCTTGAAAGTCCTTAGCTGCAAGGGACTATAATACAACTGCACTCTTGTCTTGGAATTGTCATCACCCCCTTGTATTAAGTAGATGTAATAACATCCAAAGAACTTGAAAGGCCGGCAATGAACTTGATTTCCCTCTTGATTGTAAAGTATGCTATGTATTGTTTTGAAAGAAATCTTGGATATCAATCATGCAAAACCTTTATTTCTAATATCATTCACTGAGTATCCAAGCTCACCCTCTCTATATATATATGTAGGTGACGAACAAGAAGGCATTGAGGCCTAGACGTGATGCCGATGTGTTTTTTTGGGTGCATTGCCGACATGTTTTGGATTATCATTTTGTACCGTCTTAAAGATCATGCTTCTCGGCTTGTTTTTCATTTGTACTTGTATACGTCGGCTTGAGAAGCCTTTTGGTCAAGATGGGTTTTGTATCTCATTTCCTTATTGTATTTAAGTTGTAAGACTTTATAAAGATGTATGTCATTTCATCGGACTTATGCACGGCTCTCATGGACTATTTAGATTTTGTATATATATATATTGCTTCCGCACTTGTAAGCCCCATATCTTATACTCTGATTGTGTGTGATTCTTGTAAGTCGGCCTTCGGTAATCTCGGATTACTGGCCATCACGGCACCAAACTACTAGGGGCGGTTTGGGGGCGTGACACAAGCTTTATCTGCCATCACCTCAATGTCTTCCCTGGAGCAAAGCCAGTCATCCAGCGAACAAGGAGATCGGCGCTGCATCACGCCGAGGTAGTAGCAGAGGAGGTAAAGAACTTGCTTGAGGCACGAGCAATACAGGAAGTGCACTACCCTCGGTGGATTTCCAACACGGTAGTGGTGCCTAAGAAGAATGGAAAGTGGCGAGTTTGTGTCGACTACAAGACAGTCAACCGAGCTTGTCCAAAAGACAGCTTCCCTTTGCCGCGCATTGACCAGCTAGTGGATTTGACGGCTGGACACAATCGGCTCAGTTTCTTGGATGCGTACCGCGGCTATCACCAGATTGCCATGCATGGGCCTGACCAAGAGATCACCTCTTTCACGACTCCAAGGGGACTCTTCTGCTATCGAGTTATGCCCTTTGGTTTGAAAAACGCCGGAGCAACCTTTCAGAGGATGGTGACCAAAATGTTTGCTCCTTTGCTCGGCCGGACAATGGAGGCTTACATCGATGATATGGTGGTAAAGAGCCGACATGAGGCAAACCATTTGTCCGACTTAGCCGAGATGTTCGCCATTCTGAAGAAGCACAAGCTGCGCTTGAACGCCTCGAAGTGTGCCTTTGGCGTGGGATCCGGGAAATTTTTGGGATTCTTAGTCACGAACCGAGGCATCGAAGCAGACCCTACTCAGATCAGAGCCGTGCAAGAGTTGAAGCAGCCCAGCTCGGCTAAGGACGTGCAGCATCTGGCCGGGATGGCCGCCGCGCTTAATCGATTTATAAGCCGGTCATCAGATCGCTGCCGCCCTTTCTTTCAAGCATTGAAGTCAAAGTTCTCATGGGATGACGAGTGTGACCGAGCTTTGGCCGAACTCAAGGATTATTTGTCTTCTCTGCCGCTGCTGGTTACACCAGAGCCAGGTGAGGAACTCTACCTTTACCTTGCCGTCTCCCAGCACGCAGTAAGTGCGGTGTTAGTCCGGGCTGAAGGAATCAAGCACCTCCCAATTTTTTACGTAAGTAAGACCTTGCTGCCGGCTGAGACGAGGTACTTGCCGCTGGAAAAGCTTGCGTTGGCACTGATGATGGCTTCGAGGAAATTGGCACATTATTTTCACGCCCATACCATCGTCGTACTGACCGAGTTTCCCCTCAAGGCCTTGTTTGAACGCGCAGACTTTTCAGGCCGAATTTTAAAATGGGCGGTTGAGTTGGGACAGTTCGATGTGAAGTTCCAGCCGCGCACCGCAATCAAAGCCCAAACCTTGGCCGATTTTGTTCCCGAGTTCTCACCTGGCATTCATCCGGTATGCCCGGTCGACATTGCCGAGACAGATGATGAGACGCACGCAATGCCAACCGAGGAACAACCAGTTGAAGAAGGAAGCGCCGCGGAGTTAGTGCGCACCATCGAAGTTCCCTCAGTTTGCACGGTCATACCACCCGGCGATGCGATGATGGAGTTGTGTATCACCAACCCATCCACTCTGTCCGGTACCGCATCACCAAGGAGGGAAGGAATGGTTCCACACAGCTCAGACATTGATGATTCGCCTACGGACTTGGGCATTCTGAACCAACTTGCTGAGTCCGGTGCCGAATCATCAAGGGGGGAAGGAATGGTTCCCGACAACTCAGAACCTGCGGTCGGCTTCATACCGCAACCTGATGATTCGCCTACGGACTTGAGCATTACAGACCAACTTGCTGAGTCCGGTGTCGAATCACCAAGGGGCACTGAATTTGAACCGGTCAACACCAAACTTGACACCGCACAGCCGAGCAGTTGTGATCCCATTGCCCTTCGCAACTCTCAGGACCCATCTGACTGCTGGAAGCTTTTTGTGGGGGACATGTGGAAGCTTTTTGTTGATGGAGCGTCCAACCGCCATGGTGCCGGCCTAGGTATCGTTCTTATATCCCCGGACGGCCTAACCATTGAGCATTCTATCACACTTGGCTTCCCGGCGTCTAACAACGAGGCTGAGTACGAGGCGCTTCTCGCCGGGCTCAAGAGCGCAATTCAAATGAAGGCTGCCGAGCTGCTGGTATACAGTGATTCCCAGCTTGTGGTTAACCAAGTTTCGGGGATTTATGAAGCGAAGGACGACAGGATGACGAAGTACCAAGCTCTGGTCAGGGACCATATCAAGCAGTTTGAGGCAATCAGAGTCCAACGGATTGGCCGGGAAGAAAACAGCCGAGCTGATGAACTCGCCGGCCTCGCTTCCATGGTAGATAGTACGTCTCCAAACCCCCTGTTAATTGACTTTCTTCCGCGGCCGAGCATTGAAAACGCCGGGCAGACGGATGTACTCTGCGCCGAGTTAGGTCCTTCATGGATGGACCCCTTGATCTTGTTCCTCAGAGACCGGACTCTTCCAACAGACAAGAAAGAAGCACACAAAATCCGGGTGAAGTCAGAGCGGTTTTGGCTCTCTCCATCTGGCGCGTTGTATAAGAAGTCCTTCACCGGTCCTTATCTCAAGTGCGTGCACCCGAATAGTGTGGAGGCCTTCTTGTTTGAAATTCATGAAGGCATTTGTGGCAGCCACATAGGGGGCAGGTCCTTGGCCTACCGAGCTATTTCGCAGGGATACTGGTGGCCGTGCATGCAGGCCGACGCGCAAAAATATGTCCACAAGTGCGAAAAATGCCAGAAATTCGCCCATCAGATCCACCAGCCTGCCAGGGAACTTCTTCCCCTCACCAGTCCTTGGCCTTTCGCCATGTGGGGGCTAGATATAGTGGGACCACTGCCAACAGCACCAGGCAACCGGAAATTCTTCATCGCGGCCATAGATTACTTCACAAAGTGGGTTGAAGCTGAGCCCTTGGTAACCATCAAAGAGAAAGACGTGAAGCGATTTGTCTGGCAGAACGTGGTCACGCGGTTTGGCGTCCCCAAGATTTTGATCTCTGACAACGGCACCCAGTTTGACGGTCGCCTATTCAGAGGATTTTGTGAAGATTTGAAGATAGAATTCTACAACTCCACCCCGGCCTACCCGCAGTCCAATGGTCAAGCCGAAGCATCAAACAAGACTATACTAGATGGGTTGAAGAAACGGCTGGAAAAGGCTAAGGGCAAATGGGCTGAAGAATTACCTAGCGTCCTTTGGGCATACTGAACAACCCCGCGACGTTCGACCGGGGAAACTCCATTTGCTTTGGCTTATGGTATGGAGGCGGTCATACCTTTGGAAGTTGGAATGCCCACCCTTAGAAGCGAAAGTTTCGAGCCCGAGCTAAATACCGAGGCTATTGCCTTGGAGCTCGACCTAGCGGAAGAGCGCTGGGAGAAAGCCCTCATCCATGTGGCCGCCTACCAACAAGAGCTCTCCAAGAAGTATAACAAGACAGTGCACCCCAGACCGTTCAAAGTTGGAGATTGGGTTTTGAGGAAGATTATGGGCAACACCCTGGTGCCAGGAGAAGGCAAACTAGGGGCAAATTGGGAAGGACCCTACAAGATCACTGGTCTGGCTGGCAAGGGGGCTTACCACTTGGAGGATCTAGAGGGAAGAGCCATACCCCGGCCATGGAATGCGGCCAACTTGAAATTGTATTATTTTTAAGCTTTTACTTTCCTCTTTCTGTAAAGAAATTTTTTGGCTTGCAAAGCAGAATGTAATTCTTTTTGTCAAATTATAGAAGTAATTTTGCTTTAGCACTTGGATTATTGTTTTAATGTTACGGACCGAGATGATGTACCCCGGTTGGAAGAGTTGGTGTCTTGCCCAACTTAGGATTCCCAACCGAGATGATGTACTCCGGTTGGAAGAGTTGGTGTCTTGTCGAGATGATGTACTCCGGTTGGAAGAGTTGGTGTCTTGCCCAACTTAGGATTCCCAACCGAGATGATGTACTCCGGTTGGAAGAGTTGGTGTCTTGCCCAACTTAGGATTCTCAACCGAGATGATGTACTCCGGATCGAAAGAGTTGGTGTCTTGCCCAACTTAGGATTCCCAACCGAGATGATGTACTCCGGATTGGAAGAGTTGGTGTCTTGCCCAACTTAGGATTCCCAACCGAGATGATGTACTCCGGATTGGAAGAGTTGGTGTCTTGCCCAACTTAGGATTCCCAACCGAGATGATGTACTCCGGTTGGAAGAGTTGGTGTCTTGCCCAACTTAGGATTCCCAACCGAGATGATGTACCCCGGTTGGAAGAGTTGGTGTCTTGTCCAACTTAGGATTCCCAACCGAGATGATGTACTCCGGTTGGAAGAGTTGGTGTCTTGTCCAACTTTGGATTCCCAACCGAGATGATGTACTCCGGTTGGAAGAGTTGATTTGTTTGACTTTGTTACAGCCGAAGTGGCTATTTCGGTTCATGAATTTGTCTTGTTCTGCTGAAGTGCTTAGACCGTGTTATGTATTCCGGTCGACAAAGTGTTCAAACGATGAGTTATACCGAGATGTTTTGCTGAAGACAGAACTGATTATAACCGTGCATACACTTGCAAAAATTTGAATTTTCATTGATAAGAAATTCAGTACAAAGGTGGGGACAGAGCCCGGTTACATCAAAAGTGTTGAAAGCAAAAATACAAAAAAAAGAACAAGAGAACTAAACTAGGGGGGAGAGATTGGTGAACTCGTCCTCGCCAGCATCTAGGTTGATGGTAGGACTGACGTCTTCGACACCGGGCTCAGCATTGCCGGGCTGCTCTTGCACCTCGGCCTCCTCTGCCTCAGAATCTGTGTCACCCTCTCCGTCCTCAAGTCCTTCCTCGGCCTCCGCTTGCAGGGCGCTGAATACGTCGTTTGCATAAGGCACAAGGTAGACCGGTAGCGAAGCTGGAGGAGGGTTGGCAAATACGTCGGTGTCGTAGCCTTGGCCGAGGTGTTCACAGGCGGACTTCCAGCCGGCCTTGAAGTAGATGTCTTGAGTAGCGAAGACTTGCTTTTTATAGCTCTGCTCGGCCTCGTTAAAATCGGCGTTGTTAGCAGCCCGGCAAGCTTTCTTCTCTGACTTCTTGAGGGTGTCCACCTCGGTCTGGAGCTCACTTTGTTTCTTCTCGGCTGCATTCAGCTGACCGAGCAGCCTATTATTATCCGCATTGGCCATCTCGAGAGAAGCTTTAGCCCGGCCGAGCTCGGCTTGAAGGCTTTCAACCTGGCTGGCAGTGTCGTTGGCTTTCTGCCTAAGCCGGTGGATGCGCTCCAAAACCAAGTGTTGTTTTTGAATGGCCTGCACAAAGAAGCAAAGTTGATCAGAAAGGAGACCGAGCAGAAAGGAAACCGAACAAACACTTATGAAATTTTTCAAAGCAACATCCACTTACCCCTGGCCATGGACTTCACCGACGATTTGACCAACCGGGTGTCTGGGACGTGGTCGCTGCCGACCACGTCGCTCGGTAGCAGCAGGGCCTTGGTCAGATCAAAGGCGAGCAAATGCTCTTTGTCAGCTTTGATAGAAGCCGTTGCCGGGATGTCCTGACCCCGGTGCTTCAAATGTGGGCGCCAGGCCGGCACTGGGGCGGGGGCGTCCGTTGGGTGCTCGGTGGTAAGCTCGGTGACTAGCTCGGCGGACGGGTCTGCCCGAGCTCTTTTTCCGACCCGACGTGCAGGGGCTTCTCGGCTGGATTGCCCGGCTGATTGAGTGGCAAGGGCGACCACGGCGCCACTGGATTGACCGGCGGCTGGCGACCGAGTTACCACGCTCGGCACCTCGGCGGATGTGGCGGTGAGCAGGTTTTTGATTCGACTTCTTTTGGCCATCTCTTGCTCGTCTGTCAGCCGGATTAGCGGGACGTCGGGTAGGGTTGGATCTGGAGGTGGCGAAGGAGCTCTGAGGAAGTCGGTTACTCTACTCCGGTGCGGGGCAGAATACCTATACGTCGGGGTATAGCCGAGTAAATCGTTGCAATCCCGGTGACGGTACCTAAGCACGGCCCGAATTGCTTCGACGTTGGGGAATTGGTAGTTGGCTTGCAAGGCTTGGATAGCTGCAAAAGAAACAGGGAAACCGGTTAGTTAAAAACTAAAGAATTAAGTTCACCGAGCAAGTTTGAGTGGCTTACATGAAGAACCGAAGTCCTTGCTTATGAACCAGCCTGGCACCTCGGCTGTTTCGTAATTGCCGGACACCCAGAAAAAATCGTCGTCGTGCATATCTTTATCCGGGGTGCCGGTTACGACTTTTTCCTTGCCCGGTCTTATTTTCAAGTAGTAAGCTAGGCCGTCACCGGTGTGGCCCATTGTGTATTGCCTCAATATCTCGGCTAGGCCTAAGTTAGTGCCTAGCCGTTTGTTCAATTCGTGAACGCCGTTGATTATTCTATAAGTGTTGGTGGACACCTGTGTGGGTGCCAGCCCGGTGCGGCGGAGGAACTCGGTTATAAGAGGGTTGAGCGGGAAACGGAGGCCCCCCTCGATTATGGACAGCACGGTGAAGGGGCACTCCTCCCTATCCCAAGGTGTGGTCTCCTCTTCTGCGAGATCCAGATGGACATCGGCCGGGACGCCGTACTCCTCCCTGAACGCAGCCAGCGCAGCCGGAGTATCCACTAGGAACCGGAATTTCCCCATTTCTGGCCGGCTTGGTATAGCCCGGTTGAGTGGTTTGGCAATGGTAATAGGTTGCTGCTCGCTTCTGAGAGACTCAGGAACGACAGCGGTCCCCTTGGACTCTGCAGGAAAAGGATGGCAATTTTAAGTGTGAGCGCGGCCGCGCAAAAGGAGCTTGATTTTAGCTCGGTCATTAAGAGTGCCAAACCACCCCAGTTGTCTACTCTATCTAAGGAGCCCGGTCGCCCAAGCAGACCAGATGTTAGCCCGGATGAGCGACCAAGTCCTTTTGTTATCTCGGTTTTTGCTAGGGTTGAGATAAACTTGTTATTTGCTCGGTCTCGTTGGTTTTTTAGATCAAAGGAAGACCAAGAGCCCGGTTCGCCCCAGTTCTTCAATGTTCTTCAGGAAGACGAAGAACACCAAGAACAGCGGAAGGTTTGGGACGGATTCTATGGTCTTTTCCCTAAATGCTACGTTTTTGTACCCTAATGTATGTAAAATAAAAGAAAATAGCAACGTAAGAGGGATTGAGTATCTTACCTGTGAAGGGCTGAAGGTGTTCTTCCTAAACACGAAGAATGGCAGAATGGCAGAAGAGGTGAGGTCGAGAGTGCTGGAGCTCTAAGGTTGAATATCGAAGTGGCAGTAGGAGTTGGAGTTTGGGGGAGGTCTTGTATGTATAGGCAGGAAGGAGTCCGCCTAAATTCAAAATCTGACAAAAACGGCGGGTTGGCTTCTCGATGACCAATGGGAGCTCGCCACGTGTCACCATTTATGGCTACGTCAGGACTGAAGCGACGGGTTGAAGAGACGAAGAGCCAACCGAGCTACTTTTGACGAAAAGGCTGTAAGCCGAGGAACATGACCGGGGAAGGATTGCAGATTAGCTCGATGAAGCTTTGGCATCTTGGGAACCGGGGAAACGTCATCTCGGTCGAAGTGAGTAATCCCAGTCACGCTTTCGCGGACGGAATTAAGGGGCAATTGAGAGGGTAATTTATGATCTGGAGTTGGGCCGAGGTAACGGCCGAGCAGGTTGAGGGCCCAACGGTGCATGGGGCCGAGCTGATCAACTATCCGCCCGGAAAGGGGCTGCCAGAACTTGGGCCGGGCAGAGTTTGGACTGTGTGCCACCCCGGACCGTACAGAAACTGCTCGGCCAGGAAGTGACCGATCGGACCAGGCTGCTCGGTCCGAGGATGGTCGAAGCCAGACAGACCGAGTGACCGGCGCCCGGAAAGGCGTGGTCAGCCGAGGTAGTTGTTTGACCGGCAGGAAGGCCGATCAAAGTAAGTATCCGGGCTAGGCTCGGCCGGGATGTCGCTTAGCCCGGTCCTCCGTGTGTTTATCCGGTTAGGCGCTTGAAGTATGAAGCATGGTATGACCGAGGTAGGGCAGCTCGGCTGCCGAGCTCCAGCTGTGATGACAGGCAGTTGAGATTAGGTGATGAATGACATGGTTTATGCTGACAGATGGGATAGCAGAGCCACGTGTCAGGAGATGGCAGGGAGTGGATATGGGGCTCAGTGGGTATATAAGCATGTCTGTGCCCCCCATACGTGACACACGAACATCTCTGTAAGGAATTCTTACACTCAAACACTCTCTCCCTTCTCTCTACTCCTCTTAAGGTGTGTGCTAACTTGACCGTCGGAGGGTTTTTCCGGCCACACACCGCCGGGTAGCTCACCATTACTTGCTCACAGGTGATTGGACATCGACGGAGCTCGGAAGAAAGGAATACGGGCTTGCCGGAATATTTGCTCCCCGTACAATGATGGAGAACAATGATCATGAAGTGGAGGTTGAAGAAAATTATGGAAGATCATGGAGTATGGAATGAAGGAGGTGGAAGAGTGGGTAGTTTTATGTTGTTTTTTTCCTACAAATGTTTGCATATAAATAGCTATTTCATGGCTACATTGTAAAGGACCTCATCAAACTCAAATCAAAGACAATTGAATTTTATCTTTCTTGTCATTTATATTTCTTACACTTAATTTTTTGTACTTTATTTTATACACTTCTTTTCGAAACATAGGAGTAGAGGTAAATTAATGGTTAGTTTAAAGGGCACTTATCAATCAGTCCTATTAACTATACTTATATATTTACAAGTCCTAATTGATAAATTTATCACTACAAAAACAAGAGATTGATAAATTTATCACTATAAATTTATTCATAAAAATAAGAGATTGATTGGTAATAAGTCTCAAAAGTAGGACCTATTGGTAATTTTTCCTTAGTTTAATTGCTCATTCAATCACCCTAATTGTTCACTTAATCATCTTTCTCCGTCTCCCTCTTTTCTTTTAATTTTTCTTTTCTCTACACTTGGCAATTTTGAAGTCATCTTCTTTGAAGCAAAAGAATCGTTAATACAATCGCTTGATAATTGGCTTGAGTTTAATCTGTAAGGATTTTTCAATCTTTACTGGCACGCTCGTATTTATGGTATTTTCCTTTATAAGAAAAATAAGCCAACACATATTAACAATATATATATATACACAATTTTTATTACTAACCATTTAGACATGACAATTTTATACAAAGCCTCTGTTTGGGAAGATGAGTTGGGTTGGATTTAGGTCTATTTTAGTTATAAAAAGACAAATAGGCTTTTTAGCTCAATAAGATAAAACATCATATCCAACCCATAATCATTACATTCTTTCTTTCACAAAAAATCAAAAAAAATCATTTCCAAACGAGACTTTTTAGCCACATTCTAAAATAGCCAAAAAGTCAATTTACTTCCCAAACAAACCCAAAGTAATATACAATTTGTGAAGAGTGTTGTGAGTCATATAATCATTTTCTACCCTTATTTACAATAGGAGTGAGACCACATAATCATAAGAGGTGAGTTTTAATTCTCATTATGAGTTGAAGGTAAAAAAATGTATGGCTATAATCTTACCCATTATTAAGGGTTGTTTGGGGTATCCTAAATAAGTACACTTTTTGACTTTTTTGACTAAAAAGTTGAGGAAAAAAAGATGGTTATTTGGGTTAACTTTTTGACTTTTTACGAAAAAATGTGTATTAAAAAATTGTATAAATTAGTGTATAGGAAAAGATAAGGACAATAGGCAGTAGGTCGTACCGTCTAGGGAAGTGAATTGATAATAAGAAATGGTTACTTACTTTTCGGACATTGCATTGACGGTGCTGTTTGGTCCGTGGAGGCCATCACGGGTTCCGTTTTGATTATCTGAACCATGCAATATGTAGAACTCGTCGAGTATTGTATGCTTGTAAAAAATCACGTTGATCGGATATCGATAGCTATCTGATCGAATTTGTCTTTTTTTAACCGTTAACTATAATACCATCTATTTTTTTATACAAAACTAATTTAATTATGTAGTTAGCGATATCCGATCAATGTGATTTTTTTACAGACATATAGTACTTAACGAATTTTACATATTGATCGGTTTAGATTATCAAAACGGGACCCGTGATGGGTTCCCACGGGCTAAACAACACTGTGTTGTTTGTGCACCCCGCCTGTGCAATTTTTTCCAAATCATTTCAGCAACTCAGCAATAGTCTGTGGGATGGTTCAAACTAAGTTATAATTATTTGTGTGTAAAATTAATTTTTTTTTTGTGAATAATGATAACTTTTTAACTTTTTGAATAACTTTTTGACTTTTTAAGTTTTTTTAGGTATCCCAAATCAGCCCTAAAAGTAATTTGAACAAGTGAAATCAATTAATACAAAGTATAATGCAATGACATATATAATAAAATACAAAGTATAATGAAATGAAATGCATATACATTAGACGTCGTTTGGCAAGTGGCTTTTTTAACCAAAAAGTCAAAAAGTCACTAAAAAAATTAAAAAGTCAACAACCCATATAAAAAAGTCAAAAATTTCATTTTCTCTCTACTTTTTGCATATTTTTTCGTAAAAAGTCAAAAAATCATCCCAAACATACTAGTTTTTTTTACATCACATTTTAGCAAAACAAAGTCAAAAAATTACTAAAAAAACGTATTCCCAAACGAGGCCTCAGTACTCTAAATAAATTTTTAAGTGATGTTTTACTCATCTCAAGCATTTTTGTAAAATCTAAAATCATATTCATATGGATGAAGTTAGAGAAATAATTTAAGAATATAAAAATTTGTGATAAAAGGGATTTTTTAATATTTTTTATTTATTTTTTATTTTTTTATGTTTAACAATTATGTCGTATCCTCGTATTATAGGCATAGACACATAATATTTTTTTTAATAAATTATAGGACAAACTTCATTTTACTTTCTTAGGCCTCGTTTGTTTTGAGAGATAGAATGGAGGAGATTGATAATGAGGGGATTAATAGTGAGGGGATTGTTAGTGAGGGGATTGATAGTGAGGAATTGTTAAATTATTTTTATATAAAATAATAAAACAAATAAAAAAATATAAAAAATTAAACATTATATTTAAAAAAAAATTCCCAATATATAAAAAATAAAAAAATTTCTAATCCCCTCACTATTTTCTAATACCATATCTACCTCCTCCTTACCAATCCCCTTTCCAAGGATATTAGCAATACCAAGGGACTAATAGTCCCAAGGCTTTCTCTGCAAATAAACATGGGCTTTAGTAATACCTTGGTATTACTAGTTCCAATACCCTCCCTATAGCCCAAAACAAACGGGGCCTTATGGTTTGGGTCGAGTGCGGATTACCTCACTGACATTCAGAAATCACTACATAACCCCTATATGGTTTGTGAACTAAAATGCACAATAACTTTTATTAGCATAACGTATAAATTTACTTTTATGCCCATGTATTTTTCCTATTCTCTCTTTTAAATTAAACTTTCAAATACATATATATATACACACACACACCTATTTTCTTTCTTTCTTCTTTCTTTTGAATTGAACCTCCATCTATATATAGATATATACACATATATTTTCTTTTTTCTGCCAACTCTAACAAATTTCAACTTCAAAATTTTTTATGTGGTTTGTGAATTAAAACGCACAATAACTTTTATTAACATAACGTGTAAATTTACTTTTATGCCCCTGTCTTTTTTCTATTCTCTCTTTTAAATTAAACCTGCAAATATACATATACACACACACACCTATTTTTTCTCTTTCTTCTTTTTTTTTGAATTGAACCTACATATATATATATAAATATATGCACATATATTTTCTTTTTTCTGCCAACTCTAACAAATTTCAACTTCAAAAAATTTTGATTGATGCAAAACACTAGAAAAACCCAGCATTTTTCACATATTACATTATATATATACATATATAATCTATCAGATTGAATTTGACCCAAATATATACATATTTATATATATTATGAATCTGACCAAAATTTGGCCCAAATTTTAATAACCCAATTTCAATCAGATTGAATTTAGGTCTACAGTTTGCCATGGCTGCGGCTGCGGCGGCGGCGGTTTCACCGGAATAGCAACAGCCGAGGCTTTGGCAATGAAATTTCGAGTCGAAACTGAAGAATTGTAGGTGGTGTAGGTCTTGGTGATGGACTTAAATGTGAAGCTTGTTCTAATATATGGGTTTGTGATTAGTGAGTGTCGTTTTCAGTGGTTTCTTTGATTTTGAGTGTTGGATTTGAGATTGAGAGTTGGTGATGATGATGATGACAATGACTTTGAAGATCGAGTTCTATATGTGGGTAGAGATCGAAAACCCAGATTGACAGAAGAGGTGAGAGGTAAAGACGTCATCATTGTGGTGGCATTGTTATAGAGATCGAAAACTATAGCTATATGTATATATCAATGTAAAACCTCTTAAAGACTCGCTCTGATTTCCTACTTTCTTCATTGTCACAATTTTCTCCTTAAACACTCACATTTTCCCAAATTACAAGCTTTCAAACCCTCATTTTCAACCCATCATAGAGAGAGAAACAGTAAAGAAATAAGGAAGAAGAATTATATATTTTGTAAATTTGAAGGTGAATGAGAGGTAATTTAGTCTTAAAAATCAACTTACTCTCCTCTAGGGCGTAAGCCTCACATTCCATTAATTTAGATGAAAAAGTTGACGGTGTACTTTGGTTCATAAATCACATGGGAGTTATATAGTGATTTCCAAATATCAGGAAATAAACCGCACCTGACCCAAATTAGAGGAGAGTAAAATGAAGTTTGCCCTAAATTATATGCTCAGATCTTTATATTTTACATAAAATTTTACTTCAACCCCTCAGTTTTTAATTTCAACAATTAATCTATCATGGCTTTAATCACATGATAATAGAACCCGAACTTTAATAAATTTATAGAAACTTAAGATTGCATTACATTGATTACAACTTTAAAGGCAAATGTGAAATTTTATGTAAAATATGAGCGTGTTAAGTGCAATTAACTCTACAAGTATGTTGCCCTACTGAGGGTCTCTCTCCTCTAGAATAGAGCGGTGGTGTTGCAGAGACGAGAGAGAGAGAGAGATGGTGAAGAAGGAAGAAGAAGGAAAGGGAAAGGAAGGGAAAAACCTACTGGGGAGGCCGAAATTCAAGAAGCTGGATAATGGGAGGTTCAAATGCGTGGAGACTGGGCATGAAGTCCCTTCTCACGCCAAGGACTCGTACGCTCAGAGCAAGCACTGTCGGATTGGACTCATTGACGCCGCTTTGGCTCGTAATAAGCCCCCTCTCAACATGTTCCACCAAGACCCTCTCGTCCGGTCTGTAAACCTCTCTCTCTCTCTCTCTCTCTCTCTCTCTCTCTCTCTCTCTCTCGGTTTATTTAGGGTTTATATATCTTCATGCTCAAGGTGGATCGTGGCTTCTTTTCAATTAATTTAGGGGTTTTGGGTATTTGTGATTAAAAAAAAATTATTTTCTTGTGTGAAGATTGAAGAAGTTTGTATTATTTTGTGAAGAGACGAGTTTATGTTAATTTAGGGGTTTTGGGTATTTGTGATTGAATTTTTTTTTTATGTTTTTTGTGTGAAAGCTTGAAGAAGTTTGTATTATTTTGTGAAGAGATGGGTTTATGTTAATTTAGGGGTTTTGGATATCTGTGATTGAAAAAAAAAATAATGTTTTTGTGTGAAGGCTTGAAGAAGTTTATGTTATTTTGTGAAGAGATGGGTTATGTTAATTAGAGGTTTTGGGTATTTGTGATTGGGGAAAAAAAATTTATGTTGTTGTGTGAAGTCTTGAAGAAGTTTGTATTATTTTGTGAAGTGATGGGTTTATGGTTTTGGGTATTTGTGATTGGCAAAAAAAATTTATGTTGAAGTATTGAAGAAGTTTATATTATTTTGTGAAAAGATGGGTTTATGTTAATTTAGGGGTTTTGGGTATTTGTGATTGAAAAAAAAAAATTTGTTTTTGTGTGAAGTCTTGAAGAAGTTTGTATTATTTTGTGAAGAGATGGGTTTATGTTTGTTTTTAGATTATTTTGATACAGGCCAGATTGATGATTTGAACGAGTTTCTAGGTCTTCTTGTTTGGATGAAAATAATTTATGATTTTTTTCTTTTTTTCAATGTTGGGGTAGGAGGAAATTCATTATTATGGTATCCATTTGTTTGCAGAGAAAGACAAGGGAAACCTCAAGGATTTTAGCAAGGTGTTTGGAGCCAAATTCTTTTAGAAATAGGATTGCAAAATGGGCAAGGAATTGAGAAGGAAAACTCTTTTAAGATGACGATGCCCTTATTAGCTAGTAGGCAAGTTACAAGAAGTGGTGGTTGGGTGGGTAATGGGTTTAGATAAAAAATTTACTAGTTCCTATAAAATCCAACCATTTTTCATGAGTTTTTTCCCCTCTTTCAAATCCCATTATAAATTCCTTTGTTTCGAAACATATCAAATTCCATTTTCAAATGCCAATTCCACCATTCAAAACACACTTTTAAATTTATTTGCAAGCTTATTTGAGCTAAGACTAGTTATTGCACTAGCCAATTCGGCTTTGTTGGGTTGTGACTTTTTGTCTTATTGGGTAATGTGTAAATAAAAATTTCTAAGATTTGGTCTTGAGTAATGTAATTATTCTTCCATTTTTTTCTTAACAATTAAATAGAGTAAATGATATACTTTATTTTAAGAGCTTCAGCATAAAAGCCTATCAAGGAAATGGAGCATAAAAGAAAAAGAGGAAGCCATGACTAGAAGGCGTTTTCTATATAAACATGAAAAGCTATTCCGTATCTGTCACGACCCCAAACCGCCCCTAGTAGGATGGTGCAGTGATAGCCAGTAATCCGAGATTACCGAAGGCCAACTTTTAAAAATTCACACACAATCAGAGTATTACATATGGGGCTAACAAGTGCGGAAGCAATAATTTACAATACAAATGGTCCATAAGAGCAGTGCGTAGATCAAATGAAATGGCATACATCTTTACATAGTTTTACAACTTGAATACAACCAAAATAAAATACATATTACATCTTTATAAAAGGCTTCTCGAGCCGACATGTTCAAAATACATAAGTTGCAAATTTGCCGACATCCTCACTGTCGACATAACATGCATGCAAAACACACATCTCGGCGTAGTCGACTTCTTACTTGTTACCTACATATATACATAGGGAGGGTGAGCTTGGATACTCAGTGAATGGTATAAGTAATAAAGGGGTTAAATGAATGATACTCGAGATCTTTGCAAAAATATACATATCATATCTTGTACAAAACGTGGGATGTATCTAGTTCATCAACTTGATCTTACAAAACTAACTTACTTACTTACTTTGGATGTTAATAGCATCTACATAATACAAGGGATGACATTCCGGACTTACAAGACTCACGCGGTAAACCGTCAGTGGCAAAACAAGACAAAATAAGGGAATAATCGACCCGGAATCGATTAGACAAACCCACCCGCACAAGGCAGTCAGTGGCAAGGGAGATATCTCAAACAAGGGTGCTACAAAAGTTTAGAGTCCTCTAGCACAAAGGACCTATGTTACAAAGGCCCGTAGCCCCCTAACACGAGAGTACTGTGAAAGTTTAGAGTCTTCCAGCACAAGGGACTTTCAAAACAAGATGTGCAGTTGCATTATAGTCCCCTGGCACTAAGGATTTTCAAAACAAGATGTGCAATTGCATTATAGTTCCCTGGCACTAAGGACTTTCTGAGAATGTCATCAAAACAAAACTTACTTGATACATAAAAATAGAGGTAATCATTCATGCTTGATCAAATGCTTTTATCAAAACGAAACAAGGCTTTATCAAATCTTTATAACATAATTTTATTAAAAATACCACTCACATAGCTCTTGGGACGTCGGGATCAAGGCAAGGGTCCAAGTCCTACAAACACATGGTAAAGCCTATTGAATGCACTCTTAAAAACAAGCTTCACATGAATGGAAAACATTTAGGGAAAACATGCTGGAAAACATCTAGGGAAAACATGCTGGGAGTCAAAACATTGTTTTACATGTCAGGAAGACATGTTGGGTACCAACCAAGTCTTTGCCGAGGTCCCACACCTCCTGACCGAGGTGTGGCTACCTAGGCTTTGGCGTGCGGCTGCATGCCGAGGTGCGCACAAGACAAACTAAAAGTGTAAGTGATCATGCAAGATAGGCCAAGGTGAGATACGACGCTTGGCCTAAGTGTGAGGTCTAGGTAAGAGTGATTTCGGCGACTACACTTAGGGAAGTGAGGTCTGGAGATCTGGGTTTCCACCCGTGAAGAACATGAAGAACATGAACATGAAGATCATGAAGAATATGAATGCTAAAATCATAACTTCTTTATTTACAAAATCTGGGATTTCATGCTATGAGTTCGAAAACATGGACCTGGGTACCCATACTTGAAAATCATATGAAAACAAACACAAAAACATGGATCTTGGCATGAACTTTCGGATCAAAACATGACTTTTCTTGAAGAACACATGAATATTATTTTCTCTTTCTAAAATCGAACTTCAAAGCATGGCTTACAAATCATATTCAATCATGCAATGCAATAACATGAACATAAAGAACAACATGAGCAGATCAAGAATCTAACCTTAAAACACGGATCTAACGGTTCGATCTATAGGGATCAAGCTTGGAAATCTACTCTCCCTCAAGAACTCCTCTTCTTCTCCTAGAGCTTCTCTCTCTCTTCAAAACAAGGATATAACAAATGATAGGTTTCTCTCTCTGCCGGCTGACTTAACACTCAGCTCGGACACGTGGCAACGGCTGGTTGGTTCTCCTCAAAAAGGTGATAGATTGACATGACAAGACAAGACAAGACTATGACAAAGTGTATCTAACAAGCTACCCGGTAAGGCACTCCGGTAAGTGATGATATCAGCTAAGGACAAAGCTTCGGCAACTAAGGTGACAATGACCTCGGCTAGGAAGGACAACACTTGACTAAACTGTGTCACACCTTGGCCTAGATGTGCCACACCTTGGTCTAGGTCATACCACTCCCGGACAAGATCACTTAGGTGCAAAAGTAACATCTCGGCCTAGATAATACACATCTCGGCCTTGGTGATGAACACCTCGGCCTAGATAATGACATCTCGGCCAATATGTCAGAGCGAAGGTGGAGGTCAAACAAAGGGGTTCCAAGATAAATTTTAGACTGAAGATGACCTCGGCTTGGAATGATCTAGGCTTAACATAACTTAGGCTTGGCATGACCTAGGCTTAACATAACTTAGGCTTGGCATGACCTAGGCTTAACATAACTTAGGCTTGGCATGACCTAGGCTTAACATAGCAGGGAAGGGACAAAGCATGCAAGCAACACTTAAGCAAAACAAGACAAGATTCATGAATGCAAACTTAACATGGCAAAACATATAAATGCATGCAAACATGACTAGGACATGAATGTGGGTTGTTACAGTATCTGCTTTTTCAGTGTTTTTTTTTTGTTTTTGTTGGGTGCTGATTTTAATCTTTTTTGTGTGGCCTTGTAGCTCAAAATTGATCTGTAAGCTAACAGGAGATATCGTCAATAAGTCTGAGGAGCATATATGGAAGCACATCAATGGAAAACGTTTCCTCAACATGTTAGGTTTGTAATTATTTTCAATTTACCTTCTTTGTGCTCTCTTTAGTTTCACATTTTCATTCATTGGAACCCTTGTAATGGATTATGAATGACTTGTGAAATCTATATAAATGTTTGTGTATTTGAAGGGTGCCGTTTAAAGATCCAAAATACGGGAAATAGGGTGCCTCTTATATATCTGAACAATTAGCTTTTTACAGAAATGTGGTCTTATGTGAACAGAGAAAAAGGAAGCTGAGAAGGAAACGCCAAATGGATTTGCAGAGCCGGATGAGCAGCCACCAGAGAAAATATCACAGCCAAAAGCAGATAGTACGAAGAAAAAGAAAAAGAAAAAGAAGCCGGAGGAGGATGTCGCTGAAGTTATCTCTGAAGTAAAAAACTCTTCTGATAAGGTCAACGGTACTGAAGAAGTTGACTTCTGGATGCCTCCAGTCAGAGAACGTTGGGACTTTGATGATGGAGGGGATCGATGGGCTTCTGATTCAGAGTCAGGGTCAGAAACTGAAGATGCTAATGGAGCAGGTGTGTTTTCTTCTTCAGGACTTTGTATGATGCTTTCTTTTTCATCTTCTGAATCATTGGCTGATTTAAATTTGATTTTGTAATTATGCTGTTGAGAATATAATTGACTCGATAAATAATTATGGTTGAGATATTTAATTTTCTTAGTCCGCCAGTGCCCATGCTTGTTTCTCACTCAAATTATTAGCCTTCTAGTTTTCTTGGGATGAAAAGATCTTCAATTGATACCAGAAGTGGATATATGTATAGAGTGAATGTCATATCAAACGCATATGAAGTTCACTTCATTACAACTTGAAAATTTGGTTTTATTACATGTGAAAGTTGGTGTGGCTGCATGCCTACTCTGAGTTAACCTTCTTTGGTTTTGTCTTTCCTTCTCCATTTTATTTGTGAAAAATACTATGCAGTAATCGTCTCTCACCATTTAAACAAGAATTGTTTTCTTAGCAAGGATATCTGTAATATTTAAAAAATTCCCAATAATGTATTTGTTACCATTTAAAAAGGGAGTGTTTCAGAAAATCAATCCCAAGATAAGAACGCTGATAATATTCTGCATGCCTAATTTACCATTATATTTTTATGATAACACCCACAATAACTTTATTGCCTACAATTATACCACTTGGAAAGATGGTGATGAAAGTTGTCAAACATTTTGATCCGGTTTTCCTCTTGCCCCTACCCACTTGTTCGGGAAATAATCTTCAAATGTAGTAGTTTCAAACCAACCTACAAATGCAGTAAATATGTTTTCTTTTCAACTGTCTTGATTATTATGTTCTAAAACATCAGCATTTAGACTATTCTCTTCTGGTTTCTAGTTGATAGAGTTAATCATACATGACTGGTCTAAAATTGGATCTCTGAAACATCAATGATCTTTTCTTTCACCCAGATGCTGCTACTGAAGAGGGTAAAGATGATGCAATGGAGATATCTAAAAGGTGTTTTGCTTCTTTGTGCTGATCTACCTATCCCTTTTCCTTGGATAAACATTGAATTCATGTCATTGGGGTGGCTATTTTAAATGGTTTGTTTGCTTTGCAGGACTAAGCGAATGTCTATAGAAATTGGACCTAGTAACTATGCCTCCAGGAAGAAGAAAAATAAGACCAAGTCCACATGATAAAAACGCAGTGATTGAGCTTCAAAGTTCAAAGGTGAAAGAGTTTTGGGAAAGTCTTTACATTTCTAGGAATGAATTTTTTTTCACTGTGCACATAATGGAATTTGTTATTTCTTTCATTTCCTGTACTGCACTCAAAGGTGTTTTAAGTTAATAGACTAGCCCCATGTTCTTGTTTATTTTATGGTTGCAGTATTTATATTTTGCTTTGTGTTTTTGGTCACGATGATGTTTGGTGCTTTGTCCCCGATTAATTTTCTTGAGTTTATGTGACAGACACCTTGTCTCGTATATACTGGTAGACAAGCCATTGATCCATCTCTTAGAGGTTCAAATCCACGACTTTTCATGTGTAGGGTTGCAAATGAGTCAAGTTGAATTTTACTGAGTTCGAGCTCGGCTCGATAAGTAATTAGGCTTGAGCTGGGCTTGGCTAGATTTTTTTTAATATTATTTAAATAAAAGATATTATTTATATTATTTAATATATAAATAATATATTTATTATATAATTTAAATAAAGATGTACGAGCTGAATTTATTTGAATTCGATTTAGTCGAGTCTTTAAGAGTCAAACAGAGGTGAGCCTATTCGCGCACAGTTTAGTTCATTTGTAATTTTAGTTATAGACTCGCGGTTTAAATCTGATTTTAGTTATGGTACCTTTGTCTCGTCTCTGGACATGCTCTTAAGATGCGATTATTTTGTCATGAGTTGGAAAAAGATATAATATATTTATAAGGGTAAATTATATTGACACCCCTTGAGGTTTGGTTCAATTATTACTCACCTCTTGATGTATTAGAAATTATATTCTCTCTTCTGTGATTAATAATCTTATTTCACAAACCCCTCTATTTATATAAAAGGTAACAATTCTTAGTAGAAAAATAAAGAAAATTATATTTAAAAAAAAAACTAAAGGAAATGAGGAAAAAAAAGAGAAAGTAAAACAAAGCAAAAAGAGAGAGTTTGAGTTCAGTGTCTTCATTCCGTCTAAATAATTACAATGATAGGGAATTAGTGTAATTTCGCAAACGTCAGGAGATGATATGTATTAAATCAAAATCTCAAGGGATATAAGTGTAATTTATCCTATTTATAATCATCATTATATAAATATGGTATTTGTTTTAATTATTACTATGTAGTATTATTATTTAAACAATACAAATGAATAAGTATATTATTCTCTGCTTCAATTTTTCTCTAAACTTTTGGAAGTGCTTGACTGTTTTTTTTTTTTTTTTTTTTTTTTTTTTTTTTTTTTTTTTTTTTTGGAGAACATGGAAAACATTATATTAATAAAAAACAATAATAGTACAAAATCAAAAGATCAAAGGGCCATCCCAATTAAACAACAAAACAAAAAATAAACAAACAACAGACAAAAACAAATAATAAATTTTTTTTTTGCCAAAAATAACAGTTACAATTCAGGGAAATTGCTAATTGTTGAAATTGCTGATTTACTTTTACTTGTAATGATCGTGAAACAATTGTCTATGGTAGCACATTTAAAATGTTTTATATTGATGCAGACAAACGACTTTAATATAATGAGATTAGCAACATCAGGAGGGGTTTAGTTTTATTAAGCTCCTTATTTGATCAATTTGTTAATCTTATGAACTATGAATCCCAAATTTTTTATTAGAATAAAAGCTTAATAGAAGCTTTATGAGAAAAAAATTAATATGAATCTCATATAGACTTACATATGTTTTCTAATTGACTTTTTTGTTTTTTAATCAAAAGTTCCTCAACTATGCTCTATTATGTGAGAGGTCTGGAGTAAAAAATTTAAAATAAAAAATTATTTGAATGTGTTTTTTTCTTTTTTTTATAATAGTAAAATTTTACTATCTGCAAAGTAAAATTTCACTATATTTTTCAAATATCAATCTAAAATTAAAATAAATAAATAAACTAATTGAAATTTCACATTAACAATAAAATTCATGAATTTTGGATAGATTTTTTTTTGTAATATGCCAAGTAGTTTTTGGCTATGATCGTAGTAGTGGTTGTGGTTGTGATAATATGATGATGGAGAGAGTTGTTAAAGGTGATGTTTAGAATAAATTGTTGAAGGAGAAGAGTTATTAAAGAAAAGTGAGAGTGTTGATGAAATATAATCATTACATATCTTCACTTAAAAACAGTTGTCAAAGAGTAACCGACTGTTAATCATGGTCGCTAGCTAGTGGTGATTGATATAGGGCCAATTTGGGAATATGGTTAAAAGTCAATTTTTGACTTTTAATTTATTTTGAGTTATATTACCTTTCTATTTTTTTACATATGTTTTTTAAAAAAAATTTTTTTAAAAAAAACTAACTTTTAGCTAATTTTTCAAAACAACTTATAGGTGATGGTGATGGTGATGATGAGGGAAGAGTCTAATGAAATTTCTTTCTTTCTGTTTTTTTTTTTTTTAAATTTTTTATTCAACTAATGAAATTTCGCTTATATATATTTTAATCATATTTTGCACTTTATATCTATATTCTATAATGAATTTCTGCCAAGTATGGCCGTATACGACATGGCAGTGGCTTTGGTCCAGTCCAAGGTTGGATTAGACGGTGCTGTTAGACCCATAGGGGCCACCACGGAACCAAAGTCACTGTCATTTTGATAATCCGAACCGTTCAATATGTAGAAATCGTCGAGTACTATATGCTTGTAAAAAATCACGTTGATCGGATATCGATAGCTATGTGAACAAAACAGTTTTTTATCAACCGTTAATTGTTTCACCGTTTATTTTTTTTTATATAAAATTGATTTGATCACATAGCTATTGATATCCGATCAACGTGATTTTTAACAGACATGTAGTACTTGACGAGTTCTACACATTGAACGGTTCGGATTATCAAAACAAGCCCAAAAAATAAGCCCCATGAACTAAACTGGACGGATCAAATCTTGACCTCAACTTGAGACAAGCTGGACCCATACGACATAGGCCATGTGGTGAGACGTGGGAGACAGCAAGGATTTCAATCTCCTCTCAGGCCTTCCACGTTCAATTTGAACCTCTTTGTAGGTTCACATGAATCATATATATAAATCAAATAAATCCAATAATAATGCCAACCTAACACTGCCTTAAAAACGTGAAGCATGTCCTTTGACGTGTGAGTCAGCACAAGAGACCCACTTGCTCATGCCATGTAATAATTCAAATGATAATCTCCGACTTAAAAATGACTTGGTGCATGAGTCTTTTTCTTTATCTTAAAAGTCAAGTCATTGGTTAATAACATTATTTTATTAAAAAATAACCAGTTTTAAAAAATTCATTTTTTATCAAAAAAAAATTCATTTTAAAAATGACTCGGTGCCTGGGTCTTTTTCTATATCTTAAAAGTCAAATCATTGGTTAAAAACATTATTTTATTTAGGACAAATTACACTGACACCCTATGAAATTTATGTTTATTATAATTTCCCTCTTCAACTTTTGAAAATTACATCTCCTTCTCTGAGGTTTAAAAGTTTTATTACAGATTCTCCCTTCAGCAATTTAATTTTTTTTAAATATCAATTTTGCTTTCACTAGGTAAATTACATTGACACCCCATACATTTTAAAAATTACAATCCCTACCAAAGGTTTAAAGTAACATTACCAATTGCACCCTCGATTAGTATTAGTCAGAAAAAAAAAATTATTGGAAAAAAAATTAATTGAAAAAAAAAAATTGTTAGTAAATTTTTTAAATTTCTGTTTAAAAACCAACGTAAAATCATTTTTTAAATTTACGTTTTTTCTCAAATTTACAAACTGAGACAACAATTATAAATTAAAAAAATTATCAAACAAGTTTTTATGACAATATTTTAAATTTTGCAAATATAAATTGAAAATTGAAAACGAAATAGTTACTGAACAGGTTTCAGATGGTAAAAATGTCGTAAAATTAACAAATAATTAAATAAGTTACCAACGTAAGAAATGACTTATTAAGAGATTCTTAGGTTATGTACGGTTTGATTTTTAAAATTTTTTTTTAAAAAATTAAAAATTAATTTGGTTCAGAAGTAAAAAATAATTATCATTTAAAGGTAAAAAATAATTATCATTTTAACTTTTGGGCAGGTAATATACATATGTATGACTGTTTCAATTTAATTTGTAAAAACTTATTTCTAGCCACTCGAAAGATAAAAGTTATATAAAAATGATAATTATTTTTTTATTTTTTATTTCTTAAACAAATAAATTTTAAATTTCTTTTCCTAAAAATCAAACCATACATAGCCTATGAATCTTTTGATAAGCTATTTTTTACGTTGGTAACTTATTTAATTATTTGTTAATTTTACGATATTTTTACCATATGAGGCCTGTTTGGTAACCATTTCGTTTTTAATTTTCAATTTATATTTAAATTTTTTTAAAAAAATTGTCATAAAAACTTATTTGATAATTTTTTTGGTTTATAAATGGTTGTCTTAGTTTGTAAATTTGAGGAAAAAACGTAAATTCAAAAAATGAGTTTACGTTGGTTTTTAAACAGAAATTTTAAAATTTTACTAACAATTTTTTTTTTCAATTAATTTTTTTTTCAAATATATTTTTTTCAATTAATTTTTTTTTCAATAATTTTTTTTTTCCAACTAATACTAACCGAGGGGGCAATTGGTAATGTTACTTTAAACCTTAGGGAAGGGATTGTAATTTCTAAAATGTGAGGGGTGTCAATGTAATTTACTTAGTGAGGGCAAAATTGACATTTTAAAAAAAATAAATTGCTGAGGGGAGAATCTGTAATAAAGTTTTAAATCTCAGGGAGGGAGATGTAATTTTCAAAAGGTGAGGGGGGAAACTGTAATACATATAAATCCCAGGGGGTGTCAGTGTAATTTGCCCTTTTATTTAAAAACAAGAAGTTTAAAAGATTCATTTTTTATCAAAAAAATCTCATTTTAGTTAGGGTGACTACTAATAAGGGGTGTTTTGAGAAGATGGGTTAAAAATTGACTTTTTAACTTTTTTTAGTTTTTTTTTTTTTGAAAAAACGTGTAAAAAATGTGAGAGGTTATATGATTTAACATAGGTTAAAAGTCAAAAAATAACTTATAATTGTGTTCCAAAACACCCCTTAATAGTTAGATTTAATTTCCATCAAATTCTATTGAAAATAAGTCATAGTAAAATTATAATTAAAAATAATTTTCTTTGATAGGTTTTTACATATATTGCTAAAAATTGACAATTAATGATTTTTTTTATCACCATTTTTATAAATTGTCTTTACAACTTACAATTAGTAATTTTTTTATGACGAATTTTTTAAATGGTCGCTAAAAATTAAAAATTAATGACTTTTGTCGTGACAATTTTTTTAAACTGTAGTTCAACTTATAATGACATTTTTTGCGACCAAATTTTTAAACTGTTACTGAAAATAAACAATTAGTGACTTTTTTAATAGTATTTGATTAAAACACCATTAATTATAATAGAACCTATTAGACAATAAGTCCACGTACATTTAGTTTCCCTTTTAGTTATTATAAAAATAATTTTAAAAAAGTCAAAAAAAACATTAAAAATATGTCAAACAATTTTTTTGTATTAATTTTTTAAAACTTATTTTAATTAATAAAGAAATTTTTAGCTAACTAGGAAAGGAAACTTAAAGGTTGCTATGATTTAACAATTGTTTATTAATATTTTTTTTTTTCTTCATGTTTTTATACAATAAAATTGTTCAAAAAATTAATGCATTTAATAAATACTATTTTTTTATTGAAAATTTGAGTGGCTCGTAGTTTTTTTATTTTTTATTATTGATAGTCAAAAAGTGACTTTTTTTTTAATAAAAACAAACAGAGGCTAAGGTTAAAGAAAAGGGAAAATCGGTTTAAGGTCCCTATCCAACTTTTAGTAATGGATTAGGTCCACAATGTGTTCTTTTGTAGCCTAAGGTCCCTCAATGTTATTTTAGAGTGTAAAATACCTGTCTTACCCTTGTTTATAATATACGTTGTTTTCAATTTGGCAGCTAAAGATCATATTGATATTTTGTGGGAGATTACGTGAGGATGAATTTGACGATTCAGATTTTTGTGGAGATTTTCTAGGGTTTTGTAGGTGTTGAAATCCTGTTCGTTGTTTGTAGGTGTTGAAATCCTGTACGAGTTGAAATCATGTTCGTTGTTTGTAGGTGTTGATTGATTGTGTAGGAGTTGAAATCTGGTTCATTGTGTTTGATTTGATTTCATGTGGAGTTGAAATAGATAAGTTTTCAATTTTTGATTTGATTTGATCGTGTAGGTGTTGAATTAGGTTTTTGTTTTTAGTTTTGATCAATGTGAGAGAGACGAACTCAGTGTTGTTCTTTTTGATTTTTGAAGTTAATTTTTCATTATCTATTATTGATGAATTTTCGATGGAGTTGATTTTGATTTTTGGAGTTGCTTTTTCATTCTCTGTCAACATGGTTATGAGTTCCTTTTTGGTGCTCTGTTTTTTTGCGTTTTGTGCTCTGTTTTTTGTTCACTTTGCATTTTTTGTGTAGTGCAGAGAAAATTGCAGGTTTGTTACTATAATTGAACTCAAATCACAGAGAAAATTGTAAACTTGTAGTGCAGTGAAAATCACAGAGAAAATTGTAAGTAGGCAGAGAAATTTACAGACGTAGTAATAGAGCAGTAAATGTTTTGTTTTTTTTTAAAATTTTTTTTGAATTAAGTGTTTTGTGAACATAACAGATTTTCTCTGTGATTTTTTTATGTGCTTGTGTTTAATATATTTTTGTCTCTTGATGTTAATGTGTTTTTGTTTTTGTTATATTGAAAGTGAATATAAGTTCACAAATTTCTCTGGACTTTTCTTTGTAGTCCAGAGAAAATCATATGATTGTATTACAAATGATAAGTATTACAAATTTCTCTGGACTTATATGTTGTGTTTTTATATGTTTGCACTTTTCAAAGTTTTCTGATATGTTTTCTTTGCACTTTTCATTTTTTTTTTTTTTTGCACTATTCATGGTTCTGGACTTTTCTTTGTAGTATAGAGAAAATCATAGGTTTGTTATTATAATCCAATGAAAATGACAGAGAAAATGTTAAGCTTGTAGTTGAGTGAAAATCACCCTTGAAGTTGGTGTCTTGATCTTGATGCTTATTGGTTCTTCAAGGTAGCAACAGAGAAAATTACAGAGAAAATTACCTTGACAGAGAAAATTACCTTGTAATCCCAGAGAAAATTACAAGGTAGCAATGATTACACAACAGAGAAAATTACAAGGTAGCAACATAAACATGACAGAGAAAATTACACGACAGAGAAATTTTGAGGAAATGGTGCATTGAACAAAATAAATATGCCATAGAAAATTAGACACAAGACATAAACATAAGTTCACAAATTTCTCTGGACTTTTCTTTGTAGTCCAGAGAAAATCATATGATTGTATTACAAATGATAAGTATTACAAATTTCTCTGGACTTATATGTTGTGTTTTTATATGTTTGCACTTTTCAAAGTTTTCTGATATGTTTTCTTTGCACTTTTCATTTTTTTTTTTTGCACTATTCATGTTTCTGGACTTTTCTTTGTAGTATAGAGAAAATCATAGGTTTGTTATTATAATCCAATGAAAATGACAGAGAAAATGTTAAGCTTGTAGTTGAGTGAAAATCACCCTTGAAGTTGGTGTCTTGATCTTGATGCTTATTGGTTCTTCAAGGTAGCAACAGAGAAAATTACAGAGAAAATTACCTTGACAGAGAAAATTACCTTGTAATCCCAGAGAAAATTACAAGGTAGCATTGAACAAAATAAATATGCCATAGAAAATTAGACACAAGACATAAACATAATGTGGCCAGAGAAAATTATAAATGCTGCCAAAGAAAATTAGACACACAAGTAAGAAAAGTAATTTGGCCAGAGAAAATTATAAATGCCAGAGAAAATTAGCCACACCAATAGAGTAGTAGCAAGCCAGAGAAATTTACAAAAACAAGAACACAAGAAGCTTCAATAAGAAGCCCCAAATGTACAGAAAGCAGTTCAATTTTGACAGTTGGAAGGAAAGCAACCCATCATCAGTTGGAAGCAAAGAAATTCTGGACTTCGCAGGAATTTCTCTGGATTCAACCCAGAGAAATTTCAAATTTCTCTGGTCCAGAATTTCTCTGGAACGATAAAACTCTGATTTTATCAATTTGTCATTGGTTTTGCTGCTGCTGATTCAATCACAATTTCCTGCACAAACAAATTAATAGTTCTTCTATGAGTTTGTGATAGATTTTCTTTAAACTTAATGGTATGAATTTCTCTGGGTTGAATCCAGAGAAAATTCAAATTTCTCTGGATTACTTTAAGCCTTCCTCTACTGCTGCCTCTTCCTCAAGCTTCTTTTTCCAATATTCTTCAAGTAGGGGTCCAAATATTGCTTTTCCAGAAAAAACTCCAATTCTACTAAACCCAAAAAATCAAAAGACGTTATATTCAACACTCAGAGAAATTTTGAACCTGAAGATGTTATATTCAACACTGGATATATATATATATATATATGCTGACATTGTATATATATATATGTATGTATCATATATATATATATATATGTTTGCAACCATAGATAAGATAACCAAGAGTGACTGTTTGATTATGGTTGCAAATGGTCTTAATTGATTAATTATCATATATATACTAGTCAAGACAGTAAGTAACAAATTGTATATATATATATATATATGTATGTATCATATATATATACATCTATTAAATTTTTTTGAAAAGAAAAAATAATAATGCATACATGTCGAAGAAGATCTGGAGTCGAGAATCGAAGCTCTGATCAATGACTTGAGACCAATACTCGTAAAGCTCATCTCTGCTGATCTTGTCAACATTCAACTCATTTGAAGATGAACAGACGTAGGGTATTTTGGTCCAAGAAATTGATAAAATGCGTGGGTATTTTGGTTAGGGACCTGAGGCAGTATTACATTTTTTAATGTCCTTTATGCAGAAAATTGTTATTATTAGGGAGCTTAAAAAAAAAACCCCTAAAGAAAAAGGGCAAACAAAGCCAAAATTCTAGGCTTTTATTGGCTCTTTTAAACTAAACAATGGAAAAATAAAAAAAGTTGGGTGACCCATTGTTTTAAGTGATTTTCCAAATCTTAATCCACTTTGTTTGGTAATCCGGATTTCAAAATCAAAATTTTAATTTGTATTTTTAAATTTTTAATGATTTTTTTAATATTTTGATCAATTTTTTTAGATGTATCTAATCTATTTGTACTTACAAAAATAAAATATTTGTGAAGAAACTTTTAAAAAAATCAATAAATACTACAAAATAAATAAATAAATCAGTATATTTTCATATTTTTTTTGTGTATTTAGTGATTTTTTAAATATATATATATATATATATAAATATTTTACTTTTGATGAAAGAAATTACTTAAATAGAAAAACCAATTTTCTTGGTTTCAATTTTCTCTTTTATTATTATTTTTAAATTTAATTCAGCTATTATTTGTTTTTTTAAAATTTTAAATTCGCAAAAATAATAAAATAAAAAAGGGACAATTAGTGGGGATTGGAGAATTATTCTACAAATCAATGGAATCTTTTTGTAATTACAGGACGAACGAATGAAACAATTTTAATTACAAAGGCAGGGAAATTGTTCTCACGCGCCACTCACCACCCTTTTCTTCCTTTCATTTCTTTCACAGCAGGGATATGTGATGCTCCGGTGAGAGATTTTTCTGAGTCTTTTTCAATAATTTGAACTGTCTATATTGTAAAATTTATCAAATATATCATTTATATAAAAAATTAAGTTAAGTAGAATTCCAAAACCCCATGATCAGAATTAAATTATTTTGCAAAAATTATCAAGATAATGTTACATGTTTATTATTTAAAAACAAATATGTTCTTGTTATAAAATTATAAATTTTTAATTAATTTAATTTTTTACATAGATGATCTATTCAATAAACCCTATAATATAAACAATTCAATTTATCGAAAAAAGACTTGAAAGCCTCCACCAAAGCTCATAGATTACTGCTGTGACTTACGGGTTGTGTGGAATGACTTATATAAATACACTTTTTATCTTTTTATAAAAAAATTACAAAAAAATAAAAAAATAATATAATAAATAAATAAATTATTTTTGAATCGCCGAACTTAACCTTAGACTGCTGCATCCCTTGGTCCGCCCTCTCTCTTCATTCCTTTCGTCCTGTGTACTTTTTTACTTTCTCTCTCTGTTTCTTCTTTTTTTTCCTTGTTCTTTTATTTTCATTCATTTAAAAAAAATATGTATAATTTTTAATAAATTTAATTTTCATGAAATTAATATCATTAAAAAAATATTAATGATATCTTTAAAATTAGACTAATATTAACTACAATATATAGTTTACAATTTAAAATAAATAAAAAAATACACTATTTTAAAAAATTACATAATTAAAATATAATTAATAACAATCTAAAATTAATTAAATAAAAAATATTATTTAAGTCTCTAAGTAAAAATGTAACAATTAAAACAACAAAATTATGATGAGAATGATCACAAAAAAAACACACTCTATTTTGTTATGTCTTCAAAATATATATTTTAAAAATATTTGTAAACTAGTTTGGTGAAAATAACAGAAAAAATATTAACTCATATTATACAATTAAAAGTAAAAATAAATTTATTCAAACATACAAATATTAAAAAAAATTGTTTAAAAAAAGATAGAATCAAAAATTCAACCAAATATTTATATTTCAACTTTAAAAATAGTTACAAAAATTAGTTTAAAAAATTTAATTACACAATATATTTGAACTTGATAAATAGTTAAAAAAAATAGCAAAAATTAGTCCAAAAAAGAAGAGAAAAATTCACATAGTATGTTACAATTTTAAAAATATTTGTGCCAAGTACAAGTTCAATCGGTGTCTGAGTGCAAGTATAATCTGTATAGGGGTGCAAGTCGAATCTGTTGCACCTTATTGTACACATATTAGACTTGCGTCTCACACAAATTCGACATGCACCCCATACAGACTAGACTTGCACTTCTCCATACAAATTGAGCTTGCACTTAAACACACTTGCACCCTGCACAACTCTTTTTAAAGCTAAAATATACCATCTGAATTCTTATTTTTTTCTATTTTTATAACTATCTACAAAATTAAAATATATTCTTCGATCAATTCTTTTAAACTAATTTTTGTAACTATTTTTAAAGTTGAAATATAAAATATTTAGTTGAATTTTTGAATTTTATCTTCTATTTTTTTCTTAAAAAAATAAAAATAGTATGATAAAAAAAATTATTTTCATTTTCATATGATTCTATCTTTTTTGAACAAAAATATTTTTTCAAATATTTGTACTTTTGAATATATTTTTTAAAATTGTATAATTTGGGTTAATATTTTTTCTATTTATTTTTATCAAAGTAGTTTATATATCTATTTTTATAACATATATTTTGAAAACATAAGAAAACAGAGTGTGTTATTTTTATTTATTTATTTATTTTATCATTTGCACTTAGTATAACTGTATTGTTTTAATTTTTTAAGATCTCTGGTATTAAGATTTTATAGCATAAAGGACATTCAATATTTTAATAATGTCTAAGATCCTTCAAATTGATCTAGAGAAAATTCGATCCAGAGAATTTGTCTAAACTTCACAGAGAAAATCTCACCAAGAATTTCTCTGAACTTTCCAGAGAAATTCACTTCAACCCAGAGAAATTCTCTCAAAATTAGAGAAATTCCCCTCTCAAACCCAAAGAAATTCACTCAAAACCAGAGAAATTCCCCTTCAAACCCAAAGAAATTCACTCAAACCAAAGAAATTCCTCCTTTCCAACCCACAGAAATTTCATTTTCTGTAATTTTTCACTTTGAGGCTCGTTTTTGTCTTGATAGTGATTCTCTTTGAAATAGATTGGGAACTTGAGATGGATAGAGCAACAGTATAGGGGAGGAAGGAGAAGGAGAAGGAGAAGGAGAAGGGTCGGCGAGGGTGAGACGCCAGAGATAGAGGGGAATTTCTCCATTTCTCTGATTGAGAGAATTACACACATATATATGGCTAATGAAGGCCTTGAATTCTCTCCCAAAGATGTAGAATTGAATAAAGAAATGGCCGAAATATTGTTCCGATAAGGTGATTCTGCTTATGTATCCCTTGCTTCGGCGGTTGAACAAATCAATGACGGTGAGAGTGCAGTGGTGGTAGAGAATGAGGACGAAGGAAAGGAAAAGGAGAGGTGATGGGATCGGGAGATCAACGCTCTGAAGAAGCTTCAAGAGTGGTCGATCGTTGTTGGGCCATGGTGGAAGACCTTCATACGATGGTTCAATCGAAGCAAGAGTGGCGAAGGAGGAGCAAGGCAATGGAAATTCCAGTACGATCCTCTCAGTTACGTTCTTAACTTCGATGATGGCCAAGTGCAGAATGGTGATTCGGACGAAATATTTTGGGAGCTTTTCGTCGCGGTACGCTTCAATTTCGATATCAGTGGAATCATCCATGGATAACGATGCTTTGAGTTTCGCTTGACAGAAGAGAGAGAGTTGGAGAAAACGATGACAACGATAAACTGCGGCGATGGAGGTGGAGTTCATCGAAGAAAGAAGAGAAGAGCACAGAGAGAAGAAGAGAGAGAGAGGGAAGTTTGATTTGAGGGGATCAAATTTCTATGTGATATGTGGGTGTTAGGGGTTGAGGGACTTTAGACATCACAAAATAATATTGTGGATCTCTGCCATTACTAAAAATGAGAGAGGGATCTTAAACTAATTTTCTCGTGTTTTAATTGTTACATTTTTACTTAGAGACTTAAATAATCTTTTTTATTTTAGTAATTTTAGATAGTCTTATTATTCATATCAACTTTAATTATATTTTAGCTATGTAATTATTAAAAATAATTTATTTTAAAGTTTAAAATTATATATTTAATATTAGTTTCATTTTAAATATATCATTAATATCTTTTCAATGATATTAATTTTATAAAAATTATAGAAAAATTTAGTCTTACCTTTCTCTCCAACTTTTAGTAATGAGAGAAGTTCACAATTTTTTTTTTTTAAATAGCCTAAGGTCCTCCATCTACAATATGAGTTCTCCTGACAACGACAATGAAAATCAAAGGCAGTGAGGTTTTCCTCGACGAAAGTGATATCCTCCACAAAATATCTGTTGACGACAAAGGTCCTCCCTTTTCCGTTCCTCTCTCTTTCTGCCTCTCACTTTATATATATATGTGTGTGTGTGTGTGTGTGTGTGTGTAAGTAGAATTTGGGTTCATCTGAGCCTTTAATTGCGGAGTTGAAGCAAAAATTCTTCAATTGCATCTCTCATCAGTGCTCTCTCTCTCTCTCTCTTTCTCCACTGTACAATATATATATATATATATACACACAAACATGCACTATAAGGCAAAAAAAAGGTCAAATCCATTTAATGAAAAGAAATCTAAAGACTTGTACATCAATTAATAGCAGCAAGTAAAACACTTTTGTTATCAACATACAAAAAAGAGATTTGATTTTTGAAAACAATGAACTCATCATCAATTTTGTAGTTCAATTTTCTTTGGTTTGATCAAAATACAGAGAAAATTGGTCAAAACTCAGAGAAATTTGAATCAAGATACATTTCAAAACATGAAGAAAATTAGAGAAATTGAGGAAAATGGATTGGAATTTCTCTGGAAAAATATTAAGGGACCCCAACCACTACGAAAATATTGCATATCTTTTATCTTATAAAATTTAAATATTAGGAACCTTAAATTTTTTTTTTCTAAAATTAAATTTACATATTAAAAGTTATACATATTTTAGAAAAAATAAATGAAGACAATATAAAAAAAGGGAAAAAAAGAAAAAGAAAGAGAGACAAAGTAAGAACGGGTCGCAGGAAGAAAGAAATGAAGAAAGACACAGAGAGAGCCCTTCTTTTTTTTTTTTTTGAACAGAGAGAGAAAAATTGTTTCGTAGCTCGAAAGTGGTGGCTCAAACATGGCCCGAAAAACAATATTTTCTCTCTCCTCCCTATCTGTGTCTATAAGCTCAAAACGAAATGAAATACACTCTATCTCTCATCTCTGTGAATCTCTCTCGTTATCCTTCTCATCTTTGTCATCCCTCTCATCTGTGTAAAAACCTTCTGTTCGGTCGGTGATAGAAGAAAACGACGGTGAATCGCAACGGATAGATGAGAATGACGGACTAATGTAGACACCCCATTTTTGACCGTCCTCAAGACTTGGACGTCACCGTTTGAACACACGGTGATCCTCCATGTTTGTGTTCGTTTGGAGTTCCCGGAGGTCTCGGCTCGCGCGCCTTGCCTCAGGATCCCCGAATTCGACCGTTTAGTGTCTGGTTTTGCACCAAACACTTGCATCTTGCCTTTGAGAGGCAGGGTGGGGCTTGTAGACCATCCCCACCCATCACCGGCAGTGGCTAGATGCCACCGGCTGGTTTTTGCTGCCACTGGCAATATAGTTTGCCGACCGGCACTATTTGTTGCCGGTCAGCACTTTTTGTTGCCGACCGGCACTCTTTTTGGCCAAGATGGCATTTTTTGCCGGCCGATTGCTGTTCATTTGCTTTTGCAGATATTTTTAGACAGCTGTATTGCTTTTGCTCCCCTCCATACACGTGTATGGAGGGATCTCCCTCTTGCAAGGCTTGTCTTGTAAGCTTTACAAGAGGGATATAGAGGGAGGCTCTCTCTAAGGCAAAAAGAGGCTTTAGACATTTTTGAGAGAGAAAAAATACAGAGGAGAGCTCTGGTTTTCTAGGGTTAGGGTTAGACATACACAACCTATCTCTCTTTCCCTCTCATTTTGTTCACTAGGTGTTTTGTGTCTCACTATTGCACACAAACACCTAGTGTTTCACCTTCCTCTTGGAGCTGAGGTTCTAAAGAGTGTGTTTTGAAGTTTTGGTGTTAGATTCAAGCTCAAAGAGGCCATTGGAGCACCATTGTTGAAGAGGACTACAAGGGTGAGAAACTAGTCCCTTTTTCCCCCATTTTTGCATTGATTTTCTACTAGTCTTAGAGCTGTTTTTGTGATTATTGTATAACATAAAAAAGTTCTGTTTTTAAGCCCTCTTTGTTTTTTATTAAGAGTGTTTTGTTGTTTGAGGGTTGTTGACCACCCTTAGGCCTCAAAAGGCCTCATTTTGAGCCATTTTGTGCTAGCTCCGGGATTTTGGTGTTGAGGTCTCTTCACCACTGAAATCTTGAGGGATTTCAGTGGTGAAGATGATGCTTTGAAGTCCCAAGAAGGAGAGGGCCACCCCCTCTCCTTGTTGTCCTTGGAAAGGGCATATTTTGACCTCTTAAGGAGGCCTATGTTTGAGTGTGTGTTGAGCATGTTTGGTTTGTTTTTCATGCTTATATATCTATAATATAACATGATTTCAAGTTGGTTTTGGAACTTCATGCATGTTTAGCATAGTTGCCATGTAATGCCTTATTTGTGCCTTAACATGTTCTAGGTTGTTAGCCTTTGTTGGAGCATGTTTTAGGCTTGCATTTGTGAAGTTTATGTGCTTATTTTGCCATGTTTTAGCTCTGTCCATAATCGTTTGGGTTGATCTTTGCATGCATTATATAGCTACTTTGTATTTGGGCTTGTTGGCCTTGAGTATGTGCATGTGTAGCATGCCATCTTTGCATTGTTTTGGTGATTTGGAATCATCCTACATGCTATTTCAGTCCCATTTCCATGCTTGTTTGATTGCCTTGCATGCCTCTTTAATGCTTTGAAAGCATGTGTTGCAATGCTCCATGTTTTGGCCATGGTGTATGCCTTTGAATTTGGGCCACTTAGATGCCATCTAAGGAGTCCTTTGGCCTTGTTTTAACATGCTAAAAATCTGTTTTTAGTTGTTTAATGCATGCCATGTTTGGTCTTGTTAAAGTGTAGTTCAATGCCTCATTGATTTGCTTTGAACATTTAGGCCTTTTGGTGCATGCTTGGCTTGATTTGTTGCTTGGTTTGGCACCATGTGTTAGCATGATTTTAGAGCTTATAATGCATGCTAATTTGTCCATGTTTCCTTCTTTCAAGTGTGCTTGAATGTTGTTTGATTTATGCTTAAGTGTTGGTCCTTATGTGCATGTGTGTGTGCATGCCATTTAGCCCTCACCTTTTAGCACAATGGCTACTGTTTTAGGCCTATTTTAGAGTCGCCTAATTCATGTTTAAGTCCATCTTTGCCATCCATTTGCATTGCCATATGTATGCTTGCATGATTGCATAAGTGCTTTGCCATGCCATGTTGCATCCTTAGCTTTTATGCCTAGGTTGCATTGCATCTTGCATGCATTCCTTGTCCCTTGACTTGGGTGATAGGGATTGGGAGTTTTGTTTGATTGGTTTGCATTGCATTTGAAACCAAAGTTGCATACTTGGTTCTTTGGGCCATCATGCATAGAAATGCGTGATTGGTGGTCCGAGAACCGAGGCACATGTCCTTTTGAGTTATCACAATGATAAGAGACATGGTTGATGCATACATGCCTTGAAATATGCTGTCATGCCTTGTTTTGCCCTCTGTTGCTGTGAGTTGCAGGTTCTGCAGGAATACTCTGCCGACCGGCAGTGTAATGTGCCGACCGGCACCATTTTCTCTGCCGACAGCTTCAACTTTGTGCCGATGGCCATACAACACTGCCGGTGGAAATTTCATCTAGCCGGTGATGATCCCCTCTGTCCAAGGATGTAGTCCTGAGGTTTTGACAACCTCCAGAGGAGGAAAGGGAGGAAAACAGAGGCAGCTTGCGCATGGCGGCGCGCTTCTCGAGACGTTTTACTGTTTTCCTAAATTAGTTAATTTGTTAATTAATTAATTTGTAATATTTAATTAGCTTGCATGGTTAATTAATTTGTAATATTTATTCGGTCCCTCCGAGCGAGGGCAAATCTGTAATAAGTGTGTGTGGGTGGTGTGTATGTCTTCCAACCTCCCTTTTTCTTCCCTTTTACTTACCCGCTTTAATGGTTAGTATTAGGGCACGTTTAATTTAGCATACCTTATGCTATGCATGTGTGCATCCATGCATTTGTATTACATGCATTAGGCTCGGTACATCACGCTAACTGCATCAGTACTTCAATTCCGAACTGAATACGTGATAATTGTGCATTTTCACATGACATGTTTAGGATAGCCGAGCCTATTCTAGCAATATTTTGTATGCGATGCATTAGGCACTTAACATGGACTTGGATCATGCATGTTTGCTAACAAGTTCTTTGTTTTGGCACGGAGTACTATGTAAGTATTTCCGCTTCAGCATATCACATGAGTGTGAATGTTACCATGACAGCATGCTTAACATGTGGCTAGATGCTTATGTGTTATAATTGCTTGAATGCCTGTGGGTGAAGGCTGGATTGTTTGAGTTGGAAAAACTCGTTGAAATCCGCATTTTAGCCTACTTGCGAGTAGAAAATTCCAAAGCATTTTCAAACCAAACGGATATGCAATGTTTATTTCCAAATTAAGCAATCTAGTCTATACTTGTTTGCCGCGCACATAACATAGTAATTCTAGGCTAACAATTGGTTTAAGAACACATAAAGTTTTCAAAAACGGATATCACGGTTAGTAGAGGCCGGTCTTCGGACCGGGCGAAAGGGGGTGCTCATAGCTGACCTTCCCCGATCGTACCCAAGCTCCCGAGCCGAGACAACTCCGGTGATGACGGACATGTGGCCTTCGGCACCGAGTCAGGGTTTCCTAAATTCTCCCATAAAAAAATATTTAGGTGGCGACTTTGTATCTGGCAAAGCAGTCCATGTTTGGCACTACTTTTTTCAAAAATCTGTTTCTCAAAACGATTTGCCAAATTTGGACTCTTTGGTTCAGATTAAGAACCGTGACACAAATCGAGTCCGAACTGTAACGAGGTCCCACGCGGGCGCGCTGTTACAACTAAGGAGAATGAACCACGACGGAGGACGAACGACGGACAACGACAGTGAACGACAGACGGCGATTTACAGATTTCAACAACTCGTCACCAACCACCGCCGGAAAATTGTCATTATCTACAAAAAGAAAAGGGGTTAGAGGTAAACCTAAAATCAGAGGTAAAACTAGGGAATGATAGGTTGGAGTTCAGTTTCTATAGAATTTAGTCGATTGTGACTGTTTGGGTTTGAATGTTACTTTCAATTTGTGTTAGATTTTGTGATTTGCCTTCAATTTGTGATTTGTGTTAGACTTCATGGTTTGTTTTTTTTTTTTTAGTGTGTAAATGTGAATAAAATTCAACATAAAACAATTATATTATGAATTACACCACCTATATTTTCTTGAATTTGCTACTTTTGAACTACTATTTAACTACCAAAATCCTTCACCAAATTTGAACATGCTCACATATCGTTCATTGAAATGCTCCAAACAGATTTGTGGATATATTTCTTTTATTATTGTATTCAATTGAAATGTTGTTCCTTTCTTTTCAATTTGTTTATTAGATGCAATGTGAGGAATGTGGAGGCTTGTACATGCTTACTAATGTTTCTGTTGTCATCTTTAAAGTATCCATGAAACTGGTTTGAAATTTTTGTTGACATCTGGAATTTTGGGTTTTCAGTTCATACATTGAAATGTTTAAACTATTTAGACAAAACTATGGAATTTTATGGCTTAGAAAGTCTAACAATTTAGACGAAATTATTAATCTATAATGGTTCTAATCTAAATGAGCTTTGTACTTTTTGCATTTTTTACTCTTTTTATGGATTTATAAATCGAAAGCCATTTTAAACATTTGAAACTGATTTTGGTTTAGTTTTTTAAATTTTCTTGGGGAGGGTTTTCTTGTATTAACATCTGCAATCTGTATGTGGCAGGGTTTTCTTGTATTGACATCTTCAATCTGTATATGGCGAATTGTTTAACTTGTTTTGCTCTCACTAACATAAATTTTGGACTTTGTTCTATGAATAAATGATTAATGGGTAGTAACCATAGAACACGATATGACAAACGATGGGAAACCTATGTTGGGGATTCTAGATAATTTGTTGAGAGTGGATTTTCCATTTTGGTTGAAATCAAAAGTTCAGTTATGTATTTGACCTCTGGAAAGAAAGAGTCCTAGTATAGTGTTTTCCATTTGACCTTTGGAAATGAAGAATTGTAAATAGCATTAAAGTTTTATAATTTTTAACTAATTGTTTTATAATGTTTAAACTATTTAGATGAAACTATGACATTTTATGGCTTAGAAAGTCTAACAATTTAAATGAAATTATTAATCTAGAAAATGTATGCATTTTATGGCTTAGAAAGCGTAACAATTTAGACGAAACTATGGCTTTGAAATGCATTTTGTATTATGTATGCAGATTAGAGAACTATGGCTTCTTTTTCGACTAATAATAGCAATATAAGATTAAAACCAAGATTGTGTGATTGTGGGAGAACTGTAACAATCTATATTGTACGCACGAATGAAAATGGAAACCAAGGATGTTTGTTCTTTGTTTGCCCATTGAAATATGTAAGTATCTATTATACAATTAGATCTTTTACTGTGTACATAGGTATTTCTGTGATTTGATTAACTAATTGTTCAAATTTGCAGATGAGGATAATGATGACACTAGCTCGACAATTCGTCCCAATGTTGGACCTCGGAAAGCTATAAGAACAGAAGAATTAAACGATCTAAGAACAAAGCTTTGTGAGATGGAGAATGAATTTGATAAGCATGATAGAAGGCTTCAAAGGATGGAAAAGAACTTCAAGGCAATGATTTATGTCATTGTTTTTTGTGTCATTTGGCACTTTATCATGTAAATGACTGTCTTTTGTATCTTTTTGTGCTTAATAATGTTTGTGTTGAATGTAATCAAATACTGTATATTTTGTGTTGTTTATGTGGATGAGTTTGGATTGTCAGTTTTCATAGTCTACTAACAAATGTGGTTTGGGAATTGATTAAATGTTATCAATAAGTTTGGATGGTTTATGTAGTATTTTGGGATTATATTTTGTTTTTATTCAATTTTTTATGTTTTTGAAATTCTACATAGGCAAATTCTTGCTTGACACAAAATGAACTCCAGTGCTCTCATTCCCAACAAAACATCACAAAAAATGAAGTCAAGCAACATAAATTACAGCCATAACTCAACAAATGAACTCTGCATAGCACCAGAACCTGTACACCACATATCGATACAACATCTACAATCACAAAAAACTTAACACTGAATAAAGGTAGATTTTATTATATAGTAACCATGCAAGTGCATCTCCTAGTGAAGCCACAAGCTTTGACCCAGTGTCAGCCTCATAAATTACAACCATAACTGAACCATATCCATGTTGATAATATACTAGTATGGGAAGAGAAAGTACCCAACACAGTTAATCAAGCAACATATTTTCAAGTGCTGTAATTGAAACAAAAAATGAACTACTCTCAAACATTGCCACAACATGAAGCCAACACAAACATTGTCACAAAATGTATCCAAACAAAATAAAACCAAACTATCCAAACTTTACATACGAATGTCATACAATTACTAGTGCGAATTTTAAAAAAAAACATAGGGCATGTGGATCCATATCTATATTCAAGTCAACAAATTTTGATGCTACTGTTAAACTTTGACTGCTTATATTGTTGACCATTCTTAATTAAGCATGAGATGTACTTCCAATATTGTCCGCCATTTGCATTGTGCTAACCCGTGCCTATAAAAATAAAGTAAATATTATTTGGTACTGTCCACAAACATATTCACCAATCTAAAATTTAATTCATCAATAAAAAACATTGCCACTCATATATTGAACACGTACCGGTACATACATACTGTCTTGTGTGCCATCCATGCAAGGAAAATAATAAGGTTGATTTTGCCGCACCTTAACATCATATAGTAACAAAATTTCATTACTAATTTCAAGCATTAAAATAAAAAGCCACAGCAAACAAAGTTCAATATACTAAGTCCTTTGAACACATACCAGTACGTACATACTATCTTGTGTGCCATCCAAAGAAGGAAACTAGTAAGGTTGATTTTGTGGCACCTTATGATCAAATAGTAACACAATTTCATTAGTAATTTGCAGGATTAAAATAAAAATCCACAAAAATCATACAACACAACCTTTATATTTTAACACGTACCATTTCATACATAGTGTGTTGCTCGCCTCTCGTACAAGGAAAGTTTAACTTACGAGGTTCACCTTGACGCACCTTGAGATCGTAAAGTAACAGACATTGGTGAATATTTTAAGATTAACAAATTTTGAAATTAACATATCTAGTGCGAAATTTAAAATTTACCTGTACAACAGTACCTTTTTTATTCTTTCCTTTCAACCGATTCACTATTGCATCAACCTTGCTAACCTTCCGTTTCGTACATGGATGGCCTCTTCGGCGAGCAACCAAAGGACTGAGTACCTTGCGAGTGATGCCTTCTTTTGTAGTATTGCGGCTAGGAGGACTTTTTGGTGAAGTATGGGAAGCTGGTAAAGTACTAGAAGAAGCTGGTACAGTACTAGTACATGGGACATTACTCGCACTACCCGATTGAACTGTTCTCACTCGATCCTTGATTGCCATCAACCCAAGTTGAATCACTTCATGTTTACCATCATCATTGGTAGCAAGTTCTAGGATCTCATCCAAGATCTTGTGATAGTTATCATGCAACTTTGGATTTAGAGCAACTCCAAATTTAGTATATGTGGCTGGAATGCATGTGTACCCTCTTTCCACGTCTTTTCTCCATCTCGAAACAATGTATTTATTTGGCACCTCATATATGGACCTCTCAATGAGCACGCAAAGTGAATAGGCACACATAATACCTCTAAACTCAAACAACCGACACATACCTTGGGGTTCACATTCAGTTGAATTGCAGTATACAACAAATTCCACTTTCTTCATCCCTTCACCCAGAAGAACTACCTCCCTCACATGATAGGTACAAATTGCTCCCTCCTCATTAATAAGATTCGCACGATAGTACACCAGACGCTTCAATTCTGCTTGAACTTCTTTAAATTTTGAATTAGTGTAAGCTGCACGAAATTACTTCTCAAAACGATACACCGTTAAGCAATCATATAATTTGTTACGAGACTAAAAATCTACTTTTGTCTCCTTCTCTACCTTACTTCTCAAGCCATTGTCATACTGCTCAACAAATAGCTTTAAGGTTGTCTTGGAGTTCACATATCCATCAAAAAATGCATTCATGCTCTCACTTCGTTGTGTAGCTGACATGTCACCCCAAAATATGTCTTTAATATAGGCAGGAATCCACTTATATCGCTCACGGTATAACACCCCCAACCACTCATTATTATTCAGATTGAATTTTGTAATCATTGCTTCCTAGTATTCATCAAATTCATCTTTTGTGAATGAATCATAAATTGCATTACTCAAAGCAACCTTGATAGATTCATATTGCAAATATCCTCTCAATTTCTCTAGAATTTTCTTCATTATGTGCCATAAACACCAACGATGTCGAGAATATGGGAAGACAATTTCTATGGAATTTTGCATAGCTCTGCACTTGTCAGTTATTATAGCTTTTGAGGGAGCATCTGACATGTAACTTAACCATTCTTTGAATAGCCAAACAAATGTCTCAGTGTTCTTATTACATAACAACCCACAACCAAACAAAATTGACTATCTATGGTGATTAACTCCTACAAATGGAGCAAACGGCATATCATATTTGTTTGTCAAATAGGTTGTGTCAAAGGAGACAACATCCCCAAATGCTTTATAAGCCGTCCTACTCCTTGCATCCGCCCAAAACAAGTTTCACATGTGACCATCTTCATCAAGGTTAATTGCTGAATAAAAGTTCGAATTTTGTTGTTGCATTTTATGAAAATAAAGTGTAACTAATTCGGCGTCTCCTACCCGAAGTCTCGATCTTCTAGCATTCTGAATATAATTCCTTGCATCTCGTTCATCAAACGTTAATGCCTCATATCCCCCGCTTCAACACCTATGGAATAAAAATTCCTAGCCACCTTAATTTCTGTTGTATCGTTAACTTCTAGTCTCCTCTTCACCGGAGTAAGAATTCTCTTATTCATTGCAAAATGTCGTGAGTTAGTAGGAATCAAATCACGAGTGTCCTCAAGCACAACTGTGGTTAACTTATATCTTCTATCCTTTTGTAGGCTAACTCTTACCTTTCCTTTATAATTAATTTTTGATGACAAAGATGGTTCCAGGGGATTTACTTCTGATCTTTTTGTTTTATTCCATTCCCGAGTACATTCAATTCCAAAGTACTTCACTTCCCCATCCGTTGTTACATTTTGTGTTCTATAAGCTATAGCAAATCCAAGCTGTTTTGCATATTTTGCATAAAATACATACACTTTTTGCTTTGAGGTGAAATACATCCCCTTCTTCGGTTTTTTAACTCCCTTACTCTCATTAAATTCAAGATTGTTATCTTGTTCTTCAACTTCCTCACTCACATTGAATGAATTATTATTTGACTCAATATCCATTGTAGTTTCAAAGTGAAATAGAATAGACATTCAGAGAGAAACTCAATTTAAGTTTAACAGTACAAACACAAATTCTTCAAACCAACAATAACAACACAAAGAAACTCAATTTACTGGTATGAATGATTATGATACATTTACTTGAAACAATAAACAAAGAAAATTCAATTCAAATTCAACATCATGTTGTGACTGTTCATTTTCAAATGTGGGTCTGTTTTAAATCAATGTCAATGTTTAAATGTCGGTCCAAAACACTTATTTCCAGCCAAATTCTACAAAATTCACTCAAATATTCACATATGTTTCTAAGCATATTGTTCCTTACAATATTGTTTCTAAGCATATTCTACAGAATTCCTTAGAGACAAACAGAGTTAATACTCAATATTGTTCCTTACAATACTCAATACTTGTTCATAATTGCCCATATTGTTCCTTACAATACTCAATACTTGTTCATAAACAAGTAATCAAATCATAAACATAAACAGTGAACAGAGTTAATCAATTAAAAAGGTAAACAACTTTAAACAAGACTCAATACTTGTTCATTGTTTTTCTAAGCAAACAGAGTTAATCAAATCAACTTTTAACGAGACTCAATACTTGTGCACTTTTTTTCTAAGCAAAATCAAATCAAAACAAACCCTACATTAAAAACAAAACCAACTAAGATCAGGGACAGCACACCCACCTATAAGAACAGCGACAACACCCTTCGGACACAGCAGTAGCAGCGGCGCACCCTTTGCCACACACAGCAGCAGCGACAACACTCGTCGACACACATAGTAGCAGCGGAAGCACCCGTCGACACACAAAGAAGCAGCACCAGCCTCGTTGGCCGCACCAGCACCCGTCGGTCGGCTCCTCTCTATACTTTCTAAACACTTCAATTGCTGATAACGAGTCTCCTCTCTCTCTCTCTACTCTGTTCTTTTGTTCTTCTTTTTTTTACTTCAAATGAAATGTGTGTGTTAAACTGAGATGCGTTGTACAAATAAATGAAGGTGTACAAAGAAATGGGGGTGTATATAGAACTTGGGCCATTCGAGCCATGTGAGTTTCGAGCTACGAATCGATATTGAAGAGAGAGAGCCCTCGTCTGGCAATGTGCTAACATGAGGTTGGTGATTTTTTTAACCAAAAAAATAAAATAAGTTAAAAAATTAATAAGATAACCAGTGTTTGGCAAGGGCTTTTTCAGGCTTTTTTGGCTATTTTAGCCACAAAAAACAAAATAGGCTATTTTAGTCATAACAAACAAAACATCACATCCAACCTATAATCATTACATTCTTCTCTCACAAAAAAAGCCAAAAAGCCCTTCCCAAACCAAGCTTTTTAGCCCAGGCTAAAATAGCCAAAAAAGCCAAGAAACCAAAAAGCCAACCCACTTCCCAAACGGAGGCAAAATGTTATATACAAATTATAATTATTTTATTTTTTCACTTAAAAATTAAAACATTTAAAAAATTAACATAAATAAAATTTTTAATCCCAAATTAAAATAGCTAAAAAACCAATCCACTATGACAAGTGAGAGAGGACTGACAGAAAAAGTGAAAGAAATAAAAAGAAGAAAAGTGTGGTGAGTGGCGCGTGAGAACAATTTTCACACTCTTGTAATTAAATTGTTTCATTTATTTGTGTGGTAATTAAAAAAAAAGAATCCACTTCTCAAGGATTAATTACATTTTACCTTATTATAATTTTCTTCAAAAACATTTTTAATTTAGAAATGTACTTATAAACCACTTGTAATTTGAAATTCAACTCTCTAACAGTTTTTACAAAAAAGTATAAATCGCCCTTATATTTTTCTCTAATTTTCTGGTCTATGCCATCCCAACATTAGAACAGAACTCTCTCACTCTAACCAGTATCAGTCTCTCCATTTTCTTTCTTTCTCTTGCCATTCCTTAACTTCTTAACTTTCCCTATCATCTTTTCCCTACCTCACGAGCAACCCTAGCCACTTCCAAGTTTGGCTGCTACAACCTCTTTTTTACTTTTCCTTTTCTTTTTCTTCTCCCATTTCTTCCTCTTCCTGTAGTAACAACTAGCAACTGCTTCGATTCTGGAAATGTGTACTTTATAGTGTTGGGATTAGTAACATAACCTAGTAGTAGGTTGTATAGAGGTCTTGAAAATGTGTGCTGCAATGTATGGTGACTAATATTGCATGTACACTTGATATATAATTTAATTAAGTACATTTGTCATATTATAAATTATTAAAAGAAACTTTTGTTTTACCCACCATAGTTGTACATTTTAATTGTTAAATACTGATAACGTAATAACTTCGATGGTGGATGGGTCGGACTGATCCACGCTTCCAACGGGTCAGCTGACTTTTGTGTCCTCAAAGCGAGCCTGCAAAAAGGTCCAAAGGAGGAGGTAATCCCCCGACGGACACTCCGACGATCAAGTTAGGTTAGGGGAGATTGATTATAAAGAGAGAGAGAGAGGCAAGGGATGAAAAACTTAATCTTTAACGTATCTCGAAAGCTTCCTTATATCATTTTTTCATCATTTTCTTGTCCATTCCAGACTGTCTTGTTGGCCGAAAGTCTATAGTCTAGCTCACATCGTTCATGGTGAGCCTGCTTCTTCCGGCGTGAAGGGCTTGCCGCATTTAATGTTGCGAGGGCCTCATTAAATGGCCGATGTGTGAGTGCAATAACTTTGTAGGATCTTTGTCTGCTTATGTGGCTAATTTCTTGCCTGTGTTCGAATGCTATTGGTCTTGGGCCAACATTGGCTTTTCAAAGTTATTGGGCTTTAACACCTGGGCCGTGAGCTGGGCCCCGAACCGTGGGCTAGGCCCCCTTTGGGTGCTTGTGGCTTGCTTTTCATGCTCTTTTTGGATTTGACTAGCCCCACAGTTCGGATTCCTATGATTCTGAATCTGATTTCACAAAGTGCAATGTGAAACAGTGAAAACACAAAAGAATCCAAATCTGGCAATTCTTTTAGAAAATCGATGTTTGAATCAAATGCCAAAAATAGACTACTTTGCTAGATTTCAGAGTCGCCACCTAAATATTTTTCAAAAATTTAAGAAACCCGTGACTCGTGCCAAAGGCCACTTATCCGTCATCAGCAAAGTATCTCGGCTCGGGAACTTAGGTACAAGAGGGGAAGGTCATGAATTGAGCACCCCACTCGTCTGATCAAAGATCTGCCTCTATTAATCATGATGTGATTTGTATTTACATTATATGCTCTTGTTCCGATTATTAGCTATTTTTATTATGTGACTCACATAATTATAGACTAATTTGCAAAAGTTGGAACGTTTTGATTTCATGTTTGTTTTGAAAATTGTTTTTGATACTCGTCACTTGAAAATGTGAGTCTGTATATTAATCAATTTGTCCCAATTTTGGCAATTAGCCTCCATCCATAGATATTCAAATAGGTATATCATTTAAGCAATTAGCCTCATGGAAATATGCTTGGCATAGCAACACAAACATTCGATGTAAGATGCTAAAGCTTAAAATTGCTCACCTAGTACTCCAAGCCAAAACAAAACGAAATAGTTAGAAAATATACATGCTCCTAACTAATGCAATATGACTAAATGCAACGCACACATTATGTAATTTATAGGCTCGACTATGAGCATGGCATATGATTCCATTCAAGACATGTGATAAAGCACGTACTCAAGAAATGAATTTGAACATTGATATTAGGTTAGTATGATGAGCCGAACCTTGAATGCATACGAGGTAATGGATGCAAAGCATAAGAATGGTAATTTGAGAAATGATGTTCTATACTAACCATCGTAAGCAAGTAAGTAAAAAGAAGAAAGATGTAGGGTTAGAAGACATACAACTTATTACATGTTGGCTCTCACATAAGAGGGTTCGAATCAAAGTCTGAAAGTCTGAATTAAACTAATTATTACAAAATCGAATGAATAAATAAGCAAAGAATTAACTAGCTAGCTACTTTACTACAACGAGGATAATAATAAGAAATAAACTATCTATCTATCTAAGTTAATTAGCTATAACAATTACAAATAAACAATAATAATAATAATAATAATAATAATAATAATAATAATAATAATAATAATAATAATTACAACAATAATCAGAGCATTAATTTACAACATTGATGCAAGCAAGGATGCACAAGGGTTGCATCCACAGTGTCTAAGAACTGCTTTATCTGCCTAGACCTGCTCTGTTTCACCTTCAACCACTACTCTCTGTTTTCTGTAAAACATATTGCTGACCAAACATTGATGGCCGGCCGGCCCCCAATAAAGCCCAGCGGGGCCTAAATAAGGCTGGCTGTGCCTTAATTTTATGCAAAATCTTGTTTTGTGCTTTGAAGTGAAAACAGTGCAGACAGAGTTATTCTGAACTCTGTTTGTTCCTCGCACACTTCTTTGTCATGAGAAAGCCTCAAGAGAAGGTTAGAATCATTTCCAAAACCATCAATGAGCAATTTGTTTGCTTGATGATTTTAGTCAAAATTTGGACGAAATTCAATGAGTGCATTGAATAACAACCATCCCTTCCTTTTATCATGGGATGAGCTCAAAAGAGGGGAGTAAAGATGCTTCAAGGGTCGTCAAAACACCATGAATTGATATGTGACGACTCTTGACACAATGGACTCGGCATAACATTCAGCCGAGCCCAAGTAATATAACTTATTTTCTTTATGTGAGTTGGTTCATTTTAAGCTAAATTCATTAGTCTTTGCCGTTCTTTAACCCATTTGTCCAAGATGATTGTTATGTCCACTAAAGATTATGTCCACTAAGTGAGAAATATGTCAAACAGGAAGTAATTCTTAACATGAAAAAGAGACTATGCCGTTGACAATGAACCTCCGTAGAGATTAAGCCATTAAACATAGATCTCTAGTTCATGTTTTGAATAACCATCAACTGATTGAAGCAACTCTCAAATGAAAGGAATGAATAGTAAGCTGATTATTAAAATGAGACTCTTAAACAAGGAAATTAGACAAGGAAAGGCCTAGAACAATATGTAACAAGCTATGTATAAGGCCTTGTGAGACAACAAGCAAACTAATCAAAACATGAATTAATTAAACAATCTAGGATAGCCCTAAAACAACCTCTAATAGGTGAAAAACAGTGGCTCAAAGTGCATGAAAAGTGCCTAAAGAGCTAAACAACAAAGAAAGAAAATAAGGCTAGTAAGCAAGAACAAGGAAGGATGGCTAATCCCTCAACTTTTGAAACCTCAAAGCATGATTTTTAGCCTCTTTTGAACTCTGAAAATCAATTTAGAAAACAAAGAAAAAGGGTGTAAAAACAAGGGTTTGAGCTATAGGTGAAGGTGTAAGAAAGAGTGTTAACTTTCTCTACCCTTTGGTAGCTCTCCAAACCCAAGCTTAAACACTTAAAGAAAGATCAAAACAATACAAGAATATAAGAACTTGATAGTAAATGATAGAAAAGAGAGCAAAATGAGAGATAATAAGCTTATACCTCTCAAGAAAGGTAAGCTCTTTGTTGTAAATCAAACTAAGTCCAAACACACTCTCAAGCTTGAATTGTGATGTTCAAGGGTCAACCAAGGTTCCTAGGCTAAGGTGTAAAGGTGTATATAGTGCATGGATATAGGTTCAAGGTGGTAAGCTTGCTCAAAGGTTGCTTGCAAAAGAGAAAGGCGTATAGGCTTTTTAGAAATTCTTCAACCCTCAAAACAGAGATACAACTTCATTTTTATAGAATTTGAGCAAGAGGGGTCATAAATATCTTCAAAAATGGATAGATGGTGGGCTCTCGCCCAGAACAATGTTTCTTGCTACTAAGGCAAGGAAAAAATGAACAAGTTTATACATTGTATGGCAAGAAAAAAATGAACAAGTGTTCCGACCAGCAAAGTGAACCATAAAGCAATTGGAACATACAAAAAGCAAAAAAGGCTATTTTATTAGAAATATCGCTTCAAGTGCTCGGCATTCCACGGATGAGGGAGGTCTTTGCCCGCCATATCTTGGAGACGGCAAGTGCCTGGGCGGGGTCTAGTTTTGACGATGTAAGGTCCTTCCCACTTAGCGGCTAGCTTGCCTACGGTTGGGTTGGGTCTAGGTCTTTCACTGCGAATTCTCAGGGTCTGACCCTATAGTTATAATGTTTCCCCATTATCTATTGATAAAAGGCCAGCTTGACAGTAGCTAACTCTCGTAGTTCTTTAATCAAGTCTGGCTCGGCCCATTGCAACTCGTTGTAGTTCTATGTTCGGGTGTATCATCTGAGGGGTTGGAAGATCGATTTCCACGGGGATGACCGCTTCGGCACCGTATGTTAGGCGGAAAAGCGTTTCTCCGGTGGGAGTTCTTATTGTCATTCGGTAGGCCCAGAGCACATTTGGAGTTCGTCTGCCCAGAGTCCTTTGGTGGCTTCCAACTTGGTCTTGATTATTTTTAACAGAGAGCAATTGGTGACTTCAACCTGCCCGTTAGCTTGGGGGTGGCCAGGAGAGAAGAAACTAGTCCTGATGTTAAGCTTAGCGCAGAATTCTCTGAATTTGGCGTTGTCGAACTGCTTGTCGTTGTCAGAGACGATGGCTTGAGGGATTCTGAAATGGCACACAATGGACTGCCAAATGAACTTGGTGGTATTCCGCTTGGTAATCTTAGCAAGAGGCTCTGCTTCTACCCACTTGGTGAAGTAATCGATGGCGACCACAGTGAACTTTACTTGGCCTCTGCCAGTTGGCGATGGACCAACAAGCTCGATGCCCCACTTGGCGAAAGGATAGGGGCTGCTGAGCGTAATCAGTTCTGTTGGAGGGGCGTGGGGGATATTGGCAAACCGTTGGCATTTGTCACACTTGAGTACAAAGTCGGTCGCATCCTGGTGGAGCGTCGGCCAAAAGTCGCCTGTACGAAGGATTTTATGAGCTAAGGACCGTCCTCTAGAATGGTTACTGCAAACCTCTTCATGGATTTCTCTCATTACATAGGTAGCTTGGTCAGCATTTAGACATTTGAGAAACGGGTGTGAGAATCCCCGTTTGTATAAGATGCCATCAATAATTAAATAGTTAGACGACTGAGCTCTGATCTTGTCGATCTCCAGTTTATTCTCTGGTAGGATGTCCTGTTCCAAGAATGGGATGATGTCTTGGGCCCATGGGATAGGCTCATCTTGGACCAGGTGAACCTCTTGTTGAGTTGGTGAAACTACTAGGTGGGTCAGGTATTTAATGCGGACACCATAGTTGAGGTTAGATTGGTCTGCTAAGGCTAACTGGGCCATTTCATCTGCTTGAGAATTCTCTGACCTGGGGACGTGCTTGATATGAAAACTATTAAAGAGACGGGTGAGAGAAAGAGCGATGTCCCTGTACGACCGCATTGTTTCCTCCTTTGCATTGAATTCGCCTATTATCTGTCCGACGACCAACCGAGAATCACTAGACACACAGAGATGGTCGACCCCAATGTCCCTGGCTAGTCGAAGACCTGCTATTAGGGCCTCATATTTGGCCTCGTTGTTACTTGTAGGGAACAAAAATCGGAGAGCACACTTGAATGATTCGCCCTCGAGGGTGGTAAGGATCAAGATAGCTCCACTACCTTCTTTGTGGGATGAACCATCAACGCTAAGAGCCCAAGAATTGGGGTCTTCTGCGTTAGGAATGACGTTTGCTGATGTCAGGGATACGTGTAGCTCAGCTTTTTCGAGCCCCCTTTCGGAAGCTTGAAAAGAAGCCTTACAGTTCGGACTCCCGTGGTTCTGAATCTAATCTCACAAGTGCAATGTGAAACTGATAAACACCAAAGAGTCCAAATCCGGCAAATCGTTTTGAAAAATTGATTTTGAATCAAAAACGCCAAAATTGGATTGCTTTGCCAGATACAGAGTCGCAACCTAAATGTTTTATTTTTGGGAAAATTTAGGAAACCCATGACTTGTGCTAAAGGCCACGTGTCCGTCATCACCAAAGTTGCCTCGACTCGGGAACTTAGGTACGAGAAGGAAAGGTCATGAATTGAGCACCCCCGCTCGCCCGATCAAAGATCGGCCTCTACTAATCATGATATGCTTTTTTATAAACATTACGTGTTCTTGTTCCGGTTGTTTAAGCTAACTTTACTATGTGATACGCATAAGCAAGTATAGACCACTTTGCTTAATTTGGAACAATTCAACTCATGTTTGTTTGTGAAAATAGCTTGAATTTTCCAGCACAAGTGGGCTTAAAGTTTGCGAATTTTGCCACCAAACATAACGGGCTTAAAACTGATTTGCCACTTAACAAAGTGGGCTTAAAACGCACATTCGTTGAATCGTTTTAATTCAAGCAACAAGCCTTCATCCACTGGCATTCAAGTAGTTTAGCAAATAAGCATTTAGCCTCATGGCAAGCATACTAGACATGGAAACATTCACATTCATGCAAGTATGCTAAAGCATCAAAACTCACCTAGTACTCCAAGCTAAGAATATATGAGTTAGAAAACTATGCATGATTCCTAACTATACAAGATGCCTAATGAAACAGATGCGATATGCAATTAATAGGCTCGGCTACTAATATGGCATACGAAACAATTTAAATAACATGCAGTTAAACACGTATTCAAAGATTATTGAAATGACAATACAGTTTGAATGATGCGTCGAGACTCGGTGCATGCAATATGAATGAATGGATGCAAACATAAGGTATGCTAATTGAAATATGATGCTCCTAAACTAACCATCAAAAGCGGTTAAGTAAAAGAGAGAAAGACGTGGGGTTGGAAAACATACACGCACGCACACACACTTATTATAACATTACGCCCTCGCGAAGGAGGGTCCGAATGAAACTAGCTAAGCTACTCTACTTAACTAACTATTACAACACTTGAAATGAATCAACTATTCCAAGCTAATTAATTATTACAAAGCAAACTAATTGGCTAAATATTTAACTAATTAATTACAAAGAAACTAAGCTAATTAATTACAACATGAATTCATTAACTAATCTACTTAAATAATTACAACATTTGCATGAATTAGCTACAACTAATTAACTAAGAAAATTAACTAAATGGCCTCGGAAAACAAGGGATGTATGCATGCTCGATTTTTTCACCCGAAGAATATCCACTGTCTGCCACTAATTGCCTCTGTTGCACAACACTTACACTGTTTCCCTTCTCCAGATCAACACTGCTCTGCTTCAGAAGCACAATACTAATTTTTTCACTGATGGCCGAACGGCCACAGATGAGGGTTTACCGACCAACACTGAGGGGTTGCCAACCATTGGAGGCGGCCTGTCGGCCACTGATGAGGGTTTGCCAGCCATTGGAGACAAGTCTTTCCTTGCTGCAACAGAGGACAAAACAGAGCAAGAAAATGGTGGCCTCATAGGTCGTTTGTATCATGTATCACCCCTTATCATCAACACAAGCTCAAAGAAGTGATACATTTGGCCTTTAAACCATCAATTAAGCAATTTCCATGCATGATGGCTAAAGGACTAATTTGTACAAGTTAAATGAATGCAAAACAAGACTCAAATACCATCACCCTATCATGCATGATCAAGGGCAACGGAGACCTAGGAAAGTGGCACATTTCATCACTTTTGAGTATGAAATGTCCCATTTTCCTTGTATTCAAATTAATGTCCGATTTGAACACATGCAATGCAATACAAAGAAATGCTTATCTTGCCACTTTTACTTGCCAATTTTGTTTACACATTTTAGTTACCAAATCATTCTTTAATCAATTTATCCATTGCTGAGCGTCCTCTAAGATGAAAGAAGTGTCAACCAAGGGACAATGGAAGGCAAGAGAGAGACCATGCTGTTGATAATGAACCCTCAAAGAGGTTTAAACCATTAAGCATGACCTCAATCTCAAACATAAAGGATCCTAAGCTTGAAACAACCCTCAAAAGCAAATGAAATAGTGAAGCAAAGAGGGAGGTTGCAGAGTTTATAGTGCTGAAATGGAGTGAAAAACAACACTAAAAGATGCTATCAACTCAAACAACAGGTGTCTAAGACTTTAAAACACCAACTTGTGAGGACTATTACACCACAACCATGCAAAACAAGATTCAAATGAACTAACCAGCCCAAAACAGAGCTAAAGCAGGCTATTTCAGAGGCTAAAACATGCTAGACTTGAGCTAAGTTAAGCTAGAAAAACATGTTAACATATAGAGTTAATTAGGCATGTAAACAAGACACAAGGAGATGAGGCTAACCCCTCCAAATTTGGACTTCAAAATGAGTTTTTTGTCATTGAAAAACCTCTTAAATTCAGTGGTTAAAAGGCCCAAAAAAGTTAGTTTGAAAGTGGTGAACAAAGGTATAAAAGCTTTACAAACAAAGAAGTAAGAAGGGTGAACCATCCCCTAACTGAAAATGGCCTCAAACCACCTCCTTTAGGCCACAAAAACAAAGTTTTTTATAGTTCAAAATCAGCCCCAAAACAGCCCAAAAACAGTAAAAGAAAGTGGCAAAGCAAGTATGTAAAAAAAGCTAACAAAGCAAGTGTTATACCTCTTGAAGCCAAGGCACAAATTAGGCAACAAAGCAAGCCACAACCACCTTCTAAAGCTCAAAGAGGGGCTCAAGTAACCTCAACCCAAAGAGAAGCAACTTTGGTAGTGTAGAGACACTAAGCAACTAAACTAAACCAAACCAAACAAAGCCTTAAGTCCCATCAAATGGGGTCGGCTACATAAATCCTTTTTCTCCACGCGGCCCTATCAAAGGCCATTTCATTAGTCAAATTAAGGAGATTCATATATCTATTTATAACACTAGCCAATGTTAATCTAGGCCTACCCCATCCCCTAACACTTCCATCTACCGTTACAGCATCGCATCTATTCACTACTGCCTCTGTTGGTCTCTGTTGAATATGACCAAACCATCTTAATCGATTTTCTCTCAACTTATCTTCTATCGGTGCTACTCCTACCTATTCCCAAATACACTCATTCCTAATTCTATCTTATCTAGTCTTACCACACATCCACCTTAGCATCCTTCTCTTAGCTACACTCATTTTATCTCCATGTTGTTTCTTGGTTGCCCAACACTCCGTCCCATATAACATAGTTGGTCTAATAGCTGTTCTATAGAACTTACCTTTTAGTCTAGTGGGTATTCGTTTATCGCACAATACCCCAGACGCACTTCTCCACGTACACCATCCCATCTTAATCCTATGGGCCACATCTACATCAATCTCTCCCGTTGTTGTGATAATCGACCCTAAATAACGAAAATGTTCTCTCTTAGACAGTTCTTGGTTCTCAATTTTCACTTCTCCTCTGCTTTCATTGTTACTGTTACTAAATTTACACTCCATGTACTCTGTTTTAGTTCTGCTTATCCGGAATCCTTTAGATTCAAGAGCTGTTCTCCGAATCTCCAACTTTGTGTTAACTCCTTCTCTAGTCTCATCCACTAGCACAATATTGTCTGCAAAAAGCATACATCATGGCACGTCATCCTGAATATTTCTCGTCAACTCGTCCATAACTAAAGAAAAAAGATAAGGACTTAAGGTAGATCCTTGGTGTAACCCTACAGTGATAGGAAATTCATTTGTCTCTCTAGCTGGCGATCTAATAGTGGTCACCACCCCTTCATACATGTCCCTAATCACGTCAATGTAACATTTTGTCACCCCTTTCTTCTCTAACACCCACCATATTATATCCCGGGACACTCTATTATATGCTTTCTCAAGGTCGATAAACACCATATGAATGTCTCTTTTCTTTTCTTTATACTTTTCTATTACTCTCATCAAAAGATAGATCACTTCCATTGTTGACTTACCATGCATAAACCCAAATTGATTCTCTGACACCTCTGTTATTTCTCGCAATCGGCGTTCCATCACCCTCTCCCACACTTTCATTATATGACACATTAGCTTAATTCCTCTATAGTTGTTGCAATTCTAGACATCACCTTTATTCTTATAGATTGGCACTATAATATTCTTCCTCCACACATCTGGCATGTTCCTAGTCAACAAAATTTTGCTAAACAACCTAGTCAACCAAGCAACTCCCTTTTTACCCAAACACTTCCAAGCTTCAATAGGGATATCGTCAGGTCCTAAAGCCTTATTGGATTTCATCTTCTTAAGTGCAATCTCCACTTCAAAATTCCTAATCCTGCGATAGAACCTATAGTCTTGGTTTATCGTATTACTGGCTATTTCTTCCCCTATTGTCGTACCTCTATGTTCCTCGTTTAATAGTTTCTCAAAATAATTCTTCCATTTTTCCTTCATCTCTTCATCCTTCACCAATACCTTAGAATCCTCACTCTTGATGCACTTTACTTGATTAAAATCTCTTGTTTTCCTCTCCCGTATCTTAGCAAGTTTGTATACCCTCTTCTCTCCCTCCTTACTATGTAATCTAGTGTATAGGTCATCATAGGCTTTCAACTTAGTCTCTCTCACTACTTTCTTGACCTCTTTATTGGCCAATCTATAGCTCTAAAGGTTTTTCTCAGTTCTATCATTCTGCCACTTTTTAAAACACTTTTTTTTTGCCTTAACTACCGCTTGAACCTCTTCCCTCCACCACTAAGTTTCCCTAGAGTTGGGTCTCATTCCTTTCGACTTTCCAAGCACTTCTCTTGAGATTCTCCTCATACAATTGGCCATCGAGTTCCACATAGTGTTAGCATCACCTTCTAAATCCCAAGTACCTTCTTTATCCATTCGATTCTTAAATATTTCTTGTTTAGCCCCTTTTAGGTCCCATCATCTCGTCCTACGACGCCTACAGTAAACGCGCCCCAGGAACTCTTCGATATCCGTGCTGCGAGGGCGCGAATCTTGTTTTGTTCTCTAGCTACTACAGTTCGGACTCAATGTCACGGTTCTGAATCTAATCTCACAAAGTGCAATGCAAGACCGATAAATCACCAAAGAGTCCAAATCCGGCAAATCGTTTTGGAAAACTGATTTTTATAAAGAAGTGCCAAACATGGACTGCTTTGCCAAATACAGAGTCGCCACCTAAATATTTTATTTTGGGGGGAATTTAGGAAACCCTGACTCGTGCCTAAGGCCACGTGTCTGTCATCACCAAAGTTGCATCGGCTCGGGAACTTGGGTACGAGAGGGGAAGGTCATGCAATGAGCACCCCTGCTCGCCCGATCAAAGATCAGCCTGTACTAAGCATGATATTTTGTTTTTGAAAACACATGTGCTCTTATTCCGGTTAATTAGCTAATCTTACTATGTGATGCGCACAGCATACAAGTATAGACTAGATCGCCTAATTTAGAACAAAACATTGCATGTTCATTTGTGAAAATGATTTGAAGTTTGCTACTCGCAAGTAGACTAAATCGTGTTTTGATGAATTGTTCCAATTCAGGTAATCCAACCTTCACCCACAGGCATTCAGGAAGTTAATCAAATAAGCAATTAACCTCATGGCAAGCATGCTTAACATGGCAGTCAATAACACACATGTAGTATGCTAAAGCGTAAACACTCACAGTGTACTCCGAGCCAAAACAAAGAACTAGTTAGAAATCATGCATGATCGTAGTTCATGTTAAGATGGCTAATGCCACACATACAAGAATGCAACTAAAATAGGCTTGACTATTCTAGAATGTCATGTGAAATGCAACTTGATAACATGATGTTGAACACGTATTCAAGTAAATGTATTGAAAATACAATGCAGTTAGTATGATGCGCCGAGCCCGGTGCATGCAATACAGATGAATGGATGCACGCATGCAAGCATAAGGTATGCTAATCGAAATATGCCCTTAAAACTAATCATCGTAAGCGGTTAAGTAAAAGGGAGAAAGAAATGGGGGTTGGAAGACATGCATCACACACACGCACGCTTATTACAACAATACGCCCTCTCGCAGGAGGGTCCGAATAAGAAGCTAACTAGCTAATCTAAGCTAATTAAACTAATTATTACAAATCAGAACTAGCTAACTAACAAGCTAACTAATTAAGCTATTACAGCACAAATTGAATAATTAACGTATTAATTAATTAGGTACAAAACCAAAACATAAACTAGCTAAGGAAAGCAATAAACAGAGGTCCTCGGGAAAAGGAGTGCATGCATTCCCGGTTGCCTCGTTCGGAAATCCAATGCGATGCCTCGATTTGCCTATGTTTTCATTTGTTCTCAGAAACATGCACCAAGCTCCAGAAGGCTTCAACTCTACCTTGGGAACTTGAGGGAGGGTGGTCGACCACCTAGGGATGTTGCTAGCCACTGCCGACCACCTATCTTTGCAAGAAACCAGAAAAAGTGGTCGGCCAGCTAGTTTTTCTGGCTGGCCGACCAGTTATTGCTGCCAAACTCCAATTTTCTACAACAGAGAGCAAGAAGGGGCATGGCAATGAATTTTCAAGATATGTGTGCGCAACCACCCTCCCTATCATTTCATAAGCTCAAGGGAGTGTAGCTCTCGACCCTCGGGCCACCAATCGCGTATTTTAATGCATGATGGCCACAATTCAATATGAAAATGAATGCACACATAAACACATAAGGCCTAAAACTCTATCATGTATGATCAAGAGTGTCGGCGATCGAGAATTGAGGCATGTTTCATCACTTTAAGTATGAAACGTCCCTCGTTTCTCGTATTTGGACTAACACCTATTCCAAACACAATGCAACACAAGCATGGCATACACAATGCGACACGAGCATGCAAACATGCAATACAATGAAATAAGCATGCGAACAACATGCAAGGGACAAGCATGCGAACAACATGCAAGGGACGAATGTGCAAACCTGCAATGCAATGTAACATAGCATACTCAATGCTAATGGCATGCACACTTAAAGCAAAGCAACAAAATGGCATACACAATAACATGGCATTCACAATGCAAGGCAACATGGCATACTCAATGCGATGAACTACATGGCATACATAATGCTTAATGGACTTAAACCAAAATGGATAGACCTCGGCCATGCCTAAATTAGTGGCCATAACACCAAAACAAAGGCATAAAAGACAAGGTATGCATACACAATACATTGGCCTATCAACTAGGCCTAAGAGCACAACTCTCAAGAAGGCTCAAGGAGTGACAAATGCGAAAGTGTAACAACACTAAATGCACTGAACTTAAGTAAGAAATGATGCCAAATCATTTAATCAAACACAAGTATAGCATGCAAAGGTCCTAAAGCATGAAAGCTAATAAAGAGGACTACAAAGGAGGCATGTAATACATGGAAAATATGCATGAACCAACCACAGACAGAGCTAATTAGGTCTAAACAAAGACCGAAACATGCTAAGATGGAGGCTCAAATACCTAGGCAAGATGGCATACATGCTAGGCCACAAACTAGGCAACAATGCACAACACTCAAAGGCACTTAAAGAGTGAATGAAGTGGGAACAAGGAGAAACTAAATTCTCTAAAATGCCATGATAAATTATGCCAAATCATCTAAATAACTCAAAGATAGCATGCATGAGTTATCAAAACACAAAGCTAGCAGGGCCAATTGCACTACAGCTATACAAAGCATGAAGCATATGGCAAAGGCAACCCAAAACAGTCCTAGAACATGTCAAAATGATACTAAAACATGTATGGAAGGATGCCAAAACAAGCTAACATGAAGGGCATAAGGCATAATACATACAAGGCAAATAAGGTGGATTAAACTACACCTATTAAGACCAAGCATGAGATGACTTAATTAATAAAAAGCAGAGTTATACCATGACAAAATAACCCCAAAAGCACATTGAAATGATAGCTCGCAAGCTTAGGCATGAAGGCATACGCAATGATTCATGTTAAGGCATAAAGGGGCAAACCCTCCAACGCATTGAATGAGTGATAAATGCAAGTGCATGACCATGAAACATGGAATGAAATCACATAATAAATGATGCCAAATCATTCAAATAGGTCAAGCAATGCATGCTAGTGGACTTGATACACAAAGCTAACACGATAGATTGAACCACGGCTATACAAAGCAAGTCATGCATGGCCAAAACAACACAAATCAGAGCTAGAGCATGCTAAAACATGGACAAAAGCTTCTTGAAGTTAAGCCTAAAGCATGCTAGAATGATATGTTAAAGCATGATGCATGTTAGGCTATTTCATGGAATTGCACTACAAGTGCATGAGGCATGCAAGAGGTGACCAAACCAAACCCTAACAGAGGTATGATATGGCAAAACATCACCAAAAACATTCTAAAATGAAAACAAAACAAGTTAGAATGACATGCTACTTCATGAAGCATACAAGACTAGTTTATGAGATTTACACTTCAAGTGTATTAGGCATGCATGAAGTGACAAAACCAAGTAAAAATAGTGGCATGCCATGCTAAAATAAGCCCAAATACAAGCTAAGATATGGCCAACATAAGCTTAACAAACATGCTCACACATGAGGCAAAATAAGCAAGTATTTAAGACACAAGGAGAGGGGATGACCCTCTCCTTTTTGGGACCTCAAAACACCCTTCCCACCACTGAAATTCCTCTGAGCTTCAGTGGTGAGAAGGCCAAAACAAGGTGATCCCAAAGGCTTAAAAAGAAGGCACAAAAGCAAGGCCAAACAAGGCCTAAGAGGGGGTAAACAACCCCTAACACAAAAGTGACCTTAAACAAAGATCTTAAGCATACAAAAATAGAACTTTTTGTAGTTTAGAGTTAAGCTTAAAACAATATGCAAGTAAGGCTAAAAGCTTAAGCAAGAATGGGGGCTTAAGGAGTTAAAGGCTCACCATTGAAGACCACCTTCAAAACCACAATTTCAGCAGGTTTTTCAAGCTTAAACCAAACCAAAAACTCCAAAACTAGCTCCTAAGCACCTCAGCAACAAAGGGATGGTGTTTGAGTGTGTGTTTGTGTGTTAAAGTATGAAGAATATGCACTTTTGAACACAAAAATGAAGAACAAGAGCAAGATAGATACAAAGGTGTATGTATATCTCTCAAGGCAATTTTTCTGAACCTAGAAGAGGGAGAAGGAGGTTCTCTTATATAGAGAACAAAAGTGTAAGCTTCTTGAAGAAGCTAAGGGTTCAAGACCATCCCTCCATACACGTGTATGGAGAATGGTTCTGGTGCCTTCCAACTGTGCCAGCTGGAAGAAAATATCTCCAGGAATGAGCTGGAAAGTGGCCGACCAGTTGAAGTGGTCGGCCAGCTACTTCTACTGGTCAGCCGACCAGTGGAAGTGGCCGGCCAGTAGAAAAAGTGGTCGGCCACTGTGCAAAGGTGGTCTACACATTGAAAGCAAGGTGGTGGTGTGGTGGCCGACCAGAAAAGGTGGCTCGAAGACCAAGAAAACCAGTTGTCTGACCAGAAAACTGGTTGGTGGGAAGAAAAGTGGTCTCCAAGGGGAAATACTAGTCTCCCACCCTTGCATCACTTTCCAAATAAGGAACACAAGGTTTGTACCAAAAACAAACCAAAACGGATGCAAGACGAAAGTTCGAGAGGCAAAGCGTGCAGCCGGAAGTCTCGAAAACTAGTCTACCGGCACCAAAAGTGGTCTATGGCCACAAAAGTGGTCTCCCGGACCACAGTGTCCCTCTAGGCGGAGGCAACAAGGCATGGTTCAAAAACCAAGCCAAACGGAGAACGTTAAACGGTCCCGAGATAAGGCACGCGGCCGAAGGCTCCGAAAATTAGAAACTAGTCTCCAAATGAGAAAAACGGCCTACGACCACGAAAAATGGTCTACGACCACAAAGAGGTGGTCCACTGACCATCTCCCTCCCTCATGCAAGAAAAACAAAGTTTGGTCCGCAAATCGAGCCAAAGCACAAAGAGTTCAGAGGCCCGGAGGCAAGGCATTTAGCCGAAAACTCTGAAACCTCGAAACGAGCACAACATACGCAATCACCGAGCACTCAATCGATGACGTCTGAGTCTTAAGGTCGGTCAAAAATGGGGTGTCTACACCTACCATCCTTCCTAGCTTGGTATTGCCCTCTAAAATATAAATCTAGTACCAAAATCCTATGTTGAGAGATTAGGCTCTCTCCAGGAATCACCTTACAATCATTGCATTTTAGGCGGTCCACTTTTCTTACTAAGAAGTAATCTATTTGGCTCTTAACTAATCCACTCTCAAAGGTTATCAAATGCTCCTCCCTCTTCTTATACATAGTATTGGCCACCACTAGGCCAGAAGCCAACGCAAAATCTAAAATACTCTCTCCAGCCTCATTTCTGTCAATAAAACCGCATCCACCATGCACCCTTTCGTAGCCTAGTTTATCTATGCCCACATGGCCATTAAAATCTCCACCTATAACTAGGTTCTCTCCTACGGGTATCTCCTGTAAGATCTCATCCATTTGCTCCCAAAAATCCCTCTTAGTCTGATCATCTAATCCTACTTGAGGGGCGTATGTGCTAATAACATTCACTATATTCCCTCTAATAACTAATTTAACTAGCATAATCCTATCCCCTTTCCTAGTGACAGCCACTACACTCTCCACAAGACCCTTGGCAATTATGATTCCTACCTCTTTCCTGCGTCTATCCTTACCACTATAATATAGTTTAAAATCGGTATTCTCAATTTCCCTAGCTTTCTCTCCCGTCCACTTAGTTTCTTATATGCAAGCTATACTAACTCTTCTCCTAATCATAACATCTACCAATTCCATCGTCTTACTAGTTAAGGTTCCTATGTTCCAAGTGGCTACCCTAAACCTATAGTCATGGACTATCTTCTTTACCAGCGCTCGCCCAGAAAAATGCGGAAACCTTTGCCCATTTTTCATCGCACCCAGGCGTCGATGCGGCGCCTCTTGCTCATTTTTTGAAACACACGGAGGCAGGCGCAACGCGTCACTTGAGGGGAACGACTTAGCATTTAAACAATTCAAAGTAGGATTCATTTTCATAAGGGATTCGAGTGACTTTTTTACGTGTTGGTTGTCGGCTACCTAACACACAACCCTCCTCCTTAACCCGGGCTTGGGACCGGCGGAGTTGTTAACAACCCCGACGGAGTTTAGAGATACTAAGCAACCAAGCACAAAATTTCAAGAGAGAGAGAATGTTGCTCCAAAATTTTATAACCTTTTACAATGGGGGAAAAGGTCCCATATTTATAGAAAAACAAGCTTTCAGCTGAGTTATATCCATCTATACACATGTATGGTGATCAAGACCATTGTGCCAATAGCTGGAACAGCTGTTAAGAAAATATCTGCAAAAAGACATCAATGGCCATCAGGCCACTAATGTGGCCAATCGGCCACCAGTGATGGCCAGCAGGCTCAATTGGTGGCCGACAACCACCAAGGGTTACAGGCTTGAAGATTTTGGTCCAAAACAAGGCATAGAATGGATGGGGTTTGAAGGCTCAAAGATAGGGCATTCCGCCGAGGACTTCGGACACCAAAACAAGCACAAATAGTCACAATCATCGAGTGTACAAACAATGACATCCAAGTCTTGAAGACGGTCAAAAATAAGGTGTCTACAGTATATTGAAAGTGAGGTTAGTGAATTCGAAGATAAAATCTACAACAGCTTGGCCTTTGATGGCTGTTCGGGATCGGTAGGAGATCTCATATTGACTTAGTTTAACGGACCATTGCATGAGCCTGCTTGATGACTCTGGTTGTTGCATAACCTTTTTCAAAGGTTGGTCTGTGAGGACCGCGATAGAGTGGGCTTGGAAGTAGGGTCAGAGGCGTCTGGAGGCGATGACCAGAGCTAGGGCATCTTTTCTAACAAGGGGTAGTTCTGTTCTGCCCCCCGAATTGCGCGGCTAATGTAGTAAAATGGGCATTGGACTGAGTCTTATTCTCTGATGAAGGTAGCACTGACCGTAGTGTTAGAGACAACTAAGTAGAGGAAGAGGGTTGAGAGAGGAGAGAGGGGTTAGTCGTGCACTGTTTTAGTTGTTAGAAGGCCTCCTCGGATTCGGTGTTCTATTTAAAAGCCTACAAAAGAACTTTGAAGAATAGAAGATACTTGTCGGTCGCTCGTGAAATGAAGTGGTTGAGGGCGGCAACTCTGCCAATGAGCCGTTGGACTTCCTTAAACGTTCGGGGGGATTGTATTTCGATTAAGGTCTTGATCTTCTATGTATTGGCCTCACTACTTCTATAGCTGACCATGAACCCCAAAAACTTACCATATCCAATGCCAAAGGGGCACTTTTCTAGGTTCAGCTTCATCTTATACTTGCGCAGAGCTGGAAGGTTTGCCGTAGGTTGGCCAGGTGATCAAAAGAGAGTTTTCTTTTGACGAGCATGTTGTCGACGTAGACTTTCATATTCCTACCTATCTGGCCTTTAAAAATGGCGTTGTCCAGGAATTGGTAAGTGGCCCCCACTTTCTTCAAACCGAATAACATCACATGGTATTGATAAGTTCCTCTGTCAGTAATGAAAGAGGTGTGCTCCTAGTTAGATGCATGCATTAAGATCTAATTATAGCCTAAGAAAGCATCCATGAAGCTAAGCATCTGGTGTCTTGCCGTGGCGTTAACCAATAAATCGATCTTGGGTAGTGGGTAGCTATTCTTAGGACAGGCTGGATTGAGGTCGGAGTAATCGACGCAAAGTCTTCACTTGCCATTGTTTTTGCTAACCAAGACCATATTGGATAGCCATTTGGGATAGTCTACATTTCTAATGAAGTGTGCCTTCAACAGCTTTTTTACTTCAGCAGCGATGAGATTGTTACACTTTGGATGGAAAATGCACTGCCATTGGCGAAAATGGCCAAAATTGGGGCTCAATACTGAGGTGATGAGTAATGAAAGAAGGGTCGATACCTGGCATGTCGAAGTGAGTCGAAGCAAAGACATCGTTATGCTCGGCTAAGAGGGCTGTAAGGTTGGCTTTGGCTAGGGGGCAACTGGCAACAAATTTTGACCATCTTCATCAGCTTGGTGGGGTCAATAGGTACTTCCACTAGTTCTTCCACTGGTTCCCTTCTGATTAACTCCTTTTCGTCTCTGACATCAAGGCCTTCTATGATCATGGTCTCCTTCAATCTAACCTCCTTTAATAAGGAGACATAGCATTCTCTGGCCACCATTTGTTCACCCCTCACCGTGCCGACCCCTTGATTGGTCAAAAATTTCATGGCCAAACGGTACGTGAAGGTTACAGCTTGGAGGGCGTTGAGAGCTGTGCGTCCAAGTATGATGTTGTAGGCGAAAGGGCAATCGACGACGAAGAAGGTGAATAGTTTTGTGGACTGCCATAGATACTCTCTAATGGTGATTGGAAGGTTGATGGAGCTTATGGACGTCACCCAATCTCCAGTAAAGCCGACCAGAGGGGTTTGTAGAGGAGACAACTTTTCTTTCCCAACTTTGAGTTGTCCGAGGGTGTTAAGGAATATGATGTCTGAGGAGTTGCCATTGTCGACAAGTACTCATATGATTTTGTAGTTTAATAAGAGAGCAGAGATGACTAGAGGGTCGTCATGGGTGTAACGAACGCCTATGCAGTTCGCCTCCATAAAGGTGATCGGTTCAGATCGTTACTTGGGCTATTTGTAGGGGCGGTCCACTGTCTTAACGACCTTATCGGAGCCTTGCCTAATTTTGCGGAGCTCAGCTCGCTGTGCCGACCGAGAAGGTTCACCGCACGCGAGCCCTCTGGCGATGACCCTGATTTGGCTTACCGGAGGGGTAGGAGCGCCTTGTGCGTGGGGGTGTTGTGGAGCCCGGTCATCATGCCATCTAGGTTGTTCAGGCTGTCTAGGAGGAGTGTGTCGGTCGTTGTGACTCAGGAGGTCAACCTTAGGCCTTTCATGGGGGCGAGCTGCTGTGAACCAGTTGAGGCGCCCTTAGCGAATTAAACCCTCGACTTGGTTTTTGAGGTTAACACATTCTTCAGTGGTATGGCTGTGGTAACGATGGAAACGACAGTACCTGGACTGGTCCCGCCTGGTGGAGGGGAATTTCGATGGTTAGGGCCACTTGAGGTCGTAGTCACGCTGGATTTGGTGCAAGACTTGCTCTATAGGTGAGTTGAGAGGTGTGTATCGTTCGAACTAACTAGTTGGTGGGGTAAGAGCTAGTCGGTCGGAGCATAGGGGTTAATTTGTATGCTGTGAAGGTCAGTGAGTGTATTGCAAGTACCTGGGTTCAGGTTCTTTTTTTCTTTTCCCCGGACTGCAAAGCTTTGAATGTGGAGTCTTGGCGAGCCGCCAGGGAGTCTTCAGCATTCATGTATTTCTGGGCTTTGGCGAGAAGGGTGGCCATTACAATCAGGGGGTTTTTGCAGAGGGAAAAGAGAAAATCTGACAGGCACAAATCGGCCATGAAGGCTGTGAGAATGACCTTGTCATCATTTTCTTCCACTTGTAAGGCCTCTGCATTGAAGTGGGTTACAAAGCTACGCAGCGATTCCCCCTCGGTCTACCGGATGTTTAGCAGTTGAGTCGTTGGGTATCGTTGGCGCTGTACACCGATGAAATGGCTCAGGAAAGACTCATTGAGCTGGTGAAAGGAAATGACAGAGTCTGAGGGAAGTTGGCTGAACTAAAGTTGCGCTGACCCCTTCAACTTGACGGGGAAAGCGCGACACATGATTTCGTTTGGAAAAGCGTAGAGGATCATAAGTGTCCAATATGTTTCCACGTGGTCGATCGGATCAGTGGTACCATCAAAGGTGTCAATCGATGGCATTTTGAACTTAGAGAGTAGAGCTTTATTTCTGATGGAAGCAATAAAAGGGGAGTTGATGGTGGAAGAAGGTTTATGCTGCATGTTTTGCATGACCCCTTGTAACTGAAGCTTCATAGCCCGTAATTCTTCGTCCCAAACGAGGGCATTATCTCCATAAGCATGAGCTGGGGGTTGAACATTACTAGCCTCGCCTTTACGAACGGCAGTATAGTGCAATGGAAGGTGGTTATGGAACAGCAGTGGTCCCTCCTGATGGGGCTACGAGCTTGGAGAAGGGACGCGTAGATTATCGGGGTTCGACGCGCCGTGGGACAAAGGGAGGAAATATTTCTTGGGACACATGTGGTGGGAATTGGTGATGATTGTGGGCTTGTTCCAGGTCAATGGGGATTATTTACGATGGAGGAAGAGGGGTATGCAAGTCACCCTGGAACAAAGCGTTGATCAGGGCTTGGTTTTGTTCGGTCAGCTGGTTGATGCTGTTGGTGAGTTCTGCGAAATACAGAGATAGGTTATTTGGGTTGGAGAACTCGACTTCCAGGTTACTAGCATTGTATTATGAAGCCATGGACCTGGTCGTGACCATCCACCCTGATGTAGGAGATGGGTGTTAACAGGATTCCCTCTGGCGACAATGAACACAACTGACGACTATAGGAGTTTTTCCATAGACGGCGCCAACTAATAATGCAGTAACTTGAATGGTGGATGGGTTGGACCGATCCACGCTTCCAAAGGGGTGCTGACCTTTGTGTCCTTAAAGCGAGCCTGCAAAAAGGTCCAAAGGAGGAGATAATCCTTCGACGGACACTCCGATGATCAAGTTAGGTTATGAGAGATTGATTATAGAGAGAAAGAGAGGCAAGAGATGAAAAACTTAACCTTTAACATATCTCGAAAGCTTCCTTATATCCTTTTTTCATCATTTCCTTATCCATTCTAGACCGTCTTGTTAGCCGAAAGTTTATAGTCTAGCTCACATCGTTCATGGTGAGTCTGCTTCTTCTGGCATGAAAGACTTGCCGCATTTAATGTTGCGAGGGCCTCAGTAAATGGCTAATGTGTGTGTGCAATAATTTTGTAGGATCTTTGTCTGCTTACGTGGCTAATTTCCTGCCTGTGTTCGAATGCTATTGGTCTTAGGCTAGCATTGGTTTTCAAGGTTATTGGGCTTTAACACCTGGGCCATGAGCTGGGCCCTGAGTCGTGGGTTGGGCCCCTTTTGGATGTCCATTAGTATAAAATACAACTCTACTTTTTGGGAACACCAAAACCACAGCACCATCATCTGGTAAAAACTCAAACCTAGTAACGCTCTGCAAATCTCTAGCCATTACCCATGGCTTCCTTTAACAAACCCAAACTCCCTCTCCCTTTCATTTTCACCTAATAATACTCCACCTGTACATATACACTTCTTTTCAATTAGAGGTTATTGTAAGGAAGAGAGTGATGTTGGTGGTCATTGGTAGTAGTTATTTGTGTATTCTATTGGTGGGTCACTGGTGGTGATGGGTTGGGATCTCCATATGATGGGAAGATGCACAGTAAATTGGAGATGGATTGCAAGAAAGGATTGAAGAAGAAAATGGCATTATTTACTCTGTTTCATTTTAGTTTTTTAAAAAAATTTATTTTTTTATTTTTCATATTTTTTTATTGAATTTTTTTAATTTTTAAACACATCTAACATAAATACACTTAAAAAGTATAATATTATTTATTAAGTTTTTAAAAATAATATATATATATATATATATGAAAATTCAATATATTTTTTTTGTATTTTTGTGTATTTATTAAATTTTTAAAATATTTTTTACAAATACTTTATTATTTAGATACATTTTTGTAATGTGCATTTAAAAAAATAAAAAAATAATTTAAATTTTTTAAAATATTCACTAAATATATATATATATATATAATATAATATTTAATTTTTAAAAACTGAATTTAAAAAATTAAAATTTTTACTCCCAAATTTTATCTTAACAATGTCACCAGGCATCCCAGCCAAAGATTTGCAACACGCGCTCTTATATATAATAACAGTTGTCTGTTGGATTTTCACTTCACTCCGGGTTAAAGGGGGTTATGAATATATTTCTAAATTAGAAGGACTAAATTATAAAGAAGTAAAATGTAATTAACCCATTCTCCAACCCCCACTAATTGTACCATAAGAAAATGTCGAGAGACTTCAATCATATGCATCTACCAACCATTTTTATGGTAATATTATAAATAATAGAATAAAAATTTAGGAGTTTTAATTTTAAAATATTAAACAGAGTTTTAATAATGTGTGAGGGGGTGATTTTATATGTGACGTGGTTTATGTATTTATAAAATATTTTTTTTTTTTACCATAATATCATTAGAGCTTTCGTTATAACTCGACCATTGTTATAAATAATAAGATTATCATCAAAGTACCCAAAAAAAATTAAAATTGAAAAAAGAAAAAGAAAAAGAAAAAGAAAAAAAAACAGAGACGACTTTCTTGCTGAAGTAGAACATTCGATCCAACATAGAAATTCTGCCAAAGTAGAACAAGTGTGAACACAAAGGTCTCTGAGAAAGATGCAAAGATTCTTTGTCTTCATGCAGGTTTGTCTCTCACTCTCCTCAATCGAATCAGTCTCCGTAATTACTTCAATTGATGAAATTTTAGATAAATTTTAGGGTTTTTTTTTCTTTTTTCTTTTTGAAGTGAAGATTGACTTAACTACAATTTTTTTTGGTTGCTATATTTAATGATTCTGCTATATTTACTCCGTTGTTGATAGTTTAAGAGAACATGTAGGACACATGTTTGGTTGTTCTGTTTTCATTTTTAGTGTTTTTGGAAACAAATTAATAAAGAGATCAAAACCATCCATTGTTTTTCATGATATATTCATTGTGTAAAAACAGTTTTTGGAAATACAAATCAACTTCACTAGTGTTTCCTAAAAAGTAGCATTCTGTTTGGTTGAGTTTTCAGATTTTGTTTCTAAAAATTTTGAAAAACAATTACAAACTAATTTGACAACAGTAAACACCTAAAACTTTAATTTTGAATTTTCTAAAATTGTTTTCATCCCCCCCCAAAAGAGAAAATCATATATTAACAATTATGAATTTATTATTATTATTTTTTTTTTTCACCATACTAGTTTTTGAAAACAGATTCAGAAAACAAAAGTTTCCCATAACTATTTCGCACCAAATATTTTGACTGAAATTGTTGGTTTGCTCACTTCCCTTTTTTTTTATTATTTTATTTTATTTTCATATTTTGTATGTAAATACATTAATGTGGCGTGTGTTGAAATCTTGCTTGACCATTTGGCACCAACTTGTAGCATAATTATGCAATCTTGTAAAATATATTGCAAATGATATTAATTGATGCAGTTATGAAGCAATTTGAATTTTTTAGTAAATAATATTAATTGCTGTGGTTATGAAGCAATGTATATCTTAGTTGATAAGGCTATCTTGGCAGTCGGTTATCATTTTTGTTTTTTTTCTCTTTGGAAGGTTTCTCTAGCCTCTTTTTGGGGTGCTTTCATTCCAAGAATTGAAACCAGGGTTTGTTTTGGGGAATTTTTCTGGGATTCTGTTTTCAAGTGATTGATTTTGATGGTTTTTGGTTGAATTGGATTGTGCTATTGTATAGGAAACAAGTTATGTTTGTTCAAAATTGTGAAATCTGTATAGAGTATATAGTATTGAGTTGAATGGGGGGAAGAAATTCAAGGGATGGAAGTTGGCGTCAGTCTTCTCCGGTTCGGCCTTCTTCGTCTTCTACGGGTCCATATGAATATAATCAACCATCCTATCCCCAAGAAAGCCAAAGTTATGCTCCCCAGATGGCTTATCCTGCGTATCCACCACAACAATACCATGCACCTCCTCAAAACTATGGGGGTCGGCCTCAAGAACCACAGAGGAAGCTTGACCGGAGGTATTCGAGGATTGCTGATAATTACAATTCCTTGGAGCAGGTAAGATTGTATTCAATAGTTCTTTCAAGTCTCGTAATTTCCTTATGATGAATAATCATATCTCAATTATATCTTGAATACATATGTATGATTGATTGTATATATCAAAATCATTTTAGTTTTGTACTCCACTGATTCAAAAACCTAACAATTGATATGAAGTTTTTGGGGCATACCTCATTGAGATTAATTATAGATGCATTTACGACTTTACCAAATGCGTCTTACTTTCAAGTGAGAGAGACTTGACTTCACACTTTGAATGTTGATTGTGCTTATTGAAATGTAGTTTTTATTTTCATTTTCATTTTCATTCTTAAATATTTTATCATTAGAAATCTAATACTAAAAATTTTCAATACCCAGATTTTATTTTTATTTATTTCCAACAGTATTTATCCAACATGATAGTGAAACTAGCATTTTCTGCAAAATAGTTTGTTTTTGTTCCACTGGTTATTTGTTGACAGTTGAGTCATTGGCAATGAACTGCCAAGATTGAAATCATGCTACGCCAAATAGAGGCTAGTCAAATTTTTAGCATTGTTGAGTTAATAAAGATATTGGTTTCTGGTACAGCGATGTTTTATCGTTAAAAAATAATTGCTTTTATGTTACTGGGTTTGGCATATATATATATATATATATATATATTTATTTTCCTCCTTTTATTGCCTGAAAAATTATGTGAATTTCTTATAAATTCCGATGCTACCGAGTCTAAATGAGATGTTACTTTCTTTACAGGTGACTGAGGCTCTTGCCCGTGCTGGCCTTGAGTCTTCTAATCTCATTGTTGGTATAGACTTCACAAAGAGCAATGAGTGGACAGGTTGAATTTTTATGCTAAGTTGAATGTTTTAAGCGTTATTATCAGTTACCGGAAACATGCTGATCTTGGACTGGTAAATAGGTGCAAGGTCATTCAACAGAAGAAGCTTACATTACATTGGAAGTGGTTTAAATCCATATGAACAAGCCATTTCTATTATTGGGAAAACCTTGGCAGCTTTTGATGAGGATAATTTGATTCCTTGTTATGGATTTGGAGATGGTAATTTCTTTGAGCCAGAGATGATACTTTCCGAGATCAATTTTTTTGAATATTGGCAATAATCAATACTTTCTGTTTCCATTTTGGCAGCATCAACACATGATCAAGATGTCTTCAGCTTTTATCCAGATGACAGGTTTTGTAATGGATTTGAGGAAGTGTTGAGTCAGTACCGGGAAATAGTTCCTCATCTACGTTTAGCAGGTTTGAATTCTACAAACTAAACTATACTTTTCCTACCCTAGTAGTACTTGAACTCCAGAATAATTTGTTCTTATAGGTTACGCTTCTCTGTTCTTTGTCAATTGCTGCAGGGCCGACATCATTTGGCCCAATTATTGAAATGGCCATGACAATTGTTGAGAAGAGTGGTGGCCAGTACCATGTTTTGTTAATAATTGCAGACGGACAGGTAATCTTGCGTTGTTAATTAAACCTTTAAAATCCTGTGGTGCCCAGCACCATTCTTTGTTAATTGAACCTTCAAACTCACCTAGCCATTTGGGTGTTGCCATAGGTTACTAGAAGTGTTGATACTGAGCATGGTCAGTTGAGTCCACAGGAGAAGAAAACAGTCGAAGCAATTGTAACAGCAAGGTTATTGGGTGTAACTTCTTGTTCTTCAATTGTTGTCTCGCTGCACCATTCTCTTTTCTATTGCTCTTTTTATAATTTATTTTGTCAACTTTTTTATGAAATGTGGCTACATTTGTACAGCAAGTTACCCTTGTCCATTATATTAGTTGGGGTTGGAGATGGACCCTGGGACATGATGAGGGAGTTTGATGACAACATCCCTGCTCGGGCCTTCGATAATTTCCAAGTAAGTGATGTACTAGCATTATAAGGTTTATTTTGCCTTCTGATTTGCCACTACTATTGGATGCATATTACTGTTGACAATGCTTAATAGGGGACAACTATTTTTTTTCTTTAGTTCGTCAATTTCACAGAAATTATGTCAAAGAATGTGGCCCAATCCCGAAAAGAGACAGAATTCGCTCTTGCAGCGTTGATGGAAATTCCTTCTCAATATAAGGCAACAATAGAGCTCAATGTATTAGGGTAATTGATGGTTAACTTGAATATTTAGGTTTTAATTGCCTCAATTTCACGTATGATCTCATTGTCTTCTCTTTGCTTGGGTACAGTGGCCGGAAAGGGAATGTTCCTGAGAGGGTTCCCCTCCCACCACCTGTATATAGTGCACCTTCGTTTAGCAGCTCGAAATCTTCATGTTCATCTAATTTCCAGCAGAGCCCGGCTCCTTATCATGGCCACAGCAGTCCTGTTAGCACAGCTCCACCTGCTTCAAGTTCTACTTTTGATAACCAGGTACTTGGTCCAATTCAAAAATAACAATTCCCGGTGCTGGTAAAGGGTCTATTTGAACAGAGTGTTGTCTTTAATCCTTTGAAAAAAATTTCATTGTACACTTTGCGTGCGTGATTCTTCTTGTTTGGTGCAATTTATAACTGAAAGTTGATAATGTCCCTTTCCATGCTTCCCAATATTCAACTTATTCAAGTTATTTATGCCTCATAAGTTATAAGCAGAAGTTAACCCAACGACTCTGCAACAGACTCTAAGAGACAACTAGAAAAAATAAGCTATAAGCAGCTCCAGAAGCTACACCTAACAGGGTCTTCATGTGGTTTCAATAGCTGGTGCTAATATTTTTCATTTACAGCTTTGTCCCATTTGCCTCAGTAATGCGAAGGACATGGCCTTTGGTTGTGGGCATCAGGTAAATCTGTTACATTGTGTTTGATTGGGAGATTGGGAAAGGAATTTGGTAAGAGAAAGGGAAAAGGTAAGTGAAATGTGAATAAAATATACGTACATTTCACCTAATTTTACATATCTTTTTCTCTTTTCCTTTCCCTTTTCAAATCTCTTCTCAAATTCCTCAACCAAATACAACATTAATCAATCTCTTCAACTATTTGGACCGAAAAAATGGCAGGTGAAATATTAACATGCAAAAATTTCTCTTTTCTCTTGGACAGACATGTTGGGATTGTGGACAAGACCTTCAACTATGCCCAATTTGTCGGAATCCAATCCAAACCAAAATAAAGCTCTACTAAGCAGCTCGTTGCACTTGGGATTTCTGTTAGCTACTGTCTGAATTCTCCATAATCTGTTTCTTGATGAAAAATCAAGAAGCGTGGTTGAATTCAGTTTTTGATGTCTCTGACCTGTATTGGAGAAAGGAGGATTCAAGTCCTAAGGTTCTGTACATTTCTGTGCTTGGTTTGTTCATTTTCTATTGTCGTCTTTGGGGCTGCTTGTGAATATGTCAAGTGGAAGTTTGATTGGTTTGGTTGTCTACTTGTTCAAAGATAATACAACCTATTAGCGAAGAAGTTCTTTAATAGGTTTGTTGGGACTAAAACCAAACAAAGCTGGGGGGTTTGTTGATGAGTTTGATATGGTGGTTAAGTTGTTTATTTATTTTATTTTATTTTATTTTTGAGCTCATTTGATTGTGTTTTCTTGAATGTACATTCAATCTTAGTTTAATAAATGTTGATTGAAATATGACCCAGAGCAATGGAGCTTATATCGCATTCGCAATAGTATGTTGCGTTACAATTACTTTTTTGCAACATTAGTTTTTACACCCCGTTTTGTCACTGTTAATGTTGTCACAAAATGTATTTGCAACGGTCTTTATATAATAAGATTTTGATCATATGATATTATTATGTATTGATATATTGACGGATATGATTTCATATTGGTGAATTTAAAAGTCTGTTTATATAGTAGGACAAAAAGAAGACTGGTGATTAATGTCTGACCCTGGCCATCTCTAACGTTATATCAAACCCATCACGAAATTCAATTTTGGTGAAAAAGTTTGTCTTTTTATGTTCCAATGGTTTCATCAAACATGTATCAAATTGAGAATATAATAAATGTTTCATCAAATTAAGAATATCGTGCACTTTTCAGCAATTTACTGTGCATAACCGTTGAGTATTGACCTACCGAACGATCAGCCGGATATCTCCGAATGACTACCTCAAGGCAAAATTTGTAAAAAATTTACACTGACGGGTCGACTGACCGATCAACTCCTGATGACCATTTTTGCCCCTGTTCTTCAAGATCATCAAATGTTCCAGAAATATGGAGGAAGATATAACCATACAATCCAGTTTTGGAGTTGGCACATATTTTTTTTGACAATTACTATCAAATTATCTGAACGCAGTATAGATATACATTGCCACTGAAACATAATTTTGAGAGCGACTCTCTCTGCTCATGCTAAGGAGACTGTTGTAATTAAATTTGCTATGAAAAACCGAATTAAACCAAAAATCAGTTGACAAGACTCAGATACAAGCAACCAACATATCAATATAACTAAATAGTTCACAAATAGCCAAAGCTTTCAATACAATTCGGCTAAAATGTGCCAGAGTTCTCCTTTTGTTTTATGGTAAAAACTTGATGCTTAAATATGTTTAGTTCACATAAAAAGCTTCTAAGTGTGTTATTCAATTTCTATCTCCATTACCATTTTAATTTTTTTCTTTAATTATTCTTTGATCATTATTTAGTTTTGACCCTCACATATTCTGATATGTATTTCTGTTACAGAAAGAATTGATAAGAACAGTTGATCTTGATCCTTTCAAGCACATAGTGGATGATGGGCTTGAGTTGAGGAAAGCAGCATTTGAATGCGTGGACACATTGTTAGACAATTGTCTTGATCAAGTGAACCCTTCATCTTCATCGTTCCATACCTTAAATCTGATCTGGATGGTGAGTTGCTTGCTTTTTTTTCATGTTCTCCTATTTGTGAATAATGTTTGAAAACTACTACTTTTCTTTCATGGAATAAACAGAGAAGAAAAAGAGGAGAAATAATGGCAGAAACTGAAAAAAAATGGGGGAATCATACAATCATACAAGCAGTGCACTGTGAGGAAACAGAAATGGAGGGGAAAAAAAATCAATTTTCTTTTTTCTGTCGATCGGCCAGTCGTTTTTCCAAACATCCAATGTGTTTTGATGCAAATTATAAAGATTGAGAAATTTATCTTTTTTTTATTTATTCAAATATAATGAAAATTCTAATAAATCGTTGGAGATGCCTTGGTGGGTCTTTGATTGGAGATGAAGTCTTCGTACACTGCCAATTTAATTGACTAGTGGTCCTTAATTTTCTACTAGCTTTTATAGACCGAGGCCCCTCCCCTCCCCTCCCCTCCTCTTATTTTAATGTCTACTGTTGAATGTTGACAATGTTGACAGGGACTTAAATCCACTACTTAGCTAGGCAATTATAGTTCTCCTTGTCAATACGTATCTCCCTTTTGTTTTGATAGTGCCGTTTATATGTTGTTGTTGCAGTTTATATAAGTTATTTATAAAAAAAAATTAATTTTTATTAATATTATTTTGTGAATTTTTTATTTATAACTATTTGAAAAGATTAATTATTTAGAAATTGAGGAAAGAGTGTCTTTAGTGTTTTTGTTTTTTTTTTTTTTTTTTTCGATGGATGGAGAGAAAAAATTCCTTAATCTTATTTATCAAACAAATTCCTTAATCTTGGGAGGTAATGTTGTTGTTTTTCAAAAAAAAAGGATAGTAGAAGGTTGAGGGTGAGTGTCAAAATCGAGGCATTTCTTTTCCTGTACAATAATGTTACGTGGCATATTCTACGATATAAGCTTGAAGTAGAGTGTGTACTATATTTTTAGTTATATTATTTGTGATATTTGATTATGATTTATTATAGTGTTATGATTTGATTATGATTCATTGTTGTGTTAATATAACTCATTACGATGTTGTTTATAATTTATTATGATTATTATTTTGATTATGATTAAAAAAATATTTGATTATAACTTATGATGTTTAATTATGACTCATTATATTATTTATAGTTATGATTGAAAATGATTAAATTATTATATTTGTGTAATTAACACTACAAATATCATAATTTACATGTTTTTAGGGTGGGAAGAAATAACAAAAACAATAATGTTTGAGAGCTCTAATTTGAGAGCTCTAACGCAATTCTAATGATGTGGAGAGTACCCATGTGAAGGTAGGACCCACACTCCTCTCTCTATCTCTCTCTACTCTCTCTCTCTCTCTCTCTCTCTTCCACCTCACTAGAGCTCCATTTAGAACTCTCAAATTAGAGCTATGTATCATTACTCTAACAAAAATGTAAATGCAATTAATGGCAATCAAGTGCGGAAAATTTAGTTAGGAGATGGAGGATAATCCACTTGGTATGTTGCACATTATTATTATTATTATTAGTTTTTTTTTTTTTCCACAAGACAACACAAGTCAATGGTTCTTTATCGATGAACTTAAACCTCATATACATTGGAACCTAACCTCCCCATGATCATTTAATTGTCCAAGGCTCATAATTTTTTATTAATTTAAAATATTATATCGTTAATACCACATAATAGTCTGGCATATCTAATAAGAGAAATGTTGTAGGTTTCTTAAACATAATTATTAAGTAATTAATAAAAATAGATAATATCTGGATATATATATAATTGGGTGGTATAAAAAAAATGAAAGGAACAAATGATTTGTAGCAATTCTCATCTAATAAATTTCGCAATAACAAAAATGTTAGATATTCAAAAAATAATAATAATAATTATTATTATTATTATTATTATTATACAAATTTTTTTTTTTTTTGTTTTGTTTGGAGTCACTATCATTGCTCCTGACATAATCCATAACAAAACAAACAACTTGCTGCCATGCAATGACATGCCATGCTAGCAGCCACCAGCTTCTTCTGTGCATTTAATGCACTCAACTACTTCTCCAAACCGACCTCCTCCTCCTCCTTCACCACCACCACCATTTCTCTCTCACCCATTTCATCAAACACATTACTTGATAATCTCATCAACCACACACACACACACACACACGCACGCACACACACACACTGAGATGGCCTCAATTGCCAAGTTCTCTTACCATAGACTAAGGCATGAGGGTGGGTTCGACGACGAGGACGACGAAGATCGAATCAGAGAGAGAGTGATTGGGAGGGCAAAGAGCTGGTCCAGATTCAGAAAAGTGCACACCAGGAAGAGACTGAGAATCAGAATTCCTATCCTGAAGAGGTTCTTGAAGAGAAAAGCCAGGCAAGTCATGGTCTCATGGACTAAGGTTTTGAAGAGATTGAAGGAAAGCCAATCCCATTTTGGAGATCTCTTTGCTGGGAACTATTTGTTCTTGCAGGTCACCCCTACCCCATTGAAATGTGTTGACAGATCTTTGAAGGCTCACCATCATCATCATCATCATGATCTTCATGGGTTGTCTTCTACTTCTAGGTACTCTGTTCAGAGGATTGGTCAGTGAGTCAAGTCCTCTCTCTGAAGTTTTAAGTCTTCTTGAATGTGTTTCTCGAGGGGGCAATTTAGTGCATGAAAAGGGCAAGATGGTGGTTTCTTCTTGAATGTGCTGTTTCTAAAAATAAAGCTTATCAAATGAACTTGCTCTTTTTTGTATTCCTCATTTGTAAAATTGTTATTGTACTATTATTATCATTAGTTTTCAATGGAAGATGATATAGCTTAAAGATTTGTCACAAATGCTATTGGTGGTTGATGGATGTGCTTTTCAATGCAGTTTGATAGATTTCAGATCTATTTGGTGCTAAAGATTGTATAGTGATTGAGAGGCAAATTTGCAATTTTTGAAATGCAGCTAGGGAATGAATGTAAAAAAAAGAGAATAGGAAAATAGAGATAGCATGTTTTGTGATTTTTTTTCAAGTAACTCCATTTGGGTTCTGGATGGCAGAGCTGGTTCATACACAGTTGATTCACATATACATAACAACTCCGCTACGTAGCTCAAATCGTCATTGGCTCGAGAGACCCGAATTTATTTTCTCACTCAATTTTCTACTGCTGTGCTCAATACACCCACACATTTCATTTTTCTCTCTCATATCACTGTCTTTTTCCTTCATTTTCTTCATTTTCTTCTTCTGTTCTCTCTCTCTCATCACTGTCTTCAATTTTCATCTTCATTGCAATGAGTAGCGAGTGTTCCATCAAGACAATCACGAAGGCTGTGAACTCGAGTCAGAACATGAGATGCCATGCCTTCTTCGCTACGAAAATCAAGGGATTCTCAGACAAAACTAAACCTGCAATGCATACATATACATATACATACAATTAATGGGTATATATATGTGGATTATCCAAAGTCTAGTGTGAAGATTGATAAAAAGCATAGAGAGAGAAATTGACCATAAAGTCAAACATCTACCTAATTAATAAAGAAGATTGATCTGGAATGTGAGAAGTCTGCAATTTTCAAAACCGACCAACCCACGCAATATATAAACACACATACATATATACATACATATATATATATATATACAGACTCAAATAAAATCAAATATATGTAAAATAAGTTGAAAATTCTCCAAAATTAAGCATCAAAAATCCCAAACCAAACCCTACCCACAAATCCCATTTCCCATTTCCCATTTCATTCCAGAAATCTTATCATTGCACAAAATCAGCAAACACACACACACACACACACACACACACACAGAGAGTAAGAGAATAACAAGCCATTGAAGTTCATATCCGAAGAGACCCATTGAAGTCTAGATCTACGGGTATACACAGATCTGTCATAAATCCGTTCCCCCTCCCTCATTCTTTTCTCTTTCTTCTCCTTCTCTCCTTTCCTTCTTTTCTCCTTTTCTTTTTCTTCTTTTGTGTGTTTCAGAGAGAAATCAGAGGGGGAAAGAGAAAAAAAAAATGTTCAAAACGCCGTCATTTTAGATAGTCGAGCCTTTCGGGTCAAAGACTTTTCAAGCTTTTTTTTTATTTATTTGACAAGCGAAGAACTGATCTTAGGCAGGATTTTATTTTGTAAGCACAAATTCGGGAGACAAGTGACCACTCATATATCGGATCAAATAATGTAAGTATAAAACCCTCCTAAATAGGACATGGACGATTACCATTCGAACCCACCTCATGAATAGCATACACATATTATATAGTTGATAATTGATTACTGATTTTTAAATAAATAAATATTCATGGAAGCAGTCGGATGATGGGGCTTACCCACATGTGTTCTGATCTGTATGCTTCAACAATAATACAAAGAACAGATAAGTTATTTATTTATAAAATTATTCACAATTTGAATATATGGTACATATTGAAACTTAATGTGCCACCTATAATAAATCTTATTCACACATTAAAAATTTTGAATATTTTTTCTTTTTGAAGTATATAAAATTGCTCTCCAAGTAACTGTAAGTACTAGATTATGGTGCCTGCACAACAAATAACAGTTGGTTACTCTGAAGAATGCAGATCACTTGTGATTTCAGTTCACATAAATCAATTATTTTACTTTTCATATCTTGAATTATTGTTATTTTTATTTTATTTTATTTATAAACTATCAATTTCATCTATTTAATTATTGGATTTTAAGATTTAAGTTCATATTGTCTAATTGGAGATAGTTTATCCAAATTAGTAACGGTGAAAACTTAATGTAATAACTAGGATTTTTGACTCAGTGATTTTGTAACACCACTTTGTGGTCTAAAATTGCTTGTTAAACTATTATAGAGAATAATTTGATAATTCTTTGTTTCTAAACAAAAATAAATAAATAAATAAATAAAACCTTAATGTAATGGGCAAAAATAATTTTGCAATTTGGACAATTGGATCATCGGAGGATACGTAGTATATTGTCCCGACTTGCCACTGACCCTTTATCCATACCGTCGTCTATGGATTCTCTCAAAATATTGATTTAGAACTGCCGTGGGGTAGGTAATAATACCTTTAGAAGAAACATGCGAGAACTACTCCGTACTCACAAACCTGGGATCCTCATTCTCATGGAAACCAAAGTTGCGTACAGCTCAATAGGGAATTTCTTCAATAACATGGGTTTCTCAGCATCCACTATTGTTGACCCAACTAGACGTGCTGGAGGCATTTGGCTAATTTGGGATACCGATCAGGTCAATGTTCATGCTTCCGCAGTCTCAAACCAATACATTCAAGCCACAATTCACAGAGAGGATTATGAGGAATGGGTTCTAAATGCTGTATATGCCAGCCCTAACCCAATAGCCAGAGGGACACTTTGGGAAGACCTTGAAGACACAGTTATCCATATGAACAAACCCTAGGAAGTGTAGGCCCTCGATTTACTTGGACCAACAATAGACAAGGTATCACTAACATCATGGAAAGACTAGACAGAGCCCAGAGCAATGATCAATGCACTACAAAAATTTTAGTTTTTTGCGACGATAAAATGCCGTTGCTAATACTCCTAATGCCGTCTCAAAAAACTTTTAGCGATAGCAAATGACTTTTAGTGATAACAAAATAGGGGTCACAACAAAGGGCGTTGCAAAAACGTTTTAGCGACGACATTTTTTTGGTGACGACAAATGTTGCCTTTTGCGACGGCATTTTACTATCGCCTATAATACATAAAAAATTGAGACTTTTTGTGACGGCATTGTTGTACCGTCACAAAAAGTGTTATTCGAGACGGCAAAAAATGCCATCACAAAATGTTTTTTTATTATGACAGGATATGTACTGTCGCCAATTTCTTTTTGCGACGGCATTCCCTATGTCGCAAAAAAAAATACAATTTGGTACTAATGTTTTTTGTGACGGTGTGGTGTTGTCGCCAAGAAAAAAAAAAGGACAAGAAAATTATTAAAAATATTAAAATTACCTATATTAAATGAAAAACAATTGAAAAAGAAACCAATAATTGCATAATAATATAAAAATTCCTGTATAGAAATAACAATTTTTCCATAATAAAAATATTCTTGCATTCATAATTACACATCAACAAAATTACCTCACAGCATAATGTTGCATAATACATATATAATGTTTAAATACATAATGTTGTTCACAATTCAAAATAACATAAACCAAAAACAAAAGTTTTCCTCATCATTCTTCATGGGTAACAAAAACAAAAGTTAGTTGCATTCTTCACAGGCATGCATTCCACAAAAAAACAAACCCCTACATGGGAAATATCTGAAAATAAAAAATAAAAATAATTAATGATAATATAATTATGTGTTAATATGTTAATTACAAAAAAACATAAAATTTAACTATTATACAATTACAAAGATAATTAGGTAAATAATTTTTCCTAGACTGAAATTCGAAACTCCCAAACCGAGAACCCAATTCGAGTCCCATCTTCTTCCACAAGTCTCTCATGCCTAGGCGGTCGTGTGCCCCAAGTTTCGTGCTAATTCGACGTTGTTTGGTGATTTTAGGGCGTCAACACGTCGAATTCCAAGTTTTTTAAGGAATTAGTTTGCCTAGAGTGAAATCCGGCTATAACTCCCAAATCGGGAACCCAATTCGAGTCCGTCTTCTCCCACAAGTCTCTCATGCCTAAGTGGTCATGTGTGCCAAGTTTTGTGCTAATCCGACACCGTTTGGTGATATTAGGGTGTTAACACCTCAAATTCTAAGTTTCTTAAGAAAATAGTTTGCCTAGAGTGAAATCTGGCTCTAACTCCCAAATCGGGAACCTGATTCGAGTCCCGTCTCCTCCCACAAGTCTCTCATGCATAGACGGCCGTGTGTGCCAAGTTTCATGCTAATCCGACGCCGTTTGATGATTTTGGGGTGTCAACACCTCGAATTCTAAGTTTCTTAAGGAACTAGTTTACCTAAAGTGAAATCCGGCTCTAACTCCCAAACCGGGAACCCGATTCAAGTCCCGTCTTCTCCCACAAGTCTCTCGTGCCTAGGCGGTCATGTGTGTTAAGTTTCAGGTTAACCCGACACCGTTTGGTGATGTTGGGGCGTCAATACCTCGAATTCTAAGTTTTTATGGAACTAGTTTGCCTAGAGTGAAATCTGGCTCTAACTCCCAAACCAAGAACCCGATTCGAGTCTTGTCTTCTCTCACAAGTCTCTCGTGCCTAGGCGGTCATGTGTGCCAAGCTTCTTGCTAATCCGATGCCGTTTGGTGATTTTGGCACGTCAACACATCGAATTCTAAGTTTCTTAAGGAGCTAGTTTGCCTAGAGTAAAATCCTGCTCTAACTCCAAAATCAGAATCCGATTCGAATTTCGTTTTCTCCCACAAGTCTCTCGTGGATAGGCGGTTGTGTATGCCAAGTTTCGTGCTAATCTGACACCGTTTGATGATTTTGGGGTGTCAACACCTCGAATTCTAAGTTATTTAAGGAACCAGTTTGCCCAAAGTGAAATCCAGCTCTAACTCCCAAACCAGGAACCCGATTCGAGTCCTGTCTTCTCTCACAAGTCTATCGTGCCTAGGCGGTCATGTATGCCAAGTTTCGTGCTAATTCGATGCCGTTTGATGATTTTGGGGTGTCAACACCTCGAATTCTAAGTTTCTTAAGGAAAGAGTTTGCCTAAAGTGAAATCTAGCTCTAACTCCTAAACCGAGAATCCGATTTGAGTCCCGTCTTCTCCCACAAATCTCTCGTGCATAGGCGGTTATGTATGCCAAGTTTCGTGCTAATACGATGCTGCTTGCTGATTTTGGGGCATCAACACCTCGAATTCTAAGTTTCTTAAGGAACTAGTTTTGCCTTGAGTGAAATCCGATTCTAACTCCCAAACTGGGAACCCGATTCGAGTCCTGTCTTCTCCTACAAGTCTCTCGTGCATAGGCGGTCGTGTGTGCCAAGTTTCGTGCTAATCTGACACCGTTTGATGATTTTGGGGCGTCAATACCTTGAATTCTAAGTTTCTTAAAGAACTAGTTTGCCTAAAGTGAAATCCGGCTCCAACTCCCAAACCGAGAACCCGATTCGAGTCCCATCTTCTTCCACAAGTCTCTCGTGCCTAGGCGGTTATGTGTGCCACGTTTTGTGCTAATCCGACGTCGTTTGGTGATTTTGGGGCGTTAACACCTCGAATTCTAAGTTTCTTAAGGAATTGATTTGCTTATAGTGAAGTTTGGCTCTAACTCCCAAACCAGGAACCTGATTCGAGTCTTGTCTTCTCTCACAAGTTTCTCATGCCTAGGTAGTCGTGTGTGCCAAGTTTCATGCTAATCTGACGTCGTTTGGTGATTTTGGGACGTTAACAACTCAAATTTTTAGTTTCTTAAGGAACTAGTTTGCCTAGAGTGAAATCCGACTCTAACTCCCAAACCGGGAACCCAATTCGAGTCCCATCTTCTCCCACAAGTCTCTCGTGCCTAGGCGGTCGTGTGCCCAAGTTTTGTGCTAATCCGATGTTGTTTAGTGATTTTGGGGCGTCAACACGTCGAATTCCAAGTTTCTTAAGGAATTAGTTTGCCTAGAGTGAAATCCGGCTGTAACTCCCAAATCAGGAACCCAATTCTAGTCTGTCTTCTCCCACAAGTCTTTCGTGCCTAAGCGGTCATGTGTTCCAAGTTTTGTGCTAATCCGACTCCGTTTGGTGATTTTAGGTGTTAACACCTCAAATTCTAAGTTTCTTAAGGAAATAGTTTGCCTAGAGTGAAATCCGGCTCTAACTTCCAATTTGGGAACCTGATTTGAGTCCCGTCTTCTCCCATAAGTCTATCATACATAGGCGGTCGTGCGTGCCAAATTTTGTACTAATACGATGTCGTTTGATGATTTTAGGGCGTCAACACCTCGAATTCTAAGTTTCTTAAGGAACTAATTTGCCTAAAGTGAAATTCGGCTTTAACTCCCAAACTGGGACCCGATTCAAGTCCCATCTTCTCCCACAAGTCTCTCGTGCCTAGACGGCTGTGTGTGCCAAGTTTCGTGCTAATCCGATGTCGTTTGGTGATTTTGGGGCGTCAATACCTCGAATTCTAAGTTTTTTATGGAACTAGTTTGCCTAGAGTGAAATATGGCTCTAACTCCCAAACCAGGAACCCGATTCGAGTCCTGTCCTCTTCCACAAGTCTCTCGTGCCTAGACGGTTGTGTGTGCCAAGTTCCATGCTAATCCGACGTCGTTTGGTGATTTTGGGACGTTAACACCTCGAATTTTAAGTTTCTTCAAGAACTAATTTGTCTAGAGTGAAATTCGGCTCTAACTCCCAAATCGGGAACCCGATTCGAATCCCGTCTTCTCCCACAAGTCTCTAGTGCTTAGGCGGTCGTGTGTGTCAAGTTTCGTGTTAATCCGACGTTGTTTGGTGTTTTTTGGAGCATCAACACCTTGAACTCTAAGTTTGTTAAGGAACTAGTTTGCTTAGAGTGAAATCCGATTCTAACTCCCAAATCAGGAACCCAATTCGAGTCCTGTCTTCTCTCATAAGTCTCTCCTGCCTAAGCGGTCGTGTGTGCCAAGTTTCCTGCTAATCTGACGCCGTTTGGTGATTTTGGGACGTCAACACCTCGAATTCTAAGTTTCTTAAGGAACTTATTGCCTAAAGTGAAATTCAGCTCTAACTCCCAAACTGGGAACCCGATTAAAGTCTCGTCTTCTCCCACAAGTCTCTTTGTGCATAGACGGTTGTGTGTGTCAAGTTTCGTGCTAATTCAACGCCGTTTAATGATTTTGGGGTGTCAACACCTCGAATTCTAAGTTTCTTAAGGAACTAGTTTGCCTAAAGTGAAATTCGGCTATAACTCCCAAACCGGGAACCGATTCGAGTCCCGTCTTCTCCCACAAGTCTCTCGTGTATAGGCGGTCGTGTGTGCCAAGTTTCATGTTAATCCGATGCCGTTTGGTGATTTTGAGGCGTCAACACCTCGAATTCTAAGTTTCTTAAGGAAATAGTTTACCTAGAGTGAAATCCGGCTCTAACTCCTAAACTGGGAACTCGATTCAAGTCCCGTCTTCTCTCAGAAGTCTCTCGTGCATAGGCGATCGTGTGTGCCAAGTTTCGTGCTAATCCGACGCCGTTTGGTGATTTTGGTGTATCAACACCTCGAATTTTAAATTTCTTAAGGAACTAGTTTGCCTAGAGTGAAATTCGGCTCTAACTTCCAAACTGGGAACCCAATTCGAGTCTCGTCTTCTCCCACAAGTCTCTCGTGCCTAGGCGATCGTGTGTGCCAAGTTTTGTGCTAATCTGACACCGTTTGGTTATTTTGGGAGCGTCAACACCTCGAATTCTAAGTTTCTTAAGGAACTAGTTTGCCTAAAGTGAAATCCGGTTCTAACTCCCAAACTGGGAACCCGATTTGAATCTTGTCTTCTCCCACAAGTCTCTCATGCCTAGGCGGACGTGTGTGCCAAGTTTCGTGCTAATCCGATGCCGTTTGGTGATTTTGGGGCATCAATACCTTGAATTCTAAGTTTCTTAAGGAACTAATTTGCCTAGAGTGAAATCCAGCTCTAACTCCCAAACCAGGAACCCGATTCGAATCTCGTCTTCTCGATTTTTACCTATGTTTGGATCTTTGATATTAGTCTCTAACCAACCCTTGCAAATGTCATTTATAAAAGATTGAGATTGTGTTTTTGGATCTTTGACTTGATGAAGGATTTGTGAAGGGAAAAGAAAAGGTAGGGAAAAGTGGAAAAAAAATAATCTTATATTTCTTTTTCTTTTTGTTTTATAAATTCCTTCGCAAATCCAATATCCAAACATACCCTAAAAGACAAAGAAGTTTATATGGGCCACATTCCCTTAATGGTCGTTCATACAGTTATTTTACTTGACAAAAAAAAGAGTAAAAAAATAGTGCAACTTGGATACAGCAAAATTTTGTAGTAGTATATATAGCAGTTTTGTTCTAATGTTCTAGGGAAAATGGAAAATAGAAACATAAGGTCTTCACATATTTGACATTCGTTGAACAACAAACTTTATCCTTGTTAATCACCAACCATGTCCAAAGTTAAAACAAAAATTATAAGTAGTTACTCACACTGTTGCCACATATATCTCTATACCTCTACATATGTACATATATATATAATAAATCACACAGATAGAGGTAAGGAACATGTATATAACTGCAAAAATGAACTGAGAAATAATTTGTTCCAAAAACATCACACTAGCATGCTCAAATAACCACAGAACCACATCCAAATATTTAGTTCAAGTAATGATATCACCAAATTCAACACCTATTTTTAACAAATAATATACAAATGGGCAGCAAAACAATTTGCTTACCAAAGATGTTCAACTTTAGAAACATGGTCATAATAATAGACAAACAATGTATTACAAAAGGAAAGATTCATTAGTTTTAATTAAGAGGTTTGAGAAGGTACTACAAAACATCAAAAAGTGATCTGAAGAATGAGTACAAGTGGCGGCAGATCCAACTAAATTTAAAAAAAAAAAAAAAAAAAATCAACTTTTATTGACTTTCATTATTGGTTCTCCTTTACCGCCTTAAAAAGCAAACTTGTCAAGCAATCAAAATAGAAAATTCAATCATTGATATTTGGTATAAAATAAATCTACAAAACAGAGGCTCAGAAAGAGTAGATGATTTGTGGCATGTCAATCATCCATCACTAGATTTCGCAGAAAGAAAAGAATATAGATAAGACAAAAAAATAGAACTAATCAGTCACTTTTGGAACCAAAAACAAAGATTCTTCCTTGTATGATGTATACAATAAGTAATGAAGAGGTAAACAAGATGTCCTTAAAGACTTCCTCAAAAACAAGACCTTAATTATCATACAATTGGTTAAAAAGTTGGAAACCAAAATGAAAAGCCAGTGACACAGTAGTAATGGCAATTGGGACTGCTCATGGGTGACTTAGTTGAACAAATAAATTAGATCATTTAACAATTACATAGTAGTGTGTGACGGCCCCGACCTCCGAACTAGTATATTATATCATTTTAATAAGTTTAATTGCATGATTGTGTGTTTAATTGTGTGATTACACATTTAATTTGTGATTATCTGTTGTTACATGGATTATCTATTCAAATTGACAACTTAGAGTCAAAAATTGAAAGCCTAGACAGCCTCAGAAACTGAAATTGACCAAGCCAATAGGCTAATTAGAATATTTAGAATTTTATGGTAACTTTAATTAAAAATTGATTTGGATCAAAATAATTAGAATAAACTGATTGAATTAATTAAAATTAAGCCTAGTTGACTAACCTTAATCATATGTGATTAGGCTAACTTAATCACACCATACAAATAGCTTTAAATAGCTTATGAGCTCATTTTGTACACACACTTAGCTGAGAATTGAGAGAGAGGAGAGAAGAGTTCAACATTTAGAGAGAGAAAGAGGAGATTTATAGAGAATTGGTGGAAGATTCAAAGATTGGAGCCATAATACACTTGAATTCACACATTAGGTATGTAATTCATTCTAAATTCTTGGAATCAAGTCATGTAAAAGTTGTATTCACCAAGGTTTCGAGTTCATTTGCATGGAATTGTTAAATAGAAGCTTCAATCACCTTGAATTTGGAAGTTAAGAGTTAAACATGTACATGCATGCATAATTTGAGTTACAATTCATGAAATTCATATATGCATGGCACAATTATACCTCAATTTGGAGAATCCTTCATGTTTTCATGCTCCTCATGTCACTTGATTATGTTTTGAAGAAATATACGCTCAATTTGAATTGAACTTATTTTATAATTTGAAATTAAAGTTTTTGATTAAGAATTTGCCATGGTTTCCAATAAATGGTTTCAAATTGGAAGTATTTTCATGTTATACAATGATTCTCCATGTTTTTGTACCAAAAACACAAGATTTGAAGCTTTGAATACCATGTTTGCACTTCAAACACAGTTCTGGAAATTCCAGAATTCGTGTTATCTGCGCGAGCGAGGGAATCCTCGCTTGAGCATAAAAATCGAGCTCTTAGAAGTTTTCTGAAATTTTGTAAGCTTGAGCGAGGACCCCATTTTTCTCAGTCTTCCACTCGAGCGTCCGTCGAGTGGAAATTTCATGTAACCAGTACTTTTGCAGACCGCTCGAGCGATAGAAGTTATGCTCGAGCAACCACCTTTGTTTTGAGCCCCTGCTCGAGTGTAGGAAGTGGCGCTTCAGCGGAGACTCTATTTTCAGCAAATTTTGAGAAACTGTTTTTAAGTACATTTTTGCATCCTCATGCCACTCCAAGTATTCTTAGGCACCATTTGGACTCATATAATCATAGAGTGAGTTAGAAACACATGAGTAGAATTGAATTAAAATGAATTAGTGTATCAACTATGCTTCTGTTATGTGTTTTGTTTAGGTGGACGTCCGAAGCTTAGTGACAACTCAAACCACTGTGAGTAGTAACTTTATAAAGATATGTTCAAGTAATATTATTTTCGAAATGTATTCGTGGCATCCATAGGACATAGGCCCATGCCTAGGGGTAACAATACCATGGCTATTGGTTGTAGGCCCTTGCCTAAGGGTAACAATACCACGACCATTAGGTGTAGGCCCTTGCCTGGGGGTAACAATACCAAGGCTATTGGATTACATAGAGATCTCTAGTGTTTAACCCTTCGTGGTCCATTGGTTCGACTCTTCGTGGTCCATAGGTTTGACCCTTCGTGGTCCATTGGCTTGACCCTTTGTGATCCATTGGTTTTACTCCACTATGATTGGAATGCTACTGTTCATGGGTGTACCACATATTTGATATTGAATGACGTCAATTATGAAATTTATTGGATATAAAGATTTGAAACAAGAATCTTGTCTAGCATGTTATCGAACTTCATTCACATAACATTTTTATTCTATTATTACTCACTGGGCTCTAGTTCACTATTTATTTATATATATATATAGGTGGGCAAGCTGAAACATCAAAGTTAGAAAGCCTCGAGTCTACCCGGGTCAACCCCTTTAAGGAGCTTCTAGGTGAAGTGATCATGCTCAGGAGGAGTCGTGCTAGTCGAACCCCCATTTTGTGTATTTTAATGGTTTTGTATTTGTGTATAATTGGGGTTGTATATTTGCAAGGCATGAATTTTGAACAATTGTGATAAATGTACTTTTGAATCAAAACTTTGCTTATTATAATAGTTCTCCTCATATACGCACAGCTCAATGGATAATTTCTACATTGTTTCAAATTTTCGCTAAGCCCCCATACTTTATATTAAGAGGTTTATTTGTACAAGAGGCCGTAGGTAATCTATGATTACTGGCCAGTCATGACGCTAAACCTATAGGGACGGGTTTGGGTCCTGACACAGTGTTTGGGTGGCCTAGTGCACTCTAATAAATAACCAAAGCTGTTCTCCCACCAAATACAGTGCATACACTTCACAGATTTGTCATTCATTGAACAACAAAACTACATCCTTTCTAATCACCAATCATGTCCAAAGTTAAAACAAAAATTATAAGTAGTTACTCACATAGCTGCCACATACATCTCTATACCTCTACATATGCACATAAATCACACAGATAAAGGTAGAGAACATGTATATAACTGCAAAAATGAACCCAGAAATAATTTGTTCAAAAAACATATATAATTATAAGATTGTGATTAAGCTCATAACTTAACCTTGAAGCAAAGCAAAATTTAAACATTCAGATAAGAGTCAAAATCAAATCATATAAAATCCATTCCATTTAAAAAAAATCAAGAGCTAGGGTTTTACCAAACAAAGATGAAAGATTCAGAGAATAGCAGAAATCAGTGAGCTGAAAATGGTGAGAAGGAGAGGCAAATAGAAGGAAAGGCTATATATGCTAAACTAAATTAAATAGGTTTAATTTTTTTTTTTTAAAACTTCAGCATCCCAATAAGCAATTCAACCAATCCAAACAAATTCAAAGCAGCTAATAATACCCAGATAGGAAGCATTATTATAATTAAAATTCTTCTTCTTGGTAACTCCACAACTACGCACAAAACAAAAATTAAAGCGAAAAAGAGAAATAAAAATGTGAAAATGGAAGGAAAATAGATGGTACCCAGGAAGCAGATTTTGAGAGAGAAGCGAAGGCGAAGTGGTGGTCGGGGTTGATGGAGAGCTTGGCATTGATGAAGAGGATGATGGATTGCTTGATGGAGTCGAGTCTGGTGATGGGTCGGCCATTAGGGCCTGTAACTTTCATACCAACCAGTGATTCGGAGTCTGAATCGATGCAGAAAAGTATATCTTCGCTTGAGTATCAACATGGTTGTAGTGTGTAGTGACCTTGTGGTGTATAACTCTGTCACTTTATTCGCCGTCGTACACGCTGCTTGATGCCGTCTCACGCTGTCGCTGCCATCACTCGACGCCGTCGTCTACTGCTGCTCATAGTCTTGAGAGAGAGAGGTAAGAAGAGATGGAGATTTTTGGTTCAAAAGATTAGGAATTTGAGATTGGGGATTTTTGGTTAAGTTTCATCGTCACAAATGAAAATTTAAACAATCAAACGGTGACGTTTAACTAATTTTTTTATTCGTGACAGGGGTTACCGTCGTTGAATACCTTTATTTGCGACGAGGGAGGTTGCCGTCGCAAAAAAAAAAAAAAAAAACTCATTTTTTTGCCAAAAACCTCTATGTCCATTTTGCTGCGAAATGAGAGCTAGGAAGAGAGAGAAACAGAAAAAGATAGAGAAATAAGAGATAATCAATAAGAGAGAGAGAGAGAGAGAGAGAGAGAACGAAAAGAGATAAACGAGAGATATAGAGAGAGACATAAAAAAAAGATGAGAGATGCGTAAAAGAGACAGAGAGAGATAGAGAAAAGAGATGAGTGAAAGAGATAGAGAAGAGAGATGCGTGAAAGAGAGAGAGAAAATAAATGATAGCAAGAGACATAGAGAGAAAGAGACAGAGAGAGAGAAACAAGATGAGCGAGAGATAGACAAAGAGAGAGAGAGAAAGAAAAAGAGAGCAAAAAGAGATGACACATGAGATATAGAGAGAGACATATATATATAGAGAGAGAGAGAAGAAAGATGAACAAGAGAGATAGGGAGCAAAGAGAGATGAGAAAGCTAGATAGAAGAGTGATGAGTGAGAGAGAGAGAGATGAGAGATAAAGAAAGAGAGAGAGAAAGAGAGAGAAGAGAGATGAGTGAGAGACACAGAGAGAGAGAGAGAAAGAGAGGCCCATTTCATTTTTTGACTTTTTCCTTTTTTGACAAGTGATTAAGAGAAATGAGAGATAAGCGATTGACAGAGAAGAAAGAGAGAGAGAGAGAGAGAGAGAGAGAGAGAGAGAGAGAGAGAGAAAGAGATCGATAAATCGAGAGGGAGAATGGTAAATCGAGAAGAGGGGAATGAGAGAATGGGTAACGCGAACACAATGTGGGAGAGAAAGAGAGAGAGAGAGAGAGAGAGATATAGAGAGAAAAGAGATGAACGAGAGATATAGAGAAAGGCACAAAAAGAGAGAGAAAAGTGATGAGCAAGAGAGACAGAGAGAGATGATAGAGATAGAGAAAATGGATGAGTGAGAGAGATAGAGAAGAGAGATTAGTGAGAGACATAAAGAGAAAGAGAGAAAGAGAGAGAGAGAGTGAGAGAGAGAGAGAAAGAGAGACAGAGAAACAAGATGAGCGAGAGAGAGAGAAAGAGAGCAAAAAGAGATGACACAAGAGATATAGAGAGAGACATATATAGAAATAGAGAGAGAGAGAGAGAGAGAGATGGAAGAAAGATGAGCACGAGAGATAGAGTGTGAAGAGAGATGAGAGAGCTAAATAGAATAGTGATGAGTGAGAGAGAGAGAGAGATGCAAGATGAACGAGAGACATAGAGAGAGAGAGAGAGAGAAAGAGGCCCATTTCATTTTTTGACTTTTTCCTTTTTTGACAAGTCATTAAGAGAAATGAGAGATGAGTGATTGAAAGAGAAGAGAAAGAGAAAGAAAAAGAAGAGATCGATAAATCAAGAGGGAGATCGGTAAATCGAGAAGAAGGGAATAAGAGAGTGAGCAACGCAAACACAGTGTGGGAGAGAGAGAGAGAAAGAGACAAACACAGACAGACAAACAAAGAGTAATGAATGAGAGAGAGAGAAAGAGAAAGAGAAATAGAAATAGAAGAGAGATGAGCGAGACAGAGAGACCGGAAGATGAAAAAATGTGTGAAAATAGAATGTTATATCAAAATAGTATCGTTTTTTCTTTTTTTTTTTGTGCGACGACATTTATTACCATCGTAAAAAACTCTTTTATCTGCGACTGCAGTTCATGCCGCCGCAAAAAAGAACTTTATTTGTGACAGCAGGGGTTACCATCGCAAAAAATGTGCATTATTTGCGATTGCAGTTGTTGCCGTCGCAAAAAGTTGTTTTTTTGTGACAGGAAGTGGTGCCATCGCTAAAAACCCATTTATTGGTGATGACAAGTGATACCGTCACAAAGAATCACTTTTTGCGACGATAAGTGGTGTCGTCACAAATGTTTCCGTGTTATATAGCCCCTTTTCTTGTAGTGATGTCAAGCTTTGTTCCCTGAAGGTACTGTGAGGACCCTTCCAAGAACCTATTCGGATCATTCTCCACTGGTGATTTACACACAAGGTATGCACCCCTCCAACTCTCACAATAGACCCTTTAGATTTGAAACTGCTTGGCTATGTCACCCCACTTTCTTTGATGTTGTTCATAAATTTTGGCATAATATGGAGTTTAAACTGCTTGAAGCCATTGATAACTTCACTATTAATGCTAAAACCTGGAACAAAGAAGTTTTTGGCAACATTTAAAAAAAAAAAGAGAAATCTTCTGGCTCGCATTAAAGGCATACAAAAAACCCAAGCCATCAATTTTTCGCATAATCTTCATCTTCTTGAGAAAGACCTTATTAAACATTTTAACATGACATTGTTTCAGATAGAAATTTTGTGGTAACAAAAATCTCATAATAAATGGCTTACCATGGGTGATAGCAATTCAAAAATTTTCCATATCTCCACTCTTACCAAGAGAAGAAAGTCTAAAATCTAGGCCTTAAAAGATGATAATGGTAATTAGATTTCCAGTAGTAATGAACTCAAAGCCCACATTTTGGATCACTTCACTAAACTCTTTAAACATGAAGAAACTCATCTTTTGGATAATTGGGTTAATATTGCTAGAACCAGAATCACTAGAGAAGATAATGCTAGTCTCTAAGCCCTTGTGACTAACACTGAAATCTGGAATGCCATTCGTAGCATTAAAGCCTTTAAAGCCCTTGGAAAGGATGGTCTTCAATCTGTTTTCTACCATAACAATTGAAACACTATTGGCAACTTTGTCTGTCATTTTATTAAGGATTGTTTCCACAATAAGACTATCCCCACTGAGATCAATGAAACCCAAATTGTTCTCATCCCTAAACTTCAGAACCCCGAGTCTTTAAAACAATTTCGCCCCATAAGCCTTTGTAATGTTACCTATAAAACCATTACTAAAATTATTGTCAACAGATTTAGACCTCTTCTTTTTGATCTCATCAGCCCTAACCAAAGTAGTTTTATCCCTGGGCGAACTACCACTGATAACATTATCATAACCCAAGAGATTCTCCACACCTTTAGAGGTAAAAAAGGTAAGACTGGGGGTATGGTCCTTAAAATTGATTTGGAAAAGGCCTATGATCGTATTTCCTAGGATTTTATCCACCACTCCCTTAAAGAACTTAATCTCAACCCTGAATGGATCACTCTCATCATGAATTGTGTGTCTAATGTCAATTATGCCATCACTTTGAATAGTGAGGCCTTACCCAGCATTAGTATGGGAAGAGGTCTCAAATAGGGAGATCCTTTATCGCCTTATTTATTTGTTCTTTACATGGAAAATCTGTCCAACATGATCAGAATTAAAACTGAAAATGGAGAATGGAAGGGCCTTCAAGCTTCTAAAGACAGCCTTCTCATTTCCCATTTGTTTTTTTGTTGACGACCTTATCTTATTTACTAGAGCTACTAGAAGAAACTGTGCTTGTATTTTGGATGTGCTATCTAAATTTTGTGATATGTTTGGACAAAAAATCAATTTTCAAAAATCCAAAATGTTATTTTCTTCTAATATTCCTAGAAGGGAAGCCACCTCTCTTAGCTTCCAATGTGGCATATTTTTCACCACTGACTTGGGTAAATACCTGGGCACCCCTCTCCTCCATAGCAAAATGTCCAAATCCCAGTTTCAAGAAATTCTTGACAAAATCGCACAAAGACTCTCTGGATGGAAAGCCAAAAACCTGTCCCTTGTAGGTAGAACAACCCTGATTAAGGCTATTACATTTGCTATGCCTAACCATCTTATGGACCAAATTGACAAACTGAATAGAAATTTCTTTTGGGGTAGTACTGAAGTCCATCTTGTGAACTGGCAGAAGGTTTGTAAAAGTAAGAAGCATGGGGGCTTAGGCATTAAACAAGCTAGAAAACAGAATTTTGCACTTGTCTCTAAGCTGGGATGGAAAACTGCCACTAATTCTAATAAGCTAAGGTGTGACGTTCTCAGAACTAAGCACCTCAAAACTCATTCTCTCTCCAACTGGCCCACTAAAAGAAAAGCCTTTCACACTTGGAAAGGCATTATTAGAAACAGAGATGTTTTGGATAAGAACATTAAATGGGATATTGGGACAGCGGAGCATATTTCACTATGGATTGACTGGTGGTATGGAGAACAACCCTTATGAATGACAACCCAAGGAGAACATACTGAAGCTCTAACCAAAGTCAGCTCCATTCTTGATGCTGAAGGAAACTGGGATTTAACCTCAATCCACAACCTTATATCCTAACAGAACAATGAGGCCATTCTTAGAGTCCATAGACCCAGGTGTGTGATTTATAATGACACATCTCATTGGAAAGGTTCCTCTAGTGGCAAGTACTCTACAACAGCAGCCTATCAAGCCATATCAAACCAAGCTACTGATGGAGTTAACTGGCAATGGATATGGAAGTTACAGGTACCTCACAAACTGAGGAGCTTTCTCTGGCTTGTCAGGCATGAAAGACTACTAACCAATCATATGAGGCTCATAAGGAATATTTCAAAAACAGATATCTGCCCTAGATGCCAAATATCTAGAGAAGATATGCACCATTTATTCAGAAGTTGTCCTAAAGCTAAAGTAATATGGTTGAACCTGAAGAACTCTACTTGGTAGCAGCACAACAGCAATATGACTTTACAGGATTGGATTAAAACCAATATCATCAGTAATGACCAAATTAATAATATTCAATGGTCTACAGTCTTCTTGATAGCTCTTTGGCTCATTTGGAAAGAGAGAAACAAAAAAGTGTCTGAAAATCTAACACATATTCCTAGCACCAGTGTTAACTTCATCCTACAAAAGGCAAAGGAAACTCATGAAGCCTTTCAAGCTATCCTGCATCCAAATTTTAAAGATCCTAAACTAATGTTCTAGTCTTGTCCTATTGTAGGTAAACTTAAGCTAAACACTAATGGATGTTCCAAGGGTGATCCTGACCAATTTGGATTTGGAGGACTGCTCAGAGATGAAGTAGGCACCTGGGTATGGGAATTCTATAGATACTTAGCCTCCGTTTGGGAAGTGAGTTGGCTTTTTGGCTTTTTTGACTATTTCGGCCCGAGCTAAAAAGCTTGGTTTGAGAAGGGCTTTTTGGCTTTTTTTATGAGAGAATAGTGTAATGATTATGGGTTGAATGCGATGCTTTGTTTTTTGTGGTTAAAACAGCCTATTTTGTCTTTTGCGACTAAAATAGCCACTTTAACCCTTCCCAAACAATGCCTTACTGCACCAGCTTCGAGGCTGAGATATGGGGCATATACAGAGGACTAACCATAAATCATGCAAAAAGGACTGGCCAACATCCAAATTGAAACTGATTCTCAGATAGTTATGGAACTCATTCAAGATGGCGCTGGCGAAAACTCACCATACAGGGCACTCATTGAAGATGCCAACTTCCTTCTAAGAAGATGTCAACTTCCTTCTAAGAATATGTCAATGCACTATTGAAACTATTCCCAAGGAAGCCAATCAAAGTGTAGATGCTATGGCTAACTTAGGAGCAAGCCAACAGGAGCACCTTATATTTTTGGAAGACCCACCTAGTTCTATCTTCTCTATGTTAACAGCTGAAATGATAAATGTTGGCTCAAGAAGGGATTCTGATATCCCATGATACTAGCTGTGTATTCTATTTTTAACTCTTCACTTGAATAAAAAAAAAAGTAAACAACTTATACCTTACATTCAAACAATCATATTCTATTGTCCTATATATGGCTTGGTATGAGGAGTAGTTATTTTAATAGTATTTTTTTTTTTATCTTTTTATTAAAATATGAGATAAAAAAATTAGTATGTTTAGAATAAATTTTTAATTTTTTATAAAAAAATGTGAAAAAAATAAAAAGAAAAAAAATATTTAACTTTTTAATATATATAGTTGGTTTTTTAATTTTTTTAATAATTTATTAACTTTTAAATTAAAATAATGGATTCAAAGCAAGACCTAAATATATTTGTAATAAATAAAATCGGGGCGGGTGCACAGAGTTGTTAGACCTCAACACTGTACGAAACGACACGTACACATCTTCTGAAACCCCCAAGGGTTTATGGGCAGTCGCACCAAAACAGAAGCGAAGACAATCAGGTGCTCTGCAAAAACCCTTTTTCAAACTCACGAATCCGCCATGTCCATGAAGCTCCTTCAAACCATCTCTGGCATGTTCTCAGTCTCACCTTTCAATCTAGAGAGAGAGAGAGAGAAAGTGAAAGTTTTTCTGATAATCTCTTTTCTCTTCTTCTTCTTCAGGGCATCACCGTTCACTGGTTCGAGCACTCGGAGTCCGCCATTTTGCAGCTTCGACTGAAGAGTACGCAAAGAGAAATTACGCTAACAATGATTCAGAGTACAACACCGTCATTGCCTCTCTCACTTCTCAACGAAGGTCTCTCTCTCCGATTTTAGGTCTATTACTCATATTTTTACTTAGATTTTGCTTCATTTGATATAGACTACTCCAAGGCGCCCCGTTTGTTTTGGGCTATAGAGAGGGTATACCAAGGTATTACCAAAGCCCCTGTTTGTTTGCAGAGAAAGGGTTGGGACTATTAGTCCCTTGGTATTGCTAATACCCTTGGAAGGGGGATTGGTAAGGAGGAGGTAGAGATGGTATTAGAAAATAGTGAGGGGATTAGAAATTTTTTTATTTTTTATATATTGGGAATTTTTTTTTAATATAAAGTTTAATTTTTTATATTTTTTTATTTGTTTTATTATTTTATATAAAAATAATTTAACAATTCCTCATTATTAATCCCCTCACTATTAATCCCCTCACTATCAATCCCCTCACTAATAATCCTCTCACTATTAATCCCCTCATTATCAATCCCCTCCATTCTATCTCCCAAAACAAACGGGCCCCAATGGCCTAACTCAAATTTGAGTAATTATTAGTAAAAATTTGGTAATTGGTAGGTACAATTGTAAATTTAGAAATTTGAGTTAAACTAAGAGAGTGGAGAAAGATTTTGAGCATTTCCTTCTCCCTTTCTCTCTTTGATTTAAGGTCTATAGATATATGTTTGTGTTGTATGCCATCTCTAGCCCTTAACTCATTTTTTACTCAGATTTAGCTTCATTTGATATAGAGTACTTCAATGGCCAACCTAAAATTTGAGTATAAATTAGTAAAAATTTGGAAAGTGGCACCATTTTATATTTAGAAATTTGAGTAAAGAAAAGGGCCTTTTTGATTTGGGTCAAAATTTGAGTACAACTCATTTTGGTATGAGTTTGAGTTTTGTTTGGATGGGGTGATTCAGTGAGAAATGATAAGAAATGACAAGAAATAAATTTTCTCATGTTTGATTTGTAAGTTAGTGAAAAATGGTGAGAATTGATGAGAAATGGTGAGAAAGAGATATCTCTTACTAAGCCTATTTCATTTTTTACTAAGTGGTGAGATTTGGTGAGAAACAAGTTGATTGGTTATAAAATATTTATAATGGCAAAATGAGTGACCCTTAAAATACAAAGGAAGAATAGGAAATCTCGCTCATATTTCTCTCTCACTTGCTTTGCTTTCTTACTCATTCAAACATGACGGTGGAAAAACACAATCATTTCTTTTCTTTTTCTCACCTTACAATCCAATGGATAGGGAGTGGAGAAAGATTTTGATCATTTTTACTCAAATTTGAATTTGATATGGATTAATGGTAAGGATTGGAGATGCCATATGACAGTTAGTTACTTCGCATTTATTTGTTATGTAGGCATTATTTGTTGAGAGATGTGTATGATGATATGATGCTGGATGGGGTTAAACCAGAGCGAGATACATTCCATTCACTGATTGCTGGGGCGATGAAAGGCGCTCGCTTGCAGGACGCTTTCTTCTTCCGAGATGAAATGAAAGCCATGGGTCTGGTTCCTGACGTATGTATAATTGTTTTTTTCCATTTCTATGATCACTTTGTTATTAATTAACATGTTCATTGAAATTTATATTTCTGTTTTTTACATATATGATATATCTATCGAGTGGAGCACAAAATTCTTTGTGTATTCTTGAGGTCTGAATAGTAACACCTTGCTGACTGCTGATTGAATTGCACTTGGTTTCAACCAGTTTTTAGTATTTGTTTCTTGTATATGACTTAGAAGATGAGTTTGGGTTTTTAAGCATAATAGATACTACAAATCCAAGGTTCTTTTTCTCTCTTCGGTTGAACCCTTTTTCTATTCTTGGTGCCCTTGGGTCAATTAATTTTGTTAAATGTGGAATAATGTTATTTGGAGATAGTGCAAGAGAATGCAAATCTAGAATAATTTTAGCATATAAAAAGAATTGGCTAATTAGAGCAACTCCAAGGAAAGAGGCATATTGATCCTGTTAACTATTTTAACTAATATCATCCAAATATTCTCCTCCAATGGGCTGGCTAAATGGCTTCCTATTTTCCCTCGTGTCTTCTCCGCTGGCTTCAATTGGAGAGTGATTGAAGGCTCTCCAAACTCGTCTCTCCCGCGAAATCGATCTGCTCTCCCGCGAAATCGATCTACTTCTTCAGCACGAAATCGATCTGCTCCTTCAACGCGAAATCGATCTTCTCCTTCAGCGTTGTCTGCAACTCCCTCCATCTGACCTCTTCCTCAAGGTATGGATCCTTCTATCTCTCTGTCTTCCCCTTCAATGCAACTCATTGACCCTCTCTCTCCAAGAAAAGCAATTTGCAACCCTAGAGGCTCCAATCTGACTAAAAATTCCGTATTTAATCTCATATTTATGCCGTATGGAGTATAGACAACTTGAATGCAATGCACATCTTCCTCTATATAATGTAAAGCATCAAAGTCCAGACCAAAATTATGCATCTGAATTTGAAACAATGTCAATATACTATTTACAACCGTCTGAAAGACCAACTTATCAAAGGCATCTGATTTAATGAAAGTAAAAAAACACCTCACAATGGGGACTGAATGCCTTTCCTTGAATATAGATGATATTTAGTTTATGAATTTTACTTTCAATGATCAGCAATCGGGACATGGAGATAAAATTAGTTTATGAATAAGGACCTACAAATCATTGGTCAGCGATTTCAATGTTTGTAGTTTATAAAATATAATCCCGTCAGTTTGTAATGGAATTGAAAGAAAAAAAAGGGAAAAAGAGAAACGTATTTGTTCGTTTAAAGGTGACAAATTAACAAAAGAGCTAGATGTTAGTGGATTTTTGTCTCTGTTTTGTTGCCACCTAGTTGGACACTTGTAATTAGTTCCATGTTTGCAAAAAGAATCATGTAAGGAAAAAAAATGAAGAGTTGTATCTTACCATTATATTCGGCGAAATAAAACTATGATAAAATCTAATGCTAATAGCACTCCTCAAATCAATTTGATTGTTCTGTGAAAAAGTTATTGTTAGTAGTTGAACTCCTCCATGACCCTGTTTCCCTAATACATAATCTTAATTTGTAGTAAATGAAGATATTCGTTTTATTGTTGAATCAGTGGTCCTGAAGATTTAAGTAGCTGAATACTAATGTTGAAAATTTAATGATGAGTTTGTCCATAGAGATTAAAATATAAATTGCTACTTAGTAACCATGTTTAGCATTCAATGATAAGTCAAGCATCTTTGACGGTGAATTTCAAATTCAAGTGGTAACTGGTTGTGCGTTATTAAAACACACATAATAAAACATTCATTTGAAAAACTGCTAACTCGAGCACTTAATTTAGTTGTCAAACATTTTCTTAGTGCCATACAATAGCTCTATAAGACTTGCAACAATATCACCCATAAATAGGTTTATGCGGGGGCTTGCTTGTGGTAAGACCATAGATTAAGGGTCTAGAGGGTGTGCGAAATTTATGGCATTTGCAGATAAATAGGTCTGAATTGGCTTGATTAGTGGGTGACAGGTTGCTGGACTGGATGTTAAGAAAATTGGTTGCAAGATTATTTAGTTGCTAAATTAATGGTCAAAGAGTAAGAAAAAAGGTTAGGTTTGCCAAACTAGGACATTGGGATGAAAAACTAAAGAAATTAATTGTTGGTTGAGATGGTGTAAAGATTAATTGTTAATCTCAGTGTGAAGAATTGGCTTTGCAAATTTGTCAAGGTACTAAACTTTGCTTGTGAATGATGATACGTTTTTATCATTGCATGACTTGTTAAACCAATGAAAATCAATTGAAGATGATGTCTTTATATATTCTGGCAATTTGACGTATGTGACATGTATATTGTGAAAATCTTGAAGGTTATATACCTTCTCTTTTGTTAACTTACAACCGACACATACTAGAGAAAATGTACATTATTTTAACATCTGATAGACAGAAGGATCTGATAACCTTCTTTTGAATAAGTCATTTGTTTGTGAAGAAGGGTTGATTGTCATAATTTTCTTCACCTTGAATAATATATATGACCCATGATAGGAACTGTATAAAACAAATGTCATATACAGTTGGTTGAGAGAAATTTGAGCACACATATCATCATTTCTGTTTAAACTTGAAGCATAGAAACTCATCATGGATGACTATAGACCGCCCGAACTCGCTCCGCGCGTCCCCCTTTCGGAGAGGGCGTGAATTGGGTTCTAGCTACTACAGTTCGGACTCCTGTCATGGTTCTGAATCGAATCTCACAAAGTGCAATGTAAGACTGATAAATCACCAAAGAGTCCACATCCGGCAAATCGTTTTGGAAAATCGATTTTAATCAAAAAGCGCCAAACATGGATTGCTTTGCCAGATTTCAGAGTTGCTACCTAAATATTTTTTTTTGGGGGGGTTGTTTGGGATGTCCTAAATAAGTGCACTTTTTGTCTTTTTGGACTAAAAGTTGAGGGAAAAAATATGGATGCTTGGGTTAACTTTTTGACTTTTTATGAAAAAATGTGTATTAAAAAATTATATAAATTAGTGTGTAGGAAAAAATTAGGATTGAGAGTTGTGCAGCTGTACTTTTTTGACTTTTGGTGAATAGTGATAACTTTTTAACTTTTTGAGTAACTTTTTGATTTTTTGACTTTTTTTTAACTTGCCAAACTTGGCCTTAGGAAACCCTGACTCGTGTCTAAGGCCACGTGTCCGTCATCACCAAAGTTGCCTCGGCTCGGGAACTTGGGTACGAGAGGAGAAGGTCCTGAAATGAGCACCTCTGCACGCCCAATCAAAGATCGGCCTCTACTAACGTGATTTGTTGTTCTTGAAAACACGTGTTCTTATTCCGGTTATTAATGTAGAATTACTATGTGATGCGCGCACCATACAAATATAGACTAAATCGTAAGAATTGGAACAAAACATCTCATGTTTGTTTTTCGAAAATGGTTTGAAAGTGCTACTTGCAAGTAGACTAAGACACGGATTTGCCACCCTCAAGTGGGCTTAGAAAACAATATGATTTTGCCACTCCGCAAAGTGGGCTTAAAACGCACATTTTGATGAATTGTTCCAATTCAAGCAATGAAGCCTTCATCCACAGACATTCATGCAGTTAATCAATTAAGCAATTAGGCTCATAGCAAGTATGCTATCATGACAGTCACTTACACACATGCAAGGATGCTAAAGCATAAACATTTACAATGTACTTCGAGCCAAAACAGAAGGTAGTTAGAAATCATGCATGATCCTAGTTATGTCAACAATGCCTAATGCAACATATGTAAAAATGAAACTAAAATAGGCTCGGCTATCTAAGATGACATATGAATGCTACACCTGATACATGTATTCAAATAGGAATTGAAATACAATGCAGTTTGAATGATGTGTCAAGCCCGGTGCATGCAATACGAATGAATGATGCACGCATGCAAACATAAGTATGCTAATTGAAATATGCCCTAAAACTAACCATCAAAAGCTGGTATATAAAAAGGAGAAAGACGTGGGGTTTGAAGACATTCACACACCCACGCATACTTATTACAACATTTGCCCTCTCAACGGAGGGTCCGAATAATAAGCTAACTAGTTACGCTAATTAAACTAATTATTACAAACCAAAGCTAATTAACTATTCTTAGTTAATTAATTATTACAAAACAAATCGATTAATTAAGCACATTAACTAATTAAGTACAAAACCGACGAATTAGCTAACTAAGTAAAGCAGCTAAAGCAGTTAAAAGAGATCCTCGGGGCGAGGGGTGCATGCATGCTCGATCGCCTCTCTCGGAAATCCATTGCTATGTCCAGAATTGCCTCTGTTTGCATTTGATTTGATCTTTGAAAAGTGCACTAACTTCCAGATTGCTTCTGCTCCAACATGGGGACCTCCTGGTGGGCTGTCAACCAGAAAAAGGGGCTGTCGACCAGAAAAACTGGTCGTAGACCAGAAAAACTGGTCGGTTGACCACCCATACTGGTCGGCTGACCAGTTGATTTGCCAAACTCTAGTTTTGCTGCAACAGAGAACAACAAGGGGCATAACAGTGTATTTGCAAGATATGTGTGCACAACCACTCTCCCTATCATTTCTCAAACTCAAGGGAGTGTGGTACTCGACTCTCGGGCCACCAACCGAGCATCGCAATGCACAATGGCCGAGAAGCCAAGTTTGCACAAGTCAATGTCAATGAATGCACAAATAACACATAAGGGCCTCCACCTCTATCATGCTTGATCAAGAGGGTCGGCGACCAAAAAAATGCTAAACGTTTCATCACTTTAAGTATGAAACGTGCGACATTCCTCATGTTTGGATTAACGTCCAATCCAAACACATGCAACGCAAACAAGATGATCAACCTTCAATGCTAAAGTGACATGCGCAAGACTCCATCATGTAAGCAATGCATGCGTGGCATGTTTAAAAGCTAAGGCATCAAAGCTAATGAAACATATTACACATGAGGCATGCACTATCAATCTCAAATGGTCAAACCAACCCCGGATAGAGGTCAAACATGCCAAAACAGTGGCTGAAATATGTTGAAAATGAAGCACCAAAAACTACAACAACATGCTCATGTATTGGCTCGCAAGCTAGGCATTAAACACAACTCTCAAACACAATAAAGGCATGAATTATATGAGAGTATGGCAAGGCTATATGCTCTGAAATAACATGTTAAATAGTGCCACACCATGCAAACATCACATGCACAACATGTTAAAAGCCCCGAAACTCAAAGCTAGTTAAGGCCCTTTACACTACAACCATATTAAGCAATGCTCAAATGACCCTAAACATTCAAAACAGATCTAAGGCAGGTCAAAATAGTGGCAAAAACATGCTAGACTTGTAGCATATATGGCAAGAACAATAAGCTCATGTATTGGCTCACGAACAAGGCATAAGGCTCAACTTTTCAAAAGCATTGAAAGGGTGATTTAAGTGGAGGCATGGCAAAGATATAGGGTGTGTTTGGTTTGTGTTTGTAAAGTAGTTTTTGAGATAAAAAGTACGAAAACTTGTTTGGTTTGCCTTTTTTCAGCAATAATTTTGGAAAATTGTTTTAGAGAAAGTTTTAAAAAAAGTGATTGATTTGATGTGTATGAGAGAGAGAGTGATTTTGGAAAGTAGGTAACCAAACAAAATTTTGAGATTTTTTTTGGAAAAATTTGTTTGGTTTGATTACTCTTGAAAATTTGTTTGTAGAGAATTTTTCTCAAATTTTTTTTTTGTGAAACAAACCAAATAAGGCCATAAGCTCTGAAATCACCTACCAAATGATGCCATATCATGCACACATCACAAATATAGCATGCTACGAGCCTCAAAACTCAAGCCTAGTGAGCGAGATTGCACTATGGCTATATAAAGCAAGCCTCTCATGACTTAAACCACTCAAAACAGAGTTCAAGTATGCTAAAATATGAGCAAAAACATACTGGAGTGTAATCAAAATAGGCTGGAATGATGAGCCAAAGTGGCAAGCATGTAAGGATAAATGGCAAGATTACACTACAAGTGCAAAAAGCATGCATAAGGTGACATAACCAGGCCAAAACAGAGTTATGCCATGCTGAAATAATGCCAAAAATAAGCTGAGAACAAGCCATCACATGCTAGAAAAACATGTTCAAACATGAGGCCATCAACACAAGCAACTAAGACACAAGGAGAGGGGATGACCCCCTCCTATTTTGGACCTCAAAACACACTTTCTACCACTGAAATTCCTTTGGAATTCAGTGGTTAAAAGGCCAAGAGAAGGTGATCGTAAAGGCCTTAAGAGATGGCATAAAGCAAAGCAAAATAAGTCACCAAAGGGGGTAGACCACCCCTAACTCAAACAAGGCCTTGAACAACCATTTTAAGCACTTGAAAATAGAACTTTTTACAGTTGAAATCTAAGCCAAAAGAAGCATGCAAAGATGGCTAAGTATGCAATCAAAACAAAACTTTAAAAGGGGGAATAGGACTCACCCTTGAAGAACAACAAGAACAGCCACTTCTGAGGCAAAACCAAGCCAAAATCACTCAAATGCAACCTCCAAGAACCTCAGCTCAAGAGTGAAGGTGTTTCACTAGGTGTTTAGTGTAAAAGTGTGAACAAAACTCACTTTAAGGCACAAAATAGCACAAATATGGAGAGAGAGGGAGAAATCAAGAGAGAGAGAGATATGTTTAGACCTAATCCAAATTTTTGAACCTTGAACAAGAGGGAGGAAGCTCCCTTATATAGAATTTCATGCCTCAAGCTTGTTAGACAAGCTAGAGGCTTGGTGCAATCCTTTTATACACGTGTATGAAGGATGCCTTCTGTGCCCAACAACTGGCAAGGAAAATATCTGCAGAAAGTGCAGAAAGGCCGCCGACTAGTTAAAGTGGTCGACCGACCACCTCCCCTAGTTGACCGACCACCAAAAGTGGTCCGACCACCAAAAGTGGTCTACAGGGAATAAAACTAGTCAGCAAGGGGGAAAGAGGGTCTACAGAGAGAGTAGAAGGTGGTGGCAGGCTGCCGACCACCTTAGGTGGTCTGTGGACCACCCACCCTAGTTGACCGAGCACCAAAAGTGGCTGGCAAGGAAGAAAAGTGGTCTACAGGGGGGGAAACTGGTCTACACCCCTGTTCCACCCTCCAGGCAAAGGGTAACAAGGTTTGGTTAAAAAACAAACCAAAAGGGAAGAAAGACAAGAGTCCGTAGGACAAGGCACTCAGTCGGAAGCTCCGAAAACTAGTCTACGGGCCACTACAAGTGGCCTATGAGAGGGAAAGGTAGCCTATGGCTACAAAAAGGGGCCTACAGGTCTTTGTTTCCCTTTAGGCAAAGACAGCAAGAGAAGAAAGTTAAGAGGTCCCGAGACAAGGCGCTCAGCCAAAGGCTCCGGAAACTCAAAACGAGCACAAACATGCACAATCACCGAGTGCACAGACGATGACGTCTGAGTCTTAAAGTCTGTTAAAAATGGGGTGTCTACAATGACGCACAATAGCATATTTTTATTTTTCCTTCCTTTACTTCTTTTTTTTTTTTTTTTTGAATTACTTATTTTTTGTTGGAAAACTTCCAGTAAAAAGATATGAAGTGTTATATTTATTGTTAAATATTGCTATTTCACTTTCTAAACGAACCTTTATCATGCAATCCAAAGATGTAGTATTAGTTTTATATTAGTTTGGAAATTTACTTAAATTGTAAAAGGCATGATTGTGTGCTTTGTAGAGCCTCTCTGATCATATGAGATTGATGAATTACCTTTGCTTTATGTCAGAGAGGGAAAGATTTTCAGTTCTAAAATGTTTCACCAATTCCATGTAGGAGAGTTTCTTTTGATAGAGAACCTCCCTTTCAGGTCTAGTTGATGGCATTTTAGACCCCTGTTGGGGGCAAGACACTTCTCACTTCAGGCATGCAGTTTGTTGTGAAACAGTATTTGCCTAAAAAGTCTGAATGCTTTATTTTCCAACTTGTTCTATTGATTTTTTTGTGAGATCTTATATTTGTGGCTTTGCCTTAATAATTAGGGGCACCATGTGTCACTTCAGGCATGCAGTTTGTTGTGAAACAGTATTTGCCTAAAAAGTCTGAATGCTTTATTTTCCAACTTGTTCTATTAATTTTTTTGTGAGATCTTATATTTGTGGCTTTGCCTTAATAATTAGGGGCACCATGTGTTTATAGGTAGTTTGGTTTTTAGCATTTCAATGTACCTCTAGCCTCTTTGTTTGGGTTAGTGCAAGAAATTTTGTTCATTCTACAGGTGTCTAGTCCCCACTAGTTCAATGGTTTGAGTATGTGATGCCAATATATTTTTTATTGTATTCGGTGACTGACACTGAAACATTATGGTTAAGAGTGCAAGAAAGATATCTGCATATGTAGCTTCGTTGGTATTGACTCCCATTATTGTGAGTGATCATGATTTCGTCTCTTATATGTGGTTGTAGACTAGAGCTATGCTTAATTGAGATGCCCCATATGTTGCTGTGTAGTATCGAGTCCCATCAGTTTATGTTTTTAATAGAATTTTGATTTTTACACATTGAAATATTTATAGTGAAAATTAGCATTATAAGATGTTATGTCTGCACACTTGTGCATACTTAAATATGGCATGGTTATATTACATTTTTGAAGATGTAGGTGATTTTGTTGATTCATATTCTTATATATATCCACTATTGTCATTCAATTAGTGAGGTAATTCCCATTAGCAAGGAAAAAATGCCTGAATTCATTTTTGCTGTCAGGTTTTCCTATTTTTTGATAGAATGTTATGAAAGTAACATGGAGTGTATATAGTTTTATAATATATAGGCTTGATAGAATAAGCTTGGAGTGTATATTAGTTTTATAATATATAGGCTTGATAGAATGTTAGCAGAATTAGAGCTCTTGTTATATATCATTAGAGAGTTGGTTGCAACTATCATTGAATCCTTTTTCATTGAATTTACATGATCTCCATTTATTTATTTAAAATTATCATTGAATCATTTTCAACAAAACAACTAGTGTTTTAATTTACATGATCTCCATTTATTAATTAATTTGCTTCCAACTGGGATTCTATTTCTCCAACCCAATATATGTTGCCATAATTTTCTTTACTTTGTCTATAGATGAATCAACAACAAAATGGTGCATATTTCACCAACTTGATGAATGATGGGACTGACTATGAAATAGATGAACCTTTTGACCAAGGGGATCAGTCTTCCCCAATCTCTCCTCAAATAGAAACCACCAAGAAATCATAACGAGGTGGCAACTTCACTACAGAAGAAGACAGTATGCTTATATCGGCATGGCTTAACATTAGTTTAGATCTAGTGCAAGGGAATGAACAAAAATCAAAGGCATATTGGCTAAGAGTGTGAGAGTGTTAGAAATAGTTTATTTATTTTGAAGTTTATTCCTAACTTTGCTATTTATGATTTTTTTTCTTATTTATTCATTGACCATCGTAAGGTTTTTGATTAGTTAATTTGTGTTCTTTCGGTTCTTAATTTGATAAATTACAATTATTGAAAAACTTCCTTTGTATTGTTTTTTTTTTTTTAAATTCTTTATTGTTTTCTTTTATTCTTCCCCTCCCTTCCCTTTCAAGATGGTTCCACCAAATTCATATGTTGAAATATATTCACATACTATAAATTTTATAATAAAAAAAAAATTAAATATTACTTAAAATTATTTTTTATAATATTTTTAAAACTAAAATTAAAAAATATTATTTTTAAAAATATTATCGCAAGTGTCACATTGGCAACCATATTAGAGAGTAGATGCATATGTGGCATTCTATGAAAAAGAGTAATATATATATGGCATTTTTTGTTTTGAAAATTGGTTAAATTAGTTTTAATGACTAGCTAAAATAAAGAGTATGGTTGAAACACACAATAGCTAAACTAATTAGGTAAAATAAAGAGTGTCATTTTTTTATACTTTGGCTAGTGAAAAATAAAGAGTGTGGTTGGAGATGCTCTTATAAGTTGAATATATTACTGAATTCTAGGTGTAACTTGAGGATTTTTTCTTTCTTCTTATTTTTTATTTAACTTTAAAATGGAAAGGAGAAAGAATAACCTCTTGGATGGGGAACAAATGCAACATGATGCAAACTTCAAGTCTGGTGTGGCATGAACCTTCCATTTGTTTATTTTCCTTATTATGCAATTTCGATGTGTAAGAAATAGATGTATTATTGATAGATATTTGTTATGTTTACAATGATTCCTATATATAGGAGAGGGTGAGTGTGTAGTAGGTGAGGAGTAGGTGAGGAGTAGGTGGAGAGTAGGTGAAGTGGGTGGAGTAGGTGTAGTGGTAGGTTTTGGTACATTTTAACAGCCCCCCGCAAACTCAAGGGGGATAGGAACTAACCAACTTGAGTTTGGAGAGACTAACAAAACAAGAAAATAGACGAATACATAAAATAAAAAAAGGATAGGAGACACTGTATGGTCGTGTCAGACCGTTGTAGAAGACTGTATGGGTATGGCAGACCGATGTAGAAGACAGTTTATGGGGTCATGTCGGACCGTTGTAGCAGATAATGTTGTGACAGTGACAGTTTATGGAGTCTTGCTGGACCCTTGTAGAAACTAATCGGAATCAATGTCGGGACAGTTTACAGAGTCTTGTCGGACCCATAAAGGAGCTAACCGGAATTAATGTCGGGACAGTTTATAGAGTCTTGTCGGACCCATGAAGGAGTTAACCGGAATTAATGTCGGGACAGTTTACAGAGTCTTGTCGGACCCTTAAAAAGTCGCACCCTCAAAAGGTGTGCCCAATCTATCAAAAGGCGTGCCATCAAAAGGCGTGCCCAATCCATAAAAAAGCATGCCAGATATGATGGCGAGGCACGTGAGTGCCTTGGCTGGCGCGCCCGTTTGTCGTCTGGCGTCAAGTGGCGCGCGATACGCGTGGCTGCCTCGGCTATTTAACCAAGACGGAGGCTGAGGCTAAGGTAGAAGCTGAGACAGAAAAACTGAGAGAAACCTCTGAAAAATTCTTCGTTTTGCTGAGAAAGATACTCTGTAACACTCTGTTGCCCAGAAAAATGGCTTCGTCTTCCCGCGGTCTGCTCACTCTCTTTCCCGACCTCAACGAGTCAACAAGAGAGATAACTGGTGCGGTGGCACTGGAACCTCAACCAAGCGCCCCGGAGTTTGCTCCGTTGAACTTTCCTATGCGGTCTGTGGAGCAAAGAATGGCAGTGCAGTCGGATGTGGAGGCCAATCAGTATACATTGAAGTCATGTGTGGAAACCATGACTGCGGTTACAAATTTGTCGAACCGGCTGCAGAGTAGGACAAATGAGGTGCAGCAGTTAAACGCCCAACTGGCTCTGCTCCAACGCATGTATAAGGACGCGCGAGCAGAGATAAGTGTGCTAAAGGCGGAAAATAAGGAGCTGAAGCGGAAGGCCACCGTGATGTTCCGATTTGGAGGTCCGCCATATGCTGCAGTGGAGGAGTATGGGGGAGTGAACGTGCTCGGTGGCGTGGGAAACACGGAGGCAACACCGTCAAGGGCCGCCCAGGACGGAGGCAAGAAGAAGAGAACGGCTGCAGAGTAGAGAAGAAAAATCCCGCCGGTGGAAATGGTTGTTTTTTTTTTTTTTTGTGTGTAAAAGTGTGATCGGGGTTGTTTCCTGAGATGAATAAAATATGGTTGGTTGTGCAAATTTGTAAATTGTTTGCAATGGTGTTTGGTATTTATTTTATTTTATTATTATTTTTTTATTTTTAAGAAGAATAATAGTAATAGTAATAAGAATAATAAAAAATGGATATCATGGAGTGGGCGGTGGTACAAAAATATGGTTTAGAAAAAAAAAAAAGAGAGAGGTGGTGGAATGATGGGTCAAAAAGTAGAATAAAAGAAAAAAAAGTGCACATGAATTGTGGATTCTGAGTGTGTGCATAATAATAATAAAATGAATGAGTGGAGAGAAGGTTTTATGTGTAAATACTGATGATGAAAAGTGAGAACCAACCCATGTGGGTGGAGGTGGTGTGTAGGGTATTTAAACACTTAATTAATATATAATGGAGAGATATGATATAGATATGGATAGATATATGTTAGTGGTGTCCAAACCCAATTCTGTGAGAGCTCCTCTTCCGATTCTGGCGGTGGCCACCGAAGAGAGAGAGCCCAAGGGCTTCGACAACAACTTGGTGGACCGTCTCCGCCTTGGGAGCTTGACCGACGACGGCCTCTCCATGAGAAAATTGCATCTTATATGGGTGCTGTGCGACGGCGGTGGTGATGCCGATCGAGGGAAAACGAGAGGCGGTGGAAGAGGATCAGTTTTCCGGCGATCTTCTTGTTCGAGATGGAATTGTTGAGCTCGAATTTGAGATTGGACTTGTGCTTGAGCTGCGATTAGGGCAAAGAGTCGTTCCGGGAGACAAGAACCGCAGACACCGATACTGCTACTGAGATCGATCATGGTGAATTTCTTGGCTCAGTTCCAGAGTATAAAGAATTCTTGTGATCACCTCGTAATTGCTGTTGAAGATGTGAGCGACTTGTGGCCGATTGTCAAAAATGGATTTGAAGAGCGTTTGCCATTCAAAAGAGCTTGTTTAAATAACAAGACACGAAATCCGGTGTTTCTGGAGAAACTGCCCGCGGAGTTTATATTGACAACGGATGCAAGACTTCGTAGAAGGTTTCTCTCAGGAGCAATCATTATTTTGGTTCCGAGAACCATATCCAGGTTCTGTTGTTCCTTCCATATTCGCCCTTCCTGTGACTATCCCTCAGCCTCAAGGCTATAACTGTAGCTTCGAGCGTCTGTCTCATCTCCCATGAACCGCAGAAACGCCATATAAACAGGAGCCATCCCAAGCTGAAAAGCTTCAAAAAATGGAGACAGAAATACTGACCAAAACAATTGAAGACCTGGTGTATAGGAGGGTTCATTGAATTGGTACAAACAGGGCATGCGAGAAGCTCCTTGACGCTCGTGGTGGGATGAAACGCAGAAGATACAACATTGTTGTGAGGCTTCGAAGAAGGAAACTGAGAGTGATGAAGATGAGGAAACAAAGAAAGAAGAGTTTCTGGTATGTATTTGTGGTATGTGTTGAAAAACTCCAGCGGGCAGCGAAGGCAAGGTTGCCGGCCGGCTGCCCGCCGAAAAGAAAGGAGTATAGGCCTAAATCTTATTGCTCTGATACCATGTAAGAAATAGATGTATTATTGATAGATATTTGTTATGTTTACAATGATTCCTATATATAGGAGAGGGTGAGTGTGTAGTAGGTGAGGAGTAGGTGGAGAGTAGGTGAAGTGGGTGGAGTAGGTGTAGTGGTAGGTTTTGGTACATTTTAACACGATGAGACAATTTAGCCTTCGGAAGAGAACAAAAAAGGACAATCATCTAGTGTTTCTCTAAAGTGAGCCAGCAGGGCAATTTTGTGAAGTTTGGCCAAAGTCCATTAGGTGTGCCAAAAAAATTATCCAAAGGTTCTCATATAGTTATTTTTAACTTTTTATGTTTCTGTTCAGTTTCAGTCGCATTTACCTATTTGAGTAACCCCTCTAAGTTTTAATGATCATACGGTGTTTATTTTTGTCATAGGCTGCTTTATACAACTTCTTAATTTCGACTTGTGGGAAATGCAAGAATTCTCAGCAGGCAATTCAGGTTTGGTTCTCCCTTAATTAGTTAAACCTTATTATATTTCTCTTTTATAATAAAATTAGCACTATGCATTTAATTGATATTTCTTTTGTTTTACTTTGAGTTGAAGATTTTTGAAGAAATGAGGAGATATGAAGTCAAACCTACTGGACAAACCTATATCTGTCTACTGAATTCATGTGCAGCTGCTGGACGATTAGATCGAGTGTATGCTATCAATTCCATGGTCTAAATATGTCCCTTTTGTTTTATTTTACCATGCTGGTATTTGTCGGATGAAGACCACATAGTCGAAGACAATTGTTAATTGGATCTCATGCATCATAACATGGGTGGATCTCTGACATGTTTACCATATGACGAAAACTGTGGTCGTTTTGATTGCTAGCTAATAATCTTGTGTGATAAATTTTTTTAATTATTTTTATCTGATTTGGATCTATATATCTTATTTTGGAGTTACTTATAGGCCTACCTCCATTATCATTTTAGATTTTTGTTTTTATAAACAAACTACTTTCAAATTCTCTACTCTATACAGGTTTATATTCTTAAGAGAGGTTCAAAGGTTTTTTTTTTTTGGTATGAGCTTATGATTGGCCTTCGTGAATGAAGCCTGATAATCCCTCCTTCAAGTTGTGTCCTACATATAATTTGGCTTGTGGACAGTGGATTTTCCCTACGTTTATCCCGTCTTAAATAGTAGCTAGATTGACCTATCTTGATATTACAGGTATGCAATTGTTCGTGATATGACTGCAGCTGGTCTTGGTTTAAACAAGTTTTGCTATGCTGGACTTATTGCTGCACATAAGAATAAGACTCCAATAACTGATGATACAGCCACCAAAGTAATTACCAATTTTATTTTTGTATATATATATTTTGTGTCCGTTAGATAATTATTTCTTTAGTTCCTAAATCATTTATTATTTTCCCCTTTCTGGAAAAGATTATCGAGCTTGTTGAGCAGTCCAAGGGGTGGTCTTCAGTTGAAGGATCAAGAGACAATGCTGAAAACTTTATGATGGGTATTTCTGAAGAAGAGTTATATAATACCCCCACTGCGGAATACGTTCATAGGCGTTCTGGATTCCTGCATAGGGAGTTAACTGTTTATCATGTTGCATTTCATGCCTGCGCAGACCTCAGAAATGTAGAGGTACCACCTCAAATTTTATGCTCTTGAATTGAGACTTTATTACATCATCACCAAATGATTTTTAGCCCAAACTAAGAAACCCCAAATGTGGGGACAAATGTAGGGCTAGAGTCCCAGATATAGTTTCCCTGTGCTTTCAATCTGTTCAGAAATATGTGGTGGCATGGCTCAACTAGATGCAGGAGATATGGGTAGACTGTGAAGCACCATGGTTCACTACCTTACTTAGAACCCCTTCCATGTTTGACTCTAGGATGACCCCTTTTATGCCGTTAGGTTGGGTTAACTTCATGCTTTGAAAGATAGCTGACCACTCCCCAACGTCACTGATACCATTTTGAAGTCTAGCACAGCATGTTCAAAGAATCAGATGAAATGGAAGAATCACATCTAGAAAATTGGCTGAGGATGCTGAATGTTTAATTTTTTGAACATTTGATTATCGAAATGGGACTTATTTTAAACTATCTATTGTAGCATTTGTTGTCTCCCTTTCTGATTTTAGATTTATAATTTGACGAAACAATCAAATCATCATTTTTGTTTTAATTTTTTCTCCATTAATTATGTGCTAACTTTTGATATTTGTTCATCATAATAGGTAATGGAAACACTTTTGGAATTGCTCAGAAGGGACAATAAAACTCCTGATGTCTTTATTCTGATCCAAGTTATGAGGTACATATTGTTAACCATTATTTTCAGCATTTTGATTATTATGTATCTGAAAGAAATAGATGTATTATTGATTGATTTTTATTGATATATTATATTACAATGATTCATGATTCCTATATATAGAAGAGGGTGAGTGTGTAGTAGGTAAGGAGTAGGTGAAGTGGAGGTGGTAGTGGTGTAGTGGGTTAGGTTTAGTGGAGTAGGTGAGGTGGTAGTGGTGTAGTGGGTTAGGTTTAGTGGAGTAGGTGAGGTGGTAGTAGTGTAGTGGGTTAGGTTTAGTGGAGTAGGTTTAAGTGGGTGAAGTAGGTAGAGAGTAGGTGGATTTTAACAGCCCCCGCAAACTCAAGGGGGATAGGAACTAACCAACTTGAGTTTGGAGAGAGTAACAAAACAAGAAAATACATAAAAATAAAAGAGGATAAGAGACACTGTATGGTCGTGTCAGACCATTGGTGAAGACACTGGATGGTGGTGTCATAACGTTGTAGAGGACACTGTATGGGGGTGTCATAACCATGTAGAGGACACTGTATGGTGGTGTCATAACGGTGTAGAGGACACTGGATGGCGGTGTCAGACCGATGTAGAAGACAGTTTATGGGGTCATGTCGGACCGTTGTAGCAGACACTGTGTGGTCGTGTCAGACCGATGTAGAAGACAGTTTATGGGGTCATGTCGGACCGATGTAGAAGACAGTTTACGGGGTCATGTCGGACCGTTGTAACAGACACTGTTGTGACAGTTGTTGTGACAGTTTACGGAGTCTTGCTGGACCCTTGTAGAAACTAACCGGAATCAATGTCGGGACAGTTTACAGAGTCTTGTCGGACCTTTGAAGAAGCTAACCGGAATCAATGTCGGGACAGTTTACAGAGTCTTGTCGGACCCTTAAAGGAGCTAACCGGAATCAATGTCGGGACAGTTTACAGAGTCTTGTCGGACCCTTAAAAAGTCGCACCCTCAAAAGGTGTGTCCAATCTTTCAAAAGGCGTGCCATCAAAAGGCTTGCCCAATCCATAAAAAGGCGTGCCATCAAAAGGCGCGCCCACTTCATCAAAAGACGTGCCCGACAGAAAGCGTCGAGCCATCAAAAGGGGCGCCTGACACGCGGCGATGCACGTGATTGACAGAGCGCGTGTCGGCCTCGTCGTCTCTGTCTTTATAAACCAAAGCGAAGTCTGAGGCTTTGAAGCATAACAAACCAGTTGAAACCTCTTCGTTCTCTGTAACATTCTGTAACCAACCCTTCTCTGAAACACTCAACAACCCAAAAACATGGCTTCTTCTTCCCGTTCAGCTACCCAGAACATAGTCTCTTCTTCCCGTGGTCTGCTCACTCTCTTTCCCGACCTCAACGAGTCAACAAAAGAGATAACTGGTGCGGTGGCCTGTGAACCTCAACCAAACACCTCTGGTTTTGCTCCGTTGAACTTTCCGATGCGGTCGGTGGAGCAAAAAATGGCAGTGCAAACGGATATTGAAGCTAATCAGTATACATTGAAGTCCTGTGTTGAAACTATGACTGCGGTCACAAACTTGTCGCACCGGCTGCAGAGTAGGACAAATGAGGTGCAGCAGTTAAACGCCCAACTGGCTCTGCTCCAACGCATGTATAAGGATGCGCGAGCAGAGATAAGTGTGCTAAAGGCGGAAAATAAGGAGCTGAAGCGGAAGGCCACCGTGATGTTCCGATTTGGAGGGCCGCCATATGCTGCAGTCGAGGAGCAGGGTGTAGTGATCGTGCCCAGTGGAGTGGGAAACACGGAGGCAGCACCGTCAAGGGCCGCTCAGGACGGAGGCAAGAAGAAGAGACCGGCGGCAGAGTAGAGAAGAAAATCCTGCCTGTGGATGTGGTTGTTTTGTTGTTTGTTTGTTTGTTTGTTTGTTCGTTTTTTTTTTTTTGATGTAAAATGGTGATCGGGGTGAGTCCCGATATGAATAAAATGAGTTTGGTGTGCATGATGAATGTTTTTTTTTTTTTTTTTTTTTTTTTTGAAAAAGTAAGGGAATCGAATAATAAAAAAAATATGGAGATAGTGATGAAATGATAAGCATGGTGATGATGAATATATAATAATGAATAAAAATAGAGCACCAATTAAGTTTTATAATAAAAAATAAGGCGGTGAATGGGTGTGATTAAAAAAGAAAAGTGAATTGGGTGTGCCCCTTTCTCTCTCTCTCTCTCTCCACGCGTAACTCACCGTTTTTGCCTCTCTTTCTGTATCAGCTTCACTTTGATCTTATTCTCTCTTACGGAAAAATGGTGAAGGAAACAGAGTACTAAAATTTGGGCGACGAAGAAGGCTCGGACCAAGCCAACATCAACCAGGAGTGGGTCCCAAGGACGAGCCGCAGAAGCCGACCAGAGCGGACCTCGCGGATATGGACGGTGAATCGGAGGAACTTGATAGGCCAGTAGATTAGAGCGGCAGTGACCATGAGACCCGGGTAGAGAGTGCCGCCGATGATGCGACCTAGAGGGTACCAGCTCTCGGAATCGAACCAGTTCCAGAACTCGTAAAAGCCCGTCTCGGTCAGGAACAGAGTGGTCCTGTAATTGAAGTAGGGATCGAACTCGTGGATCATGCTCTCGTAGCGGAGGACGCTGAAGAGACGACTGATGAAGGCGAGGACGTAGACGAGGCCGAGGATTGTGACTCGGATCAGGAGAGCCTGCTGAGAGTACGGCTTTGAGGTCAGGAGGGAATGTACCGTGGAGGTCTAGGCCTTCGAGAACGAGTCGCGAGACTCGGTTTTGGTGACACGAGACGCCATACCAAGAGCAAGGATCTGTGGATTGGTTCCATGTGTTGAGCTTGTTGAATGGGTCTGAAGCTCCTTTGAACTCTATTAATGGCTCTATGTCTGGGTTTGAAGCTTTGAGGAGAGAGAAATTGAGGAGTATGAGAGAGAAGAAAATATGGCTTCGTTATTGTTGGTCAGAAACCAGAGAGGGAGGATTTGGGCAATGATGGGAAGGTATGTGTAGAAAATAAGCGGAATAGGTTGAGGTCCGGCGGACGGCTAAGGTGAGGTTGCTGCCCGCCGGTGAAGCGAAAATATTAGGTTCTAAACCTGCTCTGATACCATGAAAGAAATAGATGTATTATTGATTGATTTTTATTGATATATTATATTACAATGATTCATGATTCCTATATATAGAAGAGGGTGAGTGTGTAGTAGGTAAGGAGTAGGTGAAGTGGAGGTGGTAGTGGTGTAGTGGGTTAGGTTTAGTGGAGTAGGTGAGGTGGTAGTGGTGTAGTGGGTTAGGTTTAGTGGAGTAGGTGAGGTGGTAGTAGTGTAGTGGGTTAGGTTTAGTGGAGTAGGTTTAAGTGGGTGAAGTAGGTAGAGAGTAGGTGGATTTTAACAGTATCTTTTATGCTTGCTTCTTTTCAAGAGTAGTTCGGTTGCTAATGTTTATTTGTGAACCTATGCTGTGTGCTCTATCTAGTGCTTTTGTTCTATGCTTCCTCTATGAAAGTTTTCTATATTTTCCTGTGAGTAATATGCTCATTCACTGGAAGAATACTGAACCTCATGAGTGTCAACGGCCATTTTCTGCAGGTGTTATCTACATTTTGGAGATATTGAACGTGGCCAGAAAATTTTTGAAGAATACATGAAATCAGGGAAGCAACCTATGGTGGAACTATATGTGGTGAGTTCTATATCCGATATGCCAACTTATAATTAATTGGCATTGCCCTGTGTTTGTGCAATTTGAGGATTATCAATGCACCTCTTTCACAGAGGCTGAATGTGCTATCGTATTGCTTTTGCATAGGAGCTGTAGAAATTTAATGTATAAAGAGAAATGATTGTATTATTGATTGATATAATGTTATATTGATATCTATTACAATGATTCATGATTCCTATATATAGAAGAGGGTGAGTGTGTAGTAGGTAAGGAGTAGGTGAAGTGGAGGTGGTAGTGGTGTAGTGGGTTAGGTTTAGTGGAGTAGGTGAGGTGGTAGTGGTGTAGTGGGTTAGGTTTAGTGGAGTAGGTTTAAGTGGGTGAAGTAGGTGGAGAGTAGGTGGATTTTAACAGCCCCCCGCAAACTCAAGGGGGATAGGAACTAACCAACTTGAGTTTGGAGAGAGTAACAAAACAAGAAAATACATAAAAATAAAAGAGGATAAGAGACACTGTGTGGTCGTGTTAGACCATTGGTGAAGACACTGGATGGTGGTGTCATAACGTTGTAGAGGACACTGTATGGGGGTGTCATAACGTTGTAGAGGACATTGTATGGTGGTGTCATAACGGTGTAGAGGACACTGGATGGCGGTGTCAGACCGATGTAGAAGACAGTTTATGGGGTCATGTCGGACCGTTGTAGCAGACAATGTTCTGACAGTTGTTGTGACAGTTTACGGAGTCTTGCTGGACCCTTGTAGAAACTAACCGGAATCAATGTCGGGACAGTTTACAGAGTCTTGTCGGACCCATGAAGGAGCTAACCGGAATCAATGTCGGGACAGTTTACAGAGTCTTGTCGGACCCTTGTAGAAACTAACCGGAATCAATGTCGGGACAGTTTACAGAGTCTTGTCGGACCCATGAAGGAGCTAACCGGAATCAATGTCGGGACAGTTTACAGAGTCTTGTCGGACCCCAAAAAAAGTCACACCCTCAAAAGGTGTGCCCAATCTTTCAAAAAGGCGTGCCATCAAAAGGCGTGCCCAATCCATAAAAAGGCGTGCCAGATATGATGGCGAGGCACGTGAGTGCCTTGGCTGGCGCGCCCGTTTGTCGTCTGGCGTCAAGTGGCGCGCGATACGCGTGGCTGCCTCGGCTATTTAACCAAGGTTGATGCTGAGGCTGAGGCAGACAAAAAAATTCTGAAAATCCTCTGAAAAAACTCTTCCTTTGCTGAGAGAAACTCTGTAATACTCTGTAACCAACCCGTCTCTGAAACACTCAGCAACATGGCCTCTTCTTCCCGTCCAGCGACCCAGAACATGGCCTCCTCTTCCCGGGGTCTGCTCACGCTCTTTCCAGAACTGAACGAGTCCACAAGAGAAATAACTGGTGCGGTGGCCAGTGAACCTCAACCAAACACCTCTGGTTTTGCTCCGTTGAACTTTCCGATGCGGTCGGTGGAGCAAAAAATGGCGGTGCAAACTGATATTGAGGCCAATCAGTATACTCTGAAGTCATGTGTGGAAACCATGACTGCGGTCACAAACTTGTCGCACCGGCTGCAGAGCAGGACAAATGAGGTGCAACAGTTAAACTCCCAGCTGGCTCTGCTCCAACGCATGTATAAGGATGCGCGAGAAGAGATAAGTGTGCTAAAGACAGAAAACAAGGAGCTGAAGCGGAAGGCCACCGTGATGTTCCGATTTGGAGGTCCACCATATGCTGTAGTGGAGGAGCAGGGAGGAGGAAACTTGCTTGGTGGTCTAGGAAGCACGGAGGCAACACCGTCAAGGGCCGTCCAGGACGGAGGCAAGAAGAAAAGACAGGCGGCAGAGTAGAGAAGAAAAATCCCGCCTGTGTATGTGGTTGTTTGGGTGTTTTTTTTTTTTTTTTTTTTTTATGTAAAATGGTGATCGGGGTGAGGCCCGACATGAATAAAATAAGGGAAGGTTTGGTGTGCAATTCTGCCTTTGTTTGTTTTTTTTTTTTTTTTGGTTGAAATAATAAGAATAATAATAATATATAAAATAAAGTGTTGTGCCACGTCTTGGGCAGATCAAATACTTTGGAAAAAAAAGTTGAAAGAAAAGTTGAAAAGATGAGAGGAGAATGGGACAAGCCCATGTGAGTGTGAGTGAAAGTGGGGTTTAAAGAAAGTGAGGTAGTGGGTTGATTAAAAAAAAGGATTGTGGGTTTGAAAGTGGAAAGATGAGAGAGAGAGAGAGAGAGAGAGAGTGAATTTGTTTGCTTTAACAAGATGACAAACTTGGGCACAAGTCTTCCACTGTGAGAATAAACCCATAAGTTCTCTTAAACATCTCCCGAAGACCACCATATTGTTTAACAGAAATGCCACATAGAACTAACACGTAGAATGCCCACATGGATGCCCACAAGAAGAAACACACAAGTGGTTTCCAAGAGAAACAAATTAGTTGCACTGGTTGATTTTTCAGTTCCTTCTGTTGACCTGTCAGTTCACAGGAATTCCTTTGCAGTAACAATTTCCTTGGGGGAGCATCTGGACCATAACCTAATAAAAGAATCACCAGTACAATCAGAATAGCAGGATAAAGGGACAAATGTGTTGCTATGACCCATCCAAAAGCTGCCAATGGAATTTGTCGTGTACAAGCTCCATAAAGTGACAGTATGATGACCAAATTTTCAATTGGAGAAGTAGACAAACCCACACAACTGACTATGGTAAAAGGATTCCATAAGTACACCAGAGCAGCCATATCCCCAGATGAAAGAATCTCTGAATTTTCCAACAGTCCAACAAGGCCTAGTGATTTCAATCTTTGAGAATATGCTTTTTGAAGATTCAGGCCAGTTGAACGAATAAGCATTGCAGTGACAAAATCTGCATAGGGAGACATCGAGGACTGTTTCAACCAGTAACCTTCAGCCAGGCGGCGGAGGGAGGTGAGAGGAGTGGAGACTTTGGGACGAGAGGACATGTCTTGTGTTCTTACATCTGAACACATACACGGCACCGAGACAGTTAGAACAGGTCGGCGGCAGCACATGTAGCTCGCATGAGCAGTGAATGAGAAGGATGATGGACGGACCAACGACGTATTGGGTAGGCGTCGTGGTCAGCAGTCAGACGCAGCAATATTGCAGGTGCTGGACACGAAGCATGCAAACCATGCGAGTTGGGATGGTCGGCGACGGTGCCTGGAGTTGCAGCAAGGCAATCTGTATCTGCAGTAGGCCGAAATGAAACACTGGTTGCGAGAAGAGTTGGCGTCAATTCGAGCTAGCAGTGGTTTGAGTTGCTGCAGTGGTTGGAGGTTTTGGTAGGTTTTAATTGGTTGAGGTCTGGCGGGCGGTTAAGGCAAAGTTGCCGCCCGCCAGAAGGCGAAGAGCACCAAGAGCTTAACCTTTCTCTGATACCATGTAGAAATTTAATGTATAAAGAGAAATGATTGTATTATTGATTGATATAATGTTATATTGATATCTATTACAATGATTCATGATTCCTATATGTAAGAATTTATGTATTATTGATTGATGTCTTGATTGATAGATTACAAGATTCATTAATTACAATTCCTATACAATCTATATATAGAAGAAAATGTGGTAGTAGGTGTAGTGGAGGTGATAGTGGGTTAGGTGAAGTGGAGTGTGTAGTGGAGTAGAGGTAGGTGAAGTGGAGTGTGTAGTGGAGTAGGTGAAGGTAATGTGGTAGTAGGTGTAGTGGAGGTGATAGTGGGTTAGGTGAAGTGGAGTGTGTAGTGGAGTAGAGGTAGGTGAAGTGGAGTGTGTAGTGGAGTAGGTGAAGGTAAAGATGGGAAATTCTAACAGCCCCCCGCAAACTCAAGGAGGAGAGAAACTAACCAACTTGAGTTTGGAGAGAGTAACAAAACAAGAAAATACATAAAAATAAAAAAGGATAGGAGACACTGTATGGTCGTGTCAGACCGTTGGTGAAGACACTGTATGGGGTGTCATAACGTTGTAGAGGACACTGTATGGTGGTGTCAGACCGATGTAGAAGACAGTTTATGGGGTCATGTCGGACCGTTGTAGAAGACAATGTTGTGACAGTTTACGGAGTCTTGCTGGACCCTTGTAGAAACTAACCGGAATCAATGTCGGGACAGTTTACAGAGTCTTGTCGGACCCATAAAGGAGCTAACCGGAATCAATGTCGGGACAGTTTACAGAGTCTTGTCGGACCCATAAAGGAGCTAACCGGAATCAATGTCGGGACAGTTTACAGAGTCTTGTCGGACACTTGTAAAAACTAACCGGAATCAATGTCGGGACAGTTTACAGAGTCTTGTCGGACACTTGTAAAAACTAACCGGAATCAATGTCGGGACAGTTTACAGAGTCTTGTCGGACTCTTAAAAAGTTGCACCATCAAAAGGCGTGCCCAATTCATCAAAAGGCGTGCCATCAAAAGGCGTGCCATCAAAAGGCGTGTCCACTTTGTCAAAAGATGTGCCATGAAAAGGCGTGCCAGTTTGTCGGGCGGCAAGAGGCGCGCGATACGCGTGGCTGCCTCGGCTATTTAACCAAGACGAAGGCTGAGGCTGAGGCATACCATTCTGAAACCTCTGAAACCAACCCTTCGCTGAAAAAACTCTGCCTCTGCGGAGAGAGAAACTGTGGAACACTTTGTTGCCATTCTGTCACCAACCCTTCCGAACATTACCAGTCTGAAATTGCTATTTCGCTGAAACACTTAGCAACCCAAAAACATGGCCTCTTCTTCCCGTCCAGCTACCCAGAACCTGCTCACGCTCTTTCCAGAACTGAACGAGCCCACAAGAGAAATAACTGGTGCGGTGGCCAGTGAACCTCAACCAAACACCTCTGGTTTTGCTCCATTGAACTTTCCGATGCGGTCGGTGGAGCAAAAAATGGCGGTGCAAACTGATATTGAGGCTAATCAGTATACTCTGAAGTCATGCGTGGAAACCATGACGGCGGTCACAAATTTGTCGAACCGGCTGCAGAGTAGGACAAATGAGGTGCAGCATTTAAATTCCCAGCTGGCTCTGCTCCAACGCATGTATAAGGATGCGCGAGCAGAGATAAGTGTGCTGAAAGCAGAAAATAAGGAGCTGAAGCGGAAGGCCACTGTGATGTTCCGATTTGGAGGTCCGCCGTATGCTGCAGTGGAGGAGTATGGAGGAGTGAACGTGCTCGGCGGCGTAGGAAACACGGAGGCAGCACCGTCAAGGGCCGCCCAGGACGGAGGAAAGAAGAAGAGATCTGCAGCAGAGTAGAGAAGAAAAATCCCACTGTGGGTGTTGGGTGTGTTATGGTGGTTTTTTTTTTTTTTTTTTTTTTTTTTTTTTTTTTTTCTCGTGTAAAATTATGATCGGGGTTGATCCTGACATGAATAAAATAAGTGTGTTTGGCAAACTCGAATGGTAGGTGTGGTAAGGCAGAAAAATCAACTGGAATGATTTTTTTTTTTTTTTTTTTTTTTTTTGTGAAAATAATAATAATAATAATAATAATAATAATAATAATATTAATATGGAAATCATGGAGTGGGCGGTGGTACAAAAATATTGTGTAGAAAAAAAGGGAGATGGTGGAAAAGAGAGGCCACTCATGTTATTAAAATAAATTAAGGAATTAAAAAAAGTGATATTGGTTTTGTTTTCAAAAAGATGGATTAAAATAAATATAAAAAAAGAAAAAGAAAGTGGAGACCATGATGAAAGGTGGGAACAAGTGTGCTGGTGCTGTGTTGTAATGGTCAGAAAGAGAGATAAGAAAATAAAATAAAATAAATTTCAAGGTGCTGTGTTGTAATGGCATTGAAATATCCACCATCATAAAGAGTATCAGTGGTGCTGCATATGTTTATGAGCATTATTTGAGGCCTTTCTTTCTTAACCCACAGCAGACTGTTAACGTCTAGTATGTCCCAAGGAAGAAGGACATCTTCAGTAAGCCAGATGACATTCTAACTGCTGCTGAGAAGTACATAGAAGAACATGGCCCGGAAGCATTTGAGAAGCTTGTTAGCAAGGATAGGGAAACCAAGTTCAGGAGTAGCAATTACACGTATTTTGATGAGGACCACAGCTATTGAGCCTTGTTTGGCTGAGGGAAACACCTTTTTTCCGCTGCTGTTAGGAGTATCTTTCCGGTGGAGAAGCTGCTATGGACTATTTGGGGAGAGTGATGTCGAAAGCCGGAGCCTTGGATCTCGCCACCGGCGTCGGCGGAAAGATCGAGAAAGACGATGTTCTCTCCGCTGTCCAGAAGTATGAGCAGTATCACGGCTACTATGATGCCGAGAGAGAATGAGATGTTATGAAGATATGATGAGGAGGTAGGTATGTAGTAGACAATTCTAGCGGACTAGGTTGAGGTCCGGCGGGCGGCCAAGGCGAGGTTGCCGCCCGCCGGTGAAGCGAAAAAATATTAAATTCTTAACCTTGCTCTGATACCATGTAAGAATTTATGTATTATTGATTGATGTCTTGATTGATAGATTACAAGATTCATTAATTACAATTCCTATACAATCTATATATAGAAGAAAATGTGGTAGTAGGTGTAGTGGAGGTGATAGTGGGTTAGGTGAAGTGGAGTGTGTAGTGGAGTAGAGGTAGGTGAAGTGGAGTGTGTAGTGGAGTAGGTGAAGGTAATGTGGTAGTAGGTGTAGTGGAGGTGATAGTGGGTTAGGTGAAGTGGAGTGTGTAGTGGAGTAGAGGTAGGTGAAGTGGAGTGTGTAGTGGAGTAGGTGAAGGTAAAGATGGGAAATTCTGGGTGAGTGTGTAGTAGGTAAGGAGTAGGTGAAGTGGAGGTGGTAGTGGTGTAGTGGGTTAGGTTTAGTGGAGTAGGTGAGGTGGTAGTGGTGTAGTGGGTTAGGTTTAGCGGAGTAGGTTTAAGTGGGTGAAGTAGGTGGAGAGTAGGTGGATTTTAACAGGAGCTATCATTGAAGCTTGTTTACAAATCAGATTTGGTTTTTAGAATTACAGAAAGCTCTCCCTAAACCTTTCCTGCCTTTAGAACGAACTTGCTTTTGTTGTTTAATAAGCTCAGTACATTGGCTGGATATGCATGTACCTGGAACCACTACCAATCTGCAAGTGCCTGTAAATAGAAATTATTAGTTACTCTTTAAAATGTCTTGCTGACTGCTCGTGTTGTGTTCCTTGACTTCATTTTTACTTATTTTATTATTTTGTAATGGATTGCACACTGTTTTCCCTTGAAAAAGCTATGTTTTTCTTTTATTGTTGTTATTTGGACTTCACACTTCATAAAAAACAAGATTTGGTGTATGGACTTTAACTTGCATGGCTGCAGACTCTCGCAGAGGGTGCAATGGTGGGGTATACTCCCAAGGGAATGCAACTTGCTCTTGAGACGCTGGTATGTTTGGGTTTGCTGTTGATTTGTTATGAACTACTCGATATTTTGATTATTTTTTTGATCTACACTCATGATATGATACCCCTGCCTTCTCCAGGAAAATATGACCTCGAGGGACTTTTTCTTGAGCCCAAAAATGGGAAATGATCTCCTGCTTGTAGCTGCCGGTGAAAAGGTAGTTTTTCAAAAGAAAACGCATTAATTTCTCGCGGTGCTATGTATTCAAACTTGTTTTTATTATCCCTAATAGGTTGGTCAGTTTATTTGAGATTTACATATTTATTGCAGACTGGTGGATATACCATGGCCAATTACGTATGGGACCTGATGCAAGCTCGTAAAATTATCCCTTCACTCCCTGCTGTTGAAGCATACTACAATGGCTTAAAAGTGAGTCTCCTTGCCTTATTAATAAACTTATTTTAATCTCGTCAATTTTCAATTTGTAATATACCGGAAAAGAAAACATCGTTCACAAGATTTTCAATTCAGCTAAATGCTTCTGTATCCACGGAGTGGGGATCTTTCTGGGAAATCAGTATCCTTAAGCATGTCTGAATAGGGATTTGGATAAGGTTGAGAACTTTATTTAGTATTTCATCATAGAATTAACATTTTTTCTAGTTGTGCATGAGGAGCACACAATAGGGCAAAGATGAGCATTAAGTTGGAACCCTTGTCAAGCCTGGGAAACTAAAGCTGGAGATGCTATTTGGGAAATGAGATATAATCACCAGAATTTTTTTAAGACAACTTAGAAATTAGGTGCTTAATTCTCGGTGGCAATCAAGGATGTATTTTTTATTTTGAAATCCATCATAGAGGGAGAAACTAAACCTATTCTTTTGCATGAAGGCCAGTCTTAGAACTAACATTCTATGAGGTGCACGCTTGTAGTCTCTGAAGGATGAGAATAACTATGTAGCATCTACATCGAGAATTCAAGTAATGTTTATGTTACGTCATTAGCCCAATCCTTTGTAGGAACTAACCGTAATATAACGAACTTGCAAACTGGATGTGTATATCATAAAGTGATTTATCGTTCCTGACCTTGCTTCACCGTAGTTATTTGAACAAGAATTTTGTGCCTTGGACGCACTCTCTGCACAAGCAACATGAATTGAACTCTAAATGGGAGGAACACATTTATTTGTCTTTGAAACTCTGAATGTGATTTAACAAAGTTTATGCTCTGCCTCCTAGGAATGTGGCGAAATTCTTAAATCAAATTGTACATTATGGAAAGTTTGTCCGTAAGTTGACATCTCGATTATTGACTGATTTGTCCATTTGTCTTTACATCACTGGTATTTTTTCTCTCTCTTTCTTTCCAGGAGCGTGATATACCTGAAGACGATCAACGACTGATCATAGTCACCCGAACTTACAACAATTTGCGCCAAAAAATAGGACCGGGACCTGGCCGTGGACAATCATAGTTGGAAAGAAAGTTGTCTGATGGCATGGCCCATCAATTCTTTTTCGGTTGTACCCTTCGTTTTGAACAGTTTATTACTCGAATAATTAATTGCTTGATAGATTTATGTATTAGTTTAATCTTGATTTTTTCAGAGATGATGTCTTATTATGAGTCAGGATTGTCAGTAGATCCAAGTTTATCCATCTTTGGTCCGGATATCGTATGCATCATGTTAGGAAAATGTTTTTGTATTACGTCAATTTATTCTAGGTGTAATTCTTATCACAAATAACTTTGAACTTACATTATACATTTTATTTTTAATAAATTTTCTAGATTTTTTTTTAAGTGTAAGTTTTCTCTTCAATTGATTGTTGTTAAGAGTTTCAAAAGCTGTCATTTAAGGTGCGGGGAATATATATATATATATATATATATATGTATTGTTTTTACACTTGTATTGAGATTATCAATTCCTTATTGAGTGGTCATTAATATTATCCTTAATTTTTTGAATCAAATTTGAAAAAAATATTAACGAGACAAATAGATGAATTTTTCTGACGTCTAAGCCCAACTAGCCTTAAATAATTTCTCGTAGTTGTACTTTTTATTTTTATTTTTGACTAACATATATATATGGGGATTTTTTTTTAAGGTTTTTTATATTAAGATTTTATAGTATAAAGGGCACTTAATATTTTCATAATGTCTAAGGTCTTTCAACATCAATTTAGAGAAATTTCGATCTAGAGAATTTTTCTAGACTTCTTAGAGAAATTCTCTCCAAACATTCAGAAAAAATTTAGACATTCAGAGAAAATTTAGATTGTCCAGAGGAAATTTAGACATCTAAAGAAAATTCAAATAGTGTAAAGAAAATTCACACAATCTAGGAAATTCTGCATTATTGTGGATTTTATAATTTTTCTTACAAATATCTTTTCATGGAAGGTTGCCATCAAAATTCTGTTTGCTAATTCCAATGCTCCTTGTAGGTTAAGTCAATAAGATGAGGTGGTTGACAGACAAGAAAGAGAATAAGTCATTGGGCGAGCTTGAACAAGAATTTCTTTAAGCACTGCAAGTAATAAAACAATTTTTTTTTTAGTTTGTTTTGTTTTTTTAAATACACAAATTTATTATGTCTTAGAATTATGCTCAGACTACGGTTCTACAGTGATTAAAATGCTTCTGATTGTCCTACTGATTATAGAATCAAAAGTATTATGCAGTGTTCTAGATTTTGGAAAAAAAGAGTAATGATCCAGAGAAAATTCACACATTCAGAGAAAATTCACAGTCTAGAGAAAATTTACAAGTCCAGAGAAAATTCACACATCTAGAGAAAATTTCCACAGTTCAGAGAAAAATCACATAGTCTAGAGAAAATTCAATCTGATTTCCTCACATACTCTACATGATTTGAACAACATAATTGATATTACTTTCATTTCTGTTCACCTTTCAATTAAAAAATCTGCAATATAAATTTAGGATCTTGGATGTCACATTTTTTGTAGATAATATGACATTCATCAAAGTAAATAAAGAAGTAGAAAGCTATTGGAATGAGAAAGCTTTGTACTTACATGCTATGTATATATTGAGAAAGTTGCCTTTTGTTTCTGCATGATTTGCAATCCTAGAACTCCAGCTGGACACATATGTCATCCGTACATTATGGAAAAAAAAGAGTAATGATCCAGAGAAAATTTACACAGTCCAGAGAAAATTTACACAGTCTAAAGAAAATCACACAGTCCAGAGAAAATTCAATATGATTTATTTGAATTAGCTAACTGCTCGTTTGAAGTACATTGTCTGCTGAGCCCAAATGTTTCATTAGCCAAAATCATATTACTTTGAACGTTTCCAAGTTGATGGGTGTTATGTAAGGTATCACTTTTACATATAGTATGATCAACATCATGAGGACTATCTTCTGTAACCCCATTATCACTGTTTATCAACCAAACTCGGCAGGAACTTGATTGTTCGGGTGAAGTACTTTCATCTCCATTTCTGGATGGATTTGATTTTTTGTTTTGTAGTAATGACAGTTGTACCACCAATTGGACTACCATTACTTTCTCCAACATTTGTAGCACCCCTTTGTGAAATATGATTCTTATCCTTTACGACATCTTCCATGTCCTCTGCCTCTTTAGGCCGAAAAGGAACCTTGAGCATCAGTTCCAAGAAGGTTTTCCAAATCTTCACGACTTTATTCAACTGTTCAGTCGTACAAACTTCACCACATGAATATTTGACTAGCTGGTACAGGTCTTCACGGATGTCCGAATCAGGATATTCAAATTCTATATGTGGAATGATAGTTCTTCTATTTATACCAAGTGTACCCAGCACAACATTAGCCTATATCTAGACTCCATTAAAGAGCTGGAACAGGAGGATTATGCTTGTTACGAAGGCATCCTCATCCGACTCAGATCATGGTGGTTCGCGGCTTAGATCGCGGTGGTGCGGCTTAGATCGCGACATTTCGACGACGGTGTAGCAGAGACAGAGGCGAAGGTGAAGTCGGCGGTATCGGAGATGAAGACCCAGAGAGGAAAAAGGAGTACAGAGAGAGGATCGGAGAGAAGAGAGAGTCAAATTTCTTTGATTTGATATACGGGTGTAAGTTTAGGGACCTTAGACATCAAAATATAATATTGTGGATCTCTTTCGTTACTAAAAATAAAAAAAGACCTTAGACTAATTTTCCCTATATATATATATATTTGAAAAATGAAAATGTTAAAATTCACTATATCAAAACTGCAAATTTAAGATTTTTAATCTTTAATGTTAATAACCCCTCAAAAGGTCCAAAATGAAATATTAGTCTTTTATTAATTGATGATTAATATTACTCGAATCTTTTTTTAGAATATGTAAAAAACAAGGATAAGATTATTAGAAAAAAGAAATTATCTAAAAAATGTAAAGAAAAAATAAATATCGTATGTAATGAAGTCAACATGTCACTTGTTTCTTATTTATGTTTTTTGCTTTTGAAAATGTTTATCATTTATGCTGAAACATGCTTTTATTAATCATTTACGTTGATAATAAAGAAAAATTAGGATTTTCCTTTTTTAAGAAGAAAATACAACAAGTGTCATATTTTATTTTGTAAAATATCACCAAGTCCTCAATAGAATTCAACAGTAATTAAGTTGGAAAACTAAGCTAAATTAAATCTATTAATTTGGGATAAATTACATTTACATCTCTAAAGATTTGGAAAAAAATATAATAAGTTTCACATTTTTTTAAATAATTACATTGAACTCCCATAAAGTTTAAATTTACATAATATTGAGGTGTTTTTCATTAGTACTTTATTAGTCAAATAGATTAAAAAAAAGAAGATATTGTTATCTTTTACTTTATTTACTTTTATGTCTTCACACTATTTGTATTAATTTTGGCTTCTTAAACCTTAGGTAAATTATAAATATACCTCTTAAAATTTATTTAAAATACAAAATTTCTCTTGTGATTTTAGAAATTATAAATTTTTTATTTAACAGAATTAAAAAAAAAATATTAACTAACCTTTTACACAATAATAAAATTACCTAAATTGTTAATTAAAATATATTTCTAACATTATTAAAAACTGTTAATTGAATTAGTGATTTATTAATAAAATAGGTCATTGGATATACGATTAGAAATATGAAGGGCGATGTGTCATTTTAAAACTACATGGAATAATATGTATTTTAAACAAATTTCATAAAGTGTATTTATAATAAATCTTCACCCAAAAAAAAAAAAAAAATTATCAATACAATTATATTAAATTTGTGAATTTCTTAATATTTTTTCAAAACCTCAGGGAGGTTAGTGTAATTTACTTATTTTTATGATAGAGTCAAAACACTTCCCCATTTCGCATCGCACGCCTCTTGTTCTTCTCTCCTTCTCAGATCGTCTTCGCTCCGCTCCACCGCTGCTGTGGACGCCGCGTAAAACTCCTTCTAGCGTCGGCCATCGACATCGCCACCGACTTCCCTCTACCAGGTCGTCTTCCTCGGTTGATCTACACAATCATGTAAGCCTCTTCCCTCCGCCGGTGGTCTGCTACCCGTGATTTGCAACCCATTGTTTGGAAACTATTAAATTGCAAATAGATCTGTTAATTTTCAGTTCCGTTTATGACATTACAAGTTTTATTTGGCTTTCTGACTACCATCTGCTACTCCTTTTGTTTTTTTGGGTAAACAGTTGTCCGATTGCCATGTTCTTACCCGCTGTGTGCTCTGTTTATTTATTTATTTATTTTTTACTACTTCTGCTGGCCTTATTTTGCTATGAAAAAAATTTACTAGAACTTTGTTACGGGTGCTCTTAATCTTGCGACATATGGAAACCCCTTTCAGATTTGCTTATTCTGCTTCTGAACAACAAAAACAATGAGTCATGAACTTGACAATGAGTCATTATGCTTGTGTACATGGTTGCATCTATGGACTACACCAAAAAAAAAAAAAAAATATGGCCTATTGGGTATTTATAGCCACCGAACTGCATTCCCAACCACAGGAAAAACATAGTTGCCTATTGTAGTTTTTCTTTTTTTGTAGATGGTGCAAATCAAATTTTATATACTTCTTTATTAATTTCACATTGATTAGATTCACAAATCTGTCTGTGTCTCCACCATTGAATGCTCTCCAAAGCTTTTCAATTTCCAGAGAGAGACAGAGAGATGGATACTCATATGAGGTTAATGTCATTGGGATGTCTTGTTCTTCTGTTGGGTTTTGTGAATGGATCATATGATTTAATTTCTCATAATGTGCTGAAAAAGATCAATGTAATAAACAAGGAAGGTCCATACGTAGGCATTGTACTGCCAAACAGCTTTGAGATGAGTCATCTTCTCCAATCTCTTGCCTTTGTCGTTGATCACAAGCTTACCTACTTGGATTGCCTGGAATTATATTTGATTATGTTGACCTCATAAAACTTTTACTTTGTGTGTTTTTGTTCTTGTTCTTGTTTTTGTTTTGTGGTTTATCACAAGCTTCAATACTTGGATTTTTTCCCCAGATGTTATATGATTATTTGGCCTCATGAAACTTTTACTTGGTGGTTTTTTTTTTTTTTCCAAAGGTTTAAGTTAGTTATCTTACATCCTGAAATTCTCCTCCTTATGTTATATCTCTTATTGAAGCTACCATGCCAAATGATATTGCAGTAATTTGATGAAGTTTGAAAAGTTTGGTTGACAAAGAGTGTGCTTTTTGTCTGCTTCCATTCTTTCTCCTTGTTATTCTACTTCTCTTTATTGCTGTCGGAAAACCCTCAAGAAGATATTTTTCCAGAAAAATAGCAGTTTATAATCCACCAAGTGTCATCCATTCTAAAAAAAAAAAAAATCATTGAAAGCCCATTATATGTCCTTTTGTCTTCACAAACTTTAAAACCATAAAAGACTATAAGGTCTAAACCATTTAAGAGATCAAAGACTACATCACTCATGTAATCTTAGTGTCTTCCTACATTATTGCAAGATTTAGTGCAGTTTGTAAATTTTGGGTATTCTTCTAATTTATGGGCCCTCTATCCTTCACATCCAACAGCGATTAGAATCAATTCTTAACTTCAAATTCCTTTCCAAAATTATATCTACAGCCCATGTTACTCCGGGTTCAACCAAAACATAGAATGTAACCCAACCAGTGCGTGGAAAAAAAGAAAAAACAAAGGTTACTAATTAAAATTGTTTAGACACACACAGGAAAGTATTACCTTGTTGATGTGGGGTACAAGAATCAGAAAGACTTTCTTGCACCGTTTAAGGGATGTCGGTATCACCAAGAACAGTTCCGTGTGACTGGACGAGCAAGCAACGCGAACGAAGTTTTTAACACGGTGCACTCCTCGTTAAGGAGTGCAATTGCACGTACATTCGGAGTGTGGAAAGCGTGCTGGGGTTTTCTACATAACATGCCTCGGTATGATTTCGGGAAAGTGCAAGTGCAATTGGTTGGGGCTTCAATGGCACTACATAATTTCATATGCCACAACTCAGACGAAGATGAAGCATTCAACATGGTTGCTAATGCGGAACATTTTATTTTTAGCGACATGCCCAACGCAGCGGGTGTTGGTGATGATGATGAGCTTGACCCGGCGGGTGATGATGATATAGAAATGAACGAATTTAGAAAATCCATTAGAAATGTGTTGTTGCAAAATCGCCATAAGCTACGGCTGTAATCAATCTTTATGAATAATATATACGGTTACATATGAGGGGTTGTTTTGGCCTAGTGAATTTTTATTTTTATTTTTATTTTTATGATGATTTATATATACAATTTTTTTTTTTTTATTTACATATGAGGAGTTACTTTTGTTCTAAAACCCATTTGGGAAGCTGGAAGCTGAATATCATAAGACAATGGCTTTTTTTTTTTTGTTTGAACGAATTTTTATACAATTTGTATTTTTATTTTTATGGAAGACATTTAAAGGTAAAAATGAAATATTTTGAATTTTTATTTTATTTTATTTTATTTAAAAAAAAAACAAAAAAACGTTGCATATCTGTGATATGTATGTCACAGTGTACAAGTTTCCCAGATGCACAAGCCATTTTATTCAATTAAGGAGCTAGACAATGAGAGTAAGTGAAATTCTGTAAATTGCAAATGGGAAGGGGGTATTTTAGTCATTTTACAGCATGCCATGATGATATGACAATATTAAAAATTATTAACTAAAAAAGTCAAAAAGTCATTTTTTACCATTTCCCAAATGACTTTGAAAAAGCAAAAAAGCTTGGTTAAAAGTCAAAAAGTTACTTTTAACCAACTTCCCAAAATAAGCTATATCGCTCTCTCCACGGCCGCGCAACCGCCACGTCTCCGCTGTCAACGACCACCAAAGATTACAGGTAATCATTACATACACAAACACACTGATGTATCTAAATATACACATATATAAATATATGCATGCGCGATTAAGCTTCAACACATATTCCTTTTTCTTTTCTTTTTTTAATTTTAATTTTAGGCCTTGTTTGGGGACTTACCTTTTTAGCCAAAAAGTCAAAAAGTTACCATTTTAGCCAAAAAGCCAAAAACTCATACCAAAAAGTCAAAGATTCTCTTTTCTCTCTACTTTTTGCACATCTTTTCGTAATTAGCCAAAAAGTCATCCCAAACATATAAGTTTTTTTTACCTACCTTTTTAGCCAAAAAGCTAAAAAGTTACTAAATTAGCCTGTTCCCAAACGAGGCCTTAATATATATATATATATATTTTTTTTTTTTGGGGTTTGTACGATCTTGGTGTTTTGTAGTTCGTAATTGACTATAAAAGCAATTATTTTCCTTTATTTTCTTTCTTTGTTTGCTATTTTTTACAAGAATTAATTTTATTTTATCAAATCATATGTTTTGAAAGTGTTTGATAAAAGGCCTGGCTGAACTGCAATTATTGCAATTGAAAGTCTAGGTTATAAATTGAATGAAAAAAAAATTTATTGTCAAATTATTGTAGTTTGAACAGCACAAATTGATTAACTCAGTGTTTGGGAGGCAACTCATTGAGGGTTAGATAGATCAATCTTTCACTTAGTATCACTGTCAAATTGATATGTTAAACTAGTGGACATTTGCAAGTAAACCCATCTCAACTGCCCAGGATGTAACAACTATGTGGGGTTGGCCAGATCAATCCACTTTCTTGATTTGGCTTTTGGAAGGAAACATGTAATTTAAATGGGTTCATGTGTCTTTGAATTTTATTTTCATATGTACTTGGCTTGATACTGGCTTTATGAGATTATATTGGTTTTGTTTCTCAGTTTTTATTTAGCTTTTGAGCCATATGCTTCAAAAGAAATCTTCTTTTTTTTTCTTTGGGTGCTGTGAATGCTTGCTTGGCCTACGTAAAATTCTAGATTTTTCTGTAATTGGCATCTCTTTTATGTTAATATATGAATTTGTACTTTTACAGTGTAGTTATTTGATACTTTTAAAGGTTAGTATCCTTATTGTTAGGCATCATTTTGTGGTTTTTTCAAAGGGCTTAGTGCAGTTGTTTGTTTTACTCATGTTGTTTGTATCAAATTAGAATGGTTGAGGTAGAGCTAGAGGCAAATAAAACCACTCTGCTAGAGGAAGCAAACCCGAAATCCAGCGATGAAAGGACAGAAAATAGGAAGAAGAAAAGGAAGAGACAGTTATTAAAGGAAGCTGCAATGGCCGACAAACGTGGGGTTTGCTACTTAAGTCGGATTCCTCCACACATGGATCCTTTGAAGCTACGACAGATTCTCTCTCAGTATGGAGAAATTCAAAGAATTTACCTTACACCTGAAGGTTCACACAAGTACCTTTTTTTTTTAAAAACCAAATGATGCAAACTTTGCAAGCGATCATCAATCATTTAATTGTTCATGTGTCTTTGTTGTACAACTTTTATTTTACATTTGAAGTCATACAGTATCATGTAGCTATCTTGTTTGTACTTTACCAATTGAAGTACTCAACTCCTCACATTAGTTTATGTACAGATCCTGTGGCTCAGGTGCATCGTAAACGAGCTGGTGGATTTCGAGGAGTAGAATTTTCGGAAGGGTTTGTGATTAACTTTCTTACTGGCTTAATGCTATATGCCGAACAGATCCAGTTTATTTAGTTTCATAGAGCATATAGTATGTTCGAACATACAATCAATACATTGACCTCCCCAAAAGATTATTTGTGAAGTGTTTTTTTACCAAGAGGAGAAATATTTTGACATTGTCTTTGCTTTTTTTGTTCTAGTTTTATATCAATGTGGCACATAGTTATTACGAATGTACAATCATATAATAGCCTTTGGTGTGTACAGGTGGGTTGAATTTTCTAAAAGAAGTATCGCCAAGAGGGTTGCAAAGATGTTAAATGGTGAACAAATAGGTATATTGTAGATTATTTTTTCATCTGAGCTTTATTAGCTTATTTTTTTCCTGAATTTTATACTTATGATGAATTTCTAGCTATTTTATTAAGTGAAACAGGCAAAGTGGGCTATGCTTGGGGTCTAAAATTGATTCTGTGTTGGCTCCTGTTTTTTGGTGCCTTGTGTCCTTTATTTTGTGAGCTTGATAACATTTTTTTGGGTTAAACATGCGAAGTGGTTGTAGGCTTGTAGCAAGTACATTATGCATTATGGAATGAAGTTCTTTTTTTTTTTCTTTTATTTTTTGGTTTCAATTTTTTTTTTTTGTTCATGTTTAGGTGGGAGGAAGAGGTCAGCGTTCTTTTATGATCTTTGGAATATCAAGTACTTGAGTAAATTCAAATGGGATGATCTTACTGAGGAGATTGGTATGGAGGTTTTTTACTCTTTTGGTGTTTTGTGGTGTGGTGTGGCACTTGAGCAGGTCATCATCTAAAGTTGAGATGTTTCTAACATTGCAGCTTACAAGAATGCTATTCGGGAGCAGAAAATGGCATTAGAAATTTCTGCTGCCAAGAGGGAGAGGGATTTCTATCTCTCTAAAGTTGATCAGTCTCGTGCTTTGATTTCTATAGAAGAAAGAATGAAGAAGGTAAAGACTAAATATATGGTTACCTATTTATCTGACAGTTACTTAACTAAGAAATCGCTCTGGTGCTTGATTCATGCATCCAAAGCAGTTGAGCAGACTGTGTGTGTAGTTTGGTTCATGTGGTTAGTTGGGTTAAGTGGCTTAATTCCAGCCAACTTAAATGCTTTCAGATAAGATCTCCTTATTTATGAAGTAAAAGTAAAACTTCTGGCAGCTAGTTGAAAATTCATAGTTATAGATTTCATCATTAGAACTTGATGCCCAGAGGACAGACAAAAGCTGGGGCTCAGCTTGATTAAAGTTATGAACCATAGTGTCTTTAGAGCATCTCTAGTTGAGCATAAATACGGACATGGTATTTGAATGAAAAGAGGGAGCAATTATTTTGTAGACATGAAATTAGAACTGGAAACAAACACACAAGATGTGTTCCAGTTACATAGAAAGGTATGCATAAGTGCTTTCGCATGCAAGAGATAAGCTAATGAAGTATCTTCCTTGATTGCCTACAAAGTATCTAGTTATATATAAAATTATCTTTTTTATTGTTATATTTTTATGTAATAAAAAATTTACCTTTTCTAAGCCACAAGTTTATACATGTTCCCTTCAGTTTGTCTTGTTGCAAACTTCTAATTGTTCATTGCTATTTGAAGTCTTCTTATTACTGGATGCATTTATTTCTATTTTATTTTTGTAAAATAAAGTTTAATGGAGAAATTTAGTATGATCTGGGATATTTAGACATGACAATGGTTATATCCTCTGGAAAAATCTGAAAAAGAAATAAGGGAGTTAGCTAACCATTTTCTTTGTAAACCTGTATACAGTTTTTGTGTCTTTACCTGGTTATTATTACAACCCTGTTGAATAATTGTGTTGTTTTGAACATCATAGCATCTTTTGTTGTCAAGTCACAACTTCACCACAGCTCACTGCATAAGAAATTCTGTTCAAAATTATCATTCATCTACAAATCACTGCCTAGGCATATGGTGAGAAAATGAGATCTGTCATTAAAATTTGTTATCAAAACCCGTGTTGAGTATGAGAATGGGGGTTTATAATTTTTCATTCATAATTTCAATATCTAGGTATACTTCGAGTCTACAAGGTAAAACAAGCCACCAAATTCACGGCAAATATGCCTTGGGCCTTGGTTTTGCAATTTGGTTGATTCTCATGATCTATTGAACAAAAATCTACTGTCCTGTGGCTTGCAGTTCTATATATATATATATATATATATTATTTTATTTTTCCTGGAATTTTTTTTGAATTCCATATGTTCTGTTTCATCTGATTCTGCAGAAGCGAAAGCTCCAACAAGAGTCAGGGATGACTTCTGAGCTACCACAAGAAAAACAGGCACCAAAGGTCATTCGGCAATTCCCACAAACAAAGCCAGTTAGTGCTGGACAAAGCAAGCCTAGGCTCTCAAGAGACATTCTGGCTGGAGTGAGTGTCTTTTTCTTTATAGCATTGTACTCTGTTTCTTTTACCCCTAAACAAAAATTTTAATTGAAGTTCTACCATATAACCCTGCAGGTGTTTGGTGGTTCTTGAAGTTTGATATTGAGGTCAAATTACCTCATGGTTTGATTTCTTTGCTTATTGGTTGCTTCTGTGAGAAAGATAATTGTTTATTTTATCTCTAGAACTTATATGTAGCTTGATTAGTCAATTGATAATTTACTTGTACCATCTGAATTATGAAACAACAATTTCTGAAAGGACAATGCAGTGCTTCAACTAGTTGTACTGTACAATTGATTAATGCACTGGAATCAATGATCATATATCACTGCAAAGGTCCATCCATATTTCGAAGTTGTTGCCAATATTTGGTAAAGCCAATTTTATGAGATAGAGGGTTCAAGATAAAGAAGCCGAAGTTTGTTTGTGTATTTGTGGATATTTTTCTGTCGGTTTACTATGAATCATTTCTCAATACCAAAACAAACAATACCAATGAGAGCATTTCTTTTTCATTTCTCAATACTAAAACATACACACATCAATAAAATTGATCAACTAGATACAGTATTACACAGCCATTACTGGACAATCTTCAAACACACGCAAGACAAATTCACCCCACTGAGTACAATTAATTCTGCGAACTGTGATGGTAAAATTGAATCAGTTGCAGGATGATCTGTACATTTCATCATATTCACCAGAAGTTGCAAGATAGTTGAAAGGCTCAATTCATTGAGGTGATGGACCAAGCAGACATAAAATGCACAAAGGGTAGGATACATAACAAATGTTGTTCTATTTCAGTTCAGCCGCAACATGCACCACTTTGAGCAACTGTTCCATCTCTTGAACCTGATGGACCTTGAGGGCGCCCATATCCAACCTTGATGCCAGACGACTGCAACAATTACCAATAAATAAATGAAAAACAAATAAATTTAGTAATGCAACATCAAAAATATATTTTTCGAACAATTATTAAGAAATCAGTTCAATTATTCAATTGATCCCAAAACCAGAATATATGGAGAATTGATCCGAAAGGGAAATCAAAGGTTTCACAAAGAATAAGAGAGAAGAAGAAAAGGGCTACAACTTTAACCCAAATGGTCATACCTTGTTCACTCAATAATATTCTCAAAGCTGACTACACATATTCATATAATGATCTATTTATAAGCGCTCAAGAAACCCTAACTAAAAGGTTACCAAAAACAAAATAAATACCAATTGAAAAATATTATCAAAACTAATTACTTATGCCCAAATGCTTCAACCAATTCCTTTCAATTCCCCATCAATAGGCCTAGGACATTTTACCTGATTACAGACTTCCAAATCATTGGACACCTCTACACCCAGAAGATGGGAGAAAAGTTGTTTTATTATGCACTTTGTAGATGTCGAAGGATAGACGTGTTTTCAAATAACAATTCTGGGCTCATAATGTGCAGTTATAGAACAGACCCGATGCTCAAATTTAACGTGCTGATAAGCGTATGATGCCTACTTTACCTCATTGGAGACGTCAAACACGCCTTCCTGGATCTTCTGAAGTATCTTTGCAGCAGTCCTTATAAAGGCCTGTAAGACATTCAGCTCAGCAGGAGCTTCCTTATAAACATAAGCATTATGAAGTGAGAGCCTAGTTTAAATTTAGGCAAGTAATTTTACCTCCTCAACATTTTGGGCAGTTCTTGCAGATGCCTCCAAGAATAAAAGCCCATTTTCCTTTGCAAATTGTTCCCCTTCCTCTTTGCTGATAGCCCTTCGGTGCGCAAGATCACATTTGTTCCCTATAAGCATGATTGTCATGTTGGGGTTTGCATGCTGCCGAGCATCTTCAAGCCAGCTTGCCAGATGATTAAATGTCTCTCTCCTGGGCAACAGATTAGAAATCATAATGGATTACATTAAAAATCTAGAAGTTTTAGGTCTATCGAAGGACACATACACAGAACAACCCTCGATATGCAGGCACAGAAGTATAATTCCTATTTTGGACAGATTATAGGAATGTACCCATACGTACACATAATAGCATACAGAGCTTTTCCTCAGATTGACAAGAAGTAAGTTGAATTCAACAAGAACCCGAAACATGTGGACAATCAATACTGCCCAGGTCCTCCATTAACCAAATATAGAAGCATAACTATGTATCTTTTACTTTATCTATTCTTGATACTTATTCAGTTGTGCAATTCGCAGATACAACAAATCAATGCTTATTCTAGGCTGGATGCACATTGCCTGGTGAGTAAATACCTTTTAAGGTCTTAGTTCCCATGTACCAAAACGTAACTTAAATTGTGTATGCGCAAGTAAATAAGGATAATTTATGGCAATTTACCCCTACTCATCTGTAATTTACTCAACAACACTAAATTCTTTTTTGGGAAACAAGTACTCCGACATATGAATGCTTGTTCCATCCTATTTCTGCATTGCCTGGTCTGGGACTACCTCCTTACGTCTAGATTCTTTAAGACCAAAAGAACCATCCATGCACTTGTATATGTTTCTGGGGGTCCTTCTGTGTGTGTGTGTGTGTGTGTGTGAGAGAGAGAGAGAGAGAGAGCAAGCATGGAGTGAGCAAGCAGAAAGATAATAGAAAACCAAAATCGAGAGAGAGAGAGAGAGAGAGAGAGAGAGAGAGAGAGAGAGAGAGAGATTGAGATTGAGATTCTATAGCGGGGGAGCTTCAGAGTTACGAATCGAACAGAAGCTTATTATCATTCAGGTGGATGATGAAACCAAAGAAGGTTTAGTGGAGATCATTGAGAGGAATCGACTCAGAAGTTACACTATGAAGATAGATTTGGGGAGTGTCTCTTGGGCAATACAAGCTTTGCAACAGGTTTGGGGTCAGCGCAGTGATCAATCTTTTTTCACCAAGTACACAAGTAGTTCAACAGTTTTTTGTCTTAAGAAATTCAGCAAGAAGGGCGTCTTTGTTGAGATGTCGAAATGGGAGGCTGGGGTAAAAAGAAGTAACATTATCATTCCGACAGGGGTTAATGGTCAGGGGTGGTTGGCAATGGCCAAGATGCTTGAACGAGTTATCCATGTAGACTCCAGGGTTAAGGATGATGAAAGAGAGATGAGGACTAAAGACAAGGGAGGACAACATTGAAGTAACCAAATTTTATTAAGGACTCGCAGAGGAAACACAGATGTGAACATGATTCTTCATCAGAAAACACGGGCAAACAGAGGAGCTTCATATGTAGATGTGCCTAAGTCTAAATTAGGTAGTTTGAGAGGCAGCAACTCTGTTTTGGAGATGCGCAAGGTGGTGGTATGCACCAGAACTGACTTCTTCAATGAGCGGGCACAGATTGAGAAGAAATTAAATCGATCGTTTAAAGCTTCAATTGTTCCAAGGCCTTCTCAATTAAACAAGGCTCTGCTTTTTGCAAAAAGCATTGAGGAGGCTGATTACTATGGTGCTCAAGGAGTGTGTTTCTTTGATAAGAGTATTGGAGTGAGGCTGGAAAATTGGTCAGAGGAGATGCACAGTTGTGTCAATGTCATCGCTTCAAATGGAGGCCGGGTCTCTGTCTGTGATTTGCCTTTTAATCTCTAGAATGACAGGGTTTTTGAATGGATTGGGTCGAAGTGTGGTGGTTTGATAGAGGTGGATCATAGAACCAGAACTTTCGAAAATCTCTTTGAGGCAAGATTGAAAGCCAGAGGCTATAGTAATGGGTTCTTACCTACAACTATTTGTGTTCAATTCGATGATATTTCTATTGTTCAATTGAAGGCTCTATCAGCCTGTCGGAAGACGGGAGGTTCATCGGCAATGGAGGTTTTCAGGCGACTTCAGTGTCGGGGAAAAGGAAGGTGAGGAGTCTCGGGGGACAGCCCCGATACGTAGCAAAATGGAGATGAGAAGGCAGTTGGGTGATTTGATCGAGGTGGGTGACGGTAATGGAGGAAGAGTAAGAGACGAAAGGAAGGGGCAGTCAGTATGGGGGCCTACATATTAATGGGCCTGGCCAAGGAGTGGGCTCAGCCCAAGATTTGTTTGTTTCAAGTAAGAATAACTCTGTTGGTGGACTGAAACTGTTAGGCCCAAATGTTATTCAAATTTACAAGGATAAGGGTCCAACTCGTAATGGGTTTCCAATTGATGCTATTATTCATGCCCAAGGGTTTCTCTTCCCAACCCAATGGAGGTTTCAGGGTTGGGTTCGGGTAGACAAGCAAATTAGGGTCTTTTGGCCAAACGGGTTACAGATTCTGAGTTAGTCGGAGATGAGGAACTTTGAAGATGCTCAGCGACTGAGGAGAGGAGTCGATTCCCACCCTGCGATGTATCACAACCAGACGATCGTGCTCTACAATTATTGTCGCTCATTCGTAGAGATTTGAATATAGAGGAAGCACAATTACGGTTGGCAGACATGGTTGACTGGTCAGAAGGGGATTTTTAGAGATCAAATGGGATGCCAGAAGAAGGGGCTGAGGATTTGATGGAGGTGGTCAGAAAAGCAGATTCGCAAGGTGGACGAGGGTCATTTTGAAATACATGAGGTATTGCAAAAATCTGGAGGTGTATGGATCATCTGAGAGTTCAGAGTCAAAATCTGAAGTGGAAATCAGTGAGGATGAGCAAGCCAATAATGAGTGGGACCTCAATAGTTTTTTTAATGCAGATTGTACTACTGAGGGAGAAGATATTGAAAAGGTTTTTGAATCTTTGAATTAGGTCAGTCCCTTCTTTAACCAAGATTTAACATTTTCATCTTCTCATAAGGAGGTACAAGCTATTCTAGACTCTTCTTTTCCTGGGGAAGGAGCTAGGGGTGGGGTTTCTTTGCTTCATCTGTCCAATTCTTTTTGACCTATTCGTGAAGTCTCATTAGTTGATATTGTTGTACAAGGGATTACTTCTGAAATCCCGAGGGCCACTGTGAATGAGTCTCTCATAGTGTTTGCATCCTTACATGTTATTATCTCTTAAGGTCAAGTGAATGACAATCAGGGTGGGGTCTTAGGTAATCATTTTGACAAGAGGGACCAGGTTTTTAGTGAAGGGAAGGAGGAAACGGAGCGATGGCTGAAGGAGTTGAGCAAGTATGAGCCTTGCCCAATTGAGAAGAATGAGGTACCTCATTTCATGCAATTACTTCAGGTCATGGGATTGTCACTAGTTAAAATTAAGGGCACATTTGGGCCATTTAGGATGCATAACAGGTCCACGAGGGAGAAAGTTGTTAGAAAGGAAGGTGAAAGTAGTAAAAAAGGGGTAAGGGAATTAAGAAATTTAAAAAGTTCAGTTAATTATGAGAGGAGACGAGAGGAGGTTAGGGGAGAAAATTTTTCCCTATGAAGATTATTAGTTGTAATGTGAGGGGTTTGGGTTCTCGAAAAAAGAGGAGTGTTATTAAGGATTTTCTAAGGAGTCATCAACCGGACATAGTTGTTTTTCAGGAATCTAAAGTAGAAGTGTGGGATAGGAGGTTCATGCAAAGTCTTTGTGGTGTTAGACATAGGAGATGGGCTTGTTTGCCTTCAGTTGGTAGATCGGGGAGAGTTTTGTTATTGTGGGATGAGAGAGTCGTTTCTGAGTGTGAAACTATAGTGGGGGGGTTTTCACTATCAGTTAGGTTTAGGAACCTTGACAATACAGAGTGGTGATTGACTGGGGTTTATGGACCTAACAGGCCTTCTAGGAGAAAGGATTTTTGGGAGGAGCTATATAGATTATTTGGATTGTGTTCACCAAATTGGTGTTTAGGGGGGGGGGGGGGGGGGGGATTTTAATTTAATTAGGAAGGTCTTAGAAAAACTTAATGGGATTGGAATGACTAGGGGGGTGAGGGACTTTGACTTGTTTATAAGAGAGTGTGAGCTGGTGGATCCTCCTTTGTGTGATACAAGATTTACATGGTCTAATCTTCAACAAAATTTGGTGTGCTGCAGACTGGATAGATTTTTATATTCCATGGAGTGGGAAGGGTTTTTTCCCAATTTAAAACAGAAATCGCTACCTAGATTAGTTTCAAACCACTGTCCTATTGCGATAGAAAGTTGTCCATAAAAAAGGGGACCGATGCCTTTTAGATTTGAGAACATGTGGTCGGAGCAAACATCTTTTAAACGAAATTTTGAGGAATGGTGGACCAATACTAGTTGTCATGGATGGGAAGGTTTTAAATATATGAGAAAGTTGAAGATGGTCAAGGAGAAGTTGAAATGCTAGAATAGGGAGGTTTTAGGGATTTTGGAGTCTTCAAAAAAGGAGGTGATGCGCATAATAGAAGAGTTAGATGCCTTGGAGTCGCAAGAGAGTTGAGTCATTTAGGAAGGAAAGATCTGAGTTGAGATTGAAATTGGAAGAGTTGACTTTTAAGGAGCAAATTTCTTGGGCTCAAAAAGCAAAGATCAAATGGTTGAAAGAAGGGGATGCTAATTCAAAAAAAATTCACAAGGTTATAGACGGGAAAATGAAGAAGAAGTTCATCAAAAGATTAGAAGTAAGCCCAGGGGTAGTGGAGGAAAGGAAAAATTAGTTTGTCAGTGGCATTTATGATTTTTATTCTAAGCTTTATTCGAAGGAAGAGGTGAATAGAATGGGGATTGAAGGACTTGAGTGAGGAACCATTGATCAGGCACTTGCAACATGACTTGAAAGTCCTTTTGATGAAACAGAAATTCCAGAGGCAGTCTTTGATTGTGAGAGGGACAAAGCTCCAGGTTCGGATGGTTTTTCCATGGCTATTTTTCAGGACTATTGGGAGGTGGTGAAAGAGGATTTGATTAAGAGTGTTTTTGGAATTTCATGAGTCAGTGGTTGTTAATTTGAGCTCAAATGCCACATTCATTTGTTTAATTCCTAAGAAAGTGAATGTTGTAAGAATTGGAGATTTTAGGCCTAACAGTTTGGTAACATCACTCTATAAGATTTTGGGGAAGGTTTTATCAAAACGACTAATGATGTCTTTAGGGGATACTGTGTCTAGGGCGCAAGGGACTTTTGTGAAAGGAAAACAATCTTAGATATCACCTTAGTGGCAAATGGAGTAATATAGAAGTTTAGGAAGGAAGAGACTTATTTTTAAGATAGATTTTGAGAAGGCATATGACCATGTAGATTGGCAGTTTTTAAATTTTGTAATGGACAAGAAGGGATATGGTGGGCGGAGGAGATCTTGGATTAGGGGATGTTTATCGACTTGCAATATGTCAGTTGTAATTAATGGTAAACCAGGGGATTGCTTTAGGGCTTCCCGGGGCTACGACAAGGGGACCCACCATCTCATTTTCTTTTTATTTTGGTGGCTGATGTATTGGTAAGGATGGTCGATAGAGCTAAAGAAACAGGTGATTTTGTGGCGTTGGAGGTGGGGAGGGATAAAGTTAGCAAGACACATTTACAATATGCAAATGATACCATATTTTTCTCTTTAGGGGATGAAAGTTGGATAGTTAATCTTTATTTGATTTTGAGATTTTTTGGGGTTATCTCAGGGCTTAAGAAGGTTAATTTGGGAAAAAGTAGTGTGGTGGGAATTAATATGCAAAAAGATCAGCTTCAGAACAGTAGGGCGACACTTTTAGGATGTGGTATAGAGTCACTTCCGTTTAAGTATTTGGGTCTTCCATTGGGGGGTAATCCTAGGAGTGAAGCTTTTTGAAATCCAGTGGTGGAAAGGATTGGCAAGAGATTGGAAGGGTGGAGTAAGGCTTTATTATCACATGGGGGTAGATACACTTTGGTTAAGGCTGTTTTGAGTGATATTTTTATTTATTATTTATCTTTGTTCAAGGTTTCAGTTAAGGTGGCAAGGTCACTAGAAATGTTGATGAGAGATTTTCTTTGGGAAGGCAAGGATGAGGGGAAAAAGGATCACTTGGTGAATTGGAATTTAGTGTTGCCACCTAAGGAGAAGGGGGGTTTGGCTATCGGTAATATTTTGGCTAGGAACATGGCCTTTCTTGGCAAGTGATTATGGAGATTTTCACTTGAGACTGATTCAATATGGCATTCGGTTATAAGAAGCAAATATGGGACTCATGACAATGGTAGGGATTCACAGGTGGTTTTGAGGGGTAACTGTTGTGCTCCTTGGAAGTCAATTTTTCAAATTTTCACATGTTGGTCTCGTCATCTTTTTGTAAAGATGGGCAATGGGGAACTTGTTCGATTTTGGAAGAATGTTTGAATGGGTCAATCATCTTTTGATGTTGATTTCCCACGTCTATATAGAGTAGCTCGATCTCATAATTCTTCAATTGCTTCTATGGCTTGTTCACTTTTGGCTCTAATTTCCTGAAATTTTGATTTTTCTAAGAATCTTAATGATAGGAAGGCTTCACAATTGACTTCTTTATTGTCCAGAATTGATTATTTTTCTTTATCCCCTCTTTTGGAGGATAAGAGGATTTGGGCTCTTCATTCGTCCGGAATATTTTCTTGTAAGTCTTTTTTTGATTACATCATTGACAATCCTCATGTTCCTTAGTTTCATTTTTGCAAAAAAGTTTGGAAGGCTTGTGCTTGCCTAAACGATAAAGGTGTTCATGTGGGCCTTGGTTCATGGAGGCATTTTGACAAATGATACATTACAAAAATGGAGACCTAATTGTTTTCTAAATCCTAAGTGGTGCATTCTGTGTTGTAAGAATGAGGAGTCCGTGGATCATTTATTCTTGCATTGCCCAATCGCTTTGAATTTATGGCATAGATTGTTTTCTTTGAGGAATGTTACGTAGGTAGCCCCAAAAGGGAGTACGCATATGCTCCTAGTTGATTTTTGCACATTTGGAGGGTCAAAGAGAGCCAAAATGCTATGGTTTTGTACCGTCTTCGCAACTTTTTGGGTTTTATGGATAGAGAGAAATGTGAGGTTGTTTGAAGATAAGTTCCAAGGAAGTGGGCTGTTTGTGGGATAATGTTTGTCACTTAACTTCTTTTTGGATGTCGGGGAGCTCTTTATTTGAGGGGGTCTCACTTTTTTTGTTAGCTAGAGATTGGTTGGCGGTGTGTCATCCTCGCTTGTTAGGAGTTTCATTTTTTATGTTCTCATTGTCCTTTTGTAAGAGGATGTCTCATCCTCGCTTACTTTTTTTGATTTATCAATAAAGTTTTTTTTGTTGTTGATCAAAAGAGAGAGAGAGAGAGAGAGAGAGAGGGAGAGAGAGGGAGGGAGAGGGCTGAAGATCAGTTATGCAAATGGAAACACTGTCCCAACTGCATGGGAGCAGGTTCATACTTGAATAAATCCTAATTTTATGACTTGGAATCATATGGGGATCAATACATTAATCAGAAGTTGGGAACACAATGTTCAGTCACACACATATAATTGTGTGTGCACGTGCACACAGGACCACAGGTGCACGCACAAACAGAGAGATGTTTGATCACAAACAAATGTGCATACCTGGTTATGTCATAAACCAGAAGGGCCCCAGCTGCTCCCCTGTAATACGATCTGGTGATGGATCTGAAAGACTCTTGCCCAGCCTGAAATAGAGGAAGGCTCTTAGCTTAGAACACAACGATACACAACACTACTATAAGAGCAGAGTAAACGGTGAATTGAAAGGTCAGAGCTACAATTTACTATCAAACAATAAAGAATCAAAATACTAACAAGAAGAATCTAGCAGGCAATATGAACAAAATGGACTCACAAATTAATAATCTCCACATCAATAGCAAAGAACAAATCAGGAGTCGGATGGTAAACTTAAAAAAAAAAAGAGAAGAGATACGTCTAGACTAGAATCAAATGCAAGATGCAAAATATACATGTAGAGCAGCCACCATTTTATGGTCTTGAGCTCACTGATATAATTACAGATTACTGGTTGTTTGATCATCAAAACAAGTCAGACAAGTAAGAGTGAAGGGCCAGTAAATCATTGCGCATGAAGATAGAGTAGAGCAAACGATATCTTTCAGAATTTACACATTTGGCAGGAAAAAATTCTTCCTCAAGTGTTCCTTTCTTTGAAGACTGAAACATTAGCCTGAAGATATCATGATTTTCATCAGAGAATCATATTATTATGTTATGCTTCAATTATCATTGTCTCAAAGACAACAAAACCAGAGACCAAGGTTGTTAAAATCGGGATCCTACGTTGGATCATTGGAGGTGTTTATAGGATCGGATCATAGAATCGGATCGAGGATCGTAAGATCCTACCGAAAAAGACAAAGTACATAATAATTTAATTTAAATAAATATTTCTTATAAAGTATACACAAAATGAACCTATATTCTATTAAAAAGAAGTGAATATATTGTGAAAAATATAATACTCCATGAAAAATGTACATATAATATTATGCAATAGAAAACCCGATGGTGAAAGTTATGTATTTTATCAAAAAAGAAGGTGAAGAAGAAGAAGAATTCTATAACAAAATACTTTACAATGTACAATAATGTATAAAAAGTGAAGAAAAAATATTTAACAAAATTGGAAATGAAAATAGATTAAGAATTCAAAAGAGTGGCTTAGTCGAATGATAAGGTTTGTCGTTAGCATCCCTAGTGGAACGGATTCGAGTCACAAAAATAATTTCTCCAGAAATTGGGATAAAGTTGCAATCATCTTACCCTTCTTAGACTTCGCTAAAGCTAAGTTTGTTTTTCCGACTATTTAATTTTCTTAAATTACCGCAATATTTGAATGTTTGTTTCCTAGTTTGTTTTTCTTAGTCTATTTGATTCAATACTACTTAATTTTTATTATTTATTTTGACGACATAAATTGGTATTTAGACAACAAACATAAAATTTATAACAAAATATGTCATACAATACAAAACAATGCTTATAAATTGGATCGGATTCGGATCGGGATTCCACGATCCTATAAGATCCCACTACTAGGATTGAAAGATCCTACCTATAAGGAGTTTTTTACATGATCCGGATCGATTGTACTCAAATGGATCGTAAGATCGTAGGATCGTAAGATTCGGATCGGGATTCTGATAACCATGCCAGAGACTTGAAGACTTAGAAGAGCGAACAAGAAAGTTAGGACCCTCTGATGTTGCTGTGAGAAATATATTGTGTATAGAATTAGGGAAGATTGTATTGTATATAGAATTAGGAAAGATTGAGGTGGTGTAACTATTTGGCTGTATTTCCTTTTTCGTATTTTCCTTTTTCCATCATAGGTTTAAGGTTATATAAACTGATGACCTCCTTGTAAAGATACACAATTGAATATACAGAAAACCATTCAGAAAACTCACATGGTATTAGAGCCAAAATCCTAGAAACTGTTGCTCTCTCTCAGTCGTGTGTTGTGGGTGATCTTCTCCTCCAATCGCGACATTGAAACAGGTTCTTGACTGATCTCTCTCTGGTTCACATCACGACATTAGTTCAGTTGCTGCTTCAATCCCTTAGTCGACGCCGTGCCTCGTCTTCGTTGATTGGAGTCGAGTCATCTGATCTTCTTGGTCGATCGACTTTGGTTCATGATCATCAGAAGCTTCTCTCTCTATCAACACGATCGTGTTCGCCTGAACTCTCTCGTTCGAACCTTGGTTCATGCGATCAAAGTGGTGCTGATTTGCCTCACTCGGTCAATCTCTGCTTTGCCTTACTTTGTTTGTATCTCTCTCTCTCTCTCTCTGAGTTCGTGGCTTTGACTCTCTCAGTATTGTTATTTGGGTCAAAACTCTTATTTACAGTTTGGCCTAATTGTTAGTCATTATTATATTTCCACATGTGAATCTTTGATTTATTATAATGACAGACACCAAAATCCAAGCAATTAGATGTAAACTCACCGGTGCCAATTATGCTTACTGGGCTAGTGTCATGAAGAATTTCCTTCTTGGTCAGAAAAAATGGGGCTATGTTTCTGATTTTGTTCCTCTGTCTGGCTTTTTGATTCTGGTGCCTCTCATCATATGACTCCTCACCTTTCCTTACTCCAAAACTGTATCTCCCCTCCCTTCCCTATTACTATTAATACTGCTAATGGGTTTGGTATGTCTGTCTTATCTGTTGGGTCTGTTTTACCTTCTGCCATGTCCGTTGTTACTATTCCCTCTGTTCTTTATGTTCCTCAACTGTCTATTAGCTTGCTTTCTATCAGTTAGCTTGATCATTTTGGTTTTGATATTATATTTTCTTCTTCTGTCTGTTGTATGCAGGATCTAGCTTCCAAAAAGCAGATTGGGATCAGCCGTAGAGTTGGAGATCTCTATGTGATGGAAAGTCTGCATCTTCCTCTGTCTTCCTCCCCCGTTGCACTTTTATCTTTTCAGTTAGATTCTCAGTCGAGTCAGTTTTATTTATGGCATTCTCGCTTAGGTCATTTGTCTGTTGACCACTTGCGGTCTTTAACTCAATCAGAATTGTTAGGTAAAATTTCTCCTAGTCAAATTAATGAGTGCCAAGCATGTAAACTTGCTAAAATGACAGCTTTACCTTTTAATAACAGTACTTCTATTTCTGCTTCCCTTTTTTTTCTTGTCCATACTGATGTCTAGGGACCTCCTCTTGTTCACACTAAAGGAATATATTTCTCACAGTTGCAACATCAGAACAAGGTATATACAACACAACAATGCTTATTTCTCCCTCACAATATTTTGGGCACGTCTTAACTAACCTAGGATACAATCCAATGCTGTTGAGAAAGAGTCCCTGAATACAATGGAGAGCAAGATTGACACCAGCAAGGGCCCAAGTTAGTCACGCCTGCAACTCAAGGATTGGATATGGCCGACTTGAGTATATCAAATGACCCAGAAGCATTGAGTCATTGTCCTCACTTTGGGTTTGGGAACTTGAAGAGGCCCTTGTTCTTTCTTTTCAAAAAAATTTAAGTGCAAAAAGATTAAAGCCTTGTTTGGAAACCTTAATTTTTATCCAAAAACCAAAACCACTACAAATTGTCAAATCATTCTCTAGTTTTTTTCTGTACAAGCAAAAAATCACTAAACAAGCCAATTTCCAGATAGATACACTTGCTAGTATCACTCTTTTTAACTTTACCAATCTTGAAGCTTTATCTCAAAAATGTAATACCAACATGGAAAACAGTAAATTCAACATCCAGAATTGCCAAATAACAACCAGATTAAGTAATAAATTAAGGAACAGTAACATGAATTGAAGGGTAAACAAGTTCAATTGAAAGCAGAGAAGGTATGTATACTAGCTAGTAGAGAAATTACAGTGTCCCAAATCTGAAGCTTAATTGGTCTGCCATCAATGGTGACCATGCGAGCACCAAACTCGACTCCAATAGTGAGATCGTGAACTGGTTGGAACCTCTTGTCGGTGAATTGCAACAACAAACATGATTTTCCCACACCTGCACACAAATACCACAATTTTCAAGACCGAACAAATACCCAAGTGAAATTAGGGAAATGGGTTTCGATCGAAAGACGAGAAAATCGAGAAACTGTTCGAACCTGTGTCTCCGATGATTATGTACTTGAATAGATAGTCGTATGACATTTCAGCTACAATGGCGATGAAGAACAAGATACACACTGTTTCTAGAGAGAGACAGAGACACGCTTATTTAAGATTGTTTTGAGAGGAAAAATTATTAGCTGGTTCAGGGACAGAGCTACGATGTGGAGCTGGACCATTACAATTGGTTATGCCTGTCCTGGTCAAGGTATTATAGTCATTTCGTTAGACTAGTGATTTTACTAAAATTGGTACATTTCTATGGGCTCCTCTAGTTTTTGAGCCGATTAGAGCCGATTGTTTGTTTGTTGGTTATGCCTGTCCTATTAGAGAACCGATTGGTCTTGCACTTAGGATTCGTTTGGGAAGAATTAAAATGAGTTTTTTTAACTATTTTAGTTATAAAAGACAAAATAAGTTATTTTAATCACAAAAAATAAAATATCACATCTAATCCATAATCATTACACTCTTCTCTCATAAAAAAAGTCAAAAAAGTCAAAAAGTCCTTCCCAAATCAAACTTTTTAGCCCAAATTAAAATAGTTAAAAAAGTCAAAAAGCTAAAAAGTCAACCCACTTCCCAAACGGAGGCTTAGACTACTGAATAACTTCTCCTTGGAGACATTTAGAAGAAACATTAGATAATGGCCCGTTTTGTCTAACTGTTAAAACAATTTATAGATTATACCTTAACAGATTATAAATTATGACTTTAATAAGAAGTTATTAATTTGTTTGGTGTAACTGTTGGATTATAGATTTAAGTTGCTGAGTAGTGTTTGTTAAATAAGCTGTGAAATAGCTCTTTCAATTAATTTTTATTTTTTGTTTGTCTACATTTCTCATAAAAAATAATAATAATAATCTATAGTCCATTTGAGTCTTTTTCTATTTTTAAAAAAATAAAAAATAAAAAATAAAAAAAATTAAGAGTATAACCATAAATTAACATATTCACAGCAGAAGCTGATAATCAGAAGTAAGGGGTGAGCAGCTTTTCAGAATCAGTTTTTTTGAGTTAAAATAAGCTGTTAGAATCAGAAGTTGTTTGAAATAAGTTTAACCAAACAGTCCAAAATAACTTTTTTAAAGCTAAAAGTCATAAATTGACTCTAAAAAACTGAAACAAGACATAATTGTAAACCAATTTTAAATAATAATGTAATTAATCGGATGGAATGAACAAAATATAATTATATTGTACATGAGAAGTTGCAAATGGTTGTAAATAAATGGGAACTTTTCATAAAATTACAAAATTACACTCTTCTATTACCTTCATTCTCTGCAAGGTTGTATTGTTGTCGACATTCCTCTCTAACAACAGTGTCAAGATATCTTTCCCTACCCCTCTCCTATCTTGTTGCAATCACTCCAACCTCTCATTCCCTTTTTTTCGATCACTTCACTCCAACACCTCTTTTGACCTTCCAACCTAACCTTGTTGCCCTCTCTCTCTCTCTCTCTCTCTCTCTCTCTCTCTCTCTCTCTCTCTCTCTCTCTCTCTCTATATATATATATATATATATAACTCATTCGTTTTCCCTTTTGCCTCACGAGTAATGTTAGGGATTATGAAAAAAATATCAAGAAAATGATTATGAAAGATTCTCCACTTTTAGATTACACATATAATAAAACACCACACACTAATCAAATGATGAAAAATCTTCATGATACATTTCACGATATTTATTTCATGATCCCTAATATTACTCTTGCCTCACCTCACCAACCCGATCCCTCGTCCACAAACCCTTTCCCCTGACTTCCAGTGCTATAATTTTTTTCTTTGTTCTCTGTCTTAATCTTTTTTTGCCTTTATTCGTTCACTCATTTACATATTTTAGAAAATCAATTGAATTTTTTTCAACCACAAATAGAACAATCTAAAAAGGGTGTACAATCTAAAAATTCTCCCAATTGATAGTTAAATATGGGATTGTCTTAGAGAAAAAATAAATTTAGATTATCTCAAATATTCCTGGAACCAATGCACTTGTTCCCTACATTATTAAAGGAATATTGCCAATCCATTGTCGTTAAAAATATATAAAATACTTAAATTCCCATCTTTTTTTGTTCATCTTCTCTCTTTTTCCAACAATTATGCATTTAATAGTCTAAGAAATTAATATTTTAATTTTTAAGACAAAGGGTAATATTATTAAATAAGAAGAGGTACAAAATATTAACTCTAAGGCAGGCAGAGTAAGAAGCCACCAAGTGATCACATCCCTCCATACCTATACTATCCATTTATTTCTAACTTTCTACTCTACAGAACATAACTAAAGCTACATATATTGTAAGAAACCGGAGGGAAACCGGAGGGCAAGTTTCTAGACATCCCAATTGACCACTTCCCAACGTGTTGCTGATATACTTTCTCTCAATTTGCTTCACGTTCTGTTCTCTATTGGCTCTATCTTCAGCAGCAGATCTCTATTAAAATCCAGATACGGGCAAGAAATTGGAGATTCATCGACTTTTGTTTTCCACCTAAGACAAGAAATGCATAACCCAACAAAAATTAGATGCTAGTGTTAATCATATGAGATCGACTAGGTCTTTCTTTTATTTTCTTGTCTTATATTGTATTTTATATATATATATATATATATATATAATAGAGTCGCTTATTTACACACAAAAAACAATTAAGAAGATGTATTATTATTATTATTATTATTATTATTATTTATTTTTCTTACCTATAATTAAGGACAAGATGATGGAGGAATAATGCAGTCTCCACCTTAGCAAGATCAGTCCCTGGACAGAGCCGCAATCCACCACCAAAAGGCGACACTTTTTTGGAAATTGCTTGATCTGAATCCTATCAAGATTTAAATGTAGAAGAATTAAAACAAAAGAATATAAAGTAATTTATAAAGTAATTGAGTTATCTCAAGCTTAGTTAATTATCTTACTTGTATTAAGTATGAAGTGATCAAATTTATAGAAAATCATTAAAAGAGATGGTGCTATTCACTACAATATCTCAAATCCATACTACTAAAAGTTATATGCATAATTATAATGATTAAAAAGCATCTGGTGGTTTTTTTATTTTTTTTATTTTTTTAAAATTTTTAATTTTAAAAAATGAAAAGTTCCCAATTCAGTCTAATCATCTTGTATAAATTTTTTGATTTGTGCAGAAAAGTACATACAGCCCATCTTGAAGGATCAAACTGTGAAGGATTATTATGAAGGGATGGATCAAGATGTGGTGAACTCAGGATCGGAAGCACCTTCCATCCTGCAGGAATGAGAAATTCTGCCACAAAAAAACCAGCTCAACATTAGAGGGATGTTATTATAATTTATATATATATATATATAAGCAATTCCAAAAAAAAAAAAAAAAAAAACAAACTAGCTCGATGTTAAAAACCTTTGAATTCGACATCTTGAAGGGCTTTTCTATGCACAAATTTAACTAAATTCCCACATCGTAGAGATTCAGATATGACCTACGTGATTTTGTTATGTTAGTTGCATTTATAAAAAATGAAGAAGTACAAAAGAGGAAAAAAAGAAAAAGAAGAAACGGTAAAATGAGACTAATGAGATGTTACATTGGAGGTGAACTCCATTTCCTTGTAATCTTCCAAACTCAGTGGTTCTCCATCCTTTTTTCTTCTCCTTAGAGCTTGGTGTTCTTCCTGAATAGTAGTTATCAAAATACCTTTTAATTCGCATGTTTATTTTGTATAATAAATACTTTTCAGAAAATATTATTCTTATAGAATTCTCTACTAGAATGATATGGCAGTGACATCTTTGAATGAGACACAGATGTGAAACAAAAGTGTGAGGGCCATACGTGGAATCTACATTTGCCTCACATTTGTGTCTCACATGGAAATATTTTATGTATTTAGATTTTCTCTACCAAATGTGTCGATACAATCTTAAGTAAGAGAGTTATGTATGATTTTATAATTGAATTATGTACACGTAAATAATTATATGGTGGGGGAGGGAGTTGGGGACAAGGATCCAGTGGTGATGATGGTCGGAAGATTACCTTCAACTGTTGAAGAACAGAAGGTGACTGGGCAATAAAGTAGACTACTAGGCCCAAAAGCCCTGAGGTTGTTTCATAACCTGCTAGCAAAATGTCCAATGCAACACTCACTCTCTCCTCATCACTCAAGTTTCCTTTCTGCATAATCTCATCCAAGAAATCTCCTTTCACATGCCCCACCTCCCTCTTTTCCCTCTCTTTTATTATCTCTTTCAAAGTGGATGATAGCCTTGCTCTTGCCTGAGAACATGTAGCCAGTCAGTTTAACAATTTGCATTCCCATAAATGTTATAAAATGCACAATAAGTCTAAGAAACCAGTTACAGAATTGAAGCAAAAAATGTATATGATCAAATATATATTTTTTTAGAAGGGGATTTCACTAATAAATCCTGTAAAATGTTGTACATTCATAACAAAATTGTGTAAATACATCCACAGTTTAACGCAATGATGCTACGTGTACAAAAAAATGTCCATTTCTATGATTTTTTTTTCCTGTACTAGCATTACTAGTTTTCACATGTCAGACTCTGTTGAGTTGCTTGAAACGGCTGTGACAGTAAACAAACAAGTCTGTGTTTGATCTTGTAATCAATTTATGTGTTCATAGCAGAATTTTATAAATGCATCCACAGTTTTTCCTTCTAAATATATATCATACCTTGACAGCCTTAGCATAAGGAGTCCCTGGGACATATACTGGGATGGATACAAACCCTTTCATGAAAGTAAGGAAGTCTTCAAGTATTTTTGGGGCTAAGGGGTCTTCTGGCTCAATATCCAACACATACTTCAACATCACATACAATGTAAACTGTATTCGTTCATAAAAAATTTAAAAAAAAAGAAAAAAAAAAAAGAAAAGAAAAAAAAAAAGCAGGAATTAGAGACATTGCACGTTAACAGAAAAATGAAAATTAATTACAGAATCAGACACAAAACTTTAATACGAAGTCTTCACCTTTTTAGCTTCTTTGTAGAAGGTAACTTCTTGATGAGCCTTCCATGACTCCATTACTGAGGTAGACAACTTCTCTACATAATGCAGGAAGTCGGGTTTCGTTCGTGACACACTGATGAAGCTGACAGCAATGCTTCTCAGCTTTCTGTGGAGATCGCCGGAGACGAGCATTATTGATAGCTTCCCAAGGATGTCAAGGACAGGCTTGGGATAGCTGCTCTGGAATAGCTTCCCTTCATTCTGAAGAATGAAGGTATTGAGCTCATGATCGCAAGAAACTATTGTTGGTGATCCAAAAAGATGAGATTTGAAAACTTTCCCATATCTGAAAATAAAAAATTGATAATCCTAAGCTGTCATATAAAAATATAAATTCAAATGCAAAAAAAAAAAAAAAAAGGGTTTGCTGAATCACCTAGAGCAATGTTTTTCTAAAAAGGTACCCATAGAGGTGGATTTATGAGGCCTTAGATAGCCTAAAGTCTCTCCAAGAAAGGGCCATCCCATGCTTCCATTAGGTATATTTGAGGGTTGTACATGTTGTTTGGCAAAAAGGTACCAAAAAATAGGAAAAACCAGAGCTAGTACTCCTCCTAACAAGAGGGTTAGTGCTACTACTGAAAAAACTCCAATCATGTTGCCAAACAAAAACTTTGCTATAAGAAGGGATATATAGGTTTGGTTTGTCACAACCTAGAGAAGAAAAAAGACTAGTTTTGGTTGCTTTAGCAATTGTGTCAATTTGCTTTGCCCTTATGGTTGTTATATATATATATATGGAAGCAATTATTGCATACCCAGAAAGTTATTGCTATGGTAGTATCCTTAGATAGTGTCGTTTATATATTTATATTGGTGTTTGAGAGTGAATATGAGATATTGATTGGTTAAAGGTAGAAACTTAGCACCTAATAGCTCTTTGTCATAGAATAATGATTCATCTTTTAATTTTACTCCCCCAATTTCATTAATTTTACTCTCCCAATTTCATTCCTAATGATGAGAGGAAGAAGAGTGTGAAACCACTTTATATATGGGTGGGTCACGTCATTAGAAAAGTGTGAAATCACTTTATATAAGGGTGGGTCACGTCATTAAAAGTAGAATTAGGGAGACAATTAAAGAGATGTAGTATTATAAGAAAAATTTCAAATTACAGAAAACTTAGGGGACGACTTGTGTCCTGGTCCTTAAGAGGTTTGCAGAGTTCATTATACGTCCAACTCTAATAATTTAAATAGTTTATTTTATAAGATTAATTATTCATAAAAAAATTTATATTGATTTGATAATTTGTTTTAAAAAAATAAATAAAAACTGTGATTTTCAGAATAGACTGCCTATTTTTTTTAGAATAAAAGACAATTTCAGTATTTAAAATATATTTTTCCTTGTTATTTTAATCTCTTAAGTTTTAATTTTGACCCTAAAAGTTGTCAATTTGAGTAAAATTGGTCTAATTCTAAATAGCTGTTTAAATTGTTAATGGAATAATTATAAATTTCAATTATGGTCCCCAAAGTATATGTTTTGTGTTATTTTGGTCCCTAAAGTATCAATTTGATCAATTTTGTCCTTCAATATTGCAAGGTTATGTTTTATTTTCTTCATAAATATTTCAGGACCAAATTGACAAAATTAAAAACTTTAGGGATCAACGTAACACCAACACATACTTTAGGATCACGTGTATTATTACCATTCTGTTTACTATTTAGAAGCCCCGTTTAGAATTGGACCAAATTGACTCAAACTACAAAATTTTAGGACGAAATTAAGGATTAAAAATAACAAGAAACACATACTTTAAGTATTATAAATTTATTTTATTCTCTCTCTTTTTTTATTTATAATAACTATGTTAAAATCATGTTACTATAATTATTAGATTAATATAATTTTTTTAATGAATAATTTGCACACAACTTTACAAAATGACTAATTTAAATAATTAAAGGCTAATACTTACGAGTGTCTTGATGCACTTATTAAAGTATATTAATAATTGTATTAATTGATCTTTATTTCATTAACTTTCTATTTTTAACTTGTGCATTTTAATTAGATGCATTTAATGTTTGGTTATTTTATGAAGAAGAATGCTAGAGATTTCAAAAGTTATGATAGAAATTTTATAGAATTTTTGGAATCTAACATTTTTGTTTTATTAACTTTTGAATATATATACAATATTTTGTAATTAATACTTTACATTTTATATACATAAAACTTATAATTGATTAACATTTAGGATAAATTACTAATAAGTTCTAATAGTTGGATTTAATTCTTATCAAGTCTTATCGAAAATAAGTCTAGTAGAAGCATCGCTAAAAATAATTTTTTTGACGATTTTTTGCATGTCACTAAAAATTAACAATTAGTAATTTTTTGTCACGATTTTTATAAATTATCGCTAAAACTTACGATTAGTGACTTTTCCTATGTTAAAATTTTCAAACTGTTACTGAAAATTAAAAATTAGTAACTTTTTTGTGACGATTTTTTTAAATTGTCGCTAAAATTTATAATTAGTGATTTTTTTGTGACAATTTTCAAACTGTTGTTAAAAATTTACAATTAGTAACATTTTTTCAATAGTGTTGGATAAAAAAACCTTGCTTGGTTAGGTTTTTCAAAAAACACTTTTCAGAAAATTCTACTTTCTTATTTTCTGTGTTTTTTTGTTTTTACTAATTTTTTTTAATATTTTAAGCAATTTTTTTTTTTACTTTTTAGACATACCTAACATAAATATACCTAAAAAGTAAAAAATTTGTGAAATTTTTTTTAAAAAATTCACTAAATATCAAAAATATAAAAAAAAATACGAGAATTCAGTACATTGTTTATATTTTTATGTATTTATTAATTTTTTTTACTTTTTAGATACATCTAAGTAAGGTGTATCTAAAAAAGTAAAAAAATGTTTAAAATTTAAAAAATATTCACTAAAAACAAAAAAATACGAAAATAAAAAAACTCAATTTTCAAAAAACTTAAACTAAACACAGTGATTAATTCTCACATGACCTATTGTACAATGGGATAAGCTCCATTCCATATCTCATCTCTCCATACCTCTTCATACTCTTCTTGTAGGTTTCAATCCAATCTCACATCGATAATCCGCACCATCTATCTCGTAAACCCCGCAATAAATATTATCTATGTAAAAAATAAACTTTTTAAAAAAATTATAAATACAAAAAAAATTATATTTTGTTAATAAAATGAATGGTAAATATAATTAAATTTAGACCATATACTTTACAAAATAAAATGTAATTTATTCTCACGTCTATAATTATTTGATGAAGTTAATTTTTTATATGAATAATTTTTATTATGAAATTTATAAAATAAATAATTTAAATTATCAATATGAGTCTAAATTAAAACTCATAAAAGAGGACAGTGTAAAAAGAATAAGGTTTAAAAGAGAATTTAGGCGTTGGACAAAAGTGTACACGTAAGCCAACATGACTCATAATTAAAATGATACTCACGGTAAACCTCACGATGAACTGGACCAATCCAATTTCATAAGGGATTGGAGACGATCCCAAAAATTATCATAAAAGTGGCATTTGTTTGATTTGACTTTGAGGGATAAATTTTTAAAAAATATTTTAAGAAAAGAGTTTAGAAATTTTTATAATTTGTTTAATTGTATATTTTGAAAATAGTTTTAGAGTTTAAAATTTTAAAATAATTTGATATTTTGTTGTAATTGAGTAGATGTATGTGAGAGAAAAAATGATTGAAAAGAAGAGGAAAAAAAAATAATTAATTGATATGTAAAAAAAAAAATGATTTTAAAAATTTTTTGAAAAAAAATTACAAATCAATCAAAATTTCCGAATTTTTTTTTATCAAAATCAAACCAAAGGCCGAACTTCCCTCTGATTGTACTGAAGCAAGTCCAATTCAAATTTTTTGACAAAAATTGTGTTGACCACGGTGTCCCGCTATTGTGGGGCCAAGCAATAATTACTTGGAGAAGGATTTTTTAAAATTAGCATTTTATTTGTTAGTTTGAAAATTAAAAAGTTATTAAAAAATTAAAATATTAATAATTTATATTAAAAAATTAAATATTTTATTTTTTCTCTATTTTTTATATATATTTTTTTGTAAAAAATTAAAAATTTATCTTAAACATACTAATTTTTTTAACATTATATTTTAGCTAAAAAATTAAAAAATTACTTAAAAAGTATGTTCTCAAACAAGGCCTAAAAGTCATCTTGATATGTGTTTGTTTTCTAAAGGGGCGTTTGGGAAGTAGCTTTTTTGGCTTTTTTTAGTTAAAATAGCACTAAAAGACAAAGTGGGTGCTTGGGAAGTGGATTTTTTTGTAGGCTTTTTTAGTTGTAGGATATTATTGGAGAAATTTTTTTTTGTATTCGAGAAGATAGTTGGATTATTTTATGGTTGGATGTGTTATTTGTGAGAGAAAAAATAAAATGATTATGGGGTTTGATGTGATATTTTGTTTGGATTTACTTTTTTTAGTTTTGTAAAACATTTGTTTTGTAGTGAAAAAAAATAAAAAAAAAAACTCAAAAATCAAATTCCCAAACACTCCCAAAGGGGTTTTTTGGGAAGTACCAAAAAAAGTCAACTTTTAACTTTTTACCTATTTTGGGTCATATCACCTCACATTTTTTACTCACAAAAAGACAAAATAGATTAAAAAAAATCAAAAAATCAATTTTTTACCAACTTTTCAAAACACTCCAAAATAGGATAAAATAGCCAATAAGACAAAATGTCACATCAAACTTCTAATCATTTCACTTTTTCTCTTATAAATATCACATCTAACTACAAAAAAATTCAACTATCTTTCCAAACACAAATTTTAGTCTCTTAAAATAGCTAAAAACTAAAATAGTCTACTAAAATAACAACTTCCCAAACACCCTTGTACAACATCATACACATTGGATTCTTTTGAAAAGTAGTCACTTTCTAATTTTTAACTTATTTTAGATTATATCATCTCTCACATTTTTTATATAATTTTTTTAAAAAAAATCAAAAAAATAATAATAAAAAAATCAACATTTAACCATATTTCAAAACAACCCATTATGTACATACTTGTAACCGAATCATTTATTGCTCCAATTCTTCTATAAGCCCAATTGTTCGGAGACTCTAGATTTTTTAATTATTGCTTTTTAATTATTCGGAGATTTTAAAATTTTTAATTATTGTCAATTATTTATTGTTTAGAGATTTCAAGGTAACGTTTGGTTTGATTTTCAAATCATAATTTGGATAAGAAAATTTTAATTTTTTTTTTTCAAAACTCATAACTAAACAAAATTTTCAAAACTCAATTCAAATATTTTTTTCAAAACCCATAGCCAAACTTTTTCAAAATTTTATTTAAAAAAAATTTCAATTTTTTTATTATTTTGTTCTTTAAAATTATTTTTTTTTAAATTTTTTTTATTATTTTTATTTTGAAGAAAAATATTTTTATTTATTTTTTCAAAAAAAAATATTTTGTTACTTTTTTTAAGTATTGGCTAAATAATTTGTTATGATTTAGATATATATGGGCGATTTAAAATTTTTTAAAATTTAAAAATATTAAATATTTAAAATAAAATCAAAAAATATTTAAAAAATAAAGTAAAATATTTAAAATAAATAATAAACCCAAAACCATTTCAAAATACAATTTTTTTTTTTCAAAACTCATAATTAAACAAATTTTCTCTTTTCAAATTTCATTTCAAAACTTATCTTTCAAAATAGAATTTAAAACTCAAATCTCATTTCAAAAACTAAATTAAACGGAGCCTAAAATTTTCAATTATTGTCTTCTTAATTGTTCGGAATTTTTTTGTTGTTGTTGTTAATAACTAAGTTTTTACAGCCCAAACAAATCTTTAAAATAAAACGTTGTCAAATCCCCACAGTTCATCCATTGGGTCAAATCCTTGGAGTTAGTGGACCTCCATTTTTGTAAAAATGATGGAATTTGGCAAAATTTTCACATTCAAATTATCCATTTTACAGAGGCTTCAAAATGTACCAATTAATCAATATGTAATATGAGCTTGTTTTTGTGTTTAGAACCCTACCCGACTGGCGCTTCAAGTCGCTGTACTTGCGCAACCTAAGGGTATACAACAGTTTTTTATTATCTAATATCTATAGGCAAAGATGAATTTTTTTTTTTCATATCAAAATTTAGGGTATGGAGCGACGGTTATAGTATAATATAACATGTAAAAAAGATGTGCAACTAGTTCTTCTGTTTTTCCATTCACCTCATACATTATTTTGATACCTACCCAACTGGTTCAACTTATCACAGGGAAAGTGTGGATGAAGAAAAGTTCATCAAAAACTCTTTTAAATAGGATAATGCTGTATAAACAGAATTTGTAAAGAAAAGCTTTATACATAATGATACATATCTTGTTTATATTTATGGGCATATTACACTCTTAAGCCTCGTTTGGGAACATGTTTTTTTAGTAACTTTTTGGCTTTTTGGTTAAAATATGATGTAAAAAAAACTAGTATGTTTGGGATGACTTTTTAATTTTTTACGAAAAGATGTGTAAAAAATAGAGAGAAAAAGAAATCTTTGACTTTTTGGTATAAATTGTTGACTTTTTAATTTTTTAGTGACTTTTTGACTTGCCAAACGAGGCCTAGTCCTTGTAGTTCTCTCTTGCATCAATTTGAGTTTTATAGTTCTAATTATATCAATTTCACTATTCTCAAAGTAATTAAGGGGTTGACATCTAATTTGAAATGATTTATTCCTTTTTTGAATGAGTTATTTTATCCTTGTTTTGTATTCAATTTCTTAACAAATATTATTAATTGGATAAAATCGACACAAAGTGAAGAATTAAAGGGGTAAAATTAATAAATTTGGAACTACAATCCCCGACTTCAAACAAGAAGCTTATTACAAGGATCACCGGTATAATTTGTTCTATATTTATTTATTATAAGTTAAAAAAAATCTATCACTATAGTCCATAACTACAAAAATGTTATTCATATGTAAGACTCACAATTGGGCTCGAAGGTTCGCCACTTGTACCCTAGACTGGTCGAGTTGAATAAAGCTTGGGTTGGATTTGGGAGTTTGAAGTCTGGCTTGTTTGTTGGCCCTGCCTACAAGCCTACGCGTCGGCTTGATTTGTGAATCTAACACAAAATATGAAGAGAAAAAAAATAAAAAATAAAAAATATAGAGCTTAATCTTGGCTCGGCTTGCTGGACACTCTCATTGGCCTACTTACAAACCCGTCTAGGCCAAGCCCATCGGATAAGGTTGCAGCCGGACCTAAACCATAAAAAAAACCCATTTTACTTACCCTGCGAGCAAGTTTGGGCATCATCTTCACGACTTGACCTAGTTTATATATATATATAAATATTTTGAACGCATGACTTGACCTAGTTTGACAGGTCTATTTAACTTTTTTTAGTAAAAATATTTTATATATTTAACAATTTTCTTTTAAAATGACCATCAATATTAGAACAACCTCAATATATTTTGTATGCTTGTTTTGAAAGCTCACCGACCTAGCCCTTATATTAACAAGTCAATCGATTTGAATTCTTTTATATAAATATTTTATAAATTTAACATTTGCTTTTTTAAAAATGGCCATGAATGTTGGAACAACCTCAATCTATTTTGTATGCTTGTTTTGAAAGCTCACCTACCCCCTCTCCACACAAAAAAGCCTCTCCCTCTAAGTTTGCCTCTCAAATGTTCCCACAAATTCTTCAACCTTACGTGCACAAGTTGATCAAACTAGTCATGAAAGACTTAAACTCAAATATATTAAAAAAAATGAATATTGGTTCCTTAAAGGAGAGCATTAAGGAAACAAACTTGGTTAAAATTCTACTATAGTATACAAAGCAATGGAGAACAAAAGTTTCAAAAGCTTTGATTAGATTCATTTGCTTTATGTGGTGTTGATGTAGATGTTTGAAATGAAATTCCGACCAATACTGTAACCATCATCCCAGCTTCCACCACTACTCATTTATATTTTTTTTTTTGACTTTTATCGTGAAGTCCACAAATTGGAATTCACACCCTTAATCAGAATTAGTGAGAGTCTAAACACAAATGAGAATAACAAATAAATAAACAAGAATATAAAGGTTCATGTGGTTAGGTTAATCGTCACTATGGTTTCACAATAAAACTATAATACAATACAAGGATGTGTCAAAATAAGACAAACTTATGAAATATCAAAAATACGTTTATTCCACCTGAAATTTCACAATAATTTTTTTTTGTTTTTTAAATATTTATTCCTCATCTCAAATGTATTTTTAATCACACAATATCAGTTATTGAGAGAGATTCTTATATTTTGAGAATTTTTACATGTGTATGATTAAATATTTATTTAAGACAAAAAGTAAATTTTGAAAATAAAAAATCTCTGAAACATAAATAGTAAAGGCATGGTGCACGTGCAGTGCAATGTAGTTGTGATCGACAATTACTCAATTAAAGAGATAAAATGGCTGGCCTCTAGAAGATTGATTTTAGCTAGCTGGATATCAATTTACAACAATGCAATCATTTCCTCCAAACCCATTTCAAAAATTCTCTGTTTTATTTATTTTTTGCTCTTTGTTTCCTTTGAATATGTGCATGTATTTGATGCCAATAATAGCAAGCTTATGTGATGCTAATGGAGTCAAATTTTAAGTAATTATTCTACACAGCTCAAAGAGAGGACTTGAGCAATTAATAGCTAGGGTTGATTTCATACATGGTTTAATCTCAAAATTTAGTTTAAGTTATTAATATTCTGATTATGTCGGCTGTCTTGATAGATTATTCATTCTCTTAAAAATAGTTGCATACATAAAATAAACATAAAGAGAGAGGTTAGGCAGAATTGATTGGTTCATGAGTTTGACTATATATGAGGTGTTATGAACAAAATGACTAGCATGAAGCAACAATTATTTTATATGATATTGAATACACTGTTTGATCAAAAACGCTAGCTCTATATATGTATAGGATAAATTAAACTTACTTTCTATAAGATATAAAAAATATATAGAGCAAATCCTATTACCATAACACGGTCATGTGATAAAAAATGATATTATCATCTTTCATATACTGAAATATATATTTTTGCACTCCGTATGCACACACCATTATCATTCCTTTCATTTGTTTTATCACTACAAAAAATCAGTTTAATCAAAATTGAGAAAATTATTGTAATTTTCAAATGAGTCTGGACCCTCTCTAATTGGAGGCTAGTGTTGGGCTTCATGGGTCAAACCATGTGCTGATGATCCAAGCTACTTATCTTATAGTGTCATTCAAGCCGATTATTTATGAAAAAAATTAAATTTATCGAGCAACTTTAGCCATGTGATTGATTCACATTTAACTCTAAAAAATAAACAATTCATCCTCAAAATCATACTTATGTCATATAATTATGATTGCCCAATCGACTTTATTTCTTACACCGGTCATCTGTTTAGAGGGCCTACAAAATGTTTGCACCATTAAGGTGAGGCCGGGGCTGGACTCATGAAACCAACAACACCCTCCAATTAGAATGCTCAATGGAAAAGACTCATGACTATTTTTTGTTCAAATTGCAATATATATATATATATATATATATATTCTTATTTAATTTTATATGCTAATATGTATAAATGAGGAGATAGATATAAAAAAAGGAGGTCCCCGCCATTGCCCGTGGGGGTTGGGTTGGGGTTCACATCACACGAGACAATATTCTTTTTGAAATCATTATTATTTCTTCTTTTCTTTAAAGGCGTATTGCACGTTTGGTGCATACAAAATCATGATCATTCTTGTCTCTTTTATGGGCCTGTTTTTTTTGGGGATGAACTTTTTTTTGGGGATGAGCTTGAGAGTTATCACTTATTACAACTCTATAGTTAGATTAGATAGGCCTTTTGGTTTTACAAAAGAAAAAAAAAAAAAAAAAAGCCACTGAATGCGGGTACTCATTTTCTTATGCATTTTTCCACTAATATATACCTTCCATTTATTTCAGCATTAAACAAATTTTCTTTTTGAAATAACTGTTTTTCATATTTAGTTGTGTATTTAGAACTAATTAATGTATTAGTGATTGTATTGTTAGTAGTAGAGTAGAGGTGGAGATGATAGGGGTGATGGTGGTAGAGTGGTGGGGGAGGTTTCTTGGTCATGGTAACGGCGTAGTAAAAGTGGCGATGGTGGTGTTGGCATAGTGTAGGTTGTGGGTTGGTGGGATGGCAGGGTGGTGGTGGTGGTGGTGGTGGTGGTGGTGGTGGTGGTGGTGGTAGTGGTGGTGTGTCGGTATTGGTTGCAGTGATAGTAGTGGAATTGTGAGGTGATGATAATAGTGATAGTGTGGTGATATTGGTAAGATTTTAAGTTTGCATATTATTTTCTACTTTCGCCCAAATAAATTTGTGACCATGAAAAACATTTTCCAAATGCGTCATAACACTTAAACAAAGCATCATTTATATTTTCAAAAGTAATATAGGTGTAGAATTAAAATGAATGAAACTTTTTTAGTTTAATTTATGTTTATCTCATTAAATATTTTGTGTCCGATACATTAAAATTTTAAACCCAATTAATCAGCCCGACTCACCTGTTTAGAAGCTTTTATATGCGCAAATAGGTATAATCTTTCAAAATTCAATTTAACTGAAAATTATAGTCAACATGTTTGGTTTCACTATTTTGAGTTATTTTTTTAAAAAAATGATTTGAAAATTATGTTTTAAAAATGGATGTGTTTGGTGTTTCAAAAAATGCATTATTGTAATTTCAAATTTCCCTCCACAATTGAAGAGGGAGGGATGCTTCTAGAATACATATAACAAAAAAATAAAAATAAAATTTTTCACATCAACACTAGTTTCATATTTGTATTAGGTATGTATGTATAAGGTAAGTCCGAAAAAAGAGTTTAGTAGAAGTAATAGGAGTAAAGTAATAGACTTTAATGGTACCTCGCATTTACTAAGATCACGTAAAGAATAAAATTGAAAAAATAATCCGAAACAGAGATTTTGAACAACCAAATAGCAACTCTAAAATTTTAAAAAAGTAGGTCTGCAAAAAGAGAAATCACATAGGTAGAGTGAGTCCCCTCAATTAGGGGAAATTACAAAAAAAAATCCAAGGTTTAGCGCCTTTTTCAAATTAAACCCCAGGTTTCAAATTGTAACAATTTGTATCCCACCATTCCACCCTTGTTTCAATCCGATCCACCCGTTCATCTCCATCTCTATTAGTTAATGAAAGAATGATTTGGGTACCAAAATTGCCCTAATCTTCACGATTTAGGGCAAAAGACACTACTTCATTTTCCAGTCTGTCTCTCTTCCTTCAAAGTCCACTTCGAAGACACCACCACCACCACTTTTCGATTGATCTCCGACACCTCCGTTAGTGCCAACACTTCCACCCCTCTCTCAACAGCCTTGGCCGATCTCTATAGCTACAACTCCATCGATCGAGCCTCCGCTTTCAAGAGCTCCACCTCTTTTGCTTCCATTTCTCTCCAACCCATTCCCCAAAATTCCATGAGCTCAGGTCTTTTGCTGTCCAATTCCTGGGAAATTCCAAGTTCGGGCCAGATGGAGAGGGGGTTCATGTCGGGACCTCTCGATCGTGGAATTTTCTCGAGGCCTCTTGAAAAGGGTAGCAACGATCATTTCTAGAGGAGCTACTCTCATGGGGGTTTTGCTTTTTGACCCAGATCGAGAAAATGGTCATTGATTCGAGTCCTGCAGAGAGCGATATCGAAGACGATTTCACGAGGACAAAATTTGATTGTTGTGCCGATTAAAGGGGTTGTTTATGTGAAAGAACAAGATTGGATTATTGGGTGTGAGAAGCAAAATGAGTTGACAATCAACAGTGTGAATCTGAGCACTGATGGTAGTTTAGATGATGATGATTCAATGGGAAGTCAGAATCTTCAATGGGCACAAGGAAAGGCCGGTGAGGATCCAGTTCATGTCGTCATTTCGGAGGAACATGGATGGGTTTTCGTTGGAATTTACGATGGGTTTAACGGTCTTGATGCACCTGATTATCTTCTCTCCAATCTCTACTCTGTTGTTCATAAGGAGCTCAAGGGTTTGTTGTGGGATGACAAGTTTGAGTCCTCCAATCCGAATTCATCTGTTCCATCCGAAAACTCAAATTCAGAAAATGGAGGGGTGTCTTTTGCCCTAAATCGTAAAAATTAGGACAATTTTGGCGCCCAAATCAGTCTTCCGTCAACTGATAGAGACGGAGATGGACAGGGGGATCGGATTAAAACATGGGTGAAATGATAGGGTACAAATTGTCACAATTGGAAACTTGGGGTTTAATTTGAAAAAGGCGCTAAACCTTGGAGAATTTTTTGTAATTTCCCCCCTCAATTATAACTCATTTTCGAGCTACCTAATGTTTAAAAAGCAAATCTATGGGTGACACAAAGTCTCTTCCACTAATAAGCAGATAGGATTTTGCATGGAAAATGTCATGTTAGCCACGCATGCATGGTAAATGAAAATTTGTGATTAAAATACTCTTCAATTTTTGCATCTTAAATGTAATAACCAAACATGGCCTTGTGTACAAACAAAACTGAGTAAAAACGAAAAAAAAAAAAAAATAACCTTTCTAGTTTCACTCACCAAAGGACCAGTTGTGTACAATAAAATTGACAATAACTCAAGGCAAACATAGGAAGTTGAGTGCCTCCTACTCCAAAATGGAGGTCTACCAAGTATATTCTGTAATGAATCTTATTCAAAGAAATTGAAAATATATATCTCACAAACCGAAGTAATAAAGAATGAATTTACCAGGTAACTCAACTGCTCTAGTCTGTGTATAAACAAGAACTCCCAAGTCAGACCATCACAATCTATACAATGAAGAAAGAGTGCACTTTGTCAATCTTCAAACCAAAAAAAACTCAAAAACAAACTAACTGGGCTTCTCTGTTCTCATCATGGATCAAGAAAACCCAATAGAATTGCAAAACCTAGCTACAACCTCATATTCGGTAATGAATCTTATTCAAAGAAAGTGAAAAAATATATCTCACAGGTCAAACTCATACCCTCCTATACAAGGGTATCGCGTAACAAAGGATAAAGAAACGCCATTAGGTTGCGGCCAACACCACACAATTTGTACAAGTATCCAATCTCATTAGAAATATAGATAAATTGCTCCTGGGCATTCACAGCATCAACTAGCTTGAATCAATCAGGTAAAGTGGGATTCAAGGAAAAACATTTACATGTCAAACAACAAATTTCAGAGATTCGTGTACATTAAATGATCTTTGCACAAAGTCTTCCTCATGCCATACATAGATCCAAAACTCATGGTTGCAACCTTGTTGGTTTCCATGTCACGACAACAAAAGTTATCCACCAGTTGAGGAGTTGATGACCCCCCCAACAAAATTCATGGTTGCAATCTTTACAAACTATACAGTCAGAACATCTATATACTAGAAGATATACAAATATATATATATATATATATATTTATATATATAAAATAAAAATCGAAAGGCAGTAATACCCACGTGGCACAGAACCTAACAAGACCCCGTAATCATATAAAAGAAAACTGTCATATTTCACCTTGAAGGGATTCTAATGTACTTCAAAAGAATGCTCCTTTAGCCTTGGTACTAAAATGTCATTGTTACTGGTCTGATCAGAAGCAAATTTGCTAATTTAGTAAAACTTTGTAGTTGACATTTATAGGCATTACCACCCTTCAGAAGAACCAATAAGTAAACAGTGATGCTGAAAAGGCTTAAAATTGGTTGAAGCTTTGTTAAGCTTCCGCTATCCTGGGAGCTTTCTTGTATTTTCAACTGCTTCAACGTAGTAATGCAATCTCCAAAGTGTTACATTATCCTACAATAGATCCATTAGAAATTACTAAGATTAGTTTAGTTGAAGGTAGACAACCTAATACTCATTCACAGTACAAAGAATGTGCTTTCCACTTGCCTCTTTTTCCAGATCAACATGTATCTCATCAGAAGAATATTTTCCTGATGGCTTATTATGTTGAATGATTTCCACAACATGATCAAGATTTCTTGGAGGCAGCTTCTGAATTGGTTTTTGAATCTGTTGCTTCTCGGAAAGAGTCATCAACCTGTAAATTAGAAATGAGATCCTTAGCCTCACAGTTTTTAAGGTAAGTTTAAACGAAAGGTACCAGAAGTACTCTACATACATTCATCACATCTAGTCATGCCAATGGCTCTTACAAACCCCGCATGAGAAGATGTTGTTTCCGTGTTTTGGATCCATGACCCCCGAGTTGCAATTGAAAATCATTACCCCTACCTAGCCCAACACACCAAAGTGGGGCTTGGGTTGGTTTGACTTGACCCAAGTTGCAGCCATACATCTAAAAACCATATTTTGCCATAAATTTTTTACTCCAACTTCTCTCAAATGTATTCAATCCCACTGCTGTCATTTTCTTTCCATTCATCCATCTCAATCTCCAAAATCAGTAATGTTAAAAAAATGCAAACATTCATTGAACCAAAAGCGTAAAGGAGCCAGGTGCAGATACTTCACTGCAAAATTATCATTCCAAATTAAGTAAACCTTCAACACAATACCCATTATCTAAAACTGTTCTTGCAAATGCAGGGTGCTGGGAGGGGAAGATGACTACATACAGACCTAAACTTTCAAATTATTCGCACAATGTGACTACACTCAAACTCAAAATCTGCATTCTTATGCTTGACAGCCCACACTTTTACAACTGCACCAACTGATGGCCCTTCTCTTGAATGTATAGCCTATGCTCAATAATGAACCTTGTACTATAAACAATGTATTGTTTTAACATTCGGCAAAAGAATTTATTTTCTTTGCTTGATAACTAAAAACATATCAGAAAAAGGTTCAATAAAAAAAGCTCTAATTATCAAAACTTTATATATCAAGTGCTGCCCAACTATATTTAATGATTAGTAAAGAAACTTCTTAATCCATCCTTTGAGGTTCAAGCATGTTTTTAACCAGTTTAAAGTATACATATTCCTTCTTGTGTTCACTAGGCTGCACTGCGCCCAAAAAAAAAAAAAAAAATATATATATATATATATTTTATTGCAGGCTAGAAACCATAAATTCATCAACCAATGATCTGCCCCAATTATCAAGAACCACTATATAGATTGTTTTTGTTATTCTATTCTTCCACTAGAGACTAGCATGTTCATATCAACTAATTACCCAACCCAACAAATTTTCAGGTCTAAAACCCAGACAAACTTCAAAGAACAGACAGAGAAACAACACCCAGCATTTACTCGAAAACTATTACAAGGCGGAAAAAGAAGTGAGAGCATTCAAGTAGCCTTCCCTAGCTCACTGATAACACTGACATGCTTCGGATCAAACAAGGAAAACCCCTATTTTTGGGAGTAATCTTGAGACCAAATAGTAAAGCTATGAAGCATGGATACATATAAACGGGATACAGATAAGGCGATATGACAAATCTTAAAAAATAGGATAAATTACAAATACAGCTCTGAAGTTCGCTTAAAATACAGATTGTCCCTTGATTTGAAAAATTATAAATATCCCATTGTCAAAAAAATTTTATTTAACAGAATTAACTAAAAAAATAAAATTCATAATTGTTCTCTCATACAATAATAAAATTACCTAAATTATTAATTAAAATACATTTCTAACATCATTAAAAATTATTAATTTACTTTATGATTTATTAATAAAAGAGATGATTTGTTATGAAATTAAAAATTTCGTGGGTGGAATGTAATTTTCAAAATCACAGAAGTGATTCGTATTTTAATCAAATTTTAGGAGTGTATTCGTATTTTATGTTAAAAAATAAGATACAGGTACGACTATGATGCATTGAAAAATAAAATCTGTACTAAGATATAAAACCTCTGTGAGCCCCCAAATGGCCAACATAATCAGTAATTACATTTCTTGAAGAATAGAAATGGAAACTTGAACAGTGAAACCAATCGAACTATCTCAAATCAACAGTTTCAAATACATTTCAAAAGATCAAACAATTGGTAAACGATTATAAACTAAGAAATTCAACAAAACATTCACGAACATACAATGAAGAAGAAGAATTAACGAACTTCTGAATATGGATTGTTTAGGGTTTCGATTCTTTGGGCGGACCTCACTTCAATATCCCCTTTGCTTGTCTAGGCGTAGTAATTTCAAACAAATTCACATAAAAGTAGGATAAATTGCATATAGCGTCCTTTATTTTACATAAAATTATTTTTTACTCTCTATTTTTTACAATTTTTTTTTTTTGATAATCAAATTGCAACTTTACCTATTCATAAATCTCCATTTAAATAAATTCCTACAATTAAAATGTGAGAAAACAAAAAGGAGAAAGAGAAGAAACAAAAGAGGGACATGAAAGAGCTTCTGCACATACCTAGAAGAGAAAAAGAGAGAAAAGAACCAAGAGAGGCCGAAAAGCTTAATGACTTGACACCCAAAAAAAAAAAAATTTTAACACTTTTATTGTTAACATACATTTTAACATCTTTATTATAACACCCGTACATATTAAATTAACAAATTTTAACCCTCAAAATTAAGAGCTGTGATTGAGGCCTCCAAATTGAGGCTCGAAATTGCCTCAAATGTAATTTTTTTTTTCCCTGGATTAATACATTACAAAAAAAATAAATAAAAATAATAATAATAATAACAAGCAAAGCATCAACTCAAAAAAAAAAAAAAAAAAAAAAAAGGGAAATTCGAGCCAAATTTGAGCCAAAAATTTGAGGCCTCAATCTTTTTCCCAAAATTAATTTTCCAAAAATGATTTAGAGCTCTAAAAAATGAGCTCTAAATCCATCACTAGTGTGTTGGCAGTAAGGTCCAGTGATAGACTGTGTCTTTTTTTTTTTTTTTTTTTTTTCCTCCATGCCAGCTCATTAAAGCTGGCATTAAAGCTGCTGGATTAGAGCTCTCCAGCAGTGCTCTTAATTTTCACCGTAATCTTGAATTCTAATGCTACAAAATCATGGTGAGCATTAAGGAAGTCATCGGTGTGTATAGTCTATAATATTATATTTAGTTGAGGTAGTTTGTTGAGAGATTTAATAAGAGATTTAATAAAAAAAAAAAAAAAAAAAAGTGAAATATAAATAAAATATACTTAAATTTTATTTAATTTTAAATTTTTTTTTCTCTTTCCAAATCTCTCACTAAATCTCTCAATCAAATACAACGTAAATAACTATTAAAATCATTTTTACGATGCACTTGAAAGTTTCATAACCATTGGGTATAATTATGGGGGTGTTTGTTTCAGCATTTCATAGTCAACTTATGACTTTTAACTTTGAAAAAATTATTTTGGACTGTTTGGTTAAACTTATTTCAAACAGCTTCTGATTCTAACAGCTTATTTTAACTCAAAAAAAAGTTGATTCTAAGAAGCTGCTCACCCCTTGCTTCTGATTATCAACTTCTGCTGTGGACATGTTAATTTATGGTTATACTCGTAAATTTTTTTATTTTTTTATTTTTTTAAAAATAAAAAAAAGACTCAAATGGACTATAGATTATTATTATTATTTTTTATGAGAAATGTAGACAAACAAAAAATAAAAATTAATTGAAAAAGCTATTTCACAGCTTATTTAACAAACACTACTCAGCAATTTAAATCTATAATCCAACAGTTACATCAAACAGATTAACAACTTCTGATTAAAGTCATAATCTATAATCTGTTAAGATATAATTTATAAGCTGTTTTAACAGCTACACCAAACGATGCCTATATGTGGGCATGAGTCAGGCCGAATCGGATTTAAGTTAAGCTTACATTATATATTATATGGATTAATTTTTCTTACATGGTCGCTATTCGCTAGCACAAACTTGATCTTTTTTGTTAGACTATGAACTTGGTTAGAAACTTCTGTCTTCAAATTGTAAATTGATATGAGAATTTTGAAACACGAGATAGAAGGGTGAACTCAGGATTTGTTGATTGGGTGAGCTAATATTAATGTAAAATTATATGATATATTTTAAGTACAACCACATAAAAAAAAAGAGAATTTAATAATATAATCTAGATTAATATATAAATTTATTGATTAGAAACAATCTAACTAAGTTGTGTTCGACGAGTTTTTAAATATTCGAATTCATCGATTACAGAATATAGATCAAATTTCAAAAAGCATGAAAAACAATATGTTTTATCCTTTGAAGAAGAATAATCTAACTAAGAAAATTGTTTAAATCAAATATGTTGAAATCAGCGATTCTATTTTCCAAATAAGGACCCAGGATACTCAAGTTTAGGTTGATAAGGCCCCAAGTTCACATTAGCTCGTCTAACCTCATTCTATTGATTAACCAGATATTCACAAATTTGCAAGCGTAAACCAAGATCCCTTTCAATAACAATTGAATCAAATTTGCTTGGTTTATTTGCTTGAGGTATGGAAGGCGGTTGCACATTAGAAAATGAGGTTTCAACAACATTGGATGTTATACTACTAGACTTCTGTTTTGATTGATAGAATGAGAAGGTGATTTTTCTTTTTTTGAGTGTGGAGGTTCAATTATTTATAACCTAAAAATTTTTTTAAAAAAATTTAACTCTATTTAATATTAAACCAGAGTATATTCGCAGTAATTTTAAATATTGGAGTTTTTATATGCATCCTCAATAATTTTTATTTAAGCTTTCATTATTTTTATATATGTCCAAAAAAATTCCTTCAAAGTTCAAAAACTAAGAGCAATATAGAACATTGAACAAGGCAGCATCATAAAAAAACTGAGAGCAATATAATATTTGTTGCATAAAAACAAAATTTCAAAACTATTGTTAATCAAATCTATTCTCAATCAACGAAATAAAATAATCGATTAATTATACTTACCAAAAATGTTAGGAAAGTGAAGCTGCTGTAGGCTGCTGGAGATGATGGAGAGGGCCGTTGCCTATCTATTGGAAGATGTGGAGATTGTTTTGGAAGATTTATTTTTTAAACAAATACAAACCTATTAGGCTGCCTATCTATTTTTTTGAGTAAGTATTGAGCTAGTATTGGGCAGCCTATCTAAAAAACAAACAAAAAAAACTATTGGCCCTTATTTGGAGTGGGGTTGAACTGGGAAAAAAAATTTCTATAAATTTTTTAAATTTTGGACTGGACTACAGCCACCTATACCCAACCCTAAGTCCGACCTTTACGCGATATAATCCTATGATTTAGAGTTAATTCAAATATGAGAACATAAAAATTTACGACAATGTATCTTATGCTTAACTCCTGCTTTTGATTTTTTGATCCATCTTTAACGTCATAAACTCTGGATTAAAGAAATAGAAGCAAGGAACCAAATCTTTTTTTTTTTTTTTTCTTTCACTTTTTTGTTTTAAAACCCATTAAAATAAATAAATAAATAAATAAATAAAAGAAGAAAGAAGAAAGAAGGTTGTCAATGATATAACATGGGAAAAAGGGTATAAATTATTACGGAAGCAAAGCATGGCATAGCAATCTTTCACAAGATTTTTGTTGCTGACATTCCAAGAAAAACATAAAGGAACCAAATTGATTATAGTAAAATTTCTCTATGGGATCATTTGTTGCCAACTCCAAACATATATTCTTGCTTCAAATGGACCAAAAGTATAACATATATGCTTTTTTCATATGTATTTGTTGATAAAATGGTCATAAGTAGGTAAACACAAATGATGGACGAAAAGAATTATACAAAAATAGATTGTTTCTATATAATATCTTTTAAAATGATGTGATAGTAATATTTTTGAAATTATGATCAATATTAGTGAGTATTTTGATCTAAAATGAAATAATCATATATAAAAGACACATCATATATATATATATGTAAATAGTGTTTTTCTTTTCTTATGTAACACATTTTAAAGTTTTATTTTTTTTTCTTCTAAAAAAGACACATCAGTATGCCTTTTTCATTTACATATAAAGTTTTACATAAATTCAATTTCAATTATAATAACCAATTTTATATGAACTATATTTGAGTAATATTTATTTTTCATATATATAATTATAATTTAAATATTATGATATTTGAAAAAAAATTTATCTTGATATACAAATAAATAAGTAAATAGAACTTATACATCTACCAAATTTGTTTAGTCCGAATTCGCCTGAATGAGTCTTTTCCCACAAAGAGACTCACTCATGCATCGCACAGATCAAATTAATTTTATTTTATATTTTATATTTTTTGTCTATCTTATTGATATCTTAATATTAATTTACATTTAATTTTTTTATTTAACATTAAATTATTTATTACAAAATATTTATATTTAATTTAAATTTTATATGCTTATATACAATATGCACTACAAAAAAAATTATTTTTTGCGACGGTAAAATGGCTTTTTGCGATAGCAAGTGGGGGTCGCAACAAAGGGGGTTGCAAAAGGGTTGTGCCGTCGCCTTTGTTTTTGCGACGGGAAAATGCCTTTTTTGCGACGGCAAATCTCTGTCGCCAATAATGAATGAAAATCTGAGTTTTTGCGACGGCACAGTATTGCCGTCGCTAAAAGGGTTTTTTGCGAAGGCAAAAATACCGTCGCTAAAAGTGAATTTGAGACGGCAAAAATACCGTAGCTAAAAGCGTTACATTTCAAAAAAATTGCTTTTTTGCGACGTTAAACTGCCGTCGCTATAGGTATAAGGCGTTTCATAAACGTCACTGATACTTATAGTGGCGTTTTGAACAAAAACGCCACCTTTTTACTTAATTTCATAATTTAATTAATATAAAATATGCTCTTAGCTGGTTATTTACATTCCATTCACAAAAAAATCATAACAGAAAATAAAAATAAAAATAAAAATTGATAAAACCATCAAATTCAATATTTTACAAAGAACAATTAAACTGTACATGTTCATAAAAGCATATTTAAATTATAAAATTCACCCCAATCCTAAAAAAAATAAAATAAAATCTGAAATTCACCAATCAGCACACTTGCATATTTAAATGCTCTTACAAAAAATAAAAAATTTCCAACAAGATTTCAATTTTGGGCCTATTTCAAAAATCAAGCTACAAATTCCTTCTAGAATCAGATCTTTCCCTCCGCAAAATTTATCCTTTTGACCTACAAATAAATAGATAACAGTTGCAAATTATGATCTTTTTGAAGAAAATCTAAAACAAAGCAATAAATACCATCAAAATCATGAAGAGATAAAAGCTAATACATAAATCCCCATGATAATAAGAACATGTATAGTAAGATTTTAAGGTCAGTTTCATCAATCAACGTTTAGATAATCAAACACTAAAACACAATTATAGTACATTGCAAATGCTGTCAAGTACTTATTGTCATTTGGTATTCCAGTCATAAATTAAGCAAATCACATGTACTTATTGTAAAACAAATCAAAAAAAAAAAGGTAAAATTTATTTATATTGCCTAGATGGAGTTGGGGAGCAACTAATAAGGATAGGCACATATCATATTATTTTCTTGGTTATTATTATTGGATAGAATAGGCACGTATCTTCTCAATTACAGGTGCTAGGCACATTGGACACTTTACTCTTCCTTGGACCAGATTGTCTGCGCATTTTGAACACGTGCACATGTGCCCACATCTGTGACAATATGGTATACAGAAGAGAGTTACGTAGAATTTTATCCAATATGCCTCTAATCTATATCAAGAAGTCATATAGATTTGTTAATTTTATACCTGTACAGTAAAGAATCTATACTAGTGTCATATAGATTTGTTAATTTTATACCTTTACGATTCACGATTCGATTCGATTCGATTCGCAATTCGGTACAAGGTCATTTCGATTCACGATACAAATCTCGATTTGACAATTAAGGTTGCGTCCATAAAAGGAGGTGCTTAGAAGTGAATGAGTAATCTTAAGGTCACAAAAATAAGTTTCAAATGCAGATATTCTACACACTTCAAGAATTTTATTCAGCAAATATAACCAAGTCCACCAAACATATGTATGAGTGAACAAAACGAACACCAGTAAACAGATGTTAATGAAATAATAGAAATAAAATGGATGATCACATGAAAAATTATAACTTATATTTTCTTGGCATTCCTATGATCAAGGTTTGTTACAAATCTTTAAAACCTGGTCCATGCAAATAGGAAATGGTGCATCACAAAGGAATTTTGGCAAATGAAAAGAAAAAAAAAACACAGGAATAGCAGGGATAAAGAAAGAGGGTACATAAATTCTAGTAAGCAGAGAAGGAAATCACTATCTCACCTTATCATTTTGGCAGCACCAAAACCAAGAGTGTCATGGAACAAATCTTTCATGAATTTCTGTTTTACAAGCAGCTGAAGTTGAGGGTTGTTATAAATTGCTGGAAGATAAGCCTCACCAGAGCCATCCTTGTGTTTGTCCCACAAAGCAGTAAATTTTTTATGGAATAAATTCCAAGTCTCGTCAATTGTCCTCAAGATCCAATCTTTATATGCATGCAGAACAACATGCATTTAATCATAAAGCACGATAGTGGAGTAACCATTAATATCAATGTTAAGTTTAATATGGTGAAACACCTATAAAAGCATGCAAGCACACTTGCATATACACAGACCACTGACACAGTTTCTCAATGAGAAAAATAAAAGGAAAAACCATACAAGGATTGCAAGTTATCCTTTTCCATTACACAGCAAAAACAAATGAGCAGTGACTTCTTGACAAGGAATTACCTAAATGAGGTATCTTCAAGCAAAAGTGATCTACTAAAAAATCAACAAAATGATATAACCATACTTCCTCTTTCTGCAAAATGTTTAATCATGCAAGTCTTGCATCTTATCTTAGGTCATATTCCATTGATCATTAAAGCTGAGAATACTTCATTTCAGGACATGTGAACATTGGAATCATTTTTGTAGTAAAAAAAGCTTATGCGCGTAGGTCATTGGAAGCTAAGAGTCTTATAGCCCAAAAACGGGAATAGTGGTTTTAGTAGTTCCTTAATACCTTATTACTAATCTATTTATAGTCAAGAAAGCCTTTCACCTGGCTAACACACAAAAAAGCACCAGCTGGGAAAAAGGATGAAACACCGATGCAAGGTACATGAGAGTTATTTGTGGCCAAAAAGAAATCAAAATATAATTACGGAATTTCTGTATATTAATGTGCAACACAAAAGAGAAGGTTTAAGAATTACTAAACATGAGACTATATAATGACACTTACACATCCAAACAAAACATCTGGATCTGATTGAATATTGAGTGATCAAGGAATATAAGGGAAAATACCGCATGAAGCAGATTAAACTTTTTTATACTTGAGGAAATGCATCTCTTACCTGGATCTTTTCCAATATGGTACACAAAGAGCAATATCAACAGGGTAGACCAGCAAATTTCTTCAAGTACAAGAAGCTAGGTAGACAAGTTAGTCACATCCACCTACTAGACTCATTAGTCACCTTTGCTTTGATAGGTGTATTTTCTATATTTTTTTGAAAAGAAAATTCATTCATTTCTTTATTCCCCATTAACCAAAAAGGAGATGGGTCAATGATTAGGAACTTGGGGGAAGTCAGGCTGATCAGGTTTCTCCATTCAAGAAATCATAAAGAAAAAAAGAAAAAAAAAAAAAAGTGCAGTGACAGACCAGAGGGCAATGAAAAGTTCCAGATCTATTACACTTGATGAACAAGAGAAGCCCCAAACCAAATCACTATTTGTCCAAAAAGGAAAGTATGATAATACGATGAGTTAAATGGCGAATAAGAAAAAAAACAAGAAAATGACATCTTTTATAGAGACAAAAGCATACAGATAAGAACCCAACTACATACAAAATGCATGCTTAAAGCATATTGTGCATTTCTCTTTGGACAGAACTAGATTTCACAAAGTATAAACCCCAAAGTAAACGTGAACAATTAAAGAAGGCATACTGTGCATTTATCTCAAGGACGTACTTCTCTTGCAATTGAGATGGACTTCAATGTCTTTCTTTAATATCACAAAAAATAAAATAAAACAAAATAAAAACTCTATTAATGCTCAGAATATCATAAGGTCCATTAACAAATGAATTCTAGTAGCCAGCACATGGCATATTTCTCCATCCAAAAATATAAAAAAATATTTTAAATTCCCCAAAACAAATGCAATAAATAGAATATAGGATCCAAGAATGAAGACTCTTACCTATAACCCTCTTCAAATGCACTTAAAGCACCTGCACAATTACCACCAGAATCCAAAACGTCTCCAATATTAATCTTCGCTAATGCTTGCCCCTGATTCACTACCAAACTACCAGTTCAGAATAATAATATATGAAGTATAGAAATAACATAATAACATAAAGTTGCATATTCATGTACAGAGCACCAATATTTGTGAAACAGACAAAGTCATAGCTATTAAAAGGACGTTTTAAAACCATGTATTCCAAAATCCCTAAGACTTATCGGACGATTTGGAAGAGAGAAGATCAAGCTTGCCTTCAGCCATGAGATTGTCGATGAGTCAGGGAGTTTGGTGAGAAGATCGAGAGCAGGGGAAATGAGTGATTAGGGGTGGAGGAAACAGAGCAGCGAGAGAGCAATACACACAGAGCAGAGCTTGTAGAGATATGAGTGAATGAGATTCGAGATTTGAGAGATTCCAAGGGTTTCGAAGCTTTTTGCAGTACACTCGGAGAGAGAGAGAGAGATAGCGAGAGCGAGAAGGGTGAAGGTGAAGAGAAAGGTGAGGGTTTTAGGGATTTTGGGTTGGTTTGGGTTTGAGATTAGGAATTTTTTTTGGGAGGGGGCGAGAATGGAAAAAAAATAAAGTGGGGAGCGGGAATGGAAAAAAATAAAGGGGCGAGAATGAAAAATAAAAATAAAAAGGAGCGGCAGATTAAATAAATTTATTTTTTTGTTAATATATATATATTTTTTGTAGTTAATGAATTTTTTTTTTAATTTTTTTTTTAGTTACTAAGATTGAAAATTTATTTGTTTCATTTTTATTTTAATGAAAAAAAATATTATTATTTTTTATTTTGTAGAAGTAGGGGTAATATATATTTTAATGAAAAATATTTTCCACTAAAATAAAAGTTAATTTTCTGTAGTCAATGAAAAATATTTTTCTACGGCCTATTTTTTTTTATTACTAAAAATCATGAACTAATTTTTTGTGGTAGAGGAAAAGGAGCGGCAGCAGTAGTGAAGGTGGTGGATAAGAGATGATGGTGGTGGTGGTGGTGATGGTGATGGCGAAAGAAATTAGTGGTGAAGTTGTGGTAGTGGTAGTGTAAATGGAGTGGCAGGGGTGAAAGAGAGGTAATGGTGGTAGTAATGGCAGTAGTGGTAGTGGTGGTAGTGGAGTGGTGGCGATAGTAGTAGTAATGGTAGTCGTAGAGGTGAAGTGGCGACAGTAGAAGTAATGGTGGTGGTGGAATGGTGTTTGCAGTAGTGGTGAAGGTGGTAGAGGAGATGGGTGGTAAGAGAGAGAAATGAGTGAGAGACAGATAGGGGAGAGAAAGAGAGAGAGACAGAGTGATGAGCGATAGAGAGACAAAGTGGTCGCTAAAAGTGCATTTTCTTGTAGTGGATCGATATTTTTCTACGGCCCATTTTTTTTTTTGGTAATTAAAAATCATGAACTAATTTTTTGTGGTAGAGGAGAGGGAGTGGCAGTAGTGGTGAAGGTGGTGGATAAGAGATGATGGTGGTGGTGGTGGTGGTGGTGATGGCGAAGGAGATTAGTGGTGAAGTTGTGGTAGTGGTAGAATAGATAGAGTGGCAGGGGTGAAAGAAAGGTAATGGTAGTAGTAATGGCAGTAGTGGTAGTGGTGGTAGTGGAGTGGTGGCAATGGTAGTAGTAATGGTAGTCGTAGAGATGAAGTTGGTAAAAGAGATGAGTGGTGAGAGAGAGAGAGATGAGTGAGAGACAGATAGAGGAAAGAAAGAGAGAGAGAGAGAGACAGAGACAGAGTGATGAGCGAGAGAGAGACAAAGTGGTCGCTAAAAGTGCATTTTTTTGTAGTGAAGAGCTCAGTAAATAGAGAAGAGATGAGGGAGAGAGTGAGCAACGTGAACACAATGGGGGAGAGAGACAAACAGACAGACAGACACATAGAGAGAAAAAGAGAGAAACAAAAGAGTGAGAGACAAACAAATAGACACAGAGAGAGAAAGAAAGAGAGAAGAGTGATAAGTGAGAGAGAGATAAAGAGGGAAAGAGATATAGAGAGACAGAAAGACAAAGAGAGAAAGAGATAGAGAGAGACATATAGAAAAATAGAGAGAAACAAGAGATGAGAGAGACATATAGAAAGAGAGCGAAAAGAGATGAACGAGAGAGAGAATAGAAAAATAGAGAGATAGAGAGATGAGAGATGAGCGAGAGAGACAGAGAGAGAAAAAAGAGATGATCGAGAGAGACAGAGAGAGAAAAGAGATGAGAGAGATAGAGAGAAGAGAGATGAGCGAGAGAGACATAGAGAGAAAACAAATGAGAGAGATAGAAAGAAGAAAGATGAACGAAAGACACACAGACAGACAGACAAACAGACAGATAGACAAACAGACAGAGAAATAAGAGTGATGAGTGAAAGAGAGAAAGAGAAGAGTGGTAGTAGTTGAATGGCATTTGCAGTAGTGGTAAATGTGGCAGAGAAGATGGGTGGTGAGAGAGAGAGATGAATGAGAGACGAATAGAGAAAAGAGATAGAGAGACAGAGAAAGAGACAGAGTGATGAACGAGAAAGAGACAAAGTGGTCGCTAAAAATGTATTTTCTTGTAGTGGATCGATAAATCGAAAGGGAGCTCAATAAATAAAGAAGGCAGATAATTCAAAACTTAATTCAAATCAATTTTTTAAATATTTTAAATATTTTAATATTTTAAAATTTTGTAAGAGACAGATAAAGAAGAGAGATAGAGAGAGAGAGAGAGAGACAGAGATAGAGTGATGAGCGAGAGAGAGAGAGAGACAAAGTGGTTGCTAAAAGTGTATTTTCTTATAGTGGATCGATAAATCGAGAAGGAGCTCGATAAATAAAGAAGATGAGAGTAAGAGAGTGAGCAAGACAAACATAGTGAGGGAGAAATAGACAAATAGACAAGTAGACAGAGAGAGAGAGAGAGAAGAGTGATAAGTGAGAGAGAGACAAGGAGAGAGAGATAGATAGAAAAAGAGATAGAGATAGAGATGGAGAGATAGAAAAAGAGAGAGAAACAAGAGATAAGCGAGAGATAGACAAAAAGAAAGAGAAATAGAGCGAAAAGAGATGAGCGAGAGAGAGACACAGAAAGAGAAGAGAAATGAGCGAGAGAGATAGAAAGATAAGAGAGAGAGAGAAAAAAGAAATGAGAGAGATAGAGAGAAGAGAGATAGGCGAGAGACACAGAGAGAATGAGAGAGAGAAACAGGCAGACATAGAAAGAAGAGTGATAAGTGAAAGAGATAAAGAGAAGAGAGAGAGACAGAGACAAAGAGACGGGAAGATAAAAAAATGAATGAAAAGAGAAATGGTATATCAAAAGAGTAAGACGACATTGTTTTTTTTAATTTTTTTTTGCGATAGAAAAATACCGTTGAATTTATTCAAACCATTTTGTGACTGTATATATATGAAGCTATCTCAAAATCACAATCACTATGCTAGGTTAGAGTTTTCCAAAAACTCTTTTGAGAAAATTAAACTTTCTTGTTTTCTGTGTTATATTGTTTTTACTGAATTTTTTTAATATTTTAAGTATCTTTTAAAATTTTTAGACACACCTAACGTAAATACACCTAAAAATTAAAAAAATTGTAAAAAAAATCTTTTAAAAATTCACTAAATATCAAAAATACAATAATTCAATATATATTTTTATATTTTTATGTATTTATTAATTTTTAAAAATATTTTTTCATAATTTTTTTATTTTGTAGATACATCTAAGTAAGGTACATCTAAAAAAAAATATTTAAAATTTTAAAAATATTCACTAAAAAAAAAACACGAAAGCCATTTTTTGCGACGGCAGAAAATGCCGTCTCAAAAAAGCAGAGTATTTGCGACGGCACCACTTGCTGTCTCAAAAAATCAGAGCATTTGCGACGACACTATTTGCCATTTCAAAAAATGAGAGTATTTGCGACGGTATTTAATGCTGTCGCAAATACTCTGCTTTTTGAGACGGCAAATGGTGCCGTTGCAAATACTCTGCTTTTTTGAGACGGCATTTTCTGCCGTCGCAAAAAGTGACTTTTTGAGACGGCAAGTGTGCTGTCGCAAATAGTTCCGTCTCATATACCCAATTTTCTTGTAGTGATGTATGAATAATTCAAGAATAATATTAAAGAAAAAATCAATACTCTACATAATTAACTAGTAATTAACCTGTGCGATGAACAGACTAAACATATTTGTTTTAAAATATATTTTTTTATAAAATTTAGTTTAATTATTTGTATTTTGAATATATAAAATATTTAAAATAATCATTTAATTGGAGAAAAAAGAAGCAATAATTTCAAATTTATATAATTATTCTTATTATTTATTTTAATAATTTTAGTTCTATCGTTCCATAAAAGTGTTACTTAAATCAACACATATACAAATTTTAAGTAAATTATTTATGTGTATTTTAATAATTTTAGCTTTATCGTGTTACAAAAATGTAACTTACATAAATATATAATAAATTTCATAAAAATAAATATTTTTAATATTTTATTTTTTTTAAAAAAAAAGTAAAAACAGCAGAATAAAATTAATTGGTAAAATATTTTTTAGTGTGTATAATTCTATTAAGTTTTATTTATGGGTAATTAGATTAGAAGTCTTTTAAATATTAAATTTTAGAAAGAATTTTAGTAAGGGTACTGATTTGGAATTTTAATATAAAAAAAAGAAAAAGAAAAAAGGGAGATGCCCTACATAGGAGAGAGGGAGAGAAAAAAAAAAAAGAAGTTAAAGGTAAACTGCATTTTATTTATTTATTTTGATAATTTCAGTCCTATCATTTTATAAAAATTTTATTTAAATTAACACATATAATAATTTTAAATAAATTATTTGTGTATATTTTAATAATTTTAACTCTATTTTACTGTGAAAAATATAAATTAAATAAATATATATAATAATTTTAAATTATAACAAAAAAAATATTCATTTGATAATTTTTTCGGGCTACAAAAATATAACTTAAATAAATTATTAATTCTAACTTGATATTAGAAATAATTGTTATAAAATTAAAAGTGTTTCTAATTATTTAAGAAATTCAATATAATTAATATTATAAATAAGATAGACATAGAAATAAGAAATCTGTTACCCAAAAGAAAACCTAAAAGGGGGGTGAATTAGGTTTTTACAAATAAAAATAGTAATAGACTAATAAAAATTATGACTAGCACAATTATAGAGAAGTAGTTCGGAAATACTCTTCGGATCTTGGGAGACGCTGGTGATCCTCAGCTAGTCACCTGAAAAGATACAAACACTCCGGTCGGGGGTGCCAGAATTAGCACTCCGACGAACAAGTTAGTTCATATACTCAGGGTAGCTTCTTTACTAAGTTTTGTCAAGTGATTTTTACATACCTTTCTATAACCGTTGTTCCTGTATTTATACATGTTCTTTTTGATCCTCGGGGCCAGGGCCTACTTTTTAATCATTGTCCTTCCATCTATTCGGCACTAAGGACTTACACTTATTCGGCACATATATTATATTCGGCTCCCCACTCTCGTAGGATATAGCCGATTAATATCAGTCTTCCAATGGTACGCACCATCTGATTTTTCCCATGTATTCGGCCCCCACAATTGCCCCCCGAACTCCCCATTGACGGAAGTTAATCGGCGTGTTTGGTCTTGAATTGGAAAGGTTAAAATAGGTTAGGCGGCTTCGCGTACCCCAATATAGATGTCAGGATGCGCACACCTTTTCGTTCATCATTACGCTTTCCCGCCTCAATCGTGCGTCTCGCATTTATTGTGATTTGAAATTTCAGTCCTTTCGAATGCACAGTTCGTCGAGTATTCGAGACTCTTGGACGGCCAGCAGATATCCCTTCTCTGACTCGCATTCTCCGTCTACCCTCGTCTCCCTTGCTCCTCGTAAGTCTTCTTCTCCTTTCTTTGCAATCTTACTTTTTGTTTATTATTTTCATTTTGGTGAACCTTTTATTCCCCGTGAAAATGGCCAAACACTTGAAAGACCTCCTTTCTGAGGGTCGTGTCTCCGGATTCCGACGACACTTTTCCATCCCCGACGATGTTCATCTATCTCTAGTGATGGACAACACTCTGGATATGGAGAGAGAAAATCAAAATTTAATCGTCTTTCCTCTCCTATCCATTGCAGAGGGCGGGGTCCGTTTTCTCCTACATCCATTCCTTAGGGCCGTCCTCCGCTATTGGGGTCTGATTCCTTCTCAGCCCAACGTGAACTTTTTTCGAATCGTAATGGGGATCGTAGAGTTGAACCGGCGCCTCAGGATCGACCTTGGGATTCCAGCCATTCGGCACTGCTATGCTTTAGCCAAATCTTCTAGTCACTTGGGCAGTACTTTCTTAGGGCCAAGGATACTGACCATCATTTGGTAACCATGCTCGCCAGTTCTGGCAAGCGTATGGATGACGTAATGGTCAATATCCGAGGGAACTGGGAATTTGGCGAAGGCGAGGATCGCCTAGACCCTATTCCTAGACGGAGGGGTGAACCAGGTTGCCGTGTGTCTCCTTGTGTTTTACTGAACTTTTCTTTTACTCGACTTTCCCCCTGTGTCTAACCCTTTGCCTTTGCAAGCAGTAATTTAAAGAACATTCTGGTTTCTACCGACGACGCAGTCCTTGCGCAGGTTGCAACTGCACTCGGATACTTCGGCCATCCAAATTTACAGAAGCAAGGGATGGCGGCCCACATACTTCTTCGATACGAGCCTACTTACATTACTTTTTCGACCGCTGACAATATTCCAATTCCATCCGGCGATCGACAGCTTGCGGCTCTTATCTTCCCTAGCTTTAAGAGTCTCAGACAAGTTGGTCTCGAAGCCTCTGACTCGAGGCAAGACGTCGAGCCGGTGGTAGAGGTAGTTGCCGAACCAGATAGAGAGTTCACTGAGGAGGCCGAAGAGGTTGACGAGGCCCTAAACTCGGTGTTTGAGGCAGCTAGACATAGTCAGCCTACCTCGCTGTCCACTTCGGGTCGGGCGGAGTTTTCTTTTGGAGATTTTTGGAGGTTTAGGAGACATACCCGGCGATTTTTTTGAAGGTATGGCTGGGAAAAGCCTCACGCAAATGGCTCGAAAGAAAAATGCTGAGCGTATGGCCGCCCGAAAAAAGGCCGAGATCGCCTGTTCTGGACCTGCCTTGGTTGAGTCTTCCGAGCCTGTTATTGAAGAGCTGGCTAAGATCGTTGTGACCGAAATGGCGAAAAAGGTTGAACAACCGGTCATTGATGAACGGTTGATTCCGAAAGAGCGGGGCAAGAAGCGTAGCGCCGAAAGAGAGGCCAGTTCAGAAGATAGTCCTGCCGACAAAAGGCCTCGCTTAGAAGAATCAGACGTGGTTGTTCCTTTTATTGTTCAGTCAAAGATCAGAGACACGCCGATTCCGTCTGACGCATCAATCATTACCAACCCGGCGGTAGCCTTGAGCCTGGCAGCGTCAGTCTCCCTACCAGCTGATAAGGCATCCTTTCATGCCGTGCCGGATTTGGTGGCCATAGCCCTATCTGCGTAGTCGGCCCTTTTGGTAGGTGAACTTTGACTTGTTTTGATTTTGGTTGCCTATGGCATCTAACAATCCCAACTCGTTTTGCAGACGGTCAGCAGGATCGCCGACTTGGGCCGCCACCTACACGATGCCCTTGAGAGGATTGACCGTTTGCAGTCAGAAGTGGGTGATCAAAAGAGCGGGGCCGAGTTTGAGATGATGAGGGCCGCTATGGAGACTGCGCGAGCCGAAGCCAAAGTGGAAAGGGCTCGGGCTGCCGATCAGCACCATTCTGATGTCGAAGATAGGGCGAACGGGAGCAAAAAATCACTTAGGATAGCCGAGGAGGCGCTTAACAGGATGGAGACTGAGTTAGCAGAGTTGAAGGCAGCCAAGGAAAAGGCAGAATCTGAGGCTTCTGCCGCATTCGAGGCGGGAAAAGGCGTCGCCTTCAAAGAATACGTATATGAAGTCCCCAAGTTTGAGAATCGGGAGTTCAAACACGGGTGGCCCAAGGCCCTTGATGCCGCTAGGGTTACATTGGCCTTGCCAATTCCTTATGAGCAGGTGGACGTTGAGCCACTTGAGTCTGACCCCGAGGATTGATCTAGGAGTCATTCGAATTTTATGAAATAATTTCCCTTTTAATGTGTTTTTTTGTTTTTAGGACTTTTGTTGGTTCCGAGTAGTTTTCATGTATAAATTGGCTACTGTCTACGCTCAATTTAATAATGAAAATTATCTTCTTGTTTTACTACTAATGCGCAGTTTGTGATGTTATGTTGGTGTAGAATGTTTGCCTTTCACTACTTTAGTTAGAATGATTATTCTGTTGACTTTTCTATGATTGAATATCATGGCAATCTCATCATTTGTATGTCGAATAGTTCGTTGGTATTATGCTGAAATGATTTATGGGCCGGCTGGGGCATTTAATCCGAATAGATTGATTAATCTGCCCTTGCCCCAGGCGGTGCATGATTATTCGGGCGCCGGAGGAGGCGAACTTGGTTTTGTTGTCGATTCATGGGCCGGCTGGGGCACCTAAGCCGAATAGATTGATTAATCTATTACGCCCTTGCCCCAGGCGGGGCATGATCATTCTGAAGTCGATTCATGAGCTGGCTGGGGCACCTAAGCCGAATAGATTGATTAATCTATTACGCCCTTGCCCCAGGCGGGGCATGATCATTCTGAAGTCGATTCATGAGCCGACTGGGGCACTTAAGCTGAATATATTGATAAATCTATCACGCCCTTGCCCCAGGCGATGCATGATCATTCGAGCGCCGGAGGAGGCGAACTTAGTTTTGTTGTCGATTCATGAGCCGACTGGGGCACCTAAGCTGAATAGGTTGATTAATCTATCACGCTGTTGCCCCAGGCGGGGCATGATCATTCGGGCGCCAACGGGTCTATCTAGTCGGCGCTGGGCGATTGTGGTTTTCACAATTAATGAAATTGCCTCGAGGGTGCTGCCTCTGTAAAGGATAAATGATTAAGGGTACAACTTTTATGAACACAATAAACAATTGACTCCAAATTTTGAAGGTATCGTGTGAATGTCGAACAGACTTTTCTTTAACAGCAGAGGGGAAGCGAGGACGCTAACTGAGCTGGGTGGAGACATGCATCGAGGTGGTGACCCTTCGCGCACAGGAAGTAGGAGTTCTAGGGATCGAAAGAGGCGTCAATCTCCTCGACATCGAAGTAGGTCGCCTAGGCGGGACAAGCAGTCGCAAGGCAGATCTTCTCAACCTCGAGTCGAGAAGGGATCTGACTTGAATCCGTGCCCATTAAGCTTTGCGGTATTTGTGGGGAATAGACCCATGACAGAGGCGGACTCGATCGTTTGGGACCCAAATGTAGCGGTCGAGTTTGCTTGACAAATTTTTCCTCATAAGGTTCAGCAATCGATGGTAGGTCGTCAGGACTACGAAGTATTTCGCGAAGGCATTCACGGGACGGTGAAGGGGCTCTACACTACCTATGAAATTGGCATGCGGTTGCGTGCTGCCCGCCGAGAGATGGAGAAGAAAGAAGAACGTATTCGAAGCTTGGAGGCTCGCGCGGAGGTGGCTGAGCGCGAGTTAAGGAAGACCAAGGCGGCCCAGGCATAACCTGCCAGACACGAAAACCCAATCGTAGAAGAAAGGCTTACCAGTCGGCTCATCAGTTCCGCGCTTGCCGATCGTGAGACGGCGAGTATGTTCGCAATGGAGAAAGCGAAGGGGAGGGCCTATGAGAAAGGTTTTCATGACGGTCGAAAAGTTAGAATCACAAAGACCAAGGAAAAACTTGCCGAAGAAGTTTGCCGATGTGAAAATCGTGGATTTAGACATGGTTGGATCAAGGCATCTCAAGCCGCAGAAGCTCTTCGAGCATCGGGCATTGATTCAGCATCGTCACTCTACTACAGTAAACATTTTCCATTTTCTGCTTTTGAAGTCGAGAAGAGTGAGGATGAAGGTAATGCCGTACAAGTATACTTATTGTAAGGTTGAAACGCAAATTGCGTTCAAAACTATGTAATATATTGCTTGTTTTATCGAATAAAAAACGTTCTATGATAAATATTTTGTTGCAGTTCGTATTTGGTATGTATGCGTTTCGTTTTACTGTATATGTTTGAATGAATGTATAAACATTGATCGGCAGGGTCGACCCATACGTGATAGCCGTTTATTCCTGAATGAGGCTATTGTAACTTGAGGAAGCCGAAAGCCAGTGGGTACAGTGGCTGCGGCAAATTCAACTCAGCTCGGGGCCTAGATTTTCGGCCAGTGCACGTGCTTCAAAAAGTCGTTTGGATAACTACGCCGTGGCGAATGTCAACCGACGTTTTTCTCATGGAGTTTAGTGTTAGTGAAATCGCCTCGGGATTGGGGCCTCGAGATCGCTACCAGTATTGAAAATAAAAAGAGTGGGCGCTTCGCACAGATAAACAATCACTCATGTGTGGTGGGATAAGTGGGGATGTTAGTTAGAGAGATTGGAGTTTAGCCAATCTTGGTGTTGCCATGGAGCGCGATAGAGGACCCATCCGTATGGGAAGTAGGGCGTCCAAAAGTTGGCATAAATCTTCAAGTCGTCGAAGGAGATCACCTCGAAAGGAAAGGCAACGACCGTTGGGGGTTTTTTTTTTTTTTTTTTTTTTTTTTATCTTTCCTTGTCCTGGATCTTTGCCTTGACATTGTCAATGGTATCAGGGGAGGACTTGGGCACGGTTGGCTCAAGGCATTGCAAGTCGCGGAAGACTTCTGGATGACGGGAGTTGATTCGGCGCTACCGCTTTACCAATGCGTCTTCTCCCTTTTTTAGCTTTTAAGTTTGGAAATGGGTATTGTAATGCTCAAATGCAAGTTGCGTTTATGTAATAACTGTGCAATTAAATAAAAATTGTAATGCTCAAATGCGGATTGCGTTTATGTAACAACTGTTTGATCGAATAAAAAGCTTTATTTCGAACATTTGCGTCTTATTCTAAATTTTTTATATGCTTAGTTAAGCACCTTATTTGTGATGTTGGCGGGTTTTGTTTCGTTCATGCCAAAGGGTACTCCGAATCCGGAGGCTAAATCGGCACTTAAGTGTCATGCACCAAAGAGGGCTCCGAATCTGGAGACTTAGTTTGGCCATTCGTGATATCCACGAAGGGCGCTCCGAATCCGGAGTCTTAGTTCGGCCAATCGTGATATCCACAAAGGGCGCTCCAAATTCGGAGACTTTAATCGGCCCTAAGGTGTCATGCACCCAAGGGGGCTCCGAATCCGGAGACTTAGTCGGCCCTAAGGTGTCATTCACCCAAGGGGGCTCCGAATCCGGAGACTTAGTTTGGCCAATCGTGATATCCACGAAGGGCGCTCCGAATCCGGAGTCTTAGTTTGGCCAATCGTGATATCCACAAAGGGCGCTCTGAATTCGGAGGCTTTAATCGGCCCTAAGGTGTCATGCACCCAAGGGGGATCCGAATCCGGAGACTTAGTTTGGCCAATCGGGATATTCACGAAGGGCGCTCCGAATCCGGAGACTTTAATCGGCCCTAAGGTGCCATGCACCCAAGGGGGCTTCGAATCTGGAGACTTAGTCGGCCCTAAGGTGTCGTGCACCCAAGGGGGCTTCGAATCCGGATTTGTTTGGCCAATCACGATATCCACGAAGGGTGCTTCGAATTCGGAGACTTAGGCGGCCCTAAGGTGTCTTGCACCCAATGGGGCTCCGAATCCGGAGACTTAGTTTGGCTAATCGGGATATCCACTAAGGGCGCTCTGAATCCGGAGACTTTAATCGGCCCTAAGGTGCCATGCACCCAAGGGGGCTCCGAATCAGGAGACTTAGTCAGCCCTAAGGTGTCCTGCATCCAAGGGGGCTCCGAATCCGGAGACTTAGTCGGCCCTAAGGTGTCGTGCACCCAAGGGGGCTTCGAATTCGGAGACTTAGCTTGGCCAATCGTGATATCCACGAAGGGTGCTCTGAATCCGGAGACTTTAATCGGCCCTAAGGTGTCGTGCACCCAAGGGGGCTCCGAATCCGGAGACTTTGTTTGGCCAATCGTGATATCCACGAAGGGTGCTCCGAATTCGGAGACTTTAATCGGCCCTAAGGTGTCATGCACCCAAGGGGGCTCCGAATCCGGAGACTTAGTCGGCCCTAAGGTGTCATGCACCCAAGGGGGCTCCAAATCCAGAGACTTAGTTTGGCCAATCGGGATATCCACGAAAGGCGCTCCGAATTCGGAGACTTTAATCGGCCCTAAGGTGTCGTGCACCCAAGGGGGCTCCGAATCCAGAGACTTGGTTTGGCCAATCGTGATATCCACGAAGGGCGCTCTGAATCCGGAGACTTTAATCGGCCCTAAGGTGTCATGCACCCAATAGGGCTCCGAATCCGGAGACTTGGTTTGGCCAATCGTGATATCCACGAAGGGCGCTCCGAATCCGGAGACTTTAATCGGCCCTAAGGTGTCATGCACCCAAGGGGGCTCCGAATCCGAAGACTTTAATCGGCCCTAAGGTGTCGTGCACCTAAGGGAGCTTTGAGAAATGAATGGAGCCACGAAGAAATATGGTTTGCATTGCAGAAGTGATATATATACAAGTATCAAAGCCCACAGGTCGGGTCAGTGATAGGGTTTTCATTAAATCTCTGCTTGTGCTGGTTGGGAGGAGCCACGGATCTCTTCAATGCCATGGGCTGTCGGGAAGCGCACAAGCTGATGATAAGTGCTTGGTACGGCCTTCATAATATGTATCCAGGTTCGCCCCATGATGACATTATACGGCGAAGGGAGTTTTACGACCAGGAATTCTACTTCGACTATTTTGGAGCTGCTCGAATAGGTAGTATGATCTTCCCTAACGGGTATTCAGGATTCATATTAAAGTCGAACAATGGGTGAGGCGCCGGAGACAGATCTAACTCGTTGAGGCCGAGTTTGATGAAAGTTTGGTAATACATAACCTCTGAAGTACTCCCTGGGTCTATGAGAATGCGTTCAATGGTGAACCAATTTATGCGTAATTTAATGACCAACGGATCGATGTGGGAAGTTGTTGTGCCGCTAAGATCGGAGTCATTGTAAGTAATTGTCGGAGCTTCTTTGGGCCATTCAGTCGGAATACGTTGCTTTTGGGGGATTGGATGTGATTGAATTGTGTGCACTGTTGGGGGTGCAGACAGGCTGTAGATTATATGGATCACACCAAGTGGAGGTGAGTCCTGCCTCAAGGCCAGTGCCGTGGTTGGCTTTCCCTTTCTCACGTACTGTTGCAGTCGGCCGTCTTGCACCAGTTCTTCCAGGTGATCTTTTAATGCGTAACAATTCTCCGTTTCGTAATCGTGATCTTTGTGATATTCGCACCGCCTATCCCTTTTTCGCATGTCGGGCGGCCCCATCATCTTTGACGGCCATTTGAAGAATGGAAACTGTTGGACTTTGGTCATTATTGCAGCGATTGGTTCTGACAACTCTGTGTACTTCTTGTCGGCACGTCTCGAAGGCCTGTTGTCGACTTGCAATTGTTCATTCATCCGGTAGCAGCATTGATCGCTTGATCGGCGAGTATCTCGCCTTTTGTCTCGTTTAGCGCGTTACCGAGGCTCTGGGATCGGAGGTGGCGCGAAACTTATTGGTTGAGCAATTTCAGGGGGGGCCGTTTTGTTGGACATTTGGTCGGCTTTTATTCTCAAGGCATCATCTTCCACTTTGCAATACTCTTCAACTTTCTTCATCAACGCCCAAACTGTTTTGGGGGGTCTTCTGGTCAGGAACTGCGATGAGGACTGTCAGGATGCAGTCCCATTTTGAAGGCAGTGATGGCCATGGAGTCGTTGCAAGCGTCGTCGATGAGGTTGAAGCACTCCCAATAGCACGCCGAATACGCTCTAAGCGTTTCTCCTGACTGAATCTGCATAGCCCAGAGAGAGTCGGCCTGTTTCAGCTGCACCTCGTTGGTGATGAACCTGGCCCTGAAAGATTTCTGCAATTGACGGAAGCTTTTGATCGAGGCCGGCTCCAACTTGTAATACCACCTGACAGCTAATGGCCCCAGGCTGCTGGGGAATATTCGGCAACATGAGAGCTTCGTTGTCTGCATGCAATGTCATGGCCTGCTTGTAGTGACAGATATGATCAGTGAGGTCTAATTTTCCACCGTAGAGAGTGAATGACGGAGCTTTGAACTTCTTGGGCAGGTTCGCCCTTGCAATCCGTCGGACAAAAGGATTGTGCTGGTCCTCTTCATCTGAACTGCTCCTCCTGCGCTTGTTCCTTGTATGTAGACTCTTTTCGGAGGAGCTGGAAGTTTCAGATCGTCCCTTCTTGTTGAGCTCCGTGGTTAATGAGTTGGAGTCACTATCGGTATCCTTTGGTCGGGCTCGAGGTCGTTGTCCACTAGCCCTCGGAGGTCGTTCGGGATCTTGGCACATGGCTTCTCTCGATTTTGTGACTTCAAGGGCCAAATCTTGACGGAGACGTTCATTTTCAGCGATCATGTTCTCCAGCCTTTGTTCATTTTGCTTTGCTTGTTCGATGATCGCCTGCATTGTCTCTTGCGCTGAGGTCGTTGGTAAGTCGAAGTTCAAGGCGCATTTTGCAGCGATGGTTTCTTTTCCGAGCATATTTGCTGGAGTGAGGTCATCTCCCTGTGCGGTCTTGTCAATGGCTACCGGAGGATCTTCAGTCACGCCTGCCATGGATGTATTTGAGTATTCCCACAGATGGCGCCAATTGTGCAGAAGTAGTTCGGAAATACTCTTCGGATCCTGGGAAACGCTGGTGATCCTCAGCTAGTCACCTGAAAAGATACAAACACTCCGGTTGGGGGTGCCGGAATTAGCACTCCGACGGACAAGTTAGTTCAGATACTCAGGGTAGCTTCTTTACTAAGTTTTGTCAAGTGATTTTTACATACCTTTCTATAACCGTTGTTCCTGTATTTATACCTGTTCTTTTTTATCCTCAGGGCCAGGGCCTACTTTTTAATCATTGTCCTTTCATCTATTCGGCACTAAGGACTTACACTTATTCGGCACATATATTATATTTGGCTCCCCACTCTCGTAGGATATAGCCGATTAATATCAGTCTTCCAATGGTACGTACCATCTGATTTTTCCCATGTATTCGGCCCCCACAACAATAGGTAAATATAATTAATGAAATAAAAATAATTAAAACAAGTATTCTAACAACTATATCAGTTAATGATTTTAGCACAGTGAAAATGTGAAATATAGCTATGGCAATTTAAATAAAATAAAAAGAAAAGGGAAAGAGAAGCAAACAAATTTATAGTGGTACGGGTTCAACTCGGCCTACGTCCACTCCTCAAGTTTCACTTGAGATTTTCCACTATACTCTAATTTCTCAGGGTGATAGCAACATTTTCACAGATTGAGCAATCCTCTACAGATCTTACACAGACTTTCTAAGTCAAGAACGCTGAGTGTACTACACTCTTACAAGGTTGAAAAGAATGTGTTTTTACTTTCACAGAAAACTACAAAAATTATCTCTAAAAGATAAATATAAAAATGAAGCTCTGATTTTTCTGTAAACCTCGCACAGGAAAGATGGGCTTAAAGTTATACGTCTCAATGTATAATTTTTGAAAGAGGATATAAATAAAAATTGCGGAACACTTCTCAGAGAATTTTTCAGAGAATAGATGTGAGTGATTATAGATCAAAGAATATTTTCTAATTTTTTTGTAACTTGTTTATATTAGAGACTTTGGTATATATAATGAAACTTATAACTGTTTATAGTCGTTGTATTCATTTGAATATCTTCCACTTGAACCTTTTGGCCTGCTGCTGTGCTGGGCTGTTTGAATCTTTCTTTTGGGCTGTTTGAACCTCTGGTTGAGCATTATTTTTGGATTGAAATGAACTCCTGATTTAAGTAAATATTAAATACATTCAAACAATATTTAGGATAAAAGTTTAGGTGAGAAATAATGAGATAAAATAAATTTTGATTCTATTTTTCTCTTTTAAATAAATCATCAAAATAAATCTTGAATTCTATTAAAATATAATTAAATAAATCATCAAAATAATTTTTGAATTCTATTTTTCTTTTTCAAATAAATTAAAATATAATTAAATAAATCATCAAAATAAATTTTGGATTATATTTTTCTCTTTCAAATAAATTAAAACATAATCAAATAAATCATCAAAATAAATAAGTCTAACAATCTCCCCATTTTTTATGATGGCACACAATGATGTTTTGATTTGATTTGGGAGTAAGAAAGGCTCCCCCTCAAGTCATGCTCCCTGAATTCATTTCTAAATACATAAGTTAGCACATGTGTAATAAATAAGTTTTAATCAACAACATGATATAAGATTAAGATATCAAACAATAAATATATAACATTAGATTAGTTTGAAAATAACATCATAATACATAACATCATAATATATAACATCATAATACATAACATCATAATGTTCTCCCCTTGCAACATTATCAAAAGGAAATCATGGCTCAGAATCGGGAGGTGGAGGATAAAAATGATAGTGATAAATGGCATCAAAAACAGATAATCAAAACAGATATATATACATATATATATATATGATTCACCCACCTCTCTCTTTTTCGCCGAAAATCGCGTCGGACACGCGGCCTCGCTTTTGCATCAGTCGACCGACAAAAGCGAGGTGGGTCAATTAACTGCCTTGGCTCTCTCTCCCTCTTATCTTCTTCTCTTCCGTCTTCTTCATTTTAATCACTCGCTTCTCCTTTTTCTCTCATTCGCTTGCATCTCTTTCTACGTCGTCTTGAGAGAGATAAAGCAGAAAAACTGAGTAGAGCAGAAAGTCTGCCAAAAACGGCCCTCCTTTCGATTACATCTCTCTTGTCAACCACATGACCTCGCCTCGTCCCCTCACTCTTTTTCCCGACCTGAATGACCCCTCAAGCGTTGTTGGGCCGAGTGCCCCGACGCCTACTCTTCCCAACCTTCCTATGATGTCGATTGAGCAAATAATGGCAGCGCAATTAGATATTAAAGCCCATTATTTCACACTGACGTCCTGTATGGAGACGGTGACTGCAGTCACAAAATTGGCTCATCGACTGCAGAACAAAACGAGTGAGCTCCACTAGGTCAACACCTAACTCTCTCTGCTCTTGCGCATATACAAGGATGCGTGAACAGAGATTTGCACACTGAAGGCCGAAAATAAAGAGCTTAAACGGAAAACCACCTTCATGGCCCGATTTGGAGCAACGTCGTTCTTGGCTTTTGATAGTCGGCGGAGAGTTCTCGCTCTCGATGAAAGCACGGGGGCAGGGACGTCAATGGTCGCCCAAGGTGATAAAAAGAAGAAGAGAGCGGTGGAAAAGACGAGTAAGTGAGGTCGGCCAATGGCGGGCAAAATGAAGGGAATTTTTTTTTTATATAAATATGTATATTGTGATTTGTGTTTGTTTTTATGTTTAATGTAATCACTTGAAGATGAAATTAAATTGTAGAAAATAATAAATAAAAATTAATCCTCAGGGCAAAACAACAAAATAATAATAATAATAATAATAATGAAAAGAAAAGAATAAAATAATAATAAAGGAAATGAAGCCTATTAGTAAAATAAAAAAATAAATAAAAAATAAAAGATATTAAGCCTAATAGCAATAAAAATAAATAAATTAAAATAAAATAATACCAGCAGAAATTATACTTAATGTGACGTCGGTGTTGCTGAAAGGGTAATGAAAAAAAAAATACCATGAAGGTTTTAAAGAAAATCAATGTATGCAAAGTTAATTTTATATCAAGATGCAGAACCCAAAAAAAAAATTACACAGTTGAGAATAGCAAACTGTTAAGGATAATAAATGTATGAAGGATTTCAGAGCATTCAACTGATACAAATGTTTCCATATCAATATAGCAATACACATATATCATTTTAACAAAAATTCAAGTTTCACAGTCATAACAAAACTTTTTAAGTAGAAATCGACATTCCAAGCTCACCATGAATAAAGTTGAAGCGATCCTCGTTTAGGGATTTTGTGAAAATATCCACCAATTGCTTGTCGGTGTTTACAAATTCAAGTACAATATCCCATTTTTGAATATGATCTCTTAAAAAATGATGTCGAATTTCAATATGTTTTGTTCGTGAGTGTTGAACCGGATTTTTGCTTAAATTGATGGCACTAATATTATCACATTTAATAGGGATATGATCATAATGCAAATCAAAGTCCTCTAATTGTTGTTTCATCTAAAGTATTTGGGCACAACAACTTCCGGAAACTATATATTCAGCTTCGACCGTTGATAAAGCAACAGAATTTTACTTTTTGCTAAACCAAGATACTAATGAGTTACCAAGAAAGTGACAAGTGTCACTGGTGCTTTTTCTATCAAGTTTGCATCCGGCAAAGTTGGCATCCGAGTAACTAATTAAATCAAATGCAACACCTCTAGGATAAAATAGTCCCAAATTTTGAGTGCCAGCAAGATATCTATAAATTCTTTTAACAGCACTGAGATATGATTCCTTAGGATTTGATTGATATCTAGCACACATACAAACACTAAACATAATATCGGGTCTATTTGCAGTTAAATAAAGAAGTGAGCCGATCATACCTCGATATTTTGTTTGATCAATGGACTTACCTTTTTTATCCTTGTCTAGCTTAATGGATGTGCTCATAGGTGTTCCAGTTATTTTTGAGTCATACATACCAAACTTTTTGAGTAGTTCTTTTGTGTACTTAACTTGACTGATAAAAATTCCTTCATTACATTGTTTGATTTGAAGTCTAAGGAAATAATTTAGCTCCCCCATCATGCCCATCTCAAACTCACCTTCCATATACTTAGCAAATTCTTTACACAAGGTTTCATTAGTATCACAAAATATAATGTCCTCCAATTATATTTGCACAATAAGTAAATCATCATTTTTAGTTTTAACAAAAAAATGTTGTGTTAATCGTTCCTCTAGAAAAATTATTTTCAATCAAAAATTTACTTAATCGTTCATATCATGCACGAGGTGCTTGTTTCAAACCATATAAAGCTTTTGATAGTTTAAAAACATGAATTGGAAAAGCATGATCTTCAACACTTGAGGGTTGTTTAATATAAACTTCCTCATTTATAAAACCATTAAGAAAGACACTTTTTACATCCATTTGACAAAGTGTGAAATCTCTAAAACATGCAAATGCAAATAACATGCGAATGGCTTCTAATCTAGCAACTGGAGCAAAGGTTTCATCGAAATCAATACTTTCTTCTTGATTGTATCCTTGTGCAACAAGTCTAGCCTTGTTTCTTTTAATTGTGCCGGATTTATCAAGCTTGTTTCGAAAGATCCATTTGGTATCGATGATCTTTAGGTTTTGACACAAGTTCCCACACTTTGTTTCTCTCAAATTGGTTAAGCTCTTCATGCATAACTATCATCCAATGTTCATCAAATTCAACTTATTGAAAGTTTTTAGGTTCAATCTGTGAGAGAAAGGCCAAGTTACTACAAATGTTTCTAAGTGAAGAGCAAGTTTCAATACCTTTTGTACGGTCACCTAGGATTAAATCCTTAGGGTGATTATGAACAAATTTTCATTCTCTTGGCAAATCATCATTGTTTCCTCCTTCTTCTTGAGGTGGGAGAATAGGTTGTTCAATCTCTTTGTTCAACTTACATGGTTAGTTCTCTTCTTTGTATATACTTGAATCTTCCACATTTGGTTCTAAATCTATATTATCACTAACAATTTACTTTTGAGCAGAGATGTTAGTTTCATAAAATGTCACATGCATAGATTCTTCCACAACAAGAGTTTTTTTTATTAAAAACACAATAATCTTTGCTAGTTAAGAAATAGCCAAGAAAAATTGCTTCATCAGATTTTGAATCAAATTTACCTAAGTTATCCTTACCATTATTATGCACAAAACATTTACAACCAAAAACATGCAAGTGGCTAATGTTGGGCTTTCTATCATGCCAAAGTTCATAAGGAGTCTTTTTTAGAATAGGTCTAATTAATGCACGATTTAAAATATAGCATGCACTGTGAACGGCTTCGGCCCAAAAATATTTAGGAAGATTATTTTCGCAAAGTATTGTTCTACTCATCTCTTGTAAAGTTCTATTCATCCATTCTACTACACCATTTTGTTGAGGGGTTCTAGGTGCTGAAAAATTATGTCCAGTGCCATGCTCATCACAAAACAATTCAAATTTCTCATTTTTAAGTTCTCTACCATGGTCGGTTCGAATATTAGTAATAAGAACGTCTTTTTCATTTTGAATTCTATGACAGAGTTTTGTAAAAGAAGAAAATGTTTCATCTTTGTGTGCTAAAAACATAACCCATGTAAATCTTGAATAATCATCAACAATAATAAGACAATAATGTTTACCACCTAAATTAGATGTCTTTGAGGGACCAAATAAATTCATATGCAGTAGTTGTAAAGGTTTAATTGTGGAAATGTGAGATTTTGATTTAAACGATGGTTTAGTTTGTTTTCCTTGTTGAAAAGTACTACAAAGATGATCTTTTTCAAATTTAATTTTTTGAAGTTCAATGACCAAATCCTTTCTAAAAAATTTAGCACTTCAATCCATATGAGCATGACCAAGTTTTCTATGCCATAACCAACTATTTTCATTATTAACATATAGACATTTAACATCACTAACATAGAGATCATTGAGATGAAAAACATAAACATTATCGTGACGATTACCAACGAATAAAACTTTATGATCATTTATGCTTTCAATTGTGCAATGTGATTTATCAAAAATAACTCAATTACTTTTATCACATAATTGACTAATACTAAGTAAATTATACTTAAGTCCATCAACAAGTAAAATATTTTCAATAGAAGAATTAGGAGACATACCGATACTACCAATACCGACGATTTTTCCTTTCTTGTTGTCTCCAAAAGTAAAAAAGCCTCCATCTTTGGATGACAGCGTAGTAAAGAAGAATTTATCTCCGGTCATGTGTCTGGAACATCCACTATCAAGGTACCACTTCTCTTCTTTAGTTTTGGATTTAAAGCAAACCTATAAGATGACAATCAAGTGTTGGTTTTTGGTACCCCTAGTTTCTTGGATCCTTCTTGTTAGTTTTGTTAAATCCCTTAACAATTCAAATCTTTTTAATTCTCATGTTTATATTATTTTTGAATGGACAAGAAGATATATAATGACCTTTCTTTCTACAATAATGACAAGTAATATAAAGGTGAGTCATGAGAGGTGCCTTTTCAAAAATTATATTGAGATTCTTTTGTTTTTAATAGGGTCATATCCAATGCTCATTTTATCGAAAACACATCTTTGATTTCCAAGAAGCATGTTGAGATTATTTCTACATTTTACAAGATTTTCAAGTGGCTTTGTTAAATCATTAATATTGTTTTTTAAAGTAGTTTTCTCATTAGAGATAGTATCAAAATCATTTTTCAAAACAAAATTTTCTTTCTTTAATTCTTCTACATTAATAGATAAAGATGCAATAGATTTCTTCAACACATTATTTTTGGCACAAACTTTTCTAAATTCATCTTGTAGTTCATGGAATGCACTTTCAAGTTCTTTATAAAGAGTAGTTACCTTATCTTGAGTAAAGTCTTCATCTTCAAGAGTCATCAGACATAAGTTGGCTACTTCATTTTCAATTTCATCATTTGAGCTTTCATCTTCACTTTCTTCCCAAGCTGCTACCATGACCTTTCTGTTTCTTTTGTAGTTTTTTCTATGATTCTTCAATTTTGGACGATCCATCTTCATATATTCAGGATTTTTGCACTCATAACAAATAATAGGCTCTTTCTTGTTATCCTTGTTGTATTCTTTCTTAAAAGGTTTTCTTCCTCCATAATTGTTTTTCTTGAAGTGCTTTTTGAGATTTCTACTAAACATGGCATGGGTTTCATCCTCACTGGAATTTTCATATTCTTTTTCATTTAATGAGGCTTTGAATGCAATTCCACTTTTCTTTTTGTTTTCAACATCCTTATATCTTTTCATGGTGATCTCATGAGTCATAAGGGAACCCATAAGCTCATCCAATCCAAGTGTTGAGATATTTTTGACTTCTATAATGGCTGTGACCTTTGCTTCCTAATTCTTTGGTAAACACCTAAGAATTTTTCTCACCAACTCACTGTTAGTATAAGTTTTGCCAAGAGATTTCAAAGAGTTTACAATTTTAGTAAATCTAGTAAATATACTTGAAATAGATTCATCAGAGTTCATTTTAAACAGTTCATAACTATGAACAAGCATATCAATACGAGATTTCTTCACTTGGTTTGTACTTTCATACGTTACCTCAAGTTTGTCCCAAGTTTCTTTTGCTGAATCACAACTTGAAATTCTATTATACTCCTTAGAGTCTAATCCACAAATAAGAGTGAGTTTGGCTTTAGCATCGGCTTGCAATAATTTATGATCTCTCTCATCACATTCATCTTCAGTTTTAGGTACATTAATATTGTCTACTAATTTGGTAGGAATTTTTGAACCTTTGGTGACAATAACTCACATGGCATAATCAGTGGCTTGTAGGTATAGGGTCACCTTATCCTTCCAATGACTATGGTTGTTCCGTCAAACAATGGTGGCCTATTTGCGGCTTGTCCTTCAGCTAAGGTTGCTATGGATTGAAACTCCCAGATAGTTAAATCTAAAACAAGAGTCTAGGTTCTGATACCAATTGTTACCCAAAAGACAACCTAAGAAAGGGTGGTAAATTAGGTTTTTGCAAATAAAAATAATAATACCCTAATAAAAATTATAACTAGCATAATAGATAAATATAGTCAATGAAACAAAAATAATTAAAACAAGTGTTCTAACAACTATGTCAGTTAATGATTTTAGCACAGTGAAAATGTGAAATATAGCTATGTCAATTTAAATAAAATAAAGAGATAAGGGAAAGAGAGGCAAACAAATTTATAGTGGTTCGGTTTCAACTCGGCCTATGTCCACTCCTCAAGTTTCACTTAAGACTTTCCATTATACTCTAGCTTCTCAGGGTGCTAGTAACTTTTTCACAGATGGAACAATCCTCTACAGATTTTACACAGACTTTTTAAGTTAAGAACACTGAGTGTACTACACTCTTACAAGGTTGAAAATAAGGTGTTTTTGTTTTCACAGAAAGTTACAAGAATTATCTCTAAAAGATAAATATAAAAATGAAACTCTGATTTTTCTGTAAACCTCACACAGGAAAGATGGGCTTAAAGCTATACGTCTCAGTGTATAATTTCTGAAAGAGAATGTAAACAAAAATTGAAGAACACTTCTCGGAGAATTTTTCAGAGAATAGATGTGAGTAATTATAGATCAAAGAATATTTTCTGATTTTTTTGTAACTTGTTTACATTAGAGCTTTTGGTATATATAATGAAACTTATAGCCATTGTATTCATAGTCGTTTATAACCGTTGTATTCATTTGAATATCTTCCACTCCATCATTACTAATTTAAATATCTTCCACTTGAACCTTTTGGCCTACTGCTGTGCCGAACTGTTTGAACCTTTGTTTTGGGTTGTTTGAACCTCTGGTTTGGGCATTATTTTTGAGTTGAAATGAACTCCTGATTTAAGCAAATATTAAATACATTCAAATAATATTTAGGATAAAAGTTTAGGTCAGAAATAATGGGACAAAATAAATTTTGATTCTATTTTTCTCTTTCAAATAAATCATCAAAATAAATTTTAAATTCTATTAAAACATAATTAAATAAATCATCAAAATAAATTTTGGATTCTATTTTTCTTTTTCAAATAAACTAAAATATAATTAAATAAATCACCAAAATAAATATTGGATTCTATTTTTCTTTTTCAAATAAATTAAAACATAATTAAATAAATCATCAAAATAAATAAGTCTAACAAAATCATTTTAATATTTTATTTAAAAAAAAAAAGTGAAAAAAGTATAATAAAATTAATTGGTAAAGTACTTTAGTATTTATATTTCTATTAGGTTTAGTTTATAGGTAATTTAGGTTAAGTAGAAAATTTTTAAATATTAAATTTTAGAATTTTTTTTTGTTGATAAAATAATATATTGAGTGGCATTTTAATAAAAATGGGAAAAAATGAGAGATATGCCACGTAAGAGGGAGAAAAATTAAGAGCAAACACTACTTTTAATAATATATATATGATTTATGTATTTTCTTCTTAATCTGATCACAACATAATTATATTTAATCTTTTAAATAAATTTTGTCTAATTCAATTTCTAAATATTTTTATTTTCCAAATATAAATAAAAATTAAATTAAATAATTAGAATCACTTTTAATTTTATATTAATAATTCTCTTCCTAATTTAACTATTATTTTTCATATCAAAATGAGTGTTTATTTTATTATCTTATAGTTTAATATATATCATATAAAATTATTGTATGATAATTATACTTTTATAGTACTATAGAACTAAAATTATCAAAATAAACTAATAATTTAATTAAATTTATTATATATAAGTATTCAAGTAACATTTTTATAGAACGATAAGGCTAAGATTATTAAAATAAATAATTAAATTAAAATTAAAATTTTATTTTAAACTTGGTAAATTTGCAATTTATGATTTTTAGTAAATTTGATTAACACAAATGAGGATTTGATTTCAGGCTGAGAATACATTTTTTTTTTTTGAACTTTGAAAGAAATTATTTTTATAAGCCTTTTACATAGGATCACATACATAGTAACAAAAATTTTCATCAGCCATTAACAAATTTATTTGTATTTGACTTTCAATGATTAAATTTTTTTTACACAAAGTATTAAGACTCAAAATCAATTTTTTAATTTTAAAAATAAATTATTGTGCATCACACATCACCTACTAATTTTATATAATGATTATGTATAAAAAAAAAAAGTTGACATTGTATAACTTATTTTAAATAAAAGAACCTCAAAATTAACACGATTCTATTCCCTCTGTCCCAAAATAATAGTCTCTTTTAGGAAATTCAATTTTTTTGGTAGTATAATTATTAGACTTTAAAAAAAATTGATTTTCAAAATTACTTTTTCATAGTACAATTTTTGGAAAATATTAACTGTTATAATTTTATTTTTTGTATTGTTAATGAATTTAAAATAAGGGCAAAATAGAAAATTAATACTATTTTAGTCCTTAATTTTTGAAAAGGGACTAATATTTTAAGATAATAAAAAATAAAATAAGAAACTAATATCTTAAAACGAATGAAATATGTACGACGCTTTTGTTACGTGTGTCTAATCTTTATCATATTGTCACATTATTTTCCTTGTTCATGTGTCTAAGCTTTATTATATTCTAACTGTACAGGGAGCAAATATTAAGGCAAGCCCGTACTCCTTTCTTCCAAGCTCCTGTCTGTCCGATCGACCTGCGAGCATAACAGCAGTGAGCTTGTCACGCCCCAAAATTTGGACAATTAAATATTAAATTAGGACTAAACCCCAATCAATATTCCATCATCCAAATCCTAGGGGTGAAACAAAAAAAAACTAAAACGCCAACTAAACCATCCACCATAATCTCATTACTAACAAATACCTCAACATTAACTGCCAACAACTAGCCCAAACAACTTAAATAAAGTACGGTTACAAACCATTCTAAATTATTCCAATACTAAAGTCATAAAGAAAATAATAAATACATAGACTAATATCAATCCTAAGCTCAATAAAACAAAAGAAGTCCAAACGGCAGGTCCAACACTATCGTAAATCCAAGTCACCACCGTAGCCCCAACTAATCCTGTAAATGAAGCTCAGCTGCGCTCAAACAAAACGCACCCGAGTTGCCAAGAGATAAAACGGGTCAGTATACAGGTATACTGGTATGAGTACAAGATTCAACACCCACGTGTCCACCAGACACAAACAAAAATTCGTTAATTCTTATTACTGGACAAGACAAGTAGTTTCAACCGCTCCGAGACGAATGGGTAGTTTTTCGAGACACGGTGGCATTTAGTTTCTTGTCCGTACACAACGAAATATAAATTTATTATAAAATAAACAAAATAAAAATAGAAATATGGTGGGTCAGCCCTGCATAAAAAGTTAGTAAGACCCACCATCCTGCAAAACAAATAAAGTTAGTATAATTTAATCATAAGTAACTTGTTGAAACAAATATAAAATTACACCGTTTCATACTTAAATAATTCGAATTGATCAAAACTCAAAGAACAAAAGTTGTACAGAATCAAATTTTCTAAAAGACAACGTGAACGAATTTAACAGAAACTGAACAGGTTAAGAGAAAAGCTTGATCTAAAAATCTAGACGGAATTCAATCGAAAAATATGAAGCTGAAAACGAACAAAGACTGCCATAAGATGATTTTTTCCGAAAAAGTTTAAAACATGAAAAGTGTGCAAAATAATGTTTTACTTCAGTTTACGCGAAACCAATAAAAATGAACTCGTTTCATGGGTTAAAACAGCCTATAAAATCTACATTACCAAAGTGAATCAAACCGACAATAACCAAAGTCATCCGATTATAAGTTCTAATCGATCTTTTTAATAAAAAGCTACAACACAAGAGTTGTCCAAAATCACGTATACATGCTTCTGCTCAAATTTCATAATTTATCAAGATCGTTTACTATTTTTTTTTTTATCATATACATAACAGTACCATACTAATAAATTCATAACTAAATTCTTTGTTCCTCAACTCCACCACTTCGGCTCTTCCCTTTCAGCTTACACATATATCCCATGTGCCTCCCGTATACCTAACACCGCTCCGAAGCCAAACTTGCACGAGGATATCGTTCCGAGTTTGACTCACACTCCTCGGATGGTTAACATATACGTACGCGCGCAAATCAAAGCACTCGTCTACTCATGAGAACGAGGCAACAACATATATATACACAACATCTCACACATGAGAATAAACATAACAATGCCGAGCCTAAGGCATTCATATAAATCTCATAATCCTCACTTTTTTTTATACACTCTTTCTCCCCATCACTCAAATAAAACAACAATCCATGGAGTCATGGTAGAGTATAAGGAATTTATCTATAGGTTCATAATTAATTTTAATTTCATATGACCATGAGTGTAATTACAACTATAAAATAAATCCATATAAAAATCATAAACATGGCATACACAACTAATCCAAATAAGTAAAATCAATCCTTCATTTACATACAAATACAAAATCAATCCAACATCAAATAAAAATAAATAAATAAAAACAACGAATCAATCCATCCTCTAACCAATATCTATGGATTCTAAGTTTATTTTAATTTTATATAATCATGAGTGTGATTACAATCATAAAATCAATCCATATAAAAAAAAACCTAAACCTTGCATGCAACTAATTAAAATAATTAAAATCAATCAATCATCTAAAAATCCTAAACCTAACATAAACAACCAATCGAAACAATTAAAATCAATCAATCATCTATAAACCCTAAACCTTACTTACACAACTAAACAAAATGATTAAAATTAATCAATCATCTAAAAACCCTAAACTTTACGTACATAACTAATCAAAGTAATTAAAATCAATCAATTATCTAAGAACCCTAAACTTTACGTACACCACTAGTCAAAATAATTAAAATCAATCTATCATCTTTGTGTAAATACAAAATCAAACTAATATCAAATAAATAAATAAAAACAAAGAATTAAATATAAATCAAGGGAAGTGAGTTTTGTATTCACAATTATTTTTGAAGATCAAAGAATCACTCAAAGAATTAATAAAGTCACCCAAAATAAACCTTAAACCTTGCATACCCAACTACTGCAAATAATTAAAATCAATCAATCATCCAAAAACTCTAAACCTTACATACACGTCTAATCAAAATAATTAAAAATTAGTCAATCATTTAAAAATTCTAAACCTTACATATCCAACTAATTAAAATAATTACAATCAATTAATTATCTAAAATCTTAGACCTTACATATACATCTAATCAACATAATTAAAATTAATCAATCATCTAAAAATCCTAAACCTTGCATATACATCTAATCAACAAAATTAAAATTAATCAATCATCTAAAAAATCCCAAACCTTGCATACCCAACTAATTAAAATTATTACAATCTATTAATCATCTAAAAATCCTAAACCTTACATATACGTCTAATCAACATAATTAAAATTAATCAATCATCTAAAAATCCTAAACCTTACATACCCAACTAATTAAAATTATTACAATCAATTAATCATCTAAAAATCCTAAACCTTACATATACGTCTAATCAACATAATTAAAATTAATCAATCATCTAAAAAAAATCTCAAACCTTACATACCCAACTAATTAAAATTATTACAATCAATTAATCATCTAAAAATCCTAAACCTTACATATACGTCTAATCAACATAATTAAAATTAATCAATCATCTAAAAAATCCCAAACCTTACTTACCCAACTAATTAAAATTATTACAATCAATTAATCATCTAAAAACCTTAAACCTTACATATACGTCTAATCAACATAATTAAAATTAATCAATCATCTAAAAATCCTAAACCTTACATATACATCTAATCAACATAATTAAAATTAATCAATGATCTAAAAAAATCATAAACCTTACATACCCAATTAATCAAAACAATTAAAATCAATCTGTCATCTTCATATCAATACAAAAATCAAATCAATATTAAATAAATACAAATAAATAAATATAACGAATCAAATATAAATAAAGAAAAGTGAATTTTGTACTGACAATATTTTATTAAAGATCAAAGAAATATTTGAAAGATTAATGGGGCCACCAAAACAAAACCCTAAACCTAATCTTTTTCTTCCTTTCTCCCCTCTTCACGCCACACACATAATGTTTTGGTCTCTCTCTCACTCTCTCTCGCGGTGCCGCACACAGCACAACCCTTCTCTTTTTTTTTCTCTGTTTTCTTCTAATTCCCTTATAACCTAATTGACTGCATATTATATATATATATAAACCTAAATCTCATACATAACAACCTAATAAACTATTATATAATATTATACAACAAATTATAATATATAAATATAAATATACGATAATATATATATATATAACAAATATAAATACACCTCTTTTTTATGTGTAAATGAATATATAAATATAAAGATTCTAATTAATTATATATAATTAAATACCACATTAAACTAATTAAATATCACATTAAATTAACTAAACAACACATTAAATTCTCATGTAACGATACAATTAATAAAGCCAAAAATAAAATAAGATAATAATAACCATAATAATAGAACAAAATAATGACTTAAGAAAATTAGGGTCGCTACAATATACACACCTTAAAAGAATCTCGTCCCGAGATTCGATCAGAAAGAATAGTAAAGAAAAAGCTCCAGGTGCAATTCCCGACACTAAGTTAATGCACAATTCTACTACCCGTCGGGGTGAAGGCCTAAGTGTCTCCTGAAATGTACCTTCAAACTCACATACCACATCTATCTCACTAATATTCTGCTTAGAGATTTCTACCGAGTACAGAAGACTTGTCCTCACTAACACTCTTCTACCGCTATAAGTGTGGATAAGCCATGACCTGCTTGTAATATCTATATTTATAGTCCTTCTAGCACCATCTAGAGTTACAAAATGCTTTCGCAGGCAATCCGTACCCAAAATAATTACAAACCCCGCAAGCCCTAACATAATTAAGTCTGCATACAAGGCTCTACCCGCAAAATCAATCTCAAAATTGTCACGACCCAAACCCGGCCCTATGGGTTTAGCACCGTAACCGGCTAGTAATCCGAGATTACCGAAGGCCTGCAGAACAGTAATATAGTAAAACAGAGTACAGGGCCTGGCGGAAGCCAATACAGTAAATAAATAGTGTCCATTGAGCTGTGACAGTCTGTATGCCAAAAAGATTTTCCATGCATTCATACATAAACAGTACAGAACAGTATGTACAATACTTATATCCATTCAAACTAGGGACTTAACCCTACATAACAGTACAGAAAACATTCCGTCTGTACAAAATTTACAGTCACACAGTACAGGGACCTAATCCCTTGATAACAGTACAGTAACACTCGGTCTATACAGAACAGTAAAACAGTACAGAAGGGGGAAAGCAAACAAAACACCCCCAAGCCATAGCATGGCAACTCGGAACCTCGCAGTGAGACACGAGGGCTGGCTTGACAAAACTGGAGTTACCCTGACGCTCCTAGCTCCGATCTGGTGCCTGTACACCTACATATATATATGAGCAGTGAGCTAAAGCCCAGTGAATAACATAAAGCGTAAAGGGGTTTTGAATGAATGTCCTTACAGTAATGAAAACAGTTCAATTCAATCAGTATTTCAGTTGTTCAGTACAATAAACAGTCATATGTGGTACATCCATTAGTATAACAGTAACAGTAGGTCTTAAAAGACCGAACAGTAATGATGGCCATCGGTCAGTAAACAGTAGTGGTTCCACGAGGGAACCGACAGAGATCTCTGTAACAGTAACAGTAACAGTAAACAGTAGGTACTAAGGATGCCACAGTACAGTTCAGAAATAAAGGACATACATTCATTCAATAATACCAGTTCAGTAAACAGTTCAGTTCAGTATTCAGAAGATATCGGTTGAACATATCTTTACACAATTGTTACTCACAGAGTTCTGGGCTACAGTATGCTAGAGCGTGTCTCCCCAGTTGCCAACCCTACACAGTTCACAGGTTGAACACACACTAAGCTACACAGTTGGGAAATATCATAACTTAATCCCTAATTTGCCTTGGTGTGTTCTACAACGATATCCTCATCTAAATGTCTTAAACTAGGCCTAAGAATGCCTAGGATGGGATGAGGATGCAAAAATACACTTAGAAAACATTTTGCAAAGTTTGCTGTAAATAGGAGCCTCGCTCGAGCGAGACTTTCTTCGCTCGAGCGGAAGTCCAAAATCAAAGGCTTCGCTCGAGCGAGGAATCCTTCGCTCGAGCGGTCTGCAAAACAGTAAAAGTACTGGATGCTGAGATTTTACGCGCGATGGTCGCTCGATGGTCGCTCGAGCGGAGCCCTGGACAAAGGTGCTCGCTCGAGCGGAGAACCCTTCGCTCGAGCGAGGAAGCCAAATCTGGAATTTCCAGATCTGCCTCCCAAGCTCAAACCAAGCATTCTACCACTCCAAACTCGACCTCTTGGGCCCAAATTCTGGAAAACATCATTAAATTCAATGTATAACAAGTTTCAAAGCTCAATTTATGAATTCAAGCCCCAAAGGTGAGTCAATTAAAAACACATTCAAACCCATTTTCAAGAACAACATTCAAACATGTCATGTATGAGCTTCAAACCAAATTAAAGCTCCAAAGCTTGCTCAAATGAGCTCATTTCTTTTCAAAACCAGATGAAAACATGGTCTATAACAACAATATGAGCATGCATGTACTAATGTCCATGTAATTAACCTCAAAATGCAATAATACTAACATGCATGCAAGAGATGAGCTTCAATCCAACATGTATGCACCAAAACATGGCTTAACTCTACAATTAAAGCATGAATTGTGCAAGAATGAACTCAAGAACAACAACAAGAAGATGAATGTCCTACCTTAGTCTTGTATTCAAGGTCTAGGAGCTCAAAGTAGCAATCACACTTCAATTCTCAAACAATTCCAAGCAATTCAAGATGAAAACCAACTCCTCAAGTCTCTCTCTCTCTAAGGTCGGTTGAGGCAAGAAGAGGAGAAGAAATGTTTGGTTTGATCACATACGTGGAGTGTAAAAGGCTCAAGAGGTGTGATGTGGTGGCCACTAAGTGGCGGAACGGTAATTAAGTCCAACTCTTCAATTAGCTTATTTAATCTAATTTAATCATACCTAATCAATTTTCAGATAATTATACCATAAAATCACATTAAATATGAGGGTCACGGAACATCAATCGGTTTCTAGTTCGGCCGCCGATAAGGCCTTCAATTAGCAGTTTAAACATATAAACATGAACAGATAATCAGACAATCAAACAGATAGAATGCAATTAACTAACATATACTCAGTCAATTCAGTTTCAATTTCAGTCAGTCAGTTCAGTATTTCATTCAGTTCGATTATCAGTCAGTTATCAGTCATTATCAGTTTCGTTTAACAGTAATCGGTGATTATCGGTAATCGGTCAGTCATTAATCAGTAAACAGTATGAGGGTTGTTACAAAAATTTTTACACATCCCATAAAGAGTAACTGCCCCTCCTAAAGGGGTTTCAACACAAATAGGTCTAGACAAATGAGATAGTTACAATACGTTCTCTTTTTACAAACTGCCTAAATATGAAACAATGAGAGACACCAGTATCAAAAAGTACTCTAATCAGTTCTTAAAAAAAATTAAAGGTACTTTCCAGCCATCACCTTCAAGTTAAACACATAAGAAGAATTCGTTCTTAAATACTTAGAATAAACTCAATCACAAAACTGAACCAGCTAACCCATGTTTCCACAATCCAAGGATCACCTAAACTCTCACAAGTCTAGGGTAACCTAGGGCTCTGATACCAAACTGTCACGCACCAAAATTTGGATAATTAAATATTAAATTAGGACTAAACCCCAATCAATATTCCATCATCCAAATCCTAGGGGTGAAACAAAAAAAAAAACTAAAACGCCAACTAAACCATCCACCATAATCTCATTACTAACAAATACCTCAACATTAACTGCCAACAACTAGTTCAAACAACTTAAATAAAGTACGGTTACAAACCATTCTAAATTATTCCAATACTAAAGTCATAAAGAAAATAATAAATACATAGACTAATATCAATCCTAAGCTCAATAAAACAAAAGAAGTCCAAATGGCAGGTCCAACACTATCGTAAATCCAAGTCACCACCGTAGCCCCAACTAATCCTGCAAATGAAGCTCAGCTGCGCTCAAACAGAACGCACCCGAGTTGCCAAGAGACAAAACGGGTCAGTATACAGGTATACTGGTATGAGTATAAGATTCAACACCCACGTGTCCACCAGACACAAACAAAAATTCGTTAAATTCTTATTACAGGACAAGACAAGTAGTTCCAACCGCACCGAGACGAATGGGTAGTTTCTCGAGACACGGTGGCATTTAGTTTCTTGTCCGTACACAACGAAATATAAATTTATTATAAAATAAACAAAATAGAAATAAAAATATGGTGGGTCAGCCCTGCATAAAAAGTTAGTAAGACCCACCATCCTGCAAAACAAATAAAGTTAGTATAATTTAATCATAAGTAGCTTGTTGAAACAAATATAAAATTATACCGTTTCATACTTAAATAATTCGAATTGATCAAAACTCAAAGAACGAAAGTTGTACAGAATCAAATTTTCTAAAAGACAGCGTGAACGAATTTAACAGAAACTGAACAGGTTAAGAGAAAAGCTTGATCTAAAAATCTAGACGGAATTCAATCGAAAAATGTGAAGCTGAAAACGAACAAAGACTGTCATAAGATGATTTTTTCCGAAAACGTTTAAAACATGAAAAGTGTGCAGAATAATGTTTTACTTCAGTTTACGCGAAACCAATAAAAATGAACTCGTTTCATGGGTTAAAACAGCCTACAAAATCTGCATTACCAAAGTGAATCAAACCGACAATAACCAAAGTCATCCGATTATAAGTTCTAATCGATCTTTTTAATAAAAAGCTACAACACAAGAGTTGTCCAAAATCACGTATACATGCTTCTGCTCAAATTTCATAATTTATCAAGATCGTTTACTATTTTTTTTTATCATATACATAACAGTACCATACTAATAAATTCATAACTAAATTCTTTGTTCCTTAACTCCACCACTTCGGCTCTTCCCTTTCGGCTTACACATATATCCCATGTGCCTCCCGTATACCTAACACCGCTCCAAAGCCAAACTTGCACGAGGATATCGTTCCGAGTTTGACTCACACTCCTCGGATGGTTAGCATATACGTACGCGCGCAAATCAAAACACTCGTCTACTCATGAGAACGAGGCAACAACATATATATACACAACATCTCACACATGAGAATAAACATAACAATGCCGAGCCTAAGGCATTCAAATAAAGCTCATAATCCTCACTTTTTTTTATACACTCTTTCTCCCCATCACTCAAATAAAACAACAATCCATGGAGTCATGGTAGAGTATAAGGAATTTATCTATAGGTTCATAATTAATTTTAATTTCATATGACCATGAGTGTAATTACAACTATAAAATAAATCCATATAAAAATCATAAACATGGCATACACAACTAATCCAAATAAGTAAAATCAATCCTTCATTTACATGCAAATACAAAATCAATCCAACATCAAATAAAAATAAATAAATAAAAACAACGAATCAATCCATCCTCTAACCAATATCTATGGATTCTAAGTTTATTTTAATTTTATATAATCATGAGTGTGATTACAATCATAAAATCAATCCATATAAAAAAAAACCTAAACCTTGCATGCAACTAATTAAAATAATTAAAATCAATCAATCATCTAAAAATCCTAAACCTTACATAAACAACCAATCGAAACAATTAAAATCAATCAATCATCTATAAACCCTAAACCTTACTTACACAACTAAACAAAATGATTAAAATTAATCAATCATCTAAAAACTCTAAACTTTACCTACACAACTAATCAAAGTAATTAAAATCAATCAATTATCTATGAACCCTAAACTTTACGTACACCACTAGTCAAAATAATTAAAATCAATCTATCATCTTTGTGTAAATACAAAATCAAACTAATATCAAATAAATAAATAAAAACAAAGAATTAAATATAAATCAAGGGAAGTGGGTTTTATGCTCATAATTATTTTTGAAGATCAAAGAATCACTCAAAGAATAAAGTCACCCAAAATAAACCTTAAACCTTGCATACCCAACTAGTGCAAATAATTAAAATCAATCAATCATCCAAAAACTCTAAACCTTACATACACGTCTAATCAAAATAATTAAAAATTAGTCAATCATTTAAAAATTCTAAACCTTACATATCCAACTAATTAAAATAATTACAATCAATTAATTATCTAAAATCTTAGACCTTACATATACATCTAATCAACATAATTAAAATTAATCAATCATCTAAAAATCCTAAACCTTACATATACATCTAATCAACATAATTAAAATTAATCAATCATCTAAAAAATCCCAAACCTTACATACCCAACTAATTAAAATTATTACAATCTATTAATCATCTAAAAATCCTAAACCTTACATATACGTCTAATCAACATAATTAAAATTAATCAATCATCGACAAATCCTAAACCTTACATACCCAACTAATTAAAATTATTACAATCAATTAATCATCTAAAAATCCTAAACCTTACATATACGTCTAATCAACATAATTAAAATTAATCAATCATCGACAAATCCTAAACCTTACATACCCAACTAATTAAAATTATTACAATCAATTAATCATCTAAAAATCCTAAACCTTACATATACGTCTAATCAACATAATTAAAATTAATCAATCATCTAAAAAAAATCCCAAACCTTACATACCCAACTGTACGGGGAGCAAATATTCCGGCAAGCCCGTACTCCTTTCTTCCAAGCTCCGTTTATGTCCGATCACCTGCGCGCAAAGAATGGTGAGCTACCCGGCGGTGTGTGGCCGGAAAAACCCTCCGACGATCAAGTTAGCACACACCTTAGGATAGAGAGAAAGAGAGAGAGGGAGGTGTTTTTGTGTAAGAAAATTCTTACAAAGTGTTCATCCGTCGCGTATGGGGGGCGCAGACATGCTTATATACCCTCTGTGCCCCATATCTACTCCCAGTCATCTCCTGACACGTGGCTCCGCTATCCCATCTGTCAGCATAGACCTTGCTGAACATCACCTAATCTCAACTGCCTACCTTCACAGCTGGAGCTCGGCAGCCGAGCTGCTCTATCCGTCGCCATGCCGGGCCGTGCTTCATATCCAAGCACTTCACTGGCTAAGCCCAAGGAGGACCGGGCTAGGCGGCATCTCGGCAAAGCCTAGCCCGAGGCTCCTCCTGAGGTCGGCCTTTCTGCCGGTCAAATAGTTACCTCGGCTGGCCATGCCTTTCCTGGCGCCGGTCACTCAGCTTGTCCGGTTTCGGCCATCCATTGATCGAGCAGCTCGGTCAAACCGAGCACTGCCTTGCCGGGCAATTTCTTTACGGTCTGGGGCGGCACATATTTAGCCCAAGTTCTGCCCGGCCCAAGTTCTGGCAGCCCATCTCTGGGCGGATAGTCGGTCATCTCGGCCCCATGCATCGTTGGGCTCTCAACCTGCTCGGCCGTTACCTCGGCCCAACTCCAGATCATAAATCACCCTCTCAATTGCCCCTTAATTCCGTCCGCGAAAGCGTGACTGGGATTACTCACTTCGACCGAGATAACATTTCTCCGGCCTCCAAGATGCCAAAGGGCGACCGAGCTAGTTAACATAACTGCCTACAAACTTGCCCGGTTATACTCCTCGGCTGACATCTGTTCCTTCGAAAGTAGCTCGGTTGGCTCTTCGACTCTTCAACCCGTCGCTTCAGTCCTGACGTCGCCATAAATGGGAACATGTGGCGGGTTGCCATTGGTCATCGAGCATCCAACCCGCCGTTTTTGCCAGAATTTTGAATTTGGGCGGACTCCCTCCTGCCTATACATATAAGACCCCCCAAACTCCAACTCCTCCTACTGCCACTTCGATATACGACCTCAGAGCTCTAGCATTCTTGACTTGGCCTCTTCTGCCATTCTTCGTGTTTGAGGGATCAGATCCTGCCCTTCACTGGTAAGTCCTTCTACCCCTATTTTGTTGCTATTTTCTTTCAAATTACACACATTAGGGTACAAAAACGTAGCTCTTAGGGCATAGGCCATAGAATCCGTCCCAAACCTCCCACTGTTCTTGGTGTTCTTCATCTTCATGAAGAACACTGAAGAACTGGGGCGAACCGGGCTCCTGGTCCTCTTTTGATCCAAAAAACCAGCCTAACCGAGCAAATAACAAGTTCGTCCCAACCCCAGCAAAAACCGAGATAATAAGGGGGCTTGGTCGCTCAACCGGGCTAACATCTGGTCTGCTTGGGCGACCGGGTTCCTTAGTTAGAATAGATAACCGAGGTGATTTGGCACTCTTAATGACCGAGCTAAAGTCCAGCTCCTCTTGCGCGACCGCGCTCACGCTTACACTTGCCATCCTTTTCCTGCAGAGTCCAAGGGGACAACTGTCATTCCTGAGGCTCTCAGGACCGAGCAGCAACCAATTACAGTGCCAAACCCCTCAGCCGTGATACTAAGCCGGCCACAAATGGGGAAATTCCGCTTCCTAGTGGATACTCCGGCCGCGCTAGCCGCTTTCAGAGAGGAGTACGGCATCCCGGCCGACGTCCATCTCGAGCTGGCAGAAGAGGAGACAACACCTTGGGGCAGACTAGACCAATGCCCCTTTACCGTGCTCTCAATTGTCGATGGGGGCCTTCGTTTCCCGCTCAACCCACTCATAACCGAGTTCCTCCGCCGTACCGGGCTGGCACCCACACAAGTGTCCACCAATACTTATAGAATAATCAACGGCGTTCACGAATTGAACAATCGGCTAGGCATCAACTTAGGTCTAGCCGAGATATTGAGGCAATACACCATGGGCCACACCGGGGACGGCCTAGCTTATTACTTGAAGATAAGGCCGGGCAAGGAAAAAATTGTAACCGGCACCCCGAATAAAGATCTTCACGACGATGATTTTTTCTGGGTGTCGGGCAATTACGAAACAGCCGAGGTGCCGGGCTGGTTTATAAACAAGGACTTCGGTTCTTCATGTAAGCCACTCAAATTTGCTCGGTCAGGCTAACTCTTTACTCTGTAACTAACCGGTTTTCCTGTTTCTTTTGCAGCAATCCAAGCCTTGCAAGCCAACTATCAATTTCCCAACGTTGAGGCAATTCGGACCGTGCTTCGGTATTCACACCAAGATTGCAACGATTTACTCGGCTACACCCCGACCTACAGGTATTCTGCTCCGCGCTGGAGTAGAGTAACTGACTTCCTCCGAGCTCCTTCGCCACCTCCAGATCCTACCCTTCTAGACGTCCCCTTGATCCGTTTGACAGAAGAACAGGAAATGGCTAAGAGAAGCCGCATAAAAAACCTTCTCACCGCAACCTCGACCGAGATACCGAGCGTTGTCACCCGCTCCCCGGCTGGTGGTCAATCAAGTGCAGCCGTGGTAGCCCTTGCTTCTCCAGCCGCCGGGCAGTCTGGCAGAGAGGTGCGCCGGGCTGGAAAAAGACCACGGGCAGATCCCTCTGCCGAGCTCGTCGCCGAGCTGACAACTGAACATCCCTCTGAAACTCCTGTTCCCGTGCCAGCCTGGCGTCCACAGCTGAAGCACCGGGGACAAGACATCCCGGCGACGGCTTCGATCAAGGCCGACAAAGAACATTTGCTCGCCTTCGATCTCTCCAAAGCATTTCTTCTACCGGGCGACGTGGTCGGCAGCGACCACGTCCCTGACACTCGGCTGGTAAAATCCTCAGTGAAATCCATGGCCAGGGTAAGTCGATGTTCCTCTGAAAATTTCACAAGTGTTTGCCCGGTTCCTTTTGCTAATCAACTTTGCTTTTTGCAGGCCATTCAAAAACAACACCTGGTTTTGGAGCGCATCCACAGACTTAGGCAAAAGGCCAACGACACAGCCAGCCAGGTCGAGAGCCTTCAAGCCGAGCTCGGCCGGGCTAAGTCTTCCCTTGAAATGGCCAACTCCGATAATAACAGACTGCTCGGCCAGCTGGATGCGGCCGAGAAAAAATGGGATAAGCTCCAGACCGAGGTGGACACTCTGAAAAAGTCGAAGAAGAAAGCTTGCCGGGCTGCCAACAATGCCGGTTTTAACGAGGCCGAGCAGAGCTACAAAAAGCAAGTCTTTGCAACACAAGACATCTACTTCAAGGCCGGCTGGAAGTCCGCCTGCGAACACCTCGGCCAGGGCTCTGACACCGACGTATTTGCCAACCCTCCTCCAGCTTCGCTACCGGTCTACCTCGTGCCTTATGCAAACGACGTCTTCAGCGCTTTACAAGCTGAGGCCGAGGAAGGACTTGAAGAAAGAGACGGGGAGACAGATTCTGAGGCAGAAGAGGCCGAGGTGCAAGAGCAGCCCGGCAATGAGGAGCCCGGCGCCCAAGACACCAGTCCAACCATTAACCTTGATGCCGGCGAGGACGAATTCACCAATCTATCCCCCTTAGTTTAGTTTTCTTTTCTTTTTTGTATTTTTGCTTTCAACGCTTCCGATGTAACCGGGCTCTGTCCCCACCTTTTGTATTGATTTTCTTGTCAATGAAAAATTCGAATTTTGCCAAGTGTTTGCACGGTTGTAATCAATTCCATCTTCAGCAAAATATCTCGGTATAAATCATTGTTTGAACAGAACACCTCGTCAACCGGAATTCATAACTCGGTTGAAGTACTTAAGTAGAACAAAACAAATTTATAAAACGAAATAACCAGCCCGGTTGGTAATAATAAAGTTGAACAAATCATCAACACTTCCAACCGGATTAGATCATCTCGGTTGGGAATCCAAAGTTGGCCGACACACCAACTCTTCCAGCCGGAGTACATCATCTCGGTTAGGAATCCGAAGTTGGATAAAACACCAACTCTTCCAACCGGAGTACATCATCTCGGTTGGGAATGCGAAGTTGGACAAAACACCAACTCTTCCAACCGGAGTACATCATCTCGATCCTTAACATTAAAACAACAGTCCAAGTGCTAAAGCAAAATTACTTCTATAAATTGACAAAAAGAATTACATGCTGTGGTGCAAGCCAAAAAATTTCTTTGCACAAGAAAAGAAAGCAAAAGCTTAAAAATAATACAGTTTCAAGTTGGCCGCATTCCATGGCCGGGGTATTGCTCTTCCCTCTAAATCCTTCAAGTGGTAAGCCCCCTTGCCCGCCAGACCGGTGATCTTGTAGGGTCCTTCCCAATTTGCCCCTAGTTTGCCTTCTCCTGGCACCAGGGTGTTGCCCATAATCTTCCTCAAAACCCAATCACCAACTTTGAACGGTCTGGGGTGCACCGTCTTGTTATACTTCTTTGAGAGCTCTTGTTGGTAGGCGGCCACATGGATGAGGGCCTTCTCCCGACGCTCTTCCACTAGGTCCAGCTCCAAGGCAATAGCCTCGGCGTTCAGCTCGGGCTCAAAACTCTCGCTTCTAAGGGTGGGCATTCCAACTTCCAAAGGTATGACCGCCTCCATGCCGTAAGCCAAAGCAAATGGAGTTTCCCCGGTAGATCGCCGCGGGGTTGTTCGGTATGCCCACAGGACGCTGGGTAATTCCTCAGCCCATTTTCCCTTTGCCTTTTCCAGCCGTTTCTTCAACCCATCTAGTATAGTCTTGTTTGATGCCTCGGCTTGACCATTGGACTGCGGGTAAGCCGGGGTGGAATTGTAGAATTCTATCTTCAAATCTTCACAAAATCCTCTGAATAGGCGACCGTCAAACTGGGTGCCGTTGTCAAAGATCAGGATCTTGGGGACGCCAAACCGCGTGACCACATTCTGCCAGACAAACCGCTTCACGTCTTTCTCTTTGATGGTTGCCAAGGGCTCAACTTCAACCCATTTCGTGAAGTAATCTGTGGCCGCGATGAAGAATTTCCGGTTGCCCGGTGCTGCTGGCAGTGGTCCCACTATGTCTAGCCCCCACATGGCGAAGGGCCAAGGATTGGTGAGGGGAAGAAGTTCCCTAGTAGGCTGATGGATCTGATGGGCGAATTTCTGGCATTTTTCGCACTTGCGGACGTACTTTTGTGCGTCGGCCTGCATGCACGGCCACCAGTAACCCTGCGAAATAGCTCGGTAGGCCAAGGATCTGCCCCCTATGTGGCTGCCACAAATGCCCTTGTGAATTTCGTACAAGAAGGCCTCCACACTATTTGGGTGTACGCACTTTAAATAAGGACCAATGAAGGACTTTTTATACAACGCGCCAGATGGAGAGAGCGAAAACCGCTCTGACTTCACCCGGATTTTGTGTGCTTCTTTCTTGTCCGTTGGAAGAGTCCGGTCTCTGAGGAACAAAATCAAGGGGTCCATCCAGGAAGGACCTAGCGCGGCGCAGAGTACATCCGTCTGCCCGGCATTTTCAATGCTCGGCCGCGGAAGAAAGTCGATCAACAAGGGGTTTGGAGACGTACTATCTACCATGGAAGCGAGGCCCGCCAGTTCATCAGCTCGGCTGTTTTCTTCCCGGCCAATCTGTTGGACTCTGATTGCCTCAAACTGCTTGATATGTTCTCTGACCAGAGCCTGGTACTTCGCCATCCTGTCGTCCTTTGCTTCATAAATCCCAGAGACTTGGTTAACCACAAGCTGGGAGTCACTGTACACGAGGAGCTCGGCAGCCTTCATTTGAATTGCGCTCTTGAGCTCGGCGAGAAGTGCCTTGTACTCAGCCTCGTTGTTAGATGCTGGGAAGCCAAGCGTGATGGAATGTTCAATGGTTAGGCCATCCGGGGAGATAAGAACGATACCTAGGCCTGCACCATGACGGTTGGACGCTCCATCAACAAAAAGTTTCCACATTTCCCCCACAAAAAGCTTCCAGCAGTCGGATGGGTCCTGAGAGTTGTGAAGGGCAACGGGATCACAATTGCTCGGCTGGGCGGTTTCAAGTTCTGTGTTGATAGGTTCCAATTCAGTGCCCCTTGGTGATTCGGCACCGGACTCAGCAAGTTGTTCTGTAATGCTCAAGTCCGTAGGCGAATCATCAGGTTGGAGTGTGAAGCCGGCCGCAGGTTCTGAGCTATGTGGATCCATTCCTACCCCCTTGATGATTCGGCACCGGACTCAGCGAGTTGATCTGTAATGCTCAAGTCCGTAGGCGAATCATCAGGTTCTGAGTGGTGTGGTTCAATTTCTTCCCCCCTTGGTGATGCGGGACCGGACAGAGTGGATGGGTTGGTAATACACAACTCCGTCATCGCATCACCGGGTGGTATAACCGTGCAAACTGAGGGTGCTTCACTGGTGCGCGCAAACTCCGCGTCGCTACTCCCAACAACTCGTTGTATCTCGGATGGTCTTGCGTGCACCTCATCATCTGCCACGGTAATATCGACCGGGCACACCGGATGAATGCTAGGCGAGAACTCGGCGACGAAGTCGGCTAAAGTCTGAGCTTTGATAGCAGTGCGCGGCTGGAACTTCACCTCAAACTGTCCCAACTCCACCGCCCACTTAAGAATTCGGCCTGAGAAGTCCGCCTGTTCAAACAAGGCCTTGAGGGGGAACTCGGTCAGTACGACGATGGTATGGGCGTGAAAATAATGCGCCAACTTCCTTGAAGCCATCATCAATGCCAAGGCAAGCTTTTCCAGCGGCAAATATCTCGTCTCAGCCGGCAGCAAGGTCTTGCTGACATAAAAAATTGGGAAGTGCTTGATTCCTTCAGCGCGGACTAGCACCGCACTGACCGCGTGCTGGGAGACGGCAAGGTAAAGATAAAGTTCTTCTCCTGGCTTTGGTGTAACCAACAGTGGCGGAGTAGACAGATATTCCTTGAGCTCGGCCAAAGCTCGGTCACACTCTGCGTCCCACGAGAACTTTGACTTCAATGCTTGAAAGAAAGGGCGGCAACGATCTGATGACCGGCTTATAAACCGATTAAGCGCGGCGGCCATCCCGGCCAGATGTTGTACGTCCTTAGCCGAGCTAGGCTGCTTCAATTCTTGCACGGCTCTGATCTGAGTAGGGTCTGCTTCGATGCCTCGGTTTGTGACTAAGAATCCCAAAAATTTTCCGGATCCCACGCCAAAGGCACACTTTGACGCATTCAAACGTAGCTTGTGCTTCTTTAGAATGGCAAACATCTCGGCTAAGTCGGACAAATGGTTTGCTTCCAGTCGGCTCTTTACCACCATATCATCGATGTAAGCCTCCATTGTCCGGCCAAGCAAAGGAGCAAACATTTTGGTCACCATCCTCTGAAAGGTTGCCCCGGCATTCTTCAAACCAAAAGGCATGACTCGGTAGCAGAAGAGTCCCCTTGGAGTCGTGAAAGAGGTGATCTCTCGGTCAGGCCCATGCATGGCGATCTGGTGGTAGTTGCGGTAGGCATCCAGGAAACTGAGCCTATTATGTCCAGCCGTCAAGTTCACGAGCTAATCAATTCGCGGCAAAGGGAAACTATCTTTGGGACAAGCTCGGTTGACCGTCTTATAGTCGACACAAACTCGCCACTTTCCATTCTTCTTCGGCACCACAACTGTGTTGGAAATCCACCGAGGGTAGTGCACTTCCTGGATTGCTCGTGCCTCAAGCAGGTTCTTCACCTCCTCCACAACTACCTCGGCGTGATGCAGTGCCGATCTCCTTGTTCGCTGGATGACTGGCTTTGCTCCAGGGAAGATGTTGAGGTGATGACAGATAAAACTTGGATCAAGGCCAGGCATGTCGTAAGGCGACCATGCGAAGACTTCGATGTTGGCCACCAAAAACTCAACCATCTCGGTTCTCTCTATGGCCGTGAGACTTGAGCCGAGCAAGAAGAACTTGTCCGGCTGTTCTGTATCAATTCGCACCTCAACCAATTCCTCAACTGCCTTGTCTTCGGCCTCGGTGCCCACATCATCCAAGACACCCAGGTCCTCCGGTCCCTCAATCATTTGAACGAATCCTTTGGCAGCCCGACTCCCGTTGACCGCGACGAAGCACTGCTTGGACATGACCTGATCGCCCCAAATCTCCTCGATTACCCCCATAGCCGAGGGGAATCTCATTACTTGGTGAAAAGTTGATGCCACGGCTTGCATGGCGTGTAGCCATCCCCTTCCAAGGATAAGGTTGTACGTCGAAGGCACTTGCAGCACCCAAAACTCAACTTGTTTGACCACGGATCCCGCTTTGACCGGCAGGATAATCTTTCCCAAAGGCCGCTCTGGTTGCGAGTTGAATCCGACCAGTGGCGAAGTTGCCGGAGCCAAGTCTGTCTCCCGGAGTTTAAGCTGCTTGAATGCATCATAGTACATGATCTCAACCGAGCTTCCCTGATCGATCAAGATCCGCTTAACATCAAAGTCCTTGACGCGTAGTGTTACTACTAGGGCATCGTTGTGCAGCGTCTGGATACGCTCTAGATCCTTTGAGGTGAAACTAATCACGTCTTTTTCTTCAGTCTTCCCCCTTTTGATGGCAGGCTGTACCGACAAAACTTCCTTCATATGCTCTGCCTTTTTTATCATGCCCCGGAGTTCGCAGACACGCTCCGGTTCCACGATGCCGTGGATGACATTAATAACTCCTTGTGGTGGTGCGTCTCGGTCATCCTGTCCCCTGGGATCGACCGGAGCCTGATTCGGCTTCACGCCGCCATCAATGTAAAGGTCTAGATGCCCGGCCGCAACCAGCTCTTCCAAGTGTTGCCGCAAAGGCAAACAATCCTCAGTCCGGTGGCCTCTCTCCCGGTGAAACGTGCAACGATACCACGGATTATAGCCCTTTTGTCCATCGCCTAACTTAGCAGGAAACCGGACATACTCCTCGTCTCAGATTTCACTAAGTATGCGATAGATTGGAATCTTGAAGACCGTGGTTATGCCAGTCCTTGCCTTCAACCTTCTGTTTGCGTCCGCTACGTCATCTCGGGGGTAGTCATCCCGGTCATTTCGACGTCCTCTACCCCGGCTCTTACGATTCGAACCACGGTCCGATTCCTCTGCTCGGTCACCTGAGCGGCTGGACTCCTGCCCAACTGCGTTCACTTTGCCTGCTGTCTTCTTGTCTGTCGCTACCGGAGTGGCCTTCACGGTAGAGGCTGACGCATCATCCTCTACTCGGATGTGCTCATTGATGCGCTGCATGAGCTGGCCCATGGAGGTCGGCTGGTGCATGGTAAGCGAGTCCCGCAGTCTATGTCCGACCGGGAGACCACGCTTGTATTGTGTGATTGCAAGGTTGACCGGGCAGTCCAAGATCTCGTTGAAGGTTTCCCAATACCTTGAGTTGTATACCTTCAGTGTGTCGCTCGGTTCCATCTTGACACTTAGCAAATGATCAACTTCCTTTGGTGTCTTTGTGTTGGTTTTGAAGCGTGTAACAAACGCCTCGGCCAACTGATGCCACCTCTGTATGCTCCCTTCCGGCAACCTCTCGAACTACTTTAAGCCCAGCTCGCCCAAACTTGACGGGAAGATTAGGCACATAAGTTCGTCATTGCGCCTATGTCCGGCCATAACCTGTCGGAAGTGGCTCACATGCATGTATGGATCGATTTTTCCGTCGTAAAGTGTGAACTTAGGCTGGTGGAAGCCTGCCGGAAGAGGTGTTGTTTCTATATCCAGGGAAAAAGGGGCGGCACTCAGCCTAGCCAAGTCCATATCTTCAAAGAGTGGCACTACTTGGCGGGGTGGAGGCATTCCGACCTCCTCGCTGGCGTGAACCCCGTATGAAAGCCGCTGGAAAGCAGGTATTCTCTGGGCCTCGCGCCGACGAGCCAGCTCCTTTAAGACCGCCCGTAAATCCTCTGACCGAGCAGAGTAAGAGTACCTCGACGTCGTCTCCGGACGTGAGGGTTTATAGGTGCTGTCTTGCGCGCTAGACTTCTCTGCACCCGTGTCGGAATCACCAACCTGGTAACTTCTGGTAATGGATACGGACTGAGTACGTTGCTGACTCTGACCGCCTGAACGGCGGGACGGGGTGCGCTCACTGTGGTCTCCCACTCCAACTACACCCTTCCTTTTGACATGCCTTTTGAGATCCTCCATCTACGCCGCCATTCGCCGGATGACAGCATCTTGATCTCTCAACTTACTTTCCAGTCGCCTGGCGTGTGAGTCTCTCCTCCGCCGGTGACCATCTGGACTCTGCGAATGTCCGTGACTTCTTCCCCGCTTGTCCCGCGCGTCTCCTGACTGTCCTCCGGTGGGCGTCCCCAAGTCCGCCATTGGATGGATGGCGAGAGGGCCTTCTCTCCTTCGGGTGAACTCCGAGGTAGCTCCATTTATGGTAGACAACGGAAACTCATCGTTGTTCGCCATGGACGGCGATAAGATGAACCTGGAAGACAAGGTTTTGTCTGTCAAGCTTCCCACAGACGGCGCCAATTGTACGGGGAGCAAATATTCCGGCAAGCCCGTACTCATTTCTTCCAAGCTCCGTTTATGTCCGATCACCTGCGCGCAAAGAATGGTGAGCTACCCGGCGGTGTGTGGTCGAAAAAACCCTCCGACAATCAAGTTAGCACACACCTTAGGATAGAGAGAGAGAGAGAGAGGGAGGTGTTTTTGTGTAAGAAAATCCTTACAAAGTGTTCATCCGTCGCGTATGGGGGGCGCAGACATGCTTATATACCCTCTGTGCCCCATATCTACTCCCAGTCATCTCCTGACACGTGGCTCCGCTATCCTATCTGTCAGCATAGACCTTGCTGAACATCACCTAATCTCAACTGCCTGCCTTCACAGCTGGAGCTCGGCAGCCGAGCTGCTCTATCCGTCGCCATGCCGGGCCGTGCTTCATATCCAAGCACTTCACTGGCTAAGCCCAAGGAGGACCGGGCTAGGCGGCATCTCGGCAAAGCCTAGCCCGAGGCTCCTCCTGAGGTCGGCCTTTCTGCCGGTCAAACAGTTACCTCGGCTGGCCATGCCTTTCCTGGCGCCGGTCACTCAGCTTGTCCGGCTTCGGCCATCCATTGATCGAGCAGCTCGGTCAAACCGAGCACTGCCTTGCCGGGCAGTTTCTTTACGGTCTGGGGCGGCACACATTCAGCCCAAGTTCTGCCCGGCCCAAGTTCTGGCAGCCCATCTCTGGGCGGATAGTCGGTCATCTCGGCCCCATGCACCGTTGGGCTCTCAACCTGCTCGGCCATTACCTCGACCCAACTCCAGATCATAAATCACCCTCTCACCAACTAATTAAAATTATTACAATCAATTAATCATCTAAAAATCCTAAACCTTACATATACGTCTAATCAACATAATTAAAATTAATCAATCATCTAAAAAATCCCAAACCTTACTTACCCAACTAATTAAAATTATTACAATCAATTAATCATCTAAAAACCTTAAACCTTACATATACGTCTAATCAACATAATTAAAATTAATCAATCATCTAAAAATCCTAAACCTTACATATACATCTAATCAACATAATTAAAATTAATCAATGATCTAAAAAAATCATAAACCTTACATACCCAATTAATCAAAACAATTAAAATCAATCTGTCATCTTCATATCAATACAAAAATCAAATCAATATTAAATAAATACAAATAAATAAATATAACGAATCAAATATAAATAAAGAAAAGTGAATTTTGTACTGACAATATTTTATTAAAGATCAAAGAAATATTTGAAAGATTAATGGGGCCACCAAAACAAAACCCTAAACCTAATCTTTTTCTTCCTTTCTCCCCTCTTCACGCCACACACATAATGTTTTGGTCTCTCTCTCACTCTCTCTCGCGGTGCCGCACACAGCACAACCCTTCTCTTTTTTTTTCTCTGTTTTCTTCTAATTCCCTTATAACCTAATTGACTGCATATTATATATATATATATATATATAAACCTAAATCTCATACATAACAACCTAATAAACTATTATATAATATTATACAACAAATTATAATATATAAATATAAATATACGATAATATATATATATATATATATAACAAATATAAATACACCTCTTTTTATGTATAAATGAATATATAAATATAAAGATTCTGATTAATTATATATAATTAAATACCACATTAAACTAATTAAATATCACATTAAATTAACTAAACAACACATTAAATTCTCATGTAACGATACAATTAATAAAGCCAAAAATAAAATAAGATAATAATAACCATAATAATAAAACAAAATAATGACTTAAGAAAATTAGGGTCGCTACAGAGCTACCCGGCGGTGTGTGGCCGGAAAACCCCTCCAACGATCAAGTTAGCACACACGCAGAGGGATAGATAGAGAGGAGAGAGTTGAGTGCAAGTGTATATCTCACCAAATGTTCATATGTCTAGGCATGGGGGGCGCAGACTCGCTTATATACCTTCTGCGCCTAAAATCTACTCTCATTAGTCTCTCGACACGTGGTGCTGCTATCCCATCTGTCAGAACAAATCTAGCTGATCATCACCTAACCAAACTGCCAGCCCACAATAGCGGGATCTCGGCAACCGGGCTGCATCATCTTGGCTGCCAATGGCCGTGTTGCACAACAAGCTATAGTGCTCCGCTCGCCGAGCTCAACGACGACCGAGCTCGGTTGCATTCCGGCATAGCCGAGCTGAAACTGGTCGAGTTGATAAACCGAAGACCTTTCCAGCCGGGCTAGAAGCGCGAACATAAGACCCGGATCGGCAGACAATCATCTCAGCCTCCTTCGACCGAGCTACTTATCAAGCTCAACAGTGCCACTCGCCGAGCACCATCACAATCGAGCTCAGCAGCACTCCGGTGCGACTGTGCTCCAGACAAGTTAGGCCGATCTACGGCAGATCACGATCACCGAGCTAAAAAGAGCGAACAAAAGAAGACAAGCTGGCAGAGGATCTTCTCGGCCAACTCTAGTCTGGACTTCGGCCGAGCAAACGTCACCTCGGCTCAGCCCAACCCAGCTAGGCCCAAATACGCTTGGACCACATTCAGCCCGGCCAGAACCGCGACCCAAGCCGAGATTACGAAAATCCCCCTCTCAATTGCCCCTTAATTTCGTCTGCGCTAGCGTGACTGGGATTACATTACAAGGCTGGGCTATACTTTTTGCTCGGTGATCCACTTTGCTCGGTTTAGGAACTCCAAAGCAAGCAAGGTCCGCTTCGTAACTTCCTTCTTGGCCAGCAAGATCAGCTCAGCAAGGAACCCCAAGGTAGGGGAGCAAGGTCCGCTCCGCGACTTGTCTCTTGGTGAGCAAGATCAGCTCGGCAAGGAACTCCAAAGAAGGCGAGCAAGGTCCGCTCTGCAACATCCTTCTTGGCGAGCAAGATCAGCTCGGCAAGGAACTCCAAGGTAGGCGAGCATGGTCCACTCCGCGACTTGTCTCTTGGCGAGCAAGATTAGCTCGGCAAGGAACTCCAAGGTCGGCGAGCAAGGTAAGCTCGGCGACTTTCTTCTTAGCGAGCAAGATCAGCTCGGCAAGGAACTCCAAGGTCGGCAAGTAAGGTCCGCTCAGCGACTTGCTTCTTGGCGAGCAAGATCAGCTCGGCATGGAACTCCAAAGAAGGCGAGCAAGGTCCGCTACGCAACTTCCTTCTTGGCAAGCAAGATTACCTCGGCAAGGAACTCCAAGGTAGGCGAGAAAGGACCGTTCCGCGACCTGTCTCTTGGCGAGTAGGATCAGCTTGGCAAAGAACTCCAAGGTTGGCGAGCAAGGTCATCTCGGTGACTTTTTCTTGGTGAGCAAGATCAGCTCGGCAAGGAACTCCAAAAAGAAGAGCAAGGTCCGCTCCGTAATTTGTCTCTTGGAGAGCAAGCGGCAAGGAACTCCAAAGTAGGCGAGCAAGGTCCGCTCCGCGACTTGTCTTTTGGCGAGCAAGATCAGCTCGGCAAGGGACTCCAAAGAAAGCGAGCAAGGTCCGCTCCGCAACTTTCTTTTTGGCGAGCAAGATCAGCTTGGCAAGGAACTCCAAGTTCGGCGAGCAAGGTCTGCTCGGCGACTTGTTCTTGGCGAGCAAGATCAGCTCGGCAAGGAACTTCAAAAAAGACGAGCAAGTTCCGATCCGCAACTTCCTTCTTGGCAAGCAAGATCAGCTCGGCAAGGAACTCCAAGGCAGGCGAGCAAGGCCCGCTCCACGACTTGTCTCTTGGCGAGCAAGATCAGCTTGGCAAGGAACTCCAAGGTCGGCGAGCAAGGTCCGCTCGGCGACTTGCTTCTTGGCGAGCAAGATCAACTTGGCAAAGAACTCCAAAGAATGCGAGCAAGGTCCACTCTGCAACTTCCTTCTTGGCGAGCAAGATTAGCACGGCAAGGAACTCCAAGGTAGGCGAGCAAGGTCCACTCTGCGACTTGTCTCTTGGCGAGCAAGATCAGCTCGGCAAGGGACTCTAAAGAAAGCGAACAAGGTCCGCTCCGCAACTTTCTTCTTGGCGAGCAAGATTAGCTCGGCAAGGAACTCCAAGTTCGGCACGCAAGGTCCGCTCAGCGACTTGTTCTTGGCGAGCAAGATCAGCTCGGCAAGGAACTTCAAAGAAGGCGAGCAAGGTCCGCTCCGCAACTTATTTCTTGGCGAGCAAGATCAGCTCGGCAAGGAACTCCAAGGTAGGCGAGCAAGGTTCGCTCCGCGACTTGTCTCTTGGCGAGCAAGATCATCTTGCCAAGGAACTCCAAGGTCGGCGAACAAGGTCACCTCAGCGACTTTCTTCTTAGCGAGCAAGATCAGCTCGGCAAGGAACTCCAAGGTTGGTGAGCAAGGTCCGTTCGGCGACTTGCTTCTTGGCGAGCAAGATCAGCTTGGCAAGGAACTCCAAAGAAGGCGAGCAAGGTCCGCTCCGCAACTTCCTTCTTGGCAAGCAAGATTACCTCGACAAGGAACTCCAAGGTAGGCGAGAAAGGACCATTCCGCGACCTGTCTCTTGGCGAGCAAGATCAGCTCGGCAAGGAACTCCAAAGAAAGCGGGCAAGGTCCGCTCCGTAACTTTCTTCTTGGCCAGCAAGATCAGCTCGGCAAGGAACTCCAAGGTTGGCGAGCAAGGTCCGCTCGGTGACTTGCTTCTTGGCCAGCAAGATTAGCTCGGCAAGGAACTCCAAAGAAGACGAGCAAGGTCAGCTCGGTGACTTTTTTCTTGGCGAGCAAGATCAGTTCGGCAAGGAACTCCAAGGTCGGTGAGCAAGGTCCACTCCGCGACTCTCTTCTTAGCGAGCAAGATCAGCTCGGCAAGGAACTCCAAGGTAGGCGAGCAAGGTCAGCTCGGCGACTTTCTTCTTGGCGAGCAAGGTCCGCTCGGTGACTTGCTTCTTGGCAAGCAAGATCATTTCGGCCAAGAACTCCAAAGAAGGCGAGCAAGGTCCGCTCCGCAACTTCTTTCTTGACGAGCAAGATCAGCTCGGCAAGGAACTCCAAGGTAGGCGAGCAAGGTCCCCTCCGCGACTTGTCTCTTGGCGAGCAAGATCTGCTCGGCAAAAAACTCCAAAGAAAGCGAGCATGGTCCGCTCTGCAACTTTCTTCTTGGCGAGCAAGATCAGCTCAGCAAGGAACTCTAAGGTCGGCGAGCAAGGTCCGCTCGGCGACTTGCTTCTTGGCGAGCAAGATCAGCTCGGTAAGGAACTCCAAAGAAGGTGAGCAAGGTCCGCTCCGCGACTTATCTCTTGCCGAGCAAGATCCGCTCGGCAAGGAACTCCAAAGAAAGCGAGCAAGGTCCGCTCCGCAACTTTCTTCTTGGCGAGCAAGATCAGCTCGGCAAGGAACTCCAAGGTCGGCGAGCAAGGTCCGTTCGGCGACTTGCTTCTTGGCGAGCAAGATTAGCTCGGCAAAGAACTCCAAAGAAGGTGAGCAAAGTCCGCTCCGCGATTTGTCTCTTAGCGAGCAAGATCCGCTCCGCAAGGAATTCCAAAGAAAGCGAGCAAGGTCCGCTCCGCAACTTTCTTCTTGGCGAGCAAGATCAGTTCGGCAAGGAACTCCAAGGTCTGCGAGCAAGGTCTGCTCAGCGACTTGCTTCTTGGCGAGCAAGATCAGCTCGGCAAGGAACTCCAAGGTAGGCGAGCAAGGTCCACTCCACGACTTGTCTCTTGGCAAGCAAGATCAGCTCGGCAAGGAACTCCAAAGAAAGCGAGCAAGGTCTGCTCCGCAACTTTCTTCTTGGCGAGCAAGATCAGCTCGGCAAGGAACTCCGAGGTCGGTGAGCAAGGTCCGCTCGGCGACTTGCTTCTTGGCGAGCAAGATCAGCTCGGCAAGGAACTCCAAAGAAGGCGAGCAAGGTCTGTTCCGCGACTTGTCTCTTGCCGAGCAAGATCAGCTCGGCAAGGAACTCCAAAGAAAACGAGCAAGGTCCGCACCACAACTTTTTCTTGGCGAGCAAGATTAGCTCGGTAAGGAACTCCAAGGTCGGCGAGTAAGGTCAGCTCGGTGACTTTCTTCTTGGTGAGCAAGGTTAGTTCGGCAAGGAACTCCAAGGTCAGTGAGCAAGGTCAGCTCGTCGACTTTCTTCTTAGGGAGCAAGATCAGCTCGGCAAGGAATTATAAAGTTGATTAAAACCAGCAACAAACTTCTTGCCGAGTAAAATTCATTCGACAAGGAATTCCAGAGTTGATAAAATCATCAACAAACCTCTTGCCGAGCAAAATCCGACCGGTAAGGAATTCCAAAGTTGATCAAAACCATCAACAAACCTCTTGCCGAGCAAAATTTGACCGGCAAAGAATTCCAAAGTTGATCAAAACCATCAACAAATCTCTTGCCGAGCAAAATCTGCCTTGTAAGGAATTTTGATCTATCCGTCATAATGATTGTTAGTTTCCCCTTGGCTCGCACTAAATCAGCTTGGCGAGGCAAGAATACAACAATTCTCAAGAAAATGGTCTACTTGTTTCATTGTGCCAATGGTAAAAAGGGTTACAAAAATAGAACTAAGAACAAAACTTTAGATTGGCAAAGTTCGATGTTCTGAAAATGGATCGGCCATTCACATTCCGCGAGTTTTATGCCCCTTTTCCTCGGCCTTCTTATAAACGTCTTCCAAAAACCGAACTACCCATATCTCTTCCAGGGTGGTTTGCATGGCCATCATCTTGTTCGACTGCGTGAACCTTTTGCACTACTCTCTTATTCTCTACTACCGGACTTGCCGTCACGGTAGCTGTGGCTGCATCGTCTTCAACTTGGATGTGCTCATTGATCCGTTGCATTAGTTGGCCCATGGATGTCAGCTGGTTCATTGTAAGCGAGTCCCGCAGCCTATGTCCGACCGGGAGACCGCGCTTATATTGGGTGATTGCCAGGTTGATCGAGCAATCTAAAATCTCGTTGAAGGTTTCCCAGTATCCGGAGTTGTATGCCTTGAGTGTGTCACTCAACTCCATTTTGACACTGAGAAGGTGGTCCACCTCCTTTGGCGTTTTGGTGTTGGTCTTAAAACGAGTCACAAATGCTTCCACCAACTGCTGCCACCTTTCGATGCTTCCCTTCGGCAACCTCTCAAACCATTTCAAGCCCAACTCACCCAAGCTCGACGGGAAGGTAAGGCATATAAAAGCGCCATTCCGCCTATGTCCGGCCATGACCTGTCGGAAGTGACTTACATACATGTATGGATCGGTCTTTCTATCGTAGAGCGTAAATTTGGATTGGTGAAAGCCCGCTGGGAGCGGTGCGATCCCTCTCTCCAGGGAGAAGGGAATGGTGCTCAGCCTCGCCAAATCTGTATCTAGAATGAGGGGCTCAGCTGGGCGCGGTGGTGGCATTAAGACTTCATCACTAGCGTGACCCCCATAAGATAGCCGCTGGAATGCCGGTACCCTCTGAGCCTCCCACCGGTGAGCCCGTTCCTTCAAGACTTCCCGCAAATCCTCTGAATGAGCGGAATAAGAATACCTCGACGTCGTCGCCGGACGTGAGGGTTGATAGGTACTGTCTTGCGCGCTAGACTTTTCTACGTGTGCGTCGGAATCTCCAACCTTGTAACTTCTGGTGATTGAGATGGACGAAGTACGCCGCTGGCTCTGACTGCCTGAACGGCGGGGTTGGGTGCGCTCACTGTGGTCTCGTACTCCAGCTACACCCTTCCTTTTGACATGCCGCTTAAGATCCTCCATCTCCGTCGTCATTCGCCGGATAACGGCGTCTTGGTCCCTTAGCTTGTGTTCCAGTCGTCTGGCGTGCGATTCTCTCCGCCACCAATGACCGTCTGGACTCCGTGAATGACCAAAGCTTCTTCCGCACTTATCCTGCGCGTCTCTTGAATGTCCTCTTGGAGAAGTCTCCAAGTCCGCCATAGGAGGGATGGCGGGATGTCCTTCTCTCCGTCTGCTTGACTCCGGGGTAACTCCGTCGATGGCAGGCAACGGAATCTCGTCGTTGTTCGCCATGGACGGCGATCAGATAAGCCTGGAAGACAAGGTTTTGTCTGTCAAGTTCCCACAGACGGCGCCAATTGTACGGGGAGCAAATATTCAGGCAAGCCCGTACTCCTTTCTTCCAAGCTCCTGTCTGTCCGATCGACCTGCGAGCATAATGGCGGTAAGCTACCCGGCGGTGTGTGGCCGGAAAATCCCTCCGACGATCAAGTTAGCACACACGCACAGGGATAGATAGAGAGGACAGAGTTGAGTGTAAGTGTATATCTCACCAAATGTTCATCTGTCTAGGCATGGGGGGCACAAACTCGCTTATATATCTTCTGTGCCCCAAATCTACTCCCATTAGTCTCTCGACACGTGGTGCTGCTATCCCATCTGTCAGCACAAATCTAGCTGATCATTACCTAACCAAACTGCCAGCCCACACTACCGGGATCTCGGCAACTGGGCTGCATCATCTTGGCTGCCAACAGCCGTGTTGCACAACAAGCTAGAGTGCTCCGCTCGCCGAGCTCAACGACGACCGAGCTCGGTTGCATTCCGGCATAGCCGAGCTGAAACTGGTCGTGCTGATAAGTCGAAGACCTTTCCAGCCGGGCTGGAAGCGCGAACATAAGACCTGGATCGGCGGACAATCATCTCAGCCTCCTTCGACTGAGCTACTTATCAAGCTCAACAGTGCCACTCGCCGAGCTCCATCACAACCGAGCTCAGCAGCACTCCAGTGCGACTGTGCTCCAGACAAGTTAGCCCGGTCTGCGACAGATCACGATCATCGAGCTAAAAAAAGCGAACAAGAGATGACAAGCTGGCAGAGGATCTTCTCGGCCAACTCTAGTCTGGACTTCGGCCGAGCAAGCTTCACCTCGGGTCGGCCCAAATACGCTTAGACCACATTCAGCATGGCCAGAACCGCGGCTCAAGCCAAGATTACGAAAATCCACCTCTCACTAACTTTTTTCCTTTGTTTTTTCTTTTTAAGCCTTTGTTACAAGGCAATTTTAAAGGGTAATATGCTAAGTTAAAGAGTGAACTTGTACAATTTTGACCAAAAAAAAAAACTTTTACAATTTTGGCTTTGTCACAACTTACAAGGCAATTTTAAAGGCTAATATGCTAAGTTAAAGAGTGAACTTGTACAATTTTGGCAGATAATAATAAAAAAAAAAAAAAAAAAAAAAAAACTTGTACAATTTGGGCTATCACATAATGAGTCTTCTGATAACCTGGAAATGCATTTAAAACTCAAGTGCACTATTTGGCATAAAGTGCATTTTTTTTTTTATCTTTTTATTTTCTTTGAATTATATCTTTATATATATATATATATATATATTTTTTTTTTCATAAAAATTCAAAAAAATTAGATCATCTCAAAAAAAAAAAAAAAAAACAATTTAGAATGTCAAGGGGTCAATTATATTAAAAATGTGTAAGGGTATTATGAATATTTTACATAACCAAAAAGTTATGTAACTACTTATTGAATCAAACATGTTCAACTTTTTTTTTTGTAAAAAATATTAAAAATTACACAAAATAGATTTATAATTTTTTTAAATTTTAGGCTAATAATTTAAAAAATTATAATCATAAAAGTTAATTTATAAGTGATACCAAGTGGACTCATAGGTACAACTTATATAAATTATTCATAATTTTATTTATTTTTTATTTTGAAAGTCTATGTTAGACTTTTTATTGCAACTTTCACTTCATCGAAGACATAAATAACTTAAATAACTTTCAAAAACTAAAATTATCTAGAAATTAGAAAATGACTACTTTTAACATATGCTTATCAATTTTTAGTTTACTATAAACTGAACCAAATAATACCAATAAAGACAATTCTTGCACATAATTCAACCACAAAACTAGACCGAGAATTGCCTGGTGGAGCTTATATATTATTGTATTTAGAATAAAAGAAATGGGTGTTTTTAAAATTTTACTTTTCGATTATCAATTTTTAACTTTAAAAAAAAAATTACACTAAACAAATTAATCCACAATCTTCTTGTGTTCAATTTTGTGCACTTAAAAATTTTTCTAACAAGGAGGATGTGGATACCTTGGACACCAATAATGAAAAGCAAAGATGTGTGAGGGGCAAGAGTGCCCCCAAAAAGCCAAGGCTTCAACATAACGTTGGGGAAGATAGTTTTTAATAGGAATCAAGCAAAGAAGTTGATTCATCCAATTCTTTGATTCCATTTCTAGCCCTATATATAAAGAAGACAATCCAAGATTTCAACAATATCACAAACAAAGCAAGCCCTCCTCTTCTTTGTCTTTGTTGTTTTTGAATCTATAGAGCTTTTTGTAAAGATGAGCAACAGGTTGTTGTTGGGACCAGGTTCTATAGGTTCCGATTCGATGCAGCAACTGATAAAAACTGACAGAGGCAGCTTCATGGCATCCGATGACACTGTCATGTTGAAGCAAATCCAGACAACTCATAATCCCGATGGCCGCGAAATTGACATTAAATCTATTCTTCTTATCGTCGAGGACATCCTCAGCCGTGCCACCATGACCGTCGAAACCAGCATTGTCCCGGTAATAATAATCCGTTCATCATATCACATTATTTCATTATATTTGTCTTCAGTAATATGGATGCTCTCTATTTGTAAACTCTATTTACCATTAATTTTTTTTAAAGAAAAGTATTAGTATGAAATAATATAGGTACAATTATTAAAGGAAAATTTACTCATAAATTCTATATAGTGGAATATTGATCCATTTAGTCCTAAAAATTTGCTTATGACACAATTAGTCATTTTTGTTTTGAAAAGTTGTATTTGGCGTCATTTGAGTTTAAGTGAGCCTTTTTGTGATTCATTTTTTCAATTTTCTGATTTATTTTTTGGATGGAAATGAAAATGTGAGACATGAATTATTTTTTGGGGGATTGGTGGCTGAAGTATTAATTGTTGAGCGTAAAAATTTAAATTTTTGTTAGCGTTGTTTTCTAGTGTTAGATTGGAGTAATACATTAGAGTACTATGTTTAGAAAAATATACTAAGGAATTTTTGTGTGTTATATTGATTGGAGTGTTACGTTTGAAAAAAATACACTAAATAGTTTTTTTTGAAATATTACGTTGTTACTTTTGAGAAAAATACATTAAAGAATTTTTTAGTGTGTTACATTGAGTGTTATGTTTTTAAAATGTTACATTGGGGTGTTAATATTGGAAAAAATACACTATGAAATTTTTTTGAAATATTACGTTTAGTAATTTTAACATTATGAGAAAACTCACACTTGTCACTCAATGCATAACACGCGTGTTTTACTTGACTCTTTATGTGATTTATACTAGAATGAGACCTTTAAATCTTTAAGAAAAAAATGAAAAATCAAGCAGTTTATAAGATTATTATTTAGAATTTATTGGTGCTTTATTATTAAATTGATTTGATTTTTTTTTTTTTTGGATGAACAATCAAGAGCTTACAAAGTAAATAAATTAGATAGCAAGTCAGTAATGGGCTTCACGGACTCAAGTGGATAGTCAAGTCTGGTTCACCTTGGACTGGAGACAATTTGTTTCCTATTTTAAGGAGGAGAACTTTATATGTCATCCAAAACAAGACTTGATAAATGATTTTGAAAACGTCACGTTTATCTGTTAAGCCCAATTGACTTTTGTGCCCCGCAAGTGTCAACCATAAACTTTTGTGCCCTTAGCTTTATTTCTAACTCATATTATTGTTATTATTATTACATGTGATTTATGCAAAAAGATGCACCAATAATGAACATCATTCAATTGTTATAAAATAGTCATTTCAATTTATCATTACTTAGAAAATAAATTAATGAATTAGATTCATCGCATGAATCATTCACATCTCACTAACTTTAAATTTATACTATACATCTCATTTTTAAACTAAATTTCGGAATAATTTTTCATAATTATTAGCATTTGGTATCTTGATTCTCTTGTTGCTAATTTGCTTGTGGTTTGAGTATAGGGCGTCCATGCACAAATTGAAAACATGGAAAACAAAGCCCACCAAGCTAGTGTCACTCTCATGCTTGAGGCGCTCTCATATATAATTGACCGAATTGCTTGTGAGGTAATTTCAAACCAAATACATATATAAAAAATTCTCATTTTTCTTTGAAATATCCAAAATTCCAAAAAATAAAAATAAAAATCATGTCCTATATAATTACACAACAATGAGATTTTATCTCTTTTTTGCCGACAGTTAGACCACTAAATGATTTTTTTTTTTTTTCCCTCCTAAAGACTATTTATCCAATTTACATTAACATTTTTCAATCAAAACTTTGTGTTTTCAGATGACATACAAGTCTTTGGCTGGTGTGGATGGACATCAAATAACAGTCTCTCTCTTTACTATGCTATCAAGCTATTCATGGGATGCAAAATTAGTGTTAGCCCTAGCAGCCTTTGCATTGAACTATGGAGAGTTCTGGCTTCTAGCTCAGATTTACACATCAAACCAACTCGCAAAATCAATGGCGATCCTTAAGCAGTTGCCGTTCATCATGGAGCACACGGGCCCACTGAAACCCCGGTTTGATTCCCTAAACAGTCTCATCAAGGCCGTGTTGGACTTGACTCGGTGCATTGTCTCGTTTAGAGAGCTACCATCGACGTATATTACTCAGGACATGCCAGCTTTGTCCACGGCCATGGCCACTGTCCCAACTGCTGTGTATTGGGCCATTAGAGGAATCATAGCTTGCGCAACTCAAATCACTAGCCTCACTACCATGGGCCATGAGTATGTTTTTCACAACAATTATAATGATTGTTTTTAAGTTTTCTAATATCTTATTCAATTATATATCAAATGTTTGTGTTTGACTAGAAATTAACGCAATCAATTGATACACTATCAAATGACCTTGCTTCTTCACACCACATATGATTTTTTAGGTATGTAGCAGCCACCATGGAGGCATGGGAACTATCCACCTTGGCTCACAAGATCAATAACATACATGAACATCTCAAGAAGCAACTCGATATTTGCTATCAACTCATAGGTAGACACACTAACCTGTAAAAATGTACGGATGTTGGCTTTGGTTGCAGCTTATAAGTTTGCTTGTTTTTTTTATTTGTTTTTTTTTTTAGTGACCTTTTTTCAATTTTGAATTATTTTTTTTTTTTTATTATTTTTTTTTTTTTAAAGATCCTCTAGACAACTATCCTAACTTTTTTGAAAAAAAGTCTAACTAATCATGTTGTTGATGCAGAGGATAGGAGGAGCATTGAAGCTTATGAGGCACTACTGCGTGTCTTTGATATGATCCACATAGATAACATGAAAGTTCTCAGGATGCTGATTTATGCCAAGGATGATCTGCAACCACTCTTTGATGGTTCTTCTAAGAGAAGGGTTTGAACATGGACTCAATACTAGCGCTAACTACTTTAGGACATTATAAAAAGAAAAATAGGTGGTAGCTCGAAATGGGTGAGGGTCGAATGGCCCGAAATTTGAAAACCACGTCGTTTTGCGATTTTCTTCTTCTTCTTCGTTGAACTTCGTTGAACACAGGAGAACAGAAGGGAAGAGGAGGAGAGAGGGAGAAAGAGAGAGGAGAGGAGAGAAGAGTTCATCGCCTCCGCCCGCCGTCCTCGTCGCAGCTCGTTCGTCGCCTTCGCCCGCCGTCGCAGCTCGCAGCTCGTCGCCTCCGCCCGATCATGCCTCCGCCCCCCGCCTCCGCCTCCAGCCCTAATAATTGGGCCCCCTCCAGTCCTTCTCCTCCTCCTCTTCCTCCTCCTCCTCTGATTTTCTACTTCTTCTGGAAAAAAAAAAAAAAATGACACCAAAGGGAGGGGATGAACGGAGTTGTGTGTGTGTGTGTGAGTGTGAGTTTTCCAGAGAGAGGGGATGAACAAAGGGAGGGTGGGTGTACAAAGAAAATGGGTGGGTGTACAAAGCAATTCGGGCCTTTCAACCCAAGCCATTTCAAGCTACGAAATTGGGTTGTTATAAAAATTACAATTTCAAAAAAAAATCAATGTAATTTTGTTTTGCGCCAAAAAAATTTCATCCTTAGTTCATCGGGCAAAATTTCATCATAATAAGTAAAAGGCAATGGCATGTTATAGCATGCACTTTTTGCGACAAACTAGCAAGTCGTCATAAATTCTATAGTAATCGACATGCGTTTATATTTGTTGCTAAAAAGTAAAGGTTCTAAAAGAAAAACGGCACAACAAATGACTCATGCATTTAGCGTCAATTTTAAAAGTTAATTTAAATTTATGTTGCCATGATTATTATAGTCATCAAAATCCATAGAAGAAAATTTGGTCGAAAATATCACAACGACTATTTTATAGCAATGAAAGCAAATACACTTTTCTATTTGATTTGAGGCAATTGAAAGGTTCTTATCAATAAAAGCACTTTGCGATGAATTTTGGTTCATCACAAAAAAATTAGTCACTAAAAATAGTATTTCTTGTAGTAACAGGAATCCACTAAAAAATTTTAACAGTTGTAGCCGTTGCTTGTTCATACTAACTTCTTTACCTCTATGGGAAAAACAAAAAAACAAAAAAAACAGGTTAATCTCGATGTTTTGAGGAGGAAGAATGTATTATTGCTCATATCAAGCCTAAACATCTTACCGGATGAGCTTTCAATTCTTGAACAAATTTATAGTGAGTCGCGACATCATGCGACGAGAATGGATAATCTATATGAGATGGTATGGATCCCAATCGTGGATCGCACGGTGCAATGGACAGACCCTATGCAAAAGCAGTTTGAGGATTTGCAATCTACTATGCCATGGTATACGGTGCACCACCCTTCCTTGATTGATCGGGCAGTCATCAGGTTCGTCAAGGAGAAGTGGCACTTAAGGAATAAACCCATCCTAGTGGTCCTGGACCCTCAAGGGAAGGTTGTGAGCCCCAATGCCATCCACATGATGTGGATTTGGGGAAGTAATGCATTTCCTTTCACAATCACGAGAGAGGAAGCTCTTTGGAGAGAAGAAACTTGGAGGCTTGAGTTGTTGGTGAATGGTACTGACCAAACAATATTGAATTGGGTAAGTAACATATTCTTTTTTTGAGTATTGCTATTCAGGCCAAAAAATTAAACTTACTTTCTAAACTTTTTAATATGTTACTTAATTAAAATATCTAAATCAAATCTCTCTTTTATTTATTCTCTAATCATCAATTAATTATCTTATTGATACATTACTAAATCTAGAAAGTGGGTTTAGAAAATTGGCTTATATATCATTTCCGTTCTTTTTTTCATCTCTAGATTAACATTGTCACTTTAATCTATATGTATACACAAAATTATTCATATTTGTATCATAATCAATTAGCAATTTAAGGTATATATATCTAAAATCAAGCCTCTAAAAATTGAATTAAGCATGTATGCTTTCATGTTTAGAATTCGAAAAATGATGACCCACATATAAAAATTAGAATTAAAGTTAAGTGAGTTGTGCAATGTGTTTCCAGATTAAAGAAGGAAAGTATATTTTCTTGTATGGAGGGGATGACATGGAGTGGATCCGAAGATTCACCAAGACAGCACGCTTTGTTGCACAAGCTGCGAACATCCCTCTAGAGATGGCTTATGTTGGAAAGAGTAGCAAGAAGGAACAAATCCGAAGAATCATCAACACCATCAATCAGGAAAAACTGAGTTATTCTTGGTCAGACCTCATGATATGGTTCTTTTGGACTAGGCTAGAAAGTATGTTGTTTTCCAAGATTCAACTAGGAAGGGCCGATGATCAAGACCCCACAATGCAAGAGATCAAGAAACTACTTAGCTACGACAAGAGTGGAGGGTGGGCAGTGCTAAGTAAGGGAGCGGACGTGGTGGTGAATGGGCATGGGACAACCATGTTGCCTACCTTGGTAGAATATGATACGTGGAAGGGGCATGTGATCACAAAAGGCTTCGAAAAATCGTTTAAGGATCACCATGACATGCTTCATGGTGTTGCTCATCCCTGTTGTCGCTTCGAGTTTCCAAGTATGGGGGGAAGGATTCCAGAGAGCATGAAATGTCCGGAGTGCCAGCGAACCATGGAGAAGTACACCACCTTCCTTTGTTGCCATGATGACAACACTACAACCTCGTTCTACTAAAGCCCCAACCTCTCGTTACTTGCTAATTAATACTATCAATTCTGCTAAAAATACCAAAATTAATATATGAATAAAACTGGGTATGAAATGTAGCGTCAAGGTCACTCTTGTGGGCTTTGATAAAGTTGGTGGTCTAATTCTTGCTAAATATAAGAGCCACTTTGATGTAAAAATGGCACCATATTAATAATAATATTGAGTATTATTATTTGGCTCATGTGTTCTTTTAAATTGTTCTGTCTTCTTCCTATAGTGAGAGTTACTCACATCAAAGTATGGACCAATATTCGGATAAGGTATCCTTTAGTGAATTTTTTTAAGCTCTTAGATCTTGATTACTTGGTGTGAAGTGCCTTCATATTTGTTCTAAACTCTTGAACAAGATATGATGATATGCATATGATGATTTTTATTTATTTTTAAGTTAGAGTATTAATTAGTCCGGTCCAGAGGAGCCGTGCAGATAGCCCGGTCCGAAGGAGCTTGGTGGTTAGCTCGGTCACCACGGTCGGTGCGGTAACAGTTAGCTCGGTCAAACCATATTGAGCCGAAGTATGTTGAGCTTTCCTCAGAACCTTGATATTGGTTAGCTCGGTCTAAGCTCGATGTGATTAGTGCAGTCTCAGACAACCCGGTTGGAATGTCAAACCGAGGTACACGCAGTGAAAAGAATAATCGAGCTAATGGGAGCTCGGTCTAGTCTGCGGCTTTAGCATGGCCATGTTATCTCGGTCGTATTGACATCCAACCGTGGTAGAACCATCTCACTTAGTTTAAGCAGTGAGGGGGGTGTTGAAGGATAAGCATAATCTTTCAAGAAGGTAATTCCTGGGAGGACTCTACATGGAGGAGTAAGAGTCCTACTTGGATTGTGCCACGCGGAACCTATAAAAGCTCATAACATCACCTAAGGAGAGATAACACAACTTTGATTCTCGAATACACAAAACTTTTGTCTATTTGCTATTTTGCTGACTTGGGCATCGGAGAGGTATCCGGCACACACCCGCCGGTCAACTCACGTTTGTGTTTTCAGGGAGTAAAGCGACGACGTTTGGAAGAGTGTGGACTTGATCAACAGGATTATACGAGAAGATTATTTCTTACTCGTACAATTGGCGTCGTTTGTAGGAATCACAGAAAGAACAAAACCTCTTGATCAAAGTTTTCCTCGCTAGATTAGACGTAATGGCGCACAATGAAGATTTGCCGTAGTCCGCCATTGACAGGCAAACCCCAGAGGGAGGTGGGAGGCACAAAGGTTTGCCTTCCATCCCTCCCATGGCAGACCTGGAGCCCCAGCGACAGAATCCCCAGAGGGATGCAAGGGAAATGCGGGGTAACAGCCCCCGTCACTCATCAAGTCCTGATAGACAGGGGCGGAGGATCGACCCTCAAGTTTTGGAGGATCGGGTAAAGGTGCAGGACGAGTTAATCAGGAAGATAGCGGCAGACATGTAATTGATGAAGCGCCGGATAAAAGGAAAAGAGGTGGCGACAGGAGAGGGGCACACAAGCGATACGCCCCCTCGCCACTCTGAAGATCATGGTAGGCATACCACGCCATCGCAAGCAAAGAGTAAGAGCCTCAGAATGGGCGATACTCAATTAAGGACTTCTAGAACTCGTTACTCCAGGTCTGAGAGAACGAGATCATTAAGGTCTTACACTGAGGGAAGCACCTATCGGCCTTCACATACGCACCGGACATCATCCAGGCAAACGGAGTTGCCAGATCGTCCGACTTACGAATTGTGCTTGAAGAGAGGGCACGACGGAAGGAGGATGCCAGGCACGCGACCCGCACAGAGTTTCAGCCCTTCAGCGGTTGGCTCCTCGGACGCATGGAAGCGTCGAGGTAGGAATGCAAATACCGCACCTTGCCTACGAACCAACAGATAAAGCACTGGCAAGGTTACATAACTCACTGTTCGTTCCGACGATGGAGAACGCACCACTACCTTCAGGCTTCATCCAGCCTAAATTTACAACTTACGAGGGGAAGACAGACCCCTACATACACCTAAGCCACTTTCGCCAAGTCATGGCAGTATACAGGCGGAACGAGGCTTTGATGTGCATCCTATTCCCATCCAGCCTTGGCGACCTAGGCTTAACCTGGTTCGAAAGGCTACCAAAATGCAGCATAGCCTTCTGGGCGCAATAAGCGGAGGCGTTCGTAACAAGGTTCGGAACGAACACCAAGACGCCAGTAGAGATCAATTAGCTACTCTCCATTGACATGGACGACAAGGAGACGTTGAGATCCTACAACAGTCGTTATTGGGAGACCTTCAACCAAATAGGAGATTGCCCCACAAATCTCGCCATTGCGCAATACAAAAGGGGTCTTCCAGTCAGAAACAGGCTGAGAGACTCAATTACCATGACACCCCCCCTCACAATGGAAGCCTTAATGGAGAGGGTACACCAGCACATTTGGGTAGAAGAGGACGGCGCCCGAGCAAAGACAAAATCTGGTGCAACAGCGGTGTCAGATAAGAAGACTACAACAAAAGTCAACACGGTAGAACGTCCAAGCAAGAACGGACGAGACAGACGAGACAACGGAGAAGACTAAGATAAAAGATGGTTGAGAGTCCGCACTGCCATTACCATGGTATTCAAGAAACCAATCTACCGAATCCTCAGTGAGATACGTGATGAACCTTTCGTCAGATGGCCAGCTAAGCTGGGAGAAGCGCAAAAGGACTACGACGAAAGATCTCGGTGCACCTTCTATAAGGAAAAGGGGCACTGCACTGAAAATTGCACGCCATTGAGACAACATCTGGAGGAGTTAGTGGCAGCTGGGCATCTGGAGTGCATTGAGAGAGAGACACAGCTAATCCCCCAAAACCACGATCACCCAGACGGAACGCTGATCGACACCGCACCTCAAGGCGTGATAAACATAATACATGGGGTATTCGAACCTGAGCGAGTATATGAGCTCAGGGGAATGATAAAGAAGTCTGAGCACTTAAGGGAGGTATTAAATGCGCAGCCCACCATTAAAAAGGGAAAAACGGAAGTCACGAACGTCATGTCTTTTTCAGATAGAGACTTGCCAAGGATATATTGCCCTTACAACGATGCACTGATCGTCACTCTCCGCTTCAAGGATTACGACGTCAAGCGAATTTTGATTGACCAAGGGAGCTCATGTGAGATAATGTACTATAAAACTTTCAAACAGTTGAAACTGGAGGACAAAGACTTGGCACCTGCCGTATCTCCCCTGATCGGATTCAACTCAATGCCAGAGTGGCCAGTTGGCAAGATTATCCTCCCAGTCAGAGCAGGAAGCATGACGAAACAAGTGGAATTTTGGGTATTGAAAGTCCCTTCCACTTATAACATAATCTTGGGGGGGACATGGCTACACGTCATGCGATCGGTAGCGTCAACCTACCATTAAGTAATGCGGTTCCCCAACGAAGCCGGAGTAATTGAAGAGGTCGATGGAGACAAAATTATGTCCAAGCAATGCTTCGTCACAGTAAATGGTAGCCGAGCTGCCAAAGGGTTTGTTCAGATTGTGGAAGAACCTGAGAACAATGAATTGTTTGCGGATGTTGGCAAAGCCGCTGAACAGAAGGCAGTGGAAGACTTGGTACAGGTAAGAATAGATGAAAAGGACCCGGAAAAGTTCTTTTTTCTTGGCTCATCTATGTCCAGCACCGAGAGAATAGAGGTCATGGAATTCTTGACCTCTAACATCGAAGTGTTTGCCTGGACGCCGTATGACATGCCTGGCATTGACCCAAACATCATCTGTCACCAATTGAATGTCCACCTAATTGCAAGACCAATCATATAGCGCACTCGCAGATCAGCACTCCACCACGCCGAGATAGTGGCAGAAGAAATGGGAAACCTTCTAGAGGCAGGAGCTATCAGAGAGGTGCACTATCCCAAGTGGATATCCAACATAGTAGTAGTGCCAAAAAAGAATAGAAAATAGCGTGTCTGTGTGGACTACAAAACAGTCAACAAGGCATGCCCAAAGGACAGCTTTTCTTTACCACGGATAGGCCAACTGGTAGATCTGACAGCAGGACACAACCATCTTAGCTTTCTTGATGCATACAGAGGTTACCATCAGATCACTATGTATGAGCCAGACCAGGAAGTCACATCCTTTACGACGCCAAGAGGATTGTATTGTTACAAGGCCATGCCCTTTGGCCTTAAGAATGCAGGGGCAACATTCCAGCGGATGATCACCAAGATGTTTGAGCCATTGTTAGGCAGAACAATGGAGGCTTACATCGACGACATGGTGGTCAAGAGCAAGGATGAGAATAACCATCTCAGGGACCTAGGTGAGATGTTTCAGATCCTCAAGAAGCACAAGTTGCGCCTTAATGCATCTAAGTGTGCGTTCGGCGTAGGATCGGGCAAATTCCTAGGCTTCCAGGTAACCAACCGAGGTATAGAAGTAGACCCCTCTCAAATCAAAGCAATTCAGGAACGAAAGAGGCCCAACTCAGTAAAACAAGTACAGCATCTCACCGGCATGGTAGCCGCGCTAAACCGGTTCATAAGTCGGTCGTCAGACAGATGTCGACTATTTTTTCAAGTATTAAAGGCCAAGTTTGAGTGGGATGAAGAATGCGACCGCGCCCTAGAAAGTTTCAAAGAATACATGTCTTCTCCACCGCTGCTAGTGACCCCAATACCTAGAGAAGAACTATTTTTGTATCTGGCAGTCTCACAACACGCAATTAGCGCAGTGTTGGTCCGAGCAGAAGGAATCCAGCATCTGCCCATCTTTTATGTCAGCAAGACATTACTGGGTGCAGAAACCAGGTACTTACCATTGGAAAAACTAGCCTTAGCCTTAATGATGGTCTCAAGGAAGTTGTCGCACTACTTTCACGCTCACACCATAATCGTCCTCACAGCTTTTCCATTAAAAGCCTTGTTTGAGAGGGCGAACTTTTCTGGGCGAATCTTGAAGTGGGCAGTAGAGTTGGGACAGTTTGACATCAAGTTTCAACCCAAAACTACGATAAAAGCCCAAGCTTTGGCAGACTTTGTCGCAGAATTCACACCAGAAAATCATCACGTCTACCCAGTTGACTTAACGGGTACATCCGAAATAGGGATGGAAAGTGGTGCCGGAATAGCGTAACCCCTGATACAGAATACCCAGCCACATCCCAGGACAGACCAGAGTGAACACAAAGAGGGAGAAACAAACCATGTTGCACCAAGCAAAGACCCATCAATAAATAAAGACTTGGTACAATCAGATAGCGAGGGGCAAATAGTAAGTGTGGACTTTGAAGAAAACACCAGCAACACTCAGGACCCCAAGGCATCATCCGATCCCTCCACCTGCTGGAAGCTATTCGTTGGAGAGATGTGGAAGCTCTTTGTGGATGGAGCATCCAATAGGCACGGTGCAGGACTCGGTATAGCCCTCATCTCACCAAATTGGCTCCCCAGCATCAAACAACGAAGTAGAGTATGAAGCGCTTCTGGCAGGACTAAAATCAGCACTTTACATAAAGGCCACCGAGCTAATGGTTTACAGTGACTCACAGCTGGTGGTAAACCAGATTTCTAGCGACTACGAAGCAAAGAGTGAAAGGATGGCTAAGTACCAAGAGTTAGTTAGAAAAGAGATCATGAAGTTCGAAGTAGTGTGGATAGAGCAGATTAGTAGAGAAGAAAACAGCAGAGCAGACGAACTAGCAGGCTTTGCTTCAATGGCAGATACATCCATTCCACATCCACTACTGATCGACTTCCTACCCAGACCAAGCATTGAAGAACCTGAAGTAGAAGAAGTATGTTGCGCCGAACTAGGCCCTTCATGGATGGATCCCATCATAGTGTTCCTAAAAGACGACATTTTACCCGAAGAGAAGAAGGAGGCTAACAAGATAAGAGCAATGTCATAGCGATTTTGGCTCTCCCCATTAATGGCCTTGTACAAAAAATCCTTTACAGGACCTTACCTAAAGTGTGTCCATCCCAGCAAGGTCGAAGCATTCCTGTTCGAGATTCACGAAGGCGTCTGCGGAAGCCACCAAGGAGGGCAATCATTGGCTTACAGAGCAATTTCGCAGGGATATTGGTGGCCTTACATGCAAGTAGATTCGGAGAAGTATGTCAAAAAGTGCGAGAAATATCAGAAGTTCACACACCAAATACATCAGCCAGCCAGAGAGCTTCTACCTTTAACTAGTCCATGGTCCTTCGCAATGTGGGGTTTGGACATAGTAGGACCACTTCCAACAGCACCCGGTAACAGAAAGTTCTTCCTGGCAGCAACAGATTACTTCACAAAATGGGTAGAAGCAGGAGCACTAGCATCAATAAAGGAGAAAGATGTGAAGAAGTTTGTCTAGCAGAATATTATCACTCGGTTCGGTATACCCAAGGCACTGATATCAGACAACAGCACCCAGTTCGACGGTAAAATTTTTAGGGGCTTTTGTGAGGAGTACAAGATAGAATTCTATAACTCTATACCGGCATACCCCCAAACAAATGGCCAAGCAGAAGCATCAAACAAAGTTGTCCTGGATGGATTGAAGAAAAGGTTAGAGAAAGGAAAAGAAAAGTGGGCTGAGGAGCTTCCTCATGTTTTATGGGCTTACCGTACCACACATCGCCGATCAACCGGAGAAACACCATTCTCCCTAGCCTACGGCATGGAAGCAATAATCCCACTGGAAGTTAGCCTACCCACTATTCGAAGCGAAAATTTTGATCCAGACTTAAATGGAGAAGCCATCACATTAGAGCTCGACCTTGCAGAAGAAATAAGAGAAAGAGCATTGGTTTACATCGCCTCATACCAACACGAGTTATCTAGGAAATACAATAAGACCGTCCATCCAAGGCAATTCAAGATCGGAGATTGGGTACTGTGCAAAGCAATAGGGAACACCCTGGTACCCAGAGATGGCAAGTTAGGGCCCAATTGGGAAGGACCTTACAAAGTGGTTGGATTAGCTGGCAAAGGGGCATACCACCTGGAAGACGAGGACGACAAAGCCATTCCCAGGCCATGGAACACTGTCAATCTCAAACTATTTTATTTTTAGATTTTCTTTCAAATATTTGTAATTTTTTCTTTCTCAATAAAACAAGTAGTTTCTTTTCAGTATAATCGTTTCCTTCTGTAAAAGATTGTTTTAGGGAGTTAGGCGCACTGAAAGCATAGTTGGTCGGAATAACCAACTTTGCACTCTCTTCAACTGAGATTAGGATCAATGTTGAAGAACTTGGCTGGAAAAACCAACACCCCTCCTAAGCCCAGGATAAGGATCCAGGCTACAGGACGTTTGGTCGAAATAACCAAACACTTTACTTTAGGTTGGTAGGAATAATCAACTTAGAGGTTGGCAGGAAAAACCAGCATCCCTTCTAAGTCCAGGATAAGGATCTAGGCTACAGGACGTTTGGTCAGAATAACCAAACACTTTACTTTAGGTTGGCAGGAATAACCAACTTAGAGGTTGGCTAGAAAAACCAACACCCCTCCTAAGCCCAGGATAAGGATCCAGGCTATAGGACGTTTGGTCGGAATAACCAAACACTTTACTCTAGGTTGGCAATAATAACCAACTTAGAGGTTGGCTGGAAAAAACAACACTTATTGTTCTTTAACCGAGATAAGGATCTAAGCTAAAGAGGTTAGCTGACAAAACCAACACTTATTGTTCTTCAACCGAGATAAGAATCTAGGCTGAAGAGGTTGGCTGAAAAAACCAACACTTATTGTTCTTCAGCCGAGATAAGGATCTAGGCTAAAGAGGTTGGCATGTATGACCAGTTAGATTTCAAAGTTAAGACCAGGATAAAATATCTTGGCCAGAGAATATTATACTGCATTCAGATTACAGAGTAAGTACATGCATAGAAGTTAACCGAAATAATAGTTGGAACAAAAGAAGATTTCATTGAAAGTGCAAATTAAGAGTTACAAAATAGTGGGATTACGGTTTTCTTTCCAAAAGTAAAAAAGAAGAAAATACAAAGTCAAGCAAACAGATCGTCAAGATTAGCATCCAGTTCAACTCGGAGCTCGATTTCAGTTGGTAGCTCGGTTGTCCACCGGTGGTTCAACCCGCGCTGAATGGATGGCTGGATCATTGACGACCGAGGCATTATCAGGCACGGTCTCTTCATCATCATCCTCAGATTCAAGGAATTTTTGTTGAATGGCGGGTGCATACTCCGCCATACAGCTCGGTATGAAGTGCGATGGAGGGTTTTGGAAAACCTCAGTCTCTGGACCGTAACCGAGCTGTTCCACCGCCGCTTTCCACCCGCATTTGAAAAATAGATCCTTAGCAACTTCACACTGCAGGATGTAGGTTGTTTCACCTTCTTTGTAACCACGGTCCTCTACATCACCAATCTTCTTCTCAAGTTCAGTTATTTCGGCTTTCTTGTTCTGCTCAACTTTGGCAAGCTCACGCAGATAGCGGTCCTTCAGCTCGGTCAGAGCTTTTTGTTTGTCCACCTCGGCTAAGTCAACTAGGCCGGTGAGGCGGGCGACCTCAGATTGTAGCTCGGCCATTTGTTGTTTGGCCTCGTTTAGCTCGACTGTCTTCTTTTCAGCCTCTGCCAAGGCTTGCCTTATTGTTTTGCGTAGCTCTAGCACACGCTTATGGGCAATCTGGTTCTTTTGCATAGCCTGCATAGACATGGTAAGCAATGTAGCGTGAGAACCAAGCTAACAGTTGGACAAAACAGGAAAACAAAGGAAAGAGTACTCACCAGCACCATTAATTTGGTGGCCGAGCGGATAGCTTTTAGCTCAGTAAGGTGGGCATGGTGATCTATATCAGGGGGCAGACACACGCTCTTAGCCAGTTAAAGGCCAGCATGTGATCTTTATCTGCCACCACTGAATCTGTTGGTCTGATGGCTCGGTTGTGGTATGTTAATTTCGGTGCCCAATCAGAGGAGTTAGCTCAGTCTGGGCTCTCAGGTTGTGGGCTCGGTACTTCGGTTTGTGGAAGCATAGTTTTGTCTTCGTCAACGAGGCATGGTTCGGTAGTAGAAGACCGAGCTCGCTTGCGAGTCCGAGACGATTCAGGTTGGTGGGATGGCAGGGCTACCACGGTCTCTTGGGTTTGACCGGCTGGGGGTACCTCAGGCTGGTTTGTCTCGGTCAGAAGGGCTTTTACGGCTCTTTTCTTGGCCATTTCTTATTCAGCAGTTAGTCGGATCTGGTTGATTTAAGGCAAGGTTGGGTCCGGTTCAGGAGAGACTTCCAATAAAAAGTCAGTTACCCTAGTCTTACGTTTACTACTATGTCTATACGTCGGTTCAAAATTCAGTAGCTCGGCCCAACTTCTATTAGAGTATCGAAGTGTGGCGCGAAGTGTGTTTAAATTGGGGTAGTTGTACTAGGACTTGAGGAAGTTCAAATTTGCATGAAGAAAAGTAAACAGTCAGTGCGGTTCAACATAAGAAAACCGAGGTAAAAGTGAGCATGGAATTGAGCCGAGGTAATCCTACCGGCTTCACCCTTGTTCTAATTTATTCTGTCGTCCGGGATCGGGGCTTGTTGGTCCTTAAAATTCCCAAATACCCAGAGGAAATCATCATCATTAACATCCTTATCTGGGGTATCTTTTATTATCTTTTCACGTCGGCGTCTTATTCTTAAATAGTAAACCTAGCCATCTTCATTTGATCCTATGGAGTATTGGTAAAAAAGCTCCGCTAAACCGAGGTTAAGGCCAGCCCGGCGATTTAGCTCGGCGATGCCATTTATTATGCGGTATGAATTTGTGGAAAGTTGGGTAGGGCAGAGGTTGGTTTGTCTGAGGAATTCGCATAGAAGGGGCTGTATAGGGAATCTTAGTCCGGTTTCTACAATGGAAAGAAATGTAAAAGGAACAAAGCCAGGGTTTCCCCAGGGTATGGTATCTAGTTCGGCTAAAGTGAGATGAACATCATCAGGGATATGGTAGTCCCTTCGAAACTCGGCCATAGCACCTGGTGAGTTCACTAAAAACCTATATTTACCCATAAGGATTTAAATTATGTATAAATCAGCCTGGAGTATTAGCTCGGCACCAAGCAGATAATGGGCATCTCGACTGGACGTGCAAAGGAGTGACTGGGCAACCTAGTCAGAGTCTGCAAAGTGAAAAAGAAAGGTGTTAAGCACAGATCGTGGGACCGTGCTACAAGAAATGTAGGCAAGATAAATGAAGTCCTAACTCGGTTACATGGAATGCTATCCAGTCTTAGCTCGGTTTAAGCAAGGGGCTTTAGTCCGGTCGAGCCATTTGGGCAGCATTCTTAGTTCGGTTTGAACTAAGGGAGCTAGTTTAGCCCCAAGATTTAGCTCGGTCAGTGATTGAGGCTTTCTAGCGTGGTATTGCGCAAACCCGGTACGGTGCGATAGCTCGGTTAAAAGAAACAAAAGGTCCCTAACTTATGGAAACCACAAGTATGGCATAAGTTTTAATGCGGTTATTGGTTGTGGCTAGGCTTGCATCTAATACAAACAGTATCCTAGTTCGGTTGACGTGTGATTTTGAATCAAATACATCGTTCTTCAAATTCTTCATGAGTACAAGTGATTCTATTACATGGTTTTAAGGGAAAAATGGTAACAAACATGGCATATGTTTTGAAAAACATACGAGTAAAACATACTTTGTGTTGCAAAAGAGGTTCAAGATAAAGGCACTGAAAATGGAGGTAGTACCAGCAAGAACACGAGCTCCACAGTTGCAAGGGAATAAGGGAGAAGAAGTTCGAAGAGAGAGGAAAATGATGAATAGTAAACGTGATAGATTCAAAAATGAGTAGTTTTTGTGTAAAGAAGGACAAAAAGGCGGGCCTGTTAAAAAACGCGGAGTACGAAGATAGCATGACAGCTGCATTTGGCTAATCAGAGTCTGCCACGTGTCCTTGGAATAGAAATCGATTCAGTTATAGAGACTGAAGAGACATTTTGACCAGACAAATTGGTAACACGATGTAAATTTAGCTCGGTTGGAAGGCTAAAGTTTTTTAGTTCGGTTGGAAGGCTAAAGTTTTTTTTAGCTCGGCTGGTAACAGGTAATCCCTATCATGCTACGCAGATGGAATTAAGGGGTAATTGAGAGGGTAATTTATATGTAAATTAGGTCGAGCTGGGTAATGGGTCATTCTATGGGCCACAATAAGAAGGGCTGAGTAAAAAGGCCTTATAATTAGTCCGGTCCAGAGGAGCCGTGCAGATAGCCCGGTCCGAAGGAGCTTGGTGGTTAGCTCGGTCACCACGGTCGACACGGTAACAGTTAGCTCGGTCAAACCATATTGAGCCGAAGTATGTTGAGCTTTTCTTAGAACCTTGCTATTGGTTAGCTCGGTCTAAGCTTGATGTGATTAGTGCGGTCTCAGACAACCCAGTTAGAATGTCAAACCGAGGTACACGCAGTGAAAGGAAAAATCGAGCTAGTGGGAGCTCGGTCTAGTTTGCGATTTTGGCATGGCCATGTTATCTCGGTCGTATTGACATCCAACCATGGTAGAACTATCTTACTTGGTTTAAGCAGTGAGGGGGGTGTTGAAGGATAAGCATATCTTTCAGGAAGCTGATTCCTAGGAGGACTCTTGTGGCAACCCTCACCACTATTCACTGATTAACCACTGATTACTGCTAAACTGAGACTAAGCATGTTAATTGACTGACTGACTGAAATCCTGAACTGATTGATTGTCTGTATCTGTTTAAGTGCATATCTATCTGTTCGACTGTTAAACTATCTGTTCATGTTTTATGTTTTAAACTGCAAATTGAAGGTCTTATCGGCGGCCGAATCTGAAATTGATTACTGATATGTGTTAATCATAATATATGTGATTTTTGGCATATTTATTTGAAATAGGATTTGGTATGATTAAATTAGAATAAATATTGACAAATTGCACTAATTGGCTTAATTCACAACTTTGCCACTTAGTGGCCCATTACTTGGAACATTTTTGAGCTCTCCTCATTAGACACAACACATTTCATCAGCCTTCTCCTTGCTATAGCTGACTAGAGAGAGAGAGAGTGAGAGGAATAGAGTGATTTCAACAATTTTAGCTTGGTGATTTGAGGAAATTGAAGGTTAATTTCATGTTTGGACTCCTACACCTAGAATTTGAAACTTAAGGTAGAAATTATACCTTCTTGTTCTTGTATTCAAGTTATATGTTGCATGGTTTATGGAAGTCTAGAGATTAAGGTCATGAATTAACTTAATTTGTTGAATCAAAGCTTAATCTTTGCATGCATGTCTACATTGTTGCATTTTGAGATTGATTACATGGAATTTGGTACATGCATGTTCATATTATTGTTATAGTCCATGTTTTTATCTTGTTTTTGGAAGTTGAGGCTCATTTGAGCAAGTAATTGAAGCTTTGAATTGGTTTAAACTCATGCATGTCATGTGTGAGTTATGTTCATGAAAATTGGTTTGAAATTGGATTTAATTGAACTACCTTTGGACTTTGATTTCTCAAATTAATTTTTGAAACATGTTATATTGTGAGTTTTGAAGTGTTTTCTAGAAAATTAGCCCAAAAGGATCGAATTTGGTACATTGAAACTTGGTTTTGAGCTTGAGGTTCGAATTTGGAAATTCTAGAATTTGAACTTCCGCTCGAGCGGGGTTACTGGGGCTCGAGCAGGAAAATCGTGTTTCCAACACTTTACACTGTTTAACAGTCCGCTCGAGCGGGGTATTGGACGCTCGAGCGAGGACTTGTGTCACACGCTCGAGCGGGTGTTGAGCACCCATCGAGCGTGATTTTCACCCATCCAGTACTCTTGTCACGTTTTGCATACCGCTCGAGCGGGAAGGTTTACGCTCGAGTGGCAAATTTTGTTTGTATGTCTGCTCGAGCGGGGGAAACCCACGCTCGAGCGAGACCCCTGTTTTTCTGAAAATTTGTTACATGTTTTTAAAGTACATCCTTGCATCCTCATTCCATTCTAGGCATTCCTAGGCCTAGTTTAAGGCATCTTAATCAGGATATTGATGTAGAACCACACTGAGGCAAACTAGGGATTAAGTTATTATTTTCCCAACTATGTAGCTTAGTATGTGTTCATTCTGCAACTGTGTAGGGTTGGCATCCGGAGACGCGTACTAGCTTATCTGTAGCCCAGAACTCTGTGAGTAACAATGTTGTAAAGATATGTTTGAAAATGAATATTTTCTGAATGATCAACTGAACTGTTTTCTGAATTGTTTACTGTTAACTGAATGAATGTTTGTCCTCTATTCTGAACTGTATTGTGGCATCCTTAGCAACTACTGTTACTGTTACTGCTACCGTTACAGAGATCTTTGTCAGTTCCTATTTTGGAACTTCTGTTTACTATTATGATGGCCATCATTGACTGTTCGGTCTTTTAAGACCTACTGTTTACTGTACTGTTCTGCTATTAGATGTACCACATATGATTGTTATGACTGAATGACTGATACACTGAATCAATTGACTGTTTTCTATACTGAAAGGACATTCATTCTTAACCTTTTTACGCATTATGTTATTCACTGGGCTTTAGCTCACTGCTTATATATATATATATATATGTAGGTGTTCAGGCACCAGACCGGAGCTAGGAGCGTGGCTTAGATTCCCTTTTGTCAAAGCCAACCACTATGCCTCACTGCGAGGTTCCGAGCCTATCAAGTTAGGGCTTTTGGGGTGTTTTAATTTTCCCCCTTCTTGGTTATGTTCTGTATAGACTGAATGTTTTTGTACTGTACTGTTTTAAATATGGATTAAGTCCCTGTCCTGAATGATTGTATATATTGTACATACTGTTTTGGTACTGCTCGTATATGTGTATATGATATGAAAAGTCTTTTTTGCATACAGACTGTCACAGCTCATTGGACATATTTTAATTACTGTATTGGCTTCCGCCAGCCCCTGTACTCTGTATTGCTGTATTACTGTTAAGCAGGCCTTCGGTAATCTCGGATTACTGGCCGGTTATGGTACTAAATCCATAAGGGCGGGTTTAGGTCGTGATAACTCTACATAAAAGAGTAAGAGTCCTACTTGGATTGTGCCACGCAGAACCTATAAAAGCTCATAACATCACCTATGGAGAGGTAACACAACTTTGATTCTCGAATACACAAAGCTTTTGTCTATTTGTCTATTTTGCTAACTTAGGCATCGGAGAGGTATCCGGCACACACCCGCCGGCCAGCTTACGTTTGTGTTTTCAGGGAGTAAAGCGATGACGTTTGGAAGAGCACGTACTTGATCAACAGAATTATACGAGAAAATTATTTCTTACTCGTACAAGTATGCTAGTAAAGTAATGAGATGTGCCTTTCATCAAGTAAAATCAAAACTATTTGGTATCATTTTAAAAAAAAAAAAAATGGATTTTGTATTTTAAAAAATAACACAACACCACCCATCACTTTTAGAAGTTTTTCAAAATTCATAAATTTCAAAAGTATTTCTTAAATAATAGGGTTTACATACTTTCCCAAAAGTTAAATTTGGAAACAGTTTGTTAAATAGTTTTTTTTCCATATTTTGATTACAATTAAAGTTTACTTTATATATTAACAGAAAAAAAAATTTGTCAGCAAAGCCCCTATAGCTCAGTGGTAGAGCGTCAGTCTTGTAAACTGAAGGTCTGTAGTTCGATCCTGCATGGGGGCAAATAATACTCTTTTAATTTTAATTTTCTATCTTTTATTTTTTGGGAGGACAAATTTCACTTTATTTTTTTGAAAAATTTATCCATAAATTCCATATGGGAGGATGTTGATATATTTAATTCTAAGAGTTTCTTATGAACCAATTAGTCCTTTTTATTTTAAAAAATTATATTTATTTAATTTAGTGTCATTTGAGTTTAAGTAAATGTCCTTTTGTAATTCATTTTTTTATGGGAATGGAAAGGTAGGGTGTAGAAGATTATTTTTGGAGGGATTGGTGGTTGAAATATTGGTTGTCGAACGTCGAAATCTATATTTTTGTTATTGTGGTTTTTTATATTACATTTGAGTGCTATGTTTGAAAAAATTACACTATATATTGCATTGATTGAAGCATTACGTTTGAAAAAAAAAATACACAAAAAAATATTTTGGGCAAATTATACTAACAGTCTCTATAGTTTGGGACTCGTGTCACTTTGGTCCATGACTTTTCAATTGTGACACATTTGACCATGAATTTTAAATCATGTTCCAAATAAAGACAATTGAAGATGCCACTGTTTAATTTTAAGGGCAAAATCGTCAATTTAATAAAATATAAACTAATTTGACAAAAAAAAATGTCAAAAAAATATTTTAAATTTTTTTAAAATTATTGTTATCCACCAATGATAAAATTATTTAAAATTGATAAAAATTAATAAAAATTACATGATTAATTTTTAAAAATTAATTTTACATGATCATCATCCAAACACATAATAAAAATTAATTTGGTAAAAAAAATAAATAAATGTCTAAAAGATTTATCAATTTTACATAATTTTATTTTTAATAGGTAGAAATAATTTTTAAAAATTAAAAAATATTTGTTTGACATTTATTTTTGTCAAATTAGTTTATATTTACCAAATTGACGATTTTGCTCTTGAAAAATTTAATGATATCTTCAATTGTCCTTATTTGGAACAAGATTTAAAATTCATGGTCAAATGTGTCACAATTGAAAAGTTAGGGACCAAAGTAACACAAACCCCAAACTATAAGAACTATTAGTGTAATTCACCCAAATATTTTTGAAATGTTACGTTGTTATATTTGAGAAAAATACATTAAATTTTTTTTTAGTGTGTTACATTGATTGAAGGGTTACGGTCAGAAAAAAGTACACTAATTTTTATTTATTTATTTATTTATTTATTTATAGAATGTTATGTTGTTACATTTGAGAAAAGTACTATTTGGCATAAACTAAATAAGTGCTTATTTGGGTCATACAAACTCTCTATATTTTTGCACATCTTTTGATAAAAAGTCAAAAAGTATACTTAAAGGATTGTTTGGATGTTCTAAATAAGTGTACTTTTTGACTTTTTATGAAATATAGGTTCGGTTTGAAGTGATGTGATAGAGAGGTGATGTGACCTAAATAAGATAGTGACTTTTTGACTTTGGCCTTATTTAGATCATCATAAACAACCTGACATACATTGGAGTATTATTATGTTTAGGAAAATTATAATAAGAAATTTTTTAGTGTTACATTGATTGGAGTGTTATGTTTAGAAAAAATACATGAAAAAGGTTTTATGGAATATTACGTTGTTACTACGTTGTTACGTTTATATTAGAGTGTTACGTTTTCGGAATGTTACAAGAGAGTGATATGTTTAGAAAAAAATACACTAAGAATTTTTTTTTTAAGTGTTATGTTTAATAATTTCAATATTACGATAATACCTACATTTGTCTCTTAACACATAACACATGCGCATTTTTATTTGGTATTTTATGTGATTCATATTAGAATGAGACCTTTAAGTCCATAAGGAAAAAATGGATGACCAATTAGTTTATAATATTACTATTTGAAATTTATTGGTGATTCACCCTATTTTTTTTAAAGAAAAACTTCATTTTATTTCTTGTAATTTTATGTTCAGATTACTTTCATCTCATTAAGAAATAATTGCATAGCCACTTTGTAATTTATAAATTAAAATACACTGTTGGAACTGTTAATAATTTAATAAAAAATAATAAAATATTCCTATGTATAAGCAACCTACTTGTCTAAACTACAAATATTTTCTTCTTTTATTTGGAAGTCAAAATGCACCTTAACTTCGATATTTTATTTCATTTGTGATTGACTTTCTTAAAATTTTAAAATAAACACATAACACCTCTTATATTTGACATATGTTTTTCGCAATTAAATTCGATGAAATGTTTAGCATACTTTTCAAATAAAAAAAATATATAAAAAATGTATGTCATTATTTTTAAATAAGATTCAAATAAGATAATAAGAAAAACAATTACGGGACAAAGGGAAATTTGTATAACTTTTTTTATTGGATTAAAAATTATAAAAATCAATTCGATGGAAAATGGAACCAAAAAAAACAAAATCTTAATCAATTTTATTTTAAGTAAAAAATATTTTAAATTAATGATATTTTTTTTATAAATATTAATATGTAATATTATAAAATTTTTCATCATTTTATAATAAAGTTTCACTGACAAGTAATCTTCCCTTTATTTTTTGATTGCGGAAAAACCCTAATTGATAAATCTCAGATTTTGTGTTCTTGAAGTGAAACGTTTTTTTTTATCTTCAATGGCTTCGCTTCTCCAAAAACTACTCAGAAACCAATCTCCCAATACAATCATCTATACTTTTAACAAACCTCAACTACAAAATCTCATTCCAACGCTCTTCACTCATCTCCACCACGAACCCCATCTCGGAGAAACCAGACCACACCATCCCTGCAATGTCGATCCATCGAAAACAGGGGATTCGAATCCTCCTCATTCGACCCCGATCTTTCCAAGTTTCCCAATTGGGTTTTCTTTAAACCCTATAATTTCAACTGGGTTCGTGCCATCCGACGGTGGCGATGTCGTTTACGATGATGCTACGACGATCTGGGCCGATAGTGTGAAGAAGAAGAGGAAGAGGAAGATGAACAAGCACAAGTACAAAAAGCTGAGGAAGCGTCTCAGGAAACGCACTTAGAGCTTCGTTTGGTGAGAATTGTTATAATTAACTTGCCAAAGGCATTCAGTGGGTATAATTTTGGCTACTATTTGAGAATAATTAGAACTTGATTGCGAAAGGCATTTTTTTTTTTTTTTTGTTGTAACAATTCTTAGAATCACATTGATTTATTTAGATTATATGAGCATCTTTGAGGGGTTTGTTATCTATTTTGATTGATATATATATATATATATATATTTTTTTTGGGGGGGGGGGGGGGGGGGGGGTCGTAGGAATTGGTCTGTTTTATCTAAAGCTATTATTTTTGATAGATTTTCTGAGATTGATACAGAAAGTTGGAGGTGTACATGTAGAGATCGAACCTCTGGATTTGACATGTTAATTGCTGTTGATACTATGTTTGGGCAAAGTGGAATTGTTGGCTTCTCATTGGAGACTGGTGGTAATGTCATATTAGGCATATGGTTGAGAGAGTTTGTTTTTTATGCTACACGCAGATGAAAACGTATCAATGATTATTTATGGGGTAATGGTTAATGGGAAATTAAACATGTCTCTTTGGATCAATTTGGTTATCAGGCCTATATCACAATGGACACCTATTTTCCGGGTTATAGAACCATCATTTGAATGAAATAATTGATATTTTATAGACGCGTTATGCTATATAGGAAGTGGAAAGGAAGCATGCTTCTCATTTATTTGCAAATGTGGGGGCAGAGGAGTCTAGTGATATGATATTTACCAAATTTAATTTAGCCGAACAAGTTGTTGATTTCACCCTTTTAGCATAGTACCTTCTTTTCATTTCTAGTGTTGTATTAGGTTGTGCTTTCTAGATGTCCCTGTACCTATTAAGCTGCTGCATGCGTTAAATCTGTTTCTGCTCTAAATCAAAGGTGATGTGGCATAACTATTCTGGGAAGGGTTTCAACTTCATTAAGCTAAGATTTTGTTCTACAAGATTTAGAATCAATATCTGGAGGAATATACAGGAATTGGGAAGCGTATGAATGTTTAAATTTATTTTTCGAATCATGGCACATGTGGTTTTATGCTTCGACATTGAATCAATTTTTTGGCATGCTGGAGGTTGGTTTACAATGTTAAGTTGGTATATGATGTTGAAATTTATTGAAGAATCCGGAAGACAAAACAATGTGACTTGAGTTAGTGTGTACTAGTAGTTCTCTTGGAATTTCTGTACTAATCTTACATTCTTAATCCCTAGTTATTCTTGTTTTAGGGAAAGTGGTTAGGCTTCCCGTCTCACTGAAGTGTGAAGCATTGGTCTTGCAAACAAAAAATTATTTCTAATTTGAGACGGTCCAATGGTTTCTTTCTTTCGAAACATCACATAGTATGAATGCAAAAACTCACCTCTCTTTTTCTTTTTCATTTTTTTTAATCAAAATTTTAAAAACTTAATGCCTTAATCCGATGAAACTACTTGAGTTTTAGAGGACCTAATAAACTTCATGTATTCGATTCTCAAGATTTGTGTTGTTAATGTTTGCTCATTGCTCGGAAAATCACTGGTGTTGTTTTATTTACTGATTTTATAATATTTTTACGGTGTGCGGGTGTTGTTAACTCTATAAATATATCACTGAACCCTGGGAAAATTTAATAGTGATCTGTTAAACCTAGCTGTAAAGTTCAAGTCAATGGCCTATAACTCTACAAACTCTAAATAGAAAGAAAATGTAGAATGAAATTAATTGAAATTTCTAATGCAAAGTGATCTGTTAAACCTAGCCGTAAAGTTTAAGTCTATGGCCCCATAGGCTATAAGCCTATAACCTTATAAACTCTAAATAGTTATTGTTGTTTGTTCCCGGTTGGTTGATGATCAAAATAATTTTTACCTTATGCTTGCTCTGTGTTTAGGTCAATGTTATCCGGAACATGGATCGTTCCGGCACTTAGCATGGGAAAGTGAACATGAACGTGATACTCCATATGTTATAAAATATGGTACGAAAGGAGTAAACTTGTATAGATAATAAGATTTTAAGATATTTCTAGTGTAATTTTCTTTTAACAATTTGACATTCAATAAAATGTATGCTTATTTTTCTCCGAATTAATCATGTAGCCTCACATTTCTGTGAGTATTATGGCCCTTTTTTGACATTTTGTTGTGTCAAAACTTCACTCACCTTTGATTCTAGTTCATTATTTTTTATGTTTTCCATTCACGCTCTAGTTCCCGTCTCAGGTCCTAGGAGTTCAGTTGAATGTAAATAGAAAAACCTACTTTAAAGTGTTACCTGTGTTTTTCTTACCCAGAAGCTCTCTCATCATGATTTCTCAATTATTGTATCATGGCTCCACTATGAAGGTCCATTTTGGCTGGACGTGATTCCCTTTATGTTGCTTTGGCATAGTCAATCTTTCTTGTGGAGACCTACTACTTGCTTCTTTGATGGTTTTTAAATGTCACAGTCTCTATGATTTTTCTGGCTGAAAATTGTTGGAAAGGACTTATTCTGGTTAATGACAAGGACTTCTCACAGATCATAATAGGTTAATTGTTTGGTTGGTGGTACAAATAAAGATTGGTTATTGGTCAGATATGAATTCAGATCCATTGTGGGTATCAATCATAGGAAAGAAACACTGGAAAAAAAATTGGTAGACATTTAATATTACTATTATTATTATTATTTTTTTGTTGAAGTGTTTTATTTTTTATAGAATATTTATAGCAATGGTTAACGGTACTCTAAAATGTAATATGTACTGTATTGATGACAAAAAGCAGAGTATGGTTGGGGACTCCTATATTCTTAGTTGGTGCGAGCGCTGTGAAGCATCTTGAATCATCCCATTTCACTACCATCACAAAATAACAGGAAGATATAATCAATTGGAGTGAGCCCTCCACACCACACAGCTCTCTTTTATTGTCTCTGCAATTATTTTTGGTAGTTATTTAGTCATTTTCCTAACACTGTAAGATTAGATTAAATTAGAGGCACAGAGGTGTCTTTGCTCACTTTTTGATTCTGTGCTTATTCTTTGTCCCTGCCATTAGCAATTTGGGCCCTTCCTTAGACATATATGGCTGGCAGTAAGCGGTGGTTGTGTGGTAGGGGCCTGGCTTACCGCTAGCCTATGCCACCCCTACTTACAATACTTGTTTTTTATGCAAACAAAATACGATCACCTTGATTGATGCATCTCAATTCATTACAACCTGTTTGGACGACAATTTTATGTTTCTGTCTTGAGTTTCTTTTGCCTTGTTGTATAGTGAAGATGGAATTTGAGACAGGGAGACCTAAGAGAAGAGGACAAGTGATCCTCAACCGAAAGTGCCAAAAGTGAGGCAAATACTACTTACCTAAGGTGAGTTACATGTGTAGATGGAATAAGTAAAAAATAGTGGAGTTTTGTCTTTCGATTAAGGGATGATTAATCAGATAATGATAGTTTGGTGAAGAATAAAAAGGAGAAGGAGAAGGAGAAAAATATATTTTTCATTTGGAATTGATTATTTTAGTTAACTTTTTAATTTTTTACAAAAAAAGAGATAGAGTAATATGACAATTTATAGTGATTTTTTTGTCAAAAAATTATGATTTCCAAACAATATTAACATAGTTGTTCATTTGGTTTAGATGACATTGGCATTGGGTAACTTAAGAAGAAGACAAAGTGTGATGTCCATCTTTTAATTCATGTGGATTTTGTGCCCTTCTTTTGTGTTCATAAGTGGAGTTTGATTTGTTTACACACTATCGAAGTATGTAAACAAAACAAAAGGATAAATCAATAAATTTACAATTTTAAGTGGTGTTAATAAATTTTTTGAATGTGAGATTTGCAGTTTTAGATCAATAAAATTGTGTTTCCGTTCACATAATCACAAAGTATGTGAACACATTTATTTTTTTGTGAGTGGACACGGATTGTTTAAAAAAAAAAAAAAAAAAATTAATATTGCTGAAATTTATCTAAATGTATATAATTTCACTGTTTTTTTAATTTATAAAAAGAGATGTTGAGATCGAGATGGTCAAACATGTACATTCTTATTAATATTTTGTTTAGGATGCTTTGAGCTAAATAACATTTAGGCCCGTTTGGTTTGGGATTAAATAGATGGGAGGGGATTAGAATGGAGGTGGGGTTATTTAGTATTGTATTTGTTTGTAGAGTTGGGGAGAGGATTAGGATGGAGGAGGTGCTATAAATGGAGGTTGGAAGGGGAATTGAGATGGAGGAAGTGGAGGTGGAGATGGTATTAGAAAAATAGTGAGGGGATTAGAAATTTTTTTATTTTTTATATATTAGTATTTTTTTTTTAAATATTAATGTTTAATTTTTTATATTTTTTTATTTGTTTTATTATTTTATATAAAAATAATTTAACAATTTCTACACTAGCAACTATATCATCAAAACAAACACAAGTTTACTTAATCTCCTCACTATCAATCCCTTTACTATTAATCCTCTTCATTATATCTATTAAAACAAACGGAGCCTTAAGGGCTTGTTTGGAAGCAAGTACCTCTGAAGATACAAATCCCATTTTTGGATCCAGCTGGCTAAACTTTTGTCCACTTTGGGGTATAAAATTACATGGGGGAAGCAAACTTTCCGACATGTACCATTGATAACTTTCCTTTTCCTTTTCTTTTTCTTGGTTTGGACCAATGATAAGTGGAAGAATAATATAAAAAGTTGAACAGTTAAATGTAAAAAAAAATGCGTTAGAGTAAAATGATAAGCAAAGGAGTAATGTTTTATAAATTAATAAATTTTACAATTATTTTTTTTATACTTATTTATATAGCACTTATCATATCATTGAATTGAGTCTTGCTTTACTTTTTTAAATTTTTTTATTATTATTATTACATAACAAAATTTGAGAGGGAAAAATGAAGGGCCAAATTATCACAAAATTCAAAACAATCATTCAAATATTTTTTAAGGTATTATTGACTACAAATGAGAGAAAAATCAAATGTAATTAATTTTGTTCACCCACTTAAAAGTAGGTGAATAGAACTTCCTCGTTTTTAGCATTTTTATTATTACTATTAAAAATTACTGTTTTAAGTGGGGTTTGAAATACCCTCCAAAGCAATATACCTTAGTTTAATTTTAGTGTATGAATCAATCATAAAAAGTGGATTTTGTTTAACCATCTATAGTGAAAAAACCAAACTCAAATGGAAGGGATATTTCGGTTGGATTAATTTTTCTCATTAAAGAAACATCCTTTTAATAACTTTCATCATTTTGTTAATAAAAAAGACCTTTCACAGAAGAGTAACTTTATCCATTTGTCAAACATCTAAATCATTGTTCAAAAAGTCAAGACCAGATTAATGGGATGCATTTGCTTGTTGGATAGTTTGATTTGCTTGTTGGAGAGTTTGATGGATAGTTCCATCTTTTGACTTTAATAATTTAAAATTAAGAAAATATCATACCAATAAAAAATGAGATAAAATTATAAATTTGTATAATTTTTTTTTTTTTTGAGTATAAGTTACACTAAAGACAGATGAGACTTGCACTTAATTTATTTTTCATCAATTTATAATTATTTTTTTAGCACTATACTAATCAATTTTAAAAAATTACAAATTTTAATTGAATTCGTTAATTCGGTCAATATCGACAGAATCGAACCTAACACGTGTGCTTGGACATTTGGTTCTCGAATGATCTTAACTCAATTAAAAGGCGGTGTTAATTTTGGTAAGATCAACTTCATAAGTCTATTTAATATGGACGGTTATTGAAATAAGAAAGTTGAGTTTTACTAGAAAATGCATTCCTTTCTAGATAAAATTTTATTGTAAGTGGATTCTATTGGAAAGGGTAACCATGCAATATATAAGAATTGACACCACAAGTGGGATGACTACGGGGTGAGTTTGTCATTCTCATTCTCACTCCTGCTTTCAAATATTTCCTCTACTCCTACCCCTGTCCCTCCATTGTTACAGGTGAAATATTTTAACTCTATCCCTGCCGCCATGGATATCCGGAGATATCCGATCACATTTCAAATAAACAAAAAAACTAAGAATTATTTAAATCTTTAACACTCTAAATAATTTCTCTTGTTTCTAAATATATAAACAGTAAGACTTTTAAGATTGTTATTTATTTATATTTAAATAAAACCACTGATTTTTAGTCTTCATTTGTTATCTCTAATTATATTATATGTATATACATATATTATTAATTATATCGGGCTGGATTTAGATTGGGGAAGTGATACTTGCCTCCACCCCACCCCCACTCCCACTCCCACTCTCGTTGCAGCAGGTGACCAAAATATAATCTATCCTTATCTCACATAAGTGCCAAGTCGGATAAAATTTATCCCATTCAAATGAGTGTATATAAGTCCTTACAAATTGAACCAAAATGACTATCCCTAACCGCAAGAGTTTATGTATACTAAACACTTCAGACACCCATGGAGAATTTGTATATGCAATACCTTATGTTGTTACTTAAGTATTAGAATATCCACCAATCGGTCACAACTTGCACACAACAGGTCAACTTGTCATTCATATCATGGTCAACTGGTGTTAAAGTTATTTACCAAAACTAATTAACTAACAAACTCAAACATTTAAGATCTTTTTTATTATGATTATAAAATAAATCAAGTAACTTAAGTTATTTGTGTTCAATTTTTTAACAATTCATTGAAAATCATTGTTACATAAACAAATCAAATTTATACTTTTCTTAGCTAAGCTCAAAAACTAAAACCAGTCAAACGTTGTAATTTATGCGTGGCAAAGATTTTCTAATCCGGGTATGTAGAAAATATTTGGTTTGGTAGATTATGAAAAATAAATAAAATAAATAATTAATAATTAAAAGAAAAATTAAAATTTTACTTTGGAGTTGTTACGTAACTCAAAAAACGTTTGACCCGAAATAGCTCGAATACAAAACAACGTCGTTTTAGATTTTTTTTTTTTTTCTTTTCTTTCTTCTCTCTGTTTTGAAACAGAGAGGATGAAGATGATGATGATAAAGAAGAAGAAGAAGAAGAAGAAGAAAAAAGATGGAGTTGGGGACCGAGAGAGAGAGAGAGCATCAACATGAACAACAACACATCATCAACATCAACAACCACCAATCACCACACAAAAAAATAAAAAATAAAAAAATTGTATACACAAATCATCAAAAAAAAAAAAAAAATCGAGAGAACATCATCATCAACACCAGATCTGTGTGTATACATAGATTTATACACTCATATCTACATATATATATATATATATATATGAGAGAGAGAGAGAGGGCCACTCGCCGGCAGAGAGAGAGCCACCAACTGACCAACCGGCGTCGCCATCACCGTCTCCTTATTCTCTTCCTCCCCCTTCTCTCCATCTTTTTTCCTCCTATCTCTTTCTCGCATCTTTCTCTTTCTTCTCTCTTTCAGGGAAATTAAAAAAAAAAATCCCAAAATAATGTCATGCTAGATATTTGAACCAATTCGAGCCAATAATTTTTGACGCAGCAGGTATTTTCCTTTTTAACAATGTTAGGTAGTTCAAAATTTTGTGATTCAAATAGTTCAAATCACTCAAAACGACGTGATTTTAAATGTAAATGAATATAAAACGACATCATTTTGACAAATTTTAAACTACCAAACATTTTTTATTCCTTTTTACTTTACATTAATAAGGCCTCCAACTCCTGTCCATTTCATTTCACACTTGAATAAAAAAGAACCACCCTCCATCCATGCGTGCCCCCTGAATCACTTACTGTCTAAAGCGCTCCTTCTCTCTTCTTTCTCTCGAAAAAAGTTCAATCTTCTGGAAATAAAAAGAAGGAATGTCGATCTGATTTCGATTTCTTCAACTCTGTTTGTATAGAGAAACTAAAATAATACATACCCATTACTGGTATACTAATCAGAAAGAGAAAGAGAGAGAACAGAATAGATAGAGAGAGAGATGGGTGGTGTGACGTCATCAATGGCCGCCAAGTTCGCCTTTTTTCCTCCGAACCCACCTTCGTACAAGCTGATCACAGACGAACTGACGGGGCTTTTGCTTCTGAGTCCGTTCCCTCATAGAGAAAACGTGGAAGTACTGAAATTGCCGACTCGTAAAGGGACAGAGGTAGTGGCGGTGTACATACGACACCCTATGGCGACCTCAACTCTTCTCTACTCTCATGGTAACGCCGCCGATCTGGGTCAGATGTATGATCTCTTCATCGAATTGAGCATCCACTTGAAAGTTAATCTCATGGGGTACTCTCTCTCTCTCTCTGTCTCTGTGAATTTGCCTATTGAGAGCATGTTTTGTGTGTGAGCGACTTTGGGGCTTGTCTTTTTCTTGATTTGTGTAATCCTTTCATTTCTGGCATCTGGGTTTTGTTGGGTTTTTGGAGTTTCTTGTTTTACTCCTAAAATTTGTTACTTTTTCCACCTGGTAGTTTGATTGATTTTTTTTTTTTTTTTTTGGGGGGGGGGGGAGGGAGAGAGAGAGAGAGAGAGAGATTATGAGCTTATCTCTATTGATTTCCGAGGCTGTGGGTGATTTTGTTTGTTGATTACTTTTTAATTTACTCAAAATGGAAATTTATGAGTGTTTTGATCAATTCGATGTAAAAAGAAAATGAAAATTTGGTTGATTTTTTGTGTGTGTTTTGATTTGATCCCTTCTGGGATTAGGGTTTAGTTGGAATGTCATCAATTTTTTGCAAATTTATTTACTTTAGAGGTTATCTCTACTGATATCTGAGGCTGTGGGTGATTTTGGTTGTTAATTACAATTTAATTTACAGGAAATTGGGGTTATGATTATGGGTGCTTCGATGGATTTGACGGGACTGTTCAGTGTAAAAGAAAATGAAAAATTGGTTTAATTATGTGTTAGTTTTGATTTTATCCCCCTTCTGGCATTAGGGTTTAATTGGAATGTACTCAGATTTTTGCAAATTTATTTACTTGAGATTTTGTTTTATTGATGGGACTTTAGTTTTGATTTAATCGTTTATCTCTTTATTTAGAGTTTGTAAGTTTTAAAACTTTATAAGATATGAATCATAAAATGAAAAGAATGTTGTTAGGGATCTATAGTCCTGCCCTATATATTATAGGTTGCTTGTCGCACTCCATTTTTGACTTAAAATGATGTTCTTTTGCCCTAGAAGTCTCATCTCGGCAGACCTTGTGGTTAACTTTGCCTTCTCTCATCACATAACTCAAATCACCTTAGTTTGCATACATTCATACATATATACATGCCCTTAGTGGTTGCACTGTAGCTTCAAAAGTTTGATACTGATAGACAAATCTCATGTCCCAGCTCTATAGGACTTGAATGGAAAATTTAATACCCAGAATAGAGGGAAAACAATGCAGCTGTTATGATCTGCTGTTCTATTCCAAGAATCAAAATGTTATGCTGTCATCTGTTGAGCAAAGTAATGACAGTTTTATGTTTGCTTTTGCGCAGGTATGACTATTCTGGGTATGGACAGTCTTCTGGGAAGGTGTGTGGCAATCGAAAACTTTTCTAGATGAAAGTGAATTGTTAAGTTATATAGTGTGCCTTGTAGTGATAGAAAGTGTCATCTATGGCTCATAGCTTCCTTGTTTTGCAGCCAAGTGAGCATAATACATATGCAGATATTGAAGCTGTGTATAAGTGTCTTGAGGAGAGCTATGGTGCTAAGCAGGAGAATATTATCCTTTACGGCCAATCTGTTGGCAGTGGCCCCACGTTGGATCTTGCAGCTCGTCTTCCTCATTTGAGAGCTGTGGTTCTGCATAGTCCTATACTTTCAGGCTTAAGAGTCATGTATCCTGTGAAGCGTACATATTGGTTCGACATCTATAAGGTAACATTGATCTTCTTCAGATCATCTGTTTATTTATACTATTATTTTGATTGAAAGATTATGCATTTTTTTTTTTTTTTGGGTCTAATTAAATGGTGTTTGTGTTGACTGTGTGCAGAACATTGACAAAATCCCATATGTTAATTGTCCTGTGCTGATTATTCATGTAAGTATGCAATTTTCAACATTTTACCTTTTAGAATTACTTATGGTAATTGAAGAACCATTCTAATACAGTTTTTAGACAATTAAGCCATTGTATAAGCTAGCACGAAACTCTTACCTTCTTTATCTGCCTTGCTTCTTTGTTTCTGTGTTTTTGTGGGTACATGTATATGATCATAACCACGGACTTGGATGACTAAGATCTTATGACTTGATGGCTATAGTTGAGGGTTTTCCATGGTATTTGTCACATCCTCTCTAAGATACTTAACTGGCTTTAGAGAGAGATCCTCAGAAGAAGACAAATCCAAACTATAACCAAGACACATGATGTGCTTTGTACTCCTTTGCACTTTGAGTACAGCTGACCGTTGTTGAAGATTCTAAGTATTTCAATGCAAGGGGTGGTTGTATCCTTTGGATTGTTGGGCCAAAAAGGACAAGCCACCTGTACTTTGTTTGAGCAGTGCTCTTCCCCCCCCCCCCCCTCTCTCTCTCTCTCTCTCTCTCTCTCTCTCTCTCATATCATCTCTCACCCCTTCCATCTCTAAATCACACAATCTCAGTGCTTCCCAAAACTTCCCGGAGGGTTTCATACCTGACTACCAACCACTAACCATCCACATTTATTTTGGGTCTCTTTTTGAGTGTATGTTTTGAATATATTTAAATTAAGAAGGAAACATAAATTCCATATGGTCTACATTGAAGAATTGCAAATATTGAGTTGATACTTTCCAAACAGAAAAAAGAACATAAAGTATGAATGTTTGCATGACCCTTGTGAAATGTGATCTTGTTCAGCCTGCCTCATTTGTAGCACCTCTTGCATGTCAGACTATGGTTAAATGCCAAATTAGTTCTTAGTATTGTGACTCTTATTTAATTGCTGGTTTCTGAACTTCGGCTTAGGTTAGGACACTTTTAAACTTCACTATTTCATCATAAAATGTTTGCACATTATAAATAGAACCTTGACTGTACTGTCATCTATTATCAGTTTCCATACTTGCTTTCACATTCTCGGGTTCACGTTAGCTGATATTACTTCTATACTGGTCATGCAAGCGGCTAAAACAAAACAAGACAAACTTTTTAAAAGATGTAAAATTGAGACCAAGTAAATTGTTCCAAATATCTTTTGAAATTGAGACATTCATATTTTGTTTTGTTTTTGAACCATTTCATAGGGAACTGCAGATGAGGTGGTTGATTGCTCTCATGGTAAACAACTCTGGGAACTGTGTAAAGAGAAATATGAGCCGTTGTGGCTTAAAGGAGGGAACCACTGTGATTTAGAGCTATATCCAGAGTACATCAGGCATCTAAAGAAGTTCATATCAACCGTTGAGAAATCACCTTCCCAAAGAAACAACACTGCTTCTAGGAAGAGCACAGACCAGTTTGAGCAGCCTAGGAGGAGTACCGATTTTTTCGAGGCTTCAAGAAAGAGCACTGACCGGAGAGAGGAGGCTTCGAGGAAGAGCACTGACCGGAGAGAGGAGGCATCAAGGAAGAGCACTGACCGGAGAGATAAACCACGGAAGAGCACCGACAGGCCAGAAAAATTGAAAAATCTAAATCTGGCCAATAATGCTGACAAGCTAGAAAAATTAAGAATGACTTTTGAACAAATGGAGAGGTCGCGGAGAAGCGTGGATTGCATTGAGAAATCCAGGAAAAGCATCGACCATCAACTAGAAAGAGCTCGGAAGAGTGTTGATCGGTTGGATAGAATAAGAACTGGGTAATTTTTCTTACAACAATTGTATAATTCATGCATTGGTTTGGTGTGGGGTAAAGAGTTGTGCTTTTTTCTCATTCTCTTTTTCTTTTTCTTTTTCCCTTTAAATTTATGGTCCTCCAGCATTGTAGTCGGGTTGTTGAAGCCCTATAATAACTATGGCATACAATGAAGAGAGAAAAGTGTGGTGATTATAATGGATTTTTTTCTAATGTATTCTTGCTGTGTGGCCTTTCTGATTCTAGATTTTGTGAAGGGTGCAAATACATTCCGTGCTTTTACCCTATCTCAAATACTTTTAAGAATAACAAGAGCATCTCTGAAAAGTTTCATATTTGAAGTGAGTTTGTAAGAAACTGCTTAAGTTTTAGCAAAAACTGCTCTCCAAAGTCGTATCAATTGGTTGAAAGGCTTTAAGAAGAATGTTGTTCATTGAAAGGCTTTAAGAAGAATGTTGTTCTAGGAAATGACGATACTTGTTTGGTACCGAAATTTACATAAACAAAAGACACAAGATTGAAGCTTACAAAAATGCTACATTGTGACACATTTTGAGCCTCTGAATCATGGTGCAATCACAGCGAATGGTACATATAAGTTAACAAGACGAAGTTCCATCTAGCCTTAGAATTCATGTTTTGTTGCAACGATGATGAATAAAATTAAACAACTTTTTTGAGATTGAAACAAAAAGGTAGTGAATGTTACTTGATCCATGGAAGAATCAGTAAAATTGGGCAGCGCTTTCCAAGATGGAGAATTTGGGCTTGAGCTCGCTGAATTCAACAATGGCTGATGGTGGACGACGACCAATGGATATCTCATGCACTATTGTAAATAGCGGGAACAACTCTAGCCATCCCCGATGGCTTAAAACCTCGTAAACCTCTTTAGCTGTTGAAACACCCTTCAAGAAAATAATAAAGAAAGATCAGATAATCTTGTTTTCAACAAATTTTGAATGTACACTTATTTGAAGCATTTCATTTCTTTTGCTTTTTTTCTTTGTACGTATTATTCATATCTACCTGTAGTTTCTGGCCCTGCAGCATCTCTGCTTCAAGCTCATCAAAGGACCTATAGATCAGAATCAGCAACACCAAACATGATCAGAAATTAATCCGTATGTTAAGTTTTTGAGCATTAAACGAAGCTAAGAGACACAGACCTTTTCCCGCCATTCCTAGCAAAAGCTTCCGCACATTTCCTGTTTCTTCCCCCTACTGCCATATCAAAACAAAATAGTAATGTTTGCTTCAATAGTGCTATCGAGAAGATAAAATTTATACAAAAAAGAAAAAAAAAATTCTATCTGCTGCCTTACAGCAAGTTGTTATGAGATCGGCCACACCACAACTTTCAAAGAAGGTGCTATCCTTGACAGACGAGAACAGAAGCTTTGAAAAGGCCTTCATTTCTCTCAAACCAATTCTCATTATTGCAGCCTAGTAAATTATCATATAAACCATCAAGGTGCCTACTTTTCTTAAGGTAGATATCAATGTGTCGTGATTTGAAACAAAGAGTAAAATACCTTTGTGTTATTTCCCATTTCCAACCCGTCCACGATACCTGTTTCATCGGACATCAAACCCTTAATTAACACACAATACAGTAAATGATACTTAAAAGGAAAAACAGTGGGCCGTCAAAACCTGCTGCTATTGCCACAACATTTTTCAGAGTCCCGCATAGTTCAACTCCTTCCACATCTTGAACCTGATTTTTGGTTTTTTGTTTTTGTTTTCATAAAACAAATCAGTTGAATAATGATTGCTTTTATTACTGATAGGGTGTATTAAATTCATCAAATTTGTTATACACCAAACAATTAAAATTCTATGTAATGCCTAGCAATAGCAATTGATCAAGAATATACATATATATATACTTGGCACTCACAGCTGAGACCATGAAATAAGGCGTACTGAATAGCTGAACCCATTTCTCTGCGATATCTCTGATCTCTCTGTATCCAACCGTCGCTTCACTGAACTTCTCCACTGCAATCTGCATACACAGTGTCTAATCATTAGCAACTGATGGTTCGAATGGCTCGTGCAAGAGAGTAAAATTCAAATAACAATTCAGTTCTAATTACCTCATTAGCAATATTTGCTCCCATTAGAACACAACAATTAATACCGAGCCGTTCAGCTATGAGAGAAGAGATCATGCATGGACCTTCCATCTTGACCTCCATCCCTTTAATGAGGGAAATAGCTTGTGCATCTTCCCTTATCATCCCCACAAGCCTTCTACATATACCCTCCATGAATTGATGTGGAGTCACAAAAACCAACATGTTTGCATCCTGAACTGCGTATTCCCCCAGCTAAAAGTGGTCAGAAAAAAGGATAACACAATGTCTCAAAAAATAACTTTATTCTCTCGTCTCAATTCATCAGATCATGTGAGAATCTCAAAATATGAAAACTTATGAGTGAATTGAATAGGCACAACATGGAGGTGGGGCCCACTTTGAACTCACCTTCATGATCCAATCGTTCAGTTTGTAGGGTCATTGTCAAAATTCAAGTTAACTAAATATTAGCATTTATAAAATCGAATCATATTTAGATTAAAATGGATGATAAATGTGATTTTCATAATAAGCTGTTGATTTTGTTTGCGAAATATAATCCAATCACGTGGCTAACGATATTCGATAAATATATTTTCATAGATGATAGTCTCTACATAATCCTATAAAATAAGCGATTTGAATCATCAAAATCGATCTGGAGTGGCCCTATCTTGGGGCAGGGCAGGGACCCCTGCCCCATGTTATGGACTCATGAATTAAATTTAACTAATTGCATAAAAGGAAATTAAAAGTACCTGCATGTTCAAGGTCTGGGTCAGCAACAACATTTGTGCCAAGTTTTATACCAGGAAGATATTTAACATTCTCCTGTCATGATTGTGAAAAATTAATTAGAATAGTGATCAATTACAAATACAAATTGACACATCGTAGGGAAAAAGAAGAAGAATGGGGTGAATTTACATTGTTTTTGTTGATGGCCTCAGAAAGTTTCTCACCACTTGGCAATACCTCCTCGAATACCCACATCCTCACTTCATCTAAATTTCATCATATCAAATAAAATCCAAGATTCAAAATGGGTATTTTTTTATTTTTTTTTTTTAAAAATACATGCAAGTTTAATATGTGGCATGAATGGTTTTTGTACAAATGTGTATGTGAATGTATGTATATAAAATTAAAGAATGAAATGAGAAATTGGGGATTACCATGGAAGGAGGAGAGTTTAAGGGTGTTGGAGGCAATGAGCTTGGCGGCGACACTTCCCCAATTCCCACTTCCAACAACTGTTACTCTACATTTCTCTGTTTCACCGTTTACCTTCATCTGCTGGGATTCCAAGAATGGAGCCATCGAGAGAGAGAGAATGGTGGTGGAGGAGAGAGAGAGAGAGAGAGAGAGAGAGAGAGAGAGAGAGGGAACAGAGGGAATATGAAGAGGCGGAGGGGGGGAGGGGGGGGGGGGGGTGGAGGTGGGCGGAGAGAGGGAAGAGAGATGACACGTTGCGTGAGAAGCAATGTTTTATATGCAATAAATCTGGCGATCTACTCTATGAACAACAACTCACCCTTTCACACAAATTTAAACACCATCAAAAATAGAAAATTTATTTTTTTCATGCATTCACACAACAATCATTAATAACCACAACTAATCATGCACGCCACGTGATTGCATTTAGGCCAAGCTTGCCATCTTATAAATAATTAATCTTTTTATCTTTTTTCTATCACGTCACCTCTTTATTTTTCTACACATTTTTTTATAAAAAAAAATAAAAAATATACTTATTTAAATCATCTCAAACAACTCTATAATCTAATTTTAAACCGGAAAAACACCTAGTACAATTTCCCCTTAAACCGATGCTAATTATTATATGAGGGTTTTTTTTAACTTACAGAGTGTGTAACCCCATTTACATAAACAAATCTTTTAATCTTCAACTCAAAATCTAAATTGGACGGTGCTACATGAATTTGTGGAGTTCATCATCAGTTTTCATTTCGATATTCATTTCCAGGGAATTACACGCATATTATTCTTTAAAAAAAATTAGGCACATTGTTTATCTTTTCCCGTCAGTTTTATTTAATAGAAATAAAAACCTAATTTAAATTGAAAATAAGTCAGAAAGTGAGATTTAAATTATAAAATTAAAGGATAAATTACAAATACATCCCCTGAGGTTTGCTTAAAATACAGATTGTCCCTTGTGGTTTGAAAAATTACAAATACCCTCTTATTATAATTTTTTATTTTACAGAATTAACTAAAAAAAATAAAATTCATAAATGTTCTCCTATACAATAATAAAATTACTTAAATTATTAATTAAAACATATTTTTAACATCATTAAAAACTGTTAATTGACTGAATATTTTATTAATAAAAGAGACGATTTGTTATGAAATTAGAAACATCAGTGGGTGGAATGTAATTTTTCAAAATCACAAGAGACGATTCGTATTTTAATCAAATCACAGGAATATATTTGTAATTTACCTAAAATTAAAACTCAAGGATTTATTTTGTTACAAGTGTAAAATTCGAAATTTTTCTTCTTTAGGGTTTTTATGGAAGGGTGTGGTTAGAAGAACAGCCCAAAATTTACTTGGGTTTTAGGTCAGGCCCAGGAGCAAATAACGTAGTATGGGCCGAACTGCAGGGCTAGATTCAAAAGACCATATGGGTTGTAAATTGTAGGGTTGGATTGAGAGTTATTCGAACCGCACAATTCATACAATCTGAACCGATCTGCATATAAATAGGCGGTTTCACAGACACAATGCGAGTGGATACGGTTTGGAATATGACATGATTGCAAGTTGAGGGTTTAACCCACATCTGGAAGAACTCGCTTGCATTTAGACTTCTTTTTAGAAGAAAAAAAACCTAGACCGTTATTATTTTATTATTGCATTTTGGATTAATATAAAAATTAATGAAGAATTACTTTTAGGTAAGTTTAGGATTTTCAATGATTTTACTTTAATTGTATTGTTTGGTAGTAGATAGTGAATGAGATTGATGATCTAGTTTAGGATTTTGAAAGATGTGCTTGTATTAGTTTATGATTTGATTTAAAAGTTTAGAATTTTGAATGATTTGTTTGTGTTAGGAATTGATTTTGTTGTGTTTTTAATTTTATAAGTTTTAATTCATTAATTATTAATGTTAGAGTATTTTAGAAAATGGGGAGAAAAAGGTCCAAAATAAATATTTACCAAATAAAATAAAAAAAAAAAGTTCCAAAATAAATTTTTTTACAAAGAAAACCATAGCACTAGGATTTCAATATATTTTAATATTGCACCTTCATGTATTTATGAGTAACTGGCTTTGGATGCCAAAAGACCTCCTGATACTTATCTATGCATGCAAAAAATAAAAAATAAAATAAAAGTAGATTTTGAAATCAAACTTTTAGAAATATATCTAGACAAGTGAACATCCTCCCTAGTTAGGAATCTCAATTGGAGGGTATTGGTGGACTTTATGAGTTCAATTATATGACTTACTCTAATCATTTATCTTATGAGCAAGGATCCTCTAGAGTGATTTTTCCCTAAAGTTTCCTAAAGTGCTACATTGTGTAGTTGAGATTTACTTGCAAGTCACATCAATTTTTCTGATGTGACTTGCCAGTAAATCTCAACCACACAATATAGCACTCTAGGAAACTTTAGGAAAATTTTACTCTAGAGGATCCTTGGTGTTATCCTTATAAGACTCTCTAAATAAGTTATTCATATAAAAAATTAGATTGATTAGATAGCTATATTCATATGATCAGTTCACATTTTTCTTTAAAAAAAATGAATGGTCCATTCTCAAAATCATATCTATCATTCAATTGTATTTATTTTTAAAAAAATTATAATCTCACCATTTAGCTACCAACTATGGCTTGTCAAATTTTGACAATTATATAATTTGGCATGTGAAAGAGTCGTTTTCAAATTTTTACTTTAACATAGATTATTAGCAGACTATTTGAGTTGTTGTAAGCAAAATATTAAAGAGTATGAAAGCAATTATCTGTGATCCAAGATTGATAATAAACTAATAGAATATGAAATCAAATCTGAAATTAAAATAATATAAAGTTAAGGAGGGAGAGCAAGAACATCTCTATCTCATGTTGCTTTTAGAACATGGGGAAGCTATAAACTGTTGGGGCATGCGCAGCTTACTTATTTATTTGCACTGTTACTGAGAAGAAGAACAAGGAGCGGGAAGAAAAGAAATTCGCAACCTGCCTCGGAGGACATAGAAGTCAACAGTCGTCGCTAAAGTCCTATTTCGATTTCATAAACTGTTACAAATATAATTATGGATAAGATTTAAAATACAACAATACTGTATTTGACAAGAACACAGAGACTACTTTCCCCTCACAAATGTGATTGTGTTTGATTTGGTTAGAAAATTGAGAGGAAAAAATAATCAATAACGAGAGACAAAAGTAGACACTACAACCTACACGACAGGATAGAACAAAAGAAGAAGAAAGGCTACACAAAACATTCTACATCTAAATGTTTCGAATAATATCATTACCCAATACAAATTATACAATAACATCGGTTATATATACCTTAAAAGATTTCCTGCTGAGGAAGAAGATTTGGTGAACGTTTTACATAGTAATATTAAACGAAACCTTACAATAGATGCATAAAATATCAACCAGTTTGCTACAATCATCCGGCATCCATGCTTACAATGACGAGAGAGAGAGAGAGAGAGAGAGAGAGTAGTCATGGTTGTAAATCATTGTGAACATGCCTCCGCCTCCGAGGCATAGAGTAATCCTCTGACAGCCACCAGCTCGCTGTCTCTTGCTTACCCAGTAGTACTCTTCTTCCCATTTTACGATTCTGATCCTGTGTTCCCATCATCACCCCTGCAAATTACATATATCCACACTTTAATAATCAAAATCCACAGCAATGTGTGTCTCTGTCTAGCAAAACAACCAGACATGTCTACGTATGTACCTTTGTAGTGTACTTGTCCGTCAGCAAGAGACTTGTGTTGTTGTCGATCACCAAGCAAAGACAAGAGACAAACAACAACCTTAATAACCACCACCACCCTCATGGTAATACCACCCTTACCTCTATAAAATTCTCCTCCACCCAACCCTGTCTATATTATATATATATATATATATATGGTATAATACTATTCCGTTTTCTGCCACGTGTCATTCGATACTCAAATTCTCCATCTTATAGTATAGGAGGCATATGATATGTATCATATATATATATATAGTAGGTTTATTTTATAGGCATGCACATGGTATGCTGATCCCTGGGGTTTCTTTTTGTTCTTTCCTCTGCTCAAAAAGCCCTTTGATTTCCAAAAAACAATAAAGCAAACCTCGTGATCTGAACATTCGGATGTGGCCGGCCCATCAGACAATAATCTTCGAGCAAAACAAACACATTATTATATTATATTATATATAGTTAGACAGCTCTAAACTAATACAAAAACAAGTTTCTAGTGCATACCACAAAGCGCCCTTCTAGGCTTGTATCCTAGATAAACTTTGCAATTCAGGAAAGGATTCCAGGATGATATTTCCAGCTGCGAATTAGAACTCACTAAGCCGAACTATGCAACTTCAAGAAGATCAAAATATATATACTGCATTTTTCATTTCATATCATATCACCTAAACAATACTAACATCCCATCATTAAAAATCAAAATCGTAGTGATACACACCTTGTCCAACCGATGCAATTTATATTCCATTTCTCAGGTAATTGTGTGCATACACTCAGTATAACATTCAAAAAAAAAAAAAAAAGGGGGGGGGGGGGGGGGGGGGGGGGGTCAGATCCTCCCTTTGATTTACTGGGAAAATAAAGGGAAAATCTGATAGAAATGACCACCAAAGTTTGTATTCCATCGAATGTAACTCAAATAATAGAAGTGAATGTGAAATTTTACTATTTTGCTAAGAGCCAGAATCAATCATGGATCATATCCATCTGGTAGACCAATTGGCACATCAGCTGGTTAGGCACTGATGGAGATGCAGTATTCCCTTGTTTCATGGAGCTCTGTCGAAGGGTTTTGTATCATTATAACAAACATCCCATACAGCTTCCATAGCATCCTTAGCAGCAGCTTCTGAGCAGTAAGGATTAGCAATCACCGATTTCATTACTCTTCTTCTCACACAGTCCTACAAATGAAAAGATAAAGCAGGAACAAACAAGGTATGAAAATGAGTTAAAACATGACAATAACTTCATTTATGCATGTCACACATGGGAAGAATTGAAAAGGTTTTAACAGATGGAGTATCGGTAACTATTTTATCTGTGTCACATATTCAACTCTTCTTCCCAAATGTATGAATACCATGGACAGATCTTCTTACCACAAAATCGCTTTGACACTATCTGTGTGGTGAATTATCAAGAAGCAAGTGATTAACTGCTGCTATGATTGTAAGGGAAGGATATCCAAAAACTACCCTGTCGAACTTCATTTTTTTTCACATATCTTTCCCGGGGAAAAAAAACGAAAAAAAAAAGAAAAGAAAAAAACCTCTACAATGTGCTGCCATCCTATACATATCCAACTTGCATGCGCACACACACACACTAGTAGATGAGGAGCACATAATTTCAAGAAACCCAAGTATAAATGCCTGGCAGTGTTAAAGAATAAAATTCTTATGGTTAATGTGGGCATGTATTACACAGCTTTGCCTCTGATTAGAAGGAAAGCAAAGTGAAAACACATTATAATTAGTTGTCGCAATATGACATCCACGATTCCCAACAAACAGAGAGAGTACCGTGAAAAGGTACAGAAACATGCAAGTACATCAAGACAAAGAACTAAAAACCAACCCATTGCAGTTACTAGCAAAAATTTAGATTTTTCACACACATTGTCAAATAAGATCGAGCCAGCATAAAGCCTTAGAAATAAAAGAACAAGAACATGAAATGAAGAGAAAAAACAAAGGTATCTGAATCATTGAACCTTTAACAATTGAACTTTGCCTCATCTAAAACCTTTTTCCTTCACTGACCTTTAAACAAATGGAAATGCATGTAGTTTTTTAAGAAGCTTTGTAATTACACACTGTCAAGGTGTATGTATGGGATAGATTATTATGTAACCATAAATTTTAGTAAGGGAAAACAAGTGAAATAATATAAGAATTAATAGCCAAATGATTAGAAAAGAGAATGAACTCACTTGTTCATGGCCTTGTATCTTTACAAAACCACGCAGCAATTCTCGCTTGTAGTGGCAATCACCACTTAAATGACCAGCCCGAATCTGCTTCACATAGAAATGGGAACAATGAAAAGGACCTTGATGATTTAAGAAACTCCAACAAACAAAACACCCAAGGAAAGAGTTAGTTGGCATCGCGACACAAACCTCACTACAAGCATGATGAGCACAATTCGCCCAGTCCAAGTTTGCGGCACGACAATCGTCATAAGCATGAATGAGCTCATGGACAACTACTTGGTTGACCTCATCTTGGAAGTTCATGTGATTACTACATACCATTATCTAAACAGAGACATGAAGAGAAAGGGTGCACACACACACACACAAGATTGTCATCTAACAGTTTGATGAATGAAGATACACATGAAAAGAAAGGGCACACGCATACATAATATTGTCATCTAACAGTTTGATGAATGAAGATACATAAAAAAATTTAAAAAAGAAAAGAAAAAGAGTAGTGTGTAAAAACATGAAATTTGCCATCAAGTTTGCACTGGGATAACCTAATATGGCCCACCTGAGTCCATCGTCTTGAAGGTATATGCACCAAATATTTACTAAGGAATTGTTTGGGATGTTCTAAAAATAAGAGTACCTTTTGACTTTTTATAAAATACGTGTTGGGTTTGAAATGATATGGTAAAGAGGTGATGTGACTTAAATAAGATAGTGACTTAAATAAGATAGTGACTTTTTGACTTTTTTAGGACACCCCAAAGAAGGCCTAAATTTTCAATTAGAAGATGATTACTATATTCCGATTACTTGGCAAGAGAAGCAGACCCCTCTGCTAATCTGGCCATTTCCGAACCTGTCTGCCCCACCTAAGGTTTTAAAAAGCGACCGCAACCGTTACGTAATGCCATTACGTAACGGTTGCAGTGGTTACCGCTACCCGTTACGGCCGCTATAGTGGTATGACGGAAATTCACATGTGTAACGGCCGTAACAGTACCATTACGGTCTGTTAGACACCGTTACATCCTTTTACAATATTCTGAATAGCTTCATTTTCTCCAACAAAAGCTTATAAAAAAAAAACAAATATTCAAATGATCCAAACTCAAAGAAAAAATCTTATATGAATTTTTTTTTCTTTATAATTTTTTTTAATTTATGGCACAATTTATATTTTATAATCCCTTCATTTAATATAATTGTGAATATTTTTTATTCAGTTAGTTCAGGTATTGGTAAAAAATAATTTGTAGACATTAAAATTAATTATTCTTAAAATCATTAACTATTGAAATAAAATGTAGAAAACTCCTTTTATAATGATTTGAAAATATGAAATATATTGGATTATACTTAAAAATTAACAAAAATTGATCAAAAATTATTTTAAACCCCAATAAATGTGATTATGAAGAAAACAAAAATTTGCATATCGTTAAATTTTCTTCAAATTGTGCAAAAAATTAAATAAAAAAAAAATCACGATTTCTTTTTGCAACAACCGTTACACTACAGCCTTTATACACCACAATTGCTACCGTATCACTGCAACTGTTACGGCGAACGCAACTGCTTTCCAAAACCTTGGTCCCACTCAAGGTTTTAAAAAGCGTCGGCAACCATGACGTAACGCCATTACGTAATGGTTGTGGTGGTTATCACCACTTGTTACAGCCGCTATAGTAGTATGATAGAAATTCATATGTGTAACGGTCATTTCGGTGTTACGTAACGGCCGTAGCAATAGATGGTCGTAGCGGTGTTACGTAACGGCCGTAGCAGTACTGTAACGGTCGTAATGGTCCATTAGATACCATTATACCATTTTATAATATTTTGAATAGCTTCATTTTCTCCCCTCCAAAAAAAAAAAAAAAACAAATACTCAAGTGGTACAAACCCAAAGAAAAAATCTTATATGAATTTTTTTCTTTATAATTTTTTTTAAAAAAATTTATGGCACAATTTTTATTTTATAATCCTTTTATTTAATAATTGTGAATATTTTTTATTCAGTTAGTTCAGGTATTGGTAAAAAATAATTTGTAGACATTTAAATCAATTATTCTTAAAATCATTAATTATTGAAATAAAATGTAAAAAATTCATTTTATACGATTTGAAAATATGAAATATATTTTATCATACTTAACCTAACAAAAAATTATCAAAATTTATTTTAAACCCCAATAAATGTGATTTTGAAGAGAGAAAAAAATATGTGCATTAGTAAGTTTTCTTTAACTTGTGTGGGAAAAAAAAAATTACGGTTCCGATTACCGCAACTGTTATGCTACGGCCTATACACCCCACAACCGCTACCGCATCACTGCAATCGTTACGGCGACTGCAATCGCTTTTCAAAACCTTTCCCACCCCATTCAATTCAATGGAGGACTTCCTTGAGATTCCCAGCTCCCTTACTCCTGCCTCAAGTCCAGCAGCACAAAGAAGAAATGGACACCTAGGAAGCACGGATACAGATACGAGATACGGATACGATACGATACGGATACGGCGATACGGAAAAAATTAAAAAACTAGGATACGGGTACGGCAGGGATACATTCGTAAAAATATTATTTTTACAATTTTTAGTAATGCAGTATGCATAAAAATAAAACCTATAACAAAAGACCACTTGATAAAGAAGAAAGATTCCTATAAAACTAAGAGTCTTCAAGGTCAATAGCTTCAACTTGTTCCCTTTCTTCAGTGAATATCACAGGACCTTAGCTAAAGCCAAAAAACCATTATTAAATAAAAATTTCAACAAATATACTTTTTTGAGTCATCAATGATAACCTAAGAAGCATGGATACGGATATGGCGATACGGATATAGCGATACGTCAAAATTTGAAAAAGTATGATACAGGTACAGCGGGAATACGTTCGTAAAAAGATATATATTTTTATAATTTTAATAATGTAATATGCATGAAAATAAAACTTAAAGTAAATTAATAAATAAAGAGAGAGATTCCTATTAACCTAAAAGTCTTCAAACATTCATAAAATATCCAAAACTAAAAACAAAAGCAAATGCAAATTAAACATCATCCTTAGATGCTAACACCAAAAAAAGAATGAGAGCAAAGACAAGAAACGTGAGAGAGTGAGAAAGTGAGAGAGACAATAAGGATACATCAATTTGACAAATTCTATTACTTTGACTCTTACTATATTCCTCTTATCAAAGAACTAAACAAAATATTATAAGTAATATGTAACTTCGAGCATCCGATACTTCAAAATTAATAAAAAATTAATTAAGAAGTATCCGATACTTTTAAGAAGTATCTGATACGTATCCGCGAGTATCCAAGGAGTATCAGTATCCGATAAGTATCCGATACGGATACGTCTCCCTTTTTGAAGTATCCGTGCTTCATAGATGGACACACAAGTGACAATCGAGAGCCGAAGGTCTGATTTCCACCTAGTAGAGAATTCAACCAACAGAGAAATCAACTCTAGCCCGATTTTATTTGGTGAAAGTTCAATTCCATTTTGGTCGTACACTCAACAGTGGGCTATAAGGGGACGGGCAAAATATAGTTTATGGTTTTACTAAATTATCCATACATATTTAAGCAAGTAATTACATGGTTAGAAGACTCAATTGCAAAAAATGTATATTCAGGTGGAAAACATTTACATGTACAGCTTCCAAAATAGCACCCAAAAAAAGCAAAAAAGGCACAGAATGATAAATCAAATAAAAACTTGTGCAGTATCATCAGTAGGAGGCCAAAAATTCAAGAGATGAAGGTCAATTAGCAGATCAGAAAGCATGGTCACTATGAAAAATGATATTGCACAAACAGAGAAATCAAAATCTAGTCACATTGATTAATAAATAACCAGTTTCACAATCTGATTTTGATTTTTAATAAATTAAACTTCAAAATTGAATGATTTATGATCTTTAAAAGGGAACGATGATTTACGATTACCCCTTGGCCGCGGAGATAACCGCCACCGATTTCCTTGTCGCAGGGGACGGCCTTGATGAATTTTTCCCCAATACTGCATCCAGCGTTCTCCAAATGCTCCCTCAAAAATTCCACCATTGGAGCTGCAATTAAGCAATTGAGTTGATGAAATTTCAGCGTCATTGTATTATGAAGAAGAATAAGAAGAAGAAGCTCTAAAACCCTAAAAACCTTGGTTCGATCGACAGAGAAAGATAGAAAGAGAGGTGAAAGGTAAAAGGACGTACTTCTGAGACTTCGCCGGATCATATCTTGGCATTCCTCCACCGTCACGCCGTCATTCACGGCGGACGAATAGTCGCCGGAAGCACGTTTCGGATCGTACTCCGCCGCCATAGTCGCCGGATGTAGTGGGTGACTGATGGACTCCCGTTATGGTTTTTCGGGTCAACGGTTGCACCGGGTACTTAAAAATTGTAAAAGTTTTTTTTTTCTTTTTTAACGGGTGGATTATACTGACCGTTCTTATAATTTGGGACTTGTGTCACTTTGATCCCTGACTTTTTAACTGTGACATATTTGACCTTAAATTTTGAATCTTACTCCAAATAAAAATAATTGAAAATATCAGCTTGCTTGTTTTCATTTTTCAAAAAACACTTTTAAGAAAATTCTACTTTCTTATTTTTCGTGTTTTTTATTTTTACAGAATTTTTTTAATATTTTAAACAATTTTTTTTACTTTTTAGACACACATAACATAAATATATCTAAAAAGTAAAAAAATTTTAAAAAAAATCTTTTAAAAATTCACTAAATACCAAAAATATAAAAAAAAAATACAATAATTTAGTACATTTTTTGAATTTTTATGTATTAATTAATTTTTTAAAATATTTTTTCACATTTTTTTTACTTTTTAGATGCATCTAAGTAAGATGCATCTAAAAAAGTAAAAGATGTATCTAAAAAGTAAAAAAAATGTTTAAAATTTTAAAAATATTCACTAAAAACAAAAAAAAACACGAAAATCAAAAAAATTCAGTTTTTAAAAAACTTAATCCAAAAAACTCAAACCAAACACACTGATTAGATTTTTCAAGGGTAAAACCATCAATTTGATAAAATATAAACTAATTTGACAAAAATAAATGTCAAACAAATATTTTTGAATTTTTAAAAATTATTTCTACCCACTAAAAATAAAATTATGTAAAATTGATAAAACTTTTAGACATTTATTTATTTTTTTTACCAAATTAATTTTTATTATGTGTTTAGATATTGATCATGTAAAATTAATTTTTAAAAATTAATCATATAATTTTTATTAATTTTTATCAATTTTACATAATTTTATTATTGGTGGATAAAAATAATTTTTAAAAAATTGAAAATATTTTTTTGACATTTATTTTTGTCAAATTAGTTTATATTTTACTAAATTAACAATTTTGCCCTTGACATTAAATAATGGTATCTTTAATTGTCCTTATTTGGAACAAGATTCAAAATTTAAGATCAAATGTGTCATAATTGAAAAGTCAGGGATCAAAGTTACACGAGTCCTAAATCATAAAGACTGTTAGTGTAATTTTCCCTTTAAAATAAAAGACAAAATTACCATTTTGGGGCAATTTTCAAAATATTATTATACATTAATGAAAAAAATTATAATTATCAAATTTAAAAATTGATATACAAGTTCATTTTGTAAATTTACTTTCTAATCTTAATGATGTGTCAACAAAATGATTGGTTGATAATTATAGAATAAATTATTTAGGTATTTTGAATAGAATGTCACATCAATAAATTTAGAAAATAAGTCTAATTTTGAGAGTTCAGGTTTTTTTTTTTGGTCTCTCTCCTTGCCTCCTGATGGAAATGCATCTTAAGATGATATAACAGTTCAAATCTGACTAATTTTGAGGCATTTTTTTTCTTTCTTTCCCATTACCATTTGTGTGTAATTCTCCATATAATAAATTGTTATATAAAAGATGTTAAGTTATATATTTTATTTTTTAAATAGCTATGTAAGTGCATAGCATTGCTAAATTGTCTTAAGTCTACCATGAGTGTTTCTAATAGAATGATTAAATTTGTGTGTTAAAGAGTACATTAATTGACAAAGATAATAAAGGTATAATTTAATTTCGCGTCTCTAGAATTAATAACAATAATTTTAACAAATCCATTGAAAACAAAAAAAAAGAAAAATAATTTGTTAAATCGCGATAATGATTGATGGTCATTAATATTTAGAGAGCACATTGAAAACATCCAGTACAGGCTTTAAGAACATATTTAGGCCTGATGTCAAATTGTTAAGGAATGAAATTAGTTTTTGTACGGGGAAGAAATAAACATTCTCGTATAATTCTGTTGATCAAGTTCGCGTTTTTCCGTATGATGTCGCTTTACTTCCTGAAAACACAAACGTGAACTAGCTGGCGGGTGTGTACCGGATACATCTCCGATGCCTAAGTCAGAAAAATAGACCAATAGACAAAAGCTCTGCGTATTCGGGAATCAAAGTTGTGTTACCTCTCCATAGATAATGTTGTGAGCTTTTATAGGTTCCGCGTGGCACAATCCTAGTAGGACTTTTACTCCTACATATAGAGTCCTTCTAGGAGTCATACTCCTGAAAGATAATGCTTATCTTTCAACACCTCCCTCACTGCTCAAACCAAGTAAGATGGTTTTACCATGGTTGAATTTCAATATGACCGAGGTAAGCATGGCCATGCTAAGCCGCAGAGTAGACCAAACTATGCCTAGTTTGGTTCTTCTTTTCACTGCTCTTACCTCGGTTTTCCCTGTACAAACCATGGTGTGCTTAGATCGAGCTAACTAATAGCAAGGTTCTGACCGAGCTAACAATAATACACCATAACCAGGCTAACTCTGAGCGTGGCGACCGAGCTAACTGCAAAGCTCTCTTGGATCGGACTATCTTGAAGGCCATCTTGGACCGGGCTAACTTCAAGGCCTTTGTACTCAGCCCTTCTTACCGTGGCCCACAACGGCCTACTACTCAGTTCGGCCCAATTTAGATATAAATTTCTCTCTCAATTGTCCCTTAATTCCATCTGCGCAGCATGATAGGGATTACCCGTTTACTAGCCGAGCTAAAAAATCTTTTAGTATTCCAACCGAGCTAAAAACTCTTATTATTCCAACTGGACTAAATTCTTTAGTATTCCAACCGGGCTAGGTTAACACCGGGCTACTTAAATGTGCCCGGTCAAAACGTATCTTCAATCGCAGCAACTGAATCATTTCTTATCTCAAGGACACGTGGCACACTCTGATTGGCCCAATACAGCTGTCACGCCGTCTTCGTATCTCGCAAAATTTGAACAGTCCCGCTCTTTTTTGTCCTTTGTTCTACTCAAAACAAAACCCTTTTGTTTTTGGATCTTTCACTTCACTTGCACTATTCATCTTTTTCTCTCTGAGTCTTCATTTCTCCCAAACACAGTGCTTGCATAAACTCGTGTTCTTGCTGAGATTGCTTTCATCTCCAGTCCCTTTACCTTGAACTGGTATGTAACTCACAACTGTTTCCTTTCCGTTGATTTCGTTCTTGTTTTGTACAGCATAGCATGTGTATTTGTAAGTTTTTTAAAGCACATTCCATTTTTGCATCCCTTTCTCTGAAAAACTTGCGTAATAGAACCATCGCACTTAAGAACAACCTGTAGAACGATGTATTTGATCCAAAATCCTACTCCAACCGCGAACCTGGCCATAAACAACCGAACTAAAACTTAACACTATTCTTGTAATTTCAACGAGTCTTAGTACGGTCTACTTTAACTTAGCCGAGCTAGGGAACCAAACTAGGTTTTGTGCAACACTGTTGTAGAAAGTCTCAACCCCCGACCAAGCTACAACTTGGGGGCTGAGCCAGCTCTCTTAGCCAAGACCGGACTAAGACTGCTGCCCCAAGTGCTTCAACCGAGCTAAAATCCCTTGCTCAAACCGGGCTAAGAAGGGGTAGTATCCCCACCTAGCCGAGCTAGGACTTCATTTATCTTGCCTTTGTTTCTTTTAACGCGGTCCATCGATCTGTGCTTAACACCTTTCTCTTTTCACTTTGCAGGCTTAGGTTGTCAGGCACTCCTTTGAACGCTCGACCGAGCTACTCAGCGTCATTTCACGACCGAGTTAGTACATAGCTAATTTATACATAAGTTAAAACTTCATGGGTAAATATAGGTTTTTGGTAAACACACCAGGTGGTATGGCTGAGTTCCAAAGGAACTACCATATCCCTGATGATGTCTATCTGACTCTAGCCGAGCTAGATACCACCCCTTGGGGAAACCGGGGTTTTGTTCCTTTCACCCTTCTTTCGATTGTAGAAACCGGCCTAAGATTCCCCGTACAACCCCTTCTTTGTGAATTTCTCAGACAAACCAACCTTTGCCCTACCCAACTTTCCACTAATTCTTACTGCATAATAAATGGCATAGCCGAGCTAAACCGCCAGGCTGGCCTTAATCTCGATCTAGCCGAGCTCTTCCATCAATACTCCATAAGATCGGCCGAAGATGGCTGGGTATACTACTTAAGAATAAGACGCCGACGTGAAAAGATAATAAAAAATACCCCGGATAAAGATGTGAATGACGATGATTTCTTCTGGGTATCTGGAAATTTTGAAGATCAACAAGCCCAGATCCCGGGTGACAGAATAAATTGGAACAAGGATGTAGCCGGTAGGATTACCTTGGTCCGAATCCATGCTTTTTCGTACTTCGGTTTTCTTTATCCTGAACCGTATTAACTGTTACCCTTCTTCATGCAAATTTGAACTTTCTCAAGTCCCAGTACAACTATCCCAACTTGAATACACTGCGCGCCGCACTACGATATCCCGAACGGAGCTGGGCTAAGTTACTTAATTTTGAACCGACATACCGATATAGTAGCAAACGAAAGACCAGGGTAACCGACTTCTTATTAGAAGCCTCTCCTGAACCGGACCCAAACTTGCCCCAAATCAGATTGATCCCTTTAACCGCTGAGCAAGAGATGACCAAAAAACGAGCTGTGAGGGCCCTTTTGACCGAAACAAACCAAGCTGAGGCACTACCAGCAAGCCTACCCCAAGAGACCGTGGTAGCTCTGCCAACCCACCAACCTTCGTCATCCTGTCCAAACAAGCGTGCTCGGACTTCCATAACCGAGCAACGCCTTGTTGACGAAGACGAAACCGTGGTTCCACAAACCACTCTGCCAAGCCCCCCACCTGAGCGCTCAGGCCGAGCTACCTCCTCAAAGTGGGTACCCAAGACCATGTTTCAAAACCGTGCTATCTGTGATTCTGATTCAGTGGTCGCAGAGAAAGATCACCTTATGGCATTCAACCTTGCCAAAGGTGTCTGTCTTCCGGCCAACATGAAGCACCATGATCACCTGACCGAGCTAAAGGCTATTCGCTCGTCCACAAAATCCATGTTGCTGGTAGTAGTCGGTCCACTTACCTGTCTAATTTTTTCCAACTTTCTTCTCAGTTTAAAATTTTTTTATTATCCTCTTGCAGGCCATACAAAAAAATCACATCGCTCACAAGCGTGTATTGGAACTTCGTAAAACGACAAGGCAAGCAATGGCCGAAGTAACCGAAAAAATTGCCGAACTAGAAGAGGCCAGGAAGCAGCTGGCCGAGCTACGAACCAAGAATAGTCGTCTTTTCGGTCTTGTTAGCTCGGCTGAGGCGGAAAAACAAAAGGCTGCAGCCGTGATAAAAGATAAATATTTGTGCGAGCTAGCCAAGCTTGAAGGGAAAAAGAATGCCGAGATAACCAAGCTTGAGAAGAAGCTAGAAGATGCGGAAGATCGTGGCTTTAAAGAAGGTGAAGCCCTGTACATCAAGCAGTGTGAAGCTGCAAAGGATCTCTTCTTTAAATGCGGGTGGAGGGGTGCTGTGGTACAGCTCGGACATAGGCCTGAGACCGAGGTCTTTAATCCTCCTCAATACTTCTTACCGAGCTCACTTGCGGAGTATGCTGCCACTACTCAGCAACAATTTCTCGAAGCTTTAGATGATGAAGAAGAAACCGTGCCCATCGGTACCCCGGTTGTCAATGATCCCGTCGATCAGTCAGCTCGGGCGGAGCCAACGGTGGAAGACTTGACTAACGAGTAACCTACTGAAATCGTGCCTCTGACTGAAACCGTGCTCTTGACTGAAACCAGGCTCCGAGTTGAACTAGATGCTGATCTTGACGACCTATTTGCTTAACTTTGTATTTTTCTTCTTTTTTGTTATTTTAAAAAGAAGTTGTAACCGGGCTGAGGCCCCTCCTTTTGTACTTGATTTGCATGATCAATAAAATTTCTTTTGTTCCAACTGTTATTTCGGTTTACTTCTATGCATATACTTTACTTTCCAATTGTAGTCTGAATGAAGTAGGACATTCTTTGGCCGAGATACTTTATCCTAGTCGTAGCTTTCCAATCTATCAAGCCATAGTTGCCAACCTCTTCAGCCTAGATTCTTATCTCGGCTGAAGAACAATAACTGTTGATTTTTCCAACTAACCACTCTTCAGCCTAGATCCTTATCTCGATTGAAGAGTACAAAGTGTTGATTTTTCCAGTCAACCACTCTTCAGCCTGAATCCTTATCTCGGTTGAAGAGTACAAAGTGTTGGTTTTTCCAGTCAACCACTCTTCAGCCTGAATCCTTATCTCGGTTGAAGAGGACTACGTGTTGGTTTTTCTAGCCAACCACTCTTCAGCCTGAATCCTTATCTCGGCTAAAGAGGACTAAGTGTTGGTTTTTCTAGCCAACCACTCTTCAGCCTGAATCCTTATCTCTGCTGAAGAGGACTATGTGTTTTTTCCAGCCTCTAAGTTTGGTTATTCCTGCCAACCTAGAGTAAAGTGTTTGGTTATTTTGACCAAACGTCCTGCAGCCTGGATCCTTATCCTGGGCTTAGGAGGGGTGTTGGTTATTCCAGCTAACCTCTAAGTTGGTTTTTCCAGCCAACCAAGAGTAAAGTGTTTGGTTTTTTCAACCAAACATCCTGCAGCCTAGATCCTTATCCTGAGCTTAGGAGGGGTGTTGGTTATTTCAGCCAACCTCTAAGTTGGTTTTTTCATCCAACCAAGAGTAAAGTGTTTGGTTTTTCCAGCCAAATGTCCTGCAGCCTGGATCCTTATCCTAGGCTTAGGAGGAGTGTTGGTTATTCCAGTCAACCTCTAAGTTGGTTTTTTCAGCCAACCAAGAGTAAAGTGTTTGATTTTTCCAGCCAAACGTCCTGCAGCCTGGATCCTTATCCTAGGCTTTGGAGAGTTGTTGGTTATTCCAGCCAACCTCTAAGTTGGTTTTTCCATCCAACCAAGAGTAAAGTGTTTGGTTTTTCCAGCCAAACGTCCTGCAGCCTGGATCCTTATCCTGGGCTTAGGAGGGGTGTTGGTTTTTCCAGCCAACCTCTTCAGCACTGATCCTGATCTTAGCTAAAGAGTATGCAAAGTTGGTTATTCCGGCCAACTATGCTTACAGTGCTCCTGACTCACTAAAACAATCTTTTACGGAAGGAAACAACTATACTGAAAAGAAGCTACTTGTTTTATTGAGAAAGAAAAAGAAAAATTACAAATACTAAGGAGAGAATGCTAGAAATAAAATAATTTGAGATTGGCAGTGTTCCATGGCCTGAGAATGGCTTTGATGTCCTCATCTTTCAAGTGGTATGCCCCTTTTCTTGCTAATCCGACCACTTTGTAAGGTCCTTCCCAATTGGGCCCCAACTTGCCGTCTCCAGGTACCATGGTGTTTCCTATTACTTTGCGCAGTACCTAATCTCCAATCTTGAATTGCCTTGGGTGCACTGTCTTGTTATACTTTCTGGATAACTCTTGCTGGTATGAAGCGATGTGAACCAGTGCTCTTTCTCTTCTTTCTTCTGCATGGTTGAGTTCTAATGCTATGACCTCTTTATTTAAGTCTGGATCAAAATTTTCACTTCTAATTGTGGGGAGGCCCACTTCCAGTGGGATTACTGCTTTTATGCCATAGGCCAAGGAAAAGGGTGTTTCTCCGGTTGATCGTCGAGGTATGGTGCGATAAGCCTATAAAACATGAGGAAGTTCTTCGGCCCACTTGCCTTTTGCTTTCTCTAACCTTTTATTCAATCCATCTAAGACAACTTTGTTTGATGCTTCTGTTTGGCCATTAGCTTGGGGGTATGCCGGTGTAGAATTGTAGAACTCTATTTTGTATTCTTTACAAAAGCTTCTAAAAATTTTACCGTCGAACTGGGTGCCATTGTCTGATATTAGAGCTTTTGGTATGCCGAACCGAGTAATGATATTCTGCCAGATGAACTTCTTCACATCTTTCTCTTTTATTGACGCTAGTGCTTCTGCCTCCACCCACTTTGTGAAGTAGTCCGTTGCTGCTAGAAAGAATTTCCTATTGCCGGGTGCTATTGAGAGTGGTCCTACTATGTCCAAGCCCCACATTGCGAAGGGCCATGGGCTAGTTAATGGTAGGAGTTCTCTGGCTGGCTGATGTATTTGGTGCGCAAACTTCTGACATTTCTCGCACCTCTTTACATACTTCTCTGAACCTACTTGCATGTACGGCCACCAATATCCTTGCGAAATGGCTCTGTAAGCTAATGATCTTCCGCCTTGGTGGCTTCTGCATACGCCTTCGTGTATCTCGAACAAGAACGCTTCAACTTTGCTGGGATGGACACACTCCAGATAAGGTCCTGTGAAGGATTTCTTGTATAAGGCCATTGATGGAGAGAGCCAAAATCGCTGCGACTTTGCTCTTATTTTGTTGGCCTCTTTTTTCTCTTCCGGTAGGACGCCGTCTTTTAAGAATGCTATGTTGGGGTCCATCCATGAAGGGCCAAGTTCGGCGCAACATAATTCTTCTACTTCGGGTTCTTCAATGCTTGGTCTTAGTAAGTAGTCAATCAGTAACGGATGTAGGACGGATGTATCTGCCATTGAAGCAAAGCTTGCTAGTTCATCTGCTCTACTATTCTCTTCCCTACCAATCTGTTCTATCCGCACTACTTCAAATTTCTTGATCTCTTTTCTGACTAATTCTTGGTACTTAGTCATCCTGTCGTCTTTTGCCTCGTAATCAGCTGAAATTTGGTTTACCACTAGCTGTGAGTCATTGTAAACCATTAGCTCGGTGGCATTCATGTAGGATGCTGATTTCAGTCCTGCTAAAAGTGCTTCATATTCTGCCTCGTTATTTGATGCTGGGAAGCCAAGGTTGACTGCTTGTTCCACTACTAGGCCATCTGGTGAGATGAGGACTATGTCGAGTCCTGCTCGGTGTCTGTTGGATGCTCCATCTACAAAGAGCTTCCACATCTCTCCTACGAATAACTTCCAGCAGGTAGAGGGATCGGATGATGCCTTGGGGTCCTGAGTGTTGCTGGTGTTTTCTTCAAAGTCCATGCTCGTTGTTTGTCCATCATTATTTGATTGTACCAAGTCTTCATTTGCTGGTGAGTCTTTGCTTGGTGTAGCATGGTTTGTTTCTTTTTCCCTTACTTTACTCTGGTCCGCCTCAGGGTCTGACTGGGTATCCTGCACCAGGGGTTGCGCTATTCTGGCGTCAACTTCTAACCCTAGTTCAGTTGTATCGGTCAGGTCGACTAGACAGATATGATGACTTCTTGGGGTGAATTCTGCGACAAAGTCTGCCAAGGCTTGGGCTTTTATCGCGGTTCTGAGTTGGAACTTGATGTCAAATTGTCCCAACTCCACCGCCCACTTCAAGATTCGCCTAGAAAAGTTTGCCCTCTCAAACAGAGCTTTTAATGGGAAAGCTATGAGGACGATTATGGTGTGGGCGTGAAAGTAGTGCGGCAACTTCCTTGATGCCATCATCAAGGCTAAGGCCAATTTTTTCAATGGTAAGTACCTGGTTTCCGTGCCCAGTAATGTGTTGCTGACATAAAAGATGGGTAGATGTTAGATTCCTTCCGCTCGGACCAACACTGCGCTAATTGCGTGTTGTGAGACTGCCAGGTACAAAAATAGTTCTTCTCCAAGTATTGGGGTCACTAGCAGTGGTGGAGAAGACATGTATTCTTTCAAACTTTCAAGGGCACGGTCGCATTCTTCATCCCACTGAAACTTGGCCTCCAATGCTTAGAATAATGATCGACATCTGTCTGACGACCGACTTATGAACCGATTCAGCGCGGCTGCCATACCGGTGAGATGCTGTACTTCTTTTGCTGAGTTGGGCCTCTCTAGATCCTAAATTGCTTTGATCTGAGAAGGGTCTGCCTCTATGCCACGGTTGGTTACCAGGAAGCCTAGGAATTTTCCAGATCCTACACCGAACGCACACTTAGATGCATTAAGGTGTAACTTGTGTTTCTTTAGGATCTGAAACATCTCACCTAGGTCCTTGACATGGTCACTCTTGTCTTTGCTCTTGACTACCATGTCGTCGATGTAAGCCTCCATTGTTTTGCCTAACAACGGTTCAAACATCTTAGTGACCATCCGTTAGAATGTTGCCCCTGCATTCTTCAGGCCAAAGGGCATGACCTTGTAGCAATATAGTCCTCTTGGAGTCGTAAAAGATGTAACCTCCTGGTCTGGCTCGTACATGGCGATCTGATGGTACCCTCTGTACGCATCAAGAAAGCTAAGACGGTTGTGTCCTGCCGTCAGATCTACCAGTTGGTCTATCCGTGGTAGAGGAAAGCTGTCCTTTGGGCATGCCTTGTTGACTGTTTTGTAGTCCGCACAGACAAACCATTTTCCATTCTTTTTAGGTACTACTACTGTGTTGGAGATCCATCTAGGGTAGTGCACCTTTCTGATAGCTCCTGCTTCTAGCAGGTTTTCTACTTCTTCCGCCACTTTCTCGGCATGGTGGAGTGCCGATCTGCGAGTGCGCTGTGTAATTGGTCTGGCAGTTGGATGGACATTCAATTGGTGACAGATGAAGCTTGGGTCAATGCTAGGAATGTCATATGGCGTCCAGGCAAACACTTCGATGTTAGAGGTCAAGAATTCCACGACCTCTATTCTCTCAGTGCTGGACATAGATGAGCCAAGCAAAAAGAGCTTATCTGGGTTCTTTTCATCTATTCTCACCTGTACCAAGTCTTCCACTGCCTTCTGTTCAGCGGCTTTGCCGACATCCGCAAATAATTCATTATTTTCGGGCTTTTCCACCATTTTGACAAACCCCTTGGCAGCTCGGCTGCCATTTGCTATGACGAAGCATTGCTTGGATATAATTTGATCTCCATAGACCTCTTCAATTACTCCGACTTCGTTAGGAAACCGCATTACTTGATGGTAGGTTGATGCTACCGCTCTCATGGCGTGCAGCCATGTCTTTCCCAAGCTTATGTTGTAAGTGGATGACACTTTCAATATCCAAAATTCCACTTGTTTAGTCATGCTTCCTGTTCTGACTGGGAGCATTATCTTGCCGACTGGCCATTCTGGCATTGAGTTGAACCTGATTAGGGGAGATACGGCGGGTGCCAAGTCTTTGTCCTTCAATTTCAACTGTTTGAAAGTTTCGTAGTACATTATCTCGCATAAGCTTCCTTGGTCAATTAAAATTTGCTTGACGTCGTAATCCCTGATGCGGAGAGTGACGACCAGTGCATCGTTGTGGGGGCAATATATTCTTTCCAAGTCTTTGTCTGAAAAAGACATGACATTCGTGACCTTTGTTTTTCCATTTTTAATGGTGGGCTGCGCGCTTAATACCTCCCTTAAGTGCTCAGCCTTCTTTATCATGCCCCTGAGCTCACATACTCGCTCAGGCTCAAATACCCCATGTATTACGTTTATCACGCCTTGAGGTGGGGCGTCATTCGGTGTTCCGTCTGGGTGATCGTGGTTTTGTGGGGCTGGTTGTGTCCCTCTTTCTATGTACCGGTCCAGGTGACTAGTCATCACTAATTCCTCCGGATGTTGTCTCAATGGTGTGCAGTTTTCAGTGTAGTGCCCCTTTTCCTTATAGAAGGTGCACCGAGATTTTTCGTCGTAGTCCTTTTGTGCTTCTCCCAATTTAGTTGGCCATTTGATGAAAGGTTCATCGCGTATTTCACTGAGAATTCGGTAGATTGGTTTCTTGAATACCGTGGTAATGGCAGTGCGGACTCTCAACCATCTTTTATCTCGGTTCTCTTTGTTGTCTCGCCTGCCTCGTCCATTCTTGCTTTGACATTCTACTGTATTGACCTTCGCTATAGTCTTCTTGTCTGGTGTTGCTGTTGCACCAGATTTTGCCTTGGCACGGGCGCCATCTTCCTCTACCCGAATATGTTGGTGCACTCTTTCCATCAAGGCTTCCGTCGTGAGGGGTGGAGTCATTGTAATCGAATCCCTCAATTTGTTTCCAATTGGAAGTCCTCTTTTGTATTGTGCGATGGCGAGATTGGTGGGGCAGTCCCCTATCTGGTTGAACATCTCCCAGTAGCGACTATTGTAGGACCTCAATGTTTCCTTGTCGCCCATGTCAATGGAGAGTAGCTGATCAATCTCCACTGGTGTCTTGGTGTTCGTTCTGAATCTTGTCATAAACGCCTCCGCTAATTGCACGCAGGAGGCTATGCTGTCTTCTGGTAGCCTTTCGAACCAGGTTAAACCTAGGTCGCCAAGGCTGGATGGGAATAGGATGCACATCAAAGCTTCGTTCCGCCGGTATACTGCCATAACCTGGCGAAAGTGGCTTAGGTGTATGTAAGGGTTTGTCTTCCCTTCGTACGTGGTAAATTTAGGCCGGATGAAGCCTGAGGGTAATGGAGCGTTCTCAATCGCCAGAACGAATGGCGAGCTATGTAGTCTTGCCAATGCTTTATCTGTTGGTTCGTAGGCAAGGTGCGGTATTGGCATTCCAACCTCGACGCTTCCATGCGTCCGAGGAGCCAACCGCTGAAGAGCTGAAATTCTGTGCGGGTCGCGTGCCTTGGCATCCTCCTTCTGTTGCGTCCTTTCTTCAAGCACTGTCCGTAAATCGAACGATCTAGGCAACTCCATTTACCTGGATGATGTCTGATGCGTATGTGAGAGTCGATAGGTACTTCCCTCAGTGTAAGACCTCAATGATCTCGTTCTCTCGGACCTGGTGTAACGAGTTCTGGAAGTCCTTGATTGAGTGTCGCCTGTCCTGAGGCTTCTACTCTCTGCTTGCGATGGCGTGGTATGCCTACCATGATCTTCTGAGTGGCAAGGAGGCGTATTGCCTTTGCCCCCCTCCCCTGTCGCCACCCCTTTTCCCTTGATCTGGCACTTCATGGCCTCCATGTCCGTCGCCATCTTCCTTATTAGTTCATCTTGCTCTTTTATGCGATCCTCCAAAGCTTGAGGATCGATTCTTCGCCTTTGCCTTTCAGGACTTTGTGAGCGAGAGCGATGAGGGCTGTTGTTCCGCCTCCCCCTTGTATCCCTTCAGGGATTCTGTCGCTGGGGCTCTAAGTCCGCCATGGAGGGATAGAGGGCAATCCTTCGGGCCTTCCACCCCCCTCTGGGGTTTGTCCGTTGATGGCAGACTGCGGCAAATCTTCGTTGTGCGCCATTCAATTAGCAAGGGAAACTTGATCAAGAGGTTTTGTTCTTTGTCTGATTTTCCTAGAGACGGTGCCACTTGTACGGGAAAGAAATAAACCTTCTCGTATAATCTTATTGATCAAGTCTGCGCTCCTCCGTACGACGTCGCTTTACTCCCTGAAAACAAAAACGTGAACTAGCCAGCGGGTGTGTGCGGGATACCTCTCCGATGCCTAAGTCAGAAAAATAGACCAATAGACAAAAATTCTGCGTATTCGGGAATCAAAGTTGTGTTACCTCTCCATAGGTGATGTTCTGAGCTTTTATAAGTTCCGCACGGCACAATCCTAGTAGGACTTTTACTCCTCTATGTAAAGTCCTCCTAGGAGTCATACTCCTGAAAGATAATGCTTATCTTTCAACACCCCCCTCACTGCTCAAACCAAGTAAGATGGTTTTACCATGGTCAGATTTCAATATGACCGAGGTAAACATGGCCATGCTAAGCCGCAGAGTAGACCAAACTATGCCTAGTTTGGTTCTTCCTTTCACTGCTCTTACCTCGGTTTCCCCTGTACAAACCATGATGTACTTAGACCGAGCTAACTAATAGCAAGGTTCTGACCGAGCTAACAATAATACACCATGACCAGGCTAACTCTGAGCGTGGCGACCGAGCTAACTGCAAAGCTCTCTTGGACCGGACTATCTTGAAGGCCATCTTGGACCGGGCTAACTTCAAGGCCTTTATACTCAGTTCTTCTTACCGTGGCCCACAACGGCCTACTACTCAGCTCGGTCCAATTTAGATATAAATTTCCCTCTCAGTTTTATTCTCAAAAAAAAAAAAAGAAGCTTTTTTTATGGGAGGTTTTTTGATAAATCCACTTTCTAAGAGCTTTATTCCATCCAACCCATATTCTTTTTGACTATTCCATTAGGTCCTATTTGAGATAAGAAGACTAAAATATCATTTTCATCTACTTATGTTCCATTTAGTTCACATTTTCTTATGTTTCACTAAGTCCTATGGTTGACATAATTACCAAAATACCCCTAATGTGAATGTTCACACCGTCAATGTGAATGTGAATGTGAATGTGAATGTCGTCAATGTGTAGGGGCCCGACCCATGTCGGTCCTCGTGGGTGCCCGAAAAAATTCGACGTTGACAATGTGAATATTCACATTGACATGTTAACATTCACATTAATAGGAGTGTAAAATTGGCCCGCGTCCCGTGGCGGCGTGAAACCTGCCCGTGGCCCGGGGCGGGCCCGGTCCGACCCGTTAACAATGTGAATATTCACATTGACATGTTCATATTCACATTGATAAGAGTATAAAATTGGCTCGCGGCCCATGGGCGGCCAAAAGCCCGCTCGTTGACAATGTGAATATTCACATTGACATGTTAACATTCATATTGATAGGAGTGTAAAATTAGCCCGCGCCTCGTGGCTGCCCGAAACCCGCCCACGGCTCGTGGGCGGCCTGGGGCGGGCCCGGCCCGACCTGTTAACATTGTGAATATTCACATTGACATGTTAATATTCACATTGATAGGAATGTAAAATTAGCCAGCGGCCTAGGGCGGGCCCGACCCGGCCCGTTCCGTTGACAATGTGAATATTTATATTGACATGTTAACATTCACATTGATAAGAGTGTAAAATTGGCCCGCAGCCTGTGGGCGGCCCGAAGCTCGATGTAGACGTCCCCCAAACGGCCCGGGGAGGAACGAGTCCCCCCCGTTCCGTTCGATATCGGGCTCACTACAGTTCGAACTCTCAAATTGTCACGGTTCTAAGTCTGAACCAAAGAGTCCAAATCCAGCAAATCGTTTTTGAGAAAACAGATTTTTTAGAAAATAAGTGCCAAACATGGACTGCTTTGCCAGATACAGAGTCGCCACCTAAATTTTTTATTTTGGAAAAATTTAGGAAACCCTGACTCGTTTGCCTAAGGCCACGTGTCCGTCATCACCAAAGTTGCCTCGGCTCGGGAACTTTGGTACGATTGGGGAAGGTCACTTCGTGAGCACCCCCGCTCGCCCGATCAAAGATCGGCCTCTACTAACCATGATATCGAGTTTTGAAAACATTATGTGTTCTTATTCCGGTTATTAGCCTAGATTTACTATGTGATGCGCACAGCATACAAGTATAGACTGGATCGCCTGAATTGGAACAAGACATTTCATGTTTGTTTGTTTGAAAATAGTTTGATGGTGCTACCCGCAAGTAGGCTAAGGCGTGGATTTACCACCCTCAGGTGGGCTTAGAAAACATGATTTTGCCACTATCTAGTGGGCTTAAAACACACATTTGATAAATTGTTCCAATTCAAATAACCCAACCTTCACCCACAGGTATTCAGGCAGTTATATCACATAAGCATATAGCCTCATGGTAAGCATGCTATTCATGGCAGTCACTCACACGCATGCAAGGATGCTAAAGCATAAAACTTACCGAGTACTCCAAGCCAAAACAGAAGCTAATTAGAAATCCATGCATGATCCTAATTATACGGAAATGCCTAATTCAACACATGCAAAAATGCAACTATAGCAGGCTCGGCTATTCTAAACATGGCATATGAAATGCTACAGCTAACATGTATTCAACTTGGAATTGAAAATACAATGCAGTTAGTATGATGCGCCGAGCCCCGGTGCATGCAAAACAGATGAATGAATGCAAACATGTTATCATACTATATGCTAATTGAAACATGCCCTAATCTAACCATCATAAGCGGGTAAATAAAAGGGAGAAAGACGTGGGGTTGGAAGACATACATCACACACATGCACACTTATTACAACATTGCCCTCGCGCAGAGGGTCCGAATAAATAATATACAGTCTCAAATAATTACAGTCCAAATAAGTACAAAACCCTAATTAATTTACAAATTTAACTAGGAAAGTAATAAATTGGCATGCAAGCCAGGGACTGCCTCAACTCTGATTCGGATGATGAATAATGCATGTTCGGGTGGCCTTGCGCGGAAATCCATTGTGATGCCCCAATTAGCCTCTGTTTGTAATTGTTCTTGGGATGCGTGCCAAGCTTCGGAAGGCTGCTGATTCTTGATTTGCTGTAACAGAGAGCAAGAAAGGGGCATGGCAAAGTATTTTCACATATGTATGCATGACTACCCTTCAGGGAGTGTAGTCCTCGATCCTCGTGCCACTAATCACGCATCTCGATGCATGATGGCCGAGGAGTCGAATTACACGACTCAATATGAAATGAATGCACATATAAACACAACAAAACCTAAACTCCATCATGGATAATCCGGAGTGTCGGTGACTGGGAATTGAGACACGTTCCGTCACTCGAAGTACGAAACGTCCCTCGTTTCCCGTGCTCGGGCTAACTCATATCCCAAGCACAATGTAATATGCATGACATGCATGAATGAAACTAATATACAACCTAGCATGCACAATGCTATGAGATGGCATACACAATGCACGAGGTAACATGGCATACACAATGCTCTAACATACAACCTAGCATACGCAATGCTATGAAATGAAAATGGCATACACAATGCACAATGGACTTACACCAACAAGAGTGGACCTCAGCCACACTCACATCAGTAGCCATGAGATGAAAAATGAGACACTCGAAATGTGTGCACACATGCACGCAAACCGAGGACCGAACCTAAGGCACAACATGCAACTTTAACTAGGCATGGCAAGGCATGAAATATGGTATGCAAACATGCAAATTTCAGCGCGGGAATATGATGCTAAACAGCCCCGAAACATGGCAATATGGCACCCGATGCATGAGACGAACCCCGAAACTTAAAACTAGGCATGCGCAATGACCTATAGCTATACAAAACATGCACTATTTGATCATGAAGCATGAAGAAAGATTCAAGGAAGTCCCAAAACATGCATATTTACAGTTTTAAGCAAGACCAAAAAACAAACACAAATAGGGCTAAGTTAACATGCAAAAATGGCCCTAAAAGAGAGATAAAGAAGCAAGTAGCAGCTGCTGGCCCCAAACAATGAAGAGGCCTTTAACAAAGTTGAAGAGGGGCTTAAAAAAAGGTATTTTACAGTTTATGGCCGAGCCCAAAACAGTGCACAAGTAAGCTTAAAATACTATGCAAGAAATAGGCCTAGAAGAAGGTTTAAACACAAAGTGTAAAAAGGGAGCCTCAAACAGCAAAAGATCCTTGATCAAACATGAATAGGGGGGTCAAAAAATGACTATTTTCAGTTCGGGTTGGAGCCCAAAAATACAAGCACAAGGGGCTAACAAAACATGCAAAAATAAGGCCAAAAGAGGAATAAAGAGGCAAGTGACAAAAGGAATCCTCAAACAGTGAAGATCCCTTCAACAATGTTGAAGAAGGGCTCAAAATAAGCCACTTTATAGTTTATAACTAAGCTCAAAACAGTTTAAAAATAGGCCTAAAATACTATGCAAGAAAAAGGCATACAAGAGAGGTAAAGAAGCAAGTGTAAAAAGGAAGCCTCAAACAGGGAGAGGCCCTTAAACAAACATGAAAAGGGGCTCAAAATAATGCTATTTTCAGTTAGGGTTGGAGCCCAAATATGCAAGCAAGAGGAACTAATATATTGAGCAAAAATAGGGCCAAAGAGAGGGATAGAAGACTTACCCTTGAAGACCAATGCTTTGACAACTCTTGGATCAAGTTTGGTGGCTCCTTAGCTCTGGAAAATAGCTCCAAGTGGCTGGAATAGATGGTGGTGGTGTGGTGCTAGGTGGTGGTGTAGAAATGGTGTAGGGTTTGGGAGGTTTTGAGGGTTGGAGTGTAGAGAGAGAGAGATACAATGTAGGAGCTCCAAACCAAAATTTATAACCTTTCAAAACACAGATGGGGGGCCTAATATATAGGCAAAAGAGGGGGGAAAAGGGGGGGGAAATGAATTCAAGTTTCCCCCCAAAAGTGCAGCCCCCCGGATACACAATCTGGGGGGAAACAAAATACATATCTGTAATGTACCTGGAGAGAGGATCAAGGCCGGCTGGTTTGCTAGGGTTTAGGTCGCCGGTCGGCCTTCCCCATGGCCGGTCGGCCAAGGGTCAAAAGGGTCAAGAAGTATTAGTGGCCGGCCACCCCAGATTGGTGGCCTCCCATGTGTGCACAATACAACCATGTGGTCAAAAACTGGAGAAAGTAAACTAGGAGAGAGAAAAGCCCACTTTTTAGAGGGCTTCAAAAGGGGCAAACAGAATTACTGGCCGGCCATGTGATATTGGTGGCCTCCCAGGTGTGTACAACACAAATATGTGGTTTAGGGCTGGAAAAAGTGGCCTTAGGGTAGTCAACATTGGCTTTCAAGTGAGAAAAACGGGCGACGGAGGGCGATGGAGGAATAAAACTGGTTGTCAGAACAATTACTGGCCTCCCACCCTTCTACGACCTTCTTAGTAGTGAAACAGAGGTCCTTGCCAAAAATGAACTCAAACCGATGCAAAATGGAGGTTCGGGGGCCGAAACGCCCAGCCCGAGGCCCCGAAAACTGACTATTAGGCACCGGAAGTGGTGTTCGACCACGAAGTTAGTCTCTCGAGGCACAGTGTCCCTCAAAAGGGAGCAAATAAGATGCATGCCAAAAATTGGAGCAGATGGAGGTGGTTAAGCGGTCCCGAACCGAGGCACACGACCAACGGCTCCGAAAAATCGGAAACCGGACTCCAAACGGGCAAAATGGCCTACGACCATGAAACGCAGCCTACGGCCACTGAGAGATGATTTACGAGATCTCTCCCTCCCTTCGGGAAGAGAAAACAGAGAAAACAGAGCCTGGTTCGCAAACCGAGGCGAAGCATGAAAGAGTCCGGAAGTCCAGAGGCAAGGCTCGCAGCCGAGATTCTGAAACCTCTGAACGAGCACGATATGCAACATTACCAAGCGCTCAATCGGTGACGTCTAAGTCTTAAGGTCGGTCAAAAATGAGGTGTCTACACTCGACCGCAGCCCAAGGCGGGCTTGGGCCGACCCGTGACATTGTGAATATTCACATTGACATGTTAACATTAACATTGATAGGAGTGTAAAATTTGTCCGCCGCCCGGGGTAGGCCCGGCCCGGCCTGGGCTCGAGCCTAGTCTGAGACCTTAGGCTAGGGCCTGGGCCATCACTTTGAAGCCCGGTCCGGCCCATCGGCCCAGTTAAGGCCCATTCAAGGCTCGGTTCGATGTCCGGCCCGTGCCGAGGCCTAGTGTCTTTTTTTGTGGAAAATAATAAAATTTTGGTAGAAAGAATTAAAAAAAATGGCCAGGCCCGCCCAAGCCCGACCCAAGCCTGAGGCTAGGCCCACGCCCATCGGCCCGACCCGAGGCTCGACCTATCGGCTCGGGCCCGGACCCAAACGAGCCTGTCCCGGGCCGTGGGTAGGCTTCGGGCAGCCCACGGGCAGCGGGCCAATTCTACATTCCTATCAATGTGCATGTTAACATGTCAATGTGAATATTCACATTGTCAACGGGTCGGGCCGGGCCGGGCCGGGCCTACCCCGGGCCGCGGGCAAGCTTCGGGCAACGGGCAAATTTTACACTCCTATCAATGTTAATGTTAACATGTCAATGTGAATATTCACAATGTCACGGGTCGGGCCAAGCCCGCCTCAGGCTGCGGTCGGGTTTCGGGACGCCTACGGGCTGCAGGCCAATTTTACACTCTTATCAATGTGAATGTTAACATGTCAATGTGAATATTCACATTGTCAACGGGCCGGATTGGGCCAGCCCTAGGCCGCTGGCCAATTTTATACTCTTATCAATGTGAATGTTAACATGTCAATGTGAATATTCACATTGTTAACAGGCCGGGCCGGGGCCGCCCACGGGCCGTGGGCGAGTTTCGGGCAGCCATGGGGCGCGGGCTAATTTTACACTCCTATCAATGTGAATGTTAGCATGTCAATATGAATATTCACATTGTCAACGGGCCGGGCCTGCCCCGGGCCGTGGGCGAGTTTCGGGCAACCACGGGGCACGGGCTAATTTTACACTCCTATCAATGTGAATGTTAACATGTCAATGTAAATATTTACATTGTCAACGAGTCGGGCCGGGTCCGCCCCGGGCCACGGGTGGGCTTTTGGCCACCCACGGGCTGCGGGCCAATTTTATACTCTTATCAATATAAATGTTAACATGTCAATACGAATATTCACATTGTCAACGGGTCGGACCGGGCCCGCCCCGGGCTGCCCATGGGCCAGGGGCAGGTTTCACGCCGCCACGAGACGCGGGCCAATTTTACACTCATATTAATGTAAATGTTAACATGTCAATGTAAATATTCACATTGTCAACGGGTCGGGCACGCCCCGGCTCGCGAGCGGGTTTCGGGCCACCCACGGGCCAATTTTACATTCCTACCAATGTAAATTTTAAAATATGAATGTTCACATCATAAAATTGCTAACCATTCAAAAAATATTTATAAGGGTATCAAAATTAAATATAAGGGCATAAATGTCCAAGAAAATAGTGTAAATCAAGAAAAAAAACTTTATGAAATAAAACTATACATACATGAGACTAAATAGGTTAAAATTTTTTTTCATAGACTTTAAAACACTTCTAAATGACATTTATCAATAAATATTCCCTTTTTTATAATTGACTTTTACTCACTGTTTAAACATGCTAATTGTTATTTTACACTTTTAACTGTAGAGAATCAATTATAGAGAGGGTGGGACAAAGAAAGAATAGAGAGAGAATGAGGCCCGGAAGATAGAGATTCTTCTCCATTGCAATACACATTCATTTTGTAAAGTTGTAATTTGGTAAAAACTTTTCTAGTTGATTTTTCTGGATTCAGATTTTTTTTAGTTTGAGATTAAAAAGTTTGTTTAGTAATTTTTTTTTATTATTTTAATTTTTATGAGAGAAAAAATAAAATAATTATGATTTAGATATGATATTTTATTTTATTAAATTATTTAATCTATTTTATTTTTTGTGTTTTTTTAATCCAACTAACTTAGCCAAATAAAACATAAATTAACAAGTCTTAGCACATAAAATTAAACACATTTTTATTAATTTTTTGTCATATAACGTTGAGTAACACACAATCTTAATATCTCTATTGAAGATACTTTAAGATTGTGGCAAGTTTGTTTTAAAAATTTGTGAAGAAAAAATTAAGAAAAGAAAGAAGTTTACTTTCTAGCATCTTTCACTTTGATTGGATAAAAATATTCTTGTATAGTTACTTATAAAAATGAATATAAACGACTATGTTTATTTTATTTTTACTTAATAAATCAAAATTCAAATAGATATGAGTTAGACTTAAAATAATAAATTTCACGCGCATCGCACGTTATAAATTTCAAATAAATTTTTAAAGTAATTCTCCGTATGTGATATTAGTGGCAACATTACTTTACTTGGGAGGATATAAAATTTAGGATATGAATGCATGATCTAAATTAACCATACGTGTTTAAATTATTCAAATTTAGAATATGAATACATTATCTAAATTAACCATACTCTATACCGTGTTTAAATTATCCAATGAATCGAAAAATCGAATCAAGTCGATCTCTTTGGATATATATATATATATTTAAAAAATTTATTTATTTTGACATTGTTCACTTTATTACTATATTATAATTGATTTAATTTGTATTGGTTATATTTAAGTTTGAGTTGGATTTAATTTATATTGACTTTTATTAAATAATATTTTACTTTTTGTGTTATGTTTAAATGTTAAATACTCATTTATTATTAATTAATTTACTTATTTTTAATATAGTAGACTCGTGATTCAATTTACATTGAGTTGAGTCAGATTGGTTTAGTACATAATTAGTTTGATTATGATTTTAAAAAATTAAAATCAGTCATAATTAAGTTGATACCAAATTTAGTATCACGCAGAAGCAAATAATGACATGAACAGAACACTCCTAATACTATTGAAAATTGATATTTACGCAACGTAATTTATAGCATTATTTTAAGACCCACCACCCAATTTTAACCATTTTGACACGATTCAATTTTTACCAACCAATGCACCACCAGACTCGGTCAAGCAAAACCACCACCCTCCGTCGTACTCCTCCACTCCATCAGGATCACCACACAAATTTACCAAAAACTTCTCTCTCTCTCTCTCTCTCACATGCATGCCCTCTCCTCCATGCATTCTGCCAACATCTCTACCACCCTGTATAAAACCCCTCCTACCACCACCATATTCCTCAATTCTTAGGTTCGCAGTAGTTCTCTAATCTCATTCATTAGAGAAATTACTGCTTTCCTCCAATTCACTACTACTATTTCATTACTTTCTGTATAACTTAAATCCAATCTCAACCAAAACAATGGCCCGCCAATTCGTTGTCCTCGCCCTCATCTTCGCCGCCGTCGTCAGCTCCGTCTCCGCCCGATCCCCCGCCGCAGCCCCCGCCACCTCCCCCGTCGCCGCCGCACCCACCACCGCAACTGTGGCCAACTCCACCTCCCCTGCTTCAGCCCCTGCTTCATCCCCGGTTGCCACCACCACCCCCTCCGCCGCCCCAACCCCCACCCCCACCGCCTCCACCCCCACCGCCTCCACCCCCGAATCCTCTTCTCCCACTCCCGTCGCCACAGAGGGCCCCGGGGCTGAAACCTCATCTCCACCAGCCCCCGCCAGCGAATCCAACTCACCCACCGCAGCCACTCCCGCCGCCGATGCTGCCCCAGCTGAGGCACCCGCAAGCGGCGCCGCCGCTTTGAAGGTTGCATCCGTCACCGCCGGTGTTGCCGCCGTTGCCGGTTTCTTCTTCTAAGCATTGAAAGAAAATCAAGAAAAACAAAAAAAGAGGGAAGAAGTGAGTGTTTTGATCTTTTTTTTTTGGGAGGGGGAGATGGATTGGAGGATGTGTTTAGTAGAGGAAGCCATTGTTGGTGGCGGTGACCTCTTTTGATGACAATCTTCTTGTATTCATGCATGGTTTGTAAAGCAAGCTAGCATGTAACTTTTTTAAGGGGTCACTTCAATGGGTTGAGATTGGTTTGCTCTTTGAGCTCAAATATTTATGTGTCACTAATATTATAAACGCACCTTTATCTCAATTCAAAATTTTTAGCTTATAATTCAGATTTATTCAAACTTCACGCAGATTTCATACTACACACAAATTAATCTCCACCATCCAATCAACCACCCAAAATTTTCTTGGTAGATAAATCTGGATTGCAGATTAATTCTTTATTTGTTATTTTGAGTAATGAAATAATGTTGGCATTCTAATAATTAAATGAGTCCTTCAATTCTTTAAAAATAGGATAAATTACAAACACACCTAAAGTTTACTTAAATTACAAATTATCTCCTATGATTTTAAAAATTACATTATGCTCTCTAAGATTTCTAATTTCATAACAAATAGGTTCTTTTATTAATAAATCATCAAGTTGATTAACAGTTTTTAATAATGTTAAAATTTTATTTCAATTAATAATTCAGATAATTTTATTATTGTATAAGTGAACAGTTAGAAATTTTACTTTTTCAATTAATTCTGTTAAATAAAAAATTCTGACATGAAGGTATTTGTAATTTTCCAAACCACATAGGACAATTCGTATTTTAAGTAAACTTCAGGGGTATATTTGTAATTTACCCTTAAAAATAAGAAGGGAAAATAATAATCCAGCGTAAGTTTCTAAAAATTATTTTAGATCAATGATTATAAATTTTAATAATTAAAATTATAATTTTTTATGTATCAGTAATTATTTTGAAAACATACCACTGGAATGTAATTTCTTCAAATAAAAACCAAGCTCTGTCTCTAGTCTAATTTCTAAGACCGACAAACTGGTCATCTATGCAAAAGAAAAAAATAAATTAATTAATTTGACATCAATAGTGATATGATCAATTTATATTTACATGAAAAAATTAACGATGTATTCTCGACAGCATATTTACCCTATATATTTTTTAAGATAAATATAATTTGATCAATTAATAATTAATGTGTATATGAATAATATGCTCCATGTGCTTCACAAACTAAATATTTTCAGTCAACCAAGATGAATCTAAAAGGGGAAATTATTATTCACTGGTGTCAGCAAAAACATAATATAAATTCATCGTAAAATTTATCAATTTAATTATTAAAATTTATAAACTTTGTCATGAATTTGTAATATGTTTTTCCTCACACCACTGTATGGTGTTATTTGTTAAATATAAAAATTAGAGTATATAGAATCTTTTTATTTTTAGTATTATGCATATAATTTGTGATTGTATCAATCACTGATTTGGTATTGTTTCATTATTTATATCATTTTTAAAATTGTATATACATGACATCTACCTCATTCAAAGATAAGTCAAATAATTCTTTTCATTTTTTTTTTATTTGCCCGAGAATGGGATGCTGGTGCACACCAAGCACCATGCACAGATGAAAAAAGAAAACATTGTCATCGTTTTTTTGCATAGCAGTTACTGTTGTACTAAATACACAGCAACACCGTGATGCTGCTGTGTACTTAGCACGACCGCAACTGCTGTGCAAGAAAACGACAACGTTTTTATCTTGGACCTAAGCCTTCACATGGCAAAAATTATTATAGTATACAACTTGAGTAATGCTGCACATGATTTGTTTGTATAAAATTAAAAATTAATACTCACATTTATATATTATATTTTTGTTTGAGAAAAAATATTTGTACAAAATGAATTACAAAACATCTAATAGTGTTGATTTTATTTACATATGATGTATCATTTATGCATGGGTAATACTATACAAATAATTTTTTTATACAATAATTTTATAAAGAATGATAAGGACCATTTATAATATCTCATTAGAAATCAAAAGGGCCATCGCTATGAGTCATAATTACATATATGTCATTGTTATATAATTTTTTATAACATTTTTAAATAAAAATTTTGTATGATTAGCATTTTCTTTATGCATTAGTGAAAAAATTAGTGTTGAGTTTCATTAAACTAATACAACGATAATACATAATATGACAAATAAAATTTGGTTCTTAAATATAATTTTCATAGTATTATTATTTTGATTAGACTAGTGCTACACTTACTATATTTATTTTACCATCACATGTGTGATTATTGTATTTGTTTAATGAGTCTCATTACTTATGTACATTAGCAATGCAATTGTGACAAAAAAATACTGCAGATGTAAAATTACTCTTGAGATTTGGATTATTATTGCATTAATAACCAACATAAAAAATAGATCTCATTAAACTAATGGTGGTGCTATATGTATTAATTAATGTACTAACTAGTGTACCAACACTAATTATGACATTATTATTGACTTCACTCATTAATCATAATACAAATATCAAAAATTTTTTAAATTATGTCACATCATCAATTGGTACATTAGATAATACATTAATTGGTACATATAGTATTATTTATATTGTCAAGGCCTGGGACATAGGAGTGTGCTCCCTTCATAGTCTCAAATTTAAAATTTTCTAGTTGTAAAGAATTTCTTAGCATGAGTCCATACAGGACTTTGTCCCAATTTTAATTAGAACCCACGCTAAGTAGACCGTGAGATTAATCTCCAAATTAATTGGTCCATTTGACTGGACACTAAGTTATTAAAAAAAAATTATAATGATACATGAAAGCAAATTAAAGTACATAAATATTTTACTGCATTATTATTTGGATTATTTGTTTATGATTGTCTTCCCATTTATGATGAAAACAGAAAACGTTGCTGTTTTCTTGCATAGTAGTTGCCGCTGTGCTTAATGCACAGCAGCATCCCCATTTTTTATTTGTCCAATCTAAAATGAGTCCAAATCCATGTAATTTTTAAGTAGACTGTGGACATGATTAGTTCTTAACAATCTAAAATGAGTCCAAACCATGTAAACAGAACATTTTAAAGTAAACTATGGACATGATTAGTTTTTAATAACATATACGATGTCCATGATCAATATCACACATAAGAATGTTTATTTATTTATTCATGGCATTTAAGTTAACGACCAGATTTGCCGCAATAGATTGAAGCATACACTTACCTATGGCCACAAAAGGGTCATTTCAATTCTTATATGTATGTTTCGAATACACATAAAATATGAAGACATCAAATGATAAATATGGTTGGGGTGAATTACACTAACCGTTTCTATAGTTTGGGACTTGTGTCATTTTGGTCTCTGACTTTTTAATTGTGACACATTTGATCCTGAATTTTGAATCTTACTTCAAATAAGGACAATTGAATATACCATTGTTTAATTTCAAGAACAAAATCGTCAATTTAATAAAATAAAACTAATTTAACAAAAATAAATGTCAAAAAAATATTTTTAATTTTTTAAAAATTATTTTTATCCGCCAATGATAAAATTATGTAAAATTGATAAACATTAATAAAAATTACATGATTAATTTTTAAAAATTAATTTTACACGATCATCATCCAAACACATAATAAAAATTAATTTGGTAAATAAATAAATAAATATCTAAAAAATTTATCAATTTTACATAATTTTATTTTTAGTGGGTAGAAATAATTTTAAAAAATTTAAAAATATTTGTTTGATATTTATTTTTGTCAAATTAGTTTATATTTTATCAAATTGACGATTTTACCCTTGAAAAATCTAATGATATCTTCAATTGTTTTAATTTGGAACAAGATTCAAAATTCATAGTCAAATGTGTCACAATTGAAAAGTTGAGGATCAAAATGACACAAGGCTCAAACCATAGGGACTATTAGTGTAATTTGCCCATATGGTTTTTATTTTTGAGAATTTTATTTATTATTTGGAGTATTGATAGGGATCATGAAAATGATCATAAATTTTTTTTCACATTTGGATTATACATATAACAAAACACCACACACTAATCAATAAATGAAAAATCTTTTTGATGTATTTCATGATATTTTTTTTATAATTCCTAATATTATTCTATTATTTATTTTTGGGTCGGTAACGAAAGTAGACAGAAATTCGTGGCTTGGTTAAGTTGGGCCCACTGGAAGGGGATTACCCATGATTAACGGGCCAAACTGTCTATCTTGGATCAAGCTTTTCCTATTTGGTGGCCTCTCATGACTAAAAAATTTGGGAGAATTACATATTAGTGATTTTTAAAAAAATTATTTATAAAAAATTAATTAATATTAATAATTAAAATTTTAAAAAAAATTAATAATTTTTTAAAATTTCCCTGAATAATATTTTTTTGCTAAAAATAAAAATAAAAATATTTCTCAAAGATGATGCCCCACACCCATAACAATCACATTCATGAAGAATACAAACTATCTATAAGGAATTTTTTTTTTTTTTGAATTAATTATCTAAAAATCCTATTTACAAATGTTATGATAACTCAGGTTCTATTTAAGATTTTTTGAACCAATATGTCCTATTTAGTAAAACTGAGAATGTTATTAGTTTTTTCTAATTTTTAAAACTAAAAATATTATCAATTTTGTATAGTAATATTCCAGATAATTGTTTTACTAATTGATAAAAAAAAAGTGTGAGATTAAACGTTTTTACCCTTCTACTTATTAGTTTGATTGAACTATCTAATAAAACCGACAACATTATCATTTTTTTCCAGTTTTAAAACTGAGAACATTATTAATTTTTATTTATTTATTTATTTATTTTTTTCAGTTTTGCATATCAATGTTCCATTATCATATACAAAATTTTCACTTTTTTACAAAAAAATATTTCAATTTTTTTAATTTTTTCAAAAAAAAAAAAAATTAGTTTTTTTCTTTTTTTTGCGCATAATTTTTTTAAAAAAGATTTCAATTTGAAAGTTGATATTTTAAAGTTTTGAAAATCAAAATAAATGTCAAATCATCATATTCCTTTATAAATAATCATAAATTATAAACAATAATTGTTTAAAGGGCAATTCCAACTATTAAAAATTTGACGGGGCTTAAAAGTTCAAAAAATCTTATAACTTAATGGAGCATAAATTTATAATTTAGACTTGTGTGTAAATGTTTTTTTTTTTTTTAATTTTAAGCAATAGGGGAAAAAAATTTGCAATCTCACTAAAAATGAAAAAATATATATGTGAGAGAGAGAGTAGCATGAATTATATGACAAAATCTGAACTTCTATTTTCATTAGCCAGAGAACATTGTCAACACTCTGACATAGTGTTTAAAAGCAAACACACTGGCGGGAAGCAGAAAGCATCTCACACCATTCTCTTACTAATTTTTTTTTTTTTATAATTTATTTTAATTAGCTAGGGTTGTTGTCCATTAACATATCATATTTGGTTAACAGCTAGAGCCTCTTTTGCAATTGAGTGCACCAGCAGTGGTGGTCATCGCACCCACAAATGAAGATGGTCTAGCACTCAAACTCGATGCCCTAGCATATGAGGAAGATGCACCTGCCCCCGATTGCCTGAAAAATGCTCCGTTCAACATTAGGTCTCCTTCCGACCTCCAGTTCCAGTTCTTATATTCACTCTCCGGTGTGTTCTCATATTTTGTCACCTGCATTAGGAGTGTGATCCATTCTGTAATTCGTTTTTGTGCAAGTAAATTTTTTTATATTTTTAAAAATATGCAGGGGGAGAGAGAGAAGAAAGAGGGCTTTGTGTATGTTATGTTATCTCTCTTACCTCTTTCTTGGTTCTGTCATCGGGTGCAAGGAATCTGTTGCCTTGGCTGTTGATTGTAGGAGCTGCACTACCACCAATGGCATACATTTCCCAGTGAGTGTAGTCATTGTTCACCACATGAAAGTATCCAAATCTACACCTGTAGATATTTGTCAAACACATGCAAGAGTTATAAACATTACACATCTATATGTTGTTCTCTATGCAAATGGATTCTATCTAGTTGAGCATCCAAGTTCATTTGAGTGATTTAAATCTTTCTATCGCGTAAGATTTACTTATTAGATTATTTATGCAATAAATAAATAAGTTGACTAGATATATTAGCAGGTACAATATCGGATCCCATTTATTTTTAAAAAATAAATGACAAAGACTATCTATGTATATGTGATTTGGATATGCGATTATTTATGTTAGTTGTTCTGATATTGGTATGCACATGTTCAGTTAAATTTTTTTAAATTAAATGTGATGTTATAACCATACAATTATTTTAATTTTTTTTATATAAACGTTCTAATCAACAACTCAACAAAATAAACGTTTTAAATCTTTCAAATCGGCTTGACAAAAGCCAATAAGACCTCTTCAATTGAATGCCTAATCAGAAAATATCTAATGTTTTGATTTATCATCAACTCAGTGTAGTCGTTTTTTTTTGATACAGTACAACGCTTTTTCTTTTTTTCAAAGCTATCCCGAAAAAGATTATTAACTGCTTGAAAAACTTTTATTTTTCTTTTAGTTGGCAAAACTATTAAACAAAAACATATATAATCAAAATTTTAAAAATAAAAAAATTGGGAAAAAATATATATTAAAGTGAACATGGATATTGAATAATTTACCTAGGCATCCTTTGCACGAGCCCCTCACCAAAATGATTAAAGGCTACGGTAACCTGCATATCCTTATCCTGTGTGTACGAATCACTGTGCCCCAACAGCATCACCTTATCATGATGCGTCATATAATTGTTCGAGATCGTTATAGCCGTTGATCCATGAATCGCATCAATCAATCCATCATGACAGTTGGACAACGAACAATGATCAACCCAAATATGACTCGACCCGAATATGGAAACTCCATCACCGTCTGATACGGTCCACCACCCAGAATGCTGTGGGGAGTCACGTATGTTAGCATTCCCTGCCTGCTTGCAATCATGAATGTTGATTCCATGTATGATTATGTTGGTGACATAATGGACGGTAATGCAGGGTCCGTTGGCGATGTGGACGCTCGCTCCTCGACCGTCGATTGTTTTGAACGAGTTCATGACGAGTTCTTGACTGAGTTTGATGACCATGTCTCGCTGGAAGATGATCCATAAGGGTTCGTTTTGAATTACGGCGTGGCGGAGAGTTCCGGGTTTTGGGTTTACTGGATTGTCGTCGGCTGAGTCGGTGACTACGTAGATTTTTCCGTTTCGGCCGCCAATTGCGTTTTTGCCGAACCCAATGGCGCAATCGGCTAACCGCTGCCGGTTCTGCTCCCAATTGGGGTCGCACCGCCAGCAGTCATCAATTGGGTTGCCGGTTCCGCAGGAGAGGTAAGCTAGGTTCCTCCTCGATGCATTGATGCGACTGCATCCAAAATAAAATTAAGATTACACATTTTTAGCCTACGTCTAAGAGTACATAAATTAGTTGTAGAAGTGAACACATAATACACAACATTTTTTTGTAAGATTTTATTTAAAAAACTTTTTAGTTTCCGTGCTTGTAGTACAATTATTTTAAGCTATAAAATAAAAACTATTTGCGTAGAATTGAAACATGTAAGTTGGGTTGGTGAGAAAATGATAATGACAAAAAAACAAAGCCTATGAAAGTTTTTTTTTTTCACTTTTTTCTTCTCTTTTATTTTTACGCTATATTTGGTTAAGAAATTTGAGAAGAAATTTAGAAAAAAAAAAGATAAAAGTTATATGAAATTATATGAAATGTAGGTATATTTTATTTACATTTTACCTGTCTTTTCCCTTTCCCTTTATAAATTCCTTTCCAAATCCCAAAACCAAACACAGTGTTAGGGAAAATAAAATTTAGTGTAAGTTTAGAAAGAAAAAAAAAAATTATACATAAGTGATGAACTTTATAAATATTAATAATTAAAATTCTAAATTTTTTCATATAAACAAATATTTTTTCAAAAATTCACTGAATTGTAATTTTTCTTTTACTTTTTCTCTACAAATTGCTACCCAAATTATTAATCCAAATACAATTGTAAAGTTTCACCATAGAAACACAAGAGGGTATAGGCTCCACTTCTTGTCTTATTGTAATTCTTGTTTTACTTTTTCTCTACAAATTGCTACTCAAATTATTAATCCAAACACAATTGTAAAGTTTCACAATAGAAACACAAGAGGGTATAGGCTCCACTTCTTGTCTTATTTTTATGTAGAGTAGTTACTTCACATCCAAATGCACTCCCACCTATACGATTTGATTAGAACTTCAAATTATGAAAATCTCAAACACGATTGTGCAGCTGAAGTGCATGTGTTGTGAGCAAAATAATTTCAAAATAAAAAAAATGTTAAGCATGTTTGTGCTTGTAATTAAAATGCGTGAAGAACAGATGAACATAAATTTGAGACAAAGAATTTCACTCCATATATTATATAGTTTAATATAATGCAAAGTAATAGTTACCTGTGTACTTCTTGTACAACAAGATCAGGGTCTTGAACTGGTGAGGAAGAAGCTAGGACAAGAAGAGATAGAAGAGAAGCGAGGAGAAGTAAAGAAAGAGCAAGACTTGCCATTTTCATTTCCTCTTTCAAGTTGGAAAAAGGTGGGTGAGTAGGGGTGGCTAGTGAGAGGGGTTTATAAAGGATTGGCGCCGAGATAAATGGCGTGATTAAAATTGTAACATGGTGGGGTCCCATTTGTCCAATTTGCATTGTAATTTCAGGAATAGATTAGCTTAGCTTTTCTTGTTTGAGTTCCCATTGGGTAGTTTAAACGGTTAAAAGTCAACCTCTAAGAAAATCAAACACAATTGGTGACTGTTTTGTTGCCTTATTTTTGTCTCTGTGAAATTTGTAAAAATGTTTTAGACTTCTAAATTATACTCAGAAGAGATGAATTGAAAAGTGAAAAAATAATTTATAAAAGACAAAAATAAACCAGAAATAATAGAATTCTTTGGTTTTTTATTTTTTTATATTTTTTGAAATTTTTGATTTTGTGTTTTTACTTTTTAAATTAATCTACCCAAGACGGACCGAAAGTAAATAATAATAAAAATTGATATAGTTTTTTTAAAAAAACTAACGAAGAGAAACATTCTAAAAAAGAAGCGACTTATTTTTGTGTTTGCAAACCCCCTCCTTTGGTCTTTTATTGCATGTACTAAAAATCTTACTAAAATCATATGTTTAAATTCAAATATCATTTAGTTTGTTTGATTTTAATTTTTAGAAAATACTTTTTAAAAAATTCTATTTTTAATTTTTCGTTTTCTTTTTCAATGATTTTTTTTAATATTTAAGCAATTTTTTTAATTTTTAAACACACTTAATATAAATACACTTAAAAAGTATAATATTTGTGAAACAAATTTACTAAATACCAAAAATACAAAAGATATATATGAAAATTCAGTGCATTTTTTTTTTTGTATTTTTGTGTATTTATTAATTTTTTAAAATATTTTTTCATAAATATTTTACTATTTAGATACATATAAATAAGGTGCATCTTAAAAAGTAAAAAAATGCTTCAAATTTTAAAATTATTCACCAAAAAAAAAAACACGAAAAAAAAAAAATCAGTTTTCAGAAAACTGAATTCAGAAAATTAAAACAAAACACACTAATTATTTTTTTTTACAACAAATTATATTAGGCCTCTTATATTTTAGTAAATTATTCGTCTTTTTATGTTTAAAGTAGGGATAATTATGATGATAATTTCTATACTTTAACTCTTGTGTCATTTTGATCTTTATAATTTTAATTAGCTCGATTTTGACTTTGAATTTATAAGTTTGTCTCAATTTGATCCAATTGATAATAATTACTCTTAGCATTTTTTTTATGAAAACTATGCATGTATGTCATATTTTAGGAACAAAATTATAAGCTTACGTAACTCAGTGAGTTAATTTCAACCAATTCAGTGATAATTTTTTGTCAAAAATATTAATGACATTATCAATTGGATCAAATTAATAAAAAATCTAAAATTAAGGGTCAAAATTAAAGTTAATTAAAAATATAAAGACTAAAATATACAAAAATAAAATAAAATATAGGAACACCAATACAATTTGCCCCTTAAAGTATTTGGCCGAAATTGACATGCTTTTTGACAAATACTCCCCCCTCTTATGACTTTTGTATTTTTACTGTTTAGCAAAGATAAAAAGAATCTACCGTTAACAGTTACATACATTATATTTCATCTAACCATTATTTTTCATGTTTCATCACATAGATTTTACTATTTAATATTTTTAACTTCCTATATGTGTATGTAGCAAATAATGAGTTCTTTTTTTCTTTTGGATAATTACAAAAATAAATAAATAAAAAAACATAGAGTTTGGTTCTTATAACAAAAGAAAATTTTAAATTTATTAATTCAGACTCTAATATTTTGATTTGTTTTCAATATGATCTATTTTTTTTTTTTCGTTAAGTAAAATCAATAGAAAAATTGATATTTTAGCTATTAAACTTAATGTAGATGTATATAAAAATGTCTAAAATATCTTTTTCATTGAGTTTAATAACTAAAATATTATTTTCCATTAATTTTACTTAATGAAAATAGACAAATAGTTTAAATTGAAAATAATTATTATTTGAATTGATAAAATTAAAAAAATGAAGATTTATTTTGGTACAATAGTCAAACCTGAGTTTTTTTTGTGTGTGGTAATTACTCCTTTTTTTTTTATACGAAATATAATCTAATCAAATTAGATGTGTGAACACAAAAGGTCATCAAATCTACACTGTGATCGAATCCCTTCATTTACTTTGCTCCAAAAGAAAACTTTACTTCAAAAACATAAAACAAAACCACTACAACAAATAGCAGAATTGGCGACTAAAGTTTCTTTTTTCGTCGCTGAAAGTAGTAGAATTGGCGACTAAAATGGAATTAGTCGCCAAAATTGGTCACTTTTGCCGACTAAAACAGTTTAGTCGCTGAATACAAGGTTTTTAGCGACTAAAAGGCACTTTAGTCGCCCAATCTGGGGGTTTTAGCGACTAAAGGTAGTTTAGTCGCCGAATGTGACAGTTTTCGGCTACTAAAATAATTTAGTCGCCAAAAGTGATGGTTTTGGCGACTAAAAAACAGATTAGTCGCCGATTGTAGGTGTTTTGCCGACTAAAAACATATTGATCGCTGAAAGTGAAGCTTTTTGGCTACCAAAAAAAATTAGTAGCTAAAAACTGAGTATTGGCGACTAAAATTCAGTTTAGTAGCCAAAAGGTGACGTTTTGGCGACTAAAAACAAGTTTAGTCGCCAAAACTGCATATTTTTAATTGGAACTAATTTTTTTAGCGACAAAAAAATCATTAGTAGCCCAAAATAATAGAATTGGCGACTAAATAATGGTTTTAGTCGCCAAAAGTGGCCTAAATTTTTTTTTAATAAATTATTTATTTTTTACATAATTTATATTGAATAAAAATAATTATATTTATAAAATTAGTTTTGTATTAATACCGATTAATATACTATATAAATAATATATATTGCATATACATTCATGTGATGTTATAGTGGCATAGTGGAGGGAGTGTTTGGTTAAAGGTTTAGAATGTATGGCGAAGTCAGTGGTTCGAAACTCAGAAAATGCAAAGAAATAAGTTTTTTTTTTTTTTTTCACGGAATACCTTTGGCGACTAAAATTAGTCGTCGCCAAAAGTGTTGCTTTGGGCGACTAATCACTTTGGTCGGCGATTCATGGCTATCAGCGACTAAAATATTAGTCGCTGAATGTATAATTTCCGAAAGTGTAATTCACTATTGGCGACCATCACTTTCGTCGCTGAAACACCTGTTTTTGCCGACTAAAACTTGTTCAGTCGCCAATACCTCTGCCGACTAAGTACTGGCGACAAAATGGGCGACTAAAAAATTTAGTCGCTGAATCTGAAAAATCCACTTTTGGCGACTAAAGAGGGTTTTTAGTCGCCAAAGGTGATTTTTGTTGTAGTGAACTGAAAAGTAAAAGTCCTTCGCCATTCCAAATGAAAATTTTACTTCAAAAATATAAAACAAAAGTCCTTCACCATGGCAACTTTGAAGTCTCTGAGGCTCCTTCTCCTTGTTTTATGCCCAATCAATCATAAACATGATATAACATAAGAAAAATATTATATATCATTAATTTTTTTATTATCATTTGGTATTCTCTTGTTTAAAAATAATTATGTGTGTGTCAATTTTCGACCACACTGCCAAATTAGTACTTAGCTAGAGAGTACCGGCAGAATAAATTAAGCCCAAACGACTTGCAACAGAAAGAAGAGATTCCTGCGGTGGTTCGTCCATCCGGGGTACTCCGACGATCAAGTCAGTTATCAAAATACTTAACTCACTATTCAGAATATAAATTGCGTACCTTAGACCCATGGGGGTGTTTCCCTTTTATAGCCAATACAATCCTAGTCCCAATAGAAGCCTAGCTCTACTGGACTTAGGATTACTGCTAATCTTGGACTCCCAATAGGGTTGTGATAAACTCTCTAAGAGTCTTATATTTACCCAAACTGAAGTCTTCTCTCACTTTAGGACTCTTGTCCCTTATACGCTTATTCCGGATTCCGATATTCTTGCAGATAACCTCGGTCTAGCCAAGATCATCTTGGCATCACGACCAGGACATGTGACACCTCGCCTGGTACTTTGGTGACACATCGGCTAGCACTTCGGTGACACCCCGACCACGTGTTTTCATTAAAAAAGTATGTCCCTACAAATTATTATACCATTAACTTACTAAGGGGTGGTTTGTTACAAGTTGTCACATTATCTCTCTATTTTTGTACACATTTTTTTTTTTTATAAAAAATCAAAAAGTCACTTGTAGATACCCCATTTTTGACCGCCTTTAAGACTTGGACACGACTGATGGTTTTGAAAGTTGTGTAGTGCAAAGAGTCGATTTCTTCGGCAAGAGGAGAGTCAAATCTCAACTTCATACCCCTTTTTGGACCAAAACAATCTTGATCAAAATATTTTAGACCTTAAAACCCTCTCTTTCAAAACGTTTTTGAAATAAAGTTTTTACGATGTTCCGAGGCTCGCATTTTGTCAAATGTTGCGCTTTTTGGTAAACCGAGTAAGGGCAAAGTGGAAATGAATGAAAGAGAGATGAAATCTTTGAAAAATATTTCAAAACACCTTACTTAGTGGTTTGAAGTTGAAGAAAAGAGGAGAAGAGAAAGCAAAACTAGTTTGGGAGAAGTTCGGCATGAATCCGGATAGGACCAAATCGGCGCGGCTTCACCGAAACGGGCATAACTCTTTGCACAGGAGGAATTTTAATGCGAGGTTGGCGCCATTGGAAAGCTAACTTCTGGGGCTTCAATGTGGCCATATGGTAAACCAGAAAATCAGATGGCCGACCAGCTCTTTTGGTCAAAAGTGGTTCATCATGAATCCGGGAAGGAGAGAAAACATCTGCGCGACTTCACCGAAATGGGCATAACTCTTTGCACAGGAGGAATTAAGATATGAGGCCACCACCATTGGAAAGCTTACTTCTGGGGCTTCATTTTTCACTCAAGAATCGCCTAAGGACAAGTTCGGGTGGGGGAGATATGGTTGGTTGAAGTCCATTTGGACCGAATCTAAGCGGCTTCACCAAAACTGGCATAACTTTTTGCACAGGAGGAATTTTAATGCAAGGTTTGTGGCATTGGAAAGCTAACTTCAAGGGCTTCATGGATGACCAGCTTTGGGGCTTGAACCTTTTGACCCCTGGTCGGCCGACCAGGGGGAGTGGCCGGGCGGCCACTTGAACTGGCCGGCCTGCTTCTTGCTTTTTGCCCTCTCTGAATACTTTACAGCTGTGCCAGCTGGGGGGCATTTGGTGCATCCTCCATACACGTGTATGGAGGATCTTTGAAGCTTCCAAGAGAAGCTTTGACCTCTCTTCTCTATAAGAGAGTCCCTCCTCTTCATATCTAATGGTTAGACATTTTTGCTTAAGGCTTATAACCTCCCTCCTCCAATGTCACTATTCCAAGCTCCAAAATCCTAATTTTCTTGGTTCATTTGCACTACAACCCTTAGCACCACACCTCCATCATCCATTCCAGCACCTTGGAAGTCATTTGCAGAGGTTGAAAGCTCACCAACTTGGTCCAAAAGCTGCTGGAGGTCGGCTCTTCAAGGGTAAGTGTTTATTTCCCTTAAACTTGTATTTTTTTGCTTCATTACTTAGCTTCCCTTGCAAGTATTTCTGGGCTTTGTCATAAACTAGAAAGTGTCATATTTTGAGCTCTTCTTCAACTTTTTTTTAGGGGACTTTGCTGTTTGAGGTCATCTACTTCCCCTTACCCTCTATCTCTCTTTTAGGGCTATTTTTGCATCATACTTTAGCCTTACTTGTAAACATTTTCGAGATTTGTTATAAACTGAAAAAAGTCTTGTTTTGACCTCCTCTTTAAGTTTTCTTGAGGTCACTTTTCTGTTTGGAGTCATCTCCTTCCTTGCATGTTTCATTCCTTCATATTTAGGGTTATGCATTAGAGCATTTGTATTGGACTTGTTTTGGCCTCTTAGCTACTGAAATCCAGGGGATTTTCAGTGGCTTTGATGAGGTTTCGAGCTTTGAAATCATAGAGGGATGACCCTCTCACCCCTCATTTTCTTTACTAGCATCATTGGCTTTCCAAATGGGCTCTATTTTGCATGCATTGAAGTCACTTTTTAGGCCCAATTTTGAGGGTTTTAAGGTCTGCCTTAGGTCTGTCTGGGGCCCTTTTGATCATATTTTATGTCTATAATGCATGTGTAGAACAATTCCATTCAAGGCCTTTTGAGGGGGCCTTTCATCGTATGCTTCCTTGACTGATTTCAGAGCCAATTTTGTGAGTTTTAGGGCTGTCATAATCCATTTCCAAAGTTAGTTTTTCCATGCTTCATGTCTATCTTGTATGTGCTTAACAACCCCTTGAATGGCCTTCCAAAGAAGCCCCTCATTTTTGCATGCATTGGCTGCATTTCAGTGATTATTTGGGCATATTTTGGCATGTTTTATTCACTGTTTTTGGCTGGTTTGATGAGTTCTCATTTGCTTCATATACATGCCATGTAAATCATGCTTGCTAGCCGAATTTGCATGCCATTTGAGTCCATCATGTTAGCATCTTTTGGCCATGCTCTAAACTAGAAATGTGCATGTTTTGGGACTGCCTTTGCTCTGTCTTTAGACTTCATGATCAAATAATGCTTTCTTTGCATACTTGTGGTTCAATGCATTGGACTAGTTTTGAGTTTCGGGGCTTATTCCATGCATCGGGTGCCATATTTCCATGTTTCGGGATCATTTAGCATCATATTTTAGTGCTGGAAATTACATGTTCATAAGCCATCTTGCATCCCTTGTCATGCCTTGGTAGAGTGGTATTTTATGCCTTAGGTTCGGTCCTCGGTTTGCGTGCGTGTGTGCACGCATTTCGGTTGTCTCATTTTCATCTAATGGCCACTGATGTAAGTGTGGCTGAGGTCCACTCATGTTGGTATAAGTCCATTATGCATTGTGTATGCCTTTTCAATTCATAGCATTGCGTATGCTAGGTTGCATCTTAGAGCATTGTGTATGCCATTTTAGTACAGGGCATGGCGTATGCTAGGTTGCATGTTAGTTGCATTGTGCATGCCATTCCATTTGCATGGTGCTTGGAATAGGGTTTAGTCCAAGCACGGGAAACGAGGGGCGTTTCGTACTCCAAAGTGACGAAACGTGCCTCGATTCCCAGTTCCCGACGTTCTTGATTATCTATGATAAAATTGTTCGCTTCATATGTTCATACCTGCATTCATGTTATATTAAAACGTGCAATTCGGTCTCTCGGCCATCATGCATTGAGATGCGTGATTGGTGGCTTGAGAACCGAGGGCCACACTCCCTAGAGCTTGTGCAAGGACGGGGAGGAGTGGTCGCACACTCATATGTTGAAAATACATTGCTTTCTCTCTTTCTTGCCTTTGTTGCAGAAAAACCAAAGTCTAGGGGTAGAAAGTGGTCGGCCGACCAGGTTTTCTGGTAGGCCGACCACCTTTTTTGGTTTTCACCATGAGGGGTGGTTGGCAGGTGTTTCCCAAGCCAAGAGCTGGTCGGCAACCTTCCCCAGGCGGAGTTTCAGCCTCCTGGAGCTTTGTGTAAGTTTCTGAAATCAGCTGTAAACAATGGCAGGACAAGGCATCGCGATGGAATTTACCAACAAAGCGCATCGAGTATGCATGCATTCATTGTCATCCAAAACAGAGCCGGGGCAGTCCATTTGCATGTCAGTTTATAGCTTACTTAGCTAATTTGTTAGTTAGTTAGTAGATGTGTAATAATTAGCTGTAATTCGTTATTCATTTCGGACTGTATTATTCTTTCGGACCCTCCGAGTGAGGGCACAATTGTAATAAGTGTGCGTGAGTGTGATGTATGTCTTCCAACCCCACGTCTTTCTCCCTTTTATTTACCAGCTTATGATGGTTAGATTAGGGCATGTTTCAATTAGCATACAGTATGATAGCATGTTTGCATCCATTCATCTGCCTTGCATGCACCGGGCTCGGCGCATCATACTAACTGCATAGTATTTCAATTCCAAGTTGAATATGTGTTAGCTGTAGCATTTCATATGCCATCTTAGAATAGCCGAGCTTATCTTAGTTGCATTTTGCATGTGTTGCATTAGGCATTTCTGTATAGTTAGGATCATGCATGGATTTCTAACATAGCTTTTGTTTTGGCTTGGAGTACTCGGTAAGTTTTATGCTTTAGCATCCTTGCATGCGTGTGAGTGACTGCCATGATAGCATGCTTACCATGAGGCTAATTGCTTATGTGACATAACTGCCTGAGTGCCTGTGGGTGAAGGTTAGGTTATTTGGATTGGAATAATTCATCAATTGTGAGTTTTAAGCCCACTAGATAGTGGCAAATCATCTTGTTTTCTAAGCCCACCTGAGGGTGGCAAATCCACATTTTAGCCTACTTGCGAGTAGCAAACCGTTTTTTAAAACAAACATGAGATGTTTCGTTCCAATTCAGGCGACCCAGTCTATACTTGTATGTTGTGTGCATCACATAATAAATCTAGGCTAATAACCGGAATAAGAACGCATAATGTTTTCAAAACTCGATATCATGGTTAGTAGAGGCCGATCTTTGATCGGGCGAGCGGGGGTGCTCACGAAGTGACCTTCCCCAATCGTACCCAAGTTCCCGAGCCGAGACAACTTTGGTGATGACGGACACGTGGCCTTAGGCAACAAGTCAGAGTTTTCTAAATTTTTCAAAATAAAATATTTAAGTGGCAACTCTGTATCTGGCAAAGCAGTCCATGTTTGGCAATTCTTTCAAAAAATCTGTTTTCAAAAATGATTTGCCGAATTTGGACTCTTTGATGATTCATCGGTCTTGCATTGCACTCTGCGAGATTAGATACAGGACCGTGACTTTGAGTCCTGAACTGTAGTGAGCCCAATGAACAAAACGTGATTTCCCTCCTGGGACGTTCGGGGACGTTTACATCACTAAATAAACTTACCCCAAACCATCCCTAAGTATTTGATGATATAAGTAGGTCAAAAATAAATAAATAAATATAGATAATATATAATCGTCCTCTTAGTGCATTTATACCAGAAATGTCAAATAAGGGTCACGGCATTGCCAAACTTTTAAATCATAATTTGAAAAACGAGTGCGGCATACATAAATCAAGCCTTCCATCTGCATTTTGATAACGTTTGTCCAATTTGCTTTGAAATTTCACGATTAGCTTTGCTTTTTCTTGTTTGAGTACCCATTTGGTAGTTTCTACGGTTAGAAAGTCAGCCTCTAAGAAAATCAAACACAATTGGCGACTGTTTTGTTGTCTTATTTTTGTCTTTGGTGAAATTTTTAAAAATGTTTGACTTCTAAATTTTACTCCGAAGAGATGAATTGAAAAGTTCAAAAATAATTCATAAAAGACAAAAATAAATCAAAATAATAGAATTCTTTGGTTTTTTATTTTTTATTTTTTGACCTTTTAGGATTGTCTATACAAGATGGACTGAAAGTTTAAAAAAAAAAAAAAAAAAAAAAATTGATATAGCTTTTTTTTAAAAAAAAAAACTAATGAAGAAAAAAATTCTAAAAAAGAAGCGACTTATTTTTGTGTTTGCAAACCCCCTCCTTTTGACTTTATTGCATGTACTAAAAATCTTACTAAAATCATATGTGTCTAAATTCAAATATCATTATTTTTTTAAAAACAAATTATATTAGGCCTCTTATATTTTAGTAAATTATTCGTCTTTTTATGTTTAAAGTAGAGATAATTATGATGATAATTCTTATACCTTAACTCTTGTGTCATTTTGATCATTGTAATTTTAATTAGCTTGATTTTGATATTGAATTTATAACTTTGTCTCAATTTAGTCCAATTGATAATCACTCTTAGCATTTTTTATGAAAAATATGCAAATGTGTCATATTTTTAAGAACAAAATTATAAACTTACGTAATTAATTTCAATCAATTTAGTGATAATTTTTTATCAAAAACATTAATGACATTATCAATTAGACCAAATTGATATGAAATTTAAAATTAAGAGTCAAAATTAAACTAATTAAAAATATAAATACCAAAATATACAAAAGATTAATTATAAGGAACACTGATGTAATTTGTCCCTTAAAGTATTTGGCCGAAATTGACATTCTTTTTGACAAATACTCCTCCCTCCTATGACTTTTTTTATTGTTCTACAGTTTAGCAAAGATAAAAAGAATCTACCGTTAACAGTTACATACGTTATATTTCATCGAACCAGTATTTTCTTATCTGTTTCATGTTTCATCACATAGATTTCACTAAAAATAAAAATAAAAATAAAACCTAGAATTTGATTCTTATAACAAAATAAAATTTTAATTTTATTAATTTAGACTCTAATATTTTAATTTGTTTTCAATATGATCTATTTTTTATTTTCCTTAAGTAAAATCAACAGAAAAATTGATATTTTAGCTATTAAACTCAATGAACATATATATAAAAATGTCTAAAATATCTTTTCCATTGAGTGCAATAACTAAAATATAATTTTTCATTAATTTTACTTAATGAAAATAGGCATTGTTTAAATTGAAAACAATTATGATTTGGATTGGTAAAATTAAAAAAAATCAAGATTTATTTTGGTAATGGTCAAACCTGAGTTTTTTTTTTTTTTTATTTTTTTTACGGTAATTACTCCTTTTTTTTTAAAATGAAATATAATCTAATCAAATTAGATGTGTGAACACAAAAGGTCGTTAAATCTACACTAATCGAATCCGTTCATTTACTTTGCTCCAAATGAAAATTTTACTTCAAAAACATAAACAAAATTGAAAAGTAAAAGTCCTTCACCATTCCAAGTGAAAATTTTGCACTATAAGAAAAATGGGCTTAAAAAACGGAACTTTTTGCGACGGCACAACTTGCCGTCGCAAAAAAATAGAGTATTTGCGACGGCAGAAAATACTGTCGCGAAAAGGGAGAGTATTTGCGACGGTAGAAATTGCTATCGCAAAAAAAAAAATAGAGTATTTGCGACGGCAGAGATTGCTGTCGCAAAAAAATAGAGTTTTCGCGACGACACCAGCTACAGTCGCAAAAAAAAAAAGAAGAGTTTTTTGCGACTGTAATAGATACTGTTGCAAAAAAAAAAAAAAAAGTAAAATATATATATATATATATTGTGGCTTTGAGAGGACTTCATATATATGTAGTCACAAAATGGTTTAAATAAATGCAACGGTATTTTTCTGTCACAAAAAAAAAAAAAAAAAATCGACGTCGTCTTACTCTTTTGATATAACATTTCTCTTTTCACCCATTTTTTCATCTTCCTGTCTCTCTGTGTTTGTCTCTATCTCTGTTTCTGTTTCTCTTCTCTTTCTCTCTCTCACTCATCACTCTTCTCTGTCTATCTATCTGTCTCTTTCTCTGTGTCTCTGTCTCTTTTCTTTCTCTTTCTCTCTCTCACTCATAACTCTTCTGTTTCCCTCTCTTACTCATCACTCTTCTCTGTCTGTCTGTCTATCTCTCTCTCTCTTTCTCTCTGTGTCTCTCGTCCATCTCTCTTCTCTTTCTGTCTCTCTTCTCTTTATCTCTATCGCTCTCTTGCTCATCTCTCTCTGTCTCTCTCTCGTTTATTTATTTTTGCTATTTTTCTCTTTCTTTCTTTGTCTGTCTCTTTTCACCAATTTTTTCATCTTCCCCTCTCTCTTCTCTTTCTCTCTTTCTCCCTTGCTCATCACTCTTCTCTCTCTGTCTGTCTGTCTATCTGTCTCTCTCTCTGTGTCTCTCACTCATCTATCTCTTCACTTATCTCTTTTCTCTCTCTGTCTCTTTCGCTCATTTCTCTTCTCTCTATCTCTCTCGTTCATCTCTCTTCTCTCTATCTCTCATCTCTCTTCTCTTTCTATCTCTCGCGTTCATCTCTCTTCTCTCTATCTCTCTCTGTCTCTCTCGTTCATCTTTCTTCTCTCTATATCTCTTTTTCTGTCTCTCACTCTCTATCTTTTTCTATCTTTGTCTCTCTCTCTCTCTTCTCTTTCTCCCTCTCACTCATCACTCTTTTCTGTCTGTCTGTCTTTGTCTGTGTCTCTTTCTTTCTTTGTCTCTCGCTTATCTCTCTTCTCTCCACACATCTCCTCTCTTTTATTTCTCTATCTCTCTCGCTCATCTTTTTTCTTTCTATCTCTGTCTGTGTCTCTCTCACTCATATTTTTTCCCTCTCTGTCTCACTCTTTTGTCTTTCTCTCGATCATCTATTTTCACTCTCTTTCTCTCTCTCTCTTTGTCTATCTCTCCCTCATCTCTTGTTTCTCTCTCTTTTTCTATCTGTCTGTCTCTTTCTCTATCTCTTTCCCTCTCTGTCTCTCTCTCTCTATATATATCTCTTTCTCTCTCTGTCTCTCTCTCACTCATCACTCTTCTCTCTCCCTTTCTCTCTCTATGTCTGTCTGTCTCTCTCTCACTCTTCTCTTTTTGTGTCTGTTTATCTATCTGTCTCTCTCCCCTATTGTGTTCACCTTGCTCACTCTCTCCCTCCCCTCTTCTCTATTTACCGAGCTCTCCACTACAAGAAAATGCACTTTTAGTGACCATTTTGTCTCTCTCTCACTCATCACTCTGTTTTTGTCTCTATCTCTGTCTCTATCTCTCTTCTTTATCTGTTTCTCACTTATCTCTCTCTCACCACCCATCTCCTCTACCATCTTCACCACTACTGCAAATGTTATTCCACTACCACCATTATTACCACTGTTGTCACTCCACCTCTTCGACTATCATTACTACCACCATCGCTACCACCCCACTACCACTACCACCACTACCACCACTACTACTACTACTACTACTACTACTACTACTACTACTACTACTACTACTACTACTACTACTACTACTACTATTACCTCTCCTCCACCACTGTCACTCCATCTCCTCTACCACTACCACAACTTCACTACAAATCTCCTTCGCCACCACCACCACCACCACCACCACCATCACCTCTTATCCACCACATTCACCACTACTGTCGCTCCCTCTCCTCTACCACAAAAAATTAGCTCTTGATTTTTAGTAACAAAAAAAAAAATGGGCCACAAAAAATATTTTTCATTGACCATAAAAAATTAACTTTATTTTAACGAAAAATATTTTTCATTAAAATATTACCCCTACTTCTACCAAATAAAAAAAAATCATAAAAACAAAAATAAAATAAATTTCCCTCATTTTTTCACTGGCTCACCCACCCCGCCTGCCCAAACTTAATTTCTCCTTTTTTTTTTTCCCTCTGTCTTTCCCCTCCTTTTTTTTTTCATTTCCTTTCAGGTTTGTAGAGCCCTTAATTTCACAACACTATTTCAAAACAGTGAGCAAACCTCAATATGAGAGAGAGAAGATAGTGGGTTTGAAGAGAGACTGGGGTTGAAGGGGAAGGGTTTCAATCGGCGGTGAGACTGGTTTAGCGGCAGCGAGACTAGTTCGGCGGCGAGACGGTACGCTTCTTTTGACTCTTCTTTCGATTCTCTCATTCCAGTCGGTTCCTCTATCGACTGGGTTGACATGGTTCCTCTATATCTCTATGTGACTATGTATCCTTGGAACAACAATGATGTAGTTTTATAATCCGAACAGATCTTAAACCCTATGGCCAGTCGGTTCGTCTCCACAATGGCCAGAGACAAACCCATCTTCCTTGCGCTCTCATTCTTTTCTTTTTTTATTTTTATTTTTTTGAACAGCCTTGCACTCTCATTCATGGCTCTCTAACTCAATGCAAATGATCTCAGATCCAAAACACTTAAATCTTTTTCTAATCAGTCAAATTGAAGAGCCGACTGGCCATAGGGTTTCAATTTATGAATAATCAAGCTTTGCGGGCTATATTTGGAAGATACTTTCAATTGATTTTTGCTTAGTACTGCAACTTGTTATTTTGCCCTAATCAATTGAAAGTTATGAGTATAAATGAGGATGATTATTGAATTGTGCTTCAACTTTGTGACTCTGCAGTTGATAGATGGTTATTTATCTAAGATGACTTGAATATATATAGGGTTTATTTATAATTTAAAAGTGAGTTTATAATTTAACAGGGTTTCCAGAGCTTATTTTCTATATAATTGTAGTCTATTGATGCTTTTGGTTAATTAGTGATGGAATTGCTTGGACTTCTTCTGATCTATAAATTCTATTGTTTGATCTGATCTGGGAATACAACTTATGCTAAATGATAGGAATACCAAATCAATCTGACTTACCAAGGCCAGATCATGCAAGTTTTCCCTTAATTAATGACTTACCAAGGTCACTCTTTTTTTAGCAAAGAAATAATTCTGACTTACCAAGGTCACCCTTTTTTTTCTTCTTCTTCTTTTTATTTTTATTTTGCATTCTTCTATTCATGTCCTTGAAACTTAATATTGTTGAGGATTTTTTCTGTGATTATTGATATATATATATACTAGCGGTTGGCATATGTGATGTGTGCGCAATTTAAATAAGTATTAAAAACATATTTTCACATGTGTTGTGTCATTCAAGTGGTTAGAGTCTTAGTTAATAGACTCAAGGTCATAAGTTGAAGTTCTACTCTTCTCATTCTAATTTTTTTTAATAGAAAAATAAGAAACTTGACATAAAAAGTAAAGGTTTCAAGACACTAATTGAAGCCTTTATATAATAGTAGAGAATATATATATATATATATATATATATATATATTTTGATTAAGGTGTTGTTGTGTAAAATTGTGAAGCTAAGGTGTAATGATGTTGCTGCTGTATTTATGTTTTTGAGGTTGGTCAGTCAACTTATTTCCATCAAGTGTTGATTAGTGATTGAGAAAATACCAATGAAGCTTTGATAATCAAGTTTTTTGTTCTTGATTGCTCAGTTTCACTAGTATGCGAAGTTGTTTTTGGTTCACTACTTTTTGTAATTTAATCTATTTTGAAACAAAATAAGTTTATAATGAAATGTACTAATATAGATTCTTGAATTAGTTTGTACAATATTATCTGAAATAGGACTTGGTTTACTATCAAAATAGTAAAGTTACATTTCCCTTTTAGTAATACCAGCGCGATTCTTTGTCTTGTAAGATTACAAGTACAAGATGATGATGAACTTAGTAATAATCATTGACCTAGTAACTTCACTATTGAAATCATCAAAACAAATATCACAATTCAAAGTATGTATAGATGAATATTCTTTATCAAAATTCTCCCCCTCTAAATCCTGTTATTCCTTGTGTAAGTTTTACCAAAAAGCATAAAAAATACACACCCTCTAATGGTAGTAGGTTGCTTTATGTGTGTGTTTGGGAAGTGAGTTTTTATGTAGGTTTTTTTAGTTACAGGATATTATTGGAGAATTTTTTTTTTGTGTTTGGGAAGATAAATGGATTTTTTTGTAGTTAGATGTGATGTTTGTGAGAGAAAAAGTGAAATGATTATGGGGTCTGATGTGATATTTTGTTTGGATTTATTTTTTTTTAGTTTTGTAACCTTCTTGTCTTTTATTGAAAAAAAACAAAAAACCTAAAAAACTGGTTCCCAAAAAACCTTCTTGTATAAATTTTTGTCTCATCTCTGTTTTATTTGTGTATAACAATTTCTCAACATATTTCCATTGCAACTTTAATATATATTTTACGTCACAATTTCTTGACATGTCTCTTCTCTTCTCTCCTCCAACAATAATGGATTTATATAATGGGCACTAGCAAGTGTGCTTTGCACGCAGCTCTCTCACTAGTACTTATATAAGCATTTATATGTTTATGATGAGAAAGTGAAAATGATGTATTACATGCTTTGTGCAAAAGAAATAAAAATTATTTCTGTCTAGCCAAAATTATGGGAGAAGATGGGACTCGAATCAGGTTTCCCGTTTGGGAGTCAGAGCCGAATTTCTGTCTAGCCAAAATTATTTACTTAATTATCTTTGTAATTATATAGTAGTTAAATTTTTATGTTTTTTTATAATTAAAATATTAACATATAATTATATTATCATTAATTATTTTTATTTTTTGTTTTCAGATATTTTTCGAGTAGGAGTTTACTTCTTGTGGAGTGCAGGCGTGTGAAGAATGTGACTAACTTTTATTTTTGTTACCCACAGAAGAATCATGAGGAAAACTTTTGTTGTTAATTTACGTTATTTTGAATTGTGAACAATATTATATATTCAAGCATTATATTTGTATTATGCAACATTATATAGTGGGGTAATTTTGTTGATGTGTTGTTATGAATGCAAAAATATTTTTATTATGGATGAATTGTTATTTTTATACTGAAATTTTTAGATTATTATGTAATTATTAGTTTCTTTTTTAGTTATTTTTCATTTAATACAAGTAATTTTCATATTTTAATGATTTTATTGCTGCTGCTTTTTTTTTTAATTATTTTTTATTTTTTGCGACGGCACCGCACCGTCTCAAAAAAATTAGAATCAAAAGTATTTTGTTGAAACAAAAAACCTTTTGCGACGGCATTTTTTACCGTCTCAAATAATCTTTAGCGACGACATGTTTTGATGTCTCAAATAATCTTTAGCGACGACAGGTATCCCATCGCAATAAAAACCCTTTAGCGACGGCATTTTTGCCGTCTCAAATAACGCTTTTAGCGACGGTAAAACAGTGCCGTCGCAAAAAATCTCAAGTTTTTACATATTATTGGCAACACCAGAATTCTGTCGCAAAAGGCAACTTTTGCCGTCGCAAAAAAAAGGCGACGGCATGGTGCCATCGCTAAAAGGTTTTAGCAACGTCCTTTGTTGCGACCCCCCATTTGCCATCGCAAAAAAATATTTGAGATGGCATTATGAGTATTTGCGACGGTAAAATGACGTCACAAAAAGTCAAAATTTTTGTAGTGTTACTTCAAAAATATAAAACAAAATTGAAAAGCAAAAGTCCTTCACCATGGCAACTTTGTAGTCTCTGAGGCTCCTTCTCCTTGTTTTATGCCCAATCAATCATAAACATGATATAATATAATAAAATTATTATGGCGCTGTTTCAGAAGTTGGGTTTTGGATTTTTTTTGTTTTTATTTCATTAAAAGAAAAATTGGTTATAAAACAAAAAATAAATAAATCTAAATAAAATATTAAATTAAATCTCATAATTATTTCACTTTTTTTCTCATAAACATCAAATTCAATCACAAAAAACCCAACTATCTTCCCAAACACAAAAAAAAAAAAAAATTCTCTAATAATATCCTACAACTAAAAAAACCTACAAAAAAACTCACTTTCTAAACACCAACTATATATCATTAATTTTTTATTATCGTTTGGTATTCTCTTGTTTAAAAATAATTACTATACCGTTAACTTACTAAGGGGTGATTTACTACAAGTCGTCACATTATCTCTCTATTTTTTTACATATTTTTTTTAAATCAAAAATAAAAAAATCACTAAATAAACTTACCCCAAACCATCCCTAAGTATTTGATGATATAAGTAGGTCAAAAATATATATATATATATATATATAAATAGATAATATATAACCGTCGTCTTGGTGCATTTATACCGAAAATGTCAAATAAGGGTCATGGCATTGCCAAACTTTTAAATCATAATTTGAAAAACGAGTGTGGCATACACAAATCAAGCCTTCCATCTGCATTTTGATTACGTCTGACCCTTTTTTTTGTGAGATAAATTATCGATAGGTCTTAATAGTTGGATTTAATTCTTATCAAGTTTTATTAAAAATAAGCCTTAATAAAATCGTCGTTAAAAATAAATTTTTGTGATATTTTTTGCACATGTCGCTAAAAATAGATAATTAGTGGTTTTTTTTCTCACGATTTTTATAAATTGTCTCTAAAACTTAAAATTAATAACGTTTTTCTGTGATAAAATTTTCAAACTGTTGCTAAAAGTTAAAAATTAATGACTTTTTTTGTAACAATTTTTTTAACATGTTGCCAAAACTTATAATTAGTGACATTTTTTGTGACAAAATTTTCAAATTGTCGCTAGAAATTAACAATTAGTGACTTTTTTATTAGTATTTGATAAAAATATCATTAATTATTATAAGACTTATTAGACAATAAATATATTTATTAAGATTTACATGTAAATTTTGTTTTTTTTTTTTTTTCCCTTAAATTCTCAATTGACATGTTTCAATCGTAAGCATATATTTGATTGATTGGAGTAGTTTTCGCCTTTAAAACTGCCATCCACGGTCTCAAAATATATAATATAATTGTTAATGTACACCTCCTACACCACTAAAACCTACCACTACCACTACACACCTCCACTACTCCTCACCCACTCCACCTACCACCTCCACTATACCTACTACCACCACCCACTCTACACCTACTACTCCCAAAACCTCTCTATATATAGGACTTGTAATATACAGATAAAAATATCAATATACACAACAATCTTGTAAATCAATATATCAATCAATAATATATATCCATTTATTTTAACATGGTATCAGAGCAAGGTTAACAACTTAACCATTCTGCTTCACCGGCGGGCGGCAGTCTCGCTTTGGCCGCCCGCCGGACCTCTACACATCTGAGTTGGCTCCGCCGACGAGGTCGTCTCTCCTCATCGTATGCATCTCGCGTTTTCCAGATCTGTTTTTGCCAAACTTTCCATTGCCATTTGCTTGAATTCGAACATAATTGCCGCAGCCGTTGGATTATTCATCACAACACCACCACCGACGGCGGCGATCTTAGTCTGCCGATCGACCGAGCTCATCTCAACCGCCCCAACCACCGTCGGATCCGCCGACGTGGCCAAACACACGTCCGCCATCTTGAAATCATAGCCGTCGATCTCCACAGCATCCGCGCGCGAAAACACGAACGGCGATCGCGTGGTGAGGTCGTAGCAGGGGATCAAAACCGCCTTCACCGTGTCCTTCAACGTGGACTCTCCAAAAACTTTCCGAAACATCTTCTTCTCGATCATCACAGTCGTCTCTCTCTGCATCTAGTTGATCTGTGTTGTTTGTGGATCCAAAATGTCAAACAAATCACCATCTAGTTATGGAACCTCCCCCACCACCGCCACCAGCAGCAGACGGCCGCCGCTTCCGCCGCCGCCACCACCGTCAACCTTCATCTCTCGCGCCACAGCCCAGACTCAATCCCTACTGGCCACGGGCCGCCCATGGACAGAGCTCTTCGACTTCTCCTCCTTCTGTCGTCTCTACAGTCTCACTCTCTGTCGTCTCTACAGTCTCACTTCTCCTCATCTTGCATTTTTTTTTTTTTATTAACCTCTCTCTCTCTCCCTCTTTTTCTTGTGACCCACACTCACACACACCCACGGGATTTCTAATGCCAACATGTTTTTAATCATCACACACATACACCAGCACATACACAACCCACACAACAGAATCCTTTCTTTTCTTTTCTTTATTCTCCACTCACAAAACATTATCATCACTTTTACGCCTCACCCACGTTGCTCCACTTTCTTTCTTTTATTTTATTTTATTTTTATTTATTTATTTATTTTCTTAAATAAAAAAAAAAAAAAAAAAAAGACGAAGAAGGAAGAAGACGAACTGCAAACTCATTTTATTCATATCGGGCCTCACCCCGATCACCATTTTACACAAAAAAAAAAAAAAAAAAAAAAAAACAACAACAACAACAAACAAACAAACAAAACAAAACAAAAAAAAAAAAAAAAAAAAAAAAAAAAACAACACCCACAATGGGATTTTTCTTTTCCCTTCTCTATTCTACTGCAGGTCTCTTCTTCTTACTTTTATCTTGGGTGTCCCGTGCCAGTCCGGTCTCCGTGTTTCCTTGTCCACTGGGCACGATCACTACTCCCTGCTCCTCCACTGCAGCATATGGCGGCCCTCCAAATCGGAACATCACGGTGGCCTTCCGCTTCAGCTCCTTGTTTTCTGCCCTTAGCACGCTTATCTCTGCTCGCGCATCCTTATACATGCGTTGGAGCAGAGCCAGCTGGGAGTTTAATTGCTGCACCTCATTTGTCCTACTCTGCAGCCGGTGCGACAAATTTGTGACCGCCGTCATGCTTTCCACACATGCCTTCAAAGTATACTGATTCGCCTCCACATCCGTTTGCACTGCCATTTTTTGCTCCACAGACCGCATCGGAAAGTTCAGAGGAGCAAACCCAGCGGTGTTTGGTTGAGGTTCACTGGCCACCGCACCAGTTCTCTCTCCTGTGGACTCGTTGAGATCGGGAAAGAGAGTGAGCAGCCCACGGGACGACGAAGCCATTTTCTGGGCAACAGCAACAGAGTGTTACAGCCTATCTCTCTCAGCAAAATGACCTCTCTTTCTCAGCAAAATGAAGAAGTTTTCAGAGGTTTCTCTCAGTTTTTCTGTCTTAGTTTCTGCCTCCTCCGCTTCGGTTTATAACGACCATGACACAGAGACAGCCACGCGCATCGCGCGCCTTTTGACACCGACAACCTGGCACGCCTTTTCATGGCACACCTTTTCATGACTCGGGCACGTCTTTTGATGACACGCCTTTTGATGGCACACCTTTTGAGGGCACGACTTTTGAGGGCTCGATATCTACATCCATGTATATTTTTTGGGCAGCCTATATACACCCTCATACAGTGTCTTTTACACCGGCCAGCTTTATCAATCCCTTTGTTTCAACCTCAAATAGGTTTCTATCTTCACACCTGTTTGAGTTTGAGGGGGGGTTATACACAGTATCATGTATAAGTCACTCATGGCGCACTCCCTAAGTCGCCCCCTTGGTACACCACCACAACATTCTACAACGGTCCGACATGACCCCATAAACTGTCCCGACATTGATTCCGGTCAGCTTCTACAACGGTCCGACATGACCCCGTAAACTGTCTTCTACAACGGTCCGACATGACCCCATAAACTGTCTTCTACAACGGTCTGACACGACCACACAGTGTCTGCTACAACGGTCCGACATGACCCCGTAAACTGTCTTCTACAACGGTCCGACATGACCCCGTAAACTGTCCTGCTACATCGGTCCGACATGACCCCGTAAACTGTCTTCTACATCGGTCCGACATGACCCCATAAACTGTCTTCTACAACGGTCCGACATGACCCCGTAAACTGTCTTCTACATCAGTCTGACACGACCACACAGTGTCTGCTATAACGGTCCGACATGATCCCGTAAACTGTCTTCTACACCGGTCCGGCATGACCTCGTAAACTGTCCTGCTACAACGGTCCAACATGACCCCATAAACTGTCTTCTACAACGGTCCGACATGACCCCATAAACTGTCTTCTACATCGGTCTGACACGACCACACAGTGTCTGCTACAACGGTCCGACATGACCCCGTAAACTGTCTGCTACAACGGTCCAACATGACCCCATAAACTGTCTGCTACATCGGTCTGACACGACCATACTGTGTCTCCTATCCTGTTTTATTTTTCAGTTTATTTTTCTGTTTTGTGACTCTCTTCAAACTCAAGTTGGTTAGTTCCTATCCTCCTTGAGTTTGAGGGGGGCTGTTAATGTACACCTCCTACACCACTAAAACCTACCACTACCACTACACACCTCCACTACTCCTCACCCACTCCACCTACCACCTCCACTATACCTACTACCACCACCCACTCTACACCTACTACTCCCAAAACCTCTCTATATATAGGACTTGTAATATACAGATAAAAATATCAATATACACAACAATCTTGTAAATCAATATATCAATCAATAATATATATCCATTTATTTTAACAATAATAATATTTTGAACAAAATGGGATCAACTGCACGCTCTAAAGAGTCAATAGGAGTCCTCCTTTTGTTGGCTCTCCTTATGATAGTTAAACAGTCAATAGGAGTCTGTCTTTTGTTGGCTCTCATTATGATTGTTCAACGAATCAAATAACTCAAGTTTAACTTATGTTTAATTTTTTAAAAATTTGTATAAGATCAATTTATTATGTAAATAAATTAAATTTAAACACAATTTTAGACTCATTAAATTTTTAAGTCTAGCTTAAACAATTTACTGCTTTATAATTGATAAGTTTATATATCTTATAAAAAATCAAACTACTCACTCAAACTCAACTTGTTAAAAAATGATTCGAAATCAACTTGTTATATAAACAGGTTAAGCTTGAAGATAATTTTAAACTTATTAAATTATCAAATCAAACTTGATAACTTCATACTAAACTCGACTCAATTCATTTTCATCTCTCATGAGATTAATTAACCTCATGATAAGCAAATGCTTCTGGTTAATGATTGAATATCAGAACTTATAAATTAAAACCCATTTGTAAACAGTAAGTTTAGGGACACCAATTAACAGGTAGAGTAGAATAGTATGAATGAAGAACAGAGTGTCCTTAATAATGATTCCCTATGGTTTTGGTTGAATCAGGATCTCCTCCTTCCATTTTCTCCTTACATTTTTTACTTGCAGTGCTATTAGACTTATTTTTAGGCTCAATTTTGATAATCCGAACCGTTCATATTTTAAGATTTATTCATTATATCATACGTGTAAAAAATCAAGTTGATCGGATATCAGAAAGTATGTGTTCGGAAAACTCGAACAAAAAACTATTTTTTTAAAGAATTTAATAAATAATTTTTTGAACACATGCTTTCTAATATTCAATCAACTTGATTTTTTATAGGTATAATATACTGAATAAATCTTAAAATATAAACGATTCGCATTATCAAAACAACCGCGCTGCATACCCCCAGTGGGGGTCGCGCCCCCAGTGACGTGGCGCGCCCCCACTGGCTGAAAACTTAAAAAAAAAAAAAAAAAAAAACAATTTTTTTTTTGGACCAATCCGGGGCCGACACCTCACTGGGAGTCGACCCCCAGTGGGGGTAGGAAGCATTAATCTTATCAAAATTGGGCCTAAAAGTGAGTCCAATAACCCTACAAATAAGAAATGCAAGAAAAAAATGCAAAGTGAGGATCTCGATTCGTTTTGGTTGGCTGCTTCTTTGATTATCTCTTTTTGACTTTTGGAAATGGATTGCATGTGTTAGGCAGTAGTCTGGAATTTCACACATAAAGGCATGTTTGGGGACACGACAAAAAAGAAAAGTGGTAGTCAGTCATGCCTACACGAGTTAGTCAATAATCCACACTTATCTCTCCCTTCTGCTTTCTTTTCTTTTCTTTTCTTCCCACATAACTGATTTTGCGGAAGGATGCTTGACTTGCCTGTGGCTCTGTTTTGGTTTAGTTTTTCTGCTTTTTTTTTTTTCTTTAAAAAAAAAATTACAAATTTTTGGGGCTTGAATTGGATAATTATTGGATATACAAAGCCAAAAAAAAAAAAATGTTATCAAATTTATTCATATTTGAATTTCATAACCCACTAATTCAATCTCTACCACCAAAACATGTTACTCAAAAAAATCTTAGACAATTTTCCTGGAATAATAGGATTTCTGTTTATTATTAATATATACAACCTTGCTTGAAGCCTCACAAAAAGTTAGTTTTCGACTTAAAAAGTGAATAGCTACTTGTTTGTCATTAATTAAAAAAGTAAAATGACACATCAATTTTTTTTATTTTTTAACAAATTTCCAAATGCATTGCCATATTTGGTTTTATTTTTTAATTTTTTTCACAAAATTAATTTTTTTAACTTTTTAAAATAAATTATGAAACAAATTTTTGAAAATTAAACCAATCATGGGCATTAATTTTTTTTTAACTCTTAAAAAAAATTAAAATTTTAATTTTTTTTTTTAAAATGGCATAGTTGTATAATTATTTTTTATTTTTTTATTTTTAAGATGGTGTAATTATAGTTGTATTGTACTTATTATTATTAGGGTAATTTACCAGCCAGTCTCTCTTTCTAACCTTATTACCTATTAGGTCCTGACTTATATTTTTACTAGTGTATGCCCGTGCCTGAAGGTACTGTGTAAATAATGTTGTGATCAAAATTTTATTATAATTTATATGTATTATGTTGAAATTTATGGAATCTGTAATATTTTTTGATTTTTGATAAAGACATTGAAAAAAATATAAATAAATATTATTCTACTTGGAGAACTTCTAACAATTTTAGTATCAAAATCGAATAATAAAATACAAAAATTAATTTCAATAAATAACTGTCATGGATAAGAAATACTTAATGGGTTACAATCAAGATGAGAAGAGAAGGTACATAAACATAGAGGAATTTTTTTTTTTTCATTCTAGAGAAAAAAAGGGGCAAATGGATATCAGATGTATGTTTCTTTATTCCAGAAAGCATTGAAAGGAAAGGAAAAAAAATATCTATCTATATATATATATATATCAATTTCTTGGTTATTCCCATTATAAGTATGAAAAACCAAATATCCAAGGTAGGTATCATTCACAATTTAAAAGAAGATATCATAACAGACCAAGTATTGTGAGTGAATCTACATTTTCTTCCTAAATAGTGAGTGAATAAATCATAATTTTAATATCTTATTTGATTCTGTCATAGCATTGACATTACTAGTACTTAGAGCATTCAATGCAACACCCTCAAAATAAAACCATAAATCATTCATTCATAATATTTATAGGCATAAGAGAATACAATATATTCATTCATCAGAGTGTTCATTACCAAAAGTATTATATGTTAACAACAAAAGTAAATACCCTACGGGCTTATAATTTTTCAAGTCAACACTTGGTTACAACGACCCCGTTTGGTAGAACTATGGGAAAGTGATTATAGATTATAATTTAACAGATTATAACTTATAGCTGTGAGTATAAGCTGGTAACCTGTTTGGTGTAGCTGTGGGATTATAGATTTAAGCAGCAGAGTAGTGTTTGATAAATAAGCTGTAAAATAGCTTTTTGCTATGTAATTGTCATTTTTGCCCTTATGAACAAGAAATTTGTCATTTTTGTCATTTTCTTCTTTTTAAATTTTGAAAAAGTTATTTCATTAATGGAAGTTGATTAATTAGTACCTAATTTGGTACATTTCATTACCTCAAATTTTTATTTATTTTTTTTGTAATAATATTGAGTTGAGAAGAAAACAAAAAAATGTCATTGCAATAAAAATACAATAAATTACTATTAAGGCAAAAAAAAAAAATAAAACTTCATAGATATTTATAGAACTCTTAATTTCGTCTGCAAATTGACATACAAATATTATGTCTCCTCACTTCCATCTCGTTGTCATCACATACAACATCATTTCCATGGCGTGCTTGTTGAAACGAAGATCCTTCCTCTTCATTAGGCACATAATCCGTGAATCTATCATAAGAGTCAAATGCAATATCGCGGAGCTTACTTCGTCGGATGAAATTATGAATTGTCATTGTTGCACAAACAAGTTTGACTTGGGTCGGCCACTTGTAGTTTGGTGGGATATCCTTTATCATCGGTCATCTTGCTTTCCAAACCCCGAACGTTCTTTCTATTACACTTCTAAGTAATGAATGTGCTTGGTTGAATTTTTCTTGTTCACTTTGGGGGGGTTGACCATGTTCAAATTGAGCTAGATGGTATCTCTCTCCTTTGTAAGGTGCAAGATATCCTTTCATGTTTGGATAACCAGCATCCACCAAGTAAAACTCATCTATTTTAAAATTCCAAAATGAAATTAAAGTAAGCAATTACAAATGTAAAAATAAATATGAAGATGTGAGTGTGGTGCATCTATTGTAGCAATCAAATATAAAACAGTTACCTCTTTGTGGTTTTGGAAAATTAAAACTAGGATTCCTAATTGCATCTAAGAAGATCCGAGTATCGTGTACACTTCTTTCCCATCCTGGTAAGCAAAATGTGAAACACATATCAAAGTCACATGCGGCCATTATGTTTTGAGTCGCATATCCTTTTCTACTTATTAGACGAGCTTGCTTATCTGGAGATATATATGCTTTGATGTGTGTTCCGTCAATTGCTCCAATACAATCCTATTATATAATAATGAATAAAAATATTTTTAGCCACAGATTAGTAGAAATATCCTACCAACATTAATTAGGATAATATTTGCGGTTGCATTAGATATATGAATGCACACCATTAGTCGGTTGAGGCCTTACCCAATCAATGGACATCATTGTAACAACCTTTAACACCTTCTTGAAATATTTTGAAATAGTCTCGCCGGAATGTTAAAATCTTTCTTGGACATTTCTGTTTCGAATGTCACCACCAACAATAAACAAAAATATTGCAACTTGCTCTTGAACCGAGACTTGTCGTCCAGTTTGAAGGCCATAATTTGTCTGTAACAAATTACACAATTGATAAAATACCTCTTTTTCCATTCGAAAATTTTCAAATATTCTTGTCCAATTCCCTTCTTGTAATTCTACCATCCACATCCCTCCTGTTAAACAAGATGTCCTACATGGTTCTTTTATCAAATAATTTGTTGCATATGTCGCTGCAACTGTAGCCGCCGTAGCTAAGAGCATATTATTATTTTGTTGGGTTTGCGATGTGCTGCCTTCATCGTCAGTATCTTTATCATCATGGTCATCATTCCATTGTTCTTCATCATTGTTACTCATCTTTAAAATACCTAGTTTCTATAAAAGGTTTAGTTACTATTCAATTCAAACCAAAATAGGGTGAGATAAAGAGTTAATAAAAATTCAAAATTGGCAATTTAAATTGTTAAATCAAACCCACTATATTCACAGCAAGATTCAAAACAACGTGAACAAATAAAAGTGACTAAGAGATAAAGTAAAGTTATTTGATAGTGTTTCTATTAAGAACAACCTTGTTTCTATTTGAGCAAATGTTTTTTTTCCTTGAGTAACAACAGATTATTGTTCCTCACTATCATACATGCTTACACTTGTTATGGTTGATACTTGATGTCATTGAGACTAGTTACATTGCTAAGATCTGTGGGCTTTTGCATTAATGTTATAGAGAATGCCATAGATGATGCAGACATGTAGATTCAATTGCTACTGATCTCTGTTGTTCAATCTTTTTACTAACCTTTTTTTTTTAAATGATGATGGCTGTGATTAATGAAAATCAATCAAATTAGGGAGAGCAGGATTAATCATCAAAATATTTAGTGACAAATTGAAATGAGTTTCTATATTAGTCATCTCCTTTTTCTGTATTTTTTATAAGTAACTGTAAGGTTTCAAAAAAAGACACATGAAGAGAACGGCACCATTGGGCAAGAGTTAAACATCATTGTAAATACCAAAATGAAGAAATATGTAAATATCATTCAGGATACCTGGACAGATAAACATCATTCATATAAAGAAATATGAAAATACAAAAATGACATAGGTGAAAGATTAAAATGTAAAGCAAGAAAATTATACCTTCAACTTCAACAAAATTATACCTTCAACTTCACAAAGTTATACCTGGAGAGCTTCAAATGTAAAGGAAAAAAATGTAAAGCACAAAAATGAATTGAGTAAACCATTCACCTACATATACATACATATAATCTTCACCATTCATCTACCATTCATATTCAACTAACATTCATTTCTATCAACCATTCACCTACCATTCAACTGAAAAAATGTCACCTATCCACCAACCATTCAACCATTTAACTAACAAAGTCCAACATAATATTAATAAAATTCGAAATAATGAGTCCACAATTAAAAGTCCAACATAGTCAATATTAATAAAAGGAAAAATTAGGAAAATATTGCAACAGTCCACAATTAGTAAAATAAAAAGTCCAACAGAATAGTCCACAATTACTAATAAAAGTCTTAAGAACAACCGGGCAGTCCACAATTAGCCGCGATAACCTGTGGTGGTCTTCTCCATCTCAATCTCCAACTTTAGAAACCTAAGCCAAACTTCATCCGTAGGAAGAGTCATGAAGCACTCACGACGCTTGTCTCGTAAGAACAATCAGGCGACCCATACATACAGCTCATCATCCGGGGACACACCAGGGATGTTTTCCAACTTCGCCAAACATTTTGCAATTGAAGGATATCTTGATGAGGTCTGTGTTGAAGTTGCTGAAGATGACTCAACCACATTGACTATATGATCAAGTGTCTTGTTAATTAGAGCTGCACCAGTAAATTTCTTCTTTGTCTTGCTCTTGGTTGATGAACCATCAGTGTTTGATGAATGCTTTTTGTTTAACTCAGAAGGATGAACCACCTCCAAATCATCATCATCATATTCAGCATCATGTGGGGTATGAAATTCCTCCACATTCTCATTAGTGTCAGGCATGACCCCTGAGCTAGGAGTGTATGCCCATTCTCCTGTAGCAGCTGCATCTGTGAATAGTATGTCTAAGTCTTCACTAAATTGCAACGGCATACGTCGGAATTTAGCAGCATCAGGATACCTCTGTAACAATTACAAAGAAAAAATTTAACATTTACAAGTATCAAAATTTGGTGTGTTTAAACAAACAAAAAAAAAATAGAATATGTACATTAAGCAATTTAAATACCTCAAATTTCTTGCGCCACCACTCATCAGATGCAGATATAGCTCCAGTCAATGTATCACGGCCTAAGCCTGTCTCACCCCTTAACAAATTGTTCCATAAAAGCCAATCTTTTTTCAACACATTGCAATGGTTTTTCATTTGTAATCGTTGGTATGCTTTTCCAGTCATAGTTTTAAACGTAGTTATGACATTTTCCCACCCGACCCTATCTAAGTGTGTACTAGGTCTATGTCCGACCTTCACTTGCTCAACATAAATCTTAATAAAGATTTCATTTGATTTTGCATCCCAATGAGCTTTAACAGATGGTACTTGAGAGGATTTTCCCTTATTCTTCTTATTTTCAGATTGTGTTTCCTCTTGGGTACTCATTCTATGAAAGAAAAAAAAATGTTTAACACATACTCATTCATCATTTGTTGCATTAAAAAATAAGATTAGTACAAAATAACCATACATCACAACTACAATAGACGTCTCATCATTGCGTACACATCTTAGCAAAAAAACACATGATCTAAAAGCCACCTACAATCATTTGAAGAGTAATGCAACTGACAGAACAATACAAATTGTGAGCAAACCCACAACAAGCTGCTTCATAAATGTTACGGATTGCTCAAGCATTTGGTTCTTTACTTTTAGTCCTACAATCTCGATGTTTTGATTTTGATAAAGATTTATCTCGTTCCTCTGCCTCTCTACCATCGTCACAGATTTTGGGGTACACCACCTCCAAAATTGATAATTTCTCTTCTCACAAATTACATACAGTCTTCCTTTTGATGGCTTCTCAGATTCGGTAACCCTTATGGCAGCTCTTACACCACACTATCATTTCAAAGCCTCGTACCTCAAATCCAAGGTCTCAGCACTGGAAGAATAGTTACTAGAGGATGACATGCCTCTGCAGTAATTAGGAAGAATTGAATCCAAATCATCTAAAATTGATTGAGAACTTAAAGATGTTATACATGACTAACACTATTGTCCATGACCAACTATGTAAACGGAAAGAGTTTTCATGGATTGGATTGAGTAACCCTTATTGATACTAAAATGAAAATATTTGCACACTTTGGCCTTGCAAAGACAAAAAAAAAAAAAAAAAAAAAAACAATTTGAAACTGTTTTTGGTTCAACTACACTTTGAACACTTTGGATTAAGTAACCCTTATTGATACAAAACATGTTTTTGGTTCAGCTACAACTTCCTAACCCAAACCTAAAATGGGAAAAGCTGGAGGACTAGATGAAATTTGGATCAAGTTTGAAAATGTTTGGATGATGCTGGAATAGTTTGGTTGACCAATTAGTTTAACAAAATCTTAAATACTACAAGGACTTTTGTTGAATGGAGGAAAAGTACATTGGTTCCAATTTATAAGAATAAAGGTGATATTCAAAGTTGCACTGATTATCATGGTATTATACTAAGTTATAACTTGTAAGACGTCATATAGTGAAATTTTAGGATAGAGTAATGAGCAACGATAAAGCATAAAACAATAGTTTGAAATTAAAAACCATGGATAGTTCTGATAACAAGAGTAAAGAAGATAACAAGAGATCTTTCTGATAGAATTTTTCAACAACAGTTCTGATAGAAAGGGAGCTTTGTACTATAACTGATAATTGTTCAACAACAGTTCTGATAATCATAGACTTTTATTATACTACAATACTCATAATTCCATTCCTAAATAATCAAAAATCAAAATCAAGATGAAAAGTGTAAGTTGTAGTAAAGAAGATAACAAAACTCCCTAAAAATCAAAAAGGGATACACAAATATCTTTTTTCTTAATTTTTTTTTTTTTTGGGTATTCAACACTTGAACACAATAACGAAATCAAATAGAAGAAGTTCCACATCTATATACGAAAATAAACTGAATGACAGAAAAATAAAATCAATATATAAATAACATTCTTCAACTTCAGTTCACACTTCACATACAAACACACACAAATTTCAGAGAAAAGAAATGGGGGAAATAAGAAGAAGTTCCACATCTATATATTCAGTCATAATGCAATAACAAAATCAGGATATTAATATAATAAAAATAGACAATGCATTTGGTATGAATTAGAAAATGATACCTACTTTTAAAGATCATAATGCAATTTGACAAAATTCTTGCAACAACATCAGGATATTAATAAAATAAAATAAAAAATAGTCATTGTATTTGGTATGAATTAGAAAATAACATATATTCAGTTATATACGACTAGAGTTCCTCCAGTAAGAAGAATCGTACAAAACAAGAAGAACTTGAGATCACAAAAGACAGTTGCTACTTATTTTTATAAACCAATTCCGCTTCAGAAAAAGAGGATACATTTCTTCGAGAGAGAGAGAGATGACAGATAAGAGAGAAGGCAAAGCCAAGGGCAAGATGGAAGAGGAAAATTCAGACGGAGAGGCCGGCTTCAACTCGAAACCAAAGGGTGAATCGAAGGAAGAAGAGAGAGTATGATCTGATTTTGGTCTATGTAAACCCTAGCTCAATGTGTGTGTGTGTGTGTGTATATATATCACAAACAAAAAGCATGAACTCTTACCTTTTTGGTGCAAATCTTGGAGAAATCTTCAACTTCGATCGGCTGATCTTGGAGGGATGTGGAGGATCGTCTTTCGTCGCCAAGTAGGGGTGAGCATGAACCGGATTGGTCCGGATTGGGAGAAAGCCAGGACCAATCCGTTATCTACGGTTCTTGAAAAATTAATACCAATCCAATCCGTTTAAATTGTGGAACTAATCCGAACCAATCCGTTGAAACACAGATTGGATCGGTTTAGGACCATGGATTTAAATAATTAAATAACAAAAAAAATATAGACATTACATTTCCATTCCAATGGCAACATAGCTGCTGAAAACCTGTAAACAATATAATTAAGCAACATCCATTCCAATAGCAGCCCGTAAACAATATAAATAAACAACATCCATTCCAATAGCATTTCCATTCCAATAGCAACATAGCTGCTGAAAATCTGTAAACAATATTATATAAGTACACATGACTTGAAATGAGATTGAAGATACAATTACAAATTGAAGTTTGGAAGAACTCCATGAGTTGTCCACTAAAATTTCAAATACAGTACTTGTACATCTCTATTTTCTCTCATTCTTTTCTCTTTTCCACTCTTCTGCAGATGTGTTTCTTTTCCATATATTTCTCATAGTTAGAACACAAATCAGCTTGAAATTTTTTGGCTGCTTTCTCAAAAACTGCAACACTACATTTCCATGAACAAAAATAAATCTGTCACGAACTAATTAGTCCAAAATTATGAATCTCATATTCAAAAACTATATTGATCCCACCAAAATTTAAACATTCAAAAATTTTAAACCAATCAAAAAATATATTTTATTAACACACTTTGTAGATGTGTCTCTCATCTTTACCTAAAACCTCCATCAAACCAAACAGTGGCATAGGTGAGTCTCAATCAAAGAGTACTAGCCTTACCATCACCACCAATGAACCACCAATCAAGGCAGATGTAGGGTAGGGTCACCCAAACACTGCCTCTACATGTACCCCATCTCTTAATGAAGAAGTTCAGAAGTGTTCTTGTAGAGGCTCTCCCCTAGAACCCAAGCCCAATCTTAATGCCTCAACCTGCTTGAGATTGATTACAAACAAAAATAATAGCAGCAACCAACATAACAAGAGCATATAACTTTTTCCTTTCTTCCAATGTCGAGAAAATATGGAAAAAATGGAAAAACAAGAGCATATAACAACCCCTGTTCTATAATCTTTTTCCCTTCATTTATAAAAGATGAAAAAATAGAGAAAATATCTACATGAAATACAATCAGACTGATCAAACAAATAACACAAAACAGAGATGAAATCAGAAAAAAAAAAAAAAAAAAAAAAAAAAAAAAAAAATAATCTGAGATGGATGATCTGGGAACAAAGGAACAAAAATAGTCACTGATCCGAGAGAGAGAGAGAGAGAGAAAGAGAGAGAGATGAGAGATGAGAACACTGTGAGAGAGAGAGAGAGAGAGAGCTAGCTCACCGATAGAGAGAGACGAGCAGCAGCACATCGATCTGATCTGAGATGGATGAGAGTGTGAGAGAGAACTCAGTCTGAGATGGGACTGAGAAGAGAGAGAGAGACACCATCGATGTAGAGACCTGAGATGAGAGTGAGAGGCGTGAATAGGTGAGGTTGCTGGATTAGGTTAAGTTACATTTTAGTTTTTATATCAGATAAGAAATTATATGGTGCGAGAAGGTATATAATATAAAAATATAGATTATTTCTAGATGGTCCGGATCGGTTCCAATCCGGAACCGTGGGGTTCAATCCGGAACCGATCCGTGGCCTACGGATTTTGAAAATTTCAATCCGAAACCGAACCACGGATTCAAAAAACCAATCCAAACCTATCGGATTGGATTGGACCGGATTGGATTACGGATTTTACGGATTCCTTGCTCAGCCTTATGAAAAGAGGAGTGTGAGGAGAGGAGTGGGCTAAGGCAACGAAAGAGGGCCTATATAGTGGCATAACCGTAATTATTGAAGTTTTGGAGGGGCATTTAAGTCATTTCATGCCCCTCCAAACAGCTGCGCGCTTAAGCGGAAATCTGTAAGCATCTCCAGAGTAGCTTCTCTAAATTAGCCGAAAATGGCTTTTTTTAAGCTATAATCTGGTGCTTTAAGCTGTGCCAAACACACCATTCTAGCTTAAATTAAGCCATAAGCTGAAATAATCAGCTTATAAGTTTCACCAAACAGGAACAACAAAAAAGAGTCAGAAGCCCTTTACAAGTTTAAGCCCTTGGCTCTGAAATGAAAACATATAACATATACAAAACAACCAAAACAGAGACTTCAGCCTCGAGACCTCCCAAGCTATGATCTTGGAGGGGGCATGTCACCTGTCCCTGAAAATGGTCTCCTAAGTAGGGTGAGCCAAACCCAGTAGAGATATGCTAAACTAAATATGAGAAATAACTAAAACATTAGCATTTGATAAATGTTCAACACATGTACATTGGTTTACACCATTTTCATAACCCTTCACATTGATATTCATTTTTAACCCGGTTTCATTTCTACTTCCAATTCGCTTTATTGACATGGTTCGTTTATCCAAGAAATTCAAATGAGACTACAACTCATAAAGATAACATTTCAATTCATCAACAATTCAAAATGAGACTGCAACTCATATTATTAACACTTCAATCATCAACATCATTCAGATGTGTATAAGGTTTCAGGACTTTCACCCTGGACACTCCGGCCAACTTAATTATCAATGGAGCACATCTCCTATCTCCTCCCAAACAATGGAGTACATCCACTATCCCCTCTCAAACCATAGAGTACATCCCCTATCTCCTCCCAAATAAAGATACATATGCAATGTATTTAAATACTTCATCATATACAATGATCATTTAATGCACATATTCAATGTGTTATTCCAAAAGTCATATTCAATGACATATTCCAATTGATTAGTTTTAGTTTACCTAATCATCATATAACTCTACAACAATCATGGCTATCCTCCACCGATAGCCCAAAACAGTTATTTCTAAATAGATAATTAAATTTATCAAACAGATAAATTAATACATTTTCCATAGGTAAGCGATTTTCAACCCAACTATACCAATTAATTACATTTTTCCCCAATTTCATCATTTTCATCTCAATTATATATTCCCATAATTAATTTCATTATTTTGACAAATAATTCATTTAATCCCAATTAGGGTATTTTTCCTTCTTTCTCAAATAACACTTCTAAGGCTCAACTCCATCAATTATACACCCATAACCCCATTTCAAAACCTCACATTCACAATGGAATCCAAAGCCAATAAACCCCTCTTTCATAATCTCAAATCAAACCCTAACTTTCCAAAATCTCTACATTTATACAAATGCCGAACATTTATGTTAAAACTCATAAAAAAGAGTAGATTATCCCTATCTCAAAGTTAAGAGCCCGAAAGAGAAGATGAAAAAAACTTGAGATGCTCTAAATTCAAGAATTTTCGGATCAAAATGTAACCCACGCAAAGCTCTAACTTTCTTACAAAGAGACTAAGGTAGAGAGACCCAAGAACAAGGCGTATTTGTAGAGAGAGAGAGTGTGTAAAGAGAGCCAACCGAAATTAGGGTTTGAAGATGAAAAGAGATTAAAAAGTGAAGAAGAGAACTGTTGCTACGATCTGATATATGCGAGGCTCGCTCAAGCAAAGAAGTGGTCGCTCGAGCGACCAGACACAACAAACACCTCGCTCGAGCGCAATAAGCCTCGCTCGAGCGCACAATTCAAAGCTTCAGGTCTGCAACCCAGACGCACGCTCGAGCGCAAGAGTGCTCGCTTGAGCGAAGGAACACAAAACATAGAGCTTGCTCGCTCGAGCGCAAGAAATCTCGCTCGAGCGAAGATTACCAATCTTCAGGTCTAAAAGAGACGCAGACACACACTCGAGCGCAAGAGTTCTCGCTTGAGCGAAGAGACACACCAGACCAGGCTCGCTCGAGAGCGAGCGCAAAAAAGCTTGCTCGAGCAGAAGTTACATCTGAAAAGGAACCTAAAGACTCTCAATTCTCGCTCGAGCGCAAGAAAGCTCGCTCGAGCAAAGAAGCAAAAACCGAGGCCTCGCTAGAGCGCAAAAAGGGTTGCCCGAGCGAAGAAGCCAATTTTTGGGCAACAACTATTTGTTTCACTTCACAACTAACCTGTTACAACCCTGCCCAACACATCCCAAAACTCAAATACAAAGAATTTAAGGATGGAAACAAGGATGAGACAACAACATACAACCACGGAACTCGAGTCATTACTACAAAAATAGTTAAAGATCACACTTTGATAAAAAAAAAATATCTCACTTTTATTGGAAATGTGATAAAAAAAAATTAGATTGATATTTTAATCACACTTAATTTGATTGAGTGTGATAATATTCATTTTTTATGTCACTTTTCAATTAAGTGTGATTATATACTTTTTTTTTAATCACACATTCTAATTAAAGTGTGATTATACACTACTACTTTTAATTATACTTTTTAAATAAGTGTGATTATATATATATTTTTTAATCACACATTCTAATTAAAGTGTGATTATTTATATATTTTTTACTCACACCTTCTAATTAAAGCGTGATTATATATACACTACTACTTTTTAATCACACTTTTTAAATATGTGTGATTATATATATATATATATATATTTTAATCACACATTCTAATTAAAGTGTGATTATTTATATATTTTTTAATCACACCTTCTAATTAAAGTGTGATTATATATACATTACTACTTTTTAATCACACTTTTTAAATAAGTGTAATCATATATATATATATATATATATTTAATCACACTCCACTACATGAAAAAGCATCTTTGGCGACTAAAAAAGCATCTTTGGTCGCTGAAAGTATTGGTTTTGGCGACTAAAAAAGTATTAGTAGCCAAAAAAGTATAGGTTTTGGCAACTAAAAATCTGTTTGGTTGCCCATATCTGGCTTTTACCGACTAAAAAAAATTTAGTAGCCAAAAGTGAGACATTGGGCGACTAAAAAGATGTTTGGTCGCCAAAAGCGAGGCTTTTACCGACTAAAAAAATTTTAGTAGCCAAAAGTGAGGCTTTTTGGTGACTAAAAAAAAATTAGTAGCCAAAACTGAGGCATTGGCCGACTAAAAAGATGTTTAGTAGCCAAAAGTGAGGCTTTTTGGCAACTAAAAAGAAGTTTAGTCACTAAAAGTGGTAATTTTAGCCCGGGAATTAAGTTTTTTAACAACTAAAAAATAATTAGTAGCTAAAAGTATAGAATTGGCGACTAAAATTATGTTTAGTCGCCAAAAGTGGTCTCTCTTTTTTTTCTAGTAAATAATTTATTTTTACATAAATTATGTTTAATAAAAAATAATTACCTTTATATATATACTTTTATATTAACACGGGTCTATGTACTATATAAATAATATATGTTGCATATATAATAATGTGGTATTATAGAGGCGTAATGGAAAGAGTGTGTTGTACAAAGTTTATAGTGTGAGAGGGATTGATGGTTTGAATCTCTACAAGAGCAAATGAGAAGCTAGTGAGTGTATTTTTTATTTTTATTTTTTTTTTCACGAATGAGCTTTTGGCGACTAAAAAGTTTGATCTAAATATTTTTAATCACACTTAAAAGGTGTGATCTAAATATTATTAATCACATTTAAAAAGTGTGATCTAAATATTTTTAATTATACTTAAAATGTGTGATCTAAACGTTATTAATCACACTTAAAATGTGTGACTAAAAATGACCCATTTTAATCACACTTTAATAAAACTTAAAATGTGTGATTAAATAACACACATCACACAAAAAAAGTGTGATCTTTATCTGTTTTTGTAGTAGTGAGTCCGGAATAGAGTAAATATCAAGGAAAAAACCGGGATCGTTATATTCAAGCATAGTTAATCAAACTCTCTATAAAAAATGTAAGTGAATCTACATTTTCCCCCCAAGTAATATATCATTCACAATTTGAAAGAAGATATCATAATAGGCCAAGTATTGTGAGTGAATCTACCATTTCCCCCCAAATAGTGATTGAATCTATCATAATTTAATATCTTATTTGATTCTGTCATAACATAGACATTACCAACACTTAGAGCATTGACACACTGCTAATCAAATTCTCTATAGAAAAGGTTGTTTAATCATTTACTTGGCCTGTTATAATAGATTCACTCACTATTTGACCAACAAAAAAGTTGAATAATATAAGTAGCTGGTTTAACCAAAAGAAAATAAACTATTTTAATTGAGGCAATTTACAGAACATGGTGTATGTACAAAGATACAAAATAAAAGAGCTCGACTGTACCAAAATAGGCATAATACCCAGAATAAAATTCTCAAGTTTAGAGAGAAATGAGGAGATGGAAGAGGGGCCAACCTAATTTCAAGTGGTATTTTGAACACAACAATGTGAGATTTTATTGGCAGCAATGCACGGAGGGGGAAAAAAACACAAAAAAACACTAAAAAAAAAAAACACAAAACACAAAAAGGAAAATAAAAAAGAAATAGAACATAAAAAAATAAACAGAACACAAACCTAAAAACAGAAAGAGAAACCCAAGCACATACATAATGAAAGATAGAGTTTAATAAACAAAAACAACTTAATCTAGTCAAGGTCCTCAGCAGATGAATTTCACAATACCTCTTTAGATCTTCAGGGCTTTCTTAGACATCATGAAGTTTTACTGGATTTCAAGCTAATTCAATCCCTTCAAGCTTATCAAATTATCTAATATTACACAAACAAACAGCCAAAAATGAGAAGAAAAAAAAATCATTACATGAGATAGCAAGTTATGAAAAAGTATTAATTTTGCAATCTTAATTATATATCAAAGTTTTCATAAATTCAGGACTTTTTGTAATCCTCAAAACAATGCTCACTTTCCTAAAGACACGATGCAAATAATTATTAAGATCAAAATGTAGTTGAATACAATTGTAATTTATTAAAAAAACATGCCAAAAACTAAGACATTGAGAAATAACAACCCCTAGGCACGGGTACATATATTGTTTTTAAAACACTTCCAACAATTTTCCTAGTATCACATACTCTACATAACTCAATTAAAAATAACAACCACTAGGCACAGGTATATATATTTGTTGTTTAATAAAAAATATTTTGTTTTCATTATTCATTTGTTACCAAATAATACGAGCCAAAGCTATTGTACATATATCTAATACTTAACAATAAAAAATAAATAAATTACCAAACACCAAGTGAAGCACACCAGTCACTGCTATGTAATCCAGAAAAATAGAATTCAAAATTAAATAACAAACAATGCACACTAGCTAGTGCTCTACAATAATAAAAAATTAAATTTAAAATAAATAATATACAATACACACTAACCAGTGCTCTGCAACCTCAAAAAATAAAAAGAAAAATTAAAATGAAACCTTATAAAAGAAGAGATTCAAGACTTCCAAACTTGAATGTGAGACTGAAATTGTCTTAAACACCTGTCACTTCGAGAAAATAGAAAATTTTATTAGAAGGAACTTATAAAGGGGAAAAGAAGTATATTTAAAAAATATAAATAAAAAAAAGACCACCTACTTTAATGTGTGGTACACCATTGATGTGTCGCATAGAACTAATGTTGTAAAGTGAGATAATGATATGAACAATTCTAACTGATTGTAAGCGATGGACATTTTCAAAAAATTGTATTTTTTTTTTTTTTATGAAAGTGAATGTCTATTTAATCAGATAGACACAAAATAGCAATCGAATAAAAATTTTGTCTTAATATCTTACCATATTGTGACCAGATATACTGGAAAATTTTTTTGCTTCATTTGGTTCAATGTTTAGCTTCAGATTAAACCACAACAAAGTTTTAAGATCAAAAACCTGTAAATAAATAAATAAATAAAAGACAAATTTTATCCTAAGATGTTTTATGTATCATCAAATCAAATATTCAAACAAAATTCTGATTTCAAGGATACAAAATTTTTATAATGGTGCAATCAAAAGATGTAAATTAGTCTGCACCCTCTTAGAGCACATGAAATAAACAAAATAGGTTGAAGCACTAATTCTTTAGGGTAGTTAACAGTCAACAGCTAAGAACTTGAAATGTCCGAGAATATCAAATTAAATTTAGATAGGAATTTGAAAAGGAAAAGGAAAAGATGAGGGAAATATAAATTTATTATGATTCAAACACAACCTCACATAACTAAGCATGATTATTTTTGTTGATGGAATGGTACCAATACATGTTTTATAGAGGGGCCAACTTGAGAGAGTGGAGACAAATGCATGCTCTTTACAACTATGAATTAGTAACCAAACAAATGTGACATTTCAATCTACAAATGTGAGTGCCAAAAAGCATGAAAAATCATTTCTATGAACATATAAAGAAACAAACCAAGTTGGAGGTAGTAAATAGCAATCAAGCACAATCACTGTTGTGAAACTTTAAACTTGGAAGGCATATATGGTATATATTCAAACCTAAGTCAAGCAAATCCATTCTATGATCCAACTTACCAAGTTAAGTTGTCAACAAAAATCATTGCATTCATATAATGGCTGACTGCGGCTAAACCAAAGATTTATTGAAAAGATGATTAATGTAAAAGTTATCAATTACATAAACTAAAGACAACTTTAAAAATTAAATTGTTGCCCTAAAAAAAAAGCCAAAGTCAAAAGGATTTGAAAGTCATTTAATAGTCATCCCAGTATCCATACCTGAAATAAAGAAATTAAAATTTAAAAAACAAAAATAAAGTTAGATTAGATGGATTAAAACAGAAAACCTATTTAGTAGAAAAAATGCCTAATGTTCAGTATTTCCAAATCATGCCACATAGTATGTAATAAACTTTCTAACTGCTCAAAAGTATATATAATGTATCTTAGTTCACCACCACCACACAGTCTAGCTCCCTGTTTTCACATGTTGTCTCGTCTAGGGAAAAAATTAAAAGGCTCACTTGGTCTGTGTGCCTTGTGTAAAAAAGAATACTTCCTCTCCATGAACATCCTCCTTCTCGTCTACCAACACTACAATTCATATCCATAAAATACATCAATTATAAAGTATTTGCTTTCAATTTCAAGAATATGTTTCTTAAAATTTTGCTTATTTTTACATCCATGATAGTCTAAAATGTAATTTAGAGGTAGACAATTTCAGCAATTAATAACCAATCTATTTTTCAAAAATTTTAGAATTTAATCAACCAGTCAACCCATTTGCTTCAAATAAAAGAATAATGAATTTGAAATATGAATTAACTTATGTTGTTCATGTCAAAACATTTAAGTGCTATTGATTTCTAGAAGGCACACATTGCAAAGTCTAAAAATATATAGAATATGAACTTGGCATTCATTTCCATTCTAACTACCATGTCAAAATTAGAGCGTCATAGTGTTGGTGATAGGTTCATACCAAAATCTTGCATATACCATGATAGAGAGGCTTGAAAAGCAATTTTACTCACCTATAAAACTCAAAGCATTATGAGTTACTTAAATTATTTTTGTTCAACAAATGGAATTAAAGTGCAATACTCACGACTTACATATGTCAAAATAGACAACAATAGATAACATTCATTTGAACATTTTATCAGACTTGGAATTACATTATTACTTTCTTTTAATGCTAAAACTGTGTTTGAATCATGAATTTAGATAGGGATTTGGAAAGGGAAAGAAAAATAGAAAAATAATTTAGTTTATACTTCATTCACATTTCACTCATTCTTTTCCTCTATCTTTTCATAATCCTATCAAAATCCACAATCCAAACACACCTACGAAGATTATACAACACATCCATAACATAGACATTTTCATAAATATATCTTTTAAAAAGAAACATAAGCATAACTATGTTAATCTTAAGCAATATTCCTACAGGAGAGGGAAAAAGAAAAGAAAAGAAAAGAAAAAGGTCATATTAGCACCTCCACAATTCAATCCCATGGGAAATTGAAGCACCAAAAATGATGATTGAATAGTATTTATTAAGATATAAAGCTCATAGGCATGGCTACTAATAGAATTTTTTTTTAAAAAAAATTATAGAAAAAAAAAGAAGCAAAAAATCATATACATAAGGTAACTATTCCCTTTGGAATTATACCACCAAGATTTTTATTAATCCAAGAAAGACAAATTTAGTGATGTACTAAATTTGTTGTTAAAGTGGCAGATAACATCAAATTTTGTTGCTAAGAATATAATTGAAACTACCTAATAGAATTTCCAGCTAATTCAATCAAACTTAAAATTAATGTAAGCAAATTCCTGAACCCAAACAAATATTAGCTAAACACACGTACATGTTCCTCAAAGAAATAGAGAGAAAAAAAAGAAAGTGAGAGGACCAAACATCAATCAATTGAAGAGAAACATATTACAAATATCTTCTTTTTATTCCCCACTACAAAAGTTTCTCTTTCTTTCTCCGATTCAAATCTTAGGAAAGTAAATACAACATATCAGCCTATACCCATTTTTTATATAATAGGGATATGAAAACAGAATAGTTAATTTCATGAAACATAGTACCCATGAATGGCACCTTAAACTTCACAAAAACATCAAAAAAAACAAAACTCAATAGAATTTATAACCCAATTCGAAAAATCTATGAAACCCATGAACGAAATTAACATACCCATCAATTTGATTAACAAATGGAGCAGAGACAGAACAAAAATCAAAACCAAAAATTTAGAGAAAGCTTAGAAATTAATTACCTAAGAGTTAATTGCATTACTTGAGAGTTAATTGAATTTGAATTCGGAGCTAAATATAGCCTTCTTAGGTTTGTGTATCTCTCGTGAACAAACTTACAAATCTTTGCTTCAAGCCTTGACAAACCCATTTCAGAAATCAAAATCCATACATGTATATATGAAATGAGAAGAGATGAAATATGGGGTTTCATGAACTTGAGAAAAAAGCGCATTTATACACTGGACTATACATACATGTATATATATCAAGTGAAACCCATTTCAGACCCAAAACTTTTTAAAAATTTAAATTTAAATCCATTTAAGAAACAAAACCTATTTCAAAAATAAAAACTCATTTCTCATTTCAAAATCAACCCAACCAAACACCCACATATCAAAAATATCCAGATTCAACAAAAATAACAAGATTAAAAAATATCCAGATTCAACTTTACAAACCCACAAAAATATCCAGATTCAAGCAATTAGAAACGACCAAACCCACAAAAATATCATGAATTGCAAAAGTTGGAAGTTCTAGTTTACCTTGTAAGAGGAGAGAGATGAAAGAGGAAGGTAAGAGAGGAGGAGGTGGTCGGTGGTGTCGTCGAGAGAGGATGACACAAAAAGGAGAGGTTGTCAGTGGTCATCGGCGTCGTGATGGTCCGTGGTCATCGCAAGGGATGGGCTCCGATGCAGGTAGAGAGAAAGAGAGAGTTCAAAATTTGAAATCAAAGAGAGAGAGAGAGAGAGAGAGAAGATGAGTACCTGTGACGGAGATAAGAGAGAGAGAGTGAGAGATTTTCTTCAATTTACATTTTGGACCATTAGATCTTGATGGTAATTGATCTCAACCATTGATGCTCAAAAAGCATTTGGGCGAGATATTTGACATCTCAACCAATGAAGTTTAGATGAGGCAATTTAAACCATTGGATCAAAATGTATCTCTAAGACAAATTAGACATTTTCAAAAACCCTTCTCCCTTATTATATAAATGTACTATTAAGTCCTTAGTTGCCTATAACACCCTCATTGAATTTATTACTCATTAATTTTCTCAATTTTTATTAACTTCTCTTTCTTGATCATTTTTTCAGAACCCTTCTTTTGTCTCCCTCTCTCTCTCTTTATCTCTAGAAAATACCACCATCGTTGCCATGGTCATGACCATCCACATACCACCACCATCACCACCGTTGTCTGTCACTGACTACCACCCCCTTTGCCGGCCACTACCACTACTATCGTTCACCAACCATCTCCACCGTCACCGGTCTATACTTCACCAGCTCTAATTCACCGCCACTATTTACCAACAACCTTCGCCATCACTGATTTATACTCTGTCCTAGATCTACATTGATCTAGTTGTTTTTACTGTGAAATCAACCTCAAACAACTACAAGCAACATTGATTCTCCAAATCTCACCTTATATTCCCTCCTAGATCTACATTGATCTAGTTGTTTCTACTGTGAAATCAACTTCAAATGACTACAAGCAACATTGATTCTCCAAATCTCACATTATACTCCCTCCTAGATCTACATTGATCTAGTTGTTTCTACTGTGAAATCAACTTCAAACGACTACAAGCAACATTGATTCTCCAAATCTCGCATCTCTCTCCATTTCTCACTCTCTCTTTATTTCTTTCAAACCAAATCTGTTGCAAATAAAGGTTTAATATATCAATGATAAATTTATCACTAATATATGTCATTGAATCTTGTGTTGATTTGTTACGATAACGATGAGATTTTCTTTTTGTAATTTTTTAACAAACAGTCGGTGAGAAATTTATCAATGAATGTATCTATCAATGATAAATTTATCACTAAATGTGTCTTTAAATCTTTGTGTTGATTTGTGACGATGATGACGAGATTTTCTTTTTATAATTTTTTAACAAACAGTCAGTGAAAAATTTATGTGAATGTGTCCATTAGTAATAAATTTATCACTGAATATGTCTTTGAATCTTTGTGTTGATTTGTGACAATGATGACGAGATTTTCTTTTTATAATTTTTTAACAAACAGTCAGTGAGAAATTTTTCAGTGAATGTGTTTATTAGTGATAATTTAACATTAAATATGTCTTTGAATGTTGTATTGATTTGCGACAATGATGACAAGATTTTATTTTTGTAATTTTTTAACAAACTGTCATTGACAAATTTATTACTGAAGATGTCTTTGAATCTTGTGTTGATTTGTGACGATAATGATGAGATTTTTTAATTTTTAACAAGCAGACAGTGGTTAAATTTATTACTGAATGTGTCAGTGATAAAAATTTTTTTACTAGATTTGTCTTTGATTCTTTGTGTTAATCTATAAATGTGAAGAATTATTTTTTGGTAAGGATTCTTCATCTCTCTCTTTCATTTTCTTTATCCTTATTCTTCTCTTTTTCTCTTGTTGCCATCTTGTTTGATGAAGTATTGGCGATATTGACATGGTGGAGATGGAAAATGGCCACACAAAAAAATATTGTCAAAATTCGGAGGTAGTTGCTGGAGGTTAGTAATGGATGCCGACAGTCAAAGATAAAGGTCAAAGGAGTCATTGGAAGTCGATGATGGTCGCCGGCAGTCAGAAGTGGTCTTCGGTGGCCAGCTAAGAGAGAGATATTTGAACAGTTGTGACAGAGAGAGAGAGAGTAGAACGGTTGAGTAATTTCTTTGTTTGGACTGAATGTCAAAGGTAAAATGGGAAGATGCACTAAATCTTTTTTAAGTCAAGACCTCATAGGAGTTAAGTCCGGTCCAAAGGACCAATCCATAACTCCCCCTTATTATTATTCATTAACTTGTGGGCCATAGTTTCTTCGAGAGTCCGAAAAGTTTTGATGGATCGATTGTGCTTGCCTATCTCATCTCATGCCCAAGTTGGAATGAGCTTTTAATGATTTCACTGGTGGTCGCAAAACTCAATCTCAATTCCTTTAATTTCATTTATTTAAATTTTGCATAAATGAGTTTAAATGAATTATATTTTTTTTATTCAAATAAAATTAAAAAATTAAATTTTTTAAGGATACTTTTCGAGTTGTTTCTGAATTTTCAAAAATGTTCTTGGGCCAAAAAGAAAATAATATGGAAACAAAGAGTGGGCCAATTTAAAGAGAAATCTGTTTGGGCTTTTGAAATTAGGATCTGAACACCTCCAACCACTCTTGTGGGCTACAAGTTCAAGGGTTCAAAAATTTTAAGCCCAAGTTGCTTCTCTTTCCCGGCTCAGGCCTTTTAAGTTCAGTCTTTGTTAACTAGATTCATTGGGCCCAATTAGGATGCGATAGGCCATGGATGATTGAAAAACACTCCAACTCTTGGACTTAGGCCTCGTTTGGGAACCCTCGCTTTTAGCCAAAAAGCTAAAAAGTTAAATTAGCCAAAAAGTCAATCCATACCAAAAAGTCAAAGATTCTTTTTTCTCTCTACTTTTTGCACATCTTTTCGTAAAAAGTCAAAAAGTTATCCCAAACATACTAATTTTTTTTAACTCATATTTTAGCCAAATAGTTAAAAAGTTATTAAATTAGTCTGTTCCCAAACGAGGCCTTAGTAAAACTTGGATAGTCATGAGCCGAACTTATGGGTTGGATTTATTTATTTAAAAGTTATGTTTTAATTTTCAATGATAAATTTACCGTTTATTATATTTTAATACAAACTAACACTAGTAAACTAAAAATAAATCAACATATTTAAAAAGTCTTAAAATTTTTTTTTTTATCAAAACGATTAGCAAATATGTAAAAAAATAATAATAAATGAAATAAAAATCTACTCTGGGATTATGAATAAATAAATCCAATCAATAATACTGCTTGTAATTTTCCCAAAACGTAACACCCAACTTTAAATTTCAGAATTCTATGAGCAAGAAATTACTCAGTGCACTTGGAGAATGTTTCATTATTTATATTATCTCTGAAAATTCTAACACAAAACGGTGGTGTTACGTGCATGTATGTTAATTATTGTATTAATACTAGTTATGACATTATTATTGATCTCACTCATTAAGCAAATTATGAATACGAAAATTTTTTTAAATTATGTCACATTATCAATTGATACACTAGTTTAGTTAGTATACTAATTGATACATATAATATTATTCAACACAAAAACAAATATGAGCTCTATAATTGAGATTCAAATAGCTATTAATTTGAAGCATCACCTAAACTTATTCCAAAAACACGTTTTTTTCAACTGACAAAAAAAAAAAAACAAAAAAACTTCGGTGGCGTTTGAAAAGTGGGTTGATTTTTTGATTTTTTAGTTTTTTTGGCTATTTTAGCCTGGGCTAAAAAACTTAGTTTGGGAAAAGCTTTTTGGCTTTTTTGACTTTTTTTGTGAGAGAATAATGTAATGATTATGGATTGGATGTGATGTTTTGTTTATTATGACTAAAATAGTCTATTTTGTTTTTTATGACTATTTTAGCTCCAAACCCACCTTGGTTCCCAAGGGAGAGGGTTTTGTTTATTAAGTGTCCATTCGTTACCCACGAAGTTTTTCTTATTAATAAAAGTACGATAGTTTTACGTATATCAATTAATATGCATATTAGTGTATCAATTAGTATTATATTATTATTATTGATTTTACTTATTATATAAAATACAAATATTCAAATAGTAGTACTACATGTACCAATTAATGTACTAACTAGTGTACCAACACTGGTAATGACATTATTATTGACCCTACTCATTATACAAATTACAAATATCAAAAACTTCTTAAATTATGTTATATCATCCATTAATATACTAATTTAATTAGTACACTAATTAGTACATATAACATTATTCAACACAAAAACAATATGAGTTCTATAATTGAGATTAAAATAGCTATTAATTTGAAGTATCACCTAAACTTATTTCAAGAACACGTGTTTTCAACTGACAAAAAAAAAACAAAAACAAAAAAAAAAAAAAATTCATTTGGCTCTGAAGGAGAGAGGGTTTTGTTTGTTAAGTACCTATACATTACCAACGAAGTTTTTCTTATTAATAAAAGTAATATTACAAATACTCAAACGGTGGTGTTATATGTACCAATTAAAGTACTAACTAGTATATCAACACTAGTTATGACACTATTATTGATCTCACTCATTATACAAATTACAAATACCAAAAACCTCTTAAATTATGTCACATCATCAATTGGTACACTAGTTAATACACTAATTAGTGTATGTGCGGGGAGTAAATATTCAGGCAAGCCCGCACTCCTTTCTTCCAAGCTCCGTTTCTATCCGATCACCTGCGTGCACAATCAGCAGTGAGCTACTCGGCGGTGTGTGGCCGGAAAACCCCTCCGACGATCAAGTTAGTACACACCTGAGGGTAGAGAGAGTGAAGAGAGAGTCGAGTGTAAGTATTTCTCTTACCAAATGTTCGTGTGTCCAGCATGGGGGGCGCAGACTTGCTTATATACCTTCTGCGCCCCAAATCTACTCCCAGTGATCTCTCGACACGTGGTTCTGCTACCCTATCTGTCAGCACAAATCTTGCTGAACATCACCTAACCCGACTGCCAGCCCACTCTTCTGAGAGCTCCGCAGCCGGGCTTCAACATCTCGGCTGTCAACATCCATGATGCGATTCATGCCCAGGTGCCCCCCACAACCGAGCTCCTTTCCAGCCATGCTCTACTGCATTTCGGCGAAGCCAAGCTTGAGATTAGTCATACCGGTCAACCAAAGTCCTTCCTGCTGAGCTTCAGGCATGAGCCTTTACGCCGAGTTATAGATGCGTGCTTTCCAACCATGCAACGCATAAACCGCGGAACCCTCATTTGACCGGCCTCCATGCCGACAAGGTGAAGTAGCTCGGTTCCATATGCCCTTGCTATTGCCGAGCAAAAATCACTTCTGGGTGGACTTGGGATACCACAGCCCAAATGTGTTCGACCCATAATTTGCCTGGTATTACCATGGCCCAATCCAGACCATATTTTTCCCTCTCAATTGCCCCTTAATTCCATCCGTGCCAGGGTGACCGGGATTACCTGTTCTGACCGGGATAAACTCTTCCTCGGTCGATAATTTGCAAGAGGCAAACCGGGCTAATTTCCGCGCTTGGTTCCTTGTCTTGCTCGGTCGACGCTTCGTCTGACCTTCCTGAGTCTTCAACTCTGACACTGCCATTAATGGGGTCACGTGTCAATCTCTCATTGGTCCTCGAGCAGCCAACCCAGTCGTCCCCTGAAATTCGAATTTGAGCGGTTTTTCTTCCTCAATAAACATGCCCCCTCCCTCTTTGATTCATCTCACTGACATTTCTCCGTTTCAAGCGTCTCTGAGCCCTTGCCCTTTCTCTCTCGTCATCCCTGAACTCGCGTTCGAAGAAGGAGCCTCTGCCTTACACTGGTAAGTCCCCCAGCCCTTGTTATTACTGTTTTCATTTCGTATGTTTTTCTTTATAGCACCAAATCCATAGGTTTTAGGGTCTTTCCCACCCAAAACCTTCAATGCCCTTTAGTTTCTTCGCTGTTCTTCAATTTCCCTGATGAACAATGAAGATCTGGGGCGGACCGAGCTCCAGATCTTCATCCGATCCAAAAAATCACTTAGACCGAGCAAATCTTTAGTTTGTCCCAACCTTAGGAGAAACCGGGGTAGCAAAAAGGACTTGGCCGCTCGACTGGGCTAATCTCTGGTTCGCTTGGGCGACCGAGCTCCTTGGCTAACCTTTACGACCGAGGTGGTTTGGCACAATCCATGACCGAGCTCAAGTCTAGCTCGTTTTGCGCGACCACGCTCCCACTTACAATTACCCTCCGTTTTCCTGCAGAGTCCAAGAGGACCAAAGACCAATTCTGAGGCTCTTAAGGACCGAGCAGCCACTAATTCCCAGCCTGTGCCAAACCACCTCAACCGAGCTAAATTAGTCGGTCACACATGGGGAAATTCCGCTTCCTTGTGGACACACCTGCTACCTTGGCCGCCTTCAGGGAAGAATATGGTATCCTGGCAGATGTCCATTTGGAGCTCGCCGAGATGGAAACAACCCCTTAGGGCAAGCTTGACCAATGCCCCTTCACCGTGCTGTCAGTAATTGAAGGAGGCCTCCGCTTCTCGGTCAACCCTTTGATGACCGAATTTCTGCGCCGCACCGGGCTAGCACCCACCCAAGTTTTGACCAATACTTACTGAATAATCAACGGCGTGCACGAGCTAAACAATCGACTAGGAACAAACTTAGGTCTAGCCGAGATACTACGACAATACACCCTTGGGCACACCGGCGACGGCCTGGCCTATTATTTAAAAATAAGACCGGGCAAAGAGAAAATAGTGACCGGCACCCCGGACAAGGACTTACATGATGACGACTTCTTCTGGGTGTCCGACAACTATGAAACAGCCGATGTACCGGCCTGGTTCATCAGCAAGAACTTTGGTTCCACATGTAACCGCGCTATTTGCTCGGTTAATTTCCTGCCTTCAACATTTTGTACTTAACCATTTTTCCTGTTTCTTTTGCAGCAATTCAAGCCTTGCAATCCAACTACCAATATCCCAACGTAGAAGCCATCCGGACCGTGCTCCGTTACAGCCACCGGGATTGTAACGAGTTGCTCGACTATACTCCAACCTACAGATACTCAGCTCCACGCCGGAGCAAAGTTACAGACTTTCTCCGTGCTCCAACACCTCCTCCGGACCCAACTCTACCGACGTGCTGCTAATCCGGCTGACCGAAGAACAAGAGATGGCAAAACAAAGCCACATCAAGAACCTCCTCAGAGCAACCTCAGCCGAGATACCGAGCATCACCACCCACTCTCAAGCTGCCGGACAATCCAGCGGCCTCGTGGTCCCCTTGGCATCTCCAGGTGCCGGGCAACCCAGACAAGAAGCTCGCCGGGCTGGCAAAAGGCCTCGCGCAGACCCATCCGCCGAGCTGGTTGCCGAGCTAACCACCGAGCTAACCACCCTCACTGTCGACCCAACACCACCGTGGCGATCGCAGCTAAAGCCCCGGGGAAAGGACATACCGGCTACCGCTTCCATCAAGGGTGACAAAGAGCACCTGCTCGCCTTTGACCTTTCCAAAACCCTTCTCCTACCGAGTGACGTGGTCGACAACGACCACGTTCCTGACACCCGGTTTGTGAAATCGTCTGTTAAGTCCATGGTTAGGGTAAGTCTCAATCTTTCACTAAAATTTTTACGAAGTGTTTGCACGGTTTCTTCTCTTATCAGACTTTCTTCTTGCAAGCCATCCAGAAGCAACACTTGATCATGGAGCGAATCCATCGACTGCAGTAAAAGGCGAATGACACTGCCGGCCAAGTCCAGAGTCTTCAAACCGAGCTCGGCTGAGCAAAGTCCTCACTTCAAATCGCCAATGCTGACAACAACAGGTTGCTCGGCCAGCTTGACGAAGCTGAGAAGAAGAGAGATGAGCTCCAGGCCGAGTTGGATGCACTCAAGAAGTCAAGGGAGAAGGAGTGCGAAGATGCTAACAACGCCGGCTTCAAGGAAGCCGAGGACAGCTACATGAAGCAGGTCTTTGCAACTCAAGACATTTATTTCAAAACGAGCTGGAAGTCTGCCTGTGCTCAACTCGGTCAAGGTCCCGAGACCGATGTATTTACCTCTTCGCCGGCTGCCTTCCTGTCGGTGTACCTCGTGCCCTATGCCAACGATGTCTTCAGCGCGTTGCAAGCTGAGGTCGAGGAAGAGCTTGCCAAAGAAATCGAGGCCAATGCCGAGGAAGGAAGCAGCCAAGAGCAGCCCAGAGAAACTGAGACCGGTGTCCAAGAGCAAACAACGGTCAACCTGGAGACAGATGATGACGAATTCACTAATCTTTCCCCCCTTGTGTAGTTTTCTTTTTTTCTTTATTTTTTTGCTCTGCACATGTAACCGGGCTCTCTGCCCCTCCTTTTGTACTTTTTTTTTTTATTAATGAAAAAGATCTAGTTTTACCAAGTGTTTGCACGGTCCTAGAGCTGAGTAACTTCAACAGGACAAAATATCTCGGCAAGACAAATTTCATTAACTAACTCATATAACCGGAATAAATCATCTCGGTAGTACACCCAGAGTTGAGCAAAACATCAAGCCTTTCAACCAGAGTAAACATCTCGGTTGAGAGTACCTAAGTTGAACAAAACATCAACTCCTTCAACCGGAGTAAACATCTCGGTTGAGAGTACCTAAGTTGAGCAAAACATCAACTCTTTCAACGAGTAAACATCTCGGTTGAGAGTACCTAAGTTGAACAAAACATCAACTCCTTCAACCGGAGTAAACATCTCGGTTGAGAGTACCTTAGTTGAACAAAACATCAACTCTTTCAACCGGAATAGACATCTCGGTTGAGAGTACCTAAGTTGAACAAAACATCAACTCTTGCAGCCGAAGTAAATCATCTCAGTTGAGAATACGCAAAACTCAAAGCAACAAAAAAAAAAATGCCAAGGCAAAGATGAGTCACTTCTATATATTGACAAAAATGAATATTACATGAAGTGTAAGGCAAAAAAATTTTTTGCACAAAAAAGAGAGCAAAAGCTAGAAATAATACAACTTGAGGTTGGCTGCATTCCAAGGCCGGGGTATTCCTCTACCATCCAAGTCTTCCAAGTGATATGCCCCCTTGCCCGTCAGACCGGTTATCTTGTAGGGTCCTTCCCAATTTGCCCCTAGTTTGCCTTCGCTTGGCACCAGGGTATTGCCCATGACCTTCCGCAAGACCCAATCACCCACTTTGAACGGTCTGGGGTGCACGGATTTGTTGTATTTCCTTGAAAGCTCTTGTTGGTAGGCGGCCACATGGATAAGAGCCTTTTCCCGGCGTTCTTCCACTGGGTCCAATTCCAAGGCCATGGCTTCGGCGTTCAGCTCGGGCTCAAAACTTTCACTTCTGAGGGTGGGCATACCAACTTCTAAAGGGATGACCGCCTCCATCCCATATGCCAAAGCAAAAGGAGTTTCCCCGGTAGATCGCCGCGGGGTTGTTCGGTATGCCCAAAGGACACTGGGGAGTTCCTCAGCCCACTTTCCTTTGGTTTTCTCAAGCCTCTTCTTCAGTCCATCAAGAATGGTCTTGTTCGAAGCCTCGGCTTGATCGTTGGACTACGGGTAAGCCAGAGTAGAGTTGTAGAATTCGATCTTCAAATGTTCACAGAACCCCCTAAACAGACGGCCGTCAAATTGGGTGCCGTTATCAGAGATCAGAATTTTGGGGACGCCAAACCGCGTGACCACATTCTGCCAGACAAATCGCTTCACGTCTTTCTCCTTGATTGATGCCAAAGGCTCCGCTTCAACCCATTTGGTGAAGTAGTCTGTGGCTGCGATGAAGAACTTTCGGTTGCCTGGTGCAGTTGGTAGCGGCCCCACTATATCTAGCCCCCACATCGCAAAGGGCCAAGGGCTGGTGAAGGGAAGAAGTTCCCTGGCTGGCTAGTGGATCTGGTGGGCAAACTTCTGGCATTTCTCACACTTACGAACATATTTCTAGGCGTCGGCTTGCATGCACGGCCACCAATAGCCTTGCGAAATAGCTCGGTAGGCCAAGGACCTGCCCCATACATGACTGCCACAGATGCCTTCGTGAATTTCGTAAAGGAAGGCTGTAACAACCCTCGTTACTGTTTACCAATAAACACTGATTACCGTTAAACTGAATTGATTATGACTGATAATTGGACTGGTAAAAGTACTGAACTGACTGACTGAAATTGGAAACCGAATTGATTGAATATATGTTAGTTAAATTGCATTCTATCTGTTTGACTGTATGATTATCTGTTCATGCTTATATGTTTAAACTGCTAATTGAAGGCCTTATCGGCGGCCGAATTAGAAACCGATTAATGTTTTATGATCGTCATGATTAATGTGATTTTATGGTGTATTTACCTGAAAAACTGATTAGGTATGATTAAATTAGATTAAAATAAGCTAATTAAAGAGTTGGACTTAATTACCAAATTGCCACACTTAGTGGCCCACTCAATATAACATATTTGAGCCTCATTACACCTAGATCAAACATTTGCTCAGCTCATTTCTTATACTTAACCGACCAAGAGAGGGAGAGGGAGAGAGATTGAGTTCTACCTTGTGAATTGCTTGGAAGTTGAAGAATTGTTGAAGTGTAGATTTCTTATTTGAGCTCCTTGACCTTGAATACAAGACTAAGGTAGGAAACTCATCTTCTTATTGTTGCCACTAAGCTAGTTCTTGCATGATTCATGCTTCATTGTAGAACTAAGTCATGTTTTGGTTCATTGTTGATGATTTGAAGCTCATTTCATGCATGCATGTTAATATTGTTGGATTTTGAGTTGAATTCATGGCAAATTGTCACATGCATGTCCATCTTTTGGTCATACTCCATGAGTTCATCTTGTTTTGAAGGTTTGAGCTCTTTTGAAACAGCATTAAAGCTTTGAAAATGACTTAAGATCATGCATGTCATGTTTGAGGATTGTTCTTGAAAATTGGTTTGAAATTGGGATTGAATGAAACACCCTTGGGCTTTGATTTCTCAAATTGAGTTTTGAATCATGTTTAACTATGAGTTTACAAATGTTTTCTGGAAATTTAGCCCAAGAGGTCGAGTTTTGATGCTTTTGAACTTGGTTTTGAGCTTGGAGGTGCAATATGGGTTTTCCAGATTTCGCACTTCCGCTCGAGCGGGGGAAGTGCCGCTCGAGCGTGGAATTCGAGCTCCCAGCATCTTGCACTGTTTTACAGTCCGCTCGAGCGGAGTAATGTACGCTCGAGCGTAGACCTTTGTCAGCATGTCCGCTCGAGCGGGGAAATCCACGCTCGAGCGGGACCTCTGATTTTCTAAAAATGTTTTCTGAGTGCATCTTTGCATCCTCATCCCATTCTAGGCATTCCTAGGCCTAGTTTAAGACATCTTAATGAGGATATAGATGTAGAGCACACCAAGGCAAATTAGGGGTTAAGTTATTATCTTTCCCAACTGTGTAGCTTAGTGTGTGTTCGATCTGTTGACTGTGTAGGGTTGACTTCCGAGGAGACGCTCTAGCTTACTATAGCCCAGAACTCTGTGAGTAACATTTGTGTAAAGATATGTTCAAAATGATTATCTTCTGAACAATTAAACTGAACTGTTTCTGAACTGTTATTGTTAACTGAATGAATGAATGTATGACCTATATTCTGAATTGTATTGTGGCATCCTTAGCAACTACTGCTTACTGTTACTGTTACAGAGATCTCTGTCGGTTCCCATGTTGGAACCACTACTGTTTACTGATATGATGGCCATCATTCACTGTTTGGTCTATTAAGACCTGGTCTGTTAAGACCTACTGTACTGTTTAGCTATTGGATGTACCACATATGACTGTTATAATCTGTGAAACTTGGAGCAAAGTGCTGCACGGAACTAAGTGCTACAGAGTGAGCCACCTCTAGAGTCTGTGCGAGACACCTCTTGAATCCATAAGAACTGTACTGTTTTCTGAAATGTTACTGTACTGTTACTGTTACTGTACTGCTACTGCACTGTTACTGTTACTGTACTGCTACTGTACTGTTACTGTTACTGTACTGCTTGTACTGTTACTGTTACTGTTACTGTTACTGCTACTGTACTGTTACTGTTACTGTACTGCTTGTACTGTTACTGTTACTGTTACTGCTACTGTACTGTTACTGTTACTGCTACTTTATTGTTACCGTTACTGCTACTGTATTGACACTGCTACTAGTACTGCTAACGGATGTGCCACGTACGATTACTATGATTTCTAAATGACTGTTACGGCATCAATATGAGCCACAAACTGACTGACCGATATACTGAATCAATGAACTGTTTAAATTTTGAAAAGACATTCATCCTAAACCTCTTTACGCATTATGTTATTCACTGGGCTTTAGCTCACTGCTCATATATATATGTAGGTGTTCAGGCACTGGACCGCTGCTAGGAGCGTCAGGCAAGCTTTTGTTTTGTCAGCCAACCACTGTGCCTCACTGTGAGGTTCTAAGCCGTTCAAGCTTCGGCTTTGGGGTGTTTTAATATTCCCCGTCTGTCCCTGTAACTGTTTTGTTTACTGTATAGACTGTATAGACTATTACTGTACCGTTTATTAGGAATTAGATCCCTGTTCTGAATGATTGTACTTGTATGTGTAGACTGTCACAGCTCATTGGACATTGTTTATTTACTGTATTGGCTTCCGCCAGGCCCTGTACTCTGTTTTACTGGATTACTATTAGGCAGGCCTTCGGTAATCTCGAATTACTGGCCGGTTACGGTGCTAAACCCATAGGGCCGGGTTTGGGTCGTGACAAAGGCTTTCACGTTACTCGGGTGCACACACTTCAGGTAGGGACCGGTGAAAGACTTCTTGTATAAAGCGCCTGATGGAGAGAGCCAAAACCGCTCGAACTTCACCCGCACTTTATGCGCTTCCTTCTTGTCGGCTGGAAGGGTCCATTCTCTGAGAAAGAGGATTATGGGGTCCATCCAAGAAGGACCTAGCTCGGCGCAGAGTACTTCTGTCTGCCCGGCTTCCTCAATGCTGGGCCTCGGAAGGAATTCAATCAAAAGAGGGTTGGGAGATGTGCTGTCGACCATAGAAGCAAGGCTGGCCAACTCATCTGCTCGGCCGTTTTCTTCTCGGCCAATCTGTTGGACCCTGATCGCTTGAAATCGCTTGATGTGGTTTCTGACCAGAGCTTGGTACTTCATCATTCTGTCATCCTTTGCCTCGTAAACCCCAAAAACTTGGTTAACCACAAGCTGGGAATCACTGTAAACCATTAGTTTGGATGCTTGCATCTGAAGCGCGCTCTTGAGACCGGCCAATAGCGTCTCGTACTCGGCCTCATTGTTAGATGCTGAGAAGCTAAGAGTGATAGAATGTTCTATAGTCAGTCCGTTTGGTGAAATCAGAACAATACCCAGCCCGGCACCGTGACGGTTCGAGGCGCCATCAACAAAAAGTTTCCACATTTGTAGACACCCCATTTTTGACCGACCTTAAGACTCAGACGTCACCGATTGAGCGCTTGGTGATGTTGCATAATGTGCTCGTTCAGAAGTTTTCGAGTCGCGGCCGTGAGCCCTGCCTCCGGACTTCCGAACCCTCTTCCGTGCCTTGTCTCGGTTTGCGAACCAGACTCGGTTTTCTCTGTTTCTTTTCCTGAGGGGAGGGAGAGGTCCCGTAGACCATCTCTCAATGTCCGTAGGCTACATTTGGTGGCCGTAGGCCATTTTGCCCATTTCGGAGCCCGGTTCTCGGTTTTCGGAGCCGTCAGGCCGTGTGCCTCGGTTCGGGACCGCTTAACCATCTCCTATTGCTCTGATTTTTGGCATACATCTCATTTAATCCCTTTTGAGGGACACTGGGGTCCCGGAAACCCACTTCGTGGCCGAAAGCCATTTTCGGTGCTTAACAGCCCATTTTCGGGATCCCAAACTGCGTGTTTTGGTCCCCGAGCATTCGTTTTGCAACGGTTTTCGTTCATTTTTGGCAGGTACCTCTGTTTTATCACCAGGGAGGTCACTGAAGGGTGGGAGGCCAACAATTGTTGCAGCAACCAGTTATCTCTCCTCCGGAGCCTCCCGGCGCCCGTTTTTCCAACTTCCGGGCTAATGTTGAACACCCTAGGGTTAGTGTTGCCAACTTTCAACCACATATTTGTGATCTACACACATGAGAGGCCCCTAAAAGTTGGTGGCCGGCCATTAAGGTTACCTGACCCTTTTGACCCCTTTCTTCCGGGCTAATGTTGAACCCCTTGGACCTTTTTTCTTGAACTTTGAACCACATATCTGTGATCTACACACATGAGAGGCCCCTAAAAGTTCATGGCCGGCCAGTAATTCAACTTGACCCTTTTGACCCCCTCTTTCCGAGCCAATGTTGAACCCCTTGGACCCACTTTCTCGGACTTTTAACCACATAGTTGTGTTGTACACACATAGGAGTACCTCCCCAGTACTTGGCCGGCCAGAAAATCTCATTGAACCTTTTGACCCCTAGCCGGCCGGCTAGGTGGTGTGGCCGGCCGGCCACCTCCAGCAAAAGTGATAGGCCGGCCGTGTTCCTCGCACTGTGCACTTTACAGCTGTGGGGCAATATCCCCCAGACAAGATATTTATCCGGGGGATATTTTGTGGGGGAATTTTGCTCTCCTTTTCCCCCACCTTTACACCCCCTTTTGAACCCTTATAACCAGCTGGTGGCCTCCTCTTTTGGGGTTGGAAAAACTCTTCTTCAAGCTCCCATATAGAACTCCATCTCTATAGCTCTCATTTCTTCAAAAAACCCTAAGTCCCTAACCATCATTCCTTCTACACCACCAAGCTCTACCACTACCACCTCATTTCCAGCAACAAGGAAGGTTTCTAAAAGGCCAAAGAAGCTGCAAATCCATCCAAGAAACAACAAAAGCTTGAGTCTTCAAGGGTAAGTAATACTTTTACCCTTTTGACCCTTTTTCTTGATCTATTTCTAAGCCCCACTTGCTTTTTGTTTCAAGCTCCGGCCCTAACTGAAAAGGGCCCTCTTTTAAGCTCATCTTCACTTTTCATTAAGGGCTCAACCCTGTTTGAGCCCTCCATAATACACTTGCTTCATTGATCCTCCTATATGTCATGATTTTGCATGCTATTTTTGGCCCATGAGCAATTTATTTTCGAGCATGTTGTAAACTGATATAAGGCTTATTTTGAGCCCCTCTTCAACATTGGAGAAGGGCTCAACATTGTTTGGTGTCTCCATGTGTCACTTGTAGTTATGTCCCTTATTTGGCCCCATTTTTGCATGAATTGGCAGCCCCCTTTGCTTCTGTTTTTGGACCTTGGTCCGAACTGAAAGTGGCCTTATTTTTCCCTATACTTCATGTTTCATTCACACTTTTTTCCTGTTTGGTGATTATTTTGTATACTTCATGTTATAGCACCTTTTGAGCCTTGTTTTGCATCACATTTTTAGCATATTTGTATACTGATTTTGAGGCTGCCATATACTGTAAATGTTCATATTTTTGGTCCATCTTCAGTGTTGTAGAAGGAAATTTTTCAGTTTGGGTTTTGCTTATGCCACTTGCTTCATTACCCCTCTTTTGGCCCCTATTCTTGCATGCTATTTTTCCCCTACCTATACTTGCTGTTTGGCCATGTTTATAACTGTGAAAGTGCATATTTTGGGACTGTCTAGCTTCTGTCTTTGCATTGCATGTCCATATTGCGCATGTTTAGCATAGCTATAGGCCATTTCGGGTGCCTAACGTCGCATTTCGGGACATTTCCTTGCATTTCATGTCATTTCGCTTCATTTCAGGACTGTTTTCCCCCATATTTTAATGCTGAAATTCCATTAGTATGCTTGCATATCATTTTTGCCATGTTGCATTGCATTTTGTCATCGCCTCGGTTTGCGTGCCCGTGTGCACGCATTTCGAGGCACTTCATTTTTATCCGCCGGCATCCTATGTGAGTGTGGCTGAGGCTCACTCATGTTGGTATAAGCCCATTTGTCATTTCCATGTCATTTCATCATATTTTGCCATCGCCTCGGTTTGCGTGCCCGTGTGCACGCATTTCGAGGCACTTCATTTTTATCCGCCGGCATCCTATGTGAGTGTGGCTGAGGCTCACTCATGTTGGTATAAGCCCATTTGTCATTTCCATATCATTTCATCATATTTTATCATCGCCTCGGTTTGCGTGCCCGCGTGCACGCATTTCGAGACATATATCATAGCCTCGATTTGCGTGCCCGCATGCACGCATTTCGAGACACATATCGTAGCCTCGGTTTGCGTGCCCGCGTGCACGCATTTCGAGACACATATCATCGCCTCGGTTTGCGTGCCCGCGTGCACGCATTTCGAGACACATATCATAGCCTCGGTTTGCGTGCCCGCGTACACGCATTTCGAGACACATATCATTGCCTCGGTTTGCGTGCCCGCGTGCACATATTTCGAGACATATATCATCGCCTCGGTTTGCGTGCCCCGCTTGCACGTATTTCGAGGCACCTCATTTTCATAGCATTCTGTCATCTTCTCGGTTGGCGTGCCCGTGTGCACGCATTTCGAGACATCTCATCTTCATAGCATTGTGTATGTTAGGATTGCATCTTAGTTGCATTTCATGCATATCATGCATATTGCATCGTGTCCGGAATAGGAGTTAGCCCGGGCACGGGAAACGAGGTACATTTCGTACTCCGAGTGACGGAATGTGTCTCAATTCCCCCAGTCACCGACACTCCGGATTATCCATGATGGAGTTAGGTTTTAGCTGTAGTTTCATGTGCATTCATCCTATATTGAGTTGTGCATTTCGACTCCTGGGCCATCATGCCTCGGTATGCGTGATTGGTGGCATGAGGATCGAGACATGCATATATCTGTGCAAATACATTGCTATGCCCCTTTCCTGCTCTCTGTTGCAGCAAAATCAGGAATCAGCTACTTTTTGGGACTTGGCACGCATTTCAAGAACAGGTGTAAACAGAGGCTAATTGGGGCATTCCGGTGGATTTCCGCGCAAGACAATCCGGACATGCATCATCCACCAGAAGCAAGGCAGTCCCTGGCTTGCACGCCAGTTTTATCTGCTTTCTTAGTTAATTCATTAATTAATTAGGATTCTGTAATATTTTGGACTGTAATATTCTTTTAATTCGGGACTGTAATATTGGGACTGTATATCTATTCGGACCCTCTGCGCGAGGGCATAACTGTAATAAGTGTGCGTGAGTGTGTTGTATGTCTTCCAACCCCACGTCTTTCTCCCTTTTATTTACCTGCTTATGATGGTTAGATTAGGGCATGTTTAAATTAGCATACAGTATGACAGCATGTTTGCATCATTCATCTGTATTGCATGCACCGGGCTCGGCGCATCATACTAACTGCATCGTACTTTCAAATTCCAAATTGAATACATGATAGTTGTAACATTTCATATGCCATCTTAGAATAGCCGAGCCTGCTATAGTTGCATTTTGCATGTGTTGCATTAGGCATTTCTGTATACTTAGGATTCATGCATGATTTCTAATAAGGTTTCTATTTTGGCTTAGAGTACTCGGTAAGCTTTATGCTTTAGCATCCTTGCATGAGTGTGAGTGAATGCCATGATAGCATGCTTACCATGAGGCTATGTGCTTATCTGATATACCTGCCTGAATGCATGTGGGTGAAGGTTGGGTTATCTGAATTGGAATAAACCATCAAATGTTTTAAAGCCTACCTGCGGGTAGCAAACCATTTTTAAAAACAAGCATGAAATGTTTTGTTCCAATTCAGGCGATCCAGTCTATATTTGTATGCTGTGAACATCACATAGTAACCTAGGCTAATAACCGGAATAAGAACTCACAATGTTTTCAAAAATTGATATCATGGTTAGTAGAGGCCGGTCTTTGACCGGGCGAGCGGGGGTGCTCACGAAGTGACCTTCCCCAATCGTACCCAAGTTCCCGAGCCGAAGCAACTTTGGTAATGACGGACACGTGGCCTTTGGCACCGAGTCAGGGTTTCCTAAATTTCCCATTAAAAAATATTTAGGTGGCGACTCTGTATCTGGCAAAGCAGCCCATGTTTGGCACTTCTTTCAAAAATCTGTGTTTTTCTCAAAACGATTTGCTGGATTTGGACTCTTTGGTTCAGACTTAGAACCGTGACTACAAAGTCGAGTCCGAGCTGTAGCGAGGTCCCCCGCGGACTTGTTACAACATTTCGCCGACAAAGAGCTTCCACCACTCTGAGGGGTCTTGGGAAGCTTGAAGGTTGATGGGATCACGGTTGCTCGGCTGTTCGACTTCCGGTCCTGTGCTGAGCGGTTCCACTTCAGCCCCCCTTGGTGATTCGGCGCCGGACTCAGCAAGTTGATTCACAATGCCTAAGTCCGTAGGCGAATCGCCAGGTTGCGGTATTATGACGGCCGCAGGCTCTGTGCTGAGCGGTTCCATTTCTCCCCTCCTCGGTGATGTGGTATCGGATAAAGCGGGTTGGTCAGTGATAGCCAACTCCGTCATCGCATCACCGGGTTGTAGTATCGTATTAACTGAAAGGGCTTCGGCGGAGCGCGCAAGTTCTGCGTCGCCAATGCCGCCAAGTTGTGGTATTTTAGTCGAGCTTGCATTCACCTCTTCATCTGCCACGACAATATCGACCGGGCATACCGGATGAATTCCAGGTAAGAATTCAGCAACGAAATCGGCCAGAGTCTGGGCTTTTATGGCCATGCGCGGCTGGAACTTCACATCAAACTGTCCCAATTCGACCGCCCACTTAAGAATCCGACCGGAAAAGTCTGCCCGTTCGAACAAAGCTTTGAGAGGGAACTCGGTCAAGACGATGATGGTATGGGCATGGAAATAGTGTGCCAACTTCCTTGAAGCCATCATCAACGCTAACGCAAGTTTTTCCAGCGGCAAGTACCTCGACTCTATCGGTAGCAAGGTTTTGCTGACGTAGAAGATGGGTAGATGTTTGATTCCTTCCGACCGGACAAGCACTGCACTGACTGCATGCTACGATATGGCCAGATAAAGGTAAAGTTCTTCTCCGGGTTTCGGTGTGACCAACAACGGCGCGAAAGACAAATACTCCTTGAGCTCGGCCAAAGCCCGGTCACACTCTTCATCCCATGAGAACTTTGATTTCAAGGCTTGAAAAAAAGTGCGGCAGCGATCTGATGACCGGCTTATAAATCGGTTAAGCGCGGCGGCCATTTTGGCCAGATGCTGCACATCCTTAGCCGAGCTAGGCTGTTTTAGCTCTTGCACAGCTCGGATTTGTGTAGGGTCTGCTTCGATACCTCGGTTCGTGACTAGGAAACCCAAAAAATTTTCGGATCCCACGCCGAAGGCACACTTAGACACATTTAGGCGTAGCTTGTGCTTTTTGAGAATGACGAACATTTCGGCCAAATTGGACAAATGGTCTGCTTGATGCCGGCTCTTAACCACCATATCGTCAATATAAGCCTCCATTGTCCGGCCTAGCAGAGGAGCGAACATTTTGGTCACCATCCTTTGAAAAGGTGCCCCGGCGTTCTTCAAACCAAAAGGCATGACTCAGTAACAGAATAGTCCCCTTGGTATAGTAAACGAGGTGATCTCTCGATCGGGCCCATGCATGGCAATCTGATGGTAGCCGCGGTAGGCGTCCAAGAAACTGAGCCTATTATGTCCAGCCGTTAAGTCTACAAGCTGGTCTATTCTAGGCACAGGGAAGCTGTCTTTCGGACAAGCTCAGTTGACGGTCTTGTAGTCAACGCAAACTCGCCACTTCCCATTCTTCTTGGGCACCACGACTGTGTTTGAAATCCACCGAGGGTAATGCACTTCCTGAATTGCTCGCACCTCAAGCAGGTTCTTCATTTCCTCCGTAACTAGCTCGGCGTGATGCAGCGCCGATCTCCTTGTTCGCTGAATGACCGGCTTGGCGCCGGGGAAGACATTGAGATGATGGCATATAAAACTCGGATCGAGACTGGGCATGTCGTAAGGTGACCATGCAAAAACTTCGATGTTGGCCATCAAAAACTCAACCATGTCGGTCCGTTCTTGGGTTGTAAGGCTTGAGCCGAGCAAGAAGAACTTGTCTGGATGCTCTATATCAATGCGCACTTCCACCAACTCCTCGACAGCTTTGTCCTCGGCCTTAGTGCCCACGTCATCAAGGACTCCCCGGTCTTCCGATCCTTCAATCATTTGAACGAAGCCTTTGGCAGCTCGGCTCCCGTTGACCGCCACGAAGCATTGCTTCGACATGACTTGATCGCCCCAAACCTCCTCGATTGCCCCCATAACCGAGGGGAATCTCACCACCTGGTGGTAGGTTGATGCTACGGCTTGTATAGCGTGAAGCCGTCCCCTTCCAAGGATCAAATTGTAAGTGGATGGCACCTGCAACACCCAGAACTCCACCTGTTTGACCACGGATCCTGCTTTGACCGGCAAGATAACTTTTTCCAAAGGCCACTCCGGTTATGAATTGAAACCAACCAATGGCGAAGTTGCCGGGGTCAAATCTGTATCCCGGAGCTAGAGCTGTTTGAAAGCGTCGTAGTACATGATCTCGACCGAGCTTCCCTGATCGATCAAGATCCATTTGACACCAAATTCTTTGACGCGGAGTGTTACCACTAGGGCATCGTTGTGCGGCGTCTGAATGCGCTCTAGGTCTCTTGAGGAGAAACTGATCACGTCTTTCTCTTCGGTCTTCCCCTTTTTGATCGCAGGCTGAACCGACAAAACTTCCCTCATGTGTTCTGCCTTCTTGATCATTCCTTGGAGCTCGCATACACGCGCTGATTCCACTATGCCATAGATAACATTAATAACCCCTTGGGGAGGCGCATCTCAGTCATCCGGTCCCCGCGGGTCAACCGGAGCTTGATTGGCCTTCACGCCGCCATCAATGTAAAGGTCCAAGTGTCCGGCTGCGACTAGCTCTTCCAAGTGTTGCCTCAAAGGCAAACAATCGTCTGTCCGATGGCCTTGCTCCCGGTGAAACGTGCAACGATACCGCGGATTGAAGCCCTTCTGTCCGTCGCCTAACTTAGCAGGAAACCGGACATACTCCTCGTCATGGATTTCACTAAGTATGCGATAGATTAGAATCTTAAAGACCGTGGTGATGCCTGTCCTTGCTTTCAACCTTCTGTTAGCATCGGCTACGTCATCCCGGGGGTAGTCATCCCGGTCATTCCGACGTCCCTTACCCCGATTTTTGCGATTAGTGTCGCGGTCCGATTCCTCAGCGCGGTCGCTGGATCGGCCGGACTCCTGCCCGACCGCGTGCACTTTGTCAGCTGACCGTTTGTCTGTTGCTACCGGAGTTGCTTTCACGGTAGATGCTGACGCATCATCCTCCACTCGGATGTGCTCATTGATGCGCTGCATTAGCTAGCCCATGGATGTCGGCTGGTGCATGGTAAGCGAGTCCCGCAGTCTATGTCTGACCGGGAGACCACGCTTGTATTGTGTGATTGCAAGGTTGACCGGGCAATCCAAGATCTCGTTGAAGGTCTCCCAATATCTGGAGTTGTATGCCTTCAATGTGTCGCTCGGTTCCATCTTGACACTCAGGAGGTGATCAACTTCCTTTGGTGTTTTGGTGTTGGTTTTGAAGCGCATCGCAAAGGCTTCGGCTAACTGATGCCACCTTTCAATGCTTCCCTCCGGCAACCTCTCGAACCATTTTAAGCCCAGCTTGCCCAAGCTTGACGAGAAGATTAGGCACATAAGGGCGTCATTTCGCCTGTGTCCGGCCATGACCTGTCGGAAGTGGCTTACATGCATATAAGGATCGGTTTTTCCGTCATAGAGCGTGAACTTTAGCTGGTGGAACCCTGCTGGAAGCGGTGTTGTTTCTATCTCCAGGAAGAAAGGAGTGGCGCTAAGCCTCGCCAAGTCTGTGTCTAAAAGGAGAGGCGCAGCCAGGCGGGGTGGAGGCATTCCGACCTCTTCACTGGCGTGAACCCCATAGGATAGCCGTTGGGAAGCTGGCACCCTCTGAGCTTCCCGCCAGCGAGCCCGTTCCTTCAAGACTGCCCGCAAATCCTCTGAATAAGCAGAATAAGAATACCTCGATGTCGTCACCAGACGTGAGGGTCGGTAGGTACTATCTTGCGCGCTGGACTTCTTTTCGTGCAGGTCGGAATCTCCAACCTTGCAACTTCTGGTGATGGAAATGGACGCAGTGTGTCGCTGACTCTGACTGCCTGAACGACGGGGTTGGGTGCACTCACTGTGGTCTCCCACTCCAGCTACACCCTTCCCTTTAACATGCCGCTTCAGCTCCTCCATCTCTGCCATCATTCGCCGGATGACGGCGTCCTGGTCCCTTAACTTGTGTTCCAGACGTTTGGCATGTGATTCTCTCCACCGCCGATGACCGTCTGGACTCCGTGAATGACCATAACTTCTTCCGCGCTTATCCCGCGCGTCTCTTGAATGTCCTCCTAAAGAAGTCTCCAGGTCCGCCATCGGAGGAACGATGGTGGGATGCCCTTCTCTCCGTCTGCCCGACTCCGGGGTAACTCCGTCGATGGCGGACAGCGGAATCTCTTCGTTGTTCGCAATGGACGGTGATCAAACGAGCCTCGAAGATAAGGTTTTGTCTGTAAAATTCCCACAGATGGCGCCAATTGTGCGGGGAGCAAATATTCAGGCAAGCCCGCACTCCTTTCTTCCAAGCTTCGTTTCTATCCGATCACCTGCGTGCACAATCAGCAGTGAGCTACCCGGCGGTGTGTGGCCGGAAAATCCCTCCGACGATCAAGTTAGCACACACCTGAGAGTAAAGAGAGTGAGGAGAGAGTCGAGTGTAAGTATTTCTCTTACCAAATGTTCGTGTCCAACATGGGGGGCGCAGACTTGCTTATATACCTTCTGCGCCCCAAATCTACTCCCAGTGATCTCTCGACATGTGGTTCTGCTACCCTATCTGTCAGCACAAATCTTGCTGAACATCACCTAACCCGACTGCCAGCCCACTCTTCTGGGAGCTCGGCAGCCGGGCTTTAACATCTCGGCTGTCAACGGCCATGCTGCGATTCATGCCCAGGTGCCCCTCCACGACCGAGCTCCTTTCCAGCCATGCTCTACTGCGTTCCGGCGAAGCCAAGCTTGAGATTAGTCATACCGGTCAACCAAAGTTCTTCCTGCCGAGCTTCAGGCATGAGCCTTTACGCCGAGCTATGGATGCGTGCTTTCCAACCGCGCAACGCATAAACCGTAGAACCCTCACTTGACCGGCCTCCGTGCCGACAAGGTGAAGTAGCTCGGTTCCATATGCCCTTGCCATTGCCGAGCAAAAATCACTTCTGGGTGGACCTGGGATACCACGGCCCAAATGTGTTCGGCCCACAATTTTCCTGGTATTACCATTGCCCAATCCAGACTATATTTTTCCCTCTCAGTGCATATAGCATTATTCATACCTAAAACTTTTAAAATTATATCACATCATTTGTTACTATATTAGTTAGTACATTAACTAATACATATAGCATTATTCATAAAAGTACGCATATACTTTCATTCAAATACAAACTAGGTCACGGGGTGGTGGCACTGGCCACAGACATGACCCAGATTCGAATCCTGAGAGGGGCAAAAAATGGTTGCTTTGCAGCTAGCTCTCTTCAGAGATCTCGTCCTGTATTTCGATCGAAATCTAAGTTCGTCTGTGGCGTATGGTTGAGCTCCGCTAGTACTTCGGTGGTGGTGGGTCCCTTCCTATGTATTAGATCAAATCAGGCCAATAACCAGTTATCTCAGAACCTGGATCCACGGATACCGTGATGACACCTTGAAGCATCATTTTTAAAGGAAAAAAAAAAAATACAAACTAGGTCCAACAAAGTTACATAATGTTTACAGTAATTAAATTTAGATACTAAATTTTGAATATCTTTTAATTTGATTTATCATAATCAGATTAATATTAGACAAAAAAGGTGAGGACCATTATATATCATTTTTAATTTTAAAACAAAACAATCATTACTTTTGTTGATATTTTCACAGTAGCCTTGCGGAGATATTTTCGCTTCAGATAATGTCTTTTCCATGATGTGAGGATATCTTTTCCAAATGAGGAGAAGAAAAAAAAAAACCATACGAAGCCAAACTAAACTATATAGCACACCTTTTTATTGACATATACATATGTTAATATAAAATAATATTTATTAAAAGATATAAAATTTTAAAAAGTAAAAATATGACTATCATATCATTTTGAAAAATTAAAAATTAATGTAAAATATGATGTTTGAACAAACAGAACATATGAATCATATACTTCCGGCTGCAACTTTTTTCCTCTGAAAATCTGAAGGAAAGATCCAAAAACATTCCTTTCACTGTTAATAACAATATATGGATATTCAAACCTAGCAAAGAATAAGATCAAAACTTGTATCAAGAACTGTATCATACATACTTACCTCTTAATGATATGGTTGAAACTTCATAAGATGATTTTGATGGTCTTATAGCATCAACAAGTTTGTTTGTTAACAGAAGAAGAGAGAGCACAAGACTGCTCATACACACGCCTTTATGGGCATATTCAGTTGTGCTCTCTATCTTCTGTCAACAATAACCTATCATTTACTTCATCACCTTGCATCAAAACCCATTTTTGAACTTGTCTACCTCCCTGCAAACAATAAAATCCAAACCAAAAATTTTAAAATATAAGAACTATTATAGAGAGCTGAAAGATGGAAAAGTAGCCAAATGATGGGAGTCTCACGGAGATTACTATCTATTAAAAATATATATATACATATATTGTGAGAGAGAGAGAGAGTGTGTGTGTGTGTTTGAAATATTAAATGGAAATATATATCAAATTAAGGATATTAAGATATAGAAGAAAATATAGTGGATAAGATTTCTGTTAAAATAGAAACTCTGAAAGGGAAGATGTACGCAATTTACCTTATTTTTAGAGAGAGAATTTATGTGACTCAACTCACACTATCACAGCTGCCAACTGCTAACAATAAGTTTTATCGTTGATAAATCACTGTTTAAGAAAATATTAAAATATAATGGCAAAAAATAGAGAGAGGCGAAGGTAAAAGTTAGACTGAATCTTCAAATGGATAGTGAAGAATTTACTTGAGTTGTTGGAGGACCAAAGGAAAATGAAAGCATAGAGAGAGCTCTCTCTCTCTCTCTCGCTCTCTCAATTTCTCTATTTCTCTCTCTTTGTTTGGGTTGAAAATATCACAATATATAGATGATCAGAAACTTCAAAGAAAGCAAAGTTGTGTGTTGTTGAAAGGCTATAAGGCAAGAGAGTGTGTGGTCATTCTTGACTTGCGAGGAGAGAGATGGTGGGAGGAGCTATAGGAAAGGAAGTCTAGTCATTCAAGCCACACACACAAGTGGTTTAATTGATGTATATATATCTCTAATATTATTCTATTTCTTCTTCATATTTTTCTTTGAGATAAACAACACATTATTACTGCTTTATGTAATCACAGGTCGTTTTCTCAGCTTTCATTTTGCTAACAAGTCGTTAAAAACATTACCTTGAAAGGGTCTCTGACATGTGTCGAGCTGGTATTTGCTCCTTCCAACAACTACTAATTTAGAGATTTCTTATTCCTAATAATGTTGCTATTTATAATAAATGTGTTTGACTAGTACTTGTTCCCCACCCTTCTACGCAGGAATGACAATTTGAACCGACTCGACTGGACCCGGCTCCCCGATTTCGATTAGAAGGGTTTTTTCTTGAAAAATACCTCTGACAGGTTGGGAATCATATTCAAAAATGAATTCCCGACAATTTTTGTGAAGGGAACGGTGATAGGTTCCCCGGCCGCGGCCCCCATCTCGTTTTCGCTCGAAATTACTATTATACTTCTCTCTATATATATATATGTGTGTGTGTGTTTCTCTAGGAATTTTTGACTCATTGTAAGATTTTTTTGACTCTTTAAGAGATGCCTATTGATATTAGAAATTAACTTAGCTAATAATGTTGATTGTGTATGCTACTTTGCAAAATTCACAAGTGGTGTTTTTTTTTTTTAAAGCAAAAAAATAGATAATGTTTGGATTTTTTTTTTTTTTTTTGGTTGTGGCTTGAGTGTTGTTTTGTATCTTGTTTGTTATGTTGTTGTTGTTTGGAAGCTTATGTTTAGACATTGCTGCATTATGCTATATATTGGCTGTGTTTGGTTATGTTTCCAAACAATGATTCTACGCCTATATTCCAATATGATGTTTGGTTGGAATTCTCAAATCACATTTCCACAACTCTGCTGAAAATTCTATCTGGGACGTGTTTTTCAAATTTTTTTGTTTTTTCAAATTTGGTCTAACCGGTCGTCGCACCGGATGTCCTACCAGACGTCCCACCGGTTGACCAGAACAGTGACATTTTTTATTTTTTATTTTTTTGAAATTCACATGTTAATTTTTATATATTCAAAACAAATATTTTTTGAATTTTTTAAAATTTTTTATGTGCTTTAATAGAATTTTGATTTGTATGTTTGGTTATGAATTGTAAATTTTTGTATCAAATATTATATGTCACATCAAAAATTCCTTACTCAATTCAAAACTCTTTTACCAAACAAATTTTTCACATTCAAATCATAATTCCAAAACTTACAAACTCAAAATACAACTCATACTCTCAAAGCTCTACCAAACGCAACCATTTTTTTTATTTGCCTCAAAAAAAATAAAAATAAAATGAAATATGCAAAATTCAAAAAAAAAAGGGGAGGGGGTTAGGAGATTTTTCGGGATCTGGGAAACCCGATCCCGTTAGGGGGCGGGGGAGTGATGGGTTCCCCACCACGGATCGGTGGCAGGAACAAGAAATTTTATACTCTCAAAAATCAAAAACAGAGAATATAATCCCTGACTCCACCCCGACCCGTTGCCATTCGTACTTGTAGTAGATAAGTTGTTAATTTAGTCACCTTAGTTCCAACCATAAAGTCGTAGAGTATGTCATCTAATTAGTTCTGATTTCAAATGATACGGACATTTTAAACATAATTTTGAAAATTATTGTGCAAGGCTGTCTTGTTTGGCATTAGTTATTTTGACTAAATTGTCAATAAATATAAAATCGATTAATTTAGTTAATAAAATAAAATATTATATTCAAATTATAATTATTTCACTTATTCTCTCACAGCACAATCATCAAATTAACTACAAAAAAAGTCAAAATTTATCACAAACTCAACTTTTTCAATTAGACTAAAATAGCAAAAAAATCAAAAAATCAAACTAAATTAGTTCATCACAAATGAAGGCTGATCAATTTGAGATTATATTATATCTAGTTTTAAATCATTTGTAATCATTGGATCATATCTCAATATTCTCACACCTTCACGCTCCATTTGGATCGTAGGATGAAAAAAGAAAATAAATGATTATGATATTTCAACTAAGCATGAATAGAAAAGAAATGAAATAATTTTGTTTTCTCCCTATCATATTTGGATGAGTAAGAAAACAAATTATGTGAGAGAGTGAGTGAGATTTTATTTTAAGGAGCAATATTTGTATTATAAATATTTTACAACTAATCAATTTGTTTCGTACCAAATCTCACCATTTCTAGTGAGAAATAAAATAGACTTAGTAATAGAATTTTATTTCTCACCCTTTCTCACCTAACTTACAAACCAATCATGAAAATTTTTCATCATTTCTTATTATTTCTCAGCAAACAATTCCATCCCAACAGAATGACTTACAAAAATTTTAGTCATAAAAGATTTCCTCTCCTGCATTTATATATAGATCATTGTAGCACTCTGTCTAGGGATTCTCTAATTCATTTATAATTGTTAGATCATTTAATAATTTTAAAATATGAAAACCTCAAAATATGATTAAATGACTATGAGTGATTAGGACAAAAAGAAGAAGTAAAAATAAAATAAAATAGAAGATTTTAAGACTTGTACTTTATTCTTTAGAGTAATGTGAAAAGTATAGAATGGATTACAGAATGATTTACAAAACAATACAATGAAAGACTATGATTACATCCAGTTATAATATCTAAAAAAAGTTATAGTTATGAATGAGTTCACATTTAGAATAAATCTTTTAGTCTTTCCTTACACTTTTTGCGATCCGTGTATTTTTAACATTAGTGTATTATATATAGATCACAAAATGCCAAAACTCATAAGAAAAAAAAAAAAAACACATCACCGCATAAAAAAAAAAAAATTTATCTATTTTTAATTGTGGTTAGTAGAGAACAATATATTTAGAGTTAGACACTAATGGTGTGATAAGGAGTCCCAATGGCTTGACCTCTTGTTCTTGCCAATTCCATGAGTTTTCTCTCCTTGATGGCTGGATCCTCCAACAACAACACCTTGTCCTTGTCTCTAATCCCAACCATATGCAAGTGTTCACTATCTTCTCTCTCCTTTCCTTTGAACAATAGCCTTTGTTCTCTTGGCTCCATACAAGTCACCAATGACAATATCATCTTCAATTCTCCTGCAAGAAGCAAAAAAAAAAATTAATTAATTAATAAAAAGAAGTTAATTATTAATCCCACTATAAGGAATATTGTTTGAAAGCTTGAAACTTTTTGATGTGCCATCATCTATATTGTGCCATTTTAGAAAGACACCAAAAACGCCACGTTTTTGGCTTGTGAAGAAAAACACCAGCAGCCGAAAACGCCGGGACTTGCATTTAGGAAATGACAAAAAAGCTACGTTATGAAATTACCTAAATACCCTCCATGTTAACAAATAACTTAAAATTCCAAAGTTTGGCAAGGGTATGTTGGTCATTTTATTTTGATTTGATGCCATAAATAAATATTAAACCAAAAATCAAAAAAGCCAACTTTTTACTAACTTCCCAAATCACCTCCAAAAAAGCCAAAAAATTTGATAAAAAGTCAAAAACCAACTTTTTACCAACTTACCAAAACACCCCATTATTACATTATAAAGTCAACACTTCAGTTAATGTTAACATAAAAATGAAAGTACTTTCAATTCTTAAACTATAATTATCCAATTAAAAACATTTTACTCTTTAATTATGGAAAATGCTATTCATGCAAAAAATAAATAAATAAAATTTATTACTAGAATAATATGAAAATGATATTTTTATAATTAAAATATCATTTAAATGGACACCCTACATTGAAATAATAAGTTTCAATATAATTATACCATTTTATATATAAATTCTATTTATAAATCACTATTTGTTTACAATTGTGTCTTTTTTTTTCTTTTTTAGAACGATAACAAAAGATAGCATTACTTTAACTTAATTACATCAATTGCCAGAACATGTGCTGATTGAATTACAATTCTTCCTACTTTACTAATACATAGGTAATCCAAACAACTAGCATAATAAACAATATCATTAATAATAGTAGTTAGCTGTCAATCATCCGCACTGCTTTGCTTTTTTTTTTTTACAATTGTTTAAACTACTTCCGTTTGTAGTGATGGTTTAGGCAAAAATATAAAAAAAAAAAAAAAAACACACCGCAAACCAATTCGATTTCCCACTCCCTAAACCACCTATCTCCCTATTACTTGTTTTATACACGCATCGTGTCTATACCATCGTTGATATATGAACAAAAATTAGGGCTACAAAGGGCAGTGCTTTTAACTATATATGTATGAATTTCAAGGAGTTTGACTTAGCGAGAGGAGAAGATAACCAAAGAACTTATTATCCAAGAGGTTATAGATTCAAATCCAACGAAGTCTAAACATCTCAAATCTTAAGATTACTGGAGGTTTACCCCGTCATTAATTTTAAAATTCTGTGATTAGTTAGTCAAGGTACACATAAAGTGACCCAGTCACCCAATTATCAAAAAAAAAAAACCAATATATATGTATGAGAGAGAGCTTACATACCAAAAGTTGAAGTTGGTTGGATGGTAATATCATGGCATTGAGAGACAGATGAGATTCTTAATGTGATCAGCTCTTCTTCTCCATTATTGTCTCTCTTCTGAACAAGCATCCCACCAGGACGTTGTTCCCATTTGATTTCACCAACACCACCACCTCCACCTCCACCTCCACACCCTTTTCCATCCCCTCCGGCACCATTGCCGCTGCCGCTGCTGAGCTTAGAGTTGCTCCTCGAAAACCTTTTTGATCTCAACTTCAGCATCATCATCTCTTTCTTCTCTATAGTTAGAGTTGGGGGGCAGGGGATGGTAGACTTGGGCTGTTTATATAGTTGAGACAGCAAGCACTAGGACAAAAAATGATACCAATATAATACAATAAGCCTATATTTGATGGGAAGATTTGACAAGATAAATAAAAAGAAAAAATGCAGTGTAATTTGACTTTTTTGTTTAGTTATAATAGAAAAAAAAAAAAAAAAAAAAAGTAAGAAGGAAATATAATATCACTTTTTATGTTTTGAGTTCACTTAAATTCTTTTATTTCTCTATTTTGCACATCAACCAAACATTACTTGAAATTTGAATCATATTAATTCTTTTTCCTTCTCTTTCTATTTCATTTTTCTTTTCCATTTCCTTCATCAAATTCTCTAACCTACTTTTTTTTTTCACATATTTTTTTTTTTTTTTCAAATCTCTTTCAAAATTCATGAAGCAGGTAAGTGTTGGAAATTTTGCATTAGAATTGTTTGAAAGTATATATATGAAAGTGAAGGGACTAATAAAATTGTGTTGGAAATTTTGCATTAGAATTGTTTGAAAGTATATATATGAAAGTGAAGGGACTAATAAAATTGTGACCCGTGGGGGTTACAATACAACATGGGTAGAATTTCTTTGTGCTGATTATATTCGGGCTTGAGGCACATGGGTGTTGGAGGCTTGTTAATTGCACTCTTTGCTTGATTGGCGGACTCCAAACGCAAATCACATCCAATAATCGGTTGGTTGTTCTTAAAAAAAATGGGACTCCGGTGATTGTGTGAGTTTCAGCTTTTTTTAAGACTTCAGAAGGGTTAGTTTCTCTTCAGTCGGTTTTATTGACTGGACCATTCACTTTTATTATTGTGGGCTTCGCTCAAACTTATTTTAATAATTTAAATTAATTATTATATATGTTATGTTGAGATGATTAAAAAATTATATAGGTTAGATATGAAAAAATAGAGGATCTATTTCCAAAATTTCTATCGTCTTTTTTAAAGAGATAAATATGATTTAAATATATAATTATCGATATTTAATTAACTTAAAATATTAAATAGATGATCATCTTGATAAAATCAAGAAGATTAACTATTTGAATCACCAAAATTAGGAATGGCAATGGGGGGCAATGGGGTGGATATTAATTCCCCATCCCCATTCCCCTATAATAAATTTTCCCCATTCCCCATTCCCCATTCCCCGTGGGTACCACCCTCCCCATTTTTTAATGGGTATGGATTTTCCCCAACCCACTTTAATCCCCATTTTTATTTTTTATATTTAATGTTAACAATCACTCTTTTTTTTTTTTTTTTTTTTTTTTTTTTAAGATTCACAACAAAAACTAAATATACCTTCAATCTTTTTTCTTTCTTTTTAAATATATTTAATGTTAACAATTTTTTTTTATTTTTTTTTATTTTTTATTTTTTATTTTTTTTAAGGTTCACAACAAAAGTTAAATATACCTTCAATCTTTTTTCTTTCTTTTTTAATATATTTAATGTTAACAATTTTTATTTTTTTATTTTTTTATTTTTTATTTTTTATTTTTTTTTTAAGGTTCACAACAAAAGTTAAATATACCTTCAATCTTTTTTCTTTCTTTTTTAATATATTTAATGTTAACAATTTTTTATTTTTTTTTATTTTTTATTTAAGGTTCACAACAAAAGTTAAATATACCTTCAATCTTTTTTCTTTCTTTTTTAATATATTTAATGTTAACAACCTTCTTGTTTTTCTTTTGTCTTTTTTTTATAAAGGTTTTAGCTAAATATACCTTCAATCTTTTTTCTTTCTTTTTTAATATATTTAATGTTAACAACTTATTTTTTTATTTTTTTAAGGTTCACAACAAAAGCTAAATATACATTCAATCTTATTTTATTTTATTTGGTTCAACAACAAAATCAAATACACATTAATTAATTAATTAAAAAGTTTGTTTTATAATAATCAAATATATAATTTTGAGAAAATCAAAAAGTTTGTTTGAAGAAAGTGTTATAAGACTCATATTAAATTGCATCAGGGCATAAACAAGGAATTGTTAGCCACGGACAATTTAGACATTAAACCATCTTTCTCTTAGCAAATTTGAACAATTCATTTTAATTTATCCAAAATCTAATTATACCTTAACAAATCTGAACCACTCATTTTAAGATATCTATGCATTACCACACCCAATCTATCCTCCATTTTCTTCCTTTAGTCCCCCACGAATTTTGTTGTTTGTTACTTTTAAAAAACAAAAAATGTTTTTTCAATTAAATTTTTACTAATTTCACAACACCATCACCACTATTCTCACTTTCACTGTCACACTACCATCACCATAGCCACTACCATCATCACTGCCGCCATCACCCCACCACTATGTAACAATTTCTACTTTCACCTTCGTTCCATCACCACCACCACCAAATATAAAAAAATATATTTTGAATTTTTTTTATAAAAAATATTTTTCATTAAAAAATATTTTCTATCTAAATAAATGAAGCATAACATTGGGAAACAAGCTGATTTCAGTTAAATCTGTTCATAACTAAGAAAAATTCTTTTAATTTAAAAAAAAATTATTTAGTATGACTTTTTATCCCCTTTCTGTTTTTCTAGCAAATAAATCATGTACCCATCATTTCTAACCAATCACAACTCATGCTTGTTTTGATTCTCTACAATTTTCTTATTTTCAAATACATTCATATATATATATATATATATGTTGTATAAATTGTGTGATAACATAAAATAAATAGATTCATACTCGTTAATTGAAATTTCAGAACAAGCAAACCATTCTGAAAATTACAATACACAACAAAATAAAATAACATAGAAAAGCAAACCGAAACCTACACTAGACAATGTCCTTAATTTTTTTTAAATAAATTTAAAAAATTCTAGATATGCATAAAATTTGACAAGAATAATGTGACAATGTTAATTAATGTGTATTTGATTTTATTGTTGAGCCAAATAAAATAAAATAAGATTGAATGTATAGCTTTGGTTGTGAATCTTAAAAAAAAAAAAAATGGTTGTGAACCTTAAAAAAAAAATTTAAAAAAAGAAAAAAAAATTAAATATATATTTAGCTTTGGTTGTGAATCTTAAAAAAAAAAAAATGGTTGTGAACCTTAAAAAAAATTTAAAAAAGGAAAAAAATTAAATGTATATTTAGGTTTTGTTGTGAATCTTAAAAATTAAAAAAAAATATGGTTGTGAACCTTAAAAATAAAATAAAAAAAGATTGGAGGTATATTTAGCTTTGGTTGTGGATCTTAAAAAAAAAAAAAAAAAAAAAAAAAAAAAAAAAAAAAAAAAAAAAATTGGTTGTGAACCTGAAAAAATAAATAAATAAAAAAAAGAAAAAAGATTAAATGTATATTTAGTTTTAGTTGTGAATCTTAAAAAAAAAAAAAAAAAAAAAAAAAAAAAAAAAAAAAAAAAAAACATACGGGGAAATTAGTGGGTACCCATCCCCAACCCATCCCCTGTGGATATTTAAAGAATATCACCTACCCTACCCAATGGATAAGAAAAAGAGGGAAAAATCCATGTATTTGGGTTGGGTCTCCATGGATACCCATAGGGTAGGTTATCCATTGCCATCCCTAACCAAAATAGGTTTGAAATAAACCCACAGTTGGGCAACTAGACAATCCTACTACCAATTGGATACTTTAGAAAAGTTTATTGTTAGCCCAAAAAAAAAAAAAATTTAAATTTTAAAAAAAATCGGTTGTTCAATCCATATGGAATGAAGGGTGTTGGATCACACTATGTATTGTCAAGTTTGGCCCGCTAGATCTTAATTAATGGGCTAATGGAATATATAATATGTTACATTTTATTATAGACGCCATTTTATTTATTTTTTATCTTTTTTCGTTTGCTTACGACTTGGTTTTAATTGAGAGGTAGGTAAGTCTCTTAAAATATTTATAGTTTCTATATATTTTGTATTGGTGGTTACCTCTTCCATAGGGTATCAACCCATGTGAAGCCGAGGTTGTTAATCTTTCTCTCTCTCTCAACCATACACTATTTAAATACAGTTCCATGTTCACTACAACATAACCAAGGTGGTTAAGCTTTCAGATTTATTTTAATTTTTGAGTACTTTTTGAAATATATATATATATATATATATATATATATATATATGTTTAAGCTTTCCTCTTTAATATTGTAGCTGAGGGCCTCAATATTCTTATGAAAAGAGCAAAACAAGAGGGCTTAGAGGAGTAAAAGTTGGGCCAAATGAATTGATACTATCGCACTTGCAGTTTGTTGATAATACTATTATATTTTATAAAGTTGATTGGAAGGAAATTGTTGCTGTGAAAAGAATATTAAGATGCTTCAAGTTGATGTCAAGTCTCAAAATAAATTTTCATAAAAGTACAATGTGTGTGGTAGGTGTTTAGGATGATTTAGTGAAGGTTTTTGCAACAAAACTTAACTGCCTTAGCCAAAAGTTGCCAATGAACTATTTGGGGCTACCATTAGAAGCAAATCCAAGGAGGATGAGTACATGGAAACTAGTGGTGGATTAGTTCAAGAGCAAGTTAGCTTCATGGAAGAGGAGGTATTTGTCTTTTGCAGGAAGATTAACTCTGATAAAGTCCGTTTTGTCAAGCTTGCCAATCTATTTCCTATCCATCTTCAAGCTGCCAATGGGTATTGCAAAATCTTTAGACAGAATTCAAGCCAATTTTCTATGGGAAGGATCTGAAATTAGGAAAAAAAGTGCACTTAGTCAGTTAGAAAGAGGTTTGTCTAAGCAGAATTCAAGGTGGGTTAGGTGTTAGTGAGTGCCTATTAATTAACTGGTGGTGGAGGTATGGCAAAAAGGCGTTAGCTTTGTGGAAACAAGAGGTTTGTAGTAAGTATGAAGGTTTGGGTAGCAGATGGAACCCACTAGTAATAAATTCAGTGTTGATGTCTAATCTCTGACAGGACATATTATCAGTGGCTTCAGCAAATCCTGCCTTGCGTGATTTCTTTTTGCAAAATTTCAAGTTAGTTGTTTGTAATGGCAGAAGATTACAATTTTGGGTTGACATGTGGTTTAACAATCAAAGTCTGAGTATGGAATTCCCCAGATTGTTCACTTTGTCAGTTGAAAAAGATGGCATTTTGTTTGACTTTTTCCATAGAAGGGGAGTGGATAGTGACTGGAATCTTGACTTTAGAAGGCCTCTTTTTGCTTGAGAAGAAGAGAAGGTGCTGAAACTTAATGATTTGTTGTAGAATGCACCTAGGCTAAATGAAGGGGTTGAAGACTCTTGCTCTTGGCTAGCTCACTCTAGAGTTTTTACTGTGGCATCAATCTGGAAGTGGGTGGAAGCATGTAAAGGGCTAGCTATTGCTGTTATTAAAAGTATTTGGAATAATTTAGCTCCTTCCAAAGTACAATTTTTGAGTTGGTTAGCTTGGAAAGGTAGGATCAAATCCTTAGAGTTTTTGCAAAGGATTGGTGTGTTGAGTTCAAATGTCAATATTCTATGTGTGTTTTGTAAATCTGATGATGTGGAGTCTTTGAACCATGTTCTACTTCACTGTCCTATGGTCTGGAGAATATGGGCTAATATTGTGCATTGGTGGAACTTGAGCTGGGTTATTCCTGGTTCAGTGGAGGAATTATTACATTGGTGGTCAGGTACAAACATGAAGAAAAAGGTGAAGGAGATCTGGAAAACAATCCCATTAGCAGTTATGTGGTCAGTGTGGAAAATTAAGAATGAGTGCTTATTTAATGAGACACAACCAGATTTGGATGAGTTGGTAAAGGTTAGAGTTGCTATATGGGCTTCTTATTTTTTGAAAGAGTTTAAGTACTCAGTGCAAGATGTTATCTTTAATCTGAAGCAAGTCTGCTACTGTTTGTAGAAAGTATGACACAGGGAAATTGATGTTGTTGTCTTGGTGCACTGCTGCTAATTTGATGTTCTGGCTGTTGTTCTATTTTCTTTGTTCTTTTTCTGGTTTTTGGTATCCTACTGCTGTATGTTTTGGTGCACTGCTATATGGTTTGGTGCTGGTTTAGAGGAGATAATGCTGTTGTATTGTTGTTGATAATGCTGGTTTAGAGGAGATGATGCTGCTGTATTGTTGAGGCAAATAATGCTATACATTACTATTATCACCATCTTTTTTTCCTTCTACAAGCAATCAAGTCTGATGCTATATGTTGCTGTTGGTTCAATATTGCATTAGGAATGGGAGTTGAGCTATACATATGTCAGTTTTGTTTAATTGGTTGAATTCTTCATATGGGAGCAGTGTTCACTAGAAGCTATGTAGATGGCTGAGGGTGGACTGAGCATGGTTGGTACTGTGATGGTCTATGGTGTACTCTGTTGTCTGTTATGAAGGTGTGCTCTGTGATGGTCTAGTGGTCTGATATGTTAGTCTATTTTTGTTCTGTTTGATATGGTGTCTGCTAAGCCCTGCTAGTGCTCTGCTATTGATGTCTGAGTCAGGCTAAGTTTGGGTGTTGGTCTATTTTTTAGTGGTCTGATATGGTGTCTAAGTCAGCATTGGCGATGACATGGTTGCTGCTAGATGTTTGCTGTTGTTTTTTGGGTGTTTTGCTTCTTGGCTGCTCAGCTATGCTCAGGCTGCAAATCTTGTTGGTTGATGTTAGACTGATGCTTAGGTAATGGTCTGATTTGTTGGTCTACTAAGCTCTGCTAATGGTCTGTTATGTGAGTCTTTTTTTGTTCTGTTTGATATGGTGTTTGCTAAGCTCTGCTACTGCTCTGCTATTGGTGATTGGTATAGTGTCTGAGTCAGGCTGCATGGTTGATGCTGGACTGATATGCTTAGGTAGTGGTCTGATATGTTGGTCTGCTAAGCTCTGCTAGTGGTCTGTTTTGTTGGTATTTTTTTTGTTATGTTTGATATGGTGTCTGCTAAGCTCTGTTAGTGCTCTACTATTGGAATGCTTGCTTTGGTTACTCAGCTAGCAGCAGTAGTGGTATGATGCCTGAGTTTGCTTGCTCAACAGGGGTTTTTGGTCTGTTTTCTCGTTGGTTTCTCACTAACTCTGGGAGTGCTAGCAAATACCAAAATGGGCTTTTTGGTGCCAACCTTATTGGGATGATTTAGCTCATTGTGATGCTTTTGCACTTTCCTTTTCTTCATTGATGTACTTTGTTTTGTACTTTGTACTTAATCTTACATCAATAAAGTTTCTTTTTTTGCCAATCAAAAAAAAAAAAAAAGTATATAGCTTTTTTAATTAAATGCGTGATTCACACTACTCAAAAACTAAAATGAAAAAAAAAAATTTGAGGTATATTTTATCAAGTCTTTGAAATATTGATGCCTTGGTAGATTTTGTTAGAAATGGTTGGGAAAATTCTAGGTAAAACCAGAATTTTTTCCTAAATTTGGTCTATTTTTTAGGTGGGACCCGAGCGTCGATTTTCGCAGGTCAAAGTGGTAACGCGTTCTATGCCGCGTTGTAATTCACGTGGTATATTTGGTTGCTCAAAACCATTATCGAGTGAATGGAAAATTGAAACCAAAGTGTGCTCCATGAAAATGGAGTTTTGGTGAAAAATCCTTAAAGGATGAAAAATGGCTTGTCCCATATTGATTTGATGGGAAGTTTTAAGTGAGTTTATAAGGCATGGGATTGGAACTTGGGGTGTGCCCCAAGGGGTACCCAAGTTTTGTAGAGAGGAAGGTTATGGACAAAATGCACTAAACCCATTGGACCAAAAAATCACCACACGCGCGCGTCGCCGTCCGATCGGGCGAGCTGGGCCTGGGCTTGGGCTTAGGCGCTGGTGTGTTGTTGGGTTGGGCTTGTTCGGCCCAATACTAATCTTTTTGGGCGAAAAATATTTGGATTTAATTTTATTTTTTGAAATAAAATATGTGCAACTGTCTAGAATTGAAATTAATTCCGGAATTAAACTATTCTAGTTTTTCCCTACACCCAAACAAGACCCTACGGTTTTTATCTGTTCAAATTTGAATCCAACAGGTTTGTATCTGTTTATTCAAACTGAACAGGTATCATACCTGTTCAAACAGGTTTTGCACCTGTTTAATTCAAACCCAACAGCCATAAATTCTCCTATAAATAGACAAGTCTCTCATTTGTTTCTTCACTCCAATTTTTGTCCATCCTTGCTGCAATTCTTCTCTGCATTTTGTTGCATTTATTCCAGTATTTTTCTGTGAGAAAGAGTGTATACACTAAGTGTGTTCGTTGAACAAATAAATTGTAGTGCTGCATTTATTTGTTGATTGATCATTTTATCCTGGGGAATAGACGTCCACATTCTGAAAGCACCGTGGAGAGGACGAATCTGTCTTAAGGACACAGTGTCGAACACTGAACTTGATCAGATTATTATTTGAAGAAATTAATCAATACCCAAACAGAATTGATTTATTTAAGTACAGTAAAGATTGTCCAACAGATTTTGGGTAATAAACTAAATAATTAAGTCACTTCTAATTATTCTACATGTTCAAAAAAAAAAATCGAAATTTGGATACTTGGACAAGAAAAAGTAAGTATAAGTGCAAAAAATAGAAGATTCTTTCATGACTTGAACATTGGTTACTAAAACTTGTATTTTAGTAGCCAAAACTTTCCCGCGGCAACATATTTTTTGGTTTCTAAATTTGTCGCCCAAATAATGATTTTTGACAAAATATGTGAGTTGCCAATAATGATTTCCAACAGTATATTTTTTTTGTAATTAATATTTGATTTATTAGAATAAAGGTAAAATAAAAGAGTTATTTTATCAAAATACCAATACTTATGTTTAGGTTTGTTTTGACAACATCAAATAGTAATAAAAAAAATCAAAAAATCACTAAAAAATCAATCCCTTTCCTCTCTACTTCTTGTATTTTTTTCGTAAAAAATTAAAAAATCATTCTAAACATATTAATTTTTTTCACCTCATATTTTAGTCAAAAAGACAAAAAATTACTAAAATAACCGGTATTGAGAGACTTTTAATCAGATTGGAGATTGCCCCACAAACCTAACTATCGCACGGTACAAACAAGGTTTTGCCGGCTGGCAATAAGTTGAGGGATTCAATGTCAATGATGCCACCCCTTACTATAGAAGCCCTGATAGAAGGAGTGCATCAACACATCCGGGTAGAGGAAGATGAGGCGCGTACCAAGGAAGAGTCCGGCATAACAGCGATACCAGAAAAAAAAAAAAAAAAAAAAAAAAAAAAAAAAAAAAAAAAGCCTTTGGCAAGAGTTAACACGGTTGACAAGTAGACCGACCGCGCAAAAGTCTTTGCTCGACTGGGGGACAATTAAGAAGGTTGGCAGGAATAACCAATATTTTGTTCTCTTCAGGCGAGATCAGGATCTAGGCTGAAGAAGGTTGGCAGAAATAACCAACATTTTGTTCTCTTCAGGCGAGATCAGAATCTAGGCTGAAAAGGGTTGGCCAGAATAACCAACATTTTATTCTCTTCAGTCGAGATCAGGATCTAGGCTGAAAAGGATTGGCCGGAATAACCAACATTTTGTTCTCTTCAGTCGAGATCGGGATCTAGACTGAAGAGGGTTGGCTGGAATAACCAACATTTTGTTCTCTTCAGCCGAGATCAGGATCTAGGCTGAAGAGGGTTGACAGGAATAACCAACATTTTGTTCTCTTCAGCTGAGATCAGGATCTAGGTTGAAGAGGGTTGGCAGGAATAACCAACATTTTGTTCTCTTTAGCCGAGATCAGGATCTAGGCTGAAGAGGGTTGGCAGGAATAACCAACAATTTCTCTTCCTCTAGCCGAGATAAGGATCTAGGCTCAGGAAGGTTAGCGGGTTTGACCAACAAATTTTTCATTCTTCAGCCGAGATAAGGATTACGGCTCAAGAAGGTTGGCAGGATTAGGTAAGGCCAAGCTAATTAATTCGGCTTGACGTGCAGTCGGAATGATGCAAAACATTGAAAAAGAAACACGGTAACCAAGCAAAGAGATCGAAAATTTTCATCAATTGGGCGATGATTACAAAAGGTAGAACATATAGCCCGGTTACACAGAAAGAACGTCTTCTCGTGTGATTGCGAACTCAAAGGTTTTAAATGTTGAAGAGAAAACAGTGGGCCCTTTTTCAAAAATTTTTGGGCAAAGTGAAACAGCTGGCATAGTACGACGGGGCAATCGACGTGTCTTGGGAAGGACATGATGTCAGACTTTTTTGGGGCGACAGGCTGTGCGACCAGCACAATTTCAGGATGCCGAACAGGCTTTAGTTCAGCTGGAATCATAGTTTTATCTCGGCTGGAATCGTTGTTTCAATACGGTTAGACTTCGGTAGCTCGGCTGAAAGTCAATAATCCCAAACATGTTTCGCAGATGAAATTTAGGGGCAATTGAGAGGGTAATTTGTGAACAAATTGGGTTGAGTTAGGAAAAGTCTTCTTTGGAAGTTAGGCTGCGCAATGGGCCGAGATAAGAGCTGATGTAGCTCGGTTTTGGGCTAAGAAGACACTAGGTCGGCCAGAGCTGGGTTGCTAGGGCTTGGACCTAGCTATCTGAAGGTAGTCTTTTATCAGACCGAGATGTTGTCAATGGAGAGGGCCGAGCTATGTGTAACTCGGCAAGGTGTAATCCAGTAAATCGACTTTTAATCACACGTCCCGAACGACAGGGGACCGAGATAAGGCAGCTCGGTCAGGAATGCATATCCGAGCATAAGGGAGTGGCCATCTTACTTGGCAAGCAGTAAGTAAGGAGTTATCAGAATGTGCATTATCCTTGGGAATGTAATTTCTAGGAGGACTCTACTAAGGAGAGTAGAGTCCTACTAGGATTGTGCAAACTATCTCACTTTGTTAGTAGTGAGTAGGGTGTGTAATTCTTAGGACTCTGCTAAGGAGAGTAGAGTCCTACTAAGATTGTGGAAACCATCTCACTTGGTTGGTAGTGAGTAGGGTGTGTGATTCCTAGGACTCTTATAAGGAGAGTTGGAATCATACTAGGATTGGGCCAGGCAGAATCTATAAAAGCTCATAGCAGGAACTATATATAGGTATCCCAATTCTTACTCTAGAATACACAGAGTTTATTGTCTATTGTCTAGTTGCTGACTTAGGTATCGGAGGGGTTTCCGGCACACACCCGCCGGCTAGCTCGCATTTTTGTTTTCAGGTGGCAAAGCGACGACATTTGGAGAATTGCAAACTTGATCAACAGGATTATACGAGAAGATTATTTCGTGCTCGTACATTCTCAAACCAACCCTATTTCAGTAAAAAGGAAATGAATGTACATTGTAAATAAAATCACTATTTACCAATTTAAAAAAATAATCATTTCATTAGAGCGCAAAAGAATAATCATTCTATTTTTTGTTTAAAATCATTTTGACGAACCAATCATTATTTTATAATATATTTAGATCATAAATTTAGATAAAAATTTGTGAAAAGAAAGAGAAAAAACTAGCGAACTGTAACTATATTTTACTCTTTTTTTATTTTAAATTTTTACTTAAATTTATAATCCAAACGGCAGTATTAAGTTACACCGACATCCCACAAGTTTGTTTCTAGAGAACCTTGATGTGAGCGAGCGGGGGCCTATATGTCGGGCTAACCCAACATACATGTTCGCTTGCTGCTGGAATAATAAAGTATGGGTTCGATGACATCAATAATTAAAGGTCAAAAAAAAAAAAAAATCAATAATTAAGAATATTTCTCATACATTCGGTTGAGATTTTATTTTTTTTGTTAAAAAAATCGTTTTTCGTTATATAATTTTTTTTTATAAATATCTTTATTTGGGCCTAAAAAGTGAATTTAAAACATTAACTTAGGACCCATTCCACTTTTTCACTAACAAAAGAAAGTATTCATCAGTTTTTTAGCGACAAGTTTTTTTTTTTTTTTTTTTTTAATGTATTTTTTAGAAACAAGTTTAAGCCAAAAAAAAAAATAGTAAAAAATAATTGTGAAACCATCTGATTGTATTACTGTATATCTACCTTTCATCAAACCAAATTATCTTATTATGTTCTCTCCGATTATTTTTAGTTAAATACTTTTATCATTTTACGAAATCACGAATATATTTATTTTTTAAAACAATATATTTTGAATCCAACAAAATATACATCAGAGTGTGGTAACACCTGAAGATATTGTATATCAAACAATACTGCATAAGATTTGATCCTTTTCAAGCCTTCCACAAGATTTGATTCTTGTTGGCATGCAATCAAATATAATATTAAAAAATAATAAATAAATAAATAAAATCAAGATGACATATACTGTGGGAGGATAAAACTTGTAGAACTGACACTATGGAGTTTTGTAAGTTCTTCGGTTGTAGCAATAAAAACAATCACTAGTCTAGTATGTCTTACTGTATATATCTATACTAGTTTGTCTAGTTTGTAAAACAATTATTTGTCTTTTTTTTCTTTGTTTTTTTTCAATAATTCATTGAGTGTCCAAAATATGAAAGTTTACCGAGTCGAATATACAGCACACAAAAATGACTCAACCATCAGGCCATTATTGTTTTGGCAACTTATTAAAATAGTTAAAAAATCAAAAGTTATTACTAAAAGTCAACTTTTCTCTCTACTTTTCAGCATCTTATCACTAAAAACTTAACTTTTCTCTCTATTTTTCTGCACGTATTTTCATAAAAAACTAAAAATCAACTAAAATAATTAGTTCCCAAAACAACCCCCTGTCTATCGCTTAAGGCCTCTAAATTGAAAAAAAAAAAATTTATTGTTGAAGTCTTCATTGAACACTAAATAATTCATCTTGCTACCCATTTTTTTTGTGCGCAGCAATATTAAAATGAGATCTTGTCCTACTTAGACAATAAATTTTTTTTCTATTACATTATATTGATGTGTACTTTTTTAGCTAATTACAATAAAAATAAGAGATACTTAAACATTTAATAATGTTTGGACACGTGTAATTTTTAGTAAGATTTTTTATAAAATTTTAATGCATGTAACATTGTTCAATAAAAAATTCTAAAGGCAGATAATCGGATATAAATCTATCATATTGGGTGGAATTCACCACGTGTGTAGTTCCAACACTATGGTCCCGTTTGGTGTAACTGTTAAAACAGCTTATAGATTATACCTTAACAGATTATAGATTATGACTTTAATCAGAAGTTGTTAATCTGTTTGGTGTAGATGTAGGATTATAGATTTAAGTTGCTGAGTAGTGTTTGTTAAATAAGCTGTGAAATAGTTTTTTCAATTAATTTTTATTTTTTATTTGTCTACATTTCTCATAAAAAAATAATAATAATAATCTATAGTCTATTTGAGTCTTTTTCTATTTTTAAAAAAATAAAAAATAAAAAAATTTAAGAGTATAACCATAAATTAACATGTCCACAGCAGAAGCTGATAATCAGAAGCAAGGGGTGAACAGCTTCTCAGAATCAGCTTTTTTGAGTTAAAATAAACTGTTAGAATCAGAAGCTGTTTGAAATAAGTTTAACTCCAAAATAACTTTTTCAAAGCTAAAAGCCATAAGTTAGCTCTGAAAAGCTGAAATAAACACCCCCTATTTATGACAGGACTGTGTATGCTTTCGTAATCTGATTTTGTACATGTAGATATGCAATCAATTTGTTGGGCATATGGGCTAGGCCCAATAAGGCAGATCAAAGAGTAAGGAATGATGAATGTTTCAAAATTTCAAGTTAGCCTATAACTAAAAGGTCCACGGGCTTAGAAGGCCTTACACTGATCTAAGGGCGGGCTTGGTTACTCTAGTTTGGGCTCACAAACAAAACTCCCAAACAGCCTTGAACCATTGTTTTACACTATTTTTATGAGCAATTTACATATAATTATATATCAAAAAGTTGATCAAACACTCATGGATATGATACCTACACTTATGTGAGTGTTTAATACAAATTTTGATGAAACATGTAGGGGTTATAACACTTACTAATTTTTTTAATATATGGAGTTATATATATACTTGTAAAAGTTAAAAAATAAAATAAAATTATATAAGTGTTAATATAGACACGTGACACAATTATTATGGTCGTAAAGCAGTGGTCAAACTTCATTAGCCACTTTGCTATGTTGCATCACAACTTTCAAACAAAATGTTGAAATCATTAGAAAATGAATAAATAAAATCAATAAAAGTGGATTAATCCTTTTTGACAACTTGAAGACAATCCAAAGAACAAGTTTGTTAAGATATGGCTCAAAAATTCAATTTTGATAACAAAATATGTTTTAATTATCCTCCAGGACCACAATGATCCAACCATCACCCACTTGTAATTGAGTGAACGTAACATTACTTTCATAAAAGAGTTTGACGAAAAATTATTAAGTGACTTTGAAGAACTGTATAGTAATAGTTATATCAATTATAAAATGTTATGCACTGCGTTATTTTCTTATTATCAATACAAAATTATAAATCTCACTCCTTTCACTAATTACAATATATACCACGTGATCACAATCCAAAACTACTAAGCCTCCGTTTAGAAGTGGGTTGGCTTTTTAATTTTTTTGACTATTTTAGTCTGGGCTAAAAAGCTTGTTTTGGAAAGGGCTTTTTAGCTTTTTGGCTTTTTTGACTTTTTTTGTGAGAGAAGAGTGTAATGATTATGGGTTGGATGTGATGTTTTGTTTGTTATGGCTAAAATAACCTATTTTATTTTTTGTGGCTAAAATAGCCAAAAAAGCCCAACCAACTTCTTCCCAAACGGTGCCTAAATAACTTCTCGAGTTTGACAGTTGGCAAAATTAGCATTTTTCTCCACCAACATGAATATTGGCCCCGTTTGGTAGAGTTGTGGGAAAGTGATTATAATTTATAACTTAACAGTTATAAACTGTGAACATAAGCTGATTTTTAACTTATAAATTAAGTTTCTCCTCCCTCACTCAAAGAATAAGTTGATTTTTGACTTACAAAAAGCTATAAGCTGTATCGTTAAGCTGAACCAAACACATCAAAATAACTTAAATTAAGTTAAAAATTAAAATAAATTGAAAATAAACCCTATCAAACAGGACCATTATAATGATAATTATTAATTAATTTTATGAATAATAAGCCACGTTAAATGTCTAACACACGTGCTTGCTTATTGGCTTTTACAATACCATTCGTGCCCCTTTTTCCAACCTATTTTTGAAAGGCTCTTTTTTTTTTGGATTATAGTAATTTTTTTTCTCCCTTTCTTTTCTGAATCTTTTATTGCCACAGGAGTTAAGAGAATATTCTATATTATTATAAGTTTGTGAATAAATTTATCAACACACAAATCAATCAAAGAATTATATACAACTCTCGTTGGGGTTTAACTCTTTTAGTGAGTTTGGAGAATAGTTTTTTTTTTTTTTTTTGTGGGTATAAAAAAAGAGAATAATTGGTGTGCTCGAATTTTTTTTAGTAGTTTTTTTTTTATTTTTTTCTTTGTTTATTTTATTATTTTAACTTAAAAATCAAATTTTCAAACAAGGCTGAAATATGTATGAATAGGCAAGATTTTATAAAAACTGATTTTATTAATAAATTTTGTAAATTTTTATTTATAAATATGTATTGTGTGTTTTATATTGTGTTTAATTTTTATATTTATAAGTTTATGGCATTATTTTTGGACAATGGATTGAGCACCCTTCCTTGTGAAATTTACAACAATATTATATATATACCATGTTTTTCATTGTAAGTGTCACGACTCAAATCCGCCCCTATAGGTTTGGCACTGTAACCGGCCAGTAATCCGTAGATTACCAAAAACCTCTGAACAGATTAGCAAATAATAAGGGGCTGCAGAAGCAATAATAAAAAATAGACAAGATCCAATGAGCTGTGATAACGTACATGGGACAGAACACTTCAAAATTTATATATATACATAAGCATGCCAGTCAAGGATACCAATATTTACAAAGTATTATATCCCAAGACTTGTCCTTACAAAACACATACAAAGACTAGCATGAATACAAAAACAGCCATAACATTAGACTTCGACCGGAACCTCCGCGGGAGGCGCAGCAGTTGGCTGACAAAACAGACAGAAGGCCGTCAACTCTGGCTTTGGTCGTGTACCGGCTCACCTACATACATAATATAAACTGTGAGTGAAAGCCCAGTGAATAATAATAGAGTAAAGGGTTTCAATGAATGAATTCGTACAGATTCAAAAATCATATTTCAGTTCATATCAAAATTATAGTTTGTCCAGATCATATACAGACAGAAATCATAAGTCATGATTAAGCTTACGTGATACATCCATTAGCATAAACAGAACATAACAGAATGTATACACGTAAGGTTACAAATAACCAGTTCCATAAAGGAACCTCCGGATTCGGGTAACAGAACAGAACAGAAGCTAAGCCCCCGTGACAGGGCCTCCGGTACGAGTAACAGAGTACAGACAGAAATAAGCTCCGTAAAGGAACCTCCGATACCGGGTAACAACTAATAGATATCACATGATGCTAAGGATGTCACGAATACATATCAAAAATTGAACAATCATTCATTGTACAGAACATATTATTTCGGAAAACAGATCTTGTTTTATCACACAGAAAGTAGATTTAGTTTGAACATAACTTTACTAAATTATTACTCACAGTTGGCCTTGAAACAAACAGACGGAGCAGGTTAGTCAGACAGGGTGCGGCACGTGACCTACATAACACATAGCAGATACAAACTTGAAACACACGTTCTAATTGTACAAAACTTATGTCGTTGGTTCTTAGTGTGTTTCTAACCTTAAATCCTCACTATAGAGTCTTAAATATGGCCTAGGAATGCCTAGGATGGAATGAGGATGCAAAGATGCCTTGGAAAACATTTCTCAAATTTTGCTGAAGATAAGGTCCACGCTTGAGCGTGGCTTTCCCCGCTCGAGCAGACAAAAAGAAGCCCCGCTCGAGCGTGGACATCCCCGCTCGAGTGGACTGCGAACTTATGAAAAAATGCTTGATGCAAGAAATTCACGCTCGACAGGCGTTCGACCTCCGCTCGAGCGTATGACATAGACCTTCGCTCGAGCGTGGCTTTCCCCGCTCGAGCGGGCTACAAAACACACAGATTTCTGGGTATACGCAGTTCAGGCTCAAGCGTGACTCTCGCCGCTCGAGCGGAAGTGCATGTACTCAGGCTTCACGCTCAAGCGTGAAAGTCCCCGCTCGAGCGTGGGTCAAATTTCTAGAAAATCCAGATTGACCTCCAAACATGAAACTCGACCTCTAACCAACCAAAACTCATTTTTCTGGGCCAAATCTTTGGAAAACACTAGTAAACTCAAAGTCTAAGATGTTTCAAAGATCAATTTGTAAAATCAAAGCCCAAGGGTGAGTCAATTAAACACAATTTCAAATAAAGTATCAAGAACATAACTTAAATGTAACATGCATGAATTCTCAAGACTCCTAATGCTCCAAAACATGATCCAAAACAAGATTAAGCTCAAGAATAGGATGAATTCATGGACTAAAACCAAAAGGTGGACATGCATGTGGAAGTTCACGAAGAACAACTCCAAAATCCAAGAATATGTGCATGCATGCATGAATTCACTCTCAAATCCAACTCTTAAAACCAATTCTAGACTTTAAACTCTAATCTTCCAAGAGCCATGCAAGAATTAAACTTAAATGCACAATTGAAAGGAGAATCTCCTACCTTAAGCCTTGAATTCCAAGCCTAGAAGCTCAAATATGCAAGCTACTCTTCAATTCTCCTAAACTCCAAGCCAAATCTCTAGATGAATCCTATTTTCTCCTAGCTCTCTCTCTCTAGTCGGTTTTGACAAGGAAATTAGCTGAGGAAATATGTTTCAAAGTGTAATAAGGTTGGTCTCCAAATCAAGCCACTAAGTGGCATAATGGTAGATAAGTCCAACTAATGTAATTTAGCTTTATTTAATCATACCAAATCAAATTTTAATTAAATCTACTCTAAAGTCACATAAATTCCAATTATCACATAGCACTAATCAATTTTGAAATCGGGCACCGATAAGGTTTTCAATTTGCAGTTTTAAACATAAAACACGAACAGATCATTTTAAGGCAAACAGATAAAAACACTAAGATAATGCAATACATATGCAATTTAATTCCGGATTCCTTCTAAATTACTGTTAGGCATAATTAATCATGGCTTAGCATTAATCGGAGGTCGGGGTTATTACAGTCTTCCCCCCTTAAAAGAGTTTGGTTTTCCAAACTCGAATTACCTTCATTCGAAATCAACATTGGGTCAAATGAGAATAAATCCGGATATCTCTTCATCATGTCTTCCTCGGTTTCCCAAGTTGCATAGGTTCCTCCGTGGTTTTGCCAATTAACTTTTACCAACGGTATCTCTTTATTTCTTAACTTTTTGATCCGGCGATTCACGATCTGGATAGGTCTTTCCTCATAGGTGTAGTCATCTTTCAAAAGCACATGTGTCGGTTCAATGACGTGGAGTGGATCTCTCAAATATTCCCGAAGAGTCGATACATGAAAGACGTTGTGCATATGTTCCATTACTGGAGGTAAGGCTACCCGATATGATACTGGATTGATCATTTCGAGGACTTCATAAGGTCCAACATACCTTGGCGCCAATTTTCCCTTAACACCAAACCGAGTTTGACCCTTCATCGGGGTCACCTTTATAAACACGTGGTCCCCAACTTCATATTCCCTTTCTTTTCTTCGAACATCGACATAGCTTTTCTGCCGACTCTGTGCAATTTTCAGGCGCTGCTGTATCAGTTTCACTTTCTCGGTTGTTTCTTGCACAAGTTTCGGTCCCAACAAAGGTCTATCACCTACTTCAGCCCAACATATCGGAGAACGACATTTTCTTCCATACAAAGCTTCGTAAGGAGCCATTCCAATGCTTGAATGGTAACTGTTATTGTACACAAATTCAACTAATGGCAAGTAGGTCTCCCAATTCCCTTGGAGATCTAACACACACATTCTGAGCATATCCTCCAGAGTTTGGTTTGTTCGTTCAGTTTGGCCATCTGTCTGTGGGTGATAGGCACTATTCAGCCTCAATTCAGTCCCCAAAGCCTGTTGCAAACTCTGACAAAATCTTGATACAAACTTTGAGTCCTTGTCAGACACAATAGACACTGGCACTCTATGCAATCTCACAATTTCAGTCATATAGATATTGGCCAATTTATCAGCGTTATAAATAGTTTTGACAGGTAGAAAATGGGCAGACTTAGTTAAACGGTCAACTATAACCCAGATAGAGTCCATACCTCGAGAAGAACGAGGCAATCCCACAATGAAGTCCATGGTAATGTGCTCCCATTTCCATTTCGGTATTGGGAGTGGTTGTAGCAAACCAGCGGGTCGTTGGTGTTCAGCTTTAACTTGTTGGCACTGTAGACATCTAGCCACGAAATCAGCAATACCCTTTTTCATTCCAGGCCACCAAAAATTCTGTTTCAAATTATGATACATCTTCGTGTTCCCCGGATGCATAGCAAATTTACTACTGTGAGCTTCGGTCATAACACGTTTCCTCAAATCATAACAATCGGGCACACAAAGACGGTTATGAAATTTTAGCACATTATTCTCAAACACAAATCCTGGCCTCCGCTTTGAATCAAATTCCTCTGTGATCTTTTTCAAGTATTCATCCTTGCACTGTTTCTGTTTGATCTCGTCAAGAATTGTAGGTTGAGCGGCAATAGCAGTTAATAGCCCATCTTGTTCTAGGTCAGTCAACAATTCTTTTCGGTTGGATAACAAACATGACAAATTCGCACTGGATTTTCGGCTCAAGGCATCTGCTACGGTATTAACCTTTCCTGGATAATACAAGATTTGCAAATCATAATCCTTGATTAACTCTAACCATCGCCTCTGCCTCATATTCAATTCCTTTTGGGTGAAGAAATATTTCAGGCTTTTATGATCGGTATCCACCTCACAAGTTACCCCATACAAATAGTGACGCCATATTTTCAAAGCAAACACCACAACCACTAATTCAAGATCATGTGTTGGGTAATTCTTTTCATGAGGTCGAAGTTGTCTAGAAGCATAGGCAATCACCCTTCCGTTTTGCATTAGTACACACCCCAAGCCTTTATAGTAAGCATCACTGTACACTTGAAACCCATCAGTACCATTAGGCAAGGTTAAGATTGGTGCAGTCACTAACCTGGTTTTCAACTCTCGGAAAGCTGCCTCTCTTTGTTCATTCCAGTCAAATGGCACATTTTTCTGAGTTAACTAAGTCAATGGCATGGCAAGCTTGGAAAAGTCTTTCACAAACCTCCGGTAGTAACCTGCAAGTCCTAGAAAGCTTCGGACTTCTGTCACATTTGTTGGTCTAGGCCAATCCACAACGGCTTCAATTTTCTGAGGGTTAACAGAAACTCCATCCTTGTTGATTACATGTCCCAAAAATGCCACATTGTCAAGCCAGAATTCATACTTGGACAATTTAGCATACAACATTTTCTCTCCAAGATCTGCAAGGTAGTTCTCAGATGGTTCTCATGTTCTTTCCTGTCTTTAGAATAAATCAAAATGTCATCAATAAATACAACAATGAATTCATCTAGATATGATTTAAACATCCTATTCATTAGATCCATGATGTGCATTGGTCATCCCAAACGGCATTACTAAAAATTCATAATGTCCATATCTAGTTCGGAATGTGGTTTTCTCTATGTCCTCAGCTCTAACCTTTACTTGATAATACCCGGACTTGAGGTCAATTTTAGAAACACTTGGGCACCCTGAAGTTGATCAAACAAGTCATCTATTCGGGGCAGAGGGTATTTATTCTTGATAGTCACTTTGTTCAGTTCTCGGTAGTCTATACACATTCTCAAAGATCCATAATTCTTTTTAACAAACAAAATTGGAGCACCCCAAGGCGAAGTACTCGGATGGATAAATTTCTTATCTAACAGTTCCTGAAGTTGGGTTTTCAATTCTTTCAATTCAGAGGTAGACATTCTATAGGGAGTCTTGGAAATAGGTTGTGTCCCCAGAAACACCCAGTGAATTCAAATTCTCTATCTACTAAGTCCCCAGGTAAGTCAGTCGGAAACACATTGGAAAATTCACAAGCAACAGGGATTGTTTCTACAGTAACACTGTCAGATAGTGCAGTTAGTATACAACACAGATAACCTCTACATCCCTTCCTAAGGAGTTTTACAGCTTTCATAGTCGAAATCAAATATGGGGGAGGAATTACCCCATTCCCAATAAAAGTAAATTCAGGCATACCCGATGGTCTAAACATAACAATTTTATTCGCACAGTCAATGATAGCGCAGTATTTAGTTAACCAGTCTATCCCAAAAATATAATCAAAATGATTAATGTCCAAGGGTAGTAAGTCCACATATAACATCATATCGCCAATCATAACATCACATGTTGGATAAATATGAGTGCGCACCATAGAATCCCCAGACGGCGTAGATACAGATAACACATATGTCATAAGTTCTAATGGTCTAGTCAATTTTCGAGAGAAAGCATACGATACAAAGGAATGTGTAGAACCAGAATCTATTAGTATACATGCATTTTGAGAACATATAGAAAGTGTACCTAACACCACAGTATAGGTGTTCGGTACGTCACCGGGCACTAAGGCAAACACTCGGCCTTGTCTCAGAGGTTCTTTCCCAATATTGGCTTTGGCATTGGTTTTGGCCACAAAAGCGGATCCCTCTGAACTTGCTGCATGACGGCTAGTAGTCTCAGACCTGAGCGGGCAATCTTCACTACATTATTTGGCTGGCCACACTGGAAACAAGCACCGGACGCTCGGTAGCACACACCCTTGTGCCCTTTTCCACAATCAGAACAGACCGGAATAAACCCACTACTCTAACTCGAGCTGTTCGAAGTCCTTGTGTTTTGCTTCTTACTAACAAAGGACGGGCTCTTTTTAAAACCAAACCCGGATCTTTTTCCTCTCCACTCAGTAGTTGTAGTTGCTGGGGCTTTACCTTGTTTCATGGCGGCTATGGTGGCCTCTTCCATTAAGGATCAGTCTAACACTTCCACATAAGTAGGCAATTTCAGGACGCCTACCCGATCAAACACCTCTAAATCCAGTCCACCTTCAAACTTTCGTGCTTTCTTGTAATCAGTTTCCACCATATGTGGAGCAAACCGTGCTAATTCGGTGAATTTAGCTTCATATTCCGCCACAGACATTCTTTCCCGTTTGAGTTCCTAAAATTTAGACACCTTCCGATCCCTGAAGCATTACGGAAAATATTTATCATAAAAGATTGCATTGAACTGTGCCCATGTCATATTCCCATTGCCACTTCGAATCAGTAACCACCACCTACAGGTTTCATCTTTCAGAGTGTACGTGGCTAGGAGGACTTTCTGAGTTTCAGAACAAGGAAATACTTCATATAACTTTTCCATCTCAAGCAACCACGTCTCAGCTTTCAAAGGTTCAATTCCACCATAGAACGTTGGCGGTTTCATTTTCATAAATTTTTGTGTCAGATTTATGATGTCGGTATTATATGCCTCGGCTTGTGCCGGTGGAGGTGGAGGGGGCAAAAGTTGTTGTCTCTGTTGTTGTGTCCAGGCTTCAGTCAACGTTGCTAACATCTGTTCCATTCGGCCCATGCGAGCCTCCGAAGATTCACTTTCACCACTTTCCCTTGCATTCTCCATCTTACTATACAGACATCAATGATAATAAGCACAGGCATAATCTTATTCGTTTCCTTCAATTCATTTGATTCAAATGCACATTCAGTTTTTCACATTCAGTTGCATTACCTCACACTCACACATGTAGATGGAATGCCCCTAACTCTTACTAGGACATCCTAAGCTCATACAGACCCATGTGTGTTGTAGAACACGTGTTCTGATACCACTCTGTCACGACCCAAACCCGCCCCTATAGGTTTGGCACTGTAACCAGCCAGTAATCCGTGGATTACCAAAGGCCTCTGAATAGATTAGCAAATAATAAGGGGCTGCGGAAGCAATAATAAAAAATAGACAAGGTCCAATGAGCTGTGATAATGTACATGGGACAGAACACTTCAAAATTTATATATATACATAAGTATGCCAGTCAAGGACACCAATATTTACAAAGTATTACATCCCAAGACCTGTCCTTACAAAACACATACAGAGACTAGCATGAATACAAAAACAACCATAACATTAGACTTCGACCGGAACCTCCTTGGGAGGCGCAACAGTTGGCTAACAAAACAGACAGAAGGCCGTCAACTTTGGCCCTGGTCGTGTGCCAGCTCACCTACATACATAATATAAACTGTGAGCGAAAGCCCAGTGAATAATAATAGAGTAAAAGGTTTCAATGAATGAGTTCGTATAGATTCAGAATTCATAATTCAATTCATATTAAAATCATTGTTTGTCCAGATCATATACAGACAGAAATCATAAGTCATGATTAAGCTTACGTGATACATCCATTAGCATAAACAAAACAGAACAGAACGTATACAGGTAAGGTTACGAATAACCAGTTCCATAAAGGAACCTCCGGATCCGGGTAACAAAACAGAACAGAAGCTGAGCCCCCATGACAGGGCCTCCAGTACGGGTAACAGAGTGCAGACAGAAATAAGTTTCGTAAAGGAACCTCCGATACCAGGTAACAGCTAACAGATATCACATGATGCTAAGGATGTCACGAATACATATCAAAAAATTGAACAATCATTCATTGCACAAAACATATCATTTCAAAAAACAGATCTTGTTTTATCACACAAAAAGTAGATTCAGTTTGAACATAACTTTACTAAATTATTACTCACAGTTGGCCTTGAAACAAACAGACGGAGTATGTTAGTCAGACAGGGCGCGGCACGTGACCTATATAACACATAATAGATACAAACTTGAAACACACGTTCTAATTGTACAAAACTTATGTCGTTGGTTCTTAGTGTGTTTCTAACCTTAAATCCTCACTATAGAGTCTTAAACATGGCCTAGGAATGCCTAGGATGGAATGAGGATGCAAAGATGCCTTGGAAAACATTTCTCAAATTTTGCTGAAGATAAGGTCCACGCTCGAGCGTATTCCCCGCTCAAGCGGACAAAAAGAAGCCCCACTCGAGCGTGGACTTCCCCGCTCAAGTGGACTACGAACTTATGAAAAAATGCTTGATGCAAGAAATTCACGCTTGACAGGCGCTCGACCCCCGCTCGAGCGTGTGACATAGACCCTCGCTCGAGCGTGGCTTCCTCCGCTCGAGCGGGCTGCAAAACACACAAACTTCTGGATATACGCATTTCACGCTCGAGCGTGACTCTCGCCGCTCGAACGGAAGTGCATGTACTCAGGCTTCATGCTCAAGCGTGAAAGTCCCCGCTCGAGCGTGGGTCAAATTTCTGGAAAATCTAGATTGACCTCCAAACATAAAACTCGACCTCCAACCAACCAAAACTCATTTTTCTGGGCCAAATCTTTGGAAAACACTAGTAAACTCAAAGTCTAAGATGTTTCAAAGATCAATTTGTAAAATCAAAGCCCAAGGGTGAGTCAATTAAACACAATTTCAAATAAAGTATCAGGAACATAACTTAAATGTAACATGCATGAATTCTCAAGACTTCTAATGCTCCAAAACAAGATTAAGCTCAAGAATAGGATGAATTCATGGACTAAAACAAAAATGTGGACATGCATGTGGAAGTTCACGAAAAACAACTCCAAAATCCAAGAATATATGCATACATGCATGAATTCACTCTCAAATCCAACTCTTAAAACCAATTCTAGACTTTAAACTCTAATCTTCCAAGAACCATGCAAGAATTAAACTTAAATGCACAATTGAAAGGAGAATCTCCTACCTTAAGCCTTGAATTCCAAGCCTAGAAGCTGAAATATGCAAGCTATTCTTCAATTCTCCTAAGCTCCAAGCCAAATTTCTGGATGAATCCTATTTTCTCCTAGCTCTCTCTCTCTAGTCGGTTTTGACAAGGAAATTAGCTGAGGAAATATGTTTCAAAGTGTAATAAGGTTGGTCTCTAAATCAAACCACTAAGTGACATAATGGTAGATAAGTTCAACTAATGTAATTTAGCTTTATTTAATCATACCAAATCAAATTTTAATTAAATCTACCCTAAAGTCACATAAATTCCAATTATCACATAGCACTAATCAATTTCGAAATCGGGCGCCGATAAGGCTTTCAATTTGCATTTTAACACATAAAACACGAACAGATCATTTTATGGCAAACAGATAAAAACACTAAGATAATGCAATACATATGCAATTTAATTTCAGATTCTTTCTAAATTACTGTTAGGCATAAGTAATCATGGCTTAGCATTAATCGGAGGTCGGGGTTATTACAGTAAGGTTCTAGTGTCCCACCTCAGGAATGAGAGGAAGTTCCTGAGCTATAAAAGTAAAAATCTAAACCCTTATATAGCATTGAGGCCATTTCCCAGGTGGTAAGATCCCTAACAGAACTCCTCAGTTAAGTGTGCTTAGGCCGGAGTAGTTTTGGGATGAGTGATCCACTAGGAAGAACAAATCCGTGCAGGCATGGCCCAAAACGGACAATATCGATAGCTTGTGAAGGGTTGGGGCATTACAAATGGTATTAAAGCCGACTCTCCGGAGTACCAAGTGTGGGCCCCTGGCGTCTCTCGGTGCATGTGGGTGGGCTTGTGAGCTGACAGGCTACTATACGGGGACATGCTACCCCCTTAAGAGGGGTGGATTGTAAGGTCCTAGGGTCCTACATCAGGAATGGAAGGGGAGTTTCTAGGCTATAAAAGTAAAAATCTAGACCTTTATATAACATCGAGGCCTTTTCTCGAGTGGTGAGATCCCTAACAGAACTCTCTAGTTAAGCCTGCTTAGACTAGAGTAGTTTTGGAATAGGTGACCCATTGGAAATAACAAATCTGTGCAGGCATAGCTCAAAGCGGACAATATCGATAACGTGTGAAAGGTTGGGCATTACATTCATAATCATTAATCTAACTAATTTTTTTGTATTGTTTAGTCTTGTTCCTTTATTTCTTTTATACTATAAGATATTTAAAAAGAATTATATAGTTGATGTTGAAGTGGAGAGAGGCACGCTATAATAATTATGGGTATTCATCTTAATTTGAGAGAGCGTATGGGCTTAGTAGGCTTATTTTGAGATTTATTTTGGTGATTTGTATCTTTAACTTTTTAGGACTTGTTAAGTATAATTTTCATATAAAAAATCAAGATAATTGAACTTTAATAACTATATTTTTTAATCAAATTTGTATTACAAAAAATGAATAGTAATTCTTGAAATTATATTTTTCATTCATGTTTTAAAAATAAATATGATTCAAACATATAACTACCGATATCTAATCATCATGAGTTTTTATATAAATATTCTACTCAACGAGTTATAATGGTTTCGATCACTGAAATCGATCTCAAAATAGGCCTATCAAATCTAACCATTCTCTCAAATTGATATGATAACTTGCGAGAAACAAAATCCAATAATTATAACATCTTCTAATAACCTTGAAAATATTCAATGGATTGAATAGTGGTAGTTGCGGCCTTGAAAGGCAATTGAGAATTTATCCACATCACAGTAAAAATCTCTTTAACAAAACCTAGAAAGTTAAGTATACGTGGAGACCGAATATTACTGGGTTTTTTTAATTTTTAATTTTAAAAAATAACAAACATGGTGTGTACATGTGAGATTCGATTTTCACACAATTTGTATTTGCGTGTGGAAAGTAAGTTGAAATTGTTCAAAAGTTCAAAGTTATCTAGATTTATATTTTACCATATGATGTTGTCACTAATGCATTAAAATAATGCATAAATGGTGAAGTGAGATAATTAAATCAAGGTGTTTTTTGTTAATTGTATCTTCTGGGTAGGAGGATGACGGCCATACAACTCCTTAAGTATTTACTAATGTTTTGCATTTTTTATGTAATTTTTCTTATTGTATAATAGGTTTACCATTTTTTAATATAATAGACCTTAGGTATACATATGATGTTTATTAGAATTTTTTTTAAGGTTTCTGATATTAAGATTTTGTAAGATAAATGATATATAAAATTTTCATAGTAGTTAAGGTCCCTCAACATTTATACAGAGAAAATTCGGCTTAGAAAAATTTTGTCCCGACTCAGAGAAATTTCAATTTTTATAGAGAAATTTTTCTAATTTTCATACCAAAAAAATTTTAGAATTTTTTTGTGATCATACCAAAGAAATTTCGAAATTTCGATGAGTTGGGTGAAATGTCTCTGAGTCGAATTTTCTTTATGAAAATATTGAAGAACCTTAGCTAACAAAAAAAAATATCTTGGATCTCTCCAACTATCCAAAGTTTGAGAGGGATGTTTCACTAATTTTCCCTATTTATTATTGAAATACACAGAGGATGTAAAGTAAATGATATGATAAATAATTTTTTTAAGACTGTGTTTGGATCATGAATTTAAATAAAAATTTAAAAAGAAAATAGCAAAACGTATAAAAAATATAAAAAATATAATTATATTTTATTCACATTTCACTTACTTTTCGATTTCATTCCCTTAAAATCTCTACCCAAATTTTATAAATTAAACACTTCCTAACAAATAGTATTCAACAAAGTATTAAATTATTATACATTCCTCAACAATCTCTATAACATACAAAAATTTTAAGAGATTACATTTTTTTTAGAGTGCTGCTATTAGCACTTCATAAATTATTTTGAACCTCTAATTTTTAGCCTTTTTTTAATTATTATTACAATAATAACCTCAAATAAAATTACTACAAAGGACATTATTAATTTTGGGATATCACATTTCACAATTAAACCTACACACCCACTACATCATGAAATATGGTTTATGAAGCTACCCATCTCCATCACCACCCATCCATCTTCCCCAAATCCCATCTTCAAAATCTACCCACCCCCAAAATCTTGAAAATCATTTGACGACAATATTCTAGCAGTAACGATGGCAACCATTTGATTACCTACACTTCTCCAGCAATGACAATGAGTGAAAATTTGTCTGGCAATCACAACTCCATAAAACGAGAGAAGTACAACAATAAAAGTTTGAAAAATGCTTGGGAGCACTAATTAGTGCTCCCACTAATTAGGTGGCAGTGGGTCCTGCCATTAATGATGTGATATTTTGGTCTTGGAGTTGTATTTTTTTTTTAATGCATTAGTGCTATTAGTGGTGGTGTTTTTAGTGGGATGAATCATTGTTGTAAAAGTTTATAAGAGGTTCATAGGTTTGATGTTGTTCTTAACTAAGAGGAAATTAACATTGTAAGAATAAGTTTTTTGGAAAAAAAAAATGACAAAAATAATAAAATCTATTCATCATTTTTTCAAGACTGAACTCCCTGAACATATGACTGAAATTCGGAAATACAGGGCTGAACATTGTTTATTTGTTCGGGAATCGGTGACAATCATTTATTATTTGTTCGGAAACAAATAACCGAACATTATTCATAGGTTCAGACCTGTTTTACTGAGAAAATTAAACCAATTATTATAATTTTTTTCTGAAAGAGAATAAATTATTGTTAGAAAACTAAGGGTGTGTTTGGTTTGTGTTTTGAGATAAATTTTCAAAAAAAAATTTGGGGGTGAGTTTAGAAATTTTTTTAATTTGTTTGGTTGTATATTTTGAAAATAGTTTTGGAGTTTGGGAGTTTTAGATGATTTGATATTTTGTTGTAGTTGAATAGATGTGTGTGAGAGAAAAAAGTAATTGAGGAGGAGCGATGAGAGAGAAAAAGTGATTGATTGCTGCATAAGAGAGAGAAAGTGATTTTAGAATTATTTTTTTTAAAAAAAAATTGAACCAAACAAAAATTTGAGAATTTTTCTTAAAATACAAACCAAACAAGTCCTAAGAAATTATGTGTGTGTATATATATATATATATATATATATATAAAGAGAGAGAAAGCATACCAACTGTGACAATGATGGATGAGGTAGTAGAAATAGTAATCACCTTGCCTTCGTGGGCTTTGTTAGAGTTTTTTTTTTGGAAGTGGGGTTTTTTTTGGGTATAGAGAGCGTGCATTCAATAGGTGAAATATTTTCACAAGAATAATTTAGTATTATTTGGAGGGAAAATAAATTTTAAGAATTTCAAAATTTATAAGTAAGGGTCCAAAGAAATGTGAAGTCTAAAATAATTCATGGAGTGCTAATCAATATGTTTAGTTTCAATTTTCTGAAAATTAAGTTTTTTATTTTTCGTATTTTTTTTAGTGAATATTTTTTAAATTTTAAGCATCGTTTTTTACTTTTTTAGATGTACCTTACTTAGATATATCTAAAAAGTAAAATATTTGTGAAAAAATATTTTAAAAAATTAATACATACATAAAAATATGAAAAATATATTGAATTTTTGTATTTTTTTTTATATTTTTGGTATTTAATGAATTTTTTAAAGATTTTCTTCACGAAAGTTATATTTTTTAAGTGTATTTATGTTATGTGTGTCTAAAAATTTTAAAAAAAATTGTTTAAAAATTTAAAAAATTCAGTAAAAACAGAAAATAAAGAAAAAAAGTAAATTTTTTTGAAGAGTATTTTAAAAAAACTAAAAACAAACATAGTGAATAGCACCACTTTTTTTTTTTATCTTTAAAAATAAAAATTTTATTATAAAAAATGTTAACAGATCAATTTTTCCACGATGGTACGAATTATCACAAAAAATAATTTAAAAGTCAACAAAATAATATTTAATGATAAAATTTTAAAATGTGTTTTTTGAATTTTTTAGATTAAAATTTTTGAATATTGAGTTTTTTAGTTTTCATATATTTTTTTTATTTTTAGTAAATATTTTTAAAATTTAAACATTTTTTATACTTATTTAGATGTACTATCTAAAAAATAAAACAATTATAAAAAAATATTTTAAAAATTAATAAATACATAAAAATGTACTGAATTTTCGTTTTTTTTTTTGTATTTTTGATATTTAGTGAATTTTTTAAAAAAATTCACAATTTTTTTTTTATTTTTTAAGTATATTTATGTTAGATAAATCTAAAAATTTAAAAAAATTATTTAAAATATTAAAAAAATTAATAAAAACGAAATAACACAAAAAATAAGAAATTAAAATTTTCTAAAAAATATTTTTAAAAAACTCTAACTAAAGTGATTACTATTACAAATTATTTAATAATCTAAAAATAACATATCACATATCACATCATGTAGAAAGTATCTAATAATTTTCGGGTAATTCAACTGTTCACAGATAAATTGATTTGTCTCTTGATTGCTTTGGTTCAATGTTCCAGAGTGGAATCATAAGCTTTGCTTCAATTTTTTTTTCTTTTTTATTCATTTAAGGCAAGTGATAATGATTAAAAAGTGAGAAAGAAGACAAGCTAGCTCCAAGAGTACCCATTACTTCCAAAACCTTTGAAGCTAACTGCTCTGCCCTCTGCCCCTCAATCCGAGGCTATCACAACCAACCTTTTGCTGATTTCTAATCCTAAGCAAGCCCAGGCTCGATTTTCAAAAGACTCCATTTTTTTTTTTAAGCAAAGAGATAAAGAGAGAAAAAGATAGAGAAGACCCACCTTGGTTCTTGGATTTTAGGGCTTGAGAGGGAAGAACTTTGAGATTTGTGTAGAATTGCAGAGATTTGAGGTGGGTTCTGAGTTGGGTTTGTAGAGAAGCGTGGAGGGAGATCTGGGGAAACTTGAAAAGCTATGGAGCCTCCAAGTGGGTTTCGGGCTTCTTTGTGGAATTTCATATGTTTCTTGCCTTACTTTATTGGACTTCTTATTCTGGGTTTTATCAAAGGTACAGTTTCGATTCATCACTTGTTTTTTTGCTTCTTCCTTGTTCTGCTGTGGGTTATCTTCTTTCCTCGTACTCTGCTGTGGTTAGGAACAAGTTCATTTAATCCACTATTTGTATCTTTCTTCTTATAATAATCAATGATATATTGGGCTGGAATACAGTTTGAATTCTTTAGGTTGTGTTTGGATCTTGGTTTTTGAAAGGGATTCGGGTATGGAAAGGAAAAGTGAGGTGAAATGTGAAGGAAATATCAGCTCAATTTATGTCAATTTCCGTTTGTTTTTTCTTGCACTCCTCAAATCCATCTCCAAATCCGAAATCCAAACACAGCCTTAGTATCCATTATTTATTTCAATCGACTTTGTGGCTTGAGGTTGTATATGTATCCACTGGCTCTTGTATTGCTTTGGACAAAATGGTTCCTATTATGCCAACTAGTGGTTGTCCCGATATGTGCTATGAAATCTACAACCAAAGCAATTGAGAGATTTTTAGGGAAAATAAAATAAAAAAACTGAAGCAATTTTGTATGGCATAATTGCTGTTGTGAGCATTTTTGGAAATTACAAAGATTCACCAACTTGGTCGTGGGCCTTACATATTAGTGTAGATAGTACAGATGGTTCTTAACTCGCCATTAAACTGGGAATTAATTACCAAATGCGACAGTTAGTTCTATCCATATAAAGCAAAATAAAGGTACATATTAGAAAGGGTGTTCAAATTTTCTGTTTGAAGGTGAGGCATTGTCTATATACTGTAATAGGTTATATTCATTAGTATTGAGTCTGTGAAATGTGAATGCATCACTTTAGGAAGCACCAAGTACTGGGTAAACTTAGGAAATGTTTTCTGAGGGATAACTGTAATTCTGGATAAATGTGATTAGGGCTTATACCAATGTTTTATTTCAGGTATCATTCTCTGCCCGTTGATATGCCTTATTATGGGAATTGGAAACTCTGGTATAATTTTGGGTCTCTGGCCTGTACACATTATCTGGACAAACTATTCCATTTTAAGGTGCGTTGTTGGGCCTTCCACATCCAGATATCTTTCATTCACCCTGTTATCTTGTCTAACTTGTAGTAATTTCTTTCTCATTTTAATGCCAGAGCTAAGCGGTTTGTGCCACTCTTGAAGATTGTAATCTGCTTATTCATTTCTCCTATACTGATTTTGTGGCCAATCTTTGGCATTCTTGGAAGTATCGTTAGCGGTGCAGCATATGGCCTTCTTGCTCCGATGTTTGCCACTTTTAAAGCTGTTGGTGAAGGGAAGACCAATGAATTCTTCCACTGTCTTTATGTAAGTTTAAATGTCCTAACTATTAATGTTTCTAGTTTTCTATGTTCTTGGTCGCCTTCGTAACATAAATTTTCCATTCATGGTTCTGCAGGATGGAACCGTGGATACTGTCAAAGAGAGCTTTACTGTCGTCAGGGATGTTTGGGATGTATGTTTCCATTCCTACTTCTCCGCTATGGATGACCTACAGCATCAAGGGCCCGGAGACGTAAAATATTTTGAGATTAGGTATGTTTTTTGTGATTAACGTTTGGAACTTTTTTTTGACAACGTTGATTTGTTTCAGCCTATAAAACCTGAAGTAAAATCCTTTTTTCTCATAGTATCAAAATCCTGCTAATGAACGAAACAGGCCAGTGTTGGTAGATCCACCCCAATTCAAGTTGCTAGGCCAATAGGCTGCGTGGGGCGTTACAACCATGGTCCATAAAAGCTTTTTTTTTTTTTTTGAATTATTCTTTTCCTTTTTGTAGTTATAAATTACTATATCACAATTGGTACTTTTTACTTATAAGTAATATTGTACTTGTCAAGGGAAAGTTGTACTTCTGTTGTGATTAAGCTAAAAGATGGAGGCAAACAATGAGTGAAGACAGATTTGAAATTTAAAATCCCGTGTCCATATGCTTGCCTTTGTACTACATTGGTTTGGTCGGTAGTTGTACTTTTGTTTAACAGAACCATTTTTGCTAAATATTTTGCAGATTGCTCTATCTTCCCGGTGCTTTTCTACTTGGGCTTCTTGGTTTCTTGGTTGACTTTCCAGTGATCTCACTCATCGCCATTTGCAAAAGCCCTTACATGTTGTTCAAAGGGTGGCACCGCCTGTTTCATGACTGTATTGGTCGGGAAGGCCCCTTCTTGGAGACCATTTGTGTACCGTTCGCTGGTCTGGCGATCCTACTCTGGCCCTTGGCTGTTGCCGGGGCTGTATTGGGCTCCATGCTATCGAGTATCTTCTTAGGTGCTTATGCAGCAGTGGTTGTATATCAGGTTTAATTAATTACCTTTACTTCTACATTTTTTTATTCAGAACCATTGGTAAGCAGGGTTCAATAACTGTCTAAATTCATCAAAAATGATGAATTAGGCATGGTCAACTATTAATACAAAATGGACTAGTTTTGTGTTTGTCTAGCTTTCAAACACCTTTTAAGTAATGGTTTCCTAGTTTTCAATGCTGGCCGCCTAGTATTTTTATCTGACATGAACCACGTAACGAAGATGCTCATGTACGTGCACCACATGTCATCTTTTTTTTGGGTGAATACACCATATGTCATCTTGATTCTTGTAGACACAGGCAAACCAACACATGCATCTTAAACTAACTTTCAGGGTAAGAAGCACGAACACAGACACAAAACACAGATATGCTGACATACCAATTTTAAAGAATGGCAAAACACGACACTCTGCGCATGCAATATTAACACCCATGTGACTGTGCCATATTCCATTTAATCTTGAGCTGCTTTTTAAATCCATCTTTCTTCTAATATGCCATATTAGATGCTTTAAACCCATCTTTCTTCTAATATGGATCTCAAACTGCTTTTTAATTTATTGCTTTTGGTAATGGATTGCAGGAGTCCTCTTTATGGTTCGGGCTTTGCTATATTGTCGCTTCCTTGTCCATTTATGATGAGTACAGCAATGATGTTCTTGACATGCCTGAAGGATCCTGCTTTCCCAGGTTCTAATCACCACTCTAATTCCATGTTTCATATGTAGGAGGACCACCTGTTTCGTTTTATCAAATCTTTTTTATTTTTTATTTTCCTGAATTTCTGATTTTTTTAAACAGGCCTCAGTATCAAAAGAATGTTGTGTCGTCTGAAACCAGTTCTCGAGCAGTTTCTTTCTCGAGGCCCGACTCTTTCCGAAATCCTCCCTCTCGCACAGCGTCTATGCAGTATCCTATGGTTGAGTTGAAGGCACTCGAGGTATTTTGTTACTTTTCCATTTGACATCTCGAATGAGTTCACCGCTTTGTACTCATGTCACTGTCTTGGGAGCTAATCAAACTGAATACTTGAATGCTGCAGTTACTCGATAGCTTTTTTAAAGAGTGTCAACAACAAGGGGAACTAATGGTTTCTCAAGGACTAATAACCCTTAAGGACATCGAAGATGCTAAGTCTTTTAAAGACAGTGGCATAGTCATAAGCATCGGCTTACCAGCTTATGTCTTCCTCCAGACATTATTACGTTCTGCAAAAGCTAACTCTGCCGGTATATTGTTAAGTAAGTGAAATTAACACTTCTCCTCCTAGCATCACTTTGTCAGCCTTCTAGGCCACAATTGAGTAGGCAGAAGAAGGTTTTAAATATCAGCCGATATGTATTGTGATTTTGGACTTCCAATATCGATATTTGCCGATATACCGGCTTCACCGATATACCGGTTGATAGTGTTTGATATGGGCTGATATATGATTGTATTGCCGATACTAATATGCATCCCAATTCTCCTCCTAGCATCACTTTTTCTCCTCCTAAGCCACAATTGAGCAGGCAACAGAGGGTTCTAAGTGTTGCCAATACAAATTGTGATTTTAGACTTCCGATATCAATATTTAGGGGTTGTTTGGGATGACCTAAATAAGTGCACTTTTTGTCTTTTTACGAAAAGATGTGCAGAAAAGTAGAGAGGTGATGTGATGGAAAAAAGATAAAAAGATGGATTATTTTGTAGTAGCCAAACTTGGCCTTACTGATATATTGGCTAATACTATCCAATATCAGCTATGACCGTATTGCCGAAGCTGATACATATCCCGATATAGTTATTCAGAACCACAATACACGAAGCAGTGATTATACAAACTTATTTTTGGTCAATGCAGATGACAATGTAACTGAGATAACCAGCACAAACCGACCCAAAGATGTCTTCTTCGATTGGTTTTTTCAGCCGCTTCTGATCATCAAAGACCAAATCAAAGCGGAGAACCTGTTTGAGGCTGAAGAGGACTACCTAGGCAAATTGGTTATGTTCAGTGGGGATCCCGAAAGGATGAAAAATCCAAATATTGGCCCGCCACCTGAATCTGAGCGTAAGCGAGCTGAACTTGACGCGCTTGCTCGAAGGTAGTAATAAAAAAAATTCATTCTACTTATTAAAACGGAGCTTCTTCATTTCCCTTACCTAATAGCTTCTTTTTTTTACTTTTTTCTTTTTAAAAAAAATTTCCTTGAAGACTTCGAGGAATTACGAAGTCGATCTCTAGGTATCCAACGTTCAGGCGTCGTTTTGAGGATAGTATTAAGATGATGTCTGAAGAACTTGCCAAGAAAAATGGCATCAAATCGACATCTAATGGGCGGCAAAATTTTCCAAGGTCTAGGAGTACGTTTGCTCGGATATTTAGCCAGAGATCATTTAGAAGCAGAACAAGCAACCGAGGGTCTTATCGTCTAGAGTCTCAATCTGTTAGTGAAAGAAGAGAGGTGGAAAATGTCTGACGGTTGAGATGTTGAAACATGTAACGTACGTTCTTTCAATTGTAATATATCTGTATCACTTGTTGATTGATTGCTACATTTGTTCATATTACAAGCTTTCACATGATTGCTTTATCATTTGACTGTAGAAAATACTCGTGTTTTCCCATTTCTTGGAACCAAAAAATTAGTTTGGATTAGGTATCATGTATTTCTTTTTTTTTTATTTGATTTGTATTCCTAAAGAAACCATGACATCAAATTAGATGTCGAATTTTATTTTTTTCTCCCTCGGTTGTTCAATTTTTGCATTTGGTACATGGCATGGAACATTTTTTATTTTTTTTTGGTTTGGTGCAAGTGATGAGCTTCAATTATGGTTGACATTGGTGAAATAATTTATTTTTTTGCAGGATATTTTTTGTTTTTGTATGCATGTTCCAAATGGGTGTATAGTTGTTTTTATATAGTTCATACTATGGCCAGCTAGATGGGGTATGTGAATGTGATGTTCTTGTTTTAAATCTCTCTACTCCAATGCACTTTTAGTTACTCATGGCTCTAGATTTTTGTGTTTCAAAATTTTCATATGATCATATGGTTAGGCTAAGAGTATTGGCTCAAGATTTTCACGTTTCAAAATTTTTATATGATCATATGGTTAGGTTAAGGCCATGTTTGATTCACAATACTAATAGTGAGGTATTAATAATCCAATCAAATTAGTGTGGTATTAACTATCCCACCCCTACCTCATTACTAATAATCCTACAAATTTGTTGGATTAATTATCCATTGGATTAATAGTCCTAAACCAAAATGTCAAAACAAACGTAGGATGATTGGACCCACGGATTAATAATCCCAATCCCATGCTCTAATCCACCCAATTAAACATGCCCTAAGGTCATGTTTGATTCAAAAGACTAATAGTGAAGTATTAATAATCCTAGTAAATTAGTGTAGGATTCACTATCCAATTGGATTAATATCCATTGGATTAATAATCCCACCCCTACCCCATTACTAATAATCCTACAAATTTGTTGGATTAATTATCCATTGGATTAATAATCCTAAACCAAAATGTTAAAACAAACATGAGATAATTGGGCCCACGGATTAATAATCCTAATCCCATGCTCTAATCCACCCAATCAAACATGCCCTAAGGCTATGTTTGATTCACAACACTAATAGTGAGGTATTAATAATCCTATTAAATTAGTGTGGTATTAGTTATCCCACCCCTACCCCATTACTAATAATCCTACAAATTTGTTGGATTAATTATCCATTGGATTAATAATCCTAAACTAAAATGTCAAAACAAACATAGGATGATTGGGCCCACGGATTAATAATCCCAATCCTATGCTTTAATCCTTCCAATCAAACATGCCATAAGAGTATTGAAAAAAAAAGACAGAAAATTTTGGGTATAGAGAATGTGGCTCTGTGCCATACAAAACTCATGAGTATTTTAATAAGAACGTTAGTCTCTGATAGTTGTTCATAAAAGAAATAATAAATAAAAATTGCAACATATCATTCTTTGGTTTCAAGGAAGGTGTCAATTTTTATATAGATTTTTCTAATGACAGTGAATAAAAAATACAATAAATTATATATAATTTCAATAAATATTCTACATATTTTATACACATTTTATACATTTTAATATAATATTTTTAACATTTTTCTTCTTATATTGCATTACTCGTAACTGGACAATCTTTTTTTTTTCAATTAAAAATTAAATCATGAAATTATGTATTTTTAAGATAGAAGAGTCAGATGCACTCAACTAGTATCCTTCGGCCATTTTGAGAACAATGGTAAAAAGTCAATTTTTTTGGCTTTTTAGTTTTTTTATAGCCAAAAGAGCCAACTTTTTTACCCAAAACAACTTAGTTTTTTGCCAAAAAAGACACCAAAAAAGCCAAAAAATCAACTTTTTATCAATTTTTCAAAACAACACGTATCAAGAAATTTGATAGCCAATAAATTAATTAAATAAATAAGGTTTTTTTTGTTTTACCTATTAATCATTTCGTCACTCAAACAACATTTGACTTCCTTGATATCTGATGTTTTTGTCTCACTCCCCACCCCCACAACATTGTCTCAACATTTAACATTACATTGCCTGCATGAGTTGTTAAACCAAAATGTTTAGAGCAATTTGTGTGTTGGGCATTTTGTCAAACACGTGGTAGGTTTGGTTGCTTGATCATCAGCGCAAAAAATGCTAAGTTAGAGTGTGTGGGGGTTTGAAAAAAAAAAATCATCTTAATCAAGCTGTCTTTGCCAGACTGACAATTTCTTAACTTCCCTTCAATCCGCATGACCTCAAATTTAGCGGGTTAATTTTGAGTATTTTGATAGTTTCAAACAAACAAGCTGGGGGTAGTCAGGTTGCAAATTCTAATACATTTTACGGTCACATTCTGAAGTCACATAATCAAAATAAAGAAAAGATTAAATGGTTCAGTACTGCAACCCCAAAAACTTGAAATTGTAAAGAACAACACATTAGATTAAAATTGACAGAGCACATGAAACGATATAAATTGAAGCATTATGGCACAAAAGAGTCTACGTTTTGGAATCAAATTAACCTCCCAAACAGCCTATCCTACTAGTCCAAATCTTCGCAACTTCTGATTCTGAGACAGATATCAAATAATAAAAAGGGAAGTAGATAAACAGAAGGAGAGAAGAATGCTTGTCTATTCCTTCTTCCTAGAGTCTTTGAGTTGTCCCTTCTTTCGGATTGCAAGGCAGAACCTTAGACGCCAAGCATCAACAACGGACTCAGGCAAAGAGTGGGCCAGCGCCCACAGAACAGTATGGGGCCAGTAAGGAGTGCAACGTGGTTCATAGCCTATCCAGCGCATTGCAGCCTTAGCATAACCATCTGTCGATGGAACAAAGAAGGAGGACCTTCTGATCGAGGCCATCTTCGTTGCCACGTACAAGGGCACCTATATTGAAAAGAACTCATTAGACTGTATAAAAGGATATGAAACCAAATTCATACACGTATATAAGCCTCCCGGTTTAAGTCCTTGTTTTAAATGGTTCCTCAAAACCACTAAAAAACTATAGTTCTTGTGTTTTCTAGCAAATCCATGATTCAAATAAGAACCTTGCAATTCTTGACATGTGTAAAATCACATATAAACTGAGAAAGAAAGTCTGCGGGGAAAGACACATAAAGCAATCCAACAAGGTGAACTACGTGGTTCTCACTGACATGGAAAAAGAAAGGGCAGCTTTCAAGATTGGCTCTGTATAAATTGTTTTCTTCTCATTTTTTTCCTTCTTGTTTTGTGAATTAAAATATTAGTTTCCAAAAGAATAATGTGGACCGATCATAAGAATCATAATAAACAGATCATTTCAGAGCACATAACCAAGTTCAACAGAAAATTAAAAGAGGATAGTATTTTTTTTTTTCTTTGGCAGGTAAAAATTAGTTTCATAACAAGTAGCCAATGCATTGACTATGGAGAAGAACAGGAAAACAAGTTCTGCTTTCTATCACCATCACAATATAAAAACGGTTATCTTACAGAGACAAATCTTAAAAGAAGATTTATACCATAGAACTTTCTTAATCAAGTCATAGAAGCATAATAAAAATGTATCCATGACTTGACAATTTTTTAATGTTCTATATACTTGCTAAGTTACTTTATGACTTCAAATAAGATTAGAAAATTTTAGAACCAAGTTAAACTGCAATACTGAATTATACACAGATCCAATTGTTGGGCATTTGAACAATGGAGAGTAAGAACAAAGTAGAATTTCTTCAATAAATCTTAGCGACATATTGTCCGAAAGTAACATGAACTAGGAAAGGCAATGTAGCAAGAAGGGGGTTCCAAAAAACAAGCATACCTGACACTGCACATCGATCCCATTCTTCTTGTACTCCACATAAAGGCACCTTGAGAATTGATCAATGTATCTGCAAAGTAAAACCACCAATCTCATCCATTCAGCATTCCAAATTATGAAAACCAATTTATATTTGTATACTTAGAAAAATAACTTTTCCCACAAAACAAACACAAGCAAAAACAAAAACTGATCTCTCAGTGGATGATTACAAGTAAACAAACATCAATAACCCAAACTACAAATTTAATGTTCTATGTACCATGTTAAATCACATCCATAAACCCCATCTATGAGACTTCATAAATCATTTGATTGCTGAGGATAGGGAAAAGAGTATGAAAAAGAGAAAAACCAATATCCGTGTTGTTTTTGATTTGTTGAGAACCAGTAGGATCAGCTCGATTTGGTCTCATACAACCAGTCTAGCTGATTTTCATGCTTTCTGAGTAACTAAACAACTCCATAAGCATAGAGAGAGCTTCAATTTTCTTTTACAACCCTAATCAAAACACCCACAAGTATGAAACTACCAGCAAGCATTCACTCATTACTTCAAATTAACGAAAAAAACAAACAGATGAGATGCATACGCTTTGGTGGCTGCATATACAGCATAAAGTGGATCAGAAGGGATGACAATGGCGGCACCAGAACCAATATTAACAATCGCACCTCTCTTCCTCTTAATCATCCCAGGCAAAACCGCTTGTGTAACCTTAGTAGTCCCTTCAACATTGATTTTAATCAAATCAGCCAACAATTGCTCGTCCACCTCATGGAAAAACCTAGCATAAGGATAGGAAACTCCAACATTATTGATCAGAACTCCAACATCCAGACCTTCAATGGTTTCACGAATCCGATTAACCCCTTCGTTCAAATCTCCAGAGAAATCAACAACCAGAGTCTTGACCTGGGTTTTCCCGAATTTGGCTCCGATCGACTCCGAAACCTCCTTGAGTTTCTCGGGATTTCGACCAACGAGAATCAAATTCAGACCTTTACGAGCCAATTCGAAGGCGAAACCCTTGCCAATACCGTCGGTGGGTCCCGTAACGAGTGCCCAGGACCCGTATTTCTTCAGATTCTTGGGAGGTCTGAGGAAATTAACGTAGACCCATTTGAGAAAAGCTAAAGAACACTTCAGAAGTGATAAAGAACCGAGAGCTAGTAGTAGAAGGAGGCAGAGGGGTTGAGATTTGAGTTGCGCCATGGAACAGATCTCCATGATGCAGAGTGTTTGAGTTCTCTGAGAAATGGGTTTTGGTTTTTGGGGATTAGATTGGAAAGCCCGGAGAGGATTTGTGAATCTAGATCTCCTGCAGGCGGGGATGGGGGAGCTGGAGAGAGTTTTATAGCTTTGAAGAACAGAGAGAGCTCATGGAGTTGAAGAAGGAGGATGATAGTTAGGAAGAAACGGTTGAGCAATTAATGACATGGCTAAATGTTTGAGGCTGGGCTAGGCTTGGCATGTGTTGGTTGAAGTAGATGAGCTAATATTTGCCAAAGGCAACTTCTTGTATGTCTCCGTCAAGGCTTGCTCTTTTCTTCGCTTTCTTTCTTTTATTTTTCTTTTTTGCAATTATAAATAATTTTTTTGTCTTTAAATTATAAAAACATGCTCTTTTTTATTTTTTATTTTTATATATATATATATATATATATTTCAATCTCAACGTTAAATAATATTCATAGAACACTTGTTAGGATCTGCTTGTTTTAAAGCGAAAAGTCTATGTTAAGTCACATAGTTTTTTACAAATCATTTTGTGTCAATTTTTGTTTATTTATCAGTAGTTTTTCAAAAATTATGCCAAACAAATTGTTATTAGAAAAAGAAAATGATTCACAAACATAAAATTTATAGAGAATTTTATGTAAAAATTGATGTGATAATGGCCTTCTAAAAATACAAATCACATTGATGGACTTTTGCTTTTGATAAAACTACCACATCATTTCCGTAATAAAATTATGTATGGTTTTCAGTTTATAAAATATTACTCATTGGACAATTATGTTGATTTTATTTTTGTTTTGTTTTGTTTTGTTTATATAGTATTACTCATTGGATAATTTGCATGGCCAACAAATATTGTATAATTTGCAAATTGCATAGCAATGCTCAAAATTTACCTAACACTAAAATGAATATTGTTTTATTTAACACTAATATCGAATTTATTTTATTGTTATTTTTATTTTTGATTGACAAGCTGGTTAAAAGTTCTTTTTTTTATTTTTTAGTTTTTTTTTTGATCATATCACTTCTCTACTTTTTTACATATTTTTTTTTAAAAAAAAAAAGAGTCAAAAAATTAATTTTTAACCACATTCTTAAAACAACCCAAAATATAGGCTCTCCAAAAGTTAAGGGGTTGGTTGTATCCCGCCAAACAAACACCCACTTAAGATACAAGAAAATTAATAAATAATCAAAACTCACAAATAAAAATTTTAATGTTTCTACTATTTATTACTTTGATAAATTACTTTGCATTATTATTAATATTAAATGATTATTTCATAAATATAAAATATATTTAAAAAGTCTCATATTACCAAATAATGGGTAAATTCATAAAATTTTAAAAAATTATCAGTAAATTAATCTAATCAATAGGATGTGTCCATCATTACTTTTCCCTTCCTGTTTACAAGTTTACGAGGTGGATCAAGAAGGGTGTGATGAACCAAAGCCCGAAAAACAGTCTGCTTGATATTTATGAAGCCCAATTTAACCTCATTCAGCCCAATTTAGAAATTGAAGTATTTATTTGGGATGACCATTTAAATCCGATCCACGGAGGTCCGCTCATACCATCTGAATGGGACGGATTTTACCTGCCCCAACACTTATGTGGGGCGGGGGTAGATTATGCTTTGGTCATCCGTAATGGGGGTGGGGCGGGGCCGGGAGCGGGAGCGGGGGGCGGGGATCGCTTTCTCCGGTCCAAACCTGACCCGATATAATTAATAATATATAAATAAATAATATATATATATATATATATATAATATAATTAGATATAAGAAAATAATATTAAAAGTCTATGATTTTATTTAAATATAAATAAATAGTAATCTTAAAAGTTTTACTATTTATATATATGAAAATAAAAAAATTATTTAGTGTGTTAAGAATTTAAATAGTTTTTAATTTTTTTGACTATTTGAAATGTGATCGGATAGCCACGGAAGTAGGGGTGGGGTTGAAAAATTCCACTCGTAGTAGGGATGGGGGTAGAGTTTGTCGGCGGGGAATGACAAATCCGCCCTATGGCCATCCTTAATATATACGAACCAACTTTACTAGAAATTCTTATCTTTTTACCCCCTCCAGAAAAAGAGAGAAAAAAAAAGAGAGAGAACATATATATTTTTATTTGTGTAAAATATTTAAATGCGTATGAACAAAACAATTCTATCTCTGATTTGAATTTTAAAATTATAAAATATTTACGCAATAAAAAACAATTATGTAACAACTTATTTAAGAGTTCAGTTACCCTCCTTGAAGCCTCTCCCTCACTTCCTCTGTGCAACAGCTAAGATCAGCCAGTCTAGATCCAACGGCTATAAAAAAATAAAAATAAATTTTTTTGAAACAAATTGAAATAGAAATTTTCCAGCCAAAAGCTATGCAGGTTATACACAGAGTTTTGGAATTCACTCTCACTCAGCCCCCTTCTCCTCCATCGAACCCACCCTCACTGGCAACCCATCTTCATCGACGACTCACTCCCGACGACGGCAAGAAGCTCCTGAAACCCAACCGACCGACGTCTTTCCTTCTTTCTCCTTACACAGGCAAGCTCTCTCTCTCTCTCTCTCTCTCTCTCTCTCTCTCTCTCTCTCTCTCTCTCTCTCTCTCTCTCTCTCTGTGTGTGTTTCTTGATTGTGTTTTTGTTTGTTTGGGGGGATAAGATTGGAATATCTTATTCAAGTAATTTTGATTCAGTTTTTTGTGGGTTTTGACTAGAGTCTTTTTGAGGGTTTTTTGTGGCATAAATCATGGGTTTGTTTTGAATATTTGGTTTGGGGTTTGGGAAGCTGTTTATAATTTTTTCTATTTACAATTTGTTCTGATTCATTTCTTTCATTTTTTTGAGAGTTTATTTTCCCCACCTCTGTTTCTTAATAATTTTTTTATTTTTTTTTTACATTGCTTGCTGGAGGAAGATGCATTTTCAGAGATTGGTGTGTTGGTGGTGGGTGATTTCTTTCAACAAGTGATTGTCAGGTTGGTTACTGTCTCATGTTTGCCTCTCTTGCTCTTTTCTAGTGTCAACATTTCTCTATTGATGTCTGTGTTCTACTTCTAATATGTGTACTTCCAAAGTGCTGTAGTTTTTGTGGTTTTAGTCTTTGTTAGCTTGTAGTAGTGCCATTATGTTCTTAGTTGTTCTTGCTTAACCATGGTTATATTGTCAATTGCATACTAGATTGTGTTGGACAATCTTTACTGTATTTGTAAAATTCATTCTGTTGCATACTTAACAACAAACAGAATATATAAGAAATAAAAGAAAAATAAGAGAATTGTTTGATTATAAAAATCAAACCAGGAAAATAAAATAAAATAAATAAAAATTGATTTTTATTTTGTTACAAAAACAAAATCAAAATCTGATTTAAATAAATAAATAAAACAGAAAATAAATAACCAACTTACTTGATTAATTTCTTGAATAATATTCTGATCAAGTCCAGTGTTCGACACTGTGTCCTTAAGACAGATTCGTCCTCTCCACGGTATTTTCAGAACGTGGACGTCTGTCTCCCAGGATGAAATGATCAACAGCAAACAATAGCAGCACTACAAATTGTTTGCCCAACGAACACATTAAGTGTTTACACTCTTTCTCACAGAAAATATATGCAGCAAAATGCAGAGAATTTTAGCAGAGGAGAAGTACGAAAATTATTGTAAAAAACCAAATGAGGGATTACCTATTTATATAGGTGAAGTGGTGGCTTGGTGGCTGCTAATTTTAAATTAAACAGGTACAATACCTGTTCAATTTAAATTAAACAGATACAAAATCTATAGGCATTGTTTGGTTTGAATTTCAAACAATTCAAAAACTTGTTTTGGGTGGATTTGAATTTGAACAGATTTGGTTAGGACAGATCCGAAACTGTGCAGAATTTCTGAAGAGGTGCAAACCAAAAATTTGAATTTTATTTCCAACCAAAATTGGGCCGGACAAGCCCAGCTGAACGGGACGGACGGTGGCGGCGCACTCGCGTGTGTGGTGATTTTTGGTCCAATAGGTCTAGCCTATTTTGCCCATAACCTCCCTCTCTACAAAACTTGGGTACCCCTTGGGGCACACCCCAAGTTCCAATCCCATGCCTTATAAACCCACTCAAAACTTCTCACCAAATCAATGTGGGACAAGCCATTTTTCAAACCTTTAAGGATTTTCCACCAAAACTCTATTTCCATGGAGCACACTTTGGCTTCAATTTCCCATTCACTCGATAATGGTTTTGAGTAACCAAATATACCACGTGAATCACAATGTGGCATAAAACGCGTTATCACTTGGACCCGCCAAATTTCGCGTACGGGTCCCACCTAAATAATAGACCAAAGTTAGGAAAAATTCTGTTATATACCTAGATTTTTTCCAAATCATTTCTAACAGATTGAACCAATTGTATTGATTGGAATGCATTTCTAATTAATTTGTATTATGTTTTCCATTACCATGAAACTTGAATAGCTCTCAGAATGGTGGCTTCTAAAAGGTTATAATTGACAAAACCTCTGTATGTATATATATATGGAAGATTTGCATTACAAAACTACGAAGGCAATGGTGGGTGTTTTAACTGGAAATTAAATGATCACAAGGAGTGACATCATTTTGTATGAAAATTTTGTATAAAAGTTTTGGTTTGTGTACCATTACCATTTTTTTTTCTTCTTTTTTACTGTCGTTTGTTCTTTTATTTTGATTTTGTTTTTTGAGCAAAACCTCACCCTTTTTAGCCCATTTGGATTAAAAATCCTTATTGGTTTTTAATGTAACTTGGACAAAGAAACATGAGAGTTGGTGCTAAATGTTTTGACACAGTAACTAAAACAAATTTAAGTTACAATAACATTGAGCTCTTTTTATTCTTCCTCTCTCTTTTTTTTTTAAAATTTTTTTTTATTCATTTTCTCTTAAATTGGAATGTTAGGCTTCTTAAACTTCCACTTAAATTAAAGAATCATATGCTATAATGTGAGGATATGTGTGATATGCTATACATGTCTTTATCAATTTTCAAAAAATGGGGTTGTGATCCTTAGTTGTGAGATTGTTTGTATTGTGTATGCAGATTAAAAAATGGCTTCTTCTTCTACAAACAATAGCAACATAAGATTAAAACCAAGACTGTGCAATTGTGGAAGAACAACTGCCATATATATTGTAAGAACCAATGAGCATGAAAATCAAGGGCGTTTGTTCTTTGTATGCCCATTAAAATATGTATATATTGTAAAAATTAATCCTTTAGTAGTTACAAATTAATTTGTCTTATTCGACTAATTGATTGTCATGCATTGTAGAGTAACACTGGCCATTGCAATTATTTTAAGTTCGTAGATGAAGATGATGAAGAAGTTACGTCCACAATCCGTTCCAACACTAGAGCTTGTGATGCTATAACAGTAGAAGAATTTAACGATCTAAGGGCGAAGCTTCATGGAATAGAAAATAAAAATGATGAATATCGTCAAAGACTTGAAAGGATGGAAAATGAAAATGATAACTATGGTCGAAGGCTTAAAAGGATTGAAAATCATTTGAAGGCAATGGTGTATGTCATTGTAATTTTTATGATTTTGTACTTTATGTTGGAATTTATGGTTTTTATAGGCTTATTTTAGGTCAACTTTGAGCTCAAATTTGAGTGGGTCCCACACGTTTTTTATGGTGGGTCCAAAGAGGTGACGTGTTCTTTGCCGCATGGCAAGTCACATGGTGAAAACGATTCGTCAAAATCATTTATGAGTGAATGGAAAATTGACATCGTTCTCGGGTTCGTGAAATAGACAATTAAAGAAGTAAAATGCGGATTGCTTTGTAATGGTAGTTCTACATTGAAAACTTAAGAGAACTTATGTGTATATATAAGTTCTAGGTGGCAACACTAGGGTTGGGTCCCAAGGGGCACCCAAAGTTTGTAGAAGGGAGGAGTTATGGACAATTCATTTGTTGCCTTCTAGCAACTTTCTGATTTTTGAAAATTCATTTGTTGCCTTCGTTTTGCTCTCTTGCATACATATATTCTTCACACTAGTTTTAGAGAAAATTCTGAGAGTATAGAACACAGGTTTGGTTCGCTGTACAGATTGTTTGGAGTGCTACTACAATCTGTGTAGATCATTGTATCTTGGGAGATAGATGCCATTTATTTGTAAGCACCGAAGCGGGGAGAATCTGTCTTAAGAACAGAGTGTCATACACTCGACTTGATCTTTTTATGATTATTCGGTTCGGTAAATAAATTCAATAAGTAATTTATTTTTATTTGTTTGATTTGTTTCAAGTTATTATTTTACACAGAAGATCGTTCCAATAATCTTAAGACATACCTGCTTGAATTATTCTGTTTATACAGAATTTTTCGTTTATTTCTCTTTCTTCCTTTCTTCTTCTTATAGAAATTATTTTCTGTGATTATACAAAGTAACATTCTGGTTGGAAAAAAACAAATAGTAGTAATATACTGTTTATTTTCTTTGACAATTAGTAGTAATATACTGGTAGTTATTAACAAATCAGAATATTTATTTGTGAAGTCGGTCAGAATTAATTTTGGTTTTCATAAATAATTTCTGAGTTTTCATTAATTAAAATTCTATTTTTAGTATTTTAATTTTTGAAGTGTTACAGAAATATTTTTCTGTGTGGAATTAATTTGTTTAAATAAAATTTTATTTTCAAATTAATTGGAAATAAAAATTACAATTCTTGTTTCTTTTATTTTTACAAAATTTAAATTCTGTATTTATGGTTTAATTTTTTGCGTAGTATAAAATTCTAATTATAATTTTGTTTTATAATTTAGAATTTATAGCTACTGAAACTAATGCTGAAACAAGTACTGGAATGGTGGTTGCAATAGCTCCAACCCCTCCTGCTGTTGTGACTATGCCAGTCAATTATGGTGAAAAGTCAGAGAAGTTCTTACGAACTAATTTTAAAAGATGGCAGCAGAAAATGTTTGTTCTATCTTACTACTCTCAACCTGGCGCATTTCTTTCGTGAGAATGGTCCTACTCTGAACGAGGATGAAGCCGACCGACAAGTAGTTGCTGCGGTCGATGCCTGGAAACATGTTGATTTCCTTTGCTGAAACTACATCTTGACGGACTTGACAGCACATTATAAAATGTCTACAGCCCAATTAAAACGGCAAAAGAACTTTGGAAGTCGTTGGAGAAAAAATATAAAATAGAAGATGCTGGCTCGAAGACATTCGTAGTAGGTAAATTTCTAGACTTTGTGATGGTTGATTCTAAGACTATGATAAGTCAAATTCAAGATCTCCAACTCATTCTGCATCACAATCATGTAGAAGGCATGTCTCTGAGTGAATCCTTCCAAGTTTCTTCCTTAATTGAAAAATTACCATAAGGCTTGAAGAAATTTAAGTACTACCTCAAACACAAGCGCAGAGAAATAACCTTAGAGGAATTGATTTTGCATTTGAGGATTGAGGAGGACAACCGCAATTCTACGAAGCGGGCTGGTAAGCATCCCATGGAGTCTAAGGAAAATGTGGTGGAACGTGCTCCAAAAGCAAAGAAACGAAAGTTTTTTAGAAGAAAGTTCTGCACAAGGCTCTAAAGGAGGGGAAATTAAAAAGTACAAGTTTAATGGAAAATGTTATATCTATGGAAAGACATCAGGCCAAAGATTGCCGAAGCAAACGCAAAGGCAAATGAAGATCAAGCAAGAAGCTTGCTCAAGCCAATATGACCGAAGTGGACAAAATTTCCAATGGTGTAGATGACATAAATCTTTCCTCAGTTGGTTTCGAGGCAAATCTTGTCGGAAATCCAAAACAATGGTGGGTGGACACTAGTGCTACTCGCCATATTTGTGCCGACAAAAAGATGTTCACATCTTATTCTATGGTGGACAACGGCGAACAACTTTTTATGGGCAACTCTTCGACTTCTAAAGTTGAAGGACAATGAAAGATTATTCTGAAGATGACATTTGGAAATAAAATCACTCTCAACAATGTGCTGCATGTATTGGACATTCGTAAGAATCTAGTCTCCGGATCTCTATTAAGTAAAAATGGATTTAGGCTAGTTTTTGAAAGTGACAAATTTGTACTTACCAAAAATGAGATGTATGTAGGAAAATATTACATGTTTGTAGACACCCCATTTTTGACTACCCTTAAGATTTGGGCGCTTTATTCCAAACACCCGATGATGAAAGTTACACTATGCAATCTTTTGAATTCTCAGCGAAGAAATTTGGATTCAAGCTCTAATCCCAAACCTTGCACCCCATTTTGGCCAAACTATTTTAGACCTTAAAACCCTCTTTTCAAAATAGTTTTTCAAATGTTTCTACGATTTTCCAAGGCTCGTATTTTGTTTAAAACATTGCACTTTTCGGTAGACTGAGTAAGGACAAAATGGAAATAAATGGAATGGAGGTGAACTCTTTGAAAAATATTTAAAACATCTTATTTATCAGTTTAGAGTTGAAGGAAATAGGAGGGGAGGGAAGAAAGCTAGTTTAGGAAGAAGTTGAGCATTAAACCGTTGAGAAAGAATGAGCAGCCTTCACTAAATTATGCATATCTCTTTGCACACTTAGAACTTAGATGTGAGGCCACTACCATTGGAAATTAGACTTTCGGGGCTTCAATTTAGACTCAAGAATAACCTAAATCCTAGTTTGAATGAGGGAGATATGTCTATTTGAAATCGGGCTTGAAATGCAGATTTTTAGAGCCGGCCAAGTCCATTTAGATTCAGCCGTGGCTCATTTAGAGCCGGCCGGATTTCAATGAAAATTTGTCCAGAATGTCTTTTTAGACTTGGCCTTGCATTATTTGGTCCGGCTGTGGGTTTTTTGGAGCTGGCCAACTGTTTTGGGAGCCAGCTAGCTCTCAATAGCGCCAAACAGACAGTTGGCGGGAATTGGATAGCTGGCTTTGTTTGAAGATATTTCTGACCAAATTGGCTCAAATCCTATAAATAGGACCTCCTACTTCAAATTTTAAGGTTATAAAAACCTTCAAAGAGGCTTAGACATTGATGAGAGCTTTTGGACCTTTAAACTTCCTTTGATTCTTCAAATCAATTCCCACCCTCCGTACACAATTAAAGCTTGGATTTGAAGCTTTCTTGTAGAGAATTCAAGGCATATTTTCATAACCTAGAGGTTAGAGAATTGTTCTAGGAGATATTTGTAGGAGCTTTGACATAACTTCCTTACAAAAGCTTTCTTTATCTTCAAACCTTTTTCAACAATACATACACCATTAGAGCTTGTTCTTGGAGTTTTTTGTTGAGATTTGAAACTAAATTTCAGAACCTTAAGGGTGTTTTGAATCAAGTTTGATAACTAAGAAGCATCCTCTCTTTCAAGAGGTATAAGCTTATCACCTTTTTCCTTACTTTCATTTCAATTTTTTTCTTGTATTTCCCTACTATTTTGGATACTATTTTGGATCCATTCTAAGTGTTGGAATTTGGGGTTGAATTGTTACCAAAGATAGAAAGGTTTAACACCCTTTCTTACTCCTTATTTCATAGCTCATGTTCTTGCACTCTTTTCTTTGTTTTTTACACTAATTTTCAGAGTTTAAAAAGGCTGAAAAACATGGTTTAAAAGTCTCAAAAGTGGAGGGATTAGCCACCTCTCTTTGATTTTGCTTACTAACTTTGTATCTTTTGCTTTTGTCTATCTTTTTGTGCTCTTTAAACACACTTTTAGCCACTTTTTTGGGGCTGTTTTGGGATTGTTCTTGGACTTTTTTGGGGTTGAAATATGTTATTTAAAATTGCAAAAAGTGGAGGGGTTAGCCACCCCTCCTTAGGCTTTGTTCCAAAGCTTTTTCTCTACTCTTTTTACTTACTTTCTCTTGCTTTTAGCTACTATTTTTTTACATTTTAGGGGCTATTATGGGCTGTTTAATTCATTTAAATAGTTTATGCTTTGAATATTGTACATGTTGTGTTGTAAGTCCTTATGGTTTCGGTTGTTTAGGCCTTAGACACCAAGTCATTTGAGTTGATAGCTTTATTTACTTAGTTTTCATGCGAAGAATTTTATTTTAAATAATCAACTTCGCATAATCATTTATGCACCCTCCCTTCTTTCTTCTTTTCTTCTGTTTGAGAGCTATTGCAAACAAGTGCTTGTTGTTCAAGGCATGAGAAAGAGATCTATATTCAATGGCTTAATCTCTACGAAGGTTCATCGTCAATGTATAGGCTCTTTTTCATGCTATGGATCACTTCTCGTTTGACATTTCTTCTCATTTAGTGGACTTAAACATCACTTCGGACAAATTGGTTAAAGAATGGCAAAGACTAACAAAATTGGCCTAAAATGAACTAAACTGACATAAAAAAAATGTTTAGAGTTGGTTGGATTTGGCCAGACGTTATGCCAAGTCCATCACTCCGAGAATTGTCACTTATCAATCCATGATATGTTTATGAGACTTGGAGCATGTCTACTTCCCTCTTTGAGCCTTCATGATAAGAGGAAGGGGTGGTTTTCCATTGCATTTATTAAATTTGTCCAAACGTGCTCGAAATCATCAAGCCATCAAATTGTGCTTATTGGTGGTTTTGGACTCGAAATCGTTCTTCTCTTGAGTTTCCCATGACAGAGAAGAGCAGAAAGGACAAATAGGGCCTATAAAGACTCTGTCTGCACTGTTTTCACCTCAGAGCACAAAAACATTTTTGGCATAAAATTAGGGTACGACTAGCTCTTTTTGGACCCGGCCGAATCTCATTTAGGGCCGGCCGGCTCCCAATGTTTGGTAAAACAGAGACTTTTGGTAGAAACAAAAGGCTGTGGCTGAAGGTGAGGCAGACCAGTCTGGGCAGACAGAGCAGCTTCTAGACATGTGCATGCAATCATTATGCCTCATTGTTACTTGTATTCGTATTATTATCTTATTATCTTATTATTGTTGTTATTGTAAATATTAATTGTTGTTGCAATTGCATTGGATATTATTATCGTGTAATTAGTATTGATATAATATCTTTGTTGTAATAAATTAGATAGTTAGCTTAGTGTCCCTTGAATTTGTAATAAGTAGTTAATTAACTTAGCTAGTTAGTTACTTAATTCATTTATTCAAATTTGTAATAATTAGTTAATCCGGACACTTGGACACTTATTCGGACCCTCTTGCACGAGGGTAAATATGTAATAATTATGTATGTCTTCCAACCCCCATTTCTTTCTCCCTTTTATTTACCCGCTTATAATGGTAGTGTAGAGTATAATGTTTCCTTAGCATTTCCCATGTTCGCATACACTCGTCTCACATGTATTTGGGTTCGGCTCATCATACTAACCAATGTCGATTTCAAATTCATTGCTTAAATACGTGATTTATTCTATGTTTTGAATTGAATCATATACCATGTTAGTTGCTGAACCTATGTAATTGCATGATTGCATGTGTCACATTAGTCATTTCGCATTAGTTAGGCACATGTATGTTTTCTAATTATCTTGCTTTGTTGGCTTGCCTTGGAGTATTAGGTGAGCGTTTATTGTTTTAACATATTGCATCGCGTGTTAGTGTAGCCATATCGAGTATGCTTTCCGTGAGACTAAGTGCTTAAGGGATATACCTATTTGAATGCCTATGGATGAAGGCCTTTTTACTTAAGTTGGAATAAGTTGATTAATGTCAATACAAGCTCACTTTTTCAAGTGACATGTATGCAAAACATTTTTTCAAAACAAACATAAAATCAGTGAGTTCCAAATTTTGTAAAGTGGTCTATACTTGTGTGCATCACATAGTAAAGATAACCTAATAACCGGAACAAGAGTATATAATGTAAATAAAAATCACATCATGATTAGTAGACGCCAATCTTTGATCGGGTGAGTGGGGTGTTCAATTCATGACCTTCCCCTCTCATACCTAAGTTCCCGAGCTGAGACACTTTGGTGATGACAGACTAATGGCCTTTGGCACGAGTCATGGGTTTCCTAAATTTTCCAAGAATATTTGGGTGGCGATTCTGTAATCTGACAAAGCAGTCCATTTTTGGCATTTTGATTCAAAATTGATTTTCCAAAAGAATTGCTGGATTTGGACTCATTTGTGTTTGTCTATTTCACATTACACTTATGAAATCAGATTTAGAACCACGGGAGTCCAAACTGTAGGGCTATCGTATTTGAAAGGAGCACGAAAAGCAAGCTACAATTTCTAATGGCCTTTTCAAAATAAATGTAATGACTGTTGTACCCTCTGTTATTAATAATAATACATCTTCTTCTTACTTGTTTTAGTCTTCAAATTTGTGGCATGGTAGACTAGGACATAAATAATTATGGATCTTTGCGTAGATTAATTAATATGGAATGTTTACCTAAATTTGACATTGATTTAAATCATAAATGTGAAATTTGTGTTGAGACAAAATTAACTAAAACTCCTTTTCATTCAATTGAGCGAAATACAAAGCCACTTGAATTAATTCATAGTGACATTTGTGATTTTAAATCAATTCAAACCAGAAGTGGGAAAAAATATTTTATCACTTTCATAAATGACTACACTAGATATAGTTATGCTTATTTAATTCGAATCAAGGATGAAACTTTTAAAACTTTCATTCAATTTAAGAATGAAGTTGAAAATCAACTTAGTAAAAAAATTAAAAAACTAAGAAGTGATAGAGGTAGTGAATATGAATCACCTTTTGGTGAGTTTTGTAAAGAACATGGAATAATTCATCAAACCATCGCTCATTACTCACCTCAGCAAAATGGAATTGCTGAAAGGAAAAATAGAACTTTGAAAGAAATGATGAATGCCAATGTTAATAAGTTCTGGATTACCTCAGAACTTGTGGGGAGAAGTAATACTTTCTGCTAATTATATACTTAATAAAGTACCTTGAAAGAAAGTGAATCAAACACTTTATGAAATGTGGCATGTGAGAGTACCATCCAACAAATACTTAAAAGTGTGGGGGTGTTTAGCTAAAGTGCTATTCTTAGTCCTAAAAAGACTAAGATAAGTCCTAAAACTGTTGATTGTGTATTCATTGGTTATACCAAAAATAGTAGTGCGTATCGATTTTTGATTCATAAGTCAGAACATTCCGAAATGCATGTAAATACTATTATTGAATCTCAGAATGCATCGTTCTTTGAACATATATTTCTAAATAAGACTGGACAAGAGACTTGTCACACCCCAAACTCACCCCTAAAAGTTTGGGCATGACCGACTTGATGATGGGTCTCAAAACCACATAATCAAATAGCAAGAATACCTTAAATAACACCGGGGCCTGAACGGAAGCAAATATTAATCTAATATGACCTTCGTTGAGCAGTGCTTAAATGCCAGGATCACAAAATATTTCATCACATAACCCAACACATAATGTAGTATATACGTAAGTGGCAACTATATACACACATATACAATCCCAACCCCATAAATGGGGGTATAACCAAAACATTCAAGGGTGAAAAGGTATACATATCTATCAACGTTTGACAAAAGTACTGATGACACAATGTTATGTGCCATGAAGGGAACTCTACAAAAATAAATAGGCTTCATTTAATTGATGAGACACAACGGGGTCGACAAAAGAGCTGCTAGAGCTGGACTAGGACTGGCCTCCAAGCTGATTACCTACATTGATATACATAACACAGAGTGAGCGAGGCTCAGTGAATAATAACATGTAGGGCAATTCGTATGAATGAATAGAAATCGCACCGAATGTAAACATATAATTTGCATGCTTGTCTTCGTTCTGCATTCATTCCCAAAATGGCCATGGGCCCAATATCATACAGAACGACCTCAGGTCCAACGTATCAATAGCTGTTTGGAACATTGGAGGGTAGGTAGAACATTGATGTCCCCACCTCCCTCGGCCCTAGGGCCGCCAACAATAAGTAGTTTATATCCGAATGGCCTTAGGCCCATTGATAGCAAAACAAAACGACCTCGGGTCTATAACAATACCATTGTTCAATAGTACGACACAAGTTTTTTAATTGTTCACCATATCGGGACACAACCCATTCACGAGTAACAGTATACTAACGATAATTATCAAAAGTAAATGGAACATATCACTACACTACTATTACTCACAGTGCTATGGAGAAGCAATAGTCCCTTCCTGTGTGTGACCTACACACAGCATGCAACCCACAAGTCAGCTACTTTTCATTGGACAATATCAGATTCTTTCAACTCTTACTTATTTTCAAGCATTTTAAAAGGTTCAAATGCACATTTTAATATGTCCAGAGGGTCTATCAGAAGAAAAGAAACACATAGAAGTTTTCCTCTTAGGCCGCATGTGCGGAAGCCCTCCACTGCATATGCGGGAAGGTGGGCCGCACGTGCGGGGGCCCTTCTCCGCACGTGTATTTATTTCAAAACCTCAAGTTTGTACTCCCCTGTTTTCCGCACGTGCCGCTGTGAGCCCCGCACGTGCGGTGGTGCTTCCCGCACGTGCGGCCATGAGCCCCGCACGTGCGGTCGTAACCTTTGTTTTGAGCAGTCCGAACCAAGGCAAACATCCAACTAGGTGTACACATCATAAGCTACAAAATAGAGGAATTCAATGCAATATTATGATACAACATCACAATAACATGAATCACAAGTTTAATTAGACCATCATCCCCTCCAAATTCATATACACAACTCAATTCTCTTTGATTTCTAGCTTTGTTTGTCTAAGCAAATATATATTTAACCATCTAGTTGCATAGGTGAGTTCAAACATGCAAAACTAAAGGATAAGATGTAATTCTCCTCCATATAGCACAAAATAATTTCCAAAACAACCTAAAACAAGAAGTATTCTTCCAATTAACCGATGACCATACACTTGGCTTTAATTATAAACCCTAGTTTTCATGAATGTAAAAGAAGTTCTAACTCAAATCAATTAGAGTGGTTATTCTTGGTGGGTTATTCCTACCTTGAACTCAAATCTCTACAACTCTTCTCAATTCCTTTAATTTTCTTCTTGTTAAGCCTTTTCTCCTTTCTCTTCCTCTCTAGCACTCTTTCCTTCTTAGGAGATATTTCTTTGTGATATGAAAAGTGACCAAGTTAAGAGGGTTATTTAAGGGTTGAACACAAATTAATCAATTTAATCATTATGAATCAAATTTTTACAAAAATTCATATTATAATCTAAAAATCATGCTCATCACAATTATAAAGTTAATTTCGGGTTATCGCGTTTCTAAAGCTTCCAATTACTAATCCAAACGTCACAATTGTAACAAATTTTTCACATAATTGATAGATATAAATCCATTGTCATATAATTCACACAATTAAACTTAATTTTACATGGAATTTCACATCAAGCATATAATTACACATATAATAAGAGACTGAAAGCATACCAAAAAGCATATAAGAGGGTCAGGTTATTACAAGACTAGTACTAATAAAAGATTTTATGATGTTATTACTAGTCATGGTAAAGAACAAGAGCAAGAGATAGATCAAAATGAGGAAGAGGAACCTAGGTGATGTAGGCCGAAAAGTACCACATTGAGGCCACTTAAGTTACATTTTTAGTTTTTCAATTTTGTTTATTTGGTAGAGATGATGTGTTTGGTGCACTTGTATAGATTTAGCAGGAAATACGTAAATTCAATCAAAAAGGGGCGCGAAAGCAGATTCTTCGTGCAAGAAGTGAAAAAACCGAGCTAGCCACCTCACCGCACGTGTGGCCAAGCTTCACCGCATGTGCGGCCCACCATCGCTCGAGTGGCCCACCTAGGGTTGCGTGCGTAAAAATTTTGAGCTTTTCTGCTGGGATAAAAAAAAAAGGGACTGAAGTGGGTTCGAAAATTATTCTAAGAAAAGGAAGGCTAGGGTTTAGAGAATGTGATTTTTCCTCAAGCTTCAAGGAGAACTTTCATGGGGGCTTCCACCTCTTCCATTTCTTCCACCTCTTCCCACTCCTCCATGAGTAGCTAGGCTTTTATTTTCTAGGGTTTTGATGAAACCCTAGCCATGTAAATGGATTTTTCTTAAGCTTTGATTGTGAACAGTTTGAATAAATGTATAGATGATTTAGAAGTTTATAATAATTGTTCTTCCCATCTCTTCAAGTATTTTACTCTCTATGATTGTTTAATGCTTTCCATGCATTAGTTTTCTTTGTGTTTGTGTTCGACGTACGAGATGAGTCATGCTACGAGAGACGAGTCGGATTGCTACCATAGTTTAGAGCAAACGCCTCGTGCTACTCGGAATGATTCGTGCCTGTACGTTGAATGCAATAACCCTCTTGATCAATATTTTAAACTTGTAGTTGTGAAATATTGAGTATTTCAAACCGGATTACAATTTATGACCGATGTTAAATCTCATTTTTGTGGTTAGTGGTGAATTCTTTGCCCTACGATTTTTTTCAAAAATTAATATCTCAAACCCTAATTTTAATTGTCAATTTAATTATTCAATTTCATTTAATTCTTGTTTAGTCATAATATCCATCAATCTTTTTAATCAAAATTAATTTAGAAATCTAGCAATTAAATTAGTTTAATTTCATAACTGTTCATGTGGATCGATACCTGGACTTGCCATTATTCTAAAAGAATTTGGAATAGTTTAGTGTTTAATTTTGGTATGTGAAACGACCCATTAAATTTTGGCGCCGTTGCCGGAGACTTCTGGCGAAATTGAGTAATTTAAAGTTACATTTCTATTTTAATTTTTAGTTTAGGATTTTATATTTTTGTGTTACTAAGTGTGCAGAGTGTTTGCAAGTGAAGCTATCATCGAAGTGCAAGCAGAGTGGAACCGAGCTTTAAAAACAAACCACAGCACCAAAGTGCTTTCTTTTTAAATAAAAAAACAAAAACAAAAACAAATACTTGCAAGCAAAGCACCAAAGTGCTACAACTAGAGAGCTCAAGTGGAAATTGGGGATAACGTTTACACGCCAAGCACCCGCAAGACGCGTAAAGCGTTTTCGTTAAATTGCTGTGAGTATTCTCTTCTTTGGTATTTTTGCTTTCATAACTTAGTGCACAGAGCCGGAACTTAGTGTGTGTGAGTAGTGTATGCACGGGCGCCATTCTTGTCGCCCTAAATTGTGGAATTTGGACCTTGAACTAGAAAGGACTCTTAGGAAACTTAGAGCCTCTTCCCGTGTTCCTATTCTTGAACACCCTTATCCATACTTCGAACCAATAAAGATGGAAAACCCAAATGGCCTAAATGGGCCCAACTGGACCCTTAAGGATTACTTTACACCCACTGTATATACATCACCATCATGCATCCAATTACACGACACCACTACTGCTCATTATGAGATTAAGTCTAGCACCATCCAAATGCTTCCATCATTCCATGGACTAGCTCATGATGACCTTATAAACATCTGAATGAATTTTTGGAACTTTTCTCTACAGTGAGGATCCAGAATTTCACCAATGAGGCCTTAATGTTGCGTTTGTTTCCACTTTCATTAAAGGACAAAGCCAAACACTAGCTGAACTCCTTACCTGCTAATTCAATCACAACTTGGGACCAATTACAACAGAAGTTTTTGGAGAAATACTTTCCCATTGGTAAGACCAACCAACTCAGGCGAGCCATCACCAATTTTGCTCAAATTGATGGCAAGTAATTTCATGAGACATGGAAGAGACTTCGTGAACTTCTCCAACAGTGTCCCCACCACCAAGTGCCTGATTGGCAACTTGTGTAGACCTTTTACTATGGCTTAACTTAGCCTCACCGCCAAATGGTGGATTCTTCTTGTGGTGGGACAATCATGTCCAAAAATGACGCCGAGGCATGACAATTATTTGAGAACTTAAGTGATAATTCCCTTCACCATACCTCCGCAACCCGGCAAGTCCGGCAACCAGTAGTTGGAGCCCTAAAAAGAGGGGGCATTTATGAGGTAAGGCAAAACCTAGAGTTAGCCCAACAAGTAGAGGCATTGTTCCACAAGATGGACCAATTATTAGCTTTGGGACATGGCCCTACACAATAAGATCAACCTCAATTTCACGAGGCATGTGCTATTTGTGCGAGTCCTGCTCATGACTTGAGTGAGTTCCATTCGGCATCACAATTTTTGGAATTAGTCCAAGAGCATGTGAATGCGGCTCAAGGATTCTCTAACCCGGATAATGACCCATATTACAATACATATAATCAAGGATGGAGAAATCACCCTAATTTTTCATGGAGACCTCCTTCACAAGGCACTTCTTATAATCCTCCACTGGCAAGGCAGGATTTTAATAATTTTGCCAACCAATCTTTCTACCGTCTACCACAACCTTATCGACCCCTACAACCTTACTGGTAACCATAACCCCCGCCTGTTCCTCAAGGCAACTCGGCCTTTGAGACTCAAGTGTTAGAAGTTCTCTCTGAACTTAAGAGGTTAGCACCAGTAATTCACTCCCATACTCACTCCATTGCCAAGCTAGAGGCTGAATTGGGTTAAATGGCTAACAACATGAATAGGAGAGAGGAGGAAAAATTACCGAGTCAAACTGTGGCCAACCCTAAGGGTCAATATGGGGTAGATGGGTCTTGTGGGAATGGAAAACACCATGAGCAGGCGCAAGCGGTGATTACTGTTAGAAGTGGGAGAGAGTTAGAGCGTCGCCCGGTTGCGTCTGATGCAACTAAGGCTAAGAAGGGTGATCATGGTGGTCAACCCAAAGAGAGCAAGGGTAAGGGAGAAACAGACTTAGCCCCTAGCACTTCACAGGAGCCGAAGGCACCCTTTCCCCAACGCCTTGATACACCATCCCCTTTTAATAAAAAGGCGGCATCCATGGAAGTGGTGATGGAGGTTTTTAAACAAGTGAAAATCAACCTCCCCCTGTTGGAGTCGATTAAGCAAGTACCCTCATATGCTAAATTTCTAAAGGACCTTTGTATACAAAAGCATAAATCTAGGACACACATGTCCCAACTATACTCACGGAGCAAGTAAGCTCTATCTTGTTGAATGACACACCCCCTAAGATTAAAGACTCAGGTGCCCCAACCATTGTATGCGTTATATGGGACGATTTCATTGATAGGGCCTTGTTAGATTTAGGGGCTAGTGTCAATTTGTTGTCGTACTCTGTGTACGAAGAATTTGAACTTGGCGAGTTGAAGCCCACTGCTGTTACTCTCTAGTTGGTTGACCAGTCCCTCAAAGTGCCATGTGGCATGATTGAGGATGTGCTAGTAAAGGTCAATAGGTTTTATTTCCCTGTTGACTTTTTGGTCTTAGATATGGAACCGATAGCCAGTTCTAGGAAGCAAATCCCAGTGATCTTAGGTCGATCTTTCTTGGCTACGACCAATGCATGCATAAATTGTTGTACCGGGGTTATGAAAGTTTCATTTGGGAATATGCAAGTGAAACTCAATGTTTTCCAAGTATCTCAACAACCCCATGAGAGAGAGGAGTGCTTATTTGTGGATGTTGTGGAGTGGATGGGATTGTGGAGGAGGCTTTACCCTTCATTCTTATAAAGGACCCTCTAGAGGCTTGTCTAGCTCATTTTGGGTTTGAAAATTTTGATATTGATAGGTCAGTTGAGGAGGTGAATGCCTTACTTAATTCTTTTTCTACACCAGATTTTCCTCCGTGGAAAGCCCGGTTTGAGTCCTTTCTTCCTCTGTCTAGAGAGCCTGCCATACCATCCTTAGTCACACCACCTATACTTGAGTTCAAACCACTCCCAGCTATACTTAAGTATGTATTTTTAGGGCCTCGGGATACTTTACCTGTCATCATTGCATCTGACTTAACTGCAGAGCAGGAAAGTCAATTAATGAGTGTTCTTGTGGCACATTGGAGTGTTATAGGGTGGTTGCTGGCTGATTTGAAAGGGATAGATACCTTCGTGTGCATGCATCATATATATTTAAAGGAGGATGCCAAACCTTCTCGCAAAATACAACAGAGACTTAATCCTAACATGAAGGAGGTTATGAAAAACAAGGTGTTAAAATTGTTGGATGTAGGTATCATATACCGCATCTCAGATAGCAAGTGGGTGAATTCCACGCAAGTGGTGCCCAAGAAATTGGGCATCACTGTTGTAGAGAATGAGCATGGAGAGTTGGTCTCCACACGAACCACTACTGGGTGGCGAGTGTGTATTGATTATAGGAGATTGAATTCCACGACTAGGAATGATCATTTTCCTTTGCCATTTATTGATCAAATTCTTGAGAAGTTAGCGGGGCAGGGTTTTTACTGTTTTCTTGATGGCTACTCGAGGTATAATCAAGTCCTAGTGCCACGCTCCAAAATTTGGACAATTAAATATTAAATTATCAAAATTTTAGGTTGTGACAGTTTGGTATCAAAGCTCTAGGTTACCCTAAACTTGTGAGAGTTTAGGTGATCCTCAGATTGTGGAAATATGGGTTAGCTAGTTTAGTTTGGTGGTTGAGTTTATTCTAAGTAGTTTTGAATGAATTCTTTTTGTGTGTTTAACTTGAAGGTGATGGCTAGAAAGTATAGTTTGAGAAGTGCTGAGTCCAATAGCATAGGGGAAGAAACAACTGCTAACCCGGCGGCAGCGGCAACGGTGGTGACAGCTACTACCGAGGCAACCAATATGGTGCAGATTAATATGGGGGAGATAATGGCTCAATTACTTCAAGTTGTGTAGAACAATCATCAAGGTCAGTAGGGAGATCCATTTGCGAAGAGAAACAAAGATTTTGGTTCTTTGGGAGGTCAAAAATTCTCTGGAGATGGAGGACCCATTGCAGCTCACACTTGGGTTCAGAAATATGAGAAGGTGTTTGGTCATATGCAGCTCATCGAGGTTCAAAAATAGGAGTTAGCTACACATTAGCTTGAGGGAGCAACCCTATTTTGGTGGAACTCGTAGAGGGAGGATCTAGATTTGATGACTTTGACTTGGGCAGATTTCAAGACTCGTTTTGACCGGAAGTTTGTTCTTGCTATTATTCGGTCTCAACTGAGTGATGAATTTTTGAAGTTGACTCAAGAGGGTAGAACAATGATCGAGTATGTCACCAAGTTTAATGAGTTGTCTCGTTATGCTCCTTACTTGGTCGACACGCAGGAGAAGAAGAATAAGAAGTTTATTAAGGAATTGAATCATTACCTGTCTAAATCCTTATTTCCTTTGATGCTGAACCGTTTGACAAAGTTCTTGAATTGGCACTGAAGTATGAGGAAAAGGAGAAGCAGTTTAAAGAAGGAAAAACCAAGGTCGGAGAGACTTCTAGAGAGAGTCACTTCCAGCAGCGGGATGAGAACAGATACCGACCCTATGATCAAAGGCATAGGGGTCAGCAGTTTCAAAGGCCATAGTAACAAGGTAGTTAAGGAAATTTCAGACCTCAAGGTAATTTCCAGCCTCAGAGCAATTTCCAGCCCCAAGGGCACTATTATCAAAGACAGGGTGGTCCGCACCCACAAGGTTATCAAGGACAGCGGCAGCTGTAACAGCGCCCGCGTGGGACCTCGCTACAGCTCGGACTCGATTTGTGCCACGGTTCTTAATCTGAACCAAAGAGTCCAAATCTGGCAAATCGTTTTGAGAAACAGATTTTTGAAAAAGTAGTGCCAAACATGGACTGCTTTGCCAGATACAGAGTCGCCACCTAAATATTTTAAAATGGGAGAATTTAGGAAACCCTGACTCGGTGCCGAAGGCCACGTGTCCGTCATCACCGGAGTTGTCTCGGCTCGGGAGCTTGGGTACGATCGGGGAAGGTCAGCTATGAGCACCCCCTTTCGCCCGGTCCGAAGACCGGCCTCTACTAACCGTGATATCCAATTTTGAAAACGCTATGTGTTCTTAAACCAATTATTAGCCTAGAATTACTATGTTATGCGCGCAGCAAACAAGTATAGACCAAATCGCCCAAATTGGAACAAAACATTTCATGTTTGTTTTGAAAATGGTTTGCTACTCGTAAGTAGGCTAAAATGCCGATTTTGCCACCCTCAAGTGGGCTTTTAGAAAAGATGATTTTGCCACTATCTAGTGGGCTTAAAACAAATATAGTTTTAACGCATTATCCCAATTTAAGCAGTTTGACCTCCACCCACAGGCATTCAAGCAATTTATCTCATGTAAACACTTAGCCGCATGGCAAGCATACTTTTATGGTAACATTCACACGCATGTTGGATGCTAAAGCATAACCACTTACATTGTACTCCGTGCCAAAACAATAAACTAGTTAGCAAATGTGCGTGTCCTAGTTCATGTTATTTTGCCTAATGCAACACATACAAGATGCAATTTTTTAGTTAGGCTCGGTTGACCTAAATATGGCATATGATATGTAACCAACTGTTTCATGTATTCAATTTTGGAACTTGAAAATACGAATGCGGTTAGTATGATGTACCGAGCCCGGTGCATGCCAACAGATGCATGAATGCACGCATGCATATCATAAGGTATGCTAATCTCAAAAATGCCCTAATCTACCATTATAAGCAGATAAATAAAAGGGAAGAAAGAAATGGGGATTGGAAGACATACACACACTCACCCACACTTATTACATGTTTCCCCTCACTCAGAGGGTTCGAATTAATATTACAGTCCCAAAATAATGAACAAATAAAATTATTACAAAATTTCTCTAATTAATTAAAAGAAATGAAGCAAAAGGAAAGAAGAGGGTGGCCACAGCCTCTGCCTCGGGATGCGCGGATGATGCATGCTCGAGTCCGTCCTGCCCGGAAAACCCGTACTGTACTCTTGTCGCCTCTGTTTGTACTGCCTTGTCTCTCTGAAAATTGCCAAAGTACTAGAACAAGCTCCTTGCATCCTGCAGAGCACCACCGGCCAGACAGAATTGCCACCGGCACTTCAAAATTCTCATCGGCACTTTATCGGATTCATCGGCACTCCAGATAGTGCCGGTCGGCACTAAATTCTGCCGGTCGGCAGAAACTTCCTGCAGAAGACAATCTGACAGCAAACAGAGAACAGACAGTGCATAGCATGGAGTTTTTGGACACATGTAAGCATGGTCCTACTTCTTATCATATTTTGAACTCAAAGAAGCATGACTTTCGATCCTTGAACCATCAATGGTACATGGTGAGTCAAAGGATCGAATTTGCCATTTGATATGAAAATGCATGCAACAAATAACATGAAAACCGGGGCCTTATCAAGGTGGAGTCAAAGGTCCCGATGACCGGGGATCGAGGCACATTGCATCACTTGAAGTATGAATGGTCCTTGATTCCCACACTTAGTTTGACACCCCAAACCAAGTAAATGCAATGCATGTAATGCTCAACAAGGCTCAAATGGATCATGCCATCAAGATGTAAAGCACACCAAGCATTATGCAACCAACATGATAAATGTATAATATCAAGTATACAATGTACAAACATGATATAAACATGGACCAAATTGACTATGGGATTGATGTGCTACAAAGCTTAATGGAACAACTATGCAACAAACATGGAGCAAGCATGCAAGAAGGCTTAAAAAAATGGCAAAGGGGCAGGCCCTCACCCTTCTCAAAACAGTGGCCAAAAGTGCTTAAAATGATAGACAATCAACTCATGTTAACAAGCAAACTTATGGTCCCAAAGCTAAGGCACTAAAGGAGACAACTTACCCCCACCAACATGGCCATTCATGGCATGATTAAAACAAGTAAAAAACAGAATTTATGCATGCAAGATAGGACCCCAAAAACTCCTAATATGGCAACTAAAATAAACCCCATGAAACAAATACACCAAGGCTCATTCTTAGGCATAGGAAGACACACCCTTAGGATATGAAAAAGACCATGCATGCACACATGTAGGCATGATTCTTGGACTAAAAAGAAAGTCCTTAGATGATATTAAACCAAGAGGGTAATCACAAACATATATGCTAGAGGCCATCATGCTCAAAGCTTTTAAGCTAAAATACAAAGTAACCCTAACAAACATGTCAAGCATGGCTAAATGGATAACCAATAAACCTTAAGCATGGAAAAACAACACCAAGAACTTCATGGAACTAAGCCAACTCTCACAAGAATCATGGCCTAACCATGATGTGCACTTTTAAGCAAAGTAGAACAATACAAAACAAGTATTACAAGCATGCAAGGAGGCACAAGTTTGACCAAAAAAAGAGATTATATATGACCTAAGATGCCTAAAAAAATGCTGGAATGAAGCCAAGAAACAACAAGCACACATGCTATCCTTTTGAGCCCAAAAAGCAAAGAAACAAAACCATAAAGGGAGAGGGGTGTCCCTCCCCTATGCAAGACTTCAAACCAACTTTTTTGACACTAAAATACACTGATTTTTGGTGATGAAAAGATCAAAATGCTGAAGTGAACAAAACCTTATCAAAGAGGCACCAAAATAGGCCAAACAAGGCCTATGAGGGTGAGTTTGCAATCTAACCACAAAGTGACCTCAATGAAAGTGTTAGAGCAGGAAAATATGAGCCTTTTTTATGTTATACACAAGAGCCAAAACAATAAACAAAATAGGTAGAAAACCAATGCAAGTTTGGGGAATAAAAGGGAAGATGCTCACCCTTGAAGAACCCTTGAAGAACAAATGGTCTAACCTCCTTCTTTGGATCAAAACCAGTCCAAAACTCAAGAAACAACTCCCCCAAGTCCCTCAATCTCGGACTAAGGTGTAATGGTGTGTGTAATGGTGCAAAAGTAAGGTAAAACACACCTTTTGGGCCAAGAAACACACACAAGAAGGGAGAGGGAGAGAGGTATAGAGATAATATGTATCTATATCTCTCAAGACTGATTTTTGCTTCTGTTTTTCTAACCTAGAACCAAGAGGAAAGCCTCCCTCTTATAAGGATCCCTCTTGCAAAGCTTATTCAACAAGCTTGGCTAGAGGGAAATCCCTCCATACACGTGTATGGAGGGGAAAGGAGTTGGTGCCAGCTATCACAGCTGGCACAAAATATCTCCATAAAGTGGATGAACAGTGGTCGGCTGCCCAAAAAAGCTATTCCGGCAAAAAACAGTGCCGACCGGCAACATATTATGCCGACCGGCAATAAAGTGTGCCGACCGGCAAACAAAATTGCCGATGGAAGAAAAAGACCAGCCGGTGGCCTCCAGCCACTGCCGGTGGTGTATGGGGATGTCTCACAAGGCATTCCCTGCCCCTCTAAGGCAAAACAAAAGTGTTCGGTGCAAAACCAGACACTAAACAGTCGAGTTCGGGGATCCTGAGGTAAGGCGCGCGAGCCGAGACCTCCGGGAACTCCAAACGAACACAATCATGGAAGATCACCGTGTGTTCAAACAGTGACGTCCAAGTCTTGAGGACGGTCAAAAATGGGGTGTCTACAGCAGCAAGTGCCACAATTAGGTTATCGTTCTCCCGTACCTCAGTTAGAGGGCCCCCCACCTATTAGACCAGTAGCACCTCAACCAATCAGTAGGAATTGTTTTGGGTGTCAGCAGTTGGGGCATGTAATCAAGGATTTCCCTCAAAGACAGCAGGCACGACAGGGTCAGGTAGCTCCAGCCAAGGCATTTGCAGTGATGCCAAGAACTAACAAAGTGCAAGGTACTTTTAATCTTTATCAAGAACCCATTAGAGTACTTTTTGATACTGGTGCCTCTTATTCTATTATATCTAGACAGTTTTTAGAAAGAGAACATATTGTAACTACCTCCTTGTCTAGACCTATTCGTGTTGAGACCCTTTTAGGAGGGGCAGTTACTCTTTATGAGATGTGTAAAGATTTTGAGATTGACTTTGCAGGATTAGTTGGGACTACGGTGGTGACGTGGAATAACTATAGTTGTTGGACATGTCTCTTGGATTTTTTTTTGTTTTCTTGAGCTTAGGATTGATATTAGTTTATGTATTTATTATTTTTTTATGACTTTAGTATTGGGATAATTTGGCATGGTTTGTAACCGTACATTATTTAAGTTATTTTGACTACGTATTGTTACTTTAATGTTAGAGGTATTGGTTAGTTATGAAATTATGGTGGATGGTTTGGTTGGTGTTTAGTTTTTTTTTTGTTTCACCCCTAGGATTTGGAAGATGGAATATTAATTGGGGTTTAATCCTAATTTAATATTTAATTGTCCAAATTTTGGGACATGACACCCGATGTACTCTGCTGACCAAGAAAAGACCACGTTCACTTGCCCTTTTGGCACTTTTGCTTACAGGCGCATGCCCTTTGGGCTATGTAATGCACCAGTGACTTTTCAATGGTGTATGATGGCCATTTTCTCTGACATGGTGGAGAAATTTTTAGAGGTTTTCATGGATGACTTCTCTGTGTTTGGGCTGTCTTTTGAGGAGTGTCTCCAGAACTTAACCAAAGTCCTTATTCGTTGTGTGGAGACAAACCTGATTTTGAGTTGGGAAAATAGCCATTTTATGGTTCGTGAGGGTATAGTGTTGGGACACATTATGTCCCCTTAAGGCATAGAGGTTGACAAAGCTAATGTTGACCTCATTGTAGGCCTTCTTCCACCTAATTCTGTGCGTCAAATTAGGTCTTTCTTAGGACATGCAGGTTTTTATCGTAGGTTCATCAAAGACTTTAGTAAAATATCACATCCTTTGTGTAGTTTACTTGCTAAGGACACACCTTTTATCTTTAATGAGGCATGTTTGAAAGCCTTTGAAACACTAAGAGTGGCCCTTACTACCGCCCCAATCATGAAATCACCGGATTGGTCGCTTCCTTTTGAAATCATGTGTGATGCCTCAGATTATCCTGTCGGCGCTGTATTGGGCCAAAGGGGTCAATAAGGCATAATATGCTATATACTATGCTAGTTGCACTCTCTTAGATGCACAATTGAATTACATTACTATTGACAAAGAGTTGCTAGCTGTGGTCTTTGCCTTAGATAAATTTCGGTTCTATCTCATTGGCTCTAAGGTCATAATCTTCACTGATCATGCCACTTTGTGGTATTCACTATCAAAGAAAAAGACCAAACTTAGGTTAATTAGATAGATATTGTTGCTTTAGGAATTGACTTAGAGATCTGAGATAAGAAAGGATCTGAGAATGTGGTGGCGGATCACCTTTCCCTAGTTCTTGTTGAGTATAATAGTGACCTTTTAACTTTGCATGATTCGTTTCCGGACGAACAACTTCTTGTGGTGTCACGAGCGAGGCCCCCGTGGTTTGCACATATTGTGAATTACTTGGCCATTGGGCAAATTCCTCAAAATTGGTCTAAGCAAGACAAAGACTGATTCTTTTTGCAAGTCAGGTATTATTTTTGGGAGGATCCGGAGTTGTTTAAATATTGCTCCAACCAAGTGATCTGACGGTGTGTGCCGGAGAGCGAGGTGCATAACATTCTTACATTGTGTCATTCTTCTACATGTGGTGGTCATTTTAGTGGGCATAAAATGGCTGCCAAGGTTTTACAAAGTGGGTTTTATTGGCCCACAATTTTTAATGATGCCCATCAATTTTGTAGCATTTGTTTGCGCTGTTAGCAAATGGGTTTGATATCTCGTCATGATATGATGCCAATGTCCCTTATTCTTGTGACAGGGATCTTTGATGTTTGGCGGATTGATTTTATGGCCCTTTTCCCGTCGTCGTTCGGGTTTGAGTATATTCTCTTGGTAGTGAATTATGTGTCTAAGTGGGTGGAGGCAATAGTTACTCGATCAAACAATCATAATGTAGTAATCGAATTCTTGCATGAAAACATCTTTAGTCGTTTCGGGTTTCCTAGAGCCATAATAAGTGACTAGGGTATTGTAGACACCCCATTTTTGACCGACCTTAAGACTTAGACATCATCGTTTGTGCACCCGATGATTATGCATGTTTGTGCTCGTTTTGAGTGCCTGAAGGTCTCGGCCGAGTGCCTTGTCTTTGAGCCTCTAAACTCTCTGTGTTTTGGCTTTGTTTTTGGGCTAAACCTTGGTACCCCATGCTTGGAGGGAGGGAAGGCCTTGTCGGCCACTTTTTCCTCTTGTCGGCCACCCTGGGTGGCCGGTTGGCTAGGGGAGGTGGCCGGTCGGCCACCTAGAGTGGCTGATGGCCATTTTTTTCATTTTTTAGATATTTTGTGTGCCAGTTGTTGATCACTGAAGCCATCCTCCATACACATGTATGGAGGGATGGAAACAAGCCTTAGGCTTGTATTTCTATATAATGGGGGGTCTCTCCCCCATTTGAGGGGTTCAAAATTTTAAATAGAAAAATTTCCCCTCTCTCAGAATTCTTGCTGCTTTGTTGCTGTGCGTCAAGGGTAAGAACTTGTCCCTTTTAAGCTTTGTTTTGGTTAAGTGCTTGGTTATCTTTTTACACTTGGCTTGTAAAACTTTTTGAGCCTTCTTTCAAAGCTTTTGAAACCCCCTTTTCTTGGTCTTTTAACCACTGAATTCCAAAGGAATTTCAGTGGTATAAAGTTGGTTTTGAGGACCAAAATAGGAAGGGGTGGTCCCCCCCTCCTCATATCTTGTTTGCATGTATAGATGGCCTAGTATTTGAGCATGCTTTTCTAACTTTTTGTAGCCTAGTTCAAGCATGTTTTTGGCTTTATTTTAACATGTTATAACTCTGTTTTTGGCTGTTTGGAGCACCTCTTATTTGCTAATTACACTTGTAGTGTGATTTTGCTCACTAGCCTAGCATGCCTAATGAGTTAGCCTATCATTCTAGTTTGTGTTGGCTCAACTCCAGCACATTTTTGCTACTATTTTAGTATGCTTTAGCTCTGTTTTGGGTGGTCTTGGTCATACATGCTTTGCTTTGTATAGCTATAGTGTAAATACCCTTTACTAGCTTTGAGTTTTAGGGCTTCTAGCATGCTTTGTTTGTGATGTTTGCATGATATAACATCATTTTGTATGTGATTTCAAAACATATATTACTGTTACACCCTCACATATCCCATTCTTTCATTACTTTTGAGAGCCATGCTTTGTGTCTTGTTTGTGAGCCAACATGCAAGCATATTTTTCTTGCCTTTTGGGCCTAAGTTTCAGCATGTTTACGTCACTGATTTGGCATGATTAAGCTCTGTTTTGAGTTGGTTTGATTACATTAGCTTTGCTTTATATGCTTGCAGTGCAATTGTGCTAAATTGCCTAGCATGTGCTATTGTCTTGGCCCCTTAATATAGCTATTATTAGCTTATTTCAAGAATGTTTTAGAATTCTATTTAGGGTGTTTTAGGACTGTTTTGGACTGTTGGTCCCTTTTGAGCATTGTATTGCATGCCTCTAGTGTTGTGTCCTTTACTAGTTTCAATGCTTTTGGCTTTTAACATGTTGTGCATGTGTTGTTTGCATGTTGTTGTATTGTTTTTCATGCCACTTTAACACTAAAATATCTGTTATCTCCCCTATTTCTTCACTTTTGATTTGTTTTGAGGGTTGGTTGGCCTTAGGTTATGTTTAAGTATGAGTTAGAGTTTATGCTCAAATGGCTTTAACCCTCTTTTGAGGGTTTCCTCCTAGTCAAAGGCATGATCTCTCTCATGTTTTAAACCATCCTTTGGTTTACCCCTCTCCCATTAGAGGACTTTTCACATTGGACTTAACCAGTTAAAGGATTAATTGGTAAACTAAAATGTGTAGACAAGAAATGGACCAAGTAAAACATGTGCAAGATAAACATTTATGTTGCATTGCATGTGTTTGGATCTGACGTTAATTTGGTCGCCAACACCCTTGATCATGCATGATGGGGTGGAGGCTCTTTGCGTATTGTTTGTGCATTCACTAAGCTTGTAAAAGTTTGGTTTTGGGGCCATCATGCATTGAGATGCTTGGTTGGTGGCTTGAGAGCTGAGAGCCACACTCCTTTGAGCTTGAGACATGGTGAGGAGAGTGGCAATACACACATTTCCTTGCAAATACATTGTCTTGGCTCTGTTGTTCTCTGTTGTAGCAAAACTAGCATTTTGGGAAAGGAGGTAGCCGATCGGCCAGTGGCAGTAGCCGACCGGCCACTTGCACTAGCCGACTGGCCAGTTGAAGTGGCCAGCAACCACTTTTGGTGGCCGACCGGCCACCAGTCCATTTTGGTGCAAAAATGTTCCTGTTTTGAGGCAAATGCAGTTTGAAGTTGGTACAATGTTCAGAAAATAGAGGCGAGTGCAAACAGAGACAACCGACGGCAAGGCGATGAATTTCCGGGATGGCGCCAACCGAGCATACATGTCGCCCTCACCCGCGAGGCCACTTTATCGCTTTATTAGCTAGTGGTAGCTGATTAATACATGTGTTGTAATTAATTAGTTTAATTTATTTTGTAATATTTTAATTAGCTTGGCATAGCTATTTATTCAATTGTGTAGTAATAATGAGTTAACCAGGATTGTTAATTAGTTCGTTTTGTAATAATTAGCTTAGCTTAGTGTAGCTTAGCTTAATTATTTAGACCCTCCTGTGAGAGGGCGCAATGTTGTTATAAGCGTGCGTGTGCGTGTGCATGTCTTCCAACCCCACTTTTTTCTCCCTTTTACTTAACCGCTTTCGATGGTTAGTTTAGGGCATGTTTCAATTAGCATACCTTATGCTTTGCACGTGTACATCATTCATTTGTCTTACATGCACCGGGCTTGGCGCATCATTCAAACTGCATCGTATTTTAATAATTATTTGAATACATGTATCAAATTGTTGCATTCATATGCTATCTTAGATAGCCGAGCCTATTTAGTTGCATTATTGCATATGTTGCATTATGCATCTTGTATAGTTAGGATCATGTATATTTCTAATTAGTTTTTTTGTTTTGGCTTGGAGTACACTGTAAGTTTTTACACTTTAGCATCCTTGCATGAGTGTGAGTGTTGCCATGATAGCATGCTTGCCATGATAGCATGCTTGCCATGAGGCTATTTGCTTAAGTGATAATCTGCACGAATGCTTGTGGGTGGAGGCTTGGTTGCTTGAATTAGAACAATTCATCAAATGAATGTTTTAAGCCCACTTTGTGAAGTGGCAAATCATCATGTTTTTAAGCCCACTTGAGGGTGACAAATCTGCGCTTTTGCCTACTTGCAAGTAGCACTTTCAAACCATTTTTGAAAGCAAACATGAATTGTTTTGTTCCAAGTCTTGTGATTGAGTCTATACTTGTATGTGTGCGCCACATAGTAAAGATAGATTAGTAACCGGATAAAGAACACATGAGGTTTATAAAACAACATATCATGCTTAGTAGAGGCCGATCTTTGATCGGGTGAGCGGAGGTGCTCATGTCATGACCTTCCCCTCTCGTACCCAAGTTCCCGAGCCGAGACAACTTTGGTGATGACGGAGACGTGGACTTTGACACGAGTCAGGGTTTCCTAAATTTTTCAAAAATAAAATATTTAGGTGGCGACTTTGTAATCTGGCAAAGCAGTCCATGTTTGGCGCTTTTTCATTCAAAATTGATTTTCCAAAACCAATTGCCAGATTTAGACTTTTTGGTGTTTATCAGTCTCGCATTGCACTTTGTGAGGTTAGATTCAGAACCGTGACAGGAGTCCGAACTGTAGTAAGACCAATTTACGCCCTCTCCGAAAGGGGGAGCGTGAAGAAAGTAGGGTCTATAGTTTCTGGCAACTCTGCTGGGGATTTAAAGAACTTGACTCGAAACTCATGATTTGTTGTTTTTATCTACATTTATGTGTTTCTTTGCATTGCATTTGCATTGGTGCACCTAAGTCACAATGTTTTCCATCTACTATTCCTGAGCGGTTTGCCGGAGGCTTGCTTGGAAAAACGTGCCATAAGGCTGACCAGTTGCGGGCTCTACCATGATGGGAACACAAACCTCAGATCTGGATCACCGCTGTACCATTTGATCCTCCTTTCACTTCTCGGTGTTAGGAGCGAGAGGTATATTAGGCGGTCTTGCTGAGGCACCCTTTTCGACCATTTGACCTTGTTGCATATCAAAAGCCTTAGAGGCTGTTCCAAACTAGGACATGTTGCTCACCTGAACGTACGATTGTTTGAAACCTCATGCGTACGTAGTGAAACCCTAGCTCCTGACGAAACTAAGACAGGGAAACCCTATCCCATCATAGGGATGTTTTGGCTCTTACTTGCTTAATATGTGCTGTTAGGGTGTGTCTCTACAGGAATGTATGTATCAAATGCAAGTCAGGGTATCAGTCTGAGGACATCAGTGTTTGAGGGTATCAGTTTTGAGGCAGAAAATTTGGGGGGCAGAAATCAGTGTTTGAGTACAGAATGTCCAGCTTGTGAGTTCAACTGTGTGTTATCTTTGTCTAAGCTGAGGTGCTGTACGTTTTTTCTGATTTTTATTTCTTTTGCTTTATTTTCTATTTTGCAAGGTAGTATTTTCATCATTGCTTTTGACGAGGCAGTTACCCTCCAAGCACTCTGGACCCGAGTAAGAAGGCTTTATCGATCTGGGGATCTGTTGAGTGGACAACCAGTGTTTGCTTCGCTTTCCCCGGTTACAAGACGGAGGAGAGTTACGCATAATTCACCAGTTTGTCAGTCACCTGTGCTCAGTAAAAATCAGTTTTCTGCTTCCACTTCAGAGGGTACATAGAGTCAGACAGATCAGCATTTTTTAGTCAGTATGGAAGAAATGATGCGTCAACTCCAACAGACTATCGAGGCCATGCAGCGGGATACTGCTCACTAAGCGGAGGTCACCGCTCATCAAACAAAGGTTGTAGCCTAGCAAGCTGAGCTGATTTCCAGGCTTCAACTACAACAACAACCGCAACAAGCAACGGCGTCTGCTTCGCACCCACCCCCACCTAGGGTTCCAGTACCCGAGGATGCAGCAACGGTCTAGGAGAATACGGACATCCCAACAGGGCCAGTCCCACCTCAGACAGCAGGGCCAGTCCCACTTCAGACATCTAAAGCGCCGGTTTACCTAACGGACACACCGTTCGAATTTGAGGTCGATCCAACTGCTCTGAAAGTGAGCAAGCTCGAAAGTTGTTCAAGCAAGCTCAGGGAGTTAACTCGATCCTAGACATAGAGGACGGCTACACAGATTCGGCGGTGACATTGCCAGACAGATTTAAAGTGCCTCACATAGACTGCTTTGACGGCTCGGGCGATCCTATGGTCCATTTGAGGTTGTTTTCAAACATTCTGCACCCGATGGGCTTGACTAGAATGCAGAAGCTATCCCTTTTTGCTCGGACCCTGTCGGGTATTGCGGCCATCTGGTATGCTAAACTGGAGGATTCAGTGAAGAGGAATTGGAAGGAGATGGTCGAGGCCTTCATTGCCCAATATTCATACAATACTCAAATTGAGGTCACAACTCGTGATCTCGAGGCAACCAGGCAAGAGTCGAAGGAGGGCTTCTCTGACTTTGTTACTAGGTGGAGGGCCAAGGCCTCCATGATGACCACCAGGCCAACCGAGAAAGACCAGATAAGGATGGTCGTCCGAAATCTGCAATCAAAGCTGCTGCAGAAGATGATTGTCTTACCCCTCCCCACCTTTGCTAATCTTCACGAGATTTGGGTACAGATAGAAGACGCTATGAAACAGGGTCTGATTGACCAAGAGAAAGAGCATCCCAAGAGGGCGTTTACCTGCAGTTCGAATGCAGCTACAAGTAGCAATGCGGCTGCGAGGACTTTTGACGTGGGCATGGTCACCACCACCTCAAAAACAGCTACACTCTTTACCGGTTCATCTAGAGCCACCCCACCACCTGTAAAGTACCCACCTCGAGGCCAGAGGACATTTACCCCACTTATATGTCTCTGTCTGTGGCCTTGAGGGTCCTGATTAGAAAAGGGCATCTGAAGCCCCTGGAACCCCGTCCATTGCCAAATCGCCTCCCTCCTACACACAACCCAGCCAAGTATTGCACCTTCCATCAGCAGCATGGGCATGATACTGATTTGTGCTTCAGATTACATCATGAGATTCAAGATCTCATTGATAACAAGGTGATTGCACCTCCCGAGAAGCCAAATGTCACCATTAACCCTCTCCCACCACATAACAACCCACCTCCTCTACCCAGGCAAATAAACCTGATCCAAACAATGGCCGTCCGGTACGACCCCAGCATATACATCACTCCCTCCCACCTGTCTAAGCCGACGTTGTTCATCCTAGAGAGCACAAACTTGTGCATGATGAGCACGTCATTAACCCTACCCAAGCCAGTGGTGGTGACTGTCGAAGAAAAAGTTGGGGTGACCTTAGAGGAGAATGGGAACGTTGGTTCAGAACCTGGGGGATTTGAGAGCTTAACTGAGGAAGCATACCACCCGTGTGGTTATATTGTGTCAATAGATCTGGCCAAGCCAATGGTAGAGTTTCCAATTGAAGCAGAGGTCAATGTGGTCCGGGAAGATAGGCTAAGTCATGGGTTGGATGATTTAGCAGAGCTTGAAGAGGACATTGCTAATCTGCAGTCCTTTGATGAGCAGGATCCGGGGAATGTGAGCGTCAACTGGTTTGACCTGAATGGATCAACAGACAATACAGGGTGGCTTAGTGATGAGCCAGATGTTGTTGAGGAGTCTCAGCTGAAATAGGGACAGTCAGAAACATGAGCGTCTGCAATGGCCGGAACGGTCGATAATGAGGAGAAGTTGCTGGAGAGCACTGGTACGAAGAATTTTGCTCGGGAATTGGGCAGTTTGTGTACAGCAGACACAGAGTAGGAGGGCGAGTTAATGCGGTTTGAACAAGAGAGGATCAAGACTGATCAGAGGGCTAGAAAAGCCAAGGCCCCTACGGGGACAGAATGTGCTGTGAGCACAAAAACAACTACAGCAGAATCGAACAGTTGTTTGTCAGTTGCTGAGGGCATTTGGTGGGAAGACGATGATTTGCGTCTGGCCCATACTGATGAAGACTAGGGACAGAATCTCTCGGATGATACATGGTACACCGAAGAAGTCGACTATATGACCCGGAGTGGGTGGTATTTTAAACCCCCACACCTGGACCAGCCAGAGGCATTTGGGTAAGACAAGGAGACAGAAAAGTAGAAGGACAAACTGTTAGAGAAGAAAGCTGTACTGAAGCAGCTGGAAAAGATTCAAGCAGACATCTTCATCTGGGGACTGCTTATGGCCTCAAGGGTGCATAGACAAGCCGTTCTTTCAGCCATGGACAAGGCTAAGCTTTCGATTGATATAACGCCCGAGCAGTTGGTAGGGTTGGTTTTCCCGGGTGGTGGTTCACCGACCTTGACCTTCACAGACAAAGAATTACCGCCTGAGGGCTCCGAGTACAATAAACCGTTAGACATCTCTGTGGAGTGTAAGGATAAGTGGATACTGGTTGTCCTAGTTGATACGGGATCTGCAATCAATGTATGTCCGTCGCAAACGGCATATACTATTGGGTTGAAGCCCACAGATTTCGCACCCACAGCCCAGGTGATATGGGCTTATGACAACACCAGCCAGGAGGTGATGGGGACAGTGCGGATCAAAACTCAGGTTGGCCCGGGCCAACAGGACATCGAATTTCATGTTCTGGATGTTCTAGCCACCTTCAACTTACTCCTTGGACGGTTGTGGCTGGACCAAGTAAGAGCTTTTCCACCCTACACCAGATGTTTAAATACCCCCACGGGAAGGGGGTGGCAATTGTTTTTGGGAACTCTTCCATACATCCGCCGCTAGAGGTTACTATGCTGATCTTGGAAATTACACATGGCGAGGAGGATGTCTTCCTGTCTGGGTTCACCTTGGATGAGGCTCGGGTAGTACAAGATCTTCTAGCTGTTGATGAGGGACTGTATGTCAGTGCACAATCTATTTACCTCATGAACAAGCTTCAACATGTGCTTGGGATGGGATTAGGAAGGAGTGGTTAGAAGGGCGTCGCTGAATTGGCCGAAGTGCCACACAATTCCCATACCTTTGGTCTAGGTTATACACCTACCAAAGAGGATTGGGTAAGAAAAAGAAAAGAGATGGCTAGAAGAGCCAAGGCTAAACAAGCTGGGAAGCACTATGAGTTAGTGCATAGACCTATCCAAGGAACCCTGAACGGACGCTTTGTCCGGGAGGGGAAGATTTCCCATTTTACGGCTTTCTAGAGCCATGGCTGAATTCAGAGAGGTGGCGCTTGCTGGGTTTTGAGATCTTTTTTGACTTACAGTTGCCAGGGAATAAAGTTGCCGTAGAGCAGACTGACCCACCGGCTGTGGCTGAGCAGTGCATGAGGATGCGTCCGATGGTACAGATTCTGAAACGGGAGTAGCGTTGGCCTGTCTCCTCTCGGATCCTCAGATTATAACAAAGTGCTCGGGGGTTGATTTCTCAGTTTCCATGATCGGAGATAACTTGGCTGTGGGCCCTTCTTCCGGTATTCTGGATGCATCCATCGCACCCTCCCTCATATGGAAATACGAGGAAGGCTTTTTATCTAGCAGTTCTAGGTCAGGTAGTGAACCGGAATCTGTTCCACAGAGTCTGTGGAGTCAGAATCAGATTCTAGTTTTTACGAGTCAGAGTCCGGTATTCCTGGGGGTGATAACTCAGATGCCGTTGTGTTGTCCAGGTCATCTTTTTCATTTTCTTTTGAGTCAGTTGTAACCAAAGAATCAGACAATCTGGAAATTGCTAATAAGAATGGTACCATTGTAGTTTTTGAGTACTTTTCTGTGCCTTTAGTATATTGCATTAATTAGGACTTTCAAAATTTTGATGAAAACGATGCGGAAGAAATTCCTCCGGTTTTGAAACACTTGATTGACCGAGAGCAGGAGAGGTTTGTAAAACCTTTGGTTGATGAAATCACCTCAATTAATGTTGGTACTGAGAAGGATTCATGTCTGGTCCAGATTGGATCCACGTTGTCTTCGGAGGAACGCGAGCGCTTAGTCGCTTTATTAAAAGATTTCAAAGATGTTTTCGAGTGGTCCTACGAAGACATGCCTGGAATCGATCTTGAGATTATACAGCACCGGATCCCTTTTGACCCTGAGGCCCGACCCGTCAAGTAGAAGCTTTGAAGAATACGCCCGGACTGGGCTTTGAAAATCAAAGAAGAGGTCACCAAGCAGATTGATGCAGGGGTCCTGTTAGTATTTGAGTATCCTACATGGTTGGCCAACATCGTTCCGGTGCCGAAGAAAGACGACAGAATTCGGGTATGTGTGGACTTCAGAGATCTGAACAAAGCCAGTCCGAAGGACGACTTTCAATTACTGCACATCGACGAATTGGTGGACTTCACCACTGGACATGCGCTGCTCTCATTTATGGATGGGTTTTCCAGCTACAACTAGATTTTGATGGCACCCGAAGATAGGGAGAAGACTGCCTTCACCACCCCATGGGGGACCTACTGCTATAGGGTGATGCCGTTTGATTTGAGGAATACTGGGGCTACTTATCAACGGGCTACAACCACGATCTTGCATGATATGATCCACAAAGAGGTTGAGGTGTACGTGGACGACATGATTGTCAAGTCCAAGGAAAGAGAGGGCTACTACACCGCCTTGAAGAAATTTTTCCAACGGATCAGAGAGTATCGGTTGTGATTGAATCCTCAAAAATGTACTTTTGGTGTTACAACAAGGAAAATACTGCGGTTCTTGATCACATAAAGGGGCATCAAGGTCGATCTTTCCAAAATTAAGGCCATCTTAGAAATGCCACCACCAAGGACTGAAAAGGAGGTGCGACGCTTTCTGGGTAAAGTACAATTCATAAGACGATTTATTACAAAATTAACCTTGACTTGTGAACCACTGTTTGGTCTCTTGAAGAAAGGAAAGAAATTCCAATGGGATGACCAATGCCAAGTTGCTTTCGAGCAGATCAAGCAGTATCTACAGAACCCACTCGTGTTGTTGTCGCCAGAGCCGGGGAAACCGTTGATATTGTATCTGTCAGTAACCGACACGACAATGGGCTCAATGCTTGCACAGGAGTTTAAGAACAAAGTGGAGAATGCTATCTATTACCTAAGCAAGAAGATGCTGGAATATGAGACTCTTTACACTCCACTTGAGAAGGCTTGTTTGGCCTTAGTATGGGTTACCAGGAAGTTGAGGCACTACCTGTTAGCTCACTCTGTAATACTGGTTTCGAGACTAGATCCCATCAAATATCTCTTCGAGAAACCAGCACTTACGGGTAGGCTAGCCGGTTGGTTGCTTATTCTCTCTGAATTTGATTTGAAGTACATGACTCGCAAGTCCGTGAAAGGGAGAGCAGTAGCGGAGTTCCTAGCTGATCACCCAGTGGAAGGAGATGAAGCAGTAGAGTATCTGTTCCCAGATGAGGCCATTCTGCAGGTTGAAGAAAAAATTTGGACTATGTACTTTGACGGAGCATCAAACCAGTACGGGTATGGGTTAGGGGTGTTGCTGATAACACCCGACAATTCCCACATACCCTTAGCTTTCAAACTCCGGTTCAAGGTATCAAACAACGAAGCAGAGTACGAGGCATGTATCATTGGCTTGGAAGCCGCCCTAGAACTAGGGCAAAATGGTTGGACATCATTGGGGACTCAAACCTGGTTGCGTCTCAAGCGAAAGGAGACTGAAAGGTTAAGGAAGAAAGGATGAATATCTACCACCAAACCCTGGACGTTCTAATTCCTAGGTTTGAGAAGTTAACCTTCACCCATCTGTTGAGAGAGAGCAACAGGTTTGCAAACGCTTTATTAACTCTATCTTCTATTATAGACATCTCTTTGGGAGTCTGGATGCGTCCAATCATTATTGAACAGAGGTATGTGCCGGCCTATGAGTTGATCGCCGCCATAGATGAAGTACAAGATCCGAACCCCTGGTATCATGACATCTGGAACTTCTTGGAAAATGAGGCTTATCCACCAGGGGAAAATGACAAATATAAGAGGGCAATACGAAGAATAGCTGCTCAGTTCATCATCTGCGAGGGTAAATTATACAAACGAGGCCATCTTGGGATGCATAAACTGTGTGTTGATGCTGAAGAGTCGAAGCACCTGATGGAGGCCATCCACGGAGGAGAGTGCGGATCGCACATGAGCGTGGTGATGCTAGCTCGGAAGATTCTCAAACAGGGTTAGTACTGGTCAACCATGGAGGAGGATTGTATTGGCTTTGTTCGGCGATGCCACAAATGCTAGATCCATGCAAATAGCATGAACATTCTGCCGTCAAAGCTTACAACATGACTTCCCATGGCCATTTTCAGTCTGGGGGATTGATGTGATTGGGGCAGTTACTCCGAAGGGGTCGAACGGGTATGAGGACATCCTAGTGGCGATAGACTACTTTACAAAGTGGGTCAAGGCCTAATCCTATGCAGTGCTGAAGGCATCACATGTAACTAAGTTCATCAGGAATAACATTATCTGTCGGTATGGGTCCCGAATGAGATCATCTCGGATAATGGTTCCCACTTCAAGAAGGAAGTGATCGACTTGTTGGAGAAATATAACGTGACTTTTCATAAGTCATCCACATATCAGCCACAAACCAACGGAGTTGTTGAGGCAGCCAACAAGAACATCAAGCATATTCTGTAGAAGATGGTGGAAACCTACAGGGACTGGCCAGATAAGCTACCATTTGCTCTTTGGGGCTACTGGACATCAATTCAAACTTCTACTGGGGCAACTTCGAACTCCTTAGTTTATGGGATGGAGGCTGTTCTGCCGATCGAAGTTGAGGTTCCATCATTGCTGGTTATGGCTGAGTGCCAGATAGCAGAGGTAGATTGGCAACAGAGTAGGTTCGAAGAACTTATGTTGTTCGACGGGAGAAGGCTGAAAGCATTGTACATTGTCCAAGATTATCAGCGCAGAATTGCCAGGGCTTTCAACAAGAAGGTTAAGTCTAGGAATCTAAAAGAAGGGGATTTGGTGCTCAAAGACAACCGAGCTCCCATCCATGACCCTAGGGGCAAGTTTAGACCCAATTGGATTGGTCTTTACATCATCAAGTCAATTTGGTCAGGTGGAGCTGTCACTCTAATGAATTTAGATGGTCTTGAGTTCTCCCAACCTATCAACATGGACAAGATGAAGAAATACTATCCCTGAGTGGCTCGCTAGGCCGAAAACCCGAAAGGGCGACCTAGGCAAAAGTTAGAGCACAAAAAAATTTGAAATAAGAAAAACTGAGCTCGCAAGGTTGAAAACCCAGAAAGGGCGGCCTTGGAAAAAGTTAGAGTGCAAAAGGAGAGTGTTAAAACTCGAGTGAACTTGAACCGAACTACGTAAGGTGTGATTCCCATCTTTGGAATACGTAGGCAACTTCATTCTGAAGTCCAGCCATAAACACTTCCAATCAACTGTGTCCATGTGATTGTTTTTGGTCACCTTTGTCTTCCCTGCATCCAAGAGTTCGGTTGTGAGCTACAATGCAGTGCTATTCAGACAATGGGCAACTTTCCAGTTATTGGATCTGGGGGTTGTACATCTCAGTGATAGATCTCAGGCGTGTCCAGTTGTGATCCATATCGAAAATGGTTTTGAAAAGTTGATTTTGTGCAAATTAATCTTTTTACAACTTAGACCATTTTTGGACCAAAACGGAAAATTTTCAGTACCCACGACCTTCAATTTCATTGATTTCAATACAGAGTTCTCCGACTCTCGATACAAATTGAAGTTGCTTTTTTGTTACATTCACAAAGAAAAACTCGAAAGTATAGATTAAAGCAATAAACTTGGGGCATCGTCAGGTGTTCCTGCACCCCCTCCCAGAGCTTGTGGAAGCTTCAGATGCCAAAGTGGGCCCAGTTTGCACTTCATCTTCAAGCCAAACTATGTATTTGCCAGAAAGGGCACAACTGAAATTGGGAGCGGGGACCAGAAGTTCTCTCGTCCTCCATGCAGTGGAATATCGAGCTAGCTATGGGCCTCAGATTGGAAATGAAGCTGGGTACTCTATCCCCTCTTTCGGGCAAGTCTGGTCTGGTCGTGTCTGAATTAACGGCGGAATCGGAATGGAAAATAGAAAACGCAGTGCGTCAAGCCAACCAATTGAATACCGGTCTGCCGGGACATACTGTAGCTCATCTGAGGTAGATCAAACCAGGGGCAACGCCAAGCGATGTCAACAGCAGACCTGCTACACATCTTGTGGCACCACCATCCCTTGCTCGGAAAGTCAACTAGCCGAGGGCGAAAAAAATAACCGCGCGCTAAATACGCAGGACAAGCGTCCACTACTTTCAACTTATCCATCAGCCATACCTGGGCAGGGATAAAAAATAAGAGATATTAAAGAATGGAGAGGTGTACGTAGAGAGAAAAGTAAGAAAAGGGTTTTGAGAGAAAAACAGAGCCTGAGGGCCGAGTGATGTGAGAAACACATGTGAGAAGGGTGGGAAACATTACCTGTGGCAGTAGTGGACTTCCTACAAACTCGGTTGTCTCCCGACGATGGAAAACATCCAAGCCCATCAAAGTTTCGGCAAGTGTCAACCTGATGCAACTTTTGCCTTCTTTCAAGCCTTGGGCAACTTCGATCAAGCGAATGCTAGACCCTCTGAAGCTAGGGGCAAGTAGAAAATGGGCCAACATAGACAAGCAGAAGGCATGTTGCCGAAAACTTTGCCAAAAGTGCTCACCACGGTCACCGGCGTTAGAAAACCGATAAATAAGATTGGGGATGTCCAATTCCCCGTTGTGAACCAAAGCTCGGGCATCATGTAAAGTGAGCCCCGATATCCGTCCTAAAGCTTGGATGTGGCCAAAATGAGACTGGGGCAAGATCTCCTCGTCACGCCGAGATTCCATCAAAGCTTGGAATTCTTCAATTGTGGGGCATACCTCTTGTCCCCCAAAGCTAAACATGTGTAATTGGATTCCAACATCTAGTTGCGGCGTGGAAGAACGAAAAACACAGCGGGGTGCGACTCAGTGGGTGTAGACACCCCATTTTTGACCGTCCTCAAGACTTGGACGTCACCGCTTGAACACTCAGTGATCATCCATGTTTGTGTTCGTTTAGAGTTCCCGGGGGTCTCGGCTACGCGCGTCTTGCCTCAGGATCTCCGAACTTGACCGTTTTGTGTCTGGTTTTGCACCAAACACTTGTGTTTTGCCTTGGAGGGGGAGGGAATGCCTTGTGAGGCATCCCCACACACCACCGGCAGTGGCTAGAGGTCACCGGCTGGTTTTTGCTGCCATCGGCAATGTATATTGCCGGTCGGCACTCTTTGTTGCCGGTCGGCACTAAATTTTGTCAAAATGACATTTTTGGCCGGCCGACTACTGTGCATCTGCTTTTGCAGATATTTTATCACAACTGTCTTGCTTTTTGCTCCCCTCCATACACGTGTATGGAGGGATCTCTCTCTTGGAAGCTTGTCTTGTAAGCTTTACAAGACAAGAAGCTCTATAAGAGAGAGCCTTGTCTCTTGGCTTTAGGGTTAGACACTTGAGAGACTTAGGATATTTTTAGACAGCCATTTTTAGGGTTTTGAGTTCTAGGGTTAGAAACCATACACTTTCTATCTCTATTTCTCCCTCTTGTGTGTGTTAAATTGTGTTTGTGTCTTACTATTGCACACAAACACATAGTGTTTCACCTTCACTTAGCTACTGAGGTTCTAAGAGGTTGGTTTTGAAGTTTTGGAGCTGTTTTCAACCTAGAAGGAGTTGTTGGAGCACCATTGTTGAAGGGGTCTTCAAGGGTAAGAAACTAGCCCCTTTATTGCCCAATCTTGCATTGTATTTTTACCTATTTTAAATTCATTTTTGAGCTTGGTGTATAATACAAAAAAGTTCTATTTTTTATCCCTCTTGATTGTTTATTAAGAGTGTTTTGTGGTTTGGAGGTGTTTGACCCCTCTTAGGCCTTGAAAGGCCCCATTTTGTGCCATTTTGAGCAAGTTTCGAGACTTTGGTGTTTGGGCCTCTTCAGCACTGAAATCTTGAGCGATTTCAGTGGTGGAGATGGTGCCTTGAAGTCTCCAAAAGGAGAGGGCCACCCCCTCTCCTTGTTGTCCTTGAAATGGACCCTTTTTGGCCTCTTGAGAGAGCATCATGTTAGAGTGTGTATTGATCATATCTTGGCTGTTTTCCATGCTTATTATGCCATGATATAACCTTGTTATGTGTTGGTTTTGGTACACCATGCATGCTTAGCATACCTACCATGTAATGCCATATTATTGCCTTAATATGCCTTAGGTTGTTAGCCTTTGATAGAGCATGTTTTAGGCTTAGTTTTGTGAAGGTTTTGTGCATATTTTGCCATGTCTTAGGTCTGTCCATAGTTGTTTGGGTCGGATTTGGCATGCTTAGTATAGCCCCTTTGCATTCCGGCTTGTTGGCCTTAAGTATGCGAATGTATAGCATGACATCTTTGCATTGATTTGGTGATTTGGAACCATCCACCATGTCATTTCAGTCCCATTTGCATGCCTATATGTTTACCTTGGACGCATCTTTAATGCTTTGGAAGCTTGTGTAGTATGCTCCATGTTTTGGCCATTGCACATGCCTTTGAATTTGAGCCACTTAGATGCCATCTAAGAGTCCATTTTGCATGGTCTAGGTCTGTCTTGAACCTATTTTAAGTCCTCTTAGCCTTGTGAGGCTTGGTTGGCTTAGCTATGGTTTAAGCCCCTTTGACTTGCTTCAAGTACTTGGATCATTTGCATGCTAATGTTTAGCCTATCTTGTTGCTTGGTTTGACACCATCTTAACATGATTTTCAATGCTTACCTTGCATGCCATTAGTCCATGTTATACCCCTTTCAAATGTGTTTGAGAGTTGTCCCATTTGTGCCCAAGTGTTGACCCTTAACATGTGCATGTGTGTATGTGTTTGGTCCCTTATTTTGGTCACTTTGGCCATTGTTTTAGGCCTATTTAGAGTTGCCTAAATTATATGTAAGTCCATCTTTCCATTAATTTGCATTGCCTCATGTTTGCTTGTTTGCTTGCATAAGTGTTTTACCATGCCATGTTGCATCCTTAGCTTGCATGCCTAGGTTGCATTGCATCTTGCATGCATGCCTTATTCCTTGACTTGGTGATAGGAATTAGGCCTTGGTTTGTTTGTTTGGTTTGCATTTCATTTGACATGAAAGTTGCACACTTGATTCTTTGGGCCGTCATGCATGAAAATGCGTGATTGGCGGTCCGAGAATCGAGACACATGCCCCGTTGAGTCACAAACATGATAGGGGGCATGATTAGTGCATACATCGCTTGAATTGTATTGCCATGCAAGTTCTGTCCTCTGCTGCTGTGAGTTGCAGGTTCTGCAGGCATTCTGTGCCGACCGGCAGTTTACATTGCCGACCGGCAATTATTCTTCTGCCGATAGCTTCATTTTGTGCCGATGACCACAATTTGCTGCCGGTGGCAATTCTATTCAGCCGGTGGTGATGTCCAGTATCCAGAGAAGCAATCCAGAGGTTTTGGCAGCCTTCAGAGGAGTAAAATAAGGAAAACAGAGGCAGACTATGCATGTCGGTGCAATTCTGAGCAAGACCCGAGCACGCACTGCATCTGGCCCTCCTCCCGAGGCGGTTTACTGTTTTTCCTAGCTTAGTTAATTTGTCAATTAATTAGGCAACTTGTAATATTAATTAGCTTGCGTAGTTAATTAATTTGTATTATTTATTTGGTCCCTCCGAGCGAGGGCAAATCTGTAATAAGTGTGCGTGAGTGTGTGTATGTCTTCCAACCTCACGTCTTTCTTCCCTTTTATTTTCCTGCTTATGATGGTAGATTAGGGCACGTTTAAATTAGTATACCTCATGTAATGCATGCGTGCATTCATCCATTTGTTCTACATGCACCGGGCTCGGCGCATCATTCTAACCACATCTGTATTTCAAATTCCAAACTGAATACATGTTGGTTGTGCATTTTCACATGCCATGTTTAGGTTAGCCGAGCCTATCTAATTGCATCCCGTATGTGCTGCATTAGTCAATTCAACATGAACTAGGACACGCATGTTTGCTAACTAGTTTATTGTTTTGGCACGGAGTACAATGTAAGTATTTATGTTTTAGCATCTCGCATGCGTGTGAATACTATCATGACAGTATGCTTACCATGTGGCTAGATGCTTATATGAGATAAACTGTTTGAATGCCTGTGGGTGAAGGTTGGATTGTTTGAGTTGGAAAAACTCGTTAAAATCCATGTTTTAGCCTACTCGTGAGTGGCAATTTCCGAAACGTTTTTCAAAACAAACGGATATGCAATGCTTATTTCCAAATTAGACAATCTAGTCTATACTTGTTTGCTACGCACATAACATAGTAACGCTAGGCTAATAAATGGAATAAGAACACATAAAGTTTTCAAAAATGGATATCACGGTTAGTAGAGGCCGATCTTCGGATCGGGCGAGAGGGGGTGCTCATAGCTGACCTTCTCCAATCGTACCCTAGCTCCCGAGCCGAGACAACTCCGGTGATGACGGACATGTGGCCTTCGGCACCGAGTCAGGGTTTCCTAAATTCCCCATAAAAACTATTTAGGTGGCGACTCTGTATCTGGCAAAGCAGTCCATGTTTGGCACTTCTTTTCAAAAATCTGTTTCTCAAAACGATTTGTCGGATTTGGACTCTTTGGTTCAGATTAAGAACCGCAAACAAAGATCGAGTCCGAACTGTGGCGAGGGCCCCACGCGGGCGCGTCTACAGTTTCTGGCGACTCCGCTGGGGATTTTAGAGAGCTTGACTCGAACTCGTGATATCCTGTTTTGATTACACTTATGTGTTTCTTTGCATTGCATGTGCATTGGTGCGCCTAGGAACACAGTGTTTGCCATCTGCCATTCCTGAACGGTTTGCCGGAGGCTTGCCTTGTCAAGGCATGACCATAAGGCTGACCGGTTATGGGCTCTGACAGCATGGGAACACAAACCCCAGTTTTACCGGGGCACCCTTTTCGACCACTCGACCTAGTGCATATTCGGATCCATAGTGACCATTCCAAGTTAGGACAGGTTGCTTACCCGATGTTAGGTTGTTTGAAAACTGCTGCGTGCATAGTGAAACCCTAGCTCCTGACAAAATAGGACAGGGAAACCCTACCCCAACGTAGGGGTGTTTTGGCTCTCTTTACCTGCTATGTGCTTTTAGAATGTTGCTCTACAGGAAAGTACATGTCAGTTTGCAAGTTTGAGTATCAGACCTGAGGACACCAGTATCAGTGTCAGTTATGAGAATCAGTTATCTGCGGGTATCAGGTTCAGTTTTGGGACAGTGATTTCTGGGAATAGTGATCAGCAGTAGAGTACAGTTGTTCAACTACACTCGTGTTTGATCTGTTTGGGCTGAAATGCTGTTTGTTGTCTCTTTCAGTTCAGACAGCTGGTACAGAATAGCTAGTGCTCTCCCTCGCCGAGGCAGGGCTTATGATGACGCAGAATTCAGAAGAGATCGTAGTTATGACGGCTGCATTGGAGCAGGGGATCACTCTGCAAAGTGAGGCCAACACTGATGTGTCACATCCACCCAGGTCGCCTGTTGTGCACCCGGTTTGGGCCCCGCAACTATACCAGGCTCGCGAGCCTACTACATTTGAACTAATGGGGATGATAGGTGATCTCCAGAGGTCTGTGGCGGATCTCGCCTACGGAATGTCAGCTTCACCTCCAGCCGCACCATACGCCAGGAGTTTTGTACCCCAGGAGCCCCCGCTGTTGGGGCGAATTGTGATCGAACTTAGCCAACCGGAGATGGCCTCCAGCTATGGTAATGACATGTCAGCATCAACTCAAACCCTCGATCAGGCTGAGGCCAGAGGAAAAGATAAAATGAAGGCAGATGCCGATCCCATTGAACAACTGCTGTGGGCAGTCGAGGCTTTGAAAGCCGGGGGGATGAACAAGCAACAGATATCCGCAGTTGTGGCAAAAACTGTGGAGGATGCTTTCCCCACTCTGCCTGAGGGTAGTTCGAGTCAGTCAGAAAATCGGGATAGGCCCTGTCATGCCAAGACAGTTCCTACTATTCTCGCCCCTGCACCCGGGAAAGATCAGAAAGCTAAAGTGGCGCCTGCCGACCCTTTCGCTTGTGTGGCTAGTAAGAGCGCTCAGACTCCAAAGTACCTGCCCCAGGGGCGCAGAACCTTTCATGCTCTCTACATGCCTTTGTCCAAGGCACTTCAGATCCTTGCCGAGAGGGGGCACCTTAAACCCTTGGAGCCTCGGCCTCTCCCGAAGAATCTCCCCGCTACGCATGATGCTGCTCAGTACTGCGCATACCACCAGCAGACAGGCCATGCTACCGACAATTGCTTCCGCCTTCGTCATGAGGTGCAAGATTTGATTGACAACGAGGTTATCCTCCCACCTACCTCAGCCAAGTCCGTTACCACCCAGTTATTGGATTTTGAGGACACAGATACTACAAGTATGTAATCAGAAGGTGAACCACTTGCGGGCGGCATCTGGATGTATTTTGAATGTGGCGTCTGGCACGCATTTTTGAGTGGCTGTGAACGCTAGCTTTGTAAATTCTGGCTTGGGTATCGAGTCAATCTTTTGTTTTGAGTCTGTCTCTTTGTCTTGAGTCAGTCTTTTTCTTGCTTAAGGGTCCGTCTTGTTGTAACGAGTCAGTCCTCTTTGTATAGAATACCAGGTGATTCTGGGGTTGTTGTCCCGAACGCCGTTTTGTCTTGTAAATACCTGTTTTTGTTTTGAGTCTGTTTCTGCTGAGGGGCCAGTTACACCAACAAATCTGAATGAAACAGCTGTTGCTATCTCACTTTCGTGCTTGCTTTCAGTATAAGTGCCAGAGGATTTGAATGGGCTGACAGTACACCTCGCCTGCTCTCCTACGCGCCAAGCTCATTGCATTAACCTAAGTTTTTCAAAAAAAACCTTTTGAACACTGCGGTGATAAAAACAAAGAGGGAGGAATTCCTCGGGTTTTGCAAAATTTTGGTCATTTTGAGAGAAAGAGAAACATGCTAAGCCTTTATGAATGAAATCGTGCTTGTCGGCGTGAGTACTGGGAAGGACCCTGGCTTCATCTAGATTGGTTCCACACTATCTTCGGCGCGAGCGATTCGTCGCTTTCTTAAAAACCTTCAAAAACAAATGTTTTACAGGCCCTGTGAAGACCTGTGTGGAATCGCTCTTGAGATTGTGCAGCCTAGGATCGCTCTCAGCCTCAAGATTCAACCCATTCGTTTTCAAACCTTGAACCCGTTCAGAAAGTTCAACGGTCAAACGCCATGCAAGGCCCGTGTGGCTAGATTAGAAGCAGCCCTCGAACAAGAGGCACCAAAGCCGAATAAAAAAGATTAGATCTCACCAGAAGAAGCTCGTGGAGCAACCACGATGGATTCTCCCGCAAATCATTGCAACAGCTGTTCTCCTAGACACAGAGAGGCTTCAACTTCAAAAACCATTTGGCATGGACTTGTTACACTTTTACCCTTTGAGAGGCTCGCTGGGCCGAAAACCCGGAAGGGCGACCCAAGCAAAAGTTAGAGCAAGAGAAAAATACAAAAAAGCAAAAAATACAAAAATACAAAAGAAGAAAAGAAAAAAAAATGCGGAAAAGAAAAGAAAAAGAAATGAACAAAAGAAAATGAATAAAAAGAAGCTCGCAAGGTCGAAAACCCGCATCGGGCACCTTGGCAAAAGTTAGAGCCTGAAAAGTGAAGGTTAAAATACCCGAGTGTACCTTAATCCGAACTACGTAAGGCTTGATTCCCATGTTTGGGATACGTAGGCAACTTCATCCTGAAGTCCAGCCCCCAACGCTTTCATAGCGTCTCAGTCCATGCAATAGTTTTGACTTCATCCCAAAATCCAGTCGCCAACGCCTCCAAGGTGACTGTGTCCATATATTTGTTATAACCATCTTCGTCATCTCTGTGTCCAAGAGTTCGACCACCGCCAATGAAGACTGTTTGCGGACTGCTGCGGCACCATCCAAACAAGGGGCAACTTTCCGTTGCCACAAGTCGTCACGAGCCACCATTCAAACCAGGGGCAACTTTCCGTTGCCATCCACCCACCCCCCTTTAAACTAGGGGCAATTTTCCATTACCTCCGATCCGAGGTTGCGCATCTCAAAGAGTAAGTTCCATGCTCGTTGAGCATTGACTGTTTGTAAAAAAGTTTTTAAAATTTTTTACTAAGGTTGACTATTTTCTCGAAAATTGTTCCACTTTCCAAAACTGGACCGTTTTCATGAACCCAAAAGGGAAAATTTTCAGTGCTCATAGCCTGACTTGCATGATTTTCAAATCAAAAATCGAACAAGTACGTTAATCCGACTCTCATTTTGATCAAAACTGTTTTAGTAGAAAGCAAAAAAAAAAAATGGTTAAAATGATGAACTAGGGGCACAGTTGAGTCAGGCGTTCTGTCTTTCCCCCGTCATCGACGTACTTGCCAGAAGAGCGCTTTACCCGCTAGAAGAAATAGTCGTGAGCTAACGGTGTTGAGCATGAACCTACACCTTTCTATTTATCCATCAATCACCCCGGGAAGGGATGAAAAATGAGAGAATGAAGAATAGAGAGGTGTAAGTTGAGAGAAAAGTGAGAATAGGGTTTTGAGAGAAAATCCGAGCTTGAGGGCCGAGTGATGTGAGAATCACAAATCAGACAGGGTGGGAAACGATACCCAGAGAAACTGGCTCCTCGTGATCTGAGGTCCCCCGTCTTCGTTCAACAGGCCTGTGTGTCGTGTCTTTTGTTTTGCTTACCTCAACCTTTGTTTTAGGTCTCTTCCGAGCGTGTCTCGTTGTGTTTAGGTCGTGTACCTCTTTGTTTGAGTCCTCCCTGCTATGTTCAGTTGTAGGCTCGATACTCCGGTTAAGAAAACCCTTTTTCCGAAAGTTAATCGTTTATGCTCAGAATGTTGTGCCATTCTCTATATCCGATTGTATTTCAACTCCAGCTGGTTTCACCTCTGAAGTCCGTCTTGTCAGATTGGGCTGTTTGTTCGGGATGTGCTATGTATAGAATGAACCGAAAGCTGTGTTACGGGCTGTATGCAGATTAATCCCCAACAGAGTAAGGGCTGTGTGTCCAGAATCAGGCAGTGGGTTGCTTGGGTTATTTTGCTGTTGGCTGTTTAGTTATCTGATTATTACAGTGCAAGTGTTCAATTTTCAGACAACCAATCAATTTCATTTACATTGAGGTGTAATATGGTGTGATGCGATGCAAAGTTTGAAATGTAAAGATATACGGATGTAAACACTTTTTCAGATAAAAAGCCTGTTTCATTTCATTATCTTTTCAAATGTACAAGTTTTGGAAACAAAAATCTGCCTGCGGCAGTACAAGGTAATCTAACTACCAACAAAAGAGAAAAGTACAAAGAAAAGAAAAATAGCAAAAATCCGTATCCGTGTCCAACGACTCCAAAGGCTATCAGTCTGTCCTGGTCCTCTTCCTGAACGAGGGTCCAGGAGCATCATCAGCATCGTCGTCAGAGCCCGAGCTAGAACCGCCTCCGGTCTCCTCCTCCGATGACTCGGACTCCGCCTCTGCCTCCGCCTCTGACTCCTCGTCATCATCATCATCCGGACTGGAGCTCGCGAGCTACTCCCGACATGAGCGTGCCCCGCCTTGGTGCGGGAGAATACTCGGCCCTCCTCATCTCTCCCTCGGGCAGGGACGGAAGGTCCAGCTGGAGCACCTCCTGCCATAGGAATCTGAAAAGGAGGCTAAAAAAGTACATAAAAAGGGAAATGCATCAGTATACCGTGAACAATTTAACAGTGCAGAATGCAGTGTATGAGTACAGTGTACGGATGCCGTGGGCAGTTTAACAGTGCAGAATGCAGTGTATGAGTACAGTGTGTGGATGCCGTGAGCAGTTTGTCAGTCCAGAATGCAGAGTACAGTGCAGAATGCAATGAGTGCAGTGTGTCAGATGCTGTGAGATCAGTGTATCAGGTGTTGTGCCGTGCATCAGATTATGTGAAGCAGTGTATAAATGGTTTGAGGCCAGTGTCAGAAGAACATACCGGAATGCTGTAGAGGGCCAGGAGATCAAAAGTCCGCTGAAGCATCCCCATCATGGAGGCGTTCATCTCCAATGACTGCCGGGTGTACGCAGAAGAAGCATGCAAAAGTATCAGATGCATCAATATTCTGTGGAATATCAAATAAACTGAAATGAAATGACTGTACAAAAATGCAGTAATACATACCGGAGGTAAGTCGGGGACACCGACAAACTCGTGATCAGCTGGCGGGGGGGCGAAGGGGATCTGATAGGTCGCCCCACCCTGCCCCCGGAAAGTCAGTACAGCAGGCAGGGCAGGCCAGCCAGCCCCCCGTCCTCCCTGAACTCCGCCCCTGCCACGGACTCGGGCCCTCCTCGAAGCTCCCGCTCCAACTCCTGCTCCTGCCCCAGCCGCTGGCGCCACGGGCCTAGCTCCCTCCGCTCGACGGCCGCCGCTCAGAGGCCGCATAAGGTACGTCTGCACGTACTCTCTGTAATCGCCAATGCCTCTGAAGCAGGTCTCCTCCCAGCTGATAGCGAAATCGTCCATCTGCTCAGTGGTGAGCCTCTCGGTCTCCTTCATATCCGCAAGAGGGTGAACCGGGACTATCTGCTCAGGTAACCCCAGGGTCTGGCATAAGAAACGCTCACCCAGGTACCAAGCCTGACAGACCGGGCCCTCCAGCAAGATCCGAAAACGCGAGGTCTCATCGGCACCGGCAAACCGATCTCGCGTCACGGCTGGCAAAGGAGCCCAAGGCTGCCAGGTGATCTGAAAATGCAATACAGTTTGTTATCTACTGTCTTTGAAATATGCAGTGGAAAGGCGAAGCTTAAATAAACTGCAAGTAAAACATACCTCGGCAGGAGTAATGGTGTCGAAGTATCGGCGGAAGAAGCTGAATGTCTCTCGTGGCCGCCAGGTGCATCTCCCGTCAAAGCGTCGTGAGAACGGGACGACCAGAGGAGTCTCTGTGACTGGTACGGGAGCGAGCCTAGGAAAGTAGGCGTAAACCCACAACTGCAAGGTAAATACCAGTGTATTTATCAGATAAAGCAGAATACAGAATAAAGCAGAAATGGCAGAGCCGTGTGTTGTGCAGTGTATTGTGTACAGTGTACAGTGTGAGCAGTGTACAGTCATTGTAAAGCAGAATGTATGTGTGTGCCGTGTGTACAATATACAACAAGTATAAAGCAGACTACAGTGTGTGCAGTGTACAGAGTACAGAAAATATAGGGCAGAAATGAAAAGCGGAGAAGAAATGTACCTCCCAAGCCCGCCAATAGCCTCCGAGCAACTGGCCGCTGCCGCGGGAAGCTGAGCTCATGTATCCATAGAGGGTGGCCAGAGCGGCACCACCCCAATCATAATGCAGGATGTCTCGAACGTCCACCAGTGCGCTGAGAAGGCAGAGAGGCACGGTGTTCGCCTGGTCGGCGAAGATGGTCATCCCGAACAAGAACATGAGGAAGCCGCGAGCGTACCTCTCCACGGCCTCCGGGGTCATCGGGGCTGCGTCAACGAGGGTGGGCTGGACCCAGAACTGCACCTCGAACCAGGAGTATCGGACAAAGCCGGGACGAGCGAGAGATGGCGCCTCACCGAGTAGATGGACCTGAGTGGCAGTCCACTCATCCATGTCAATATCAAAGGGGATCGGATCACCCCCTACCCCGATGCCTGTGAGCATCGAGAAATCGTAAGGGGTCATCGTCATGTCCCCTGCCGCGGAGAAGTGGAATGAATCAGTGCTGTCCCACCACCTCTCCACCAGAGCGGCGAGTAGAGGTCTGCACGTAGTGAGTCGCGAGAGCCCTCTGCAGAAGGCGCCGAAACCCGCCTGGTCCACTATGCGACGGACCGCATCAGGAAGCTCGGCATACCACTCTCGAGCGCCAGTGTTCCCATACCCGCGGATGGTATGGGAATCTCCCTGTAAACAGAAGATAACAATTGCAAAACAATATTCAAAATGCAGTTTTAAGAAGCATACAGATGTAGCATGCGTGCAAATTTAACAAATTGAAACAAATACCGGGTGCCGGTGTGCTTACAGTGAACTACAGCGTGTGATGCGTCAGCGTGTTTGGGAGGTTCAAAGCAGGTGTAGCATGCGTGCAAGTTTAACAGATCTAAAAAAAAAATACCGGGTGCCGGTGTGCTTACAGTGAAATACGTGTGATGCGTCAGCGTGTTCGGGTGGTTCAGTACAGTATAGCATGTGTGCATAGTTTGACCGATTCAAGCAAATGCTGGGTACCAGTATGTATGCAGTGAAATACAGTGTGTTTGGGTGATTCAGGGCCAGTGCAGTGTGTGTGCATGTGTCAGTTTCAAGCAGATATCAGTTGTGTGTATGTTTACAGTCAACTACGGTATACGGCATATCAGCTAAAGCAGTTAAAGAGCATAAATAAGCTACGACAGTTTTTGTGCCCTACATTGCAGAAAGTAAAGTAGAGGAAAAAGAGTTACCTCGGAAGTGCCGAAGGACAGGTGAGAGGTAGGCTCGCGCAGTAATAGCTCGGGTGGCACGTGCCTCTCGAAGCTCCGAAACTGGCGTAGTCCGTCTGGGGGCAGAACATGGATCGCCGGTCGGTAGGTCGCCGGGTCGAACGGGCGCTCGCTCAAGGGTAAGAGCTCGACCCTGGGATCCATCTCGTGATCCGGGGAGTCCCGCCGCGTGGGATGTCATCCGCCATATCAAAAATGATGAGAAAATAGCCGGAGGAAGGAAAACCGGGCTAGAATACAAAGAGTCAACAGAAAAGTCAACTCCCGGGAAGGCCGAAAATGATCGAAAAGGTCGGGATGTGAAAGGGCACGGAAATCAAGAGGAAAGTGAGGGGAACAAACCCCAAAAAGGTGGGAACGGCAAACGAGGTACCGAAACAAAGTTTTGTTCGGTTGAAAATGTCCGAAACGCGAAGAAAATCGCGAATCCGACGACGAAACGGGCATAGAACGCGAAGAAACGGAGAAAAGATGAGAAGAAAATGCTCTAGAGAGAGAGAGAGTGGGTTTTCGGTGGTGAAGGAAGTAAGGAATAGGGTTTAGGAACCCTATTTTATAACACCCGTGGTGAATTGTCGAAACTGCCATGACTCAGCAACTTTTTGCCGGTCGGTAATATTTTGTGCTGGCCGGCAGAATATTGTGCCGATGGGATTCTTTTTCAGCCGATGGATAGCCGGTGGCCTCCTCTTCCGGCCGGTGGTGTTCCCACAACCTTGTTTAGGCCATATGAGTAGTTTTTGGTCTTCATAGCTCAAGAAAGTGCAAGAAAGTGTATCTCCGACGCTCAACCGGCCTCCGTTTTGACCTCGGACTGCGTCTTCTGTGCGTAGCACTCCAACTCATACAATGGTGTATCCTTTTCGTATCCTTTTAGCTTTTACAAAATCTCAAAAGTTGCCCCATGCTTATCGCATTCAATCGCACTGTTTTGTGCATTGCAATTCACTCGCGCTGTTTAGCGCATCGCACTGTCTTGTGCACTTCAAAAACCATTGCACTGTTTTGTGCATTTCAAATCACTCGCGCTGTTTAGCGTATCGCACTATTTTGTGCATTGCAAATCACTCGCGCTGTTTAGCGGATCGCACTGTTTTGTGCATTGCATTTCAGTCGCACTGTTTTGTGCATTGCATTTCAATCGCACTGTCTTGTGCATTTCAAAATCACTCGCGCTTTCTTGCGCATCGCACTATTTTGTGCACCTTACTTGCATCTTGCATGCATCCTCTCGCGCTATCTTGCGCACCTCACTTGTACTTGTTAGTACATTACATTGTTCTGAATACAAACCGACTTCGCGTAGCGTATAAGTCCAATTTTCAAAATTTTACATTCCGTATGGCATGCGTGTCACACTTGCATCATTTTGCATCTTATGAGGCATGTGTGTCTCATTTGTTTCATTTTACATTCCGTGTGGCATGCGTGTCACACTTGTATCATTTTGCATCTTATGAGGCATGCATGCCTCATTTGTTTCATTTTACATTCCGTGTGGCATGCGTGTCATACTTGTATCATTTTGCATCTTATGAGGCACGCGTGTCTCATTTGTATCATCTTGCATCATGCTTCATTTGCATCGGCATGCGTGTCACATTTTCGCTGGCATGTGTGTCGTCATTAGCATTAGCATGCATGCCTCATTCTTGCATTGTCGTGCATATTGTGTTGGTCTGGCGAGACCTTAAACACGCACGGTCTAGGAGACCTTAAATCCTTGGGAGGTGCGAAACCTCCGGTGCATTGATGTGCACAGTTTTTCGTGGTGTATAAGTCCAATTGTATCAGTTTACATTCCATGTGGCATGCGTGCCTCATTCTTGCATTGTCATGCATGTTGCTAAGTGGTCTGGCGAGACCTTAAACACGCACGGTCTAGGAGACCTTAAATCCTTGGAAGGTGCAAAACCTTCGGCACATTGATGTATGCAGTTCGGTTGCATTGCCGTGCATATCTTAAGCCGCATGTTGTCGCGCATTCCATGCAACATGCATTTTATACATCATTTGCATTTCAAAAACAAAAAAAAAAACAAAAACACATGCATTGTCATGCATACATTTTGCATCCCGGTCCAGGAGACCCTAAATCCTCTGAAGGTGCAATTCCTTTGGTGTTTGTCGTGCCCGAACGACTTTCGGTGGTCTGGTAAAGCCACCTGTCTATGTTTGCGGTGAGTTCCTAGAAGACCAACTGGGACGGTGGAAACTAGAGTTCGAACAGCTTATGCCTAGAACGCAAAGGTTCGGGAGTTCCGAGACTAAAGTCTGGTTTAAATACCCAGGGGTGTATCCTCGGCTTGAAATCTGTATGGAAGCCCCATAGATTGAGGCAGCATGTCGGCGCCTCAGTTCTGGATACTGAACCAACCTAGTATATCGCCCTGTTGGTAAGATAGGGAAAGTCGCAATCATAGTCGTTGCATCATAGTGCATTGTCATGCATTTCCATTGTAGCTTGCATGCATCCATTGCATTTTCCCCAATAGATTGCATCATACTGCATTGTCATGCATTTTGCAAATATCCATTCCATTGCATATTTGTAAATATTGCATGGTAGTTTGCATGCATTCATTGCATCACCTCCACCTATGGCTCGCACCTTTCCATGATTGAGCTTGGTTTGGTATGTGCCCATACTTCTCGTGTCAAAGCATAGTTCAGTGGACCGTTCTATGTTAGCCGCGGCTTGTTTGTGTACATGCCTTACCTAGGCAAGATTTGGTTTGGCCCGCGTGCCATATCCATTCCATTTTAGATTGCATGCATGCATTGCATCACCTTTCATCTATGGCTTGCGCCTTTCCACATTGAGCTTGGTCTGGTATGTGCCCTTACTTTTCACGTCAAAGCACAGTTCTGCATGTGTACGCGCCTATTCCACGCTGGTATGTTGGTTTGAGGGTTGCGGCACCTTTTCTGTGTTAGACATGGCTCGTACGCGTACATGCCTTTCCTAGGCAAGATTTGGTTTGGCTCGCGTGCCATATCCATTGCAAATATCCATATCCATTGCATTTTAGATCGCATGCATTCATTACATCACACCTTCCATCTATGGCTTGCGCCTTTCCATGTTGAGCTTAGTCTGGTCTGTGCCCATACTTCTCGTGTCGAAGCATAGTTCAGTGGACCGTTCTATGTTAGACGTGGCTTGTATGCGTACATGCCCTACCTAGGCAAGATTTGGTTTGGCCCGCGTGCCATATCCATTTCATCTCCCCAGCATTTCCATATATATATATTGCATTGTAGTGTAATTTTTGCATCCGGCATTAGGATCATTGTCCTTTCTCCAGCGGGTTGTTTCCCCACTTATGTCAATCTCCCCCCCAATACTCGTTCTTGTGTCTGTCTACAATGCTCATAGTTCAGTTGACTGTTCTATGGTAGACAGACTTGTTACCTCCATCAATCTATTTGACATAGGTGTGGTTTCGAACTGCTCGTGATTGGATCGTGATTCAATTGCTTTGCATATAATTTGCATTGTTTCAATTACATTGCATCTTCATTTGCATTGTTTATACATTGTTTTGTATATATTGTATATCATTTTGCATCCATTCTTGCATTGTCATGCATGTTGCTAACAATATTGTACCTGTTAAGTTTGCTTTCTTTTCAGGCCCGATATTGTATGTACAGTTCATTTGAGACTGGTGCAACCAGACGAGCCGCACAGGTATTGTATCCTCCGAGTGAGACGTATTGAGAATTGCATAATTCTCTTACATCCTTTCTGTATTGTAGTGTAGTTCGGCGTATGCCAGCTTAAAATTGTTGCATGTTATGCTTCGTTACAGCTTTCTTTGCATGATCATAAGTTATGTCCGGCTCTGTACATTGTCTTGCATTTTGCCCCTGCCTTCAGGCGCATATCTTGTTTGTCTTGCATGTTTGTCTGAGTCTTCGGCCTTGTCAAAAATGGGTCGTCTCTGGGCTTTGACATTCACTCCCGTCATTGTTATGACTTTCGAGTTCTGTCAAAGAGGGGCAACTGTAGACACCCCATTTTTTACCGTCCTCAAGACTTGGACGTCACCGCTTGAACACTCGGTGATCATCCATGTTTGTGTTCGTTTAGAGTTCCCGGGGGTCTCGGCTACACGCGTCTTGCCTCAGGATCTCCGAACTTGACCGTTTTGTGTCTGGTTTTGCACCAAACACTTGTGTTTTGCCTTGGAGGGGGAGGGAATGCCTTGTGAGGCATCCCCACACACCACCGGCAGTGGTTAGAGGTCACCGGCTGGTTTTTGCTGCCATCGGCAATGTATATTGCCGGTCGGCACTCTTTGTTGCCGGTCGGCACTAAATTTTGTCAAAATGACATTTTTGGCCGGCCGACTACTGTGCATCTACTTTTGCAGATATTTTATCACAGCTGTCTTGCTTTTTGCTCCCCTCCATACACGTGTATGGAGGGATCTCTCTCTTGGAAGCTTGTCTTGTAAGCTTTACAAGACAAGAAGCTCTATAAGAGAGAGCCTTGTCTCTTGGCTTTAGGGTTAGACACTTGAGAGACTTAGGATATTTTTAGACAGCCATTTTTAGGGTTTTGAGTTCTAGGGTTAGAAACCATACACTTTCTATCTCTATTTCTCCCTCTTGTGTGTGTTAAATTGTGTTTGTGTGTTACTATTGCACACAAACACATAGTGTTTCACCTTCACTTAGCTACTGAGGTTCTAAGAGGTTGGTTTTGAAGTTTTGGAGCTGTTTTCAACATAGAAGGAGCTGTTAGAGCACCATTGTTGAAGCGGTCTTCAAGGGTAAGAAACTAGCCCCTTTATTGCCCAATCTTGCATTGTATTTTTACCTGTCTTAAATTCATTTTTGAGCTTGGTGTATAATACAAAAAAGTTCTATTTTTTAGCCCTCTTGATTGTTTATTAAGAGTGTTTTGTAGTTTGGAGGTGTTTGACCCCTCTTAGGCCTTGAAAGGCCCCATTTTGTGCCATTTTGAGCAAGTTTCGAGACTTTGGTGTTTGGGCCTCTTCACCACTGAAATCTTGAGGGATTTCAGTGGTGGAGATGGTGCCTTGAAGTCTCCAAAAGGAGAGGGCCACCCCCTCTCCTTGTTGTCCTTGAAATGGACCCTTTTTGGCCTCTTGAGAGAGCATCATGTTAGAGTGTGTATTGATCATATCTTGGCTGTTTTCCATGCTTATTATGCCATGATATAACCTTGTTATGTGTTGGTTTTGGTACACCATGCATGCTTAGCATACCTACCATGTAATGCCATGTTATTGCCTTAATATGCCTTAGGTTGTTAGCCTTTGATAGAGCATGGTTTAGGCTTAGTTTTGTGAAGGTTTTGTGCATATTTTGCCATGTCTTAGGTCTGTCCATAGTTGTTTGGGTCGGATTTGGCATGCTTAGTATAGCCCCTTTGCATTCCGGCTTGTTGGCCTTAAGTATGCGAATGTATAGCATGACATCTTTGCATTGATTTGGTGATTTGGAACCATCCACCATGTCATTTCAGTCCCATTTGCATGCCTATATGTTTACCTTGGACGCATCTTTAATGCTTTGGAAGCTTGTGTAATATGCTCCATGTTTTGGCCATTGCACATGCCTTTGAATTTGAGCCACTGAGATGCCATCTAAGAGTCCATTTTGCATGGTCTAGGTCTGTTTTGAACCTATTTTAAGTCCTCTTAGCCTTGTGAGGCTTGGTTGGCTTAGCTATGGTTTAAGCCCCTTTGACTTGCTTCAAGTACTTGGACCATTTGCATGCTAATGTTTAGCCTATCTTGTTGCTTGGTTTGACACCATCTTAACATGATTTTCAATGCTTACCTTGCATGCCATTAGTCCATGTTATACCCCTTTCAAATGTGTTTGAGAGTTGTCCCATTTGTGCCCAAGTGTTGACCCTTAACATGTGCATGTGTGTATGTGTTTAGTCCCTTATTTTGGTCACTTTGGCCATTGTTTTAGGCCTATTTAGAGTTGCCTAAATTATATGTAAGTCCATCTTTCCATTAATTTGCATTGCCTCATGTTTGCTTGTTTGCTTGCATAAGTGTTTTACCATACCATGTTGCATCCTTAGCTTGCATGCCTAGGTTGCATTGCATCTTGCATGCATGCCTTATTCCTTGACTTGGTGATAGGAATTAGGCCTTGGTTTGTTTGTTTGGTTTGCATTTCATTTGACATGAAAGTTGCACACTTGATTCTTTGGGCCGTCATGCATGAAAATACGTGATTGGCGGTCTGAGAATCGAGACACATGCCCCGTTGAGTCACAAACATGATAGGGGGCATGATTAGTGCATACATCGCTTGAATTGTATTGCCATGCAAGTTCTGTCCTCTGCTGCTGTGAGTTGCAGGTTCTGCAGGCATTCTGTGCCGACCGGCAGTTTACATTGCCGACCGGCAATTATTCTTCTGCCGATAGCTTCATTTTGTGCCGATGACCACAATTTGCTGCCGGTGGCAATTCTATTCAGCCGGTGGTGATGTCCAGTATCCAGAGAAGCAATCCAGAGGTTTTGGCAGCCTTCAGAGGAGTAAAAGAAGGAAAACAGAGGCAGACTATGTATGGCGGTGCGATTCTGAGCAAGACCCGAGCACGCACTGCATCTGGCCCTCCTCCCGAGGCGGTTTACTGTTTTCCTAGCTTAGTTAATTTGTCAATTAATTAGGCAACTTGTAATATTAATTAGCTTGCGTAGTTAATTAATTTGTATTATTTATTTGGTCCCTCCGAGCGAGGGCAAATCTGTAATAAGTGTGCGTGAGTGTGTGTATGTCTTCCAACCTCACGTCTTTCTTCCCTTTTATTTACGTGCTTATGATGGTAGATTAGGGCACGTTTAAATTAGCATACCTCATGTAATGCATGCGTGCATTCATCCATTTGTTCTACATGCACCGGACTCGGCGCATCATTCTAACCACATCTGTATTTCAAATTCCAAACTGAATACATGTTGGTTGTGCATTTTCACATGCCATGTTTAGGTTAGCCGAGCCTATCTAATTGCATCCCGTATGTGCTGCATTAGTCAATTCAACATGAACTAGGACACGCATGTTTGCTAACTAGTTTATTGTTTTGGCACAGAGTACAATGTAAGTATTTATGTTTTAGCATCTCGCATGCGTGTGAATACTATCATGACAGTATGCTTACCATGTGGCTAGATGCTTATATGAGATAAACTGTTTGAATGCCTGTGGGTGAAGGTTGGATTGTTTGAGTTGGAAAAACTCGTTGAAATCCATGTTTTAGCCTATTCGTGAGTGGCAATTTCCGAAACGTTTTTCAAAACAAACGGATATGCAATGCTTATTTCCAAATTAGACAATCTAGTCTATACTTGTTTGCTGCGCACATAACATAGTAACGCTAGGCTAATAAATGGAATAAGAACACATAAAGTTTTCAAAAATGGATATCACGGTTAGTAGAGGCCGATCTTCGGATCGGGCGAGAGGGGGTGCTCATAGCTGACCTTCCCCAATCGTACCCTAGCTCCCGAGCCGAGACAACTCCAGTGATGATGGACATGTGGCCTTCGGCACCGAGTCAGGGTTTCCTAAATTCCCCATAAAAAATATTTAGGTGGCGACTCTGTATCTGGCAAAGCAGTCCATGTTTGGCACTTCTTTTCAAAAATCTGTTTCTCAAAACGATTTGTCGGATTTGGACTCTTTGGTTCAGATTAAGAACCGCAAACAAAGATCGAGTCCGAACTGTGGCGAGGGCCCCACGCGGGCGCGTCTACAGCGGGAATAGTGCGTTTATCCTAAAACCCCAAAAATTTAACTTTTTCGAGCCGTCCAAATTCGTAATCTAATTGAAGAGTTTTTCGGTGAAGAATGGTTCCATTTTTGGGGCAAAAATGGAGCTGAAATGAAGAAACCACAAAGCTAATGCTTTTGTAAAAGATAAGGTACTGAGTGGAGGACAGTTGGTAGCAATCTGGGGATTTTCAAAGTTTCTGGCTGACCGGCCGGTTCAAGTAGCTGACCGGCCACCTTTACTGGCCAACCGGCCACTTGTGGCCGGCAATGATCATAAGTGGTCGACAATAAGCCTAAGTGGCTGACAGCCATTCTTGTCTCCAGTAGAGAACTTTTTGCCTTCCTGTGTGCTGAGGATACTGAAAACCTGAGTTTGATTCTACTTCGGATGCGTCTTGCTGTTCTATTTAACAGTTGTATTTTTTTATCGAGTTGTTGCAATTTGCTTATCAAGTTTGTTGCAATTTGTTTATCGAGTTGTTGCATTTTGCTTATCAAGTTTGTTGTAATTTGTTTATCGAGTTGTCGTTGTTTTGCTTATCGAGTTGTTCTTTAAGTTGTCTGTTTTGTTTGTTATAGTTGTTGTGTCGGTTCACTACCTGACTTTGCAATGTACAAATGTTCAATTTTCATCAATCTCATTTTTGTGTAAAATGGTGCGATGCAATGCTCAGAATATAAAATACAACACTTTTTTAAATCAAAAAGTTGTTTTCCATTCCATCATGGTTTCTTTTTACAAAGAGTATAAGTTTTAAAGAAAATAAAACTGCCTAAGGCTATACAATGTGCTAAAACTACTAGCAAGAAAGAAAACAAAGAAAACAAAGAAAAAATGTCTGAATCTGCGCCAGCTGTCTCAGGATCGGGAGGCCCTCTTCGTCCTCTTCCGCGGCTGAGCGGACTCTGAGCGGTCGCCATCAGTACCACTATCTGAATATGAGCCGGAGTCGGAACCAGAGCTGTCTCCACTCTCATCCTTGGAGCCCTCATCAGCGTCGTCTCCACCCTCAGAACCTAAGCCGGTGCCGATGCCGTCGCCGTCGCCTCCGCCCTCAGATGACTTTGACTGCAGACCCGCTGGCTCTTGGTCCTCACTAAACTCGTCATTGTCATCGTCATAGTCATCGCGCGTGACAAGCTCCAACGTCTCCCACGGCTGTGTGCCGGAACCTCTCTCTCTACTGCTAGAGAAGGCTCTGAGGGCCCTGTCTGCAAGGGTGTGACCTGAAAAGGCAGTTTGAATATATCAGCGAGTATTAAAGTGCAAGTGTGGTATGAAGAGTATATGCAGAAATCAGATACAGTATGCATGCAGTGTGTCGTGTCAGATGTGATCTACGCATGCAGTGTGTCAGTGCACTGTGAGGAAATGCTCAGTTGAGATGTTAGTTTTAGTATGTTAGCAGATATGTAATAACCGAAATGCAAGAAAGCTGAAAAGCGCCTAAATGCCATGGGAGCTAAGCATTATCTCCCTCCTCAAAATCTTGCCCTCAAAAGAGTCCAATACCTCGAGTAATCCCTTGACATATCCGATAGAGGGCTGCAAATGCAAGATGATCAATTAGTGAATGAATGAATGAATGAATATCTGAGCGATAAATGAAAGCTGCAATGCATACCGGTGGTGAGTCAGGTGTCCTGACATATCTGTGATTAGGCAACGGAGGCTCGAGCGGAATCTAATGGGTCGAACGGCTGAACTTGAGGCGGCAACAGGATGTGCTCTGGCTTCCCCTCCATCCTCGAAGAACCCCCGTCGTGTGAAGCGTCGTCCGCCATCTGAAAAGAAGGTGAAAGATAGACAAAAATGAGCAAAATGGGAGAAAAATGCCAAAAGTCAACAAAAGTCAACTCTCGGGAAGAGAAAAAGTCAAAGAAAATCAAAGCCCGGGGAAAGGCACCAAACTCAAGACAAACTTGTGGAAAACATACCTCAAATGGTGAATGTGGAGGAAAAAGCTCCGGAAATAAGTTTTGATCGGTTCAAAGTGAAGGAAACCGAAAGTTTTTAGCGAATCAACTTCGCGAGGGGTGTTGGAAAACGCGTGTGGGGCACGAATCTCAGGAGGAAAAGTGTCTAGGAGTAGAGAGGAAGGAATTTTGGCCTTGTGGGTGTGAGCAAAAGTGTTTTGGATGTGTGTTTTTAAAGTTCTCCAAACAAAATGACCAAACTAGCCCGAATTTGCCTCAACTGGCCGAACGGCCACTTAGGTGGCCAACAGGGTCCTGGGGTGGCCGACAGGTGTCCAGTCTTCTCCCTGTGTGTTTTCAGATTGATTTGAGTCCTTGGCTCTCAAGAAAGTGCAAGAAAAGTCCACTTTTTAACTCAAAATGTCTCCGCAGGAGTTTCAATTCATTTCTTTGACGTGAGACTCGTTGTCAGCCGGCATGAACAAGGTGTATCCTTTTGAAACACATTGTAATCCCTTCGAGAGGTAAATCGGAGGTCGTAATTGAGTTGGCCTTGTTAAGGCGCGCATCTCTTTATGCGACATTTTGCATTGAGCATTCTATTAATGTGCATAATTGTAGACATCCCATTTTTGACCGTCCTTAAGACTTGGGCGCTACTGATGGTTTACTTGGTGATGAAAGATGTACAGGGCAAAGGTTCGATTTCTTCGGCAAGAGGAGAGTCAAATCCTAACCTCACACCCCATTTTGGACCAAAGCTATTTTGGATGGTTTTTAGACCTTAAAACCCTCTCTTTCAAAATATTTTTGAAATAAAGTTCCTACGATATTCCGAGGCTCGCATTTCGTTAAATGTTGCGCTTTTCGGTAAACTGAGCGAGGACAAAGTGGAAATGAATGAAAGAGAGTTGAAATCTTTGAAAAATCTTTCAAAACACCTTGTTTAGGAGTTTGGAGTTGAAGAAAATAAGAGTGGAGAGAAGAAACCTAGTTGAGGAAGAAGTTGGACATGAATCGTTAAGAGAAAGTTGATCGACCCTCTCTAAATCAAGCCTATCTCTCTATGCACTTGGATTTAAGATATGAGGCCACCACCGTTGGAAAGAAGACTTCTGGGGCTTCATTTTTCACTCAAGAATCTCCTAAAGCCGAGTCCGGATGGAGGAGATATGGTTGTTTGAAATTGGGCATCATTCCGGTTGAACCGAAACTGAGTGGCTTCACAAAAGCATGCATAACTTTTTGTACAGTTGGAATTTTGATGCAAGGCTGCCACCATTGGAAAGCTTACTTTCGGGTCTTCAATTTGGACACAAGAATGACCTAAAAAGGAGTTCATATGAAGGATTTATGGCCATTTGAAGTTGGGCTTGAAAAGCAGATTTTGTTGGCCGATTGGCCAAATAAGTAGCAGATAAGTAGCAGATCGGCACAAAAGATGGCCAATCGGCCAAGAGTGACCCAAGCTCAGATTTTTTGAAGATATTTCATCTCTAGCTGTTCCATACAACCTCCAGCTGTCCCATATTTAGATATTTCGACCAAACTCTTGCCTTTTGCTATATATGGAGCCAAATATCTCATTTCTAAAGGGTTAGAACTTCTTGAGCAAGTTTGAGAGCTTCTCTCACTAAACTCCCTCTCTCTCTACAATTTTCAGAGTTTTGATCTCTGCCTCTCTCTCTAAAGCCTCTCTTTCTTGTCTTTTGGTGCATAGAAGTGCATAGAAGTAGAGAAATATAACTAGTTTGCCTATGCATCCTTGATCAAAGTTGCCAATCTTTGGGAGGAGGTTGCTGGAAGCTTACTTGGGACTTTGTTTGAACTCCAAAAGGTGTTTTGGCTCAGATTTTTGGCTGGTTTTGCAGCTGTACATCAAGGGTAAGATCTTCCTCCATTTAAGCTTATTTTACACACTAGTTTTGCCATAGTTTTCAACTACTTTGGGGCTGTTTTTTGGGGTGGTGTTGAACTACAAAAACCTCTATTTTCCCTCTATTTTTCAGTCTTAAAAGTCCTGGTTTGTGCCTTGGTTGGCTAGGGGGTTGTCCTCCATTTTGCTCCTTGGCTTGTAAGGCCTTGTGAGCTAACTTTCAAACTTTTCAAAAAACTTCTTTTTGGCCTTAGAACCACTGAAATCCAGAGGATTTTCAGTGTTAAAAACCCTATTTTGAGGGCCCAAATAGGAGAGGGTGGTTCCCTCTCCTCTTGTCTTGCTTGCTAGTGTTGATGACCAACCAAATGATCATGTGTTTTTACTTCTTTATGGCTTTGTTTAGGCTCATTTTTGTGACTTATCAGACCTTCCATAACTCTATTTTTGGCTGTCTTGGTCACCTCTTGCATGCTTGTTGCACTTGTAGTGTAAATCCTCTTTGCTAGCCTTGTTAGCCTTACAAAGTAGCATGCTTTTGTGGTTTGAATTAGCTTATTTCAAGCATGTTTTTGGTGTTATTTTGACAAGTTATAACTCTAATTTTGATTGGTGGACTCACTCCTTGCATGGTTTATACACTTGTAGTGTATTTCTCACAAACTAGTCTTGTATGCTTCATGAAGTAGGATGCCTTTCTAGCATGATTTGACTCTATTTCAGCATGTTTTTGGTGATATTTTTCTATTTCATACCTCTGTTAAGGTTTGGTTTGGTTGGCCATTGCATGCTCCATGCATTTGTAGTGCAATTTCATGAATTAGCCTAATGTGTATCATGCTTTAACATGTCATTCTAGCATGATTTTGGCTTAACTCTAAGAAGCTTTTGGTCATGTTTTAGCATGCTTAAGCTCTGATTTTTGTTGTTTTGGCCATGCATGCCATGATTTGTATAGCTATGGTTCATTCTAGCTTGTTAGCTTTGTGCATCAAGTCCACTAGTATGCATTGCTTGACCTATTTGAATGATTTGGAATCATTTGTTATGTGATTCCAGAGCATGTTTCATTGCCATGCACTCATATCTTTCACTTTTTCAATGCGTTGAAGGGTTGGTCCTTTATGCCTTGAACATGAGCCTTTGCGTATGCCGTCATGCCTAAGCTTGCGAGCTATCATGTCAATGTGTATTTGGGGTTATTTTTCCATGATATAACTCTGATTTTTTTTGGTGAAGCCATCTCATGCTTGGTCTTGATAGGTGTAGTGTAATCCACCTTATTTGCCTTGCATCCATCATGCCTTATGCCCTTCATGCTAGCATATTTTGGCTTCCTTCCATACATGTTTTAGACTCATTTTAACATGTTCTAGGATTGTTTTGGGTTGCCCTTGCCATATGCTTCATGTTTTGCATAGTAGTAGTGCAAGTGCCTTGCTAGCCTTAAGCTTTGGGCACCATAGCATGCTTCATTTGTATCATGTACATGATTTGGCATCATTCCACATGACATTTCAAAGCATGTAGCATTGCCATGTTCCCACTTCATTCACCCTTTAAGTGCCTCTAAGGGTTGTGCATTTGTTACCTTGTTTGTGGCTTAGTGTGTATGCATGCATGCCTAGTCATTTGTGCCTCAATCTTAGCATATTTTGGTCTTTGTTTAGACCTATTTGAACTCTATCCATGATTGGTTCATGCCTTTGTATCATGTACTGCATGCCTCCTTTGTAGTCCTCTTTGGTAGCTTTATGCTTTAAGGACCCTAGCATGCCATACTTGTATTGATTGAATGATTTGGCATCATTTCATACCTTATTTCAGTGCTTATAGTGTTGCTACACTCTTATATTTGTCACTCCTTGAGCACTTTTGAGAGTTATGCTTTTATGCTTAGTTGGTGGGCTAGAGCATGTGCATGCATTGTCTTGCATTTCATGCCATCATTTCAACATTTTGGCCACTGATTGGGGCATGATTGAGGTTTGTCCATTTTAGTTTAAGTCCATTTTGCGTGTTGTTTCATGCTTGTTAGATTGCATGTCGTTGCGTGCTTGTTCTATTTTGTTGTTGTTGCATGCTTGTCGCATTGCATGTTGTCGCATGCTTGTCGCATTGCATGATTCTTACATGTTGTTTACATATTTAGGTTGCATTACATAGTGCTTGCATGCTCATGTTGCATTACATTGTTTGCATGTCATTAGCGTTGTTAAGTTGTGCATGCATTGCATTGCATTGTGTTTGGTTTGGGTGTTAAGCCAAACACGAGGAACGAGGGACGTTTCATACTTGAAGTGATGAAACGTGCCTCAATTCTCGAACGCCGACCCTCTTGATCATGCATGATAGAGGTTAAGGCATTTATGTGTTTTTGTGCATTTCACCCATATTGATTTGTGCAACTCGGCCTCTTTGGCCATCATGCATCGAAATACGTGATTGATGGCTCGAGAGTCGAGCACTACACTCCTTTGAGATTCAAACATGATAAGGAGTGTCGTTGCACAAATATTTTCTTGCAAATACATTGCCATGCCTCTGTTTGTACTCTGTTGCAGTAAAAAGGAGAGTTTGCAGGAAGAGATGGCCGATCGGCTATCTAGTGTGCCGATCGGCTATAAATATTTGGCTGATATCCTCAAAATTGGTCAATGACCATTATCCACTGGCCGATGGCCACCCTTCTTGGCCGATGACCTCTCAGAGTGTCCATGAGGTGGGTCAAAAGCACTATGGAAGTTAGCACAATTTTCAGAGGTGTAGAAGTGTGCAAACAGAGGTAACATGAGGCATGGCAACGGATTTCCGAGCCAAGCCGACCGAGCATGCATATGCCCCTCTCCTCGAGGCTGTTTTAACTGCTTTGTGTAGTTAGTTAATTTGCTATTTAATTAGTTGATGTATTTGCTAATTGATTCTATCATTGTAAATTCTTAATTAGTTTAGCATAGCTAATTTTCAATTTGGTGTTGTAATAATTAGTCTAATTAGATTATTAGATTAGTTAGAATAGCTTAGCATAGCTAGCTTGTATTATTCATTCGGACCCTCCGTCGAGAGGGCGCATTTTTGTAATAAGTGTGCGTGAGTGTGTGAATGTCTTCCAACCCCACGTCTTTCTCCCTTTTACTTAACCGCTCACGATGGTTAGTTCTAGGTCATATTTTTTTAATTAGTATCCTTATGCTTACATGTTTGCATTCATTCATTTGTCTTGCATGCACCGGGTTCGGCGCATCATACAAACTGCATTGTATTTCAATATCGATTTGAATACATGATTATCAAGTTGCATTTCACATGACATCTTAGACTAGCTGAGCCTATTTAGTTGCATTTTTGCATGTGTTGCATTACGCATCTTAACATAGCTAGGATCATGCATGACTTCTAACTGGTTGTTGTTTTGGCTCGGAGTACTAGGTAAGCTTTTATGCTTTAGCATCTTGAATGTATGTAAGTGTTTCCATGTTAGCATGCTTGCCATGAGGTTAACTGCTTAAGTGTTAAACTGCCTGAATGCCTGTGGGTGACGGTTGGATTGCTTGAATTGGAACAATTCATTGAAATGCGAGTTTTAAGCCCACTTGAGAGTGGCAAAATCATGTTTTCTAAGCCCACTTGAGGGTGGCAAATCCACGTCTTAGCCTACTTGCGAGTAGCACCTTCAAACAGTTTTTCAAACAAACATGAGATGTTTTGTTCCAACTTAGGCGATTTAGTCTATACTTGTGTGCTGTGCGCATCACGTAGTAATGATAGATTAATAAACCGGAATAAGAACACACGTGTTTTCAAAAACAAAATATCATGTTAGTAAAGGCCGATCTTTGATCGGGTGAGCGGGGGTGCTCATTGCATGACCTTCCCCTCTCGTACCCAAGTTCCCTAGCCAAGGCAACTTTGGTGATGACGGACACATGGCCTTAGGCACGAGTCAGGGTTTCCTAAATTTCCCAAAACAAAAACATTTAGGTAGCGACTCTGTATCTGGCAAAGCAGTCTATGTTTGGCATTTCTTTATTGAAATTAGTTTTCCAAAACGATTTGCCAGATTTAGACTCTTTGGTGATTTATCAGTCTTGCATTGCACCTTGCGAGATTAGATTCAGAACCGTGACACGAGTCCAAACTGTAGTAGCTAATGAACAAAACGGATTTTGCGCCTTCGCGCGCGGAGCTGAGACGTTTGGGCACGTCTACAATAATATATTGTTATCATTGTGCACATACGTCGCATTTCATTGCACTACAGAAGTTCTTTTGTTTGCATAGAATATGCATGTCACGTTGTATTGCATTGTGCATGCTCTTACATTCGTATAGGAATTCTCTGTACTTATTGCATTGAACATGCATTCGATGTTGCCTAGAATATGCTTCATATCATGCTTCTGTTTTGTTTTTGGCATAATATGCATGAAACATGTTTTCCTAAGCATTGTATCATGGTTATTGATGTTGCATTGAATATGCATTTGTATTGCTTTGTACTTGTCAAAGTTTCTTCCTTGTACAGGCGCAATATTGTATATACGGTTCATTCAGAGCTGACGTAACCAGACGATATTGTACGTATGGCTCATTCAGAGACACTCCAGGTAAGATCATTCCTGTCCTTTGAATTCCTTGCGTTGGTTAGAAACATTCAAGTACGCCCGATGTTTACACCACTCCTCGCTTTGGTTAGAAACATTCAGGTACGCTTGGTGTTTACACCGACTTGTTGGTTAGAGACATTGGGTTATGCGCCCGATGTCTATACCTGTAATACCCCTGTTCCGTAATATGTTAATTGGTCCTTAAAATGATGTGATTATATGTTTTGATATGATTTTGTGTTCCATTATGTGAAAATATGTGGTTTTGAAGTTCTATCTGTTCACCGTAGGAATATCTGTTGAATAATCTGCTTTGGGAATTAAATTGAGGGCCCTACCGGCCACAAAACCCAAAATTGACTACGCCTTTGTGATTAGCGTAATTTTTAGAGCCTATAGTGAAATTTAATTAGAAATTGATTCTGGTCAGATTAAATTGATTCATTTAATGGTATTGTGCACAAATTGTTTAATATTCTTAAATTGGGACTTAGTGGGATTTGTTGGATAGGAGCATTACACCCCAATTCCCTCCTTTCTTGTATTTTGACTAACCTTGGACTCAAAACCAAAGGAAGGGCCGGTTATAGGGAGAGAAAGGGAGAGACTTGTGTAATTTGGGCTCAAGAATTGGGAATTTGAAGATTAAGCTCAAGATTTGGCTAGAACTTAGGTGTTTAAGGCTCCTAGGTGAGTAATTATCCCTTGAATCATGGATTCTTGTTTGCTATTTGTAAATTCAGAGTGGAACAAGGAGAAAGAGCATGAGTTGGGTTAATTTTGTTGAATTGAAGCTTAATATGTGCATGCATGTAAGAAATTACCTTGAAATTGCATGTTTGAGCACAAATATGTATAATCCATGTGAAATGTCAAAGGAAACTCATGTTTTGACCACCTGTTCACCAAATGAGTTGAGAATGGTGAGCATCTCCCACATGCATGTACAAATTATGGGAGAGTAAGTCTTGAATGTTTGAATTTGAGCATGTTGGTGATGAGTTTGACATATTTTGGGGCATACATGTGAATTATTTATGAATTGAGCTTCATTGGGTTGTGATTTAAGGTTTACATCATGTTAGTATAATTATATTTGATATTTGAGCCATAACATGCATGTTTTGTTGGTTGAAAATTGAATTGGAGCTCAAGAACACAACCTGCAATTTCCAGAATTTTGACGTCCGCTCGAGCGGGGGAAGTGCCGCTCGAGCAGAGAATTCGAGCTCCCAGCATTTTTGACAGACATGGTGCTCGCTCAAGCAGGGAAGTTTACGCTTGAGCGGGAAGCTATGTAGACAGGCAGTTCGCTCGAGCGGCCGAGTTCACGCTCGAGCGGGAATTTGAGGTAACCAGCACTTTTGCAGGCTTAAGGGTCGGCTCGAGCGGGGACCCTGTTTTCTGAAATTCTGAAAATGCATTCTGTGTTATATTTTTCCGTTCTCTTTCACTTGTAAGCACTCTTAGGCATATGTTGTATTCAGGATCCCGACCTATAAAGTCTTGGAGAGGATTGGGAACCAGCTGTACTACAAAATGCCAGAGAAGATCCCTAGCGAGTTTATGAGCAGGAGCACTAGGAAGCATTGTGCCTACCATAATGAAGATGGGTACCTGACTTAGGGATGCAGGGCTCTAAAGTCACACTTGAAGGATCTAGTCAGACAGGGTGACTTGAGAGACCTAGTGGATGAGGCGAAAACGAGGGAAGAACATACGAGGCTACTCCAATCACCAGCAACACCACCACCACCACCACCACCAGGTAGAGGGACCTCAGGTAATCAATGTGATTCACTCGAAAGTCAATGAGAATGAAGTTCGATGGGAGGCCTAGAGAGTAAGGCACCTGCAACAAGTATATCAAGTCCAGGAAAAAGAAACCCAGAACAAATGAATATCAGGGACTGATAATTTCTTTCACTGAGGTTTACTTGGATATGGTGCAGCGTCTGCACAATGATGCCCTGGTGGTAACCCTGAAGATTGGAGATTTCTAGGTGAGGCATATACTGATTGACCAAGGCAACTCTTGTGACATCATGTATGTCAGATGTTACAAGGAGCTTCGTCTCCACCCGAATGATTTAGAGCTATCTGACAGCCCTATGGTCAGATTCAATAGGAGGAACCACGAATTTGGAGGTACAGGCAGGGAGCAAAAAGATAACAATGAAGTTCACTGTGATAGATACTCCCTCCCCGTATAACATCATTTTGGGATGACCTTGGTTGCATGCATTGAGAGATGTTCCTTCACCATTGCACCAATTGTTGCGATTCCCAACAGAGTAGGGGATTGAAGAGGTACGAGGAGATCAGGTATAGATGAAAAATTACTCAATGGCAGCAATAAAGTACACCTGTAATGTAACGGAAGCAGAAAGTGCAGAGATTGAAAGCAAAGACCACGAAGTCTTAGATGATGTCGGCAAAGAACCTGCTGAGAAGAGTGAAGAACCATTGAAAAGGTCTTGGTGTAAAAAGAAGATGATGAACAATTCTTCCTTCTCGGCTCTGGCTTAGCTGAGGAAGAAGAAAAAGAACTGGAGGCTTTCTTGAGGGAGAACATAGAGGTGTTTGCCTGGAGACCTTATGAGATGTCGGGAATCAACCCTGAGGTCACTTGTCACAGACTTAATGTCACGACCCAAACCCGCCCCTGTAGGTTTAGTACCGTAACCGGCCAGTAATCCGTGGATTACCAAAAGCCTCTAAATAGATTAGCAAATAATAAGGGGCTGCGGAAGCAATAATACAAAATAGACAAGGTCCAATGAGCTGTGATAACGTACATGGGACAGAACATTTCAAAACTTATTTATATATACTTAAACATGCCAGTCCAGATACACAATATTTACATGGCATTTACAGAATGTATTTCCCAAGACCTGACTTTATAGAGCATACACATAGACTAGCATGAATACAAAAGCAGCCATGGCTTTAGGCTTCGTTCGGAACCTCCTCGGGAGGCACAACGGTTGGCTGACAAAAACAAAACAGAAGAACGTCAACTCTAGCCCTGGTCATGTGCCGACTCACCTACATACATAATATAAACTGTGAACGAAAGCCCAGTGAATAATAACAGAGTAAAGGGTTTCAATGAATAAGTTCGTACAGATTCAGAAATCATAATTCAGTTTCTTATCAAAATCATAGTTTTATCTAGATCATATACAGACGGAAATCATAAGTCATGATTAAGTTTACGTGATACATCCATTAGCATTAACAGAACATAACAGAATAGAACAGAACAGAACGTATACACGTGAGGTTACGAATAACCAGTTCTATAAAGGAACCTCCGGATCCGGGCAATAGAACAGAACAGAAGCTAAGCCCCCGTGACAGGGCCTCCGATACGGATAACAGAGTGCAGACAGAAATAAGTTTCATAAAGGAACCTCCGATACCGGGTAACAGCTAACAGATATCACATGATGCTAAGGATGTCACGAATACATATCAGAAATTGAACAATCATTCATTGCATTTCGGAAAACAGATCTTATTTTATCACACAAAAAGTAGATACAGTTTGAACATAACTTTACTAAGTTATTACTCACAGTTGGCCTTAAAACAGACAGACAGAGCAGATTAATCACACGATACGCAGTACGTGACCTACATAACACATAACGAACACACACTTAAAACACACATTCTAATTGCATAAAACTTACGTCGTTGGTTCTTAGTGTGTTTCTAACCTTAAATCCTCACTATAGAGTCTTAAACATGGCCTAGGAATGCCTAGGACGGAATGAGGATGCAAAGATGCCTTGGAAAACATTTTTCAAAACTTGCTAAAAACAGGGGTCTCGCTCGAGCGTGGCTTCCTTCGCTCGAGCGAGCTTGTCAAAACAGAGGGGTCGCTCGAGCATAGAATCCTTCGCTCGAGCGGTCTGTAAAAATGCAAAAGTTTTGGTTGTTGAAATTTTACACTCGATGCTCGCTCGAGCGTAGGTCTCGTCGATCGAGCGTGCGTCTGCGTGCACCAAAAACCTGAGAACTTGCAATTTATGCTCGAGCCACCATTCCTTCGCTCGAGCGAAGCTCTGAACAAACGATGGTCGCTCGAGCGTGGAATCCTTCGCTCGAGCGAGGAAGCCAAATTCTGGAATTTCCAGATTTGCCTCCCAAGCTCAAACCAAGCATTCAACACCTCAAAACTCGACCTCTTGGGCCCATTTTCTGGAAAACACTTGTAAACTCATAGTATAAGATGTTTCAAAGATCAATTTGTAAAATCAAGCCCAAAGGTGAGTCAATTAAACACAATTTCAAATAAAACTTCAAGAACAAAACTTAAATGTAACATGCATGAATTCTCATGACTTCTAATGCTCCAAAACATTATCCAAAGCAAGATTAAACTCAAAAATAGGATGAATTCATGGACTAAAACAAAAATATGGACATGCATGCGAGGATTCTATGAGAACAACCTTACAATTCAAGAATGTAGACATGCATGCATGATTTACTACTCAATTCAACATTTACAATCAATTCTTGACTTTAAACTCTAATCTTCCATGAACGATGCAAGAATTAATCTTAAATTCACAATTGAAAGGGGAATCTCCTACCTTAAACCTTGAATTCCAAGTCTAGGAGGTCAAATTTGCAAAGCCTCTTCAATTCTTCTAAGTTTCAAGCCAAATTCTTGATGAAACCAAGTTTCTCTCACTCTCCCTCTTTCTCACGGTTTGTCACAAGAAGATGAGCAAAGATGCATCAAATATGTAATAAAACAAAATAAATGTTGTCTAGACTCAAGCCACTAAGTGGCAAACTTGTAATAACTCAAACAAGTGTAAATTAACATGATTTAATCTAATTTAATCGTTCCGAACCGAATTTTAATTAAACCTACCATGAAATTTTATAAATCCTAACTAACACATAAATCAAGTCAATTTCTGATTCGAACGCCGATAAGGCTTCCAATTCGCAAACCGAAACTAAAACGTGAACAGATCATTTTACGGCAAACAGATAAAAACACAAAGATAAGGCAATACATATGCAATTTAATTTTGGATTCCTTCTAAATTACTGTTAGGCATAAATAATCGTGGTTTAGCATTAATCGGAGGTCGGGGTTATTACAGTCTTCCTCCCTTAAAAGAGTTTGGTCCTCCAAACTCGAATTACCTTCATTCAGAATCAACATTGGGTCCAATGGGAACAAATCCGGATATTTTTTCATCATGTCTTCCTCGGTTTCCCAAGTTGCATAGGTTCCTCTGTGGTTTTTCCAATCAACTTTTACCAACGGTATTTCTTTATTCCTCAACTTTTTGATCTGGCGATTCACAATCTGGATAGGTCTTTCCTCATAAGTGTAGTCATCTTTCAAAAGCACATGTGTCGGTTCGATGACATGGAGTGGATCCCTCAAATATTCTCATAGCATCGATACATGAAAGACGTTATGCATGTGTTCCATTACTGGAGGTAAGGCTACCCGATACGATACTGGATTGATCTTTTCGAGGACTTCATAAGGTCCAACATATCTTGGCGCCAATTTTCCTTTAACACCAAACCGAGTTTGACTCTTCATCGGGGTCACCTTTATGAACACGTGGTCCCCAACTTCATATTCCCTCTCTCTTCTTCGAACATCGGCATAGCTCTTCTGCCGACTCTATACAGTTTTCAGACGCTGCTATATCAGTTTCACTTTCTCGGTTGTTTCTTGCACAAGTTCCGGTCCCAACAAAAGTCTATCACCTACTTCAGCCCAACATATCGGAGAACGACATTTTCTTCCATACAAAGCTTCGTAAGGAGCCATTCCAATGCTTGAATGGTAACTATTGTTGTACACAAATTCAGCTAATGGCAAGTAGGTCTCCCAGTTCCCTTGGAAGTGTAACACACACATTCTGAGCATATCCTCCAGAGTTTGGTTCGTTCGTTCAGTCCCCAAGGCCTGTTGCAAACTCTGCCAAAATCTCGATACAAACTTTGAGTCCCTGTCAGACACAATAGATACTGGCATTCCATGCAATCTCACAATTTCAGTCATATAGATATTGGCCAATTTATCAACGTTATAAATTGTTTTGACAGGCAGAAAATGGGCAGACTTAATTAAACGGTCAACTATAACCCAGATAAAGTCTATACCTCGAGAAGAACGAGGCAATCCCACAATAAAGTCCATGGTAATGTGCTCCCATTTCCATTCCAGTATTGGGAGTGGTTGTAGCAAACCAGCGGGTCGTTGATGTTCAGCTTTAACCTGTTGGCAATGTCGACATCTAGCCACAAAGTCTGCAATACTCTGTTTCATTTCAAGCCACCAAAAATTCTATTTCAAATTATGATACATCTTCGTGTTCCCCGGATGCATAGCAAATTTACTACTGTGAGCTTCGGTCATAACATGCTTCCTCAAATCATAACAATCGGGCACACAAAGACGGTTCTGAAATTTCAGCACATCATTCTCAAACACAAATCCTGGCCTCGGCTTTGAATTAAATTCCTCCGTGATCTTTTTCAAGTACTCATCCTCACACTGTTTCTATTTGATCTCGTCAAGAATTTTAGGTTGAGCGGCAATAGCAGTTAATAGCCCATCTTATTCTAGGTCAGTCAACAACTCTTTTCGGTTGGATAGCAAACATGACAAATTCGCACTGGATTTTTGGCTCAAGGCATCTGCTACGGTATTAGCCTTTCCTGGATGATACAAGATTTGCAAATCATAATCGTTGATTAGTTCTAACCATCGTCTCTGTCTCATGTTCAATTCCTTTTGGGTGAAGAAATATTTCAAACTTTTATGGTCTGTATACACCTTGCAAGTTACCCCATATAAATAGTGGCGCCATATTTTCAAAGCAAACACCACAACCGCTAATTCAAGATCATGTGTTGGGTAATTCTTTTCATGAGGTCGAAGTTGTCTAGAAGCATAGGCAATCAGCCTTCCATTTTGCATTAGTATACACCCCAAGCCTTTATAGGAAGCATCACTGTACACTTGAAACCCATCAGTACCATTAGGCAAGGTTAATATTGGTGCAGTCACTAACCTAGTTTTCAACTCTTGGAAAACTGCCTCTCTTTGATCATTCCAGTCAAATGGCACATTTTCCTGAGTTAACTGAGTCAATGGCATGGCAAGCTTGGAAAAGTCTTTCACAAACCTCCAGTAGTAACCTACAAGTCCCAAAAAACTTCGGACTTCTGTCACATTTGTCAGTCTAGGCCCAATCCATGACAACTTCAAATTTTGAGGGTCAACAGAAACTCCATCCTTGTTGATTACATGTCCCAAAAATGCCACACTATCAAGCCAGAATTTACACTTGGACAATTTATCATACAGCCTCTTCTCTCTCAAAATCTGCAAGGTAGTTCTCAGATAGTTCTTATGTTCTTCCCTGCCTTTAGAATAAATCAAAATGTCATCAATAAATACAACAATGAAGTCATCCAGATATGATTTAAACACCCTATTCATAAGATCTATGAAAGCTGCAGGTGCATTGGTCATCCCAAACGGCATTACTAAAAATTCATGATGTCCATATCTAGTTCGGAATGCAGTTTTCTCTATGTCCTCAGCTCTAACCTTTAATTGATGATACCCGGACCTGAGGTCAATTTTGGAAAACACTTGGGCACCCTGAAGTTGATCAAACAAGTCATCTATTTGGCACAGAGGGTATTTATTCTTGATTGTCACTTTGTTTAGTTCTCGGTAGTCTATACACAATCTCAAAGATCCATCCTTCTTTTTGACGAACAAAACTGGAGCACCCCAAGGTGAAGTACTCAGACGGATAAATTTCTTATCTAACAGTTCCTGAAGTTGGGTTTACAATTCTTTCAATTCAGAGGTAGACATTCTATAGGGAGTCTTGGAAATAGGTTGTGTCCCCTGAAACACTTCAACAGTGAATTCAATTTCTCTATCAACTAAGTCCCCAGGTAAGTCAGTTGGAAACACATCGGGAAATTCACAAGCAACAGGGATTATTTCTACAGTAGTACTGTCAGATGGTGCAGTCAGTATACAACACAGATAACCCCTACATCCTTTCCTAAGGAGTTTTACAGCTTTCATAGCCGAAATCAAATATGGGAGAGGAACTACCCCATTCCTAATAAAAGTAAATTCAGGCATACCCGGTGGTCTAAACACAACAGTTTTATTTGCACGGTCAATAGTAGCACAGTATTTAGTCAGCACAGTATTTAGTCAACCAGTCCATCCCCAAAATACAATCAAAATGATTAACATCCAAGGGTAATAAGTCCACATATAACATCATATCGCCAATCATAACATCACATGCAGGATAAACATGAGAACACATCATAGAATCCCCAAACAGCGTAGACACAGATAACACATAGGTCATAAGTTCTAATGGTCTAGTCAATTTTCGAGAAAAAGCATGCGATACAAAGGAATGTGTAGAACCAGAATCTATCAGTACACATGCATTTTGAGAACATATAGGGAGTGTACCTGACACCACAGTATAGGTGTTCGGTACGTCACCGGGCACTAAGACAAACACTCGGCCTTGTCTCAAAGGTTCTTTCCCAGTATTGGCTTTGGCATTGGTTTTGGCCACAGAAGCGGATCCCGCTGAACTTGCTGCAGGACGGCTAGTAGTCTCAGACTTGAGCGGGCAATCTTCCATTACATGACCTGGCTGGCCACACTGGAAACAAGCACCGGACAATCGGTAGCACACACCCCTATGCCTTCTACCACAATCAGAACAGACCAGGATAGACCCACTACTCTCACTCAAGCTGTTCGAAGTCCCTGTGTTTTGCTTCTTACTGACAAAGGACCGGCCACTTTTAAAACCAAACCCGAATCTTTTTCCTCTCCACTCAGTTATTGTAGTTGCTGGGGCTTTACTTTGTTTTATGGCGGCTAGGGTGGCCTCTGCCATTAAGGCTCTGTCTAGAACTTCTACATAAGCAGGCAATTTCAGGACGCCTACTCGATCAAACACCTCTAAATCCAATCCACCTTCAAACTTTCGTGCTTTCTTGTAATCAGTATCCACCATATGTGGAGCAAACCGTGCCAGTTCGGTGAATTTAGCTTCATATTTTGCCACAGACATCCTTCCCTGTTTGAGTTCCTGAAATTCAGACACTTTCCGATCCTTGAAACATTGGGGAAAATACTTGTCGTAGAAGATAGCATTAAATTGTGCCCATGTCATATTTCCATTGCCACTTCGAATCAGTAACCACCACCTGCGGGCTTCATCTTTCAGAATGTAGGTGGCTAGGAGGACTTTCTGAGTTTCAGAACAAGGAAATACTTCATACAATTTTTCCATCTCAAGCAACCACGTCTCAGCTTTCAAAGGTTCAATTCCGCCATAGAACATTGGCGGTTTCATTTTCATGAATTTCTGTGTCAGATTGATGATATCGTTATTATCTGCCTCAGCTTGTGCCAGTGGAGGCGGAGGGGGCAAAGGTTGTTGTCTCTGTTGTGTCAAGGTTTCAGTCAATGCTACTAACATCTGTTCCATTCGGCCCATGTGAGCCTCTGAAGATTCACTTTCACCACTTCCCCTTGCATTGTCCATCTTACTATACAGACATCAAATGATAATAAACACAGACATAATCTTATTCATTTCCTTCAATTCATTTGATTCAAATGTACATTCAGTTTTCATATTCAGTTGTATTACCACACACTCACACATGCAGATGGAATGCCCCTAACTCTTACTGGGACATCTTAAGCTTATACGGACCTGTGTGTGTGATACAACACGTGCTCTGGTACCACTCTGTCACGACCCAAACCCGCCCCTGTAGGTTTAGCACCGTAACTGGCCAGTAATTCGTGGATTACCAAAGGCCTCTAAACAGATTAGTAAATAATAAGGGGCTGCGGAAGGAATAATACAAAATAGACAAGGTTCAATGAGCTGTGATAACGTACATGGGACAGAACATTTTAAAACTTATTTATATATACTTAAACATGCCAGTCCAGATACATAATATTTACAAGGCATTAACAGAATGTACTTCCCAAGACCTGACTTTACAAAGCATACACATAGACTAGCATGAATATAAAAACAGCCATGGCTTTAGGCTTCGTTCAGAACCTCCTCGGGAGGCACAACGGTTGGCTGACAAAAACAAAACAGAAGGCCGTCAACTCTGGCCCTGGTCATGTGCCGGCTCACCTACATACATAATGGCCTCGTTTGGGAAGTGGCTATTTTAGCAGGCTATTTGGCTTTTTGGCTATTTTAGTAGGCTATTTTAGTTTTTGTGTTTGGGAAGATGAGATGGATTTTATTTGAGTTGTTGTATTGAAAAATGTGTTGAAATGATGTTTGAAGTTAAAATGACAAATTTGTCCCTAAAAATATATCTTTTTAAATTGATGTAAAGGGGTAAAATCGTAATTTACTCATTGATGAATCAATTTGTGTAGCTGACAGTGTAGGTTGTGCCTACACTGCCGGCAGTGCAGTCTATTTTTTTTTTTTTTTTTTTTTTTTGAAAAAGCTTTGAACAGTGGGCTTTTTGGCTAAATTTTCATTTGAGGCTATAATAGCCTCAATCTACTCTTCCCAAACAGCGCCAATATAAACTGTGAGCGAAAGCCTAGTGAATAATAACAGAGTAAACGGTTTCAATGAATGAGTTCGTACAGATTCAGAAATCATAATTCAGTTTCTTATCAAAATCATAGTTTTATCCAGATCATATACAGACAGAAATCATAAGTCATGATTAAGTTTACGTGATACATCCATTAGTATTAACAGATCATAACAGAACAGAACAGAACGTATACACGTGAGGTTACGAATAACCAGTTCCATAAAGGAACCTCCGGATCCGGGCAACAGAACAGAATAGAAGCTGAGCCCCCGTGACAGGGCCTCCGGTACAGGTAACAGAGTGCAGATAGAAATAAGTTTCATAAAGGAACCTCCGATACTAGGTAACAGCTAACAGATATCACATGATGCTAAGGATGTCACGAATACATATCAGAAATTGAACAATCATTCATTGTACAGAACATATCATTTCGGAAAATAGATCTTGTTTTATCACACAAAAAGTAGATACAATTTGAACATAACTTTACTAAGTTATTACTCACAGTTGGCCTTGAAACAGACAGACAGAGCAGATTGATCACACGATACGCGGCACCTGACCTACATAACACATAACTGACACACACTTGAAACACACATTCTAATTGCACAAAATTTACGTCGTTGGTTCTTAGTGTGTTTCTAACCTTAAATCCTCACTATAGAGTCTTAAACATGGCCTAGGAATGCCTAGGACGGAATGAGGATGCAAAGATGCCTTGGAAAACATTTTTCAAAACTTGCTAAAAACAGGGGTCTCGCTCGAGCGTGGCTTCCTTCGCTCGAGCGAGCTTGTCAAAACAGAGGGGTCGCTCGAGCATAGAATCCTTCGCTCGAGCGGTCTGTAAAAAGGCAAAAGTTCTGGTTGTTGAAATTTTACACTCGATGCTCGCTCGAGCGTAGGTCTCGTCGATCGAGCGTGTGTCTGCGTGCACCAAAAACCTGAGAGCTTGCAATTTATGCTCGAGCCACCATTCCTTCGCTCGAGCAAAGCTTTGAACAAACGATGGTCGCTCGAGCGTGGAATCCTTCGCTCGAGCGAGGAAGCCAAATTCTGGAATTTCCAGATTTGCCTCCCAAGCTCAAACCAAGCATTCAACACCTCAAAACTCGACCTCTTGGGCCCATTTTCTGGAAAACACTTGTAAACTCCTAGTATAAGATGTTTCAAAGATCAATTTGTAAAATCAAGCCCAAAGGTGAGTCAATTAAACACAATTTCAAATAAAACTTCAAGAACAAAACTTAAATGTAACATGCATGAATTCTCATGACTTCTAATGCTTCAAAACATTATCCAAAGCAAGATTAAACTCAATAATAGGATGAATTCATGGACTAAAACAAAAATATGGACATGCATGTGAGGATTCTATGAGAACAACCTCACAATTCAAGAATGTAGACATGCATGCATGATTTACTACTCAATTCAACATTTACAATCAATTCTTGACTTTAAACTCTAATCTTCCATGAACCATGCAAAAATTAATCTTAAATTCACAATTGAAAGGGGAATCTCCTACCTTAAACCTTGAATTCCAAGTCTAGGAGCTCAAATTTGCAAAGCCTCTTCAATTCTTCTAAGTTCCAAGCCAAATTCTTGATGAAACCAAGTTTCTCTCACTCTTCCTCTTTCTCACGGTTTGTCACAAGAAAATGAGCAAAGATGCATCAAATATCTAATAAAACAAAATAAAGGTTGTCTAGACTCAAGCCACTAAGTGGCAAACTTGTAATAACTCAAACAAGTGTAAATTAACATGATTTAATCTAATTTAATCGCTCTGAACCGAATTTTAATTAAACCTACCATAAAATTCTATAAATCCTAACTAACACATAAATCAAGTCAATTTCTGATTCGAACACCGATAAGGCTTCCAATTCGTAAACCGAAACTAAAATGTGAACAGATCATTTTACGGCAAACAGATAAAAACACAAAGATAAGGCAATACATATGCAATTTAATTCTGGATTCCTTCTAAATTACTGTTAAGTATAAATAATCATGGTTTAGCATTAATCATAGGTAGGGGTTATTGCACTTAACGTGGATAGGTTGGCAAAACTAGTAGTCCAGAGAGCAAGAAGGCCGACATGGATACATGTGCAGGCAGTCAAGGAAGAAGTAAACAAGCTACTAGAAGCACAAGCCATCAAAGAGGTAAATTATCCCACCTGGTTGTCTAATACGGTAGTGGTGAAGAAGAAGAATGAGAAGTGGAGGATCTGCGTGGACTTCACAAGCTTGAACAAGGCTTGCCCTAAGAACAGTTTTTCACTGCCCAAAATTGATCAACTAGTAGATACCACTTTAGGGCATGGGAGGATGAGTTTTCTGGACACATACCAAGGTTATCACTAGATAGCAACGTATGCCTCAAATGAAAAAAAGCAAACATTCATCACCTTTAAAGGACTCTATTACTACAGAGTAATGCCTTTGGGGTTGAAAAATGCAAAAATAACTTACCAAAGACTGGTTACCAAGATGTTCAAACATTTGATTGGAAGACAGTGGAGGTGTACATAGATGATATGGTTGTTTAAACCAAGGAACTTGGGAGCCATCTGGCCGACTTGAAGGTGGTCTTTGACATTCTAAGGTAATATTGACTTCGACTCAATGCCTCAAAATGTGCATTTGGAGTCGGATCCGATAACTTCCTGGGATACTTGGTCACTATGAGGGGTATTGAAGCAAGCCCATATCAGATCAAGGCCATCCTTGACTAGAAGAGCCCGACAATAGCCAGACAAGTTCAAAATTTGACTGGAAGGGCAGCAGCCTTAAACAGGTTCATTAGCCGAAGTTTAGATAAATGCAAACAATTTTTTGGTTTATTGAAGAAGGCCACAGACTTTTTGTGGACAGAAGAATGCAAAGTCACCTTGGCTGACTTAAAGAAATACCTGACAGCTCCACTAGTGTTGTCGAACCCGGTACTAGGAGAAGAGTTGTTTGTGTACTTGGCCATTTCAGACCAAGCAGTGAGTGCCGTAGTAATCTGAGAAGAAGAAGGTGAGCAGAAGGAAGAATACTATGTCAGCAAGACCCTGGCAAATGTAGAAACCAGATACTTGCCTCTGGAAAAGTTGACTGTTACGACCCAAACCTGCCCCTATAGGTTTAGCGTCGTAACTGGCCAATAATCCTTAGATTACCAAAGGCCTCTTAACAGAATAACATATAATTAGGGGTTACGGAAGAAAATATACAAAATATATATAGTCCATAGAGCTGTGCAGACATACATGGGATAGAAATTTACAAAACAAACGTATATTTATATATAGATGTGACGTTAGAGCCACATACACAGAACTCCCAAACATGTTCAAATCAAACATAAACATCAGAAAGTACAAAAATCCTAAAGATTCAAAACTTGGTCAGATCTCAAAAAGGGAACCTCCACGGGAGGCACGATGGCTAGCTGGCTGACACCAAAACTTGCCAGGCAGCAACTTAGGCCTGGTTACGCATCTGCTCACCTACATACGTAAAAATAAATAGTTAGCGGGAGCCTAGTGAATAATAACGGAGTAAAGAGTTTTAATGAATGATGTCCATACAGAGTCAGAAATTATAATTCATTTCAAAAATAGATTTACATTCACATTCTTTTACAAGTTAATAACAGAAATCAGAATACATACTTAATCTTACATCTGTTAGCGCTAACAGATCATAGACAAAGCATCAAGGGTCATGCTTGTCAGTTCCATATAGAAACCTCCGGCTGGATACAGATAACTTGTCAGTTCCATATAGGAACCTCTAGACTAGGTATTGATAACTTATCAGTTCCATTAAGGAACCTCCGGCTGGGTACAGATAACTTGTCAATTCCACAAATGAACCTCCGGACCGAGAACGAATAACACCCTTGAGCAATGGAATTGTTGCCACGAATACTTTTCAAAATATGAACAATCATTCATTTATGCAAAGCGTAGCATTTTAGAAAAATGATCATTTCATATCATCAGAAAATAATTAAAGTCAAACATAACTTTACAGAGTTATTACTCACAATTAATAGATGGCTCCAAGGCAAACAGACAGAATGGGAAATCAAACGTCTTGTGGCGCTTCACCGACACAGTTATAGAACGAACACATACTGAATTACACACCCAAAAATATTAACTTAATCCTCTCTTATCTTGGTGTGTTTCTACTTCTTTATCCTTATTATAGTGCCTTAATCTTGGCCTAGAAATACCTAGGATGCAATGAGGATACAAAAATACATTTAAAAACACTTGGCCAAAAATGCTAGAAACAGGGGTCCCGCTCGAGCGTAACTTCTCCCGCTCGAGCGGACATGCAAACATGTGAGGAGACACTCGAGCGCAACTTCCCTCGCTCGAGCGCTCTGTAAACCTTGCAAAAGTACTGGTTAAGTGAAATCTCCGCTCGATGGCCGCTCGACTTTCGCTCGAGTGTGAGACTCATGTCCTCGCTCGAGCGCAACTTTTGCCGCTCGAGCGGTCTGCAAAACATGCAAACTTCTAGGAGCACGCATTTCACGCTCAAGCAGACTTTAGGTCGCTCGAGCGGAAGTGTAAAATCACAGAGTGGCTGCTCAAGCGCAGATTCTGCCACTCGAGTGGAAGTACAGAATCTGGGATTTCCAGATTGCACTTCCAAGTTCCAAACCCGAATTCAAAGCCATTTAACTCAACCTTTAGGCCCCAAAACTTGAGAACATTAAGAGTTAAAGATCATTTCATGAAATCAAGGCCCAGAAGCATGTTAATTGTGCAAAAATTCAACTTGAAATATAAGAATATAATATGAACATGACATGCATGTATTCATTTGAGTTCATAGGTTCCAAAACATGATCATATGAGATCCAATGATGAGAAATGTTATGAATTCTTCAAACCATGCTAGAATTACAACATGCATGTGAGGAAAGCTTTGAAAACAACTTTTAATTTCTTTGTAATATGCATGCATGTATGAAATGACTTAACTTTCTTCAATTCTAGCTCAAAACTCATGTTAACCCACTCAATTCTCTTAAATTCATGAATTTACCAACTCAAAAGCAAGACTAAAGGCTTGAGTTCTCACTTTAGCTTCTCAATTCCTTAAGATTTAGAGGTAATCTTGAGCAATCCTTCAAGTCTCCAAGCAATGTCTTTCTCTACCTTAAGTTGATCTCAAGTTCTTGGCCTCTCACTTTCTCTCATGTTTTTGCTACCAAGGATGTAGATATGAGAGTGTAAAGTGTGAATGAGGGTCCACTATTGCCTTATATAGGCTTGGCTAATGGCTTAGTTGATTTTCTTATCGACTAATCAATTGGACATTAGTTTATTCTAATTTAATTCGTTCCGAATTGAATTACAATTAAACCTACAATAATGTTCTAAAAATTCCAACTAACACGTAATTCAAGTCAATTTCGCGATTAGATGCTGACAAGGCCTTCAATTCATAGAATGAAGCAGAAACAGAAACAGATATTTCTACAATAGACAGATATAAGCACAATAATGCAACAAACACATATGCAATTTAATTCAGAATTTCTCTTAATTTCTGATTAGGCTTATTTAACCATGAATTAATGTAAATCAGAGGTCGAGGTTGTTACAGCCTTCCCCTCTTAAAGAGTTTGGTCCTCCAAACTTGAGTTACCTTCATTTTGGAAGTACACTAGATTCAAAGGAAACAATTCAGGGTATATTCTCATCATATCTTCCTCCATTTCCCAAGTTGCATAGGTCCCTTCGTGGTTTTGCCAATCAACTTTCACTAATGGTATTTCTTTGTTCCTCAACTTTTTAATTCGGCGGTTTGCAATCTGTATTGACATTTCTTCGTACGTGTAATCGTCCTTTAAAAGCACATGTGTCGGCTCGATAACATCGTACAGATATCGTAAGGAATCCCGTAACATTGAGCCATGAAAGACATTATGCATATGCTCCATAACTGGCGGTAAGGCTACCCAATACGTCACCGGGCTGATTTTTTCTAGAACCTCATATGGCCCAACATATCTTGGTGCTAACTTGCCTTTAACACCAAACCGTGTTTGTCCTTTCATTGGAGTCACTTTGATAAACACGTGATCCCCGACTTCATACTCCCTGTCTCTTCTTCAAACATCCGCATAACTCTTTTGGCAACTTTGTGCAGTTTTCAAGCGTTATTGGATCAATTTCACATTTTCCGTTATTTCTTGCACAAGTTTTGGTCCCAACAATGGTCTGTCGCCTACTTCAGCCCAACAAATAGGAGAACGACATTTCTTCCATACAGAGCTTCATAAGAAGCCATCTCAATACTTGAATGATAGCTACTATTGTATAAAAATTCGGCTAAAGGAAGGGAAGTCTCCCAATTCCCTTGGAAGTCCAACACACACATTCGTAGCATATCTTCCAAAGTCTAATTGGTGTTTTCGGATTGACCGTCTATTTGTGGGTGGTAAGCACTACTCATTCACAGTTCAGTTCCCAAAGCCTGTTGTAAACTCTGCCAAAACATTGACGTGAACTTTGAATCTCTATCAGATACAATGGATACTAGCACATCATGTAATCTCACAATCTCATTCACATAAATGTTAGCTAATTTATCTGCATTATAGAAAGTTTTGATAGGTAGAAAATGGACAGACTTAGTTAAACGATCAACAATGACCCAAATGGAATCCATACCTCGAGGGGAGCGAGGCAACCCCACAATGAAGTCCATAGTAATATGTTTCCACTTCCATTTTGGTATTGGAAGTGGCTGTGCAAACCAACGGGTCGTTAATGTTCGACTTTAACTTGTTGGCAATGCAAATATCTAACTACAAAATCTGTAATACACTTTTTCATTCCCGGCCACCAGAAATTCTATTTCAAGTCACGATATATCTTTGTGTTTCCCGGATGCATAGCAAATTTGGAATTATGGGCTTCAGTCATAACACGTTTCCTCAAATCAACATGGTTCAGCACACAAAGGCGACCCTAAAATTTCAACACATTGTTCTCAAGTATAAACCTAGGCCTTGGTTTTGAGTCAATTTCATCTAAGATCTTTTTCAGGAATTCATCTTGCAGTTGTTTCTCTCTAATTTCTTCAATTATTGCAGGCTGGACGGAGATAGCAGCCAAGATTCCACCATGTTCTCGCAATACAATCTCAATCTCATTCTTTTCCAAGTCACATAGCAATTCTTTCTGACCGGTGAGCAAACATGACAAACTTCCTATTGACTTTCGACTCAAGGCATTTGCCACAGTATTAGCTTTTCCTGGATGATACAAAATCTATAAATCATAGTCTTTAATCAACTCTAACCATCTTCTCTGTCTCATGTTCAATTCTTTTTGTGCGAAGAAATATTTGAGACTTTTATGGTCTGTGTACACTTCACAAGTCACACCATATAGGTAATGTCACCAAATCTTCAAAGCAAAAACCACCGCAGCGAGTTCAAGGTCATGGGTCAGATAATTCTTTTTATGAGGACGAAGTTGCCGAGAGGCATAAGCAATTACCTTTCCATTTTGCATTAAGACACACCCCAAGCCTTTATAGGAAGCATCACTGTAAATCTGGAACCCATTCGTACCGTTTGGTAAAGTCAAGATTGGTGCAGTTACCAGTCTAGCTTTCAATTCTTGGAAGGCTGACTCCCATTGATCATTCTAGTCAAACAGTATATTTTTTTACGTCAACTGTGTCAATGGCATAGCAAGTTTTGAGAAATCTTTCACAAATCTTCTGTAGTAACCTGCAAGTCCCAGAAAACTTCTAACTTCTGACACATTAGTTGGTCTTGGTCAATCCACAATTGCTTCAATTTTCTGAGGGCCAACAGATATACCATCCTTGCTAATTACATGGCCTAAAAATGCTACATTATCAAGCCAAAATTCACATTTGGACAATTTTGCATACAATTTCTTTTCTCTCAAAATCTGTAAAGCAGTCCGCAAATGGTTCTCGTGTTCTTCCCTACTTTTGGAGTAAATCAAAATATTATCAATAAACACAAACAACAAACTCATCCAGATATGATTTAAACACCATGCTCATTAGGTCCATAAAAGTTGCTAGTGCATTTGTTACTCCAAATGGCATAACTAAAAATTCATAATGCCCATATCTAGTTCTAAATGTCATTTTCTCAACATCTTCCGATTTGACCTTTAATTGGTGATATCCAGATCTAAGGTCTATCATGGAGAACACATGCGCTCCCTGAAGTTGGTCAAACAAGTCATCTATTCGGGGTAGTGGGTATTTGTTCTTCACGATTACTTTATTCAATTCATGATAGTCTATACATAACCTCAAAGACCCATCCTTCTTCTTTACGAATAAAACTGGAGCACTCCAAGGTGATGTGCTTGGGTGAGTAAATTTCTTATCTAAAAGTTCTTGGAGTTGAACGGATGCGCCTAGTGTTCACACCACCTTTTCTCCTCTCGTGTGCGACGCGTTAGGATTGCAAATCGGTTAAAAACATTGTGTGTGCCCAGTGTTCACACCACATTTCCTCCTCTCATGTGCGACGCATTAGGATTACAAATCGGTTAAAAACATCAGGTGCACCCAATGTTCACACCACCTTTCCTCATCTTGTGTGCTACGCGTTAGGATTGCAAATCGGTTAAAAACATTGGGTGTACCTAGTGTTCACACCACCTTTCCTCCTTTCGCGTGAAACGTGTTGGGATTGTTTTCTTCCGGTACGCTTGGAATACTATCTTTTCACCCTCTCTGCGTGAGGCGCAATTCGGGTTTGGAACCTTTTTCGTTCTCCCTCTGCAAGACGTTGCATGACTTAAATTTTCTTACATCTTTTCTACGTGTGACGTAGTTTGGTTTGTGCTTTTGATTGTCTTAATTGCATAAGACGTGTTGATTTATTCGCATCTTTCTGTGCGAGACATGGCTTAATTTGTTTTGCTTTAATTCATGTTGCATTACTTTGCTTCATTACATGATCATAAGTTATTTTTCCTACATGTGTTTTGTTTTTTGCCCCTGAACTACGCTAGTTTGATTCCTTGCAAAGGGATACATAGGTAGCTTGCGAGCGTAACCATTTACTTTATATCTTACAGCCTCGTCAAAATAGGTCGTCTTAGACTTTGACATTCACTCGCGTCATTTCATGACTTCGAGTTCTGCCAAAGAGGGGCAACTGTAGACACCCTTTTTGACTGCCGACCACCCTTGTGCCTTGCAGGCCACAAGTGTGTTTTGTAGATATTTTCGGCCAATCGTGCTAGCTGTTTGCATAGATGCTTACATCTGCTCCCACGTGTATGGATGGATGTTTTTGAGGGAGTAGCCTGTTTTTCTATAAATATAGGACCTCCTCTCCCATTTTTGAGGGTTAGAAAATTTGGAGAAAAAATTAATTCTCTCTCTCTTGAAATTTCTTGAACTTTTGCCTACACACTCTTAACCAAACCTTACCATCTTTGAGCTGAGGTACTTTTGAGCCTTACTTGAGCTCTCGAGGGTGTGTTTGTATTGTATTGTTGCTTGGAGGTGCTTTCATCTTCAAGAAGTATAAGGCTTAGCTTGTTTTCCTTGGTTTTGTTTGCTATTTTCCTACTGTTTTTGGGCTGTGTAAACTCCGTAATTTTGGGTTAAAACTTGTGCTTTAAGGCCTTAAAGGGTGGAGGGGTGGTTCACCTCTCTTTCCACCTTGCTTCTCTAGCCTTTACCCTTGTGTTTCCCACCTTTACACTATCTTTTTTTTTAAGTTTTTAAACACTGATTTTCAGAGTTATTTTAGTGGCTAAAAACATGTTTTGAAGTCCAAAATTAGAGGGGTTAGCCTCCCTTTCTTATGTCTTGTTCACTAGCTTACATAGCTCCATGTTTTAGCTTATTGCTCTAGCTATTTTTGTCTTAATTTCAACATGTTTAGGACTTATTTAGCACTGTTTTAGGACTGTTTTTAGTTCATTGTTGCATTTGAACTTTGTATTGCATGCTTGTAGTGTATTTGTCTGCATAGGTTTGGTAGTTTAGGCCTTAACCACCATCCTATTTGAGTTGATAGCATTTATTTTATGCTTTCCATACTTGTTTTCACCCCTAGTCATCTCTGCAACCTCCTCTTTTCTTGGTTTTTGCTTTGCTTTGAAAGTTGGTTCAAAGTAGTTGCTTGTTTAAAGCATAAAATTGAGGTCTTATGCTTAATGGTTTAATCCCTTTGGGGATTCATTACCAACAGTTTGACACTTCTCTCATGCATAAAACAAACACTTGGTTTGGTGCTTCTTTCCATTAGAGGACTTAAACTCACTTTTGGACTTAATTGATTAAAGAATTGAAAGGTAACTAAAATGGAGTAATAAAATTGGTGACTAAAAAGGGCAAGATAATAATTTGGTTTGTGTTCAATCGGACGTTAATTGAACCCTTGAGTCTTGAGTCGTTTCATACTCATCAGTGATGCAAACGGCTCAAGATTCATTGTCAATTACTTCCCTTGATCATTCATGATAGGGAGGTGATTTTAAGAGTATTGTTTTGTTGCATTCATTGAACTTGTACCCTTTGGTTTATAAGCCATCATGCAATGAAATTGTATTCGTTGATGGTTTGTGAACCAAGTTTACTACTCCTTTGAGCTGTTCAAATTATAAGGAGAGGTAAGTTGTGCAAATGAACCCTTGAGAATACCATGTTCCTGCTCTGTTTGCTATTTGTTGCAGTAGGAAAATCCAGTCATCAGTGGCCGGCAGGCCATCACTTCTAGCTTGCCGACCACCTGTGCAAAATCCAGCAGTGTACTTTTGAAGCAAAACAGAGTTGGTCTAGAGGTAGAAAACAGTGCAAGTGTTCTACGGTGCAATAGAGACATCTGACAGCAAAACAGTGGCCTTTTTCGGGTGGAAATTCGTGCATGCATGAGCATTCCTCGTTTCCTGAGGCAGAGTAGTTAGAGTAGTTAGCTTAATACTTCTCTAGACTTTGAATTCATGTTTAATTAGTTAATTTGCAATTCATTACTTAGTTCTAATTTGTTGTAATTATTTAATTAGCTAAAGTAGTTAACTAATTATTTTATTCGGTTTGTAATAATTAGTTAAGTAGTTTAGCTAAATCATTCATTTAGGTTTGTAATAGTTAATTAATTAGCTTAGCTTTAATTAGTTAGCTAGCTTATTCATTCGGACCCTCCTGTATGAGGGCGCAATGTTGTAATAATGTGTACGTCTTCCAACCCCACATCTTTCTCCCTTTTATTTACCTGCTTATGATGGTTAGATTAGGGCATCATGTTTTGTTTAGCATTCTCCCTATTTGCATCCACTTGTATTGCATGCACCGAGGTTCGATTCATCATTCTAACTTGCATTGTTAGTTAAATACTTCTTTGAAAACGTGCTTAGACCGCATGCTATCAAATTGTTTCACATGCCATGTTAAGTAGCCGAGCTAGTAATTGCATATCGCATGCGTTGCATTAGTCATATTGCATAAGTTAGGATCATGCATTGTTCTAACTCCTTTATCTTTCTTTGGCTTGGAGTACTAGGTGAGTTTTTCTTTGTTTTAGCACATTTCATTATATGTTAGTGTTGCCATGTCTAGCATGCTAGCCATGAGACTAAATGCTTAAGTGATAAACTGTTTGAATGTCTGTAGATGAAGGCTAATTGCTTGAATTTGAATAATTTGAGTAATGTTCATATGTGATCACTTTTTCAAGTGGTACATATTCGAAACAATTTTCAAAAACAAACATGAATCAAGTGTTTCAATTTTTGCAAATTAGTATATACTTGTGTGCAACACATAGTAAGTTAGTCTAATAAATCGGAATAAGAGAATCTAATGTAAATAAAAATCACATCATGATTATTAGAGGCCGATCTTTGATCGGGCGAGAGGGGTGCTAAATTCATGACCTTCCTCTCTCGTACCTAAGTTTCCGAGCCGAGACAACTTTGGTGGACTAATGGCCTTTGGCACGAGTCTTGGGTTTCCTAAATTTTTCAAAAATATTTAGGTGGCGACTCTGAAATCTGGCAAAGTAGTCCATTTTTTGCAATTTGATTCAAAATCGATTTGCCAAAAGATTTGCCGGATTTGGACTCTTTTTGTGTTTTCGCTGTTTCACATTGTACTTGTAAAATCAGATTCAGAACCACAAGTAGAGTCCGAACTGTAGGGCTTATTCGTCTTCCGAATGAGGGCACGAAAAGTCAAGCTACAGGCGTCTCTACACCTAGTGCCTTAAAACCGTCTAGTTTTGGGAGTCATTGGCCCAATACTTGCTACATGAGTTAATTAAAAAGCTTAAGGGACCTAGACATTGCACAGTTAAAGAAAAATAAGGAGAATGACTTGTTCACATTCGTAGCCTTTTCAACTCGAGCTATTAAGCTCGTAGGGGTGTCTTCACACCTATTGCTCTAAAACTGTCTGGTTTGGGAGTCATTGGCCCAATGCTTGTTACATAGGTTGATTAGAAAGCTTAATGAATTAGGGCATTACACAATGTTTCAAAAACAAAAACAAAAACAAAAAAATTGAGAATCTTGGTTGCAATAGTTTAGTTTTTCTGTATATGTTAGGTATTATTATGAGTTACACTGGGCTATTATAGTCGACAGTTAACTAATATGGAGATTGCACTTTACACAGAGGGTATTGATGATGTGTCTACTAGTATTCAAAAGTACAAGAGACTTTACTTTTGTATTAACTGAATTGTGGTTTTGGCTCAATAGATTCCTTCATACTTGTCCACTGTGCCTTCAATGACTCATCATGTCTTAATATCACACTGTAATGGCACATAAGTTAATTGTTAGGTATAGTAGTGTGGTTAATTGTTGTTGAGTAGATATGAGTATGTTGATGTTTATGGGTATCATTTTTGGAAACCCTTACGAGGCTATACTCGTCCACTTGGGGTAACCTTGTGGTTTAAAGGCTTGTTGCATATGCTGAACGCAATCATGATCCTTACGAAAGTGGTTTAGAGTTATTTTACTTTTCTTATTTCTTTTGTTTACTTGAGGACTAGCAAAATGTAAGTTAAAGGATGTGATGTAGGCCGAAAGGTACCACATTGAGGCTACTTAAGTTACATTTTTAGTCTTTCAATTTTGTTTATTTGGTGGAGATGATGTGTTTGGTGCACTTGTACAGATTTGGCAGGAAATACACAAATTCAATCAAAAATGGTAGATTCTTCGTGCGAGAAGCGAAAAAGCTGAGCCAGCCACCACACTGCACATGCAGCCCACCACCACTCAAACGGCCCACCTAGGGTTGCGTGCATGAAAATTTTGGGCTTTTCTGCTAAAAATAAAAAAAGAAAAAATGGGTTGAAGTGGGTTCGAAAATTATTCTAAGAAAAGGGAGGCTAAAGTTTAAAGAAGGTGATTTTTCCTCAAGCTTCAAGGAGAACTTTCATGGAGGCTTCCATCTCTTCCACCTCTTCCCACTCCTCCATGAGTGGCTAGGCTTTTCTTTTCTAGGGTTTTGATGAAACCCTAGCCACGTAAATGGATTTTTCTTAAGCTTTGATTGTGAATGGTTTGAATAAATGTATGGATGATTTAGAAGTTTATAATAATTCTTCTTTCCATCTCTTCAAGTATTTTACTCTCTGTGATTATTTAATACTTTCCATACATTTTTTTTCTTTGTGTTTGTGTTCAAAGTACGACACGAGTCATGCTACGAGAGACGGGTCGTGTTGTTGCCATAGTTTAGAGCAAACGCCCCGTACTATTCGGGATGATGCTTGCATGTACGCTAAATGCAACAACCCTCTTGATCAATATTTCAAACTTATAGTTGTGAAATATAAGGTATTTCAAACTAGATTGTAATTGATGACTGATGTTAAATCTCATTTTTGTGGTTAGTGGTGAATTCTTTGCCCTAGGATTTTTTCCAAAAATTAATATCTCAAACCCTAATTTTAATTTTCAATTTAATTATTCAATTTCATTTAATTCTTGTTTAGTCATAATATCCATCAATCTTTTTAATCAAAATTAATTTAGGAATCTAGAAATTAAATTAGTTTAATTTCACAATTGTCCCTATAGATCGATACCTGGACTTGTCATTATTCTAAAAGAATTTGGTATAGTTTAGTGTTTAATTTTGGTGTGTGAAACGACCCATCAAATTTTGAACCTAGGCGTAGTAAACGTGCTAGAACCTCAAAATCTTTTGGTCCAGATTTTCTAACTTTTTTGTTACAAAATGAGCCTTTAACTTTCAAAGAAGCAATGTCCAATCTTGAAGCTCCTTTATGGAAAAAGGCTGTAAATAGTGAAGTTGAATCCATCTTTCAAATCACACTTGGGAATTGGAGGATTTGCCACCAGGTTGTAAACCTCTTGGATATAAGTGGATTTTCAAAAGAAAAATGAAAGTGGATGGATCAATTGACAAATACAAGGCAAGACTTGTGGTTAAAGGATATAGACAAAAAGAAGGTCTTGATTACTTTGACACATACTCACCAGTTACTAGAATAACATCCATTAGAATGCTAATTACCATTGCATCTTTGAACAATCTAGAAATTAATCAAATGGATATGAAAATAGCTTTCTTAAATGGTAAGTTAAATGAAGGAATTTACATGGAATAACTAGAAGGATTTTCTGTTCCAGGAAAAGAAAAGAAAGTGTGTAAATTGGTTAAATCATTTAATGGTTTAAAACAAGCGCCAAAACAATGGCATGAAAAATTTGGCAAGGCAATGATGTCAAATAGATTTAAATTAATGAATGTGACAAATGTGTTTATATTAAAAACACAAACAAAGGTTATATGATAGTATGTCTTTATGTGGATGATATGCTCATCATAGGTAGCAATAATAACATGATTAAAACTACCAAAAAAATGTTGTATAAACATTTTGACATGAAAGACATAGGAATTGCTGATGTAATACTTGGTATAAAAATTACCAAAACATCATAAGGATATGCTTTGTCACAATCACATTACATTGAGAAAATACTTGACAAATTCAGCAAAGATGATGATCATCTTGCTAGAACACCTGTGGATGTTAATTTGTTCATTTCTAAAAATGTACAGGAAAGTATTTCTCAATTAGAGTATGCCCAAATTATTGAAAGCTTAATTGTCATGACCCGAACCTGCCCCCATGGGTTAAGGACATAACCGGCCAGTAATCACGAGATTACCTATGGCCTTAAACCAAATCAGATATATTTTAACATAGTTAAGGGGGCCAAACGGAAGCAATTTCAAACTTTTGTCCATAGAGCTGTGCTTACGTGGCACGTCATAACATTTTACAAACATACATTAATAACTCACATCAAGGAAAGTTAACATATAAGCTTTACACAACAGGATCATTCAATCATGGTCAGCCAATCAAAACTATATACAACCGTAATCCAAAGTTCTCGCCAACATGACAAAAATATAACGGAATAGCAAAAGGGTGAAAACAAGTCTCGTGCGTGAGACGTATGGGCTGACTCTTCAAAACCTTGACTATTTCACACAAACTTCACTGAGGCTGGGTTTAGACCTCTCTTGGCTCACCTACAGACACATGAATAAGCGTAAGTGAAAACCCAGTGAATAATATTAAATAAAGAAGATACAGGAACGGTATTTAGAACAACATACATCAGACGGCCTTGGGCCCAATTCATATTTCTATCTAGTATATATATATACATATAGGTCAAGTGACTATGGTTCCAAACACATCAAACGGCCTCGGCCCAATTCATTCATATCCGACGGCCTTTGGCTCAATCATTCCTGTCCGACGACCTTTGGCCCAATCATTCGCGTCAAACGGCCTTTGGCCTATTCATTCATGTCAAACGGCCTTTGGCCCATTCATTCATGTCAAACGGCCTTTGTCCCGTTCATTCATATCAAACGGCCTTTGGCCCATTCATTCATGTCGAACGGCCTTTGGCCTATTCATTTGTATCAAACGGCCTTTGGCCCATTCATTCTTTCATTCATGTCAGACGGCCTTCGGCCCATTCATTCTTTCATACATGTTAGACGGCCTTCAGCCCATTTATTCTTTCATTCATGTCAGACGGCCTTTGGCCCAACCATATGGCATAACAAACACTTGTCCACAATTCAAATTAACAACTTATAAGACTTATATGGGAATGAGCAATTGGACAAATAAAATATTTCAAAATATCTTTATTAAGCTATTACTCACAGTGTTCTGCCGGTGGATTTGCCCTGGAGCTCAACCCTACACATTTCATGAACACAATGGGTCACAAATAATTCAATCCGTCCTTAATTCATACATCCATCTTAGGCTTCTTTCTTATCCTTTTAACTCATTTATGATGCTTAATGCATGCCTAAGAGTGCTTAGAAATGAAAGAGAACGGAAAATGAAACACAGAACACCTTTACAAAATTTCTGAAACAGGGGTCCCCGCTCGAGCGTGGGTTCCGCCGCTCGAGCGGACCCTCATGGTCTGCAAAAGTACTGGTTGCCTCAATTTTACGCTCTAGCGTGAATTTGGACACTCGAGCTAAAGGTCACATTACATGGCTCCCCGCTCGAGTGTGAATATCCCCGCTCGAGGGAACATCAATGTTTGCAAAAGTTCTGGGAGCTCGCATTTCACGCTCGAGCGGACATGTCAAATTCTGGGTTTTCCAGAACTATTCTTAAAGTTCAATTTTGATGTTCAAAGGTTCCAAACTCATGATTTCGGTTCAAAAACACATAAACACATTATATTACATGAGAATATAAGAGTATGACACCAAATTGTTCAAAATCATCATCTAATTCTCAAATAACCCTCATTTCTTTTGTTTGATCAAAACCCATGCATTCAAAATTCATACCAAATTCATATCTCTATCAATTCAACATGCATGTTAGTCTTTGATCCCAATTCCATTTCAAATAGCACCAATGATTCTTATAACCATGAAACTCAACAAAACCATGCTTGCATGTATGCTTCAATGCTCAATCTTTCATAATTCACATATTACATGCTAGATTATGTAATTTATAGCAATTCTCTTCATGTATGAACACATGGACTTCAATCTCAACTTAATCAATTTAATTCATGATCTAACTTACCATTTAATCTTCAATTCACAAAATCACAACTCAAACTCATAAATTAAGGGTTGATTACTCACCTAAGAGCTTCAAACACCCAAGTCCTTTGAGTTTAGCTTCCAATTTCACAACTTTGAGCCAAATACACAATTCTCCTTCTCTCTCTCTCTAGAGCCGGCCTCTCCCTCTCTCTCTAGACTATAAAATCTGATCTTGAGCTCAAAACTAAAGGAAGGTGGGTGTACAATGCCCCTTTTATAGCCCCTCTTACTCAAATTCCATTAACACTAATTAATTGAGCACTATTTCATCAATTTAATCTATTTAATTTGATCCAAATTAATTTTCAATTAAATTTCACCGTAGGCTCTAAAAATTACGCTAATTACTATGGCGTAGTCAATTTCGATTTCTGTGGCCGATAAGGCCTTCAATTTAAATTCTAAAGTAGATAATCAAACAGATTTTCCTACGGTGAACAGATAGAAATTCAAAACCACATATATTCATATAAATGGCACTCAAAATCATATCAAACACATAATCACATTTGTAATTAAGATTAATTAGCATAATACGGAGCAGGGTTATCACATTAATGTACTTAATAAACTACACTCGCTCGAATATAGCTTATACAGTAAGTAAATTAAGTAGATATACAAGTAATCCAAGAGTAGAACACTGGAAAGCTATTATAAGAGTTCTAAGATATCCCCGATTTACTCGTAACATTTGGCTTAATTATACTAGATATCCAGTAGTACTTGAAGGATACTGTGATGTAAATTGGATATTGGATACTAGAGACTCAAAATCCACCAATGGGTATGTTTTTACTCTTGGTGAGGTGGTTATATCTTGGAAATCTTCAAAACAGACTTGCATTGCCAGGTCTACTATGGAATCAAAATTTATTTCTTTAGATAAACCTGGGGAAGAAGTAGAATGGCTTCGTCACTTCCTTAAAGATATTCCAATGTGGCCAAAACTGGTGCCTGCTATATGCATATATTGTGATAGTTAATCAGTAATAAATATAGCACAAAGTCATATGTATAACAGTAAGTCACGATACATTTGTCGTCTATATAACACCGTGACACAACTACTCTCTAATGGAATTATTTTCATTGAACGTGTGAAGTCTAAAGACAACATAGCTGATCCACTAACCAAAGGGTTAGCAAGAGAGTTAGTTGAGAATTCATCGAGGGGAATGTGACTTAATCCTATTAAATAAGAGTTACCACAACAGCAACCCAAGCTAGTTGACTGGAGATCCCAAGATCTAGGTTCAAAGGGACAACCGAGATATATATAACTCATAAGGATCACTAGAGAGTCAAACTTCTACCCATTTCTATGATGAAATAGTGTTGTCTACAGCGTTTTAGGTTAAGTAATACTTTTAATGATTTTTATATCTAGAAAAACCTAGTAGAGTATGACAGGATACTCTTTATAAGAATCACCTATATGAGTGTGAACTGGGCCGGTTTTATGAGATTTGTGAATGGCTACAATTCTCTAGATCACTCATGAAAGATCAGGTTGTTCAGGGCCAAAATGAACACAAAAGTGAGAACTAAACTATGTCTGGTGATATACTGTATGAGTTCTATTGTCTTGGTTTACATAAAATGACTAAGCAGTTCAAGACATCATATTCACTGATTAGCTAGTAAATCTGATAGTGTCTCATAAGGGAAGGTTCAAAGCCAAAAGTTATCTATCATTTGCAGAATATTCTCAATTTATGTACTCTCTGTAATTAGATCATGTTGTTGTATTTTTTCTTTGTCAAATTCCATTCATGTGGGGGATTGTTGGAATTTATGGTTTTTATAGACTTATTTTAGGCCAATTTTGAGCCCAAATTTGAGTGGGTCCCACACGTCTTTTGGAGTGGGTCCAATGAGGTGACATGTTCCTTGCTGCATAGCAAGCCCCACGGTGAAGACGATTTGTCAAAACCATTTATGAGTGAATAGGAAGTTGAAGTCATTTTTAGGTTCGTAAAATGGACAATTAAAGGACTAAAATGTGGGTTTCTTTGTAATGGTAGTCCCCTTGGAGACCACTTTTCCTCCTGCCAACCAGTTTTCTGGTCTGACAACTGGTCTCCCTGATCTTTGGACCATCAAAAGTAGTCGGCCACCACACCATTTGCTTGTTTTCATGCTCTGGACCTTCTCCCACCATGGCCGACTAGTTTTTGTTCTGGGAGACCGACCACTTTAAGTAGCTGGCTGACCACTTGAAGTGGTCAGCTGCTTTTTGGCACTTTTTTGGAGATATTTTCCTCCAGCTAGCACAGCTGGAGGGCATTAGAGCCATCCTCTATACACGTGTCTGGAGGGATTGGTTTAAGGCTTAGCTTCTCCAAGAAGCTTTAGTTTTTGTTCTCTATAAGAGGGAGGCTCCTCCTCCCTCCTCTAGGTTCAAAAAAAAGCCTACCTTGAGCTATAGATATAATCTTGTATCTATATCTCTCTTTTGGCTTTTGTGTTGTGCCTTAAAGTGTAGATCTGTCTCACTTTTGTACACAAGCACACACTCAAACACCTTGCTTGTGTTGTTGAGGCTTCTTGAAGTTGTTTTTGGTGTTCTTGGGCTGGTTTGAGCTCAAAGAGGTTGCTGGAGTTGCAGTAGTAAAGAAGGTCTTCAAGGGTGAGTCTTTAACCCTTAAATCCTCTGACTTCTAATCAGGCGATTGTGGGTTCGAGTCCCACTGGGCGTGTGATTTTTCCCTTTTACTTATCCAAAAAAAAAAACCCTTAAATCCTCCATTCTTGCTTAAGCTTTTAGCCTTATTTTCATACTGTTTTAAGCTTAGCTCTTAACTGGAAAAAGTTTTGTTTTTGCATGCTTAAAAAGTTTGTTTAAGGTCACTTTTTCGTTGGGGGTGATCTACCCCCTCTTACGCCTTGTTAGGCCTTGTTTTGAGTCATCCCTTTAGGCTCTTGTTGTAGCCTTTGCGTGACCTTTCTACCACTGAAATCCAGAGGATTTTCAGTGGTGGAAAGGTGGTTTTGGAGTCCTAAATAGGAGAGGGTCATCCCCTCTTCTTGTGTCTTCAATACTTGCTTCATTAGCCTCATGTGTGAGCATGTTTACTAAGCTTGTGTTAGCTTGTTATTAGCATGTATTTGGGGTTATTTCAGTATGCCTTAGATCTGTTTTGACTTTTCTTAGTCACTCCACACATGCCTAATACACTTGTAGTGTAAATCTCATAAACTAGTCTTGTATGCTTCTTGAAGTAGCATGTCATTCTAGCTTGTGTTGAGTCCATTTTAGCATGTTTTAGGTGATGTTTTGCCATTTCATACCTCTGTTAGGGTTTGGTTTGGTTGGCCTTTGCACGCTCCATGCACTTGTAGTGCAATTCCTTGATTTAGCCTAACATGTGCCATGCTTTAACATGTCATTTTAGCATGCTCTTGGCTTAACTCTAAGAAGATTTTGTCTATGTTTTAGCATGCTCTAGCTCTGATTTTGGTTGTTTTGACCATGCATGACTTGCTTTGTATAGCTATAGTGCATTCTAGCTTGTTAGCTTTATGTATCAAGTCCACTAGCATGCTTTACTTGGACTATTTGAATGATTTGGCATCATTTATTATATGATTTCAGTCCATGTTTCATGGTCTTGTACTTGCATTTATCACTCATTCAATGCGTTGGAGGGTTTGCCCCTTTATGCCTTAACATGAATCATTGCGTATGCCTTCATGCCTTAGCTTGCGAGCCATCATTTCAATGTGTTTTGGGGGTTATCTTGCCATGACATAACTCTGATTTTGTTGCTTAAGTCATCCCATGCTTGGTCTTAATAGGTGTAGTGTGATCCCCCTTATTTGCCTTGTATGCATCATGCCTTATGCCCTTCATGAGAGCTTGTTTTGGCTTCCTTCCATGCATGTTTTTGTATCATTTTGGCATGATCTAGGACTGTTTTGGGTTGCCTTTTCCATATCCTTCATGCTTTGTATAGCTGTAGTGCAATTGGCCTTGCTAGCTTTGTGTTTTGATGACTTATGCATGCTATCTTTGAGCTATTTAGATGATTTGGCATTATTTAATACTTCTTTTCAGAGATTATAGCATTGCCATGTTCCCACTTCTTTCATGCTTTGAATGCCTTTAAGTGTTGTGCATTGTTGCCTTACTTATGGCCTAGTGTGTATGCTTGTATGCCTAGGTATTTGAGCCTTCATCTCAGCATATTTTGGTCATTATTTTGACCTATTTCAGCTCTGTCCATGTTTGGTTTAATCATTTGTGTTATGTATTGCATGCCCTTTGTGTAGTCCCTTTAATAGCTTTGTGCCTTAGGCCCTCTTGCATGCTTTACTTGTGTTGTTTGAATGATTTGGCATCATTTCACACTTGATTTCAGAGCCTTTAGTGTTGTTACACTTCCATGTTTATTGCTTATCCATCATGTTTGAGAGTTGTGTTCTTAGGCACACTTGGTAGGTCAATGCATTGTGCATGCATGCCTTGTCTTTTGGTGCCTTTGTTTTGGTGTTATGGCCACTGATTTGAGGTCTACCCTCCTTTTGGTTTAAGTCCATTTAGCATGCTTGTTTATATGTTGTTCGCAAGCTTATTGTTCATTGCATTAAGTATGCCATCTTACATTGCATTGTGCATACCATGTGGTTATTTGCATTGAGTATGCCATCTTACATTGCGTTGCGCATGCTATGTGGTTATTTACATTGTGTATGCCAAGTAGTTCTTTGCATTGTGCATGCCCATAACATTGCGTGTTGTTGCCCTTGTTGCATTACATCGTGCATGCATGCATTACATTGTGTTAAGAACCTTATGATTCTATCTAGTTCTTAGCATTTAACATTGTGTATGCCATGTTATTCCTTGCATTGTGTATACTATGTTGTCATTGCATTGTGTATGACATGTTGTTGTTTGCATTGCATGTCCATTGTGTATGCCATGTTATGTGTTGCATTGTTGTTTGGAATAGGTGTTACTCCAAACACGAGAAACGAGGGACGTTTCATACTTGAAGTGATGAAACGTGCCTCAATTCTCGGTCACTGACGCTCTTGATCCTACATGATAGAGTTTTAAGCTTTATGTGTTTACTTGTGCATTCATTTTACATTGAGTTGTGCAACTTCGCCTCTCGGCCATCATGCATTGAAATGCGCGATTGGTGGCCCGAGGGTCGAAAACCACACTCCCTTGAGCTCATGACATGATAGGGAGGGTGGTTGTGCACACATATCTTGCAAATACATTCCATGCCTTGTCTTGCTCTCTGTTGCAGCAAACTGGAATTCAGCAGCAACAACTGGTCGGCCAGCCAGAAAAACTAGCTGGCCGACCACTTTTTCTGACTTTCAACAAAGAAAGTGGTCGGCAGGTGGCTGCAAAGACCAAAAGTGGTCGGCCACCCTCCCACAGGACTCCCAAGGTGAAGTTTCAGCCTTTTGGAGCTTGGTGCAGTGTTCTGAGAACAAATGAAAACAGAGGCAAATCGGGGCATCGCATTGGATTTCCAAACGAGGCGACCAGGCATACATGCTTTCTTCCCTCTAAGGGCACCTATGTTTACTGCTTTATTTAGCTTCTTTACTTAGCTAGATTAAGCATTCGTTTTGTACTTTAATAGTTAATGCGTTAGTTATTTCAATTTGTTTTGTAATAATTAGTTAACTAGGATTAGTTAATTAGTTTGTTTTTGGAATAATTAGTTTAATTAGCTTAGATTAGCTAGTTAACTTCTTATTCGGTCCCTCCGTCGAGATGGCGTATTGTTGTAATAAGCGTGCGTGCGTGTGTGTGATGCATGTCTTCCAATCCCCATTTCTTTCTCCCTTTTACTTAACCGCTTATGATGGTTAGTTTTAGGGCATATTTCGATTAGCATACCTTATGCTTTGCATGCGTGCATCCATTCATCTGTCTTGCATGCACCGGGCTCGGCGCATCATACTAACTGCATTGTATTTCAATTCCAATTTGAATACATGTACCAAGTTGCATTTCACATGACACTCTTAGGATAGCTGAGCCTATTTTAGTTGTATTTTTGCATGTGTTGCATTGGCTATTTTAACATGAACTAGGATCATACATGATTTCTAACTAGTTCTTTGTTTTGGCTCGGAGTACACTGTGAGTGTTTATGCTTTAGCATACTGCATGTGTGTATGTTGCCATGATAGCATGCTTGCTATGAGGCTAACTGCTTAAGTGATTAACTGCCTGAATGTCTGTGGGTGAAGGTTGGATTGTCAGAATTGGAACAATTCATCAAATCTGCATTTTTAGCCTACTTGCGAGTAACAAACTTCAAACCATTTTCAAACAAAGATGCAATGTTTTGTTCCAAATTAGGTGATCTAGTCTATACTTGTATGCTGTGCACATCACGTAGTAAGATTAGCTAATTAACTGAAATAAGAACACATGTGTTTTCAAAAACAAAATATCATGCTTAATACAGGCCGATCTTTGATCGGGCGAGCGGGGGTGCTCATTGCATGACCTTCCCCTCTTGTACCCAAGTTCCTAAGCCGAGGCAACTTTGATGATGACGGACACGTGGCCTTAAACACAAGTCAGTGTTTCCTAAATTCCCCTAAAATAAAATATTTAGCTGGCGACTCTGTATCTGGCAAAGCAGTCCATGTTTGGCACTTCTTTATTAAAAATCAGTTTTCCAAAATGATTTGCCAAATATGGACTCTTTGGTGATTTATCGATCTTACATCGCACATTATGAGATTAGATTCAAAACCGTGACATTTGAGTCCGAACTATAGTAGCTCAGAGAACAAAACGAATTTCGCGCCTTCGCAGCGCGGAGATCGATGAGTCCTCGGGCGCGTCTACAAATAGTTTTTTCAAACTGTTTTAACAGTTTATACCCGGACAAATTCAAACCTGTTTCAACAAGTTCAATTCGTTTTCATACCTGTTCGGTTTTCATACATGTTCAGACCTATAAATGCAGACCCTTTTCCAACAACTTTCTGATTTCTGAAAATTCATTTGTTGCCTTCATTTTGCTCTTTTGCATACATATATTCTTCATACTAGTTTTAGAGAAAATTCTGAGAGTATAGAACACATGTTTGGTTCATCGTACAGATTGTTTGAAGTGCTACTACAATCTGTGTAGAGTATTGTATCTTGGGAGATAGACGCCATTTATCCGTAAGTACCGAAGCGGGGCGAATCTGTCTTAAGGACAGAGTGTCACACACTCGACTTGATCTTTTTGTGCTTATTCGATTCGGTAAATAATTTATTTGTTTGATTTGTTTTAAATTATTTATTTTACACAGAAGATTGTTCCAACACTTTATGATGTAACTTATTGTTTGGTTAGCTTAAATTTGACGAATATTATTATGGATTTTATGAAACTTAACGGATGTATTGTTGGCGTTTGTAGTATTTTGGATTTATTTTTATGGAATGATTTTGGAAGTTTGTAACATTTTGGCTTTGATGAATGGATACAATGATTTTAGATGGTTTTCATGAATGGAAATTTGATGGATATAGTTATGGATTTGATGATTATAAAACTTGTAAATTATAGCATTTTGGTCTTGTTTGCATCAGTGTTACCATGATTTGGTTTGGGTACAGAGATAGTATTTGATGGTGTTAGAGCTCCAAAAGGAGATTGATTGTAAGTAACTGCTAATTGATAGTTTGCGTGGGATGTTAAAAAAGAAAATTGTGACATGTTCTCTTGGAGAACATAATTTCTCTATGAAGCAATAATAGAGCTTTCTCTTTTTTCTATTGTAGGAAATTCCCAAATTGAGCTGTAACAAGTGCCAATCATCAGCAAACATAATGTAGTAGTTTCAGGATGCACTGAAACTGAAGAAAGAGGAAATGAATGAGCTTTCCATTACAACCATAAAAATCAAAAATCAAAAAAATGAGAAACTGTTAAGCCACAGAACAAACTAAATTTCAGCAATAATGTTGTTCCTTTCCAATTCCAAATTGGTAGTAACTGAGAGGCAGTGGCAAGAGTGAGGTTAAGCCTTTTGGCCCTTACTAGTTGCAACCTTTTTCTTTAAGCCTTTTGGTTGCATAACATGATTGTCATCTTCACAATCCACTTCAAAGCTTTGGGTTTCGTCCTCATTACGTACTTCATTTTCAACAGTAAAATGAGCACTTAACTTGCATTCAACATTTACACCTAATGTAGCGACTTGTGCAATTACAAAATCATAGGTTTCTTCCGTTTCAGCAGCTCTACATGCTATTGCTCTAAAAGTGGTCATCAATGTCTTATACCACGAGGCTTTTTGGAATTTTACATCAACTTGAATGTCATTCCCCTTAATGTCCTTCACAGTTTCAGCTCTTGCTTGTTTGGTCCACCTCCTTACAATGTATTGTGAAGGAACCTCTTTCATCTTCAATATGTCTCTAATAACCTTCAAAGAGTGAGAACACAAAATTCCTTCCCTTTCAAACTTTGTACAATTACAACCCAAAGAGCCATCCCTCTCCATCTTCACTTTCCTTGCATGTTTCCTACCAACATCAACAACTGTGAAAATGGTACAAGCCTTACCATATTCAATTGTTTCTATGTCCGATTCAATGGATCAAAAGTACTCATTTTAGAATTCCTCAAAAATCTTTTTTGTGTACACATTACCCATTTGAATTAGCATTCTTATTGTCGCTTTCACCTTTGACAACCTTTGGCACAAAGCATATCCTACTTCTAACTCCTTGTATTGTTTCTCATAAAGTACCCTTTTGAAATGCATGAAGAATTCATTTAAATTAAAATCAGAATGAATGTAATCCTTCAAAAAAAGCATTAAAAATTCACTAAGTTGTGTGGTACTCATTCCCGCAACCCATGTTGATTTAACATATGGCCTGCCCCATTTTTGTTTCATCGCAAAAGTCAATTTCAACCAATGGTTATCATGCGCATCATATTTATCAAGCATTTCATCCCACTCTAACTTCCATTGATTTTCATCTTCAATGTCAAACAGGAATTTATTTAGTACACCCTTTAACCCCTTATCTTGGAATAGACAATTAACATGTTTTAATGCATCTTGCGTCAAATTTCAAGTACACAATCGGTGACTCGTGTCAGGCATAACAATGGGTATGGCTTTAGCCACTGCAACATCTTCATCGGTGAACAAAGTTTTTGGTGCGTTTCTTGACATAGCCTCTAGAAAAGTTTGAAACAATCATACTGTAGATGCGCCCGTGGGCCTCGCTACAGTTCGGACTCAATTTGATGTCACGGTTCTTAATCTGAACCAAAGAGTCCAAATCTGGCAAATCGTTTTGAGAAAACAGATTTTTAGAAAAAGAAGTGTCAAACATGGACTGCTTTGCCAGATACAGAGTCGCCACCTAAATATTTTTATAGGGGAATTTAGGAAACCCTGACTCAGTGCCAAAGGCCACGTGTCCGTCATCACTAAAGTTGTCTCGGCTCGGGAGCTTGGGTACGATTGGGGAAGGTCAGCTATGAGCACCCCCTCTCGCCCGATCCGAAGATCGGCCTCTACTAACAGTGATATCCGTTTTTGAAAACGTTATGTGTTCTTATTCCGGTTATTAGCCTAGATTTACTATATTATGCGCACAGCAAACAAGTATAGACCAAATCACCTAAATTGGAACAAAACATTGCATGTTTGTTTTGAAAATGGTTTGCTACTCGCAAGTAGGCTAAAATGCAAGTTTTGCCACCCTCAAGTGGGCTTTAGAAAAGATGGTTTTGCCACTATCTAGTGGGCTTAAAACTCACAGTTTTAATGCATTATTCTAATTTAGGTAATTCAACCTCCACCCACAGGCATCCAAGCAGTTATATCACATAAGCAGCTAGCCTCATGGTAATCATGCTGTTATGGCAACACTCACACGCATGCGGTATGCTAAAGCATAAATACTTACATCGTACTCCTTGCCAAAACAAAAAGTAGTTAGTAATCACATGCATGATCCTAGTTCATGTTAAAAATGGCTAGTGCAACACATGCAAAGATGCAATCTAGACAGGCTCGGCTATTTGTAGACACCCCATTTTTGACCGTCCTCAAGACTTGGACGTCACTGTTTGAACACACGGTGATCTTCCATGTTTGTGTTCGTTTGGAGTTCCCGGAGGTCTCGGCTCACGCGCCTTGCCTCAGGATCCCCGAACTCGACCGTTTAGTGTCTGGTTTTGCACCAAACACTTGCATCTTGCCCTTGAGAGGCAAGGTGGGGCTTGTAGACCATCCCCACCCATCACCGGCAGTGGCTAGATGCCACCGGCTGGTTTTTGCTGCCACCGGCAATATAGTTTGCCGGCCGGCACTCTTTGTTGCCGGTCAGCACTATTTTGTGCCGGTCGGCACTTTGTTTGGCCAAGATGGCATTTTTTGCCGGCCGATTGCTGTTCATCTGCTTTTGCAGATATTTTTGGACAGCTGTATTGCTTTTGCTCCCCTCCATACACGTGTATGGAGGGATCTCCCTCTTGCAAAGCTTGTCTTGTAAGCTTTACAAGAGGCATATAGAGAGGAACTCTCTCTAAGGCAAAGAAGGGAGGCTTTAGACATTTTTGAGGAGAGAATACAGAGGAGAGCTCTGGTTTTTCTAGGGTTAGGGTTAGATATACATTTTCTATCTCTCTTTCCCTCTTATTTGCACACTAGGTGTTTTGTGTCTCACTATTGCACACAAACACCTAGTGTTTCACCTTCCTCTTGGAGCTGAGGTTCTAAAGAGTGTGTTTTGAGATTTTGGTGTTGGATTCAAGCCAAAGGAGGCCATTGGAGCATCTTTGTTGAAGAAGGCATCAAGGGTGAGAATCTAGTCCTTTTTTTCCCCTTTTTTGCATTGATTTTATACCTATCTTAGAGCTGTTTTTGTGCTTATTGTATAACATAAAAAAGTTCTGTTTTTAGGCCCTCTTTATTGTTTATTAAGAGTGTTTTGTTGTTTGAGGGTTGTTGACCACCCTTAGGCCTCAAAAGGCCTCATTTTGAGCCATTTTGTGTTAGCTCCGGGATTTTGGTGTTGAGGTCTCTTCACCACTGAAATCTTGAGGGATTTCAGTGGTGAAGATGATGCTTTCAAGTCCCAAAAATGAGAGGGCCACCCCCTCTCCTTGTTATCCTTGAAAGGGACACATTTTGGCCTCTTAAGGAAGCCTATGCTTGAGTGTGTGTTGAGCATATTTGGTTTGTTTTTCATGCTTATATATCCATGATATAACATGATTTCAAGTTGGTTTTGGAACTTCATGCATGTTTAGCATAGTTGCCATGTAATACCCTATTTGTGCTTTAACATGTTCTTGGTTGTTAGCCTTTGTTGGAGCATGTTTTAGGCTTGCATTTGTGAAGTTTATGTGCTTATTTTGCCATGTCTTAGCTCTGTCCATAGTCGTTTGGGTTGATCTTTGCATGCATTATATAGCTCTTTTGTATTTGGGCTTGTTGGCCTTGAGTATGTGCATGTGTAGCATGCCATCTTTGCATTGTTTTGATGATTTGGAATCATCCTACATGCTATTTCAGTCCCATTTCCATGCTTGTTGGATTGCCTTGCATGTCTCTTTAATGCTTTGAAAGCATGTGTTGCAATGCTCCATGTTTTGGCCATGGTGTATGCCTTTGTATTTGGGCCACTTAGATGCCATCTAAGGAGTCTTTTGGCCTTGTTTTAACATGCTAAAAATCTGTTTTTAGTTGTTTAATGCATGCCATGTTTGGTCATGATAAGTGTAGTTCAATGCATTATTGATTTGCCTTGAACACTTGGACTACTCTTTGCATGTTTTGGCTTGATTTATAACTTGATTTGGCATCATTTTATAACATAATTTTAGGGCTCATGTTGCATGCTAATTAGTCCATGATTCCTCCTTTCAAGTGTGCTTGAATGTTGCTTGTTTTGTGCTTAAGTGTTGGTCCTTATGTGCATGTGTGTGTGCATGCCATTTAGCTCTCACTCTTTAGCACTTATGGCTACTGTTTTAGGCCTTTTTAGAGTTGCCTAATTCATGTTTAAGTCCATCTTTGCACTCATTTGTATTGCCATATGCATGCTTGTATGCTTGCATGAGTTAATTGCCATGCCATGTTGCATTCCTAGCTTGTATGCCTAGGTTGCATTGCATTTTGCATGCATGCCTTGTTCCTTGAATTGGTGATAGGAATAGGGCCTAATTTGTTTGATTGGTTTGCATGCATTTGAAATCAAAGTTGCATACTTGGTTCCTTGGGCCATCATGCATGGAAATGCGTGATTGGTGGTCCGAGAACCAAGGCACATGTCCCTTTGAGTCATTACAATGATAAGAGACATGGTTGGTGCATACATGCTTTGAATTGTGCTGCCATGCCTTGTTTTGCCCTCTGTTGCTGTGAGTTGCAGGTTCTGCAGGAATACTCTGCCGACCGGCAGTGTAATGTGCCGACCGGCACTATTTTCTCTGCCGACAGCTTCAACTTTGTGCCGATGGCCATACAACACTGCCGGTGGAAATTTCATCTAGCCGGTGATGATCCCCTCTGTCCAAGGATGTAGTCCTGAGGTTTTGACAACCTCCAGAGGAAGAAAGGGAGGAAAACAGAGGCAGCTTGCGCATGGCGGCGCGCTTCTCGAGACGTTTTACTGTTTTCCTAAATTAGTTAATTTGTTAATTAATTAATTTGTAATATTTAATTAGCTTGCGTAGTTAATTAATTTGTAATATTTATTCGGTCCCTCCGAGCGAGGGCAAATCTGTAATAAGTGTGTGTGGGTGGTGTGTATGTCTTCCAACCTCACTTCTTTCTTCCCTTTTACTTACCCGCTTTAATGGTTAGTATTAGGGCACGTTTAATTTAGCATACCTTATGCTATGCATGTGTGCATCCATGCATTTGTATTACACACGTTAGGCTCGGTACATCATGCTAATTGCATCAACGCTTCAATCAAAAATTGAATATGTGATAATTGTGCATTTTCACATGACATGTCTAGGATTAGCCGAGCCTATCTTAGCGACATTTTGTATGCGATGCATTAGGCACTTCACATGGACTTGGATCATGCATGTTTGCTAACAAGTTCTTTGTTTTGGCACGGAGTACTATGTAAGTATTTCCGCTTTAGCATATCGCATGAGTGTGAATGTTACCATGACAGCATGCTTAACATGTGGCTAGATGCTTATGTGTTAAACTGTTTTGAATGCCTGTGGGTGAAGGCCAGATTGTTTGAGTTGGAAAAACTCGTTGAAATCCGTATTTTAGCCTACTTGCGAGTAGCAAATTCCAAAGCATTTTCAAACCAAACGGATATGCAATGTTTATTTCCAAATTAGGCAATCTAGTCTATACTTGTTTGCTGTGCGCATAACATAGTAATTCTAGGCTAATAAATGGAATAAGAACACGTAAAGTTTTCAAAAATGGATATCACGGTTAGTAGAGGCCGGTCTTCGGACCGGGCGAAAGGGGGTGCTCATAGCTGACCTTCCCCGATCGTACCCAAGCTCCCGAGCCGAGACAACTCCGGTGATGACGGACATGTGGCCTTCGGCACCGAGTCAGGGTTTCCTAAATTCTCCCATTTTAAAATATTTAGGTGGCGACTCTGTATCTGGCAAAGCAGTCCATGTTTGGCACTACTTTTTCAAAAATCTGTTTCTCAAAACGATTTGCCAGATTTGGACTCTTTGGTTCAGATTAAGAACCGCGACAACAAAATCGAGTCCGAACTGTAGCACGAGGTCCCACGCGGGCGCTGTTACACTATTCTAAGATGGCATATGATGATGATACAACTAACACGTATTCAACTTGGAATTGAAGTACAAATGCAGTTAAAATGATGCGCCGAGCCCAGTGCATGCAAGACAAATGTATGAATGCACGCATGTATTGCATAAGGTATGCTAAATTAAACGTGTCGTAATACTAACCATCAAAGCGGGTAAGTAAAAGGGAGAAAGAAGTGGGGGTTGGAAGACATGCACACACGCACCCACACTTATTACAAATTAGCCCTCGCTTGGAGGGACCAAAAGAATAATACAATTAACTAACTATCAAGCTAATTAATTATTACAGACAATTCACTAGCTAAGCAAATTAACTAAGCTAATTAAGAAATAAAATCAGCCTCGGGAAGAGGGTCCAATGCAATGCATGCGCAGTTCCGCTCGGAAAGTCACAGCCATGCACAAGTTGCCTCCATTTTGACTGTTATCCTCCTCTGAAGACTGCACAAGTCCCAGGGTTGCTTCTCTGAATGCTTCGGAACATCACCGGCTAAGGGGATTTGCCACCGGCCATGGAGAATGACCACCGGCCTCTGATTGAGATATCGGCCACGGATGGATGGCCGGTTGGCACTGCATATGGCCGGTCGGCCAAATCTTCCTGCAGAATCTGTTTTGACAATAGCAGAGGGCAAAACATGGCATGGCAATGCATTTCAAGCAATGTTTGCACTAACCACACTCCTTATCATGTTTATGACTCAAAGGAGGATGGTGCTTGACCCTCGGACCACCAATCGCGCATTTCAATGCGTGATGGCCCAAGAAACCAAGTTGTGCATTTCGATTTCAAATGACATGCAAACCAATTAAACATATAAAGCCCAACCTCTATCATACTCAATTCAAGAGGCAAAGCATGCATACTCTATGCAATGCAACCTAGGCATGGAGGCTAAGTATGCAACATGAACATAAGGACAAGTATACAAGTTAGCAAACATGCAAAGTGTAATCTTAACCATGCACACATGCAAGGCATGTAACATGTTAGGAAACTTAGCAAGAAATGCATGCCAAATGCAACACCAATTAAACATGCAACAAAATGTCATGAGCCAAGTACCTAAGCATACAAACATGCATGCAAACATGGTTGAATACCTAAGCATATAGAAGCAACTTTTAAGCACACTTAAAAGGGGCAAACATTGGCACATAGCATACATGATAAGCTTTGAAAAACATGTAGAAGATGATGCCAAATCAACCTACCAATGCAAGCAAAGCATGCATCCAAGCCCAAGGACTTAAACTATGATCATATGACACACGAAGCAAATGATCAAAGTGAATCAAAACAGTCCCAAATCATGCCAAATTAAGGTCAAAGACACACCTAGATGGCATCTAAATGGCCTATACATGGAAGCGTACAAAAGGGGCCAAACATGGAGCATAAGATACCAACCTCTTAAAGCATTAAAGGAGCATCAAATGCAAGCATACAAGCATGCTATAAGGTCTGAAATGGCATGATAAATGGTTCCAAACCACTGAAACAAAGCAAGTAAAGCATGCTAGGGGGGTCAACACTCAAGGCCTACAAAACAAAGCATGGATGACCCAAATGACCAAAAATAGACCTTAAGCACACTAAAACATGCATAAAAGCTTCACAAAGCTAAGCCAAAATAAGTAAGCATAGCGGTCTAAGTGCTAGATACATGTTAAGGCAGTTTCATGGCATTACAAGACAAGTATGCAAAGCAAGCATGGTGTGTCTAAACCAAGTAAAAACAGTAACATGGTATGTCAAATAAGCCCCAAAAACCCATGGAAACAAGGTCCACACATGCTAGGATGGGGTGTTCCTTTGAAAGGCCAACAAGAGGGTTACTCTACACATGCAATAAGGACATTCAACAAGATCAAACCAACTCTGGAAATGGCTTATGGGGGTCCTAAAACCCGCTGAAAAATGCTTGAAACAAGGCTTGGAAGCATGCAAATAGAAGCCCCTTTGGAAGGCCAAAAAGGGCAACAAACAAGGCAACAAGGGAGAGGGTCACCCCTCTCCTTCTTAGGACCTTAAACCACCATCCTCACCACTGAAATCCCTCAAGATTTCAGTGGTGAGGAGGCCCAAACAAGGTGGTCCCGAAGTTCACCAAAAATAGCACAAAATGGGGCCAAACAAGGCCTAAGAGGGGGTAAACGACCCCAAACACAAAAGTGTCCTTAATGAAGTATCTTAAACACAAAAAAACAGAACTTTTTTATGTTATACACAAAGCCCAAATCCGAAAGCAAGACAGGCTAAAAGGGTGTGAAAAAACGGGGAATAAAGAGGGTAAGAAGTTACCTTTGAAGACCAGCAAGAACCAGCAGCCTTTAGGTCTCAAATATCAGTCCGCAACCTCTGAAAACAAGCTCCAAGAACCTCCAAGTGATGATGGAAGTGTGTGGCTATGAAGTGGTGTGCAATAGGCCAAGAACAAGACACTTTTGGACCCTCTAACCCACACAAATGTAGAGAGAGAGGGAGATATAGAGAGGGAGTGATATATATGTGATATATATCAGATTTTTTCAACCCCTCAAATGGAAGGAGAGGCTCTCCTTATATAGAGAAACCAATGGGGCAAAGCTTCTCTTGGAAGCTTTGAGCAAAAAGGCCAAACTTCTCTTAAAAGCTTGGATCAAAAAGGCCAAGCTTCTTAGAGAAGCTAGGCAAAGGGGTCAAGAGGTTCAAGCTTCTTCAAGAAGCTTTAAAAAAAGGGGTCAAGCTTCTTGGAGAAGCTAAAAAAAGGTCAAGCTTCTTAGAGAAGCTAAAAAGGGTCAAAAGGTTCAAGCTTCTTGGAGAAGCTAAAAAAGGGTCAAGCTTCTTGGAGAAGCTAAAAAGGTTCAAGCTTCCTCAAGAAGCTAAAAAAAGGTTCAAAAGGGTCAAGCTCCCTCAAGAAAAGGTCTCAGCCAGGAAACGTGGCCGATTGATCAGAAACAGTGGCCGGCCGACCAAACACAATGCCGACCGACCATCAATAGTGCCGACCGGCCATCACCAATGGCCGGTGGCAAGGAAACAAGGCCGGTGGCCTCAAGCCATGGCCGGTGAGGTGTGGGGATGGCCTACAAGCTATTTTCCACCCTCAGAAGCAAAACAATAAGTGTTTGGTGCAAAACCAGACACAAAACAGTCAAGTCAAGAGATCTTGAGGCAGGGCGCATAGCCGAGACCTCCGGGAACTCAAGACGAACACGAACAGGGATAATCATCGAGTATTCAAACGATGACGTCCAAGTCTTGAGGACGGTCAAAAATAGGGTGTCTACACATACAAACGATTTGGCGGTTTCATCATACAGCAAGGCTACACCAAATAAAATTGTTTCCTTATGATGGTTGAATGCCACAAAAGATGCAAATGGTCTATGTTCTTTGTTTAACTTGTAAGTCGTATCAAATGTGACAACATCACTAAATTGGGCATAATCCATGATCATTTGTGCATCGGCTCAAAACATATTCGTTATTTGCTCTTCATTATCTAACTGGAAAGAATAAAAAAAAGAAGCATTCTGCAAAGATTTTTCTTTGAAGTATTGCAACACATTGTCCACTTCCCCATATGCTAAACTTTGTTGTCTTTTGGTTCTCAAATAATTTTTTTGATCTAACTCAATTGCTTGAGTAGCTGATATCTTTCTTTGTGATGGCAACATATGGACACACTTGGGTGATACAAGATCATGGTTGTGTTTTTCTTTGAAATCAGTCACAACAAATTTCCTAATACCCTCATCTAATTTAACATAAAGTCGAGCCTCACAACCAATCCTAGTTTTAGCTCTAGGGTTTTTTGACAATGGGTCTCGTTTATCAACCTTCCGAAATCCCTCCTTGTTGCAAACCAAAAATCTACAAATAAGTTGGTTAGTGAACTTGTTCTTCCTAGAATAATTCCTTCTTATGCTAAACCACATTCTTCTTCCATATGCATTATAAAAATTATACGCACCTTGTTCTGAATCAAATGTCATTCTCTATGTTGGCTTCCAAGCACAATCATTCTCAGGTTCCATATCCATATCAAAATGCAACTGAAAACTCATATAAATCAAATTAGCTACAAAATAAGTCATATAAGTTATATCTACTACAGAAATAAAATCTTTATTTGAGAGACAAAAGATCTTTATATCTGCTCCAGAGACAAACAAAAAAAAAACTCAAATCAAAATCCAGAGACAAAAACTTATATCTGCTCTAGAGACAAAAAAAAAATTACAGAGACAAAAACTTAAAGACAACAATTCCATAGACAAAAAATTCTGAAGACAAAAAAGAAGTTCTTCACAGTACCAAATTTTTAAGCTAAGATCAAAAACTCAAATAATCTTTGTAAAGACATTCTTTTTTATTTATCCATGTAAAGACATTCTTTTCTTTAATGAGGGCAAAGCAATGAATACGAATGTATGTAATTTTATTTATTTTTTTCTATTTTCAACAGAGGAAATCCATGTAGGCCTCAATGAATTGAAGCTTAAACACACACACAGTAGCAGATTTCCAAAGCATGAATGAAAAGAATGTCATTATATGGATAAATAAAAAAGAATGTCTTTACAAAGCTTAAAGACAAAAATAAAAAAATAAAAAATAAATTTCAGAGACAAAAACTGAAAGGCAAATTTCAATTTCAAAAAATTCCAAAGACAAAAAAGAAGTTCTTCACAGTACCAAATTTTTAAGCTCAAATCAAAAAAATATGCTACTGAAAATCAAAAAAAAAAACAAAACAAAACAAAACAATTCCATCCTTAAACATGAAGCTGAAATAATCAATTACAGATACAATAAAGACTAACCTCTGAATGATTGACGTCGGATTGGTTTGCTCACAACAAAACTCTGGTTTGCGAAGTGAGGGTAGATAGAATGAGGGCAAAGCAATGGGTTCGGTTTGGGAAGTGGGTCACTGTAGAGAGGGTCGCCAGTGAGACAGGTTCGATAAGGTGGAGAAGACGAACGTGAGGGCTTTGGTTTGCAAAGCAGACACAATCAATCCATCTCGATCGGTTGGGTTTCAGGTATGGATTGCCGTCGTCGGGAGTAGGTTGTCACCGGGATTGGGTTGCCGGTGAGGGTGGATTCGGTGAAGAAGAATGGGCGAGTGTGAAGCTGAGCGAGAGTGGGTTCCAAAAAAAATTATGTATAACCTGTATAGCTTTGGGCACGAAAATTTCAAATTTCTTTTAATTTTTTTTTTCTTCTTCAATTTGGACCGTTAGATCTGGTTGGCTGAATCTCAGCCGTTGCATGGAAAAAGTAAAAGAGAGAAGTTAAGGAGGGGATCCAGACTCCTTATTTAAAGCATATTTACAAGTTCAACTTTTTTTTTTTAATTTTATAATAAATTATCAACAACTATACGTTTTACGACTTATTTTAATTTGTTAAGATACCAATTTTAAAATATACATTGATAAAACTATATTTTAAGTATCCAAAACAAAATTTACAATTATTATTTTTTCTTACATTTTAATTATAAATTTCATCATTCAAAATCAATTATTTGTATAACCCGCCCACAATATGTGACAGACCACTTCTAAGCCAATTGGACTGGTGTTTGGGAAATTGAGTTAGTTTTTTTTTTTTTACTCATTAAAATTAAAATAAATTAAAATAGTTAATAAGATAAAATATTACATTTAAATTATAATCATTTCACTTCTTTTTTTTCACAACAATCAAATCAAATCAACTATACAAAAAAATCAATTATCATCCCAAATATAATTTTTTAACCAAGTTAAAATAATAAAAAAATAAAAAAATTAACTAAAATAGCCAAATTTCCAAACGAAAATGAGGCCCCACTTGGGAAGTGTAACTTTTAGACAAAAAATTATTATAAGTTATTATATCGTTTTTTTTTTTAATTTATTTATTTATTTATTTTTAAACTAAAGGATTATTTGAAAAGTGCTAAATTAGTATATTTTTAAATTTTTTATTAAAAAAACATAAAATATGAGTTAAATTTGAAATAATATGATAAAAAAATAATGTGATTAAAATAAAATGACTATAATTTAAATAAAATAATACACAAAAATAGTAGTATGTATTAAACAAAGGCTAACTAAGCTATTATCTAAGCTTTTGTGAGAAGGTTGACTTTAATTAATCTCTTTACTAGATTACACTTCATAAAATTCCATTACTGTGGTCAACTCTGGCAAAAAAATACTCATTTCGTTTAAAAATACTCATTTCTTATTTCAGAAGGATTGAAATAATACAAAAAAAAATTATTTAGTTATTTTTTAAAATTTATTAATATTAATATACATAAAAATATATATATATAATGATGACAATTATACTATTAAAAGTAGGGTTGTACAAAATATCGCCTAATCCGCTAAAATTTCACCGATCCGCATCAATCCGTACTGCTCTAACCGCTAACCACGGTTTAAACTTAAAATTTATAATCCGCCAACCAAACCGCTCCGCTCCACTATAGTTAATATATATATATATTTTTTAATCTCTAATGAAATTTCAATGTAAAAATGAGTATGAGAGAGATTTAATATATAAATTTATTACAAATTAGTAATTATATATATAAAACATATTATATAAAATTATTTTGTGTTATATATCTAAAAAATATTATACAAATTAGTGTTATATATTATGCAAATGTATAATAATTGGTTAGAATATTCTTCAATCCGCCAATCTGTCAAAAACCGCCCAAACCGCAATTTATCAATCCACCAATCCGTCAACCCGCCATTCGGTTTTTAATTTTACTCTCAAACCGCCCGAACCGCACCGCGCACACCCCTAATTAAAAGGATAGTTTTAAAAAATTAAATATTTTTACAGTTAATTACCTAAAAATCCTATTTACAAATGTTATACTAGTTCAGGTCCTATTTAAGATTTTTTGAACTAATAAAGCCTATTTAATAAAACTGAGAATATTTTCAATTTTTCTTAATTTTTAAAATTAAGAACATTATCAATTTTACATAGTAATATTTCAGATAATTATTTCACTAACTGATAAAAAAAATAGAGTATGAGATTAAATATTTTTACCCTTATACTTATTTATTTGATTCAATTATTTAATAAAATCGAAAATATTATCAATTTTTTTTTAATTTTAAAACTGATAACATTACCAGTTTTTTATTTTTATAGTTTTTTTTTCCTAGTTTTGCACATCAATGTTTCATCATCATATTTCTTTATAGACATAAAATTTTTAATTTTGCATAAAAAAAATATTTCAATTTTTTTAATTTTTTCAAAAAAAATATTAATTTTTTTGCACATAATTTTTTTTTTTTAATTTTTTCAATTTGAAAGTTGATTTTTAAAATTTTAAAAATCAAAATAAATGTCAAATTATCATATTCCTTTATAGATAATCTTAAATAATGAACAATCATTATTTAGAAACCAATTTCGACTATTAAAAAGTTAATAAAATTTAAAAATTCAAAAAATCTTAATTAAAACTTAATAAAATATAAATTTATAAATTAAAAATTACGTGCAAATAACCCTATTTTCTAATCATTTAATAGAAATATATTATATTTGGTTTGCATTTGGGAGATTAGTTTTAGAAAAAAAATTTAAAAAAATTGTTTGGTTTGAGTTTTTCTCAAAAAATTTTCAAAATCACTTTCTCTCTCTTACACAACAATCAATCACTTTTTCTTTCTCTTCTCTCATTCTCAATTACTTTTTCTCTCACACATATCTACTCAATTTCTCTCAAAATATCAAATCATTTCAAACTCTCAAAAAAACAACTCTCCCAAAATATACGACCAAACAAACTAAAAAAATTTCTAAACTCTCTTCTCAAAAAAAATTTCAAAAACAACTCTCCCAAAACAAACCAAACAAGCCCATAAATTTTATCTTTTATCAATTACAATGCCATTAGGCAACACATGAGAGACCCACTTTAGTGGATGTAACTTTATCTGGTTGGTTTGTGCGTACTGTATTTCTCTCTCTCGTGTATCTATCTGTCTATCTATACGTATATGAGCTCTGATTTTGATATTTAGGGTTTTGAAATGTGGAGGGAGACGGATATGGAAACTTTCGAAGCCAACTCTATTTTCGCACTCAAACAAACCTCTCAATCAGAGCTAGGGTTCGCATCCTCTGATTCAGTCACCCACTTCACCACCACTCAGAGTCAGTCTACTCTCGATTCCGATTGTTTTACTGACGAATCTCTCTCTCAGAAGTTCGAAAACATAGGGTTAAGATCAAATGAAGACGAGAGCTCCAACGAATCGCACCCTCTTCGTCCTTATGCCGAAGATTGCCCCTTTTTCCTTCGGACTGGAACGTGCAAGTTCGGGTTGAATTGCAAGTTTAATCATCCAGTGAGAAGAACTAATCAGGTATTTTCAGTTAGCTGATCTGAAAGTTGTGTTCTTGAGCTTGGTTTTGTGTTTGTAATTGTTTCTGTTTGTTGATGTGTGTAGAAAGCTGGGAAAGAGAAGGAGAAAGATACAGGCAAGGCCAAGGAGGGGTTTTCAGAAAAGCCTGAGCAGACAGAATGCAAGGTTTTTGCAAATTTTTTTACTATTTTTGTTCTAATTGTACATCCATATATGACATACAGTGGTGGATCCAGAGTTTAATTTTTAGTGGGGTCACTTAGGTGATGACATTTACATTTCACTTTATGAACTCTACCAAATTGATTTATTCAAAATGCATTATTACAATACCTATTTAAAATAAATGCAATGGCAGATGATTCATTGATAATGAAAATTGAACATTTAATGGGCATGAGGTGGTTCTTGATTTTATTTCAGGTTGAGCTTCTCTCATGTTGAGATATGAACATGACAGAACTTGATGGGCGCATAGGGCCCAACACACGTCTCGTGTCGATAATCCAAACCATTTATTTTATAGGGCCCGCAATGTATAATATACATGGAAAAATTTAGGGTGACTTGATGATTGTAATGTAACCTTTTATTTTATCACATTTGTCTTTAAAAAAATGATTGATCTATTTCAAAGGTGTATTTGTCGTTGTCGTCCATTTTTTTGAACACAAATGCAATAAAATGAAAATGTTATGATTATTGAAGTGAACTAATTTTCTTCATGGATAATATAAATTGCAAGCCTTACAAAATAAACAATTCTAATCATCGAGATCGGACACGTGGTGGGCCCTAGAGGCCTCTCAAGTTTTTTCATGTTGAGATCTCAACATGAGAGAAACATAATTCTTTGTGGAGTTTAATTAGAAAATTGTTATCAAAGATTTGATGATTTCGTAAATAAAATAAAAGAAGTGTATGATAGAGAGGTGCTAAGTAACAAAGCCAGCACCACGTAGCCCTTATCATCCATGTTCATGATCTGAATAATGCCTGTATGAAGGGATGGAAGGTCAAAAAGCAAAATCAAAGAACTGGAGTTTGATGGATGACCATAGAGGAAGATAGCCAAAGACTATGACGATGGTGTCACCGTCACTGAGGATAGGTGGATGTGAAAGTGAGGAAGAAGAAAGAGAAAGGGATAAATGGGTTTCTCTAATCTCTCAGTTCTTCTTCCAGTGAGTGAATGCGTGTGAGCCATTGGATCTTATTTTGGATTAGTGTCCCAAAGAGAGAAGGGGTTTGGAGGATTTTAGTATGGTGTGGAGCCTCTCCCCAAGAGATGTGGTTGAGAAGTTGCAATTTTCCAAATATTTAGTTTTACAAGTAGAATATATAGTAATTCAATGAGTTGATATAAAAGGCTACATTCCAGTCCTCACCACGTGGCTAGCCACTTCACTATGGAAATGTTTTCATGGAACTATGACAATATTCCACGGGTGAAATTTATCACCATGAAGAGTAGCTTGTGGAATTAGCTGATCTTTTCAGTAAAGTTTCCCAAACTTCATGACACCCTTTCATATTTGTATTATTGGTGTCAACTCACGTCATACACGACAATGAGTTGGCCTGTTAATTACTTTAAGTTGCATAAGAAGCTACTTTAGTCTCTACAAATCAGGATGCCATGTGAATTAATGAATTACTAACTTTTGGAAACTCCTAGTGGAACCAACCCACGGGTCAGTCTTCCAAGGAGATGCCTTAGGACCCACAAAAAGTTGAGATTGATGAGGCAACATAAGAAAATATGAAGGGCCTTTAACAGTTAAGGGATTTTATTAGGTAGATACCACAATAAGATTCAAAACTCAATAAATATTTTAAATGCATTTACCATGTTGCATATTTCTTTTGTGTGATGTATGAATTAATATGTATGAAGTGAAAATGGCATTTTTGTCTGTTATAATTCTATAAATGTATCTCATGCAAAATATGCATTTTATTTCTAGCATTTTGATTTTTCAATCATGCAATAGTATCTAGTAATCCTTCCAAAGTTTTCATTCATTTCCATGTTTGCTATTAATATATGATTGCGATTCATTCGGATATTTTGATTGCAAGACATCATGTTTTTTTTTTTTTTTGGTTGCAGAATTACCTAACACCAGGAGGGTGCAAATATGGAAAATCTTGTAGATACAATCACTCCAAAGATGAGTCTGAAATTGCGCCTCCAGAGCTTAACTTTCTAGGTTTGCCGATAAGATTGGTAATACTTATTCATTCCAAAATTTAATAATCGTGCATTTTTTTTTGTTTGTTTGTTTGTTTGTGTGTGTGTGTGGTTAATATTACCAACTTTAATTCCTAGTTTGTAGATAGATTCCATGCAAAGTTTATGTGTGCTGCTCGTATATAAGGTTTCTATCCTGAAGTTGATTGCATTGTCTTTTGAACCAGGGAGAGAAAGAGTGTGTCTTCTATATGCGAAATGGTTCTTGTGGATATGGAGCTCGCTGCAGGTTTCACCATCCTGACCCCACTGACGTTGGAGGATATGACCCTCGTAACTCAACACCTAATGAAGAGTCTATTGGACAATTTGGCCGGCCTTCAGAAAATTATAATGGTGAATCTATTCCATTGCATGTATCAGGGGCATCACAACCAGCTCAAGCATCCTGGTCTTCACAGATGCCATCTGATAAAGCTGTTCCCTACCAGGATAACCACTCATCTTGTATGCCCACAATGCATGTCTTTCATCAAGAGGCACCCAAATGGAATGAGTATCAGGTAGCCTTTTTCTGGGGTTATAAACTGGTGTGCAATTGCGGCCATTATAGGGTTTTGAATAATTTTCTATTTGATAATATCTTGTTGCTTGGTCCTATGATATTTCACCCCTTTCGACTAGATTTCTTTAATTTTGTCAGCAACACAAGAGCTTGCTGCAAACATATGCTCTCTGTTCACATTAAAACATAAGACTGTAGATGAGTTACTAAAGATGACTGCAACCAGCCTAAAGCCTCTCCTAAAAGCAATCCTATTAGGTTCTGCAGAAAGCAAATGTTAAATCTTTGTGAGGTGATTTTTGGAAATGGAGCCCCCCTGAAGACTAAATGACCTCCTGTTTGCTTTTCCACCCAAAAAACAAGAGTGATTTGTGCTTGACATCCTGCAAATATCTCTTAAGTGGTTGGGCACTTGCATGCCCAGGTCATCCACACGGGCTTCATTCCCGCTGCTTGCCCCCTCTCATTAGGTTTAGTCTAATATATTGATGTTGTTGTGTTTCTCAAAAAGGAAAAAAAAGAAAAAGAAAAGTGGCCTGTAACCTCTCTGGCCCTTGTTTTTGACATGTCATGAAGCTTATTTTTAAGCTGTTTCTAGCTTTCTGTGTGAAAAATTGGTATTATTGGTCAGCCAGGGTGGGAATGTGGGTTCTATGGTAAAATTTGGAATTCTAGAAAAGATGCAATCCAAACATTAGAATTGACTATTTTCACTGATTTTTGTGCATTAAAGAATATTAATAGTCTAATACACATAATTAGCATTCTGGATCCTGATTACTGCTGCCAGGCTGAGCAAGGGTTTTTTTTGTTGACAGTCAAATCATTATTATGGTACCACTCCATTTTCTCATTTTCCTTATCAAGACACATCCATACCCCAACTGGGAGTTGAACCCTACACCTCTCCCTTTGGCAGTGGCTGGAGATACCACTCTAACTAAAGCTTGTGGTAATTTCTTGTTTATGCTAATTTCAAGAAAACTACTTAAAAATAGAATAGATATGGGCTTTTATTGGAAAAAAATATTGGGTGTAATAGTGATACCAGGATGGTTTCGCCGGCCAATAAAATTTCACAAATGCATTAAGTAGTCAACACTTGTCTCCCACTAACCTAACAATGTTGTGGTCACTACCTCAAATCAAGAATGCTCATTGGATAATGTTTACTCCTTTTACTAACACTTGACACTTGTGTTCTTGCATAATGTTTTGATAAAGTAGTATCATGTTGAAGCATGCAAGTGGTAAACTTCCTATAATTATTGACTTCAACTTTGCCTGTGAGGCAAGCATGGAGCGAACTAGGGGAAGAAAAGGAGATGGAATCACAAACATTACCTCCCCTCAGCCTTAATGTTAAATCCAATCATGTGTGATAGTACAATATAGAGTAATGGTCAATTACTATTTATGCTGGAAAATGTATCATCATTTATGCTTTTATTTTTTATTTAAGTCTCTTCTCCATGCACGTGTATGTGTACGCTTGCATGCATGCCTATAGGCTTTGGAGGGATATTGAGTTGATATTTTTCAATAGACATTACTCTCCCTTAATACTACCCATCCTTCATTTGGTAGGCCCCAAATTTTGCAGAAGAAAGAATAGGGCATCCTCATTCAGCTCCAGCAGCAAGGAGCTTTACAAAGAAAACAGATATTTTTAGCCGGATTGAAGAATTCCCTGAACGACCAGGTCAACCTGAGTGCAGTTACTTCATGAAAACTGGGGATTGTAAATTTAAATCTGCATGTAGGTATCACCATCCCAAGAACCAAGCCCCAAAAGAAGATTGTGTTCTGAGTGACAATGGCCTCCCTCTAAGACCTGTAAGTCTGCTACTTTATTGCTTGTTGGTTGTGGCAACATCATCATGTATAGGATATTAAAATCTTTAAAGTTTTTCTGTCCCACGTTTCTAACTAATGGAGTGTCTCAACAAGGGAATTTCTTTTTTGGATAAATGAGTGTTTCAATATGAGACATTAAAAACAATTAAAAGATATTTTGGGTGTCAAAGTGTACTTTTCAGTATGCTCTTTGACGTCTTTGGACATGAAAATTTGGTGCTCTCTGAGGAGTCGTATTGGATTTGGTTCACACTGTTGAAGAATGAGCAATGGTAGAGGGCCCAAATTCTGTGGCTCAAATGTGGCTCAAATGGCCAAAACGACGTCGTTTTGAGTACAAAACAACATCAAAATGGCCAAAACGACGTCGTTTTGGCCATTTGAGCCACATTTGAGCCACAGAATTAGGGCCCCCAAACATTTTTCGTTGAAGAATATAACTGGTGTATCTTTTGTTCTTATTGCTGTGTTTTGTGTCCAAATAGAAAATATTTGAACATGAAAAAACAATACATGATTATGTTGTGTTTTGTTTATGCCATTCATGATTATTTTTTTTATCTTCTGTCACTTCATCCAGGGCAGGAAAATTTGCCGGAATTATGACCAGTTTGGTATTTGTAAGTATGGGCGTCTCTGTTTGTTTGACCATCCGGTGAATCACAGTTCAACTGTTCCAGTTGGGTCTGTTTTAGAGTCTCCTCAAGGCGGCAACTCTTGGAGGGACTACAGCAGCTGGGATTGAGGCAAGGCTATAATCCAGCGTTCTGTATAGAATTTTGGTTCTATATCCCAAATCCCAGCCTACTTATTAGGAAACATTAAAATTTTTTTTTTGCTTTAACTTGTTACTACCCAAGCTGATGTGCATTGGATGGATCTTTCTTGCCTACTTTAGAAGTCTTTATAATTTATGTGCTCTTTATGAATTTAAGGCTCTACAAAATTACATGTAGTTCTTATCATTTTTGGTCAGAGAAATTGAGCTAATTAAATTATCAGGTGAGGCTGGTTAGGGCATGTGCAGCCTGCTCGTCAAGTCTTGAGTTCAAACTCTAGCACCAGCACCCTCCACCCCAGGATATGTAACGAAGCTCTCTCCCTTGTACTAGAATAAAAATATAAGGGTGAAATAAAAAATAAATTCATGTGATATCTATCTTTTATTGAGAAATATATTGAGGTTTCGTTGATCAATTTTGTCTCCACCTTTGGCTTTTTTTTTTATTTTGTTTTAAGGTCTCAGTCTAGATCGCCTTGAAGATCTCCAGGTATGTTTTGCTGCTTTGCTTTCTTTATTACTTTATATCTCTATTGGGCTTCTTTAATGGTGGAATAGCCTTCTTTCTCTCTTTTGTTGTCTTCAAAAAATCGACTGCCTCTAGTAGAATTAGATGATTGAAAACATCATTAAATGGACAAAAATGGCAGTAAAACACCTAATGACGAAAATTGTAGTAAAATACCTAGAATGTATTATATTTTTTTCACATACATTTTCTCAAGATAAATTACCAATCTCACAACCAAACATTTAAAAGAAGAAAAAAACACGAAACCTTGTGAACGTCTATTGTCCCTAATATTTGCTAGCAAATAACGTTGAACTTAATATAATTGAGAAATAAGAATGTGTGAATGAATCGGTGAGGTTCCAATCATACAAAGAGCAAGAAATGCGGTGTTTTCATGTTTGTCGCCTCCCTCCTCTTCCAAAAGAGTACATTATACGAGTAGAATGACCACCTCGTCTTTCCTACTTCTTGAGACAAACATGGCACCACAGAACTGGAGCTTGAAAAAGCAGCAGGGTCTCAGAAACAGCAAAACCACTTCTTGTCCTATGAAAAATAGTTAAAAGTTAACAAATGATGTAAAGAAATCTATATATATATGATAGATACACCCACATATATCATCAGAATGGGATGATACCTGAGAGTTTAGATCTGGTCTTGGTGGATTATTGTCATTCTTTTGCGCTGATTGCGCCCCATTCACAGCATTTCCGTTGGTTTTCTTGTCATCTCTGGCCTTGGCGAATATCACCGTGAAACCATCCGCTGAGGCTGGATTATTTACATCCCACTCACCAAATTTTGGCAATGGCCTACCTCTATCCTCCTGCACACATCAAAATTATTATTACACATTGTCGAGTTAACTTGTGTGGAATTAATTCATTATTGGAGCTATCAGCAAAGCTTAGGAACATATATAATATTCGTTTCTGCTGTCAGCATGGCATTCATTTTTTATGGAATCAATACTCCACCAGGATGAATGCTGCCACATTGTATTTTGTGTACTTTTTATTTTGTGATAAATTTGTGTTTATATCATTATTGCAACGTATAGCGGTTATCTTTTAAAGAGTCCTGAAACAAGTTCAGTCAGAAACTTATTGAATCTCAATCCGAAACTCCTCTCTTATAAACCCTATTTCAGTTTTTATTGAAACTTGTGTGATGAACATGAAATGAAAGAAACTAGTTCCCTTGAATATATATATATATATATATATATGTTGATTTGTTGTATGGCTAGCTTTTGACCCAAATGCCTTTGTAGCATTGCCCTTTAGCGCATTGAAAAGTTCAGAGAAAAAATGTTGAGATGAAATTGTACATATTTTTTGGCAGGCAAACAGAATATCATAAAATGACGTTTAAAAAATAAAAAATAGCTCAAGACTTGAGATCTTATAGAGACGGAGACAAAGAGAGATCCATGTGCAAAGGAAATTGATGCATTGAGGCAAATGTTGATCAAAGTTAACTAACACAAGTTTTTTTTTTTTCTTTTTTTCTGAAGACTTGGTCCCAAAATAAACCTAGAACATTTAATTGATTTTCGTAGAAATAACATGAAATAGATTTCCATGGAGTTCATCAAAATTTCTAGGAATGTTGCTTTGACCAAACATCATCATCAGCATCATCATATACAAATCATAAATAGTTTCTATTATACAACCAAATTAATCAATCACAAATATTGATCCATAGACAAATTTTGATTTGATATAAACTAATTAAACAATGTTAATTTGAAATGGAGAGAGATTAAAAAAAACTTACAGATGCCATCAAAGGATAGATTGCAGGAGCTTCGCAAAATCGAAATGTCAGAGGAGAGAGAGAGAGAGGACGAAGAAGACGAAGGAGGAGGACAGAACGAGTCTCAAGGAATAGCCACAAAGAAATAGTTGGTTTAATAGACAATAAAAATAAAATAAAATAATTTTGAGAGTTGCATGCATGTAAACACCCCTATTGCCCAACTTATTAATCTTTAAATGACTATAAATATAATTTCCTCGTATAGCAACTAGGAAGGCACCTTCTAAGACCCAATAATGCTAGATTGATTAATTTTGGGTACAATATTTTGATATTATTTGATGGGTTGTTCATGCATTTGTTTAATAATCTATTGATGTAATAGTATTGTGTTAAACTACGGATTAATGATTCTTTGTTGTTAAATTTATGTATTATTGTCCTAATTCATTCTCAATTAATCTTGAATTTTGAAGGACATGAATTTTGTGACATGATTCAATATTTGGAAACAAAAATTTGAAAAAAAAAAAAAAAGGGAGAGCACATGCTGTGTTAAAAACAATTCAATAAAAAAAATTAAAATTTTAAAATAAATGATATTTAGAAAAAAATAAAATACTAAACCACGAGCAATCGATTTTAATTACAAGGTGTTATGCTTTTCTAAAAAATGCTGCTATTATTTGCCCATGTTATATTTTTTTGGACCGCACTACTCTACCAAAATTGATTCCATCAATTTATTGTGTTTTTAACACCCACCACAATTCCTATGAATCATATCTCTCTTTCTTTGGATTCCACTTTGCCATCTCCTTCCTCTGGCACCCTCCATCATCCATCACCTCCAGCAGCCACTCTTCATTTGCCACCCAACCTCACTTCTCCACTGTAATCCTCTCTCCCAACTCTCTCCCTCAGTGCATGATCCTCACCCTTTTGCCGCTACTTCAATCCTAGCCATAACCATTCATTCCTCTTTGAAATCCTAACCTTCATCACAAAAACCCCTCACAGTTTACCATTTCAATTGCTCACCCCAACTCCTCTCCTTTTTTCTAGGCTACACCTTTTTTTTTTTTTCTGTTTTTGGGATAGTTATTATACAAAAGTTTTTGGAGCACTTTGATTGAGGGATTTGAGAAGTGATTTAAAAAGGATAGTTAAAATGTAAATAAAATATACCTACATTTCACTTAGTTTTACACCATTTTTCTCTTTTCCTTTCTAAATTCCTTTCCAAATCCCTCGATCAAACACAGCCTAAATCAATCATGTAGTAAAAAAATTTACAAATAAATAAAATTAACTCACTTTTATTAAAGTAATTAAAAGACAAAAACATCTCATTAAAAATATATTATGATTTTTTATTAATAAAAAATATTATATAAACAATACCAGAATATTTAATAATATATATATATATATATATTTGAGGGCTAAAAGAATTCAACAATACTTGGTAACCAAAATTTTCATGACTCAAATATCTTAAAATAATGTCGTTTTTCATACATTCGAGCCATTCAAGTCACACAGATTCAAGCTATCAAGTATTTTTCAAAAGAATTGGCCTCAAACGAAATTAGTACATCCAAAGGCCGAGCTTGGGACCTACAAATCAGTAAGCCTTGGGCCCAATTAAAATCCCATGTTGTAGATGATGGGAGCTTACTAATAAGCCTTATACGCATAGTTCAAAATCTATTTAATTTTAAAATAAAATATTTATATTAATTAGTTTTACATATTTTTAATTATTACTAAAAAATATTTTTTTTTAAAAAAATAAAAATTAAAGACATTACTACATTTCGTCACCGTCGGACTTTCGTCAGATAATCACTGGACGCTCGTCGGAATGTTCAAAATCACTGGAAAGTTGTCGAAACATCGCCAGAAATTCGCTAGAGTATTATCGAAGTATTCTGAACGTCACCAGAAATCACCGAAATGTCTAGAACATTCGCTGAATGTCAATAATATTACTAGAGACTCACCAAAATGTCCAGAATATTTTCAAAAAAAAAAAAAAATTGAGAAATTATAGTAAAAAAAATAACAAAATGTGATAAATATTGATAAACTGAAATAAGAAAAATAACGTAAGAACAACAAATATCAACAATGAGAAAAAAATGTGTTGTTTTCAATTTATAGGGTTTAGTAAATAATCTCCAATATTGATCCAATTAGAAGGCAAGTTTTGAAACTGTAAAATGTTAAAGTTTCAAAATATGATTCTGTTAAGTATTTATTATTATTAATCAAATTAAAAAACATGTTATGAAACTGTAAAATTTTACCGTTCTAAATAAAGTTATGAAACTGCAAAGTTTTATAGTTCTAAAGAATGATTCATTTCATCATCAAAAAAATTGAAACTGTGAAATTTTACAATTTTGATCGCCTATAACTAAAACTCGAAAACAACTTGTTTAGATTTTGAATTTTTTTTTATTATAACAGGAAAATGGAAGTGTGTAGTATAGAAAAAGTAAAAAAACTGAGAGATCAAAGAAAAAAGACAGATATAAAGAGAGTCATGTATTCTGGCAACTATTTTAGATCTAGCTAGATCTGATATAGATTTACTCATTTTCGTCGTCGGTTGCTCATCTCACTCACCGTCGATAAATGCGAAGTAAGGAGTCGGTACTTGGTGGTTGCTAGTGAACCCCAATCAATGGTGGTTACAGGTCACCAGTGATTGTAGATTAAAAAGAGAAAGAAAACAAGGAAAGTGTGGTCGTGGTTATTGTTGATATCAGAGAAAAAGAGATAAAGAGAAGAAACAAAGTGCAGGGAAAGAGAAGAAGAAAAAGGAGCACATGACTTTTGAGTCAATCTAAAAGATTTGGGGATTAAATAGAACATACACTTTTCAAAAGGACTTATGGGTAATTTGCCCGTAAATGATATAGCACATTTTGTGTGGTGTGATAATTTATTTCTTTTTCATTATGGGAGTTGATTGTTTGTAATTGTTGGGTTTGGATTTTATAGATTAATTGTTGGGCTTGGTGAATTATGATTATTAGTTATTAGGATTTTAAACAAATTACCCATAAGTCCTTTTTGAAAAGTATATGTTCTATTCAATCTTAAAACTTTTGAGACGTTCTGTGTCCATTTATCTTCTCATCTTTTCTGACACTTTACTTTTTCTCTTTATCTCTCTTTCTCTGATATCAGAGATGACTATGACCCACACTTTTCTTGTTTTCTTTCCTTTTCTAATCTACAGTCACCGTTGATCGATGATTACCATTGATTGGGATTCATCGGCAACCACTGAGCACCGCCTCCTTATTTCATGCTTACCGACAGTGAAGAAGATGAGTTTTCGACGAGATCTACATCAGATTTGAATAAATCTACTCAGATCTAGCTAAATCTAAACCAAAAATAATTGTCGGAGTACAAGTTTTTCTTTATATCTGTCTATTTCCTTCGATCTCTCAATTTTTTTATTTTTTCTATACTATACACTTCTATTTTCTTATTATAATTGAGAAAATTTTCAAATTCTGAACAAGTTGTTTTCGAGTTTTAGTTACAAGCAGTGAAAACTATAAAATTTTACTATTTCATTTTTGTTGGTGCTGAAATAAATTATTTTTTAAAACTATAATATTTTATAGTTTTATAATTTTCTTAAGAATTATAAAATTTTACAATTTCATAACATGTTTTTTAATTTGATTAATAAAGATAAGGGTAAATTACAAATACACTCTATGAGGTTTGCTTAAAATACAGATTATCCCCTTTGGTTTAAAAAAATTACAAATATCCTCTTATTAGAATTTTTTATTTAACATAATTAAGTAAAAAAGTGAAATTCATAATTGCTTTCCAATATAATAATAAAATTACATAAATTATTAATTGAAACATATTTTTAACATCATTAAAAACTGTTTATTGACTTGATGATTTATTAATAAAATGGGCGATTTGTTATGATATTAGAAACATCAGGGGATGGAATGTAATTTTCAAAACTACAGGGGGCGATTCGTATTTTAATCAAATCTCAGAAGGTGTATTTGTAATTTATCCTAAAGATAAATACTTAATAGAATAATTTTAAACTGTAACATTTTATAGTTTCAAAACTTACTTTTCAGTTTGATCAATATTGGAGACTGTTTACTTAAACTCTATAAAAATTGAAAATAATATGTTTTTTTGTCATTGTTGTTGTTTGTCATTCTTACATTTTTTTCTTCTTTTAGTTAATTAATATTTAACACATTTTATTATGTTTTTTTATTATAATTTCTCAATTTATTTATTTTTTTTGGCATTATTTTGGATATTTTGGTGAGTTTTCGACGATATTTTTGATATTTAGTAAACATTCTAGACATTCTGACTACTTCCGGTAACATTCAAAATACTGCGGTGATACTCCGGTGACTTTATGGTGATGTTCAACATTTCAACAAATCTTTGTTAACTATCTGACGAAAATTCAATAGTGGTGAGATAGAGCAGCGTCTTTAAATGTTTAAAAAAAAAATTGAATAATAATTAAAAATATATAAAACTAATTAATTCAAACGTTTTATTTTGAGATTACTCTTTAAATTTTTTAATTATGATGAGTTAATAATTTATTTAATTATGTAAATATTTCTCACGGCTATAATTACTCATCCATCTATTGAAAGGGAAGAGAAAAAGAGTAAATTATCAATAGGTCTTAATAGTTAGACTTAATTCTCATCAAGTCTTATTTAAAATAAGTCTTGCTAAAACTGTCGTTAAAAATATTTTTTTTTTGATAATTTTTTACATGTCGCTAAAAAATAATAATTAACGACTATTTTTTGTCATAATTTTTATAAATTATCACTTAAATTTACATTAATAACTTTTTTTATAATAAATTTTTCACATAAGTTCTATTAGACAATAAATTTACTTATATGGCTTTTAAAAAAAAACGAAAAAACAAAAAAAAACAAAACCACCGAGAACGATTGATCCACGAGCACACCACGCTTCTTGTTGGCCCCCAAACGGCCCAAACCACGCCACGTCATCACCACCTCCCATTTCTCAGATCAAACGCCCCCAATCTCTCTCTCTCTCTCTCTCTCTAACAATGGCGACTGGTTTGGTCCGTCGAGCAATATCTAGGGTTCAGTCCTCCCCGGCGGCGAAGCTGGTATGCATCCGAGCCCACGCATCGGAGGTCGAAGCTCAACAAGTCGAACCAAAAGCCCGACCTCTCTCCGACTCCAAAACCTTCCAAATCTACCGATGGAACCCCGAAAACCCTAGCAAACCCGAGCTCCAAGACTTCCAGATCAACCTCAAGGAATGCGGTCCCATGGTCCTCGACGCCCTCATCAAGATCAAGAACGAGATCGACCCAACCCTAACCTTCCGACGATCATGCCGCGAGGGAATTTGTGGTTCTTGCGCGATGAACATCGACGGCTGTAATGGACTAGCGTGCTTGACGAAGATTCCAGAGGGGAAATCGTCGACGATCACTCCGCTGCCGCATATGTTTGTGGTGAAGGATTTGGTGGTGGATATGACGAATTTTTATAATCAGTATAAGAGTATTGAGCCCTGGTTGAAGAGGAAGAATCCTCCGCCGGTGACCGGGAAGGAGGTTCCCCAGAGCAAGAAGGATAGGGAGAAGCTTGATGGGATGTATGAGTGTATATTGTGTGCTTGCTGTAGCACATCCTGCCCTAGCTATTGGTGGAACCCTGAGTCTTATTTGGGTCCTGCTGCCCTCCTCCATGCTAATCGGTAATCTTTTTCATCTTCAAATGCCTAATTCTTGTGTTGTATTTTGCTTATATGTGTGTGTGTAGATGTTTGTATTAAGGATTGATTGATTGAGCATTTCAAGAAAAGAAGTATGCTTAGACCATCTCCAATGATTCATCAATTCATCACCAAATTTGAATTTCGTAAAAAAGGACAGTTTTTTTTTTTTTTTTTTTTGTCTCCAACGGTTTCATTAAAACAATATCAAATTGAGAATGGCCCAAAATTTTTACCAAACTGAGAATGTTGTGTGACTTTCAACAAAATACTGTTCATTACCGTTGTATTTTCACTACGGAAGGACCCAATGGATGTCCCCCGGATGTCTTTCCGGATGACCACCTCAAGTAAAATTGTGCAGATTTTACACTGGGAGGTCGACCCACCGGTCGACTCCCAGGTTGACCCTCAAGCTTGAAAATATGAGGAAAAAATATCAATAGAATACCTCAGTAGCAAAACTGAAGAATAGATCAAAAATTAACCAAACACACACATAACACTCTGTTTGATCAAAAACCCAGATGCAAAAACTCCATTAAATCCGAAATTGATCAACCAATAACACTCTGTTTGATGCAAACACAGAGTCGCTGAAGCTTCGTTGCCGACCAAATGGTTGGAAGAGAGATTTTGACAGAAAATTCCAAAGAAAATTTGTTTGGAAGAAGTAGAGAGAGAGATTTTGGGAAGAGAATAGTGGGTGTGAGATGGTTTTTGTATTGAAAGCTTCCAAACACAACACAACACAACAGCCCCAATTGTTTCAGAACAGGTTTTTCATTTTTTGCATTGGCCGGTCGACCGGTGATTTGATGAAAACTCATATTCTTCCGTTGGGGCATGCGATATCAAATAGAGGAAATCGTCTTTATTTATACTCAGATTTAAAAAATCTGGTGAACCGTTGTAAATGCTCTTAGACTACTAAAGAAGGGCATTATTCATGGTCCAAATTTTAGTTCCAACTTATCATAAGAAATGTCAGCATTATTAACACCTAGACCTAGTATGATAATCTCTTCTAGTATTGTTCTATAGCCACATGATGTTAAACACTTGATTGTAAAAATTTGCATTGCTTTGCAGAATTTATCTTTACTCATCACGTGTCTCTCAAATCACAAAGGAAAAAAAGAGAGTAAATAAACTCCCTTTTCGTAAGAAATGTCCATTTGGAAAATTGGCATGCAGTTATTAGTATTCAGGTCTAATGGCACGTAGAAGTTGTTTCTGTATATAAACATATTCTGCTGGATTGAATTCAAACATCTGTAAACAAACTTGTGTTTGAAAGTTTTGATGTCTTCATTTTTATTCTTTGTTTATTTGTATTGGAGTGTTCCTTTATTGCAACAAGCACATGCTAAAACATTTATATAAAAAAAAAATGATTTTTTTTCCCCCCTTTGTCCAAGTTATCATACAACCCAATACCCAAGAGAAAGAAAGTAAAATTAGTTGTGGTTCATAGTTGGCTTAGTTGGAGCATGGAGGGTAATTTTAATTAGCCTTTTTTTGCCTCTTCTTGCTTATCAGGAAATAAATAAATAAATAAAAGAAAAAAAGAAAAGAAAAGAATTGTGGAATCATATTTTGAAATTGTTGCATATGAGACCCATATCAGGAGTAGCCAAGCAGAAGCTGTTTTTGCATCCAAAGAACGGATACATTTGAGAAATTTCTAATGCTTCCTTGTATTGCTGCTTTCTCCTTTTGTTTCTCATTTGCATGTTTAGGGGCAATATTACTGTGACAATGATTAAGTTATGCTGAGTCCGTCGTTCACACACATGTCGAGGACATGAGAGGGTTACCTAATGCATTTGTATTTTAAGTTCTGCTTAGTATCTTGTTAAAAAGTCTATTGTTGTGGTGGGACATGGAGAATTGAAATGAAGATGAGAGTGATTTACAGGGCTAGAATACTTACATTTTTAGGTTCAATAATGATGATAATCAATATGTGAACATGTGGAAGTTATCAGACTTCATCTGAAGTGGTCTTGCCTTGTTGCACTAAAGCAATATGAAAGTGCAACCTTCATGTGGCCCTCATTCCTCTTGAAATAATCACATAAGGTGGTAATGTTCTTTACTATCTGAAGCACGCATCTTTTGTATTGCAGTTATTGAAATTGCAAGGTCATGTAAGAATTGGTTTTTATTTATTATTGCTGCTTTTAGATATCTTTGTTTGGAAATGTTGCTGGTATGGTGGTGTTCATGTTATTGCACAAAAAAAAAAACTCTTTATTTCCCCCTATTCACAGATAGTTAGCATGGAACTGAATTTGTTTTGTATTTCTGTTGGCATGTTCAGGTGGATAATGGATAGCCGTGATGAATATACCAAGGAACGCCTCGATGCAATATGTGATGAGTTCAAGCTATACCGCTGCCATACGATATTGAATTGTGCACGTGCCTGCCCAAAAGGACTCAACCCTGGAAAGCAAATTACGAACATCAAACAGCTTCAGCTTTCAAATGGTATCTAAGAAGTGTGATGGTGTGCAATAATTTCTCATTCAGGAATATTATTGTGGAGGACTAGTATTTGTTCAAGTTATAATGTGTAGCGATTTGCGTGAATCGTTTCGTGTACCTTTCGGAATCAAAGGTCTTTGTTTTGAATAAATTTTCATAGAACGTAAGAGTTCTTTTGACTTAACTTGGGTTTGTGTTTTACAATATATGCAGTATGATAAGCTTATGTACAGTCAGCTTTTAAGAGTGAAGTGGCAAATTGATGTCGGAATTGGGTGAAATTTCCATATTACATTTGTAAGTTCAAAGGGCATACTCAGATCAAACAGTCTTGCTATGATTTTTCTTTATTTTGCATTAAAGGTGTGGTTATTTATTGATCAGGGGCCATTTCCTGAGGTTGGTTGAGTTGGATATAACCTCTGGAGGATTGTATTTTTCAGCTTCTCGTGATAAAAAGTAAAAAATAAAGATTGTCCAAGTTCGAGTTAAGAGGCAAAAAAGTTAAAACACAGGAAACAAAAACTATCTATGAAGGCAGAATAAGAGGCAAAAAAGTTGAAACACAGGAAACAAAAACTATTTATGAAGGCAGAATAACAAAATCTACGGTGAACCAAGATACTGTTCCAACTTCTCCAGGGACTCCAAATTCTCTTTATTATGAAGTGAAGTAAGGGATTTTAGTACATCCAAATATTAAGCTTAACAGAACAATGAATCTCATCTGCATAGCCACCACAAGTATCACAAAATTGCCAGCATCATATGCGAAGAAATGCTATGAAACCATAACCACCAAATTAAATCCAAGGAAAAAAACTAGATTTCGGGTTATTCCTAGAACAAGTACGAAAATATACAGATTTCAAGGTCTCCTTGTAAGTCCAAGGAATACAGCAGCCGATGAGATTTGTACCCGAAGATCAGCAATATCAACATCATGACCACCTTCAACCAGACCCCATCGGTCGACCTGCCAAAGAAATTCAAGGAAACATGAAAAGTTGATAGATAAAACAAACTTCAAGAAAACATGAAAAGTTGATAGATAAAACATGCCACGTGTTTTAAATCTGAGGGAAAATAAAAAAGAATGAAGAAGGGCAGAGTTACTAATAGTAACAAGCACCTGCAAATCTTCTTCAAGTCTAATCAACTCAATGGCCTCCTCAATCTGCAATCTTCCCAGGAAGATTCCAATAGAAATAGTTAAAGAGTGTGCTGCCGATGCAATTGCATCAATTGCTGCCAATTCATAGTCATCCATTTTCTTAAGAAGGCTCTCGATGGCATGTACAAGACCATCCTCCTGCTTGCCACCAAAGAAACTGGAGTATACAACTGGCTTAAAGCCAAATTCTGACTCCAACCAGTTAAGTATCGGATCAATTTTCTCCACTTGCCGTTCTGAAAATTCCATGGGGTCAACACAATGGTAGTTTAGCTAACTATCCACTCTTTCTAACCCAAAACTAAAGATATTATATCTAGTGAGCGAGTTTAATTAAGTCATTATATGCTACAGATAAAATTGACCCGTAGGTGTTGTGAGATTTAAAATAAAAAAATAAATAAAAATAAACTGCACCTGATTCACAGAGAAGAGGTGTCACTAAAAACTATGTTAGTTTTGCCAAAGTTGAACACAAATTAATGTATGGTACATTAGAGGAATCTAGCTGAAAACTCAAAAGGGTTTAACATGATAAGCAACCATAAAGCTGCTCTTTGGTACATTGACTAAAGATTCATAAGGACAGGTACAAGAGAACATGAGGTGAAATAGGCATACTGCTATGGTAATGATCAACTGAGAATTACACAAGAGAGAGATATGGAGTATCCCAGAGGAAATGGTGGCAGGAAGGGAAGTCAAAGAGTAGGGTTTGCGTTGATGGTAGCATAGGACCATGGCACGGCGGTAGTGGATGCTATTGTTGGTGCCAAAAGTGAAAACGGTGCAGCTGTGAAGGTAATGATGATAGAAGTGTTGGAGACTTGGAGCTGCAAAACAGTTGTGATCGCAGCAACACTTATAAAGCCGTAATTTAAGTGATTGCAAAGTATGTGGTGATACCGATGGACCAATGGGAGCAATGCAGATAACAATACTGTATTAGCAATAATAGTGGCAACAACACTATTTTTAGTTTGGCAGGCTACAAACTGTTTTGTCAATTCAAATATCTTTTTAGTACTTCATTAATCTGAACAAAGGTTCACAATATTCTCGACAACCAAGCCAAGACAAAAGTTGTCCTCGATCTCCTTTAGTTTAAAGCCTACATTGGGTAGAAGAGTGAAGTTAAAAAAAAAAAATCATGCAATACCCAAGTTCTATTCATATGAGTAGATCAACCCAAAGAGTAGTATATTTTGAATGAAGCAATGCACAAAAACTACTCATTTGATTCAATCACATTAAAAATTTTAAAATATTGGAGAATATTATAATAACAAAGATCCAGAATCAGCCTAAAGGTAGTCCCTCTCCCAAATACCGTGACTTTTTCTAGCTAAACCATCCAAAAAACAAAATTTTCATAATCCGACTTGCTTTCACCATAGACAAAAATAGAACTCACATGAGCATTGGAAGACCACTTAAAAATACATTATTAAACGTAACATTACTTCCAACTATTTATAGTATAAACTCAACAACTTCATGCTGCATCAGTTCTCAAAATGACAAGTTATGTCTCACATAATTTTATTACAGAAAATATTTAAAGAGAAATGCATAATCAAACAATATGTAATTATTGAGGATGGTATGCTTGGCATGACGATAAGTTCACATACCAAAGACACCACATGTCAGGTCAGTATCTCCGGGAGCACGACAGAAGACCAAATCTTGATGGAATTTCTTCATCAGATGTTCAATTATCTTGGGCCGAGTGAGTGGAACTCTTTCCAATGCCGTGCACGCAAGTTTCATCAAAGGCATTGTAAAGGGTCTGATTCCATCTATTTGCTACAATCACAGATACCAAATTACATAGTCCGAGTCTCCACTCCCATCACGCATAACAGTTCATTAACAATGAAGCAAAAGCTCAAATTAATGAAAAGCAAAAACCATTTGAATTAGATTGCGACAAATCCAAAGTTCACAAACAAAACATTGAGCTCCAATAAATTAGGTACCCACAAAACCAAAATGCACAAACAAAATCACAAATCAATGAAAATTACAGCCTTGTAATAAAATAAAATAAAACAATTACATTGCTATAAATCCAAAATTTACACAAAAAATTGAGATAGAATAAGTTCAAAGGAAAACCATTTGAATTACTTCAAATCCAAAGCTATTAAGAATGCAAAACAAAATCACAAGTCAAGGAAAACCACAAGTTACAACCTTAATTGAAAAAACAATTAAATTGCTACAAATACAAAATACACACATAAAAATTGAGCTAGAATAAATTGAAAGAAACCCACAAAACCATGTGAATTACTTCAAATCCAAAGCTATTAAAAATGCACAAACAAAATCACAAATCAATGAAAATTACTACCTTGTAAAATAAAAATAAAAACGATTACATTGCTACAAATCCAAAATCTACACAAACAATTGAGCTAAACTAAAATTCAAAGTTACCCGCAAACCACACAATTCAAAACACAAAGCAGACGAGAGAGAGAGAGAGAGAGAGAGAGAGAGAGAGAGAGAGAGAGAGAACCTGGTATTCCCATTCAGCAGCAATAGCCTTAGCGAGAGCCAAAGTAGGGCACTTGAGAGGCCTCTTAGAAGGGGTTTTGAGGGTTCTATAATCAAGCATAACACTCCAACCATTACCATCATCAGCCTCTCTAGTTGTCACCTTCTTGTAGAATCTCTTCCCCGCAATCGATCCCGTCATAAACGCCATCGGCATCGTCACCGAAGAAGACGACAATTTCGGAGCCCTAACATAGATGCTATCATCATCGTTCGTCTTCTTCGACTGACCTTCTTGATCCGCCGAAAATGTGAAGGCTGAAGGGCACTCGGGTTCGGGTTTTCCGGCGGTGGCTACGGCGGTGAAGTGGCGGTTCTGAGTGGAGGATAGGGTTCTGAGAACGACAAGAGGGTTTATTGATTTTAGGGTTTTTCTCGTTACAGCAGTAGCCATTAGAGAGAGAGAGAGAGATCCACAATGGTCTCGTTTGGGGACGACGGAGCTGGAAAATGGTTACCCGGAGCCCCGACAGGGTTTTCACAGATAGGATAGTTGGGCTGGGCTCCAGCCCATGGACAATAAATATGCATAAACGGGCGGACCCCGATGACTGCCTTCCATTCATTAGGTAAATAATTCAATTTTAAACCGAGCTTGTTAAGTTTTTAAATCATGCTTGAATAATCAATTGCTCATTCAGTTGGGTTTAATAAATTAAAATTATATAAAAATATTTAAGCATTCTACTTCAACTCAATAAAAGTTTGTGTGAGATTAGTTTGTGAAACTCGTTAAAAATTTTAATTCAAGTTTAAATAGTCGGTTTTACGAATTTATCACCTCTACCAAGGGGATTTGTCTCCATTGTTGTTATTATTGTAATTAATGATTTCTTTTGAAAAAATTTTAAAAATAAAGAGGAGAATTTTATGCATAATTTTGACTGCTAAACATGCAAAAAATTTAGTTAATGCAACTTCTAAATATTAGAAGGTGTTCGCATATTTTTGTTAAATCTAAGAAGATTAATTTTTGTCAAATTTTAAGAGTGCTTGTAATTTGTAATTTCAATAACAATATGATATTTTCCCTTAGTGCTTTATAAGTGTAAGATAAATTGATAGAGAGAGAATAAATTGTATGTATTATGATTGATGTTTTAAGTGTGTCTTTACAATGTGAAGATGACTCTCCTTTTATAGAAGGGAGAGTGTACAAAGGGGCAAAGAGAGCCGAAAGAAGAAAGCAGAAAGTGTGCACTAAGAAAGCACTAAGAAAACAACATGATTAAAGCTTGGTAATTTACAACTAACATATTATGCACTAATATATAATACATATAATATACTAACAGCCCCCCTCAAACTCAAGGAGGATAGGTACTAGCCAACTTGAGTTTGGAGAGAGTAACAAAACTGGAAAATAAAATAGGATAGGAGACACTGTATGGTCGTGTCGAACCGTTGGTGAAGACACTGTATGGTCGTGTCAGACCGTTGAAGGAGCTAATCGGAATTAATGTCGGGACAGTTTATGGTATATAACCATGCTTATTAGCTTGGGTGGTTCGCATGGTGTGTAACCATGCTCACCATGATATATGTATAACCCCCCCTCAAACTCAAATAGATGTGAAGATAGAAAACTATTTGAGGTTGAAATAAAGTGAGTGATAAAGGGGATCAAGACAGTTTACGGGGTCATGTCGGACCGATGTAGCAGACACTGTGTGGTCGTGTCAGACCGTTGTAGGAGCCAATGTTGTGACAGTTTACGGGGTCATGCCGGACCGATGTAAAAGACACTGTGTGGTCGTGTCAGACCGTGGGAGCCCAAAAGATAGAGATATATAGATATATATATCGCACCCTCAAAAGTCGTGCCCAATCTATCAAAAGGCGTGCCATCAAAAGGCGTGCCCAATCCATAAAAAGGTGTGCCTGTCATTATGGCGAGGCGCCCATCAAAAGGTGTGCCGGACTACCTTGGCTTGCGCGCCCATGTTGTCGTCTAGCGCCGAGCGGCGCATGATGCGCGTGTCTGCCTTGGCTATTTAACCAAGACGAAGGCTGAGGCTGAGGTAGAAGCTGAGACAAAAAACCTGCGAAAAAACCGCTGAAAAACTCTTCGTTTTCTGAGAGAGATACTTTGTAACACTCTGTTGCCCAGAAAATGGCTTCGTCTTCCCGTGGTCTCCTCACTCTCTTTCCCGACCTCAACGAGTCAACAAGAGAGATAACTGGTGCGGTGGCCAGTGAACCTCAACCAAACACCTCTGGTTTTGCTCCGTTGAACTTTCCGATGTGGTCTGTGGAGCAAAAAATGGCGGTGCAAACTGATATTGAGGCCAATCAGTATACATTGAAGTCATGCGTGGAGACCATGACTGCGGTCACAAACTTGTCGCACCGGCTGCAGAGTAGAACAAATGAGGTGCAGCAGTTAAACGCCCAACTGGCTCTGCTCCAACGCATGTATAAGGATGCGCGAGCAGAGATAAGTGTGCTAAAGGCGGAAAACAAGGAGCTGAAGCGGAAGGCCACCGTGATGTTCTGATTTGGAGGTCCGCCATATGCTGTAGTGGAGGAGCAGGGTGGAGTGAACGTGCTCGGTGGCGTGGAAAACACGGAGGTAGCACCGTCAAGGGCCGCTCAGGACGGAGGCAAGAAGAAGAGACCGGCGGCATAGTAGAGAAGGGAAAAGGAAAAGCCCTCCTATGTGAGGGAGGTTGTTTGGTTGTTTTTTTTTTTTTTTTTTTTTTTTTTTGGTTTTGGTTGTTTTGGGTTGTGGTGTAAAATAGTGATCGGGGTTAATCCCAACAAAAATAAAACAAAGATTGTGAGATGTGGAATGTGTTTTGGTGTTGTTTTTGTTTTGTTGTGTTTAATAATAATAAGATTAAAAAAAATAGATAAAGAAAAGAGAGAATATTTTTGAGTGGAGGATGTTGGGGGCGATGGTGTAATGTTCAAAAAGAAAAGATAAAAAATAAAATAATGGTTGGAAAAACCAGTGAAGGTGTGTGAATCTGTGAGTGGGGTGCAAAAGGTGAAGGAAAGGGTTGGAAAGTTGACAAAGTGGTGGATGTCCGTGAGTAGAGAGAGGGAGTGGGTTGATTAAAAAAAAAAGGATTGTGGGTTTGAAAGTGAAAATATGAGATGATTTTTTTTTTTTTTTTTTTTTGAGATAGAAAATAAAAGAAAGTGAAAGAGAGTGGGAACACGCTGGAAAAGGTGGAACAAAATAAATATATATATATATATATAAAGTAAAAGAAATTTGAGTGGGGGAGGTGGGCGGTGAAAACAATTATGGTGGGGGGGGGACAAAAGCGGCTAAGTTGGTGGGTTGGATAGAGAGAGAGAACTTCGAGGCAGGCACGTGTACGGGTACTCTCAGCTATGCATGCATCATAGCAGATATCGATTCCGGCGATCCACCATGGAGGCGGGGTCGCCGACGAGGCAGATATCGATTCCGGCGGTGTAGAGGTGGATCGCGAAAAGGTAGTCGTATGCGGTGATCATGGTGATGGGTTCGCCCTTGCGGTGTTTCTGCCTGAGGTGAGTGAGAGCCAATGATGAGCTGGACTGACGATGGCGAGAGTTTATGTGTTGATCTGAGATTTCAGATGAGGGTTTGAGTGAAGAAGCTGCTATTATTGGAGGAGCTTCACATGTATTTGAGCCATACTTCTTCTCAGAAAGAGAGAGCTTCTCCAAAACTGGAGCGAAAGGGATTGGCCTCATTGACACAGATGCTAGGGCAACATCCTTGGCAGGACTCTGGTTGAATAACAAGTCCCTTAATAGTGACTTGTCAAGATTGATTGCGGTTGGAGGCTGAGTGTTTCCATTTGCATACAGGAATATCTGAGCCTGACGCATCAGATCATTTGAATCTGCCTTTTGGGAGAACATATCAAGGGTACTTTGTCCACTAGGTAACATTGCTGCAGCTACATAAACGGCTTTCGAAACTCTATGTGGAAACAGCTCCATTGCATATGATATACTTGCAGAACCTGCCGTTGGAGATGATGGACCAGAAGGTAATGGAGTTGATGGAGGTTTCAATAAGCATGGTTGGGGTCCGGCGGGAGGTGAAGGCAAGGTTGCCGCCCGCCGGAAGGTGAAGATCACCAAGAGCTAACCTATAGCTCTGATACCATGTAAGATAAATTGATAGAGAGAGAATAAATTGTATGTATTATGATTGATGTTTTAAGTGTGTCTTTACAATGTGAAGATGACTCTCCTTTTATAGAAGGGAGAGTGTACAAAGGGGCAAAGAGAGCCGAAAGAAGAAAGCAGAAAGTGTGCACTAAGAAAGCACTAAGAAAGCAACATGATTAAAGCTTGGTAATTTACAGCTAACATATTATGCACTAATATATAATACATATAATATACTAACAATAAGAACCTCTCATTTTGTAAATGGATTTGTGAAACATTACTTTAGAAAGTAGTACATGACTTCCTACCATCTTATTCAGATCACTTGGCACAATTATTTGATTGTTATTAACTCTTTTGGCAGATTTTCCAACTCCTTTCACAAGTTCAGATATCCATAAAATGGTATCATACTGCTGCTGAGTGATGATACCATGCAACAGCTTATGACTTCCCATATTACCCTTATAATAAGGTGTACATATATAAAAGAAAATTGTACATTAAAATCCCATGCCTACTTAGAAAACATTTTCCAAAATCAAGCTGGTCCCAATAATAAACTTCAATGCTGAATATTTGGAGATGTATTCTCATGGGGGTTTGTCATCATTTTGGGATTTGGGATCTGACGATGACTTTTAGTTTTGAAGACATTCTTGGAGCAACTCTTCTTAGTTGAAGCTGTCACTGGAGGTAGTGAGGTTATACCTCCTTGCAATGTGCTACTGCTAGAACTCGGCTTTCTTTTTCCTAGCTTGGGCGGCTGAGGATGTGTTGATGGAGTCTGCAAGATATATTGGGGAAAAAAAACAGAAAAAAAAGTCACGCCAACCCTACGTTGCACTAGTAAAAAACGTCATTATAAAATAAGCTTGGACCTAAGAGATGCCTTTACTTTGTTTATCTGATCTTTTGGTGTTTCTCTTTCCTTGTAAAAATCAGGTAGTGGCCGGGCTTTGAAGCAGAAGCTTTGCCGCAATTTTCTAAGTTCTGTTCCTGCTTTCTCCTGCACAGATGAATAAAATTAGTCAAATCTTATGTATAGATTGATCAAACTGAAGCCAGTCTCCAGATGACTTGGAAGCCCTATCAATACTCCATAAAGTTACATTGCCACTGTCTCATCCAGGGTAATGAAGATGATTATATCCCAGTCTATAGAGAGCTTGGAAGTGAAAATCTGACCTTTAATCTTGTCTGTAGCTGCACTTTTTGTGTGTCCTTGGCGTTGAATTTTTCTTCAAGCTTCTGAAAGATTTTACAGTAAAAAGGGAAAACAAAAAACAACTTAACCATAGCTCAGGAGAGAGATTTGAGTGAAGGAAAGAGGAAAACAACTGAGGCAACAAGGCTTGCCTGTTTTCTCCTCGCTGCTCTTTCCTCCGTCCTCAAGCTGAAAGGAGTGGATAAAGTCGGTGACTGCAATTTGTTTCTGCAGGCAGTCAAAGACTTGGCACAACTGGCATAAAAATAGAATTATTAGAGAAACTTTAAGAGCCTGTTCTAATTGAGACCTTCAATTTTGGGCAATATAACATGGATTCTTCATGACAATCAATGAAAGACACAAGTGACTTTGCATAACTATGTAATTTCTCTTTGTTCATTGTATTATTATATCCCTATAACATGATACATCAATTTATTAGACAGATGGGAACAACTTCAAAACTACTTACACGGCAGATAGGAGATGCCATTTTGGGCCAGTTGTTTTGCTTCCAGAAGCTGAGGGATCAAGTGGTGTTCTATTCCTATAAGTTGCAGATAAAGTCAAACATTAATCAAAGCTTAGATATTCAAAAACATTCATCATTAGTTAATATAGTTATGAGAACCTCAATGTTTCTTTCTTCTTTTTTTTTAAACCGAGAGAGAGAGAGAGAGAGAGAGAGAGAGAAAGGGAGTACCTTCTAATTTCTGAACATGGGGTTGTATGCTTTGATACCCCATTTGCAGAAGCCTGCAAAGAATGAAACCAATCTTGTCATACCATCACAAAAAATGGAATTTATGCTTCATTTGTTTGGCGAAAATCATTTTCTGAAGTTTCTATTGAAAACACTTTTTTTTATTTGATTGCAACCTTCAAACTAATGCGCTTGTGATTGTGGTTGCGGTGATGCTGGCGGGTGGCGATGGTGGGGTATCATTGGTAAAACTTTATAGTCTTTGGAAACGTTGTTTTTTATTTTTGATTTTTTGTAAAACTTTATAAAAAACAAGCTTTTTGGTATCATTCCAAAAAGCTTGTTTTCCGTTGTTTTTGATTTTTTGTCATACCAAATGTTTTTTATACTTGTTTGGCTTGAGTTTTCTGGATTCATTTTTTAGAAAATTAAATTTTTTTATTTTTCATGTTTTCTTGTTTTTGTAAAAATTTTTTAATATTTTAAGCAATTTTTTTTTTTAATTTTTAGATACACCTAATATAAATATGTTTAAAAAGTATAATATTTGTGAAAAACATCTTTAGAAAATTCACTAAATACTAAAAATAAAAAATAATAAAAAAATGTAAGAATTCAATAAATTTTTCGTATTCTTGTGTATTTATTAATTTTTTTAAATATTTTTTATAAATATTTTACTCTTTAAATATATCTAAAAATGTATAATAAAAAAAAATTACTTAGAATTTTAAAAATATTTACTAAAAACAAAAAAACATATAAAATAAAAAAACTCAATCTTCAAAAAATTAAAAACCAAACATTCTTAAAAACCGTTTTTGGCCAAAACAAACGGAGCTGTAAGAATAATGAATAGATGCCTTATAAGGACTGGGAGCAACTCTTGAACTTTCAATCCTCCTGCCAGTAGCAGCCGGTTCCGATTCTTTGTCAGGACTTGAATAGATTAGCTCCTTCAGAGATCTTGGAGTTGCTCTCTTTCTATCCATGGAATCATCTGTTGTGGACTTCCTGGTGGCTGTTTTGGGAAGAACTGGAGCTACTGTTTTGGCAGGCGAAGCCGGAACTTTAGGTACTCTCTGGTGAACTGCTGGCTTTGTAGATGAAAATTCTGGTGCAGCTGACTTATTATCTGATTCTTTGGCACTAGTAGAATAGATTAACTTCTTCAGAGAGTTAGAAGTTGATCTGTTTTTATCCGTGGATTCTATGGTGGACTTCCTGGTGAGTGGAGTGATAGAAACTACCGACTTTGAAGATGAAATTTCCTGTTTCTTCTTCTTGTTTATCAGCGATGGAACTTCATGATTTGATTTCAAACCCTGCTTTAGAATCAACAAAAACAATCAATTAGTATGACAAATACTAGTTCTATAGCTGAAATCAAAGACTGATCATGGACATCAAAGTATCATCACCTCCAACAATGGCTTCTTCATTTGAGGTGATTCACCAAGCTCCATTTCAGAAACCATGTGATTTGATTTCAAACCCTGCTTTAAAATCAATAAAAACAATCAATTAGTATGACAAACATGTGTGAAGAGATCAAAATCTGATCATGGGCATCAAAGCATCATCACCTCCAACAATGGCTTCTCCATTTGAGGTGATTCACCAAGATCCATTTCAGAAACCATACTCTGTTTCAACGATTCACCAAGCTCATGATTTGATTTCAAACCCTGCTTTAAAATCAATAAAAACAATCAATTAGTATGACAAACATATGTATCATAGAAGAGATCAAAATCTGATCATGGGCATCAAAGTATCATCACCTCCAACAATGGCTTCTCCATTTGAGGCGATTCACCAATATCCATTTCAGAAACCATACTCTGTTTCAACGATTCGTTCTGAACCTCGTGCCCTGTTACCACCGTATCAGCTACTTTCACCTCTCCAATCTCCAATTCAACATTTGAATTGTACACATTTCCATTGACAATTGTATCAACCGGGGCTTTGAGCCCGAGTTGTTCATCAACAACAGGCTCAATTGTACTCTGTGAATCATGGGTTTCAAATTCTGGATCAGGGTGGTTGTTGGCGGCGTTGGCGTTAGCTTGCTCGAGCAAGGCTGCGGCTTTCTTAGCAGCAATGCTTTTGTAATGAGCTTCAAAGAAAGCTTTCTTCTGAGCCACTGAACCGGGCTGAGCGTACCTCTCTGCCTCTTCCACGTAGCGTTTGTGAGAGAATGTCGACCATTTCTCCCAAGATAAGGACTCTGACATGAATCTCCCAAAAGAGATCGAGTCCCCAAGAGTATGCATGGGGTTTCCCTGTAAATCACACACACATATCTAATCAGCAAAAAAATTTGAGAAATTTCTCAGAAAGCCAAAACCCATTTCTGATTCGATGGATTTCACTCTGTTAAATCCTGTAGAATCAAAAAAAAAAATTTGAAATTTTATTAAGAATAACAGAACCCATTACACATTTAACTGAATCAACACAACCCTCAAAGAGCATGACATGTCTAATCAACAGAAAATTTGAAAATTTTCTCCAAACCTAGTTCTGATTCAATCGATTGCACCCCATTAAATCTTGTAGGAACAAAAAAAAAAAATGAAGAGTTTACAAAACCCATTATACATTTAACAGAATTAACAGAACCCAATTATTAAAATACTAGGAAAGACAGAGAGATATGACCTGTTTGGCTTCATTGGAAATGCCAGAAACATAGGAGAATGAATGCATGAGACAAGCTGATTCTCCCATTTCTTTGCAGTATGAGAAAACTGAAAAATTCAACTTTACTTCAAATTTTATTCTTCTCTGGTCTTTCTTCTCGAGACTATAAATTTTGAAATTCAAAATGTTTGAAGCTTTTTAGGACTATGTTTGGTGTAATTTTTTATGGTGTAAAGAGAAGTGTGGTGTAATTTTTTATGGATTTGTATGTGGTGTGTGGGTCATTAAGGTCCCCACTGGTTTGAATTGAAGCTAATCAAACTTTCCAACGTTCAATTTTTTGAATTTTCAACGGCTTTATGATATCCTCATGATTGTGAACATTTTTTTGGTTGGTTAATTTGAATGGATCTCGCTAATAAGTCTTCCCCGACCTTTTTAATAATAATTAAAGTTTGGTTATCTAGTGCTTTAAGAACAATGTTAACAAATAAGTCAAATTTGCTAACAAATGTCAGTTCTTTATTGTTTAATGTTAGAATTTGTGTAAAAAAAACAGTGTTTTGAAAATAATAAAAATATTAGAAACAGTTTTACAATAAGTGAAAAGTATTATAAGATTAGTGAAAAGCTTATTGCGACTTTGCGGCACTTGTAAGTAATCCTTCAAATAATTTTATATTAATGTATAACTATTTCAAATTTATCAACAACTCTCCTTAACAAAATCTATAACTAATATCATAAAATGTATTTAATAAGTTTGAATTAATTTTTTCTAAATAAAACAAACAATGTTCAATGTAACAAGCTAGATTTTTTTTTTTTTTTTTTTAATTCTATTGTTATCCTTCTACTTAATTATTTATTATTTTTGGTATTTATGCAATTTAATAATTTCTACAATAAATAAAGTAATTAAAAAAATCTTGCATTTAATAATTATAAAAATTTAAAATATTAATTTCCTAATTTTAAAATATAAAGTAGACAATTAAATATATCTTAACGAGTACTTCTAGGATGTATTTGTCAATTTGAATTTTTGGGGAGAAAGAAAGCAACCAACAAATTGGGTCTACCTGTTCTACCTTCTTTGAAAATTGAAGCAAAAGAAATTTGTAGAGTCATGCATTTTTAACGTTCGAATCTGGGTTGAGACTAAGAACATAGAATATTTCCCAAATTTTGTAAAAACCATAGCTAATCTCTGTAAGAACGCTTCTTGTAAGCACTCTTTTTTTGTGTCCCTAGAAAGTTTGGTTGAGAATTGAAGAGGTTGAGATGTAAAAGGCTGAACAACCTGTTGTTGCTACATCACATAACCAATCGAATCATGTGCCACACAGACCCTACTGCTAAACGTGTATCATATGGCGTCCAAGTACTTCACCCCAGTGCTAGTATCTCAACAAGAACCCTATCAGAAGTAAGGCTGAGAATTTCTAACATGACACAGCAGTAGACAAAATTAACGGGTTACGATTGGACAATTTTTCAACACAAAATTGGACAAATTTATCGCCTAAACCATCTTCCTGAGTTGGGTATATCATACTGAGATTGAATGAAAACTGAAAAAGACTGAAAAACCAAACAGGAGACAGCAGACAAGTGCTGTGATAATGAAGTACATCCATGGCCACACAGATGCCAGCTTAAACAACAGCTCGTGCAATTTGCATTGCTGCATCTTTAGTTCAGACATGTCGCATATGTTGTTAGGAGAGAGAAAATTCACTATGCTTCCCACCCACGTATCCTTCGTGTAAGTCAGACGGTGCCACTTGAAGTAATTGAAAGAATATGATGAAATAAAACATTCTTTCATCATTTTCTTCTGGGTGGATCCCGTGTGAGTCCATGTTTCTTCAGAGTTCTAATATAATTTCTCATGAGGGTGAACTTGTTGCTCCCAAGATGATACAAATAATCCCAGGTATAGATCCCAGTTTTATGCAAGTCATCAAAAAGTATCCTGAACCAGCAATCCAAACTTCATTTAAAAATACGCCACTAATTAAATCGAAAGGACTTGAATAACTACTGTCAAGTGAAAGAAACTTCTAAGCCTCAAAGTACCTTACCCCATAGTTCCCTATGGGTTCTGCAGACATGATCCCCACATGACGCCGCCCAAATATCACCTGATTAAAGCACGACAGGCATTGAATCAGTGGACTATTATTGATGAACAATAAATTGATCATGAAAATTAATTTAGTTATTGTAGTCCCATAGAAGTTGGAAGCCAAAGAATCGCAACCCCATAAACAAAAATTCAGTATATGCAGACATACCTAAATATATGTACCAAGGAAAGTTCAAATTAGAAAGCAGCTCAAGCATAAAAAATTGTTTCACAGTTACCTTTTCACCTCCAACTGATCTAGCTTTGCTGTCAGCAGCCGGGCTGTGTGTTCTTAAAAACTCAGCAGACAAATTATACACGTTACCATTGGAAAATTCCACCTCCGCCTGATATGAAAAACCACCATAATACAGATGAGCAAAAAATTATTTTTATGGAAGGCTAGTAAAAAATATCTTTCACAAAAAGCAAAATATACTGGAGATAACATTGTCAACACGATACTTGAACCCATGATATAAATACATTTGTAACCTAAACACTAATAATAACAAATGGAACATCATATTTTCATTATCAAACACTGAAAAAGTCAAAGAGCTTTAACTATCAAGCTAAACTTCATTGTTGCAGCAAGATCACACAGAAGGCCTGGCTAATTCATGCAACCATCTCCCCACTTATGACCCAAGGAAAAAAATCACCTCGTCAACAGAAAATAATAAGGACATGGGTTGACTTCAACAGAATCACCATGACCATCTGTAAGAACTTATTTGCACCTAAAATTTTCAAGTTTCGCCATGCATGCTTCATGACCACACAGAACAGCATGGTTCCCATTGCTCAATTTTTTTGATAAGTTTGGTTCCTATTACTCAATTATTTGAAGCTGTCGCATCAATGCGATTATGCGAAGAATTGGACTAGTAAAGGTAATATTGTCACATTATGTTGGGTGGAATCTGCTCCTTTGTGCCCCTAAGGCCATGTTTGTTTGGGCGGATTGGATTAACATTCCCATGACTAATAGTCCTAGGATTACGAATTCGTTGGATTATGTATCCTATCTTAAGTTTAAAATAATTAGTCCGTATTTCAATTGTTTAACCAAACATTGGATTAATAATTTTATTGGATTATTAGTCCAATCCCAAACTCATGTCCACCCAAACAAACATGACCTAAGGGTTTCTGTTGTTATGAGGCAGATCAATTTCTAGCATGGACAGAGATGCAACTGTTAAGATTCCTCAAACAAAACAGAAGAGGGGTAATTTGTCTTCTATATTACTGTCTCACTGAAGTTAGGCCAAGGGGTAACAAGGGGTAATTTATCAACTCTGATACTTGTACAGCAAAATGATGTCAAACCCTGGGCATACTTGGGAGGATTATTCGTCAATATATACAATAATCTACTCCCAATCAGAAAACAAGCCAGGACTGCAATTAGAGGACAAAAATATATATTTTCCCCTTTTTATGCGATATGGGTACTCAAGAATTCATGTGGGTGTGTTCATAAACTAAGACAAATTAGCAGAGAATACACTAAAATGAACACATAAAGAAGCAATTTGAGGAACAAACAACAATTTCACAGCATGAAAAATAGCAAAACTGAAGTAGCATATCAAAAGAGAGGCTTACACTCTTAGGAGCATGAAGAGAAAATCTGGAAAGGCGAGGACACTCGACGCCTGTTTGGATGCTCCGAATCGCTCTGTGTATCGCAGCCATTCTCTCTCTATCTCTCCCCTTCTCTAGTGTGGTGAATGGATTTTTTTTTGGGCCAGTGTGGTGAATGGTTGATTGGGTCATCAATGTTTTGAAGCCCACTATGCTGGGTTTGAAGATATTCAACTTTGCTCAGCTGTTTCGTTATGCCACTAGTTTTTGGGATTTAATTGTTAGTTGGTAAAGGTCCATCACATTAAAGGATTACATTGACAACATTGATTTAGAAACAGATTTAGGTGGCTCTTTGCAATTGAATTATTCATTTGTTCACTTGCTAACTGGACCACCTTAGATTTGAAAGACGATATTGAGAAGAGTAGTATTATTTATGTGGCCTATTAAATTTCTATTCATAATTTATTATTGAGAGTCATATTCGAAGGTTGCAATTTTACTAGTTTGAGGGGCGTGAAGGTGATGGTGATGGTGCCCCTAATGGATTCATAAGTGGAATGGAAAGTATAATGAAGGAAATACGTATACGAATTTATGAGAGATTTTTCCCAATATGATCAAGAGTCCAAATTTTAAGTGATAATCTAATACTTTGGAAATAAGTAATTGAAACATGAAAAAAACTAAATCAATGGAAATTTAGAAACCTAATAATTACAAGATATATTTCATATCAGATTACAAGATATTTAAATAATCCAATGCTTTTACTTTTGATTTATATACATTTTCTCCTACTTTTCAATAATTAGTTTTTCAAATTATTTTTATCTCAAAAAATATAAACAGAAGATGTACATAACAATTTTATCTTTATTTTTTTTAAGAAAAGAAAGAAATATGAACAATTCATAAATTACACCAAACAGGAACAGGTCTTACAAAATTTAAATAAAAAGCTATAATTTACTCCCAATTACCATTTTTTAAAGTCCAATACCGGCTGGGACCGGGCATATTGAAACTGAGTGAATCCCCGGGCCTGGGGCCCATTAGAACTGAATAGGCCTCTTGCCTTACGGGACCCCAATATCTACAGGCCCACAATAGGGTGAAGTTATTTGGTGATTCTGGGGTAATGGCAACTTGTCAAGTGATGTTCCAAAAGTGTGCTGTGGTAAAAAGTGTAAAACTTATCATTTTAGGGATCATGAAAAAAATATTATGAATATGATCATGAAAGATTCTTCACCTTTAGATTACCTATACAATAAAACATCACAAATTAATCAAGAGACGAAAAATTTTCATGATGAATTTTATGATATATTTTTCATGATCCCTAACATTATTTTTTTGTATTTGGTTATGAAGAAATAGGAAGGGAGCATAACATTTGGTGATTGGTAGTGCTCTTGGATCACTTATTAATTTTTTGAAATTTTTTTATTTAAATTGATGTTTGAAAAAATATTTTTAAATTAATGAAAAACTTTATAACTATAAAAAAAAAAAAAAAAGTTATTAAACTTTTTCATAATTAATTTTTGAAGAATTCCCTAATGTATATTTTTTTTAATAATTTTTTCACAATATGAGTAAGTGGATCCCACAATTGTATTCTCCCTTTCATGTCATGTCACTTTTTTTTGTTTTGATCTAATTAATTGATCCTCAATAATGATGATGATAAAATGTTTGTGTAGTGTCGAGAATTGAAAAAAAATTGGCCAACTGTGCAACTTGTCATTAACAGATATATTTTTGACAAATTAAATAATATTTAAAATTTAAATAGTATTTAATATATTAAAATATAATATCTAAAATTTGATGTGCAACATCTGTATATACTTGCCGAGTCTTCACGCAAAGCTCGCAGCCTCAAAGCTAGGTTTTCTACACAGGGTCCCACCTTGTGACCAGAAGAAATAAGGGGATGTTGTATTTTTTGTCTTTTTTGACTAAAAAATTGAGGTTGAAAATATAGATGTTTGGGTTAACTTTTTGACTTTTTATGAAAAAATGTGTAATAAAAAATTATAAAAATTGATTTGTAAGAAAAAATTCAAATTGGGAGTTGTACAGCCGTAATTGTTGACTTTTGATAAATAGTGTTAACTTTTTAAGTAACTTTTTGTCTTTTTATTTTTTTTTGAAAGATCCCAAACTTACCCTAAGTGGGCCATGAGAACGAACAAGATAATAGATTTTACTAAAAAAAAAACCTTACGAAAAATAGCCCATAATACTGTTATTAATTTTGTAAAATATATTCAAACAATGCATAAAAATATGTTTAAAATTTTTAAGATTATCATAAATAAAAATCTATTTAAAACAAATATATATATATATATATTCTTGCACAAATGAGCACGGAAGGTATCAAATAATAATATTATCGAAGAAAAGGAATAAATCATGTCACTTTTTAATACTAGGCAGACCCACCAACCAGTGTCTAGCTTTTCATGTTTGGTTTAATTTTAAAAATATACTGTAATTTAGATTAAAAAATAAAGAAATAATTATTTGGCTAATAAATTTTTAAAACTTAATTTTCTCTCTCCTTTCTTTTTTTTATTATTAATAAATTAATCAATCACTTTATCTTTCTCTTCTTATTCTCTCATATTGTACCCATTAATCAATCAAATTTTCTCTCACATTTTATCTATTCAATTAAAAAAAATTAAAAAAAATACAAATCATCTAAAAATTATTTTTAAAACTCATAACTAAATAAATTTTTAACTTTCAAAACTCTTTTTAATAATTTATTTTTTAAACACAATTCAAAAACTAAACCAAAAGAGAGTTTTTCTTTTTTTCTTCAAATAGATAGTTCAGCTGTGGAGTGGACATCTCCCATCTATTTTTTTTTAGAAAATATTAAATATAATGGTAGTGTCATCTATTAATAAAAGAGTGATGTTACATCTCTTTATATATAATTTTATTATATATTAAGGTCAAGTTTGACATATTATAAAAAAGTTAAAAAGTCAAAAAGTTATTTAAAAAGTTAAAAAGTTAACACTATTCATCAAAAGTCAACAATTACAGCTGCACAACTCTCAATCTTAATTTTTCCCTACAAATCAATTTTTACAATTTTTTATTACATATTTTTCCATAAAAAGTGAAAAAATTAACCCAAACATCCATATTTTCTTCCTCAATTTTTTAGTCTAAAAAGACAAAAAATACACTTATTTAGGACATTCCAAACAACCCCTAAATCTATTTTGATGTCTAACGAGGTAGAAGAGAAGAGAGAGAGAGAGAGCATAAAGATGAGGAGTGGGGAGAGAGGTTTCTACATCAGTAGGTGTGGATTAAGAATGCTCAATTAAAGTTTTCAAATATTTTTCTAAATAAAAAATTACAAAACACTAAGGTCAAGTTTGAGAAGTGAAAAAAAAATTAAAATGTTAAAAAGTTACTCAAAAAGTTAAAAAGTTATCACTATTCACCAAAAGTCAAAAATTACGGCTGCATAACTCTCAATTCTAATTTTTCCCTACATACTAATTTATAGAATTTTTTAATACATATTTTTTCATAAAAAGTTAAAAAGTTAACCCAAACAATCATATTTTCTTCCTTAACTTTTTAATTTAAAAAAACAAAAAATACACTTATTTAAGACACTCCAAACAACTCCTAAATGGGGATGTCTTATATCTCACCAACTTAACACTATTATGATTTTTATCAAAAATTAAGATTGCTTATTGGATGGTCATATTATCATATGTATCACCGCTATATCTAATATTTAATTTATTTTTCAACAAAAAATATTTTCTTACAAAAATAATTTTTAAAAACATATTTTATTTTTCATAAATTTTTTTGTTCATTTATTTAATTGTGTCATGAAAATAATACCCAATTGATGGAATTCTAAACAAATATAAAAGAAAAATGCTTGGTAACTCGAATTTGTGTGGCCCGGATAGCTCGAATGTATCAAAACGGATCGTCATTTTACCCCCAAAATGGCATAGTTCTGATACATTTGAACCATAAAAATTCGAGCTACCAAGCATTATTGAATATCATGTGCATAGGAATATGCACTATCTTAACAATTTATCTTGTAGTCGTGTAGAATGTGCTATATAAGTGCATTTTTTTGACTTTTTGATTAAAAAAGTAGAGACAAAAAATGTATGTTTGGGATAATTTTTTGACTTTCTACGAAAAGATGTGTAATAAAATATTGTAGCAAAATCAAAATGATCATTTTACCCTTTTGACTTTTTGAGTAGTTAAATTTAAAGGGCAAAATTTTGTGACTCACAAGTTATTCTTGAATAGCATAGACTTTTTAATTTCTTTAATAACTTTTGATTTTTTTAATTTATCTCAAACAAGACCTTTGTAATGTAAAAATGGATATTACAACATACCATGTAAGTTAGGGTTGGTTTGGCATAAACTAAAAAAAGTTAAAAAGTCAAAAAGTTATTATGCCTTCGTTTGGGAAGTGGGTTGGCTTTTTGGCTTTTTGACTTTTTTAGCTATTTTAGCATGGGCTAAAAACATTGGTTTGGGAAGAGCTTTTTGACTTTTTTGACTTTTTTTTTTAGATAAGAGTGTAATGATTATGGGTTGAATGTGATGTTTTGTTTGTTGTGGCTAAAATAGCCTATTTTGTTTTTTGTGACTAAAATAGCCAAAAAAGCCTGGAAACCTTCTTCCCAAACTATTTGGAAAAAACTTGTAGGGAAGCTTAGAGGTTTTAAATTATTATTTTGGAAGCTTGTGGGGAGCTACAGGTAGGGCTGAGTAAGGAATCCGTGAAATCCGTAATCCGATCCAGTCCAGTCCAATCCGATAGGTTTGGATTGGTTTTTTGAATCCGCGGTTCGGTTCCGGATTGAAGAATTAAAAATCCGTAGTTCACGGATTGGTTCCGGATTGAATCCCACGGTTCCGGATTGGAACCGATCCGGACCGTATACAAATAGTCTATATTTTTATTATACATCCTCCTCCATAGTATCTTCTCTTATTCTATGTAAAATCTAAACTCAAACCTAAAACCGTATAATATCTTCTTTTATTACTTTTGTTTGTTAGTTTTAAGTTTTAATTTGCAATGGTCTAAATACTTATGGTGAAACCAGTTTTCTTATGGTTGTTTAAATTCTAGAACAGTATGTCGTTATTATAGAAAAACATATTGCTATTATGGAACTAATATAGCGTTATGTTTATATTTTTATGAAATTCAAGTGTTATATATATATATATATATTTTTGTTATTTAATTATGTGAATCCGTAGTCCTAAACCGATCCAATCCGTATTTAAATGGATTGGTTCGGATTGGTTCCATGATTTAAACGGATTGGATTGGTTCCAATTTTTCAGGAACCGTAAATAACGGATTGGTCCTGGTTTTATCCCAATCCGATCCAATCCGGACCATGCTCACCCCTAGCTACAGGGCAGAATTATTATTTTGCTCTTTTCATTTAACAACCCAAAAGTCAAGAAATCAATAGTCAAAAAAGTCAACAATGGTAGAATGGTCATTTTGATTTTATTATAATATTTTATTACATATCTTTTCGTAAAAATTCAAAAAGTTATCCCAAATATAAATTTTTTTCTCTATTTTTTTAATCAAAAATTTAAAAAGTACACTTATTTAAAACATCCCAAACACCCACGTACTACGGTCGAGAGTTTGTAAAGGTATTTCAGTTTGGTGATAATTATTTTAGTTTTTTTTTTTTTTTATATATTTGTGTTATAACAATATCTCTTTATGTAGAAGTTTTTTTTTTCTATCTTTAATGGCCTTATTTGGAAAATGTTAAAATTTAACTTTTTAAGCTAAAATTCATAAAAAAATAAAATAAGTTAAAATAATTAATAAGATAAAATATCACATCAAATCTATGATTATTTTATTTTTTTCTTTCACAAATATTACATTCAAGTACTACAAAAAAATTTAACCATCTCTCTAACTACAAAAATTTTAATTTAGCCTGTGTTTGGCAAGGGTTTTTTCAGGCTTTTTTGGCTATTTTAGCCACAAAAAACAAAATAGGCTATTTTAGCCATAACAAACAAAACATCACATCCAACCTATAATCATTACATTCTTCTCTCACAAAAAAAGTCAAAAAAGCCAAAAAGTCAAAAAGCCCTTCCCAAACCAAGCTTTTTAGCCCAGGCTAAAATAGCCAAAAAAGCCAAAAAACCAAAAAGCCAACCCACTTCCCAAACGGAGGCTTAGTAGTTTTCTCTTTAGGTAGATGTTCTTTTTATCCATTTTGAAATCTGCCTTTGATGGTCACCAATCACATTTTTATTTATTTTTTTAAAACAAATCTTAAAATACACATCTGTACATTTTTATAAAATAAAATAAGTAGCAACATTATCAGTGATTTAAATTTGCACTAGCAGTAATGATGAAAAAAAAAAAAAAATACAACAACATTGTATAAATGAATAAAATTTACTATCACATTATTAATGCTATTACTAGTTAGTGGTCGCAACATGATTGTTTGCACCAGAAGATTTACAGGTTAATTGGATATTTTAATTTTAACGACCAAAACACGATACCCGAAAGACGAAGGGTACCGAACACCGCACCGCACCAAAATAGGTGTGCAACTGACGCCGTCTCATTTTCTCTCTCCATCTCTATCAAACCCTGTAACAGCTCCGATTTTCTATCTCGCCAAACACAATCCAAACTTGTCAATCGAGTTTTCGAGAGCCGATTTGAAAGAGAAAACAGAGCAGAGCAGAGCAGTATCGACTCCACCTCCTCTATAAGGTGAAGAACAATCTCTCCCATGAATGACCAGGTAGCGAGTCTTTTGCCATGAAAGATCGCAGAAAACGTGGTTTATTGCTATCTTGGAACAGGTTCAAGTTCTTCCGATACACACTCCTTGTCGTCTTCTTCGCTGGTTTTGCTTTCTCCACTTTTCGTCTCTTCTTTAGAGGTAATTTATTTATTTATAAACCCTTTTCTTCTATTTTTTTTTTCTTCTTTTAAACCAGTTTTCATGATTCATTATTATTTACTAACTAAAATCGTGAAGGTTCACATCTTCAGTTTTCTCAGAAATTTGAAATTTGTTTTTGGGATTTTGAATTTCTGTTGAAAGATTAATCTTTTGAAATCAACTTTAATCAAAAAATTTAATTATTAACAACTTTCTTTATTTTAATTTTGCATTTAAATATAGTTTACGTGACTTATTTATTAATATCTTGAAATTTTCTGTTTATTTGTATCTTTTTAAATAAATAAATATAATTCCATTTTCGGTGTTCTGTTAAATTTGAGTTTATGTATAAAATCCTTTTTGTTTTCCGGATTTTGAAATTCTGTTGAAAGATTAATTGTAATAAAAAAAATTCTAATTTATTACTAACAGTTTTCTAAAAAATGTTGGATTTAAATCTAGTTCTCATGATTTATTTACTTTTTAAGTTTAAATCCCGAAAATTTCTCCCCAAATTTGAAATTCTTTTCCCATAGTTTTCGGGATTTTGAAATTTTGCCGAAAGGTTAATCTATCTTTTTTATTTCTTTCTAATTAATTCTAATTAAAAAATGTTAATTATTAATACTAATTTTTTTAAAAATTTCAACAGATACGGTTCATCCACAACTAGTCTCATCATGGCAGACTCCGGCGATGAACCTTGTCTCCGGCGAGTCTCCGGCGATATCTGTTAAAGAAACGGTTATCTTTCCAGACCAGGCTCTAATTTTCCTAAAATACCCTCCTTCTACTCCACTATTCACCAAAGACGCCATCGACTGTGTTTACTTCTCTCCCAACTCATCCACACCACAAACAAAACTCTCGCCGATGTCCATCGACGGTGATTATCTCGGTCAGCAGATCGTACGGTGTCCGCTTCATCCACGTGGCTTCACTGTCTCCGTTGATGTGAGATCCAACGGCCACCTTTCGGTTGGGCCCACTCACCGCTGGGACTGGCTGGCTTATGAGGCAATCATCGACCGCGACAACACCACCATAGTTTTCGTGAAGGGCCTCAATCTACGGAGCGGACGAGCCTCGGACCCATCAAAGTTCGAGTGCGTGTTCGGCTGGGATTTCACGAGACCAAAGTTTTTGTTCCGATCAGAGGTTATATCCGTAGCTCAAGAGATCGTACGGTGCAAAACCCCTTTGAGTATATTGAGTGGGTCACAGATGGTTAATGACTCAATTAAGGTCTCGGTTCGGGTTACCCGGAGAGGCATATTGGATTCAGTGGCCTGGCCTGATAATCGGGTGCCCCACCCACCAGCTAGGAAACAACATGAGGTGTGTGTATGTACGATGTTACGAAATCAAGCTCGATTCTTGCGTGAATGGGTCATGTACCATGCCCGACTTGGCGTCCAACGTTGGTTCATTTATGACAACAATAGTGATGATGATATCAGTAATTTGATCGAGTCATTAGAGGATGTTGATTTCAATATTACCCGACATGTGTGGCCTTGGATGAAAACCCAAGAGGCTGGGTTCGCCCATTGTGCGCTACGGGCTAGGGATTCGTGTGAGTGGGTCGCGTTTATTGATGTCGATGAGTTCTTACACTTGCCTTCAGGCTTGTCATTGCATAATGTCCTTGAAAATCAATCTAGGCCTAGTGAAGTAGCTGAATTGCGGGTCCAGTGCCATAGTTTTGGTCCATCCGGCCTCAAACAGGTCCCGGTAAAAGGGGTGATGGTCGGGTATACATGCCGGTTGCTTGCCCCGGAAAGGCACAAGAGTATAGTCAAGCCAGAAGCACTAAATTCCACACTAATCAATTTGGTTCACCATTTTCACTTGAAGAGTGGGTTTAGGTACTCAAATATGGATAGAAATGTGATGGTGATCAATCACTACAAATATCAAGTGTGGGAAGTGTTCAAGGAGAAGTTTTATAGAAGGGTGGCAACTTATGTGACTGATTGGCAACAAGAAGAGAATGTTGGGTCCAAGGATCGAGTCCCGGGTTTGGGGACTAAAGCCGTTGAACCACCCGATTGGTCTAGACAATTTTGTGAGCTTGCTGATACGAGTCTAAAGCATCGGGTTCTAGAAATGTTTAGTGACCCGCAAACCCAGATGTTACCTTGGCAAGAGAAGCAACAAGATGAGGAAGAAGAGCAACAAGTTTCAATTTTGGTTGAGCAGAACAAGAAAAGGAGAGTAAAGAGACTTGCAACAGTGCTCTTGTGACCCATGAGAGACTTTCTTTTTTTAATTTAAATTGTTTTTTTTTTATCAAGAAAAAAAGATGTTCGGAAGTGGTATCACTGTATCCGTGAGCCTAGGTTTCAGGGTAATCGGTTATCGATCTGATTTAATTCAATCCATAAAAAGAGACCCACCACCCGGTAACAATGGGCCTAATTTAAATTGTTTGATGCTGTGATATAGCATGCAGAGAGACGCAGGGATTAGTTGATCATTCTTTTGTAGGTAAGATTAAGAACACAAAAATGAAATGGTTGCGGTGTGCATTTTATGATTAATGTCTCTATCTAGACAAAAATGTTGCTACAATCATTTGATTATTTTAATATTAATATTGTGAGGGGCACCTGCTACATGTTTTGACAAAGGACACAACAACAACCTGTGCAACAATGGATATGGTTTTTTTTTTTCTGTTTTTTTTGCTATATGGGCTTGTCCAGTACTAACAACCCAAAGAAGCCCACTAATATCCTTATCCTAGTAAAAGCCAGTTTTGGAAAGTATTTTTTTTATAGTGATTTTTTAATTAAAATATGGAGTGGAAAAAAAAAAATTTGAAGAATTTTTCATTTTTTACAACAAGAAAAAAGAAAGTGTAAAGAGTAGAGTGAATAAAAGAAATTTTTATTTTTTTTTGTATAAATTAAAATTTATTTTAAAAATATTTTTAATAACTTTTTAATTAAAATATGATATGATCAACGGTCAGTAAGTGGGTGCAATTCTAGGGATCACGGGAAAAATTCACAAAATTTGTTATGAAGCCATGTCTCAACCAGCACAACGTAGGATAGACCAGTTCCTTGACTAACACGACTTTGAGGCTGATTTCGTGGAATAATTTTCATCAAGCCTAATATTATTGAAACAAATAAGTTATTAGAAATCAATTCATATAAAATTTATTTTAAGATTAATTTCAAATATAAATAAGTCAAATTTAAAATAATTTTTCAACTAAAAAAAATTTAACTTGAATTAATTTGATAAAGTAAATTGCCCAATAAAAGTTAAAAATATAACTAAGCAAACCTATCAAATTTGGCAAATAATAGACTCAATTAAGAGAAATTTTAATATACATGTTTTCAAAAATGATGTACTATATGCACTCTTAATTATGTCATTTTTTTTAGTTATGATTAATTTTCTTCTTTAGTTATAACATTATTTTAATTTTGATTTATGAATTCTTTGATTATATCTCATCTTGTGTTTAGTTATGAATTTTTTTTTTATAGTTATAACTCAAAAAATTGAAATTTATATATATTTTAATTATAAGGTGTATATGAAGGTCTGCAACCATAGTGTTTCCCATCAATTAAAACTTATGGAGAATTCTATTATACATATCCTAATATCATATGCACCCTTAATTAAGTCATTTGCTTCTTTAGTTATGATTATTTTATTTTATTTTTTAAATTATGACATTATTTTGAAATTTTAGTTAAGGTTTTTTTGTAGTTGGTTATGACTTTTTTAATTTTTTTAGTTATGACTTAAAAGGTATGAAATTATATTATTTTCTTTTATAATTATAAGGTGCATATGGTATATATCCTTTGAAAGATACCTACCATATTCAGGCCTATTATGGCAATTAAAAAAAAAAAGTCAACTTATTAACTTATTGACTTATTTAGGTCCCATCACATACTCTTTTATACATTTTTTTGAAGAAAAAAAAAAAAAAAAAACCTAAAAAAGGTCCCAAAAAAATTATTTTCTTACTTACCAAAAAGTAAAAAAGTTAATTTTTTTTCTTACTTTCCAAACGAAACATAAGTTATTATTTGATCATCATCATCACCACCGCGACAAATCACAATCATTATTTGATCGACGGTTATGCAAACTAGGACCCAACCTAAAGTTGTTTGCCTAGTACACAACCACTTCTTTACAATCCCCGAAATCATAGCCGTTGTATCCGAAACATTCAAAAAATTCGACCGTTGTAACCATAACCATTTTACAGAAAAAGAAGGCCTTTTCTTCAAAGAAAAACCTAAACAGAACAGAACTCAAAAATGGTGAGTGAAGAACCAAAACAAACCCCCCAAAACCCAAAACATATACTTTCAAAAGAACCAGAGGGAGTCGAAAATTGCGAGAAAGCTGAGAGTATGTTGAGCCCTGGATTTAGATCAGTGGTTGCAATGGCCGGTTGGGACGAGGAGGCGCTTGTGATCGCAAGTCTCGTCGTCGAAGACACGCCCGATAGGGATTCGAAACACCAGAAGCGATCCGATCCCCTGTTTAAGTCTCCACTCACAAATTCAAGAAGGTAAAATCATTACTCTGTACATTTAAATCCAATTCAAATTCAGTTCTTGTTTTTGTTTGTACAAGTTTTTATTTGGGTGTTTCAGGAAACGGAGGGCTCAGAGGAGGAGTCCAATTTCAATGGCCGTGCCTGTTCTTGACCTTGATGAAGAACAAACATCAAGAGAAGGTATTGGGGTTTTTGGGTTTGATTTGATTTGTTTTATTGGATGCTCTGTTTCTTGAATTCATATTGGACTAACAATGGACAGAGGCAGAGAGCGAGAAGAATAAGGCGAGATCGAAAACTAAATCAAAAGAAGAGAAGAAGAAAATGGGAGAGGATGAATTGCCTGAAAAGGGCATTGGTGTTTCTTGCTCAAGCTCGAGTCTGCCGTGTATGGATCGACTTAGGGAAGAGCTTTCTTGTGCGGTATATAAGTGTTCTAGCTACTCTGTATCTCACAATTTTAAAGTTTTACACTATGTTTGGTAATCTAGAACAGAAAAGAAAAGAAATGATTAGGTTTGGTAATCAAAACCTACTGGGTTTGCTATAATTTTGATTGGGTCTGGTTGATTTGACAGATCTGTTTGGAGATCTGCTTCGAACCCAGCACCACTCCTTGTGGACACAGGTAAAAGACAATTTCAGACACCTTTTTTTTTTAGTCAAATATATGTTGTTTTAAAACAAATTCTCAAACCTAACTAGTTTTTAACTTATTTCCTAAGCTCAAGTTGTTTTATGAAGGCGTTTTTTTATGACACAAAAACGATTTAGGATAAAAAAAAAACACTTAATGAAACAACTGGACTTGGGAAATAAGTTTAAAAACTGACTTGGGTTTAAGAATTTTGTTTTAATACAATCTGTACTTCATAATAAAAACTTGATCTTTTTCAATCTTACGTCTTTTAAAATTGAGTACTTGTCCTCTATTCTGTAGTTTTTGTAAGAAATGTTTGCGATCAGCCGCTGACAAATGCGGGAAACGATGCCCAAAGTGCAGGCAGCTAATCGGGTATGTTATATATAGCTGTAATTTTAATCTAACTATCTGATGATCCAATAAAAAAAGGCTTATTATATGTACTTTTTCAGCAATGGAAGATCGTGCACGGTGAACACAGTCCTTTGGAACACTATACAGCTTCTGTTTCCACAAGAAGTCGAAGCAAGGAAGGCAGCAGGAGGCCTCAATCACCGAGAATCTGAGCATCAAAGCTCTGAAAGACGAAGCTATTATAATGTGAGGAACCGGAGTATTCAAGCCTTAAATAGTCCAGAACCCGAAAATTCACATGGTTTGAGGATTCAAAGTGTTCGATCTTTGGGGACATCAAGCAGAGGAAATGACAGAGGGAGACGGATAAGGGGAGGGCCGAGCCAAGATGAGGATGCTGCATTGGCTCTGAGGTTGCAGAGAGAAGAGTTCATGGAGGCTTTTAGGGGATCTGATGAGCAATTTAGTAGAAGCTCTTTTAACTCAGCTAGAGCAAACTTGAGGGCCATGGCATCTAGGGCTGTTGACATTAGGATTAGACGAGGCCGGCCAACATAGATAGACTCTTCTTGTCTTGCTTATTATGTTTTGAATCTTTATTTGACTGGATATTGTTTTACATTCACCCGTGATGGTGACGATACATGAGAGAAATATTTGTAGCTTATAAGAAGTTAAGTTACACATTAGGTTTCCCATTTCATGATTTTGTTGTGTCTTTCTGGTTCTAGTTGATTCTTTTACCCTTGCGTTTGAATTTCTTATTGCCTTAGTTGATTCTTATTGTATTGGGATACGTATCAATATTGATGAATAATATCGGCAATGGAAGACCAAAATTTTGATTTGTAAGTATTGGCCGATATTTAAAACACTAGATTTATCTTTACTAACGCTTTTTGTGCCGACTTGAACTAATTATAGAGGCATCTTTGAGCTTGGGGCAATGACTCAGCTAGTGAGGGTTCTAACTGAGGCGAGTTAATTTTCTAAATGGAAACTTCCTAGTGATTTACAGAGTTGCATGATGGGGTTCTAACTGAGGCGCTTCTTGTCAGTCTTGTAACCTATTGATTCAAACAACTGATTACAGAGTTGATCATTCGGGCCTTTCAATTCATAGTTCTCAGACCTATGAATGGGGATATTCCCAAAATTCACAAAGAAGAAAGGAAAGGAATTAGACAAAAAGAAAAACAGCTTGGACAAAAAAAAGAAGTGCATATGTGAAAATTCATAATATTTGACATATCATATGCTTTAAAAAGATTGGACAATTACAGATTTTGATCCATTTAAAATTTGAGCATTTTGATCTTGTCAAAACAGGCTAGCACAGTTATTATAAATATGGATTGTCACTATCAGCAGAAATCAATGTTCATTGCACATCACATTGGACATGGTGAGGGCTTAACTTCATCAGCATGTCTCCTTTCCACTTCAAGCGACTTTCTTGTCCTTTTGTGTGTAATTTGCTTGGCAGTTTTCATATGATCACACCTATGTCACTTTAGCAGTCTTAGACACGCCTGGTCTCAAGATTGAGAGTGTTGAATTCGCGTGAATTCGCCCTATGTTTCATTTCTTAGACCTTATTGTGGACGCAGAGGTGGTGTTAATGAAGTTTCTGCACTAATAAACTAGTGATATATCAATTTTTAAGTGAGCGGTACATACATATGCACAATGCATAATGCAAACAGAATCAATTCAATCAATTATAAAATAATGAGTGTGCTGTTGAATTAAAGTCTGTTCTCATGTGAATTCTTAGTTTACAGGTTGGTCCTTTGATTAATTTATGTTTCAAAAAATGATAAGCCATTCTCAGCTTTACCTAACATGTTCTAGACAACATGTTCCCAATCTCACTTGCCAAAACCCAAAAAACAAAAAAAAAATGCAGATAATATATTTACAGAAAATCCATTAAGATTACAGTTCTAAAAAGAGTGTAGGTGAAATTTTCTGATGGATTATAATTACTCATTAACGCGTCTTGACTCCTTTAGTGTTCTTTCAATTGGAAAAAATTTCATGGAAATAAAAAATCTGTGTGGGGTTAACTGCTCAGTTGACTTGATCAGCCGCTCTCACCCATTGCCATGTGTAGTAAGTAAAGTGTATAATTAACAGAGATTTGGCCAGTTCACATCCATGATCACTACTACCTGGGTTCTTCACCTTCCTCCTCAATGAAATGCTTGCTATAAATCCAACAGTTCTCCACACACAATGCACCAGTTGCTCTCTCTACTACTTTATTTTTATTGGCTGCTTTCTCTCCTCTTGAAAATGGCAACTGCAAGGCCCTTGGCTCCATTTGCTGCTGTTTGTGTGATTTTCGCAATGTTGGTATTGGCGGGCTTATCCGATGGGACCCACTCGCCCACAGCGGCCCCAGCTCCCTCTCCTCATATTAGCCCCTCTGGTGGGACCACCCATTCTTCTGCCACTGCTGGCTTCCCCCCTCATTTGTTCGTGTCTACACTATTCGCTTCCTTCTGTATCTGTTTGTTCTACTAGTTTTTGGTTTTTTTTTTTTTGGAATTGTTTGCTCGGATTCTGTTGTGTTTATGCCTTTGTCGCTGTGCTCTCTGTGGGTGATGGCTGTGATTTGATTTTCTTGGTCTGATTCTGATATTGTTTTGTTTCATAAAAAATTTGATATATTGTGGAATTGATCGAGTTTATTTTGATTTTTTTTGTTCTCATCAATTCTTATTTCTTCTGAATTTCCTAGAATCCATACCATAAACTTGCTTTCAAAAACTAAAAAATGAAATACTGTTTCATCTAAACTGGAAAAACACTTCATAGATTCAAAAGAAGCAAATACACATCAGTTCATAAACCATTCATTAGGAATCGAGTCGATTCAAATTCAAAGAAATGTAAAATAAAAATAAAATAAAATAAAAATTGCATGATGGTACGATGGAACATGAAAATATTATTTACTCTTCTTAACTGTAAATCCAACTACCGGTTACATGGCCTCGTCGAGTTGTGGAATTTCAGAGTAATGCATTGCTTTTTCGGTACCCATAATGAAACAAAGTTCCATACTCACAAATTCTGATACATCAGAACTATCAAGAACCATCTTTATCTATACCTTGAGCTTTATGTTGCAATCTTTATGGTCTTGAGAAGAAGAAGCTCGTTGAAGGAATATGGTACTTTCAAAAATTTCAGCTTTGAATTTTGCTTACTACAAATAGGTTCAAAGCAGAGCACACCTTGATGCCAAGATGACAAGGCAGTTGAACATTCTTGAGTCATTTTAGTGGCCAAGTTGGAGCTCCACAAACCCCCTCAAGATCACTACAAGAAAAAACTCACTCCCTCAAAGTGCTTCCAATATTGAGGTGTACTAGCCAATCCAATGCATTCAAGAGACAAAGGTCTCTTTTCCTCTCTTCAGAAACAACCCCTCAATATAATTCGGTCAAAGATCCCTTGTTTCCAAAACCCTTATCTCATGTCTTCAATGCACTCTTAATTGTACGATGTGTTACAATCATACGACTAAAACTACAGTAAAGACAGGAAAATAGTAATTTTGGGACAAAGGATCCCCGTGCTACACAATTCATGAATCATGATGAGGGCTCAAAATTGGCTTTCCATCCTCATGACAAGGTCCTTCCAAGTGCTCTTTATATAAGGAGAAGGAACCAAGTGTGAGGATCATTCTTTTGACAAAAATAAAATAAAAAGGGTTTTTTTGAGACACATTTCACACATGACATGACGTGTTCAAGTGTCTCTCTTTGGTGTTGAAATTTACGAAGAAAACTAAAAAATGTTTTTGATTGTTGCATCCATGAGAAAAACGTAGGGGAATTTGACGAAGCCTATGAAATGGAGAATATATCTACAAAAAAAAAAAGGGTTTTTTTTTTTTTTTTTCTTTGCCAAACAAGATTATAAAGAGAAGTTAGTGCTGGTGTTGTTTTCATAAGAAGGTCATAAGTGACTCATCATCATCTTCCCTCACAACTCTTTGTATCATACGGCCACTAATTTTATGCCATTTGATAAAAAAAAAAAACTCCATCTGCTTTGGACGGTGCAAGGCTTGCCTGCCTCGTCGATGTTTTTTGGTCTTTTGTTACTTGTTTTCTTTCTCTATCTCTTTCTTCCTATGGAATAGATATGGATTTCGAGAATGGATTTGAGAGTTTTAGATTAGTGGATTTGAAATAATTAGTTCAACATTGTTGTTTGAAATTCTTGTAAATTATAGGCTCTGTTTGATTACTATTAATCATAGTGAGAGGATTAATAATTAAGTTGGATTAGTGAGATAAAAAATTATCTTGTCAATGTTTGTTTTTCAATGAATATGAAAATATATTATTGCAAACATATGTCTGTTTTACTTTATTAGTGTAGAGGGATAACGCATAGGCCCGAAATCCAAGTCCAGCAAGCAGGATAGCCCAAGGAAAAAGTCAGGACCATCAAAAGATCCGTCAGATAAAGGGAAAACATCACATGACCATAGCCTGAGTAGAATCGCCTTCTAAAAGGAGATCTGCAGAATACATGGAAACCCTTAGATCCATCCTTAATCGACGGTAAGGACAATGGTCCTAGCCTACCCAAACAACACAACCATCCAATGATCTAAATCCAACATATGAAACATTTGGCAAGTTGACCACAGACATCTGAACTAATCTAAGCCACCAACAGCAAGGTGATCCGACGGTAAAGGATCAAAACAACCTGGCCACTTGCCCAACCAAAGTCTAGTAGCAAGCAGAGCCCTTAGATTAATATGCTAATCCAACGGCCGAGGCCAAAGACGATAGCACTATATAAGGAGGAACAAGGAAAAGCAAAGGAGGTAACAAAAAACAAGTCTAACTTCTTTACATTCTAACTTGACCGTCAGAGGATCCTCCTGATCAGGTGATCACTAACGAGTTGTTTTCTCTTTGTAGAGTAAAGGAATGAGCACTTTATCTCGCTTTCCCAGTGAAGAAAATCTCTACCTTCCACAATTAGTCGCAGAACTCAAAAATTCATTAATTTTGTTAGATGGAATGTTCATCATAATCTAATTTTGTTAACAAAAATTGTGACCAAACAATAAAATATTAGTTCTATAGATTAATAATTTCAATCATATACTATAATCGCCTAATCAAACAAGTTCTATGACAGTGGTATAAATTATGTCGACAATGATGGGACCTTTGGTTTTAAATGGAAGGATCACAATTAGTCATAAATTTATATAATATTTCGGTATATATAAATAGGAAACATTATGGTGCACATCCTTTAAAAGGTATATACCATATATATCTTATAACTAAAAAAAAAATGACATAACTTCAATTTTCTAGATTATAACTAAAAAATATATATATATAACTAAACATAACATGAGACATAACTAAATAACTCATGAGTCATAACTAAAATATGTTATAATTAAAGAAGAAAATAACATAAGTAGGTGTATGGGTGTATATTAAAATTCTCTATATAAATAACACTACCCATAATAAATTTCTTATATTGGCCTATTTTGACAATTTAGTTAAAAACCAGCTTTTTGACTTTTTTTTAGTGCTGAGTAAGGAATCCATGAAATTCGTAATCCAATCCAGTCTAGTCCAATCCGATAGGTTTCGATTGGTTTTTTGAATCCGTGGTTCGGTTCCGGATTGAAGAATAAAAATTCGTAGTCCATGGATTGGTTCCGGATTGAACCTCACAATTCTGGATTGGAACCGATCCGAACTGTATACAAATAGTCTATATTTTTATTACACATCCTCCCCCATAATATCTTCTCTTATTCCATATAAAACATAAACTCAAACCTAAACCCGCATCATATCTTCTTTTATTACTTTTGTTTGTTAGTTTTTAGTTTTAATTTGTAATTGAAAATTCTAAGTGATTCGTGATTAGATCAAGATTAAAATATTCCAAATCCCAATTATTCAAAACACGCAATCTAAATCGTCAAGCACTTACGAAAGTGATTTAGATTGTTATTTTTCTGAATAAATAATAAATCAACACAAACGATTTTTACGTGGAAAGACCACAATTGAAGAACCTTCAATTGCAATTAAAAACCACGGGCGAAACGCCACTAATCAATCCACTACTGAAGAAAGAAAGATTACAAGGATAATACACAAATTACTCAACTCGGTCAATTTGTCTTCACACCTTCTGTAATTCTTTCACCAAGCCTTCATCTCGGAACTGATCAACCTAAAGTTGAATCCACAACTTCGCTTGTCGAATCAACGACTACGTACAGAATCAAACTCCTTTGAAACTCCACATTTGAATCCTCGAAATCCACCGAGGAATAACACTCTCTTGAATATAAAGTAACAACCTCCTTGATGTATGTATCTTCGATCATAGGTTACAAACCCTCTCAAATATATCAAGGAAAACTCACCAAAAACTTCAGATAAACACCTCAAACAAAACCCTAAAATCCTTAAACAAGATCTAGGAGAAGAAATCCTAAAATTGACCCAACATGCGAATATATAGAACCTGAGATCGCGTGGTCCGCTCGAGCGTGGGAATTTCCGCACGAGTGAAGACTGCATAATTCGTGATTCATACAAGGTCCACGCTCGAGCGTAGAATCACAACATCCATTATTTTTGCAGGCGTGGCAGAGATGCTGTGAGATGGCAAACCCCGCTCGAGTGTCACTTTCCCCGCTCGAGCGGGAAGACAAAAACCTAGAAAAAAATAGGAAACTTACAAGTTGATTACAACCTTGGTTTTTCCATGGAATTTGACAACAAAGGGTCCTAACAGTAATGATCTAAATACTTATGATGAAACCAATTTTCTTATGGTTGTTTAAATTTTAGATCAGTATGTTGCTATTATAGAAAGACATGTTGCTATTGTAGAACTAATATAACGCTATGTTTATGTTTTTATAAAATTAAAGTGTTATATATATATATATATATATTTATTATTTAATTATGTGAATTCGTGGTTCTAAACCGATTCAATCCGTGTTTAAATTGGTTGGTTCGGATTGATTCCATGATTTAAACGGATTGAATTGGTTCTAATTTTTCAAAAACCGTAGATAACGGATTGGTCTTGGTTTTACTCCAATCCGGTCCAATCCGGACCATGCTCACCCCTACTTTTTTTGGTCACATCATCTCTCTATTTTTTTACATATTTTTTTTTCAAAAAAGTTCGACAAAAAAAAAAGGGTCAAATTTTAATCTACTTCTCAAAATAGGCCATTACTATAGTAGGGATTACATGGATGGGTTAGTAGAAAATAAAAAGGTTCTACCTGATACTATTTCTGGTATTTAGTTGGTCAATAACAATACATAGATTGGTGTCACTATTACACTCAATATTTATTATTCTGTAAGATAAATTAACCCAACCGTCAAATGAAGAAAAAAAGAAATCAAAAATAAAAAGAGAATTGGATTTCATCTTGCTTTTTTTTAATATTGTGACAGTGTTCTTAGGATAAATTACAAATAGTTTAAAATAATTATACTTTTATGAAAATATAAATATATACAAATTAAAATTGTGTATCACGTCACAATTTTCATTTACACCAAACACAAATTCACTCATTACACTTCCATGAATTGCCCTACTAAAATTTAATTTCCCTTGTTTTTTAAGCAAAGTGGTGAAAGGGGGAGTAGAAGAGTTGGATTTCATGATCAATCCAGTATAAGTACCACAGAACATCAGAGGTTGGCTGTAACAGTGATCATCATCATCTAGCTTGTGTTTCTCAATAATCATCCATCACATCATATGCATATGCAACTTCACAACTCACAACCACCTAGCTGGAACCAAACAATAATCTCTCAGCCAAAGCATATTTGGGGATCTTCCATCAGAAAGCGTAGTTTTGTTTGATAAAAAAAATTAATTAATTAATGACCAATATTTCCAAACTATTACACCATCATACATATTACAACAATAAAATACACATAATAAAAAGAATTTTCTATTTTTTTTCTAGAAAATTTCTTTGAGAAACAAATAAGAAGTCAACCTGTTGTTCTCTCTCACACTCTCAGCCTTTTCTTCAATTGATTTTACCTGTAAAATAAGAGATATGATTAAAACATGAAAGCAAAGGAAATATATTCCTTCTCTCTATAATAAGAGGTTCTCTCTATCTCTCTCTCTCTCCAGATTCCTTCTCTCTATAATCCTGAAAGCAAAGGAAATAACCCCAATCGCAGATTCGCAGCCATGGCATAAAATGCTCTGCAAGGAGCCAAAGCCAACACAGAAAAATCGGAACTAGCATCCAGCAAAGCATATATGCGGAGCTCAATTTCACTTCCCAAACAGGGATCCCCAGCAAGAAGAAATTAGATTCAGGCTTGGAATCACAGATACCATGGAGGATGACACCGATACAAAGAGCTGAATCCACAAACCATGGAAACCTGCGATCCATACCTACTCTCTGTAAGCACGAAGAATTCAATACATGATGCCTGTCGGATACTACGGCAGACTGAACAATGCCACTAAAAATTAAAACCCCCTCTGTGCAAATGTTTAAAACCATTTAAGATGGTTTCCATCCCAGAGATCACTTGCTTTCTTGACTCAGGCCTTTCTTATTTAAAAAACAAAAAACAAAAAACAAAAATGGAGCAAGAAGAAGAAGAAGAAGAAAGACAAACATTCATTTCAATTCAACTCTATTAACGGGAAATAGTACATCTTGAATCGATACACTGGATAAAAATGTTAACGTGGATTGCATTACTCGAAACAGGATGTAGGTTCATCTCACAATTCAACTAAATCCTACTCTCTCAGACAAGTTCTCTATCTTACAAAGAGGGACATCGACACTAAATGGGGAAATGTTTGAACAACCCAGAAGCCGAATCAGCCAGATACAGACAACTACTAACTTGGATCCCCAACCCAAGTAACGGTTAAGAACAAGATGTTCCCTTGCTCATCCTTCAATAGATTAGATGTGCTGGTGTGTTTTTTATTAAGGCATTTCTGCATTTGTTCTCCAATTCAATAAGAGAACTCGTGCCCCCGAAGTGAGATGTACTTCTTAACCCAGATGGCAATGTCCTCAGCACAGGCCTGGGCCTGAGGGGTTGTGAGGAGCATGTCAAGGGTTGCAAATTCATGAACCGCATCCTTGTACTCCAGAACAGGTGCATCAACATTTACTTTCCGGAGTTCCTCAGAGTAAGCAATGCCTCTGTCTCTCATCCAGTCATGTTCTGCTACGATTGTGAGTGTTGGAGGCATGAGCTTTAGAGGTGGTCCTCTACCAGGTATGAGGGGGTTGGCAGCAGGGTGGTCCAGGTTGAACTCTTCCTCAGGTAAGAAGAGTTTCCACGCTAGTAAGCACATGGCCTTGTCATAAAAGTATGAGTTTGCCAGTTTTATCTCAGAATGCGTTGGAACACTTCCAATCAAGAATGGATACATCAAAACCTGTGCCACCACCTTGACTGGATCCAGACGTTTGCCTGCCTCAACAGCTTTTTGTGCCACATAGTTTGCAATGTTTGCACCACAGCTAACCCCAAGAAGAACACATCTGTTTCAACAAATATCAATAATATCAGAGGCTTGACAACATAGTACCACATAATAATAGCTTATGCCTTGTAATGTAACCAACTGTCATGTAACACAAGCCTCCAATACAACCGTCTTAGAACATTGTTATTGTTTTTTTCGTCAGATCACACTACAGGTCTCCAATGATTTCCTCAAAATGTCTACCAGAGAACGAACTCATCTGTGTAATTAAAAAGCAACATAGTGGACAATACAGAAACAACTTTACAACAGAAATCCTAGAGAATGTACCCTGGTCAATGGGATCTCTTCACAAAAGAAATCAATGAACACTAGGAATTGTATGCTAATCCAAAACTTCCTCAAAATATCTATTAGATAATGAACTTGTCTGTAAAACTACAAGGTGACAGAGGACATTACAGAACAACTTTACCAGAGGAACCCTAAAGAATGTTCCCCGGCAATTGTCAATGGACCATTATCTCTTCACAAATGATATCAATGAACGCTCAAAACAATTTATCTGCTAATCCAACCCCTTAATATAAGATTTTGGTTGCAATGAAGAGTGCCTTTAAACAAATATCTCAAGTATCAATATCACATTCCATGGCAGAAAACCAAATTCAATTAGAAAAGCTTCTCCATAAAAACAAATATATTAAAGATGGTAGGTTGTTTTTCAAAATATGATTCCAAAATTTCCATAAGATAAAAATGTCCCCAACCAAGACCCGGAAGGATCAGTTCAATCAGTGTCATATCTTGAAGTAGCTGTACTTTATCCTGAAGTTCAGATGGGCTATAAAGGAATGCAATTTTACTAAATACTATTCGAATAAAAGCACAAAGAGGAAGCAGGTGGAGAAAACAGTACTCCAAAAGGTTGAGCGTGAAACAACCATTGAGTGCTAGGAAAAAGCAGCATGAGAACTTAAGGCTCAGGATGTTTGAACCAAAAATATTCTTCCCAAAAATATTTTCCTAATTTTTTGATGTTTGGTTGCACATAACTCAAGGAAAACATTTTACATGTAAAATCTTTTCCACCAAATCAAGAAAAATGACTTACAGAGTTAATTTCTAAGTCATTTTACGAGTCACCGCATGCTATGACATTCACATTGGTATTGGTGTTGTGTGTGCAGAGGTCGTGAGAGTTGAGTTAGGGACTGGCGGGGTTTGACACTTTTACACTCTGTTAGCACAACTTTGAGTCAAAAGTTTAATTGTTCTTTGAAAAAAATATTTTACATGCCAAACACCGAAAAATGATAAAAGCATGATTTTCTTGTAAAATGTTTTACATGAAAAATACTTTTAGAAGGTAAAACATTTTACAACGAAATTAATGGAGCATATAAGCTCCGTTTGGAAAGTTGGTTTAGAGGCTTTTTTGGCTAAAATAACCACAAAAAACAAAATAGGCTTTTTAGCCCAATAAGACAAAACATCACATTCAACCCATAATCATTAAATTATTTCTCTCACAAAAAAGTCAAAAAAGCCAAAAGCCCTTTCCAAACCAGGCTTTTTAACCCCAGGCTAAAATAGTCAAAAAAGTCAAAAAACCAACCCACTTCTCAAACGGAGCTATAGATTCTAAAATATTAAAGAGTAATACAAAGGGATTAGGAAACTACAGTACAAGGAATGTAGACCTTCCTTCTATATTTCATTTTCTAGAACTTGAGCAACCTACAACTATTTCCATTTCTAGAATTTCATGGTAATTTGTCTTTTATAACGTTTCTTTCTGTTGTCCCTTTTCCTACAGATAAACTATTTTGTATACAAAAAATTCAAGTTCTTGAGAAACAAAATTTGCCTTGATCTAATCTGAGAGACCATGAAAAATAGGGTTCCAAAGTGGAAATATCAACCAACATAGACGATTTCATACATGTTGTAAATCACAGAATGTAGTAAACCCTTAATATAGATCAATGTTAAAACATAATACAATATATAATTTTAAAACATATATAATAAATCATACTCCTTGCACTTTTGTGAAAGAACATTACCATTGTGTTTAGTTGAGAGATTTAGAAAGGAAAAACGAAATCGTGTGTAAAATTAAGAGAAATGTATATATATATATATATATATATTATTCATATCAAATCTCAACCAAATCCAGCCTATGCCTTTTGGCAACATCATATTCATTCTACCCATTTGAACATACCAATAACTTGTAATTCAGGCAAATTCAAGTCATGAAGAATATTAAACTAAAATGCAAAATTTATCAAATTCAGAGTGGGATAAAAAAGTAACCTTGATGGATCTCCATGAGCTGCCAACCAAGGCTCCACCATGGAAGCCCCAAATGCATCTGCAACATTCCGGTTGATATCCGATTTCCTCAAATCGGCTCCACCGCCACCACGCGCATTCACCAACGACTTACTACATTCAGCCAAATTCACCTGTTTGGCCAACCAATGCAACACCTTCAAACCATCCTCAAACGCAGCCGGGTACTGATTCTCCGGCGCAAGCCTATACCCAACCGCAAGCACAATCACATCGCACAGCTTCGCAATCCGCCGACAAAAGAAATCGTTCGCCACCGAATCGTTGCTCCCACTCACAAACCCTCCGCCGTGAAACTGCAACATCACGGGCAGTCTCCGGCAGTTTCCAATCGCCGGCGAATAACCTCTGTAATTCAAATCAAGAGTATTGCAACCATAACTATTCCTTCTGCGATTCTCCATAGGAGTAGTAGCCACATTGCCTGTACCGGACGAAGCATAGCTGTTGCGACGGAGAACATCGAGATCTGACGTAACCCTAGCTCTCAATTGGGACTTAAAATCGGAATCGAGCGAGACTAAGCAGGTCTCGGGAATGAAGATTCGGAGGGAGAGAGAGGTGAGGGGGTCGATGTGAATGTCTTTGGTGGCGACGCCGTCGGAGAAGGAAGGGTTGGCGGCGGCGACGGACTCTTCTGGCCGAGATGTGATGCCGAAGGAGGAGGAGTTGTTGGTTTCATGGCGAGGGGTTTGAATGTGGTTGTGTAAACGGTGTTTGAGAAGGAATTTGAAGAACAAGCTGTAGAGCTTGACTGTAACGCTTGGCATTTGTGTTGTTCCTCTCTCTCTCTCTCTCTCTCTCTCTCTCTCTCTCTCTGTACCAGTTACTCTTTGAAAAATTGTGTGAATTTGTATGGTGTTGGTGTTTATAATGATGATAATAAGTTCATGGTGTGTTACGTTTTAGATTTGGTTTTGAAGATTGAGATTAGGGCTTTGTAATGGAGACGAATTGAGATTACTTCGACTCGGTGCTTCAATGGCGTGTTCAGATAGAAAGAGACCCAAAAAAGTGAGTGAGAGCGAGAGAGAGAGATACACGCCCATACAAATACAATGCGCAGTTCGCACTGTGTGTTTTTTTGGCTTTTCGGTACCGTGTCGGTATTCTTTTCGTCTCCAACATCAGTGCAGTACAAAAACTCAAAGTGGGTGCTGCTTCATGCACCCAGTGCGGTCGCGCCCAGTGACGTGGCGCGTCCCACCGGTCGAAAATAAAAAGAATAAAAGAAAAAAAAAATTGTTTTTTTCAGACTAATTCTCATCTGACATCTCACTGGGTGTCACTCTCAACTGCGAGCGGATCCTCTAGAGTAACCCTCTAGAGTGATCTCCTAAAGTGAGCGGATCGGACGGCTCAGAATACTCCTCACCAAAACGACGTCGTTTTGGTGAGGAATATTATAAAAAAAAAAAAAAAAAAAAGAGAGATTTAGGATTTCAAACTTCCCCCCATATGAACAACTATACAGACGGCGGGAAGAAGCGAGCGAAACGAGAGCGAAGAAGAGTTTGTTTGAGGCCGATACCTGCATCCCCGTCGTCGTGTCGATCCCCTGCTCTGCTCCAACCGATTGAAACGTATATAGGTATAGTTCGATTTTGTTTTTTTTGGTCTCTGCTGAATCGAAGTTTCTGAATCTGTGGGTTTGTGTCTGAATCGAAGTTTCTCTTATACATACATGAACAAGCATTGTTTTTAAATTTACAGATTCATGTTTTAGAAGAGACCAAACCCACAGATTCATGTATGAAGCTCTAAATTTTAGTCTGAATCAGAAATTTACATGAAACAGAAATTTACAGATTCATGTTTTAGTATAAAGCAAACCCACAGATTCATGTATGAAGCTCTAAATTTTAGTCTGAATCAGAAATTTACACGAATCAGAAAGTTACAGATTCATGTTTTAGAAGAGACCAAACCCACAAATTTTAGTATTCAGAAATTTCTGAATACACGAATCAGAAATTTACAGATTGAGACAGCAATTTTAGTATCTGAAGCTGAAGATGGTAATATATTTTTAATTGTAATAAATATCTACCAAAATTAATAATTGAACCCTGAAAGAATGATTAGTGTGTGAAATTTAAACTTTGAAGCCCAAAACAAACACAACTGAACTCTCAAACTTATTTTAATTGTAATAAATATCAGAATTTTATTGAAAGTATTAGTGAAGTACTTATCAAAAAAAAAAAAAAAAAAGGGAACCAAACTACAAAAGAATTTAAACTGTAAGTTAAAATTGAATCCATTAGTAGAATTTAAACTGTAAGTCAAAAATGAATCCACCAGGAGTATGCAGCACTGCTTATTGACTGAAGCAACATACATAGTTTAGGTAACACACACACACACACACATATATATATATATATATATATTTAAATTCGATTCTCTTTCTGCTTCATTATTATTGAATTAATTGAAGTATGATTTTGTGCTTATCATTTACGGTGTCACATTAGTATGTTTACTGGAAGTAGGTATCTGGTTGATTGTAATGTATGTGTGCGCACATGTAGGTATCCAGTACAGACCAATATGGTTAGAATTGGATGCTTCAAATTATTTTGAAAAATACTTGCTTCAAAAATAATTATTTCATACCCTAATTTTTCTTTTACAGTTCCTTGTTTGATATGGAACCTAACAATCATGAGAATGAGGGGGGTGAGTGTGATTGGAAGCCTAGAGTTCGCATGACATTTGATACAGAACAAGAAGCATATGATTTCTATAATACTTATGGAGGAAGGTTGGGCTTTAGTATTAGAAGGGGTTATATAAACAAGAGCAAAGACGGGCAAATCACTTCAAGGCAATTTGTCTGTAATAAGGAAGGATTTCGGGTTGTCGACAAGCGAGATCCATTAACAAAAAATCCTAGGCAGGAAGTGAGGACTGGTTGTCAAGCCCGACTTGTCATTAAGTGGGATAGGAATATTCAGAAATTTTTTGTTAGTGATTTTCTTGAACAACATAATCATATCTTCGTACCAACAGAATGTACGCATATGTTACCATCCCAAAGGAAGATATCTTCATCACAGGCAACCGAAATAGATTTAGCCGAAAAATCTGGAATCCGTCTTAATACTGCATTTGAGCTCATGGGTAATGAAGTTGGTGGAAGGGAGTCGCTTGGGTTTACAAAACTTGACCAAAAAAATTATTTGAGAACGAAGAGGCAAAACAGTTTAGCATATGGGGAGGCAGGTAGCATTTTGCAATATTTTCGTGACAAATCATTGGAGAATCCATCTTTTTTTTACTCCGTCCAATTAGATAACGAGGAGCAGATTACGAACATTTTTTGGGCCGATGCTCAGATGATCATGGATTATGGGCAATTTGGTGATGTTGTCACTTTCGACACTACTTACAAGTTAAATAGTGCACATAGACCCTTTGCGTCTTTTGTTGGATTGAACCATCATAGGGAAACTGTGGTATTTGGTGCAGCTTTGATGTATGATGAGACCGCCGATTCTTTCGTATGGCTTTTTAGAAGATTCTTGGAGGCAATGTCAAGTAAGGCTCCAAAAACAATTTTTACGGATCAGGATGCTGCAATGGCTAAGGCCATACCTATTGTCATGCCTAACACAACCCACCGCCTTTGCACTTGGCATTTGATGCAAAATGCATTAAGGCATGCAAATTCTATCTTCAAGGATAAGTCGATGAAGGATAAGGGGGTGAAGAGTGTTTTGTACACGTTTATGTACGACATTGAGGATGAGGAAGAGTTTATGTTAAAATGGGAGGAAATGCTTGACAAGTATGAAGTAAGAGATAATTATTGGTTGAAGTTAACATTTGGGGTCAAGGAAAAATGGGGTTGGCCATATGTTAGAAATGCATGGGGTGCGGGCATGAGTAGCACCCAACTTAGTGAATCCTTTAATGCTTTCTTGAAGGATTTCATTCAGTCTGATCATAACTTAATGCAATTTTTCATGCATTTTGATCGAGTTCTGTCTGAGAAAAGGTACAAAGAGTTACAAGCCGAATATGCTCTATGCCAAAAGTTGCCCAGGGTGAATATTAAAGTGAAGATTATAGAGCAAGCTGCAGATGTTTACACAAATAAAATTTTTGAAGAATTTCAGGATGAGTATGTCAAGTCCCTTGAAGTCAACATTGAAGAAATTGAAAATGATGGTGAGAGTACCGTTTATACGGTTCTTGATAGTGATGGTATAAGGGTGAGGAAGGTGAGGCAGGAGTGTGATGATTCGGTCACTTGCAATTGTAGGAAGTTTGAAATGAAGGGCATTTTGTGTAGTCATTGTTTGAAGATCCTTAGAGAAAGACTCAAATTGAAAGAGATTCCTTCACAGTATATTCTGAAGAGATGGACTAAAAAAGCAAGATCTGAAAATGTGAAAGATAGGTGTGGGCATGATATTTAGGTTGATGTAAGATTGCATCAAACTTCACGTTATAGGTCATTGATGGCAATATTCAGATCAGTAGCGTGTAGAGCTTCTGAAAGTGAGGAAACATATAATTTGACGGTCGAGAAAGCGGATGAATTAATTGCAGACATTGAAACCATGTTAAGCGCAAAATTCAATATGCCTTGTTCAGATACTATTCAACAAGAAAGCCCTCCCAACACATGCCCCGAAAGCTTTGAAGTGGATGGTGTAGCGGATAAAAATGTAGTCCAAGCAAAAGGACTGAAGAGAAAAGAGTGCACTAGCAAGGGACGAAGGCGGACAAAAGGTGGTTTGGAGCTTGCGTTGGCAAAGAAAAATAAAACAAGTTCACATAATGCTTCTCAAACTTCCATATCTGTTACTCCTCAAACTCCTCCCTTATTTTCGGCAAGTGCACCTGAAGCACCTCTCTTAATTCCTCAGTCTGCACCTTTATTTTCAAGTGTTCCTCAACTTCCTCCATTCTCGCCGAGTGTTCCTCAAGTTAGAGCTTCTTCGTCTCAATTTATGTATTCCGCCTATGATGTAAGTTAGTTTAATAAAAAGTTTTAGTACGAATTTGTAGCTGACTATTATCATTTTAGATTGATATGTGTTTGTTATTGTTGCAGCCAAGTTTTCTTCATCACAATATGCATTTTTCAATGCCATCGATGTATTCCGGCCATGGAACCTATCAAGCATTGCTTAACAATGCACGTAGTTATCACTCGCAAGCTTCAAATAGTCCCGCATGTAGTGAAGTAATTTTTTTTTCACCTTTTCTCTTTTATTTTGTCATTCATTCATTTAAAGTTCCATTTTATTTTATGGTTTCTTTGATGTAATATATATATTTTTTTTGTAGGTACTATATGGTCGTGGGCGCGGCCGTGGGCATGGGGATGTGGATCACACTTAGCGTTATTTTGTTTTGGGAATTTGTGTAAATTTTTTGTTGGATATGTAATATTCAAAACCTTTCATCAAACTGTTGCTAACAATTTTCTGTTCAAATTACTCAGTAAATGTTGTTGAAACTAATGTTAAAATTTTGATTAATTTTTGAAATGTTGAAATGTTGAAATTTTCTGTTCAAATGTTCAAATGTTCCTGCTGACAGCATTCCTTGGGTTCTTCTGCTGAAATGTTCAAAATTTTCTGTTGAAATGAAAAAATTTTCTGTTGAAATGTTCAAATTTTCTGTTAAAATGTTCAAATTTTCTGTTCTTCTGCTGTGGGCAGTCTATCTGCTGGGGTTCTTGTTGCTGTCACTCATTGTTGTTGATGGATGTATATTAAAGGTGTAAAAAGGTTGCTGCTGGATTTAGTAGTCTGTAGAATTCTTGTAGTCTGTAAAAATGTTCAAAGATTTCTATCTGCTGGAATTCTTGTCCTGATATACATATAGTGTGGGAGTTCTTCTTGACCCTATGTGTTTTTTTTCCCCATCCTGCTCCAAATAGCTCCCATCATTTATTTTTATATGCTGAAGTTTAATGTGCAAGTGCCTAGAGTTAGATTTAAACTTTGTATTTAGAGCTCATCAATTTGGCAGCATACCTGTTCAAGGTGTATTTGTTCATCAATTAAACATATTTGGCAGCATACTTGGCAGCATACATCAATTTGGCAGCATACCTGTTCAAGGTGTATTTGTACATCAATTAAACATATTTGGCAGCATACTTGGCAGCATACCTGTTCATGGAACACATTGAACCTGTCCATTACAAATACACCTTGAACCTGTTCTTGATGAAATCTTTGGCAGCATACATCAATTAAACATATTTGGCATCATACATCAATTTGGCAGCAAACACCTTGAACCTGTTCATTGAACACATTGAACCTATCCATTACAAATACACCTTGAACCTGTTCTTGATGAAATATTTGGCAGCATACATCAATAGATTTCAGAAACCTGTTATACAACATTCAACATTTTCAACAGTTCAACATGCAACATTATTCAACATTTCAGAAACCTATTATACACATTGTTAAGCAACCAACATAATTCAATAGATTTAACAAACTGTTCATTCAACATTTCATCTGAAATAAACCTGTTACACACTTGTTTTTGCAAACCTTCAGAATTTGAAGCACCAAAAAAAAATTACAAAACAAGTAGAAAAGTAGATTACATTCATAGGATGTTCGAAAACCTAAGAACTGAGTCATTTACATGAAAAAGTACAAAAACACACAAAATACAATGACATAAGTCACTGCCTTCAAGATGTTCTCAATCCTTTGAAGCCTTCTATCATGCTTACCAAGCCTTGAAGTAATGTCGTCGTCGTCAGCATTGGCACGGATTGATGAGGTAATGTCGTCGTCGTCATCATCTGCGAACCACCTGAAGTAATTGCAGTGGTCGTTCGAATCCTACAATGGACAAGAATCAATTAATCAATAAAGGACAAATGAAATTTGTAAAAAGTAACAGATTCATTTATATAACAGGTACTTACATATTTTCTTGGGCAAACAAAATAGACACGTCCTTTATTTCCATTTGCATTGGTTCGTACAATACGCATGGAAGCAATTCTTCCACAAGTACAAAACCTTTGCTTTAATCTTAAGTTCGTATTATCAATAGAAGATGAAGCCATTTTTTTTTCCTGCATAAAAAACAAGTTATTAACAAGTGTGTTAGGAAAGTCAAGTTATCACAGTATAACAGCTCAATCCTAATGAAGTTTATATTTTTATTCAACAAAATTATCATAAATTATATATTGTTCCCCATTTATATAGCATCATATCAATCCCTCCATTCCGTATAGTCACTGTTACCTATGTTATGATCCTCTATGATTGAGGCTTTCTTTGAGCTAACAAGTCAATTTATTAATTTCAAATAAGTCTATGCACCCAGAAAATATGAGACACATAATGCTTAGATGTGTGACAATATTGGCAACTACAAATGAGAACATTTTATTCACAACTATTTTGAAGTCAAGTTATTTGAAAATGCTTTCCAAAATTTTCCTCTACAATTTTACTTTTTAAAAATTTTCAGTGGAACCGTATTAAATTCGGATTCAGCTTTTTGTATTCAGAACTACCACTTATTTTGATCTGTTTTGCTTGAAGCTTTGTTATTGTTGACTGATTTGTATGGCTGATATATAGTGGTGACTGATCTGTTTGCTTGAAGCTTTGTTGTTAGAGGTGTTGCTATGGGTTGATTATGCTACTCTACTGAGTCAGATCAGTCCAGTTGATATACTTCTATGTGTTGATTACTATAAACTGAATCAGAACATAGATGGTGTTTTCTGTTCTGTTTTTTAAACCATTTCACATCCAATGGTTAAATTTTGTGAAAAACTTGAGAGTTGAGATCAATTAACAACTTGTCTAATCATAAGCATGCCATCCCTCCATGATGCATGAACATGAAGGACTACACCCAGAAAAAGTATTGGAATAGGATTTACAAGTAGATCAAATTACACAATTTTGTTTGGCCAGAAAGTATTTTTCAGCATTTATTTACGCTCCATCGGGTTGGTTTTTGCATTTTCTTACATTTGGTACAATGAAAAATGATAGTCAACAAAAGAGATTTTTCGTGATCATTAGAATACAAGATAAATGGAAAATATTTTTTAGACTGACGTCATACCAATGCCACTACCGCTACGAACTGCTACTATCACCTGTACCACCCCTCCACCACCGATTCAACAACCATGTGACATGGTTTCTCGAGGTTCAATAATTTTAGGAATGCATAATCAACTACAAAATTGTCATACATGTGAATTATTATGGTCTATTCATTCAGCAATACAAGGCTCATTACAAGCCTACAACAGCCATATCATTCTAGAAGTAAATTTTGCATACAAATTCTGATGAAATAGTTTTTTTTTTTTTCCACAGAATTGATCATATAACAAATGTAGTTGGATTGGAACAACTTAAGTGAAACAATAAAAGGCGGTTTCATTGATTGATATGTATATTTTAAATTATTTTTTGTGATTATTTTTGTGTCGGCAGAATTATTGTTCAGAATTTAGGACCATCAAATGATGCATCTCGCACCAAATGCTGGCGAAGGACTACTGCAAACAAACTTAGCAGTAAAATGTCCTTGTTACATTAAATAAGAACAACAACTTTTCTTTTCCATTTCTAGTATTGCTGTCAATGCTATGTTTCAATTTTGATTTATTAGCTCATCCACTAAAATGTCCTTGTTACATCAAATTGTGTAATTTGATCTACTTTCAGGTCAATTACCTTTTAACAACCTCTGGTATCACACTTATGTCATTACAAATTTATCTCTTCATCACCGAATTGATTCCACAAATGTTCCATTAGATCAATTCTAAGCATTGCATTTGTTCATCTATTTCGAATTCTTTTAAGACAAGGTGAGATGTGTGCCACCAAAAGTGTGTATAAGTGCTTGATAGCATCACATTCAAAAATCAACCATGAAGATAAGCCAGCATACTCAAACATGTAGGACCTAGCACATGATCCTTACAAGATAAAATAATTTTTCATATCATATCATATCATGGCCAAATATGCATTCATTTATGTCAATATTTCACATCAATTTGACATTTAGGCCACATACCAACAATTAACAAAGGCTTTGTTTGAGTATACATCACCTTGACATTTAGGAACAACCATCTACGTACTTATCTTCTACTACATAGGCTTTCATGTTAATCAATATGTAAATAAGTCCATCTGCAGGTTTAAACTTTGGTAAAGTTCGAAGGAGCAAATTATCAAACACTTGGTGTGTGAGCATTCCAACTGAGTGAGTACTGGAACAAATGCTCATAACAATGGATCAGATCAAGAAAAAACTGATTCATTAGATAAGATGAAGATTGATTTGGAATGCAGGGTCTGTTTTTTTTTTTTTTTTTTTTAGATCATTGTTTAGATATTCACAAAATATGCACTTTAATTTTAAAAAAGCCTAACTTGCATTGTTAAGCAAAGGTTAGGCTTCAGCAATACATGAAATAAAAAAATGCAAGTCAAGCATTGCGTGTAATGCACTTTGCTGAAATAAAAAAGCCTAACAGATTAGTGCAGGCTTCAGCAAAGTGCATTTTTTAGATCATTTTTTTTTAGTGCAGACTTGGAAAGGTTAGGCTTCAGCAATACATGAAATAAAAAAGCCTAACTTGTTGGTAGACAAGAATAGAACAGAGAGAGAGAGAGAGGGAGGGGGAGAGAGAGGGAGGGGGAGGAATAGGGAATGAGATGAGAGACCGAAGCTTACGGCAGGACAGTGGCGACTGCGACGGTGGGGCGACGGGGCGACTGCGACGGTGGGCCGACGGGATGCACGACGGAGCAGACGGAGCAGCCTCTCTAACTCTTCTTCCCTCTCTCCTTCTTTCGCAGCTTTGGTTCTTCCCGCTCATCTGATAAACCTCTTCAGCCTGGGGGAATTTTGAAATCGGAAAAAATGGTTTTTTTTTTTTTTTTTTTTTTTTTTGAAAATCCTCACCAAAACGACGTCGTTTTGGTGAGGATTATTCTGAGCCGTCCGATCATCCACTTTAGGAGATCACTCTAGAGAGTTACTCTAGAGGATTCGGATTCCCCTCAACTGGGGTAAAATGCATTTTTCAAACTGAAAAAGCCTTGTGCATTAAATTTTTAATGTTTAGTTGTTTTAATTTGGGATTAAAAAATCACGTTTGAAATAATTTTTTTAATTTTTATGGAAAAAAAATAAAATAATAATAAGTTGAATATGATATTTTATCCTTTTTAATTAAAATATCTAATATTATCTTATAAAATTATTTTAGTCAAAATAATATCCCCAACATAGGGTTGTTTTGGGAAGTTGGTAAAAAGCTAGTTTTTGGCTTTTTACTAAGCTTTTTAACTTTTTTGGAAGTGATTTAGGAAGTTGGTAAAAAGTTGACTTTTTGCTTTTTAGTTGAATATTTATTTATGGTGTCAAATCAAATTAAAATGATCAAAATACCTTTACCAACATATTGTAATTTTACGGCTGCGTTTTTGGCACTTGCCAAAATGACTTTTCTGGCGTTTTTGGCAGCCATGTTTTTAGACAAATGTCCAAAAACGTGACTTTTTACCATGTTCCCAAAATGGCACATACTCAAAATATAATTTTGTCATTAGTTTATTGGTAAATAATAAAAGTGTAAAATAAAATATCACCAATGCTTGATAAGTAACACACTGAATTTTTATCAAAAAATTTATTAAATATTCACATGGACAATTTGATAGATTTATTGATAATTTTATTGGTATAATTAACATTTTTCATTAAATATTTTTAAATGTTGATTTTATTGATAAACATGAAACATAATTCTCTTGAACAATTGAATTCGCCGTCCAGTCCAAACTTTAATGCTGTGTTTGGTTGGGGGATTTGAGAAAGGATTTGAAAAGAGAAAGAGAAAAAGGTGTGTGAAACTAAGGCCAAGTTTGGCAATTGCAAAATAATTCATCTTTTTATCTTTTTTCCATCACATCACCTCTCTATTTTTCTGCACATCTTTTCGTAAAAAGATAAAAAGTACACTTATTTAGGTCATCCCAAACAACCCCTAAGTGAAATGTAGGTATATTTTATTCACATTTCACCTAATTTTTCTCTTTTCCTTTCCAAATCTCTCCTCAAATTCTCCAATCAAATACAACGCAAGGGTTATTAAATTTATAAAGGGTTGAGTTTTTGTGGGCCTACTATGGGTTTAGTTTTGGGAATCTAAATCATCCATTTGGTTCAACATTGTGTGTATGACATTTATAAAAAGAATTAGATCAATTTGATATTTGTATTCTTTTATTTTATTGAATTTGTCTTTAAAAAAATTAACAGTCCATATATTTTTAAAAAAAGTCATCCATTATTTTTAGATGCAAAAAGCAATAAAATGAATAAATTACAAATATTATATTGATCTAATTTTTTTTATAAATGATATATACACACAAAAATTAACAAAATAAGCCATTCAGATTAAAGAACTAATACCAATGATAGATTTCACGGAGCCACCCTTCAATCTAAATGATAAACGAGAGAGAAACTGTGAACAAAATCTAAATTACTAATTTAAAAAATAATATCTATATATCAAATCCGCAATTGGTGATTTTTTTATTTTTATTTTTATTTTTTTAGAGAAAATAACAACAGAATGGCAGCAGGAAAAAAAAGTCCCACAATCAAGAAAAATATATAATATTTTAATTATTAAAGTGTATAAATTTTAATATTCATTTATATTTCTTCCATCTCAAAATAGTAGTTCTTCTTGGAGAATTTAACTTTTTTTTTAATAGTACAATTATTACATTTTAAAAATATTAGCTTTTCAAAATTATCCTTTAATAATATATATTTTTTTGAAATATTAATTATCATAATTGTACTTTTATATTATTAATGAATTTAAAAGAATGATAAAATAATAAATTTATATTATTTTTGTGTGGGTAATTTTCTGACCACACTGCCCGCCTAGTAATCAGCTAGAGAGCACCGGCAGAATAGATGGCTTCAGTGAACCTGTAACAGAAAGAAAAGGCTCCGGCGGTGGCTCTTCCACCCGGGGCACTCCGACGATCAAGTCAGTATATCTCTCAAAGATAATCAAGTGCTAAACTCACAAGCTTGAGTATAAAACTGTGTACCTTACACCCACGGAGGTGCCTCTCTTTTATAGTTTACTCAATCCAAGTCCCACTATAAGCCTGACTTCTATGGACTCCAATTTACTACTTACTTTGGATTCCTCAAGAGATAAAGATAAATTCCCTAAGAGCTTTATCCTTATCTTAGCAGAAGTCTTCTCTTTTCTCTAGGACTCTTGTCCATATCCAAGTTGACTTCCCTCTTCATTCTAGGACTCTTATCCCTTATCCACTTATCTCGGATTCCAATATCTTCGGAGTCAACCTCGGCCTATCCATGATAATCTCGGCATAACTACCACGACACGTGGCACGTCGGCTGACACGTCGGCGTCACCATGCCATGTGTTGATACTCAGAAAATATATCCCCACAATTTTATTTCTTAATTAAAAAAAACTAATATTTTAAAATAATAAAAATAAAATAAAATATTAATATTAATATTTTGAACACAGGAATAATTTTTTCTCCCATACCACTTTTGTAGTTATTTCCTATTTTTTTAAGGATAAATTACAAATACACCCTTGAGGTCTATTTAAAATACGAATTACCCTTTGTGGTTTAGAAAATTACAAATATCTCATTGTCAAAATTTTTTATTTAACAGAATTAATTGACAAGATGAAATTTCTAACTGTTTACCTGTACAATAATAAAATTATCTGAATTATTAATTGAAATAAAATTTTAACATTATTAAATACCGTTAATTAACTTAATGATTTATTAATAAAATGACCCATTTATTATGAAATTAAAAACGTTAAGAGACATAATGTAATTTTTAAAATCACAAATGATAATATCTGTAGTTTTTTTTTCCGGCAGTGCTACGTCGCTCGAATTCACGCCCCCCCGAATCCACCGAATCAAAAACGACGTCGTTTCGTCGTTTTTGGATTTTTTTTTTTTTTTTCGTTTAATCAGAGATGAAGCAGAGGCAGAAATGAAGAAAGAAAAAGGGAAGAAAGAAAGAAGAGAAGAAGAAGGGAAGAAGAAGAGAAGAAGAAGCAGAGGCAGACGACGGCGGCACGGCGGACGAGCTGCGATGATCGGCGATCTGCGACGATGGCGGAGCTGCAACGATGGCGGAGCTGCGACGATCGGCCGATCGGCCGGAATGCAGGGGCCCATGTATGTGTGTGTCTCCCTCTCTTTCCCTCTCTCCTCTCCGCTCTCCCTCTCTCTCTCCCTCTCCCTCTTCCCCTGTGTGTTTGAGCTCGAAAATGGAAGAAAATGGAAGAAAAAAAAAAAAAAAAAAAAGCCTAATACTCAAAACGACGTCATTTTGAGTATTAAGAAAATTAGGGAGGGACAAATTTTTGAGTTCTGAAACATTATTTTTTTTTTTTTTATTTGTTTTATAGTAGTAGTATTTGGTGCCAGTGAACGTGTGATTGGCCGTAAAGGGGGTGGGTTATTTTCTTCTACGGCTGCAGGCTCTGTGTTCCTTCAAAGCTATGCTTTATTAGTTGTACCTTTTTCATGGAAGAATGACCGATGAAACCATAATGCAGTCTCATTGTACAATCTAGAACTGCATTGATTTTTTATATTTGCATAGGAGATTGTAGTACTAATGAAACACACGCTAATACACATGTCGGTCGGGGGTACAGTCTGATTGAAATGAAATGCGTAAAGCGAGAAACCAATGTCTGTGTTGGGATCATGGAAAGTACTCTTCCAGTAGTGGTAGGAAAATTATTTGGGAAGTATCAAATCAGTGATTTTTATAAATAAAAAAAAATGATAAATTGAATAAATATTAATAAATATAAGTAATTATTTTTTAAAAAAGTAAATTGATTTGTATTTTTTTCAAATTATAATACAATTAGTATTTATATTTAAATTGCTTGCAAAATTGCATTTCAATAATACAGTGAAAAAATATTTTTATTTTCACGATGATATAAGTTTTTTGTGTATGTGATGTGAGTCTATCTTGTGTGTCATAATTATATCACAAAATATTCTATATATAATGCAATTACGTTTTTACTATCCGACTTATTTATTATTTTTCCTAAATTATTTATCTAATTATAGCCTAAGAATGATATGATTCGAGCCAATTTAATTTAGAAAAGCTATTTGGTGATCCTAAGACAAGACCATGCGGTGTGTTGTAACTTATAATTGATATAGAGAATAAGATCTACAATTTCATATTAAAGTCTCGTTTGACAATCTTCTATTTTAATTAAAAAGTTAAAAAATTAATATAAATTGTCACATCACTTTCTTTATTTTTTTACATATTTTTTCATAAAAAATTAAAAAATTATTAAAATAATATGTTTTCAAACGAAGTCTAAATAATTAAAAAAATATAAACGAATATAATAATTTATGATTGATCAAAAACATGGTCATGAGTGTTCTTATTACACCAAAAAAAATAATTTTTTTACAGCAATGATTCATAACTCTAAATTTAGAGCTCTAACAATGGCTCTAATGATATGGTGGTGCTACATGCACCAATTAGTACACACACTAGTGTATTAACTAATGTTATAATATCATTAATGACCTTATTTATTATACAAATTACAAATACCCAAAACCTTTAAAATTATGCCACATCATCTGTTGGTACACTAGTGTGTACATTAATTAGTGCATATAACAACAACAAAAAAAAAAATACATACATTAAATTATTCATAAATGAGATCCACTGTCAGATAAATAAAACTCTCATTTAGATATGACAATTTGAATCCGGCTCAACGGGGACCCGACTCCCCGACCTCGATTTGAGCAATTTTTTTCGAAAAATACCCCTAATGAGACGGGGATGGTATTTAAAAATCAATCCCTAATCAGTTAGGGGTGAGCATGGTCCGGATTGGACCAGATTGGGGTAAAACTATGACCAATCCGTTAACTACGATTCTTGAAAAATTGGAACCAATCCAATCCGTTTAAATCATGGAACCAATCCAAACCAATCCATTTAAATACGGATTGGATCGGTTTAGGACCATGGATTCACATAATTAAATAACAAAAATATATATATAACACTTTAATTTCATAAAAATATAAACATAGCGCTATATTAGTTCCACAATAGCAACATCTATTTCTATAATAGTGACATATTGTTCTAAAATTTAAACAACCATAAGAAAATTAGTTTCACCATAAGTATTTAAACTATTACAAATTAAAACTAAAAACTAACAAACAAAAGTAATAAAAGAAGATATTATACGATTTTAGGTTTAAGTTTAGATTTTATATAAAATAAGAGAAGATACTATGGGAGATGATGTATAATAAAAATATATACTATTTGTATACGGTCCGCATCGGTTCCAATCCGGAACCGTGGGGTTCAATCCAGAACCAATCCGTGTACTACGGATTTTTAATTCTTCAATCCAGAACCGAACCGTGGATTTAAAAAATCAATCCAAACCTATCGGATTGGACTGGACTGGATCGGATTACGGATTTTACGGATTTTACGGATTCCTTGCTCAGCCCTATAATCAGTTTTGGGGCAGGGACGGGTATAAGTGTCCCAGCCCCGTACCCGGCCCGTTCCCGTTCCCATTAGTCCCCGAAGTGAAATTACCATTTTACCTCTCTCTATATATATACATAAAAACCAAACCCTTCCCTCACACTCACCGCGTTTCTCATCTCCCTCCCTCTCACTCTCTTTCTCCCTCACTCACTCACTCAAACTTCTCTCTCTCATTCTCTCACTTCTCATCATCATCATCATCATCCAGATCCACCATCGTGAAGCCACTGATCTAAACCGTAAAGCCATCAACATGAAGCCACCGACGTGAAGCCACCGATTTAAACCATGAAGCCACTGATCTGAGCCGTCAAGCCATTGATCTGAACAACTCTATATATATATGTGTGTGTGTGTGTGTGTGTGTGGATGTGCGTAGAATGAACAAATTTGTTGTTATTGATGAACAAATTTTTTTTTTTTTTAAGTTGATGATTGTTGTTCATATATAGATTACATTTTTTTAATGATTGTTGTTGATGAAAAAATCTGTCCATACACACAAATCTGTCCATACACAGATTATTTATTTTTGTTTTTGTATGTGTGTGTTGTTGTCACGACCCAAACTCGCCCATATGGGTTTAGCACCGTAACCGGCCAGTAATCCGAGATTACCGAAGGCCTGCTTAAAAGTAATACAGTAATACAGAGTATAGGGGCTAGCGGAAGCCAAAACAGTAATTAAAAGATGTCTAATGAGCTGTGACAGTCTGTATGCAAAAAGACTTTTCATGTATATATATATATATATACAATCAGTACCAAAACAGTATGTACAATATATACAATCATTCAGGACAGGGACTTAATCCTTATTAGAACAGTACAGTACAACATCATTCAGTCTATACAGAACATAAACAAAAAGGAGGAAAACTAAAACACCCCAAAAGCCCTAGCTTGAAGGACTTGGAACCTCTCAGTGAGGCACGTTGGTTGGCTTGACAAAACTGGAGTTTACCTTGACGCTTCTAGCAACGGACCGGTGCCTGTACATCTACATATATATATGAGCAATAAGTTAAAGCCCAGTGAATAACATATGCGTAAAGAGGTTAAGAATGAATGTCCTTTCAGTATTGAAAACAATCATTTAAACAGTATATCAGTCATTCAGTTTGTGGCTCATAAATCATGCCACACAGTAATTTAGAAACTACAATAGTCATATGTGGTACACCCAATAGCAAAACAGTACAGTAGGTCTTAACAAACCGAGCAGTCAATGATGCCCATCAGTAATGGTTCCGAACGTGGGAACCGACAGAGATCTCTGTAACAGTAGCAGTAACAGTTCAGCAATAGTATATTGCTATGGATGCCACGAATACAGTTCACAAATAGGACAAACATTCATTCAGTAAACAATGTCATTTCATAAAGCAGTACAGTCATTTGTTCAGAAAGTAATCTCAATTGAACATTTCTTTACAACATTGTTACTCACAGAGTTCTGGCCTACAGATAAGCTAGTACGCGTCCCCGGATGCCAACCCTACACAGTTACAGAGTGAACACATGCTAAGCCACACAGTTGGGAAAAAAATAACTTAATCCCTATCTTGACTCGGTGTGGTTCTACATCAATATCCTCATTAAGATGCCTTAAACTAGGCCTAAGAATGCCTAGAATGGAATGAGGATGCAAAGATGCACTTTAAAAACATTTTCAGAGTTTTCAGAAAACAGAGTTCTCGCTCGAGCGTAGGTTTCCCCGCTCGAGTGGACATGCAAACAAAAGGCTCCGCTCGAGCATAAACTTTCCCGCTCGAGCGTATTACAAAAGTACTGGATGTGTGAAAATCACGCTCGATGGGCGCTCGACACCCGCTCGAGCGTGTGACACAAGTCCTCGCTCGAGCGTGCAAAACCCCGCTCGAGCGTACTGTAAACACAACAAAAGTGCTGGATACACTAATTTCCTGCTCGAGCAGGAGTCCAAAATCTGGAATTTTCAGATTTGAACCTCAAGTTCAAAATCAAGTTTTAATGTATCAAATTCGATCCTTTTAGGCCAATTTTCTGGAAAACACTTCAAAACTCATAATATAACATGATTCAAAGCTCAATTTGAAAAATCAAGGCCCAAAGGTGAGTCAATTAAACACAATTCAAACAAATTCCATGAACATAATGTAAAACATAACATGTATGAATTAAATCAACTTAAAGCTTCCAAAACATGAACAAATGAGCCAATTCTTTCTATAACAAGATGAATTCATGGACTATAACAATTATAAGGACATGCATGCAAGAATTTCTTTGAAAACAACCTCAAACTTCAAGAGATGCACATGCATGCATGAGATAAGCTTCAATTCAACATTTTTAGACCAAAACTTGACTTAGATCACTAAACTCCCAAGAACCATGCAAGATAATACATAAATACATCGATGAGAGGTTGAAATCCTTACTTAGGTTCCTCAATTACAAGTCTAGAGGCTCAATTTGCTAATTCTCTCTTCAATTCTACCAAGTTTCCAAGCAATTTGGTTGAAATGAAGTTCTTTCCTCCCTTTCACTCTCTCTCTAGTCGGCTAAGTCTAAGAAAAATAGGCTGAAGAAGTGTTGTAATGCTAGCATTAGAGATCAACTAAAAGGCTCATGAAAGTCCACTAAGTGGCATTCCCGTAAATAAGTTCAACTTTTATAATTTATCAATATTTAATCTAATTTAATCATACTAAATCACATTTCAATTAAATATACCATAAAATCACATAAATCTTAATTAGCACAAAACATCAAACAATTTCAGATTCGGCCGCCGATAAGGCCTTCAATTTGCAATTTAAAGCATAAAACATGAACAGATAATTTAACAGTCAACATATAAGATTGCATTCAAACTAGCACATTCAATCAATTAGTTTAGTAATTCAGTCAACCAGTCAGTTAACATGCTTAATCATGGATTAGTACTAATCAGTGGTGAGGGTTGTGACAGTTGTGAACAGATCTGTCGGGGATTTTTCAAGGTCGGGAAAACTCGATCCCCGTTAGGGAACGGGATCGGGGAAAGTGATGCGTTTCTCGCCGGGGATCAAGGCTGGGGACGGGAATTTTTTTATCTTCAAAAATCCGAAACAAGAAGTGTCATCCCCGGTCTCGTCCCAGCCTGTTACCATTCCTACTCTCATTAAGGGGTTGTTTGGGATGATCTAAATAATTTTTTTTTAATCTTTTTATAAAAAGATGTACAAAAAAATAAAAAGATGATGTAATAAAAAAAAATAAAAAATAAATTATTTAAGCGATCATGCTACGTAGCTCGAATGTCGCGGCTCGAAACGCGGCTCGACACCAAAACGACGTCGTTTTGGTGTCGATTTTGTCTTCTTTTTTTTTTTTTTTTTTTTCTCCTGGTTTTGCAGAACGAAGAAGAAGAAGAAGGGAGAAGAAGAGAAGGGAGGAGGAGGAGGAGGAGGAGGAGGAGGAGGAGGAGGAGGGAGGGGAGGGGGCCATAAAAATCGGTTTGAGGAAGAGGGAAGGCTAGGGCGACATCGGCGGGGCTGCGACGGAGGAGGAAGCAGAGGCGGCGGCAGGAGCTACGACGACGGCAGGAGCTGCGATGACGGCGGGGCAGGGAGCTGCGACGCCGACCTTCTTTCTCTCCCTCCCTTCTCTTTCTCCTCTCCCTCTCTTTCTCTCCATCTCCCTCTCCCTCTCTCTCTCTTTCTCTCGAGCCATTCTCGAACCTGATAGTTTCGAGCTACCAGACATTTTCTTTATTTAAGAGATACCAAACCACTCTTAAAATTTTATTTTTAATGCTTTTAAATATTTTTCTTTTCTTTAATCTGACTCAATCAATCTTTCTATCTCTTCGAACACTAGACTGGCCCATCTGATCCGTCCAATCAAGCCACGTACCACGGTCCCATCCAGACTTTGTTGTATTGCTGCTGTGAAAAAATTATTGGTTGGTTACATGTTGACATGTATTGAAACCATCACAAACTTCTAGTGTGCCCTTCAATCACCCATAAAGACAAGATGGTGGGCCGTACTCCTTTCACCACTCAAAACATACTTGAGTCACCTAGGACCAACGAATAACTGCTCACTGCTGTGGTTGAGTTACGCCAGCAACTATCGTGAGTTTCCATGGATATTATTTTGGCAAAAACACTTGGGATCATGATCTCTAAAATAATATGGATTAATCATATTTTTTTCTCTTCTTCTTAGACTAATACAAGAAAATAAAATTTATATAATTTGTGTTTTTTTTAGAATTATGTAACACTGTTGGCCAAGGTAAATTTTTTAATTTAATTCAGGCTTGTGTTTAGACTTGGGCAAAAAATTCAATCAAAAGACATACCCTTCCATATTGCAGTCTGGGTATAGACAAATCTCTCTACCTTAGGCAAAATTATTTGGTATTCCTCTGACACTATGAGTGTTTGGAAAGTGAATTTTTATGTAATTTTTTTTTAATTGTAGGATATTATTGGAGAAATTTTTTTTTGTGTTTGGGAAGATAATTGGATTTTTTTGTGGTTAGATGTGATGTTTATGAGAAAAAAAGTGAAATGATTATGGGATTGAATATGATATTTTATTTTGATGTGTTTTTTTTGGTTTTGTAAAAAGTTTGTCTTTTTGTGAAAAAAATCAAAAAAAATCCAAGTTCAAGACATCCCAAACACCACCATGTGATAGTATTCTTCATAAATTACAATATGTTATGTTGTTTTTTATTTTTTAATTACTCAACATAAAAACGTAGATCCTACCTCTTTCACTAATTATAATATTATTAGAGCATCATCTCACAGTCCTCTATGATCAACCAATAACTTCTCCAACTTTACCTAAACGTGTTAGAGTTACAGCCTTATTTTAAAGTAAAATGACTATCACATAGGAGAAAAGTTTATATTAATAGAGTATTACTATCTTCTACCAATCACAAATGTATGTCTTTGACTTTTTCTCAAACATCCAGCATAAATGATAATATCTTCTATCAATTACAAATATATTTGTCTTTTATTTTTTCTCAAACACCTAGCACAAATGTAATAGATTTTACTGTCAATTTAATCACAATAATAACACCTGACATAAACATAATGGATTTTACTGTCAAATCTAATCACAATAATAAAAAATATCACGCGACATCCACCTTTCGATATACAAAAATTCCTTATCAAATGGACTTCTAATCCAACGACATCTCTCCACCTCGCATCTCCCCACCTCACATGACATCTACCTTTCGAAATACAAAAATTCCTTATCAAATGGACTTCTAATCCAACGACATCTCTCCACCTCGCATCTCCCCACCACACATGTAAGAGAGGTAGGAAGTTCACTCTTAGCAACGGGTAAGCTGATGAGTCGCAATGGTCACCAAGAAATTGTTTTATTTTAATTATTCAAATTATTGATGTTATGTAACTCATTTATCCAAAAAAAAAAAAAATGATTCAATAATCTATCAAAATTTTAAACAATAAATCACAATTAAAAAAACCCAATCAAAAACAAAATAATGTTTACCTCCCTGTCAAGTGAATAAAAACATAATCGCAACTGTCAAGTAAATTCAGACACAAGAAATATAAGGCAACTATCTTTTCCTCTGCCATTGAATCGATGGCTGCCTTGTTTGGTACAGTGAAAAAGTTGATAACATCTATCGTTCTGTTTTTCAATAATTAAATTTTAAAATTTATTTAAAGTATATATATAAGCAGTTCTGTTTTTCAATAGTCAAATTTTAAAATTTATTTAAACTATATATATACATAAACAGTTCTATAAGTTACATCAAACAATGGCAATGTAGAGAGTTTGTGCCACACAAGAGATCCCATTCCCAAAAGCAACAAAGTACAAAGACACATATATATAATTGAAGATAGTGTACATTAATTGAAAAACCAAATTCAAAAATATGTAAACAGAAGAGACCTGCAAAATGAACCTCTTTCAATGTTGTTTACCCCTTTCAAACAATACAACAGAAAAAAAAGAAGCCCAAAGTCACTACCCAAATTCCCTCCATACAATTCTGCAATGCAGTGCAGCACTATGAAACCCCCATTGTCTTTGTTAATCCAAGCCCATATATATACAGTCCTCGGGCACGGATCATCAGAACGCGGTCCGCTTATATCTTGCACTGCGGTGCTCTTCACCCTGCATGACCTGACAAATCCAAAATTCTCAAGTAAAACCCATTTCTTGCTCTGTATACCAATCAGAAACATGAACACAACTCGAAAGTAAGAACCAACACGAATTTCTAATCTCTCTAGCCTGATGATGCGTGAGCGATTATCTTTCTGGGGACAAGCACTGCTTCATTACTACTCGCAGCTGTCATCGCAGCAATCTCCTCTAAGCGTTTCCATGTGGCTTCACGTTTCTCCTTCATCTCTTCCTCTCGGGCTTCGTCTTCCTGAAATTTGAGCGAGCACTCCTCAAAGAGCTCCGGATCAATGTCGGAGAAGATCTTGCGGACATTTAATGTCAAGCTCTGTACTGCCTGGTTCCAGTGGTTTCTTGAATTTTTTTCCAAGGCGGGGAAGATAATAGGCAAAATAACCTTGCGATTTTGTTTGATTAGGTTTTCGATGTGATCATTGTTCCACAAGAACAAAGACCTCTCTGCCACCTACAAATACACCACCATCATCAAACACAATCTACTAAAACATCAAAAATGTTTAAGACCTCTAAATGAGGAGATCTAGAGGGAGCTCTAGAGGTGGGCTCCACCTTATGATTTGATGTTTTGGCTTGTGATGTTACATTTTTTTCTTTTTTTTTCTATTTTTATGTATTGCCACATCACTAGAGTTGGCATTAAAACTCTAACTTTAGTGCTCTCTATCATCACTCCTAAAACATAGCACACAATCAAACACGATAAGAATAGTTTGTGTTAAGAGGCTCAAGTAGTGACAATGGAGATTTTGTGTTTGATGTCGACAATAATCCAAACAGATGGAAAGAGGATGTCTCTTATAAGACCAAAATTGCATAAAAGATCAAAGGATAAGAGGAACCGAGAAAATGCTGGACTACTGATTATAGTTTGCTATATATCATACAATCATTTATATCATCACCATCACACCAAACAAATAACGCACATGATGCAAGTGTGTTCTATAAAACAAATATATAAATGAGATACTTGATTAGCAATGTAGAACCGGCAGTTAATAATAACCTGTCATCCTATAAACACCCTAAGAAATTGATCTAGGAAACACAAGCTTTGGAGTTTCAACATGAAACAGTGAAAAGTGGCAAGCATTGAAAACAAAAAATAGAGCAGTGGAAAAGAGGACGCTTTCAGATATTTGGGAAACTAAAGGCATTTAGAATATATGTTCGAGTCCATTGCTACAGTCAAGGGTTAGAATTAGAACAGTTTTTTGATGGATTTCATAAGATTTGTAACCAGTTACAGTAGACTTAATATAATTAATCATGGCACTCTTTATCTGGTTTCCAAATATTCTATTTAACTCCACAAATTATGCTAATCATTATCACATTTTAAAAAATTGTTTTTTTTTTAGTTTTGATATTTGGTTCATGAATTTCCTAATTTTTACACACTAAGGGTTGTTTGGGAATAGGTTATTTTAGCAATTTTTGGACTTTTTGACTAAAATATGAGGTAAAAAAACATTAGTATGTTTGGATGATTTTTTTAGCTTTTTACAAAAAAAAAAAAAAATTGTGCAAACAGTAGAGAAGAAAGGGAATATTTGACTTTTGTGTATAGTTCTTTGGCTTTTTTATTTTTTTAGTGACTTTTGACTACTAGTTGATGTTATATAACTACTTTTAAATGTTTAAATTGAGCATAGTTTCTTCTTTTTCTTTCCCTGTAAAATGAAAAACTTATTAAAGACAAATTACACACAGTTACATGCTCTTCAACTAGCATATGCAGGCCCAAAAGGCAACAACAGCACCGAAGACCCCAACTCACAAGACAACAAAAGAACAAATGAGACAGTTAACCACACTGTTCCTGCAAAATTCCCTCCATTTAGACCAAGAACTTCATTAGATCATTGTAATTGAACACTAAAATTTCAATTTTTACATAAATCTTAAATGAGGATCCTACACATTATAAAGCCTTGAAAACATATATCATGCCCTTGATAAGGCCTTATCTCCACAGTTCTCAAACTTTCTACAATTTCTCTCCATCCAAAAATGGTACACCAGAGCTGCAATGGCCATATTCCAAACCATATTTTGGGAAAGATTTTCCTTACACTTCAAATCTAATCAATCAATAATTAGATCCCATTTTCCTTGATAAGGCATTGAGCAACATTTGTCCCTTCTCCAGAACATGTATGGAGCTCCACAAAGTTTTCCCTTTGCAATCAATCAAGTGCAGTGCAGCTAATCTATGTTTAATAGCCAGCCAAAACATAAATACATATTTCAAAACTCACATTTATCTCTATGGAGTTTTACTTTGCAATCAATCTATCTAGTGACCTACCCAAAAGAAAAAGAAAGAACATCTATCTGGTGCAGAAAACTTATGTTTAATAGCCAACCACAACATAAATGCATGCTTTGGAAAGATCTCCGCAACCACAGCAAAAGCACCCACTTGGCTGAATTTTCTTTTTTCTTTTATTAGCAAAAGATCATACATAAAAGGTGTCAGAAGGGGCATAACATTTATACATCACACATAGAAAAAACAAAACTTTAGCCATCTCCCAAATTGAGATAAAGTCAACAACAGAAAAAAGAAAATTAACTAAATTTTAGTTTAAATCAAAAAATTGAAAGTATGCAGTAAAGACATTTTCATCTTTGCACCGTCATACCTACATCCTTGAAAGTCCACCAATTCCACTTCCTTTAAAAGCACCACATCAATCATAAATGAGCCACCAACCAAGGTTTCCTCACCCTCTTTAGGCCACAGCCCCCTCCTAACACTCAAATAATTGCAGAGCAAATACCTTAAAAATTCCCTAGCTAGGATTGCAACTTGAGCAAGTTGAACCCGAGTACAATACTTCGAGTCAAACTTGAGCTGAATTTGGTCAACCAAATTTAAATTTGGTCCAGTCCTTGGTGGAAGCATCAGACAGCCTGATCCAACCTAAATATATATATAATACATATTAGAGTTTCATAGAACTTTCTCTCGCTAGACACCTCACGCATTCTTTCTCCTTTCTCTAAACAATGCATGCTACTCTCTCTGTATCAGCACGTTCGCCCCTTCTCTACTACAACCATTTCTTGGTCAAAGTTTCTCTCTCGATGGAGAGTAGCTGCCTACATTGCCCTCTACAGCTGCCGCACCAAGATCACTCACCTCCTCTTCATCACTGATCACTGCTAATGGCCTCTCTCTCTCTCTCTCAATATAAAAACTTCAAATGCAACCAAGTCTGATAGGGATCTGGACACCGTGGGATCCAAAAGGGTTTGAGAAGTGTGTTAAAAATTACAATTTAATACTACGTTAGAAAAAAATTAAGAGTGGGATTTAGAAGACTTGAAATCTCATTATTACAAAATTAGACTTGAAATCTCATTATTACAAAATTACCTTTAAAGACATTATTAGATTTTCATATTTATGAATCAATAAAATATGGTTTCTGTTTTAATCTTCCCAGTAAAATATAAGAAGTTGCCATGTTACACAATTTCAGACACTCAATTACCATGTCAAGAAAAGGCAAGGGAATTTTTAGCCAGACTTCATATTAGGTCTTGATGCACTGGTGGCCTAAAAAGGAATGCCATAGTAAATGCACAACGTCACAGTTCCATTTGGTATATGGCAAAAGTATGAACCCAAGAGTGCTTGGTGCAGTTGGTTTTTTAAGTTAAAAGAGCACTGATTGTGATTACCATTGTCAGGTGGAAAGTAAACATTCTTAACTTCACCAGTATAACTAAAAACATTATTTAAATGAAGGACAAAGATGACATTAAGAGAACATTGATGAAATTAGTAAAACTACCAACCTGAAAGTGTGAACTGCTCAAGCAATGAGCAATTTGGCGGAACAAGGGTACCATACAGCGCTGGAATTCTGGAGGTTGAGTCGCTTCTAAAACCTCCTCCAGCTCACCTAAGAACATGACCTCCTTCGAACTATTTGTGATTGGCCAATACTTTAATAAGCCCCTTATAACAGTGTCAGCAAGCTTGCAGTCTTTTTCAACAAATTGAGTGATGCAGTAACATAACTGCTGATGGTACATCGGTATACATTTTGGTTTGTGAAGCGGAATCAGTGCCCGAACAAGAAAGAGTTTGTGCTCTTCTTTCAGGGGCAAAGCAAACCCATTAATTATACTGCCCAATATTTCTAACAGTTCTGCGATTCCATTATGCTTCTCAGTTTCAAAAATAAAACGATAAAATATGTTGTTAATCGCTTTCCTAATGTATGGGCGGTGCACCATAAACTTCCCATATATGCGGTGTAGAACAGTTTTCAAGTACTCCCTTTCTCTAGGATCCTCAGAATCAAAGAGATCTAACAACCTTAGGACAAAAGAGTGATCAATGTACCGCTTGGCCAACTTTGCATCCATTTCAGGTGATGCCACAAATCTAAGAAAGAACTCATACACAATTTGCAAGTGAGGCCATGCTGGGTCCATCATGGGCTCCTCCTCTTCCAAGTCAAAGGCTTCTAAAACTTTGTTCTCACGAGGTTGAGGAGTGAGTGTCCTGAACAAGTTTATGGACACCATCTTCACAATTTCTTGCATAACAGGTTCTGCGAATTTCCCATTTGTCGAAGTAACATAATCAACAAGCTCTACCAAAGTCTGTCGCTTGATGTCCTTTTCTTTCAAATTCTTTGTTGGGTCAGTAAAGTCAAACACAACACAGCATAAGTTCAGTTTTTTGACAAACAAGTTCGGCTTCTCGGAGTTTGGAACATCTCTAAAACTAGGCAATGCCTCATATGGTGAAACTGTTGAATTGCCATTCAACTTTGAGTTTAAACCTTGAGGGATCTTATTTCCATGACTTAATCCCGAATTTGAAGTAGAATTAACACCTGGAAGAGAAGTGGCATTCAAGTTCCCAAACCGATTTAGATCACTGCTTCGTAAAATGGCAGAAGCATTTGAAGAGGAGGTAGAGGTTCCCCCATCACGATTTTCTCCTGACTTAGATGGTTTCCGTGGGAGCCTATTAAGTATATGTCTAATCATAACTTTGACGACAAACCACAAAGTCTTCCACGTGAAACAACGAAACCAATACTGCCCACGATACTCTCAGAATAGAAGACTCATCATCATCAATGACCAAGGATGGACATACTATCAGATAAAAATAAAGGAACCCATTTGAATCAAACCAATTTTAAGCCAATATTAACAATCCACAGAGGATTCAGTCCACCATGAGAGCCTCTTATCATCTCCGCGGTCAAGAACCAGCATGCATGCTCTATGTAATTGACAATAGAGCCAGTCTAACTGAATCCATTTCTCATCTGAAAAAATGAATCAGACCCAATTCAAATAAAGAAAATTTCTCAATGCCTAAAGCCTTTTAAACAAACATTTTAATTTCCCCAAGGATGAACAGAAATAAAAACCCTAGTTTGTCATTCCACTTTTTCAAGGAAAGGAAAGTGTTCACTTAACACAAATAAAATGTCCTAACTTAATATGGAAACCCAGATGCAAATATGAAGTGCAAATCACATAAAGCCAACAATTGTCCAACAATGTTAAAAATTGAACTCAAGAATCTTTGACTTAAATATGTTCTTTAGCATATAATTGGAAAAAGTTAGATTTAAACTCACCTCCTTTTTAGCAAATATCGACAAGCTATTCGGATAGATCAAAAGCTAACGAGATCTGGGCATGATCTACAAGACCCAGATAGCATTCTTGATCATGTGTCACCTACAAGAAGAATCAGAAGTAGAAATCGAAAACAAAGGTAATAAACATAATACTAAGATTCATAGAAATATATATACATAGAGTTCTTGTTACCAAAATGAATGAGAAATAAGGGAAAAGAAAAGCAAAGAAAAAGGAAGAAAAGAAAAGGAAAGTTTTTATGTATCAGTGATCGAAATCTGAAAAAGAAAAAACTGAGAAGAAGAGACAGAAAATGGGTGTGAAGAAAAGCAAATCTTGCTCTGGTTATTGATGCTGGTGGCTATGTGTTTGGTTCGCTAGAATTATTGTTAGTTTTATTTTCTTTCTCATTTTCTTTTATGATGACTCTTTCTGTTTTTCTTTAGGAATTTCAACCTCAAAGCACACCCACCCTCTCTTTATTGTTTTAACTTTTTTTGGGGTTTTTCCAGATAGTGATGATTCCTATACTTTGACCAAAATACCCCTTGAAATCCATACAAAACCCACCTATGTTTTTGGATAAAAGCATAAGGTTAGCAGTGGAAATTAGGTTTCTAAAATAAAGAAATCACGCCCCTTAAAAATATATATATATATATATATATATATACATTTATACTAAAAATCTTTCAACTACTAGTAAATATCACTTTATTTCATTATTTATGAACATATACATTTTAACTCCTTCGACTATAAAAATATATCACTCTTAACTCTGTAAAACCCTTTCTTCTAAAAAATGTGTATAAGTACAATTTTCATTATTGAACTCATAAACAAAAGAAGAAAAGTGATATTAATCTTAGTCTAATTAATCCAAAAATTAATCCATTTTCTTTAGTTTCATCAACTTTTTGGGACTTTCTCTTTATAAACTTAGACTTACAAAAAAAATTAAAAATATATATAATTAATAAAAAAATGTTTAGTTAAAATCTATATGAAAAAAATCATAAATTTTGAATATTGTCGGTCATAAATTTTATTTGAAGAATGTGACATTATTATAGAGATTACACGGGTAAAATTCCTTCTTAGTTTAAAAAATAACAAATAATACTTTATACTCATTAAAAAAAGGCTTTTGTCACCGGACTTTACTGAATTAAAAATTGTTACATTTTACTCTGTAATTTATGATTTGTTTCAATCTCAACTTTGATTAACATTTTGACACGAAAATAGGATGAAAAACAAGCATATCAATTGTAAATGCATATATTGAAAAACATTTTGCATGTGCATATATTTTCTAATATATTTCTTCGTATGTGAGAAACATATATATACATATCTCACATGTATAAATAAATCAGCACTTAAATTGACATTTTGATCATTAAAATGGCATATACATCAACTCTTTTTTTTTTTTTTTTGTGTGTGTCTTTTTTCATAAAAGAATAAACAAAAGTTTTAAGGTTGTAACAAATCAAAAGATTAGGAGACAAAATGAAGATATTTTAAATTTAACAGCATAAAGTAACAACGCATAATTAAGTGAGTAAAATGTAAATTTTCTTTAAAAAAAATAGAGAAAAAATTAAACCTTAAAATTTCTTCAATGATACGGTAAAGCGGTTGCTATTATAAAAAAACAATAGTATAAAGTTCAATTTTGAGCTCTGCAATGACTAACTAGACATTGCACTCTATCTTAGCATTGTTAAATTTTATGCTAAATATGACACAACTTAATTACATCTAAAATTTAACAATCTTCTTTGTTTAAACATTTCTCATTATGAGACTTACGTATAATATTTTTGTTTGATATTTTATAAATTAAAAAAATAAAAGAAAAAGAAGAAATAATATTTATACTGTGGAAATAATATTATTAAAATATAATATCTTGACATTATTATTATTATTCAAATATGATAAAATTGTTATTTAATTTTATCATCGAAGGCGTGTAGACATCTTGTATGTGATGAAAAATGGATACAAAGATGGTAACCGTAAATAATAGGGTAAATTACACTTTGCTCTTTTTAAGTTCGACGACTTTTTGGTCTTTTAATTTTTTTTTTTTATTTTGATTATATTTTAAAGGTTTTATACTTTATTCTTAAAGTTAATTTTTGTAAAAAATTAAACAGAAAATGATACATTGACAATTACATGACATAAAAATATTTTATTATATATAACTCCTACCTTTCACATTAAACTTTAATATAATAATATTTTTTATATATATATTATGTAACAGTTATTGTGATATTTTATGTCTAATTTTGAATAGAAATTAACCTTAGAAGTAAAGTAAAAAAAACTTGAAACATAAAAAGTCAAAATGAAAAAACAAACAAACTTGAGAGGTCAGAGTAAAAAAGTGACAAAATATAAAAGAGACAAAGCGTAATTTATCCTAAATAATAAGTCGTATTCCTTAATTTTAAAGTCTTGATTAACTTGAGTGGTAAATGAAAAATGGTTAATAATCCTTGAATACCTTTTTTTAATGATGTGAAATGTTACATTTGAATTATTAATTTATTTAAAAACAACAAATTAAGACTTAATACTCTGCCAATGGGTCTTATTTTTTGGTGTAATGCTAGAAATATTAAATTTTCTACCAAATAAATGGCCAAATGTCTCACAGGTCCGCAATTTTATGAACCTAACACTCATGTGAAACATTTGGTCATTTGTTTGGTAAAAAAATTAGAACCTATAATATTTTCTTATTTTTTTTGTGTATTTGTTTAGAATATTTTTATCACTCTAAGAATTATTAATTATATATTGTATTTAATATTCATTAGGTGGTAATTTTTTGAGTTTCATTGTAATATCAGATACTAATAATAAAATTTAAAAAAAAAAAAATTATGAATGGAAGATTAGGTAATTTGGTGATCAGAGTTGGTAAGACAATCCTTCATTCAGGTAAGATTACAAATCATTGTTAAGATTTGATCATTTCTAAATTGATACGGACAACATAAACATACTTAGCACCCAAAATATTCTTAATTATACCATTTTTTTTTCTTTCTATTTCAAATATTCCACTATACCTTAAACAATCAAACTCTTTATAATTGGGTGAAGATTCCTATAATCACCTCCTATGCAATTAAAATATTTCAAACTGTCTCTAACAGATCCAATCTAACATACTAAAAATAAATTAAAATAAACAATTCCAATCACATGTTATCAAAAGATTAACTTTATTGTGATATAAGAAGAAATCAAACCACCAATTTTGTCCAAAGCCATCAAGCCTACACGACTCTTTTTTATTTATTATTAAACATTTATCATATACTTGGCCAAAACGGTAAAAAGTTATTGTGCAATGCACATCCATAGAAGTTGGTGTTCCATCAAGATCGTTCATCAATTCGGCGTCCCCATGGAGAGAATTTTCCCTTCTTCAGTGGGGCCATTGCCCAATATGGTCAATCCAAAATGCTGCAATCCAATTACTGCCCACTCTCTGACGTTTTAGAAATTACATTTCCACCTCTGTGATCAATAGTCTCATTTCACAAACCCCTGTTTATATAAAAGGTACAACTCCTAGTAAAAAACAGAGAAAATTATATTTTTTTAAAAAAAAAGTAAAAGGAAAGAGAAAAAAAAAAGAAAAAGTAAAGCAAAGTAAAAAAAAAAAAGAATGTATGAGTTCAATGTCTTTATTCTGTCTACATAATTACAATAACATAGGGGTTAATGTAATTTCTCAAACGTTATAGGTAATATGTATTAAATTCAAATATCAGGGGGTGTGAGTGTAATTTACCCTAAAAATAATAATAACAAATATCACAAATTTAATATAATTATATTAAGGAAAATTTACCCATAAGTCCTAATTTCTGAAAAGTTGAACCATTTAGTCTTAAAAGTTTTCTTATGCTCCATTTAGTCCCATTTGCACATGTTCGAAACATTAATCTGATGTTCGAAATCTAATGTTCCAAACATTAATCTGATGTTCAAAATCAAATGTTCGAAACATTAATCTGATGTTTGAAACATTGTAATGGGACCTTTCAGTCTATAAGAAAACTTTTAGGACCAAACAGTGGATAAGTTATTAATTTGAGATTTATTGGTGCTTTCCCCTTATATTAATGTCTATTTTAGTAAAATTAAAATAATTGAAATTAATACAAATGGTATATAGACATATAGATAAACAAAGGTAAAAAATATATACCGAATTATTGATTAAAAAAAAGTTAAATGTCATATGAGTTACAACCGTAAGAAAACCAGTATAAATTATGTAAAACGTATGAAACTAGCTTATAATTTTTTCAAATTTCAGAAGAAGTCACAAATGGCTACCTTCCTCCAAGAAAAATTATATATCACCAAAATGTGGCAATTATCACAAACAGATCAAACAATCATGAAAATCATAAGATTGCATCAATGCAGGAAAAATCTCTCTTCAAAATACGATACCAACAGACAGAAAAATTATGGTTGCGTCAGTTCTGAAGTTATTTATTCTCTTTCTGCGACTTCTGAACAATGAGTACACATATAATGATATAACAAACTGTAATAGACTCAATATCACTGAAAATAATCCTAGAACATATTAGCTAAGTGATGAGAAGGTGATATTTAAAAAAATATATATTGTAACAACAAAGGTTGTAAATACTCACATTTCATCTAATTGCAACCGGTATATTGATCAAATACATATAAACTGGTTTATTGACAACCAACCTTGAGAGTCGACATACAGGATAATTCAGGGAAAGAAAGCTTCACCATCCGGCACCAAGGGGCAAACCATGGGTCTATATTACTTCAACCATCAGATTTAACACTTCTTTCTGGGCAAGCCATTCGTTGTCAAATAACTTAAGAGCCAAAGTAGAATTTCTTACCAGACTGATGATCTGGTTGGGCAGTGGTTTCTATCCTCCAAGACTCGAAGCAGTTGGCACACGATCATTTCATGGTCTGAGCATCCACAGTTTGATTTTAGCGCTCCATCAAGGCAGTTTCAGTTTCTGATAATGGTGCTGCAACAGAGTGAGACAAAGGTCTAGGCATCATATATGTAGCACAGGTAGACAAAAGTATTTAGAGACAGAAGCAAGCCATACAAAGATCAGAAACCCAACACATTATGGATGCTAAGAAAATCAGATAGATTGTTGCCACACCAACATACCGAGCAAATCTTCACAAGGATCTCCGAGAAATGAGGAGTCCATTAGCAAAGGAGGTGAGAATACTTGATCCTGAGCTTCCTCCCCGTCACAATATGACTTCTGTGAATCGGAAACTGTGAAATTTGACCCAGCAGCTGAGAGAAAACCATTTACCCTGTCATACTCATGAAATGAGTCCAAATCATTTAACATGTATGATAGTTCCTCGTAATCTCTGTGAGCATGATCATTGGGAGCAAAATTCTCAATTGAAGGGGCTTGAGATGCAAACAACAGTTTACTCCTCACTGAACCTAGTTTTTTATCTGGACCCAAGCGAGAAAACCCAGTTCCAGAAAGCGGAACAAAGAAGTGCTCAGAGCTATCGTCAGATCGATTGTCCTGAGACGATTCCGAATTGCAAGATTGCATTGATAGAGCTGCCTCTCTAACAGACCGCTTTAAGTTCTGGACATAAGAACTGTCACTGTCTGGAAGCACAAAACATAAGAACTAAACATCATAAGTAAGCTAATGAAGACAACATTACACAAACGTTAAATGCCTCCCACAAGCTTACGGGAAGTGGGAGAAGAAAAAGAAAACTTCAAACCTTGTGGGGCAGTATCAATACGATTGTTTGACAGCAGCTGGTCCACAGACTTCCTTTCTGACATATTTTCTATTTGACTAGTTTGAGCTAAGGTCTGTCGCTTTTGCATGTTCCCACCTTTCCCGAAAGAATTTGGTGTCGCACTAAACAGAGGAGGGAGTTTTAAAGCAGAAGGACTAGCTGACACTTTCTCAAGCTGTACTGTTGACAATCTCGAAGTCACATCAGCAATCCCATCATTGCTACTTTCCTGAACAACTCAAAAAGATCATTTACTTTTATAGATGCAAATAGAAAAGGCTAGGCAAATGTTGCAACATTATACACGAAAAAAGTATCATTCCAGAATAATCACCATAGTTCTTCCGCTGCTCTGAGCTTGAATAGATGAGGTTGATCTGCCATCATGCTGGGTAACCGGAGGAAGATTGGAGGAAATACTGTTCACTTCCTCTGTAACCTCTGTAATTGAATTTTGTATTGCTGGGGCAACATCCTTCATTTGATTAATGAGCACCTGCAAGTCACAAGTTTTCATGTGAATAAAATCTCACACAGAGTAATGGGTCAGTAATTTAGTAAGCATGCCATCAATGACAAACCTATAGTAGAAAGTGCCTTGGAGGCATTCAGGATGCAACTAAAAACTGTAAGAATAACTATGAGACAAATAAATATATATTATAAAAAATGCATAGAGCAGTTACTTCAAACCAAGTGAATCAGTTACCTATTAGCAAAGTCAAGTAATTGGGTAAAGCCAGTAAATTTTGATGAAATTTCCACTACATTTTAATTTTATGATTAACTGACTTCTCTGAAAGGCTATACAATACACTCTGTTGTAAATGGATTGGGAATAGAATAATTGCACTGAAAAACCTAATTTATTTTCTCCTAGAAGTAACAAGTCAAACTTGTGTTCTAATGATAAGTAGATAGCTTGAATTAAGAGGATAGTTTGGGTGAGTAATTTTGTTATTTCATTTCTCAAAAATGAGAGAGTACGCGGTAGAGATAGAAATGGGGATACTTCTGTCATTTTTCGATAGAAGAGTTCATTTTGTAGAGATACAAAATTCAATGTGTCATCAAAGGCCCATGTCCATCCCATGGCCTCATGAACAAAGATAAACTAAACAGAGCAAAGCTATTTCCAACCACTTGAGCTCAAGAAACAAATCCTCATTCAGTAATCTGCTCTGTGTAGATAATGGAGATGACCTATGGACAAATCAACAAAAGATTTCTCCTTTATTACCGACTGAACCCACATTAAACACAAACCTGCTCTTATTCTTATAACACCCTAATATGAACCATCTGGTCATTCGTGTTGTCATTGGCATTTTTCTACACATCCACCCCATTAGCCGACTTGACCTCAATCAGAGCAAATTCAAACTCTCCACAAATTATTCATATTCTGTTACATTATTTATTGCCATTCCAGTTGTCCATGTGAACATCCCCATCGAACTATGCTCATGGATAGAGAACTTCTTGATTGCACATAATTTTGTTCTATTAAGCATGTGAACATCCCCACCTCTACCCATCCTCAAATTCTATGCACATTCACACTCATGATCCAAACATACCACAGTCAGCAACTTATAGAGTTGATGCAAATGAGAAGCACATAAAGCATCCAATTCTTCCAATATAAAATTGCAGCAGCAGAAAATATTTGCTCTTTACTTGCTAAGTAAAAGGATGTATCACACAGCAGCACCAAATCCCAAAAAACAATAGTAGAACATAACAACAGAGAAATAAAATTCATCAATATGAGACATTTTATTCCATAAACGTAGTAGTGGAACATAAAGAAATGTGTATTGAGGTAACAATGAAGTCAGGCATCCAATAAAACAGAATAACAGAAACAATGAGAGCAAATGCCCTAGCTGTTTGCAGGTTTTTTTTTCTCCCCCAGTATCAAGCAGTAACTGAAATTTTAAACTGCTCGAAGTTAGACCTGTTTGCCAAGTAAAGTTGGGGTTTAAACTGGAGGAATACTACCACCCCAGCTAGAAGTTCAATGTGTAAATCTGAAATAGAAGTTCATTACCTGTATGCTAGTTAAGTGTTGCTGATGTTCAGAAAGAGTGGCTGCCAATGATTCAGTATGGCCACTAGTACTGCAATCGTGTGCACTACGTAGAAGCTCAGGACCCTCTCCGTCATTGGCTTTTGTCTACAACGGAAGTAGTGCAAAATAACATGTTAAGGGCACAGAGATTATTCCCAAATAATACATTCCCAATATTTTACCCAAAAAAAAAAATTGTAAAAAAACAACAAAATAATTGGAAAGCAGCAGAAACCTCAAACACAAAAACTTTTCAGCATTATCAGACAAAGTTTAGCTCCCTAGATGAAAATGCCATACCAGCTGAAGTGACTGTTTATGAATTCGTTGCAAGGCATGTGTCCAACGCCTGAGAATTTCTGCTATATCAACAGTGGGGTGGACTCTTCCCCTTTTGTCATCCACTCGAGAAAATTTTTCATCATTTTGCATAGAAGAATCAAAACCATTGTTTGGCTTTTCTCTATTTCCATATGATCCATCTGTTTGTTCTTTGTCATCTAACAGATTACCAGGATGGACAGACAGCACATCTGAATAAGGTACCTGAGAACTTTGATCCATAGCTGCAAGCAAAGACGATCCAGAGATGCGGTACCTGAATAGGGAACATTACACACTACAGATGAACACAACATGACCATCTGCAGAAACCCAAATGATACAAGGCATAAAATTACCTATGCTCCCGATGAGCTATCAGGTCCTCAATAGGGCCTGAGGCAAGAACTTCATGTTGACCTGTATGGAGTGGTAGTATATATAAAGATCCATGAACAAAACAATGCAAAATAAAATAATAAGTTGGATCTTCCAATCCTGATAGTTGAATCTTATTGGATCATGGAATCTCACTCTAGGACCAATCCTACCAATCTAATTTTAAGCCTTGTTTTGCTGTATATGTGCTTCTTTCTTGTTAATTTTTATACGTGGGGCCTAAATACCAATTTTTTGAAATCCAAATGAAACAAAATAAACCATGTTGAATCGAATAGGCTAAAAAAACAAACTAGATGCTGCGCAATAGACGTTCAAATATTGCCGTAATTTAGGAAAACATCACTACAATTCAAGTACATCTTCCTCTCTCCCTAACCAAAACCTCACAAGAACAAAGAATTCCAAAAAATAAAATGTGCATTTCATATTCATGTAACTGGATTATTATTATTTAATAAAAAATAAGTTGATATTCCCAGTAATAAGCAGTTATTCAAGGAACACACATGTATTTATAATTTTATATACACAGAGTGAGAAAGAGATGAAGATTGAGGAAGAGAATAAAGGAGGGAAAGAATGATGCAGTTCACCTTTGAAGATTGAACAATGAATTCGATTCTATGGAGTGAGCCAAAAATCTCACCAATGCCCGAAACAATATGACTCAACTCAAGAAAGCCTATCCCAACCGTGGTCTGAAACAGTGATTTCTAGCCAAGCTGCATGCATATTCCAAGAAATATACATGCAAGAAACTTCAAAGGGAGTACAGAAAATATAAAGCAATCAATAAGATGTTTGCACTTACTCTTTCGAGCTAATAAAGAATCCCATATACAAGTTGCTCTTTGAACTAAATGAGAATTCTGACTGGAGCTAGATACAAGTTCATCCCACAGTTCCCCATCTAACTTCACTTTATTCCTCAAATCATATAGTTTTTCCAGTTCTTGCTGCAAATAAGCCTGAGTTCCAGGATTTCCGGAGCAAAGTGTCAGAAAAACTAAAGCCCCATAAAAAGATAAGACATCTAAGTAAGCATGGGCCCCAAAAAATAATATGGTGGATTTCCGTCTACCTCTTCAGCACAGAGACCACGAAACTCTGCTGTCTTTTCATGAGCCAAATTTGACCACATAGCCTGTCTTTGTACTGCTGTCTCAGCATTTTTCAGAAACCTCCTTCGTTCAAGTGCTATTCTACCCTGTAAAGTCATGGAAGCCTCAAGTCAAAAGAACTGAAAGTCAAGTCAAGCCAATTTTCACCACATGCTGAAAACAAGATATGGACATATGTCCCTATGAATCAACAACAGTAAAAGAAAAAACAGCATATAGTAAGTTTCTTCTGAAATCTTTTAATGTTAAAATAACATGCAAACCTTTGAGGGAAAGCATCAAATGCTCTATATAAAGGGTTGCAAAGTACACCAAATCTTGGAGTTGAATCACTTTTTTTTCCCAGTAGCACAAGAAAACCCTCTAGATTAAACTAATCCGTGACTCATTTACTCCACATGCTTGATACTAATAGCCCAACATGCATACAGCAAGCAAAACCAATATTGACACACAAAATAAAATTGAGACTGAAACTTCCATATATTTTGCATACAGCAAGCAAAATCAATATTGACTTAGATAATGTTTGGCCAATAGAGAAATATCGCGTTGTGTATGTGAAACGTGTCCGTATCCATGCTTCTTAGTCTCTTATCCATGTCAATCAAATGAGTTGCAATTTTTTTTATTTACAATATCATTGAAGTTGACCATGTCAGAAAAGTTATCCAATAAAATACATGTCCTTTAATTGTTACATTTGCAAAAGGATTTAATAATCAGAATTACCTTTGTTACAGGAAATAGTGTAGCTGCATGCGAAAAAGATACATCTGTCAATGAAGCCGGCAATGGGTTAGAAGCTACATCAACTGGAAATGTTCGTCTATGAACCTCCCGCAAAGCATGCAAAGAAAGTTGCCACAAGAGCTCCACAAATCTGTAGTGAGCATATGAAACTTATTAACAACTTTGAGCGCAATGCATTATACAATGCATGTTGAAGGACACATTTAAAATTATGTTTCGCGAGCATTTCAACGAAAATTTGCATCCAAAAATGCATGTGAACTAGTTTTTGCTAACACACGTCCTACATATCACAATTCCAAATTTGACCTGTGCAACAAACAACAACGTCATTGAGACAAACCTTAATTCTAATAGCATACTACCACTACTACTACTACTAACACTACTAATAATAATGTTAATACATCTCAAAAAATCATCAAGAGATCGCAGGTAAAGAAGTAATGCTCTATTTGGTTCACTAGAATGAGATGGAATGGAATGGAATGGAATAGTCATTCCTCAGACTCTCATATGGAATGATCATTACAATTGTAATGGTGAATGATAATTCTATTTGCAATCTGTTATTCATTATTTTTTGGTAAACCATAAATGAATATTTTAATGGAATGATCACTCCATTCCAGTGAAACAAACATGCATTGGAATTGTCATTCCTTAGACTCTCATGTGGAATAATCATTACCCTGTAATGGTGAACCATACTTCCATTTGCCATGCATTTTTCATTTATTTATTTATTTATTTTTGGTAAAATAAACATGAATATTTTAATGGTATGTTCATTCCACTCCACTCCATTCCATTCCTTAATGTTGTGTTTGGTTGGAGATTTAAAAAGGAATTTGGAAAGGAAAAAGAAAAAGTTAGGTAAAATATAAATAAAATATATATATTTCACCTAATTTCACACACATTTTTCCTTTCTATTTCCAAATCACTACTCAAATTCTCCAACCAAACACAGACACAGCGTAAAGGTTCCAACAAAACAATGGTACAACTGATTGAAGTGAAACTTTTTAAGCAACCCACCTTGGTCCACAGCAAGTAGCAAGGGACGAAATCCTCGAATTGCTCCTCGGTAGCGCCCCTTGCGATTCAAGCTCACTTATTATACTTTGCACAACCTAACAAACACAAAACAAACAAATCAATCCACATCAAAACAAGTAAACAAAGATAATTATGAACAAAATTACCTTCCGAAAGTCGCGGGACTGTGCGGAATCAAAAATTGGCCAAACTCTATCGAAGTCCTGGAAGATCTCAGAGTTAGAAAAAGCAACAAAACAGATCGAAATCAAATCAAATGGAATTGCAATTGAGAGATTACTTTTGCGGATTGAACAGGGCCTCTTAGAGAAGACAGTATGAAGTAAAGAAGCTGTTCGCCTAATTTGGGGTTGGAGTGGCGGAAGAGTCCAAAGCGAGGAGAGACATTTTTGGCTCTGATGCCGATGATTGAAGGCTCGAGCCCTAATAACAAACAGTTTGTGTACATTACACTCTCTAGCTCTGATGCCGATGATTGAAGGCTCGAGCCCTAATAACAAACAGTTTGTCTGAAAGTAAATTAATATCTGTGGGACAAGCTACTGAAGAATTCAATTGTTGTGCACTAATATATCCCAAGTTTTGTTTTCTTCAGAATATTCTCACCAAGGAGATCATTGGTCGTGGTACTAAGAGGGGGGGCTATATGTTATGGATGATTTCAGTCCCGGCCAAGCTCATCATGTACAACAAGTGCCCAATGTGAAACGTCAACAGATTTGGCTTTGGCATCGTCGCTTGGGGCATCCATCCTTTAGCTACTTAAAGCATTTGTTACCCGATTTATTTTCTGCCATTAGTGAGTCTGATTTTAAATGTGACACTTGCATTTTGGCCAAGAGTCACCGTGTGCCTTATCCTTTGAGTTTGAATAAAAGTAATGTACCATTTACTTTGGTACACTCCGATGTTTGGGGACCTTCTCCAGTTTTAACTCCTTCTGGGATTCGTTGGTTTGTGACCTTTGTGGATGACTGTACTCGCATGACTTGGGTTTATTTGTTGAAACATAAGAGTGACGTATTTCCTCTTTTCCAGTCCTTCCATGCCATGATTCAGACTCAATTCTCTGCCAAGCTTCAGATTCTCCGCTCCGATAATGGTGGCGAATATATGAATGATGCATTCAAGAGTTATTTTAACACTCGTGGTCTCATTCATGAGACCAGTTGCTCTGCCACTCCTCAACAGAATGGTGTGGCGGAACGGAAAAACCGACATATCTTGGAGACTGCTCGGGCCCTTTTGATTGGTGCCCATGCCCCTCGTAGTTATTGGGCCGATGCCATTGTTACAGCAGTTTATTTGTTGAATCGCATGCCTTCCAAAGTCTTGGACTTTCAGACACCGCTTCAGGCTCTCTCATGCCATGGCTCTTTACCCTCTGTCCTGATGCTCCCACCTCGGATATTTGGGTGTGTTGCTTTCGTACATCTCCCGAAACCTCAACGTACTAAGCTTGATCCTTGTGCTCTACGTTGTTTTTTTCTGGGCTATGCAACGCATCAGAAAGGGTATCGATGTTATCATCCCCCCACCCGACGTACTTATGTTACCATGGATGTCACATTTCTCGAGTCTGAGTTCTTTTTCCCTAACCCCATGACCGATTCTCCTCTTCAGGGGGAGATACGACATAATGAAGCGCAGAATTGGGCTGTTTTCGATTTCCTAGCAATGGGGACAGAAGTAGCTTATCCCGAGCCTACCGCAGCTTCTACCACTACTACAACCGCCGCTCCTACTGATGTATCAGGAAGGACTGCTGACCCTAGAATGGAAATCATAACCACACCAGCTTGTATGGCTGACTGTAGAGAAGAACCTGGTAGAAGTCTCGACGATGAAGACCCCACTCATCAACCTCTAATACCCGAGACTGATCAATCTCTTGCGAATATTCGTAAGGTAACTACTCCTCCTCCTGATAATGCTTGTGATCCTTCTGTTGGTTATCAATTACCTTTCAGGCATAACCGTGGAAAACCACCAGACCGATACTCTCCAGATCATGTGAGTAAGAAGTCCATATATCCGATTGCCAATCATGTCTCATCTCAGAGGTTATCAGATTCACTCAAAACATTTGTACACCAGTTGTCTGTTGATCATATTCCTAACCAAGTACCCGAAGCCTTGAGTGATCCGAAATGGATGCATGCTATACAAGAGGAAATGACGGCTCTTCAGAAAAATCAGACATGGACACTTATTCCTCTGCCGAAAGGGAAGAAGACTGTCGGATGCAAATGGGTCTTTTCTATCAAACACAAGGCTGACGGATCTATTGAGAGGTATAAGGCAAGACTTGTGGCGAAGGGGTACACACAGACTTATGGCATAGATTATCATGAGACGTTCTCTCCAGTGGCGAAGCTAAACACAGTCAGGGTATTATTGTCTCTTGCAGCTAATCTAGATTGGCCACTGCATCAGTTTGACGTACGGAATGCCTTCCTTCATGGTGATCTCAAGGAGGAAGTATATATGGATGTTCCACCTGGATTTTCATCTTCTCAAAATGGAGTCGTATGTAAACTGAATAAGGCACTATACGGCTTGAAGCAATCTCCCCGTGCATGGTTTGGACGGTTTAGCATGGCTATGCGACAATATGGTTTCAAGCAGAGCAATTCAGATCATACACTATTCCTAAAACACTGCAAGGGAAAGATAACAGCGTTGATTATTTATGTTGATGATATGATAATTACTGGAGATGACGTTGGGGGGATTTCTAAACTCCAAGAATATTTGGCGACCGAATTTGAAATGAAAAATTTGGGTGGGTTGAAGTATTTTTTGGGAATTGAGGTGGCTCGGTCAAAGCAGGGCATCTTTCTATCCCAAAGAAAGTATGTGTTGGATTTACTCGCAGAAACTGGAATGCTTGATTGTAAGGCTGAGGACACTCCAATTGTTCAGAATCATCACCTAGGAGAGTATTCTGATCAGCTACCTGCGAATAAAGAGAGGTATCAAAGGATAGTTGGAAGACTAATCTATTTGGCACATACTCGACCGGATATCACATATGCTGTGAGCGTTGTAAGTCAATTCATGCACTGTCCTAGTAAAGATCATATGAATGCAGTTGTTCGAATACTTCGATACTTGAAATCAGCCCCAGGGAAAGGACTTATGTTCTCTAAGAATAATCATCTAAATATTGGTGGTTACACAGATGCAGATTGGGCAGGCAACAATACTGACAGAAGATCTACTTCGGGATATTTCACCTTTGTAGGAGGAAACCTTGTTACTTGGAGGAGTAAGAAACAAAAGGTCGTGGCTCTTTCTAGTGCAGAAGCTGAGTTCAGAGCGATGAATAAGGGACTTTGCGAACTCCTTTGGTTAAGGAAGTTACTTACAGAATTTGGTTTCCCACCTGCTTCAGCAATGGAATTATTTTGTGATAACAAAGCAGCCATTAGTATTGCTCACAATCCGGTCCAACATGATCGTACAAAGCATGTTGAAGTGGATCGACATTTCATCAAAGAAAAGCTCGAGACTGGGATAGTTCAGTTTCCGTTTGTTAAATCAGAAGATCAACTGGCAGACATGCTAACTAAAGGCGTGTCAAGTAAAGTGTTCTACAACTCACTCGACAAGTTGGGCATTAGCGACATCTTTGCACCAACTTGAGGGGGAGTGTTGGCATGAGTTGTAAAATGAGAGTGAGTGTGGCATGAGTTGTAAAGCAAGTGTGCATGTGGCATGAATTGTAAAGCAAGAGTGCATGTGGCATGAATTGTAAAGCAAGAGTGCATGTGGCATGAGTTGTAAAGAAAAGGGATTGTCTAGAATAAACTCTGTATGATAGTCTATATATATGGACTTGTATTTCATAGAAAAAAAATGAATAAGAGCTATACAGTTGTTCCATGTCTCTACAGTCATCACCTTCTCTCTCTCTCTCTCTCTCTCTCTCTAGATTTGCACTTTATTTTTGCTTCTCTCTCTATATCTGCATTTCGCTTCCTCCCTGGTCTTTCTCTGTGGTTGGTTTTTTTTAGCTAATTTGCTTAGCCTCGGTTTGGCAAGAGCTAAACGGGGCTTTTTTGGCTATTTTAGTCACAAAAAACAAAATAGGCTATTTTAGTCACAAAAAACAAAATATCACATCCAACCCATAATCATTACATTCTTCTCTCACAAAAAAAGCCAAAAAAGTCAAAAAGCCAAAAAGCCCTTCCCAAACCAAACTTTTTAGCCCAGGCTAAAATAGCCAAAAAAGCCAAAAAGCCAAAAAGCCAACCCACTTCCCAAACGGAGGCTTAAAATGTTTCGCTGTTTTTCCAAATACAGGTCCTGTGAAATAACTTAATTACAGAAATATGTTTGGTTTAATTTTTGAGTTTTTTTTGCTTGTTCATCAAATTTATTTATTTTTGGTGAATTTTTCCATTTTTTCATCAACTCTTTTTGACCTTTGAGTGCATCTAAAAATAAAAAAAATATTTAACTATTCATCGTTGTGGTTACTAGAATTAATACCTAAAGTCATCGACATTGCTTTGGTAAGAAGCAAGAAAGATGTCAATCGCATGGTGTTACAAATTTACATCGGCCAAACACGCATAAGTCGATAAGGAGTTGTCAGCATCAGCAAAATACATGCATGCCAAGATAAAACTTGTCAAGAGGTGATTACAAGAAAAGAGAATAAACCCCTATAAATAGAGGATTTACGCCTAAAGTACGGGGATGAAAAAAAAGAAGGATAAATAAAAGATTTATAATATTGAAAAAAAGCTAACTAAATCTTCGGAGGGTTCACTCGATGCACCACTCTGCTGGAACCTATTCTTTGGCCTCTTTTGACAAGAGGTTATAAACCAGTTTTTTAACTTTTAACCTCTTTTAAATTATATCACTTCTCTACTATTTTACACATTTAAAAACAAAAAAAAATCAAAAAAATTAATTTTTAACTTACATACCAAAACAAACCTTTGTTTACAGGAGTATGACGTGAAATTGGTAACAACGGGGCATAAATTCAAACTCACCACAATCCTTATCACCCTATCTCTTCTTCTTTTTTTTCACTCTTTATATTTGCTTTTTTTTTTATTTATATATTTATAATTTTGCTTATTATTTCTTATCTTTCTCTCTAATTATGATTGATTTTTTAACTTTAATTTGTTTTAAAATGTTTCGTTGTGGTTTTTAAATACATGTTCCCATAAAACAACTTAATCACAATATTTTTTGTAATTAGAGTAAATATTCGAGAGATTGAAATTTTTTTTGATAAGCCAATATAATTTTTATTTTTTATTTTTTATTTTGAGTTTGTATAGGAGCTCAAGAACCAAGGGCTCGTGTTTTGAAGGAAAATGTTTGGTAGTTCAAAATTTTGTGGCTCAAATGGCTCAAATCTGTCAAAACGACGTCGTTTTACACTCATTTACACTCAAAACGACGTCGTTTTGAATGATTTGAGCCATTTGAGTCACAAAATTTTAAGCTACCTAGCATTGTTGTGTTTTGAATCATAGGGAAATTTGAAATGTGAATATTTTAACGGCTCAGTTCAAATTAACTATTATTTCGTTTTTTTTTTTTTTTTTTGATAACGGCCTCTTTTGAGAAGTAGGTTATAATTCACTCTCTTACAAAAAAATTGTTTATAAGCAGCTTTTTATCAAAAAGATGATTATAACCATCTTTCCAAAATAGTCCAACATAGGGTGTCGCGCATCTCGACCAATCTCTGAGGAACCAATCTCAGATGGCCCAACACAAGAATTGATAGCACCAAGAGGTTTTGAACCTGAAACCTAAAAATGAGCAAACTCCTAAGACCCAAACGTACACCACTAGGCCAACCCTTTTAGATAGAGAGATTTGGTGCGAAAATAAAATAAATAATGAGAATAAGAAATTTCTTTACTTGTTTTGATGATATTTTTTTTTCTCCTCTCAGATAGCGTCAGTATATTAGTATAGTTAGATTACAACTGAAGGGTCACCGTTACTCCATTAACTCAAACCCTTGACCTTTCACTCACTACACCCGATGTAGTTACTAGACCATTACGCCACACCCCAATGTCTGTTTTGATGGTTAAATATGTGAAAAATGGTGAGAAATGATTTTCACCAAACTTATATTTTGTTTCTTACCAAAAGTGATGAGATTTGGAGAAAAATTAATTGGATTTAATGAAAATTTTCTAAAATATTAAAATTATCCTTATGAAAAAACCTAATTTATTAATATGGAATGTTATTTTGATAAAATGAAATATAACGTTTTTCTTTATTTTCTCTTATCTACTCTATCCAAACAATATAGGTGAGAAATCAACTTTTTTTATTTATTTATTTCATCCAAATATAATGATGAGAATCATAATCATTTATTTTCTTTTCTTATCTAAATGAGAAACCATAATCATTTATTTTCTCGCCTCACCTCACAATCATTATGGTGCTATTGTCGACCAATTTCAAGATCTTGGTAGCGCCGTTTGACAGCTTCAATATTTATAATGAGACCTCGTTTGGGGACCAAACATTTTAACTAAAAAGTCAAAAAGTCAGTGTAAGTTGTCACACCACTCTCTCTACTTTTCTGCACATCTTTTCGTAAAAAATTAAAAAATTACTAAAATAATTTGTTTCCGAACGAGGCCACATTACAACCCGTCACTACTTCTGTGAGGCCTATGAAAATTTTATTTTCTTAAGAATCCTTTACTTTTAAATTATTTCCTTGAAGTCCCTTAGTTTATTAATTAATTGCAACCTTATGATCAAAATACATGCTCCAACAAAACCTACAAACCCTAATCGATTTTGATAACTTAGAAATCATTTCTAATACCCTAATACTGATTAATTGACTTCCTAAATATGAAATTACCACTTGAAAACCCTAGGTTTTTCCAGTCTTTATCACGTTCGTCGGTTGATTGCGTTTTTATTTGAAATAAGAAATCCAAACCAAATTAGATTTTCTTACCCCAATTTAATTTAATTTGACACTAAAATAAATGTTCCAATTCATAGATTAAACCCAATGCCCTCACATTTTTCTTGAATCACATTTTGACTCAAACTAGTACCATTACACACATATATACATATATATACTTGTAATTTTCTTAAATAAATAATTTTGTACACAAATATCTTCATATATATATATATATATATATAATTAACAAAAATCTCCTCAAATCTAGCACATGGCCAGCCATGGCCCTCTCTGGGCTACAATCATAGGTACTTTGGAGACAAATTCCTTAAATTATGGAAAAAGTATCATTGGTATCCCCAAATCAAGGAAAGTTGTCTTGTGCTTGTAACTATCTTGGTTCTACTTAAGCCTAACCCTAACTAGATCATTCCTTAATACATGATTAGGCTCCCTAATGAGCCCTCATTTCATTACATTTCAACTAAACACATCTCAATTTCATTCCATTCCAACCAATGGGCGTTTTGGACCTTTTACACTAATTTTATTATAAAAACACCACCGCCTTCCACATGTTACACATCTCATACACTCACACACCTACACATTCAATTGAGAGAAAGAAAGAAGAGGAAGAGAGCGAACTTTGGTAGTGGAGGAGAGGAAAAGAGAAGGAAATTGTGCAAGCACTTCACTAGGCAATCAAGTAAGTCACAACACAACCCTATCTTTTACTTTCCTTTTTCAAATACATGTTATTAGAGGTTTAAAATCATATTTTCAAATGTGTTGTAATGGTGTTCATGTGTTCAAAGTGGATAAATTGGACTTCAATCCTTCTTCTATTCATATTTCCTCTTACTAAATGCAAAACTATTTTTTTCTTCCCATATCTCACATTTCTTTTTAAAGGCATACCACCACTATAAAAAACTAAGTTATTGATACATTATTTAGTATGTTTTCATCACAAAAAAAGTGGAAAATTTCCCTTAGTTGGCCTATTTTCTCACCAATCTTCTTATTTTGAGTGTTGTGCATGAAAAATATATTTTACAGCAAACTTTCAAAAATTATAAAAAAAATGTAGAAAAATCTTCTGGACCTCAGTTTTATGTAAAAATCTTCCTTAAAGAGTTAGTTTTCAAGGAAATTGGTTTCATTGAAAAATAGTGAGCAGCTTGTACGAAAATACCATTTTTGTAACAGTCAACGAATCTGGACAGCGCTGGAGCATTTCTTAAATAACTAAAAATCTAGAAAAGCTATCACATTTTCAAAAAATGTTCTGAAAACTGGATTAAATTCTCTACGAACCAAAGAAAAGTTGAGTTCATGAAAAATCTGAAATAGCCCTTTCGATTTTAATCTTTAAATGGTACTGAATCTATAAATTTGGTTTTGCATGGGTGTTTTATGCTCATGTTCATGAATATGCTTATTAGTTTATGATCATGTCTTGGCATGATATAGCATGTGTTATCGTTATGTTCCTTATCTTCTTCATTTTAATGATGCTCATGCTTATGTGGATATTACTATCTTGTTAAGTTTGTTCTAACTTGACTTAAAACATTGATCCAAACGGAAAACTTAATTGGGCGGCTAATGGGGTTTCAATCACTTTAATAGTGAAGGATGATAATGTGTTATATATGGATTGATGGGATATGCTTCCTAATTGAAGATTAAGTCTTGCGCAAGCATTTGTCGCGTAAACTCTATAATAGAACGGACGTATTCGGACTCTTTACGACGGTTTGATTGGTGAGATAAGGTTGGGCCTAGATGGGACATTCAGGAGGATAAAACTTTTTTTTTTTGAAGGATAAGGTTAGATTTAAGGTGATAAAACCTTTTTCTTTTTGTCATCCCTTTTGAGGCCCTGCGATTGGCGCTACGCAGTATATAACGTTGGTAGGCATCTGAGGTAAGTTCTGTAACAAAGCAGCAAAATGAGGAGTTTCGAATAGTCTAGTGTCCAATTCTTGCGGTTTGGGAGGATGAAATCTCTTCGGGGGATTTCTAGAATACTAACATCTAACCCTGTAATCCTTGTTATTGACTGTAATATCATGCTTTGTTACTTACTTATTTTAAATGAGATGGTGTATTGGATTGGGAAAATGGGATGGGGTGTGTATATGTTTACTGGACATTCAAAACTCATGGCATTTCATGCCAGGTATTGAAGACTATTAAATCGGTCGAAGGCAAAATTGAAGCATTTAAGTACGAACGACTACCCTGGGAGGATTAGAAGCTAATCCGTAAACGTGTTTGAGGTTGTAAGTGATAGATCTCATGTTGTATTTAAGACATGATTTGAAATTATTATATATCTACGCATATATTTTATATGACTTATTGTCTCGTCAACTCATGTAGACCTTGTGTTAATATCTTGTTAAGATCTGTCAAAAGGGTAGCTTTGCTATCTAAGGTGGTTGGACTTTAAAGATAGGTTCTATTGACTCCTCCGACCTTTCTGGGATCTTACTTGGTTATTAGCTAAATGACTCATTATTAATGTTTCCTACTCTTGTAACCTTAGATAAACCTTGTATTTAATTGTTAATATATTTTCTGATGTTTCCGATTTTTGGGGCGTCACAACTTCACCTTTATCGCTTGTCATTGGTAACCATTCAATGTCACCATCTCATCTCACCCAATCATAATTGCCTTTGTGGATTGACTAATTTTCTCAAAATTTAGATTTTAGGGCAAAATTTACTTTACCTCATGGTTTGAGTCATGGACAGTTTATCTCATAATTGTTGGCATCATAAATCTATAATTTTATTATTATTAATTATTTATATAATTGCAGGATATGTGGCACCCTCCTATGCATTTGGAAGTTATGAGAAGTTATGAGAAGTTATGAATTATTAAATATATGTAGAAAGATGATGGGGGACAAAGTAGAGAATATGGAGCATGAAGTGGAAGTTGAAGGAAGTTATGGAAGATCATAAAGTATGAAACGGAGAAGATGGAAGAATATGACAGGTACTAGGTAATTTTTTTTCTATAAGTCTTTGTCTATAAATAATCATTAATGGCTACATTATAATTGATCAAACTCAAATCATAGATAATGATTTATATTTTTCTTGTCATTTATATTTCATGCACTTCACTCCATGCACTTTCTTTTTGAAGCATAGGAGTAGAGGTACTTTGATTGTTTACTCAATCATCTTACTTTGATTGTTCATTCAATCTATTTCGACCCACCCCGATGCCTAGGGTTGGATTCGCATGATATTTCTTTCATAGTACATCTCCAGGTGTATTAGTGAAAACATCATACACTTAAAATGTATAAAATTACAATATATATATATAAAAGTGAGTAATTGCTCAAAACTAAAACTACTTTAAGAAAAAATAAAAAATAAAAACAAAAATGAAATTGTTTGAAATAAAAAATGATTTATTTATTTATTAATTAATTTTTAAAAATAAAATTTTAAAGAAAACAAAGAAAATTATATATAAAAAAATGTACAGAAACCAAATATAAAATATAATAAAAAAATAAATGAATTATAGGATTTTCAAAAAGTGAGACTCACAAACAAATTTTGTAAAATCCTGTCTATTCGTATACTTTTTGTGTATATTTTTTTGTACTTTTAATCTTGAGAATGACATTGAAATAGTTTGCACTTTTAGCATTAGGTTCATCTAATAGCTTTATCAAACACATATTGTGGCGAAGTATTTTGAGATGACGCGACATGACTAAGGTGATGTTGAGGTGTCAATCGAAGTGCCACATGGGCAAATCATGTTTTCCAAGATGTTTAGGGCACTGCCGAGGTATTCTGCAGGTGTCACGACCCAAACCCGCCCCTATAGGTTTAGCACCGTAACCGGCCAGTAATCCATGATTACCGAAGGCCTTCTTAACAGTAATGACAGTAATACAGAGTAAAGGAGCTGGCAGAAGCCAAACAGTAAATAAAAGGTGTCCAATGAGCTGTGACATGTCTGAATGCAAAAAGACTTTTATAAACAAGTCACATTCGTAACCAAAACACATTTACATATCAGATATACATACATACAAGTTAGGGATTCAATCCCTATGCCATAACTGTACAGTAGGAGTCTATAACATCTATTACAAAACAGAAACATAAGAGTGAATCCGAACACCCCAAAACAACCGTAGCTTGAACGGACTTGGAATCTCGAGGCGAGGCACAAAGGTTGGCTTGACAAAACAAGAGCTAACCCGACGTTCCTAGCTCCGGTCTGGTGCCTGGACAATTACATATATATATATATATGTAAACAGCGAGCTAAAGTCCAATGAATAATAGTTATGTAAAGAGGTTAAGAACGAGTGTCGTTTTAGTAATTAAACAATCATATCAGTCACTTAGAAACCATAGCAGTTATATGTGGTGCATCCCATAGCAAAACAGTACAGTAGGTCTTAACAGACCGAACAGTCAGTCGATGGCCATCATAACAGTAACAGTAGTGGTTCCAAACATAGGAACCGACAGAGATCTCTGTGTCAGTAGCAGTAACAGTACAGTAACAGTAAATTGCTATGGATGCCACGAATACAGTTTACAAATAGGACAAACATTCATTCATTAAACAATAACGTTTCAGTAAGCAGAACAGTTGATTATTCAGAAAATAATCATAATTGAACATATCTTTACAACATTGTTACTCACAGAGCACTGGGCTATAAGCAGCTAGTGGGCATCCTTGGGTGCGAACCCTACACAGTTACAGAACGAACACACACTAAGTTACACACTCGGGAATCAACAACTTAGTCCCTATCTTGACTCGGTGTGGTTTTACATCAATATTCTCATTAAGATGCCTTAAACATGGCCTAGGAATGCCTAGGATGGAAAGATGATGTAAAGATGCACTTTAAAACGCTTTTCAAAATTTGCTAAAACAGGGGTCCACGCTCCAACGTGGCTTCTACGCTCGAGCAGACATGCAGACAAAGGAGCTTCGCTCGAGCGTGACTTCCTATGCTCGAGCGGACTGCAAACTTCACGAAGAGTACTGGATGCATGCAATTCACGCTCGACGGACGCTCGACCCCTGCTCGAGCGTGAGACTCAGGTCCTCGCTCGAGCATGAACTTTCTCGCTCGAGCGGACTGTAAAACACATGAACTTCTGGGCATATGCATTTCACGCTCGAGCGTGACTTTCCACACTCGAGCGTAGGTGCATGTACTCAGAGTGCACGCTCGAGCGTGAAGTCCTACGCTCGACCGTGAGTCCAAAATCTGAAATTTCCAAATTGAACCTTAAGCATGAAATTCAACTTTTAAAGCTTCAAATTCGACCCCCTTGGGCTAATTTTCTAGTAAACACTTGAAAACTCATAATACAACATGTTTCAAAGATCAATTTATAAAATCAAAGCCCATAGGTAAGTCAATTGAACACCATTTCAAAGAAGTTTTTCATGAATTATGTAAAAGCATAACATGCATGAACTCTTATGAATCTAGTGTTCTAAAACTTGATCAAATGCAAGATTAAGCTCAAAACTATGGTGAATTCATGGACTATAACATAAACATGAACATGCATGTGGAAATTCATGAAGAACAACCTCAAAATTCAAGAATATGTACATGCATGCATGGATTAAGCCTTAATTCAACACTTTAAACCAATTCTTGATTTAGATCACTAATTTACCATGAACCATGCAAGAAACAATTTAAACACATGAATAAGAGGATGAACTCCCTACCTTAGGTCTTGAATTCAAGTATGGAAGCTCAATTATGCAAATTCCATTCAATTCTCCTAACTCTCCAAGCCAATTCTTGTTGAAATCAAATTCCTACCAAGTCTCTCTCTCTATCTCCCACGGTTTTGTCTAGGGGAAAGGAAGAGAAGTGGTGTATCAACATATGTAAAGTGTAAGGAGTGTTGGTCTAGAATTAGGCTACTTAGTGGCAAGAGTGGTAATAAATCCAACTAATGTGATTGAACATTATTTAATCTAATTTAATCATTCCAAATCAAATTTTAATTAAACCTACCATTAAATCACATAACTTCTAACTAGCATAAAACACTAATCAATTTCTAGTTCGATCGCCGATAAGACTTTCAATTCGCAGTTCAAAGTTAAAACATGAACAGATCCATTCATAAGTTAAACATATAGAAATGCATTCAAAACAATACACTCATACAATCAGTTCAGAATTTCATTATTATCAGTTACTTATCATGCTTAATCACAGATTAACACTAATCAGAGGTGAGGGTTGTCACAGCAAGGATACCGGAATTTGGGATATTTGGATAGAGGACTAGAGTCTTAGAAGATATCAAGCTACCTATTTGGATAGAGATGAGACTCTTGAGGGAGTTCATCTTAATCTAAATAGAGTGAACTGTGATAGATGTTATCCTTGTAAAGGATAGAGTCATATGAAGTAAGACTTCTAAGGGAAGTTGGACACTGATCATTATAAAAGTAAGGCACCCTCGTGGGTCTAAGGTATGTTTTATTTGAGATGCTTTTATGCTTTCATTGTTGAAGTTTATGTACTTGTATTGATATCTGTAAGAGATAAGATTACTGACTTGATCGTCGGAGTGCCCCCGGCTGGATGAACCACCGCGGTATTCTCATATTCTTGTTGGCAGGTGTTCGGGCTTAATCTATTCTTCCGGTGCTCTCCAGCTGAGTTTCTTGTTTAGTTGTGTGGTCGGAAATCAACACCTACAAATATGTAATAAATTTTAGGGATATTTACGTGTAAGTCCTCATAAATGGACTTATTGTCTAATAGGTCCTATGAGAAAAATTTGTCATAAAAAAAGTCACTACTTGTAAGTTTTAGCGACAATTTATAAAAATCATGACAAAAAAAGTTACCAATTGTCAATTTTTAGTGACATATATAAAAAATTGTCACAAAAAAATTATTTTTAGCGACAATTTTGCCAAGACTTATTTTTAATAGGACTTGATAAGAATTAAATCCAACTATTAAGACCTATTGGTAGTTTATCCTAAATTTTATAACACAAAACACAAACAATTGCGAGACAAAGTATCTAAAAAAAAATGAAAGTAACGTTCAATGATGATGTAAAAACACTTGACGTTTTAATTGAAGATATAACTAGATAAATTGCTATAGAAGAGGAAGACAACTTTTATTTTTCATCACAATAATTACATAACTCAATATATAATTTTAATGTCTCGCACCCTTTCACACATCCAATTTACTATCAATATTAGAATGAATGCATGAACCAAAAAAGGGAAAATATTTCAGAAAATAAAGAGATGTGGCTTGAGACCTTTCAATTGTAAAATTATGTTAATTAATAGTTATTAAGTTTCAATGGTTGGGCTTCTAATATTTGTTAGCCATTAAAGTTAAATTTTTTGGTTTCATCTATATTCGCTTGATAATTTGAAAATGGATACATGTTAAACTTTTACACAAATACTTGGCACATTTTTTAGCATTATTAATGAAATGCATAGTGTAATATTTTATTTATTTATTCTTTTTTGCAACCTGATATTTTTTAATAAGAATTTATATTTGTTTTAGATTTTTTTACAGTGTAATTGTTTTTTTTTAAATTTTTTTTCACAATTTTAACCTGTTATTTTTTTAATAAGAATTTATATTTGTTTTAGATATTTTTTTAATATACAAATTATTTTTTTTTTAGATTTTAATTAAATGCACAATGCAATTTTTTTTTTCACAATTGCAAACTGTTATTTTTTAATAAGAATTTGTATTTGTTTTGGATTTTTTTTAAATACAATTTATTTTTTTTAGATTTTAATGAAATGCACAGTGTAATTTGTTTTCTCTTTTTTTTTTTTTTTTTTTTTTTGTGTGTGCACAATTGCAACCTGTTATTTTGCAATAAGTATTTATAATTGTTTTAGATATTTTTTTAATATACAAATTATTTTTTACAGTGTAATTTTTTTTCTTTTTTTCGGCAATTGCAACCTGATATTTTTTAATAAGAATTTTTATTTATTTTAGATATTTTTTTAATATATAAATTATTTTTTATAAAAATAATTTAATAATTCCATTACTAACCATAGTGTATATGATAAGTTGAAAATTGTGTGGTAGTAGGTATGAGAGATGTAACGCCCCAAAAATAATACAAAAAATACAATCCAAACACGTATTAATAACAGCATGAATCAGAGTAAATAATCCATTCATTACACGAGTTTAATAATACAAAAGAGTTTATCACAATTGAATGCCTTATTGGCTTACATCTTTCCAAGCCTTGACTTGGTTACACAAAAGGAGAGTAGCTTGTACACGTTTAGCGCTAGGCTTTACAAAAATATACAATTTCAAATAAAGAAGCTCTTGCTCCCAAAATGTCCCTCAAAGCTGTTGCTTTGGTGGAGGTAAGTCACCAACACTTGAAAATATTATTCCCAAATAGAGTGAGCCACAGCCCACTAGAGATCATCTAGCACTGTCACGACCCAAACCCGGCCCTATGGGTTTAGCACCGTAACCGGCCAGTAATCCGAGATTACCGAAGGCCTGCAGAACAGAAATACAGTAAAACAGAGTACAGGGCCTGGCGGAAGCCAATACAGTAATTAAACAATGTCCAATGAGCTGTGACAGTCTATATGAAAAAGACTTTTCACACATTCATACATAAACAGTACAGAACAATGTGCAATATTTACAATCATTCAGACTAGGGACTCAACCCTACAAAACAGTACAGAAAACATTCCGTCTATACAAAACAGTGAAACAGTACAGAAGGGGGAATTGTAAAACACCCCTAAGCCCTAACACGTTAGGTTCGGAACCTCGCGGTGAGGCACAGAGGCTGGCTGGACAAAACTGGAGTAACCCTGACGCCTCTAGCTGCGGTCTGGTGCCTGTACACCTACATATATATATGAGCAGTGAGCTAAAGCCCAGTGAATAACATAAAGCGTAAAGGGGTTTAGAATGAATGTCCTTACAGTAATGAAAACAGTTCATTTCAATCAGTATTTCAGTTGCTCAGTACAGTAAACAGTCATATGTGGTACATCCATTAGCATAACAGTAACAGTAGGTCTTAAAAGACCGAACAGTAATGATGGCCATCAGTCAGTAAACAGTCGTGGTTTCACAAGGAAACCGACAGAGATCTCTGTAACAGTAACAGTAACAGTAAACCGTAGGTACTAAGGATGCCACAGTACAGTTCAGAAATAAAGGACATACATTCATTCAGTAAATAATACCAGTTCAGTAAACAGTTCAGTTCAGTATTCAAAAGATAATCAGTTGAACATATCTTTACACAATTGTTACTCACAGAGTTCGGGCTACAGTATGCTAGAGCGTGTCTCTTCAGTCGCCAACCCTACACAGTTAACAGATTGAACACACTAAGCTACACGGTTGGGAAATAACATAACTTAATCCCTCATTTGCCTTGGTGTGTTCTACATCTATATCCTCAACAAGATGCCTTAAACTAGGCCTAAGAATGCCTAGGATGGGATGAGGATGAAAAGATGTACATTCAAAAGCATGTTCAGAATTTTCAGAAAAACAGAGTCACGCTCGAGCGTATGCTTCCCCGCTCGAGCGGACATGCAACAAAGGTACACGCTCGAGCGTAAACTTTTCCCGCTCGAGCGTACTGTAAAAGTACTGGATGGGTGAAATCTCCGCTCGACGCCCGCTCGAGCTTGAGACACATGATTCCGCTCGAGCGCCCAATCCTCCGCTCGAGCGTACTGTAAAACAGTGCAGAGATACAGGATGCTCGGATTCTCCGCTCGAGCGCCAATTTACCCGCTCGAGCGGGAGTGCGAAATCTGGAAAACCCAGATTGCACCTCCAAGCTAAAACTCAAGTCAAAAAGCATCAAAATCGATTCTCTTGGGCTCATTTTCTGGAAAACATTTATAAACACATAGAATAACATGTTTTAAAGCTCAATTTGAGAAATCAAAGTCCAAGGGTGTTTAATTCAAACTCAATTTCAAACCATTATTCAAGAATAGGAAGAACATGCAAACATGCATGAATTCAAATCAGTTCAAAGCTCCAATTTGATGCTCTAAGGAGCCAATTCTTTTCAAAACATGGTGAAATCATGGATTTAACATAAACATGAACATGCATGCACCAATTACCATGAATTCGACTCCAAACTCATTAATTCCAACATGCATGCATGAAATGAGCTTCAATTCACCATTAATGACCCAAATCATGACTTAGTTCTACAATGAAGCATGAACCATGAACCATGCAAGAACTAGTTCAATAGCATCAATAAGAAGATAGGATCCTTACCTAGAGCTTGAATTAGAAGACTAGGAGCTCAAATATGCAATCTATACTTCAATTCCTTCAATTCTCCAAACAATTTCAAGATGAAAACCAACTCCTCTAGTCTCTCTCTCTCTAAGGTCGGTTGAGGCTCAAAATGTGAGAAGAAATGATGGTTTAATCAAATACGTGGAGTGTATACAAGGTTCATGAGGTGTGAGGCGGTGGCCACTAAGTGGCGAGATGGTAATTAAGCCGAACTATGCGATTAATTAATATTTAATCTAATTTAATCATACCTAATCAATTTTCAGGTAAATATACCATAAAATCACATTAATTACGAGGGTCATTAAACATCAATCAGTTTCTAATTCGGCCGTCGATAAGGCCTTCAATTAGCAGTTTAAACATATAAGCATGAACAGATAATCATACAATCAAACAGATAGAATGCAATTTAACTAACATATACTCAATCAATTCGGTTTCCAATTTTCAGTCAGTCAGTTCAGTACTTTTGATCAGTTCAATTATCAGTCAGTTATCAGTCATTATCAGTTCCGTTTAACAGTAATCGGTGATTATCGGTAATCAATCCGTCATTAATCAGTAAACAGTATGGGGGTTGTTACAGTCTCCCCTCCTTATAAAGAGTTTAGTCCTCTAAACTCGAGTTACCTTCATTCTGGAAGAAAACAGGATTCAGTGGAAACAGTTCAGGATATCGTTTGGCCATGTCATCTTCCCTTTCCCAAGTGGCATACATGCCACCGTGGTTTTGCCAGTCAACTTTCACTAGCGGGATCTCTTTGTTTCTCAGTTTCTTGATCCGTCTGTTAACAATCTGTATAGGACGTTCCTCGTAAGTGTAGTCATCACTCAGCACTATACGAGTAGGCTCAATCACATGGAAGGGATCCCGGAGATAGTCTCTCAACATCGAAATGTGGAAGACGTTGTGCATATGCTCCATTTCAGGAGGGAGCGCAACTTGATACGCCACCGGATTGATTTTCTCAATAATCTCATACGGTCCGACATATCTCGGCGCTAACTTGCCTTTGACTCCAAAACGAGTCTGGCCTTTCATTGGTGTCACTTTCACAAAAACGTGATCACCCACTTCATACTCTCTGTCCCGTCTTCTGACGTCTGCATAACTTTTCTGTCTACTCTGTGCAGTTTTCAGTCTTTGCTGTATCAGTTTCACTTTCTCAGTTGTTTCATAAATAATCTCGGGCCCAAGCAAAGGCCCATCTCCAACTTCTGCCCAGCAAATTGGAGATCTACATTTCCTGCCATACAATGCCTCGAAAGGCGCCATACCAATACTCGAATGGTAACTGTTGTTGTAGGCGAATTCAACTAATGGCAGATGACTTTCCCAATCTCCTTGAAAATCAAGGACACACATTCTCAGTAAGTCCTCCAGAGTTTGGATGGTCCTTTCCGACTGTCCATCTGTCTGAGGATGATAGGCACTACTCAGTCTCAGTTCAGTACCCAATGCAGTCTGTAGACTTTGCCAAAACCTCGATGTAAACTTCGAATCCCTGTCAGAAACAATAGACACAGGCACTCCATGCAGTCTAACAATTTCATCAATATAGATGACAGCCAATTTGTCCGCATTATAAATCGTCTTGACAGGTAAGAAGTGAGCAGATTTGGTTAGTCTATCAACAATAACCCAAATTGAATCCATACCTTTTCTGGAGCGAGGTAATCCCACAATAAAATCCATGGTGATATGCTCCCACTTCCACTCTGGTATGGGTAGGGGTTGCAATAGTCCGGCAGGTCGTTGATGTTCAGCTTTGACCTGTTGACAATGAAGGCATTTGGACACAAAGTCGGCAATTTCTTTCTTCATTCCCGGCCACCAGAAATTCTGTTTCAGATCTTGGTACATTTTCGTATTCCCCGGATGGATAGACAATCTTGAGTTGTGGCCCTCTTGCAGAACTCTTCTTTTCAGTTCAGTATCATTTGGTACACACAGTCTTTCTTGAAATTTCAGTACATTGTTCTCAAATTTGAATCCCGGTCTCGGTTTGGATTCTCTTTCTTCGATGATCTTCTTCAAGAAGTCATCCAGTTGCTGTTTTTCTTTAATCTCTTCAATCAGCGCCGGTTGAGCAGAAATAGCAGCTAAGATTCCACCTTGTTCTCTCAAAACAATTTCAATTTCAGATTTTTCAAGGTCACAAAGCAACTCTTTCTGTCCTGTAAGCAAACAGGCTAAGTTTCCAATCGATTTCCGGCTCAATGCATCGGCAACGGTATTGGCTTTTCCCGGATGGTACAATATCTGTAGGTCATAATCTTTAATCAGTTCTAGCCATCTCCGCTGTCTCATATTCAGTTCTTTCTATGTGAAGAAATACTTTAAACTCTTGTGGTCGGTGTATACTTCACATGTCACCCCGTACAGATAGTGACGCCAGATTTTCAGTGCGAATACCACTGCAGCAAGTTCCAGATCATGGGTCGGGTAGTTCTTTTCATGTGGTCTCAGTTGTCGGGAAGCATACGCAATAACTCTCCCATTCTGCATTAAAACACACCCCAGACCCTTATGAGAAGCATCACTAAATACAGTATAACCATCCGTACCTGAAGGTAAAGTCAGAACAGGTGCAGTCACTAATCGAGTTTTCAACTCCTGGAAGGCAGATTCCCTTTGGTCAGTCCAGTCAAATGATGTCCCCTTTTGTGTTAACTGTGTCAGTGGTAGGGCAATTTTGGAGAAATCTTTGACAAATCTTCTGTAATATCCAGCCAATCCCAAAAAGCTTCGGACTTCAGTCACATTTGTTGGTCTAGGCCAGTTCACTACAGCTTCAATTTTCTGCGGATCAACAGAAATCCCATCTTTGCTAACAACATGCCCCAAAAACATAACATGGTCAAGCCAAAATTCACATTTAGACAGTTTAGCATACAGTTTCTGTTCCCTTAAGGTTTGTAGGGCAAGTCTCAGATGATGTTCATGTTCTTCTATACTCTTAGAGTAAATCAATATGTCATCAATAAATACAACAATAAAATTGTCAAGGTATGGTTTAAAGATTCTGTTCATGAGGTCCATAAATGCAGCTGGTGCATTCGTGACTCCAAAAGGCATAACTAAAAATTCGTAATGTCCATACCTCGTTCTAAAAGCAGTTTTATCAATGTCATCAGATTTAACTTTCAACTGATGGTATCCGGATCTGAGATCAATTTTGGAAAATACTTGTGCACCCTGTAACTGATCAAATAAATCATCAATGCGCGGTAATGGGTATTTATTCTTTACAGTTACCTTGTTCAATTCACGGTAGTCAATGCACAGTCTCAGTGAGCCGTCTTTCTTCTTTACAAATAAAACCGGTGCACCCCATGGTGAAGTGCTAGGTCTGATAAACTTTTTGTCTAACAGTTCTTGCAGTTGCACTTTCAGTTCTTTCAGTTCAGTTGGAGCCATTCGGTAGGGAGCTTTAGAAACTGGCTGTGTTCCGGGAATCACGTCCACGGTGAATTCAATCTCCCTGTCAATCAAATCCCCTGGCAAATTGTCTGGAAAAACATCTGGGAATTCTCTGACTATAGGAATACAGTTCACATTAGCATTATCATCAGTAGATACAGTCAGTACAGAACACAAATATCCCTTACAGCCCTTTCTAATCAATTTTAGAGCTTTCACAGATGAAATCAGATACGGGGGAGGTACTACTCCAACCCCATTAAACACGAATTCAGGCAGACCAGGTGGACGGAAAACAACTTGCTTGGTCACACAGTCAATAGTGGCATGATATTTTTGTAACCAATCCATTCCCAATATTATATCAAAATGATCAATGTTCAATGGCAGTAAATCAATAAACAGATGCATATCCCCAACAATAATTTCACATGCGGGGTACATATAAGCACATGTCATGGATCCCCCTACAGGTGATGATACGGCTAGCAGATAGTTCATAGGTTCTAAGGGTCTATTCAGTTTCCGTGAGAAAGCATGCGATACATAAGAATGTGTAGACCCCGAATCAATCAGTACATATGCATTTTGAGTACAGATAGAGAGAATACCTGACACAACGGTCTCGGTATTCTGCACATCTCCCGGTACTAGTGCGAACACTCGGCCTTGCCTCACAGGCTCTTTCCCGGTAGCTCTGGGGTTAGGCTTTGGTGGAGCATTTGATGCTGCTGCGCTTGGTGCAGCTTTGCTATTGCCCTGAGGAGCGGAAGGACAATCTTTAACCATGTGGCCCACCTTGCCACACCTGTAACAGGCTCCAGATAGTTTGTAACAAACTCCTTTATGATTTTTTCCACATTCAGAACAGGGCGGTATTGTACGGTTTCCTTGACTAGAAGTAGTCATTGACCCTGTGTTTTGCTTTTTGTTCAACGGGTTGTGCTTGCCTTTCTTAAATTTGAAACCCTACCTTTTACCATGCCATTCCGTTGTTGGTGTTTCGGATTGTTTCACTGCTGCGATGTTTGACTCGGCCATCAATGCCCGGTCGAGAACACCCACAAAAGTTGGTAGTTTCAAAACGTTTATTCGATCAAGAATTGCAACATTAAGGCCGCCCTCAAATTTCCTGGCCTTCTTATACTCAGTATCCACCATGTGCGGTGCATAACGGGCAAGTTCAGTAAATTTTGTTTCATATTCGGCAACCGACGTGGTGCCCTGTTTCAGTTGTTCAAACTCAGTTACTTTCCTATCCCTGACACACTGCGGAAAGTACTTTTCAAAGAATGACTCCTTGAACTGAGCCCAAGTCATAACAGCATTTGTATCGCGGATCAACATCCACCACCTTCTAGCTTCTTCTTGTAAGGTGAAGGTAGCTAACAGTACTTTATTCGCTTCTGAGCACGGAAACACTTCAAATAGTTTCTCTGTTTCCAGAACCCAAGCTTCAGCTTTTAACGGTTCAAGGCCTCCCTGAAAGGATGGCGGTTTCATTTTGCTGAACTTCTGGGTCAGAGCAATTATATCCCCATCATTCACATTAACGTTAGGTTCCGGCTGTACCGGAGGAGGAGGAGGCTGTTGGTTCTGTTGTTCAAGTCTAGCAGTTATCAGTTCTATCATTCTTTCCATTCTTTCCATTCTTGCCTCAGTAGATGAGGACTCAGGTTCATTTGCATTGTCCATTTCACTATAAGCAGTTATAACAGTTTTAAACATAAGCAGTCATTGGTTTACCAGTTTAACACATTAACAGACATTCAGTCATAACATAACCACACACTTATCATGCTCATGAGATGCCCTAATTACTTTTCTAGGACACCCTATAGCTCATTTGGACACGTGTGTGCGGTATAACTCGTGGTAAGTATCGCTCTGATACCACTCTGTCACGACCCAAACCCGGCCCTATGGGTTTAGCACCGTAACCGGCCAGTAATCCGAGATTACCGAAGGCCTGCAGAACAGAAATACAGTAAAACAGAGTACAGGGCCTGGCGGAAGCCAATACAATAATTAAACAATGTCCAATGAGCTGTGACAGTCTATATGAAAAAGACTTTTCACACATTCATACATAAACAGTACAGAGCAATGTGCAATATTTACAATCATTCAGACTAGGGACTCAACCCTACAAAACAGTACAGAAAACATTCCGTCTATACAAAACAGTGAAACAGTACAGAAGGGGGAATTGTAAAACACCCCTAAGCCCTAACACGTTAGGTTCGGAACCTCGCGGTGAGGCACAGAGGCTGGCTGGACAAAACTGGAGTAACCCTGACGCCTCTAGCTGCGGTCTGGTGCCTGTACACCTACATATATATATGAGCAGTGAGCTAAAGCCCAGTGAATAACATAAAGCGTAAAGGGGTTTAGAATGAATGTCCTTACAGTAATGAAAACAGTTCATTTCAATCAGTATTTCAGTTGCTCAGTACAGTAAACAGTCATATGTGGTACATCCATTAGCATAACAGTAACAGTAGGTCTTAAAAGACCGAACAGTAATGATGGCCATCAGTCAGTAAACAGTCGTGGTTTCACAAGGAAACCGACAGAGATCTCTGTAACAGTAACAGTAACAGTAAACCGTAGGTACTAAGGATGCCACAGTACAGTTCAGAAATAAAGGACATACATTCATTCAGTAAATAATACCAGTTCAGTAAACAGTTCAGTTCAGTATTCAAAAGATAATCAGTTGAACATATCTTTACACAATTGTTACTCACAGAGTTCGGGCTACAGTATGCTAGAGCGTGTCTCTTCAGTCGCCAACCCTACACAGTTAACAGATTGAACACACTAAGCTACACGGTTGGGAAATAACATAACTTAATCCCTCATTTGCCTTGGTGTGTTCTACATCTATATCCTCAACAAGATGCCTTAAACTAGGCCTAAGAATGCCTAGGATGGGATGAGGATGAAAAGATGTACATTCAAAAGCATGTTCAGAATTTTCAGAAAAACAGAGTCACGCTCGAGCGTATGCTTCCCCGCTCGAGCGGACATGCAACAAAGGTACACGCTCGAGCGTAAACTTTTCCCGCTCGAGCGTACTGTAAAAGTACTGGATGGGTGAAATCTCCGCTCGACGCCCGCTCGAGCTTGAGACACATGATTCCGCTCGAGCGCCCAATCCTCCGCTCGAGCGTACTGTAAAACAGTGCAGAGATACAGGATGCTCGGATTCTCCGCTCGAGCGCCAATTTACCCGCTCGAGCGGGAGTGCGAAATCTGGAAAACCCAGATTGCACCTCCAAGCTAAAACTCAAGTCAAAAAGCATCAAAATCGATTCTCTTGGGCTCATTTTCTGGAAAACATTTATAAACACATAGAATAACATGTTTTAAAGCTCAATTTGAGAAATCAAAGTCCAAGGGTGTTTAATTCAAACTCAATTTCAAACCATTATTCAAGAATAGGAAGAACATGCAAACATGCATGAATTCAAATCAGTTCAAAGCTCCAATTTGATGCTCTAAGGAGCCAATTCTTTTCAAAACATGGTGAAATCATGGATTTAACATAAACATGAACATGCATGCACCAATTACCATGAATTCGACTCCAAACTCATTAATTCCAACATGCATGCATGAAATGAGCTTCAATTCACCATTAATGACCCAAATCATGACTTAGTTCTACAATGAAGCATGAACCATGCAAGAACTAGTTCAATAGCATCAATAAGAAGATAGGATCCTTACCTAGAGCTTGAATTAGAAGACTAGGAGCTCAAATATGCAATCTATACTTCAATTCCTTCAATTCTCCAAACAATTTCAAGATGAAAACCAACTCCTCTAGTCTCTCTCTCTCTAAGGTCGGTTGAGGCTCAAAATGTGAGAAGAAATGATGGTTTAATCAAATACGTGGAGTGTATACAAGGTTCATGAGGTGTGAGGCGGTGGCCACTAAGTGGCGAGATGGTAATTAAGCCGAACTATGCGATTAATTAATATTTAATCTAATTTAATCATACCTAATCAATTTTCAGGTAAATATACCATAAAATCACATTAATTACGAGGGTCATTAAACATCAATCAGTTTCTAATTCGGCCGTCGATAAGGCCTTCAATTAGCAGTTTAAACATATAAGCATGAACAGATAATCATACAATCAAACAGATAGAATGCAATTTAACTAACATATACTCAATCAATTCGGTTTCCAATTTTCAGTCAGTCAGTTCAGTACTTTTGATCAGTTCAATTATCAGTCAGTTATCAGTCATTATCAGTTCCGTTTAACAGTAATCGGTGATTATCGGTAATCAATCCGTCATTAATCAGTAAACAGTATGGGGGTTGTTACAAGCACATTATATGAAACTTAGCAAAGGTATAAGTACACTATGTATACACAACGTTAGTGATAGAGACATCTACAGTTATACAGTCATAAGGTACCAATTTTCATTCATTTCATTACATGGACTAGTTTCATTATCCTTTTAACAATCTAAATGAGACTTCAACTCATTAGTCCTACAATCACATCAACAATGCATGAACACTTCAAACTTCTCTTTCACGGAAATTTCGTCCGCAGGCAGCTGTCAAACGGGACCCATGTAAACGTAGGCTATACAAGCACTACTATTGCCATTTATGAATATTTTGTCCGCAGGCTAGGCACCTATATATAATTTCGAAATTTTCACCTAAGACACTCCCGACCAACTTAATTATAATGAAGTCCATCCCATTTCTCCTCCTAAACAATCGTTCATACATATGCAATGTATTTAAACACAACATCAAACAATGGAGCACATCCCTTTTCCACTTCCACATAATCATACATGTACAATGTATATAAACATAGTCATATTCAGTAACAAATAACAAGAGATTAGTTTCAATTTGCCTAATCCACATGCCATTTCTACAACAATCAAAGCTATTTTCTACCGATAGCCCAATACGGATATTTCTAAACATATATACAGTCTTTATAACAAATAATCCATCAAATTCCCATGGGTGAGTGATTAACAGATCTAACTACACCATTCATTTATACTTTCCCCCAATTTCACATTTCTCACATCAATTTCAATATCTATACAAAATAATTATTCAAGGTATGTTAGGGAAAAACCTCTCATTTTCCAAATCTCAACCCAAAGGTCAAAATCAACCATTTTAACATATGTTAATCTCATTCCCACAACCAACATTCATTTATTTCATGTTTAACAACAATCCTACCTTCCATATTATACCCAAACCCTAGGTTTGCTTAGAACACCCTCAAACCACATCATTGTTATACAAAACACAAATAACTAAGCTAAGTATCATATAAAGGTGTAGAAAAGATCCCTACCTCAAAAGAAGAAGATGAGTCAAACAAGAGAGAAATTTCAAAAACGTCGAAACCCACTTCTAAGAAATTTCAAAAACGTCGAAACCCACTTCTATTCGAATCAAAATGTAGATCTTGACGAGCTCTATCTTTTTCTCAAAGGCACTAGGGTGAAAAGATCGATGGATCTAAATCAAATCTTAGAGAGAAGATAAATCTTAGAGAGAGAGGCTTAAGAACAAGCTTTTGGAAAGTTTTAGAGAGAGATATATGAAAAAGTGATTCAAAATATCATCTTCTTGGACTGTTATACGTGCAATCCACTCGAGCATGGAAAGCCCCGCTCAAGCGTCAAACACAAAGTTCCGCTCGAGCATAAAAGTTGGCGCTTGAGTGTAGAATGCACATTTCCAGAAGTTTTGCAGATGAAGGTGTAACAATCCAGATTTTTAATTATTTTGTAGACTTTATACTAATATTATTTAATCTCAGTTCGGAAAATATATAATTTATTATATATTATTATGCGTAATTTTGTAACATAATATAATTATTAAAAGTTTGGGGGACGAAATATGAATAGTAATAATGTAGATAATATAAATACTAATAATAATGGATGTGGTACTAAAATAAATAATTAATTTTTCATTAGTATATGATAAAGTGTAATTTAATTAAGAATTAATTAATTTATATAATTATATTAAAATATTAGATCAAAAGGTAATTATTTTAAATATCTATTAAAGATAAGAATGAATCTTTGTAATTATTATCGAAATCTGCCACATATTGCTCTCTCCCCTATAAAATGAGGAGGCGTCCGCTGGAAGAGAGGAAAGAGAGGAAGAAAAAGGAAGAAAAAGAAAGAAAAGAAAGAGAGAAAGAAGGAAAGGAAAGAAAAGAAAAGAAAAGAATAAAAGGAAAGGAAGGAAAAAAGATGGAAGTTAAAAAGATCTTTAATAGTGGAAAGGAAGAGTAAGGTATTAAAGTTGAGATGAGTTATATTATACCTTGAGTCACCAAAATATATTTTACGTATGTTTTGACTTACCAAAATCTATTTTATACAAGTTATGTTTTTAATAAAAATTATGTTTTATAAAGGTTTCAGTTATGTGGTTTATCTTCTGAACCCTATTTGCTTAAAAGGAAACCCATGGATATGTCTGTTTTACTTTTAAAGAATATTTGACTATGACCTTATATAAAATTATGTTTTGTCAGTACTACCACGGGAGTCCTACGCCTTAGGGGACTTAAATAACCATCGGCTTCTGTTTGACCACTTTGTGGTCCTCTGTTTGTCATGCATCCATTGACCTCTCTTCTATGCGGAGCTAAGTGCTACACTATTGTGGGAGCCACCTCTAGAATCCGTACGAGCCACCTCTTGAATCTGTACCTCTGTTCTGACTGTCACTTATGTGACCTTGTTCTGTTCTGTTATGTACCGTGGTTATGGTGATATATTTATATAATATCTGTATTTCAGTTTCTGCTACTTAAATGATTTCTGCTATTCAAATGATTTGTTTATGTAAATGTTTTGATTACATAACTATCCATGGTTATTTCGTGCCCTTATACTCTTGGTATAATATTTCTTACTCTGCCATGTGTTTATAGTTGTTTACCAATTTTCAGGAACTTTGGGAAAGTGTTAGATGCGGGGCTGCGGAATAGACACACAGCACTTTTATTGATATTTTTATATGTAAATATCGGTCTTTTTGGTCAATATATTCTGTAATAAAAATAGAAGCTCCGATGATTATTTTGGTACCCCTATTTAAATATTACTTCCGCTCGCGTTATTTGGTTTGTTTAAGAATTGGCCGTAGGTAACCTCAGTTATTGGCCATCACGATGCTTAACTCTTGGGTACGGGGAGCGGGTCGTGACAGAAGGTCCCCGCTTGAGCGTGAGACTGGACGCTCGAGTGGCCAAAGCACTTTCCCAGTATTTTTAGAACTGCAAAAGAAATGCTGAGAAGTGGCAAATCTTGCTCGAGCGCAAGAGCCAAAATCTGGGCAACAAAGGTTTAGAAAAACAAGTAACCAACCTGTCCCAAATGCACAACTACAACCTGATAACTAAAATAAAGGAAAAGACAAAGGAAAGAGATATGAATAACTATTCAAAACTAAACCAACCCGAGTTCGAAATGCAATAAGTAACGGGTCAAAAGCGGAATCGCTATAAGAGAAGTAAAAAAAGCTTGTAGGTTGGAAGAAGTTGATAAATGCTGAGATTTTTTTTTTAAATTGAAAAATTAGAATATTAAGATTGAGATATTGGAGCTTCTACGAGACTTGTGGGTTGGTAACCCTCTTTTCATTATATAATATACAACAATGATTCATCCCCCCTTTTCCCCCACCCCCTTTGACCCCCCCTCTCTCTCATTGGTTACATTTTCATTTTCATTTTCTTTTTTTTCCTGCTCCTCCAATCACCACCCGCCACATGGCAAAAGGGGGTGAGGGGGTGACCCCCAAAAGGGGGTCCCAAGCATTATTCTATAATATATAGCTAGATTTATTTATTTATTTGCTCATTTATTTTTATTTTAATTAATTAAACAATTGGGTTGTCACACAATCCCCCTCGCTTGTTCACTCGATCATCTTTTTCTGTCTCCCTCATTATTCTTTTAATTTTTCTTTCTTTATCCGTCTTTCTCATTCTTCTTTTAAGTTCTATTTTCTCTACACTTGACAGTTTTAAAGTCTTCTTCATTGAGGGAGAAAAACTGTCAATACAACCGTTAATACAATCCTTACTAGCACGCTGACATTTATGATATTTTTATTCGTAGAAAAAATAAGCCAACAATAACATTTGAAAATGACTACGTAAGCCCCTTATGATTTGTAGATGGATGTGTACCGTTAAACTTGTTAATAATTTAATTAAAAAGACTAAAATACCCTCATATTTTCGTCGTTTGTTTGAAAGATAAAGTGTACTTCAACCTTCTATGCTCTATTCCATGTGCAATTTATCCTATTAAAATTTAAAAATTTACGTATAATTCCTTTATATTTGTCACGTATTTCATACTTATTATTAAGTTAGACTGAATATTTAATGATGAACTTTAATTCAGAAATTAATGGAATAAATTGCACGTGGCATAAATGACAAGTAAAACAAAATTTTGCCTTGAATTTTATTAATTTGTTTGTAGTTTTAATTGATTATTTCTTTAACTTGTAATTTTTTTTGCATAGTTTACATTTGTTTTAAAATTTTTACATAATTAATTAGGAGAAAAAAGTGTTAAGACAACAGGTGTACGTCACCTGCAACGACGATCCAGTAATTTAAGTGGAAGCAAAACGCAGTAGACGGCGATAATACAAAATACAAATCGACGAGAGAGAGAGAGAGAAATCGAAGAGAGAGTGAGTGAGTGATCGGATTTGCTCAATTCGCTCATGAGAGCTGATTCTGCATCAACTCTGAAGCGGAGGAGACTCACCACAATCGACCCAATGGATTCAGAATCAGCTAAGGTTCTATTATTAAATTTTGGGGACATGTTTTATTGAATTTTTCATCAAATTTTTTTAGTTTTTGTAGTTCTATTGATTTGGGTCCAATTTGGGTTTCTGATGATATTGGGGTTTGCCAAAGTTTCTTCAACGATGTTCTCCTGTGCTATAGTTGATGATCGAGGAGTAATGGTGGTGCCCCTTTTTTGCTGGACCAAGTTGGTTTTGTTTTTGATAATTGATTGAAGTAAACTTGGAAAAAATTTGGGTCTGATTAAACTTGGAGTAATAGCATTGTGATTTCATGTAGGTAGTGGAAAAAACTGGGTTTGATTACACTTCGAGAAAAAAATCTAGGTGGTTTGGTAAGGGAAATTTAGTTCAAACCCTTCCATTGGATTTTCTTTGGTGAAAAGGACGGTCCCATTTATTTTTCTTCATAAACCCCTAAGGAGAAAACACATAAGGATAAAATAAAATATTTAATTTTTTTTTTGGACAATATTACTAGAGTAACGTGTTATTGTGATAGAACGACATGTTACTGGCAAATAAAATAATTGTTAAACAGATTAACATGTTAGTGTGAGGTAGAGTAACATGTTACTATTAAATAGAGTAATATGTTACATTAATTTCAACGGTAATAATTTTTTTTTAATAAATTTTTTATAGTCAATATGGATCTTATTTGATAGATCTTGATGAGAAAATTTTAAAAATATTAATTTGATGAAAAATGTCATCTATATCAAAAGTTATATTATTTGAAAGTTTAATATTTTGATAATAGTGATATTTGTTGGATTTTTCAAAGAAAATTTTTTGTGCTTGCCTTTAATGCGTTAAAATTTTATTATGAAGGGATTTTGATTTTGACCAAATCTTCCATTTGGTAATAGCATTGTGATTTTAAGTTATTCGTTTTGAATTAGTAAAAACTAATATATAAAAAGTTTCAAATTGCACATCACTTTAATCGAGAGGGGTAAACTGAACCTGAGTTTTTTGTGGGTTTGTTGGATTAAAGTGGAAAATATGATGGAAAGTGAAAGCGAAAGAAAGTGAAGTGAAAATTTATTTTCTTATATGCATTTGGTTAAAGATGAAATTTTTATGTGAAAGTTGTAAGAAAATTGGGAAGTGATATAATAACTTGGGAAATTTTATGAGTAAACAAAATTTGTTGTATTTTTTTTGTAAGAAACTGAAAGACGAGTTTTCATGTTGATATTTAATTTTATTGCATTTTCCAATACCCTCATGCAAAACAAATGAAACAAAAGGTTAAATGTTGTACCTAAAATTTATGTTTCTTTTAGTGTCTAGTTGCATGCGGTGGCACCTCTTTGTTGTGCTTTTCATTAAATTTTACTTACTGAAAAAGTTGTTGGTGCTTGAAATTATGGTAACTTTTGTTAGTTGATTTCAGGCGAAGCTTGAAGCTGCAAAGCAAAAATGTGGACGAGAAATCCGCGTGTTTGAAACCTCGCCTGCTTCTCCAATGCCCAATGATGTGTCTGGTGGTGGTATGGACATTTGTATTCCCGTATCCATTATCATAAAAGTAATCTAATAATTTAGAATACTTCTTGGGTGCCATGTTAAATATTTGATTCACTTTTTTTGGCAGAGGAGCCAGATGACTTCTATGAGTTCACTGCAGAGGATTATTATCGAACTTTGCCCAACAGAAAGGAAGGTAATATACATGATGATAACCATTATTTTAGAATTAGTTCATTTATCAGAAGAACAAATGTTTCAGAAGTGGTTTTCCTTTCTGCTGAAGTGGGGTGGGGGGGTGTTGGCTGTGCACTGTGCATGACACCTATTGCAGGTTTTGGAAAGAAAAAGAGGGATAACCAAGGAAGATGAAGTAGAAGATAAACGTGATTCCATCTGACAATATCCATTTACATTTATATCAGCAATGATAGAGGACATTCTGATTTTCATTTTTTACTCATCGAGTGTCCTTCTCCTGCCCCTACCCCCTTCTCTTGCTGTATAGGAATTAGGAAATAAGGAGTGAATAAAACCCCGTTGTGGATATATTTGCATTAGCATATACACTAGTGTTACTCTTGGATACTAGTTTAATTGGTATCAACTGGAATTATGGGCAGATAAATTCTTGAAGACAAGAAAAATTCGAGAAGCTGAAGAAGCTGCTCGTAGAGCAAAAATAACTAAGGTATATGCTGTATCATTCTTCATAATTGAATTTTAAAAAATAATTTAAAATTAAAACTGGTTTAGACTTTCTTTTTTCTTTTTTCTTTTTTCTTTTTTTTGAGTGCAATCTAGTTTAGACTTTCATCTACAATATATTTTGATCTTAGGCAAATTCTATGAGGGTTTAATGTCACATGAAGTTTTATCTGCTCATTTTGCATTATGCAGGCTGTGATGAGGGTACAATTCCCTGATAATTGCACATTAGAGGGCACTTTTCATCCATCAGAGACAATCCAGAGCTTAATTGATCTTCTTAAGAAAGTGATTGCCCAACCAGAACTACCATTTTATATATGTAAGCATCATTTAAATTGTTTTTTTAGAAATTTTTGCTTTTACTTTCTTACAGCCATATATCTAATACTTGTATATTTCAGATACTACTCCTCCGAAGAAGCAAGTGAAAGACATGTCCCTGGATTTTTATTCTGCTGGATTTGTTCCTGGTGCAATTGTGTATTTCTCTTATGACCAACTACCACAGGGTTAGTCAGTCCAATTTTATTTCTTTGAGATTTTGTTGCTTTGCAATACAATGGTCCACTTTAACCTTCCAATGATTCTGCTTTTAACATAGTTATGTATTGGCCAGGTTTTCAGCTTTTCTTCTTGATAAAATGGCTTTACAATTTGTCGCCATGTTTTTTAAGTAGGGTCTATTGTGTTTGTTGATGGCATGTTTGTCCAGCACTGCAACATTTATGCATTTAGTATGTTAATTGTTAACCAACAACTCATCCAAAACCTGAACTGTTGGAGATGAGTAACATAACTAAGTATGAACTCGACATGCCCCTCACGTGTATCGAAACTCTCTTCCATAAGTGGGCCAAACACGTGCAAGTATTATAATTATGGGCTAAGCGGTGAGGTTCGAATACGGGTTCTGTTATTTGCTCTTATACCATGTTAAATTGTTAATTGTCAACTCATCTAAAAGTTTTAAGTTGTTAGAGAGAGGGATAACATAATTATTTATATCTTCGACATAATATCTACTCAACTTTATTGCTGAAGTGGAGCTGTTGACTGACCCTCATTTTTGGTTTGTCATTGACTCACAATCTTGTCTGTCGCTGAGTTCCTCTTTGGAGTTGCTTCAAATATTCCATTAGACGTGTGGACCGTGTTTCTGAAAATATGCACCTTCTAGTTTAATAAATGGGGATATATTGACATTCAAAAATGTTTTATTTACCAAACATGAAAACATTTTACTTCAGAAAGAAAGGGATTTTAGTTTGTGTTCAGTACTGAACATTATGGATCTCTAGGACAGTCCTTCCATACCATTTCTCAACAAAGACTGGTGAACCTAAGTAGTTACACTCCGACGCATTCGATGAGTAAATTATGCATTTGATTGATAAACTCTAGATGGTCAATACCTTAATCTTTTCAAATCCCCATCTTTGGCACCTAGGCATTATGTACATTCATTCATAATTATTGCTGCACATTTTTCCAAACATGGGCATATTTTTACTTTCTTGGAATTAGAATTGGGCTTGAGGTGAATATCTGAGTTGATTCTAATTCTCAAAAAGGAAGCAATTGGCACGTGTGTTACTCCCTTCAGTGTTTTCCTTTATGCAATGGTATCAATGCTGTAGATTTAGTCTGGTGCTGTGGCTTTTGTCTTTTCCAGGAGATGATTGTCCTGCTGTTTCAGGTCCATTCCTTCAAGAGGATATATTGTCTTTGAAAGGTTTGGAACTCATCCCTGAAAAGGTGGAGGAGCCAGTTGAAGCGGTCCCAGAACCTGTAATTGCCAATTCCTCCTCTGCTGTCCCAGAGAGAAAACCTACTGGCAAAAAGCCTGTTAAGCCAAAGTGGCTGAAACTGTGACTTGACTCTACGTGTGAGATCTTACTCTGTCGATTCTTAGATTTCTTTTCTCTCTCTTTGTAAGCTTCGTGTGTGTTGTTAAAGTTACCGTTACATTTTTAAGTTAGGAATTATGTGTGTTTATATGCTCTGATCTTTGAGTTTCCAATGTGAACACTTTTGTGTTATACTGCCACAAGTTTTAGTCTATTTCTTCATGTCCGAGTAAATTTTATTAGGCAAAATTTCATATCAGCGAAAAATGTGGGCACAATGGGGAGTTTTTTGGGTGCTAACATTCTTGACTTTGTCCGAAAACTTCCTTCCAAGACTTAGCACCCAATGAAATAATGAGGATTATATTATCGTGGAATATGAATGTAATTACCATGTAACTGTTTGAAAAAATGCAAATAAATAAATAAATATATGAAAATAAATCACTAGGCTTTTCTTGCACCGTGCGTGAATGTAAATCGGAAAAGGAGATTCCTGGGTGATCTAACTGACTTTGGGTTTATTGGGTCCATTTTGAATTCCATTTCAATTTATCAGATATCGGTATTTTTGCATGAATGTTTTTCTCAATGAATTCTAAACACACCCCCCCCCCCCCAAAAAAAAAAAAATCTAAAAAATTGGAAGTTAGGATAATTTGAAATGGGTCCTAAATGGGCCAACCAAGAACAACACCTATCCAACTGGAGTTTCGCATTATAAATTCTGAAAAATTAGTTCACATATTATTCTTTACCAATCACGAAAGACTATCACTTTATATTATCTTTTCAAATTTAAATATGTTGAATTTTATTATTTAAGCCAATCACAAAAGAGAAAAATACGACCTTGACATTAGGGAAACTGTAAAATTACTTATCTCAATAATTTATATATAAATTATGACTATGAAATTTATTTTGGCCAACCTATCACAATAAAAGTAAGATATAAATCACACTATAAGTTAAGTAAGAAATTTTGAGTAGGTGAAAACAAAATACAATAAAATAAAGAATTTGCTAGTAATTAACAGAGATTAAAGTAATTACTATTTTTTCAAACGTAAAAACAGAAAGAAATAGACCTTTGGAGAACGAAATTAACAATCTCTAATTTTTGCATATGCCATGAATCAAAATGGACTTGATCGACACCAACCTTCTTGAATAATGAAAAGAAAGTCTCTTTATTTAAATTTATGAAAATATTAAATATCTTTTATATTATAAAATCTTAATAGTAGAAACTCTAAAAAAAAATTCCCTTGAATTTATTATTATTATTTATAGATCACTTTAAAGCATTAATGACAAGATATTTTTAAACCAAATATATTCTTAAAATATGACAAATATATATATATATATATATATTCGCTAATGAATTATAGTAATAATGTGGTCATATTTTTTTATATCTTAACAAGACATGTCAATAAAATAAATAATTTAACGACTTAAGTTTAAAAATAAAATAAAATAATATTAAATTATTATTTTTTTATACATATACTCTAAATTTTTAAAATTAAATTATTAAATTATCACAATAAATAAATTAAAAAGGAGAGGGGGGAAGTTTTGTACACGCTCTATGTATCATTTTTAAGAATAATCATTTTTTTGGGTCCTGCTCCGTCCCGCATTCTCGGCATACTCACACACAAGTTTTTTCCGTCTCGATGAAGAAGTGAAATAGAGACGAATTTTACTTTCCCCATTTGTTTTAATTTACCTCCACTCTGGTTACATTTATTATATATATATATATATATATAATTTTATTATTAATAAAATTAAAATCTAAAATATTACTCTTAATATTTATTTCTTATCTTATATTTTTTAGCTTTTATTATTTTTTATAAATTACTATTCATAATATATTATGCGACTAATATTTTGGAGTTAAATAATTACCAAAATATAAAATAGATTATATAAGTTAATAAGACAAAATATTATTTTTTACTCATAATCATTACACTGTTTCTCTCACAAAAAAAAAACTCAAAATAAAAACCACACAAGACTAAAAAAATCAGGCTAAAAAAGTTTCAACACAAAAAAATTGACTAAAAAAACCAATGCCAAACAAACCTTATATAATTTTTATTTTTAAAACCATAAAAGTAACCCGCCCCGTCCGATTTGTTCCAGCCCAAATATAATGCGAAGCGGGCGCGGGCCCTCAAACCCGTCCCCATGACCTCCCTAACGGTATTGCCGAAATCTGAGGTTGGTATAAAAGCCCAAAACAAAATTCAAAGAACAGAGACAGAGTCAGAGATAGAGAGAGAGGGTGGACAAATCAATTCTGTTCACTAAAATTACCTCTCTCTCAAATATCCTATAAAATCACCTCTCTCTCAAATATCCTATCGATTCGTGCGCTGATTGTTTTTCTTCTCTTCCTCAATATATATATATATATATTCTACACTTTGATATTCTTCTTTTCTCTCAAATATTATCAATACACAAGTACCTTGATTTCTCAAATTGCTTGTTCTCTGAGCTTACAGGTTTGTTCGAGTTCCAATTAATCTCTATTCTTCTAATTCTTACGTCAATTACTAACATTTTTCAATTATAATCTTCGTTTTTAAGCTCCCCAATCAGACCCTGTTTCAGCATTTCTACAAACACATTATATGTAAAATAGTATCAATTCATGATTTTCACTTCCAGTTTGTTTGTTCTTTTCCATAGTTTTGAAAGAAAGCAAGCAAGACTAGACTGATTAACCAGTTGGCTGACCTTGTGTTGTGTTGTGTTGTGTCTATGAATGAAGTGAATTAGTTCTCTCAGATTATTGTGGACATACTTTACGCTCCGTTTGTTTGGGCAGAAAAACATTTTTTAATGAAAACTATTTTTTTGTAGTTGGTAGTGGTGGTGGGGGGACAAAGGTGGATGTGGTGGGGTGGAGGCAGAGGTGACGGTGACTGTGACAGTGATGGTGGCTGTGGTGTGGCAGTAGAGGTGAGAGAAGCTGTGCTAGTATGGTGACATTGATAATAGTTTAGTTCGGAAAATATTTTCAGCTTTTTAAAAGTGAAAGCTATTTTCTATCTAAATAAGCTTATTTTATATTGGCCATGGAAATGTTCTCTATTGACTTTCGTTTTTGATTGTATCAAACACCATAAAATACAGGAATTTTTTTTATGCCCAAATGGAGCGTTACGTAATCTTCATCTGTTCTAGTTTTTGTGTTGTTTTTCATAGTTTTGAGTAATTAAATCGTGAGAGAGTTTTGGGTGAAACCTGTTTCAGCATATCTACGTAAGCATTTCTACAAACACATTAATGTATTGCTAACTGGTATGATCAATTCATGTTTTACATCAGCAATTAGAATCAATTCATGTTTTTCAGTTCCAGTTTGTTTATTTTTTCCCATAGTCTTGAAAGATAGCAAGTTTATCTCTGTTGATAAAGCATAGAGTGATTAGCTGAACTTGTGTTGTGGCTAATGAATGAAGTGAATTTGTTTTCTCTCTCTCTCTCTCTCCTATTCTCACACACAAATGCAGATTATTATGGACATACTTACATAGTCTCTGTTCTAATTGTTGATTTTTTTAAATTTTTTTTTTTTTTTTGCTTTTCGTAGTTTTGTGTGATTGAATTGTCAGAGAGTTTTGGGTGAAACCTGCTTATTAAGCTTGGAAGATGGAGTCTGGTGGATGGACCATAAAGAAAAGATCCAATTCTAGCAATGACTCTTTATCAAGAGAATATGTGGCTGAAACTGGGAGTCTCTCCATTGTTTTACTCGGTGCTTCAGGTGATCTTGCCAAGAAAAAGACTTTTCCAGCCCTCTTCAACCTTTATCGTCAGGTCTGTTGGGATTTTCTTGCTTCTTGTAAATTGATATAATAGTTTTAGTTTCTTCAATTTTGCTGCAGAATTAAACTGCATTAGTATTCTAACTTCGTATCGGGTGGGATGTACACAGGGATTTTTGAATCCTGATGAAGGTCATATATTTGGCTATGCGAGGACCAAGATTTCAGATGATGAGTTGAGAAATCGCATACGTGGGTGAGCTGTCCTCACCTGTAGTTTTACTCCTTGCATTTGTTATTATGTGTTTCGCATAACATGAGTTAAGAACAGAAATTTTCACTTGATTAATGCTCGTTTTAGTTGATAATGTATACAGTGATGTACCGATTGTTTAACCTTTTAATTAATGGCTGCAGAAATCTTGTCCCAGGAAAGGGTGCTTCAGGTGAGCAACTGGAAGAAGTATCAAAGTTTCTGCAATTGGTTTGTACAGCCATTAAAGCTTCATTATTTATTCTATTATATTATCAATTCTGTGCTATGTTGTAACTTGTAACTTTCATGAATGATTCATGTAGATAAGATATGTAAGTGGCTCCTATGATTCTGAAGAGGGTTTTCAGTTACTAGATAAGGAAATATCTAAGCATGAATTCTCAAAAAATACTAAGGAAGGATCATCTCGTAGACTCTTTTACCTTGCGCTTCCACCATCGGTATATCCGTCTGTCTGCAAAATGATCAGGAATTATTGCATGAACAAATGTAAGTATTTCTATTCCAGAGTTGTTTGTGTGAATTGATATGTAGCGAATTTAGATTATGCTGTAGCTTAATTTAGTATGATTTTATTATTTGCCCTCTAAAGGTGCACTTTCTTTTTCCACTTCCGCGTTTTGATCTGGATTCAAGAAGAGGAAAGTAACTTCCATAAGAACCAACAAAAGCAAACGGTCTTTGAATTGAGTGCACCTGTCTCACTCATGTTGTTATGCCAAACGGAAACATAGAAAAATAAAGAAGAAAAAAACAAGCACTGTTTTTTTTGGGTGAATAAGTCATAAGCAAGCACTGTTTTGTGTTTGTGGAAACAGTTGTTATGTTTAAATATTGTAGAAATGTTGACAATTAATTTACCTTTCTTTCTTATGGCAACACTTTCTTCGAAATGTTTTGGGATGGGGGCCTTAAGAAAGACTAAATTAAAGGGTAAAGTATGAACGCAACTGCAATGATATCATAGAAGGAATGATATATTTTCATATTCAATATGATTAGTGAGGTGCACGGCTGTCACTGCCGGAGAACCTTGAGTTTCTCATTGTACTCCAGTGATAATTTTGTTTCAGCTTTTCTTAAATTTGTTTTATAATGTCATTGGGCTCATTGGATAGGAATATCATTTGCTGTGGAATGAGTCCAGACAATCATTGTCTTGATCCATACATTTTAATGAGTAGTTATAATTATCTGAGTACAGGTTTGTATATGTCACACAATGGAATTTTAATGTATATCACAATTTTTTTCTTTGTTATGCTGGAATCTAATTCAAAATATGAATGAGATAAGACTGGAATTATAATCCTTTTTTATATGGAACCTCGAAGTATTAATCTTCATGAACACTTTAATGTAATCCTTTCTAGCTGATCTTGGTGGATGGACTCGAATTGTTGTTGAGAAGCCTTTTGGCAAGGATTTGGACTCGTCTGAGCAACTGAGTGCACAGATTGGAGAGTTATTTGATGAACAACAGATTTATCGTATTGATCATTATTTGGGAAAGGAATTGGTGCAAAACTTGGTAATATATGTGTCTAAATTTGTCCAAGAGTTGTGTTTTTTCAAAATTATTCAAGGCTTGCTTATTTCTTTGTTTATCCCACTACTTTTTTTTTTTTTTGTGTGCAGTTGGTACTTCGTTTTGCAAATCGCTTTTTCCTGCCACTGTGGAATCGTGACAACATTGACAATGTACAGGTAAGCATTCATTCTTCTTTTTCTTTCCATTTTATTTCAATAAAGTTGTCTGGAAATGTGAATTAAGTAAAAGCATTACTGGTAAGGTTAAGCAGACCTGTGGAGTAGCTGCAGAGAGATCTGCCATATTATTCCCCTTTTGTGATTGTCCTGCTTAAAGGGTAGTACCAACGTATATGCTACAAGCCTGACTGTTAATCTTTTTCTTTTCCCTTGTTGTTCCTATTGTTCCTGTTTTTTGATTTTCTTGTTCTTCTTGCAGATTGTGTTTAGGGAGGATTTTGGAACTGAGGGTCGGGGTGGATATTTTGATGAATATGGGTATGTCAAGTGGAACCTCACATCTTTTTCTGTAAGATTTGTCTATTGATTAGGACCTAGAAATTGAGAATCCCGTGGAAGGTCATAAGTCTTTTGTTGCAAGATTTGTTCACGGATTAAGACTTAGTTTCTAAAAGTCATGGTTTTAGCATCTGTTAACAGTTTTCTTCTTTGAGAATCCCATGGAAGGTCATAATTCATTTGTTGCGAGATTTGTTCACGGATTAGGACTTAGTTTCTAAAAGTCATGGTTTTACCATCTGTTAACAGTTTTCTTCTTTGTTTTAATATAACAATCTTAGACCTTCAAACTGTATTCTGCACTGTTTTGTTTTCGTTTTCCAATTTGCAATGTGTAAACAAGTAGATGTAATTTTACTTGGAAAAGCTTATGCAAAAAATTTTCCCCGTTCTTCATATTTCTGAGAATTGGTAACTAGCCTGGCATTATTAAATCTGTTTATCATTTCTTTTTGCAGAATCATTCGTGATATTATTCAAAATCATCTATTGCAGGTGAGGCCATGACATCAAGTTAGAGTAGATAATATTAAAATGATAGATATATAAATTTATTCACAACAGTCCCTCCAATTTGTTTATCATTTTTCTTTAAGATGTAACAGACATATATTCTTGCCAACTGCAGATTCTTTGCCTAATTGCTATGGAGAAGCCTATTTCTCTTACACCTGAGCATATTCGAGATGAGAAAGTGAAGGTGCATCAATTAGTTTCTTATGTCTTCTACTGATAATATGTCGGTAGTCCCTTTCTATCAATTGGCTCAAGATTGAAAAACTCTTGGATGCCTTTTCTAGTCAATGTAAAGAATAAGTGAATATGAGAGAAATATCAAGATTTAAGTATTTCTTTTTTACTATGGAATGGAGAACAAATGCATGTAAATGAAGGAAATAATTTGCATAGGCATTTGATTTAAGGATGTATGAATTTTTACAGATGTTAAATGAATGACCATATGATTATTGTGTTTTCAGTTAGCGTAAATGTCTATTTTTATAATATATTCTGTATTCTTTAAGAGTTGCCACTTTTTGAGTCCTTGACATGCTTTCCTTTTCCATTCAGGTTCTTCAATCGGTGCTTCCGATTGAAGATGAAGAAGTTTTGCTCGGACAATATGATGGCTACACTGATGACCCAACAGTTCCAGACAACTCAAATACTCCCACTTTTGCAACTATGATTCTGCAAATTCACAATGAAAGATGGGAAGGTGTGATATAAGATATCTACAAATTAATTACATATTCTTCATATTTTTATTTTTAAATTACTGTCACTGTTGAGGAAGATAAACCTGTTGATTCTCTGATCAGGAAACTGTTCTTTCGCACATAATTCAGACTTAACCTCTACTCATGTTATATATTTCTTAAGCATTAGATTAATCAAAATGTAGTTCCTGACTCTGATATGTTTTGACTGCAATCTGTATGAATTGCTTGCTGCAGGTGTTCCGTTTATACTCAAGGCAGGGAAAGCATTAAATTCTAGGAAGGCAGAAATCCGTATTCAATTTAAAACCGTTCCTGGTGATATATTCAAATGTATGGTCTCAGACCTGCTTTTCAGTAATCTTCTGAAGTCTATATCTTGCTTGATTTGCATGTGTGATTGATGTCGGGAAAAAAAAGAAGGGTCTTCTAATTGAAAAATAACAGAAAACAGGGTGTTCATGATAATCCATGAAATCACTGGACAATAGCTCGATGTGATTGTTGATTATCATGATGTGCATCCTTTACAGTTCCACGTACTGTTGCTTCAACGCACTCCATTTTTTTTTTTTTTGGCTTATAGTTATTTGGTCTAAGTTGATTATGTATCAATTATTGGCTTGAACACTGTCTTGTATAAATCCCATTTTTATTAGGTCAAAAGCAAGGAAGGAATGAAATCGTAATCCGCCTGCAACCTTCAGAGGCCATTTACATGAAGGTTACGGTATGTGATTGTTTACAGTAACTGCTTCAAACATTGCATTAATGTTTGCTGCTGAAACTTTTGAGTGGCCGATAATTGCTGGTACAACATTTTAAAGAATGCCCTTCAATATTTTCAAAAAATATAGCTTGTTATCCAAAGACAGGCCCCAAATTTAATGCAACTAGCTTCTGGGCACATGCGATGCATGTACAAGTCAATTTACATAAAAAGTATTAATAATGATGTCACTAATATTTCATATGTGATTAGCCTGGCTTAATCACCTATCTGCTTATGGTTGACCAACTATAATTGAAATCCCTTTTATCTGTGCCTTCCTCACCTTCTCGTGCATTTTGCCATGCTTCTCTCTTTAGATCCGTGTAAATGTATTGTGGAATAAGCTCTCTAGAAAATCATTGGCAGAATAATATTCAAATTTTCATAAATATCTGCTGACCAGTCACTCTCGTGCAGGTCAAGCAGCCTGGCTTGGAAATGTCGACCATTCAAAGTGAATTAGACTTGTCATATCAGCAACGTTACCATGGTGTTACCATTCCAGAGGCTTATGAGCGTCTAATTCTTGACACGTACGATTCATATCGTTGTTTATGTTCACATTATATTTCCTTCCTTGTAATAATAATAATAGTAATAGTTGTAGTGGTAACATGATTAGTTTTTTTTTTTTTTTTTTTTTCACAGTATAAGGGGAGATCAGCAGCATTTTGTTCGCAGAGACGAGTTAAAGGTATTATTCACACAATAAATCTGGATTACATATTTGAAGTCGCAATACCAATTCCAAAAAAAAATTACATTTGTTTTTTTTTCTTTTTCTTCCCGATTTCAGGCTGCATGGGAGATTTTTACGCCTTTGCTCCACAGAATAGATAATGGAGAGGTCAAGCCAATTCCATACAGGCCAGGCAGCCGAGGCCCAGAGGAAGCAGACCAGTTGCTTGAAAGGGCTGGTTATGTTCTAACACACGGCTACTCCTGGGTCCCTCCCACCTTGTAGAAGCGTAACGCTTTCGTAAGTAATCTTCTAGAACCTTCTATGCTGGGTTTTTGTCAGAGCCCACCTGTAACCATCTACATGTTTACACCGTCATATGATCTTTACCTTGATGGGCTATTCATACAGAACATAAACATTGTCATGTGATTAACACTCGTGTAATAAAAAGGAACTTTGTTTTGTTCACAATTTTTCATTGGAAGCATTGGTAGGTAGGTGGCTTTAAACGACACGTTAAGTTGCTAATTGACAGTGACAATTATGTGATCCTGCATATTATAATTATTTAGAGGCTGTATAAGAATTATAAATTGGATTGGCATTTGTTTTTGAAGCTTCTTCTTTTCTTTTTCTTCTTCTTTTTTTTTCTTTCTTATGTGTGTTTTCTTGGAAGAGTAAGATTCTATTCCCAAACTAGGAATATGTACAAGTCATAAACAAAGAGTTGAAATGTAGCTTAGGCAAAGGCAAAGGAACACCTTGTTGGGAAGGTTTAACCCACACACACCAAGAGATGTTCACTTTTGCTTCTCATTTTTCACCTAAAAACCTAACTCTAAAGTTTTCAAATCTCAACCATACATTCCACTCTTCTTCCTCCTCACTCTTTTCAAATTCCCCTTCCTCCTCTCTCACCTACTTGTCTTCTTCCACTCTTCAATAATTAGATAAAAAATGAAAATAGCTAATGCATTAAGCTATATGTATGTATGTATATCTACACATCATCGATGATCAAGAGAAGATATTTAAATTCAATTGTAAAAGATTATTTAGCTGATCCCAAGTAATTGTGACAATGATCTTGTTGAGATGAGATTGAGATTTGCTATCTCAAAAAAGATGCATGTCCCTTTATTATATCACTTATTATGAGTATACATATGATTTTCTTTTAATTAAAGATTTGATCATGTGACCTGGATGTATGAAAGATTGGGGATCCACACTTGGTAAAAACAAAAGGTACAAATACCTTTTTAGGAATGAATTATTTGAGTTGAATAGATATAAAATTATTTTGAAAGGGACTTGCTTAATTATGAATTTGTGATTGTCTTTTAATTAAAAATTAGATTGTGTGATGTAAGTATTATTAAACAAGGAAATAGACATATTTTTAGAAATAAAAGACACAAACACTTCTTTTTTAAAATAGAGAATCTCGTCCTCATGTTGTTGAGTTAAGTAGACATATGATTATTTAGAAAGGGATTTATAAATTTATAATGGATGCATAAAGTTACATCAACAATAAACAGGGGACCTAAATGTGGGGGGAGCATGGAAAATTTTGGTTTAATTCTATGTATGATTTAAATTAGTGGCATGGCTTGATAATCAATTAAAAAAAAATAAAAAATTAGTGCCATGGCTTGCCTCAATAATGATAAGAATATTATAAAACATGTGTGAGATATATAGGTTAGGGACCTAATTGTTTTAATTACTATATCATGACATTTTTTTTGTCAAAATCAATCCTACGGGTACGAACATATGTATTATATATCCAAAAAATTTGATGATGGCCATGAGATGCTAATGAATACTTCTATTTTTATTTTTTTTAATAATAATTATGGTAAATATCAAGATGCAAAGAGAATCATATTTAATTTTGAAAGTGGATTTAAAAATATTATACTAGTAGATAGAATGTCCACGGCGCATAATTAATTATGCCTATCTTTTAACTTTTTTTTCTTTTATTTTACAAATACTTGTTTGTTTGTTTTTTTCATTTTCCTAACCAATAATGTTAAGATATCATATTTTCTTATCATGTTTTGTTTATTATTTGATATGACACACTCACAACTATTAATATAATAAGTCCTATTAATATCTAACCATCAACGATGCTACAATCTCATAAATAAATAAATAAGTGTCAAAATATAATATTAATGGTCTAGATTTACTTAAGCTATAATCCCATAATTATAACTTCAAATGTGCACCATTGATTTGAAATTCTGATTAATTTTTTGGTTAAGTTTCTGGAACGCGGACTTTTGCATCTAAACTATTACAAGTGTGTCATTAAAATGTAGTAACTATAGATTAGAGAGAGAATATTCTACTTTATATAGACATATATATATATTTTTTCAATTTTATTTTTTTCCCTTTACAAATTACAATTCCAAACATAAGTTGACATTAAAGGTTGAAGAATCCAATAAATTAACATTCAAATTTTTTTTTAATTCGATTCAAATATAAATAAAAATTCATAGATGAGCTCATATTTGTTAAACATGAACACTTTTCACATGATTTTGCACGTAGAGAAATTTACATTAAAATTTTTAGTACTTTTGAAAACCTACCTCAATAATAACCCTTTCCCAAAATTTTGTGGATATGTGAAATGGTTTTAATGAAATGATTTGAGTTCTTATCCATTATGACATACTAGAAACTAGAAAGGTGTCATTAATTTATCAAAAGGTGTTAGTAATTTATCAAATATAGCATGCATGGTTTCTCCTAGTAGATCCAATATCATTGTCATGATTGTTATCATACATTAAAAAGTAAGGGTAAGGGTGCTATTTTTAAATTGATTTTTAATTAAAATAATAAAATAATATAAAATTAATAAAGTTTGATGGTTTGATGACATCTATGGTGATTTCACCACCTTATCAAATTAGTTCTACTGATCTTTACATTAAAAAATGATCATGATAATGCATAACATTTTTAATTTTCAAGTAGAATTCACAGTGATGAAGGATTATTTGCATTATAATAGGTTATTTCATATCATTTATGAATGATCATGATTATTACATTCATGCCACATGTAAATACAAGTTTTTTGTATTGATAATTTATATCTATAAATTATATATATATTTATAGGCATAAATACATGTTGCCTAGTGTAACAAAATTATACGGAATAACAATGAACTTCTCTTTCTTTCAATTATTTTTCATTAAATTTTTTTCCCCTAAGTATATATATATATATATATATATATATTTTTAAAGTCATCATATACTATAGGTTTGGGACCAATTACCAAGTGCTTTAATGCCTCTTGATTAACAAACTAGACCCTAGTTAATTCGTACTTTTTGTGCGGGGAGCAAATATTCAGGTAAGCCCGCACTCATTTCTTTCAAGTTCCTGCCTGTCCGATCGACCTGCGAACACAACGGCGGTGAGCTACCCGGCGGTGTGTGGCCGGAAAACCCCTTCGACGATCAAGTTAGACACACATAGGGATAGAGAGAGAGAGAGAGGACTGAGTTGTGTGTAGTGTTTATCTCACCAAAATGTCATATGTCCCAGCATGGGGGGGCGCAGACTTACTTATATACCTTCTGCGCCCCAAATCTACTCTCATTCATCTCTCGATACGCGGTGCTGCTATCCCATCTGTCAGCACAAATCTTGCTGAACACCACCTAACCAAACTGCCAGCCCACTCTACCGGGAGCTCGGCAGCTAGGCTGAATATTCTCGGCTATCAACGGTCGTGCTGTGCAGCTGGCCAGAGCGCTCCGCTCGCCATGCTTAATGAGGACCGAGCTCGGGACAGTCCACGCTGGTTTGCCGCCGGCCTTCCTGCCAGGCTAACTCATGAACTGTGGAACAACGCCGTTCCTGGCGCCGGACATCTCACTTGCCCGACCTCTATGCCATGAAGCCAAGTAGTTCAGTCCAACCGCACCTTGCTTCAACCGAGCAAATCATTTCAGGGCACGGGCCGCGCTGCCTCGACCCAATCTTGTTCGGCCCAAATCTGTCCGGCCATTATCACGGCCCAATCTAGATCATAAATCTCCCTCTCAATTGCCCCTTAATTCCGTCCACGCAAGCGTGACTGGGATTAACTATTCTAACCGGGGTAACTCTTCATCGGTCCTCGATTTGCAATACGGTGACTGGGCTAGTTGACATGCCCGTCTTCAAAACTTGCCCGGTCGACGCCTCGATTCACCATCCTGTCTCTTGACTTGTCCGGTTGACGCCTCGCCTGACCTTCCTGTCTTTTGACTTGTCCGGTTGACGCCTCGTCTGACCTTCTTGTCTCTTCACTCTGATGCTGCATTAATGGGGGACACATGTAGCGTGTTGATTGGCCTCGAGCAGCTAACTGTCCCTTCTCATTCAAATTTTGGCAGTTTTTCAACCTTATAAGCATGCCCAGCCTCCTTCATTCCACTCTTCTTGCCATTCCTTTCTCTTTGACGTCCCAGAGCTCGTGTCATTCCTCCCTTGCCATTTCAGAGTTTGTGTTCGAATAAGGAGCCACTGCCCTCAACTGGTAAGTCCTTCAACTCTTCTTATTGTTATTTCATTTGATATTTCTCCTTTTAGGGCACCAAATCTGTAGGTTTTAGGACATAGACCTCCCAAAACCCATATTCGCCCCTATTCTCTTCGTTGTTCTTCAATCCCAGTGATGAACATATGAATACATGAAGAACTGGGGCGGACCGGGCTCCAGGTCGCTTTTTGATCCCAAAATACAATAAGACCGAGCAATTTACTAGTTTACCAAAACCTTTAGCAGAAACCGGGGTAGGCAGGGAGCCTGACTGCTCGACCGGGCTAACATCTGGTCCGCTTAAGTGGCCGAGCTCCTTGGTCCACCTTCACACCGAGGTGGTTGGCACTCTTCATAACCGAGCTAAAGTCAAGCTCGTTTTGCGCGATCGCGCTCACACTTACCATTCCCATCCTTTTCCTGCAGAGTCCAAGGGGACCACTGACCAAATATTGAGGCTCTCAAAGACCGAGCAGCCATCAAGACACCAGTCTTTGCCAAACCACCTCAGGTGAGCTAAACCAGCTGGCTACACATGGGGCGCTTCCGCTTTCTTGTCGATACTCCGGCTACCCTGGCCGTATTCCGAGAAGAGTATGGCATCCCGGTCGACGTACACCTAGAGCTCGGTGAGATTGAGACAACCTCTTGGGGTAGATTAGACCAGTGCCCCTTCACTTTGCTTTCCATAATTGAAGGAGGCCTCCGCTTCCCGGTCAACCCTCTGTTGACCGAATTCCTGCGCCGCACCGGGCTAGCACCCACACAAGTATCGACCAACACCTACCGAATAATCAACGGCATCCATGAGCTGAATAACCAGCTAAGGACCAACTTAGGTTTAGCCGAGATACTGCGACAGTACACCCTTGGGCACATCAGCGACGGCCTCGCCTATTACTTAAAGATTAGGCCGGACAAAGAAAAAATAGTAACTGGTACCCCAGACAAAGACTTACACGACGATGACTTCTTCTGGGTGTCCCACAATTATGAAACGGCCGACGTACCAGGCTGGTTCATTAGCAAGAATTTCGGCGAGACATGTAAGCCGTGCTAACTAGCTAGATTAATTTCCTTTCCACAATAATTTGTACTTAAAACATTTTTCTTTCTTCCTTTGCAGCAATCCACACCTTATAGACCAACTACCACTATCCCAACGAAGAAGCTATCAAGACCGTGCTCCGTTATCGCCACCGGGATTGCAACGAGCTGCTCGGCTACACCCCAACATACCGGTACTCTGCTCCACGCCGGAGTAAGGTCACAGACTTTCTCCATGCTCCATCACCTCCTCCAGACCCAGCACTACCGGACATGCCGCTAATTCGGTTAACCGAGGAAGAAGAGATGGCAAAACGAAGTCGTATAAAAAACCTCCTCACTGCAACTTCTACCGAGATACCGAGCGTCATCACCCGCTCTCCAGCTGCCGTCAATCAAGTGGCGCCGTGGTGGCGTTGGCGTCTCCAACCGCCAGTCAAGCCCGCCAAGAAGCCCGTCGGGCTGGGAAAAGGCCTTGCGCAGATCCCTCTGCCGAGCTGGTTGAAGAGCTGACTATCGAGTAACCCAGCGTCATCATAGACCCTGCACCGGCATGGCGACCGCAGCTCAAACACCGGAGTAAGGAGATCCCGACAACAGCTTCCGTGAAAGGCGACAAAGAACATCTTCTCGCCTTCGACCTCTCCAAGGCCCTTCTCCTACCAAGCGGTGTGGTCGGCAGCGACCATGTTCCAGACACCCGGTTGGTGAAGTCGGCCGTGAAGTCCATGACCAGGGTAAGAGTCAAACTTCTACTCAAATTTTCACAAGTGTTTGTACGGTTTCCTCTCTGATCAATCTTTTTCTTACAGGCCATCCAGAAGCAACACTTGGTCATTGAGAGAATTCATCAACTGTGGCAGAAGGCAAACGACACTGCCAGCCAAGTCCAAAGTCTTCAAACTGAGCTCGGCTGAGCAAAGTCTTCACCGCAGATTGCTAATGCTGACAACACCAAGTTGCTCGGCCAGCTTGGCGACGCTGAGAAAAAGAGGGATGAGCTCCAGGCCGAGCTGGACACACTGAAAAAGTCAAAGGAGAAGGAGTGCGAAGACGCCGGCTTTAAGGAGGCCGAGGACAGCTATAAGAAGCAAGTCTTCGCCACCCAAGACATTTATTTCAAGGCGGGTTAGAAGTTTACCTGCGAACAGCTCGGTCAAGGTCCTGATACCGACGTGTTTGCCTCTCCACCAGCTGTCTTCCTACCGACCTATCTCGTGCCATATGCCAACGACGTCTTCAGCGCGTTGCAGGTTGAGGCCGAGGAAGGACTTGAAGGAGAAGCCGAGGCAGATGCTGAGGGAGAGGACCGCCAAAAGCAAGAGCAGCCCGGCCAAACAGAAACCGGTGTCCAAGACCAATCTCTAACGGTCAACTTGGAGGCAACCGAGGATGAATTCACCAACCTTTCCCCCTTAGCTTAGTTTTTTTTTTTTTTTTTCCTGAACATGTAACCGGGCTAAATTTCCCATCTTTTGTATTTACTTTCACATCAATGAAAAAGCTCTAATTTTTTGTGCGGTCTCCAAGCCTCATAACTTCAGCCAAACAAAATACCTCGGTGAGAAAAACCTCATTAATTAACTGATGTAACCGGAAAAGACATCTCAGTTTGAATCATAGTTGAACAAATCATCAACTCTTTCAACCGGAATAAGCACCTCGGTTGAGAACACCTAAGTTTAGCAAACCATCAACTCTTTCAACCGGAATAAACATCTCGGTTGAGAATAACTAAGTTGAGCAAAACATCAACTCTTTCATCCGGAGTAAATATCTCGGTTGAGAATCACAGTTGAACAAATCATCAACTCTTTCAACCGGAGTAAACATCTCGGTTGAAAATCACAGCTGAACAAATCATCAACTCTTTCAACTGGAGTAAATATCTCGATTGAGAATTACAGTTGAACAAATCATCAACTCTTTCAACCGGAGTAAACATCTCGGTCGAGAATCGCATAGTTGAACAAATCGTCAACTCTTTCAACCGGAGTAAACATCTCGGTTGAGAATGACTAAACACAAAGCAACAATAAAAATGCCAAGGCAAAGATGTGACACTTCTATATATTGACAAAAAGAATATTACATTTTGAAGTGTAAGGCAAAAAGTTATTTTGCACAAAAAGAAAGCAAATGCTATAAATAATACAGTTTGAGGTTGGCCGCATTCCACGGCCGGGATATTCCTCTACCATCCAAGTCCTCCAAGTGGTATGCCTCCTTGCCCGCCAGACCAGTTATCTTGTAGGGTCCTTCTCAATTTGCTCCTAGTTTGCCTTCACCTGGCACCAGGGTATTGCCCATGACTTTCCTCAAGACCCAATCACCTATTTTGAACGGTCTGGGGTGCATCGTTTTGTTGTATTTCCTTGAGAGCTCTTGTTGGTAGGCGGCCACATGGATGAGAGCCTTTTCTCGGCGTTCGTCCACGAGGTCCAATTCCAGGGCGATGGCTTCGGCGTTCAGCTCGGGCTCAAAACTTTCACTTCTGAGGGTGGGCATTCCAATTTCCAAAGGTATGACCGCCTTCATGCCATATGCCAAAGCAAAAGGCGTTTTCCCGGTAGATCGCCGCGGGGTTGTTCGGTATGCCCAAAGGACGCTGGGGAGTTCCTCAGCCCACTTTCCCTTTGCCTTCTCTAGCCTTTTCTTCAACTCATCAAGGATAGTCTTGTTTGATGCCTCGGCTTGACCATTAGACTGTGGGTAAGCCGGGGTGGAGTTGTAGAATTCTATCTTCAAATCTTCACAAAATCCTCTAAAAAGGCGTCCGTCAAATTGGGTGCCGTTGTCAGAGATCAGAATTTTAGGGACGCCAAACCGCGTTACCACATTCTGCCAAACAAACCGTTTGACGTATTTCTCCCTGATTATTGCCAAAGGTTCTGCTTCAACCCATTTGGTGAAGTAGTTTGTGGCCGCGATGAAGAACTTCTGGTTGCCTGGTGCGGTTGGGAATGGCCCCACTATATCTAGCCCCCACATCGCAAAGGGCCAAGGGCTGGTGAGGGGAAGAAGTTCCCTGGCCGGCTGGTGGATCTAGTGGTCAAACTTCTGGCACTTCTCACACTTGCGAACATACTTCTGTGCGTCGGCTTGCATACACGGCCACCAGTAGCCTTGCGAAATAGCTCGGTAGGCCAAGGACCTGCCTCCTATGTGACTGCCACAAATGCCTTCGTGAATTTCGTACAAAAAGGCTTCCACGCTGCTCGGGTGTACACACTTCAGGTAGGGACCGGTGAACGAATTTTTGTATAAAGCGCCCGATAGAGAGAGTCAAAACCGCTCTGACTTCGCCCGCACTTTATGTGCTTCCTTCTTGGCGGCTAGAAGGGTCCGGTCCTTGAGAAAAATGATGATAGGGTCTATCCAAGAAACGCCTAGCTCGGCGCAGAGTACTTCTATCTGTCTGGTTTCCTCAGTGTTGGGCCTCGGAAGGAATTCAATCAAAAGAGGGTTGGGAGATGAGTTGTCGACCATAGAAGCGAGACCAGCCAACTCATCTGCTCGGCCGTTTTCTTCTCGACCGATCTGTTGGACCCTGATCGCCTGAAATCGCTTAATGTGGTCCCTGACTAGAGTTTGGTACTTCATCATTCAGTCATCCTTTGCTTCGTAAACCCCAGAAACTTGGTTAACTACGAGCTGGGAATCACTGTAAACCATCAGCTCGGATGCTTGCATCTGAAGCGCGCTTTTGAGCCCGGCCAAGAGCGCCTCGTACTCGGCCTCATTGTTGGATGCTGGGAAGCCAAGGGTGATAGAATGTTCAATAGTCAGTTCATATGGCGAAATCAGAACTATGCCCAGCCCGGCACCGTGACGGTTCGAGGCTCCCTCAACAAAAAGTTTTCACATTTCGCCAACAAAGAGCTTCCAACACTCTGAGGGGTCCTGAGAGGCTTGAAGGTTGATGGGATCACGGTTGCTCGGCTGTTCGGCTTCCAGTTCCATGCTAAGCGGTTCCACTTCAGCCCTCTTGGTGATTCAGCGCCGGACTCAGCAAGTTGATCCATAATGCCTAAGTCCATAGGCGAATCGCTAGGTTGTGGTATTATGCCGGCCGCAGGCTCTGTGCTGAGCGGTTCCATTTCAGCCCCCCTTGGTGATTCGGCGCCGGACTCAGCAAGTTGATCCATAATGCCTAAGTCCGTAGGCGAATCGCCAGGTTGCGGTATTATGCTGGCCGCAGGCTCTGTGCTGAGCGGTTCCATTTCTTTCCCCCGCGGTGATGCGGTACCGGACAGAGCAGGTTGGTCGATGATATCCAACTCCGTCATCGCATCGCCGGGCTATAGTATCGTGTTAGCTGAAGGTGCCTCGGCGGGCGCGCAAGTTCCGCGTCGCCAACACCGCCAGGCTGTGGTATTTCTGTCAGGCTTGCATTCATCTCTTTATCTGCCGCGACAATAACGACCGGGCATACCGGATGAGTTCCGGGTGAGAATTCAGTAACGAAGTTGGCCAAAGTCTGGGCTTTTATGGTAGTGCGTGGCTGGAACTTGACGTCAAATTGTCCCAACTCGACCGCCTACTTAAGAATTCGTCCGGAGAAGTCCGCCTGCTCGAATAAAGCTTTGAGAGGGAACTCGGTCAGAACGGTTATTGTATGCGCATGAAAATAGTGCGCCAACTTCCTCGAGGCCATTATTAATGCCAACGCGAGTTTTTCCAGCGGCAACTACCTCGACTCTGCTGGTAACATGGTTTTGCTGACGTAGAAGATAAGGAGGTGCTTGATTCCCTCTGACCGAACAAGCACTGCACTGACCGCATGCTGTGAAACGGCTAAATAAAGGTAAAGTTCCTCGCCGGGCTTCGGTGTTACTAACAGTGGCGCCAAAGACAGATACTCCTTGAGTTGGGCCAAAGCCTGGTCACACTCTTCATCCCACGAGAACTTTGACTTCAATGCTTGAAAGAAAGAACGGCAGCGATCTGATGACCGGCTTATAAATCGATTAAGCGCGGCGACCATTCCAGCCAGATGCTGCACGTCCTTAGCCGAGTTAGGCTACTTTAATTCTTGTACGACTTTGATCTGTGTGGGGTCTGCTTCGATGCCTCGGTTCGTGACTAGGAAGCCTAAGAATTTTTCGGATCCCACGCCAAAGGCACACTTAGACGCATTCAAGCGTAGCTTGTGTTTTTTGAGAATGGTGAACATCTCGGCTAAGTTGGACAAGTGGTCTGCTTGATGCCTGCTTTTAACCACCATATCATCAATGTAAGCCTCCATTGTCCGGCCCAGCAAAGGAGCAAACATCTTAGTCACCATTCTTTGGAAAGTCGCCCCGGTGTTCTTCAAACCAAAAGGCATAACTCGATAGCAGAAGAGTCCCCGTAGTGTAGTGAATGAGGTGATCTCTCGGTCCGAGTCATGCATGGCAATCTGATGGTATCCGCGGTAGGCATCCAAGAAACTGAGCCTGTTATGTCCAGCCATTAAATCCACAACCTGGTCAATTCTGGGCAGAGGGAAGCTGTCTTTAGGGCAGGCTCGGTTGACGGTCTTGTAATCCACACAGACTCGCTACTTCCCATTTTTCTTGGGCACCACGACCGTGTTTGAAATCCACCGAGGGTAGTGCACTTCCTGAATTGCGTGCGCCTCCAGTAAGTTCTTCACTTCCTTGGCAACTACCTCGGCGTGATGCAGCGCCGATCTCCTTGTTCGCTGAATGACCGGCTTGGCTCCAGGGAAGATGTTGAGGCGATGGCAAATAAAACTCAGATCGAGGCCGGGCATGTCGTAAGGCGACCATGCGAAGACTTCGATATTAGCAATTAAAAACTCAACCATCTCGGCTCTTTCTCGGGCGGTAAGGCTTGAGCCGAGCAAGAAGAACTTCTCCGGATTCTCTGTATCAATTCACACTTCCACTAATTCCTCAACGGCTTTGTCCTCGGCCTTAGTACCCACATCATCAAGGACTCCCCGGTCTTCCGGTCCCTCAATCATTTGGACGAGGCCCTTGGCAGCCCGGCTCCCGTTCACTACCACGAAGCATTGCTTCGACATGACTTGATCGCCTCATATCTCCACAATTGCCCCCATAGCCAAGGGGAATCTCATTATCTAGTGATAGGTTGACGCCACGGCTTGCATAGCGTGAAGCCATCCTCTTCCAAGGATCAGGTTATAAGTAGATGGCACCTGCAACACCCAGAACTCCACCTGCTTTACCACGGACCCCGTTTGACCGGCATGATAATCTTTCCCAAAGGCCACTTCGGTTGTGAGTTGAAACCAACTAGTGGCGAGGTTGCCGGAGCCAAATCCGTATCTCGGAGCTTGAGCTGTTTGAATGCGTCGTAATACATGATCTCGACCGATCTTCCCTGATCGATCAAGATCCGTTTGACATCAAATTCTTTGACGCGGAGTGTAACCACTAGGGCATCGTTGTGCAGCGTCTGAATGCAATCTAGGTCCCTTGAGGAGAAACTGATCACATCTTTCACTTCAGTCTTTCCCTTCTTGATCGCAGGCTGAACCGACAAAACTTCCCTCATGTGTTCTGCCTTCTTGATCATACCACGAAGCTCGCATATACGCACCGGTTCACTATCCCGTGGATGACATTAACAATCCCTTGAGGAGGCGCATCCCGGACATCCGGTCCCCGCAGGTTAACCGGAGCTTGATTGGCCTTCACGCCTCCATCAATGTAAAGGTCCAGGTGTCCGGTTGCGACTAGCTCTTCCAAGTGTTGCCTCAAAGGCAAACAGTCCTCCGTCCGGTGGTCGCGCTCTCGGTGAAATGTGCAACGGTACCGCGGATTGAAGCCCTTCTGTATGTCGCCCAATTAGCAGGAAACCGGACATACTCCTCGCCACGGATTTTACTAAGCATGCGATAGATTGGAATCTTAAAGACCGTGGTGAGACCTGTCCTGGCCTTCAATCTTCTGTTTGCATTGGCTACGTCATCCCGGGGGTAGTCATCCCGGTCATTCCGACGTCCCCTACCCTGGTTTTTGCGATTTGAGCCACGGTTCGATTCCTCAGCGCGGTCATTTGAACGGCTGGACTCTTGTCCGACCACGTGCACTTTGTCAGCTGACCTCTTGTCCGTTGCTACCGGAATTGCCTTCGCGGTAGATGCTGACGCATCCTCCTCCATTCGAATGTGCTTATTGATGCGTTGCATGAGCTAGCCCATAGATGTTGGCTGGTGTATGGTAAGCGAGTCCCGCAGTCTATGTCCGACCGGGAGACCACGCTTGTATTGCGTGATTGCAAGGTTGACCGGGCAATCCAAGATCTCGTTGAAGGTCTCCCAATATCTAGAGTTGTATGCCTTCAATGTGTCGCTCGGTTCCATCTTGACACTTAGTAGATGATCAACTTCCTTTGGTGTTTTCGTGTTGGTTTTGAAGCGCGTCACAAAGGCCTCGGCCAACTGCTGCCACCTTTCAATGCTCCCCTCTGGTAGCCTCTCGAACCATTTCAAACCCAGCTCGCCCAAACTCGATGGGAAGATCAAGCACATAAGAGCATTATTCCGCCTATGTCCGGCCATGACCTGTCGAAAATGACTTACATGCATATACGGGTCGATTTTTCCGTCATAGAGCATGAACTTTGGCTGGTGGAAGCCTGCCGGAAGCAGTGCTGTCTCTATATTCACGGAGAATGGAGTGGCACTGAGCCTCGCCAAGTCTGTGTCTACAGGGAGAGGCGCGGCTGGGCGGGGTGGAGGTATTCTGACATCCTCGTTGGCGTGAACCCCATAGGATAGCCGCTGGAACCCCGGCACCCTCTGAGCCTCCCGCCGGTGAGCCCGTTCCTTCAAAACTACCTGCAAATCCTCTGATTAAGCAGAATAAGAGTACCTTGACGTCGTCACCGGACGTGAGGGCTGGTAAGTGCTATCTTGTGCGTTGGATTTCTCTACATGCACGTCGGAATCTCCAACCTTGCAACTTCTGGTGATAGAAATAGAAGGAGTGTGCCGCTGACTCTGACTGCCTGAACGGCAGAGTTGGGTGCGCTCACTGTGGTCTCCCCCTCCAGCTATACCTTTCCCTTTGACATGCCGCTTCAGCTCCTCCATTTCCACCGTCATTCACCGGATGACGGCGTCCTGGTCCCTTAGCTTGTGTTCCAGACGTCTGGCGTGCGATTCTCTCCGCCGCCGATGACCGTCTGGACTCCGTGAATGACCATAACTTCTTCCGCGCTTATCGCGCGCGTCTCCTGAGTGTCCTCCTAGAGAAGTCTCCAGGTCCGCCATCGGAAGAATGATGGAGGGATGTCCTTCTCTCCTTCTGCCCGACTCCGGGGTAACTCCGTCGATAGCGGACGGCGGAATCTCTTCGATGTTCGCCATGGACGGCGATCAGATGAGCGTGGAAGACAAGGTTTTGTCTGCAATGTTCCCACAGACGGCGCCAATTATGCGGGGAGCAAATATTCAGGCAAGCCCGCACTCCTTTCTTCCAAGTTCCTGCATGTCCGATCGACTTGCGAACACAACGGCGGTCAGCTACCTGGCGGTGTGTGGCCGGAAAACTCCTCCGATGATCAAGTTAGACATACACAGGGATAGAGAGAGAGAGAGAGGACTGAGTTGTGTGTAGTGTTTATCTCACCAAAATGTCATATGTCCCAGCATGGGGGGGCGCAGACTTGCTTATATACCTTCTGCGTCCCAAATCTACTCACATCCATCTCTCGACACGCGGTGCTGCTATCCCATCTGTCAGCACAAATCTTGTTGAACACCACCTAACCAAACTGCCAGTCCACTCTACCGGGAGCTCGGCAGCCGGGCTGAATATTCTCGGCTATCAACGGTCGTGCTGTGCAGCTGGCCAGAGCGCTCCGCTCGCCGTGCTTAATGAGGACCGAGCTCGGCTGCATCCCGGCATAGCCGAGCTCGGGACAGTCCACACTGGTTTGCCGCCGGCCTTCTTGCCGGGCTAACTCATAAACCGTGGAACAATGTCGTTCTTGGCGCCGGACATCTCACTTGCCCGGCCTCTATGCCATGAAGCCAAGTAGGTCGGTCCAACCACGCCTTGTTTTAACCGAGCAAATCGTTTCAGGGCACGGGCCGCGCTGCCTCGGCCCAATCTTGTTCGGCCCAAATCTGTCCGGCCATTATCATGGTCCAATCTAGATCATAAATCTCCCTCTCACTTTTTTATTGGCAAAGAATAATTCCTTTTGAAGATCTACTCTTAATATAGGTGAATTAACAACAAAAGAAAATTGAAAACAAATGGCAATCTATTTAAAATGAGAAAAATATCAAAAAGTGTAAATCTAAGTAATTTTTATATATTTTAAATATTTTTATACACGTTACCGCGTTCATAGAATTTGGGCCATCATTTGCTTATGGAATGCTTGGCAAATGATGCCTCATCTTCAAATCATCTATTTATTTATTTCAATGATAACAAATCATGTAAAAATCTTAACGAAAAATGTGGCACATTCTTATTGGATCATGTAAGAATTTTAAGATATAAAATCTCAAAACTTAATTGAACAATTACATATTTATTAAAGAATAATGTTTGAGAACTCTAATTTGAGAGCTCTAATGATGTAGAGAGTACTCATGTGAAGGTGGGGCCTATATTCCCCTCTCTCTCTCTCTCACTAATAACTCCATTTAGAGCTTTAGTATTAGAATTGTGTATCATTACTGATTTATTAAAACAAAAAAAAAAAGAAAGAAAGAAGAAATTAGTAACATATAATTTCGTACAATAATACCTATTCCTAAGAATTAGGGGTGATTGTCATTGATAAGTCTAAACTAGGATGACCACGTGACGGGTTTGCAGCGGATTTGTCATCCCCCGCCCTCGCTTTCAAACCCTACTCCTGCCTCCTGCCCCAATCCCACTATGGGTGGAGTTTTGCAACCCTATCTCCGCCCCTGCAGATACCTGCAAATATCCGATCACATTTTAAATAGTTAAAAAAATTGAGAACAATTTAAATCCTTAACACACTAAATAATTTCTCTTATTTTCATATATATAAACAGTAAGATTTTTAGGATTATTATTTATTTATATTAGAATCACAGACTTTTAGTATTCATTTCTTATATCAAATTATATAATATATATATATATATATATTATTAATTATATTGGGTTGGATTTGGATCGGAAGATGCGATATCCGCTTCACCTCCGTTGCGGGTGACCAAAATATAATCCACCCCGCCCCACATAAGTGTCGAGTTGGGTACAATCTGTCTTATTTGCACAAGTATAAACAGCTTCCCGCGGATCAAATTAAAATGACCATCTCTAAACTAAACTACGTAGGTTCTGCTCCAAAATCTAGTTTGAATGAGGTATTAGAGGCAATATACGAGTTTTAATATTGCTACAATCACCAAAATATTCCATCACTAAATTTACTTGACTCCTCATATTTATTTAAATTTATTAACAAATATAGATTATACCAACATTTATAAAAAGTGGTTTTTTTTAGGGTCCCTGGTATTAAGACTTTATAGTATTAAAGACATCTAATATTTTCATAATGTCTAAGGTTCCTCAATTTGATCCAGAGAAATTCTGGTCCAAAGAAATTCTGTTCAGAGAAATTATCTCAAACCCAGAGAAATTCTCTGTTTCTCTCCAGAGAAATTTCGTGGCCGAATATTTCAAGGTTCCTCTCAAAGTAAACTCTCCAGATCGATAGGAATATGAAGAAGCACACACCCTTTAGCAAAGAAGATCTGAAACTCTATGTCCTTAACATATGCCATCATGAACAGAGAAAATTCAAACTCTATGTCCTTACCAGAGAAATTCAAATCCTTTACTAGAGAAAATTCAAAATCCTTTACCAGAGAAAATTCAAACCAGAGAAAATTCGAGGGTAATCCAGAGAAAATTCGAGGGTAATCCAGAGAAAATTACAAAATTCAGAGAAAATTCAAAGGTAATCCAGAGAAAATTGCCAAATCCAAAGAAAATTCAAAAGTAATCTAGAGAAAAATTAAGAGTAATCCAGAGAAAATTAAGAGTAATCCAATTGAGCACCAACTCACTGAGTCAACTCAAATCTAATATAGAAAAAACATCATCTACGAATCAATCACCACTATGGTAAGGACAGAGAGAAAACTCAATCAGCATTGAGAACATTTAGAGAGAGAGAGAGCATGTGATTCATGAGCAGAGACAGATGAGTAAGAGAGAAGCATGGTGTAAAAAAAAAAGGGAATTGAATTGGAAAGGATCAAAAAGACAAATCGGAATTGGATCGAAAATGACCGATCGAAACTCCGAATCTACAAATAAATCATGAAATGAAAGTAGAAAACAACAGTTTCTTACTATGTATTCAATGGCCAGCATTCAAGAGAGAGAGAGAGAGACTTTGGCAAAGAAGATGAGCGAGAAAGAGTCTCCAAACAGTGCCGACTGTTTCAGAGAGAGATAGATATATATAGTTTAGAGAGAGAAAGTAGAGAGAGAGTGTGCGTTTGTGTGAGAAGATGACTTCATACAGTGTCGATTTTTCAAGTTAGAATAGAATTGGATATCAAATTTTTCTGTAGGGACCTTAGACATCATAAAATAATATTATGGATCTCTTCCATTACTAAAAATATGAGAGGGACCTTAAACTAATTTTCCCTTATAAAAATAAGTCAGTGTGTTTGGTTTGAGTTTTCTGAATTAAATTTTTTGAAAATTAAATTTTTTTGTTTTCGTATTTTTTTGTTTTTAGTCAATATTTTTAAAATCTTAAACATTTTTTTACTTTTTTAGATGCACCTCACTTAGATATATCTAAATAGTAAAAAATTTGTGAAAAAATATTTTTAAAAAATTAATAAATACATAGAAATATAAAAGATGTACTAAATTCTTGTATTTTTTTTTATATTTTTGGTATTTAGCGAATTTTTAAAAGATTTTTTTTAATATTTTTTACTTTTTAGGTGAATTTATGTTAGGTGTGTTTAAAAAGTAAAAAAATTGTTTAAAATATTTTAAAAAATCAATAAAAACAAAAAAAATACCAAAAATAAGAAAATAAAATTTTCTGAAAAGTATTTTTAAAAAAATGGAACCAAGCAAGTTGAATATTTTTTGAGTAATGCTATGAGAACAAAAAAATTCATACATTGATGTGGTTAATTGTGGATATTTTATTTCAAAACAAACTACTATTGAAAATAAATTTATTTATAATAATAATATTGTCACATTATTATTGTCAAATATTTTTATATAAAAATATAATTATTTATTTATTTATTTTTATTTTTGATGATTTCAAGTTTAGACCACCATAACATAAGTACCCTTACATTACATAGGGTAAGTCACCTTACATGGGGCACATTTGTTTGGCTTATGTGTCCCTCCACATCTCTTCTCTTTTCTTCTCTTTCTCTGTTCTTCCTCTCCACACGCGTCTTTCACTTCACCCACCCCTCTCTCTCTCTCTCTCTCTCTCTAAATTTGGCGTTTCTTCTTTCACATCTCCCACCTGGTATTACAATTTTCTCATCTATCTATAGTTCAATTATATATATATACACATATACATAATATCTGAAATCAAGTTTAAAACTTTTGTTCCCCATTAGATTCTCTATCATCTATTTTCTGATTTTCTATTTCCCACTCCAATTATGCTTCAATGTTGTTCTTTTACTTCTATTAGGTCTCTATCTCTCACACAAAGGGTTTTCATTGATTTAAATCTCTCTCTTTGAGCAAATTACAGGTTTGTTCTCTCCTCTTCAATTCTTCTATTTTCTTGAATTGCACTCTTCTTAACTCTATATAATCTTTCTATATGAATTGATCCATATGTATATGGCAAGGTTTGTGATTTTCTTGATTCTGTCTTGAACCTAGCTTTTTGTTTCCTTTTTTATTCTTTCTGAGAAATTCCCAAAATTTTTGGTGCTTTGTTTTAGTTTGCAATCCGATATTTAGGGTTTCTCTTGTGTAATTTCATTCTTTTGGGTCATAGAGTTTGTGTTTCTTGCTTCTGGTTAGGTGGGTGGAGAGTCAATGGCATTGAATCTTTCACATAACTCTGTCTTTCCTTCCAATGGATTGGAAGGGAATTTGTTTGCGTCGATTAAATTTGGTAATAATGGGTACCTAATGGAGGGATGCACAGATAAGAATTGGGCTGGTTTTGGTGATTACATGAATTTCAATTGGAAATTAGAGGATGAGAAAGATATTCTTGATCTGTTGCCTTCTGATCCCTTTGGTATGGATTTAAGTACTACGTTTACAGCCATTACGGGTTGGCTTGAGGATATTGAGAATGATTTGGGGTTAAATTCTATTGGGTTTGGTACTGATCGATTTGAGGTGGAGAGAGGGGAGGAGGATCGGTTATTGGCAGGACTGAATTTGGTTTGGGATGATGCATTGAAACTTCATTCCGATGTCAATGATTTGAAGATTCAAGAAGCATCGATTGGGTCTGGTAAGGAATTATGGTCTGGACTATGTGATGGTGATGACAACATGGATGAGTTAATGGGTTTCAGCTATGAGAAAAATTGGGCCTTAGGTGTTGCTGCTAATGAATTTCAAGGGTGCTCTGAAATCCATTCAGATGGTGATAGAGGTGCTCCCCATGATGCTTTGTTTTTCTCTCTTGGTTATCTGGGTGTGAGGGACCTTCTTTCTGTTGAAAGGGTTTGCAAATCTTTGCGTGATGCAGTTCAAAATGATCCTCTTATATGGAGGAGTGTTCATATAGATCAGCCATTAAGTGATAGGATCACTGATGATGCTCTGTTACGGCTAACTAGCAGGGCTCAAGGCACTCTTCAATGCTTGAGTCTAGTGGGGTGCTTAAAGATCACAGACAGTGGATTGATGCATGTGCTTGAAAACAATACAGGGCTGACAAAGGTTTGTTTGTTTGTTTGTTTTTTTTTTAAGCGAATTAACTTTGTTTATGCCGTGATTCTATATTTTTATTGTTTTGGTGTGTGAATGTTGTCCATTGTTTCAAACATGTGAGCAATGTAGTTATGGTGTTATTCTATATTGCAAATACTAACTTGTGTATAAAAAGCTTTATTAAACATGATGGCATGCTCCAATTACAATGAGCTTTTGATGCAATCTGTCAATGAATATCCGTTGTCCACATTCTAAATTTATTGTCACTGTTGATATAACAGAAATTTGATGGTCAAATTTCCAATCAAAGTAGTCTCTCATAAGTCATAACCATGCGATTGCTGTTATTTCTTTTCCTACCGTGTATCTTTAGAGTAGTCATCCAATTGATGGCTACTTTCCTTTGTTGTTCATTTTAATTTCTTTAAGTTTGTATTAATTTCTAAAGTGGTTACTATATATTTAGGATAAATTACAAATACACCTTTGAGATTTGCTTAAAATACGAATTGCTCCCTTGTGGTTTGGAAAATTATAAATACCTCATTGTCAGAATTTTTTATTTAACAAAATTAATTAAAAAAGTGAAATTTCTATACAATAATAAAATTATCTGAATTATTAATTGAAACAAAATTTTAATATTATTAAAAATTGTTAATTAACTTGATGATTTATTAATAAAAGTACCTATTTGTTATGAAATTAGAAACCTTATGGGACATAATGTAATTTCTAGAATCACCGGGGGTAATTTGTAATTTAAGTAAATCTTAGGGGGTGTGTTTGTAATTTACCCATATATTTATTATGTTTCTAAGTGGCCTTCTAAATCTGCTCTTGTTCCATGCAGCTAAGCGTGCCGGGATGTGTGAGGCTCAGTGTTGAAGGTATCTTGTGTAACTTAAAGGCCTTCAAGTCAGCAGGAAAACTTGGAATACAGCAGCTAAGGATTGGTGGTCTCTATGGTATATCAAACAAGCAGTTTGAAGAACTGAAGTTTTTACTTGGCACAGATAACCATAAGCAGCTCAGTTCCCGCAAACCACGGTTCTATGGTGGCGGGCAATTGTATTTCTCTTGTAACGATGATTGCGCTATTGACATTGAGGCATGCCCGAGATGCCAGAAATTCAGACAAGTCTATGATTGCCCAGCAGAAAGCTGCCAAGGAAAACATCAATCGACTCAGTTGTGTAGGGCTTGCACACTCTGCATTGCTCGCTGTATACATTGTGGTCGCTGCATTAATGGTTGTGATTATGAAGAGACATTCTGCCTAGATTTGCTTTGTTTGGATTGTTGGAAGCAATTTCTGAACTGTCAGCAGGAAGGAGAAATGGACGGTCACTCCTCTAAGTGCACTATTTTCCATCAGCAGGCAAGTTACCATTTTTGCCTTTATGGCTAGAAGAACTAAAAGTTGCATATATTCCTTTTGGCTATGGTTTCTGGACTACGAACTGCATGACTGGCAGTCCGGGTATTTGATGCAAAAAGTGGAAGCCATTGAAGCAGTAGTTGAATGCTCATGGAGGTAGAAAAAAGACCACCAGCAGAAAAAGACAAAAAAAAAAAATCAAATATTTAGTCAAAAAAATACACATGATCCACAGAAAAACTGAGAGAAGTTGGAAACAAAAAACTGGGATGTACATATCGATGATATATGTCTGCCAGGGAAATGGCTGTTTGATTCGACACTGTTCCAGACTAAGTGTTATCTTTTGGTGCAGTTGTAAATGTCAGTGGGGTTAGCATTTTAATTAAAAAACCAGAGGACGATGAAGTTGATAGAATGATTGGTTTGTGGAAGTGAAGTGGCTTATGTGTTGTCGGGTGATCCTATGGAAACAACGGGCTGCTGATGAAGTGGGTTGTCGTTTATTTGTGGCAGATGAAGATGCAGCGCCACATTGTCAAGCTGGAAGTTCTCGCAGAGTGGGAGAGAATATTGAAGGCAAGTTCCTTCTTCATCGACTTTGCAGTGGGGATGAGGCTATGGCTGCTATTTTTGTTGCAAAGTCTAGATAAGTTATGCTTTAAGTCAGTAATACTGAAAGTTTGTCAATTTGTAAGGTAAAGTTATTATACTCAATTGGGTCAAATTCACTTACAATCTGTACATGGTGAATGATAATATCCGTACTTTTATGTACATTTGTTGCTCTTCTATCTCATATTTCGTTCAGTGGCATGTTCTTTTCACCACTTCTTCTTGTCCGTTGTTGTAGTTTTGGGGCTTAGTTCAATGAATATATATTGTGTGGTTAAATTTAGAAGTGGGTGTTGTTTCTATTGCTGGTTAAATTTAGCCTTTATCTCCATTGAAATCCAAAACAAACGGGCCTTTATCTCCATTGAAATCAAAGCTAAACTAGGATAGACTAGGATTAAAGAGAGTAATTGGTTTCTAACTTTTTTTTGCGTGTCCCTTTTCCTCTGTGGCAGCTTGAACTGTCAAATATCCAAATTGGGGGCTTTGAATTGTTGGAGAGAATCATTGTGTGATTTTTTGTTGGTGCCACCAGAAAGCAAGGTCGAGAGAGGATGCGTGACTTGGGAGAATGAAAGTCAATTATCCCTACTTTCTTGGGATGTTTTTGGTTGCTGGACGCTTTCATAAACTGTTTTTAAGAAAGTAATAGTATACTTATAGATTGCACCTCAAATCTCTGCAACAAAGAAGACCTGGTTAAATATTAAGAAATGGGTTGTTTTATTTGCTTTTGAACTGTTTTGGTCTTTTAATTCGTGAATTGTTTGTGTTGCGTGCTAGCTTTTCATACCAAGCTGTGGTGATTGTTTTTGCCACGCATACCTACTGATGCCAATAACAAGGAGGAGTTTGGGAAGTTCAAAAAATAGCTAAAAAGTAATCAAACAAAAAAGGTCGAAAATTTATTTTTCCTTCTTATTTTTTACACCTTTTTTTTTGGGTAAAAAATTAAAAAAATATTTCAAACATACTAATTTTTTTTTATATCATTTTTTAATAAAAGAGTTAGTATTATTTTCAAAACAAGCCTAAGACCTATAAGAATACAAGTTGCAAGCCTCAAGTTAAGCGTGTGATAGGTTGCTTGTTGTAGATTAAGTGAGTTGTTTATAGTTTATTTGTAATTTAGAAATTTGTGCAAAACTGTTTAATATGACTTTTGCTTATAGTTTATTAAGTAGAAATAACTTAAGTAAACTGAAAGAAATTAATTATTTAAAAGTTGAGAAAATAGTGTTTCTAGCATTTTTTATTTAGTTCTTAATTTTCAACTTATAATAAGTTGTACCAATATCTTGCATGAAGTTGGTCCGATAGCTATCTTATGTGCCATACCCTTTCCAATTATACAGGGTTATGTAATTATCCTTTTTCATTTTTTTTCTACTATATTTAAGACAAAATAATAGTGTCCCCTTCTTTGCTATGAGGTGATTACACAATTATGTGATACTCTATTAATATTGGATACCGGTGAAGATAATCGGCTGATTTGTAATTAGTTTTTATTTTTATTTTTATATGATATTTATCCAATTATTATTATTATTTTATTAAAAAAATCATTAAATAGTTTTTTTTTTTAAAAAAAATTGAAATATTTTAGAAACATTCGAATTTTGTAAAATAATTTTTAGAAAAATTTGCAAAAGAGAATTCAAGTTTTGACTATTTAAAAATAAATAAACCAGTCAATTAAAAACATTGAAAATTATGGTGACAATTCGATGGTTGTAATACACATAAACACACTAAAAATGGGGAAAAAATACATAGAAAAAAACCACAAACCAACAATAAAAGGTGGATTCCAAAGAAGAGGAGGAGGAAATGACAGGAAGGGGAGTGGATTAGTAGAAAAAAAAAAGAAATATATTTTTATCTAACGGTCAAAGAATTGCTTAAAATTAGAGTACACTAGTTAAAAATCGCAGGGGAAAAAAGAGGAGCAGTGGGAGGTTACTCAATTAAGACCATGTTTGTTTGGGTGGACATGAGATTGGGATTGGACTAATAGTCCAATAAAATTATTAATCTGATGTTTGGTTAAACAATTGAAATACGAACTAATTATTTTAAACTTGACTATTAGTTAAGATAGGATACATAATCCAACGGATTCGTAGTCCTAGGACTATTAGTCATGGGAATGCTAATCCAGTCCGCCCAAACAAACATGGCCTAAAGGGATTAATTTCTATCCATAATAGAAAATGATACACATTTGAGGGGGGAATTACAATTCAATATATTTATAAAAAAAAAAAATACAAATACATTGAAAATCTTATGATTTTAATTACGATATTATCCATAAAATTTATCACTAATTTGTAATTATTTTTTTAAAACTACAATGATCCCTAATTTCTCCTAAACTTAATCCATCCACAATAGTAAAAAAATTTAATTAAAACATAAGACTCAAAACATTTGCTTTCGTTCTAAGTCCGAAATTGTGAGTTTGGTGAGATTCGAACCTAGCACGTTACATACTGCGTTACTACTATGATGGTAACAAACATTGACGACGTCGTTTCAGAACCTTCTAAAAATACTTCTTTTTCTACTATTTCCCTTGCGGAACTCAGCGAGAGAGAGAGAGGAGAGGAGAGCAGAGCAGAGCAGAGCATCAGAGCTCAAGAAATGGAGAACGGAGGTGAAGGAGGAGGAAAAGACTACGGTGAAATCCCTGAAAACGCTAATGAACGTAAATTCCTGCTGCTGCTTCTTCTTCTTCTTCTTCTTCTTCTTCTTCTTCTTCTTCTTCTTCTTCTGCTTTTTAATTTTTAAATTTGAATTTTTGGGTAATTTTTACGGACTTATAATATTGGGGGGCTGTTTGTGAATTACAGATTGCCCAGGTCCTGAATCGGAGTCTGCTGGGAAATCTGATTCCTGTCAAGGTTGCCCTAATCAGGAAGTTTGTGCTACTGCTCCTAAGGGTCCTGACCCAGGTCCTCTCTCTCTCTCTCTCTCTCTCTCTCTCTCTATACACACGCGCGCGCGCGCTAGAAGCGGTATGCGTGCACATATAATCATTTTGTTTCAAAAATAAGATTGTAAACTGTTCGATTGAATTCAAAATCTGAAAATTGAAAAGAATTTGAAAAAATCAAAAGTTGAGAATTTTGAAAAAAAGAAAAAGGATTTAGGGCGTAACTACCCATATAACATATTGGGTATTTTGGAAAAACGAAAATATGAGACATAAACACCAAGAGAAAGACTTCTCTTTATAATAATAAGAATAATAGTAGTATACATATAAGATAGATAGTTTGTTTTTGAATGTTTTTCGAGGTCTGTCTCTGTAGAATGCATTGGCCTTGAGTAGAACTATATGACTGAATTTGGAAATTTGATCAAACATTTGGTTCTCCCTTGATTCAATACAACTTTGATGAAAGAATTGGAGCTTATTTTTAGCCCCCTTTTCATCAAATTTGAATTTTATGAAGGTTAGAAGATGTTCTTATGATCAGATATCCATCCTGTTTTGCAATTAAATATTCTAGTTGTCGGGCACATGTGATGTATGTGCAATGTGCAACTCGAGTTAGTTAGGTAAGAAAGTCATAATCCTAGAAACAAAAACAGTATGGAAATTCATTTAAGATATTAGAAACCCCTTATTGACTGAATAACTGTACTTAATTGTATTTTCATTGCAATTTAGTCATACCTAATACTTTTGGTACTAGTGGCTAATGAGATATTGAATTCCACGATCAAAGATGAGTCTCTTGGTAATCATTTGTAGGCTAAGGTGTATGACCATGTGTGGTGAGGAAAGTGGATTAATGGTGCATATCTTCTATCAAAATTTATATTTTGCTTACTCATCCCAGAGGATTGAAACAAAGTGATCTTTTTGTCCCCCTTTCTCTTTAGGTCATGGAAGATTTTTTTCATGTTGGTTTATTGAATTTTAACAATTTACAATTGATGGTTTGCATTAGTCTAGTACTTGATCCTTTAGGGTGATTGTGAAGTTACCCTGAATTTTTCCTTGAAGTAGATGAAGGAATTGAATAATACCTTTGTATTTTTCGTTATTTTGCTATTTCGTAACCCTTGCTAATTTGCTATCATATTTGTGCAGCTTCTACATGGGATGGAAAACTTTGCTTCTTTTCTTTATATTTTCCCCTTGTAGTTTGTTGTTGTGTCAGTTTGTATAGCCTTTTTGGTGTGATGTGCAATATGTTCATTGCATAGCTATGTGATGAGATTAGTCCCCGTATGAGTACCTAGTGTTTGTAGGATTGGGGGACAGAACATGCCTTGAAATTACCTGGGTGCTCTAAGAGGTCTGGACACCTTAATTACTAACCCCTCTTATTCCCCCCCCCCCCCCCCCCCCACCAAAAAAAAAAACTTGGTGGTAAAAGCATTTAGCTCTTAATCTCAAGCAATAATGTTGTTTAGCTCTTAATCTCATATTTTTTAGTTCCTCTTGTGGATTCTTTTGAATGCATTTTAGAAGTAAACTCTACCTCTCTCTCTCTCTCAAAATATAAAAACTTCATTGCAAGGATATGACTACCCATTTGATGTGACTTAGGCTTTGTTTGTCATAACCTAAAAAAGTCAAAATGTCACTATCCTATTTAAGTCACATCACCTCTCTACCACATCACTTCAAACGAAATCTATACCCAACCCATATTTCATAAAAAGTCAAAAAGTGCATTTATTTAAATCATCCCGAACCACCCCTTAAGGCTTGGCTTGGCTTGGTTTGGTTTGGTTTGCAAGGATACGACCACAAGCCGTGTCCAAATCTTGCATGAGATATTCCCCAAAGGCTCATTCTTTTTCCCTTTTCGAAAGAGTTGATATCTTTATTTTCCTTCATTTAACTGGTAAATTTGTTGGGTTGTCCTGGAATTCGGACTCCTTATTCGCCTCTTGTGTATAAATCCTGTTACTTGATTCACATAATTGTTTACATAAAAGTTTCTTAAAAAGAATCTTGGGTGCAAAGACACATAATTCTGAAAATGTTGCATAGTGTGTCTGGTGTTCTTCACAGGAATTGACTCTTGCCTCCTGCTTGTATGAAAGACTTTTCAGTTTTTTGTCGTAATTGAAGGTCATTAATATTGCACTGTCGTAGCTAAGTGGAATATGAGGAATGGAGTATTTTTTAAATCTCGATACTTTAGTAGAATTGGTACAGATCTTGGAAATGCTCAATCCCAGATATTGGTTTAACACTAAGAATAGTTGAGATAATAGTTGTGATTGGGGCAAACTTTTATTTATGTGTACTTTGAAGCAATCTTGTAGACATTATTTGTGTCTGGGGCAAAAAATTCTCCTGTTATCTTAATGTTGTGTATTGTGCATTTTTGCAGATTTGGTTGCAATTGCAGAACGAATGGCTACTGTGAAACATAAAATACTTGTTTTGTCCGGGAAGGGAGGAGTTGGCAAGAGCACATTCTCTGCTCAACTCGCATTTGCCTTAGCTGCTAAGGATTTTCAGGTTGGTCTCCTCGATATTGATATTTGTGGCCCAAGCATCCCAAAGATGCTTGGTCTAGAAGGCCAAGAAATCCACCAGAGCAACCTCGGATGGTCTCCCGTCTATGTTGAGTCCAACCTTGGTGTCATGTCGATTGGCTTCATGCTGCCGAACCCAGACGAAGCTGTTATATGGAGAGGCCCACGCAAGAATGGGATCATCAAGCAATTCCTAAAGGACGTTTATTGGGGAGAGCTTGATTTTCTAGTAGTTGATGCCCCGCCTGGGACATCAGACGAGCACATCTCAATTGTCCAATTTCTCCAAGCAACTGGGATAGATGGTGCGATCATAGTCACCACCCCACAACAGGTTTCTTTAATTGATGTAAGGAAAGAAGTGAGTTTCTGTAAGAAAGTTGGGCTACAAGTTCTTGGCGTCGTTGAGAACATGAGTGGCTTGTCCCAACAAGTGTCTGATTTCAAATTCATGAGGGTGACAGAGACAGGTGAACAACGAGATGTCACAGAATGGGTTATGGAGTATATGCGAGAGAAGGCGCCAGAAATGCTGGATTTGGTTGCGTTTAGTGAAGTGTTTGATAGTAGTGGTGGTGGTGCAGCAAAAATGTGCAGTGATATGGGTGTTCCGTTCCTTGGGAAGGTGCCTTTGGATCCTCGGCTTTGCAAAGCAGCTGAAGAAGGTCGATCGTGCTTTGATGATAATAAGTGTGGGTCAAGCGCCCCTGCGCTTAAGAGGATTATAGATAAACTGGTGGCTCGTGAAATGGAAAATGGCACCTAGGCGTTTCTGGTGATTGTTTTTTCTGTGTAATTTTTGAGTTTTGGAAGAACATCTGTTTGTCAGGTGTGAATTAGCTTTTGTTAATACGGATGAAAAAACAGTCATTGTTTGGAGCTCAAGTATATTTAACTTTTTGGTTGTTCAACTATTTGTTATACAGATTAAAGTAAAACAATATAGTTGTTTGGAATGAGACTGTTTAAAGTTTGGGTAAATTACACTCACCTCCCCTGAGGTTATTGACAAATACAGGAACTTCTCCTGTGATTTGAATAATTACACATACCTCCCTTACTTTAACTGACATTGTCAAGGTTTTTCCATTTTTAACAGAACCTGCTAATGTCATCCAAGATAAATCCAAAAATACCAATAATGCCTTTAGGGTTATTGAACTCAGCTATATATACCGAGCACAATACACAGCTCCACAATGCACACAACTCAGAAATTCCAGGCCAAGAGAAAAACCAAAAAAGTAGCCAGAAGTGAAAGGAAAAAGGCATAAGACAGAGCTCCACAACCAATATCAACACAGATATGCTACCATTCAAGTATTTAAAAAAAAAAAATTGACATTAAGCACAACCAACTATTCCCATTAAAAAAATGAAATCAAAACCAAATCCAACACAAATAAAGCACAACCACAGTCCTGAATTGCTTACAAGCACAGTCCAAAATAAAGCACAACCATAGTCCAACCAGTCCACAAATAAAGCACAACACCAGTCTAAAACTGGTTACAAATAATGTAATATATGTTCTAAAAATGCCTTATAACTCTCACATTTCATGAAATGTAGGATCATATGGATATGTCATCATCAAGTAATGGAGGAGGGGTGATGAAGTATAAGAGCAAGATTTGCTATTGTGGGAGCAAAGCAGCAATTCAAGTCACTAAATCAGAGAAAAACATTGAAAAATTGTATTATTTATGCCCACTTAGGAAATGCTCTTTTGGGGATTGGTGCAAACCAGTAAACTTATCTATTGGAGGAGAAATGATAATGGAAGACAGTCAAGCTACTATTAGCAGACACACTTTACCCTATGAAGAAGATATACAAAATAACCCATGTAAGGTAATGGAAAGACTAAACAAGTGAGAATAACTTACATGTGCATGCTTGTCCTTGGGCTTGCCCCTGTCTCTCTCAGTTGAACTTGCTTTCCCACTTGTTGAAGTGTTTGCTTTAGTTGAATGTCCCCTCCCAGTTGAGGTGCCCCTCCCAATTGAATTGCCTCTTCCAGTGAAAGTACCCCTTGCAGTTGAGGTGCCTCTCATAGAACCTCTACCCCTCTTCATAGGTGTGCCACTGTCCTTACCAACACTTATGCCACTGCCTCTACAACTACTTGTGCTACTGTCACTAGCTCTATCCCTTACTAGACCTTTTTGGCAGGTTCTCTTATCATAATTGCATAAAATAAAAAATCATAACAAAAAGAAGACAAACAAAATGCCCAACATTTAAAAAAAAAAAAATTGCACTTGGCTAGTTGATCGGCTGGATGTCCCCACGGATGATCGGTCACCCAACATCTCCCAGCCCAGATTGCTCAGCCGTTTGTCAAGGCGTACAAATCCGAAAAGGACTACAAATCCAAAGTTCCAAAACCAAAACAATAAGAAGATTGGTGAGAAAAGAGGCTAACTAAGGAAAAATTTTCACTTATTTTGTGATGAAAACATACTAAATAATGTATCAATAACTCAGATTTTTATAGTGGTGGTATGTCTCTGAAAAAATGTGAGCTATGGGCAGAAAAACGTAGTTTTGCGTCTATTAAGAGGAAATATGAATAGAAGAATGATTGAAACCCAATTCATCCACTTTGAACACAAAGCACCATTACAACACATCTGAAAATATTATATAAAACATCTAATAACAAGTATTTGGACAAGGAAAATAAAAGAGAGAGTTGTGTTGTGGCTTACTTGATTTTCTAGTGAAGTGTTTGCACAATTTTTTCTCTTTTTCCTTTCCTCTACCACCAAAGCTCTCTTCCTTTCTTTTTCTCTCCCTCAGCTAAAATGCGTAGTGTGTGAGTGTGTTTGATGTGCAAAAATGCTAGGGGAGAGATCCTATTTATAGAAAAAAAATTTGTGGTGGGAAGTCTAAAATGCCCTTGGTTAGAATTGGATGGAAGAATTTGTAATTGGTTGGAATGGAATGAAATGGAGGTTGATTAAGAAGATTAATTATAACTTGGAACATGATTTAGTCCTAGTTTGGTCAAGGTAGAACTAGATTGAAAGTTAGTACAAGCATATCTCCATAATTTGGGAATTTAGTCAAAATTCTTCATGAAATCAAGGATTCTTGTCCCAAAAAGTACACAACAAGGGTTCCTTTAGGCTGGCCAAGTGGGTTGATTTGAGGGTATTAACTTATTTCTTTCTTATGTACAAATGTTGGAAATTGCAAAATATGGTGTATAAAATAAGTGTAATGGAACAAGTGTATACATATATACAATGGTTACTAGTTTGGGGTCAACATGTGATTCAAGAAGAGTATGAGGGCCAAAATCTTAATTTATCAATTTGAACATTTAATTAAGTGTAGTATTTAATTTATTTAAGGTTTGAAAATTTAATTCAGTTAAAGTTTCTCCGTTTTGAATTAAACGGCGAATTGTACTGAGAACCGGAAACGTAGGGTTTCTTGTATGGAAAATATACTTAGAAAATTAATTTAATTATTATTAGGGTTTTAGAAATGGTTCCTGGGTTCCGGGTTTAATCAGGGTTTTTGAGTTTTTGGTTGGCAAGCATGCTCGTTTCTATAACTAGAATTGAAGACAAATAAGGATTGGAGGGTCTTTATTGAAATAATTCAAAATTCAAGGACTTAATAGGTTTCACAAAGGTTAAGGACCTCACACACACGTACTCACTCTCTCTCTCTCTCTCTTTTCCTACAAATTCGATTGAAATCAGAATAGGTAGTAAATTAAGGATTTAGGATATAAAGGGTATTATCGTCTTTTCGTACTCTAAAGTAAGGGTAATAAGGTCATTTAGTATAAGTATGTAACATCGTTTGTGCCAATTTGATGGAATGTGGGAATCTTGACAATGTCAGTTAAAATAGGAGAGGTTTGTATAATTATTCAAACCATAGATGAGATACATTTATTTGTTAGAAACCACATTGGAGGTGAGTGTGATTTACCCTTAATTTTTTTTTGTATGCAAATGATGAATGTCATGGAGAAGCATTTGTTTGAATATTGTTTTTATTTTTTATTTGACTAGTTAAAATTTGAATAAAAGTTAAAAAGAAGATGGCACTCAAGTAGAGGCCCATTTCTAAAACCATTGTGCCTTGTTTAATTTTTTTTTTTTTTTGGACTAAAAAGATATTATTTGTCTGAAAGAACATGTTATTTGTTCAAAAATTTTGTTGTCTCTTTATCTATTTAAATGTCACTTATATGTTCAAATATACCTATCTATACAAGTATTACTTATCTGTCTAATTATTTATTCAAATGTGTACATGTGTCACTTATCTGAGAAAATTACGTGTTCAAATGTCTAATTATCTATTCAAATGTTCACTATGGCCATGTTTGTTTGGGTGGACATGAGCTTGGGATTGAACTAATAGTCCAATAAAATTATTAATCCGATGTTTGGTTAAACAATTGAAGTACGGACTAATTATTTTAAACTTGACTATTAGTTAAGATAGGATACATAATTCAACGGATTCGTAGTCCTAGGACTATTAGTTATGGGAATGCTAATCCAGTCCGCTCAAACAAACATGGCCTATATGTATACGTGTCACTTTTTGTTTTGCTTATCTGTTTAATATCACCATATCTTTAATTCATTGCCACTTGCTGCTGTTGACCGTTAATGACTTTTGAATGCGTGTTCTTTCTCATTAATTCTTGAAACCAATGTCTAATGCATTCCTCAATTTAGATTTATTGACAATTTTTTACATTGTAATTTATTTATTTGAATTATTTAAAAATGTGAATAATTTTTTATTTAAAATTTTAAAGTTAAGTAACATGAAGATTACATTATTAAAATCAAGGTAAATTACATTTATCTTTCCTGGGATTTCTGACAAATACAGAGACCTCACCTGTGGTTTGAATAATTACAGTAATCTCTCCTACTTTACCTGACAATGTCAAGATTCCCCCATTCTGTTAAATTGTTCCAAACGGTGTTACTTTTTCTATAATAAATTACCTTATTTCCCTTCTTTTAAAAATATTAAAAAATATTTTTGAATTGGAGGACAGGTTTGAAAGAAACAAATAATGTTAGGAACAGTATTTTTGGATTTATTTTTTAAAAATATTAAAAAATGTTTTAAAATTTTTTTTTATTTTAAATATATAATTTTTATTTAAATATTTTATTTTATTTTGTAAATATTTTAATTTTTTTAATTTTAATATTTTAAACTCAAAACACAACTTCACACTCAAATCGTAACCAAACACTGTCACGCTCCGAAATTTGGACAATTAAATATTGAATTAGGACTAAACCCCAATTAATATTTCATCATCCAAATTCTAAGGGTAAAACAAAAAAACTAAACGCCAATCAAACCATTCACCATAATTTCATAACTAACCAATACCTCCAACATTAAAGTAACAATACATAGTCAAATTAACTTAAATAATGTACGGTAACAAACCATGCCAAATTATCTCAATACTAAAAAAAATTAATAAATACATAACTAATATTAACTCTAAGCTCAAGAAAACAAAAGAAGTCCAAACGACAAATCCAACAATTATAATAATTTCATGTCACCACTGTAACCCCAACTAATCCTGCAAAGGAAGCTCGACTGCGCTCAAACAGAACGCACTTGAGTTGCCAAGAGACAAAACGGATCAGTATACAAGTATACTGGTATGAGTACAAGATTTAACCCCCACGTGTCCACTAGACACAAATAAAAATACATTTAATTCTTGTTACGAGACAAAACAAGTAGTTCCAATCGCACTGAGACGAATTGGTAGTTTCCCGAGATACGGTGGCATTTAGTTTCTTGCCTATACAAAACGAAATATAAATTGAGTATAAAATAAAAAATAAAAATAAAAATATGGTGGGTCAACCCTACATAAAAAAAGTTAGTAAGATCCACCATCCTGCAAAAAAGAAAGTTAGTATAATTTAATCATAAGTAACTTGCTGAAGAAGTATAAAAATGCACTGTTTCATGATTAAATAATTTGAATTGACCAAAACTCAAAGAACAAAAGTTGTATAGAATCAAATTTCCTAAAGGTCAACTCGAACGAATTTAATAGAACTAAACAGGTTAAGAGAAAAACTTGATAGAAGAACCTAGACGGAATTCAATCAAAAAACCTGAAGCTGAAAACGAACAAAAACTGCCCTAAGATGATTTTTTTTTGAAAAAGTTTAAAACATGAAAAGTGTGCAGAATAATGTTTTACTTCAATTTATGCCAAACCAATAAAAATGAGCTCGTTTTGTGGGTTAAAACAACCTCTAAAATCTGTATTGCTAAAATAAATCACAACTACAATAACCAAGATCATCCGATTATAAGTTCTAATCGATCTTTTTCATAAAAGTTAAAACACAAAAGTTGTCTAGAATCACGTATACATGCCTCTGCTCAAATTTTATAATTTATCGAGGTTGTTTACTATTTTTCAAGATGTACAAATCAATACAATTCACACTATACCAATAAAGTCATAATTAAATTCTTTGTACCTTAATTCCACCACTTCGGCCTCCACTTCTGGCCTACATATATATCCCATGTACCTCCCGTATACCTAACACCGCTCTGAAGCCAAACTTGCATAGGGATATCGTCCCGAATTTGACCCACACTCCCCGGATGGTTAGCATATACGTACGTGTGTAAATCAAAGCACTCGTTTACTCTTGAGAACGAGGCAACAATATACATATACAAAAAATCTCACTCATGAGAACAAACACAACAATGCCAAGCCTGAGACATTCAAATAAATCTCATAATCCTCACTTTTTTTTATACATTCTTTCTCACCAATACTCAAATAAAACAACAATCCATGGAGTCATGGTGGAGTATAAGGAATTTATCTATGGGTTCCTAATTAATTTTAATTTCATATAACCATGAGTGTGATTATAACCGTAAAATAAATCCATATAAAAACCCTAAACCTAACATACACAACTAATCAAAATAATTAAAATCAATTGATGAACTAAAAATCCTAAACCTTACCTACACAACTAAACAAAATAATTAAAATCAATCAATCATCTAAAAATCATAAACCTTACATACACAACTAATCAAAATAATTAAAATCAATTAATCATCTACATGCAAATATGAAATCAATTCAATATGAAATAAATAAAAATAAATAAATAAAAATAACGAACTAAATATAATTTAAGAGAAGTGAGTTTTGTATTCACAATATTTTTTTGAAAATCAAAAAATCACTTGAACAATTAATGAAATTACCAAAATAAAATCTTAATCTTTTTTATTCTTTTTCCCCACCTTCTTCCGCCGCTCCTCTTGAATCCTTAATTCCACTCTTTGACTTTGATCTCACACACACACTCTCTCTCTCTCCCATGGGTGCTCTCCTCTTACAAATTGCCTTTTGTAATTCAATCTAGGTCCAACATATTATACTAAGTCTAATTATATTAAAACTTAATTGACTATTATATTATATTTTACACTTATCACATACATATACATAAATATAATATATATTTTATCAATATTTAAAACACCTTATATATATATAAAAATATAAATATTTAAATTAATTAAATATCACATTAAATTCTCATGTAATCACACAATTAATAAAACCAAAAATAAAGTAATATAATAGTAATAATAAATAAATAAATAAAGGCTTACAAAAAAATCATAGTCACTACAATATACACACCTCAAAAGAATCTTGTCCCGAGATTCAATAGAAAAGAGTACTAAACAAAAAGCTCCGGATGCATATGCCAAACTTTCTCTTCCAATTCTCAAGTGATACCATTCTCATCCTCGCTCCATTGCACTTAACCAAGTTCACTTTCTTGCGTCGTAACTGCTTTACATCCCGGTCTAGAATAGCAACCGGTCGCACTACATACGTTAGATCATCACTGATCTCCAACACCTCTGGTGGTACTACTTGGGAAGGGTCTTGCACACACTTCCGCAATAAAGATACATGGAACACGCTGTGAATCATAGCTAAGGCAGGTGGTATAGCTAATTTGTAAGCCACATTACCAATCCTCTCAGTGATCTCGTATGGTCCCACAAATATAGGTGCCAATTTTCCTTTCTTTCCGAACCGCATGATACCTTCATCGGCGAGACCTTCAAAAACACAAAATCTCCAACATTCAACTCAACCCCTTTACGTTTTCTATCAGCGTAACTCTTCTGACGACTCTGTGCAGTCTTAATACGTTCCCGAATAATGTTCACCTTCTCCTTGGTCCCTCTCACCAACTCTGGCCCTAATAACGGCGCATCTCTTATCTCCATCCAACAAGCAGGTGAACGACATGGCCTCCCATACAAAGCCTCAAAAGGTGCTATCCCGATACTGGAGTGATGGCTATTATTATAATCAAACTCCACCAATGGCAAGTGTTCTTCCCAACTACCACCAAGATCGAGGACACAAGCTCTCAACATATCCTCAAAGATCTGATTTACCCGCTCAGTTTGCCCATCTGTCTGAGGATGATAAGTGGTGCTCAAGTCTAACCTAGCACCCAAAGTATGCTGAAAACTCTCTCAAAACTCTGCCACAAATAATGGATCACGATCCGAAACTATAGAAACTGGTGCACCATGAAGTCGCACCACCTCCCGAATATACAATCTAGCTAGTTTATCCGCAGTTCGGTAAACACTGATAGGAATAAAATGAGCAGACTTGGTGAGTCGATCCACTATCACCCAAATAGATTCATTGCCTCCCTTAGACCATGACAATCCATCCACGAAGTCCATAGAAATGTATTCCCATTTCCAAGTAGGAATCTCAAGAGGCTGCAAAAGTCCAAACGGTCGTTGGTGTTCTGTCTTAATCTGTTAGCACACATAACATATAGAAACATACTCTCCTACATCTTTCTTCATACCTTCTTACCAAAACGTCATCTTCAGGTCATAATACATCTTAGTCTTACCAGGGTGAATAGTATATCGGGACCTATGGGCATCATCCATAATCTCTTTCCTCAATTCAACAATGTTAGGTACACACAACCTACCCTTGAATCGCAATTCCCCATCTGAGTCCACAGACCAATCAGTAGGACAATCATCGATCAAATCCACTACAAGGTCATCGAGCTTGCTGACGAGAAACCCATCTAAATTCTGCATCTGACGAACTTTACCCAGTAACGTTGGCTGCACGGTTAAACTACCAATGTATGCCCTCTCAGCACTCTCTATTGGTTGAACATCATGCATCGAAATTAAATCCAAAGACTTCCATTCCTCAATCATAAAAAAGGCTATAATCCCATGTTGTCAACCAAGTGCATCTGCAACCATATTTCCTTTCCCCGGGTGGTAAAGGATCTCAAAATCACAACTACTGATGAATTCAACCCACCTCTGTTGCCTCATGTTCAACTCTTTTTAAGAAAAAAGATATTTGAGGCTCTTGTGATATGTGTACAACTCAAAGCACTCCCCAAACAAGTAGTGTTGCCACACTTTCAACGCAAAAACAACTGCTGCCAACTCTAAGTCATGAGTAGGGTATCATCTCTCATAAGGTTTTAACTGTCGAGAAGCATAAGATACAACCTTCTGATGCTGCATCAACACACATCCCAACCCAGTTCCACTTGCATCAGTAAATACTACTAACTTTTTCACTTGTGCTGGTATAGTTAACATCGGAGCTGTAGTTAACCGCTGCTTTAACTCCTAGAAGCTTTCTCATAATCATCTGTCCATAAGAACTTCACATTCTTGCGGGTCAACTTGGTCATGGGTACTGCAATAGTGGAAAATTTCTCTATAAATCTCCTATAATAATCGGCTAGTCCTAAAAAACTTCTCACATCTATAGGGTTCGTAGGCTGTTTCCATTCTTTGATTGCAACAACTTTCTCAGGATCTACCGCTATTCCCTGATTGGACACAACATGCCCCAAAAATCGAACTTATTTCTCTCAAAAGTGACACTTACTGAACTTAGCGTATAACTGTTGCTCCTTCAAAGTCTGCAATACAATTTTCAAGTGTTCTCTGTGTTCCTCCTCATTCTTAGAATACACTAGGATATCATTTATGAAGATAATCACCAACTTATCTAGATACGGTTGAAAAATTCTGTTAATCAAGTCCATGAAATAGGCAGGAGCATTGGTCAAACCAAAAGGCATTACAGGAAATTCGTACAACCCATACCGGGTCCGGAAAGCAATAAGCGGTATACTTTCCTCTGACACAGCCTTCTGATGGTAACCCGCTCTGAGATCAAATTGAAAGAACATGGCTGCCCCCTTCAACTGATCAAACAAGTCATCAATTCTAGGTAGCGAATACTTGTTCTTAATAGTCACCTTGTTTAGCTCTCTGTAATCTATGCACATATGGAGAGTGCCATTTTTCTTGGAGACAAAGATCGCGGGTGCTCCCCACGGGGAGTTACTTGAATGAATGAACCATTTCTGAAGCATCTCTTCTAGCTACTTTTTCATCTCCATAAGCTCTTTAGGTGCTATTCTGTATGCCGCCTTAGAAATTGGTGCAGTTCCTAGCATTAAGTCAATGCGAAATTCTTTTACTCGTCGAGGTGGAGGTCTAGGTATCTCCTGAAATATATCCTCAAACTCACGCACCACATCTACCTCACTAATATCCTGCTTAGGGATTTCTACCGGGTATAGAAAACTCGACATCACCGACTCTTCTCCATCACTAGAAGTGTGGGTAAGCCGTGGCATACCGAGAATATCTATGTTTACAGTCCTTTCAGCACAATCTAGAGCCGCAAAGTAATTTTGTAGCCAATCCATACTCAAAATAATTACAAACCCCTCAAAATAATTATAAACCCCTAAAACCCTAACACAATTAGGTCCGCATACAAGACTTTGCCCGTAAAATCAATCTCAAAATCTTTACACATCCCATAAAGAGTAACTGCCCCTCCTAAAGGAGTCTCAATACGAATAGGTCTAGACAATGAGGTAGTTACAATATGTTCTTTTTCTACAAACTGTCTAGATATAAAAGAATAAAAGGCACCAGTATCAAAAAGTACTCTAATTGGTTCTTGAAAGAGATTAAAAGTACCTTGCACTTTGTTAATTCCTGGCATCATTACATATGCCTTGGTTGGAGCTGCCTGACCCTGTCGCGCCTGCTGTCTCTGAGGGCAATCCTTGATTACATGCCCTAACTGCTGGCACCCAAAACACTTTCTATTAATCGGTTAAGGTGTTACTGGTCTGATAGGTGGGGGGGCCCTCTAACTGAGGTACGGGAGGACGATAACCTAACTGTGGCACTTGCTGCCGCTGTCCTTGATAACCCTGTGGGCGTGGACCACCCTGTCTCTGATAATAGTGCCACTGGGGCTGGAAATTGCCCTGAGGTTTGAAATTTCCTTAACTACCCTATTGCTGTGGCCTCTGAAACTGCTGACACCTATGCCTTTGATCATAGGGTTGGCATTTGTTCCCATCCCGCTGCTGGAAGTGACTCGCTCTAGAAGTCTCTCCGACCTTAGCCTTCCCTTCTTTAAACTGCTTCTCCTTTTCTTCATACTTCAATGCCAAGTCAAGAACTTTGTCAAACGGTTCAGCATCAAAGGGAATAAGGGACTTAGATAGGTAATGATTCAATCCCTTAATAAACTTTTCATTCTTCTTCCCCTGCGTGTTGACCAAGTAAGGGGCATAACGAGACAACTCATTAAACTTGGTGACATACTCAATCACTGTTCTACCCTCTTGAGTCAACTTAGAAAATCCATCACTCAGTTGAGACCGAATAGCAGCAGGGACAAACTTCCGATCAAAACGAGTCTTGAAATCTACCCAAGTTAAAGTCGTTAAATCTAGACCCTCCTTCCATGAGTTCCACCAAAATAGGGATGCTCCTTCAAGCTGATGTGTCACCAACTCCTGTTTTTGGACCTTGGTGAGCTACATACGACCAAACACCATCTCACATTTCTAAACCCAAGCAACAGCTGCAATGGGTCCTCTATCTTTAGAGAATTTTTAACCTCCCAAAGAACCAAAATCTTTGTTTCTCTTCACAAATGGATCTCCTTGCTGACTTTGATTATTGTTCTGCACAACCTGAAGTAATTGAGCCATCATCTCCCCCACATTAACCTGCACCGTATTGGTTGCCTCAGTAGCAGTTGTCGTTGCCCTAGTAACAACCGCCGCCACTGCCGCGTTAGCAATTTTTTCTTTCCCTGTGCCATTAGGCTCAACATTTCTCAAATTATGCCTTCCAACCATCACCTTCAAGCTAAACACACAAAAAAAATTCATTCATAAATACTTAGAATAAATTCAACCACTAACCTAAACCAGCTAACCCATGTTTCCATAATTTAAGGATCACCTAAACTCTCACAAGTCTAGGGTAACCTAGAGTTCTGATACCAAACTGTTACGCCCCGAAATTTGGACAATTAAATATTATATTAGGAGTAAACCCCAATTAATATTCCATCATCCAAATCCTAGGGGTGACAAAAAAAAAAAACTAAACCCCAACCAAACCATCTGCCATAATTTCATAACTAACCAATACCTCCAACATTAAAGTAACAATACATAGTCAAAATAACTTAAATAATGTACGGTTACAAACCGTGCCAAATTATCACAATACTAAAGTCCTAAAAAAAAAATAATAAATACATAACTAATATTAACCCTAAGCTCAAGAAAACAAAATAAGTCCAAACGACAAGTCCAATAACTATAGTAATTCCACGTCACCATCGTAACCCCAACTAATCCTGCAAATGAAGCTCGACTGAGCTCAAATAGAACGCACCCGAGTTGCCAATAGACAAAACATGTCAGTATACAAGTATACTGGTATGAGTACAAGATTTAACTCCCACGTGTCTACTAGACACAAACAAAAATACATTTAATTCTTGTTACGGGACACAAGTAGTTCCAACCGCACTGAGACGAATGGGTAGTTTCCCGATATACGGTGGCATTTAGTTTCTTGCCTATACACAATGAAATATAAATTGAGTATAAAATAAAAAAAATATAAATAAAAATATGGTGGGTCAACCCTGCATAAAAAAAGTTAGTAAGACCCACCATTCTGTAAAAAATAAAATTAGTATAGTTTAATCATAAGTAACTTGCTGAAGAAGTATAAAAATGCACTTTTTCATGATTAAATAATTCGAATTGACCAAAACTCAAAGAACAAAAAGTTGTACAGAATCAAATTTCCTAAAAGGCAACTCAAACGAATTTAACAAAAACTAAATAGGTTGAGAGAAAAACTTGATAAAAGAACCTAGACAGAATTCAATCGAAAAATTTGAAGCTGAAAATGAACAAAAACTGCCCTAAGATGATTTTTTTCGAAAAAGTTTAAAACATGAAAAGTGTGCAGAATAATGTTTTACTTCAGTTTACGTCAAACTAATAAAAATGAGCTCGTTTTGTGGGTTAAAACAGCCTCTAAAATCTGCATTGTTAAAATAAATCACAACTACCATAACCAAGATCATCCGATTATAAGTTATAATCTATCTTTTTCATAAAAAGTTAAAAAACAAAAGTTGTCTAGAATCACATATACATGCCTCTGCTCAAATTTCATAATTTATCGAGGTTGTTTACTCTTTTTCAAGATGTACAAATCAATACAATTCACACTATACCAATAAAGTCATAATTAAATTCTTTGTACCTTAATTCCACCACTCCGGCCTCCACTTCTGGCCTACACATATATCCCATGTACCTCATGTATACCTAACATCGCTCCGAAGCCAAACTTGCACGGGGATATCGTCCCGAGTTTGACCTACACTCCCCGGATGGTTAGCATAAATGTACGTGCGTAAATCAAATCACTCGTTTACTCTTGAGAACGGGGTCACAATATACATTTACAAAAAATCTCACTCATGAGAACAAACATAACAATGCCAAGCCTGGGGCATTCATATAAATCTCATAATCCTCACTTTTTTTTTTATACATTCTTTCTCACCAATACTCAAATAAAACAACAATCCATGGAGTCATGGTGAAGTATAAGGAATTTATCTACGAGTTCCTAATTAATGTTAATTTCATATAAACATGAGTGTGATTACAACCATAAAATAAATCCATATAAAAATCCTAAACCTAACATACACAATTAATCAAAATAATTAAAATCAATTGATCAACTAAAAACCCTAAACCTTACATACACAACTAAACAAAATAATTAAAATCAATCAATCATCTAAAAACCCTAAACCTTACATACATAACTAATCAAAATAATTAAAATCAATCAATCATCTACATGCAAATATGAAATCAATTCAACATCAAATAAATAAAAATAAATAAATAAAAACAACGAACTAAATATAATTCAAGAAAAGTGAGTTTTGTATTCACAATATTTTTTTGAAGATCAAAGAATCACTTGAACAATTAATAAAACCACCAAAATAAAATCCTAATCTTTTTTATTCTTTTTCCCCACCTTCTTCCGCTGTTCCTCTTGATTCCTTAATTCCACTCTTTGACTTTGATCTCACACACACTCACTCACTCACTCTCTCTCTCTCTCTCTCTCTCTCTCTCGGCTTCTCTCGTCTTACAAATTCCCTTTTGTAATTCAATCTACAACAATGATTCATCCCCCCTTTTCCCCTCACCCCCTTTGACCCCATCTCTCTCTCATTGGTTACTTTTTCTTTTTCTTTTTCTTTTTCTTTTTTTTCCTACTCCCCCAATCACCACCCGCCACGTGGCAAAGGGGGTGAGGGGGTGACCCCCAAAAGGGGGTCCCAAGCATTATTCTTCAATCTGGGTCAAACATATTATACTAAGTCTAATTATATTAAAATCTAATTGACTGTTATATTATATTTTACACTTATCACATACAGATACATAAATATAATATATATTTTATCAATATTTAAAACACCTTTTATATATATATATATATATATTAATATTTAAATTAATTATATATAATTAAATATCACATTAAATTAATTAAATATCACATTAAATTCTCATGTAATCACACGATTAATAAAGCCAAAAATAAAATAAGATAATAATAATAAATAAATAAATAAAAGCTTATGAAAAAATCATGGTCACTACAAACACATAACTCAAAAATCAATTCAAAAATTATTTTTAAATCTCATAACCAAACACATAACTCGACACTCCACACTACTTTCAAAACTCTACACTCAAATTGTAACCAAACGCATAACAAAAAAATTAAAATATTTAAAAATATATTTATAAAATAAAATAAAATATTTAAAATAAAAACTATATATTTAAAATAAAAAATAATTTTTAAAATTTTTTTAAATTTAAAAAATATATTTAAAATATTAAAAAAATATAGTACACAGATGTATGAAATATAATGCACATTAAAATAAATAAATAAATATTTATGTAACAATCCCAACCTCTGATTTACATTAATTCATGATTAAATAAGCTTAGTTAGTAATTAAGAGAAATTTTGAATTAAATTGCATGTGTGTGTTACCCTATTTGTGTTTATATCTGTTTAACGTAAAAAGACATGTTCATGTTTTAGTTACGAATTGCGAATTGAAGGCCTTATCGGCATCTAATTCAGAAATTGACTTGATTTATGTGATAATTAGAATTTTTAGAATTTTATGGTAAGTTTAATTAAAATTCGGTTCAGAATGATTAAATTAGAATAATTAATGCCAACATGAATAGCTTAAACCAAGGTTAATTAATTACCATTAAGCAAGCCTATATAAGGCTTAAGATGATTAAGGAATGTGACTCACACTCTCATTTTATCATCTTTGAGGTAACAAAACGTAGAGAGAGAGAGAGAGAGAGAAAGAGAGAGAGAGAGAGAGAGAGGGAAGAAGAGATTGAGCTCAACTAGGAGAATTCTTGGAGAATCAAGCTTGAACCCTTTGAATTCACACCTTAGGTATGAACATTTCCCTTAAATCTTGGAAATAAGGTACATAGGAAGTGAATTCATGAGTAACGTAAGGATATTTACATGAAATTGAAGAGAATAAGGTAGAATTATGTCAATCATAGAAGAAATGAGCTAATTGTATACATGCATGTATAATTCATGGATTTTGAGTTTTGATTTCAACAAATTCTTACATACAAGAGTCTATTTTTGTAAAATTATGGGAGCTCATTGTGGTTTTCCACCTTAACACTTCATTTGTATATGTTTGGGAAGATTTGAGTTCATGATAACACATGCATGTTATGTTTACATCATGTTCTTACATTTCAAGTTGAATTTTGCACAATTGACATACTTTTGGGCTTTGATTTCATGAAATGATCTTTAATTCTCAATGTTTTTCAAGTTTAGACAAGTTTTCTTGAGTTTTGGCCCAAAAGAACTTGATTTGTGGTTTTGAATTTGAGTTTTGAAGCTTAAAGGCAGTTTTGGAAATTCCAGAATTCGCATTGTCCGCTCAAGCGTGAAAATCGAGCTCCCAGAAGTTTTACAAAATTTTACTGGTCGCTCGAGCAAGGACCCTTTGAATCAGTCTTTTGCTCAAGCGATCGTTGAGCGGGAATTTCACGTAACCAGTACTTTTGCCAAGTTTGTAGACTGCTCGAGCGACGGAAGCTACGCTTGAGCGACCACCCTTAGTTTTAAACCCTCGCTCGAGTGAAGGAAGTTACGCTCGAGCGAAGACCCTATTTTCAGCAACTTTTGACTAACTCTTTTAAGTGCATATTTGCATCCTCATGCCACCCCAAGTGTTCTTAGGCACCATTTGGACTCACATAGGCATGAAATAAGCTAGAAACATATAAAAAGAAAATTGAACTAAAATGAAATGGTGTTTCAATTGTGTTTTTGTTATGTGTTTTGTTTAGGTGGACGTCCGAGACTTAGTGACAACACAAACCACCGTGAGTAATAACTCTTTAAAGTTATGTTTGACTTTAATTATTTTCAGATGATGTGAATGATTAGTTTTTTGAAATACTACGTTTTATATAAATGAATGATTGTCTTAGTTTCTGAAATGTATTCGTGCCATCCTTAGCATCATATGATATTCGTCCCTTTATGGGTCATTAGAAACGGGTCATCAGAAACGTCTCTGTGCATATGAGTCATCGGAATGCCTTTGTGGCTGTCCCTTTATGGGTCATCAAAACTGTCTCTGTGCACGTGAGTCATCGAAATGCCTTCACGACTGTCTCCCCATGGGTCATCGGATTTGGTAACGCTAATAAATGTGCCACACATTATAATGTGTATTGTACGAAGTTTGATTACGAATACGAGCATGTATAAGAATCTGTTTCTGATTTGAAATCTGAATATGCATTAGACTCTGTAATTTTATAGACATCATTCATTAAAATCTTTACTCTATTATTATTCACTAGGCTTCAGCTCACTATTTATATTATGTATGTAGGTGATCTGGCGCGTGACCAGGCCTAGAGTTGATGGCCTAAGATTCCGTTTTGTCAGCCAACCTTTGTGCCTCCCAAGGAGGTTCCGGATTAAGTCAAGTCTAGTGGCTGTGTTTTTATGAATGTATAAGACTTTGTTTCTTTTGACTTACGGAAAAGTTTTCTGTTTATATGTACATGGAGTGACGTGTAAGCACTGTATCTTTTGATGTTATTCTAAAAGTTCAAGATTATCTATCCCATGTATGTTCTCATAGCTCGATAGACTATGTATATTTTACGTATTTGCTTCCGTAGCCCCTAATTATATGTTATTCTGTTAAGAAGCCTTTGGTAATCTAAGGATTACTGGCTGGTTACGACGCTAAACCTATAGGGGCGGGTTTGGATCATGATAATTTAAAATATAAAATATTTATCCTAAAAAAATAAATTCAAAAAAATTCAAAATTTATAACTAAACAAATTTTTTTTTTTTCAAAACTCATAACTCAAAATGCGACTCCATACTCAAATCATGATTCTAAAAATAATTTTAAAAAATAAAATAATTTTTTTTGATTTTTTTTTCTTTTTAAAATAGAGTTTTTGAAAAAGTTTGGTTTTAAGTTTTGAAAAGAGTTTTGAATTGAGTTTTAAGTTTGTGTTTGGTTATGAGTTTTGAAAATAATTTTTGAATTGAGTTTTGAGTAAAAACATGTTCCGAAAAAAGATTTTTTTGAGAAACATGTTTGGTTCTCTTTTAGAATCACAATTCCAATTAGAAATTTTCAAAAATCTTTTCAAAACTCATAGAGTCTTTAACCAAATACACAACTTAAAATTCAATTAAAATATTAGGCTTGGTTTGGGATACTCAAAAAAATCCAAAAAGTTAAAAAAATGCTAAAAAGGTTAAAAAGTTATCACTATTCACTAAAAAAATATAAAAATATTAATTTTACACAAAATTATTACAAACAACTCTGATGTCCCACAGACACAGAGCTAAGTTTTTTGGAAAAATTGCACAGGCGGGATGTACAAACAATATGGTATTGTTCGGCCCGTGGGGGCCATCACTGGTCCTGTTTTGATAATTTGAACTGTTCAATGTGTAGAACTCGTCGAGCACTATATGTCTATAATAATCACGTTGATCGGATATCACTAACTGCATGATCAAATTAGTTTTGTATAAAAAAATGGATGGTGTTATAGTTAACGGTTGAAAAAAAACTAATCTGATGGCTATCGATATCCGATCAATGTGATTTTTTACGAACATATAATGCTCGACGAGTTTTACACATTGAACGGTTTAGATTATCAAAACGGGACCCGTGAAGGCCCCCACAGGCCGAAAAGTAGACAACCATTTCTTATCATCAATTCACTCTGCCCAGACGGACGGCTGTACTGCCTATTGTCCTTATCTTCTCCTAACACGCTAATTTATACAATTTTTTAATACACATTTTTTTTCGTAAAAAGTCAAAAAATTAACCCAAACAATCATTTTTTTTCCTCAACTTTTTACTCCAAAAAGTCAAAAAGTGCATTTATTTAGGACACCCCAAACAGCTCCTTAATTTTCAAAACTCATAACCAAACACAAACTTAAAAAAATACAAACTTATGTTAAATATATTTTTTAAATATTAAAAAAATTTAAAAATTTTATTTTTTTATTTTAAATATATAATTTTTATTTTAAATATATAGTTTTTTATTTTAAATATTTTATTTTATTTTATAAATATATTTTTAAATATTTTAATTTTTTTGTTATGCCTTTGGTTACGATTTGATTGTAGAGTTTTGAAAATAGTGTGGAGTGTCGAGTTATGTGTATGGTTATGAGGTTTGAAAATAATTTTTGAATTGAGTCTTGAGTTATCTGTTTGGTTACGATTTGAGTGTGAAGTTATATTTTGAGTTTAAAATATTAAAATATAAAATATTAAAATATAAAAAATTAAAATATTTACAAAATAAAATAAAGGGAGAATTATTTATAAGTCCTATTTTGGAGACTTATATTACAAATGGTCCTAAGTAAAAGCTTATATTCCCATAAGTCCTATGGCAAGTTGCTTGTCACATTTACCTTTAATAGTAGTTGTTAATATCATAAAAAATATAAAAATCATATATAGGAAATTGAATGTTACCGTATATCATATCCATAATTTTGAAATTCAAATAACACGTTATTTGTGGAAATTACAGGTTCACATTGTCAAAATTTTAGGAATAAAAAAGAAGTAGATATGTTTTGTGCCTCTATGCTAATGTAAACGGATGATTCAGTTGATAACATCTCGAAACCCACCACAAATAGGAGAAGGGGCGAATTCGACTGACACGTTCGATGGGAGAGTGCTAATGGATTACCGTTTTCCTGAGGAATGATGGCTCCAAAATGTAAGTGTGGATTTGCCTTTGTTTTGCAATGTTCATTCATTTGATTTTGATTACCAACCTAGAACTAGGGTTTATGTGAATATGTGCTTTTTGATAATTTCGGTAAACTTCAGTCGTAATACGTTTGGTTGGTTGTATGTTTAGTGAGTTTTGTGAGGAATAATGGATTTTATAGTTTCTGATTTGGAAATAGTATGTATATGGGGGTTGTACGATGGGGTTGACCAGTGTGGGTGTTTTGTGCTTGATTCGTTGTTGTATTGCCTGGTACGTGGGCTATTTTATTTGGTTTTCTTTCAATACATGCAAAGTATTGTGTTTGGTATACTGTTTTTGGGGGTTTCTCGTTCTGGTACTATGTCGTTTGGTTCTGCACATTAACTATAAAGAACCAATTGTGGGATGTGAAAGGTGCCACGTCTTTGTGTTATGTGTTATACAGTTAATGAATGTGCTTGTGATCCAATGTTAATTTACTGTCGAATGTGAGTGGAAGCAAATGTATGTTGGACTGTTTGTATAGTGCCACGTTGTGGTACGGTGTCGTTTGGTTTTTTTCACTCAGGTATACATGTAAATTGTCGAACGTGGCTGGTGCCACGTCCTATTTTGATGTACTTTTAGGTTTGAAAATGTGTCAAAATATTCGAGGGACAGTGTTTGTAGATTTTAACATGGAGAGGAACAATTAAATTAACATGGTTTAGGGTGTGTGGTTGTGGTTTCATGTAAGCATATGAATAGGTCACGTTAAGGTTCATAGTACTTTTGGTTGACAAGCTTCACGTAGCACCCTTTTTTTTTTTTACGGGTGCAGATTATTGCGTTAATAATCATGTCTGACATTATTTGTGGTTACGTCAAGTACTTCACAGTTACATTTGAAATCATGGCCGTGAATGTGGATGCGTAATTACTTATACATTTCTGAATTGTGTGACGATAAATTGCGTTATAATGTGTATTGGAATTCGCAGGGAGAATATTACATGTTTGAACTGTGAATGTGCCATTGAATATTTAGGACAGAGTAGGTCATGTTTAAAGTTTCACATCATGTTCGTGTTCGTAGCAGTTCTGGCTGACAAGCTTTAACTGTGAATGTGCCATTGAATATTTAGGACAGAGTAGGTCATGTTTAAAGTTTCACATCATGTTCGTGTTCGTAGCAGTTCTGGCTGACAAGCTTCACGTAGGACATTTTTTTAATTTTATGGGTCCAGATTATTGCATTACCAATCATGTTTGACACTATTTATGGTTATGTCGAATACTTCACAGTCACATTTGAAATCATGGTCGTGAATGTGGGTGCGTAATTACTTCTACATTGATGATTTGTGTGACGATAAATTCTGATGTAACGTCTATTGGAATTCGTAGGGAGAGTATTACATGTTTAAACTGTGGATGTGCAACTGTATATTAAGGACACAATAGGACTTGCACATAGTGTCACATATATGTTCTTTAAATGTTGTAACGTTCGTGTTGAGGGTGTGTTACATGGTAATTGATTCATTTCATAATGTGGCTGTTATTGTGACAGTAGTTGATAAAATGGCATGCGCCACGGTATGATAGATATTGCATTTTGGGCAGAAGACGTTAACCTCCATGTTTGTTTTTTTAAAATTTTGTTGTAATTAAGCACTGGTGTAGAATTAGAGAATTATTTTGTTTTCACATGTTATATTGTCATCCAATTCGAATGTCAATGTACGATGAAGGTATGTGATGATGTATGAATTCAATTCATGTACGACCACATGTTATCATACCACATTGTAATATTCACGAGGAACATATTGACATATATTGTTACATATTGCTATTAATTTACATATTTGCATAAGTTTTTCGTGGCATCTTGTTTATATACAAAATATGAAATATTTGTGGCATGTTTTTCAGGAGGAATAACTAAAAGTACACCACAAAAAGGCTGCAAGGCGAAAGTGAACATCTGTGAAGGGGCTTCATCTAGTAAAAGACGACGGTGTCAAACTCCATCACAGAATGTGAACACAGTCAGGCAAAACAGTGTTCGAAAAGGAAAGAAGGTGAAATATGAACCTCAACAACCACTGAACAAACAACCAAGATTTTCCTACCGTTCCAACATTGCTGGAATTGTGAAGCTGGTGGTAGCAGCAAATCTGAAAGATGAACATTTGCATCATCTTCAGAAAACACCGTTTTGTTTGCTGTTGGATGCAATGCGAACAACTGAACTAAACCAACATGAATTCCAAAAATGCGATGACATTATGAATCATTCAGACATTTGTTCTAGAAAAATCTGCTTTCAAGATTGGTGGTAAACACATTGAGTTGACAAGCATCGATATGCAACTAATATTTGGAATTCATGGTGGCAAGAAGAGTTTAGATGTGTCACATGTGCCAAGACTTCCGACTGACTTCATCCAACAAAGGTGTCCTAACATAGCATGCATAAACTTGAAGACCATTAAGGAACTGTTAATGGATGCATTAGTCGAAAACACTAGTTAGGACCACCAGGATGTTGCAAAGTTACTGTGTTTGTACTTATGTGGGAAGTTATTCTTTGCCACTTTGGGCGAGACCGTGGAATGGGGGTTCGTCCGGGTTGTTAAGGATCTAGAGAACATGAAAGCATATGATTGGGCCGGAGCAATCTGCGAAACTTTGATGGAGTCAATTAAGGGATTTTACTGTAAGCCTGAGAAAGTTACTGGATGTGTAATTGCCTTGCTTGTAAGTGCTCTGTTTTTTTGTTTTTCCCACATTATAATTTTGAATTTCTTTGGTAGCTTTGGTAGATGAATATGTTTTGAATAATTTTGACAACTTATGTTTTTAACCCATGGTTACACAGTTTTGGATATGTGAGCACACCAACTTGACACAAGTAGATCGTGGAGATGGATTTCCAAGGTTTATGAAATGGAATGTCAGCAAGTTGGTCACAAAGATAAGAGCAGTGGACATCAAGCAGCTGCAGGATGTTGAAGTATGAATCTTGTACTACTAGCGTAAATAATAGATGTGGCAATTACTATTTTTGATTTTCAATTTTTATTTGGTTTGTAGGTTGTGGTAGGAGAGCTGCACATGAGTCATTCAGAACGGAACATCACGAAGGCGAAAGACGTTAATGAAATTGGAGCAAATACTGAATGTTCGTATCGCAGTGGGTGGGAACATGGGGTCGACAACCAGGACAATTGTAGATGGCAACATTTTGGGTTCAATTGATGGTATTAGTGTGCATGGACTGGACAACATAAATGGAAATGTTCAAAATGAAAAAGATGTCAACAGAGGTTTTGCTGAGAGTGATGGTCATTATGGGCAGTGTGCAACTACTTATGAAGAATACCAGAAAGCATTAGTTAAAATTGGTGTGCTTGAGATAGAACTCCACTGTAAATCTGATGTCGTAATTGCGTTAGAGACACAACTGCCAACAATGAGGGCATCGTACGAAGAAAAATGTAGGAATTTAGCACATGAACTCAGAGTAGCCAATAACCAGAAGGACTGTGACATTGAAAGGATGAACCAGCTAGTGGATGAGCTTAACGACAAAAACGTGAAGCTTGTGGAACAGTTAGAGGAGTACGCAGTGCATGAATACACCGAAGCAACTGCTGGTGTATAGGAGATGAAACAAAGTAATCAGGGCATGTACCATTATGAGGCAAAGATACTTGACATTATGTCATTGTCCACATCATCTCCATCTGATGTGAATGAGAAGACAGAGTTATAAGGGGTGGATGCTTATGTGAGCCCGATCGACGATATTGGGCATGTGGCGTGTGATGTGGATTTAATACCTGGGATTAATCAAAACACTGGAACAACAACTGCGTTGCAGAACTCGTTTGTGAGAAACATCAAAAAAGAAGAAGGAATGAGCATAAGCTGCCAGAGTATGAATATCCATTGGTACGAGGGAGGTTAATGAAACCATCTGATAGTGGTGTGGTCAATGGAGATGAGTGTGCCGGTAAACAAAAAATGCAAAATGAGATCATAGAGGTTGATGACCTTGCAGACCCGGATAGGATATTTTCTCGGTTCGACTTGACTAATCGTTTACCGATCTGGAAGTTGTTGTCAACGCAAGAGAGAGAAAGACAAGCTTAAAGAAGCATACAAGAAAGGTGGTGACAGGTAGGTTTCGCACCTTACTCGTACCGTTTTGCATTTGTACATGAATTTAGTGTTCAACAAATGTCTTGTTTAACTGGTAGTGTGCAAGTCTGGATTGGGCAGAATGGTTCCAATTCTGTGTCTTTTAATGACATACGATCAATCGTTAAGGGGCTGACGTTATGAGGCCATGTAAGTATGGTATTCCTAATTATTCGTCAAACTTTTGAAGCTTCTGCACATTGAATGCAATTTACGTATATTTATACCAGAGAAGCAAAATCATACATGTTTTATTTTTGCACGTAGATGATTGATGCATACGCAGAAATGCTGATATACGAGCAGCAGATCAAGGCACCTACATCTACGGATGAGGAAAAATCATACATTTTCAGCACATTATGTTTGGTAAGACGTGGCATTTAATGAATTGATTGTAGTCGTTTTTTGTTTGTGATTTTCAATTTAGAAATTGAATTTGTGCAGCCTACGATAAGAGATGTGGGCGAAGATGTATGTGACAGGTACTTGGCCATGCATGCCCTTCATGCCCTCAAGGCCAGATATATTCAATTCCCAATTCACTTAGATAACCATTGGACACTAATGGTGTATGACATTGAGGAAGGGTTTTGGATGCATTACAACTCAATGAAACCAAGATATGGAAGGGAAGACAAACATTACTAGGAAGCGTGGTTGCTGGTTAGTAAATGTGAATTAATTACTTGTAGTGGTCTTTGTATTTTATTTTAGACAACAAAACTAATTACTTGTAATCTAAATTTGACAATAACATAGAAATCCTACTTTGAGGATTACATGACTTGGAGATTGAAGGTGGGCACAGTTGAAACACAAGACTTGGTGAATGAGGTTCTAGTGGTTGATTATTGTCCACAACAAAAAACAGACTCGTAAGTGTGTGTTACTGTTATTTGCAACATATGCCATTCATGTTTCCATAAATTGCACGTAGTCTGTTTTGGCGTTGTTACTAATGACTTAAATTTTCGTAATAGGAATGATTGTGGAATTATAGTATGCTTCATTATGAAGCAACTTGTGCGTCACCTAGATGTGGACAAGTCAATGGGAGGGGAGAGCTGCAAAACGATGCGAGCGGGTATGGTGAAATCATTTGTGAATGACCGGAGAAGGTCATTTGTTGCTGGCGAGTGACTATCTTCCAATGGTGGTATATGGGTGCATCATTGATATTTTTGGTATATATTCACGGTTAATTAGTTTTCGAATGGTATAGTAAGTTTGCTGGTTTAAAAAAGTGAAAATTTTTGATGTTTTCGGTTGCATTGTCAATATGAATTGAGGAGTAATATATTTTGTTTTGGGAATTTGTTACAATGGTTAATTCATTATTTTTTGTATGCACTTAGTTTAGTTTATATGGCTTTATGTTTCATTCAGTAATGTCAGTAGGAAGTTAAGTGCGACAGGAATGTTGGGTACATAAGTGTGAATGTGGTTTTGTAAATGTGAATGTGAATGATAATGTGACTCAAAATTTGAGGTGAATGTGAATGTCAATGTTAGAAACGATATTGGTTGTTCATTTCATTTACCCAGATTCTGTTTGTGAATGTATGACAGTGTTTGTTACTCGTATAAGGGAGCAGGAAAATGCAAATGTGATTGTGGTTGTGTAAATGTGAAGGTGTGGGTCACTGTGATGTAATTGTGAAAGTAAATGCAAATGTGAATGATAGAACATGTATGGTTGTGTACCTGCAATACCCAGATTGTGTGTGTGAATGTATGACAGTGTTTGGTACTTGTATTAGGGAGTGGGAAAATGCAAATGAGAATGTGGCTTTGTAAATGTGAAGGAGTATGTTACTTTGATGGTGACTGTGATAGTGAGTACAAATGTGAATGACAGAACAGGTATGGTTGTCTACCTGTAATACCCAAACTGTGTTTGTACATGTATGCCAGTGTTTTGTACTTGTCTTAGGGTGTGTGCAAAAGCAAATGTGAATGTGGTTGTGTAAATGTTAATGCCAAATAAAATGTAATTGTGAATGTGTAGCTGTATGTGAATGTGGATATGTAGTAACTGTGCGTGAGAAGGTCATAAGGGATCTTGGTTAGCCATATGCAGTTCGCATATTGTGATGGTCAATGTATGACAGTGTTTGGTACTATTAATAGGGAAATTGAAAATGCAACTAAACAGATTGAGGATTGATAACATGCCGTTTGTTGTCTACGTTGCTGAAATTGTTGCTTTGGACATTCACGTTACGTGTCGATGGTGGATTGTTGTTATAAAATTAGACTTCCCATGTATACTTTGCATATAATGAACGCGAATGTGTTGCGGTCTTCAATACTTGTGATAGGGTGTTAAGGGTGGTGGGTTTTCTTAGATAGATGTGGTTCAGTTGTCTGTGTATACCTCAAAATTTGAAGTTGCCATTCAGTAAGTATGTATGCTGGCACATTAATGCTTGGGTGTGATTTGGCAAATTAATCTGTCAATAATATGTTGTATTTTAAGATTGATTAATGGGTTTCACGATAACCTGTGTCATACTGAGACAATAACACCAACATGACCTAGTTTACAAAACTATGTCTTCTCACATACTAGGCCAGTGTGCAACGCATCACCCAAACATATTCTGCTGGTTTTAAACATATGATTCCATGACCAAATAAATAAACATGTAAACCTAATATATGAATGGCAAAAACAGCTGAATGATCAAATAAAAATAATGTGTTTACTTATTAAAATTTGACATCAATTTGTTTCGATACATTCTACTACAAGAATTCAATGTTGCTATTGAAACTGATTGAAAAACTTCTGTTCTAAATGTCTATTACTAAATTGGTTCTTTACATGTCTTTCGGTTGTGGCTATCCATGCGGCCACATCGACCGCACCTGATCTGACTTAGTCTCTCTCCCCGAGATGGTATTCAATTCTTCTTGGGTTGCCCTGGAGGATATTTAACTGCCGGTGGATATATGATGAAGTCGTCTTCCGAGATTGAGGGTTTGTCAACTGTTGGGATAAGCTAAATGTATCTGGAATAAGCTGCTTTGTACTAATCGACGGTGAAAAATTGTTTAACACATGTACTAAAATCCCTTCTACTATTCTGTATTGCAACCACCGCATGTGCATATGGGAATCCGTTCAATTGCCACTAGAAACATGAACATGAACGTTTGCCAACATCTACCAACATCGTTGAAAATGAATGGACCTCGTATATGTCTTCATTTTCCTGGCTAACAATCCATATGCAACAGTTGGAGTACGCCTCCCTAACACGGCTTTCCATTTTCAGACAAAGTAACCCATTGCAATTAGTAGCCAATGCTTTACGCTCAGCCCTCATAGTCATTATCTGATTCCTGATTGTATTAACCAACTTTGTGATTGGGTAATTACGGGCATCAAGTATCTATTTATTAAACGATTTTGTAGCATTCGAGGTCATCTCCCCATACCGTTTGCCCCTATTTACATTATGAAAACATAATGAAAATGTTATCACAATTTTGGGTACTTTCAATGTTAGCACGCGTAAGTATCGTACAAACCTAAAATACGCGTTGGCCCAATGTCTCGGTGGCATATCTTCCAAGAAAGTATTTATTCCAGATCGTCTTGATCCTTTTAGCTTAGTCAAATGTTGCTGAAATGAAGCCTTGGTTGAAGCATATGCACATTCACGCAACTTGGCCATTAAACCAAAACGGACCCGGTTGTCAACCCATCGTAATTTGTCCCTCAAATTTGTTTGCAGATGTTGTAAGCAGTACGCATGGTGTGCAGGTAGGAATACAGTAGGCAAGGATTCGAGCAACCCAGCGTTACGATCAGATACGAAAGTTAATGTGTAAGCACTACTGACAACCTTTGTCAGATGCTGTAAAAACCAAGTCCAATTTGCAGTTGTTTCGGAGTCAATAATAGCAAAGACTAATGGGAATAAACCTGGCAGATTTGACAAGTTTTACATTAGATGTGTATTATTTTTAATGAAGGTTACATTCACATTAACAATTGTTCACAATTCAAATCGCATCATACACAATGTTATGAAAATAACATTAAATTGTAAACAATGTTGTCACTGGAGATCACCCACTGTTATAGTAGACTAATAAAAATTGTTTAGTGACAATGTGATGCGTTACTATATGGAATTTTGAAGTAACCATCGTAAGACACGTATCTTTATTGCCATCCTTCCCCATCGCTGCAAGCAAATTGCCTTTAAATCTCCCTTTTAAAAAAGTGCCATCAAGAAACAATAATGGGCGGATATGGTTGAATCCGTCAATGCAAAATTTGAATGATATAAAGAACCGCTTAAATCGACCGGTTGATTGCTCGAAATCCAAGTTGACATAACTCCTAGGGTTGTACTGCATAACCGCATCCGCGTACCACCTTAGTTGATCGAATGAAACATGATAGTCACCGTACACTTCGCCTTTTGCCTTCTCCACACCTAACCATGCTATGTGGTAACTAACATTCAGGCCGTACTCCTTTTTTAGGTCAAACATGACGTCCGTGGGACGTGTAAGCAGCTTATCACGTAACCGATCACCAATAACATTGTAAACCAATTTAGAGTTAAGTCTACTATTCTTACCAGTGTGAACAACAGCCCTACAACTATGCAAGTTGTTCAACCTCTTCAAATAAAAATATCCATTGCATGTTTGAACCCTTCCATGTATCAACCGTGTACACCTTTTTTTCTCTTGCAACGTGCACACTGCCGTGACCCGTAGTGAATCATTTTTTACAAATTTGAAGTCAAACCCACACTCAATAGCATATTTGGATAGAACCAAACGGAAAGCAGCAACACCCCCTTCAAAACATTGGCCTATGTGACTAATGCCGTGTGACTAATCAACTGTCATCAAAGTTTTCTCACTGTGATGACAATAATTGGGTAGCAAATCTACGCTGGGTTCGGGACCCTGAAATTGTTCACTGTTATGATCCAATTGATTTGCGGATATAGTCCCACCGAATTGACTATCTCGAATCAAATTATCCACCTTATTTTTCAATTCTATCGCAACGTTGATATGGGTAACGCCAATGGACCTTGCAATGAAAAATATGTTCTCCATGTCCATATCATTACTCATCATGAATTGGTTCTCGTGACACGGTAGTTTGTAAGATATGGAAATCGAAGATGGTGTCACATCCAGCCATCTCTCACATAAATTTTGTACCAATTGTTTTAATGTCAATCCATTAACACCCCTGACAATAACAGTGGATCAACCAAAGGTGCAAAAAAGCATAATGTCCATATCCTGTGCAACAAACTAAATGAAACATTAACCGTGTGACGACATTCTACAAAAAACAGAAGAATAATGCATGGAAGAAATGTGATATGCAATCAAATGTTAGCGTAGTAAGGCTGACATCGTACAACGTGGTACAACCCACATTCAATCACAATCAATCACAAAGAAATTTTATATTTGAACAATGACAACCCAAATTGAATAATATATAATGACAAGTTATAGTAACATTAAAATACATTCCAATAATTCCAAACAACCAACAACAGTGTCACATTCAATTGGGAAAAATAGAAATAAGAGAGTTTGCGAAACGCAACGTGACACGTATGTCCACAGTAAATACAACATTTGGACAACAAAATACAGAAACCATGATCATATCCATGTGTATGTGAGTTATATTCACATACATTCCACTAGTTTCCACAAACAAGCAACTGCTACATTGAAATGGAAAAAAAAGAGAGCCAATAATTTTGTGATCCATAATGTGACACATATGTTTTGAAAAAGTACAATCCAGACAAAAAATGACAAACATCGCAGGTGTGGTTTAATATTACAACCTAAAAGGAACAGCCTTTGAGCCTAACGGAATTGTGCCAATGTATGGCTGTCACATTTCGCACACCTTACCAACATTCTAACATTCTCACTTTCTAATTTAATAAGCGAACGTAAATTACTTTTACGAAACGTAATGTGACACGTATAAGAACATTACAATACAATAGCATTAGCACGGAAGTTGATGCGAGATTACCATTACAAAGTCTGCAAAGGATGGGTATACCAGATTTCGAAATCCATACGATATATGAGAACATTGAAACAAAACAATCGAGAAAAACACAGAGCGACACTCACCGATTGAAGAAAGCAGACAGCTTTATCTCATTCCCTCAAACAATCTGAGTCCAGATCGGCCAGATGAAACAACCAAACCATCCAAACCAGTAAAATTTTGAAAACCCAACAGCCTCCGCAATCATGGCGTATATCATGGCACCAACCAATTGGGAAACAATACGATTAAACACATGGACACATATATAAAAGGTATACTAGTAAACTAATAGTATTTAAACACAATAGTTAGGACTTTATGGAACACTTTGGGTATGTTTGGTAACGTTTACGTTTTCAGTTTATATTTACAAAAATTTTATAAACTGGTTTTTGTTTATTTTTTGTTTATTTTTAGAAAAACATAAACTACAAACGTGTTTGGTAATTGAAAAAATATTTAAAAAATCTTAAAAATATAAAAAAGAGTGAGAAATGGAAAGTGGCGGAAAAAAACAGTGGTGGAAAGTGGTGACGGTGGGTGGTGGGTAACTAGTGGTGGTGGGTGGTAGCGGGTGGGTGGTGGTGGTGGGTGAGTGGGTGACAGTGGCGGGTGGTGGGTGGTAGCGAGTAAGTGGTGGTGGTGGTGGTGGTGGGTGATGGGTGGTAGCGGCAGGTGGGTAGCGGATGGCGGGTGGTGGTGGGTAGTGGCGGGTGGGTGGTGGTGGCGGATAGGTGGCGGATAGGTGGCGGTGGTGGTGGATGGGTGGGTGGCGGTGGCGGGTGGGTGGGTGATGGTGGGGGGTGGTGGGTGGTAGCGAGTGGGTGGTGGTAGTGGTGGTGACGAATGATGGGTGGTGGTGGTAGGTGGGTGGCGGATGGCGGGTGGGTGGTGATGGTTGGTGGGTGGGTGACGGTGGCGGGTGGTAGCAAGTGGGTGGTGGTGGTGGTGGTGGTGGCGGTGGCGGGTGGTGGTGGCAGGTAAGTGGCAGATGGCGAGTGATGGTGGGTGGTGGCGAGTAGGTGGCGGGTGGGTAGGTGACGGTGGCGGGTGGTAGGTGGTAGCGAGTGGGTGGTGGTGGATGGTGGGTGGTGGTGGCAGGTGGGTGGCGGGTGGGTGGCAGGTGGCTAGTGGTGGTGGGTGGCTGGTGGTGGCAGGTGGTGGATAGTGGTGGCAGGTGGGTGGTGAGTGGTAGTGGCAAGTAGGTGGCGGGTGGTAGATGGTAGTGGCGGGTGGTGGGTGGTGACGGGTGGATGGCAGGTGGATGGTGGGTGGTGGTGGTGGCGAGGGGTGGGTAGTGGTGGCGAGTGGGTGGGTAGTGGTGGCGAGTGGGTGGTGGGTGGTGGTGATGGTGGCAAGTGGTGGGGGGTGGGTGGTGGGTGGTGGTGGCGGCGGAAATGGTGGTGGAAAATAGTGACGGGTGGTGGCTAGTGTTCGGTGGTAAAAAAAAAAAAAAAAAACTGAAAACTCAAAATGGAAACACATTTTTTGTGTTTTCATTTTTTGGCCAAATTTATAAATTGAGACCACTGATTTATAAATAAAAAATTTTATCAAACAAGTTTTTATTTGAGTTTTTAAAATTTTTGTAAATATAAACAGAAAACTGAAAACGTGTTACCAAACGACACCTTTCTAATTTAAATAGGACTTCAAACTGTAAAAGAAATTTCATAGGACTTTACATTACATAAGTCTCCATAATAAGACTTATAAATAATTTTCCCTAAAATAAAATATTTAAATAAAAATTATATATTTAAAATAAAAAATATTTTTTTTTAAACATTTTTTAATATTTTAAAAAAATAAATCCAAAATTACTGTTCCAAACACTTTTGTTTCTTCCAAACTTATCCTCCAATCCAAAAATATTTTTTAATATTTTAAAAGGAAGTGCAATAAAATAATTTATTATAGAAAAAGTAACACCGTCTAAAATAATTTAACAAAAAAAAAAAATCTTAATATTAACAAATAAAATAAGAGAGATTACTGTAATTTCTATATTTCTCAACAATCTCTAGGAATGGCAACGGAGCGGGGCGGGGCCGGGGATCACCCTCCCCGTCCCCGATCCCCGATTGTGAAAATCTCCCCGGCCCCGGCCCCGATCCCCGATGGGGAACCTACCACCCTCCCCATCCCCGCGCCCTACCGGGGATCGGGTTTCCCCGAGCCCGAAAATTTCCAGCCCCCAAATCTGTTTCAACACCCCCATCATCAACAACAACAACAAGAGAATCATCATCATCGACAACGTCAACCGAATCATCAACACAAACATCAACATATCAACAAAAATATCAACAGATTATAAACAAAAAATAAAAAAATGGACAGATACACAAACAGATTAAAAAATGGACACAAACAGATCTGAGATCTGTGTCACAGAGAGAGAGAGAGAGAGAGTGGATGAGAGAAAAAGAGAGATCTGTATCACAAACAGATCTGAGATCTGCCTCCGACGCCAATGCTTCCCCCTGTACACGATCGGACTGCTTCCCTTCGACGTCGACTGCCTCCGACGCCGACTGTCCCTTCGTTATCGCCTCCGACGCCGACTGTCCCTTCGATCTACTGAAAGAGAGAGAGGAAGGATAGAATAGAGAGAGATGAAGTGGAGAGAGAGAGAGGGTCGGGGACTCGGGGAAAGAGAGAACGATAGAGTTAAGAGAGAGAGTAGAGTAAAAAAGGAATAGAGAGTGAGATCACATATATTATATATATATATATATATGCATATAAATTATAATTAAGGGGTTTATTATATATATACATATAAAGGGTATAAAAGTAATTTCACTTCGGGAAAATTTGGGAATGGGGTCGGGGACGGGGGCGGGGCCGGGTATCAAACACTGATCACCGTTCCCGGCCCGTGATAGATCGGAGATTGATTTTCAAATACCGTCACCTCCCCGTCGGGGATATTTTTCAAAAAAAAATCGCTTAAATCAGGATTGGGATCGAAAATTCCTGTCGGACCGATTTCAAAATCTCAGAGGAGGTGAATGTACTCCTAAAATTAAAGTGTTAAAACTAAATTATTGCAAGAACACGGTAAAGTTGGTGTGAAAGTTGAGCATGTCATCATTTTGGGACCAAATTCATCGACGGACGGTACACGAAAAGAGTCAACGTTTCCATGACCAACGTAACACCATCTTATAATGGATCAACGGCTATCACCACATCTATCAAACCAAAGCATGCTTTATCCACTGCCACGTGTCCATCAGTTACCCAGTTGTGTATGTCTGTCACTCCCCTTCTTATTCCACAATCCTAGCTTCTGCAAGAAGAGACCCCTCTCTCTCTCTCTCTCTCCCTCCCTCTCTAGCGTTGATGTTGCTATATTCCACTGTAAATGTCAATTCGTAACTAAACCGAAAACGAGACAATATTTGGAACTAGGGTTTGTGTGAGAGATGTATCTCTCGGAGAAGCCTCTTCCAATTGATTTCTACAAAGGAGGAGGAGGAGGAGGAGGAGAGAGAGATATGGTGATCGAAGTCTCCTCCAATGGCGAGCTGCCACCTCATCACCACCATCTCCAACAACAACAACAACAACAACAGCAGCAGCAGCAGATGATTCTGGGCGATAGCAGTGGTGGCGAAGACCACGAAGTGAAAGCACCGAAGAAGAGAGCGGAGACATGGGTTCAGGAAGAGACTCGGAGTCTGATCAGCTTTCGCAGAGAAGTGGATGGGCTTTTCAACACTTCGAAATCGAACAAGCATTTGTGGGATCAGATCTCGGCGAAGATGAGGGAAAAAGGGTTTGATCGATCGGCGACTATGTGTACTGATAAGTGGAGGAACTTGTTGAAGGAATTCAAGAAGGCAAAGCACCAAGATAGGAGCAGTGCTTCCGCTAAAATGTCGTATTACAAGGAGCTTGAGGAGTTGCTTCGAGGTAGGAGCAAGAATGGTCCCTACAAGAGCCCCAGCTCTTCGAAAGTCGATTTGTATATTCAGTTTTCAGATAAAGGTAATTAATTACTTAAATGTGATGTTTCTGGTTTAATTTGTTTTGGGTAAGTATGAATTATGATGTTTGAGACTTTAGAATTGGGAACTATAATTAGAATAAAGTGTATATTGTTGCTTCATAAGCATTTCTGTAGTTACTTCTTAGGTTTTTTCGATGGGAAAAAGGGGGGGGGGGGGGAATGTTGTTTCAGAAAGCGATAAACCAGCGTCCAATGTGCTAATCAAACAATGCCGGCAATTTCTTTGTTGGGTAGTTCTTTTCTTTGTCTTGACTTTCATTTCCATGAATTGCATTAGCTTATGTTTCTTTGGATGGGTAATGCAATATGGTATGCAAGTTATGACATTTGTGTAGTTGATCACCACAAATGTCATAACTCAATTCTATGGGAGTCCTAAAGAAAAAAAAACTTATAACCAAATCGCACGAGCTATAACCAAAAGCTTTTAGGTCATAACCAAAATAATGTCGTAACCCACATCACAATGAGTCATAACTAATCCCACAATGTGTATAACCAAGTTGTAACTAACATCCCAATAGGTCATAACCAAAACAAAGACCTCATCGTAACTAAGGGGCATATGAGGTATGTACCATATATATTTTCTTCTTGGATGACTCAATTTTTACTATGGCTGAGTAAAGAAACTGAAAAATTTGCAAACCGAATTGGTCTAGACCAATTTGGTAGGTTTGGTTTGTTTTTTAATTCGTGGTTTGGTTCTGGTTTGGAAAATTGGGAAATGGGTCTCTGCAGATTGGTTCCGGATTTAGGTTCATGATTTCGGATTTGAACTGAACTGGAGTTAGATATTATGTTTGTTTAAGTTAATGATAAAATAATGTGCATCTTTATACTTTGAAAGTTAATGTTTGGAAAAATCATGACAGATTAATGTTGAACAATATTTGCTTAATGTTATGTTTTTGCTTAACTGGTCAAAATTATGAGAGTAATTTGTTTGATGGGCATGTTATTATTAATTTTAAAATTTATGATATGTTGAATTGTTTTTGCAAATGTTATATGGTTTTTCTTGTGAATAGATTATGTGAAATTGTGGTTCCAAACTGAACTGAACTGAATTGAACCGTGTTTAAATGGTTTGGTTTGGTTCCAATTTTTATGGAACAATAAACAATGGATTGGTTCTGGTTTCATCCCAAACCAATCCAAATTGGACCATGCTCACTCCTAATTTGTACAGCTATGATTGCATGTAGGATTTAATGAGGGAAAAGAAAAGGAAATGAAATTCCTTGTTAATCTTTTTTTGGTTAACTAAACAAACAAATGATTTCTTTTTTGTTTTTTTGAGAAATGCCCATTCATTGTCTTTGACCATCCAAACAGAAGCAAAGAATGTAGCTTCTCTCCTTCATTTTCTTTCTCATTTCCCTCAACAAATCCTTGAACCGAACAAAGCTTTAATGAAGCATATTTTTCACTTCCTGCCATAAATGTCATCGTAACCAAATGGAGGGTTTCACTGTTCCTTGACTATAAACTTATATATCTATGTGTGTTTAATTATGCCTAAATACCTTTTGGGTGACACTACTTCCTGTTTTGACTTTTGCCAATTCTAGCAGCATGAGTTTCATGAGATTTTGTTACTATTACCATACATGTGAAGTTGGTTGTTTATGTTGACATTTCTATTTTTTGCTTTCTGTTATGGAAATATGTTGTGAAAGGGTGCTTTCTTTTGTGTTTAAAGATATTACTTACAATTATCTTTATTTGGACCTGTACCTCTCCTGCAAAGTCATCATCAGTATTAGTTCTAGTTAATGATTTATTTGTTACTCTTTCTCAGGCCTGGAGGATGGCAATATCCCATTTGGACCAGTAGAAGGTACTTTGCTGCAAATTGACTTATCATTGATTTCAGTACATTTGGTATTTTTAATTTATTTTTTGTCAAGTTAAGAGTGCAATCTCATTTATTTTTTTAGCTTCAAAATGATTTTCTTTTCTCCTCCTGGTGAAAAAAAAACCTTTGCAAGGGTATTTAATTTTTTCTCTCTCTTAAGCCATTAATAGGCTTAATGGTGCGCTTTAGTTCACAAACCACATGTGGGTTGTGTGCTTATTTCCAAATGACAAGGCATGTCCACATGCACCAAACCACAAGCTGGTAACATGAAATTTGCCCTTGAGCTAAATTCAAATTGTTTTAGATTTAGTTATATCTGATGCTATTTTTCCCCCTTTGCACTGCACTTTGATGGCTTTGCTCATAATGATCACACAATTTTTCAATTTCTTTGTGTAAATTGGTATTCAACTGGTCAACATCAGTGTCAAGTTTACACCTTGTGTTGTCAAAATGTCTAGCTGAATTCAGTCATTTTTTGGGAAACTTCTTATCAGGTACTAACCTTGTGTTTCAAGAGGTTTTCTCCATTTTACTGCTCAATTTGTAGAGTGCATTGCATGCATTAATTTTCAGTTCTGGAGTTAATTGAGATCCAAAATTAAATTTCTCAATATTTGGAGGGAAAAATATGATTTTGATAATGTTTGGTGTTGGGTTTGGGTCCATTAATTTCATTAGTTCAAATGGTGGCTTCATATACCTTCTGCACAGCTGTAGATCTCTTGACCCTTTTATAGAGCTCATATGCAGTCCCTTTGTCTGAAATACATCAGGAAGCTGATACAGCATACTTGATCTGGGCTAGGAGTCACAAATGACAATGTGTTGTTTGATATATCTTGTTATTGGTGTTTTTCGGAGTCCTTTAAACAATATTATTGTAATTTTATTCTTACTGAACTTGCATAGATTTATTTGATAGAATTTGAGTCCTTTTAAGTTACTACATTGGGTCGGAGTGGTTTTAGAAGATTTTCATATGGTTTGTAGATTTGATTGCTGCAAAACAAATATTAGGCTCTCAAATATGAATGAAATGCAGATTTGAGTCTTGATTAGGCTCTCTTCTTTCTCCTGTCCTCACCTCTCTCTCTCTCTCTCTCTCTCTCTCTCTCTCTCTCTGTATATATATATATATAAAATATGTATCTCTCTCTTCTTATCACCCTATTGGAAGTCACTTTTTTTTTTCTCTCAAATCTCTTATGTTCTCTGTGCTGTATTCTCTATCTCTGTCTGTGTATCTTATTTCTCTTCTTTCTCCTCTCTTCTTATTTCTCCTCTGTGTACCTTAAAGGGGACTTTAAGACTTTAAAGTTTCACAAAGACGCTGAACATGAAAATTTGATGTTGGCCCTAGTCAGATGATTCCATTGAAAAATTGGTGGCAAATTCCTGAGAGAACTGAATAACAAAAAGAGACAAAACAATTAAGACAAGCTATTGGAGAAAAAAAAGGAAGAAATATATAAAAAAGTAGTAGGTTTTTTTACTAGACTGTACTGTTTCAAATTACTGAAAGCTTTTGTTGTGCGGAGAGTGACTAGAACACTCAACCACACCAAAGGTTGATGATGGCTATGAATATTGAGAACAAGAACTAGATGGTTTGTTTGTAGAAAGGCCTAAGTTGACATGTTCTACGTGACTTATCAGTTTGAAAAGATTGGCTTTAACATCATAGTTTCTATAGTAGATATGTTACGTCATTTCCTTGGCAATTTCTAATTCATATGTGAGGTTTCAATTATGTTAGGAGGGACTAGGTATGCTGTGCTATTGGTACATGCCGTTCTAAAACTTTTTTCTGGCTTGAATTTCTAAACATGCTTGTGCTCTGTGTTCAGCTGGTGGCCAGTCAACGGTCAACCTCGAAAGACCTTTGGATCATGATGGTGACCCTCTTGCCATTACTGCTGCTGATGCAGTTGCAGCCAGTGGAGTGCCCCCTTGGAACTGGAGAGAAACCCCTGTAAATGGTGTCTATCTAATTCTTTTTTTTTTCTTCTTCTTTTTTTGATAAGTAGAAATGGTATCTGTCAAATTTTGGTGGTGATGTTCAATCATTTTACATTTTCTGACATAGTATGTTTGAAAAAATACTCATTCTTCTTAGGCCTCGTTTGGGAACAGGCTAATTTAGTAACTTTTTGGCTATTTGGCTAAAAAGGTAGGTAAAAGAAACTTGTATGTTTGGGATGACTTTTTGGCTAATTGCGAAAAGATGTGCAAAAAGTAGAGAGAAAAGAGAATCTTTGACTTTTTGGTATGGGTTGTTGGCTTTTTGGCTAATTTAGTAACTTTTTGGCTAATTGGCTAAAATAGCCTCTTGCCAAACGAGGCCTTAATGTACATTTTCTGGCAAAGTATCAATTTTTTTTTTTTTTTGGGGGAAAAAGAATGACTTTAGTGGCTAGTGGAAAGTGTATTTAATAGTTTTATTTAAGACACATACATTTTGGATTTTTGGGTCACTATTTTTTGTGGGAAAAAGATAGGCATTGCTTCAAAACTACTGAATGTTTTACACACCAAACCCATGTGTGTGGTGTGTAAAATATCCGGTAGTTTAGTAAGGGTTCGGTAGCAAAACTGTTTTTTGTGTGCCTTGCAAACATCTAATGGTACACTTTCATTGCTGGAGCTTCTAAGCCTTTACCTGTATGCATAGTGATCATTATGCCTTTGACTTGATTCATCTTCTCACTTATTTCAGTTTGAAGCATGATGTTTCTTTTTATTTTTTTATTTTCATGGCAGGTGGTGAGGGCCACTCTGCCTATGGTGGGAGGGTCATAACAGTCAAGTGGGGTGAGCACATTAGAAGGATTGGTATTGATGGAACTGCAGATGCAATCAAGGAGGCAATCAGGTCTGCTTTTCGCTTACGAACTAAACGGGCATTTTGCTTGGAAGATGAGGATAATGTAATTCGGAGTCTTGACAGGAACATGCCTTTGGGAAATTACACTCTTCACCTTGATGAAGGTAAAAATGGACGTCCTTTTAGTTTTAACACATATCTGCAACTTTGGTAGCAAGGACTTGGTTAAGTGAGCTTTTATTTTTTATTTATTTTTCCCTCTCGTTTCTGTATGGTAGGAATCTCAATAAAAGTATGCCTCTATGATGATTCTGACCGAATGGCTGTTCGAACTGAAGACAAAACACTGTATACTGAAGATGAATTTCGGGATTTTCTCTCACGTAATGGCTTTACAGGTTTGAGGGAGATAAATGGCTATAGAACCTTTGATAATTTGGATGATCTCCGGCCTGGTGGAATGTACCAGGGGGTGAGTTCTGGGTGACTAGAGCTTTGTTATCTATGAATAAAGTGCTTAAAAATCATATATTAAAATTGGTTTTAGGCTCCCCCCCCCCGGGGGGTCACAAAACAAGCTAGTGTAAATTCCATTACCATCTGAGTGATAGCATTGTGAATACATGCAATATGGTCTCTTAGATGGGTGTCTTGTATTTTCCATGCTTGAGTTCATTTCATGGAAATTTTGTTTATTGACCATGATATTTTATGCTGTACCATAGGTACCATTAGGCCAATCCTTTGGTCTTGTGCCTTGCTAGCTTACCTATGAGAAAATTGATAATGATTTTGATGAGAATAGTGTAATGCTTTAGACAGGGTTAAGATGATGTCATGTGGAGCATTTTTTTTGGGTCAGTTTTCATATTCTGTTTTTTTCCTTACAATAATATCAGGTGTGTATGATCTCTGTAGCAGCTAGAAAAGTCTGGGAAATTGGAAGAGTAATTCCTTTGCGTACAATGAGTTGTGTGGATAAGAAAGTGGCAGTTTCTAACCTTCAAGAACTGATTATACGTTCTTTGTGTTCAAGAACAGTTTTTTTGGCTTTATGTTCTCTGTTTGTTTGACGATGATTGTAGCTTTTTGGGCAGTAGCTGCACTTATGCTAATATTACATTAGAGAATATAGAAATAGAGAGAAAATAGATGCAGATTTGGATCAACAGAGGGAGGAGGAGCAACAAGGGCAGTGGCGGCAGAACAGTGAAGCTGGCAATGCATGGAAGCAGTGTGTTTGAACAGTGAATGGTTAACAACAACTCAGATCTGGATCACTGAGGTTTGAATGATTGAAATAGATGTTGGTGGATGGTGGTCAAGGAAGTGCCAGCGAAGGTGGTGACAAGAGGCAGCAACTGAGAAGAGAACAGAGAATGAGAGACCGTACAGAGAGTTGTGGAGAGGAGAAAATATTATAGGGCTTTTAAAGGTTTTGAGATTGACCATTTACAACAAATTTTTTTTTTTATATATTTTTATTCTTCTAAAATTAAAAAAAAATCAAAGTTGCAAGCAAATTTTCAATGAATTAGAACTTAATCAAAAAAGTTGAGGAGTGGTTTCTAATTTTCTCCTAATTAAAAAAAAGTTACTCAAAATAAAAAAAGAGCCAAAAATAAAAAATTCTCAAAGAAGCTGATACAATAGATTACCCAAAAATTAAAAAAAAAAAAAAAAAAACTTGATATAGTGGATCGGATAGAAGAAACACGTGATGTAGAGAGTCATTGATTAAGGGTGCTGCAACCAGTCTCGGGAGTCTCTGTATGGTGTGCTGCTGATGTTAATCAGTATTGCCCCGTTTTTTGTTTGATTACCAGGGTGGCGCAAAGAAGGTTGTCATTTCTGCTCCGAGCAAGGATGCTCCTATGTTTGTTATGGGTGTCAATGAGAAGGAATACAAATCAGATATTGATATTGTTTCCAACGCTAGTTGCACTACCAACTGTCTTGCTCCATTGGCGAAGGTTGCTTTTGTACTTGGTTTCAGTTTGTATCATAACAAAAGACTGGAATGCCTATCTTATGTTTCTTGCATATAAATCACTACAGGTTATTAATGACAAATTTGGCATTGTCGAAGGCCTCATGACCACAGTGCATTCAATTACTGGTGTGAGTAGTACTCATTGTCCTTTTTTCTTTAGATAAAATGAACTTTTTTATCTTATTATTTCATGCCTTTCAGCAACACAAAAGACTGTTGATGGTCCATCAATGAAGGACTGGAGAGGTGGAAGAGCTGCCTCTTTCAACATTATCCCTAGCAGTACTGGAGCTGCCAAGGTATTCAGATGATTTGTGTCTATGGAATGAATTGCAGTTTTATTTAATTAATTTGTAGATGGCAGAATGCTTTGCATATCTATGTTTGGTATCACATAGCATAGGCGGTAGAGTAGGATATTTATTTCAATGTTGCACACATGATAAAAAAGAGAAAAAAAGAAAATTCTATTAATTATTTTATTTTTATCTATATTTTGTTTGTACGAGGCATTGTGATGTTTTTTCTTTATCATGACCTTTTGTGTGTGTGTGCATGAAGGCTGTGGGGAAAGTTCTGCCTGCACTAAATGGAAAGCTGACTGGAATGGCTTTCCGTGTTCCCACCGTGGATGTCTCAGTGGTTGACCTAACTGCGAGGATTGAGAAGAAGGCTTCCTATGATGAGATCAAAGCTGCTATCAAGTAAGGATAATTTACTCTAGAATTTCTTTAAAAAAAATTTAACAAATTAACTGAGATGGATTATGTGATCCATGATCCCTTTTGGTTTGTAATTGTTTTGTAGGGAGGCTTCGGAGGGTAGTTTGAGGGGAATCCTTGGTTACACTGAGGATGATGTAGTGTCAACCGACTTTATTGGTGATTGCAGGTAAGGAGGTGTATACTGTTTATCATATTTAATGGATAACTTTTCCCAATGGCTGATTCATTTTTTATTTTTTTGACATTTTGAGATAATTTGTTCTGTGATTGAAGTACCAAAAAAAAAAAAGGAAAACTGTCCCTTGGCAAGTGTGCAATACTTTGAAACTCTTTGTTTGTATATGAATGTTTTTATATCGATAACCAAACCAAGCCAAGCTTTAAGTCCCATCAAATGGGGTCGGCTACCTGAATCCTTCTTCTCCACGCGGCCCTAACAAAGGCCATTTCGTTAGTCAAATTAAGTATATAATAAATACTTATAATTTTAAACGATTCAATAGGAATAAAAATGTACCAACAGTGATAGAGGGTTACTTACACCAAACGCTTTTTAGAAATAATATTCCAACACCAACTCCAAACACCCAGCTCCACCACTTCAACTGCACAAACCTAATAAACAAAACCTCAAATAAATTAATATTTTTACGTGTTACATACACCCACAAAAGCTCCACCATATAAGATTAATGCATTGCTTTAATATCCAAGTGATTAAACCATTCAACCCAACTTTGTAGCCAAATACACCCTTACCCATGATACAAAACTCTATTGTTTCTATTACCCACCCAAAGTTACACTTGCACATTACACCCAATTCTCAAAACTTAAGTAGGCACCTATAGATCCCCTTAATGGATTGATTGATGGTGAGAGAGAGTGTATAAAAAAAAAATGAGAATTATGAGATTTATTTGAATGCTTTAGGCTTGGCATTGTTATGTTGTTCTTATGAGTGAGATGTTTTGTATATGTATATTGTTGTCTCGTTCTTATGAGTAGACGAGTGCTTTGATTTACGCGCGTACGTATATGCTAACCATCTGGGGAGTGTGAGTCAAACTCGGGACGGTATCCCCGTGCAAGTTTGGATTCGGAGCGGTGTTAGGTATACGGGAGGCACATGTGATATATGTGTAGGCCGGAAGTGGAGGGGCAAAGTTGTGGAGTTAAGGTACAAAGAATTTAATTATAAGTTTATTTCTATAGTGTGAATTGTACTGATTTGTTCATGTTGAAAAATAGTAAACAACCTCGATAAATTATGAAATTTGAGCAGAGACATGTATACGTGATTCTAGACAACTTTTGTGTTTTAGCTTTTTATTAAAAAGATCGATTAGAATCTATAATCGGATGATCTTGATTATTGTCGGTTTGATTCATTTTCGTAATGCAGATTTTAAAGGTTGTTTTAACCTACGAAACATGTTCATTTTTATTGGTTTCGCGTAAACTGAAGTAAAACATTATTCTGCACACTTTTCGTGTTTTGAACTTTTTCTAAAAAAATCATCTTAGGGCAGTTTTTGTTCGTTTTCAGTTTCAGATTTTTCGATTGAATTCCGTTTAGGTTTTTCTATCAAGTTTTTCTCTCAACCTGTTCAGTTTCTGTTAAATTCATTCGCGCTGTCTTTTAAGAAATTTGATTCTGTACAACTTTTGTTCTTTGAGTTTTGGTCAATTCGAATTATTTAAGTATAAAACGGTGTATTTTTATACTTCTTCAGCTATTTACTTATGATTAAATGATACTAACTTTATTTTTTTGCAGGATGGTGGGTCTTACTAATTTTTTTATGTAGGGCTGACCCACCATATTTTTATTTTTATTTATTTTATTTTATTTTATAATTAATTTATATTTCGTTGTGTACGGACAAGAAACTAAATGCCACTGTATCTCGAGAAACTACCCATTCATCTTGGTGCGGTTGGAATTATTTGTCTTGTCCCGTAACAAGTGTTAAATATATTTTTGTTTGTGTCTGGTAGACACGTGGGTGTTAAATCTTGTACTCATACCAGTGTACTCGTATACTGGCCCGTTTTGTCTCTTGGCAACTTGGGTGCGTTCTGTTTGAGCGCAGTTGAGCTTCCTTTGTAGGATTAGTTGGGGCTACGGTGGTGACGTGGATTTACTATAGTGTTAGACATGTCGTTTGGACTTCTTTTGTTTTGTTGAGCTTAGGATTGATATTAGTCTATGCATTTATTATTCCCTTTATGTCTTTAGTATTGGAATAATTTGGCATGGTTTGTAACCGTGCATTGTTTAAGTTGTTTTGACTAGTTGTTGCTACTTTAATGTTGGAGGTATTTGATAGTTATAAAATTATGATAGATGATTTGGTTAGCGCTTAGTTTTTTTTGTTTTACCCTTAGGATTTGGATGATGGAATATTGATTGGGGTTTAGTCCTAATTTAATATTGGTTGGTGTTTGAGGTTGGAGACCATGTGTTCCTTAAGGTGTCTTCTATGAAAAGAGTAACGAGGTTTGGTGTTCGTGGTAAATTGAGTCTTAGATTTGTTGGACCATTTGAGGTTTTAGATCAAATTGAAGAGCTTACAGACTTGCCCTACCACCTTCACTAGTTGGAGTTCATAATTTCTTCCATGTTTCGATGTTGAGGAAGTATATACCAAATCCCAATTATGTTATTGATCATGCACCGTTGCAGTTTAAGGAGGATTTGACCTATGAGGAACACCCTATAAGAATTGTTGATAAGAAGGAGTAGGTTTCGAGTCATCCACTACGTTAAGGTTCAATGGAGCAATCACTTGGAGAGAGAAGCTATTTGGGAACTTGAGGATGAAATGAGACAAAAAAGTATCCATAACTTTTTGAGACTACAGGTATGTCAAATTTCGAGGACGAAATTTCTTTTAAGAGGGGAAGAATGTAAAACCCAAGTTGTGTGTAAGATTATTTTATTAGATAGATTAGTAATTAAATTAATTTATATGGGTCATTTATTGATTTTCTTCCAATTTCTCTTTCTTTTTTATGACCTTCTCTTCTTGCTCTCAAGAAGAAAGTTTCTCTGTAACTTCCTCCGTCCCTCTCTTTCCTTCTCTCTTTTGTTCTAAGAACTAATTAGGCTTGGTAAATAATTCTTTCATAAGCTTAAGTGACCGAGTTTAACTGAAACTAATCTTGCTTAGCTTCCAAGATTCATAATTTTCTAAGCAATTGTAACTTAACGATATTCGTTTAAGTTAAGTACCTCATTTATGATTTTCTAAATTAACTGAGTGTTCAATTCTGAAGTCATAAAGGATGAATTTGAATTCCTTTCGATTTTCTTCATATTTCCCTTTCTTTGTCCTAACTTCTTTTTTCTTTTTTTTTTTTCCCCAGCTCCGAAGAAGGAAGCTTCTCTGTAACTTTCTCCGTCCCTCTCCTTCCTCCTCTCTTTTGTTCTACATACTCATTAGCTTAGGTAACAAATTGTTTCATAAGCTTAAGTGGTCAAGTTTAACTCAAGCTAATCTTACTTAGCCACTGAGATAGCGAACTTTCTGAGTAATTGTAGGTTAACGATATTAGTTTAACATAAGCACCTCATTTAAGATTTTCTAAATCACCAAGGTATTCAATTCTCAATTTCACAAAAATTGAATTTGAATTCTCTTTGAATCTCCTCCTATTTCTGTTTCTTTTCTCTAACTTCTCTTCTAGCACTCAAGAAGGAAGGTGTTTCTCTGTAACTCTCTCCGTCCTTCTGCTTCCTTTTCTCTTTTGTTCTAGAAACTAATTAGCTTAGGTGAGTAATTGTGTCATAACCCTAAGTGGCGAAGTTTAACTCAAACTATCCTTGCTTGGCCTCTAAGAAAGAGAATTTTCTGAGTAACTGTAGCTCAACGATATTAGTTTAATATAAGAACTTCATTCAAGGTTCTTGAATCGCCTAAGTGTTCAATTCTCGAGTCCAAAAGGTTGAATTTGAACTCCTTTTGATTTTCTTCCTATTTCTCTTTCTTTTCTCTGACTTTCTCTTTTATCTCTCAAGAAGATAGTTTATCTGGAAGTTTCTTTGTCCTTTGCCTTCCTTCTTTCTTTTGTTCCAGGAACTAATTTGCTTAGGCAACTAATTGTTTCATAAGCTTAAGTGGCCAAGTAAAACTCAAACTAATCTTGCTTAGCCTCTAATAAAGAGAATTTTCTGAGTAACTCTAGTTTAACGATATTAGTTTAATTTAAGCACCTCATTTAAGGTTTTCTAAATCATCTAAGTCTTTAATTCTCAAGCCCAAAAGGATGAATTTGAATTTCCTTTGATTTTCTTCCTCTTTCTCTTCCATTTTCCTAACTTTCTCTTCTAGCTCTCAAGAAGAAAGTTTTTCTATAACTTTCTCGGTCCTTCTCTCTTTCGTTCTAGAAACTAATCAGCTTAGCTAACTAATTGTTTCATAAGCTTAAGTGGCTAAGTTTAACTCAGACTAGTCTCGCTTAGCCTCTAAGAAAGAGAATTTTCTGTGTAATTGTAGCTTAACGATATTTAAGGTTTTTTAAATCACATAAGTGTTCAATTCTCAAGTAAAAAAGGATGAAGTTGAATTTCCTTTGTTTTTCTTCCTATTTCTCTTTCCTTTATCTAACTCTCTCTTCTAGCTCTCAAGAACAAAGTTTCGCTGTAACTTTCTCTGTCCTTCTTTCTTTTGTTCTAGAAACTAATTAGCTTAGGTAACTAATTGTTTCGTGAGCTTAATAATTGACCAAGTTTAACTCAAACTAATCTTGCTTAGCCTGTAAGAAAGGGAATTTTCTGTGTAACTATAGCTTAATCATGTTAGTTTAACTTAAGCAACCCATTAAATATTTTCTAAATCACCTTAGTGTTCAATTCTCACGTCCAAAATGATGAATTTGAATTCCTTTTGATTCTTTTTTGTTTTTTTTTTTCCTTTCTATTTCTCATTCTTTTCTCTTTCTCTTCTAGCTCTCAAGAAGATATAGTTTATCTGTATCTTTCTCTGTCCATCTTCTTCCTTCTCCCTTTTGTTATAGAAACTAATTAGCTTAGGTAACTAACTGTTTTATCAACCTAAGTGGCCAAGTTTAAATCAAGCTAATTTTCCTTAGCCTCTAACGAAGAGAATTGTCTGAGTAATTGTAGTTCAACGATATTAATTTATAACTTAAACGCCTCATTTAAGGTTTTCTAAATCACCTAAGTGTTCAATTGTCAAGTCCGAAAGGATGAATTTGAATTCCGGTTGATTTTCTTCCAATTTCTCTTTCTTTTCCATGACCTTCTCTTCTTGCTCTCAAGAAGAAAGTTTCTCTGTAACTTCCTCCGTCCCTCTCCTTCCTTCTCTCTTTTGTTCTAAGAACTAATTAGGCTTGGTAAATAATTCTTTCATAAGCTTAAGTGACCGAGTTTAACTGAAACTAATCTTGCTTAGCTTCCAAGATACATAATTTTCTAAGCAATTGTAACTTAACGATACTCGTTTAAGTTAAGTTCCTCATTTATGGTTTTCTAAATCAACTGAGTGTTCAATTCTGAAGTCATAAAGGATGAATTTGAATTCCTTTCGATTTTCTTCATATTTCCCTTTCTTTGTCCTAACTTCTTTTTTCTTTTTTTTTTCCCAGCTCCGAAGAAGGAAGCTTCTTTGTAACTTTCTCCGTCCCTCTCCTTCCTCCTCTCTTTTGTTCTACATACTCATCAGCTTAGGTAACAAATTGTTTCATAAGCTTAAGTGGTCAAGTTTAACTTAAACTAATCTTGCTTAGCCACTGAGATAGCGAACTTTCTGAGTAATTGTAGGTTAACGATATTAGTTTAACATAAGCACCTCATTTAAGATTTTCTAAATCACCGAGGTATTCAATTCTCAATTTCACAAAAATTGAATTTGAATTCTCTTTGAATCTCCTCCTATTTTTGTTTCTTTTCTCTAACTTCTCTTCTAGCACTCAAGAAGGAAGGTGTTTCTCTGTAACTCTCTCCGTCCTCCTGCTTCCTTCTCTCTTTTGTTCTAGAAACTAATTAGCTTAGGTGAGTAATTGTTTTATAACCCTAAGTGGCGAAGTTTAACTCAAACTATCCTTGCTTGGAAAAACTTTTGATATATTAGCTTTTCATATTGCAAGAAGAAATAATTTTATAAAAAACTATTAATCTATTTGGCCTAATGACCCGTGGGGCCTCCAGCAGTTAGAAGAAACTGAGCGATTAATTAACCAAGTCCAATTGCAAATCCAGGACCAAATCTGCCTCTTGGCTACGGCCGTTAGGCCTCCCCCTCCAGCACAGTAGACCATGAGGCCATAGATGTGATAATTAGGATAAAATAAAATAAAACTATGGTTAATAATATTCTTGGGTTTGTGCTTAATGATGGGTAGTGCAGTTCTAGAGTTAGTGGGATGTCATCCCAGTCGCGTAGAGTCGGACCGGTAGCAGTGATTGCGGTTAGGTCATTCTCGTAAGCCGTTGACAGACGTGCTAGCTTTACCCTGTTTCAAGCACCATTATTGGTATCAGAGCCAAGTTTAATGTTAATTATAGTTAGTTTTATTGTATTTTAATTATACATTTATGGTCATCATACAACTCTATGTCTACCGCTCCTACAGAAGATGTTACATCTACAGTAGCCAACACAGTGGCCAATACAGTCGCTTCTACATCAGAAGCCAGAGAATTAGTTGTTTATCAAGATGTCAAGGAGGCACTTTGATAAGTGGACCATACCTAAAGTAAAACCAGATACCATCTATAAGATAGGTAAGCTTGATTTCTCCCGTAGAAGAATCATTAAAACTTTTGAACATGCAGCATCAGTCCAGAATAATGATGAACTTATGTATTTAATACAACTTCAGGATCTTTATCCTTTCTTCGAGAAATACAAATATGTCCATATAGGACTTGTCCAGGTTGCTTTTAAGCCTCTGACTCTTTTAGGTCAAAATACCAGTATCCAGTGTACACTACGAGATGGTAGATGTACCAATTGGAGAGCTTTGCTCATGGGAGCAATAGAAACCAGTCTAGCTCATGGTCCAGTATATTTTGACATATATCCCAATCTGAGTGTAGCCCTGTCAGATCAAAACTTATCTAAGGTTTTAGAACTGAGAATCTTATCTCATGGTTATGAGTATCTTCCAAGATCACCACCTTTTACAGTAATATCCAGAATTTATTTAAAGGTTTTGTCAACTTTAAATCCTTATATTAGAAAGCAGAGTGATCAAGGTCACACAGTGCTTATTGACACCAATCTTTACAGTGATCAAGTTGCTGTCCCTAAAATGATCGAATGGGAAAAAATTACTTTTCCAAAAAAATGGCAAATAACTTATGCTGTTCCTCCTAGACCAATTGTTCGCCACAATTTGGATGATGTTATACAGACAGAAGGAGGTAATGTTTACCATAGTTTCCAAAGACCTCAAAGGCAATTATCTAGAAGTATGTCAACTGCTAGTATCAGATCTACTCCTTTTAGAGAAGCATATAGGGTAGACTTTCCTGGGTCAACCAGACACTCTAGTGCTGAACCAGTAGAGTCTGTCATACAAGGTATGCCATTCAGACCACCAAGTAATCCAGATCATGTTGACCCTATGGATCCAGTAGTCCAAGGATTACAATTTTTAACTACTAGAATCCCACATGATATTTATGAACCTAGGGAATCCAGTAGCAAAGGACCTTATAGTTCTACTGCCAGTGATATGGGGTATGTTTGGTTTGTGTTTAAGAGATGTGTTTTAGAGATAAAAAGTACGAAAAGTTGTTTGGTTTAGTTTTTTTCAAAAGATGTTTTGGAAAATTATTTTGAGAGAGTTTTGAAAAAAGTGATTGATTTGATGTGTGTGAGAGAGATTTGTTTGGAAAACCTGTTTGGTTTACAAGTTTTGAGAAATTTTTTTAGAAAAATTTGTTTGGTTTGATTACTTTTAAAAACTTATTTGTAGAGAAAATTTTCCAAAATTATTTCAGAAATACAAACCAAACGAACCCATGAATTTTGAAGTTTAATGGATTTTAGTCCAGGAAGTGAAAACAGGAAAATCCTAAATCAGGATTTCTACCAGGAAAAACATGCAAAATTTAGAGAATGGTATTTTGCAAATCACACTCCAGAACAATTAACTAAAATCAAAATCCAGTACTATAAATACTTGGAAGAAAACCAAAAACTTCAACCTTTTCCATTATGGTATGTGGAAAGTGGTAATATATCAAATTCACAAATAAATGTTTTAGAAAATATCCAGAAAAATTGGGTAACTACTGATGGTAATATTATTACATCAGTACATCCTCCTACAAAATCTTTAGAATTACTTCCTAGTGATTCTACTACCAGCCAACCCTTAGTATGGGAGATTGTTTTTGAGAATATCGGGAAGAACACGGAAAAACCATGAATGGCTCCGTGGGGGATTCATGTAATAAAATGCTTGAGTGAAAGCATCAATGTAACTCCTTATTGCGGATGTTAATGGTACGGGTAACATGGGGGTGTAAGCCCCAGGCCTGCATAGGCAAGATTTGCTGGATAGTGGCTTTGCTGTAATTAATTGGACTAGCAGTACGATTGGGCTCAGCCAATGTATGCTTGAAATAAATTGACGCAAGTTCGGTAAGAATTTGCTCAAAAATGTATCTGTATTGGTCAAAGTGCGGTGGAGAATTTTGAGTAGTCAAGTACCACCTTTTAATTTCCCAGGGATCACTCATCCACTGGATATCTTCTGTATTAATGTAGAAGATTGTTTCCTCTCGAATAGTATTCTGGAAATAAGATGTGTCTGGAGCTAGGAGGACATCTTTAGCTGAATGACTAGATTCCCCTTTTTTACTAGAATAGGCATGAAGCCCTGGAAAGTCTGTAGTGTAGGGATTGCCCCTACCGCGACCCCGTCGGCCGGAGCCTCGACCCCTATTCTGCATTAAGACCCTGCAAATATTCACGGGTTAGAAAGTCGGGAAGAGAATTGTGTTCTCCTTTGATATATTCAATATCGAAATCAAATACGGAAAGTTGGCCCTGCCATGCGGCAAAAATTTGTTTTTGGGCAAGATTTTCAACATCTTTTTTGAAAATTTGTTTAGCTGCAGAACAATCAACGCGGATTAGAAAATGTTGATTTAATAAATCATCCTGAAATTTTAGCACACATTTAATAATGGCTAAACATTCTTTTTTAATAGTTGGATAATTTTTGGCAGCTGTATGCCAAATACCAGAATGAAATCTTAAAAGTTCTTCCTTTTTTCTAGTGGGATTAAATTGTTTAAGTATGCCACCAAAACTAATGTTAGAGGTATCTGTTTCAACAATTTTCTTCCATCCTAGATTGGGTAAAGATAAACAAGGAAGAGTTTTATCTCTAGCCTTTATTTTCTTAACAGCTTCTGTATGTTCTGGTCCCCATGGTAGAGGATTTTTCCGAAGTCGGGAATACAAGATTGCTGCATCAGTAGCAAGATTAGGATAGTAATCATGAATATAATTCAAACTTCCTAAAAATCTCTGTAATTGAGTTGTCTTTTGTTTCTTCTGGAAATTTGGATGCAAATTCCATGCTCCGATTGATTGGAATAATAGTACCATTGTGAATGTTATGGCCTAAAAATCTTATTGTTGTCTGAAAAAGTTGCATTTTTTATGCAGATACTACTAATTCATTTCTGATAATAACATGCTTAAAAATGTTAAGATGTTTTATATGCTGGTCGATGGATGAAGAAAAGATTAAAACATCATCAATATAGCAAATAGAAAATTCTGTATAAGGATTGAAAATGTCATTCATAATATGCTGAAATTTAGATGGCGCATTTTTTAGGCCAAATGGCATTACATTCCATTCAAAATGCCCAAAAGGTACTGTAAAAGCAGTTTTGTATCGATCTTTTTCAGCGATTTGGACTTGCCAATATCCTAATTTCATGTCAAATTTTGAGAATATTATTGCATCCTGGAGACGATCTAAAAGATCTTTTTTATTTGGAACTGGATACCTTATCCATTGTAAGGCTTCATTGAGAGGTTTATAATTGATGACCAATCTTGGCACACCTCTCTCAATTTTTGCATTCTTGTTTACATAAAAGGTTGTACAACTCCAAGGAGATCGATTGGATCGAATGAGTTTTTTCTGGGGGAGAGTATTAATTTCTGTTTTGCAGAGTTCTAAATACTCTTTTTTCATTTGACTTGGGCGAGCGCGAGTAGGGATTCTCCACTCATCATACCCTGGCTCATAAGGCAAAGAAACTATGTGTTTCTTGCAGTCCCAAAACACGTTTGGAACATCCCTGCAAATTTCATGCTGGAATTCTTTTTCGAGAGTTTTAATTTTGTGTTGAAAAGATGACTGGTGTAGTCTTTGTTCGGTAGTTAAAAAACTAATTTCCTTTTGTAGAAAATTAAGTTGTTTTTCTTTAAAATTTACTAGATCTTGTATTTGATCTAATTCGTTTGTATAAGGTTCGGTAATAAACTCAAAAATAATCGGCTGATTATTTAAGGTTGTATGAATGCCAATGGAATCAATTTTAGAAATTGGCATTAATAAACATAGAAATAGAGTTCCAAGAATTATGACTTGGGACATATTCTTAATAAGAACAAAAGAAGTAGGAAGACACATAATCCTTTATTATAAATTAGAACTTCTGGAAATTTATACTGGATGTATAAAGAATTTCCACTTGCACTTGTAAGTGATTGAGTCGTTTTATGAAAGTATTTAATAGGAATTTATCCTTCCTGAATACAATTCATATCCGCACCACTATCAACAAGAGCAATGGCATCTTTTATGATAACATCAGGTTTTATCATAAAGGTTATACGAATATACCATTTTTGGAAAGTAACAGTATTCATGAGCATGAGATAATCAGGCTCTTTGGTTTCTGGAATGGTTATGGATTCTGAAGTAGTAGTTTTTTCTTTATTCTATATTTTATTATTAATCTTTTTAATCTCAGAATTAATAGCAATATTAGAGGTCTGTAAATGTTTAATTTCAATTTTTAAAGCATTTACTTCCATTTCTAAATCCTGGATGGTTAAAGGTTTTTCTTCGGTAACGGGTTGAAGTCGTTGAAAAACTTCTTTCATACTGTAATGTTGTGGAGGAAGTATTTCTTCCTTCTTTTGTTGCTGTAAACATAACTCTTAAGAATTTTAGCTTCATTTCTGGATTAGAAATATGATCAGCAATATTAATTATTTTCTGTTCTTCTTCTGTAAGAACATTGATACTGGGTCCTCCAATATCAAGTCCATTCATTTCAACTATGGCTTTCCAATAGTTGACTTCATCAGATATCTGATTTATGTGATTTTTACACTCACAAATTTCTGGAGAGTCATCAGACTCATTCTCACTTCCTGAGGAGTATAAAGCTGCAATTTCATCTTCTTCATCAAAAAGTATTCTAAGAATCTGTTGCTGAATATCATTGTCTATTGATAATTCATTAAGCTTCTGTTGTAGTTTTGATCTACAACGATTAGCATAATGACCTATCTGTCCACACTTATAGCATTTAATTGTGGATTTAGATTTCTTTCTGGAGTACTTTTGTTTACCTTTGGAAGGTATTTGTGGTTGAATTGGATTTTTAACATATTTATGTTTTCTGGATTTTTTGGAATTATATTTTGAAGATTTTCCAATTTTAGGTTTCTTGTGTTTGGAAGGATACTGTAATTTTGTGTCATAGGCGAATTGTCCACAAAACTCACTTAATTTTTTCTTTCTTGTAAGATGTTGGTGTTTCATCTGTTGCTGTAATTTAATATCATTGCATAAAGCAAGACCTTCATCGGTAATTAATCCTACGAGTTGACCGTAAGTATACCTGCTGTATGGAATAGCCAATTGGTTATGACGATCTCTTTACTTTTTTCTGACCCTTTCAGCAAAAAGAGTAGGAAGACCAACAATAAATTTGGCTTTCCAATGATCGGAATTAGCATCAGCTCTACGATATACTTTCATCAGGAAAACATCCTTATACCATCTAAAATGGGATAAAGATGGACATCTTAACTTCTGCAATAGTTCTCTACTTCGATCTTCAATGCCTGTTACAGCACCAATGAAATGGAGAACTATAGTGTTTACCAAGGTGTAAACAGCATCTTACTCAGTAGATTCAGCTCTGGTGTTTGGATCAGTTTTTATACGAGTAGAATTTAAAATTTCATTATTTTGTGCTGTAGTGAGAATATTATCCCACCATCCTTTGAGTAACCCAGTAAAGCCACCGACTATAAATCGAGTTATTTGATGGTCAGTATTCTCATTTTGTTTGCACACAGTGGCAAACATGAGCATGTGCTGGAGGACTTCAAATATTTGATATTCTGTGAGACCATCAATATTCCGTTCATAAAGGGTTCTACTGTGGTAAGATTTCTGACTATGGAGGAAATCTTCTTCATAAAGAAGATCCATAGGGCTAGGTCTGGAATAATAATATCTGCTTGGTGCAGTATAAGCAGTTCTATCTATATTTGTTCCATAATGAACTTTATTAACAGAAGAGGGTTCATTTTGGAAATTAGCCTGGATTTCAGATATTTGGTGGGGTTCCAAATTCTGATAATTTTCATCTATCTCGTGAAAATGATTTCTGGATAACATATTGACTTGTGAGGATTCTCCTATATGAAGATCTTTTATCTTGTTTAATAGAGTATCCATAAATTCTGTATTATCTTTTTTAGGTTTTAAATTAAAATTGGTTACTGTAGGAGTAGGTTTAAAAGCCACAGGTTGAATATCTAGAGTCTTAGGTTGGAGATGACAAGTGTCCTTAATATGAACAACTGTTTCTTCAATTCTGGTTAACTGTTTTCCCATAGTTTGACAGAAAAGATTAGTATAATTATTCTGTTTTAAAATAGGAATAATTTCCTTAACTGTCACTGTATTAATGCTTTTGGCAGGAGGTTCTACAAAAGCAGTAATAATCTAAGGGTTGGCTGGTAGTAGAATCACTTGATATTACTTTAACTTAGGGAACTCATTTCATGTTTTCTAAATCACCTATGCGTACAATTCTCAAGTCCAAATGGATGAATTTCAATTCACCTAAAATTTTGCCTTATTCCCCTTTTCTTTACTCTCTGTCTCTTTTAGCGCTCAGGAAGAAAGTTTCTCCCTAACTTTCTTCGCCCTTCTCCATGCCGCTCTCTTTTGTTCTAGAAACTAATTAGTTTGGGCAACTAATAGTTTCATTAGCTTAAGTGGCCAATTATAACTCAAACTAATCTTGCTCTACTTCAAAGTGAGTAATTGTAGCTTAACGATATTAGTTTCACTTAAGAAACTCATTTAAGGTTTCCTAAATCACCGAAGTATTCAATTCTCATTTACAAAATGATGAATTTCAATTCGCTTTCATTTTTATCGTGTTTTCCTTTCTTTTCTCTAACTTTCTCCTCTGCCACTCAAGAAGAAAGTTTCTAAATCTGGCTGTCCTTCTCCGTCCTTCTTTCTTCTGTTCCACTAACTAATTAGCTTAGGCAATTATTAGTTTAATCAGCTTAAGTGGCCAAGTTCAACTCAAACTAATCTTGGTTAGCTTTCAAGGAGGAGATTTTGCTGAGTAATTGTAGCTTGACGATATTACTTTAACTTAAGGAACTCATTTCATGCTTTCTAAATCACCTATGTGTTCAATTCTAAAGTCCAAAAGGATGAATTTCAATTCGCTTAAATTTTCGTCCTATTCCCCTTTCTTTTCTCTAACTTTCTCTTTTAGCGTTCAGGAAGAAAGTTTCTCTCTAACTCACTCCGCTCTTCTCCATGGCGTTTTCTTTTGTTCTAGAAACTAATTAGTTTGGGCAGCTAATAGTTTCAATAGCTTAATTGGCCAATTTTAACTCAAACTAATCTTGCTCTACTTCCAAGTGAGTAATTGTAGCTTAACGATATTAGTTTCCTTTAAGAAACCCATTTAAGGCTTCCTAAATCACCTAAGTGTTCAATTCTAATTCACAAAAGGATGAATTTCAATTCGCTTTCGTTTTTATCGTATTTCCCTTTCTTTTCTTTAATTTTCTCTTCTACCACTCAAGAAGAAAGTTTTTCTCTAACTCTCTCCGCTCTTCTCCATGGTGCTCTCTTTTGTTCTAGAAATTAATTAGTTTGGGCAACTAATAGTTTCATTAGCTTAAGTGGCCAATTTTAACTCAAACTAATGTTGCTCTCCTTCCAAGTGGGTAATTGTAGCTTAACAAGATTAGTTTCACTTAAGAAACTTATTTAAGGTTTCCAAAATCACCTAAGTATTCAATTTTCATTTACAAAAGGTTGAATTTCAATTCGCTTTAATTTTTTTTTCCCGTCCAACTCACTCCGCCCTTCTCCATCGATCTCTCTTTCTAAATCACCTATGTGTTCAATTTTGAATTCCAAAAGGATGAATTTCAATTTGCTTAAAATTTCGCCCTATTCCCTTTTTCTTTTCTCTCACTTTCCCTTTTAGCGCTCAGGAAGAAAGTTTCTCCCTAACTATCTCCGCCCTTCACCATGGCGCTCTCTTTTGTTCTAGAAACTAATTAGTTTGGGCAACTAATAGTTCATTAGCGTAAGTGCCCAATTTTTTTGGGTGGATGAGTGCCCAATTTTAACTCAAAATAATCTTGCTCTACTTTTAAGTGAGTAATTGTAGCCTAACAATATTAGTTTCACTTAAGAAACTCATTTAAGGTTTCCTAAATCACCTAAGTGTTCAATTCTCATTTACAAAAGGATGAATTTCAATTCGCTTTTCATTTTTATCGTATTTTCCTTTCTTTTCTCTAACTTTCACTACGTTAAGGTTCAATGGAGCAATCACTTGGAGAGAGAAGCTACTTGGGAACTTGAGGATGAAATGAGACAAAAAAGTATCCACAACTTTTTGAGACTACAGGTATGTCAAATTTTGAGGATGAAATTTCTTTTAAGAGGGGAAGAATGTAAAACCCAAGTTGTGTGTAGGATTATTTTATTAGATAGATTAGTAATTAAATTAATTTATATGGGTCATTTATTAATATCAAAGAATTAGTTATGAGATAACATTATATTTTCTATTACTTAGATGAGTAATTTTGTAACTTTGAGAAATTAGATTAATAAGCTCACCTACTGTGGCTTTAAGTCTTGGGAAACAAACAAAACAGAGGCTGGGAATTGCTCTATAGGCGGCTAGGGTTTGAGAAGATAAAAGAAAAAAGAAAAGAAAAAGAGAAGAGAGGTTCAAGTGAGGCTGCAATAGGGATTGGAGGCAGCACATTGGTGATTTTGGGACATCCATTGGTTAAGGAAAAATCTATCTTTACTGTTAATTATTAAGTTTATGTTGAGGAATTTAACAATCAATGCATTAAGGGGGTTTAGAAGATCTATAGGTGCCTACTTAAGTTTTGAGAATTGGGTGCAATTTGTAAGTGTAACTTTGGGTGGGTAATAGAAACAATGGAGTTTTGTATCATGTTTGGCTACAAAGTTGGGTTGAATGGTTTTGATCATTTGGATATTAAAGCAATACATTAATCTAATATGGTGGGGCTTTTGTGGGTGTATGTAACACGTAAAAATATTAATTTATTTGAGGTTTTGTTTATTAGGTTTGTGTGATTAAAGTGGTGGAGCTGAGTGTTTGGAGTTGGTGTTGGAATATTATTTTTAAGCGTTTGAGGTAAGTAACCCTCTATCACTGTTGGTTCATTTTTATTCCTATCGAATCGTTTAAAATCATAAATATTTATTTATAGCCTTCATGTTTTAAAATAAAATATGGGTCAAGTATAAAACAATATTGAATATTATTATGAAAATTATTTGAATATTTGGTGAAACTATTCTGAAATTTGTACAAAATGTTTATTCTGAAAATATCGAATATTTTATTTAAAAGTTGTGTATTGTTTGAATGCGGAACATCACTCTATTACAACGCTAGCCAACGTTAATCTAGGCCTACTCCGTCCCCTAACACTTCCATCTACCATTACAGTATCGCATTTCTTCACTATTACTTTTGTTGGTTTTCGTTGAATATGACCAAATTATCTCAATCAATTCTCTCTCAATTTATTTTCTATCAGTGCTACTCCTACCTATTCTAGAATACACTCATTTGTAATTTTGTCTTGTCTAGTTTTGCTACACATCCACTTTAGCATCCTTATCTCAGCCACACTCATTTTACTTACATGTTGTTTCTTGGTTGCCCAACACTCCGTCACATACATTGCTGGTCTAATAGCCGTTATTCGTTTATTGCACAGTATCCCAGATGTACTTCCCCAATTACACCATCCTGCTTTAATCCTATGCATCAATCTCCCCCGTTGTGATAATCGACCCTAAATAACGAAAATGTTTACTCTTAAGCAGTTTTTGGTTCTCAATCTTCACTTCTCCTTTACTTTTCTCCTTTACTTTTATTGTGACTATTACTAAATTTAAACTCCATATATTCTGTCTTAGTCTTGCTTATACGGAATCCAAACCTTTAGATTCAAGAGCTTTTCTCCAAATTTTTAATTTTGTGTTAACTCATTCTCTAGTCTCATCCTCTAGCACGATATCATCTGCAAAAAGCATACACCATGGCATGTCATCTTGAATATTTCTTGTCAACTCATCCATAACTATCTTTTTATATGGTTGGAATATGTAATTATTTTTTTCTCTCTTCTTCTTTTTTTTTTTATTTATTGTTGCTGCAATTGAATAATGCAATTCACTTTGTAAATTAATCTTTTGGCAGGTCCAGCATTTTTTATGCCAAGGCTGGTATTGCATTGAATGAGAACTTTGTGAAGCTTGTCTCTTGTTGCTGCAATTGAATAATGCAATTCACTTTGTAAATTAATCTTTTGGCAGGTCCAGCATTTTTGATGCCAAGGCTGGTATTGCATTGAATATAGAACTTTGTGAAGCTTGTCTCTTGGTATGACAACGAATGGGGTTACAGGTTAGTACTTTCAGGAGAAATATCTCATTTGTTTGTTTTAGTTTTAATTATGTGAGGGGGATGTGTGGAGATACCCTTTTGTCCATAATTTCTAACATTTGTTTATCTGTTGCAGCAACCGGGTGATTGACTTGATTCGACACATGGCCTCTGCTTAATGAGCTTCTTTGGCACTGATCCCGGGCATACCATGAAGACTAGTACTGTTCCATGGTTAGGGAGTTCAGTTTGGAATAATTTTGCTGTTCAAACAATATACCAATATTTGACACAGAAGTTAAAGAGTGATGTCTTCTTGCCTTTTTTTTGGGGTTTCAAAATAAAAATTGCCCCATGTTTTGTTTAGTGCAAATTCAGATTCTGCCATTATTTCTATGTTGGTGCGAATCCAAACCTGAGGTTTTTAGTAATAATGAAGGCTTTTCCTTTCACTTTTTTGCTTGAAAATTTTTCCATATGGTATTTTCCTGCTTTGCTTTATCTTTTCGAGTTTATTTTCTAATTGCTCTTTACATAAATTTCATATCATTTCCTTTGCATAGCATTGCTCCAGACTGAATGTTGCAGCAGTGGTAACAATGTAACAGTAGTATGTACCTTCCATAGATTTGGTAGGTTTTTCTGTTTTTTGTGTTTTTTTGAGAACCACGTAGATTGGCATAATTGCTTGAGTTATCATTTGGTAACTTTCTTAACTAGTTTTTTTTTTTGAATTGGGATTTTTTTAAGTAAAAGCCCGTTGCGATTGACTTTTTTTATTTTTTTTTTAAAATTTTTATGGAAAAATAAAATAAAATAATAATTATTTAAATATAATATTTTATCTTATTATCTTATTAACTTTTTAAATTTATTTTATCTTTTAATGACTAATTTAGCCCCAATCTCTTTAGCCAAACAGTTCTACTTCCTCCCTATAAAAGTGTTAATAGGAGAGACACACAACGTGCATGAAATATGAATTTACTGGAATAAAACCCTTCACTAATTGCATCCAACATGACAGATACATTATCACAATTACTTATAATTAAAAACATGCGGCTTCATCTAGAAAAATCTGACATAAAGTGGATTGCTATGTGCAGGTTGCCCCTCTTATTATCATTATTTTTTTCTTTTAACAAGAATTTAACAATGTGACAAAATCAGATCAGATAACAGATTCATGTATTTTTGATAAGCAGCAGCCTTTATTGAAATATGGGGGGATATCTATCAAATATTGCAATGGTTGTATTTCCCCCCATATGTTCAAAAGCTAAGTGTATTCCATAACCAATGTTCTAAAAGTAGTAATTCTTTTTCAATATAACACCACAAAATAAAGCCTCCCAAAAGAACTTGTTCAAGTCTCAAATGTGCAAGAGAAGACATCTAGTAGAATGTAATAATATGCCACACAGAGCAAGTAAACTGTGAGGCATCAGCAATAATCCAAAGCCCAAATATCATGCACCAACAAGCCCTACAAGCAAAGAAAAAAAGAGGAACAATCAAAATCTATAAAATAAAGCCAACAAACAAAGCAGTGATGCCCTAATACTGTGTTTGGTTGAGGGATTTGATGAGCGATTTGGAAAGGAAAAGCGAAAGGGAAAGGGAAAGGGAAATGGTGTGTGAAACTAGGTGAAATGTAGGTATATTTTACTCACATTTCACTTAACTTTTCTCTTTCCCTTTCCAAATCTCTCCTTCAATCCCCCAACCAAACACAGCGTAAAGGTAATATTACATCAAGAGCTTGAATTCAAGAACACAGAAGACCAGAGTAATAGCTATTGCATAAACAGAATGTTCAGGAGAAATCAAGGGGGGAAATCCTGAAAATAAAGTAAGTAATCTGACAAACAAAAGACACTGACTCTTTGCAACTGCTTTCTCAGGTTAGTATAATGTAGCTAGTTGCCCTTAAAACTAAAAAGAAGCCATTCCCCTAAACTAGAAACCCGGGTTGGCAAAATGCCAATTTATTTATGGGTCATAATTACTCAATCTACAAACATTATCAACAGAATTCTAACAAGAACATACTTCTTCATAGGATAAAAATCCAACGTACATGTATTTCAAGGTAAGGGAGATAGTCTTTCCTAACAAATTCCGAGTGTTATGCATGCTGAAAATTAATGCATATATTGCAATGTTTTAAGAATTGGACCGGACCAGACGTTCAACCGGTAAAACTAGTGACTGGACCTAGTTCCGGTCCAGAAGATCTTCAAAAATTAGACTAGGCCAAAAACCGGCCTTGTTTGTAAAAATCAGAAAAACCGGTGGTTCAACCAGTAAAACCGGCGAACCGGTGCCGGTTCTCGACCAACCCGTTGGTTTTTTTTAATTCTTTTTAAAAAAAATTTATTCTTTTATTTTCTCTTTATTTCTTTCTTATATATATATATATATATATCAAAATTTTAACTAAAAACTCTCACTTCAAGAGTTTTCTCTCATAAGGAGTCTCATTGGAAACTTGAAGAAATTATGAAAGTCTATTCCTATTTATAGGAAAAAAATTGTTCAAAGAGAACCTAAAAATTCAATGTAGGATTTAATCAAATTGTTTGAATCATATTCGATTGGAGGAAAAGTTGAAAATTTCATTTCCCTCCAAAATTAAATCTAGCATTCAATCAATTTATTTGGAGGGGAATATTCAAAATTTTAAATTTCTTTAAAATTATTCTTTTTTTTTATATCAATTATGACTTTATTAAATATTTTTAGTAAATATTAAGCAACGCTTTTTTTTTTATTATTTCAGTAATTATATATATATATATATTTTATTTATAATTTATAATTATATAATATTAATTATGACGTCACAGTTTGACTGCTTCGACCAGACGGTTGAATTAGTGACCCGTCCACACGGTCCCTTTTCCGATTCACTCACCGGTCCGGTTTTTTAAATATTGACAGATTTTATCAAACCTTACAGGAATGAAGTTAAATAATTAAAAATTCTTTATGGAAATATTTGACTAATAATTAGCAGAAAGAAAAGATTTTAGAATACACAAGAACACCACGCATCAATTAATTTTCATTTTATTTCCCATCATTTTCTAATATCACTTTTTGAGGATGTAACACATGCCTAGACGTACTGGCTGTCTTAAACTTCCTAGACAAGCTTCCATATAAGTGACAAACTAATACATAATATACATTGGCAAAACCCTTCCACATCTTCTCAGTTGAATTTAGACATTCCAGATTCATAGTGAATTGACTTATGAGGAGAATAATCCAACTATGCATCAAACCAAGTATTTCATTAGCTTACCAGTTTGTAAGTCCAAAATTACCTAATAAATCCATCAAATAATGCTTCCCATTGTACAACTTGTAAAATGATTCAATTACTAATATGCTAAAATAATTTTAAATTGGAACCGATTTTAACCTGCAAAGAATCAAGAATATAAAACAATACCTCACCATAGAGATGTCAATCTTAAGCCAAAAATTCAAGACATCAGAGATGCAACCAACTGATACTAAATGCTTGGAACAACCATGTCTATACTGAAATGATAAGAAAGCCTGAAAATTCAAATGCACCGAACAGCCAAAAGGAAAAAAGATGAAATTGATCCACAGCCCACTTTCTCACCATGGTCGGACCCACTAATACCAGAGGGAGGGTACAGGACACATTAAAAAGGGAATGAATTTGGCAGGCCCCAAGACTATGGCATAGTAAGTAGCTACAAGTCCGAATGTTAAAAGCCGAAGGCCAATGACACTAGCTAACCAACTGAGAGAGCTCCCCTAAATGGGATGATGGTAGTTGCCCCCCCTCCCCCTTTTGGAACATATGCATGTTTCAATACACTCTATGAAGCACGGGTACTCCAAAAATAGTGCCGTACACGCACCGGGTACTTACCGGGTGCGGGTACGCGTACCGGTACAGCTGCATGCGTACTGGGTACAGCAAAAAGTGGTCGGGTACACCTGTCTCAGTCGGGTACGGCATGGGTACGGCTTGGGTACGGAATGGGTACGCCGATGGTGTGTTTTGGGTACGGCGGGGCAGAAATCAAATTTTTTGAAAAATTGAGGGGTACCGAAGCAGTATTAAGAAAAATTAAAAAAGAAAAAAGAAAAAATGTATATACAATTTGCCCTAATCTCATCGAAGCAAAGAGGACTTCGACCATCACCCTCCTTCGACTTCGACTTTTGCCCTAATCTCATCGAAGCAAAGAGGCGACTTCGATCATCACTCTCGTCTTCGACTTCGACTTCGACCCAGAGATCGACTTCGACCCTCGTCTTCGACTTTGACCCAGAGACTTCGGTTTCGACCTGCAGAGAGGTATCTCTTCATCTTTATTTTTTTTGTTTTTTTTTTCTTGTTTCTTCTTTTTTCTTCAGAGGTATAATCTGATGTTAATAAATTAGAACACAAAAAATCATATTTAGAACAAAAAAATTAAAAAAATTAGAACCAGGTTATTCAATCATATTTAGAACAAAAAAAAAATTAGATCAAAAAAATTAATAAATAAGGAAATAATCATAAACATTAATAATCATAAATATTATTTTTAATCATAAAATTAGATGTTAATAATAATCATAAATATTATTTTTAATCATAAAATTAGATCAATAGAATGTTAATAATAATCATAAATATTAATAATTCTCTTTTTAGTTTTGATATTTAACTTCAATTTGAAGGTTGAATCTTTTAACCATAATTATAAAAAAAAAAAAAAAAAAAAAATCGGCGTACTGCAGCCGTATCCGTACCCTATTTTTTTGGAGTTTTGCCGAATCGGCGTACCCGTACTCGTACCCGTACCCGCACCCATACCGTACTCGCACCCGTGCTTAGAATACACTTATTGAACCTAAAATTTTTGCACTCCTTTCTCGGAGTCAAGTATTTCGCTTGCTTAGTAAAGTTTTACTGAGTCAATGGTGGTGAAGGCGTGAAGGAAGCCACCTTACCTTGTTTACCCCCTCAAGTTCTTTAATTTGAAGGAGGCTTCTATGCCCACCTTTCTTTATGCCGAAGGCCGGTTGAAATGATTTCAATCTTTCCTTGTTACTACTTTTGTTATGCATTCATATATAATGAAGAAGACAACTACATGCACACAAACGATTAAGGCAGAGCAACTCCATCACCCACATAAGCTCATGATGAAAAGAGGACTTCCATCTATCACGGGTTTTAGTCACCATTTTGTATCACAGGGTACATAGCAAGAAATTACTTGCTATCATTAACTCCTTAATAATTATCTCCAAACAAGGAAACCAATCATAAATATCCATGTAGGCGAGTGATACAAAACAACGACAACAAATTGGTGTCTAATAAAAACCTATCATGAAATGACACTTCAATACAGATTGAAATCAAACCGGGTGCCAACAGCCCATTCCAGATGCATTTCAGCAAAGAGTTCAAATTAATTGTAAGAAAGGGCACAACCAAAATGGTCTTCGACCATTGGATAATCTGTATGAAGTTAAAGCCCATCAATACTAAATTGTTTGTAGCCATAAAATAATCACTAGCAACAAGAAGTTATCCACAAAGCTGGACAAGTACATTTATACTTCAATTATAGGTCACAGAATCTGGAACTAGAGTTATAGCCACATCAATGGCATCAGATAATTTAAGGAGGACAAGAACCTAACAAACATGAATAAAGTGCCGAATCAACCTGAACTCAATTATAATCACTGTAACAAGGCCATAAACACCAACTTCAAGCATTCATGAGTTTTAAACTAAAACTAGGGTTATTGAACATACCGATTCAGCGACCAACCATGGAAGGATTGAGCCCCAACAACATGTTATTTCCATTAGGCAGGTAGGCGACATTTGGAGTTTTCGCCAAGGTCGAAGCTATCTCCCTCGAGGCCTCAATCTTCCTGAGCTCGATCAAACCCATTCCAGCAGCAGCAGTCGCTTCAGAAATCAGCTTCGCAGACTCGCTCTCTCCTTCCGCCCTAATAATCGCCGCCCTCCTCTCCTGCTCCGCTTTCGCCACAACGAATTTCGACCGCTCCGCCTCCTGCTGCGCCACCTGCTTCTGCTCCACTGCCTTCGAGAACTCAGCCCCATACGACAAGTGCGTTATCGCTACATCATCAAGCACGATGTTGAAGTCCTTCGCGCGACGAATCAAGCTCTCGCGGACCAAAGCCGAGACGTGAGGACGATCAGTAAGTAGCTGATCGGCGTTGAATTGAGCAACAACAGCCTTCAACACTTCGTTGCCGATCGAAGGGAGGACTTTCTCGTCGTATTCGAGACCTAGGGTTTGGAAGATTCTGGGGAGTTGAGTGACCTCGGGGCGAGAGAGAAGACGAAGAGTGAGGTTGACCATTTGGAGATCTTTGGTGCCGGAGATGGAAGAGAAGGTGTGGGGACGAGTTCGGATGTCGAAAATGTAGGGTCTCTGGAGCCATGGGACGAGGAAATGGGTTCCTTCGCCGACGGTCTCATCGATGACGCCGCGAAATCGATCGAAGAGGACGGCGCGTTGGCCACCGTCGACGGTGTAGAGGGAGGAGTTGAGGACGGTAGCGCCGAGACCGAGGCCGAACGCCGCCCGGGCTAGGTTGGTGAGGAAGGACATTGCTGCTTGGCTGCTACCCATCTATGGAGGAAATTGTAGAGAGAGAGGAGAGAAATGGAGCTAGGGTTTTGGAGTGTATAGTGTTCTCCAAGTAAATTGTTTCTTCTGTAAAACCCTAACCCCTAATATTGAAGCGGTGAGGTAGTTTGGTTGGGCCTACTCCAGCTCATGGCCTAGACTGAGACCTGACAATTTTTTGTGTTGTGATTTGGGACAAGTCAAGTCCAATAACCTAATTGGGCTCGAACAAAGTCATATCTTGACGTGGCATAAACATCAACTATAAAAATTTGGAGAAAACAAATCGGAGACAACTTTTCTCTCTTTCCCTCTCTCCCTCTCTCTCTCTCATTTGAAAAGAGTTCATATTTGTAATTGTAAGTGTGGGGATATATTTTTTGAGTACCAACACGTGGCAAGGTGACGCTGACGTATCAGCCGAGGTGCCACGTGTCTTGGTCGTGACGCCGAGGTGATCTCGGCAAGGCCGAGGTTATCTCTGAAGATATCGGAATCCAAGATAAGTGGATAAGGGACAAGAGTCCTAGAATGAAAAGGGAACTCAACCTGGATGAGGGACAAGAGTCCTAGAATAAGAGAAGACTTCAGTTTGTATTAAGATAAGACTCTTAGAGAGTTTATCCTAATCTTACTAGGAGTCCAAGATTAGCAGTAATCCTGAGTCCATAGAAGTTAGGCTTCTATTGGGACTAGATTTATGTTGGCTATAAAAGAGAGGCACCCCCATGGGTCTAAGGTATGCTTTTGATACTCAAGCTTGTGAGTTTTAGCACTTGATTTATCTTTGAGAGATATACTGACTTGATCGTCGGAGTGCCCCTGGGTGGACGAACCACGCCGGAATCTTCTCTTTCTGTTGCAGGTCAGCCAGGTGCCATCTATTCTGCCGGTGCTCTCCAGCTGGTTACTAAGCGGGCAGTGTGGTCAGAAAATCACCCACACAATTTGGCGCCGTCTGTGGGAAAGAAAGAAGAATAGATGGCCAATGACGGACAGAAGGATCAGATTAGAGACAACGCTCCTGCTGGGAGTCGGAGACGTATCAATCTCGACGTTGAAGGGGATAATAGCAACACAGAAACTCATGACCAGGGTCATGGAGTGAAAGACGCTAGCCAGGAAGGTGGCGCACCAAAGACAACAGATCGAAGCGGATACTACAACGAAGATGACCTCCAGGTATGGAAGGATAGATACCTGCAGAGGAACGAAGACCCTTCCAGAAGGGATGTAAAGACAGGGGGCATGAGCGCTCCCAAGGAGATAACATTCAAGTATAGAAGAACTCATCCTGAGTGAGCAGATCCCGAATTCCAGATCCTGGATCCCGGACCCGAGAAAACATGATCTCAGCCTAGACAAGTAGGCCTGAGAAGACGAGAGCTCAACCTAAGTGAGCAGATCCCGAATTCTAGATCCCGGATTCTAGAAGACATGATCTCGGCTTAGATGAGTAGGTCCGAGAAGAGAAGAGCTAAACCTGAGTAAGCAGATCCAAGATTCTAGCAAACAAGATCTCGACACTTAAGTCCGAAAAGAGAAGAGCACAATGAGCAGATCTTAGAAGATAAAAAGGAAACACACAAGATCAGACTAAAGTTGGCCAGAATTGAGAAGTATGCTAGGGCCGAGGAGGACATGTCGGGAACAAAGGCGTCAGAACAAGAAAAGAGAAACGGCTCGTCGATGCGAGGCCAAAAATCAAACTCAGGTTAGAGCCAAGTAAGATCAATAGAGAAACCAAGGTTGACAACCTCGGCTTGAATTCAACCTCAGCGACAAGGTCAAAGCTACATGTATGATGAGAACCCAAGTGGATTTTAAGTTCACACTGGAGGGACAGAGAGAAGAAGAATGCGTTTACCACTTGTTGAAATTTGTAGCAATTTACAAGTTGAAGTTAAACCAAAGTAATGCTTAACGCTTGTTGAAATTTGTAGCAATTTACAAGTTGAAGTTAAACCGAGATAATTGTTTATCTTCACTTGTTAAAATTTGTAGCAATTTACAAGTTGAAGTTAAACCGAAGTAATGCTTAACGCTTGTTGAAATTTGTAGCAATTTACAAGTTGAAGTTAAGCCGAGATAATTGTTTATCTTCACTTGTTGAAATTTGTAGCAATTTACAAGTTAAAGTTAAACCGAAGTAATGCTTAACGCTTGTTGAAATTTGTAGCAATTTACAAGTTGAAATTAAGCCGAGATAATTGTTTATCTTCACTTGTTGAAATTTGTAGCAATTTACAAGTTGAAGTTAAACCGAAGTAATGCTTAACGCTTGTGAAAATTTGTAGCAATTTACAAGTTGAAGTTAAGCCGTGATAATTGTTTATCTTCGCTTGTTGAAATTTGTAGCAATTTACAAGTTGAAGTTAAGCCGGGATCATTATTTACCTTCACTTGTTGAAATTTGTAGCAATTTATAAGTTGAAGTTAAGCCGAGATCATTGTTTGCCTTCACTTGTTGAAATTTGTAGCAATTTACAAGTTGAAGCTAAACCGAGGTCATGTTTAACACTTGTTGAAATTTTAAAAATTTACAAGTTGAAGTTAAGTCGGGATCATTATGTACCTTCACTTGTTGAAATTTGTAGCAATTTACAAGTTGAAGTTAAGCCGATATATATTGTTTAACACTTGTGAAAATTTATAACAATTTACAAGTAGATCATTGTTTAGCACTTGTTATAACTTAAGAAAAGTTTACAAAGTTGAGATTAAACTAGTATATGTTTTTGTTGAAATTTGTAAGCAATTTACAGGACAAGTACTTGCCGAAGTAAAACGTCAGGTGGCATAATCGAGGTGTGTCACCCCGAGAAGATTGCACAAAGAAGGAAAAGTACATAAGATATGCAAAATATTCTAAGTATAGAATCATGCGAGAACAGTTAGAAGAAGATCAAAACAGAATTCATGGTAATTGACACGCCCTTGCCATACAATATCATCTTGGGAAGGCCATGGTTGCATGCAATGGGGGCAGTTCCCTCAACATTGCACTAACTACTGCGGTTCCTAACAGAACATGGGATTGAAGAAGTCAGAAGGGATCAACTGTAGGCGGAGAATTGCTCCATGTCAGCAATGAAATCCACCTGCAGCATTCGAAGAACCAGAGAAGGCAGAGATTGAAAACAAGGACATAGAGGTCCTAGATGATGTCGGCAAGGAGCCAGCCGGGAAAAGTGAAGAGGCACTAAGGAAAATCCTCGTCCAGGAGGGGGATGAAGAACGCTTCTTTCTTCTTGGCTCAAACTTAGCCGAAGAAGAAGAAAGGGAATTGGAAGCTTTTTTGAGAGCAAACACTGAGGTATTTGCCTGGACACCTTACGAAATGCCTAGCATTGACCCCGAGGTCACTTGCCACCAACTAAACGTCGACAGGTCGGCCAAACCTGTAACCCAATGAGCAAGAGGATCGACGTTGATGCACGTCGAAGCAGTAGAGAAAGAAGTAGACAGACTTCTAGAGCCCAGGGCCATCCGAGAAGTCAATTACCCGACATGGCTATCAAATACAGTGGAAGAAGGAATGATAATCAAGGAACAAGGAATGTTAACATCGGCCAACAACAGACGTTTTTCAGAAGCAAAAAAAGGTTACATATGCAAAGAAAACAAAAGTACAAAGATGAAGACCCTAAGAACTAGGGAGTAGGGTGAGAACGTCGGACTAACCTACTTCAACGGTTGACGGTGGTTCAGCATTGACAGTCAGCTGGAAGAGCTTCTCTACCATTATCTCGGCAACAATTTTAAGAAGGGACGTGGTTCTAAGACTATACAGAAAACAGAAACGAAAGCAAAAATCTGGAAAAAGACACAGAAAACAGAAACAAGAATATAATTTGTAATCAAGAATGGTGATGAAGCTATCAGGAAATCAAGACAAAAAGATTACACAAGTGTGTCAAGCCAAGAACAGTGGCAGAAATCAACAGATGTGTGAACAGTGTGTATTCAAGAAGATGATTTGGAAACAATGGGTAAAACAACAATGGTGATTAATAATGAAGTAGAGCTTCTTGGAAAGCAACAAGAAATAAAACCAGGAGGAACAGTGGCTTACCAGAAAGAGGGAAGCCGAAATGAGAATTACTGAAGTCTGACGACAATGACAGAATGACGTAAGCTTCACCGAGGAGAGGAACGAAGACAGTTGCAGAAGCTTAAAAGCTTGGAACAATGATGGATTTAAGGAAAAGAGCTAGAAAGAGAAAAAGCCAGAGGATTGAATGAAAAAAGAGAAAAATAGTCAAGAAGACGACAAAGTTCAAGAATAAAGCCAAGTGCACAGGCACTAAGTAAGTATGTGAAGAACAAGAAAGTAATGACCTAAACACGATGCTAGCAACAGAATGCGGATATGACAAGAACAGTGCCAGGCATTCAAACAATTCAAAACTTGAAAAGAGACAAAAATAGAAGGCAACAAATGGCAAGTAAACAGATTCAGAAGAGTTATGAAAGATCCAGCTTAATAGCATGTAAAGAGTTTATAAACCTACCAAGTGAAATGAACGCTGATATGAAAATCGTCGGAGTCAAATAGATGACTGGAAATCGGGAACTCACCAGAGAGTGTGAGTGGAGCAGTTGCAAAGCTCTTGGAGTTTACGAATTAATGAAACCAGAACCTCGTCTAGGAGGTGCGATTTCAAGCAGCTTGGAAAGCATGAAACTTGATTCTTGACACCAGTGGACAGCAAAGTCCAGGGAACTTTGAGGTCAGCAAGTTTGATCTCGGACAGAGGGGCACACATGAATGAACAGTGTAGGTTCCATCACCTCAGAATGCCGAGGTAATAGAACCTAGGGGGCAGTTGTGGGGATATATTTTCTGAGTACCAACACGTGGCAAGGTGACGCCGACGTGTCAGCCGAGGTGCCACGTGTCTTGGTCTTGACGCCGAGGTGATCTCGGCAAGGCCGAGGTTATCTCCGAAGATATCGGAATCTAAGATAAGTGGATAAGGGACAAGAGTCCTAGAATGAAAAGGGAACTCAACTTGGATGAGGGACAAGAGTCCTAGAATAAGAGAAGACTTCAGTTTGTATTAAGATAAGACTCTTAGAGAGTTTATCCTAATCTTACTAGGAGTCCAAGATTAGCAGTAATCCTGAGTCCATAGAAGTTAGGCTTCTATTGGGATTAGGTTTATGTTGGCTATAAAAGAGAGGCACCCCCATGGGTCTAAGGTATACTTTTGATACTCAAGCTTGTGAGTTTTAGCACTTGATTTATCTTTGAGAGATATACTGACTTGATCGTCGGAGTGCCCCTAGGTGGATGAACCACCACCGGAATTTTCTCTTTCTGTTGCAGGTCAGCCAGGTGCCATCTATTCTGTCGGTGCTCTCCAACTGGTTACTAAGCGGGCAGTGTGGTCAGAAAATCACCCACACAGTAAGTTTAGGTATTTTTGGTAGTTTAATTTTGTCTTTGTATGTGGTATTATTGAATTTTAGAAATCTACTAAAAAAAAAAAAACCATGTCTTTTTTATCTCTTTTATGTGTGCCTAGTTTCTATGTCTAATACCTGTTTGATAAAATGCTTCAACTATAGACTCTGATTGTAATTTGAATGGGTTGCTCTCAAAACTGCCATTTTTCACATCCGAACGGATTTATATTGTAGAAGTGACACATTTTGGGATGCAATTACCTATATGTGCAACCACAATTCTTGTATTCGAATCTAGAATTGAAGGACTTATATGATGTGATCAAGTCTTGGAGTTGAAAATTGGAATTTTGTTGTTAATTGAGGAAATGGAAAACTATTTTATATGTTGTGTTTAGGAGGCAGAAAACAATCACACACAAGCAATAATACACAAAGATTTATGTGGTTCGGCAAATCGTCTACGTCCACGGCATCAGATTTCACTATATGGAAAGAAATACAAAATTACAACAATAGAGAAGGAGACACTACTCTCTCAACTCTTGCTCACACTCTCTCTTGTTGCTTACACTCTGTAATCCCCACACTCTCTGATTTCACCACACAAAACTTCTCCCATTCACTATCTATTTATAGATCAATAAGAGAGCCAAGCTACCGATAACATTAAAGGCAACCACCAACAAGGTTAGCCACCCTACTATGAGTAGCTCGGCTAAATGTCTAGCTTTTTCATTTTTTGTTCAATTAGCAGTCATCGTTGACAAAGCAAATCTGAGTCAATCTTCAACAAATCTCCACATTGGCGAGGATGCTCTATCCAACATAGTGATCGATCAACATTGCCATGCACCCGAAGGTGCTCAGTTCCGAGAGATGTTGACCAAGTCCAAACAGTGTTGGAACTTGATCCCATAAACCACTTTTGTGAGCATATCGGCCAGATTATCTGCAGTGCTAATCTTTTGAAGCCGAATATCCCCTTCATTCACAATTTCTCAGATGAAATGGAAACGGACATCAATGTGCTTGGTGCGAGAATGATGAACCTGGTTCTTTGCCAAACAAATGGCACTCTGACTGTCGCAGTACACCTCAATGTGCTTCTGAACAATACCCAAGTCCTCAATCAACCCATGTAGCCAAATAGCTTCCTTAAAGGCTTTTGTCAGTGCCATGTACTCTGCCTCTGTAGTAGACAAAGCCACCGTTGACTGAAGCATTGACCTCTAACTCGCCGGCCCTTTAGCAAGCATAAATAAATACCCTGTTGTTGACCGGCATTTGTCCAAGTCACCGGCATAATCTGAGTCCACATATCCAACCAGATTCTGTCCGAGTCTATGATCTCTCTCGAACTTCAAACCCATATTAACTGTGCCATGTAAGTACCTCAAGATCCACTTCACTGCCTGCCAATGACCTTTTCCTGGATCATGCATGTATCTGCTTACCATACTCACAGCATGTGAGATGTCAGGCCTTGTACAAACCATAACATACATTAATGCACCGACTGCATTTGCATATGGAACCTGTGCCATATGCTTCCGTTCTTCTTCTGTGCGTGGAGACATCGAAACACAAAGCTTGAAATAAGGGGCCAATGGTGTACTCACAACTTTTGTTTTTCCATTTATGCCAAATCTGTCTAACACCTTTTTCAGATACTGGGTTTGCGTCAAACAAACCGTGCCTTTCTTTCTGTCTCTTTTGATCTCCATGCCAAGAATTTTCTTTGATTTGCCAAGATCCTTCATTTCGAACTCTCCTGCCAACTGTGCCTTGAGTTTGTCAATCTCTAACTTATTCTTAGATGCAATCAGCATATCATCTACATATAAGAGCAAATAGATGAGGGAACCATCGGAAAGCTTACGAAAATATACACAATGATCATATTGACTTCTTCTGTATTTCTTTTTCATTATGAACCGATCAAATCACTTGTATCACTATCTTGGGGATTGCTTTAACCCATACAATGATTTGTTCAACTTACAGACCCAATTCTCTTTTCCATTAACTTTGAAACCATCTAGCTGGACATGTATATCTCCTTTTCAAGATCTCCATGTAAGAAGGCAGTTTTGATATCGAGTTGGGCGAGCTCGAGATCAAACTGTGCAACCAAAGCTAGCAAGATACGAATAGACGTGTGTTTCACAATAGGTGAAAATACCTCATTGTAGTCTATTCCTTCCTTTTGGGCATAGCCTTTAGTTACCAATCGAGCTTTGAATCTGATGTTGTCTCTGCCTGGGATGCCTTCTTTCTTGGTGTAAACCCACTTACACCCAATTACTTTCTTGCCCTTTGGAAGTTGCACCAATTCCCAAGTCTGGTTCTTATGGAGTGACCTGATCTCTTCATCCATAGCCTCCTTTCATTTGACGCTTTTTACATTCTGCACAACTTCTTTGAAAGTGCAAGGAATATTGTCTTCAATGATTGGAAGTGCATAGGCCACCATATCTGTCATCCAACTGGGTTGCTTAGTAACCCTTTATCCTTTTCTTATTACAATAGGTTTCAACTGTTGTGAGGCCTCTGGATCTTCATTTTCATCTGAACTCTCTTTAGAATCTTCTTCAGAGCTATCAACTAAAACTTCTTCAGGATTGTTGCCTGTCTGAATAGTTTTCGCTGGAGTCTTAAACTCCACTTGTACTGGCTTCTTCAATGCTTCATTATTCTCTTGAGGATTTGGCTGCTTCAGCATTGTAGACTCATCACAGGTAACGTCTCTTTTAGTGACAACTTTCTTTGATTCAGGACACCAAAGTCTATATCCTTTAACACCGTCACTGAAGCCCCAAAAGATAGCTTTCTTGGCTCTAGGATCCAACTTAGATTTTGTAACATAAAAATAGGCTGGACATCCGGAGATACGTAGCTAATCATAATCAGTAGCTGGCACTCTTGACCATACCTCCATGGGAGTCTTGCCATCTAGTGCTGCAGTAGGTAGTCTGTTGACAAGATGACGAGCATAGTTCAATGCCTCGCCCCAAAAAGCCTTGCTCAATCCTGAATGTGATAGTATACACCAGACTTTCTCCACCAAAGTGCGATTCATGCATTCTACAACTCTATTTTGCTGTGGCGTTCCACTAATTGTGAAATGTCTCACTATCCTTTCATTTTGGCAAACCTCAAATAAGGGATCTGATGTGTGTTCGCCGCCATTGTCAGATCTGAGCTTCTTAATCTTCCTTTCTGTCTGGGTCTCAATCATTTTCTTCCATGTAAGGAAGATGTCTAATACCTCATCTTTAGGCTTCATTGTGTAAACCCAAACTTTTCTTGAGAAATCATCAATGAATGACACAAAATAGTGTTTACCTCCCAAAGAAGCATTTTTGGAAGAACCCCATACATCGGTGTGAACGTAGTCTAGAATCCTTTTGGTATGATGAATAACAGTACTATAACGACCCCAAAATGCATATCAGAACTTATCTTTATTTAATTATGGATTAAGGTGCTTTAATTTAATTATCTCTGTTTGAATTGAGGAATTATCTATTAAGTTACGACCTTGAAATTGAAATTGCCGACTTTTAAGAGTTTAGAAACTGAAATTGAGTACATGGATATGCTAATGGGAATTTTTAGAGATATTTGGGAAAATTAATTGAGAATTGATTTCGTTTGATTCGTTAAGTTATGTTTGGGTGGTTAACTTTGCACTGCAAATTGAAGGCCTTAGAGGCTTCAGAAACCAGAACAGAGTACATGGTTATGATCAGCATGATTTTTAGAGTCATCTGGGAAGTTTAATTGAAATTTGATTTCGTTCGATTCGTAAGGGTACGTTTGGCTTCCCCTAATTGTGATAAGCTTATGTGTGTGTGTATATATATATATATATATATATATGATATATGAGTTAAACTCATCACTTTTGAGCCAAAAATATCTAAGGGAGAGGAAGAGAATCGAGAGAGAGAGAGAGAGAGAGAGAGAGAAAGAGCACAAAAGAGAGAAAGCTTCTCTAAGAAAGAAAGCTCAACATTCATGGGGGTTTGAAGACAAATTGAAGAGATTGAAGAGAAAGGAAGAAGATCAACCATGGAAGCTTGGGAAAATTGAAGAGAGCTAAGGGAATGGCAAAGATTGAACTAAGGTATGGAAATCTATCTTGAATTCTTATGATTAATTCATCAATTTCATGAAATCATAATGAGATCGGAAGATTTGAAACCCATTTGGGTTAGGGTTTTGTATTGAGCGAAATTTAAGAAATTAGAACTTGGATCATTTGATTTTGTTTATGATTGGAGCTCAATCTTGTGAATAACATATGAAATGAACTCTAGATTGTCCATAGAACAAGATTTGTAAAGGTCAAGTGTGTTTGTGGGATGTGTTTTGGAAACTTTCAAGATTATGAAAGATGAAACATTGATCTTGAACTTGAGGCAAAGATTGATTTGTTTGAATGGAATTACACTTGAATGATGTTAGTTTATCATGTTGTGGGGTAATTTTACATGTTTTTGAGTGATTAGAGTTGAAACCAAGCTTAGAAAATGGAAAAACAAGTGTTAGAACCAATAGGGATTTCGGACAGCAGATTTTGCCCAGAGCCACATGTGCGGCGGGGTTTCCTGTACGTGCGGCAGTCCACCTCCAACACCTAAATTGATTCTGAAATAAAAGCACCTTGTCCCACACGTGCGGCTTAATTCTCGCATGTGCGGCCCTGATTCTCACAGGTGCGGGGCACCTCTGTTCCAGCCCACTTTCAAATGAGCATATCTCTCTTATCCGGACTCCGTTTTGAGTGATTCTTGAGCCTAAATTCAAGCCTCGGAAGTCTAGTTTCCAATGGTGGTAGTCTCATACCCAAATTCTAAGTAAGCAAATAGATATGCTCAAATTAGTGAAGGTTGTTCACTTTCTGTCTACCGGTTTTATACCATTTATTCTTTTAACCCATTTTCCTTTCGTTTCCTCATATTTTTCCTAGACACAGATTATGACCTATTAAGGAATAATGAGTTTAGAACCAACATAACTAATTGATTAAAGAGCAAAGAAATGGATTGATTATATTCATACGTTGTGTTATGTAATTGTGACTGTAGGTCAAGACGAGGACATCGTCCAACTACTATCGGAAGCCCATCATTGTGAGTAATAGTATAGTAAAGATATGTTTTTCATTATCTATATTTAATTTATGAATGACATGATTCTCTAAATATTGTATTTTATCAAAATGAACAAGTTTCCAAGAAATGTGAAATGAGTCAAGAACAAGAAATGTGAATTGTTTATAATATGACATGGTGGGCCTAAGGCCGTTCTATTTATTCTGCTTATGCTACGGCATGATATGAATTGGTCAGTCTTCAAGGCCTAATTATTTTGGGTATGGAACAAAGTGCTATACGGAACTAAGTGCTACAATGTGAGTCACCTCTAGGATCCGTACGAGAGACACCTCTTGGGTCCATACATACATGAATTGGGCCCAAGGAGAGGTGAAGACATGTTGATGTTCTATTTACTCCATGACAAGATTCAGTGATATGATATGATACGTTTGGACCTAAGGTCGTTTTGATATATGAGTGGGCTCGAGGTTGTTTTGTTATACGTGGACCCGAGGTCGTTCAGGAAATATGATATGAATACAATGTTTTTACGTTGCTATATGAATCATGTTACGAAGTGTTAATTTATATGCATGAATGGATGTCCTATTTTGAAATGTGCTTCTAACCTTTTGTATAAGTGGGCATACCACGTATCACGTAAAATGTTTTGTAATAATTTCAAATATGTATTCCATTTGAAAAGGCATGGATTATGAAACAATAAATGTTTCTTTTGAAATGATTTAAGATACGTTTTAGAATTGTGAAATATGTTTCCCTAATGTTAAGACCATCATTCATTAACCTCTTTACTTTAATATTACTCACTGGGCATTAGCTCACCCTTTTATTTTATATATGTAGGTGAGCCATTGAGGATCAACACTAGAGTTGTATCGAGGTCCGCCTCTCTGTCAAGCCACCCTGGTTACGCCTCTGTGTCGAGGCTTTAACTTTGTATTTGAAATTATGTATTTTATTGAGTCTTATGTGTGTGTGAGATCTATATAAGTTCTGTGATTATATATGTAAATATGGAAGGTGTATTTAAATGCTTATGTAACCTAAGTCTTCACGTATGCACAAGCTCAATGGACATTATCTTTATGTTAGCATTTGCTTCCGCTTAAGACCCCGTATTTGAATTAATATTGTGAAATTTTGTTTGAGGCCTATGTACAGGCCGGTCATGGACCAAACTTTTAAGGGCGGGTTTAGGTTGTGACAAGTACCAAACTTGATTCTTATTTACTTGCCTAGTACACAATGCTCGCAGAACTCAAGCTTCCTTGTTTTGGCGCCTTTCAACAGGCCTTGCTTTACCAACCATTATAAAGCCTTCTCACCAATATGCCCTAGGCGTATGTGCCAAAGTCTGGAAGTGTCTGATGCGTCATCCTCTGAGCTGGTAGAGACAGCCACTCTCCTTGTGACGGTAGAGCCGAGCCGTCTAGGAAATATAAATTTCCTTTCCCAGTACCCTTCATTGCAACAAATTCTCCTCGAACAACTTTGAGGACTTCACCTTCCACAGTTACTTTGTAACCTTTCGAGTCTAAAACTCCTATTGAGATGAGATTCTTCGTCAAATTTGGTACATATCGAACATCTTTAAGAATTCTGATTGTTCCATCAGTCGAATTGTTCTAATCCTCTTTGTCTGGCAAGCTTAGTCGTTGCCCATCAGTACAACTCCTCCATTAAACTCTCGTAAGCTCGAGAACCACTTCTTGTTAGGACACGTGGTAGGAACATCCGGAATCTAGAATCTATTCATTAGACTGGCGAAGTGATAAAACTGTGAAGGCTGATCCTTCACCAATATCTCCATCTCGTGCAACGTTCACCTTTTTCTCTTTTTTGTCTTTATTGGGATAATCTTTTGCCTAATGCCCTTTCGGGCGACAAGCAGCACACTCGTCTTTTGCAAGACGTCTTCTATCTGATGATCTCCCTCTGATTTTGAGCGAAACTTTACTCACCCTGTATATCTTCTGTTATTCATCCTACTTCCGATTGTCAATGCCTCTAATACTGAGTCCTTGATTGCAGACTTATCTTTCCTTCTGAACTTATTATTTACCAAGGCATTTGAAACATCAACATACTTGATATTTTCTTTACTATATAATAAAGTGGTAGTGAGATGGTTATATATGTCAGGCAAGGAATTTAACAATAACAGTGCTTTATCTTCATAATCAATTTGAACATCTAAGTTTTTCAAAGCGTCAAGAATTTTGTTGAAATTGTTTAGGTGTTCGTTCATCGAAATACCTTTTTTGTAGTCAAAACGAAACAACCTCTTCTTCAAGTGGAGCCGGTTCTCAATGTTCTTTGTCATGAACTTGTCTTCCAGCGCCTTCTAAAGCTCCTTCGCAGTATCATATTCTGTGAAGGCATATTTCTTCTCTTTTGCAAGGCAAAGTTGAATGGAACTGCATGCTAGGAGATTCACTTTCTCCCATTCTATCTCGTCCAAGTCATCTGGTTTGTCTCCCAGAGTGAAGTGCAGGTTCATCTGGACAAGTATATTTTTTAACTTTGCATCTCTACATGCCAAAGTTGCTGCTACCATCAAACTTCTCCACCTAAAACTGAGCATGGAACATAGGGGTCCAATGTCCATAGCTACTTGTAGCCGCGAGGCTGCTTGCAGACTCGCCTAATCTCCTCTCTGTAGATTTTGCCATTGCGACTTTTTAAAAAAATCTCCACCATAACAATATCGGATGCTTGAAATGTCCAAAACATGACAACTTTTAAACTCCTAAAAACTTCACTGAAAATTTGAGTCTGAAACTCAAAAAATGGAATCCACAGTTGCGTCTACCTTTCTAGGGACCTCAATGAAATTTCTCCAAATCCAGGAGCCAAATTACAATTCCTAAAAATCCAGGGACCTTACTGTAATTTACAGCAGTTTTAGGGTCTAAATTACAATTTCAAAAAGATTAGGAGCTAAAATATAATTCTCCAAACTTTTAGGGGCCTCCCTGCAATTAAACTGGGATGAATGACGTAGCAAATGTGTTGACGTGGCAATGACGTGTTGGCTGAGCTATTGCTGGTGTGGCTTCACACGTGGCAGTATATGGCGCAGATGTGGCAGCTGAGCTGTTGATGACGTGGCTTAACACGTGGTAGTACATGGCGCTGATGTGGCAGTGATGTGGCGATGGCGTGGCAACGACTTGGCAGCTTCCAAAAAATAATTTGGAAATTTGTTTGTGGAGGGTTTTGAACCCTTGACCTCAAGGCTTCGAACCAAAGCTCTAACTACTGTGCCAAGTGTGAACTTGTGTTGTATTGGTGAACAAGTGAGTACTTAAAGCCTTTAGGATAAGTTAACTTCTTCAACCTCTACTTCTTCGCTGGACTGAACTTTCTGGCAACTCTTCGGCAAGCGCGTGAGGGCGCGTGAAGTGTCCTCGTGGGTTGTTCTTTCTGGGTCTGAACTTCTCTTGTTGAGGCGGTCATCCCTGTAGTTTGAAAACTTGATTTCGACAACTTTGAAATTTTTAGTTTACAGAAAATTGCTCTGTTTTTCGCACAACAATGCTCTGATACCAATTTGTTATGTTTAGGACGCAGAAAACAATCACACACAAGCAATAACACACAAAGATTTACGTGATTTGACAAATCGTCTACGTCCACGGGCAACGGACTTCACTATATGGAGAGAAATACAAAATTACAACAATGGAGGAGGAGATATTACTCTCTCAACTCTTGCTCACACTCTCTTATGTTGCTTACACTTTGTAATCCTCACACTCTCTTATTTCACTACACAAAACTCCTTCCACTTACTAATTGTTTATAGATCAATGGGAGAGCCAAGTTGCCGACAACTTTAAAAGCAACCACCAACAAGTTTAGCCACCATACCATGAGTAGCTTGGCTAAATGTCTAGCTTCTTCATTTTTTCTTCAATCAGTAGCCATTGTTGACAAAACAAATCTTAGCCAATCTACAACATTATAATATCTTGTTGATTGAAAAATTGAATTCGTGTCTTATTGACAAACCTTAGACAAACATCTTTAGCGAATTCCCCTCTTCGAAGAAGGATAAAGTTTCATGTCTGAGTAAGGGAGTGTTAACACTCGAAAGCTAAATCTTACCATATAGCGATCCCGGTTTTGACCCGATACTTATGGTAGTCCGGACTCGGGTTTATGGTTTCTGAATATTGTTCATTGTCGTTTTCTCCTTAACCCTCCTTAAATTTGGTTATTGGATTATTGTTGTGTGTTTGGAATAGGTTGGTTACTTGTTTTTTCCAAACCTTTGTTGCTTAGATTTTTACTCTTTCGTTCGAACGACCATTCTTGTGCTCGAGCAGGTTTTGCAATTTTATTCCTCCGCTTGAGCGGCACTTCTCGCACTCAAGCTAGCTTTGCGAACTCTCAGTACTTTGCAGGTCTGCAAAATTACTAGGAGAGTGTTTTCTACGCTCGAACGGCATTTCCTACGCTCGAGCGGGTTGGCGCTCAAGCGGCCTTCCTTGCTCTCGAGCGTTGGTCAGTTGTCTGTAAAACTACTGGATATGTGTTTTCTATGCTCGAGCGGCCTTTCTTGCACTCGAGCAGTGAGCATTTTTTTATTGTGTCTTGGTACTCAAACGGCCTTTCTTGCGCTCGAGCGGAACAATTTTTTTGTGTCTGACGCTCGAGCGTCAACTCTTGTGCTCGAGCGGACTGTGCGTCTATCAGATCGCGAAAATGACTTTTTACATCACTTTTTCAGATCTTTTTTTCCAAAAACCCTAAAGTGAGACACTCTCTCTCTCTCTACATTTTCTCCTAGATCTGTTGATCTCTTCACCTAGTGTCTTTGGAAAAAGGGTAGAGCATCTTGAAAGCTTTGTTTTGATTTGATTGAAGTTTGGTTTCGGCATCGTTGAAGTTTCTTCCTTGCTCCATTGATCTTCTAAACTTGAGGTAGGGACTCTATACACCTTAATATGAGTTTTAACTTAGTTATAGGTTGTTGTGTGAAAATGGTGAGATTTGGGGATGTTTTGAGCAAACCTTGGGTTTGGGTTCAAGTTTGAAAAGAGGGATTTCCATGTGGGTGTTATATAAATGATTATGGGGTTTGGATATGAAGTCATCTTGTCTTAAATTAGTTGACTTCGGTCTTTGGGTTAATATTTGGAAAATGAGGAGCTTAGCCTTAAAATGTTTTGAATAATTATTTTCTATAAATAATGAAATTGATATGAAAAGTGTGAAATTGAGAGAATGTACGCATAATTGTTGTTGTTGGATTTGTTTAATCACTCACTTATGGAAATTTGATGATTTATCTGTTATAGATATTGTATATTTGTTTAGAAATATCTGCTTTGGGCTATCTGTGGAAGATAGTCATGATTGTTGTAGACATCGCATGTGGATTAGGCGAATTGAAACTAATCCCTTAACCATTATCATTGAATATGATTATGAATGATATATATTGTATATGTATGATATTTGAGAGGAGAAAGGGAATGTACTCCATGTTTTGAGGAGAAGAAATGGGATGGACTCCATTGAACTAAGTTGGCTTGTGTGTTCAGGGTGAAAGTCCTGAAAACCATTTGTATACATAGGTGCCGATTCTCGCGAACGAAATTTTTGTAAAATGACAAATAGAAGTGAATGTATTTGTATAATGATTTTATCTGTTGGAAACTTGTGAGGTGTAACCTTTGTTGATGGGTTAAATGCAGTGGAGGTGTCTATTGAACCAAAATGAATATATTGAGATACGAGTTTGGCATAATATGGTTTTGGAAAGAATTATAAAGATTTTGTCATAGGACGATGAACATGTGCATTGTACTTATATCTTGTTAATTCTTATATATTGTGTTAGTATGTTTCTACTGGTTTTAACTCACCCTACTTGGGAACCATTTTCAGGTGTTGGAGACATGCCTCCGCCGAGACAGTAGTTTGGAGAGATTTAGAGCAAGAGCTTCCTTTTATTTTATTTATTTTGTATAACTAAGGGCTAAATTGTATTGAGTTAGACTTTTTCTTTTACTGTAACTAAGCAATGTCTTGGAAAGATGTAAGCCTGTAGAGCATTTATTTTGTTGATTACTAGTTGGTATACATGCTATAGATTCGGGATGAACATTTATGAATGTATATTCCATGTGTTATCTTTTATAATACGAACTCTGATGAATGAAAGCATATCAATTCTATCATACTCACTTCTCTTATGAGTTGGATTAGTTGCATTTATTTTGAGGGCATTACAACTTGGTATCAGAGTGTACATGGTTCAAATATTTTGAGTACGTGGGAAGTGGTTAGTACCACAATGGGTTTGTCTTGCTTGCTAGAGACTTAAGTGTGAACGATATGTGCTTATATGATAACATGCTTATGTGATTATATAGGTATGGGATTAAATTTCTAGGATGTTGATTGCGTCCACGTGTTTTCTAGAAGTCCTGTTAGAAGAGAATTTGATCACTGCTATTTTTAACCAAAACTCTAGCAACACCGTGGAACGGTTATTATCCGGAAATGAAATTTGTATGTGTTTATTGGAATGTGTGCTTATGTGGAATGAATTACTGTTGTCCATCGTATTAGAACGTGAGCGAGTTAGCTTCGGCACATGTGTAAATGTGCTAATTTCTTTTCTTACCTTTATTAGAATGTTAAGACGTGGACACGGTGGTAGGCCTAGACGGCAGGATATGCCAATACCGGATGATATTCCGGTATAAGAAGAGGGTGCTGGTCAGCAGGCCGTGGGCACTTTAGCCCGCGAAATGGCCCGAGTATTGAGGGATTCCATGGACATTCTCAAGGCTGAGAATCAAGTCCAGGCCCAAGTAGTTGAGGCAGGGCCATCCTTTCTGAAGCGGGAGTTCTTTCGATCGAATCCGGATGAGTTTTTGGGTGATCCCAAAGAGCCACTGAAAATGGATGAATGGCTAGATCAGATAGTGAAGACGTTTGAGATGCTTGACATCGAAGACGGGGGTTTGAGAGTGACCCTAGCGTCCTTCCAGCTGAAGGGAGACGCTGGTCAATGGTGGAAGTATGCACCAAGGTTCATTGGAGGGACTTGGGAGGCTTTTGTCGACACATTCCAGGATAAGTTTTTGCCTCCCACTATTAGGAAGAAGTTGAGAGACCAGTTCTCTAAGTTGGTGCGGTTGAACACACTAGTGGCCGAGTTTGAGGCCACATTTACTAGTTTGTCGAGGTTTGCACCGGAGTTAGTGGTGATTGAGGAGCGCCGTTGTCTAGAGTTTGAGAAGCGGTTAAGGACTGGGCTCATGTTTAAAGTGGCCGGGTCGATGATTAGGGAGTATGGACACCTTGTGGAGGTGGCAGCTCATCTGGAGATCGTAATGCAGATGGAGGAAGAGAGGATGAGGGGCTCTAGGAGGAATCAGGATGTACAAGGGGATAGTAAGAGGCAGAAGGGTTCTAACCCTCAGTCTTCCCAAGGAGCTCAGTCGAGGTCCACTTTTCTAGTATCGAGTTCGGGGTCTAGGAGAGGTGGTTAAGGAGACATCACCTGTTTCAAATGTGGTTAGTTAGGCCACAAGTCTCCAGCTTGCCTGCAGAGAGGAGGAGAGCAGCGAGCAGCATCGTCTTCGGCTCGTTCTCAAAGCCAGAGTCAAGGGAGAGACTAGCCGCTCATTTGTTAGTGTGGGCAAGCGGGGCATATGAAGAGGTTTTTCCCACAGTTGGACGGCACACTTGGTGCGTCTGGTTCAAGACAAACACAGAGCCACCAGCCAGCACAGTCAGCATAGGCCTCGAGGGTGAGCAGGTAGATCAGAGGCCTACAAGGCGTGTGTATGTTGTTACCGTATCTGATATAGTACCAGTACCTTCAGTAGTGAAAGGTACCTTCTTGTTCTGCAATTCAGTTGCTAATGTATTGATTGATATGGGTGCATCCCATTCATTTATTTTATCTGCATTTGCATTGATTTTGGGGTTGGAGTTGGCACAGTTAGCATCTCCTATTTTTGTAGAGTCACCCATTGGTGGTGAGGTTATTTTGAGACAGGGATGTCGGGGTTGTGACATAGAGGTTGCAGGTCTCTGACTCCCATTTGCATTTGTATTGATTGATTTGTCTAGTTTTGACGTGATATTGGGTATGGGCTGGTTGTCTTCGTATCGGGCTGTTATAGACTGCTACCATCAGAGGGTTACTGTATGTACCTTTAGTGGTGATTGTTTTTACTTCTTGGGGGACCGGGTGGATAGAGCCTTATCACTAGTTTATGATTTGTGTGGACAGAGCGAACTTAATTGCCTTCTTGCTAGTTTTTTGAATAGTGAGTGTGATGAGGTCCGAGTTGAGTTACCAAGGGTGGTTTGTGAATACCCCGACATTTTTCCTGAGGATCTTACTAGTTTACTACCTCACCAAGAGATCGAGTTCTCTATTGACTTAGTGCTTGGTACGACACTGATTTCTATGGCACCGTATAGGTTTGCTCCTGTCAAATTGAGTGAGTTGAAGATTCAACTCCACGAATTGTTAGATAAGGGTTTCATCCGCCCTAGTACTTCGCCTTGGGGAACACCGGCCCTGTTTGCCAAAAAGAAGGATGGTGTATTACAGCTTTGTATAGATTACCGGAAGTTAAATCAGGTAACTGTCAAGAACAAGTACCCAATGTCTCGTATAGATGATCTGTTTGATCAATTGAAGGGGTCTTGTTGCTTTTCTAATATAGACTTGAGATCAGGTTATCACCAGTTAAGAGTGAGGGAGGAGGACATCCCGAAGATGGCATTCCGTACACGGTATGACCATTACGAGTTCCTAGTGATGCCCTTTGGGCTAAGAAATGCACCAGTCGTGTTTGTGGATTTGATAAACCAAATCTTCCGTGAGTTTCTAGATCGTTTTATAGTCATCTTTGTAGACGACATCCTGATCTACTCACCTTCTGAAGAGGAACACGAGGAACACTTACGAGTAGTACTTGAGTTGTTTAGAGCTCATAAGTTGTATGCTAAGTTCAGAAATTATGAATTCTGGCTGAGAGAAGTTAAGTTCTTAGGCCATGTGGTATCCGAAGAAGGGGTGACGGTCGATTCATCCAAAATAGAGGCGATGCAAGATTGGGCACAACCTAAGAATGCATTTGAGATCCGTAGTTTCTTGGGGTTAGCCGGGTACTATCGTCGATTTGTGAAAGACTTCTCTAGTCTAGCCTCGCCATTGACTAGACTGACGAGGAAAGAGGTCAAATTCCTGTGGAGTGAGACTTGTGAGAAATCATTCCAAGAACTTAAAGTTAGACTGACCACTGCTCCAGTTTTGATTATTCCAAGGAGGGGTTTATGTTATTCAGTGTATTGTGATGCCTCACGAGAATGCTTGGGTTGTGTTTTGATGCAAGAGGGAAAGGTAGTAACCTATGGCTCGCGACAACTGAAAACACATGAGGGGAACTACGCTACTCACGACTTCGAGTTAGCTGTGATGATCTTTGCCTTAAAGATTTGGAGGCACTATTTGTTTGGTGAGAGATTTGAGGTGTTTTTCGATCACAAGAGTCTGAAATATCTGTTTACACAGAAGGAATTGAATTTGAGACAAAGAAGGTGGATGGAGTTTATAGAGGATTATCATTTTGAACTGCATTATCACCCGAGAAAGGCCAATGTTGTAGCTAACGCCTTGAGTAAGAAATTTGTTGGCAACGTAGCTTGTATTGCCATCCGGGAATAGGAGATGTTATGTGCTATTGGGGAGTTCAACTTGTATCTTGGCGAGTTTGTTGAGTCTGCCGCTTTGTTTTCGGTGGTTGAGCAACCCACACTTGTGAACCGAGTGATAGAAGCATAGAAGGGTGACCTTGAGATAGAATCCCTCCGGGAGAAGATCTCTAATGGAAAAGTAGAAAGAGGCTTGAATGTGTATCCTGATCTGAGTGTGAGATATCGTAACCATTTATTCGTACCGAAGCCTTGCTGAGAGGAAGTACTTCGAGAGCTTCACCATTCACGCCTTGTGGTGCACTCGGGAGGCACAAAGACGTATCACGACCTTAGTCACCAGTTTTGGTGGAGGGGTATGAAGAAGGATGTTGCGGTATTTGTATCAAGGTGCCTTACTTGTCAACAAGTGAAGGCCGAACATCAAAGGCCAGTGGATTTGTTGCAACCCTTGCTTATAGCCAAGTAGAAGTGGGAGCATGTCATGATGGATTTTGTTGTGGGCCTTCCGAGGACTCAACGGGGTAGTGATACCATTTGGGTGATAGTTGACCGGTTAACCAAGTCGGTGCACTGTATACCTATGCATGTGAGTGACTCAGTAGATTTCCTTGTCGACTTGTATATTTGGGACATAATAAGGTTGCATGGGGTCCCAATGACGATTGTTTTGGATAGAGATCCGCGTTTTACGGCTTGGTTGTGGCAGAGTTTACAGGGTGCCTTCGGCATTAAGCTAACTTTTCGCACAACGTATCATCCTCAGACTGACGGGCCGTCAGAGCGTACTATTCAGATTTTAGAGGATATGCTTAGGGGTTGTGTCCTTGATTTTAAGGGTTCGTGGGAGAGGCATTTTCCCTTAGTGGAGTTCGCCTATAATAATAGTTTCCAATAGAGTATTAGCATGGCGCTATTTAAGACCTTGTATGGCCGACCGTGCAGGTCCCTTGTGTGTTGGGCCGAGGTGGGTGATGCACCTTTGTTAGGCCCAGAGTTGGTTTGGGAAACGACGGAGAAAGTTACATTTATCCGTAAGAGATTAGTTACGGCCTAGAGTCGCCAAAAGAGTTATGCCGACCGTAGGAGGAAACCTTTGTCTTTTGAGATGGGAGATCATATGTTCTTGAAAATATCACCTAGGCAGGGTTTGATGCGATTTGGAAAGAGTGGGTAGTTGTCCCCTCGATTTATTGGGTCTTTTGAGATCCTTAAGCGGATCGGAGAGGTTGTTTACCACTTGGCGTTGCCATTACAGCTTTTCGGGGTTCATGACATGTTTCACATTAGTATGCTTCGGATCCATCGCACGTGTTGGATTGGACCAACTTAGAGGTAGACGAGGATGCCTCGTATGAGGAAAGACCGGTGAGAGTCTTGGATGGATAGACGGGACTAAGTCTTGCGAGGCAGGATAATTCCCTTAGTAAAGGTATTGTAGAAACATCACGGGGTCGAGGAAGCGACTTAGGAGCGCGAATTGAAAGTTTGAGAGAAATATCCGAACTTATTTGTTGGTGCCTAAACATATATTGAGATTTTGATTATGTTAATAAAAAGTATAAGCATTGTATATGTTTTAAATTATGAGAATATTGTATATGTTATGGGTGTTTTGAAGACATGGATTCAATATAAGCATTGTATATGTTTTAAGAATATGAAATATTTTGTATGTTATATCACTTTTGGGAGCATTGTATATACCGTGTAAATTTTAGGAAAAGAATTATACATCCAGAAGTTGGGTTTTGATTAAACATTGCATATGATTTGGGAAAATATGAATTGTACATCCAGTGCTGAGACATTATTTACCTTGTTGTTGGGAATGGATGACCGGTGAATGGGTCATTGTGATGGAATTGAATGGTTATCGTTGTCATAATTAGTTTTAATTGTATTTTAAAACTTGATTTGAAATTTCAGAGACGAAATTCTTTAAGGGGGAGAGGCTATAGCGATCCCGGTTTTGACCCGACACTTATGGTAGTCCAGACTAGGGTTTATGGTTTTTAAATGTTGTTCATTGCCATTTTCCGCTTAACCCTCCTTAAATTTGGTTATTGGATTGTTGTTGTGCGTTTAGAACAGGTTGGTTGTTTGTTTTTCCAAACCTTTGTTGCCCAGATTTTTACTCTTCCGCTCGAGTGGCCATTCTTGCCCTCAAGCGGGCATTGCAATTTTGCTCCTCCGCTTGAGCGGCACTTTTTGCGCTCAAGCGGGCTTTACGAACTCTCAGTACTTTGCAGGTCTGTAAAATTACTGGGAGAGTGTTTTCTATGCTCGAGTGGCGTTTCCTATGCTCAAGCGGGTTGACGCTCGAGCGGGTTGGCACTCAAACGGCCTTCCTTGTTCTCGAGCGTTGGTCTGTTGTCTGCAAAATCACTGGATGTGTGTTTTCTATGCTCGAGCGGCCTTTCTTGCGCTCGAGTGGTGAGCCTTTTTTTCAATGTGTCTTGGCACTTAAGCGGCCTTTCTTGTGTTTGAGCGGAACAGTTTTTGTGTCTGACGCTCGAGCGTCAACTCTTGTGCTCGAGCGGACTGTGCGTATATCAGATCGCGAAATGACTTTTTACATCACTTTTTCAGATCTTTTCTTCTAAAAACCCTAAAGTGAGACACACTCTCTCTAAAATACTCTCTCTCTCTCTCTCTTTCTCTCTCTCTACATTTTCTCCTAGATCCGTTGATCTCTCTGCCCTAGTGTCTTTGGAAAAAGGGTAGAGCATCTTGAGAGCTCCGTTTTGATCCGATTGGAGTTTGGTTTTGGCGTCGTTGAAGTTTCTTCCTTGCCCATTGATCTTCTAAACTTGAGGTAGGGACTCTCTACACCTCAATATGAGTTTTAACTTGGTTATAGGTTGTTGTGTGAAAATAGTGAGATTTGGGGATGTTTTGAGCAAACCTAGGGTTTGGGTTTAAGTTTGAAAAAAGGGATTTCCATGTGGGTGTTATATAAATGATTATGAGGTTTAGATATGAAGTCATCTTGTGTTAAAATAGTTGACTTCAATCTTTGGGTTAATATTTGGAAAATAAGGAACTTAGCCCAAAAATGTCTTGACTAATTATTTTGTATAAATAATGAAATTGGTTTGAAAAGTTTGAAATTAAGAGAATGTATGCATGAATGGTGTTGTTGGATTTGTTTCATCACTCACCTATGAAAATTTGATGATTTATTTGTTATAGAGATTGTATATCTGTTTAGAAATATCTACTTTGGGCTATCGGTGGAAGATAGTTATGATTGTTGTAGACATCACATGTGGATTAAGTGAATTGAAACTAATCCTTTAACCATTATCATTAAATATGATTATAAATGATATACATTGTATATGTATGATATTTGGGAGGAGAAAGGGAATGTACTCCATGTTTTGAGGAGAAGAAATATGATGGACTCTATTGAGCTAAGTTAGCCTACATGGGTGTCGATTCCCGCGAACGAAATTTCCGTAAAATGGCAAATAAAAGTGAATATATTTGTATGATGATTTTATCTATTGGAAACTTGTGAGGTGTAACATCTATTGGTGGGTTAAATGCAGTGGAGGTGTCTATTGAACCAAAATGAATATATTGAGATGCGAGTTTGGCATAACATGGTTTTGGAAAGAATTATAAAGATTTTGTCGTAGGACGATGAACATGTGCATCGTACTTATATCTTGTTAATTCTTATATATTGTATTAGTATGTTTCTGTCGGGTTTTGGCTCACCCTACTTGAGAACCATTTTCAGGTATTGGAGACATGCCTCCGCCAAGACAGTAGTTTGGGGAGACTTAGAGCAAGAGCTTCCTTTTATTTTATATAGCTAAGGCCTAAGTTGTATTGAGTTAGGCTTTTCCTTTTGCTGTAACCAAGCAATGTCTTGAAAAGATGTAAGCCCGTAAGATATTTATTTTGTTGATTACTAATTGGTATACATGCTATAGATTCAGGATGAACATTTATGAATGTATATTGCATGTGTTATCTTTTGTAATACGAACTCTGATTAATGAAAGCATATCAATTCTATCATACTCACTTCTCTTATGGGTTGGATTAGTTGCATTTATTTTGGGGGTGCTACATACCAACCATAATCATAAAAGTGTATCACTTTTTGGTCTTCAACCTCCCCAATCACTACAAATACCCCCAATTAGTGCAATGAGACGTGTCTATTTATCTATTTTTGGACTAGAAATGGAAAAAAAAAGATTTGAAGTTTTTAGGAGCCCATTCACCCTGTTTAGTTTCACTTTTTAGAGTTAATTTTCAAAATTTTACTTTGAAAAGTGTTTTTAGAAAATGGATCATTGTTTGGTTGTTCTAATTTTTTGAATTTTGGAACAACAATTCAAAATTCCCTTCAAAATACAATGAGACAGAGATTTTGGATTTTGGGTCTAACAAGATATAACAACCAACCGTTAAGCAATAAAGAAAATAAATAAATAAAAATAATAAGTCAGAAGTCACATCAACACTGACCAAAGTGCATCCAGAAGTCACAAACAAAGAGAAGTTACATCAACATCGACCAAAGTACATCCAAAAGTCACAAACAAAGAGCATTTAGGAAATCCAGGATTTTGGATTTTTTTTTTTTTTTTGATTTTTTGGATAACCAAATAGAAAGTCCAAATTTTTCTAAAAATTTAATTCAAAAATCGGAACCAAACAGGTAGATTAATATTGCGTTATGCCTTAGTGCTGATTTGCGTATGATTCTTTGAAATATTCACTACCATGTTTTTTGCAGGGATACGGAGATGGCAATGAATTGCATCAAATCATTGAGAAGCATTATCATGACAAAGGAGGTAGTCGGGGTGGAGGGGCACATAATGTTTTCTACAGAGGGTGGTAGCAAAGAAAAGTTTTAAAAGGGTCGGGCCAACTGATGCTCCAAAGTCATCGACGCTCAGCAAAGAAGTCAAGTCTACTACGGTGGTTGGAGCCACTATCCTTAAGGATGGAGTGGATCTCAAAATCTTGCCAGACTCTGAATATCTTGATTGGCTGTCGAACGTGCTTGACAAACACCCGGCACTGAGTGAGCTGAGAAGAAATAACACAGAAACTCTCTGTCACGACCCAAATTCGCCCTATAGGTTTAGCGTCGTAACCGACCAGTAATCCTTGGATTACCAAAGGCCTCATAACATAATAAGGTATAATGAGGGGCTGCGAAAATAATTACATAAAATATACATAGTCCATCAAGCTGTGAAGACATACACAGGACAGATAATCTTAAACTTTTATAAACATACGAGTGATGACAAAGATACAGTATTTACACGTCACTTTATGTACATAAAGACAGAGAAATTTGTTCAGGGAGCAAAAGAACAAAATCTTATACAATCATAACAACATAGCCACTAGACTTAACTTAATTTGGAACCTCCTCGAGAGGTGCAAAGGTAGGCTGACAAAAACTGAGACGCTATGTCACGACCCTAAACCCACCCCTATAGGTTTAGTGCCGTAACTGGCCAGTAATCCGTGATTGCCGAAGGCCTGCATAACAATAATGACAATAATGCAATATAAAGGGGCTGGCAGAAGCCAATCAATAATAATATACATCGTCCAATGAGTTGTGAAGACCTAAATAGAAATAAATTTTCGTGCACATAGCCATATTCACAACCACTTATGTCAAAAAATGCAAATACAAGATAGGGACATAATCCCATCATAAAAAACTGTACAATAAAAAATCTTAGACATTCTTTACACTTAGCAAAATGGTGGATAGTATCACCCAAAAAGCCTTGACTCGTGCACGTTCGGAACCTCGATGTGAGGCACAATGGCTGGCTTGACAAAACATAAGTTCGGGTCGGCGCCTCTAGCTTTGGTTCGGTGCTTGGCCACCTACATATATATAATAAACTGTGAGCTATAGCCCAGTGAATAACAAATGTGTAAAGAGTTTAAGAATGATGTCCTTCAATTTTTGAAACAATCGATTAGAATTAGAACACTTGCAATCAATATCATTTGTCGAGCTATCATTCGATTTTATCAATTCAATCAATCGATGCTTATATAAGTCATACACGGTACATCCGATAGCAACGATACACTTGGTCTTGAAAGACCAAACAATCAATTGATGGCCATCATACAATGACAATAGTTTCAAGATTTAGAACTGACAGAGATCTTTGTAACAATAACGATATCAATAACAATACGCTAAGGATGCCACGAATACAATTCAAAAGAGGGTCATCATTCAATCGATAAAAAGTAATCGTTCAGAAACAATATAATTTATCATTAAGAAAATAAATACAATTTGAATATATCTTTACAACATTGTTACTCACAGTGGGCTCCTCAACACACGAACGGCAAAGCACTAAGCTATGGCGTCCGACCTAACAAACAAATTCAAGCACAACAGTTCAATTACATCAATGTCGATTTCAAACACTTCAATTCCTATTCGCTTCGTTGTTATACAGTCAATTCTTATCCATTACTCACTCATTCAATTCTAACTTCATCCATGCATTCTAATGCACATATGCGATGTAAATGATTATGAAAACCTTTAAAAACTATGCAAACGGAGGCCCGAAAAAGGAAAAAGTGAAGTAAAAGACAAAACTGGAACTGTCATGTTGGCCGCACATGCGGTGGATTTGGCCGCACGAGTGGCAAAAAGTAGTGTGCATCTTTGGGTTATTGAAGCTGGGCCACTCGTGCGAGGGCCCAATTCGCTCGAGTGGTCTAGGCTGAAATGGAGTTCGAAATCTGCTCTGTTGGGCAGTGCATTTCCAAGCAAATTCAGTCACAATTCATGCAGTTTAAGGCCAAAATTTTCCAAGATTGCATCCTTTTAAACATAATAAGTGCTAAACAAAATTCATGGTTCCAAATTGAGGCCCAAACCATGCAAAAAGTTTAAAACTCTTAAATTGTAATGCAACATCCAAAACCATGCGAATTAGGTCTCAATCTTAAGTTTTCATGGAGTTCGACCCCTTCACTCCCTAACTTCATGCAAGGAACTGAATAAATGAAGAGTGTCTTGGTGAAATCATATCATGCATGTAGGATGTAGAAGCTAATTCATTCCATTCTTCTAAATTAAGTCATGCATGTTTAAAACTTTTAAATATGGGAATAAATCTTTTAATTAATCTTGAAATTCATCTAATCACAGTTTAAACCTAAAGGATGATGAGTAAGCATGTGAATTTCATGGAATCGGTGAAGGATGCTTACCTAGAATGAACAATCCATGAAGAATTAGTCTTCAAGTTCTAGTTCCTCTCCTTTTTCTTTTATTTCTTTATTTCTTCTCTTGTTTCTCTATTTCTTCTTCTGATGAACTATGCTGAGCACTCACTCTTCAAGGCTCTCCCTTTCTCTTTCTACGTGTGGTCCTCCTAGGTGAACACCAAATGCTCACTCTCTTCCTTAGATCATTAGGTGAGTAGGGTGCTCTAATATAATAATAATAATAATAATAATAATAATTCATTTCATTAAATTAAATTGTAGTCAAGTAATTCAAATTCATTTAATCTCATTTTCTAGTGACCTTAATTACACTAAAATAAATTATACTAAGGTGTATGAGGCTCTAATTTCCTATCTTGTTATTTAATTCCAACTCGTTACAATTAGCGAATCAGAAAGGTTTAATCCATTCCTTTACATATCTGTTCACAATAACATCACCATAACAATCAATGCAAGTATATATATCATATGGCACATAATTCACATAGTACATAATTACATAATTAACAATAAACATGTAATTAATTTAATTAATTTGCTTAATTAAGGAGGCGGTTGTCACACGCTAGGTCCTCAACCCTGAACCTGGTCATGTGCCTAATCACCTATATACATAATATAAATAGTGAGCGAAAGCCCAGTAAATAACAACAGAGTAAAGGGTTAAATGAATGATATCCCATAATTAAATCCATACATTGAACCAATTCATATTCATGTTCTCATTCAGTGCGTATACCAAATTCAGGAACCATGCTTGATCATTCATAGTTCATCCGTTAGCACTAACAGATCATATACAGAACATCATAAATTATACTTGTCAGTTTCATAGAGGAACCTTCGATCGGGTACAGATAACTTGCCAGTTCCATAGAGGAACCTCTGGACTGGGTACAGATAACTTGCCAGTTCTATAAAGGAACCTCCAGCAGGGTACAGATACCTTGCCAGTTCCATTAAGGAACCTCTGGACTGGGTAAAAATAACTTGCCAGTTCCATAAAGGAACCTCCAGCCGGGTACAGATAACTTGCCAGTTCCATTAAGGAACCTCCAGACTGGGTACAGATAACTTGCTAGTTCCATAAAGGAACCTCTAGTCAGGTACAGATAACTTGCCAGTTCCATTAAGGAACCTCTGGTCTGAGTACAGAGAGCTTACTTGAATCATAGCATTAATGTCACAAATATTTGCCAACTTTGGACAATCATTCATAGTACAAAACATAGCATTTCATAGAACAGATCTTATTGCATTTGCAGAAAATAACTTAACTTAAATATAGTTTTACTAAGTTATTACTCACAGATAACCGGTGGCTCCAAATAGACGAGTAGAATAGGCAATTTACTTAACTTGAGGTGCGTGACCTACATAACATGATAGACACATATATTGGAACACACGCTCGGATTGTACATAACTTATTTCATTTGTTCTTAATATGTGTCTAGCCTTTGTCCTCATCATAGTGTCTTGATCTTGGCTTAGGAATGCGTAGGATGGAATGACGATGCAAAAATGTACTTGAAAACATTTTTTAAAACTTGCTGGAAGCAGGGTCTACGCTAAAGCGTGGTTTTCCTCGCTCGAGCGTACATACAAAATGTGAGGGTCCACTCTAGCACAATTTCCTTCGCTTGAGTGGTCTGCAAACTTTGAAAAAGTACTGGTTGCTTGGTTTTTATACTCGACGGACGCTCAATCCCTGCTCGAGCGTGAAACTCAAACCTTCACTTGAGCGTGACTTTTGTCACTCAAGTGATTTATAAAAACACATGAACTTCTGGGAGCATGCATTTCACGCTCGAGCTGAGTTCTGGTTGCTCGAGCGGAAGTGCAAAATCTAGAATTTCCAGATTGCACTCCCAGCTCCAAGCCCAAATTCTACATCCCAAAACTCATCTTCTTGGGCCAAAATTCTGGAGAACATCTAGGAACTTGTAAAATATTATGGTTTGAAGGTCATTTCATGAAATCAAGGCCCAAAAGTACGTCAAACATGCAACAATTCAACTTGAAATGTACAAACATGGTATGAACATGACATGCATGTGTTCACTTGAGTTTATGGCTTCTAAGACATGATCAAATGTGATCCATCGATGAGAAATGTTATGAATTCTTCAACTTATGCTAGAATTACAACATGCATGGAGAAAATCTTTGAAAATAACTTCAAAATGCTATAAATATGCATGCATGTATGGGATGACTTAACTTTCATCAATTCTAGCTCAATCCTTACATGAATTCATCTAATCCACTTGAATTCTTGTAAAATCTAACTCAATTACACAACTAAGAGTTTGATTCCTTACCTAGAATCCACAATTCCCTTAGATTCTAGCTAGGTTCAACAAACTATCACCAATCCCTTTCAATTCTTGATCACTCTTAGCAAATCTCTCTTTTCCTCCTTGAATTGAGCTCAAGTTTCCTCTTCTCCTCTTTCACCCGTTGGTTGCTCAAGATGATGGTAGGAAATCAGTTCTCTCAATTATGAGTGGTTTATTTATATGTTTGATTAGCTAGGCTAATTAAGTGGGCATTAATTTAATCTAATTTAATCGTTCCAAATCGAATCTTGATTAAAACTACCATAATATTCTAAAAATTCCAAATAGCACATAAATCAAGTCAATTTCTGAATTGAATGTCGATAAGGCCTTCAATTCACAAACCGAATAAAAACATAAACAGATTTTTCTACGTTAAACAGATATAAACACAAAATAATACAATGCACATGTAATTAACTAAGGATTTCTTCTTAATTACTTGTTAGGCATACTTAAGCATGAATTAGCGCCAATCATGGATTGGGGTTATTACAGTCTTCCCCCTTTAAAGAGTTTGCTCCTCCAAACTCAAATTACCTTCATTCTGGAAGAACACTGAATTCAAGGGAAATAACTCCGGGTATCTTCTTATCATGTCTTCTTCTACCTCCTAAGTTGTATAAGTTCCTTCATGATTTTGCCAATCAACCTTCACTAACGGAATTTCTTTGTTTCTCAATATTTTGATTCGACGGTTCACAATTTGCATCGGCCTCTTCTCGTATGTATAATCATCTTTTAGAAGTACATGAGTCGGCTCAATCACATGTAGCGGATCTCTCAAATAATCCCTAAGCATAGAGATATGAAAGACATTGTACATGTTTTCCATCACCGGAGGTAAGGCTACATGGTATGTTATTGAATTAATCTTCTCGAGAATCTTATATGACCCGACATATCTTGGCGCCAACTTGCTCTTAATGCCAAACCGGGTTTTCCCTTTCATAGAAGTCACTTTATGAACACATGATCACCAACTTCATACTCTCTATCTCTTCTCCGGACATTTACATAACTCTTTTGTCGGCTCTGTGCAGTTTTTATGCGTTGTTGAATCAGTTTCACTTTCTCAGTTGTTTCTTGCACCAGTTTTGGTCCCAATAATGGTCTGTCACCTACCTCAGCCCAACAGATAGGAGAACGGCATTTCCTTCCATACAGGGCTTCATATGGAGCCATCCCAATACTTGAATGATAGCTGTTGTTATACATAAATTTGGCGAGAGGAAGGTAAGTTTCCCAATTACCTTAAAAGTCTAACACACACATCCGTAACATGTCCTCCATTGTTTGAATGGTCCGTTCCGATTGGCCATTTATCTGTGGGTGATAAGCATTGCTTAGTCTTAGCTCAGTCCCCAAAGCTTGTTGCAAACTCTGCCAGAATCTCAAAGTAAACTTGGGATCTCTGTCAGATACTATGGACACTGGAACTCCATGTAATTTCACAATCTCATTAATATACAAATTAGCCAACTTATCTGCATTATACAAAGATTTGACAGGTAAAAAGTGAGCAGATTTAGTTAAATGATCAACAATGACCCAAATAGAATCCATACCTCAAGAAGGACGAGGCAGACCGACAACGAAATCCATAGTAATATGTTCCCACTTCCATTTCGGTATTGGAAGCGGTTGAAGTAATCTAACGGGTCGTTGATATTCAACTTTAACTTGTTGGCAGTGCAAACATTTAGCTACGAAGTTGACAATGCATTTCTTCATTCCAAGTCACCAGAAGTTCTGTCTCAAGTCATGATACATCTTTGTGTTCTCCGGATGCATGGCAAATTTAGAGCTGTGAGCTTCAGGCATAACACACTTTCTTAAATCAGAGGAATCTAGTACACAAAGTCTATTCTGAAATTTCAACACATTATTCTCAAACACATACCCCGGCCTCGGCTTTGAGTCAAATTCTTCGACAATCTTTTTCAAGAACTCATCTTCAAGTTGTTTCTCTCTAATTTCTTCTATGATTGCAGGTTGAGCAGAAATAGCAGCTAAGATTCCGCTCTGTTCTCATATCACAATCTCAATTTCATTCTTTTCCAGGTCACATAACCATTCCTTCTGTTCAGTGGTGGACATTCTGTATAGAGTTTTAGAAATCGACTGTGTCCTGGGTACAACATCAATGGTGAACTCAATTTCCCTATCAATTAACTCCCCAGGTAAGTCATCAGGAAATACATAAGGAAAATCACAAACCACAGGAATAGGGTCCACACTAGTACTATCCGAAGACTCAGTCAACACACTACACAAGTAGCCCTAACAACCTTTTCTGAACAATTTTCTAGCTTTCATAAATGAAATCAAGTATGGTGGAGGAACTACTCTACTCCCAGTGAACACAAACTCAGGCATACCAGGTGGTTTAAACTTGACAGTTTTATTCATACAATCAATAGTGGCACAATATTTCGACAACCAATCCATACCCAATATGCAATCAAAGTGATCATTGTTCAAGGGTAATAGATCAACATATAATATCATATCACCAATCATAATATCACATATTGGATATGCATACGCACACATCATAGAACTTCCAGATGGTGTAGACACAGATAGCATGTAATTCAAAGGTTCTAATGGTCGAGTTAATTTCCGAGAAAAAGCATGCGATACAAATGAATGTGTAGAACCAGAATCAATTAGTACATAGGCGTTTTGAGCACAGATAGGGATTATACCTGACACCACTGGCTCAGTATTCTGTACATCCCCAGGCACTAGTGCAAATACCCTTCCTTGCCTTAACATTTCATTCTCGGTATTACCCTTGGCATTTGTTATTGTATTGGTTCTCGTTACAGAAGCAGATCCGGCTGAACTTGTTGTTGGATGATTTGCATTATCGAACCTCATTGGGCAGTCTCTCATCATATGACCGATCTTGCCACACCGAAAACATGCGCCCTACGCACGATGGCACACGCCCGTATACTTCCTTCCACATTCTGTACAGGTTGGCTTAGACCCACTACTTTGGCTTAAATTGCTTGAAGATCCAGTATTTTGCTTTTTGTTCGTAAAGAATGAACGGCCTTTCCGAAAAGTGGATCCGGATCTTTTGCTTCGCCATTCAATTGTTGGTGTCTTAGTTTGCCTTTTTGCTGCCAAAATGGCTTCTGCCATTAATGCCCTATCGAGCACATTCACGTACGTGGGTAGGTTGAGAACTCCCACCCGATCTAGTATCTCCAAATCCAAACCGCCTTCAAATTTTCATGCCTTTTTGTAGTTAGTATCCACTATGTATGGAGCAAATCGAGCCAATTCGGTAAATCTGGCCTCATACTCAGCAAGTGACATCCTGCCTTGTTTAAGTTCCTGAAATTCAGACACTTTCTGATCTCTGAAGCATTGGGGAAAATACTTGTTATAGAAGATCTTGTTAAACTGCGCCCATGTCATGCTCCCATTATTAGTTCGGATCAGTAGCTACCATCTCCAGGCTTCATCTTTCAATGTATAAGTGGCCAAGAGAACTTTTTGCATTTCGGAGCATTGAAATACCTCAAACAATTCTTCCATTTCAAGTAGCCATGTTTCTGCCTTCAACAGTTCAATACCATCCACGAAAGTTGGCGGCTTCATCTTCATGAATTTTTGAGTCAGGTTGATTATATCACTGTTGTCTAGATCATGATCTGAAACCTAACCATTGCCACCTCTCTCTCTCTCTCTCTCACCGGCTGCGTTGTTCTCCGGCGTTGTTTGCCATCATCAGGATCGACCCATGCTCTCTCTCTCTCTCTGTCTCTCTCTACGATTGCGATTGCGATCTGAAACCCTAACCACCACCATCCCTCCCTCCCTTTCTCTCTTGATCTACATTGTTTGTTGCCGTCGTGATCGCAATCTGCGTTGTTCTCTGGCGTTGAAACCCTAGCCACCGGCGGCGGTTAATAAATTAATAAAATAATATGTAATGAATTAATAAATTAAACAAAATTAACAAAAAGAAAGAAGAGAAGAAAAAAAATGAAGAAAAAGAAAAAATCAACAATTTTTATATTGGTATTAATTATTAATAAATTAATATTGTATATGTTTGTAATGAATTAATTATTAGTTGATACTAATTAATAACAATTGTTAATTATTAATATTAATTGATACTAATTAATAATTTTAGTATTAATTGAGACTAATTAAGCCATTAATTGATAGTAATTAATAATTTTAGTATTAATTAATACTAATTAAGCAATTAATTGATACTAATTAATTTATAATGGAAATTTTTTTTACAACAATACTTCTATTACATTTTTATCAAATGTATCAATTTTTATATTAATTGATACTAATTAATATTAATTATATTAAATTTTATTAATGAAATAATTTTTTTAAATTAAAACTGAAAAAAATGACAATTATACAGTAAAAAGCTATTTTACCACTTATCAACCAAATACTACTCTGCTACTTAAATCCATAATTCCACAGCTGCACCAAACAGATTAATAACTTATGTTCATAGCTATAAATTATAATCTGTTAAGTTATAATCTATAATTATTTTTTCACAGTTCTACCAAACGGGCCTTTATTTTCTTTCAAATCAAACAGGCAAATTTAAACTTTGTATGTTAATTGGGTCACTAACAATAGTAAAGCGTAACTAACAAATCCATTGGAACCAACAGCAAAGCGCAACTAACAATAATAAAGCGTAACTAACAAATCCATTGGATTATCTGAAGGCACTCTGGCTTCATCTTCAGCCCCCTATAATTAGTCCAACATTGACGCAGTAAAACCCTTCCCTCTGGTTCAACTTTGCCACCTCTCTCTCTCTCTCTCTCTCTCTCTTCTAGCATGCGCTCTGGATATCTCTACATCTTTAACTGGACTTTCACAGCTCAAAAGCAAACCCTCCTCCTGCATTGTCTTTTATGTCTTGTCATATTCTTTGGAACAGTTGGATTTTGTCCCGACTAAATTTTTTACTACATAAATAATTAAAAGGTGTGAATCTCACAAAAATGTTGAGCACACATTCATATATTCATTTATTTGATAAAGAATTTAAAGTTTATAACATTTTCTTTTCTCATTACGAACATATTTTCCACTCATTTCTAACTTTCCTTGTACCAAGGCATCTTCCCTTTTCTAGGTTTTGCTTCCTGTGATTAATGATGGCTTCATACCTCTCTCTCTCTCTCTCATATCATATACTTGAATGATACTATTACTTATTCCTCTGATCCTCTCTGTGTTCTTGGCATCATCACTAATGGATTCTCTTTGTTTCGCAAGCTTTTAAAGGTGTTCATAATCTCTCCAAAAGGGTATTTCTTCTTTTTCTTTACTTAAGATTCTCACATATCCTGATTTTTCTTGTCCCTCCTTTTTTTCCCCGAAAAACTTGCTTCTGAATTGATTAGGGTTGTGATTATACTTCTGTTAGTAATAATGCTTTTGTGTGCTTTACCTTTAAATTAATTGCCTCAAATCATGGATTTTAGCTGGGTACTTTTCTTGTTGCAATTGTCCACATTGCCTTAGGGTTTGGATTCAGAACCAATTCAAAGTAATTGAGTTGAATTGTATCTGAAAAGGGTTAGCATTAACTTGGCCAAAAACATCAGTGGTAGTATTTATAATTGTATTAGGCTGATCTCAAGTTTCAATTGCCAATGTCTCCTTCATATTTTCCTCTCCGGTGGGAAAGCACTGGGGACCAATGGTGGTTTGCTTCCCCACTTGATTGGGCAGCTGCCAAGGGCCACTATGACTTAGTCCGGGAGCTCATTCGCCTAGACGCCAATCACCTTATCAAACTCACCTCTCTCAGGCGAATCCGCCACCTTGAGACTGTCTGGGACGACGAAGAACAGTTTGATGATGTTGCCAAGTGTTGTTCTCAGGTTGCCCAGAAGCTCTTTTTCGAGTGCGAAAGCAAGAGAGGGAAAAATTCCCTCATCCGAGCTGGGCATGGTGGCTGGCTTCTCTACACTGCTGCCTCAGCTGGAGACTTGGGCTTTGCCCGAGACCTGGTTGAAAAAAACCCTCTACTAGTTTTTGGGGAAGGAGAATATGGTGTGACTGATATACTTTATGCTACTGCCAGGAGTAAGAATTGTAAGGTTTTCAGGCTTCTTTTTGATTTTGCAGTGTCACCGAGGTTTTTGGCAGGTGATGGGAGAGAGTTGGAGGAGCATATTGGGGAGATCCCTTGTGATTATAAGTGGGATATGGTGAATAGAGCTGTTCATGCCGCTGCAAGAGGAGGCAATTTGAAGATTTTGAAAGTGCTTGTTGGTGATTGCTTTGATGTTTCGGCTTATAGAGATACTCGAGGTTCAACTGTCTTACATGCCGCAGCTGGCAGAGGCCAGGTTGAGGTGAGGATCTTGCTATTTAGCTTCAAATTTCAATTTCTTAGTTTTTGTTTGGATGGTCAAATCACTAAGTTTTAGCCTACAATGATTTATGTCAGCTGGTTGTATGCATCGTATACCTAATAGCCGGCACTATGAAATTGTAGATAGGAATGGAAAATAAAAAGTCTTGATCTTTCATCCAATTTTAGTTTTTTCTTATCTGTTTCTTTTCTTAAATTTTGCTATGATTATGCTTCCATGTTTTTGGAGTGAAAAGATTTTGGTTTGCTCTACTACATGTAGTAGTATTGGAAGAAGCCAATTACAACAAATATCCAACTGTTGATGTGCCTTTTTAGATACAATTTTATTTTGCACAATGGCATCTACCAAGTGTTCTGTTTGACATCATATATGTGCTAATTGTTAGTCGAGTTGGAGTTGTGAAAATGCATGAATTCTTCATATGAAATGGTTCTTGAAACGATCCTAGGAGCCACAAATTGTTTGCAACTGTAGTTGTACTAGGATCAGCCAACGTACATATAGCATTGATACCTATAGACTTGCACAATTTTGTAAGATTGTACACTAAAAATTAAGGAACAGATAGGCTGCTCATTGGTAATTCTACTGGAGGAAGAAGAATAATACATCACAATTTCAATTATTTGCAGTAGCTTGGTTTTAGAACTTCATAGGCAACCTTGTTATTTGTTCAGGTAGTGAAAGATCTTATAGCATCCTTCGATATCATCAACTCCACGGACAAGTATGGCAACACAGCATTGCATGTAGCTTCCTACAGAGGCCAATTAGCCGTGGTTGAAGCTCTAATTCTTGTATCTCCCTCATCCATCTATATAACAAACAAAGACGGAGAAACTTTCCTACATATGGCGGTGTCTGGTTTTCAAACTCCCAGTTTCAGAAGATTGGATCGACAAATTGAACTTATGACGCAGTTAGTATGTGGAAAATTGTTCGACACCGAAGACATCATAAATGCCAAAAACAACGATGGTAGACCTGCTCTTTATCTGGCCATCATTGGGAACATTCATTCTGATTTAGTCGAGCAAATAATGAGTGTCCGTTCAATTGATGTGAACGATTGCAATTCAAATGGCATGACCCCACTTGATCTCCTCCGGAAGCATCCACGTTCTGCATCATCTGACATACTAACCCGACAGTTAATTTCAGGTGGAGGAATCTCCTATGGTCAGGACTATACAGCAAGCAGAACCATTGCTTCCCACTTAAGGATGAGAAGTATGGGGAGTCCCGAAACTTCTTTCAGAATCTCCGATTCAAAAATATTCTTATACACAGGGATTGAGAATGCATCAGACACCAGTGACTCGACCATAGAAGACTGTAATGAATCAAATTCAAATTACAAAAAACTAGCTTCTATAAATTATGCAGCAGAACGTTTGAAACGCCTGCTCCACTGGCCCAAGATGAAAGAAAGAAAGAACAAGATGCCCAAGAAAATGGTAGATGGAAATGCAGATGAAAATCCAATCCCACTCCGACAAAGATTCGCATCCTTTCCTAACAACAAGAGAACGGTTTCTTTAAGAAGCAGCCTTCCAAGTCCAAACGCAAAAAAGAAATTTGCTTCAGGAATATTAGTGCAGGGTGTTATGCCAGATCTTGCTGTTCCACGTCTTTTGTTTTCTAGTTCATTCTCTAAATCATCAATATCCTCACCCGAATGCTCGGATAAACAAAAATGTGACTACGTTCGGAGTGATATTGCAGGGCCATCTTGTTCAAATCAAATATCTGATAAGAGATTGATGAACCAGTACCTTCGTTTTGGCGTATCAGCACTGAAGGAAGGACTAAGGTAACCTCTCTAATTCTGTAGGTTAGTGAGTTTTATAGCTGCTTTCCAGACTCTCTTTACTATATGGTTGTTGATTGTTTATAGTCCGTTAATTATGTACCTGTAAGTTATTGACTCTCTGTCTGAATTTCAATATTCATTTTCAAACAAGAGAGATGTAATATTATGCAAGATTTTACTGATATTTTAATGAATTCCAAAAATTATTTCTAATTGTGTTTGATCTTACCCGATTCTGATAGAAAAGGTTGAGAGAGCTTTGATAGAGATAGGTCAAAACTGTTAGGGCTAAGAGTGAAGTATGAAATTGTGTCACTAAACTAATTGAGTCTACAATTAAGAAACCGCACACAAAACCCGAAAAAACCCAACCCGTTGCCATCCTAGACAATAGAAAATACTCACTAGGGCCTAAAAGACAAACTACCATAGCAAAATAGACAAGATTTCCAAGAAAAACTAGGACCCAGGAATACATGTGGATTTAACCCCTCTGGAAGATCTTTCACACAGGAAGCCAATACATGTTATGGAGTAAACCACTCACACAATAGCTATCAATAGCAAGAAGAATCATTCACAAACAAGAAAAACTTGACAAACAAATTTACGTGGTTCTGCAGTCTTGGCTATATCATTGCTCACACCAGTTTGACTATACTAAAAGAAGATAAGAAATACAATGCGGTTGCTTATACAGATAACAATATGTGCCGGAAAGAAACTTCTGTACAAGTCCTTCTTTTCTGTATTTCAAAACATTGAACTTAAATTTTGTGGAACCTCATTAGCATTGTCTTGGAAAATGTCACAGATATTTCTATGTCCCTACCTACTATGACCTTTAAACAGTACAATTCCTCCCTAAATTTGAGCTCACACACTGCCTCTGTAGTAGTTTTTTATTTGGGTAAATTACAAACACACATGAGATTTACTTAAATTACAAATTATTCTTTGTGATTCTAAAAATTATATTATGTCCCCAAACGTTTCTAATTTCATAACAGATAGGTCTTTTTATTAATAAATCATCAAGTTAATTAACAGTTTTTAATATTGTTAAAATTTTATTTCAATTAATAATTCAGATAATTATATTATTGTATAGGTGAATAGTTAAAAATTTTACTTTTTTAATTAATTCTATTAAATAAAAAATTCTGACAGCGAGGTATTTGTAATTTTTCAAACCACAAGAGACAATTCGTATTTTAAACAAATCTTAAGGGTGTATTTGTAATTTACCCTTCTTATTTCTTTTCTTTAAAAAAATAGTAAGAAAAAAAAAAACCTAGGGCTGTGTTTGATGGAACTCTAGAAATGTGATTCCAGTCCTTGGTTTGAACTCTATGCTTGATTTGAGCTCTGAAAATGTGATTACATATCTACTTTTGAAAATACGTAGCCGGTCATAAAATCTCTAAACCAACTTATTTTTATTTATTTATAATTTCTAAACCATAAAATCTCCATGCTTGTAGCTGTCATGCATATATATATATATATATATATGTTATAGAGCACATCATGGTGACCTTAGCATGGTTGGACCAAGTAAAATTTGTTGGAAATGGTTGGAAAATTCTGGGTAAAACCAGAATTTTTTCCTAAGTTTGGTTAATTTTTTAGGTGGGCCCCGTGCGTCGTTTGTCACGGGCCAAAGTGGTAACGCGTTCTATGCCGCGTTATGATTCACGTGGTATATTTGATTGCTCAAAACCACTACCGGGTGAATGGGAAATTGAAGCCAAAGTATGCTCCATGGAAATGGAGTTTTGGTGAAAAATCCTTAAAGGTTTGAATAAGGCTTGTCCCACATTGATTTGGTGGAAAGTTTTGAATGGGTTTATAAGGCATGGGTTTGAAACTTGGGGTGTACCCCAAAGGGTACCCAAGTGTTTTAGAGAGGGAGGTTATGGGCAAAATGGTCTAGACCCATTGGACCCAAAAATCACCACGCGCGCACCACCGTCCGATCGAGCAGGTTGGGCTGGGCTTGGGCGCGCGGGTGCGTGGTGTGAGGTTGGGTTGGGTTTGTCCGGCCCAATACCTATCTTTTTAGGTCAAAAATATTTGAATTTTATTTTATTTTTTGAAAAATAAAATTCAGAATTCAAATTAATTCCGGAAATAAACTGGTCCGATTTTTCTGTACACCCAAATAGGTCCCTTTCCGTTTTTATCTGTTTGAATTTTGAACCCAACAGATTTAAATCTGTTTAATTCAAAACCAAACAGGTTTCATACCTGTTCAAACAGGTTTGTACCTGTTTAATTCAAAACCTACAGCCACCAATCCATCTATAAATAGGACAACCCTCATTTGATGTTAAATTCAGAAATTTTGTACTTCATCTCTGCAAATTTATTCTTCATTTTGCTGCATTTAATTTTTGTGAGAAACAGTATAAACACTTAGTGTGCTCGTTAGACAAACAATTTGTAGTGCTGCTATTGTTTGTAGTCGATCATTTCATTCTGGGAGATAGATGTCCACATTCTGAAAGCATCGTGGAGAGGACGAATCTATCTTAAAGACACAGTGTCAAACACTGGACTTAATCAGAATAATATTCAAGATATTAATCAAGTAAGTTATTTATTTATTTTCTGTTTTTATTATTTATTTAAATTAGATTTTAATTTTATTTTTGTAACAAAATAAAATCTTTTTTTATTTATTTAATTCTTTTTCTAGTATGATTTTTGTAATCAAACATTCATTATTCTTTCCTATATTTCTTTTGTATTCTGTTTGTCGTTTAGTACCCAAACAGAATTAATTAATTTAAATGCAGTGAAGATTGTCGAACAATCTTAAGACAGAATCATTTTTGGTATCTTTATTGTATTTAATTTTCTATGATTTCATAAAGACATATTCTGGTTGGAAAAACAAATAGTGGTTTATGCTATTTGACAAACAGTAGTAATATACTGTCTCTTTTCTTTGACAACTAGTAGTAATATACTGATGTCATTAACAATTGCAGGATATTAATTTGTGTTACAGAAAATTATTGTGGTATTTTATTTTTCTAGTTTTAGTAACAAGGAAAATAAAATTATTTTGGTTTATAATTTATTTTCTGGTTTTAGTAATTAGAAAATTAATTTGTGTTTTAATTTTTTTTTTATTTTTGTAATCATAGATTATGGCTACTGCTACTGAAACTGCAACTGGAAGTGGTACTCCGATTGTTACACCAACACCGGTCCCTATCCAGAACCATGTTCATGTACCAATAAATCATGGAGAAAAAATCGGAAAAATTTAACGGTACTGAGTTTAAAAGATGGCAGCAGAAGATGTTGTTTTATCTTACAACTCTTAATTTGGCCCGGTTTCTCCATGAAGAGGCTCCAGCACTTAAAGAAGGTGAAAGTGATCGGCAAGTTGTTGCCGCTGTAGATGCTTGGAAATATTTAGATTTCCTGTGCAGAAACTACATCCTCAATGGCCTTGACAACATACTGTATAATGTTTACAGTCCTTTAAAGTCAGCAAAAGAATTATGGGATTCTTTGGAAAAGAAATACAAGACAGAGGATGCCGGCACAAAGAAATTTGTCGTCGGTAAATTTCTGGACTTTGTTATGGTAGACTTCCAATCGGTAATTTCTCAAGTTCAAAGTTTTCAATTAATTTTACATGATATTCATTCTGAGGGTATGTCTCTGAACGCGTCTTTCCAAGTCGCTGCTTTAGTGGAAAAGTAACCACCGGCTTGGAATGATTTTAAAAATTATTTAAAACATAAACGCAAAGAGATGACTATAGATGAACTTATTGTAAGACTAAGAATTAAGGAAGATAACCGTAAGGCTGAAAAGAAGAATAGGAAAAATCCCATCGAGTCCAAGGTTAATGTGGTTGAACAAGTTCATAAACCACATAACAAAAAGAGGAAGTTTACTAGAGATGGTCCTAAACAAAACGACAACAATGGCAACAAGAAGTTCAAAGGAAAATGCTATAACTGTGGTAAGACTGGACATCGAGCTTCTGACTGCCGCCGCCTTAAGAAGGATCATGGAAGTACAAGCAAAAAGACCCCCAATCAGGCCAATGTGACAGAATTAGATTATATCTCTGATAGGGTGAATGACATCAACCTCTCTGTTGTGGTGTCCGAGGCTAATTTGGTTGGAAATCCCAAGGAATGGTGGGTTGACACTGGAGCAACTCGTCACATTTGTGCGGACAAGAAGATGCTCACTACCTACAATGAGGCTGCAAATGGTGAATAACTTTTCATGGGAAATTCTTTTACTTCTACTTCTACTGTGGCTGGGCAAGGGAAAGTGATCTTGAAGATGACATCAGGAAAATAACTGACCCTCAACAACGTACTGCATGTACTTGACATCCGGAAGAATTTAATTTCTGGTTCTTTGTTAAGTAAAAATGGTTTTAGGCTTGTTTTTTAGTTTGATAAATTTGTATTAATAAAGAGTGGTATGTATGTTGGTAAGGGATACATGAGTGATGGTCTTTAAATTGAATGTAATGACAGTTGTACCGAAAGTTGCTATGAATAAGAATAACATATCTTTTGCTTATATTCTTGAGTCGAATTTATGGGATGGTAGATTAGGACATGTGAATTTTGATGCTTTGCGTAGATTAATTGGTTTAGATTATATACCAAAGTTTGAAATTAATCCTAATCATAAATGTGAAATTTGTATAGAAGCGAAACTAACTAAGGCTCCATTTAAATCAGTTGAAAGGAAAACCGAACCTCGAGAATTAATTCATACAAATGTATGTGATCTTAAATTTGTTCAAACTAGAGGAGGTAAAACGTATTTCATAACATTTATCGATGATTGCACAAGATATTGTTATGTTTATTTACTTAGAAGTAAAGATGAAACCTTAGAAATGTTTAAACTCTACAAAACAGAAGTTGAAAATCAACTTGGTAAAACCATTAAAATGGTTAGAAATGATAGGGGTGGTGAATATGATGCACCATTGAATGAATTTTGTGTACAACATGGCATTATTCACCAAACCACAGCACCTTATTCTCCACAGCAAAATGGAATTGCTGAAAGGAAGAATAGAACCCTAAAAGAAATGATGAATGCCATGTTACTAAGTTCAGGCTTACCACAGAACTTGTGGGGGGAAGCAATATTGTCTGCTAATTATGTTCTTAACAGAATACCCCACAAGAAAACTAACAACACTCCTTATGAATTGTGGAAATGTCGACTGCCTTCCTACAAATACTTAAAAGTGTGGGGGTGTTTGGCAAAAGTTGAAGTTTCTATTCCAAAAAAGACTAATATTGGACCAAAAATAGTAGATTGTATGTTTATTGGTTATGCTCAGAACAGTAGTGCATATCGGTTTCTAATTTATAAATCAGAAATACCTGATATAAATGTGAACACTATTATAGAGTCAAGGAATGCTGTGTTTTTTGAACATGTTTTTCCTTACAATAAAGGACAGGAATTAAGTTTACAGAAAAAAACTTATGATTGTACACAAAGTCAAGAGACTAATGACAATCAAACACAAGAGACTAGTAATAATCTCGATCAACATGATTTAACTGATGATAAACCAAGACGAAGTAAGAGAACGAGAACATCAAAATCCTTTGGTCCAGATTTTCTGACATACTTGTTAGAAAATGAACCTCAAAACTTTAAGGAAGCAATGACAGGTCCTGAAGCACCTTTGTGGAAAGAGGCTGTTAATAATGAAATTGAATCCATTATGCCAAAATCATACTTGGGAATTGTTGGATCTTCCACTAGGTTCTAAACCTCTTGGATATAAGTGGATATTCAAGAGAAAAATGAAAGCAGATGGTTCAATAGACAAGTATAAAGCAAGACTTGTAGTAAAAGGTTACAGACAAAAGAAAAGTTTGAACTATTTTGACACATATTCTCCTATAACTAGAATAACATCTATTCACATGCTTATTGCTATAGCAGAGTTGTTTAATTTAGAGATACATCAAATGGATGTTAAGACAACTTTCTTAAACGGTGATCTAAATGAAGAGATCTATATGGAGCAACCCGAAGGGTTTGTAGTGTCAGGGCAAGAAAAAAAAGTTTATCGACTTGTAAAGTCTCTTTATGGATTAAAATAAGCACCTAAGCAATGGCATGAAAAATTTGATCATGCAATGCTTACTAATGGGTTTAAGATAAACAAATGTGACAAATGCGTCTATGTTAAAAACACTGACCAAGGATATGTCATAGTTTGTCTTTATGTGGATGACATGCTTATCATTGGAAGCAGTCAAAATATGATCAAATCAACTAAGCAAATGCTTAACAAAAGATTTGATATGAAAGATATGGGGGTCGCAAATGTGATATTAGGAATGAAAATTACTAAAGCATCTGACGGATATGCATTATCTCAATCTCATTATATTGAGAAAATTCTTGATAAATTTATCAAGGATGATTTGAATGTAGTTAGAACACCTATAGACATCAGTCTTTATTTATCGAAAAATAAAGGTGATGCAGTGTCTCAGTTAAAATACTCCTAAATCATTGGTAGCCTAATGTACCTAATGAATTGTACTCGTCCTGACATAGCTTATGAAGTCAGTAAATTGAGTAGGTACACTGGTAACCCCGGAGAAGACCAATGGAAAGCGATCATACGGGTTCTTAGATATCTAAGATTCACCCGTGATCATGGTTTGAACTTTACTCGATATCCAGCAGTACTTAAAGGGTATTGTGATGTAAATTAGATATCTGATACTAAAGATTCAAAATGTACAAGTGGATATGTCTTTACTCTGGGAGGCGCTGCTGTTTCTTGAAATCCACGAAACAAACTTGCATCGCACGATCCACAATGGAATCCGAGTTCATTGCTTTAGACAAAGCATGAGAAGAAGCAGAATGGCTTCATCACTTCTTAGAAGACATTTCAATGTGGCCAAAACCCGTGCCAGCTATTTGCATTCATTGTGACAGTCAATCTGCAATAGGCAAGGCACAGAATCACATGTATAACGGTAAGTCACGACATATTCGTCGTCAACATAATACTGTAAGGCAATTGTTGTCAAATGGAATAATCTCAATAGATTATATAAAATCTAAAGAGAATATTGCGAATCTGTTAACAAAAGGTTTGACAAAAGAGCTAGTGTATAGTTCATCGAAGGGGATGGGATTAAAGCCTATTACATAAGCGTCATCATAATGGAAACCCTACTTATATGACTGGAGATCCCAAGAACTAAGTTCAAAGGGACAACTAAGTTATGTGTGGCTCGCCAGAAATCACCAAGGGATTAAAATTCCCTAACCATTCCTATGGTGAGAGTGATATCTGCAACATATATTGTATACAGGAGTATAAGGATAAGCTTTGTTTTTAATGATTACTTATATCTTGATTGAGGCATAAAATCAAGACGAGTATAAGGAGACACTCATAATAAGAATCACCTATATGAGTGTCGAACTGGGGCCAGTTCTACGAGAATGAAAAATGCTAAATTCTCTAGAAACACTCATGAAAACCAGGAGCGTTCAAGGCCAAAATAAACACAACAGTGAGAACCACGATGTGTTAAAAGATATTTTGTATGAAATCTATTGTCTTGGCTTATACAAACGGCTGAACAATTCAAGGCATTGCATCCATTGGTTAGCTAGTAAGTCCAATAGGTTATCACTAGGGAAGGTTCAAGGCCGAAAGCTACCTATCCTAATGCAAGATATTTTCGACTTATACTCTTTTGATAAAGTCTGCATATTGTTGCATTTCCGTTGTCATCAAATTCCATTCATGTGGGGGATTGTCTGCATATTGTTGCATTTCCGTTGTCATCAAATTCCATTCATGTGGGGGATTGTTAGAAATGGTTGGAAAATTCTAGGTAAAATCAGAATTTTTTCCTAAGTTTGGTCTATTTTTTAGATGGGTCCCGTGCGTCGTTTGTCGCGGGTCAAAGTGGTAACGCGTTCTATGCCACATTATGATTCACGTGGTATATTTGGTTGCTCAAAACCATTACCGGGTGAATAGGAAATTGAAGCCAAAGTATGCCCCATGGAAATGGAGTTTTGGTGAAAAATCCTTAAAGGTTTGAATAAGGCTTGTCCCACATTGATTTGGTGGGAAGTTTTGAATGAGTTTATAAGGCATAGGATTGGAACTTAGGGTGTGCCCCAAGGGGTACCCAAGTGTTTTAGAGAGGGAGGTTACGGACAAAATGGGCTAGACCCATTGGACCCAAAAATCACCACGCTCGCGCCGTCGCCGCCGTCCGGGCAGGCGGGCTGGGCTTGGGCGCAGGTACGTGGTGTGAGGTTGGGTTAGGCTTGTCCAGCCCAATACCTATCTTTTTAGGTCAAAAATATTTGAATTTAATTTAATTTTTTGAAAAATAAAATTCAGAATTCAAATTAATTCCGGAAATAAACTGGTCTGGTTTTTCTATACACCCAAACAGGTCCCTTCCCGTTTTTATCTGTTTGAATTTTGAACCCAACAAATTTAAATCTGTTTAATTCAAAACCAAACAGGTTTCATACCTGTTCAAACAGGTTTGCACCTGTTTAATTCAAAACCTGCAGCCACCAATCTATCTATAAATAGGACAGCTCTCATTTGATGTTAGATTCAGAAATTTCGTACTTCACCTCTGCAAATTTATTCTTCATTTTGCTGCATTTAATTTTTGTGAGAAACAGTATAAACACTTAATGTGTTCGTTAGGCAAACAATTTGTAGTGCTGCTATTATTTGTAGTTGATCATTTCATCCTGGAAGATAGACATTCACATTCTGAAAGCACCGTGGAAAGGACAAATCTGTCTTAAGGACAAATTTTGTTTTTGTAACAAAATAAAATCTGTTTTTATTTATTTAATTCTTTTTTCTAGTTTGATTTTTGTAATCAAACATTCATTATTCTTTCCTATATTTCTTTTGTATTCTATTTGTCCTTTAATACCCAAACAAAATTAATTAATTTAAATACAATGAAAATTGTCCAACAAAACTTTCACACCAATCATGTCATTAGTTTTAAAAACCATTAAAATCAAATTTTATATTTGCTATGAATTGTCGAACAAACATCTTTTTCAAGTTTGAATAAGAACCCCATAAAAATACCATCCTAGCTAATCAAAATTTTCCACCTAAACATTTGGAGCTTGTTTGGTCTGTATTTTAAAATATAATTTTTTAAAAAAAAATTAAAAATTTTCTTCGGTTCAAATATTTTAAAAAAAAAATTAAGAATCACTTTCTCTTTTCTACACATCAATCAATCACTTTTTTCTCTCTCATCTCTTCTTCTCAATTACTTTTTCTTTCACACACATCTACTCAATTACAGCAAAATATTAAATCATTCTAAATTCCCAAACTCCAAAATTATTTTTAAAATATACAAGCAAACGAATCAAAAAAATTTCTAAACTCTCTCTAAAATATCAAATCATTCAAGTAACCATATTTTTCAACATTAATTTTCTATGGATTCAGTTAAGGACATTTTGAAGAAAAAAAAAAATTGTACCTCTTTGAGCATTAGTCTTAATTTCAATAGATAAATATATTTTCTTCGATAGGTTGTTAGACAGAAGTCTCTGAGCGGTTTCGATTATATGTAGTTTTTGTGATGTTTGTTAGACAGAAGTCTCTGAGCGGTTTCGATTATATGTAGTTTTTGTGATGTTTTAAATGAATGGGGACCAATTCTACTATGTTGCAGTTGATTTCTAGTTGAGTATCAACTATTTTGGAAGTAGTGATTATCTTTCACAATTAATGATAATAGTAATAATAATAATAAAACATGGATATGGCCGGCGAATATAAAAAAATAAAAATAAAACCAAGCTTCTCACATTAATTGAGTGGATCATGAAAAGTTTAGGTTGCATGGTGCTCTGATTTAATAGGTGGTATTGACTTGATTGATCTTGATCAATTGGGCGTGAGCATAGATCAATTCTATTTATTCTATTTTTTGTAATTTCATTTTGGTTGACAATAACAGGTATATATAGGAGTATTTTGAAAAATTAATAAAAAGTTGACTTTTTGACTTTCCTTAGCTTAGTTTATTTTTTTGTGAGTAAGTTATGTGAGATGTGATGTGACTCAAAATGAATAAAAAGTTAAAAATTGACTTTTTACCAGCTTTCCAAAATACTCCACAGTACAATGGCATTTTAAGATTATTTAGTGTGGATAGTTTCATTTGCTTCTCATTTTGCCAACAGATTTACTAGCCTATCACCCGTGCTATGCACAGAATAATTATAGATATTTATATTTATTTTAATTTTTTTTTAATATATAAATTATGTTTTTTAAGATTTTTTATAAAAATAATTTAACAATCTTATCACTAACCATAGTGTACAGAAGAAATTAAAAAAGGCTACTGCAGTAACTATGCACGGGCTGTATCTATAATTATTTGTATGAAGGGATTTTAAATGTTAATTAGGGATTTTGAGCAAATCAATAAATGCTGGCATGTGAATTGAAAAAAGTTAATAAATGCTGATCAGGAGATTTTGACCAAATCAATAAATGCTGAATTTTTTTTTTTAAATCAAAAATTTAGAAAATTAAGATTGAGAGATTGGAGCTCCCACAGGGCTTGGGGTTTAGAAACTCCCTTTTTCCTTAATATATTTACAATCTATCTATACTATATATTAAGCAAAAGGGGATTTTTAACCCCCAAGGCCTGCGGGAGCTTCAATATGCCAATTCTAATTTTCTAATTTTTTGTTTTTAAAAAAAAATTAATCTCAGCATTTATTAACTTCTCTCAACCCACAAGACTTTTTGACTTCTCTCATAATTATTGCAGTACCTTTTCCAAAACAAATAATTTGTATATTAAAAAAAATTTAAAACAAATGTAAATGTCTATATCTATATCTATCTATTTGTGGGAGTTCCAATATCTGAACCTTAATTTCTTAATTTTTTTGATTTTTTTTGAAAAAAAAAAACCTTAGCACTTATTAAATTATTTCAAGTCTTTTTAACTTCTCCAATATACACACTCTTTTTAACTTTTCACATACCTATTACAAACAGTGAGTTTCATTTTTGTTTTCTCCTTCTTGACTTCTTACTTCTACACTTTCAATTTCAGTGACCACGTATGCAAACAGTAAATTTTCTTTTTGTTTTCTCCTTCTTGACTTTTCCTTCTGTTTACTATTTTAATATTGTAGTTAGATATCACATAAAAATATTTGTGATTTGTCTAGCGAATAAAAAATTATAATTTGATTTTTTTAACATGATTGAAGTTAGATAAACATCAACCCTCACAAAGAGAAAAATGTGATTATAATTAGTTGAATGATTCTTTTTTTAAAATGTAATTGTAGTTAGTTTAATAGTTCTTTTTATTTATTTATTTATTTTATTATGAGAAAAATGTGATATGATTGTAGTTTGTTCAATGTTTTTTTTTTTTAATATGATTGTTGTAGTTAGTTTAATAATTTTTTTTAATGTTATTTATTCTTTTTATTTATTATTTTAATTTTATTTTTGATTTTTTAATATGATTGAAGTTAGATAAATATAAATCCTCACAAAGAGAAAAATGTGATTATAATTAGTTGAATAAATTTTTTTTTAATGTGATTGTAGTTAGGTAATAGTTCTTTTTTTTTTTTTATTTATTTTATTATGGGAAAAATGTGATGTGATTTTAGTTTGTTCAATGGCTCTTTTTTTTAATATGATTGTTGCAGTTAGTTCAATATTTTTTTTTAATGTTGTTTAATCTTTTTATTTACTATTTTAATTTCTTTTTTTTTAATGTGATTGTAGTTAGTTTAATAGTTCTTTTTTTTCATTTATTTATTTTATTATGGGAAAAATGTGATGTGATTGTAATTTGTTCAATGGCTCTTTTTTTTAATATGATTGTTATAATTAGTTCAATGGTTTTTTTTTAATGTTATTTAATATTTTTATCTACTATTTTATTTTTATTTTTGATTTTTTAATATGATTGAAATTAGATAAATATAAATCCTCACAAAAAGAAAAATGTGATCATAATTAGTTGAATGATTCTTTTCTTTTAATGTGATTGTAGTTAGTTTAATAGTTTTTTTTTTCATTTATTTATTTTATTATGGAAAAAATGTGATGTGATTGTAGTTTGTTCAATTACTCTTTTTTTTAATATGATTGTTGTAGTTAGTTCAATAGTTTTTTTTTAATATTATTTAATATTTTTATTTACTATTTTAATTTTATTTTTAATATGATTGAAGTTAGATAAACATTAACACTCACAAAGAAAAAAAAAATGTGATTGTAGTTAGTTCAATGGTTCTTTTTTTTTTAAATGTGATTGTAGTTAGTCAATGGTTCTTTTTTCATTTTTTTTTATTTTATTATGGGAAAAATGTGATGTGATTGTAGTTTGTTTAATGGTTCTTTTTTTAAATGTGATTTAATCTTTTATTTACTGTTTTAATGGTTTTTCTTTACAATTATTTGTGAAAAAATATGATTGTAGTTAGATAGCATAAAAATATTTGTGATTTGATTTGATTTTTTTTCTGATTTGATTTTTAAAGTACCAATTATTGATAATGATTAGATTATATTTTGAAAAAAAAAATTGTAATTGATTTTTTTAACTCACTATGTTTTTTGAAAAAAAAATTATTGTGTCTTTTTAACTATCAATTCACTTAATTTGTGATTTGATTTTTAACTCACTGTGTTTTTTGAAAAACAAAATGGATTGTACTCATTAGGGTCACATAATGTACCAATTATTGATGATGATTAGATTACATTTTGACCAAAAAAATTGTAATTGATCTTTTTAACTCACTATGTTTTTTGAAAAATAAATTATTGTGTTTTTTAATTATTAATTGACTTAATTTGTGATTGATTTTTTTAATTATTGATGATGATTAGATAGCATTAAAAAAATTATTATTTGTATGATTGAAGTTATCTCCTTTTGTTTATAATTTTATTTTTTAATATGATTGAAATTAGATAAAAATAAACACTCACAAAAAGAAAAATGTGATTGTAATTTGTTCAATGGTTCTAAATAATCTTTTTTATTTTTACTATATATTAAGCAAAAGGGGGTTTTTAACCTCCAAGGCCTGTAGGAGATTCAATATCCCAATTAGAATTTTCTATATTTTCTATTTTTTATTTAAAAAAAATCTCAGCATTTATTGATTTGGTCAAAATCTCATAATCCGCATTTATTAAATTTTTTCAATCCACATGTTTTTCCACATGCCTGCATGCCTGCATATATTGATTTGGTCAAAATTCTCTGATCAACATTTAAAATCCCCTCATACAAATAATTATAGATACAATCCGTATATAGTTACTGCAGTACCATTTTCAACTTCTCTCATACACTATGGTTAGTGATAAGATTGTTAAATTATTTTTATAAAAAATCTTAAAAAACATAATTTATATATTAAAAAAAATCTAAAACAAATATAAATATCTATAAGTATCTCGTGCATAACACGGGTGATAGGCTAGTTATCTATATATGTGAATTGCGATTTTTAAATATCTTTTTTTTTTTTAAATGTCTCCTTTTTTTCCTTTTTTATATTATATCAAAGTTTAATATCTTGATAATAATCATGTGTTGGACTTTTCAAGGAATTAAATGTCTTCTTTTTTTTATTATAATATATTAAAGTTTAATATTTTGATAATAATCATATGTGTTGAACTTTTCAAGAAATTTTTTTTATACTTGTTCTTAATGTATTAAAGTGTTAGTATGAGGGATAATAATCATATGTGTTGGGACTTTTCAAGAAATTTATATGTATTGGATTTTAAAGAATTTGTTTTATGCTTGTTCTTAATGCATTAAAGTGTTATTATGAGGGTAAGACTTGGGGGTTGTGAGAAGTTAATAAATGCTAAGGTTTTTTTTTTTAAAATCAAAAAGTCAAGAAATTTAGATTGTGAGATTGAAACTCCCACAAGGTTTGGGATTAAAAACCCCATTTTACTTAATATATACTAGTCTATCACCCGTGCTATGCACGGGATAATTATAGATATTTATATTTTTTTTAGATTTTTTTTAATATATAAATTATGTTTTTTAAGATTTTTTATAAAAATAATTTAACAATCTTTAAATGCTGATCAGGGAATTTTGACCAAATCAATAAATGCAAGCATGTGTAAAGACATGTAGATTGAAAAAAGTTAATAAATGCTGATCAGGAGATTTTGACCAAATCAATAAACGTTGAGTTTTTTTTTTTTAATAAAAAATTTAAAAAATTCAGATTGGGATATTGAAGCTCCCACAGGCCTTAGGGATTAAAAACCCCCTTTTACTTAATATATAGTATAGACTAGCATATCACCCGTCCTATGCACGGGATTAAATTTTAAAAAAAAAAATATTCATAGTTATGTCAAACATATTTTTAAATTATTAGCATAAAATATATGTAATTTTAAAAGGAAATATTGACATTGCATAATTAAAGTAACAAAAATAAGAATTTATTACATTTGTTCGAAATTCACTGAATAAATAAAACAAAAACTAACTAAAATCTAAATTGTTGTGCGCCTTCCATCAGCATTCATGCATTGTCAACATGACAGCTAGTATTATAATTAATGAACAACTCATATATTATGTATTTATAAAATGCTATAAAGTAAAAATGTTATACTTACATTTTTTTTTTTTTTACTTTCTGAAAGGTATAAACATTCTTTAGACCAATCTATAATTATAATTTTTTTTTGGTCAAAATACAATCTAATCATTATCAATAATTGGTACATTATGTGACACTAATGAGTACAATCCATTTTGTTTTTCAAAAAATACAGTGATTTAAAAATCAAATCACAAATTAAGTGAATTGATAGTTAAAAAAACACAATAATTTTTTTTCAAAAAACACAGTAAGTTAAAAAAATCAATTACAATTTTTTTTTTTCAAAATACAATCTAATCATTAACAATAATTGGTACTTTAAAAATCAAATAAAAAAATCAAATCAAATCAAATCACAAATATTTTTATGCTATCTAACTACAATAATATTTTTTTCATAAATAATTGTAAAAAAAAATCATTAAAACAGTAAATAAAAGATTAAATCACATTAAAATAAAGAACCATTGAACAAATTACAATCACATCACATTTTTTCTATAATAAAAAAAATAAATAAATGAAAAAAAGAACCATTGACTAACTACAATCACATTAAAAAAAAAAACCATTAAACTAACTACAATCACATTTTTTTCTTTGTGAGTGCTTTATATTTATCTAATTTCAATCATATTAAAAATAAAATTAAAATAGTAAATAAAAAGATTCAATAACATTAAAAAAAAATATTGAACTAACAACAAGATGTGCAGAAAAGTACAGAGATGATGTGATGGAAAAAAGATAAAAATATAAAAAGTGTGTACCTATTTAGGATAGCCAAACTTGGCCATAATCACATTTTTCTCTTTTTGAGGGTTTATATTTATCTAGCTTCAATCATATTAAAAAATCAAAATTAAAATTAAAATAGTAAATAAAAAGATTAAATAACATTAAAAAAAAACCATTGAACTAACTACAACAATTATATTAAAAAAAAAGAGTCATTGAACAAACTACAATCACATCACATTTTTCCCATAATAAAATAAATAAATGAAAAAAAAACTATTAAACTAATTACAATCGCATTAAAAAAAAATTCATTCAACTAATTATAATCACATTTTTCTTTTTGTGAGGGTTTATATTTATCTAATTTCAATCATATTAAAAAATCAAATTATAATTTTTTATTCGCTAGACAAATCACAAATATTTTTATGTGTTATCTAATTACAATATTAAAATAGTAAACAAAAGGAAAAGTCAAGAAGGAGAAAACAAAAAGAAGACTACTGTTTGCATACGTGGTCACTGAAGTTGAAAGTGTAGAAGTGAGAAGTTAAGAAGGAGAAAGCAGGAAAAAAAAATTTATTAAACTAACTACAATCACATTAAAAAAAAAAACATTCAACTAATTATAATCACATTTTTCGCTTTGTGAGGGTTTATATTTATCTAATTTCAATCATATTAAAAAATCAAATTATAATTTTTTATTCGCTAGACAAATTACAAATATTTTTATACGCTATCTAACTACAATATTAAAACAGTAAATAAAATGAAAAGTCAAGAAGGAGAAAACGAAAAGAAGACTTACTGTTTGCATACGGGGTCACTGAAGTTGAAAGTGTAGAAGTGAGAAGTCAAGAAAGAGAAAGCAAAAAGGAGACTCACTGTTTGCAATAAGTATGTGAAAAGTTAAAAAGAGTATATGTATTGGAGAAGTTAAAAAGACGCAAAAGAATTTAATAAGTGTTAATTTTTATTTTTTTAAGAAAAAATCAAAAAAATTAAGAGAGAGAGAGAGAGAGAAAAAAAAAAAAAGAAGCAAGGAACGTGGGCGCTTAACCGAGGAGGTACCTCTAAGGCAAATGCCCTTTTTATCATCACATGTACACACCACATAGCAACATAGCCATAGCCTCTCTCTCTCTCTCTCTCTCTCTCCATTTATCAACCGTAGTGTAATTATAATCTTTGAACCAATCACCAAGCAACCCCCAATATTATATTGGAACTCTCACAAAATTTGTGAGTTAGATATAGATATAAATAAATAGACAGATATAGATATAGAGATAGATATTTATATTTGTTTTAAATTTTTTTTAATATATAAATTATTTGTTTTGGAAAAGGTACTGTAGTAATTATGAGAGAAGTCAAAAAGTCTTGTGGGTTGAGAGAAATTAATAAATGCTGAAGTTAATTTTTTTTTTTGAAAAAAAGACAAAAAAATTAGAAAATTAGGATTGATATATTGAAGCTCCCACAGGCCTTGAGGGTTAAAAACCCCCTTTTGCTTAATATATAGTATAGATAGATAGATAGATTTATAGATAGATAGATAAGTTGTGATTTTTAAATGTTTTTTTTTTTAAATGTCTTCTTTTTTTCATTTTTATATTATATTAAAATTTAATATTTTGATAATAATCATATGTGTTGGACTATTCAAGGAATTAAATGTCTTTTTTTATTATTATTATATCATATTAAAGTTTAATATTTTGATAATAATCATATGTGTTGGACTTTTTAAGAAATTTTTTTTATACTTGTTCTTAATGCATTAAAGTGTTATTATGAGGGATAATAATTATATGTGTTGAGAGTTTTCAAGGAATTCATATGTGTTGGATTTCAAAGAATTTTTTTTATGCTTGTTCTTAATGCATTAAAGTGTTATTATGAGGGTATGACTTGAGAGTTGGGAGAAGTTAATAAATACTAAGATTTTTTTTTAAATAAAAAAATCAGGAAATTTAGATTGGGAGATTGGAGCTCCCACAAGGCTTGGGGTTAAAAACCCCTTTTTGCTTAATATATAGTATAGACTAGTATATCACCCGTGCTATGCACGGGATAATTATAGATATTTATATTTGTTTTAGATTTTTTTTTAATATATAAATTATATTTTTTAAGATTTTTTATAAAAATAATTTAACAATCTTATCACTAAAGTACAGTGTATGAGAGAAATTGAAAAGGGTATTGTAGTAATAATACACAGATTGTATCTACAATTATTTGTACGAGGGAATTTTAAATGCTGATTAGGAGATTTTGACCAAATAAATAAATGCAGGCATGTGAAAAGACATGTGGATTGAAAAAAGCTAATAAATACTTATTAGAGAATTTTGACCAAATTAATAAATGCTGAGTTTTTTTTTTAATAAAAAATTAAAAAAAATTCAGATTGGGATATTGAAGCTCCCACAGGTCTTGGGGTTAAAACCCCATTTTACTTAATATATGGCATAGATATAGATATAGATAGATGTAGATATAGATATAGATAATATAATATAGATAGATAGATGTGTTGAAATTTTCAAGGAATTTTGTTTATGTTGGTCTTAAATGCATTAAAGTTTAATTATGAGGAAGTTTTGACCAAATCTCCCAAAAAGTATGGGGATTGGGAGAAATTAACAAATGCTGAGTTTTTTTTTTTTTTAAATCAAAAAATTAGAAAATTAGGATTAGGATATTGGAGCTCCCATAAGACTTGTAGGTTAAAAACCCCATTTTCCTTAGATTATCTACTAACCTATCACACGTGCTGTGCACGGGATAATTATAAATATTTATATTTATTTTAGATTTTTTTAGTATATAAATTATATTTTTTAAGATTTTTTATAATAATAATTTAACAATCTTATCACTAACCATAATGTATTAGAAAAGTTAAAAAGGGTACTGCAGTAATTATGTACAGGTTGTATCTATAATTATCTGTATGAGGGATTTTAAATGCATATTAGAAAATTTTGACCAAATCAATAAATTCAGGTATGTGGAAGACATGTGGATTAAAAAAAGATAATAAATGCTGATCAGAGGATATATATGTGAATTGTGATTTTTAAATTTTTTTTAAATGTCTTCTTTTTCTTTTTTCTTTTTTATGTTATATTAAAGTTTAATATTTTGATAATAATTATATGTGTTGGACTTTTCAATGAATTAAATGTCTTGTTTTTTTATGTTATATTAAAGTTTAATATTTTGATAATAATCATATGTGTTATACTTTTCAAGGAATTTTTTTTATGCTTATTCTTAATGCATTAAAGTGTTATTATGAGGGATAATAATCATATGTGTTGGGACTTTTCAAGGAATTCATATGTGTTGAACTTTTCAAAGAATTTTTTTTTATACTTATTCTTAATGCATTAAAGTGTTATTATAAGGGTAAGGCTTGAGGGTTGTGAGAAATTAATAAATGCTAATGTTTTTTTTTTAAATAAAAAAATTAAGAAATTTAGATTGGAATATTGAAACTCCCACAAAACTGTGGGTTAGAGATAGATATAAATAAATAGATAGATATAGATATAGATATTTATATTTGTTTTAAATTTTTTTAATATACATATTATTTGTTTTGGAAAAGATACTGCAATAATTATGAGAGAAGTCAAAAAGTCTTATGGGGTGAGAAAAGTTAATAAATGCTGAGGTTAATTTTTTTTTTTTTAAAAACAAAAAATTAGAAAATTTGGATTGGCATATTGGAACTTCCACAAGCCTTGAGGGTTAGAAACCCCCTTTTGCTTAATATATAGTATAGATATATGTGAATTACGATTTTTAAATGTCTTTTTTTTTTTAAATGTCTTTTTTTTTTTTTTGCCTTTTTTATATTATATTAAAGTTTAATATTTTGATAATAATTATATGTGTTAGACTTTTCAAGGAATTACATGTCTTTTTTTTTATTATATTATATTTAAGTTTAATATTTTGATAATAATCATATGTGTTGAGACTTTTCAAGGAATTCATATGTGTTGGATTTTAAAGAAATTTTTTTTATGCTTGTTCTTAATGCATTAAAGTGTTATTATGAGGGTAAAACTTGAGAGTTGGAAGAAGTTAATAAATGCTAAGGTTTTTTTTTTTTTAAATCAAAAAATCAAGAAATTTAGATTGGGAGATTGGAGCTCCCACAAAACTTGGGGTTAAAAACCCCATTTTACTTAATATATAGTACTAGCCTCTCACCCGTGCGATGCACGGGATAATTATAGAAATATATTTGTTTTAATTTTTTTTAATATATAAATTATGTTTTTTAAGATTTTTTATAAAAATAATTTAACAATTTTATCACTAACCATAGTGTACAGGAAAAATTAAAAAGGCAACTGCAGTAACTATGCACGAGCTGTATCTATAATTATTTGTATGAGAGGATTTTAAATGCTAATCAGAGATTTTGACCAAATTAATAAATGCAGACATGTGGATTGAAAAAAGTTAATAGATGTTAACTAGGAGATTTTGACTAAATTAATAAATGCTGAGATTTTTTTTTTAAACAAAAAATTTAAAAAATTAAGAATGAGATATTGAAACTCTCACAGGGCTTATGCACGGGCTGTATCTATAATTATTTATATGAGGGGATTTTAAATGCTAATTAGGAATTTTGACCAAATCAATAAATGCAGGTATGTGGATTGGAAAAAGTTAATAAATGCTGATCAGGGGATTTTGACCAAATCAATAAATGCTGAGGTTTTTTTTTGTTTTAAATCAAAAATTTAGAAAATTAAGATTGAGAGATTGGAGGTCCCACAAGACTTGGGGTTTAGAAAATCCATTTTTCTTAATATATTTACAATTATCTATATATATATGAATTGCGATTTTTAAATGTTTTTTTTTTAATGTCTTCTTTTTTTCCTTTTTTATTTTATATTAAAGTTTAATATTTTGATAATAATCATATGTGTTGGATTTTTCAAGGAATTAATGTCGTTTTTTTTTGTTATATTATATTAAAGTTTAATATTTTGATAATAATCATATGTGTTAGATTTTTTAAAGAATTAAATGTCTTCTTTTTTTTATTATATTATATTAAAGTTTAATATTTTGATAATAATCATATGTGTTGAATTTTTCAAGAAATTTTTTTTATGCTTGTTCTTAATGCATTAAAGTGTTATTATGAGAGATAATAATCATATGTGGTGAGACTTATCAAGAAATTCATGTGTTGGATTTTTTTTAAAAAAAATTTATGCTTGTTCTTAATGCATTAAAGTGTTATTATGAGGGTAAGACTTGAGGGTTGGGAGAAGTTAATAAATGCTAAGATTTTTTTTTTTAAATCAAAAAATCAGAAAATTTAAATTGAGAGATTGGAGTTCCCACAAGACTGGGGGTTAAAAATCCTTTTTTACTTAATATATAGTATAGATAAATAGTATAGATTAATTGTGATTACTCTCAAATGGGTAAAATCAGTGCTAAATTTGAAGCTAAAGCATACGAATGCAAATAAAATAAAACAATAATAAATACGTGGTGTGCTATAATATATCTACTGCAAAATAATTAATTCTCAACTAAGCTTGCTTTGGGGTATAAATTCGTTCACACTCGATTCAACATTTAAGCCTCGTTTAAGACTATATTATTTTAGTAATTTTTTAATTTTTTAGTTAAAATATTAGATAAAAAAATTAGTATGTTTGGAATGACTTTTCAATTTTTTACGAAAAGATGCGCAAAAAATAGAGAGAAAAAGAAATCTTTGACTTTTTTGTATAGGTTATAGATTTTTTGATTTTTTTAATAACTTTTTAACTTTTAAACTAAAACAGACAATTCTCAAACGAGACCTTTAGATGCAAAAGCGGGCCTTCCATATTTGAAGTGGTAGCGGACTCTAATATCAAATGATACAAACTCTTTCAATAGAATCCACCTTTAAAAATTAGCCAACGAAATAAACATGGTCACAAAGTATTTTGAAAAATGTGTAGAGTAAATTCAAATTTAGGTTTCATTTGGCAATATGAGTTTATAGTCAAAATGTTATTATAAATTATCATATCACTCTCTCCACTTTTTTATATATTTTTTGGTAAAAAATTTAAAAATCAATTAAAATAATTAATTTTTAAATAAGATCTTAATGTGGTGTGGCCCACAGAGGATTAATAGAGACATTAATGCACCATCATTATGGACGAGTTTTTTTGTGTTAAAATTTCATATTTTTGGGGGTTATATAAGGCAATGGTTAGGCTGGTAGGACTCGAGATGGGGGGCCCTAGCTAGCCAGAGGTCAATAAGCGTGAGCCGTGGCGGGCTAACGTCCTCATCAGGATTTACGGACGCATCTGAAAAAACAAAAATGTTTAGATTCTCTTTTTTAAACTTTTACAATTCTCTTTGAATTTTAATTATTGATATATGTATAAGATCCACTCATATATATATAGGATCATATCATCATTGATCGAGATCTAAAGAAAATTGTAACATCTCAACAAAAAAAAAAAGGAGTCCCAATTGAAAAAACGCCAATGTCCCAATATTCCGTGTAGCGTATTGACTGACTATTGCTGACCTTTTATAGTAGTCCAAGTCTTTTGTGTGTTTTATTCCAAATTTTCCGCACACAAAGTATATAAATATATATATATATATATATATATATATATATATATATTTTATTGTGGTTTACCTTCAATTTCAGCTGAGTAGACTTTTAAAAGGCGAGCTCTTCTCAAGATTTTAAGATTTCATCATCTGTATATTCTCCAAGATTTCATTTTGTGAGTCGTACGAGATTTACGATGGTGATTCAAAAAGGAAAATATATATATAAAAAATTAATTTAATCAGATATTTATAAATATATTAATTTATCATATGAGAGAATTTTTATGTGCAATAGGACCGAGTTAGGCCCATGCGTAATAATGGGCCGTTCTATGGACCGTGGTGAAAAGGGCTTACCAAAGTGGGCCTCGCTGTTAGCTTGGTCCAAGCATTGTTATAGTCACCTCGGCTGGAGTGGTTATAATAGCTCGGTCATAATATTCGGAGCCGGGGTGTTTTGGCTCCTTAAAGTAGACCTTGCTCTTATTAGCTCAGTCGAAGCTTGCTACAGTTAGCTCGGTCTAAACAGACAAAATAAAGGTACAAGTGAACAAGAGCCGAGCTATGTGTTGCATGTGAAGGCACTAGATTGAGTATGACAAAGGGCTAGTGTTAGCTCGGTCATACTGTTATTCAACCGTGGTAAAACCATCTCACTTGGTTTAAGTACTGAGGGGAGTGTTGAAGGATAAGCATTATCCTTCAGGAGTGTGATTCCTAAGAGGACTCTACATGGAGGAATAAGAGTCCTACTAGGATTGTGCCAGGCAAAAACTATAAAAGCTCACAACAGAACCTATGTACAGATATCACAACTTTGATTCTCGAATACACAGAGCTTTTGTTTATTTGTCTATTTTGCTGACTTAAGCATCGGAGAGGTATCCGGCACACACCCGCCGGCTAGCTCACGTTTGTGTTTTTAGGGAGTAAAGCGACAACAACGTTTGGAGGAGCGCAAACTTGATCAACAGGATCATACGAGACGATTATTTCGTGCTCGTACAATTGGCGCCGTCTGTGGGAATTCCAAAAAGAACAAAACCTCTTGATCGAGTTTTCCTCTCGAAGTTGGAAACAATGGCACACAATGAAGACTTACCACTCTCTACCATTGATGGGCAAACCCCGGAGGGGGGTGGAAGGCGCGAAGGTTTGCCTTCTATCCCTCCCATAGCGGACTTAGAACCCCAGCGACAGAACCCCCGGAGGGATGCAAGGGGGATGCGAGCTGGCAGCCCTCGTCGCTCTCAAAGTCCTGAAAGACAGAGACGGAGGATAAACCCTCAAGTTTTGGAGGATCGTGTGAAGGAGCAGGACGAGTTAATAAGGAGGATGGCGGCAGACATGGAGTTAATGAAGCGCCAGATAAAAGGAAAAAGGGTGGCGACATGAGAGGAGCGCAAAGGCAAAACATCCCCTCGCTACTCAGAGGATCATGATAGGCGTGCCACACCATCGCAAGCAAAAAGTAGAAGCCTTAGAACAGGCAACACTCAATCAAGGAGTTCCAAGACTCGTTACTCCAGGTCTGAGAGAACAAGAACTGAGAGGTCATATACTGAAGGAAGCACCTATCAGCCCTCGCACATGCACCTGATGTCATCTAGGCACACGGATTTGCCTAGATCATCTGACTTGCGAACTGTGCTTGAAGAAAGGGCCCGATGGAAGGAGGATACCAGGGCACGCGACCCGCGCAAAGTTTCAGCCCTTCAGCGGTTGGCCTCTCGGACGCATGGGAGCGTCGAGGTAGAAATGCCAATACCGCGCCTTGCTTACGAACCAACATACAAAGTATTAGCAAGGTTACAGAGCACGCCGTTCGTTCCGGGAATTGAGAGGCGCCACTACCTACAGGCTTCCACCAGCTCAAATTCACCACTTATGAGGGGAAGACAGACCCCTACATGCACTTAAGCCACTTTTGCCAAGTTATGACAGTATACTGACGAAACGAGGCTTTAATGTGTATCCTATTCCCATCCAGCCTTGGTGACCTAGGTTTAACCTGGTTCAAAAGGCTACCAGAGGGCAGCATTGCCTCATGGGCGCAGTTGGCAGAAGCGCTCGTGACCAGATTCAGGACGAATACCAAGACACCAGTGGAAATCGACCAGCTACTCTCCATTGACATGGGCGAAAAAAAGACGTTGAGGTCCTACAACAGCCGTTACTGGGAAACCTTCAACTAGATTGGGGATTGCCCTACAAACCTCGCCATTGCACAATACAAACAGGGCCTGCCAGTCGGTAACAAATTAAGAGACTCAATTACTATGACACCACCCCTCACGATGAAGGCCTTAATGGAGAGAGTGCACCAACATATTCGTGTGGAAGAAGATAGCGCCCATGCTAAGGCAAAATCTGGCACAACAGCAATGCCAAATAAAAAGACTACAGCAAAAGTCAACACGGCAGAGCAACCTAACAGGAACGGACGAGGCAAGCGGGCCAACAGAGAGGACCCAGATAAAAGGAGGTTAAGAGTTCGCACTGCCATTACCATAGTGTTCAAAAAACCAATCTACCGAATTCTCAGTGAAATACGCAATGAACCTTTTGTCCAATGGCCAGCTAAGTTAGGAGAAGCACAAAAAGACTATGACGAGAGGTCTCTGCGCACCTTCCATGATAAGAAGGGACACCGTACTGAAAATTGCACGCCGTTGAGGCAGCATTTGGAGGAGTTAGTGGCAGCTGGGCACCTGGACCAATACATATAAGGAGGAACACAGCCAGCCCCCCAAAACCACAACAACCCAAACGGGATGCCGGTCGATGCTTCACCTCAAGGCGTAATAACGTAATACATGGGATATTCGAACCTGAGTGGGTATGTGAGCTCAGGGAGATAATCAAAAAGGCTGAGCACTTAAGGGAAGTATTAAGTGCATAACCTACCATCAAAAATGGGAGAATAGAGGCCACAAATGTCATATCTTTTTCGGACAAAGATTTAGCAAGGATATACTACCCTCACAATGATGCACTGGTTGTCACTCTACGCGTCAAGAATTTCGACATCAAGCAGATTTTGATTGACTGAGGAAGCTTATGTGAGATAATGTGTTATGAAACCTTCAAACAACTGAAACTGAAGGACAAAGACCTGGCACTTGCAATATCTCTCCTAATTAGATTCAACTCAATGCCAGAGTAGCCAGTAGGCAAGATAATCCTTCCAATCAAGGCAGGAACCATGACGAAACAAATAGAATTCTGGGTATTAAAAGTTCCTTCCACTTATAACATAATCTTGGGGAGGACATGGTTGCACGCCATGCGATCGGTAGTGTCAACCTACCATCAAGTATTGCGGTTCCCCAACAAAGCCGGAGTAATTGAAGAGATTTTTGGAGACCAAATTATGTCCAAACAATGCTTCGTCACAGTAAATGGCAGCCACCCTGCAAAAGGGTATGCACAGATGGTGGAAGAGCCTGAGACCAATGAACTATTTACAAATGTTGGCAAGGCAACTGAACAGAAGGCAGTAGAAGACTTGGTACAGGTAAGGATAGATGAAAAAGACCCAGAAAAGTTCTTTTTGCTCGGCTCGTTTTTGTCCAGCACTGAGAGAATAGAGGTCATGGAATTCTTAACCTCTAACATCGAAGTGTTTGCCTGGACGCCGTGTGACATGCCTGGCATTGACCCAAACTTCATCTGTCACCAACTGAACGTCCACCCAACTGCCAGACCAATTATACAGTGCACTCGCAGATTAGTACTCCACCATGCCGAAATAGTGGCGGAAGAAGTGGGAAACTTGCTGGAGGCAGGAGCTATCAGAGAAGTGCACTATCCTAGGTGAAACTCCAATACCGTAGTAGTACCAAAGAAGAATGGAAAATGGCGTGTCTGCGTGGACTACAAAACAGTCAACAAGGCATGCCCAAAGGATAGTTTTTCCCTATCACGGATAGACTAACTGGTAGACCTGACGGTAGGACACAATCGACTTAGCTTCCTTGATGCGTACAGAGGTTACCATCGGATCGCTATGTATAAACCAGATCAGGAGGTCACATCCTTTACAACGCCAAGAGGATTGTATTGTTACAAGGTCATGCCCTTTGGCCTAAAAAATGCAGGGGCAACATTCTAACGAATGGTCACTAAGATGTTTGAACCATTGTTAGGCAGAACAATAGAGGCTTACATAGATGACATGGTGGTCAAAAGCAAGGATGAGAAGGACCATCTCAAGGACCTAGGCGAAATGTTCTAGATTCTGAAGGAGAACAAGTTGCGCCTAAATGCATCCAAGTGTGCATTCGGCATAGGATCAAGCAAATTTCTAGGCTTTCTGGTGACGAACCGAGATATAGAAACGGACCCTTCTCAGATCAAAGCAATCCAGGATCTTGAGAGGCCCAACACAGTCAAAGAGGTGCAGCATCTCACTGGCCTAGCAGCCGCACTCAACCAGTTCATAAGTCGGTCGTCAGACAGATGTCGACCATTCTTCCAAGCATTAAAAGCCAAGTTTGAGTGGGATGAAGAATATGCCCTCGCCCTAGAAAGCTTGAAAGAGTACATGTCTTCTCCACCATTGCTAGTAACCCCAATACCTGGAAAAGAGCTCTTTTTGTACTTAGCAGTTTCACAGCACGCAGTCAACGCAGTATTGGCCAGAGCGAAAGGAATCCAACACCTGTCCATCTTTTATGTTAGCAAAACCTTGCTGGGCACAGAAACCAGGTACCTACCATTGGAAAAACTGGCCTTAGCCCTAATGATGGCCTCAAGGAAACTGTCGCGTTACTTCCACGCCCACACCATAATCATCCTAACCATTTTTCCATTAAAAGCTTTGTTTGAGAGGGCGAACTTTTCTGGGCAAATCTTGAAGTGGGTGGTGGAATTAGGACAATTCGATATCAAGTTTCAACTAGAACCGCAATAAAAGCCCAAGCTTTGGCAGACTTTGTGGCAGAGTTCACACCAAAAAGTTATCACATCTGCTTAGTTGACCTGACTGGTACAACAAAAAAGGGGGTGGAAAGTGCCGCAGGAACTGCGCAACCCCCAAAACAGGATGCCCAGCCACATCCCAAGGCATACCGGATTGAAGAAATGGAGGAAAAGGCAAACTATGTTTTACCAAGCAAAGACTCATCAACAAGAAAAAACTTAGTACAGTCAGATAGTGAAAAGCAAACCCCAACAGTAGGCATGGACTTGGAAGAAAACATCAGCAACACTCATGACCCCAAGACATCATCCGACCCCTCCACCTGCTGGAAGCTATTCGTTGGAGAGATGTGGAAGCTCTTCGTGGATGGAGCATCCAATAGGCACGGTGCAGGACTCGGCATAGTCCTCATCTCACCAGATGGCCTAATAGTGGAACAAGCAGTCAACCTTGGCTTCTCAGCATCAAACAATAAGGCGGAGTATGAAGCACTCTTAGCAGGCCTAAAATCAGCACTTGTCATGCAGGCCACCGAACTAATGGTTTACAGTGACTCCCAGCTGGTAGTAAACCAGATTTCAGGCAACTACGAAGCGAAAGATGAGAGAATGGCAAAGTATCAAGAGTTATTCAGAAGGGAAATCATGAAATTCGAAGTAGTGCGGATAGAGCAGATCAGCCGAAAAGAAAACAATAGAGCAGACGAACTAGCAAGCTTTGCTTCGATGGCTGATACATCCACCCCACATCCGTTACTGATAGACTTTCTACCAAGACCAAGCATTGAAGAACCCGAAGTAGTTAAGGTATGTTGCGCCGAACTAGGCCCTTCATGGATGGATCCCATTATCGTATTCTTAAAAGACGGCGTCTTACCCGAAGAGAAGAAAAAGACCAACAAAATAAGAGCAAAGTCACAGCGATTTTGGCTTTCCCTATCAATGACCTTGTACAAAAAATCCTTCACAGGGCCTTACTTGAAATGTGTTCATCCTAGCAAGGTTGAAGCATTCTTGTTCGAGATACACGAAGACGTATGTGGAAGCTATCAAGGGGGAAGATCACTGGCATACAGAGCAATTTCACAAGGATATTGGTGGCTATACGTGCAAGCAGATTCAGAAAAGTATGTCAAGAGATGCGAGAAATGCCAAAAGTTTGCACACCAAATACATCAACCAGCCAGAGAGCTTCTACCATTAACTAGCCCGTGGCCCTTCGCAATGTGGTGCTTGGACATAGTAGGACCACTTCCAATGGCACCTGGCAACAGAAAGTTCTTTCTCGCAGCAACAGACTACTTTACAAAGTGGGTGGAAACAGAAACACTCACCTCAATAAAGGAGAAGGATGTGAAGAAGTTCGTCTGGCAGAATATCATCACTCGGTTCGGCATACCCAAGGCTCTAATATCTGACAACGGCACTCAGTTCGATGGCAAAATTTTTAGAGGCTTTTGTAAGGAGTACAAGATAGAATTCTACAATTCTACACCAGCATACCCTCAAACAAATGGCCAGGCAGAAGCATCAAACAAAGTCGTCTTAGATGGATTGAAGAAAATGCTAGAAAAAGCAAAAGGCAAGTGCACTGAGGAGTTTCCTCATGTTTTATGGGCTTACCGTACCACACCTCGGCGGTCAACTGGAGAAACATCTTTTTTCTTGGCCTATGGCATGGAAGTAGTAATTCCACTGGAAGTAGGCCTCCCCACAATTAGAAGTGAAAATTTTGGCCCAGATTTAAATGGAGAAGCCATAGTCTTGGAACTCGACCTTACAGAAGAGAGAATAGAAAGAGCACTGGTTCACATCGCCTTATACCAGCAAGAGTTATCTAGAAAATGTAACAAGATAGTACATCCGAGGCAATTCAAGATTGGAGATTGTGTGTTGCGCAAAGTGATGGGAAACACTCTGGTACCCGGAGATGGCAAGTTAGGGCCTAATTGGGAAGGACCATACAAAGTGGTTGGCTTAACAGGAAAATGAGCATATCACTTGGAAGATGGAGACAGCAAGACCATTCCCAGGCCATGGAACACTGCCAATCTCAAACTACTTTATTTTTAGCTTTTCATTAAAGTACTTGTAATTTTTCTTTTTTCAATAAAACAAGTAGTTCCCTTTTCAGCATAATTTTTTTCTTCTGTAAAAGTTAGTGAGCTAGGGGCAATGAAAGCAGAGTTGGCTGGAATAACCAACTCTTCGCTCTAAGTTGGCAAGAATAACCAACTTTGAGCTCTCTTCAGCCGAGATCAAGATCTAGGCTAAAGAAGTTTGGCAGAAATAACCAAACACTTGGCTTTAGGTTGGCAGGAATAACCAACTTTGAGCTCTCTTCAACCGAGATAAGGATCTAGGCTGAAGAGGTTGGCAGGAATAACCAACACTTCACTCTAAATTGGCAGGAATAACCAATTTTGAACTCTCTTCAGCCGAGATCAGGATCTAGGCTAAAGAAGTTTGGCAGGAATAACCAAACACTTTGCTCTAAGTTGATAGGAATAACCAACTTTGAGCTCTCTTCAGTCGAGATCAGGATCTAGGCTGAAGAAGTTTGGCACGAATAACCAAACACTTGGCTTTAGGTTGGCAGGAATAACCAACTTTGCGCTCTCTTCAGCTGAGATAAGGATCTAGGCTGAAGAGGTTGGTAGGAATAACCAACATTTATCTCTCTTCAGCCGAGATAAGGATCTAAGATGAAGAGGTTGGCAGGAATAACTAACATTTATCTCTCTTCGGCCAAGATAAGGATCTAAGTTGAAGAGGTTGGCAGGAATAACCAACATTTATCTCTCTTCAGTCGAGATAAGGATCTGGGCTGAAGAGGTTGGTAGGAATAATATTTATCTTTCTTCAGCCGAGATCAGGATCTAGGCTGAAGAGTGGTTGGCTGGAATAACCAAACTTTGGGTACTCTTCAGCCGAGATAAGGATCTAGGCTGATGAGTGGTTGGCTGGAATAACCAACTTTGGGTACTCTTCAGCTGAGGTAAGGATCTAGGCTGTAGAGTGGTTGGCTGGAGAAAAGAGGTAGGTATAACCAACACAGCAAACAGTTGTCAAAGCTCTTAATGCGAAGATGGTTATCTCAGCAACAAAAAGAAGACAAATTACAAGACGAAGCATAACCGAACAAAAAGATAAAGAAATTGAAGACTTTATTTCAAAATGCATTACAAAAGGAAAGGCTATAGCCTGGTTACAAACTTCATTGATATCGAAAGAAGAAAAGTACAAAATCAAGCAAAAAGATCATCAAGGTCTGCGTCAAGATCAACTCGAGTTTCATCACTCCGTAGCCCGGTCTCAGCAGGAAGGTCGGTCGCATCTCCAACTATGCTGGGCATCGGGAGCTTCACCCAAGTTGACTGAACAACATGAACACCGGGATCATTGACAACGATCGAGGCGTTGTTGGGTTTTGGGGATGCCTCTTCTTCTTCCTCAACTTGAAGAAATTTCTGCTGAATAGCATTGGCATACTCCGCCATATAGCTCGGGATAAAGTGGGGATGAGGGTTCTGAAAAACCTCGATCTCCTGGCCATAACCGAGCTTCACCACGGCTGCCTTCCACCCACATTTGAAAAATATATCCTTGGCAGCCTCACATTGCAGAATGTAGGTAGCTTCCCCCTCCTTATAGCCCCGGTCTTCCGCGTCTTCGGCACTCTTCTTTAGCTCGACAATCTCAGCGTCTTTCTTTTTCTCTAGCTTGGCCAGCTCGCGCAAATAGCGGTCTTTTAGCGCGGTTAGAGCTTTCTACTTATCGGTTTTCGCCGCGTTAACTAGCTCGGTAAGTCGGGCATTGTCAAAAAGTAGCTCGGTGGTTTTCTGTTAAGCTTCCTTTAGTTCGGCTGTCTTTGCGTCGGCATCGGCCACGGCCTGTCGCTCTATTTTGTGTAACTCCAATACACGCTTATGTACAATGTGGTTTTTCTGCATGGCCTGCAAAAGGGCGGTAAACAATTTTGAGTAAAACCGAGCAAACAGATGGCACAAAATTAGAAAGTAAAAAGAAAAGTACTCACCAGCACCATCGATATGGTGGCCGAGCGGATGGCTTTGAGCTCGGTAAGATGGTCGTGATGTTCCATATCGGGTGGCAGACACACACTTTTTGCAAGGTTAAAGGCAAGTGAGTGGTCTTTATCTGCCACCACTGAGTCAGTGTTCACTATGGCTCAGTTCTTGTACGTCAGTTTTGGTGCCCACTCTGAAGAGCTAGCCCGATCAGATCGTGTGGGCTCTAGGCTCGATGGCGTGGTTTGGGGAAGTATGGGCTCTTCTTCATCAACAAGGCATGACTTGGTTGAGGAAGTGCGAGCACACTTACTTGGCCGAGATGACGAAGGCTGGGCTATTGGAAGGGCTACCACGGCCTCATGTGTTTGGCCGGCTTGTGGTAACTCGGCTTGATTCATCTCGGTAATCAATGCTCGGACAGCTCGACGTTTAGCCATCTCTTGTTCTTTAGTTAGTGAGATGAGATTGATTTGGGGTAATGATGGATCAGGTTCTAGGGAAGGTTCCAGGAGGAAATCTATTACCCTGGTCTTCCTCCTACTGCTATATCTGTATGTCTGTTCAAAACTGAGTAGCTCGGCCCAACCTCAATCGCGGTACCGCAGCACGGCGCGGAGTGCCTCTAGATTGGGGTAACTGTACTGCGACTTTAGTTGGTTCAAATTTGCATAAAGAAAAAGGCAACGGTTAGCACAGTGCAAAATTTATAAACAGAGTAAAGAACGCACAAAACTGAGTCGAGGTATATATACCGGCTACTCCTTTATTCCAGTTAATCCGATCTCCTGGTATTTGGGCTTCCTGGTCCTTGAAGTTACCAGAAACCCAGAAAAGTCGTCATCGTTTACGTCTTTATCTTGAGTGTTTTTTATTATTTTCTCTCGGCGGCGTCTTTTTTTTAAATAGTATACCCAGCCGTCTTCGTTCTGGCCAAGAGAGTATTGGTGAAATAGCTCAGCTAAACCGAGGTTGAGGCTAAGCCGACGATTTAGCTTGGCGATGCCATTTATTATTCTCTAAGAATTGGTGCTGAGTTGGGTTAGGCATATTCTAGTCTGCCTGAGGAATTCACAAAGGAGTGGTTGGACAGGGAATCGGAGTCCGGCTTCTACAATGGAAAGGACAGTGAAGGGAACGAAGCCCTGTTTTCCCCATGGAGTTGTATCTAGTTCGGCGAGTGAAAGGTGGACGTCATCAGGGATGTTGTAATCCTTGCGGAATTCCGCAATAGCCCCTGGTGAGTTTACTAGGAATCGATATTTGCCCATGTGGACTTAAACTATGTATAAATTAAGCTCGGAGTGCTAGCTCGGTGTTGAGATGATGTTGGGTACCTCGATTGAGTGTGCAGAGGAGTGTCTGGTCAACCTAGTTAGAGTCTGCAAAGTGGAAATGAAAAGTGTTAAGCCCAGATCGTTGGACTGTGCTAAGTACGAAGGCAAAATAAGTATAGGCCTAGCTCAGCTATGTGGGATACTATCCGTTCTTAGTTCGGTTGGGGCGAAGAACTTTAGCTCGGCGAAATGAAATGGAAAGTTCTTAGACTGATTGAAACTAAAGGTGTGGTGTGAAGTTTTAGTTCGGTAATTGGGGGAATTATCTAGTTTGGCTGGGTGCACCCCTAAGGTACAAACAAGTTCCCTAGTTCGGTTGTACCTAAGCTTAGAGTTGCCTAAACAGGTTTTTAGCTCAGTTACACCACGGTTCTAGATTCAAACTTCATGTTTTCTAAATACAGAGGGTGTGTTTTTAAGCATGAGCCTATGGTTTGAGGGTTTGGTGTTTGTTACTAGTTGTTCTTACCCATTTCATCAAAACCACAGAGTGTGTTTTGTAAAATATATATACATCTATACTATATATATTCACGAAATAAACGAAAAAAATGAGGATTTGAGTCACTTACAGTCTTGGAAGAAGAGGATGAAGTTCCAAGATGAAGATGCCAGATAGGAGCACAAGCTTTGCAGATGCAGTGTTGAGGAAAATGGAGGCTCAGAGGTTATAGAGAGAGAAGATGAATAGTGGTATGTTTTGTTCAAAGAGTGGGGTTTTTTGTGCAAAACGTGAATTTGGGCGGGACTGTTCAAATTTTGCGAGGTACGAAGGCAGCGATGCCAACTGTATTTGACCAATAAGGGCTTGCCACGTGTCCAAGAGAATCGTAAGCGATTCAGTTATGCAGCGGCTGAAAATATGTTTTTTGACCGGACAAATTAGTAGCCTGGTATCAATTTAGCTCGGTTGAAGGCCAACTTTTAGCTCGGCTGAAAAATAGGTAATCACAAGTCATGCATGACAGATGGAATTAAGGGGCAATTGAGAGGGAGTTTTTATGTGCATTAGGACTGAGCTAGGACCAGGCGTAGTAATGGGCCGTTCTATGGACCGTGGTAAAAAGGGCTTACTAAAGTGGGCCTCGCTGTTAGCTCGGTCCAAGCATTGTTACGGTCACCTCGGCCGGAGTGGTTATAATAGCTCGGTCATAGTATTCGGAGTCGAGGTGTTTTGGCTCCTTAAAGTGGACCTTGCTCTTATTAGCTCGGTCGAAGCTTGCTGCAGTTAGCTCGATCTAAACTGACAAAACCGAGGTACAAGTGAACAAGAGCCGAGCTATGTGTTGCATGTGAAGGCGCTGGATTGAGTATGACAAAGAGCTAGTGTTAGCTCGTTCATACTGTTATCCAACCGTGGTAAAACCATCTTACTTGGTTTAAGCACTGAGGGGGGTGTCGAAGGATAAGCATTATCCTTCAGGAGTGTGATTCCTAGGAGGACTCTACATGGAGGAATAAGAGTCCTGCTAGGATTGTGCCAGACACAAATTATAAAAGCTCACAACAGAACCTATGTACAGGTATCACAACTTTGATTCTCAAATACACAGAGCTTTTGTTTATTTGTTTATTTTGCTGACTTAGGCATCGGAGAGATATCCGGCACACACCCGCCGGTTAGCTCACGTTTGTGTTTTCAGGGAGTAAAGCGACGACGACGTTTGGAGGAGCGCAAACTTGATCAACAGGATCATACGAGACGATTATTTCGTGCTCGTACATCACACACACACACATATATATATATATATTTTATAAAATAGACTTTTTAATTTAAGATCATATATACCAATCATTTCATAAAACAAAACATAATTAGTTGGTTTATGTATTGATATTTAATCAAATTAATTTTTTATATATGTATTCTTCTCTTCCAGGCCTATGAGATGAATGGTTCGAATCTCATGGGTCCCGTGAGACTCACAAAGTGGAGTCTTGAGAGATATGAAGAAGATGTAATCTTGAAAGGAGCTGCTCTCGAAATGATATTTTATGGTTAAGATTTATTCAAATATAACTCTTATTATACTCAAGATGAGTTTTAGTTTTCAACCATAATACAGACCCCCACAACCCCTCACTCCCACTATCCCCCACATACACGTGGGGGTTAGTGATTGGAGAGAGAGAACAAAAAAAAAAATTCTGGCCAATGACCGCCCACTGGGTCCTAGGGGTCTTCTCCAGTGACCGTCCCAAGCATTACTTTAGTTTTATAGATAGCCTTGTTTGAGATATTAATTATTTTAATTAATTTTTTGACTATTTTATCCTGACTAAAAAACTTGTATTTCAAAAGATAATTAACTTTTTTTATAATTGATTTGATGATTATGAAGAAAAAAAAAATTATAAATTAAATATAATATTTTATCTTATTAATTATTTTAATTTATTTTATTTTTATTAACTATTTCAACTCAAATAATCATTCCCAAACAGGGATATATTTTCCGTGCATATTTTGTGTTATGATTATTATTGTATTACTATTGACTTTGTGAGAGAGAGAGAGCGCGGGGGGGGGGGGGGGGGGGGAGTTTGGTGTAAATGAATGACGCACCCACCACAAGATTTTCAGTATAAACGGATTTTGCAGTACAAGTTTTCAAAAATGAATGACGCACCCACCACAAGATTTCCAGTATAAACGGAACTTCTTGGTCATATATGTGCCTCTGTTTGACCACTCGTTAGCTGTTGCAAGTTGCAACAAAGATGAAAAAAAGAAAACCTTTGTAAGCACTTTATTTTTTGCCTTTAAATATCTCTCTTCTTTTGTCACAATAAACTTTTGTAAGTCAAGTGCATTGATTAGAGCTTTTGCACTTCATTCCATGTCTCAATATAGTTTCATATTATCTCACTGTTTAAAATTTGAGTGAAAATTAAAAGATGCGAGACCAAAATAAAATTTCTAATATGATTCAATGATTTTAAGTGCAATGAACTAAGACTTCAAAATTTATGTGCCTCAAAATACATTGAGGCGGAGGGTTGAATATAGAAAATTCTTAATCTTACATGTATACTGGATGAATGCTTTATTTAAAAAAGGGATTTGGAATTCAACCCTATCATTTTTATTGTGGGCATGAAAATTTAATGCACTTCAACAAAAGGAGGCTCAAATAAAAAGAGAAAAGAGAAAAGAAAGATGGCGAGAGCATTACGGCATCTAAATTTGAAAGTTCAAACCAATTCATGAATTACTAAACTTGAAAGAAAGTATAAGTAGCGTCTGGAATTTGCAATGCAAGAATTGAGAGGTTATGTGATAACGACTCATATTGAGTCCAATAATGTAATTTCATCATCTGATTTTTATATCAATATATTTATTTTTTTAATATAAATAACTTATTGAATGGTTTTACAAAATAAATTATTTAGTGGATCCAAAATAGATCCCACAGACAGACACACCAAGGCACAATAAACATTCAACATAAATGTCGCTAAAAATCAATGAAGTAAGCAAATCTCTTAGTTACTGAGCAGGTACGGGCTTAGAGAAGGTTGTTAAACACTGATTGTTTCTTACTTTTTATTTATTGAGGGAAGAAAAAAAAATCATAGTTATCGCAAATTTTTATTTTATTTGAAAGATAATTGATATTTTCTCATTTACATTTTCTCATGTAACTTTCCAACTACCCATCTTGCGCCATATATAGTTGAGTTCTTCTAAAAGAAAAACGTCAACTCATTACCTTTGTGAAGTTACAAGGCCAACCTCAGTAGTAGTTATAATTTTTTTTGTCACGATTAAAATAACTATAGCTGCCCATTATCCATTGATTAATCTTATGTTTATGTTGCAGGCAATAAAGACCAGTCTTCCCTTAATAGTATAGTTAGCTATCTGATTAAGAACATGTTAAAATACGCGAGTCGGTATCTTGGGGATTAGACAGTTCATAGTTTTGGAGTGATGCTTAAACCAAATTGACTGTCCTAACATACCACCACCACCACCCCTAGGGATGGCAATTTGAACTCGGCCTGACGGGGACCCGGACCGCCCCATCCCGATAAGACGATTTTTCCCCAAAAATTACCCGTCATAGGGCCGGGGCTGGTATTAAAAATAAATCCCCTACAGTTTTCGGGCCAGGGATGGGAATAAGTTCTCCGACCACAGCCCCGCCCTGAATCTATCCCCGAACTTATCCCCGTATATATATACTTTTCTATTTACTCATCTACACTCATTTATTCACTCTCTATTCACTGATTTCACTAAATCAATTCTCCTCTACACTACTCTCTTTCTCTCTCTCTCTCTCACACCCTAATCTAGATTTCATCTTCGTCTTCGTCTCACCCTAAGCCCCCTTTCTCTCTCTTCTCCTAACCTCCGTTGCTGCCTTGTCACCGACTCACCACCAATCGTCAATCGAAGAACCACTCTCTTCTCTCTTCTCTCTTCTCCTCTGTCACTCTCGCTCTCACTCTTTCTCTCTCAGATTTGATCACACTCTTTCAGACCTCTGTTACTCTCTCTCACACATTTGAAACCTTAACCTCAAACCCACGTCGATCGAAGCGGAGAAGGAGCCACCAGAGACGACGTCGTCCCACCACCTCTACCACCGCCTCTGCTATTCCACCACCGCCTCCGCCGATCGCCAACAGATCGTGAATCACCTCTGTTGCCACCGATCACCGATCTGAACAGATCGTGAATCGTGAAGCCCTTAGATCTCAGATCTAAAAATCATGATTCATGGAAAGTGAACCGTGAAGCTCTCTCTCTCTCTCTCTCTCTCTCTCTCTATATATATATATATATATATATGTATGTATGTATGTATGTATGTATGTATGTATCATCTCATTGATTTTTCAATACATATAAATATAGATTAACTTGTATGTATTTATGTATGTATCATCTCATTGTTGTTGTTGATTATTGATGATGTTGTTGACGAAGAAGAAACAAAGGATCATTGTTGTTAGATTATTATTGTTGTTCATTGTTGTTCATCTCAGATCTAACACAGATTATTATTGTTGCTACTGTTTTTTTTTTTTTTTTTGGCCCGGGGAATGTCCGGGGTCGGGGAAAACCGATCCCCGTTAGGGGACGGGGGCGGGGACAATGATGGGTCCCTCGTCGAGGATCGGGGCCAGGGCCGGAGACGGAGTAATTTTCAACATCGGGGACGGGGACGGTGATCCCCGGCCCCACCCCGACCCGTTGCCATTCCTAACCCCCCCCAAAAAAAAAAATCTAAAAGCTAAAACATGTAAACTACATTATTATTATTTGATTGAAGAACCGTGATTGGGACCCCCAATTGCCCCCCACCCCTACACCATGTGGAGGTTGGTTATTGGAAGGAAAAAAAAAAAAAAAAAAATTGCTGGCCAATCAGACCCTACTGGGGGTTCTAGGGGTCACCCCCAGTGGGGGTCTGAAACAATTCCGTTGATTGAATAAGCACAAGATTTAGATGTTGCTAAAAAAAAAATTTTAAAAAAAAAAATAGAGAAATAAGGAATACAATTTAGAAGATTGACCCCATTGGCTTTAATATTAAAATCATCGATTAGATCATAATTGTTAAACTAATAGTCATTAGGATTGACTCACCTCAAATCTTTCTATTGTCTCTCTGTTTCAAAATACTCACTCCCACAATATCATTAAAAATTTCAAAATACGATAATCTTAAGACATAATTCAACAAATATAAATAGAATAAGTCTAAGAATCCAAACTTATCTTCCCAGATTTTTTTGGATAAATAATTGTGTGGTGAAGATTAAATTTGTATAGTGTAAGGTAATCTGAATCACAAAATGATAATTTTAAATAATTTTTGAATAGTTAAGTCTAGATTCATAGTATTATTGATATAAATATTTTGAGATAGAAAGACGAGAATTTAGGGATAGAGATTTTCAAATCGTCATTAGATATTATTGAAAATTTTATATCTAAATTAGTCATCATAAAAGTCAATTACTATAAAGTGGACGTCAAAATTTAAATTTGACCGACTATAAAAATAATAATAATAAAATAAATAAAAATTAGTTAGACAGAAAGTCTCAGGGAGAGGGTATAATGAGTCGGTTGGCCACGTAAGGCCAATAATTCGGAGATCAGATACTTCAAAGTTAGGCCAAGTGTGGGTACTCTTAAAAAGGTCAAAAAGTTAAAAAATTATTTAGGTTTCGTTTGGGAACTTTTTTTTTTAGTTAAAAAATTAAAAAATTATTAAATTAGCTAAAAAGTCAACAACTCAAACTAAAAAGTCAAAGATTCTCTTTTCTCTCTACTTTTTACACATCTTTTCGTAAAAACCAAAAAAATCATCCCAAACATACTAATTTTTTTTAGCTCATATTTTAGCCAAATAGCCAAAAAGTTACTAAATTAGCATGTTCCCAAACGAGGCTTTAAAAAGTTAAAAAGTTAACACTATTTACCAAAAGTCAACAATTACGGCTGCACAACTCTCAATTCAAAATTTTCTCTACAAATCAATTTTTATAATTTTTTATTACACATTTTTCAATAAAAAGTCAAAAAATTAACCCAAACATCCATATTTTCAACCTCAATTTTTTAGTCCAAAAAGACAAAAAGTGCACTTATTTAGGACACCCCAAACAACCCCTTAATTTAATTAAAAGACGGGAATTCGAATACTTGCGAAGGTTTCCCAAGTAATTTCATATCGAAAAATACGAGAATAAGAGGAATTCATTTAGTCAAGTTTGCCACGCAAAAAATCATAATCGTTATCTACAGTTGTTTTAAACTTATTTACAATCTTCCTCAAAAAATAAAAAAAAATAGAAAAACTTATTTACTTATTTAATTTAAAATTTTAGATTGATTTGAGAATAGATTATTTTTTTTATATTTTTGCTAAAATATGAAATGAAAAAAAAAATTAATATATTTAGAATGATTTTTTAATTTTTTTATAATAAAAAAAAAAGCAAAAAATAGAAAGAAAAAAATCTTTACTTTTTAATATATTTTGTTTAGCTTTTTAACATTTTTAATAACTTTTTGATTTCTTAACTATTATAGGAGTCGCTTTAATTTACATTTGCTAAAAACTTTAAAATAAATTATATATTTTTATAAAAATGTCTCTTAAATTTTCTAGGACTTTTTGGATACAGAATTTTGAAACAGGATTTTCGTGCAAATTTCCCTTTGTTTTATTTTTTTATTTTTTTCTGTTATTTTATTTTGAGGAGATTAAATACGATTGGCGGCAAAAGAGATGTTCGTGAACAAAGAAATTACAGTGAACCTGCAAGTGTGAAAGGGCAAACTAATGACACAGTTTAACAAGTTAGATTTGACATCATGAAGACTTTTCTGTGCAAAGGCAAACAAAAAAAACTTCTTTCTTCCCTCTCTCCCTCCCTCTCTCAACTGTCTCATTCACATACTAACCCATGGCAATGCACATACAGGGGCTATAGGAATATCTTATATATATATATATATATATATGCACACAGGGAAATTGGATATTGTGTGAGTTCGAAGTCTTTATATCTTCTTCTATCTTTTGTGCTCTCTCTGTCTGTTTTCATAACAGACAGTACTCTCTGCTTTTGAAGAGCCATGGCACCTCAAGCTCCAACTGATCACAACTCTAACCCCAACAACGTAAGTCTGTGTGTGTGTTTATGTGCATATCTATCTATCTATCTATGTATCTATCTAGCCTATTATATAAAATCTACACGAGTACACATGTCACATTGATTTGATTTTCAAAAATACCCACAAGAGCAAATTGCATAAATAAGAAACAGTTACGTTATAAATTAAATAATAATTTTAAAAAAACTGTCAGTTGATTGTAAATTTCATAATAAACATGATCTTTTCAATTGCACACGTTCGTGTATATATATGCATGATGCTCGCATGCTCTCTCTCTCTCTCTCTCTCTCATGTGTATATATGCAGAGAATAGAGAATATGATAATGCTCTGTTTCTGCAAATGAAGTGACGGGTGTCTGATCCTCATATGCTCCAAATTTGGAGTTCAATCTAGCAATTTGTTTAGGCCACAGTTTCCCAGAACTGCTCGGTGTCAATTTTGTGAACCATTTGCAAGAATTAATGTCTTCAGTTCTTTGGACCTCTCTCTCTCTCTCTTTCTCTCTCTCAAAGAGAAAACTAAGAAAAACAAAATAAAAATAAAGAAGTATCTACTAAGATCTGTATGTACATATAGGGACGTGGTGAACATGACGAGTGACAGTCTGTTCAGTTCTATTAGTCTTTCCTTATAATCCTACCTCAATTTAAACATAGGATATGTTACACAATCCAAAAGGATTCGTAGTTCTAATGCTAGTCCGCCCAAACAAACATGACCTTACTGTAAAAGCTCTTTGGACTTTGCTTAAGAAACAACAATACTATATACCTAGAAAAATTACATTACTACCCTTAAGAAAAGTTGGTAAATTTTGTTAGTTTTACTAAACATTACTATGAAGCACAAAAACTGTAGCATATGACTTGGTTAGCAGTCAAATTTTGCACTGCTTAATTGGTGTAGTGTTCGATCATCTTTTGAGTCCAACCAAACAGTTAATTGGTGGTTGGTTAAACACTACATGAAATAAGCAGAACAAAAATTGACTCTGCCTACAAAACATGTGTTACAGTCTCTGCCTAAGAAACTACCTATATCAATGCATACAGTATGCACACCTACTCAAAAACATAAAATACACAAACTGAACAATTAAATATTAATTCCGAATATGGTTGGATATTCAAGATGATTTTAAAACAAAGGCCTAAATAATCATTACAATAACAATGCTCCAAGAACACCTAATCATTTTTGGCACTTAGAGGATGGCAACAGCTAAAATTCATTGACTTTATTTACCAGAAAATACCTTTTCAATGTACCTCGGATTGTGCTAAGAAATTTGTTTTGTTCTTTAGGTTCTCTTTGGATTATAACCCAATATCACCATGTACTAATTTATTCAAATGATGTGTTAGAAATAGACTTTTAACTCAAAATACATGGTAAAATAAATTCTATATCCCCATTAATATTCACACAAAAGTTTGCTAAGTATAGTCCAAGTAATTACCTAACTAACTTTTAATCATCGTCGCATACAGATTTCATTTTTGATCTAATATTCTAAATTCTGCCATGAAGGAAACCAATGGGCATGTATGGTTTTGCTCACCAGCTAGCAATTTTTCCCCGCTCTTCAGTGAAGCACAAACTTTTCATAATCTTCCTCAAAAAATAAAAACTATTCATAATTATTATCTTCCACTGTTTTTACAATCAAAAGTTTATAATTTGATTACTTTGGCTTAACTACAAGGACACTATTGTGCAACTTGATTCTCTTTTCTTCTTCTTTCTTTCTTTCTTTTTTTTTTTTTTTTCAATTCAAATATTAGGTATATTTTTTCTGGTGAATTAGTCTGAAAAGCATGTGTTGCCATCTATCACAGGTTGACACGCGGTCTGAGAAGGAGAAAGCAATCGATGCTTGGCTTCCAATCACTTCTTCAAGGAATGCAAAATGGTGGTACTCAGCTTTCCACAATGTCACTGCCATGGTTGGAGCTGGAGTTCTCGGTCTCCCTTATGCCATGGCAGAGCTAGGATGGTATGCTTGATCCCTAAACAATTTGTTTTTATTCATTAATAATATAACTCAAATCCTTATTAGTTGAAAATGTATTACAATGGAAATTAATATGTTTGTAAGTCAGTTTAAAGTTTGTGGAGGATAACCATTGACCGGATACATATTTAACAAAGCACAATGTTATTGAAATGTTTATTTTTATACCTTTTCATTCTAATAAATTATTCTTTGAAGGTTTTCAAGTCTTTCTTTAGAACCTCTGCATGTTTTAACCATGGGAATTTTCTTATCTAACAATTGAGGCATACGGCTTTCTATAAAATAACCATTTTCATTTACTTTTCAAGAAACAAAATTGTAATTCTACATCTACAGGTAAGTGATACTATATATATCTTTTGGTTTTCAGGGGTCCTGGTGTTTCTGCACTTGTAATATCATGGGTTGTCACTTTATACACCTTATGGCAAATGGTTGAGATGCATGAGATAGTACCTGGAAGACGTTTCGACAGATACCATGAGCTGGGTCAGCATGCATTTGGTGAAAAGCTCGGTCTTTATATTGTGGTGCCCCAACAGCTTATTGTTGAAATCAGCGTGAACATACTCTATATGGTCACTGGAGGGAAGTCACTCAAGAAATTCCACGATGTGGTGTGCAAGGATTGCTCAAACATCAAGCTGACCTACTTCATCATGATTTTTTCCTCTGTCCATTTCGTGCTCTCCCATCTTCCGAACTTCAACTCCATCTCTGGTGTGTCTTTGGCTGCAGCAGTCATGTCCTTGAGGTACAGCCCTTTCTTCTTCTATGCATTTTCTCATTATTGTTTGCTAGCATGGAAACATGAAAGTTACGTTTAAAAAAAAAAACCAGGAAAATATATCAGAAGACAAAAATACAAGAATCAATATAGTTCAAACACTAGTAGTTGCCACATTGACTGGCTAAGAAAGATGGACTGTTCTAAGAATGTAATGTGTTGTGTCCAACACGATACAACACTTGTCGGACACTTCCAATACTTGGAAATACGCAAAACATATAACAAGTTTGAATAATGTAACTTGGAATCCAGTGATAAAAACAAAACAATTTAAATTTATACCTCTTCTCCTTCTTTAGACTTTAAAAATTATTATCTTTGACTAAGACGTTCATATAATAATTATCTAACCTTATATATTATATTTAATAAATATACAAAATTATATATTTTGCAAGTGTTCCTCACATGTCATATCTTATATTTTATAAAAAATTATCTATCGTCGTGTCTGTGTCATGGATGTTCTTCTTAGTTGATTGAACAAGATTAGTGGGCAGAGAAATGCCGCAATACAGGAGGAAAACCCTCATTCTCAATAGTTCAATGTTTAATATTGAATGGCAAGTACTAGCATGTTTGTGCTTTAATGTTGTCTGTCCTACAGTTACTCTACCATTGCTTGGGCTGCTTCTCTGCACAAGGGTGTGCAATCAGATGTCGAATATGGATACAAAGCTAAGACAACAGTAGGAACAGTTTTTAATTTCTTCAGTGCCTTGGGTGAAGTGGCTTTTGCCTATGCGGGTCACAATGTGGTCTTGGAGATTCAAGCAACAATCCCTTCTACACCTGAAAAGCCTTCCAAGGGCCCTATGTGGAGGGGAGTGATAGTTGCCTACATAGTTGTGGCCTTGTGCTACTTCCCCGTCTCTCTAATTGGGTATTGGGTATTTGGGAACAAAGTTGATGACGACATCCTCATCACATTAGAGAAACCTGGTTGGCTCATTGCCATGGCTAACTTGTTTGTCGTTATTCACGTTATTGGAAGTTATCAGGTGCAAGCCAAAACTTTTTTGATTAAGTTGTTTCAAACAATTCATCATATTGATCAATTCTGATGATGTTTCTCTTTCTAATTTTTTTTTGTTATTTTCTGTTGTTTTAGATTTATGCAATGCCAGTGTTTGACATGATAGAAACCGCTCTCGTAAAAAAATTGCATTTCAAGCCAACTATGATGCTTCGCTTTATTACACGAAATATATATGTTGGTAAGTGAATTGTAATCTTTATTCAATTACTGCATTATATGAATAAATTTGTGATTTTCTCTAAGTTGAAGCTACATTTCTCTGATCTGAAGTTAATGTATTTTTTTTTTCTTGCAGCATTCACAATGTTTGTTGCCATTACCTTCCCTTTCTTTGGTGGTCTACTAGGATTCTTTGGAGGATTTGCATTTGCCCCAACAACATACTTTGTAAGCAACTATCTGACTCGTTTTGTTATTGAATTGACCTTGTTCGGTGCAGTTTATGAGGGATGCTTATAGCTTTTTTTATTTTATTTTAGGAATATGTGCCAAAATAAATAAATAAAGCAAGCTATAAAAAGGGTGTCATTTAGGCGGTTGACCAAATGGTGTTTCTATCTTTTTTTTCTATTTTTTTTATAATGCCACTAGGGTGTTCGGATTAAAACCCGACTAATCCCCAAGGGTGCACAGGCCCTCAGCAAGGATTTTCCCTCAAGTGCATCACGGTTAATTCAAGTGTTTTCCTCCAGTGCGATGGCCCCAAAAAATTGTTAGCACCTAAGAGGCTTCAATCCCTGAACCTTCGAGAGAGCGCACCCCCAAAACCCAAGGCCTTGCCACCAACCCCTTGGGGTTCAAATGGTGTTTCTATAATTTTTTAAAGCTTAAGCTGAGGGAGAGAGATAATAACTTTCTTTTTTTTTTAAGTGCGATATCTTTAACTTGTGTTTAGATTATCAGCTCTTTTTTTTCTTTTTTCTTTTTTTATGATAAATAAGAACAATATTATTAAAGAAGCATGATGATGCAAAGAACCAATAACTACAAATCAACGAACAAATAAAGACTCAATAATTGTCAGCTTTTAAATTGGCAAACTGCATCAAACCGGGTTTAGCATGGTTTATACGACAAAGATTATATAATTGTTTAAATATACTGTAAATTTTTTTCCTTTCTGCAGCTGCCTTGTGTCATGTGGCTTGCCATCAAGAAACCAAAGAAGTTTAGCTTGTCTTGGTTTATTAACTGGGTATGACTCTGACTTAAAACTTTGCATTGATTTCATTCTTTACCTTATGCTTTGAAGTTTAAAGCAAAATTAATTTTGATTTGGCTTCATCAATTTTCAGATATGCATTATACTGGGTGTTCTTTTGATGATTGTGTCACCTATTGGAGGGCTAAGGCAAATTATAATTCAAGCAAAGGGCTATCAATTCTACTCTTAGGTCTTAATCAAATCGTCCCACACCAAGAAGAATTGTCACAAATACCTTGGTTGGCGGAGAAACGAAAATCACAATGATACTTGCAATGGCCATGGAAAAATGGCAGCAACACATGAAGTAAAAAATGGGACCTCAAAAAGAGAATATTGCCCATGGAACCAACTTAGAAAGCTTCCTAGAGACCTTCATTATTTACACTTTTCATTAAATGGTGTGCATATGTATGTCACTTTTCATGTTTGTTTTTTCTCTAAAGCTTCATGTTTTTTTTTTGAAGTTTACTATCAGTGGTGAGATAGAAGTAGATTCTATAAAAAGGATGTGCAACTTTGTATTGTGTAGGGCACATATATGTTGTTGCCACTTTTTCTTTTTTTTTACCTTCCAAAGTGCAATATTGTGCGAATAAAATTCAATATTAAATGCTTTCATACATTTTTTTTTTTGCAGAAATACATCTCTTGCACAATCCTAATTATGTCTCCTCCTGTTGAGATTCAAGTTATAATACCTATGGCCACATTAGTTTCTCGGGGAACTTTGGTTTCATAATAAAATTGTGATACAGCCGGGTCTTATCATGTTGGAAACAAGGCAAAAAAAAATTGTTCCTTATGAGAAAATGTGGCTTGAAAAGCATGAAAAGAAGCAGATGATTATGCATACTGCTGTGTTTGGAATATCAATGATGTCAATCATGTACTGTTCCAAGAACAACAAAGGTAATTGAAGTCCATCATTGCCAATATGAGAAACAAAAACTTAGAATCAAAGAAACAGGAAACGGAAATGTGAAACATGGTCCAAAAATAGCTAGGTGATTTAAGTTAAAAGACTGAATTTTACATTTACAAAATAAACTATTAAGTACTTTAAAAATAGCAATATGAAGATTAGAATACTTTCATAATCAATTACATAACTATTCCCTAGAAAAGCACAAATCTTAAGTGGATACTTCACTATGAAATGACCAAATAGTAGAAATATAGGAAAACCAACCAGAATTGTAACTGGAGCTGCCTGAACTGATACATGTGTTGCTTTTACAGCCTGTATCTTTTTCTTTCTCTACTGGACTTGGCTCGAGACAGGAGGCTCATTCACATCAATATCAATATTGTAAATCCATACAAATGTACAATATATAAGGCGATATATGAAATATGGTTTGAGATGCAGTAAAGATGCCTGCAATTTTGGTAGCAACCAAATAGAATGGCTAATAACCTTTGCACAAAAATTGCATGGATAAATCACTAAGCCACGATCTGTTTAGTACCTGCAACAGATATGAATAGCGCATTAATTATGATAAACCATACTTGTTTAACAGAAGGCATTCATCTTCATTTTCATGAGGGAATATTGCATCAAAGGTAAAATACCTCTATTTCACAGGGTTCGGCTTTTGCTTGGTTCTTTCGTATTTCTCGTAAATAGTCATCTAGAAGCTTCCGTAACATGAACAAGGTATTATCACTGAGATCATCAATATAAACTTCAATCTCATCCTCTCTAGCTTCCCATCCATTTGAAATCTGATCCCTCACAAATTCAAAAATATTGTCTGGCAACTCTCCCAGCAAAGCCTCAAAGTCTCTACTTAACTTACGTTTTTCCTCATATGTCATTATTCTCTTTGCACGGCCAGGCATAGCTTTATGTTGCGGTGAAGTAAGTTTTCTTTTTTTTGATGGAGGCATTGGCTTAATAGTCCCCTTTTCTTCATGTACGTCTGATTTTTCTGGTAATGGCTGGGAATCCTTCAGAAGATTATTCGCAATAACTTTCCATCTTGCTTCAAAAAATTTACTCAAAGTATCAGCAATGATGTGGAAATCATTTCCTGGTGGATTGTAGGTCATGGCATTAGAGAAAGTTAGTCTGACATCAGCCACAAATTCCAACGCACTTGAGTACTCACTTGAAGCAATCTTGCTCTTTATTGTCCCCAAATCCATTGGATGCTTTATAACAGTCAAATAATCAGGAATGTTCAACTTTACTGCATCAACGGGAGTGTTAAAAACCCAACCATACTGATGTTGCATCAATTTTTTTAATAATGTCTTGCACTGTTCAATCGAAATTGCACTCAAAGTGCTTGATGCCCAACTTGCAGACACAAACCTCCCTGAAGTACCACGATTCCAGCCACGCCTCTTGCAGCCTTTCTTCCCTGGCCCAGAAGTCAACCCTTCCGATTTCTTGAAGTTCTCTGCTGAATACCCAATTAATAATGCTTCAGAGTGTTCAATCAAAATTGCATTCAAAGTGCTTGGTGCTGATGCCTGACTTGCAGACTCAAACCTACCTGAAGTACCACTGTCACCTGCAGGGTTTACTTTCTCTATCGAAGGCCCATTTTGTGTGTTGCTACAACTACGAACATCACTTTGCATCTTCTCTCTTCTGGAGAATCTGCGAATCTGTTTAACTTCAGCTCTCAATCTTTTAGTTTTGGATTGTGAGGTGAGAAAAGAAAGGAACTGATTATAGTTTCTCACCTAGCTGAGAGAAGAAAAGAAATTATTGTGGTTTCTCGTCTTCTTGTTTGGATGTATTGTGATTTCTCATCTTCTTGTTTGGATGAACATTGATTAAAAAAAGGATATATGTATCTTTTTATTTTATTTGTTTTGTATTTAGAGGGGTAATTTAGGTATTATAAATTTTTTATAAAGAGTAATTTTGGTTTCTCACTACTTTGGTCAGAAACAACTTAAATTTTGAGTGATTTATCTTTCTCACTATTTCTCTTCCTTTCTCACCATTTTTCACCTCATTAATTATTCAGACAAGTGATGAGAAACCTCATTCTCTCCATTTTCTTTCTTTTCTCACCAAACCTCTCCATCCAAACGGTAAATCCTTTCTCTTGGAAGGTGATACTTTTTAAAGACACCAAAACCATCGCATGTAGCAAAATTCAAATGGATGCATTTCCTCCTTGGACCACTTGAATCCTTCGAAGTATCTGTGTGTCAACATGCCCTGAGCCATCCGAGTCTTAATCAGGGAGTTAAATCAAAAAAATACCCTCCACGGAACCAATCCTTTGTTGACATCATCCACACGTAGCATGATTCTCAGACTGCTTATGTTCCCTTCTATCCAATATGTAACATAAATTGCTTACTTCTGCAAATTTTAATTGCAGGAAGTTAATTTCCTAGACCTGCACACTTTTTATACATCATAATAATATACATAAGAACATATACACATATTTTAATATTTAATTTAGAGTGCTACATTCGAACCCTATATTTCTGTTCCTTCTTTTCTTTTGTCTCCCCGTTTTTTAATAAGAAATCAGTAAAAATGATTCACATTCTCTAATGTATATATTCTTTTGCAACTAGAGTCATTAATACAGGTTCTGTTAACTTGATTGACTATTGTATATTCTTCAATAAGTTCAGCATTCATATTAAAGTAAAAATCCAACGAATCAAAAAAGTAGGTTTCAAGTACAAACGCAATTTCTGTTCAAACAAGAAGTACAAACGCAATTTATATCGAAGAGTGAAAAACAAAAAAAAAAAATGATTGTGGTCTCTCATCTATATGAGAAAAGAAAAAAAATGAATATGTTTTCTCGTTATCATGTTTGGATGAGTGAAATATTCTTCCATTGCATTTTAAGGGACAATTTAGATATTATAAATATTTTACAACCAATCAACTTGTATCTCACCAAATCTCATCATTTTAGTGAGAAATGAAATAGGTTTGGTAAGAGATTTCTCTTTGGGCAAATTACATTTGTAGTCTTTCTATTTTTGCTCTTGTGTCATTTTGGTCTCTATAATTTCAATTGGCTCAATTTTGACCTTGAATTTTAAGTTTGTCTCAATTAGTCCAATTTATCACAAATGTTAGCATTTTTTAATAGAAAATACATACATAAGTGGTATGTGCCATGTTTTTAGAAGCAAAATTACAAACTTGGTCTACTTAGTAAGTTAATCTCAAACCAATTTAGTTATTATTTCTTTAAAAAAAAAAAAAAGGAAGAACAAGAAAAAAACACTAACAATATTATTAATTGGACAAAATTAACACAAAATCTAAAATTAATGGTCAAAATTTAGTCAATTGAAAGTGTAGGGACAACAATGACACAAGGAGCAAAATGTAGGGACTTCTGGTGTAATTTGCCATTTCTCTTTTCTCACCATTTCTCACTATTTACAAACCAAACATGAGAAAAGATTATCATTTCTCACGAAATCACCCCATTGAATGAATCAAATGAGTAGGTTTGAAGTACATACTCCAATTTATACACACACATGGCCCTTATTAGAAACAAGAAATGGAGATAAAAACCAAACCTTGAAATCTTGTCCCAAAGGTCATCATGAGTTCCAAATAGCGAAATCATTCAGCAAAGCAGAATCTAGGACTCTTCTAGACATTGAATGAACGAAATTTCATATACAAAACCCAGAAACTATGACTCGTGTACCATGAACAAAACCCTAGATCAATTACTTCAACAAATTTAAAGCTCAAAGTTACCTTGAACAGCAACATTGTGATCCAAACCCTAAAAGGTAATAACATCGACTGATTCACAAAATCTGGATTTGCGAGCTAGAGCTCCGGAGGCGAAAGAGAAGAACTATGGAGGAGAGAGATACAGCGAGAGAGAGAGAGAGAAAACAGAGAGAAGCGGCGTGTATTAGTGCTCCACTCCACCTATGGCTTTCTAGCAATCTGGATCGTTGATTTCCAAGGCTTCGAATAATCTGACGGCTAGGGATACTGGGGACGTTCGCTATCAGATACAGATCCGATGGATGAGGTGGGTTCCGACTTCCGAGTAATGTGAATCATTGGGTTGGGTCCCACTCACAATTAGGGATTAAAAACCGGATCAGACCATTCACGGTTCGGGCTAACTGTCCGGTTTGATGAATCCTATAAATTGGGCAAATTTTTATTTATTTATTTTTAAAACCTAAATCCGATATCTGATCTGAATCTTAATCCGACGAGAATTTCACCGGCGACGATCATCTTCTCCGGCGAAATTGTTCTCCTCCAAAACCTCGCTTTCATGGCGTTGGTGTAGTGAGAGTTGACTGTAGTTGTTCATGGCTTCAGAAGCTATGTTATAACCAGTGAGAACCCTAATTTGTTCATCAGCCAAAGGTACTTCAAATTAAAAAAGCTTCTATTTTCAGATTGCTTGTCTTCTGGGCCAAAGATGTGTTTGTTAATCCTTCAACTTGCTCAATTGGAATAACTATTATACTTTATGTGCCTTTTTAAAAAAAAAAAAATTTATCACAGTTTGGAGGCGAGGCTTGAGAGTGTCAATGACACATGCGTGCTATCTCACAGCTTTGAAGGCTTTGTGAGCACCCTTTCACTGAATATCTTGTTTAAATGCTCTCTTTACTCATTTTTTGGACACTTCACACTATGTTTGGATATTTAGGAGAGAAGAGAAAAGGAAAGAAATGATTGAAATATCTCTCCCATCTTGTTTACCAAAATAAACTTCTATGTTTTTATTTCTTTTGTAGTTAGATGGGCAATGTTGGTAATATACAAAATTAGTAATCTTTCAATTTCTTTTCTCTTTTATTTCTCCTCATTTATCTCCTGTGTAGTAATCCAAACAAGTGATTAAGATTAAGGGAGATTGGTTTCTTTTCTTTTCTCTCCAAATCACTCAATCCAAACACGGTGTTAATGTGATGTCTGCTCTGTTTGGTTGCTGAGAAACAAAGGGGAATGAGCAGAAAAATAAAGCTTTATGTCAAATCCTTATGCTTTTGCATTTTGGAAGAAAGAATATCACCTCAGGTTCTTAGCTAAGCTAAATACTTCCGTTGCATTGGATTCAGACGACAAATGGTGAAATCATTTCCAACTGTTGAAAAAGTTTGTTGAAATAATTCATATCATTTCCCTTGTTTTCCCTAAAAACTTGTCAGGATCCAAACAGACCACTTTGTGTGTGTTGTGTGGATTGTTAGCCAAATGATAGATTATCATTGCTGAAGTCTGTCTCTCTGACTATTTGTTAGTTATGTTTAGAAATTTTGGGGCAGCAGGGACTCGACGGTCATTATTTAATTTGAAATTTCCATTCAAGTCTTCAATAAGGCAAATACACATGGAAAATAATCACAAAAGTGATTCAAGAGGTGCTTTAATTGTACTAGAAGGGTTGGATCGAAGTGGGAAGACTTTACAATCAAGAAAGCTGATTTCTTACTTGGAAGGACTCAGCTATTCAGTTGAATCATGGCGTTTTCCTGATAGAAATACTGGTGTTGAGCAAATGATTTCCTCTTATCTTGCTAACAAGTCAGAGTTGGATGATCACGCAATCCATCTACTCTTTAGTGCAAATCGTTGGGAGAAGAGGTTCGTTTCAATGTCTCATGCATTATGTTACGTTCTGCTTCTTCAAAGGTCTTGTGAGAACCTCAAGTTTAAACCTTATATTTGTGTTTAATGTTGCTTCTATTAGTAGTTTGTCATTCACATGAAGAATTTTTAAGTTCAATGCACATCAATCAAATTTGTGCTAGAATGGAAATTCAATCCTTCAATTTGAAGCCATCCCCATTTCATCTAGGAGAAGTATCAATGCCAAAGCTGAAATACGATTGTTCAACTTAAGAATAAAGAGAGATTATTATACCCTAAATGGTTGTTAATTTTAAAATTACTCTCATACGTAGAACAGTGCTCGTTTAAATTTTCAAGACAAGGGCTCAGCCAGACCCCTAATTTGACACACTAATTTTTGAAATATTTCATTATTATGCTCTTTCTAGTATGATTTCCCGATTCAAATTTCGTTTCACTGGATAAATTTCATTCTTGTGATGCTAAAAAAATAATGACTGAATTGTCAGAACTTATCTTAATTTGAATATTGGCTGGATTAGCTGTAGAATTTGTCTTCAATTGGTTTAGCACCCAGGTCCCAGCCCAAACTTTTCACAATTTCACATAGATTTTGAGAGTTTTATTGCCATCTTGAAGGTAAAATAGTCTTACTTTGATAACTTCACTTTCTTTAAAATAAAAAATAAAAAAAATCATTATTGCCATTTCTTTTCCATCAACAGACGCATCTATTTACAGAAAAAGTTGTTAGAATGTTGGATTTGTATTCCCTATGTGCCCTTTTCATGGGATCAGTCTGTGATTGATAATGATTTTGATTTGTGCACAAGCAAATGTTTGACATGTCAAGACTTATAAGTTATAACTGATCATCTGCAATATATTTGCAGATCCTTGATGGAGAATAAACTGAGAAGTGGAACCACCCTAATTGTAGATCGCTATTCATTTTCTGGGGTGGCTTTTTCATCTGCCAAAGGACTTGATATTGAATGGTGTAAAGTGAAGACATGCTTCAAACTATTTTTAAGTGGGATTTTTTTTTTTTTTTTTTTTTTCGGTGCCATTTCTTCCCTTTTGGTAGTGAAAAATGAGTTGTTGCACAGGCACCAGAGATGGGGTTGCTCTCTCCAGATTTGGTATTATATCTTGACATACCACCAAAGGTAATTTGTTCTATTATCAAGTTTGTTGTTGAACTTAAGGTACCAGAACATCGAAGATCACAACCATGTATTGAACCTTGCAGATTGAGTAGTTTTCCACTCTCTTTCTCAACAAATCCTGCTTGTCTGATGGCTAATTTAGTCCTTGATGATAAATGTAACTTCCTTTGTCATTGGTTGATGTTGTGTAAGTGTAAGGCACTTTAATTGGCTTCATATTTAGGGGACTCTTGGTCCAGAATGTGATGATCCTTGGTCAATTTATCACTCCTTCCTCATTCCATATGGTAAAATATAAGTTTACTGTTGATTGAGCTGTTGAGGTCATCTATTTAAGACTGATTTTTGTGGTATCATATTATATAAATGAAGAGAGTCTAGTTACTAGTTTCCTTTGTGTGTGTGCATATGTGTCCACCAAGTAAAACAGCAGCCAGGGTAACTGAAAAGTCCTTTTGAAATTGCCAGAAAGTGGCTGAAAGAGGAGGCTATGGAGTTGAGAGATACGAGCAGCTTGAGTTTCAAAGAAAAGTTGCCCGCTCATATCAGATACTCCATGATGCCTCATGGAAGGTAACATATTTTTAATAGCTCTTTTATTGTTTTGTTTTCCAGTGCCAATGGAAATGGTCTGGTGGTGTTACTCTGACCAGACTATGTACTCACTCCTTGTGATGTCATCCTTTGGCTCTCACCTCAGAGTTTATCACAACCTTTTAGCCTTAACATCAAGTCTTGTAGTTTATTTTCAAAATGCTTTTTGGTTTTCATATGGAATGATAGTGAGATGGGGGAAAACAAAAAATTGAAGGCATTAAATGTTGACACCGACTAAACTTGAACAATGATCCATTTATCTTTATATCATTTTTTAAGCATAACAAAAAAATAAATAAAAAATGGTCTTTTTGTTTTTAAAGTCAAGATTGGCGAATGTGTCTCGTTTTTTAAGGCTCCTTTTTTTGTGGATGTCTTGCAGACCATAGATGCCTGCCTCCCCATTGAAGATGTTGAGAAACAGTTGCAGGAGGCGGTACTGGATTGTGTGACAACATGCCAAAAGGGAAAACCCTGTCACAGCTCTGGTCAAGTTGAGATTGATTCCCCAGAAAGGAATGGGATAACTTAAATGTTGGCAACTACGATTATAAACAATAGTTCAGTCTGGTTTGTTATGAAGACAAATGCTTTTGATCCTCTCTGCCATGTTTTTATAACCATATTTAGCTTTTTTGACAACTTATAGATTGGTATATTTTTTCCAGCTTATTTTTGTTTTTTATTCAATTTTCAGAATTTTTTTTTATTATTTTATTTTTTTATTTTATAGATCCACTTAGATTAGATGATTTTAAATTTTTAACAAAATCAACTAAAAATGAAAATAAACCAAATTTTGAAGGAAAAAACAAAACAAAACAAAACAAAACTTTAACAAGTTGGCTTATTTTATTTTCAACGGACTTCTTTAAAAAAAATTATAATTTTTTTAGACCGAGCTAAAAGTAAAAAAAACTGATACTTAGAAACAAAATATAAATTAACCTATACATCATAGCCAAAAAAAAATTCCAAAATTTTTGAAGGTGGAACAATATTTAAGCAGGTTCCAGGAGCGTTGATTTTTTTTAGTAATTTTTATTTATTTATTTATTTTAATAAAAAACTATGTTTGGTAAAAAAAATTTTAAAAAAAATCTCTTTCGTTAGTGAAAAAGTTGAATATATGCTTAACTTTTTTTAAATAAAAACTAAGGTATCTCTCTTGTCCATAGACCTTGAAACTAAAATCAATACCCATTTATAAGCAAATAGTCAAACTGTTTTTTATTTTTTATTTTTTATTTTTTTAAGAGATGGCCAGCATTACTGTTCAATAAGACTACACCAAGCTCTCTCAACTCTTGTTCCCCATACATAGACACACCCACAAGAAACAAAAAGTTCTAACTCAATCTTATTTCTGCAACTACTATGAAAATTTTGCTTTCCTAATTTCTTATTTCCAATCAAACAATATTCCAAACAGTCAAAAAAGAAAATGGGGAAAAAAATAAGCTTTCACCAATTACAAAATTACACCAAACTGTCCCCAAGAGAAAGAATGTGGTATCATTTCAAACAAGGCCAAGAGGACTTCACTTGCACACACACAGCAACTCAACTCATGGGCATTGTTCAAAGCTCCACTCTTATTTTCACCATCACCAACCACAACAATGATCAATCTGAAAATGACAGGATCAACCAAATACATACTGGAAACTATCCAGGAAAATTTTGCATTCAACAACAATTCTAAACTAATTCAAAATTCCAAAAGAACAACACGTTTATACGAGTCACTTATTTCTCCCTGAATTGAAAACTTAACTCTTTGGGTCACCCACATTACCAATGGACAAGTTGAACAAATTCTTCGCAGCAGAAAAACATAATTGGCTTAATAAAATAATTATAATTATTGCCAATTCGAGTCCTCCCACAAGAGGATATCTAGTTGACGACATCGAGCACCAACTTACGAGACTTGAGAACAGACCACCTCATGCGCCTGTAATAAGCAGCCTGAAGCAATGCCAATGACAGTACAAATATCCACTTGAATCCCATCTGCATTAAGAGAAGTACACGTGTGAGAAATTAACTACCTCCTAATGTAATGTCGCGTGATAATATTGAAGCCAACATACCAGTTTTCTCTCTTCCATTTCTGGTTCTGCAGCCCATGACAAAAATGTCACAACATCTTTTCCCATCTGCACCAATATTAGAATATGAGCTTAACTGTCTCATATGCTTTACGATAATAAGCATAACAATATAAAAGTACGAGAGAAACCAACCTGAGATTCCGTTGCAGGGGTACCATCTTCATACTCAACAGCACCATCGATAAGCATTTTAGGCATAGCAATGGCTTCCCCCAGGAAAGTAAGGGTTATAATGCAAACCTTCTCAGATCTACAATACCATTACAACTTGGCAGATTATGGAAAGAAATATTACCCAAATTTACAGAAAAAACAATTTCAAAATATAAGCAACCTTGTGGTGGTTAACCCTATTGTGTATTATCCTAACTTTCACAATTAATTTAAAAAAAAAAAAAACCACCCAAATATAAGTTGATCAGGAAATAAGTGAAACACTATGAAGACAAACAATTCTTTTCACCAACAATCCTTCAAACACATGGGAGTGTTCTACCAAATAGAACAGATGGGGGGTGTATTATGCCTCTAATGAAAGCCTCTGCTTAAGCATACCTTTGAATCTGCTTATTCACCACGAAAGTCTACTTTTAATGCACCAAATCTAAAAAGTGAAATGCACCAACTACTAATGTCTAACAGAATATCAATGCAGACCCCAAAAAAATAAAAACACTTATAGATGGCAAAAGCTCTGATGCTATCATGATATAAATCTCTCAGGAACACAACAATGACATCCATCTGTAAGTGACATGAATTAATTTGCATAAATGACAGTATTAGCACTCCACATGATGCAGAAAAGGCTAAACTACCTACCACCCCCCAGACGTCAAACAATGAATAAGAATAATGAGAAAAAGCAGAGGACAAAGACAAAGACAGTTCCCTACATGCAAAACTATGACCAGCACAAACCATTACAAATTTATGACCATTCTTTGGGTGCTGCTATTGCCACAGCAGCAGAGGCTGCTAAGCCTTCAAGACAAAAGTTCTAAAATCTGGCAATAGTTGCATTCTTCTTTTTCTATTATTTTTATTTCATTATTACTTTCTGGGTATCAATTCATTAACCAAAGTGATTATCATTATAGAGCATCTACATGATGGCAAACTATAAAATTCTCCAAATGTGAACATACAAAACCATCATTGATCATACTACAAGTTCAAGAAGAAAGTTGAAGAAGACACTACAAATCAGAACTTACTGAAACACCAGCAAGAGGATCATGGTAACCAGTTAGAAGGGAAAATACATAGTTCTGACCATTGTGACGAGCCTGAAACTCCAAATAGTAAGAAACTGTAGAGATAGATAAATAATTAAAAAAAACCTAGAAATGAAATTAAAAACAGAATAAAGGAATTACTTTGGTGATAAGACTTAAATCTGGAGGATAGGCCCCTCCATTAGCAAACCTGGCAGCTTGTTCATTTGGATATGGCTGTGGAAAACGATCACTCAGTTTACCAGGCCGAGTAAACATTTCACCCTCATCATTAGGCCCATCAACGACCTCAATCTCAGCTGCCATAGCCTTTGTTTCCTCCTCTGTATATGCCACACCCACCAAGTCACGATATGAAATCAGGGACATTGAATGACAAGAAGCACAGACTTGCTGGTAAACTTGGTGACCACGACGGATCCTGTTTGTGTAAAATTAAACATATTAAGATTAGTGGAAGCATGAAACAGTAAAACAACTGCAAACAAGTGAGTCAAAAATCATTATGCAGTTCCAAAGGAAATGAATCTATTTAGAAGATATCATGTGTGAAACAATTCTTCAGCACCATGCTGCCAGCAGAATAGGAAGAAATATGTTTTGTAGTTAAAAAAGCTAAGAGAGGCGAATGGGATGAAAATATTTCATATTGATTTATCAAGAGAAGTGGTGATCTATGATTAAAATGGCTAGCTCTCAGATGCACAACTGAGAAGTGAAACAAGAAATTATCAAACTGGAAAATTGAGGCTTAAGTAGTTTCAATTCAAGGGTTGACCATAAATCAACCAAACTACAACAAGTTGCAACAATAGGTGGAATGATTTAAAAAGCAGTCCACAGATGACCCACTTGCTCAGGCTAAAGATGTATGCAACTGCAATAGAAAGCATCTGAAAAGCATGTCATAGGCTCAACAGATACTCACGAAGCATGGTCATATGAACTGAGAATGCCTTCGTGAGGCCAAGGATAGTTTGGACAAGGTAGACCATGTTCAGCCTCATCAGCAGCTGCTATTGTTGTGAAGCTCAAAAGCCCAGATACACCTGCTCCAAGAAGTGCAAATGCTCTCAGGGACTTCATTCCAGCAGATCCAGCTCCCTCTTGATCTTTCTTTGAAACAAGGGATGACAAAATTGGAGGGGCCTGACAGATGAACACCACCAATCAAAGTTCAAATTTCAAGTATGAAGTGAAAAAAAATAAAATATAAATAAACAAATAAAATTAAATAACCTAGTCCCGGACTCCCAGCCCAGATATAACAACTCACTTTTATCCAACACCACCCTTGCCCAACCAAGAATAACACTGATTCAACACCAAAACTTTTCAAAGTCAGTTGCAACATGCATAGCCATTGGTTCAAAAAAATTTCCTTTCTTTAAGTTTTGCATATATGTAATGGCAAACACATCAAAACAATACTAAATTCTTGGAAAAGAACTGGAGAAGACCACAGAGAAAAACAATTATGAGAGTAAGATTCTAATTTCATATTATGTTCCACATAAATTAAGTTTATAAGACCAAAAATAAAATCATACAACTGATAAATAGGGAATCCTTGTGCAAATATTAATATATTATGAGTTAATTACTTAAAAACCTCACAGCTTTAAAACAAGGAACTTCCCTATCGCTGTGTTTAGTTGGGAGACTTTGGAAGGGATTTGGAAAAAGAAAGGGAAAAAGGTAGAGTGAAATGTGAATAAAATATACTTACATTTCACACACATTTTCCCTTTCCCATTCCAAATCCCTCCTCAAATCCCCCAACTAAACACACCATAAAGGTGGAACTTCCTGAATTGTGCCAATAATTTATTAGAAACTAAAAATAGAAGTATTTCCAAGCAGCTCATATTATGTCTCTCTATGACGAATTTTCAAGGACTTTCTGAAAGTTTAGAAAAAACAAAATAAACTTGAAGTGCATCTTATAGTCTAAAATATTCTATCTTCAGTTCAATTTGAACTTCATAATGACGAAATCCTTAACGAACATCTCTGTTTAACCACCTAAAAAGGGATTTCTTCGCTCACAACGTTGATCAAGACAAGGCATCAAAAAGAATGACTCTGAAGTAACTTCCAGACCATGATCTCATTGAGTTGGAACCTCATCTTATTTCTAGCTTGAAACAAGGAAAAAACAGAGAAAATAAGAGGCATGAAACAATACGAGCTAACCATTTACACATGGCTGGTCATCATTATAGTAAAGAACCAAATGATATATGGCATGCATGTAGTTCACTTCTGAAAGCTATTGTGCAACATTTTTATAAGGCTGTGCTTGTTTCGGTGTGAGACATCTCCCAGAAACCATTTTTAGTCTTATGTACTTTCTAGATCGCTAGTCCCCGAAAAAGAAAAAGAAAACAATGAAGGGCAAACATTAAAGATTCATGTTCATGAACATGTTAGATGATACTCATTGCAATTGGACAGCCTAACAAATGCTTCAATCTCTTTCTAAACGATTTGACCAAACACACAAAAAATAAAAAGGTTTTCACAGATAACATTCCATTTGGTACCTTGAAAACACTACACCCAAGACTGAACTCCTTAACTAAAACTTCACACATTTTGTCTCCAGTATTTGTTTCAGGAAAAGAAAAAAAAAAAGAAAAAAAAAGAGGAAACAACATATTTTGTGGGAATGAGGAAGAATGATCCCACAAGATATGTTGTTAGGTTGCTGTTTCACTGAACATGGATTACAAAAGTCTGAGGGCTAATAATAAACACCAGCCCTCCGTACCAAGGGGTACCCAATTGGTCTCTCATTCTTGATTTCAGGGGCTCCAGTGCCATGGTTTTCTTGCCTAAAAAAGAAAACACATAGATACACACCACAACCAAAAACACAGTAAATTGATGAAAACCAGTCTTCTTTGCAACAGAAAATGATGGCCCACCAAAAACGAATACTAAGAAACATTTGAACCTCATATAGTATACACTTAATAGGAAAATGCAATGAAGTTCAAAAGCTACAAGATTGCACCAGTGAAATACACATATGAAACACTGCAAATGAGGAATGAGATTCTTACACTGGACTGAGATTGAAGTCTCCCCCTCAGTAACTGGTGGACAGCTCTACCAGCCATGTTAGTCAATCTGTTGATTTGTTCACCAAAAGAAACACAATTTTAATGAAAATAAACAAAAACTATGGATCTGGAAGAGCTCAACATTGACTTTATCAGAAGATTGGAGGCATCACTGAGAAGCATGGGAGCCGAATCCATACACCAAAAAAGGACAAAGTAGTGACCAGATAATAAATTTTACCCCCAACCGATCAAACAAGACATTGCAAAAAAGGCTTGGTTTAGTGAAGTTTCATTGTATTTAATGGTACGTGGACAATTTTATGCATATCGCAAAGCAAAATCTCTACTTTTCAGCGGCAACTATCTCTTATAAACCACATATACAAAGCTAACCTGCTAAAATTTGACAGCTCTGAAAGTCAGGTGCTAAGAAAAATTTGCAAACAATGAGAAGTTGAGTCTTACAGTGTGTTTGGAATTGGGGGATTTGACAGAATTTGATGGCATTGGCATTTCAAAATGGAATTCGATATGTTTGGAATGAACGGAATCTAAAATGGGGAAAAGGGAAAGCAAAATAAAGGAGTCTTGAAATCCAATGAAATGGCTGAATTTAAAGGGAATTAGAATTATAAAATCTTATCTAATCCCATATACCCATAATACACTCTCTTCTAATAAATAAGTTCCCTACTAGCTAATAAGGGCATGATCTTCAACAAACAAACAAAAAAACTCCTTTCCAATTCCTCATCAAACCAAACAAAAGAATGGAATAGTTTCCTTCTAATTCTAATTAGTTCTAAACACAAACACACACACACACACATGAAAAAAAAAGGAATTCCTTAGAAACGTTTTCTTTTCCTTTCCCATTTTGAAATCTACAATTCTAAAAAGATTTGGTCCCAAACACAACGTTAAGAGCCTAGAGGTAGAAAAAGAAGAAAGTTGGGAGGAAAGGCTAACGAAATCATATATATGGTCTTGACCATCACCACAAAAATAAAATAAAATCACATATAGAGCCTTAGTCATTAAGAGGTGGTGTAATTACACATTCCAAAATAAGAATGTAATCACACAGTGAATAGTAGCTATTAGCTTCAAAGGACCTCTCGTGAGTTCCTGTCTTCGTACACATCACCAGTACAGAATTTTTCCTTAGCTGAGCTGAATATAGAGTACACACAACTAGGCCTCATAGTATCAACTATGTTAAGCCTTTTAAGTTTTAGCTATTGCTTGCTTCCAAATTCACTTAGTTTATGTCCCAAGTTTACTGGTTTCCCAAGCTTGAGTCTACACTGGGTCGTCTATATAAGCTATGAAGCATAGGTACTCCAAAAATGGCGGCGTACAAGTATCGAGTACTTACTGGGTGCAGATACACGTACCTATACGGTGGTACACGTACCGGGAACGCCGAATACATGCCGGGTACAGCAAATACATTTGGGTACGGCACCGGTACGGCAAAATGATTTTTTTTTTTTTTTTTTTTACATCTGCTAAAATTTATTGCAACTCTTATTATTCTTCTTTTAATTTTGAAAATATCAAGTAATTTATTTCTAACACCCTTTACCCATTAGTCATGATTTTACTCTCTTTTACATCCTGTTTTAGACAATTAAAAAAAAAATAAAAAATTATATAACTTTTTAGACAGGTTCTTTTTTTAGTTTTGATATTGAAACTTATGATTTGTATGTTAGATGTTTAGCTATATATATATATATATAAAATCGACATACCCTAGTCGTACCCGTACCCTACATTTTTAAGAATTTGCCGTATCGACATACCCGTATCGCACCCGCACCCGCACCCATGTTTCATAGTATATAAGTGATGTACTCGTACATTTTTGGCAAACACTTGAAGTTAAAGAAGATCATCTGAGTCCTTTAGTTCTACATCCCTCATCTCATGGTAAGATACAATAAAAACACATCAGTAAGTGCTACTCTTAATGTCCTGGGAACACAAAATGCCTCAACCTATCTCTCTTTACTTTATCCTCCCTCTTCCTTGATTCATAACTTTTAGTAATCGCACTTGTTCCTCAATCTATCTTTCATTCAATTCTTCACCTTACATTAGCAAGATTGTCTTTTCACCTTACACAATCATGTACAAATTTCCATAATGTAAAAACAATGCTTGAATAGTGTTAAAACCCAAAATGAAAAATTAATATCCCCTCCAACAAAAAACCAAGACACCAAACAAAACAGAATTCAAAACCATAATCCATGTCAAAATCAGACATTTAATATCATGTTATAAAAGATACCACTGTAGAAATTCACATCCATAACACTACAAATTATGAGACCTGATTGGATCCTAAAAACCAATTCTGTACATTAGCTTCAACAATGAATTGCCTTCCGCACCCTAAATTACCTTCAGAACCCACGAAAAAGAAAAGAAAAAAAAAAAATGGCTATCAGACATGTTATTTATCGACAGTATTTAAGGTTGACGTTAACCAGTAAACAAAAATAGTGTGTTTTCTCATCTGAATTTGCGAATACATGTGATGTGAGGAATAAGATACGATACACAACCCTACTGAGATACAATGCAACAGAGCAGATCGTGAAAGCTTTCAGTGTGACCAGAAAATGATGAGAGACAAAACTCACAGGGGCGTCGTTGCTGGAGATAGCTAGATCGACGGCGATTTTAGTCTCGATTCCGATCACAGAGAGAGAGAGAGAGAGAGGTCCAATCCAACGAAGCAAGGCTACAGAGAGAGAAGAAACTATGTTACTGGAAATAGCCAAGTTCAGTCTATCTTTTGCTTCTTCAGTATTGTTTTGGGCTTTCGAAATTCTGTGTGTGTTGGGCTTCTTCTGGCCCAAACACATGATGGGCTCATCTTGGCTTGGAGCAAAAAATGGATGGTCCCTTCTCTCTCTCTCTCTCTCTCTCTCTCTATCTCTTCTTTTTCTTTTTCTTTTTTTTCTTTTTTTCAAGGAGTTAATTACACTCTTCACCACGCATATTTATCTATCTATCTATCTATATATTATATAAGTAAAAGTGAATTTTCGTGAGAAATTTTGTGTAACTTTAAAATTTTATAATAAATTTGTGAATTTATCAAATTAAAAAATAAATTTAAAAATAGTATTGGCTAATCCATTAAAATAATAATTTTCAAAATATTAATAATTCCATAATTTATAATTTTCAAAAGAAAAGATAAAAAAATATTTCATATCTTTTCAACTTAATGATTTTTATTTCTTTTAAAAAGAATTAAAATATATTTCTTACTATATTACTATATTATTCATACCATATATAATTACTCTCGAATTTTTAAAATTGATGATAAAAATTAAAAAAATTCAAAATATTTTAATTTAATTACACAAATTTAATTTCTTTTGTACCCCAGTCAAGATCCCCTCGTTACACTTCCTCCTTGCATTTTCTACTTGCAGGGCCTTCGGGCCTACTTTTAGGGGCAATTTTGATAATCCGAACCGTTTATATATTTAAGACTTATTCAGTGTATCATACCTGTAAAAAATCAAGTTGATCGGATATCAAAAAGTATGTGTTCGGAAAACTGTTTATTAAATTCTTTAAAACAATAGTTTTTAGTTCGATTTTTCAGAACACATGCTTTCTGATATCCGATCAACTTGATTTTTTACAAATATAATATACTGAACAAATCTTAAAATATGAACGGTTCGAATTATTAAAATTAGACCTAAAAATGGGCCCAATAACCTTGCAAGTAGGAAATAATGCAAGGAGGGCATCCTAATTCCCTTGCACGGAACCCACCAGCACGTGTTGTCTACTTTTTTTCTTTTTTTCTTTTTCAGGTTCATGAGCTCTCTCTATGTTCACAACAGTTGAAATGTAACCATGGAAAACTCAAACAAATCAATTGATCCCAATAGTGGTTTCTACTCACAAACAAAAATTTTCCATAGCCTCCGATCAACCGTCGTCCTTCCACCACAAACCACCCCTCTTTCCGCCGCTTCATTTGCTCTCTCCCTTCAACTCTCTTGTCCATGGTGCGATCCAACGGCTCTGATCAACTCAAACACTAGCCAACGCATCTTGTACTCCGACTTCATTCAGAAAACCAAAACCCTAGCTGTCTCTTTCCAAACCCTCACCGGCCTCTCCAAAGGCGACACCGCTTTTATTCTCTCTCTTACCTCGATTCTCGTTCCAATCATCTACTTTTCTCTCTTATCAATCGGCATCGTGGTCTCTCCCGCTAGCCCATCTAGCACAGACTCCGAACTTACCCGCCAAATCAAGTTATCAAAACCCGTGATCGCTTTCGCCACGTCAACAACCTGTTCCAGACTCCCAAATCTCCGATTTGGAACGATTCTCATTGACTCATTAAAGTTCGATTCAATGACGACGAGTTCAACTCGGGAACTCAGCCGAGTGGAAGTGAGTCAAAGTGACATTGCAGCGATCATGTACTCGTCTGGGACGACCGGAGAGGTTAAGGGAGTGATGCTGACTCACCGGAATCTGGCAGCTGCTGTTGCGAGCTATTATGTGCAGCAGGTGGAGGAGAGGGATTCAGCGCCGGTGCTGTTGTATACAATGCCATTTTTTCATGTATATGGCTTTTTTTACAGTTTGAAGTCGGTGGCGGTAAGCGAGACGGTGGTGGTGATGGAGAGGTTTGATTTGAGGAAGATGATGAGGGCCGTGGAGGAGTTTAGGGTGACGAATGTTGTCGCGGCTCCGCCGATGGTGGTGGCGATGGCGAAGGAAGATGTGGCAGAGGGGTATGATTTAAGGTCATTGGAGGGTGTTGGGTGCGGTGGATCTCCGTTGGCGAAGGAGGTGATTGTTGCGTTTAAGGCCAAGTTTCCATTTGTACGGTTGTTCCAGGTCAGTTTCGAGTTCGTGCTTGTTTTGGATTTGCTTATTTGGGTTTTTTTTTTCTTTAAGTGAATTTTTTAAAAAAGTTTTAAACTTTTAGACATACGGATGAACTAAAAAATTCAAAAATAAGCAAAAAAATATTACTCTTTTTATATAAAAAAAAATTTAAAATTTTTTAGATTCAACTCCACAATACAGATTAGAAAAATAAAAAAATTTGACATAATTTTAAAACAAATTTGCTCAAAACAACAAAATTCAAAGAAAGATGTAGCTTCTTTTAAGTGCATTTTTTGTTTCGGGTGTCCTAAATAAGTGTACTTTTTGTTTTTTTGGACTAAAAAATTAAGAAAAAAAATATAGATGTTTGGGTTAACTTTTTGATTTTTTATAAAAAAATGTGTATTACAAAATTGTATAAAGAAGTGTGTAGGAGAAGATTGTGTAGGAGGCTGTACGGACGGGCGATGGAGTCGACTGGTTGAGTAGATGAGAAAATATTGTCTCCTTCTCAGGCTTTGATTGAATGGTGTTGTTTGGCGCGTGAGGGCCCACCACGGGTCCCTTTTTTTAATCGGAACCGTTCAATGTGTAGAACTCGTCGAGTACTATATATTTATAAAAAAATCACGTTGATTGGATATCGATAGCTATCTGATCGTGTTAGTTTTTTTTGTTAATTGTTAACTATAACACCATCCATATTATACAACACTAATTTGATCATGTAGTTAGCGATATCCGATAAACATGATTTTTTACAGGCATATAGTACTAGACGAGTTTTACATATTAACGGTTCAGATTATCAAAACGGGACTCATGGTGGCCCCCACGGGCCGAACTTTATCATCCAATTTAGTTTGGGGCACACATGGAAAAAAAATTTCCTTCCTTTGACTGACTAGTTCATCACGTCAGTGGTCGAAAAGTTGATTTGAATTTACATTTGTATATTATTTTTTTAATGAATAGTAATAACTTTTTAATTTTTTTGATAACTTTTTCGCTTTTTGACTTTTTCTAAGGTTGCCAAACCAACCCTAAGTGTTTCCAAACACCCTTGTCAACTTCGGTCATAATTTTTTTTTTTCCTAAATTATCTGGTCATAAATTTTTTTTTCCTAAATTATCTGGTGTCTAGGTCTACTTACGTGTATGTCAACTAATTTCGAGATCCTGAGTAAATAATTTGAATAATTCGACAAACCTCTTGTACTTTCAAGGTTTTGAATAACTATGATCATAGTTTGTTATAGGTTTGAAAGTTAATAATCAAAATACTAGTAAAATTCTATTCATATGCATAAATTTTTCACAAAGATATTATAAAAATAAAATTGTTTATATCATTTTCAAAACCAATCTTATCTTTATATATGTTTTTTTGAAGAAAAAATGAGTAAAAATGTTCATTTCACTCGCATGTCAATAAGTTAGATTTGACAGTTACCAATTAAAAGTAAACTTATATATCATTTTTCTTAAAATAATTAGATAGGATTTGTAATTGTTCCAAACAATGTGATCCGGCTTCATCCACGCCTGAAAGTGGAGAACTATGAAGTAATGACAAGAAGTTATGAATAGTGTACTAACTGATTTTGATGCAAAATGCAAAGGGTTATGGATTGACTGAATCAACTGGGACAGCGTTCCGAGCAGTGACTCCAGAGGAATGTGAACGTTGGGGCTCAGTGGGGAGGCTTCTAGGAAACTGTCAAGCCAAGATTGTAGACCCCCACATTGGAATTGTTTTGCCTCCATGCAACCAAGGGGAGCTTTGGATCAGAGGACCCATGATTATGAAAGGTGACGACCCCACATTTGGGCCTAATTTAACCTTTTTCTCCTTCTTATCTTCCCTTATCAAATAAAGATGAATCAAATATAAATCCTAATCCAAACGCAGCCTTCCAGTCATTAAATTTGCCTCGAGATTTTTATATAATTCAATTCTTGGCTATATTTGGAAGCCATGAGTTGAAATATTAATAAACAAATACTATTGACATTATAATAAGAGATTTGGTGATAGCCTCCTCACTATCTAATTTGTCTTTCAAAAGGACAAGAATTATATAAATACTTTCAAAACCCCCTAATATTTTAAAACTTGTTTCTTTTACTATATTACCCTCATATCTATCAGCTCTTCTATTAAGCCATCTTCACTGTGTATTTCAGAGTAAAATTTTACTCTGTATGAAAGTAAAATTTTACTCTGAATAAGAGTAAAATGTTACACTTTGAAACTAAAAGTAAAATTTTACTCTGTATGAAAGTAAAATTTTACTCTAAAAAACTAGTAAGATGTTAGACTCTATACAAAAGTAAAATTTTACTCTGTATAAAAGTAAAATTTTACTCTAAAAAACGAGCAAACTGTGAGACTCTGAAGCTAAAAGTAAAATTTTACTCTGTATAAAAGTAAAATTTTACTTTGAAAAACTAGTAAAATGTTAGACTCTACACAAAAGTAAAATTTTACTCTGCATAAAAGTAAAATTTTACTCTAAAAAATGAGTAAACTGTGAGACTCTGAAGTTAAAAGTAAAATGTTACTCTGCACAAAAGTAAAAAAGCGAAGGCAGTGTTTGCGGCGGCTGAAGTGTTTGGCAATGACCACCTCTTGATAGTAAAATTTTACTGTCATTCCAACACCAGAATAAAATTTTACTCTAATTCTCTCAAACAAAAAACAGAGTAATAGAACAAGAGTAAAATTTTACTCTCATTATCTGAAACGAAAAATAGAGCAATAGAACCAGAGTAAAATTTTACTCTGGTTCTGTCAAATGAAATTAGATCAAAGCAACAAAAAAAAATTAAAAAAAAAACAAACAAAAACAAAACAAATTAATCAACATATCTAATTGAGAAGAAAAACTTCTAAAACTCAATCAACAATCACAAATCTCAATAAAAAGAATACATGTGTTCAACAACACTCATACACACAAATATATATATATACATATATTCAAAACTCAAATCTGTGTTTAAAAAAATATGTATAACCAAACAACTCCACCAAACATGCCTCAATTTAGAGACGATATGTTTCTCCTCGTAGACGATCTCCTTCGATTCCGGCACCGGAGGACAATTTTCCAGCCCGTAGTTGATTTCGTTCCCGATGTTTTTGATGAGTTCATCGTAGAGATCGGTTTCGGCATTGTTGATCGCCGGAGTTTCGCCTGATAACTGACTGGACTTGGCTAGGAGAGTGATGACGATGACGTTGCTATCATCGCCGGAGAAGAAGAAGTTACCAAAATTGTCGAGAAACAGAGTTTCAGATCTGGAAGGAGCACGTCGGCGGAGAACAAAGTCAGAAGGGAAAGAGGGTGGAGAGAGATAGAGAATGTGGGAAGAGAGTGGGTGGAAAAGGTGGAAAAATTTAGTTGAGGGTATAATAGTCTAATAAAATATTTAAATAATAAATTTTGTCCTTTATGCAAAACTTTATAATTATGAGGGGGTTTAGAAAGTATAATTTTTTTCTTAATCCTTTTAACAATGAAAGGAAGGTAAAGGGGGTTTATAGCCAAATTTCCCCATTATAATTGTAGGTTATGTTAGTAATGAGGAGGCAACATCCGCAACATTACTGGCAGATGGGTGGTTGAGAACGGGTGATCTTTGTTATATTGACAATGAAGGGTTTCTTTTTATTGTTGATACGTTGAAGGAACTAATCAAATAGAATGGTTACCAAGTATATATCTCTCTTAATTCACTTATTTATTTCAGTTGTTAATCAAAACTGGATACAAGCACATTTTTCAAGTGCTACATTATTGTGCAGGTTCCTCCAACTGAACTAGAACAACTGCTTCAATCCCACCCTGAGAGAGTAGATGCTGCAGTTGTACCGTAAGCCTTGTATTACTTGTTCGAGTATATCACGCCTTTTTAATTGGAAAATGAATATTTTTTTTACAATTTTATATTTCATATCAATCATCGTAAAAAAATAATAAAATCTATCATTTTTCATCGTAAGTATTTATGTCACGTGATATAAAATAGTGACAAAAAATTTGAGTGATATATAACATTTTTTCTATTTTAGCAGGTGAGAGGGTGGTCATTTAAATCCCCTTAGGAAGGGGGAAAAAAAAACAATTTGCACTGAGCTTAATAGGAAAAAAATGATTGATCTTTGAAATTTGCACTGAGCTTCAAAATAGGTCTCCACTTTTGATAGTTTAGTCAAGACAATCTCAAGTGTTTTGACATGAGTATTGAGTCTCTACACTTATCATTACCTGTTTGAAATAAGATATAAAGCCATTGCAGAATTCAATACAATACAAAGGACTTGTTTGTTGCTGTTTTTGCATAGTCTCTAACGTATGGAAGTTGAATCATAAAATTCTACACAGATACCGTGATGATGAAGTTGGTCAAGTACCCATGGCTTTTGTGGTAAGGCATCCCCAAAGCAACCTCAGTGAAGCACAGGTCATGGATTTTGTTGCTAAGCAGGTGCCTCTCTCTCTCTCTCTCTCTTCCATATTTGTTCTATGAGCAATGTTATATATACAAACAAAAAAAATATATATTAAAAAAAAACTTATACAAAATGATATGATGTCACAGTGAGCCAACCACTTTAAACTTATTAATTACAAAAATACTATAATCATATCATTCTAGTGATAAATTCCAACAAAAAAAAAAGAATTCTTTTTCCACTTTTTAGCATTAGCAATAGGTGATTATCGAATACACTTTTAAAATTAAGAGAATCAAACTTTTCATGAAATTCAAACTTATAACTTATGTTTCATGAAGCACACTTATCACGATTCAACTAACAACTTGACTAACCCGTTATGCATGATTTTATCAGCTAGTGATTCACAAAGGCAAAGATTGATCTTAAAATGTATATACATATTTGGTTCAACCTTTGACTAATCTGATTGATAAATTGTCAAAATGGCATGCATTAGGTCTGATACCCTTTTCTTCATAATAGTTGCAGGTTGCACCCTACAAGAAAATTAGGTGTGTAGCATTTGTTAATTCAATACCCAAAAGCCCAGCTGGAAAAATACTGAGAAAAGAGCTGAGAAAAATTGTTATCCCGCTGACTTTTTCTAAGCTGTGATCTTTAACTTTTGTTTGTGTTTGTATTTTTTTGTTAACAACATTTTAAATCTAGAATGTACACAAAATATTTAGATCATTGACTCGATAAATAATACTTAGTGCATGCAAGTACATCATGTTACGCATGTATGTAGCCGATCTTCTTTTTGATTGATATATAAACAGAAGGGAAAATTTCAGAAATGGTCTTTATGGTTTATTCGTGGTTTCATTTTGGTCCCTGCACGTCTAAATGTATCAATTTTGCCCCTACAAATTAGTTTTTAGATCGAAATGGTCCAATAATTAACAGTCGTTAGACTTTTGGACGGAAATTCCACGCGTGCAAGGCATACACGAGACTTGCACAGCCTCTATGTTTCATTATGTTTATCAATGAACAATTTTGACTTTCTTGACTATTTTTGCAACAATTCAATTTGTTCTCTAATATCATTACTCAAATTTAACTCATTTAATAGATGTTTTATTTAATTTCATTATTTAATTATTATTATTTTTTTAAATAAATTTATTTAAAATTTTAATTAAAAAAATAACATATATTTTTAGAAAAAATTAGTCTAAGGTCCCTCTCTCACTTTTAGTAATGTATAAGATCCACAATATTATTTTATGATATCTGAGGTCCCTCAATTTGACACTCTTAAATCAAACCTCTTTCTCTCTGTCTGTCTTCCCTATTTCAATTCTCTCTCTCCCTCTCTAAATCCAAACTTCACTTCACTCCCTTCAATGGCCGCTCTAGATTCTGTCGGAGTTCATCATCTTCGTCCTCTTCTCCAACTCTCTCTCTCCTCCATCAAGCGAAACACAAAGCATCCTTATCCATGTACGATTTCACCGATATCGGAATCGAAGCGTATTACGACGAGAAGACAACCCAATGGTGGAAGTGAACGACGATACCATTTCTCAAAAACAGAGCCGTTTGTGAATGGTGGTTTGGAGTTGAGACCGTAGTCCAAAAGGCTTTGAGTATCAATTTCCATTGGCAACACCAGCAGTCAAACAAGTCCTAGAAATTCATGAAGATATATATATATGTATATATAGATATAGAGAGAGGGAGACAAGGTGTTGGTTATCATAGTGGAGCTCCAGAGAGTTGATTAGAAATCAAAGTTTAGGTATTGTAGTAGTCATCACTCTCTCAATATAAATCAAAATCAACAACAAATTTTTTAATTATCACTCTGACTCTACCAATTTTTTAATTCTCTTTCTATTCTATTTTTATTTCTATTCCTGTGTTTTTCTAGACTGATCAATTTCTTTTTAGGCATAACAATGTTTGTGTTGAAATTGAAACATTGAATGAGCTATTTTTCTTTTCTTTTTGCTTGTTTGTTCATCTTGAGCTGTTTTATTAAATTATTGATACAGAAAGGTAGCTTTTTTGTGGGTTTGTAAAGGATGTTATGTTGAAGGACGCAATTAAGGCATATTCACAAACACATAATCAGAAATGATACACATAAGTTGAATTTTTCTAATTTGAACTTAAGCTACTATGCTTATTTGAAAATAATAAGTATTTTTTCCCCCCATTAATTCTAAGTTTATCTTGGTCACTCAATTGTTTGTTTTGCTGTGTTTGGCCAAATAAATGAGTCAACCACCTGTGCATCATGGTTCAGGGAAGCAAGCGATGAGCTTAATGGGTGGTATAGATGTTGAATTTGAAAACATCCTTTTGTATCTCTGTGATTATGTTTCTCTGCCATGTGTAATTATGATATGTGTTTGTATATGTCTGTTTTGGATCAAATGCACCTCCAAAGAAAATCAAAGAAGCAGCATGGCAGAGAAAATTAAAGAAGCAGCATAGCAGAGAAAATCAAAGAAGCAACCTAGCAGAAAAAATTAAATAAGTAACATGGCAGAGAAAATCAAAGAAGCAACATGGCAGAGAAAATTAAAGAAGCAGCATGGCAAAGAAAATCAAAGAAGCAACCTAGCAGAGAAAATTAAATAAGCAACATGGCAGAAAAAATCAAAGAAGCAACATGGCAGAGAAAATCAAAGAAGCAACCTGGCAGAGAAAATTGAAGAAGCAACATGGCAGAGAAAATCAAAGAAACAACCTAATAGAGAAAATTAAAGAAGTAACCTGGCAGAGAAAATCACACAATTAGCCAGAGAAAACAAAGAAGCAACATGGCAGAGAAAATTGTAAATACCAGAGAAAATTACACATGACATATAAAATTAAACATACTAGAGAAAATTATACTAGGACTTTACTTGATGGTACTCACTTCGATTCGAGTCGTGATAGGGGCACACCGTTTAAGTTCACTCTTGGCCAAGGTAAGAGTTTCGTAATCTTTTCCTTATTTGATAGATCATTATTGATTGTTCAACCAGAAAAGATTGTGAGGATGAATTTCTCTGGTTTGGAAAATTTTCTCTAGGTTTGGAGAAGGGAAATTTCTCTGGAGAGAAGGGAAGCCCAGGAAGGCCAGAGAAATTTCCAAAATTTCTTTGGAGTGTGAAATTTCCCTGGAAAGAAGGGAAGGTCAGAGAAATTTATCTGGGTTGGATAGAATTTCTCTAGTTCAGAATTTCTGTAGATAGAATTTCTCTGGCAAGTCTAGAGAAATTCTCTGAATGAAATTTCTCTAGATCAAATTGAGAGACCATAGACATCATGAAAATATTAGATGTCCTTTATGTTATAAAATCTTAATACCAGGGATTTTAAAAAAAAAATTTAAAAAAACCCATATTTTTATTAATATTTTATTTATTTAATTTTTAAAAATAAATTTATTTAATTGTGTAAAAAATAAAATAAATTTTTAGTTAATCTAGCTAAAAATAATTAAAATATTAAATATATGTTTAATATTGTTATTACGTAGTAAACAATTGAAAAAATGGTAAAATAATCTTTTGCAAAATTTATCCTTATCCAGTCTGTCCGACCAAACATTAGATTCACTAAAAATAGTTCTTTCTAGACATTTAATCTCATGAGAAACAAACATGGGACACACATCCAATTTAACCAAATAGTTCAAAAGATTCACAGTCTAACCCCCTCTTTTCTAATTGTTTACTAAGTAATAACATAACGGTAAAATAGACATTTCACACATTAGTCCCATTATTCCACTCCCCCTAAGATTGTTTAGTCCCCCATATGAGAGATATGGAGTCTGACAGGACTCCATGTTCGGCTGACTAAATTATTAATAAAAAATAATTTATTATTAAAATAGGCATTTATAAATATATTAATAAAAAATATAGACATTTATAAATTATGTTTTTAGTATTGTTAATTTAAAATTATATATTAATAAAAATTATAAATTTAATTTAATTAAAAATAATAAATTAAAAATTATAGCCTTATAAATTAAAATTAAATTTATAATTTATAATTTATATTTTTTTATTGCTTACCCATCATTTGATTCGGATGGTTGTTAATTTAAATTATTTTAAAATTAATAATAAATTATTAATTTAGTCCATCGTTTGTTGATTCATCGTTTGATTCGGATTGTTGTTAATAAATTATTTTTTATTAATAATTTAGTTCACCCGACATGGAGTCCGGCCGGACTCCATATCTCTCATGTAAGGAACTGAACAATCCTAGAAGGGGTGAGATTATTTCCATGGGATTGATATCCCATGGTACTAATGTATGAACTGTCTATTTTACCGTCATTCTATTACTTAGTAAACAATTAGAAAATATGGAATTAGAATCTAACGGACTTAAATCTTGGGACTGTGAATCCCCCGGACTATTTGGTTGGATTGGATGTGTATCTCGTGTTTATTTTCTCATGAGATTAGATGTCTAGAAATGACTATTTTTAGTGAATCTAATGTTTAGTTGGACAGACTAGATAATGATAAATGTGCAAAAGACTATTTTTACCATTTTTCAATTATTTGCTAAGTAATAGCAATATTAAACATATTTTTAATATTTTAATTATCGTTAGCTAGATTAAATAAAATTTTATTTTATTTTATTTTATTTTTTACACAATTAAATAAATTTATTTTTAAAAATAAAATAAATAAAATATCAATAAAAATATATGTTATTTTTTTAATTAAAATTTTAAATAAATTTATTTTAAAAATAATAATAATTAAATAAAATATCTATTAAATGAGTTAAATTAGAGTGATGATATTAGAGAACAAATTGAATTATTGCAAAAATAGTTAAGAAAGTCAAAATTGTTTATTGATAAACATAATGAAACATAGAGGCTGTGCAAGTCCCGTGCGTGCCTTGCACGTGTGGAATTTCCGTCCAAAAGTCTAATGATTGTTAACTATTGAACCATTTCAAGCTAAAAACCAAACTGCGGGGGTAAAATTAATACATTTAGAAGTGCAAAGACCAAAATGAAACTACGAGTAAACTATAGGGATCATTTCTGTAATTTGCCCTAAATAAAAAATTTATATAAAATTTATCACAAACATAATGTGACAATAATATTTTAAAAAATAAAAGTCATTTTAATGAGTTTTTTATTTTAAAATAAGACAACCTAAGGAAGCCACATCGTTAAATTGAAATAGAAGCGTATGTAAATTTTCTATTTCAAAAGCAGTACTCTTTTGATAATAATAATAATAAATAAATAAATAAATATCTCAAATTCTATCTCTTTTTAAATTTCATAGGATTATAATAAATAATTTTTGTTAAAAAATTTGATTCATTCTTAATTTGATATATAGTTGACGAAATGAGGGAGGGCCACTTTTTTATTATTATTAAAATTGAATTTAATGAAATAATTGGATATGCTATAGCATAACCAATCAAGTATCAAAGGCAGGGAAACTATATGCATCTTATCACAAAAATATATAAATTTATATAAAATTTCATAATATCAATTAAAAAAATTATAATATTGTCATAAATTAGCGTAACAAAATGTCTAAAAATTTATGATTTAATTATATCAATTTATGACGAATTTATAAATTTTATGATAGAGTGCATATAACATACACGCCATAATATTTCCCGTGCAATTTGTTAAAACATACAAAAATCTTCTATTCCTAAATAATTTTACCCCCCTGATCCAATTCATTTATAACTATTAAATTATATGAGAATTTTAAAATATAAAAATTTTAAGACATATCTAATAAGTATGAATGAATTAATACAGGAGATAGAATTATTTAAGGGTGGAGAATCCTTGCACTGTTAAAACACTATGCCTTGAGCGGCGTGGTTATGAACCAAGAACTGGTCGTAAACGGGACGAATAATTATGGGCCTATAGCCCACTTATCAGAATCGTAAACGGACCGAATAATTATAGGCCTTTGGCCCACTTATCTGCAAGTCCGTAATTCGTTATCACATACCAAAGCTTCATCGAAGCAGAACGAGACACAGAGAGAATTGATCGGAGATTCAAAAATGGCGAACTATCACTTCGTGTACAAGGACGTAGAAGGAGTTTCGACTCAATGGGACGATATTCAGAGAAAATTGGGAAACCTCCCTCCGAAGCCCCCTGCATTCAAGCCCCCATCCTTCACGCCCGCCGAGGACGAAGACTCTAAACACAAAGACGAAGCTTGGATCGATGATAGGACCGAAGAACAACTCGAAGATCTCGAGGACGATCCCGATCTCGACGACGATCGCTTCCTTCAAGAGTACAGGTATCATTTTCCGTCTTCTGATTCTCCTAATTATGCGTTTGGTTCCCAAGAATCCGAGGGAAACCCAATAAAAAACCCAGCTATTGGCTCAGTTAAATTGAGTTTCTTTTTGCTGTTTATTTTGGTTTTTTACCTTAAAAAAAAGGTGGTGTTTTTTTTTTCCTTTTCTGGTAGCTTAATCAAAACCCTTGAAGGATTGTCCTGAACTTCGTGGTAACAGTTCATTGAAGATAATTGGAGCCCTAATTTCCTGACAAGTGTTCCATGAACTATATGCCATCAACATAAATTGGACCTAACTTTTCTTCTTCTTTTTTTAAAAAAAAAAAAAAAAATCACATTAGAGCATCTCCAATCCTTACTCTTCTTCTTCATCAATTTGAGTGAAATTTTGGTTATATGCTTGATCTGGGATGGAACACAACAATCCTTACTTTTTTTTTCATCAAATCTTTTTAAAAAGTTCCAAATTTATCCTGTTTTAATCATTTATTTATGAAAAGAAAATCATCTCCAAACCTTACTCTTTGTAAAATTTCATCAAATTTGACTAATAATATGACTGTTGAAAATTTGGTGAAGGATTTAGTTCATCCTTGATTTGGTGAAAATTTTGCCTCTCCTTGATTTGATACAAGTTTGATGAAATGATTGGAGCTCACTGTTCTTTATTCATCAAATTGATGAAAGAATTGGTGATGGATTGGAGATGTTCTTATTGCCTTAACATGTATGTTTTAATTGAATATTTCTTAATTTGATTGCATGGTGTGTATTAAAAGGAAGAAGAGGTTGGGAGAATTGAGACAAGCAGCTAAGGTTCGGAGGTATGGATCAGTGGTTCCAATTTCTGGATCTGATTTTGTACGCGAGGTTTCCCAGGCTCCACCAGATGTTTGGGTCGTCGTCATTTTGTACAAGGACGGGTAAGAATTATTCCTGGAAATTTGATGGTTCCATTGTTGCACTACTTATCTAATTGATTACTGTTACTTCTTAAACAGCTCCATTCTTTTTATTATACCCCTTTGGATTCTTATACTTTTGTAAATGCGTATCCATGTGTGTGTTGATATCTGTTTTAAGTTTTTTATAGATACCCAGAATGTGGGCTTCTTCTTCAATGCTTGGAACAGCTAGCAACAAAATACCCGGCAACGAAATTTGTTAAAATAATATCTACTGACTGCATTCCTAACTATCCAGATTGTAATCTTCCAACTCTTTTGGTGTACAATAATGGTGCTGTCAAGGCAAATTATGTGGGCTTGCATAATTTTGGGCGCAGATGTACCCCTGAAGGTATCTTATTATATCTAAAACAATTTCAATAGTTTTTATCATCCTTTCTATGCCCCTTGGAATGTGCCATTAAGTGCTGTTTCTCTAAGAATCTGAATTTCTTAGATCTTTGTGTTAGTGTATGTAGTTATCATGAGCTTATATGTAGATATCGTGGCATCAAAAGCGAGATTCTGAATTCCAAAATTGTTATACAGTAAAAGAAATTTTGAAATGCTTTCAGACCAAATTGCATAAGCATGTGAATTTGTTCCTCTTTCTTCGTTTTCTAATTTGTTTTAATAAGAAACATGAATGCAGATGAAATATTTGTCTGACATGATTTTCAATTTATAGTTGTTGTGGGAAGGTATGGTTTCTAATCAGACTAATGCGCTTCAAGTGTATGGATCAAGTGAACAAAGAAATTTATAGTTGATTTTTTTCAATGTTAAGTATTTTGAAGTGGTTAATTATAAATTTATAGCTATTTGGATATTTCGTTTTGTGGACTATAGAATGGATCATTAATTGTGATGAGTTTTATTTTGCATCAAGTGAACTTTCAGAAAAACAACAGGATCAAACATAAATGCACTAGTGTGCATGTGAATCCAAAAATCTATTTGAGCTATATGGGTGCAGGTGCTTTTTCATCTTCTTCTCTATTGATGGAAGTTACACCTCACATGGATATAGGGCTCTTGCACAGATATACACGTATGGGCACCAGATTCACCATTCATCTGAGCTCACCCTCTATCTTCTGCACTTGAGCATGTGTTGGAACTATTATAGTTACATATACTTGGGGTTGTTTTTGATTTAACAAATTCCTTGTTGAATTCACTGTTTTGTCATGTAAGAGCTTTGTCTGTAAGTGTAGAAACTGATCTGAAATGACATATATCTTATTCAAGTTTTCTAGCCCCTAGGTGTATTCGGATTTAACAACTCTGTTACTTTTTCCAAATTGCTAGGTGTTGCCTTGGTTCTCTGCCAGTCTGATCCTGTTCTCAATGATGGGCAAAGTGGAAGCGAACCATCATCAAGAGAAGCTGTCCTCAAAGGAGTTCGGCAGAGGCTCATAGAGAAGGTTGTTAGAGATCATGAAGATGATGATGATGATGGATCTTCTAGTGATTAGGGTCCTAAGTCTTTATTTCTATCTCATCCTTGTTCTTTTCATTTTGTTTTCTCTTTTAGTGGAAAAAGTATAGATTTTGTGTTTTCTAGTAGTAGAGATGCTGTCTGTAGACTGTATTGCTGCTTCTGCATCTTTATTTGTTTTTTAACATATTAAATTAAGATATGGTTTGATGTGGTTATGAACCCCGAACTTAATGGGTAAAAGGGTTGGAGTTTTAATGTATCCTTTTTGTTACTCAAACTGCTTGCCAAGTTTTCATTTCAGATCTATTAGTTTTGCTCATGTGAATTGTTCAGCTTCTTGTATACTTTCTGCCTGGATTGTCACAGTGACACTGAACCCTGGTAGCATGCTGTATACAAGCAAGGCATTGCATCTTTCAAATTAAGTCCTAAGTTGTCCATGTTTATAGTTTTTGTTTGTTTTTTTTTTAAACTAAAGGGAGGGAAAAAATGATACAGTGCAAAAAAAAATTTCCTCCAATTTTCCATTTTTCTTTCTTTTTGCTTTACAAATTCAAGATTCAAACACGGCACAAAAATAAGAAGATAGCATGTTAGAGAGAGAAAAAAACCTTCTTGGCAATACTTTTTTCAGAAAAATCACCATTTTAAGGTATAGATATTTCATACTCTTCTAATAATTTGATGGCAATGAAAAGTTCTCCCCTTCAAATTATTTAAAATTTGATCATACTACGTCAAAAGTTGAAAGCAATGTAAACTAACTTAAGACATAGCTGTCTACATTCATGGCATCATGGCCAACTCGGCCCAATTTGACTCGCTACAAAGGCAGAAGATGAAAAACCACACAAAATCTAGATAACATGAGAAAAATTCCAGTGCCAGGCTTGACTGACTTCCACGGCAACATAACCCTTCTGAGTTACAGGACAGATAACCAAGCTTCAGCTCTTAAATCTACACTCTTCATGCCTTTATTTCTAATGTATCCTCTTCCTTCTTTTTGCCTTTTCTAGTGTCTGCACCACCCTGTTTTTGTAGCTCAGCCTTCTTCTGAGCTCGAATCATGGCTCGTCTCGCACGTGGACGCATTTCCCGTACTTGTCGAGGAGGCATCACATATGGTTCAATAGGCCTGTCACCGAATGGGTGCTCATTGCCAGCAAATATTCTCAGCTTTCGATCTCTATCCTGCATAATGATATAAGAACTTCCAATTAGGTCTGTTTCAGGAGCCTCCTCCCCTTAACATTCAACAAATCATAATTTGCAGTAACCAATTGCAAAGTACCTTCACTATGCTTCACTACATATCCAGCATCCTCCCAAGATCACTAAAGTTTTAGTGTAGTCTACTATAGTGTGAACATTTTTTCTATACTGAGTTGGAAATGCATGAGATCATAATTCCTCTTATAAGGCTTTTAGAAGTAAATAATTCTTTTTTGGCATCAAACCAATCATCACATCAAAGTACTGCTAGTTATATACTAATTCAAATGTGTGTCACACATTTCACATTTGCCATACAGAATATTAATAGTAAATCACAAATTATCATTTTCCTTCTTTTATTTTGGGGTTTTTAATTGCCTTTCATTATAAATTATGAACACATGATGCTATTCTATAAAGGCAGTTTGAGAGGTCAAGAAAGTAACAAAACAAAATCCAATTAGTTGAAAGAAAAACTAAATCCGAAATTTCAAATGGCTTTAATTAGCTCTTGTAACAGGGAAAGAGGTTGCGATAGCACTTACATCACGCAATTTGTTTCTTGGAAGCATGCGTAGGACAGCTTTGCGAATAACTTCTGTAGGATCCTTTGCCAGCTGATCTTTTAAACTTCTTTCCTTGAGGTGGCCAATGTACCTATGAGCCAAAATAGTTCATTTTTAAGACAGAAATTCTACACAAAAAATACAAAAAGTCGGGGCATTTGGTTAACTGCATAAATGATGTCATACTATGACAGTCATCTACTAATGTTTTTTCAGCATTTGACTAGTCCGTGTTTTAAATCAATCTATATATTAGAACTTGCTAAAAGAAAGTCATAACAGATTTCCACCGCACCAAAATAGTCTTATGATTCTTAACACATTTTTATTATAAATTTGAATGGGGTAAGAAAACCAAACAGAAATATTTCATTTTCATGCTATAAGAAGTTAGCACTAGAAAATTGGTTACTTGCCCAGTATGCCAGCGATAAAACTTGTCCGTAAGTTTCCTTCCTGTGACACAAATATCCTTCGCATTGAGCACAATGCACATATCCCCATCATCACGATTAGGTGCATATGTTGGTTTATCCTTGCCTTGAATCACAGTAGATATTTGAGATGCTAACCTCCCAAGGACCTATATGACAAGTGACATTTATTATTTAATCACAACTTAAAAGAAAATAAAGTTGGTAGCAAACATCTGTGCTTCCACATAGATGGGACAGTTTGTATCACATATTTCCATCACCAAGTTTTTTGTCAAAACACTTGAATGATTCAACCCATCCTTCAAAATCTTTTCCCAAACTTTGTAGAAATACACAATCTTAAAGACACACAACAACAACAACAAAAGGAACACGGGGGTGGGGGAGATAGTTCCAACCTGTCCTTTGGCATCAAATACTCTCCACCTCAAACCATCCAAATTGATACGTCTCAGGCCAGCAAGAGCTTTCTGCGTGAAGATAATATGTATAAATATTTGTCATAATATGCATTAAGTTCAAAAACAAACTTAATGACCTTAGGTAATAGGAACACGCACCATTCATCATATTATATGAAAATATTAGAATTTAAAACTACTTCATGTGGCATCCACATGGCATGGACAGAGAGAAATTGTCGCCTGTCAATCAACAGGAATTGGAGTTTATATATTTATAAGCACCCAAAAATTTAAGCTTTCAATGTCTAAACTTCAATCTCACAGAATATTTGTGGAAAATTTACAATGTTGATCTTGAAAAGGATGAGTTCCGTGGTATGCCATTTGTTTCGTGAACAAAACAGAGCATAGTTCGTTAAAAACAGACAACTTTCTTGCCTGGCATGGTGGAGTTCCTATGACAAGTGACCCCTCAATTTTCTATAAGATAGCTACTACGAGAAAATTCAATATAAAGCAATATGTCGTAAATTTTGGGCTATTTTTGTATTTCATAATAGAACCACCAGTTGGGCATCTCAAGACACTGTGAATAACACATTGCAACGCATCAATGCTTGAAAACATAAATGCAAGAGAAGAAAATGATGACTATGTCTTTGGAGTTCAGGACAGCTTAGAAGCTAACTTCAAGGTTAGTAAAGCACGCAGAAAAGAAAATCCTGAATGTTTGAAAAGCTAGGCACTTATCATGCTGAGTATGTTTAAAATTGTTTTAGACATGAAAAAGAATAGTTGATTATTTCTCAAATTCGAAATTAACTCATTAAACAAATCCAAGAATCAGAGCATATCCACTGTGAAATAGAACAACAAAACTCAATCATTTCATTATAATATAGCATTACATGAGTCACTCGGTACTTTCCACAAACATCTGGTATGCATTCTCAATTGTAGACAAAATTATTTCTTTTATCAAAGAATGACAAAAAATTCACAATTTGGCTAGAAAAGCTTGGCAATTTCAGTTTCCTTTTCTTTCTATACATTTATCTTCCTTTGCTTTCTCAGCAGCCAAACAAGAACAACGGTAACGAATAAAGATCGAATAAAAAAAAATGAAGAAGTAGAGAAGCTTGCCTTCAAGTTGCCATTGAAAGACTGAGCTGCGGTCGTCATAGCTTCCTGGATCCGCTCTCCCCGAAAGCTACGATCATTTAGGGAAATAGCGAATCAACAGATATCGCAAGATGATGATTTGGGAATGAAGAAGTGACTTCGATTTGTAAAACCCTAGAGAGTGAGTCTTTGGGTCATTACCTTCTAGTTGCGCACACAATTTTTCCAAGTACACGCACCAACGAAGTAGCCTATTTGATTTTTTTTTTTTTTTTTTAAATTTGATTAAAATGATTGCGCTTAAGTAAATAGTTGAATTTTTTTTTATTGGTAATTAGATTGGTGTAAAAAAATAAAAAAAAATTATATATTAAATGTGATATTTTACCTTATTGAATCTTTTAACTTATTTTATCTTTTAATAGGTTATTTTAATCCAATCCTCTTCCTAAACACTCTCAAATTTATAATTTTCAAAATAAAGATAAAAATATTGAATAATTAATGACTTACACCCTCAAGTTTATTTCCTTTTATGATTTTCAAAATAAAGATAAAAATATTAAATAATTAAGGGATTTTTTTTTAGGATCCTTGATATTAAGATTTTATAGCATAAAGGGTATCTAATATTTTCATAATGTCTAAGATTCCTCAATTTCATCCAGAGAATTTCTCTGGACTTCGCAGAAAAATTCTGAACTAGATAAATTCTAAACCAAAGAAATTCTCTCCAACCCAAAGAAATTCTCTGTTTCTTTCCAGAGAAATTTCCAAATTATGTAAATAACTAATAGCTATGGTTTTTAACTTAAAAAAAAAAAAGGGCAAAACAACAATTTATTACCAGAGAAATCCAGAGAATTTCACAGAGAAATTCTTATAAGGGAAGAATTTTTCTAGACTCACTTCAAGAAATGTGCACACCAGACAAAGCATACACAAAATTATTGCACTGAGTACAACCAAGAAACAAAATTCAGTTCTTTTGAAATTTTTCTGAGTTGATAATTTCTCTGAGTTGAGAATTTCTCTGGACTCACTTCAACTCAGAAAAATTTTCTCAAAACCAGAGAATTTTCTCTCACCAACCCAGAGATATTCTGTCACGACCCGAACCCGCCCCCGTGGGTTAAGGACGTAACCGGCCAGTAATCATGAGATTACCTACGGCCTCAAACTGTTCTAAACGTATTTTAACAGAGTTAATGGGGGCCAAACGGAAGCAAAATTAAAAACTTTGTCCATAGAGCCGTGCTTATATGCACATCAAACAAACCATACTCAGATACGTTAATAACTCACATCAAAAGTACAGTTTCACAAAATTTATTACAGACAGGATCGTCCAAAACGAGTCAACCTATAACAGACTATGTACAGACATGCACTAGGTCCTTGCCAACAAGACAAAACATAGGTACATAGTAAAAGGGCAAGGATGGTCTCATGCGCGAGGCACAAGGCTGACTCTCCCAAAACTCCTGTTGTTCCTAGCAGACTTCACTGGGGCTGGGTTTGGACTTCCCTTGGCTCACCTACAAATACATGAATGAGCGTGAGCGATAGCCCAGTGAATAATATCAAATATAACAGTTACATAACAATATGTAGAACAACATGCTCCAAACGGCCTTGGGCCCAATTCATACTTCTGTTTAACAACAAAATATATATATATATATAACTATACGAAATGCAAGTCAAGTAACTGTAGTTCCAAACATTCTGGCCTTTGGCCCATCCGGGTTTCCATTCATGGCAAAACGGCCTTTGGCCCATTCATTCTTGTCAAAACGGCCTTTGGCCCATTCATTCATGTCAAACGGCCTTTGGCCCATTCATTCATGTCAAACGGCCTTTGGCCCATTCATTCATGTCAAAACGGCCTTTGGCCCATTCATTCATGTCAAAACGGCCTTTGGCCCATTCATTCATGTCAAACGGCCTTTGGCCCATTCATTCATGTCAAAACGGCCTTTGGCCCATTCATTCATGTCAAACGGCCTTTGGCCCATTCATTCATGTCAAAACGGCCTTTGGCCCATTCATTCATGTCAAACGGCCTTTGGCCCATTCATTCATGTCAAACGGCCTTTGGCCCATTCATTCATGTCAAACGGCCTTTGGCCCATTCATTCATGTCAAAACGGCCTTTGGCCCACTCATTCATGTCAAACGGCCTTTGGCCCACTCATTCATTTATTCTTGTCAGACTTTTGTCCACAATCCCAATTAACAACTCATAATATTTATAGGGGAATAACAATTGGACATTGACAAGTTTTCAAATATTGATATTACTCACAGTGATCGGCTTGTGGATGCGCCCTGGAGCTTGACCCTACACATTTCATGAATACAAAAAGGTCACTAACAGTTCAATCCGTTCTTTAATTCACATATTCCTCTTTAGGCTTTGTTCTTATCTCATTAACTCATTTACAATGCTTAACATATGCCTAAGAGTGCTTACAAGTGAAAGAGAACGGAAAACGAATCACAGAATGCATGAACAAAATTTCAGGAAACAGGGTTCCCGCTCGAGCGTAAACTTATCCGCTCGAGCGGACCCTTAAGGCCTGCAAAAGTACTGGTTGCACGAAAGATGCGCTCGAGCGTGGAATAGAGCGCTCGAGCGTGGAATAGAGCGCTCGAGCTGAAGGCCTGTCTACAAAAATCCACGCTCGAGCGTGAAGTGTCCCGCTCGAGCGGACATCCAACTCTGCAAAAATGCTGGGAGCACGATTTTCACGCTCGAGAGGCCATTACCCCGCTCGAGCGGACCTCAAAAATCTGGGTTTTCCCAGATCGTGTTCTTGAGCTCCAAATCGGTTTTCCATCTACATTTCTTGCATGCAATGGTTCAAATTACACCTTTACACATGCTAACATGCTACTAATGCAAGATTACAACATTAGGAAAGCTCAATTACATGAATTATCTACATGCATGTCCCAAAACATCTCAAACCCATCATCAACATGCTCAAATTCAAACATTCAAGACTTATACTCCCATGATTTGTACATGCATGTGGGAGATGCTCATCATTCTCAACTTAGATGGTACAAATGGTGATTACAACATGAGCTTTAACCAAAACTCTACATGAATCATGTGTTTCAAGCTCAAACATGCAAATTCAAAGTAATTTCTTACATGCATGAGTTCTAAGACTTCAAACTCAACAAAAATCAACTCATTACATGCTCTTGATCACAAACAACCCTTGAACTTACAAATTACAAGTAAGAGTCCATGAATTCACTTACCTAAGAGCTTCAACACTCAAGCTCTAGCCAAATCTTGAGCTAGATCTTCAAATTCCCAAGTCTTGAGCCCAAATTACACAAATCTCTCCCTTTTTCTCTCCATGGCCGGCCTCTCTCTCACTCTCAATTGTCTAACTCAGATTTTGAGTTTTAAGAGAGCTAAAGGAGAGTGCAATACAAATATACAACAAGCTCCACTAACAAATATTTTAATATAAAATAATGGGGTACTTAATTTATCAATTTAATCAGTTTAAATTGACCAGAATCAAATTTCAATTAAATTCCACCGTAGGCCCTAAAAATTATGCCAACCACAACGGCGTAATCAATTTCGGGTTCCGTGGCCGATAAGGCCCTCAATTAAATTTCCAAAGCAGACTACTCAAACAGATATTCCTACGATGAACAGATAAAATTTCAAACCACATATTTTCACATAGTGGAACACAAAATCATATCAAAATACATAATCACATCATGTTAAAGACCAATTAACATACTACGGAACAGGGGTGTCACAGTCTTCCCCCCTTTAGGAAGTTTGGTCCTCCAAACTTAACTTACCTTCGTCGGGAAACAAATGTGGATAGCGTAGACGCATTTCCTCCTCTTTTTCCCATGTAGCATCCGTCCCATAGTGTTCCTTCCATTCCACTTTCACCATTGGAATGGATTTGTTTCTCAATTCTTTCACTTGTCAGTCAACAATTTTTTCCGGCCATTCAGCATATTCCATATTTTCATCAATAGCAATCCAGTGATAATCAATCACATGCAACGGGTCTCGGAGGTAACCCCTCAACATTGACACATGAAACACATTGTGGATTTGCTCAAATCCCGGTGGCAAAGCAACTCTATAAGCAACTGGACCAAGTTTCTCCAAAATTTGAAACGGCCCAATATAACGGGGCGTCAACTTGCCCTTTTTCCCAAACCTAACTTGGCCTTTCATTGGAGAAACACGGATGAACACATGGTCGCCGACCTCATACTCAAGAGGTCTTCTCCGGACGTCTGCATAACTTTTCTGTCGGTCTTGAGCTGTTTTGAGCCTTTGCCGAATAGTTTTGATCTTTTCAGAGGTGTCTTGTACAATTTCAGGCCCGAGCAAAGCTCTGTCCCCGACCTCTGTCCAACAAATAGGTGATCTACACCTCCTACCATACAAAGCCTCGTATGGTGCCATACCGATGCTGGAGTGGAAGCTATTATTATAGGCAAATTCTGCAAGTGGCAAGTAGTCTTCCCAACTCCCCTGAAAATCCAAAGCACACATGCGAAGCATATCTTCCAAAGTCTGTATTGTTCGTTCTGACTGCCCATCTGTCTGTGGGTGGAATGCAGTGCTGAACCTTAGTTCTGTTCCCATAGCTTCCTGCAAACTCTTCCACAATCTAGATACAAATTTCGGATCTCTATCCGACACAATGGATACCGGAACTCCATGTAAACGGACAATTTCATCAACATAAATAGTAGCCAACCTATAAGCAGTAAATGTAGTTTTGACAGGCAGAAAATGTGCAGATTTAGTCAGTCTATCAACTACAACCCAAACAGAATCCATACCTCGAGAGGTCCGAGGTAGGCCAACAACGAAATCCATAGTCACATGTTCCCACTTCCACTCAGGAATAGGGAGAGGTTGAAGTAGACCGCCTGGTTTCTGATGTTCAGCCTTAACTTGCTGACACTGGAGGCACTTGGACACATACTCTGCAATCTCTTTCTTCATTTTAGGCCACCAGTAGGTTTGTTTCAAATCCTGATACATTTTATTATTACCCGGATGCATAGCAAATACAGATCTGTGGGCTTCATCTAAAACCCTCTTCCTTAACTCTGGAATATCTGGGACACATATTCGGTTTCGAAATTTCAACATTCCATTCCCAACACTGAACTCTGTTTTTGGGCTTACTTCAAATTCATCAATTACCTTTCTAAGGAACTCATATTCTTTCTGTTTCTGCTTGATCTCATCAACAATTGCCGGCTCGGCGGTAATAGCGGCTATCAATCCGCCCTGTTCACATACCACCACTTCAATCTCAGACTTTTCAAAGTCTCGCAAAATCTCCCTTTGTTCAGTAAGCAAACAAGCCATACTCCCTGCTGATTTTCTGCTCAAGGCATCAGCCACTGTATTAGCTTTCCCGGGATGGTACTGAATCTCTAGGTCGTAGTCTTTTATCAGTTCTAGCCATCTTCTCTGACGCATATTCAACTCCTTCTGCGTGAAGAAGTATTTTAGGCTTTTATGATCTGTGTAGACTTCACACTTTGCCCCATACAAATAATGCCGCCAGATTTTCAAAGCAAAAACAACTGCGGCCAATTCTAGGTCATGTGTTGGATAATTCTTCTCATGTGGCCTCAACTGTCGGGAGGCGTAAGCAATAACCTTTCCGTTCTGCATTAACACACAACCCAAACCCTTATAAGATGCGTCACTGAAAATCACAAAATTTTCCGTACCTGAAGGTAGTGTCAAAATTGGTGCAGTGGTCAATCTTGTCTTCAATTCATGAAAGGCTGATTCTCTTTCACTATTCCACTCAAATGGTTGTCCTTTACGTGTCAATTGGGTAAGAGGCACAGCTAATTTCGAAAAGTCCTTTACAAACCTTCTGTAGTACCCAGCTAAGCCCATGAAACTGCGAACTTCTGTCACATTAGTTGGTGTAGGCCAATTCACAATTGCTTCTATTTTCTGCGGGTCCACCGAAATTCCTTCCTTGTTGACCACATGCCCTAAGAAAATAACCTCATCCAACCAAAACTCACATTTCTTTAACTTAGCAAATAGTTTTCTTTCCCGAAGTATTTGTAAAACAATCCTCAAATGATGTTCATGTTCGAGCTTATCTTTAGAGTAAATCAAAATATCATCGATGAAGACTACAACAAACTCATCAAGGTAGGTTTTAAAAATTCTATTCATTAGGTCCATAAACGCTGCTGGAGCATTAGTCACTCCAAATGGCATAACAAGGAATTCAAAATGACCATACCTTGTTCTGAATGCGGTTTTCTCAACATCCTCTGCTTTAACCTTCAGCTGATGATACCCAGATCTCAAATCAATCTTAGAAAACACCCGTGATCCCTACAACTGATCAAATAAGTCATCGATACGGGGTAAGGGATATTTGTTCTTTATCGTTACCTTGTTCAATTCCCGGTAATCAATGCACAGGCGTAAGGTACCATCCTTTTTCTTTACAAATAACACTGGTGCGCCCCAAGGCGAAGTACTGGGCCGGATAAACCCTTTATCAAGAAGGTCTTGCAACTGTTCTTTTAATTCTTTCATTTCGGCTGTAGCCATCCTGTAGGGAGTTTTAGAAATAGGCTGGGTGCCTGGCACAGTTTCAATAGTAAACTCTATCTCCCTGTCTACCAATTCCCCTGGTAATTCATTTGGAAACACATCTGGGAATTCTCTAACAATGGGAATATCATTCAATTCAACATTCACGGATTGTTCAGTCAATACATAACACAAATAACCCTGGCATCCCTTCCTGATCAATTTACATGCTTTCATTGCAGATATCAAATATGGTGGAGGTACTACCCCATTTCCCACAAACACAATTTCTTTCTGTTCTGGTGGTTTAAACACAACCCTCTTTGTCACACAATCTATAGTAGCACAATATTTGGTCAACCAATCCATGCCCAAAATTACATCGAAGTGTCTAAAGTTTAAGGGCAACAAATCTACATATAGGGTAGCATCCTCAATATGCATGTCACAAAACCGATATATATAGTCACATAACACAGATTCCCCCGATGGAGCAGACACACATAACAAAGATGGCAACAATTCTAGGGGTCTTTTCAGTCTAGATGCAAATGCATATGTCACAAATGAATGCGTTGATCCAGAATCAATTAACACAAAAGCATCCTGATTACATATCGAGATAGTACCTGAGACAACGGCATTGGCATTCCGTGTATCACCCGGAACGAGTGCAAAGACTCTCCCTTGTCTCACTGTATCCCCAGTAGTAGCAGATCTCAAAGTGTTTCCCGGTTTCGGGATCGATGCAGTGGAGCTAGCAGCTATCTTCCCACTATTCTGATTACAATCTCGGGCTATATGCCCTTGTTTCCCACACTTAAAACAGGCTCCTGATGTACAGTAACAGACTCCACGCTGCTTTTTGCCACAAGTGTTGCACATGGGAGCTGTGTCTCGGGAAGAACCGGAAGTAGTTGAGGAGCCCGTGTTTTGCTTTTTCAAAAATTTCTTCTTCGAAAAGAAGCCTTGTCTTTTGTTGCCTTTCCATTCGGTTGTTGGCTTAGCTTGTCTAGCTATGTTAGCCTCTGATATAATGGCCCGGTCAAGCACCCCAATGTAGGTCTCCAATTTCAGGACATTCACTCGCTCTAGGATGTCACTTCGGAGCCCACCTTCAAAATGCCTTGCCTTCTTATAATCAGTGTCAATCACGTGTGGTGCAAACCTGGCCAACTCAGTAAATTTGGCCTCATACTCAGCTACAGTCATGCTGTCTTGTTTGAGTTCCATGAACTCTGCCACTTTCCTGTCCCGGACACACTGCGGGAAGTACTTGTCATAGAAGATTTCCAAAAATTTCACCCAGTCAACATCCCTGTGGTTTTCTTGCATCAACATCCACCATCTTCTCGTTTCGTCTTCTAGCATAAAAGTAGCTAGAAGCACTTTCTGTGTATCCGAGCACGGAAATACTTCAAACAGTTTTTCGATCCCAAGAACCCAAGCTTCCGCTTTCAAAGGATCCAGTCCACCATGAAACTGTGGTGGTTTCATTTTCTTGAACTCCTTGGTGAGAGCAATTATCCGATCATCATTTTGATTATCTGGCACGGGTGGTGCCGGAGGTGGAGGTGGCGGGTGTGGTTGCTGCCACTGTTGCTGCCACTGTTGTTGCCACTCCTGTTGCTGTCTCAAAGTTTCTGCCATTTCCTGAATCAGTCTTTCCATTCTGTCTAGTCTGGCAGTAGAGGATTCCTCTAACTCATCACCTCTGGTTCTCACCATCTGATTAAACTTGCATTATATTCCATACCAAAGGTACACAAGTACACATACACTAAGGAGCACATATTTCCAGATAATTCGTAATGCAAGTAGTTCACAACTTACACATATAATTATTCATAACAAAACATTTAAGCATATAATCAATGCTTCCAAACTCGTATTTATCCCATGAATGCATCCTAGATCTTATCTAGACGCTTATTGCTCTTTTTGGACAAGTGTGTGAGTTATTAACTCGTGCTCTGATACCACTCTGTCACGACCCGAACCCGCCCTCGTGGGTTAAGGACGTAACCGGCCAGTAATCATGAGATTACCTACGGCCTCAAACTGTTCTAAACGTATTTTAACAGAGTTAATGGGGGCCAAACGGAAGCAAAATTAAAAACTTTGTCCATAGAGCCGTGCTTATATGCACATCAAACAAACCATACTCAGATACGTTAATAACTCACATCAAAAGTACAGTTTCACAAAATTCATTACAGACAGGATCGTCCAAAACGAGTCAACCTATAACAGACTATGTACAGACATGCACTAGGTCCTTGCCAACAAGACAAAACATAGGTACATAGTAAAAGGGCAAGGATGGTCTCATGCGCGAGGCACAAGGCTGACTCTCCCAAAACTCCTGTTGTTCCTAGCAGACTTCACTGGGGCTGGGTTTGGACTTCCCTTGGCTCACCTACAAATACATGAATGAGCGTGAGCGATAGCCCAGTGAATAATATCAAATATAACAGTTACATAACAATATGTAGAACAACATGCTCCAAACGGCCTTGGGCCCAATTCATACTTCTGTTTAACAACAAAATATATATATATATAACTATACGAAATGCAAGTCAAGTAACTGTAGTTCCAAACATTCTGGCCTTTGGCCCATCCGGGTTTCCATTCATGGCAAAACGGCCTTTGGCCCATTCATTCTTGTCAAAACGGCCTTTGGCCCATTCATTCATGTCAAACGGCCTTTGGCCCATTCATTCATGTCAAACGGCCTTTGGCCCATTCATTCATGTCAAAACGGCCTTTGGCCCATTCATTCATGTCAAAACGGCCTTTGGCCCATTCATTCATGTCAAAACGGCCTTTGGCCCATTCATTCATGTCAAACGGCCTTTGGCCCATTCATTCATGTCAAACGGCCTTTGGCCCATTCATTCATGTCAAACGGCCTTTGGCCCATTCATTCATGTCAAAACGGCCTTTGGCCCATTCATTCATGTCAAAACGGCCTTTGGCCCACTCATTCATGTCAAACGGCCTTTGGCCCACTCATTCATTTATTCTTGTCAGACTTTTGTCCACAATCCCAATTAACAACTCATAATATTTATAGGGGAATAACAATTGGACATTGACAAGTTTTCAAATATTGATATTACTCACAGTGATCGGCTTGTGGATGCGCCCTGGAGCTTGACCCTACACATTTCATGAATACAAAAAGGTCACTAACAGTTCAATCCGTTCTTTAATTCACATATTCCTCTTTAGGCTTTGTTCTTATCTCATTAACTCATTTACAATGCTTAACATATGCCTAAGAGTGCTTACAAGTGAAAGAGAACGGAAAACGAATCACAGAATGCATGAACAAAATTTCAGGAAACAGGGTCCCCGCTCGAGCGTAAACTTATCCGCTCGAGCGGACCCTTAAGGCCTGCAAAAGTACTGGTTGCACGAAAGATGCGCTCGAGCGTGGAATAGAGCGCTCGAGCTGAAGGCCTGTCTACAAAAATCCACGCTCGAGCGTGAAGTGTCCCGCTCGAGCGGACATCCAACTCTGCAAAAATGCTGGGAGCACGATTTTCACGCTCGAGCGGCCATTACCCCGCTCGAGCGGACCTCAAAAATCTGGGTTTTCCCAGATCGTGTTCTTGAGCTCCAAATCGGTTTTCCATCTACATTTCTTGCATGCAATGGTTCAAATTACACCTTTACACATGCTAACATGCTACTAATGCAAGATTACAACATTAGGAAAGCTCAATTACATGAATTATCTACATGCATGTCCCAAAACATCTCAAACCCATCATCAACATGCTCAAATTCAAACATTCAAGACTTATACTCCCATGATTTGTACATGCATGTGGGAGATGCTCATCATTCTCAACTTAGATGGTACAAATGGTGATTACAACATGAGCTTTAACCAAAACTCTACATGAATCATGTGTTTCAAGCTCAAACATGCAAATTCAAAGTAATTTCTTACATGCATGAGTTCTAAGACTTCAAACTCAACAAAAATCAACTCATTACATGCTCTTGATCACAAACAACCCTTGAACTTACAAATTACAAGTAAGAGTCCATGAATTCACTTACCTAAGAGCTTCAACACTCAAGCTCTAGCCAAATCTTGAGCTAGATCTTCAAATTCCCAAGTCTTGAGCCCAAATTACACAAATCTCTCCCTTTTTCTCTCCATGGCCGGCCTCTCTCTCACTCTCAATTGTCTAACTCAGATTTTGAGTTTTAAGAGAGCTAAAGGAGAGTGCAATACAAATATACAACAAGCTCCACTAACAAATATTTTAATATAAAATAATGGGGTACTTAATTTATCAATTTAATCAGTTTAAATTGACCAGAATCAAATTTCAATTAAATTCCACCGTAGGCCCTAAAAACTATGCCAACCACAACGGCGTAATCAATTTCGGGTTCCGTGGCCGATAAGGCCCTCAATTAAATTTCCAAAGCAGACTACTCAAACAGATATTCCTACGATGAACAGATAAAATTTCAAACCACATATTTTCACATAGTGGAACACAAAATCATATCAAAATACATAATCACATCATGTTAAAGACCAATTAACATACTACGGAACAGGGGTGTCACATATTCACTCAAATTAGAGAAATTCCCCCTCTTTAAATCACTTAACCCAGAGAAATTCACAACTCAGAAATTTCATTTTCTGTCACCATTCGAATCCAACCACTTAGCTTGCTTGATCTTCTCAAGCTGAACCTGAGTATCCTTGAACAGCTGCATCCTCTTAACCTCAAAATCTTTAGCGAATTGCATCATCTACTTCTACAATTCAATCATCTGCCTCTGCTTCTCCTTCTCCAATTCCTCATAAAATATGAATCATCCACCACTGAAGACAGCCGTTTCTAAGGAAACACCACCTGCTAGACCACCAGCCCCGACGATGGCTACTGGTACACCAAAGGCATTGCCAACGACAAAGAAGGAGCCTTTTTGGCGGGCATGGTTATAGATCCAATCAAGTAATCAAGGTGAGGAAAGAATGACCAAGAGCTAATGATCGATCGGTTAAATTCAAAAACCCTAAACCTCCTTTCAAGTACACCTTGTTCTTGTGGATCGATTCAATCACCTCCAGAGACGCGTTCTTCATGTCGCTTCGGACTTGGTAGCGATCGAAGTACACCGGCGCATGCATTGCCTCCATGACCTACTCGACGGCACTGGTGACCAGAGGTCCAATTCCGTTGCCGAAAATTAGAGTGATGGCTCTCGAAGCGCCATCTCTGGGTTGGGGCATGTACGTTACGAATCATGATGGTGATCAAGTGCGGAGTTGTTTGAGGATGGATGCGAATCGACGAGCCATTCATGTGGAGCACTTTGATTTAATTTTTGATTGGATTTCTTGACAGAATCAGAGAGGTCTGAGAATGGAGAAGTTGATAGAAAGAGAGAAATGAGTTTTGATTTGATAGAGTCAAATTTCTCTGTGATATATGAGTGTAATATTGAGGGACTTTAGGCATCACAAAATAAAATTGTGGATCTGTTCCATTATTAAAAATGGAAGAGGCACTTTAAACTAATTTTCAAATAATTAATTACTTTAATGTATCTGACAAACCAATGATGAACAAAAATTAGAACAAAATTTCTTTGGATCTTTTTAAAATGACACAAATCTACTAAAAAAATATATTAAAAGACTTTGAAATATGAACAATGCTACACTTACAGACTAAAAATATCAACAAAAAAAAAAAAAAAGAGTCTAGAATATAACATTAATGGCCTAGATTCCCGTAAAATATGGTCTCACAATCACAATAACACCTTTTAAATCTGCACCATTGATATAAGGATCTGGTTAATTTTCTGGTACACTTTTTGAGCCTAGGCTTTTCGTTCAAATAATGATCAAAACTAATCAAACACCAAAAATAATGATCAAACTCAGAAGTTATTCTAGGAGAGAAAAAAAAATCAGTAGTTTAAATTCGTAGTACTCATGAACTTTATATTTCATTAATTTAATTTTCACCACATAAATATATTAGAGATAAATTATGAGTTAATAAAGGTAGATTTATAACATTTTTGCTTGGAAAACCTTTTCACAATAAATTAATACAATCATACCTTCAAAAAATTTGTATACAAAAGGATAAGAGCTTAACGTTGTATTTAGATTATGAATTTGAGTAAGAATTTTAAAAAAAATTTTAAAAAATGAATAAAATGTAAATCCATTTTTCCATATTTTTGTTCTAAATTCTTAGTAATTATCCAACTCCAAAAATGATAGGAGAGCAAAAACAGAGTGGTAACGAAAGAGGGAGGCATGTGGTAGAAGAAAAGGGCGCCAAAGTAAAATAAAATGTTAATTAAAAACATCCATTCATTAATAAACCAGTAAAAGAAACTGATACAAACTAAGTTAAAATAAATTTAAATTTTAAAAAAATTGGTAAAGTTTGACAGTTTAATTTAGAACACTTAACAGTTATGTTAAATGACTTTTAGTAACGGTTTTAATTAATTTATTTTTATATTAAAAAAAACTTGACTTTATCTTCTGTTTTTTTTTATAAAAACAACTGAAACCCACACTTTGAAAACTAAAATACAACTGCTTTAGAATGTTAATTCGAATTTTAAGCTAAATAAACTACAAATAAATGAAAATAAACCAAGAAATCTGGACCATTACTAGGCAATAGTTAAAACTGGACTTAAATAAACATTCTTACACCTGATAATTTAATATACAAGCTATCCGGGTTGCAAAATTCTAAACTCTCTCTAACAACTACTGATGTATGTACATGAGATGATACATATTTTGTTAATTAAACACAGATAGACCCTACAGCTTTGGATCCCCACTAGCATTTTACTTCACATCAGCTTCACAACATTGCAGCAACTTTGGAGTTTCTAGTACAAGTATGTCATCATAGGCTGCATTCTGCTTCATATCTATACATCCTTTCGTTTTCAAAACCTGAAGTCATCAGATTTTTATTCATGTTAACTCTTCATTTAAATCTGCAAAGTTGGGACAAACACTGGTATAGGAAGAAAGGAATGGAAGGAAAACAGCGTACCAGTATCTCGTAGAATACCCTTGCACTTTCGCCCTTGGTTTTCCGTTTCAGAACCTGCGATAAGTTCACTACCCCATCTTCTCTTTGTTTCTTTCGATGTAGAAAGCTTCTGTGCAGGTACCTTGCTAGCATTCTGTTCGCCACAAGTTTAACAAATTGAAAGATTTTTTCATAAATTCACAATAGGAGCTGTGAAATTAAAGCGAAAAGAGAAATTCTATCCATCAACCTACCTGGTTCTGACCGACCATTCACCTGCAACCAAAATAAGAGTTGGATAAGAGCGCCATATAAAATGCACCAAAACCTGTTTGGAAGAACAAAATAAGCAGTTTTTTGGAAAATTTGTGAAAAAATGATTTTGCCCTCAATACTTTGAGAAATTTCAGTCCCCCATAGGGCTCTACAACACTATAAGGGTAATATGGTAATTTCCCATCAAAAAGCCAGTTTGAAAAGGCTCAAAAAAGTAAAATAAAAAAATTAGCAAATACCAAAAGCATATTCTTTTTTAGATTTTAAAAAAGAAAAGAAAAAGCAATTGCCAAACCCCACTTAAATGTCCAAAATACTGTTTAATTTATTAAAAAGAAAAAGAAAAAGAAAAAACGAAACCATATGTACAAGAATGGAATTAATTTGGAAGTGCTCTTACTCGTTTCGTGACTAACTCCTTCGCATGAATTAATCTCCTGACATGGAATTAAGAGCAACATTCTATCATCACAGTTTGCCAGGTAAGTTGAATTCCAACAAAATTGTGAACTAAACAATCCAGCATTTGAGAACAGAATATGAAAATACAATCAGCGTAACAACGTAGCATTTGATTAGTCTGAACTTATCACAAGCAGACTATAGAAGTCTCTCTATTCTGTACTATTCTTTTGACAGAAATTTCGTTAAATGCTCCCAAGAAAATTGATAGACAAGAATGCATAGTCTACATAAACATGAAGTCACCTCATTTAGCAGGCTAAAATCAAATTCTTTATCCTCAGATGACTCTTTCTCTATGCTTTCAAATGATCTTGAGGGTCCCACTCTATCCAACTTAGTAATTTCAAGAGCCTCTTGCAACCTCAAAGGAGGAGTTGAGCGGGTAACAGGTGTTGAAGGAGCAACAATTTCTGTTTCATCCAAAGATCTATGAACAGTTGGGGATCCTAATATGTCTAATTTTTCAGGAGCTTCCGTAGTTTTAACTGCATCTGGACTTAATATATCTAATTTTTCAGAAGCTTCCACGGTTTCAACTGCCTCTTGGGTTTTTAATTTCTTTCTGCAGAAGAGAGATATGAGCTCTGATGAAATACCTGCAGAAAGGCATCATTAGTAAAATAGAATGACATCTATGGCCACCACATATCAGAAAATTAAATAGAACTCACAAGGAATCAAAGACTCTGAGAAAGTGTGAGGGAGATTTGAAATTTGATACGCCTTCCAGGCATGGAGAGAAGTATGAGGAGCTTTCCTTCGTTTACAAATCAAGTCACTCGAGTCATCAATGCTTTCCTTAAGTACCCTGTAAGAACGAAAAGATGAAGTACCGTACAAAATTAATTTTCTCCTCCGCATAAATTTGGGCCATTTTAAGATAAGCGTGTATGATTGTGATCAAATAGATGTCTCCTATGGATGTCAACAGATTTTCAAATTCCATGCATATACTAGCAAATTCCAGATGTTACAAGGCTTGGTCCGAGCGCTAAGATCATTAGAACCAGAAGTGAATTCATAGCTAGAATTGTAATGACAACTCAAAAACAGGAGTTCAACCTTATAGCCTACCAATTGATTGGAAATTCACTAGTTTTTCTTGCAAGTGATTTAATTGTAGAATTGATTTGAAATTAGATGTCATTTCCACTAAAGAGTGTTCCCCATTGTGTATATAAACTCGTATGATTGTCAAAAGGAAAGAGTTAAAACTTTTTTAATAGAACAGTTAAATATTGATTTAACATGTCCAATATGGACTGTTATCAAGAGTAAAAAAAATTATTGGAAGCCACAATAATTACAATAAAAGACCCATCACCTTTGAAACTACCAATAAGCATTAGGATTATCGGTTAAAAGCCATCATAAAAACCATTTTGAAAAGACAATATTATCTAGCGTAGAATTCTAACATCAGCAAGTTGGAATCACCTCTATGTAGAATTCAAACACAAACTTATTCTCACATACTTGTTAGGCAACACGATGATGTCATCAAACAAACACCTTCTCTTCCTTGAAACTCTAGCTTGCTCCTTAGCAGCTGGAGTTGGAACAACCATGACCTCTGGTGTAGTGGCGCCTGCATTAATAGAAGAATTGTCGATCTACGAAAAAATTTTCAAACATAAATAACTTCTCAGAAATTAATATCATAACTTTCACTTGATTTCACAAAACATAAAACCAGTAAAAGCTAAGAATTGAAGAAACAATAAGAGCACAATCAAGTAAAAGCTAAGGTTTGCAGAAACCAGTAAAAACCAAGATTTGGCCAATCTCAAGTTGGTGCGAGCACAATCAACCCTTTTACTGAGGATACAGTTAGAAAAGATTCTACAATTTTCATTTCCAATAAAAAAAAAAAAAAGGATTGAGCCAGCATATACCTGAAGCATTTGGGTACTTGGACTGGAAAGTTACATCAACAGTAATGGGTTCCAGGTGGTCTTCTGTATTTATCCGACACATTCCGCTTTCTGGTGATATCATTTCTGGGATTTTTATCTGCTCTGCATTCATTTGTTGCTCTTGATCAAATGATCTAATAGGGTCTGGGGGGTTCTCCTCAGCCCTAACAGTTTCAGTGTCGGGAAACTTTATCTGCTCTGTGTCAATCTGATACTTCTCACCCAATGGTCTAACAATACCTGGTTCTTCCTCACACTCACCAAGTGGCATAGGATCCAGACGTTCTTCCAGTGAAAAAATATTGCCTCTAAGTTTCTCTATGCTTGCTTTGCTTAAATTATGTGATGCACTTGCCACCATCATGTCATTCTTCATGATGTAATGTGAAAGAACACTGCAACAGGGATACAAAAGTATATTTTCAACAAGCTCAAAGAAATATATCTAGAGCAATTCCAAGAAGAAACATGAGGGATTTTGTGTACATACTCTTTAACCGGAGTGTAAGTTTCAAAATTTGCAGCATCTTCCTCAGAGTGATACTGCAAATTAAAAAGGCTAAATTATGTATATTCAATGAGAAAGAGAGAGAGAGAGCATCTTCCTCAGAGTGATACTGCAAATTGAAAAGGCTAAATTATGTATATTCAATGAGAGAGAGAGAGAGAGAGAGAGAGAGATCCAAATGTTTGTCCTATAATTAATTCGAATTTTCTCAGCACCTTCATAGCAAATTTCTCCTTTTGGATGTCAACCTAACAATAACATTGTATGAGTACATAACAAAACCAACCAATTTCTTGGATTGGTAATTAAGGAAAAGGACATTATCCATGGGTTAAGCAGGTTCTTTGAAGAGGAAAGAATGATCTAGAGTGTTGTGTGGCTGAAGAATTCCTCTCAAATCATTAGAAACTCTTGGGAGAAGATCACAAGGCCAACTATTATTTGGGTGGAGAACACTCATTAGCGACGAGTAGCTTAATTAAATGGCAATAATATGAGCAAGATAAGAATGGGCACAATCGGTAATGAACACCTAAAAAATACACTATACAAGTAAGTAGAATTTTAAATGCTTATTCAAGCAATAAGAGTTGCCAAACAGAAACTGAAGAAATTGAGTAAGTTGGTTGTAGCATTTATTTGGTTTAGTTAATAACCCATTAAGTATCATGCTGAAGAAGAAGAATAATGGAAAAATAAAATCTTTGCACAGATGTTTTCAATACTGTTTTACTAATTATGCAATGAGTCACTACAATAATCTGCTGCTGGGTGCCACTATGAGAAAATGAACCGAAGAGACCATCTATAAGAGGATGATACTGTCGCTTGACATAGGCAGAGAGATAGGGCCATACTGTCCCCTCACCTTTATTTTGCCAATAATACATACATTACTAATCCAACCATTTCGTAGCAATTTGCTAAAAGGACAAAAACTATTGATCTTTAAGTTCTGAGCTAAGAAGATGGGAAAATCCTAACCACCGCCCAATGGGTGTTGATTAATATTGGTATGTGTAAAATGTTTATCGAAATAAGCGAAAGATGTATAGAAATATATGTGTAGGGAAATATGTCAAATGTGTATTGGATTTCTAACTTTTTTTATATTATTTGATCCCTAACCAGCGCCCATTAAAGGTGGTTATCAAGACCCATAACACACAAGTTAACCAACAAACTTTCAAAGACATAATCTTACAAAAAAATACAATCTTAAATGGGTTTTGTGGTATCAAACAATCTTACACATGATTTTGACAGAATTTGAACGAAGTAGAAACAAATCATGAGAAATCAAATTTGAAGAATAAACGCGTGCATAATGGGCTAGAGAAGTTAAAAATAAATTTATAATCTCCTATGTTCAATTTGATCCTATGGTGTTCTCAAAAACTTAATTATATTCTTTCATAAACAGGGAAAAAAGACACTGAAGATGTTGCATCGCAACACAAACAATGCACACCTTGTCAAACGAGTCATGTCCAGCGCCGTCATTTTGCCTTGCATCTGTTTTATATAAAGGCCAAATTATGCAAAGTGCAACCAAGCCAATGAAGTTATAAAGAACTTACTGTAATTTTAATACCTGGAAGCATAATATCTTCATCAGGTCTTTCATTGACCCTGCAAAATCAGAGTAAAGAGGTGGCCAAGAGTTAGTAGCAGGAAAGATGAAAACTTCAAACTTTTGAAATGGTGATTATTATATAGCTCACCCGCTTCCATCTTCCAATATCTGCAGATCAAAAGCATCGAGTTCAAACCTTTTTGGTCGAGTGATGGAGAGATAAGGTGGGCACATAGCTTGAATATGCACATTAGTTATTTTGCTACCCGCAAAATCATTAACTTTAACCAGCACCTTACGGCAGTCATGGAACAGATACTCAACCTTCTTTGAGTATATCCTCACAACACCCAGGAGAAGGTGCCCTAGTACTCTATATGTGACAACAGGAACTTCATCTACCAATATCTTGTCTGTATTAAGAAAGAAGAAGATAACTAAGGCTGTCAAAATATTCAAGACACCAGCAATTGGAAGTAATTGGCAATAAGATAACCATTCCAAACCAAACACTAAAATTGACTAAAGATATGAACTCCATTCACAGTGCCGCAAGAAGAAACATATCTTTTGTTTTGGGAGTCTCAATCTCCCCCATAATACCAGAGTTACACCTTAAACATTTGGTCAAAACATCTCAAACACTGTTCATTTTTTATTTGATTACTATGATATTGTGTGAATATTGTTGATAAAATTGATTGAGAAAAATTGGATTGAGAGACTAAAATTGACAAACCTTTTAGCCTATTCAAACCCTTCTAGGCACAAACATATCCACCTCTAGGGGTGAGCATCAGTCTGTTTGGTTCAGGTTAGCACTAAACTTATAACCAAACCAAACCAATCATGATCGGTTCCAAGTTTTTGGGCCTAGAACTGAACCAATCGTGCACTAGAACCAAACCAACCCAATGTAGCTCAGGTTGGAACCACGGTTCCACTATACTAAAAATTAGTGAACCAATCAACAATAAATGATTAGAGAAAATAAGCCTGTAACATTTTTTTTAACATAACACAAACAAAGAAGAACAACATATATACCAAAAAAGTTTATGTGAATAAGTCAATATGAAAAAATAAATACCCTTAACTGTTAATGAGCCAATGTAGAAAATTTTAAAAAAATTTATCTAGTTTCTATAAATGAGTTGTCTAAATGAAGGTGAGAAATGAATTCTATTTAATCCGATATGTGAACATATATAGAATTTTATACAATATATATATATATATAGGTTCGGGTCTTGGTTTAATCATGGCCTAAACCAAGGCCTAGCCCAATCTTGTTGGGTTGATGATTGTAAGACCCAGAACCGAACCAATGTCTTGAAAAAACTGAATTTACTGGGTTTTTTGTGCACCCTACCTTTTTTTTTTTCAAAAGGTTTCCAATAATTTCACAAATTAGGAAAAGGTTAGCCGATAACTATTTCATTCATTATATCATAAGTTATTGTTATCGACAATTTTCAAATCAACTGATTTCAACAAACAAACAATTATTTCTCAATTAATTCTTATCATCCAGTTCCTACAATGTCCATAGTAACCTACAGAAAAGTAACTAATCAATACAATTCAAAATAAAGTACCCATGGAAAGCCCAAAGCTAGGTTACAAATACATGTAGTAGAGAAAAGTTAACACAGTAAAAAAATCGAAATTATAGGGTAGAAAACCCAAAAAATAAATAACATATATGAAATGCCCATTTCTCTCCTTGCACTATCTTACCAAAAACAGAACAAAACAAGCACACCATCTGTTTGGTTATTGGGAAAATTTATAGGAAGCAAAATAAATTAACTCTAAAAAAGGGTTAGAAAATGAAGACATTATCAACTAAATTAAAGCATTATTCATTTCATTTCTCACTTAAAGCTCTCCGGGAAAAGAAAATCAGCAGAAAGTATGAAATGGGCAGTGAAAAGAGAGACAAAAAAGATAAATTGGGAACTTACCCACTGAAGAAGAGATGTTAATCTGAGCAACTTGGTGTTTCTTCACCCTTTTGAAACAATGAGCAGCGACCCATATGGTTCCTAAAGGCCCTTTCCTAGAAAGGAAACAGTGCGAGTAGAACATGTTTCTCTTCACTTCGCTATCTCTCTCTCTCTCTCTCTCTCTCTGAGTTTGATTCAGAAATTTCAAAAGATGTTCTGCAACTGATACATGAGAGGGTGGTTTTGTGTGCCTATGAGAAAGAAGAAACGGTCGACCTGAAACAAAAGTGTATCAGAGAATTCTCAGGGGAAAAAAATTAAAAAAAAATGAAAATGAGAAGAGTACCAAATAAGTCTTAAAATAATAATAATAAAATCAATTAATGAATTAAATTTAATTACAAATACATCCCTAGTGTTTATTTAAATTGCAATTAATTTCCTGAGTTTTTTTGGGAAAATACCTCTCACCCCTTGAGTTATATGGTATTTTAATTTCTGTGTTGGTTAGTTAATTATTGCATCAATTAGTTGATGCCAATAATTTTATTTTTCAAAATGCCTAAACTTATAGTCTATCTTTATTATTATTTCTAAAATGCCTAATCCATATAGATGAAGGAAAAAAAATGTAATAATGCAATGGAAAAAGTGAATTATATCACATAAATGTTATATGCTCTTTCATATTGCAAATATTATTGAAAATCCAAGAGGACTTCTGCCAATTGATGGCAAACTTGAGGTTTTAATAAGTTCGACAACAATAGTTGACCTTTTGTATGTTAATTGTTATCATATACCCCTTAAGATTCTTAATAGTATAATGCTTGGGACCCCCAGTGGACGGTCATTGGCCAATTTTTTTTTTTCTCCAATCAATAACCCCCATGTGTGTGAGGGGTAGTGGGAGTGGGGGATAGTGGAGGTCTGTATCATGGTTGTTCTTAATATAAACAATTTAACTCTTTTAGATAAAAGATAGGAGATAATGGTTGCGCCACCAAACTATCAGATATTAGGGATATTGTTGGTCTTTTTCACAATTTTTGCAAAACTTGCTATCCATTTAGAGCACTTTAGGTTAATTAAATATGATAATACCTCAACAAAATTGCTAATGCCTTCAATAATCTCCAAATGTCAGATAATAAAATTGTCCATTTTAGTTTTTTATTATGTGAGAGTAATAATGTTGAGTTTTAATAGCTAACTTGAACAATTGAAGTCTATTGTATGATTCGAAATATAAATAGATGACTACAAACAACTAAATTTGAAAGCAAGCACATGATAATATAGCAAGTCATTGAAATATTGAGGGCAACTTTTTAATTTTTTTAAGCGTTTCAAATTACTTATTTGAGGAAGGATGTAAAGTGACGAAAGTGGCCATGATAGCCAAGAACGGATGGTAAGTATAAAGGGTAGAGAGCGAAAGTTTGTGATAGAGTGGCTTGATAATACTTGATGTGCCATTTTCTTTTAGTATTAATAATTTATTTTAAGAGAAAGAAGCTATGATAGGAGAATTTATAATTCATATGACTAAGGGGGAAATTTATTGTTATTTTTTTTTATAAAGTTTAAGGAGATTGTTATAGTTGAGTCCAAAGCTTATGGTCTTGTTTAGGAAGGTTATTTGGATTAAAATAGTCAATAAAAATAAATAATTTAAAATAGTCAATAAAATAAAATATCACATTTAATTTATAATTATTTTTTTTTTCTCATAATTATCGAATTAATTGTATTTGTAAATATAACTTTTTTTAGTTAACTTAAAATGATTAACTTTCCAAACGAGACCCATATGATGGATGAAAAGAAATGCAGGGTGAAGTTGTAAAATAACATGAAATTCGATTTATAGGCAAATTTTAAATTTTACTGCCGACAGTAAAATTTGACAGCTTTGCGTTTCATACTTATCCTTTTAGGGCCGCACACTTCAATTAACGGATTGTGGTAAGCCATATGGTTAATTTGACCATGCCACGTGTCATTGTCCACGTTCCTTAACGAACTGTATTCTGTCGTTTGGTTATGGGTGATGATTTTGTCTTTTTTTTTTGGAAATATTAAATCATTTATATTTATAAAAATAATTAAAATCAATAATAAATTTTATAAATATTAATAATTATAATTATAATTTTTTTATGAATTTATAATTATTTTTTAAAATATGGACTGAACAATAATTTTTATTTATTTATTTTTAAATTGTCACATATACTTTATTATTTGGTATACACATAATTACATTATATTTTTGAAATATCAAATAATTTCTTGAGAATGTTATGACAATAAGATCATATTTGATTCATAAGACTAATGTGAAAGTATTAATAATTTCATTAAATTAATGTGACATTCACTATTTAATTTGATTAGTAGGATAAATTATTCCCTAATCTATTGCTTGATTTGTATTGAATAAAAAAACCTATAAATGTAAGATTATAATTATATTTATTTTCTTTTCCAATCTTACCCTCCATTAATATTTCTTCACAATCTTTACTTTATCAAAATTTCTTCATAAACGTGGTTTTAAAAAAAAATTATAAATAAAAATAATTAAAAGCAAAATAAAAATACAAAGCCATGTTTGGTTTGTTTTTTATTTTTTATTTTTTAAAATATAAACTAATTTGATAAATAATTATCAAAAAATATTTTTAAATTTTTAAAAATTATTTTTAGCCTTCTAAAATATAAAATTATATAAAAATAATATGTGTTTTACTTTTTAGTCAAGGATAAAATAGTCTTTTTTATTTTATTTCCCAACTCAGGATAAATAATCTCACCCCTAACCCATTACTAATAATCCTACAAATTTGTTGGATTAATAATCCTAAAATAAAATTTCAAAACAAACACATGATTATTGGACTCACGAATTAATAATCCCAATTTTATCATCTAATCTTGTCAATTAAACATGCCCTAAAGGATTTAGACAACATATTACGGTTTACATTCCTTAAAACTGTATTTGAACCATAGAGTATAATTGTTTTTTTAAAAAGTGAAAATATAAATGAATCAGAAATGATACAAACCCTTTTTTTTTTTTTTATCCTCACAACTCTCACAGACACATGTCAGCCAAAGATGAGAGAAAAAAAAACAAAAAACAAAAAAAAAAAAATTAACCAATCACAATACGGTGAGAATGATAGAAATTCCCAAAAGGGCCCAACCTTTTTTCCATATAATTATACTTCACTCACATTTTTCATTTCTATTTCCCTAGCTATATCTATATCTATATCTAAACACAGCCTAAAGGATCACTAGCAAACCTTTTTTTTCCTAAGAAAAAACTCGTAGCAATCAGGACACCATAACACAAAAATATGTTGGAAGAAAGAGCTCACGGAGCAAGGTGAATATTTCCTTCATATTATCTTTTTTTACACAATTATACATGAAATAATTATCTACTCTTGTCCTTGAATACACACATCAAAACAACAACAATGAAATGCCCGAAGTCTGGTAATTTCTACTTCTTAAACAATGCATCATGAGTCATCACTAAGGCCCCATCCAACAAATTACTGGGTTTGTGGACCAAGCAATCACAAATGTCTCGTTGTTCCATGCCCAAACCTAGATCATGGCCGCTAGATCAGACACCCGGAGTCATGTCATCCAGTATTCTTCTTCATTTTCCGCTTCAACACCTTATCAAACTCGCCATCTGAAAGAGATAGGACTTGGTTCAGCAGCAACCTTACTCCACTCTCAGTCACAATTGCATACCTAGGTTTAATCCTCTCATCCAAGCTGTAACCGAAATACTGAGGAAATTTAATCAGTTCAGATTTCGGGTAATCCATTGTTAAAAAGAACTCCCACTTGGGTATCAAATTATCCAACAAGCTAAAAGTATACAGAGCTCCGTATCTTGAAATCATAGTTGCAACATCCTCTATATTGTAACCCCTCTCCAAGAAAAATTCTGTCACGGGCTTCAAATTGGCCTCAATACTTAGACCAAAAGTTTGTGGTGATCTGTGGAGAAGAAGCGCAACATCAACTCCCAAACAACGAAAATATTCAGTTGTAGGCCGTAACTTATCCTCCACACTGTAGCTTATAATATGTGGGCAGCGTGTTAGAATCTTGCCCACGCTCTCCGCTGAAAGCCCCATTTCATAAAGAAAATCCACGGTTGACATCAATTTTTGCCTGCTATAAGTGAGAAGTGCTGGGAATCGGTAAATCACCTTCGCCCATTGTTTCTTGTCCACACCCAAGTCCTCTAAAAATGTCATAGTGGGTATTAAGTTTTCGGAGAGGCTGATTCCACAAAGTTGAGGCCTTTTGGTGAGGATGGTGGGAATATCTGATTTTGATACCCCGAGATCAAGAAGGAACTCAACAATAGGCTTAACTTTCCCCTCTAAGCTGTAGTAGGCAAAGGCAGGGAATTTGCGTGTCACTTCTTTGATCAGCTCAAGTTCCATGCCAAGTTCTATGAGGTAGATAATGTGAGGAGGGAGCTTTCCAGGACTGACATTAGTCACTCTGGCCAAGGCTTTTAACTTCTTGGGGTTGAAGGCGGTATTGGGGGCCGAAACTGGCACAACCGATCTGTGTTCAATTGATGGGTTTGGTAACTTTTCTAATGGCTTTCCTTTAATTGGTGGATTTGGAAAGTTTTCCACTACATCTATCAGAATGTCTCCATACTCCTCATAAAGGGTATCAAGATATGAAATAAGAGCATCCCTGATCTCAAGAGTTGTAAGCTCTCGTCCTGCAATGTCAAAGAAAAATCCAATAAGTGGGGCAGTAAAGCTTGAAACACAAGACAATCATAAAACTTATGCTTCAGGGAAAACAGTGATGTGTTTAACTCGAACCTACTAGATACCGGGCTTTATGAACAGAATGAAGCCTTGAAACGAGGTGATCAATGAAAAGTTCTGACTTGTTGATAGTTCTTGCTGCAACTGAATTGCTTAAGCCTTGTTTTTTCAAGAACAAGGCCAGTACAGCCTTGGCTTCTTCTTTCTCAGCCACTAACAAATTTGAAGGCACCACTCTTAAGCTGAACGACCCATCATTCCCAGATTCAGCTGCTAATGTATCAAAACAAATTCTCCGATATTGTTAAGATGAACCAAATAATACAAGCATGATAGTGAACTTCTGAGTGAAAGTATGGATGGTCCATCAGATGTAACAAGAAGATGAATGAAAAAGGAATTGCTTACCAAACTTTGCCTGGCAGAAGAATAGTTTCTTAGGAAAATTGAGCTGAGTCCTGAGAAGATACTAAAATATAATCAGTTTTGCCAACTTGGAAATAGAAAAAAAATATATATATATATATATATACAGAGAGAGAGAGAGAGAGAGAGAGAGAGAGAGAACTGGTAGCCGTTGTTTCCATTACCATTTGCAATGTTAGCCATTAAATATCTTTAAAAAAAATTTAAAAAATTTCACAATTACTGGGGTTTCACAAAGTTCCCACACTTGGGATTGCCTGCACATTCCATGGATACCAATGAACAATCATTGTCTTATCACACCCGTATGTTTACGTGCCACCAAGTAAGGAACATGTGATTTACTTAACATGTCCAGAGCCTGAATTGTCTCCAATCTCTTCCCCTTATTGCACCACATATTGAAATTTAAGATGATGTCTTAAGCTATCCCAAACATATTTCCTCATAGTGCCATGAATCATAGCTTTAAATTATTTATTTTCCTTTCTTTTTTCTGCTCAATCATATCATAATCTTAATACTCGCATTGTTTGGTTCACTAGAATGAAGTTTGGAATGGTATGGTTATTCCCTCGTACTATTCATTCTCATGCTTAGTTGGGTAAAAAATAAATAAATATAAATTACAAATAAAATCACCATTCACTAATTTAGGAGAATTGTCATTCCATTAGGGGCCAAGGAATAGTCATTCCATTCCTACCTAAAATACTAAAATTTAACTAAAAGGTGCATGAAAGTTTGTCAATTAAGCAACATCCAGTCTCAGAAGAAATATGCTTTCAAGGCCTCAACTCAACCATTCACACACACTATGATGATTAACAAGCCCAAGTACAATACATTCACAGCCAATTCACCAACATCCATAGCACAATAAATAAAACCCCAAAATTTATCATCAAGTTTCTTACAAGTGCAGGAAATGTGAATCTTTAAGCAATAACAATGGGCAATCACAATACTATATAAACATGCCACATATTAAAAAAATAAAAGACAATAAAAGAAAACCATGACAAGACATCGTTACCTTGGTGTGGAAAAGGTTGCTCTGGCTAGAGAAGAAAGGTCGGAGAAGGGTACGGTAGTAAAAGCTTTCATTTTTCCGATAGATGAGTGCGTTACGCTTTGGGGAATCTGGGTTTCCCAAGAACTAGTATAACGTATATATGGATATGAAAATATTTCAAGGGTTTTGATTTGGTGTGGGTTTGGAGAAACAGAGGAAGGAATCAAAGAAAGGAGGTTTATGAGGGTGGTGTTGATTTGGAGATGGATATGATTTTATAAGCTATTAGATAGATAGATGGATACATATCAGCTGCTGAGTGAGCTGACCTTGGGGCAGCAAAGCAAGTGGAAGAAATGTCGCATTTTATTGGGCTTTATCTAAGCAACTATTGATTTGCAAAAGCAAGCCCAATGGGTTGAGATTTTAACAAAAAGTTGATTACACTTTTTTATACCCAAATTTTACTTTACTTTTTATTATTTTATTTTAAATAATTTGATTTTTATACTTTAAGTTAGATTTTAATTTAGATATTATATCTAAATTTTTATTAATTTTATCTATTTATACCTTAAAAATTGATAAGTATTTTAAAATTGCTAATTTTAATTTTAATTTTGAATAGAATACGCAAATTAAAGCTACACATTGTGTGAACCAAATTATTTAGTTTAAAATTATATGAATTAAAAGTGAAATTTGGAGTAAATTACATAGTAAAAAGCGTAACTAACCCTTTTACAAATATAGGTTAACTATGTCTCGTTTGCACTTTAAACTGCAAAATCTAATAATTAATTATCCCAAAGTATCATATTGATACATATTGAGAGGGAAATTTATGTGAAAATTGGGCCGAACTAGGTGATGGGCCGTTATGAGTCACAGTATAAAGGGCCGAAGTGAAATGGCCATATAAGATACTCCGGTCGTACGTTATTTTGAGTTAGTCCGGTCCTAGGGACGTGAAGGTAGACCGGTCCAGTAGGAGATCAAAGTTAGATCGGTCTAAAGATTCCTCGGAATTAGACTGGTCTTAAAGTTACACCGGTCTCAAAATATTAAGTTCGGTCTGACCGCACCATGGGTTGTGCATGAGGAGCTGCCTTAAGAGCAATAAAGGGAAGAATTAGTTCGGCTTACTCTTCGACTGTACATAAACATATTTACTTCGGTCATATTGGAGTTTGACCATGATAAAACCATCTCACTTGGTTTAAACAGTGAGGGGGGTGTTAAAGGATAAGCATTATCCTACAGGAGTATGAATCCTAGGAGGACTCTGCATGAAGGAATAGAAGTCCTACTAGGATTGTGCCATACGAAACTTATAAAAGCTCACAAACATCACATTGGGAGAGGTAACACACAACTTTACTTTCTGAATAAGCAGAGCTTTTGTCTATTTGTCAAGATTACTGACTTAGGCATCGGAGAGGTTTCCGGCACACACCCGCCGGCTAACTCACGTTTGTGTTTTCAGGTGACGAAGCGACGACATACGGAGGAGAGTGGACTTGGTCAACAAGATTATACGAGAAGGTTTATTTCTTTCCCGTACAATTGGCGCTGTCTGTGAGAATTACAGACAGAACAAAACCTCTTGACTAAAAGCTTCTCATCTTTACAAACAATGGCGCACATTGAAGAATTGCCACATTCCGCCATCGACGGGCAAACTCCAGATGGGGGAGGAAGACGTGAAGGATTACCTTTTGTCCCTCCCATGGCAGATTTGGAGCCCCAACGACATAACCCCAGGAGAGATACTAGGGGAAGACGGACTCACAGCCCCCGTCAATCTCGCTCGCAAAGTCCTGACAAGCAAAGACGGAGAATTGATCCTCAAACTCTGGAAGACCGCGTAAAGGAGCAAGATGAATTAATAAGGAAGATGGCGACGGACATGGAGGCCTTAAAACGCCAGATGAAGAGAAAAGAATTGACGACAGGAGAGGGGCACAAAACAAGACGCCCCATCGCCACTCAGAAAATCGTAGTAGGAATACCACACCTTCGTAAGGAGAAAGTAGAAGCCTCAAGACAGGCGATACTCAATCCTGGTCTTCCAGAACTCGTCACTCCAGGTCTGAGAGGACGAGATCTAAAAGATCATACACTGAAGGAAGCACGTATTGGCCCTCACATACGCACCAAACCAGATCTAGATAGACGGAGTTACCCAGATTATCCGATTTACGAACCGTGCTCGAAGAAAAAGCACGATGCAAGGAGGATGCCAGGGCACGGGATCCACACAGAGTTTCTGCCTTACAGCGGTTGGCTCCTTGGACGCATGGAGGCATCGAGGTTGGAATGCCAATACCGCGCCCTGCCTACGAACCAACGGACAAAGCATTGGCAAGGCTGCAGACTTCGCCGTTTGTTCCGGCGATTGAAAACGCGCCCCTACCATCAGGCTTCCTTCAGCCAAAATTCACTACATATGAAGGGAAGACGGACCCCTACTCACACTTGAGCCACTTTCACCAGGTCATGGTTGTATATAGGCGAAACGAGGCCTTAATGTGCATACTCTTCCCATCTAGCCTTGGCGACCTAGGCTTGACTTGGTTCGAGAAACTTCCAGAGGGCAGCATAGCCTCGTGGGCGCAATTGGCAGAGGCCTTCGTAACAAGGTTCCGAACAAACACCAAAACCCTAGTGGAGATCGACCAGCTACTCTCCATCGGCATGGGCGATAAAGAGACCCTAAGATCTTACAATAGTCGCTACTGGGAGACATTCAATCAGATTGGGGACTGCCCCGCCAATCTCGCCATTGCACAATATAAAAGAGGCCTTCCAGTCGGGAACAGACTAAGGGACTCAATCACCATGACGCCGCCCCTCACCATGGAAGCCTTGATGGAAAGAGTGCACCAGCACATCAGGGTAGAAGAGGATGGCGCACGTGCCAAAGCAAAATCTGGGACGACCACAGTACCAGAAAAGAAAACTTCAGCAAAGGTTAATACGGTAGATCGACCGAACAGAAACGAACGCGGCAGACGAGATAATGGAGAAGACCCGGATAAAAGATGGTTGAGAATCCGCACTGCCATAACCACGGTGTTCAAGAAACCGATATATCGGATTCTGAGCGAAATAAGAGATGAGCCTTTCGTCAAGTGGCCAGCCAAGCTAGGGGAAGCACAGAAGGACTATGACGAAAGATCACGGTGCACCTTCCATAAAGAAAAGGGGCACCGCACTGAGAATTGCACGCCATTGAGACAACACCTGGAGGAATTGGTGACAACAGGTCACTTGGATAAATACATTGAAGGAGGGACACAGCCAGCCCCCCAGGACCATAATAACCCCAATGGGATGCCAATCGACGCCCCACCTCAAAGCGTTATCAATGTGATACATGGGGTCTTTGAACCTGAGCGTGTATGCGAGCTCAGAGGATCAATCAAAAAGGCTGAACACTTAAGAGAGGTGCTAAGTGCCCCACCTGCCACCAAGAAGGGGAAGACAGAGGCAACAAACGTCATGTCTTTTTCGAATAAAGACTTGGAACGGATATATTGCCCTCACAACGATGCCCTGGTCGTCACTCTCCGAGTCAAGGATTTTGACGTCAAGCGGATTCTGATTGACCAGGGTAGTTCATGTGAAATCATGTACTACGAAACATTTAAACAACTAAAGTTATAAGACAAAGACTTGGCGCCTGCTGTATCACCTCTAATTGGATTCAACTCTATGCCAGAATGGCCCGTCGGCAAAATAATTCTTCCAGTCAGAGCAGGAAGCGTGACGAAACAAGTGGAGTTCTGGGTATTAAAGGTCCCCTCCACTTACAACATCATCCTAGGCAGAACATGGCTACGTGCCATGTGATCGGTGGCGTCATCCTACCACCAAGTAATGCGGTTCCCCAACGACACCGGTGTAATTGAAGAAGTCTATGGAGATCAGATCATGTCAAAGCAATGCTTCGTCACGGTGAATGGCAGCCGCGCTGCCAAAGGATACGTTCATTTGGTGGAGGAACCTGAGAGTAATGAGCTATTCGCAGATGTCGGCAAAGCGGCAGATCAGAAAGCAGTGGAGGACTTGGTAGAGGTAAAAATAGATGAAAAGAACCCGGATAAGTTCTTTTTGCTTGGTTCGTCGTTGTCCAGCACTGAGAGATTAGAGGTCTTGGAATTCCTAACCTCTAACATCGAAGTGTTCGCCTGGACACCCTACGACATGCCAGGCATTGATCCAAATTTCATCTGTCACCAACTCAATGTCCACCCATCCGCCAGGCCAGTCATTCAGCGCACTCGCAGATCGGCACTTCACTATGTCGAAATAGTGGCGGAAGAAGTAGGTAACCTGTTGGGGGCAAGAGCAATTAGAGAAGTGCACTACCCAAAATGGATCTCCAACACGGTCGTAGTACCAAAGAAGAATGACAAATGGCGTGTCTGCGTCGACTACAAAACAGTCAACAAGGCGTGCCCAAAAGACAGCTTTCCTCTACCACGAATAGATCACCTAGTAGACCTAACGGCGGGGCATAACCGACTTAGCTTTCTGGATGCATACAGAGGCTACCACCAAATCGCCATGCATGAACCAGACCAGGAGGTCACATCCTTTACAACTCCAAGAGGACTATACTGTTACAAGGTCATGCCCTTTGGCCTGAAGAACGCAGGGGCAACATTCCAACGAATGGTCACCAAGATGTTTGAACCATTGTTAGGAAGAACAATGGAGGCTTACATCGACGACATGGTGGTCAAAAGCAAGGATGAAAATGACCATCTCAAGGACCTAGGAGAGATGTTTGATATCCTGAAGAAGCACAAGTTGCGCCTCAACGCATCTAAGTGTGCATTCGGTGTAGGATCTGGCAAATTCTTGGGCTTCCTTGTGACCAACTGGGGTATAGAAGCGGACCCCTCCCAGATCAAAGCAATTTAGGAGTTGGAGAGACCAAACTCAGTAAAGGAAGTACAGCATCTCACCGGCATGGCGACCGCACTCAATCGGTTCATCAGCCGATCATCAGACAGACTACGACCATTCTTTCAAGCTTTAAAAGCCAAATTCGAATGGGACGAAGAATGCGACCAAGCACTGGAAATCCTGAAAGAATACATGTCTTCTCCACCATTGCTGGTCACCCCAATACCAGGAGAAGAACTCTTCCTATACCTTGCAGTCTCTCAGCACGCAATTAGCGCAGTGTTGGTCCGTGCGGAAGGAATTCAACATCTGCCCATCTACTATGTCAGCAAGACATTACTGGGAGCTGAAACAAGGTATTTGCCACTGGAAAAACTGGCATTAGCCTTAATGATGGCCTCCAGAAAATTGGCACACTACTTTCACGCCCACACCATAGTTGTTCTCACAGCTTTTCCACTAAAAGCTTTGTTTGAGAGGGCGAACTTTTCTGGGTGAATTTTGAAGTGGGCAGTAGAGCTGGGACAATTCGACGTCAAGTTCCAACCTAGAAACGCAGTAAAGGCCCAATCTTTGGCAGACTTCGTCGCAGAATTTACTCCAGGAGGTCATCATATCTGCCCAGTCGACCTAACTAACACAACCGAACTAGAGATGGAAGTTGACGCCGGAATAGCGCAACCCCTAGCAGAAGGCACTCAGTCAGACTCCAAGGCAGACCAAACTAAAGACAGCAAGGAAGACTCACCACAAAATAAAGACTTGGTTCAGTCAGATAGCGAGGGGCAGACAGCAAGCATGGACCTTGAAGAAAACACCAGCAACATTCTTGACCCCACGACATCATCTGACCCCTCCATTTGCTGGAAGTTATTCGTTGGTGAGATGTGGAAGCTCTTTGTGGATGGAGCATCCAACCGGCGTGGTGCAGGACTTGGCATAGTCCTCATCTCACCAGACGGCCTGGTTGTGGAGCAACCAATCAACCTTGGCTTCCCAGCATCAAACAACGAAGCGGAATATGAAGCACTTCTAGCAGGTCTCAAATCAGCATACCGTATGATGGCCACCGAATTAATGGTCTACAGCGACTCACAGTTGGTGGTAAACCAAATTTCTGGCGACTATGAAGCAAAAGATGATAGGATGGCCAAGTATCAAGAATTGGTCAGAACAGAGATCAAGAAATTCGAAGTAGTAAGGATAGAACAAATCGGCAGGGAGGAAAATAGTAGAGCAGACGAACTAGCAGGTTTCGCCTCAATGGCAGACACCTCCATCCCTTATCCACTACTGATCGACTACCTACCTAGACCAAGCATTGAGGATCCCGAAGCAGAAGAGGTATGTTGCACAGAACTAGGCCCCTCATGGATGGATCACATCATACTATTCTTGAAAGATGGCGCCCTACCGGAAGAAAAGAAAGAAGCCAACAAAATTAGAGCAAAGTCACAGCGATTTTGGCTCTCCCCATCTTTGGCATTATACAAAAAGTCGTTCTCAGGACCCTATTTAAAGTGTGTCCACCCCAGCAAAGTGGAAGCATTCTTGTACGAGATACACGAAGGGGTGTGTAGAAGCCATCAAGGAGGAAGATCGCTATCTTACAAGGCCATTTCACAAGGATACTGGTGGCCATACATGCAGGCAAACTCAGAGAAATATGTGAAGAGGTGTGAAAAATGCCAAAATTTCGCACACCAAATACATCAACCAGCAAGAGAACTCCTACTATTAACTAGCCCATGGCCTTTCGCAATGTGGGGCTTGGACATAGTAGGACCACTTCCAACAGCACCCGGCAATAGAAAGTTCTTTCTCGCAGCAACAGACTACTTCACAAAGTGGGTGGAAATGGAAGCAGAAGCATTGGCATCAATCAAGGAAAGAGATGTGAAGAAATTCGTATGGCAAAACATCACCACTCGGTTTGGCATACCAAAAGCCCTTATCTCAGACAATGGCACTCAGTTCGACGGAAGAATTTTCAGAGGCTTTTGTGAAGAATACAAAATAGAGTTCTATAATTCTACACCGGCATATCCCCAAGCAAATGGACAGGCAGAAGCCTCAAACAAAGTAGTTTTTGATGGACTGAAGAAAAGGTTAGAGAAGGCAAAAGGCAAGTGGGCGGAAGAACTTCCTCATGTTTTATGGGCTTACCGCACCACACCTCGACGATCAACAGGAGAAACACCATTCTCCTTAGCCTACGGAATGGAAGCAGTGATCCCACTGGAAGTTGGCCTCCCCACAATTCGAAGCGAAAATTTTGATCCCGACTTAAATGGAGAAGCCATAACATTGGAGCTCGACCTTGCGGAAGAAAGAAGAGAAAGAGCACTGGTCCACATTGCCTCGTATCAACAAGAGTTATCTAAGAAATACAACAAAATGGTGCATCCAAGATAATTCAAGATCGGAGATTGGGTACTACGCAAAGTGATGGGAAACACCTTAATACCAGGAGATGGCAAGCTAGGGCCAAACTGGGAATGTCCTTACAAAGTGGTTGGATTAGCAGGCAAAGGGGCATACCACCTAGAAGACAAGGACGGCAAAGCAATCCCTAGGCCATGGAACACGGCCAATCTTAAGTTATTTTATTTTTAGCTTTCAAACACGTGTAATTTTTTCTTTCCTCAATAAAACAAATCGATTCTTTTCAGCATAAGTTGTTTCCTGTAAAAGATAGCTTTAGTGAAGTTAGGAATATTGCAAACATTATTCTAAGTTGGTTGGAAAAACTAACTTAGAGGTTGGCTGGAATAAACCAACACCCTTCCTAAGCCTAGGATAAGGATCCAGGTGTAACAAGCCCGCGGGGGACCTCGCTACAGCTCGGACTCGACTTTTTGTAGTCACGGTTCTAAATCTGAACCAAAGAGTCCAAATCCGGCAAATCGTTTTGAGAAAAAAAACAGATTTTTGAAAGAAGTGCCAAACATGGACTGCTTTGCCAGATACAGAGTCGCCACCTAAATATTTTATTTTGGGAAATTTAGGAAACCCTGACTCGGTGCCAAAAGGCCACGTGTCCGTCATCACCAAAGTTGCCTCGGCTCGGGAAGTTGGGTACGATTGGGGAAGGTCACTTCGTGAGCACCCCCGCTCGCCCGGTCATAGACCGGCCTCTACTAACCATGATATCTATTTTTGAAAACATTGTGAGTTCTTATTCCGGTTATTAGCCTAGTTTACTATGTGATGCTCACAGCATACAAATATAGACCGGGTCGCCCGAATTGGAACAAAACATTTCATGCTTGTCTTTGAAAATGGTTTGCTACCCGCAGGTAGGCTTGAAACATTTGATGATTTATTCCGATTCAGATAACCCAACCTTCACCCACAGGCATTCAGGCAGTTATATCAGATAAGCACATAGCCTCATGGTAAGCATGCTATTCATGGCAGTCACTCACACGCATGCAAGGATGCTAAAACATAAAGCTTACCGAGTACTCCAAACCAAAATAGAAACCACATTAGAAATCATGCATGATCCTAAGTATACAAAAATGCTTAGTGCAACACATGCAAAATGCAACTGTAGCAGGCTCGGCTATTCTAAGATGATATATGAAATGCTACAACTACCATGTATTCAACTTGGAATTGAAAGTGCGATGCAGTTAGTATGATGCGCCGAGCCCGGTGCATGTAATACAGATGAATGATGCAAGCATGCTGTCATACTGTATGCTAATTTAAATATGCCCTAATCTAACCATCAAAAGCGGATAAATGAAAGGGAGAAAGACGTGGGGTTGGAAGACATACATCACACACACGCACACTTATTACAGTTATGCCCTCGCACAGAGGGTCCGAATAAATATACAGTCCAAATATTACAGTCCCCAAATAAAAGAATATTACAGTCCAAAATATTACAGAATTCTAATTAATTAATGAATTAACTAAGAAAGCAAGTAAAACTGGCGTGCAAGCCAGGGACTACCTTGCTTCTGATGGATGATGCATGTCCGGGTTGCCTTGCGCGGAAATCCACCGGAATGCCCCAATTAGCCTCTGTTTACACCTGTTCTTGAAATGCGTGCCAAGCTCCAAAAGGTTGCTGATTCTTCGTTTTGCTGCAACAGAGAGCAGGAAAGGGGCATAGCAATGTATTTGCACAGATATATGCATGTCTTGATTCTCGTGCCACCAATCACGCATACCGAGGCATGATGGCCGAGGAGTCGAAATGCACAACTCAATATATGATGAATGCACATGAAACTACAGCTAAAACCTAACTCCATCATGGATAATCCGGAGTGTCGGTGACTGGGGAATTGAGACACATTCCGTCACTCGGAGTACGAAATGTACCTCGTTTCCCGTGCCCGGGCTAACTCCTATTCCGGACACGATGCAATATGCATGATATGCATGAAATGCAACCAAGATACAATCCTAACATACACAATGCTATGGAAATGAGATGTCTCGAAATGCGTGCACACGGGCACGCAAACCGAGAAAATGACAGAATACTGTCTAAGATACAACCTAGTATGCACTATGCTACGAAAATAAGAGGCCTCGAAATGCGTGCGCACGGGCACGCAAACTGAGGCAATGCAGAATACAATGAAAATGAGGTGCCTCGAAATGCGTGCACACGGGCATGCAAACCGAGGCGATGACATACACAATAAAAATGAGATGCCTCGAAGTGCGTGCACACAGGCACGCAAACCGAGGCGATGACAAACACAATGAAAATGAGATGCCTCGAAATGCGTGCACACGGGCACGCAAACCGAGGCAATGGTAAATGCAATAAAAATGAGATGCCTCGAAGTGCGTGCACACGGGCACGCAAACCGAGGCGATGGTAAATGTAATAAAAATGAGATGTCTCGAAACGCGTGCACACGGGGCACGCAAACTGAGGCAATAGTAGGTGCAATGAAAACGAGATGCCTCGAAACGCGTGCACACGGGCACGCAAACCGAGGCAATGGTAGGTGCAATGAAAACGAGATGCCTCGAAGTGCGTGCACACGGGCACGCAAACCGAGGCAATACAAAATGCGATGAAATGGCATGGAAATGACAAATGGGCTTATACCAACGTGAGTGAGCCTCAGCCACACTCACATAGGATGCCAGCGGATAAAAATGAAGTGCCTCGAAATGCGTGCACACGGGCACGCAAACCGAGGCGATGATAAAATGTAATGAAATGACATGAAAATGACCAATGGGCTTATACCAACATGAGTGAGTCTCAGCCACACTCACATAGGATGCCGGCGGATAAAAATGAAGTGCCTCGAAATGCGTGCACACGGGCACGCAAACCGGGGCGATGGCAAAATGTGATGAAACATGGCAAAATGATATGCAAGCCTGCCAATGGAATTTCAGCACTAAAATATGGGGGAAAACAGTCCCGAAATGAGGCGAAATGACATGAAATGCATGGAAATGTCCCGAAATGCAACACTAGGCGCCCGAAATGGCCTATAGCTATGCTAAACATGCACAATATGGGCATGCAATGCAAAGACAGAAGTTAGACAGTCCCAAAAGATGCACTTTCACAGTTATAAACATGGCCAAACAGCAAGTATAGGTATGGAAAAAATGGCATGCAAGAATAGGGGCCAAAAGAGGGGTAATGAAGCAAGTGGCATAAGCAAAACTCAAACTGAAAAATTTCCTTCTACAACATTGAAGAGGGACCAAAAATATGAATGTTTACAGTATATGGCAGACCTCAAATCAGTATACAAACATGATAGAAATGTGATGCAAAACAAGGCTCAAAAATGGCTATAACATGAGGTATGCAAAATAATCATCAAACAGCCAAAGACCCTTAATAAAATATGTAGAATGGACCAAAATAAGCACTTTTCTAGAACTGTAAAATGGCCAAAAACAAAAGCATGGTAGGCTGCCATTGCATGCAAGAATGGGGAAGAAAAGAGGAGTATAAAAGGAGGTATAACATGGAAACCCCAAATGATGTTGAGCCATTCTTAAATGTTGAAGAGGGGCTCAAAATAAGCCTCATATCAGTTTACAACATGCTCGAAAATAAATTGCTCATGGGTCAAAAATAGCATGCAAAATTATGACATACAAGAGGATCAATGAAGCAAGTGTATTATGGAGGGCTCAAACAGGGTTGAGCCCTTAATGAAAAGTGAAGATGAGCTCAAAAGAGGGCCCTTTTCAGTTAGGGCCGGAGCTTGAAACAAAAAGCAAGTGGGGCTTAGAAATAGATCAAGAAAAAGGGTCAAAAGGGTAAAATTATTACTTACCCTTGAAGACTCAAGCTTTTGTTGCTTCTTGGATGGATTTGCAGCTTCTTTGACCTTTGAGAAACCTTCCTTGTTGCTGGAAATGAGATGGTGGTGGTAGAGCTTGGTGGTGTAGAAGGAATAATGGTTAGGGACTTAGGGTTTTTTGAAGAATTGAGAGCTATGGAGATGGAGTTCTATATGGGAGCTTGAAGAAGAGTTTTTCTAACCCCAACAAAGGAGGCCACCAGCTGGTTATAAGGGTTCAAAAGGGGGTGTAAAGGTGGGGGAAAAGGAGAGCAAAATTCCCCCACAAAATATCCCCCGGATAAATATCTTGTCTGGGGGATATTGCCCCACAGCTGTAAAGTGCACAGTGCAAGGAACACGGCCGGCCTATCACTTTTGCTGGAGGTGGCCGGCCGGCCACACCACCTAGCCGGCCGGCTAGGGGTCAAAAGGTTCAATGAGATTTTCTGGCCGGCCAGCTACTGGGGAGGTACTCCTATGTGTGTACAACACAATCATGTGGTTGAAAGCTCAAGAAAGTGGGTCCAAGGGGTTCAACATTGGCTCGGAAAGAGGGGGTCAAAAGGGTCAAGTTGAATTACTGGCCGGCCATGAACTTTTAGGGGCCTCCCAGGTGTGTACATCACAGATATGTGGTTGAAAGTTCAAGAAAAAAGGTCCAAGGGGTTCAACATTAGCCCGGAATAAAGGGGTCAAAAGGGTCAGGTAACCTTAATGGCCGGCCACCAACTTTTAGGGGCCTCCCATGTGTGTAGATCACAGATATGTGGTTGAAAGTTGGCAACACTAACCCTAGGGTGTTCAACATTAGCCCGGAAGTTGGAAAAATGGGCGCCGGGAGGCTCCGGAGGAGAGATAACTGGCTGCTGCAACAATTGATGGCCTCCCACCCTTCAGTGACCTTCCCTGTGATGAAACAGAGGTACCTGCCAAAAATGAACGAAAACCGTTGCAAAACGAATGTTCGGGGGCCAAAACGCGCAGTTCGGGATCCCGAAAATGGGCTGTTAAACACTGAAAGTGGCGTTCGGCCACGAAGTGGGTTTCTGGGACCCCAGTGTCCCTCAAAAGGGAGCAAATAGGAAGTATGCCAAAAATCAGAGCAATAGGAGATGGTTAAGCGGTCCCGAATCGAGGCACACGGCCTGACGGCTCCGAAAACCGGGAACCGGGCTCCGAAATGGGCAAAATGGCCTACGGCCACCAAATGTAGCCTACGGACATTGAGAGATGGTCTACGGGACCTCTCCCTCCCCTCAGGAAAAGAAACAGAGAAAACCGAGTCTGGTTCGCAAACCGAGACAAGGCACAGAAGAGGGTTCGGAAGTCTGGAGGCAGGGCTCACGGCCGCAACTCTGAGACTTCTGAACGAGCACGATATGCAACATCACCAAGCGCTCAATCGGTGACGTCTGAGTCTTAAGGTCGGTCAAAAATGGGGTGTCTACAGTTGCCCCTCTTTGACAGAACTCGGAAGTCACAAGTGACGGGAGTGAATGTCAAAGCCCAGAGACGACCCATTTTCGACAAGGCCGAAGACTTAGACAAACATACAGGATAAACAGAGATGTGTCCGCAGCCATGCCCGCAGGCAGGGGGCAAAATGCAAATGAAAATGCAAGAAGCCGAAGGTAACCCAATGATCGTGCAAATGCAGCAAGCTGTAATGAAGCAAGTATTCGCAAATAGATGCAACAGTTTTAAGCAAGAATGCAAAGCAACAACTACATTTCATGCAGTTAAGAATGCGGAGGATTATTCAATCCCCGCCACGTCTCACACGGAGAAGATACGATACCTGCGCGATTCGTCTGGTCGCACCAGCCTCAATTGAACCGTACATACAATATCGTGCCTGTAAAAGAGAGAAATTGCAACAAATACAATATGCTGACAACATGTATTTAATGTGATTTCGAAAGTTCGACACACGCAGTGCCGGTGAGTGAATACATCGCAATGCAAGAATGGAACATGCGTGACAACGCATGCTCAAGCATGGAGGTATGCCAATATCAAGAAATGCACATGACAAGGCAAGTATGCTCATGAGAATGCAAGTTATGCGCACGATAGTACAAAACGAGCATAAATCGAGGTGTTCATTTGTCATGAAACAACGAGTACGAAAATGCGCGTTTCGGCGAAGGCGACTCGACCATGGCCTCTGATCTGCTTCCCTGAAAGGTTACAACTCATTCAAAAGGGATACACTTTGATTTCGATGAATGATGATGAGACACATGTCATAACTTGAAGCCGAAGTCCCGGCGGATCATTTCGCGACCGGAAGTGTACTTTTCTTGAACTTTTTCAGGTCCCGGGAACTCCGATCTTCCTCAAAATTTGCAGAGAGCTAGGTGAGCATGTGGGGAACATGGCCGGCCATTTATCTTCCCAAGGGGAGGTGGCCAACCTGTTTCCAATAAAGTGGATAGCTGGCCGGCCATTTCTGTAAAAAGCAGATAGCTGGCCGGCTAGGAATAGGGGCCGGCCGGCCATGTGCTTTTTCTGGGGCTATTTTGGTCTTTTTTCCTCCTTTTTGCATGCCTCTTCAACCAAGGCTTGAGGCTTATAAAAGGCAGCCGAGTCCCCCTTCTTTTCTTGCATTCTACAACATTTTCCTCTCCAGATTTGAGTTTCACGCGCGTTTTCCAATGCCCCGCGCAAATTGTTTCCGCAAAAACACTCAGTTTCAAGCACTTTGAAGCGATTAAATTCCGGCTTCGGAGCTTCTTTTTGCATTTTCACCACTTGAGGTAAGTCTATCTTAATATTTGGAATATTTTCTCGAGAGTTGACTTTTGTTGACTTTTCATTTCCCGAGAGTTGACTTTTTCCATTTTCGCTCATTTTGCTCATTTTTGCTCCCTTTTACAGACTCTTTGGAAATGGCGGGCAATTCTCCTCATAGCGGAGGTTTTTCGGGTGCCGGAGATGATTTCGATCCCATGACTCTACCTCCGAGGACCCGACCTTTCATTCCCGGGAGGTACCGTCCGCCAGCACACGTCCTTCCGCGCGCTGTCTTCCGTCATTTTACCAGTTTTGACGAGCGAGCACCCGGGGATCTGCTTCTCAGAGAGCCGGAGCAGCATCTCTCTCACGAGGCCCGAGAGGTATTTACCCCATCTTCTGTATTTTACATTTCGCATCTTTGCCATGCTTGAACATGCAGTTTAGCTTATGGCATAGTACTTTGCTTATATCTTGAACATGTAATCTCAACACTTGAATTTCTGAACACTTGGCTCACCAATTAATTGCGAACACACAGCCCACATTAGAACACACGGTTCAAACACTGATTTGTCGAACACACAGCCCGAGTTCGAAAGTGAACACACAGCCCACACTTTAAATTTTCTGAACACGCAGCCCAGATTAGATAGTGAACACGCAGCCCACAATTTAACTGAAAGTTGAACACGCAGCCCAAATTTCAAATTTTCTGAATACGCAGCCCAGGTAGATAGTGAACACGCAGCCCACAATTTAACTGAAAGTTGAACACGCAGCCCAAATTTCAAATTTTCTGAACACGCAGCCCAGGTAGATAGTGAACACGCAGCCCACAATTTAACTGAAAGTTGAACACGCAGCCCAAATTTCAAATTTTCTGAACACGCAGCCCACAAATTAACTGAAAGTTGAACACGCAGCCCAAATTTCAAATTTTCTGAACACACAGCCCAGGTAGATAGTGAACACGCAGCCCACAATTTAACTGAAAGTTGAACACGCAGCCCAAATTTCAAATTTTCTGAACACGCAGCCCAGGTAGATAGTGAACACGCAGCCCACAATTTAACTGAAAGTTGAACACGCAGCCCAAATTTCAAATTTTCTGAACACGCAGCCCAGGTAGATAGTGAACACGCAGCCCACAATTTAACTGAAAGTTGAACACGCAGCCCAAATTTCAAATTTTCTAAACACGCAGCCCAGGTAGATAGTGAACACGCAACCCACAAATTAACTGAAAGTTGAACACGCAGCCCAAATTTCAAATTTTTTGAACACGCAGCCCAGGTAGATAGTGAACACGCAGCCCACAATTTAACTGAAAGTTGAACACGCAGCCCAAATTTCAAATTTTCTGAACACGCAGCCCAGGTAGATAGTGAACACGCAGCCCAAACTTCAAATTTTCTGAACACGCAGCCCAGGTAGATAGTGAACACGCAGCCCACAAATTAACTGAAAGTTGAACACGCAGCCCAAATTTCAAATTTTCTGAACACGCAGCCCAGGTAGATTTGCATGTAGCTTATCTCACTTCATCGGTATACAGCCCACTTTATCTTATTGGCACACAGCCCATTTTATTTCATTGGCACACAGCCCATTTCATTTCATTGTTGATACATGTATTCATTTTGAATGCAGGTTTGCTCCCGCAGTGTGCGGGGGTATGGTTCCACCAGTGCGCGGGATTGGTATGCCGAGCTCCCGGAGGGTGTTCGAGACTTAGTCGACTTGGCAGGGTTCGGGCCCTTCTGCGTCGGGTTGTCACGTTGTCCTGCCAGGAGGACGCTGATGGCAGCATTGGTAGAGAGATGGTGGGACACCACCAATTCCTTTCATTTCTCTGCTACCGGGGATATGACCATGACCCCTTTTGACTTTGCTGTATTGACCGGTTTAGACGTCGGAGGTTGGTCCATCCCCTACGACGAGGATATGGGCGAGTGGGAGGCCGCCTGGATGTATCTGTTGGGGGCTCGCCCACCTGTTGACAGGGTCTCTGGGAGAGTCCGATATACTTGGTTCTCTTCCCATTTCCGGCGGGCGGAGATGGTGCTTGAGACTCCTGAGGAGACAGAGCAGTATGCCCGTGGTTTCCAGATGTTCCTCTTCGGGACTACCCTGTTCGCCGACAGAGGGAACACCATTGGGCTATACCTGCTGAGCGCTCTGGTTGACCTATCACAGGTCCATCGTTATGACTGGGGTGGCGCCGGCCTGGCTACCCTTTACTTTTATATGAGCGCGACCTCCCGCGGGCGGGGCGACTTACTTGGCGGCTACTGGAGAGTCTGGGAGGTACTTTCTGTCCCCTTGATTTACATTTCTGCTTCTCATTACTTGTACATTGCACACACAACGCACTTTTACAATCTGTATTTTGCTCTCAGCATTTCGTACTTACATTCTGCATTGCTTTTCTCAGTTATGGGTCTATGTATACTTCCCATCATTAGCCCTAGAGCTGGAGGTGGTAGGGATTCCAGTGACCCCTTATTCATTGATATTCGAGGGCCCGCACCGGCCGAGGCCTCGAGAGACCCTCCTTCGCCTGCGACAGTATTTCGACACAGTGCAACATTCAGAGGTACCTCAGAACTTTCAGTTCTTTTCATTTTCATCTTTGACTTACTCTGTATATTCTCGATTTCTGATTGGTTTATGCATTTATCATCCGCAGATTACATGGCAACCCTGGGTGTCCCTAGGTGACGGCCTCCGTCTTCAGTATACCGGAGCGTCGGATATCTCCCAATATAGGGTCCTGCTTGAAGGGCCGGTTGGCAGGGTATGGTTCGTGGGGGAGCGCTTTCTGCGCCAGGTATGGGGGTATCTTTCTCAGGATATTCCCGCAGTACCCCCAGCCAGTATGCGGACCGCTGACAGGCTCTCATACTCAGAGGTAGTCGGCGCCATGCTGGGTACTGATGCTTTGCTATATATTGAGGAGGGGGACTACGCCACTTACCGTCACATATATTTGATGCCTCCATTGACGGAAGCTCGTATCCCGATGATGAGGCCTGCCGGTATGTCATCCTCGGACCAGGCTCGGGCTCGGGCTGCAGACGCCCCTTCTACTAGCAGGGCCGGTACATCTAGAGGTGGGAGTAGACCGGTTCCTCCGGCTCCGTCGGTCCATCCTCATCCCGGATGGCCAGATATGCCTACTGAGTTGATGGCGTGGCAGTATGGGGCTAGCTCTCCGACTCCGATTCCACTAGAGCCTCCGATGCCCAGTGATCGATACGCCATTGATCCGGACTCACCACCGGTATGCTCCACTTCTTTTCATTCATCATTCAGATGTTTAGACACTCTTCTGTTCGCTGATGATTATGAGCTCATCTTGCAGCCATCGCGAGGGTATATGGAGGAGGTGGTTGGACTGGTGGCCACACTCGAGGGCATGGTCCTACGCAGGGAGGCACAGTTGTCTATCGCGGGCATCCAGGTACCCTTCAGTTTTCTGGCATTTATCATACTTCTGATGACATGCTGATTTCCACTGCATCGATAGACTTTTTGTGTAGAGCACATCTGACACACACCCCACTTGTACACTGTATTTACATGCATCCACTTTACGTATCCCTTGCTTGTATCCGCATCTGATGTATATACTTGGACTGATGCATTTGAATTGAACTCTTTGTTTTCAGATGCCTTCATGGTCCGGTCAGCCGCAGGCTAGGCCACCTGGGCCTCATTGGGGAGCTGGGCCATCTGGGCCTTTTCAGGGGGAGGGGCCATCTCGGCCTTCCCGAGGAGCCGGGCCATCTAGGCCTTTTCGAGGAGCTCGAGGAGGGCCCGTCCACAGACGCAGGGCTCACGTTGTGGAGGTGGAGCCTGATGAGGAGGAGGAGGATGCTGAGGAAGAGGAGGAGGAGGCTACCGATCGTCAGTCAGAGGCATCTGCTGAGGAGGGAGGCTCCGACTCAGATGATGATGATGGTGCGGAGATTGTCCCGCAAAAGAGGATGAGGAGTGCTTCTCGTTCCCGCTCCCGAGGACTTTGATGCTGCTATTTCCTGCTTTATTTTTCTTTTTGCTAGTAGTTTATAGCACTTTGCACATTGTTAGTTAGTTTTATTTTTTATTTTTTAAAACTTGTACCTTTGTTTGTTGTAAAGCATGATGAAATGAAATAGCTTTTGAAGAGATGTTTGTATTTTAAACTTTAGCATCGTATCGCATCATTTTATTTTGCACAAAAATGAAATTGAATGGTAATGCGCATTATGTAATCACCAAGTCAGGTAGTGAACCGACGCAACAAACTAAGCAACTCAACTTACTAAGATATAACAGAATCTTTAGCAAGTTTACAACTCGATAAACAAAATGCAACAACGTAAATAAACAAGACTTTAACAAAGATTGCTTAAACAGAGAGCAATGACTCAAAAACACGAAACACGTCCGCTCGACAAACAACTCGATAAGCAAAACAACAACTCGATAAACAAAACACAACAACAACAGAGTGTACTTCTGACGATCTGGGGACCGGAACGCATCCGAAACGGAGGCCTTTGACTCTCCCGTTGCATGGAAATGCTTGGAATTCTCTCTCGAAGGGTAAAACAGGGCCAAGGAGATACACTGCAGCTTTGCCAACCATCCCTGGGAGCCGGCCGGCCATTTTTGGTAGAGAGAGACAGCTGGCCGGCCATTTCTGAAAAAGTAAATGGCTGGCCAGCCAGAAAAAGTGGCTGGCCGGCCATTCAGTCCTGCAGCCACCAGATTTTTGACATGTGTCCCCGTGAATAGTGTTTTTCCTTCTATAAAAGCCTCAACTTCGGGAACATTCATTTCATCTTAGTTTTAGGCAAAGATGGAAGCGTTTCTCGCAGAAAATGTCGCATCTTGGATCTCTTCTCTAGATGGCTCGGAAAAATTGAATTTCCGGGGTTTCGGCTTAAATGCACTATTCACGCTGAGCCGTACTCCGTTACAGCTTCCTTTTCTCCATGCCGCGGCAAGGTTCTGGAATCCAGTGACGCACGTTTTTAGCTTTGGCGGCCAAGAGATGTGTCCGACTTTCGAAGATTTTCAGATTTTGATGGAGTCTGAATGCTCTGAAGTAATCTTGCCCCAGCTCCGTTTTGGCCATGCTCAGGCTTTAGGGCGGATGTGTGGGCTCACGGCGCATGACGCTCGATCTCTGATTTGTAGTGGGGAATTGGACATCCTCGGCTTGATCCATCGTTTTTCCGACGCCGGTGACCGCAGCAACCATTATTGGCAGGGTTTTCGGCAACACGCCCTCTGCTTATGTTTGTTGTCTCACTTTCTGCTTTCCTCGGGCTTCGGCGGGGCTAGCATTCGCCTGATTGAAGTCGCCCAAGGTTTGAGAGAAGGAAAGAGCTGTATTGCCATGGCCTTGGCCGAGACATTGATGGGCTTAGATTCTGTCTATCGCCGGGAGGCGACTAGGTTCGCCGGGAGTCCACTGCTGCTGCAGGTAATGTTTCCCACCCGACCTCACATATATATTTGCTCACATCACTCGGCCCTCAGGCTCGGTTTTTCTCACAAAACCCTTGTCTCACTTTTCTCTCATCGTACATCTCTCTGTTCTTTATTCTCTCATTTTCCATCCCTCTCCTAGGTATGGTTAATGGACAAGTTGCAGGTTGTGGACTCTTGCCCGGCCTATTCAGCTCGAGGCTACTTCTTTCGGCAGCACCTAGTCAATGCTCTTGACGAAAGGTGGTGGTTCGATTGGATGTGCAATTTGCCTACAGACGGCATTGCTTGGCGTTGTCCTTGGCTCAACCTCCCGGCAATGAGCTATAGTATGTCCCGGCTGATTGGGATCCAATTGATTGGTCTAACCCACTGCGTATTTTACTTTCCGTTCCGGTTCCTGCGTCAGTTTGGTCATGATCAGACCTGTCCACCGGAGGGGATTGAGTACCCAGCCGCTTTCCCGGTCCGGGGTGCACAGCTTGCCCGATATGCCACGGCATGGAGAACTAGAGAGCTCCTGGCCCCTGCTTCGACTTTCAGTTGCACTTTGTCCGATGAGTGCGTGGATTGGCTCAATGAGGAGGCACAAGTCGGGCCCAGCTTGGCATCAGATGTTCCGTCCAGCCCTGGGAGGGGGCGCAGAGATACTTGATTCAACTATGCCCCAAATTTATTGCTTATTTAGCATTTTCAAGTTTTCATTATGAATGTACTAAAAAGCAACCTCGATTGTAATGCAAGAGCAGGAGAACTCAGTTTTGAAATCAATGAAATTGAAAGTCGCGGTACTGAAAATTTTCCGTTTAGGGTCCAAAAATGGTCTTAGTCGTAAAAAGATTGATTTGAACAAAGTCAACTTTTATTAAAACTTTTCAAAACTATTTTCGATGTGAATCAGAACTGGACACACCGGAGATCTGTCACTGAGATGCACAACCCCAGATCCCTGCAACTGGAAAGTTGCCCCTAGTCTGAAGAACAAAGCGGCACTGCATAGCAACGGAAAGTTGCCCCTAGTCTGAACAGCACTGTACCGGAGATCACGATAAATGCTGATGGATAAAGATGACTGAGATGATCAAAATGGACGGAGTTGATCGGGGAAAAGTTTATGGCTGAACTTCAAGGTGAAGTTGCCTACGTATCCCAAAGATGGGAATCAAGCCTTACGTAGTTCAGGCTAAGGTTCACTCGAGTATTTTCACTCTCCTTTTGCGCTCTAACTTTTGCCAAGGCCACCCTTTGAGGGTTTTCAACCTTCCGAGCTCAGTTTTTATATTTTCTATTTTCTTGTGCTCTGAATTTTGCCTAGGTCGCCCTTTCGGGTTTTCGGCCTAACGAGCCTCTCAAGGATAGTATTTCTTCAACTTGTCCATATTGATCGGTTGTGAGAACTCTAAGCCATCTAGATCCATCAGAACCACAGCTCCACCTGACCAGATAGCTTTGATGATGTAAGGACCAGTCCAATTAGGTTTGAACTTGCCCCTTGGGTCGTGGATGGGAGCTCGGTTGTCTTTGAGCACCAAATCTCCTTCTTTCAGATTCCTAGACTTAACCTTCTTGTTGAAAGCCCGGGCAATTCTTCGTTGATAGCCTTGGATGTGGTACAGTGCTTTCAGTCTTCTTTCATCAAAGAGCATAAGTTCTTCGAATATGCTTTGCTGCCAATCTGCTTCGGCTATCTGACATTCAGCCAATACTCGTAACGACGGAACCTCAATCTCAATGGGTAGAACAGCCTCCATTCCATAGACCAATGAATATGGAGTTGCTCCAGTAGAAGTTCTGATTGACGTCCTGTAGCCCCACAGAGCAAATGGCAGCTTGTCTGGCCAATCTCGATAGGTTTCCACCATCTTCTGTAGTATATGCTTGATATTCTTGTTGGCGGCCTCAACTGCTCCATTGGTCTGCGGCCGATATGTAGATGACTAATGGAAAGCCACATTGTATTTCTCCAACAAGTCTATCACTTCTTTCTTGAAGTGGGAACCATTATCTGAAATTATCTCGTTTGGCACCCCGTAGCGACAGATGATGTTGTTTCTGATGAACTTTGCGACGTGCGACGCCTTCAACACCGCGTATGATTGGGCCTCGATCCACTTTGTGAAGTAATCTATCGCTACCAGGATAAACTCATGCCCGTTTGACCCCTTCGGGGTAACAGCTCCGATCACATCAATTCCCCAGACTGAAAAAGGCCACGGCGAAGTCATGTTGTACAGTTTTGACGGCGGGATGTTCATTCGGTTTGCATGAATTTGACACTTGTGGCATCGCCGAACAAAGCTAATACAATCCTCCTCCATGGTTGACCAGTAGTAGCCCTGTCTGAGGATCTTTCTGGCCAGCATTACTCCATTCATGTGTGCACCGCACTCCCCCCCATGGATGGCTTCCATCAGGCGTTTTGACTCTTCAGCTTCTACACAGAGCTTATGCATTCCCAGATGACCCCTTTTGTACAAATTTCCCCCGCAGATAACGAATTGAGCAGCCATTCTTCTGACAGCCCTCTTATCTTTGGCGTTTTCCCCTAGTGGATATGTCTCATTTTCCAAGAAGTTCCAGATGTCGTAATACCAGGGGTTGCCGTCTTGAACCTCATCTATGGCGGAAATTGACTCGTATGCTGGCACGAACTTCTGATCAATAATGACTGGACGCATCCGGACTCCGGACGGAATGTCTATCATAGAAGATAGAGTTGCTAGTGAATCTGCAAACCTGTTGTTCTCTCTTACGAGGTGGGTGAAATTTAGCTTCTCAAACCGAGGAATTAGCAGATCCAAGGTTTGGTGGTAGATTATCATCCTTTCCTCCTTGACCTTCCAATCTCCTTTTGCTTGAGACACAACAAGGTTCGAGTCCCCAATGACGTCCACTCGTCTTGCCCCTAGTTCCAGGGCTGCTTCCAGGCCAGCAATACATGCCTCATACTCTGCTTCATTGTTGGAAACTTTGAAACGGAGCTTGAATGCTAAAGGGATACGAGAATCGTCGGGCGTTATCAGCAACACCCCTATCCCATACCCATACTGGTTTGACGCTCCGTCAAAGTACATTGTCCAGGTTTCATCTTCGACGTGTAGAATAGCTTCATCTGGGAATAGATATTCAATCGCTTCATCCCCCTCAACCGGGTGGTCGGCAAGGAACTCCGCTACCACTCTGCCTTTTACTGACTTGCGCGTTACATACTTCAAATCAAATTCGGAGAGCAACAGCAACCAACGAGCTAGCCTACCCGTAAGTGCTGGTTTCTCGAAGAGATATTTGATGGGATCCAAACGCGAAACCAACATTACAGAGTGGGCTAACAGGTAGTGCCGCAGCTTCCTGGTCGCCCATACCAAGGCCAAACAAGCCTTCTCCAGCGGTGTATAGCGGGTCTCGTAATCCAGCATCTTTTTGCTCAGATAGTATATGGCCCTTTCCACTTTGTCTTCTGACTCCTGCGCGAGCATGCAGCCCATGGTAGTCTCAGTTACCGAAAGGTACAATATCAACGGTCTCCCCGGCTCTGGCGGTGACAACACGGGTGGGTTTTGTAGATACTCTTTGATCTGCTCAAAAGCTGCTTGACATCGGCCGTCCCATTGGAATTTCTTTCCTTTCTTCAAGAGACCAAAAAGTGGTTCACAAGTCAAGGTTAATTTAGAAATAAATCGTCTTATGAATTGCACTTTACCCAGAAAGCCTCGCACCTCCTTTTCAGTCCTTGGTGGTGGCATTTCTAAGATGGCCTTGATTTTGGAAGGGTCGACCTCGATGCCCCTTTGTGTAATCAGAAACCCTAGCATCTTCCCTGCTGTAACACCAAACGTGCATTTCTGGGGATTCAGTCGCAGCCGAAACTCTTTGATCCTTTGAAAGAATTTTTGTAAGGCGGTGTAGTGGCCCTCTCTATCTTTGGACTTGACAATCATGTCGTCCACGTACACCTCGACCTCTTTATGGATCATATCATGCAATATTGTAGTTGCTGCCCGTTGATACGTAGCTCCAGCATTTTTCAACCCGAATGGCATCACTCGATAACAATATGTCCCCCACGGGGTAGTGAACGCAGTCTTCTCTCGGTCTTCGGGTGCCATCACTATCTGATTATAGCCTGAGAAACCATCCATAAACGAAAGCAAGGCGTGTCCTGCCGTGAAATCCACCAATTCATCAATGTGTGGCAAGGGGAAGTCGTCCTTCGGACTGGCCCTGTTCAAATCTCTGAAGTCTACACAGACCCGAATTCTGCCGTCCTTCTTTGGCACCGGAACTATGTTGGCCAACCAAGTTGGATATTCAGATATCAGCAGGAACCCTGCGTCAATTTACTTGGTGACCTCTTCCTTAATTTTGAGGGCCCAGTCCGGGCGAATCCTTCTGAGTTTCTGTTTGACAGGGCGGGCCTCGGGGTCAAGAGGGATCCGGTGCTGTACAATCTCAGGATCGATTCCAGGCATGTCTTCATAGGACCACGCGAAAACATCTTTGAAATCTTTTAATAAAGCGACTAAGCGCTCGCGCTCCTCTGAAGACAACGTGGACCCGATCTGGACCAGCCGCGGGTCCTTCTCAGTACCAACATTCACAGTAGTGATTTCATCCATTAAAGGTTTAACAAATCTTTCCTGCTCTTGATCAATTAATCGTTGCAAAACTGGGGGAATTTCTTCCTCGCTGTTTTCATCAAAATTTTGAAAATCCTGATTTAAGCAATAAATCAAAGGCACAGAAAAATACTCGGAAATCACATCCACATCATTCTCATTAAATACTTCCAAGCCGTCAGATTCCTCTGTTACAACAGACTCAAAAGAAAATGAAAAAGACGACCTAGATAGGACTGTGGCATCCGGGTTATCACTCCCAGGAATACCGGACTCAGACTCAGTCGAGCTGGAATCTGATTCCGACGTACAAGATTCGGTAGAATCAGATTCCGGCTCACTACCTGACCCGGAACTGCTAGATAAAAAGCCTTCTTCATATTGCCAGATGAGAGAAGGTGCGATAGATGCATCCAAGATCGGCGCTGGAAAGCCCGCAGCTATTTCATCTCCAATCACGGAAACCGAAGAGTTATCCCCCAAGCACTCTTGGCCGATCGGAGGATCTGATAGTAGACTCGCCAGTGCTACCCCCATTTCAAGCTCTGTGCTCTCAGGATCCACTGTTTCACATTGCTCAACCTCAGTTGGTGGGTCTGTCTGCGCTTCGGCAACGTCATCCCCAGATAATTGTATGTCGAAGAAGATTTCAAAGCCAGGCACGCGCGTCCCCTCCGCGTTTAGCCATGGCTCCGGGAAGCCGCAGAATGGAAAATCTTCCCCCTCCCAGACGAAGCGTCCGTTTAGGGTACCCCAGATGGGCCTGTGCATTAAATCAAATGGCTTCCCGGCCTTCTTTGCCCTGGCCCTTCCGGCCATTTCTTTTCCTTTCCTCACCCAATCTTCCTTGGTGGGCAGATAACCCAGTCCAAAAGTGTGAGGGTTGTGTGGCACTTCGGCCAACACTGAGACGCCCTTCCGGCCACTTCTCCCTAATCCCATCCCAGGGGTATGCTTTAGCTTGTTCATGAGGTATATGGATTGTGCACTAACATACATGCCCTCATTCGCAGCCATGACATTCTGCACCACTTGAGCCTCGGCCAAAGTGAACCCCGACAAAAACACATCCTCCGTGCCGTGCTCAATCTCCAAGACAAGTGTAGACACCTCCGGCGGCGGATGGATTGATGAATTCCCAAAAACGATCGCTACCCGTTTCCCGTGAGGGTACTTTAGCATTTGATGTAGAGTGGAAGAGACTGCTTTGACCTGATGCAACCACGGTCGCCCCAAAAGTAGGTTAAAGGTTGCGGGAACGTCCAAGATATGAAATTCAATGCTGTGTTGTCCTGGACCAACCTTGGTTTGAATTTTAACAGTCCCCATCACCTCTCTGCTGGTATTATCGTATGCTCTAATCACTTGGGTGGTTGGGACGAAATCCGCGGGTTTTAACCCGATTGCATATGCCGTTCTGGTCGGGCAGACATTAATCGCAGACCCGGTATCAACAAGTACCACCGGTATCCACTTATCTCTACATTCCACAGAAATATAGAGAGGTTTGTTATGGTTTGTGCCCTCAGGCGGTAGCTCCTTGTCCGAAAAGGTTAATGCCGGGGAACCTCCTCCCGGAAAAACCAGCCCAACCAGCTGTTCAGGCGTGGTGTCTATGGAGAGTTTGGACTTGTCCATAGCAGATAGGACAGCTTCTCTGTGTACTCGTGATGCCATTAGCAGTCCCCAGATGGAGATGTCTGCTTGTATCTTCTTTAATTGTTTCAGCACAGCTTCATCTTCAATCTGCTTCTCCTTCTGTCTCTCCGCTTCTCTATCTTTCCCGGATGCCTCGGGTTGATCCAGGTGTGGGGGTTTGAAGTACCGCCCACTTCTTGTCATATGGTCCACTTCATCAAGATACCAAGTATCATCCGGCTGGTTATTCCCCCAGTCTTCATCCGTGTGGGCAAGACACAAGTCGTCATCTTCCCACCACATTCCACTGGCAGCCAACAGACAACTGTCTGGCTCCGGTCCACTCGCACTCTCAGTGCTCTCTGTCCATATTCTCGCAGCATTGTCTGTCTTCGTGCACACAGCACTTTCAGTCCCCTCAGGGCCCTTTGCCTTCCTGGCTCTCTCAGTAGCCTCAAACTTTTCTTGCTCCAGCTGCGTCAGTACAGCTGTTTGTTCAATAATTCCCGTATCGATAATGCCCAAATCTCGAGCGGAATTCTTAGCACCGGCGCTCTCCGGCGATACAACTTGACTTTCGGCCGTTCCGGCCACAACTGATATTTCCGCCCCTGCCGGGCTCTGTTCTGATTGGGCTTCCCCCACTGCATCCGGTTGATCTTCGAGCCATCCCGTGGCCTCCTCTGATCCCTCATAATCATACCAGTTAATCGACGCATCCCCCAGTTCCTGGTCGTCGAGAAATTGCAGGTTGGCAAAGTCCTCCTCGACGGTTGTCAGATTATCTGCCCATAGCCCAGATCCATCCCCCCGGATCATGCATAGTTCTCCTGTCTCTGGCAATTCTGCACTTAGCCCAATTCGGCTCGTTGATAGGATGTACTTGCTTGGATCATAGGCTCCCCCAACAAAATTCTGCCCAATTTCAGATTCAACAATCTCATTTTTTTCCAAAATCTGCCCTGCCCTGTCTTCGACGGTCACCACCACCGGTTCTGGTTGGGTTTTGGAGATGTCCACCATGCACAAGAAATCAATGCAATCGGGGAGGAACACCTCCGGCTTGGGTAGGTGGGTGGGCGTAATATAGATGCTAGGATCGTAAGATGCGACCCCAGTCTGGATAAAGTTAATTCTTTTGGGATGAGGAGCTTGGTTATGTGGTGGGAGAGGGTTGGTGGTGACATTGGGTTGATCGGGAGGTGCGATCACCTGTTTGTCAATAAGATCTTGGATCTCATGACGCAATCTGTAACAACGGTCAGTGTCATGACCGTGTTGTTGGTGGTATGCACAGTATTTTGACGGGTCGTATGAGGGGGGGAGTGGATTCGGTAATGGCTTTGGTTCCAGGGGTTTTAAATGATTCTTTCTGATCAGTACTCCCAGAACTTTGGTCAGAGGCATATATAGTGGGGTAAAGGTTCTTTGGCCTCGCGGTTGGAATCTGTTGGTGGCTTGTGTGTTGCTTCCGGACGCGCCGGAGAAGGGTGTGGCAGTCATGGGCCTTGGAGGGGGAGGGGGAGTGGTGGTGACCATACCAACTTCCGAGGCTCTCGTATTTGCAGCGCCGCTCGGGCCTGCATTGTTGTTACGGTTAAAGGTCCTCCTCGGTTGTTCTCTGTCGTGGTCAAACAGACCTTGTTTCATTGCGTCTTCGATTTGCACCCCCATATCATGTAAATCTGCGAAAGTAGGGAAGGGGACCACAATCATTCTCAGCATCAGTTTTGGGTGGAGATTGCGCACAATCATCCGGATTTGATCTTTGTCTGTGGGCCTTAAAGTCATTGTTGACGCCTTCGCCCTCCATCGGATCACAAAGTCCGAAAAAGATTCCTTGGGCTCTTGCCTTGTCGTTTCGAGATCACGAGTTGTGATCTCGATCTGAGTGTTGTATGAATATTGCGTGACAAAGGCCTCAGCCATCTCATCCCAATTCTTCTTCACTTCATCTTGTAATCTTGCGTACCAATGAGAGGCTACACCCGACAGGGTTCGGCCGAATAATGAGAGCTTCTGTGGTCGTGTAAGGCCCATTGGCCGCAAGACATCCGCAAACAGTCGGATATGGACCATGGGGTCGCCGGTCCCGTCAAAACGGTCGATTTGTGGCATTTTGAACCTATCGGGGAGTGTTACGGCCTCCTCGGTATATCCATCTCCGATATCCGGCATAGCCTTGACCCCTTGGGACTTCTTAAAGAGCTTCTCCAGTTTGCTCAATTTCAGAGCTGTATGATCAACCTCGACCTCGAATGGAGAGTCCGGGTGATTGGATGTATGGACCTTGGACAGTTGTGGTGGAAGCGGGGGCGGAGCTGGCCCTGTTGGAAGATTCGTGTCCTCTTGTACATTTTGGATAGTCGGTAGAGTATTCTGGGTGTTTGGTGGGGCGTTCTGAACAGTAGGTGCCTGTTCAGGTAACGGAGCCCCTGCCGGAGGAGGAATTTGGTGTGAAGCAGATGCTGTATTCTGCTGTTGCAATCTGGCGATTAGTTCGGCCTGTTGGGCCATGATCGCGGCCTGCTGTTTGGAAAACTCCGTTTGACGGGTGGCATCATCATGCATCTGTCTCATGCTCTCCTGCATCTGGCGCATTAGAGCCTCCATCCCTGATGTATTCGGTTGATCCATCTGTCTAACTGGTATGTCTATTTCTACAGCAGTAATTGAGACCTCAGTCCTGTAGTCCTCTGATAAAGTAACCCACTGTTCTGACAACCTCTGTTCTGACGTACTGCGCCTTTTCGGCTTCCTTCTGGTAACAGGGGGTAGAGAACGGAACACTGGCTGTCCGTCGATTAGATCCTCAGATCGGTGGAGTCGACGACCTCGTGTCCAAGGTGCTTGGGGAATGCCTGTTGGGTTGGAAGCAATCGTGCTAAAACTGACCCTAGCAAAAGATAAATAAAGCGAAGAGGAAATAAATAAACAGATAAATGGACAGCATAACAGCTTAAAATAAAATGCAAGACACACAGTCGGGCATAATCAACACACAGTCAATAAGCTGAAATACACACTGGCCTCAAACACTGATTATTATCCCTGTATCACTGTTCCCTGAAACAGAATCTGATATCCGCAGATAACTCGTTCGCAAATACTGGCTAATGCCCGCAGGCCTGATACCCATAATACTGAACTGATGCCCGCAGGCCTAATGTTGAAACTCATGTACTAAACTGATGCCCGCAGGCCTGATACTTGTACTCATATACTGATCTGATGCCCGCAGGCCTGATACTGACAATACTGAACTGATGCCCGCAGGCTTGATACCCAAACTCATATACTGATACATGCATTCCTGTAGAGACGCACTCTAAAGCACATAACAGATAAGTGAGAGCCAAAACACCCCTATGTTGGGGTAGGGTTTCCCTGTCCTATTGTGTCAGGAGTTAGGGTTTCACTACGCACGCAGCAGTTTCAAACAACCTATAAACGGGTAAGCAACCTGTCCTAATTTGGAATAGTCACTATGGATCCGAATATGCACTAGGTCGGATGGTCAAAAAGGGTGCCCCGGTAAAATCGGGGTTTGTGTTCCCATACTGGCAGAGCCCACAACCGGTGAGCCTTATGGTCATGCCTTGACAAGACAAGCCTCCGGCAAACCGTTCAGGAATAGCAGATGGCAAACACGGTGTCCTAGGCGCACCAATGCAAATGCAATGCAAAGAAACACACAAGTGTAGTCAAAAAACAGATATCACGAGTTCGAGTCAAGTTCTCTAAATCCCCAGCAGAGTCGCCAGAAACTGTAACAAGCCCGCGGGGGACCTCGCTACAGCTCGGACTCGACTTTTTGTAGTCACGGTTCTAAATCTGAACCAAAGAGTCCAAATCCGGCAAATCGTTTTGAGAAAAAAAACAGATTTTTGAAAGAAGTGCCAAACATGGACTGCTTTTCCAGATACAGAGTCGCCACCTAAATATTTTATTTTGGAAAATTTAGGAAACCCTGACTCGGTGCCAAAAGGCCACGTGTCCGTCATCACCAAAGTTGCCTCGGCTCGGGAACTTGGGTACGATTGGGGAAGGTCACTTCGTGAGCACCCCCGCTCGCCCGGTCATAGACCGGCCTCTACTAACCATGATATCTATTTTTGAAAACATTTTGAGTTCTTATTCCGGTTATTAGCCTAGTTTACTATGTGATGCTCACAGCATACAAATATAGACCGGGTCGCCCGAATTGGAACAAAACATTTCATGCTTGTCTTTGAAAATGGTTTGCTACCCGCAGGTAGGCTTGAAACATTTGATGATTTATTCCGATTCAGATAACCCAACCTTCACCCACAGGCATTCAGGCAGTTATATCAGATAAGCACATAGCCTCATGGTAAGCATGCTATTCATGGCAGTCACTCACACGCATGCAAGGATGCTAAAACATAAAGCTTACCGAGTACTCCAAGCCAAAATAGAAACCACATTAGAAATCATGCATGATCCTAAGTATACAAAAATGCTTAGTGCAACACATGCAAAATGCAACTGTAGCAGGCTCGGCTATTCTAAGATGGTATATGAAATGCTACAACTACCATGTATTCAACTTGGAATTGAAAGTGCGATGCAGTTAGTATGATGCGCCGAGCCCGGTGCATGTAATACAGATGAATGATGCAAGCATGCTGTCATACTGTATGCTAATTTAAATATGCCCTAATCTAACCATCAAAAGCGGATAAATGAAAGAGAGAAAGACGTGGGGTTGGAAGACATACATCACACACACGCACACTTATTACAGTTATGCCCTCGCACAGAGGGTCCGAATAAATATACAGTCCAAATATTACAGTCCCCAAATAAAAGAATATTACAGTCCAAAATATTATAGAATTCTAATTAATTAATGAATTAACTAAGAAAGCAAGTAAAACTGGCGTGCAAGCCAGGGACTGCCTTGCTTCTGATGGATGATGCATGTCCGGGTTGCCTTGCGCGGAAATCCACCGGAATGCCCCAATTAGCCTCTGTTTACACCTGTTCTTGAAATGCGTGCCAAGCCCCAAAAGGTTGCTGATTCTTCGTTTTGCTGCAACAGAGAGCAGGAAAGGGGCATAGCAATGTATTTGCACAGATATATGCATGTCTCGATCCTCGTGCCACCAATCACGCATACCGAGGCATGATGGCCGAGGAGTCGAAATGCACAACTCAATATAGGATGAATGCACATGAAACTACAGCTAAAACCTAACTCCATCATGGATAATCCGGAGTGTCGGTGACTAGGGAATTGAGACACATTCCGTCACTCGGAGTACGAAATGTACCTCGTTTCCCGTGCCCGGGCTAACTCCTATTCCGGACACGATGCAATATGCATGATATGCATGAAATGCAACCAAGATACAATCCTAACATACACAATGCTATGGAAATGAGATGTCTCGAAATGCGTGCACACGGACACGCAAATTGAGAAAATGACAGAATGCTGTCTAAGATACAACCTAGTATGCACTATGCTACGAAAATAAGAGGCCTCGAAATGCGTGCGCACGGGCACGCAAACTGAGGCAATGCAGAATACAATGAAAATGAGGTGCCTCGAAATGCGTGCACACGGGCATGCAAACCGAGGTGATGACATACACAATGAAAATGAGATGCCTCGAAGTGCGTGCACACAGGCACGCAAACCGAGGCGATGACAAACGCAATGAAAATGAGATGCCTCGAAACGCGTGCACACGGGCACGCAAACCGAGGCAATGGTAAATGCAATGAAAATGAGATGCCTCGAAGTGCGTGCACACGGGCACGCAAACTGAGGCGATGGTAAATGTAATGAAAATAAGATGCCTCGAAACGCGTGCACACGGGCACGCAAACCGAGGTAATGGTAGGTGCAATGAAAATGAGATGCCTCGAAACGCGTGCACACGGGCACGCAAACCGAGGCAATGGTAGGTGCAATGAAAACGAGATGCCTCGAAGTGCGTGCACACGGGCACGCAAACTGAGGCAATACAAAATGTGATGAAATGGCATGGAAATGACAAATGGGCTTATACCAACATGAGTGAGCCTCAGCCACACTCACATAGGATGCCAGCGGATAAAAATGAAGTGCCTCGAAATGCGTGCACACGGGCACGCAAACTGAGGCGATGACAAAATGTAATGAAATGACATGGAAATGACCAATGGGCTTATACCAACATGAGTGAGCCTCAGCCACACTCACATAGGATGCCGGCGGATAAAAATGAAGTGCCTCGAAATGCGTGCACACGAGCACGTAAACCGAGGCGATGGCAAAATGTGATGAAACATGGCAAAATGATATGCAAGCATGCCAATGGAATTTCAGCACTAAAATATGGGGGAAAACAGTCCCGAAATGAGGCGAAATGACATGAAATGCATGGAAATGTCCCGAAATGCAACACTAGGCGCCCGAAATGGCCTATAGCTATGCTAAACATGCACAATATGGGCATGCAATGCAAAGACAGAAGTTAGACAGTCCCAAAAGATGCACTTTCACAGTTATAAACATGGCCAAACAGCAAGTATAGGTATGGCAAAAATGGCATGCAAGAATAGGGGCCAAAAGAGGGGTAATGAAGCAAGTGGCATAAGAAAAACTCAAACTGAAAAATTTCCTTCTACAACATTGAAGAGGGACCAAAAATATGAATGTTTACAGTATATGGCAGACCTCAAATCAGTATACAAACATGATAGAAATGTGATGCAAAACAAGGCTCAAAAATGGCTATAACATGAGGTATGCAAAATAATCACCAAACAGCCAAAGACCCTTAATAAAATATGTATAATGGACCAAAATAAGCACTTTTCTAGAACTGTAAAATGGCCAAAAACAAAAGCATGGTAGGCTGCCATTGCATGCAAGAATGGGGAAGAAAAGAGGAGTATAAAAGGAGGTATAACATGGAAACCCCAAATGATGTTGAGCCCTTCTTAAATGTTGAAGAGGGGCTCAAAATAAGCCTCATATCAGTTTACAACATGCTCGAAAATAAATTTCTCATGGGTCAAAAATAGCATGCAAAATTATGACATACAAGAGGATCAATGAAGCAAGTGTATTATGGAGGGCTCAAACAGGGTTGAGCCCTTAATGAAAAGTGAAGATGAGCTCAAAAGAGGGCCCTTTTCAGTTAGGTCCGGAGCTTGAAACAAAAAGTAAGTGGGGCTTAGAAATAGATCAAGAAAAAGGGTCAAAAGGGTAAAATTATTACTTACCCTTGAAGACTCAAGCTTTTGTTGCTTCTTGGATGGATTTGCAGCTTCTTTGACCTTTGAGAAACCTTCCTTGTTGCTGGAAATGAGATGGTGGTGGTAGAGCTTGGTGGTGTAGAAGGAATAATGGTTAGGGACTTAGGGTTTTTTGAAGAATTGAGAGCTATGGAGATGGAGTTCTATATGGGAGCTTGAAGAAGAGTTTTTCTAACCCCAACAAAGGAGGCCACCAGCTGGTTATAAGGGTTCAAAAGGGGGTGTAAAGGTGGGGGAAAAGGAGAGCAAAATTCCCCCACAAAATATCCCCCGGATAAATATCTTGTCTGGGGGATATTGCCCCACAGCTGTAAAGTGCACAGTGCAAGGAACACGGCCGGCCTATCACTTTTGCTGGAGGTGGCCGGCCGGCCACACCACCTAGCCGGCCGGCTAGGGGTCAAAAGGTTCAATGAGATTTTCTGGCCGGCCAGCTACTGGGGAGGTACTCCTATGTGTGTACAACACAACCATGTGGTTGAAAGTTCAAGAAAGTGGGTCCAAGGGGTTCAACATTGGCTCGGAAAGAGGGGGTCAAAAGGGTCAAGTTGAATTACTGGCCGGCCATGAACTTTTAGGGGCCTCCCAGGTGTGTACATCACAGATATGTGGTTGAAAGTTCAAGAAAAAAGGTCCAAGGGGTTCAACATTAACCCGGAATAAAGGGGTCAAAAGGGTCAGGTAACCTTAATGGCCGGCCACCAACTTTTAGGGGCCTCCCATGTGTGTAGATCACAGATATGTGGTTGAAAGTTGGCAACACTAACCCTAGGGTGTTCAACATTAGCCCGGAAGTTGGAAAAACGGGCGCCGGGAGGCTCCGGAGGAGAGATAACTGGCTGCTGCAACAATTGCTGGCCTCCCACCCTTCAGTGACCTTCCCTGTGATGAAACAGAGGTACCTGCCAAAAATGAACGAAAACCGTTGCAAAACGAATGTTCGGGGGCCAAAACGCGCAGTTCGGGATCCCGAAAATGGGCTGTTAAACACCGAAAGTGGCGTTCGGCCACGAAGTGGGTTTCTGGGACCCCAGTGTCCCTCAAAAGGGAGCAAATAGGAAGTATGCCAAAAATCAGAGCAATAGGAGATGGTTAAGCGGTCCCGAACCGAGGCACACGGCCTGATGGCTCCGAAAATCGGGAACCGGGCTCCGAAATGGGCAAAATGGCCTACGGCCACCAAATGTAGCCTACGGACATTGAGAGATGGTCTAAGGGACCTCTCCCTCCCCTCAGGAAAAGAAACAGAGAAAACCGAGTCTGGTTCGCAAACCGAGACAAGGCACAGAAGAGGGTTCGGAAGTCTGGAGGCAGGGCTCACGGCCGCGACTCTGAGACTTCTGAACGAGCACGATATGCAACATCACCAAGCGCTCAATCGGTGACGTCTGAGTCTTAAGGTCGGTCAAAAATGGGGTGTCTACACCAGGCTGCAGGACGTTTGGCCGGAATAACCAAACATTATTCTAAGTTGGCTGAAAAAACTAACTTAGAGGTTGGCTGGATTAAACCAACTCTTTGTATTCTTCAGCTGAAGTATGGGTATGGCTGAAGAGTGGTTGGCTGGATTAAACCAACTCTTTGTACTCTTCAGCCGAAGTATGGGTATGGCTGAAGAGTGGTTGGCTAGATTAAACCAACTCTTTGTACTCCTCAGCCGAAGTATGGGTATGGCTGAAGAGTGGTTGGCTAGATTAAACCAACTCTTTGTACTATTCAGCCGAAGTATGGATATGGCTGACGAGTGGTTGGCTAGATTAAACCAACTGTTTGTACTATTCAGCCGAAGTATGGGTATGGCTGAAGAGTGGTTGGCTGGATTAAATCAACTCTTTGTACTCCTCAGCCGAAGTATGGGTATGGCTGACGAGTGGTTGGCTGGATTAAACCAACTCTTTGTACTATTCAGCCGAAGTATGGGTATGGCTGAAGAGTGGTTGGCTGGATTAAACCAACTCTTTGTACTATTCAGCCGAAGTATGGGTATGACTGAAGAGTGGTTGGCTGGATTAAATCAACTCTTTGTACTCCTCAGCCGAAGTATGGGTATGGCTGACGAGTGGTTGGCTGGATTAAACCAACTCTTTGTACTATTCAGCCGAAGTATGGGTATGGCTGAAGAGTGGTTGGCTGGATTAAACCAACTCTTTGTATTCTTCAGCCGAAGTATGGGTATGGCTGAAGAGTGGTTGGCTGGATTAAACCAACTCTTTGTACTCTTCAGTCGGAGTAAAGGTATGGCTGAAGAGTGGTTGGCTGGATTAAACCAACTCTTTGTACTATTCAGCCGAAGTATGGGTATGGCTGAAGAGTGGTTGGCTGGATTAAACCAACTCTTTGTACTCTTCAGCCGAAGTATGGGTATGGCTGAAGAGTGGTTGGTTGGATTAAACCAACTCTTTGTACTCTTCAGCCGGAGTAAAGGTATGGCTGAAGAGTGGTTGGCTGGATTTAGACTCTTTGTACTTTTTAGCCGAAGTAATTATGTCAGCTAAAGAGTGGTTGGCTAGTAAGCATAGTTAGATTGACCAGTTAAAACCGAGATAACAGTTGCAAGTGAAAAGATCATGGATGTACAAACATACAGATCAACCGAAGTAAGAGTTAGAGAAAATTTTCATTCATCAGAAAGCAAATACAAATGAGGGGCTATAGCCCGGTTACAAGATTAAAGAAGTAACAAAAAAGAAAAGTACAAAATCAAGAGAAAAGGTCTTCAATCTCGGCGTCAATGTCAACTTGAACACCGGTTGCAGATGGAAGATCAGTCTCAGTAGCAACTGGCAGAACGATATCAGTCGATGGCTCAACAGTCAGGTCTTCGACCGTTGCCTCCAACCGAGCTGATTGATCGTTGACTTGCTCGTTGACTACCGGAATAACAGTTTGTTCATTTTCATCATCTTCATCATCTGAATCCTGCAGAAATTGTTCTTGGACCGAAGCAGCATATTCCGCAAGCGAGGCCAGAATGAAGTACTGAGGAGCATTGTAGACCTCGATTTCAGGCCCACAGCCGAGCTGCTCCACAGCACTTCTCCAACCGCACTTGAAGAACAAATCCTTTGCCCCCTCGCATTGCGGAATGTATAGGCCCTCCGCCTCTTTGAAACCTTGGGCGTTGGCATCACCGACCTTCTTCTTGAGATCAGCTATTTCGGCGTCTTTTTTGCCTTCGAGTTTGGCCAACTCGCGCCAGTATTTATCCTTCACCGTTATTGCAATTTTTTGCTTCTCAGCTTCAGCCGAGCTAACAAGTCCGGTCAAGCGACTATTCTCGAACTGTAGCTCGGCTATCTATTTTTTGGCTTGCTCAAGCTGTGCTGTCTTTGCCTCGGCTTCCGCAACTGCTTGTCTCGTTGTTTTCCGGAGCTCCAGCACTTTCTTATGTGCAAGATTGTTCTTCTAAATGGCCTGCAAAAGAGTAGTAACTCTCTTTAGCCGGACTGACAGTTCGAAAAAGTTAGACAAAGGAAAGGGAGAGCTACTTACCAGGATCATTGACTTTGTTGAAGACCGGATGGCCTTCAGCTCGGTGTTTAGCTGCTTGTTGTGGTACTCCATATCTTTCGGAAGGCAAACACTCTTGGCTAGATTGAAAGCCATTAAGTGATCCTTCTCAGCAACGACCGAGTCAGTCTCCTGGATATTTCGGTCTTGAAATGTGAGATTTGGAGCCCATTTGGAGAAGTCAGCTCGGTCAGGTTGCTCCGGTTGAAGGATGGGATGAGGACTTGGTGGAGTGATGGATTCGTTCTCGTCCACAAGCTGTTGTTCGGTCGGGCTAAATCGGGCGCGCTTGGAGGGGCGTGATGAAGAAAGCTGTTGAGAAGGGAGGGCCACAACGGCAGACTGCGTTTGGCTTGGTGGCGGTACTTCGGGTCTGTTAGTTTCGGTTAGAAGCGCCCTTACTCTGTTCTTTTTAGCCATTTCCTCTTCAGTAGTTAGTGGGATTAGTCTGATTTCTAGCAAGGTTGGGTCCGGTTCTGGGGCCTCCTCAAGCAAAAAATCGGTCACTCTCGCTTTTCGGCGACCGCTGTATCTATAGGTCGGCTCGAATTTTAGCAACTTGGCCCAACTACGTTCTGGATACCGTAGTACGGCACGCAAAGTCGCTAGGTTTGGGTAGCTGTATAAAGAATGGAAGTGGACAGAATCTGCGAAGAAACAAAACAACTGTTAGTTCGGCTGAAAGATTGACAAACCGAGATATAAAATAGCACGCAAGAAAACTGAAATAAATTTACCAGGTTCCCCTTTTTTCCAATTGATACGTTGGCCAGGAATCTGGGCTTGATGATCCTCAAAGTTCCCAGACACCCAGAAAAAATCGTCGTCGTTTAAGTCTTTATCCGGTGTATTCTTTATTATTTTCTCACGACGGCAGCGTATTCTCAGATAGTATACCCAGCCGTCTTCCTTCGAACCAATGGAGTATTGGTGAAAGATTTCGGCCAGACCAAGGTTGAGACCGGCTTGCCGATTTAGTTCGGCTATTCCCATTATTATGTGGTATGAATTGGTGGATAGTTGGGTTGGGCATAGCCTAGTTTGCCTAAGAAACTCGCAAATTAAAGGTTGGACTGGAAATCGTAGTCCGGTTTCAATAATTGACAAAAGGGTGAAGGGGACAAAGCCTTCATTACCCCAAGGTATGACATCCTTTTTGGCTAAAATCAGGTGGACGTCTTCAGGTATATTGTAGTCTTTTCTGAATTCGGCTAGGCCGCCCGGAGTGTCTACTAGATACCTATACTTCCCCATTTATGGTATAATTTATGAATAAATTAAAGTTCGGTCCACAAGATTGTCTCAGTAGCTCTGTTGAGCACACAGAGGAGTGCCTGGGCAACCTAAGTCTGCAAAGTAGAAAATAGAGAGGTTAAACACAGATCATTGGACCGTCCTACAAAATAAAAGTACAAAAAATAGGAGCCCTACTTCGGCTATGTGGATGCTACAGGTTCTAACTCGGTTTCTGCAAAGTGATTTGTAGCTCGGTTTGAGCAGGGCTTTGCTAGTTCGAGCTCGGCAAGCGTCTAGATATCTCGGTTAAGGAAACGGTTCTGTTTGGCTGGTTGATCGTCTAGGGGCAGCTTTCTGAGTTCCATCTAAAAAACTAAGAAAGCTGGTTTAGCCCCAAGGCCTAGATCGGTTGGAGTTCAGGTATCTCGGTATGCTAAGTGCGAACCTAGTTCGGTTGGTTATCTCGGCTAAGGTCTTTCAAGAAGTGGTTTGACTTATTCAAAGCTATTGGTGTAAACATAAGTGTTAGTCCGGTTGTATGCTGACTAGACTTTTACCTAGCTTAAAACAATATCCTAGTTCGGTTGCATCGTGATTTTGGATCAAAAATCTATTTTCTACAGGGTATTTCATATATTCATATGTTCTACTGTTAAGTTTTTTTCCATAGAAGTATAATGCAAAGCAAAACAGAAAACGTATTTGCAGAAAACACAGAAAACAAAACGCATAGAACAAATACGAAAACAAACAGAGCAAGTAAGATGTATAATACTAACCAGATGAGGGAGCAGGAACTGAAGATGGAAGCAAAAAGCCGCAGTTCACGAGCTCTTTCAGAAAAAACGAAAAACAAGGAAGAGCTCAAAGGAAAGGAAGAAGATAGATGGCAAAAGTGAAGGGACTCTGGCCTCAGGGTTTGTTTTTGTTTGAAAGCCCAAAAATTAGGCGGGACTGTTCAAAAAACACGAAGTACGAAGACGGTGTGACAGCCGTCCTCAGTCAATCAGAGCGTGCCACGTGTGATTAGAATGGAAAGCGTTACAGTCGTTGTGATTGAAGAGACGTTTTGACCGGACAAGTAGAGCCCGGAGTGAAATTATATCGGTTGGAAAGGCTAAAGGTTTTTTTTTAGCTCGGCTGGAAAGGCTTAAAAATTTCAGCTCGGCTGGTAAACAGGTAATGCCTATCATGCTGTGCAGATGGAATTAAGGGGCAATTGAGAGGGAAATTTATGTGAAAATTGGGCCGAGCTAGGTGATGGGCCGTTATGAGTCACAGTATAAAGGGCCGAAGTGAAATGGCCATATAAGATACTCCGGTCGTACGTTATTTTGAGTTAGTCCGGTCCTAGGGACGTGAAGATAGACCGGTCCAGTAGGAGATCAAAGTTAGATCGGTCTAAAGGTTCCTCAGAATTAAAGTGTTGAACTTTGGCGGGTATGGTTGATGTCTCCACCTAAGTCAGTAGGGGGAGAATCATTGGGTTATATCTCCTTAGTGGAGTTTGGAACCCAATTGGTTTATTAAAAATATTTTAATTTAGTTTGATCTAAGTATAATATATTTTATATATTATATCTGACTTTGGAATCCTAATAGGTATTTGATAGTCAATTTGATAGAAACTAAGATTTTGATAAAAATCCAAGATTTAACAATATATATATATATATGGTCTTTGTTGTTCCCGAAGCATATATTATACGGCTGCTATAAATTGAAAATTAATTCGGTGGAATCAAATTTGGGTGAGTGAAAAGTGCTACTTTTCTGCTCCTGTGTGTGGAATTGTAAGCGTGCATCTTGATTGTTTTGGTGAAATTGATTTGGATTATTATTTTCGATCTTCTTCAATTCTGGTTTCGAAGATTTTGGTTCATCTATTTGGTGAGGCATTTTCTCTTGTTTATTTATGATTTTTTGGAATTCACCTAATGGTGATTTTGTGAGACCATTCGTGTCTTGTTTATAATCATTTATAAACTTTTTGGTTGATAGTGGAATCGGATTTCGATTCCGTTGACGTACCCCTCACATTGAGGGAACCACGTAAAAATTCTTGTGTTGCTTTTTGATTTAATTTTTTCGCATTAGCTTTTATTCCCATTTATTGATTTACTTGTGAGGAATCATATATTTTCTCTAACAACTGGTATCAGAGCTTACAGTTTATTTGGGTCTATTTATTTGTGTAAATCAATGGAGGAGAATGTGAGTCGTATGTCTAACTTCAATGGAAGCAATTGGGTAACTTGAAAAACTAAAATGGAGGACCTATTATTTTGTAAAGATTTGTATGGGCCTATTGAGGGTGATAGTGGCAAACCTGATGATATGAAAGATGATGAATGGAAGAGGCTTAATCGAAAAGCCGTTGGTGTTATCCGTCAATGGATTGATGACAGTGCGTTTCATCATGTTGTTATTGAAACTTTAGCACATGATTTATGGAAAAAAATTAGAAGGCGTTCATGATAGGAAATCAGTCACAAATAAAGTTTTTCTGTTTCGTAAGTTGGTTAATTTAAAATATAAAGAGGGCAGTCCTATTCCAAAATATTTGAATGAAATAAAGAGTATTGTTAACCAACTTGCTTCTATAAAAATTATTTTTGATGATGAGTTGCAGGTTTTGATGCTACTTAGTTCTTTACCCGAAAATTAGGAGACTTTGGTTGTGACAGTTAGTAATTCGGCGCTCAATAAAATTGTCACAATGGGCCAAGTCACTAGTAGCTTGTTGAATAAAGAAGCTAAAAGAAAATCAGCAGGTTCCTCTCATTCAGAAGCATTTGTTGTGAGAGGCCGAAGCAAAATAATGGGGAGGAGTAAGACTCCTTATAGTCATGATCAAACCGTGACAAATCAAGAGATGGTTCTTTTTCAAAGACAGACATTGAGTGTTATTATTGCCATGAGAAAGGACACATGAAGTGGGAATGTCAAAAGCTCAAGAACAAGGAGAAAAGGCGTGACAAAAGTATAGATAAGAAGCAAGAAGACACAATGGCAGTTACTACCGATAATCTCATGGTCATTTGTGAAGATGATTGTATCAATTTTGTAAGCCAAGAGAGCAATTGGGTGATTGATTCTTGTGCTTCTTTTCATGTGACTTCTCGAGTTGATTTTCTTCACTACCTACACCAAAAGAGATTATGGTTCTATTCGAATGGGAAATGAAGGTTTGTCCAAGATTATTGGCATGGGTGATGTTTGCTTGGAAGCAAATTTGGGCTACAAGTTGTTGCTTAAAGATGTGAGGCATGTTCCTGACATTCGCCTCAATTTGATCTCTACTAGCAAGCTAGATGATAAAAGCTTCAACAACAAATTTGGTAATGGAATATGGAAGCTCACAAAGGGTTCTTTGGTGGTGGCTAAGTGCAAGAAGACTCATACACTTTATTCGATGTAAGGAAAAATTTGTAAAGGTATTGTCAATGCACTTGAAGATGATACTTCTACCGAATTGTGGTACAAGCAGCTTGGCCATATGAGTGAAAAGGGGCTACAAGTTTTGTTCAAGAAAGAGCTTTTACTCGGTTTGAAAGGTACACATCTTAAAACTTGTGTTCATTGTTTGGCGGGTAAACAACATAGAGTTTCTTTTCATAAAAATGTTGCTTCTAGAAAAGAAAATGTTTTGGAGTTGGTTCATTCGTGTTATCCAAAAAGCAACCTAAGAGGAGGGTGAATTAGGTTTCTACAAAAGAAAATTAATAATACCATAATAAAATTAACTACTAGTACAACAAATTATTAATAAGCATAATGATGAACTTAGCAGTAAATGATCAAGCGAAATAACAATAAAGTATAACTAACATACAGGGTAAATCAAATGATTAACACATGAATATTGGATAACTATAGCAGTAGTATGAAAATAAAGAGATTAAGGAAGAGGAGACAAACAGATTTATAGTGGTTCGGTTTCAACCAAGCCTGTATCCACTCCTTAAGTTTCACTTAAGATTTTCCACTATCTTCTAACTTCACAGGGGTGCTAGCAACCTCTTTACAAATGGAGCAATCCTTCACAGATTTTACACAGACTTCATAAGCCCAAACCCTTGCAAATCTTAGGTGATTCATAATCACTCTCAAGATTTCAAGAACACAGTGTTTACAACACTTTTATAAGATGAAATGGTATTTTTTCTTTCAAAGAAAGTTTACAATAAATATCTCTCAAAGATAGTTATGTAAAATGAAGTTTTGATTTTTCTATAAATCTCACACAGGAAAGATAGGCTTAAAGCTATAAGGCTCAGTGTATAATTTCTGAGAACAGATGTGAGCGATTATAGATCAAAGAATATTTTCAGGTTTTTTTGTCACTTGTTTACATTAGAGGCTTTGGTATATATAATTAAAATTATAGCCGTTTATAGCTGTTGTATTAATTTGAATTTATAAACGTTTATAACCGTTGCAGTCATTTGAATTTATAGCCGTTTATAACCGTTGTACTTCCATTATTATCAATTTGAATATCTTTCACTCCATCATTACAAATTTGAATATCTTACACTTGAACCTTTTGAACTTTTTGGCCTTTTGAACCTTTATAGTCGTTTATAGCTGTTGTACTTCCATCATTACTAATTTGAATATCTTTTACTTGAACCTTTTGGTCTGCTGCTGTGCTAGGCTGTTTGAACCTTTGTTTTGGACTGTTTGAACTCCTGATTTAATCAAATATTAAATACATTCTGACAACATTTAGGATAAAGGTTTAGGTGAGAAATAATGAGACAAAATAAATTTTGATTATATTTTTCTCTTTCAAATAAATCATAAAAATAAATTTTATTTTTATTTTTCTCTTTCAAATTTGAACTCCTGATTTAATCAAATATTAAATGCATTCTAACAACATTTAGGATAAAGGTTTAGGTAAGAAATAATGGGACAAAATAAATTTTGATTTTATTTTTCTCTTTCAAATAAATCATCAAAATAAATTTTAATTCTATTTTTCTCTTTCAAATAAATCATCAAAATAAATTTTGATTAAAATATAATTAAATAAATCATCAAAATAAATAAGTCTAACAATTCAGATATTGTGATCCTTTGAAAGTTAGAACACATAGTAGTGCACTTTATTTTGTTACTTTAATTGATGATTATTCAAGGAAAGTTTGAGCTTTTATACTAAAAACTGAAGATCAAGTTTTAGAAGTATTTAAGCATTTTCAGTCCATGGTTGAAAGAGAAACATGACAGAAATTGAAGTGCATCCGATCAGACAATGGTGGTGAATACATTGAGCCATTTGATGAGTATTGCTGCAGCCAAGGTATTCAGCACCAAAAGACAGTTAAGAAGACTCCTCAACAAAATGACATTGCTGAGAGGATGAACCGCACCATTGTGAAAAGAACAAGGTGTTTGCTTTCACAAGCTAAATTGCCACGATCCTTTTAGGGTGAGGCAATGAGGACAACAGTTGACGTGATCAATTTGTCTCCTTCCTATCCTTTGAATGGTGATGTTCCAAGAAGAGTTTGGATCGGTAAAGATGTGTCTTATGAGCACCTGAGAGTGTTTGCTTGCCGAGCTTTTGTTCACATTCCAAAGGGTGAGAGGTCCAAGCTTTATAGTAAGTCAAGACAATGTATTTTTCTTGGCTATGGGCGTGATGAATTCTAGTACAGATTGTGGGATCCGGTCAACAAGAAAGTCATTCGAAGTCGTGATTTTGTGTTTCTTGAAGACCAAACAATTGAAGACTTTAGCAAAGGTGATCAACCAGAGCCAAAATCTAGTGATCACATTGACATGGATCCATCTCCTTCATCTTCAGTTGATGATGAAAATGAGGGAGATGTGCAACCACCCATTGAAGATGTAGATGATGATGCTAATCCTAATGAAGTTGAGCCAGAAATTGAAAAAGAGCATCCAACTCAAGAACCGCCACCACAACTTGAGTTGAGAAAATCTACAAGGGACTGGCAACCTTCAAGAAAGTATCCTCCCAATGAATTTGTATTGATATTCGATCAAGGAGAGCCCGAGAGCTACCAAGAAGCAGTTGAGCATGCAAAGAAAAGTGATTGGAAAAAGGCCATGGAAAAGGAGATGAATTCCTTACTTGAAAATCACACTTATGATTTAGTGATGTTGCCTAAGGGGAGGAAAATTCTAAAAAATAAGTGGGTTTTCAAATTGAAGAATGATGGCAAGAATCTGAGGTACAAGGCACGTCTTGTTGTGAAAAGCTTTGGGCAAAAGAAAGGTATTGACTTTGATGAGATTTTTTCGCCGGCTGTGAAGATGTCTTCTATTCGGGTTGTACTTGGCATGGCTGCAAGTATGAACCTTGAAGTTGAATAACTTGATGTGAAGACCGCATTTCTTCATGGCAATCTTGAAGAAGAAATTTACATGGAGCAACCAGAAGGTTTTGTGGAAAAAGGGAGAGAAAAATTTGTTTGCAAATTGAAGAAAAGTTTGTGTTAATCATATTATTTAATTTTGATGATGTCTAAAATATATTAGTTAATATACATATTATTTGACACAAATTATTATCTTTTTAAAATATATATATTTGTTAAATATTATTTAAATAAAATAATATTATCTTTTTAAAATATATATGTTAAATATTATTTTAAATATTTTCAAAAACTTTACTATTCACTTTTTGAAAAATAGGGTTAATTACTATTCATCTTTTGACAAATCGATTAATTATATTATTTTGACAAAAATGATTATTTTAAATATTTTCAAAAACTTTACTATTCACTTTTTGAAAAATAGGGTTAATTACTATTCATCTTTTGACAAATTGATTAATTATATTATTTTGACAAAAATGATTGATTGGTTGTATTATTTTGACAAATTTGATATTTATGGGTTGTCTTATTTTGACAAAATTAATATGGAGTGGTAAAATACATTTAGTTTAAAATCTTTACAACATATACAATATTTTAAAGATGACATATATTTTCAGATCCATCATAAATATTATTTATAGAGATTTTTCTGTATGCAAAATTTTGATCAGAACTTATATAGCATTATATGCAGAATACATCACGTGCGCTATTAAATTTTTTACATTACATTGATTATATCATATTATAATCAAACAAGAAGAAAAAGATGGAGTTATATATATATGTGTATATATATATATATATATATATATTATAAACTAGATGGAGAAAATTATTTGTTTGAAAGTTGTGAACTTTGTATTAAATTGTCTACAAAAATGGTGGCTTCATGTTTGAAATAACAAAAAGAAAAAAATCAGTCTTATTTTTTATCTTTTGTTGACTATTCAAAATTTAAGGAGTGTGCTTATGTAAGCAATGACATCAAGAGCCTGCTTATGTAAGCGATGACATCAGGAGCGTACTTATGTAAGCGATGACGTCAGGAGCGTGCTTATGTAAGCCATGACGTCAGCAAGGAGCGTCCAACGGGTATATTTTTGTGTATAAATAGAGGTGTTGGATGTGGAGAAAAAATCAAGAACTTGAAGAGAAAATATTTCTGTGAGCTCCAAAATTCTAAGTATTCTGCTCTTTCACTTTCAGATCTAAGTCTAGTTTTTGTTCTTACACTTTCATATCTACTCTTTGTGAGAGAATTATTGTAAAAGTGGGTTCAATTACCACTTATTCTTATTCCTTATTTTTGTGAGAGATTTTGTAAGGGTAAGGCATTTATTGTTGAGTGAGGCTCAATAGATAAGAGTAAGTCCTGTGCCAAATCCACAAGCTTGGTGGTGTATTTATTCAATTGATAGTAAAGAAATTTTCAAGGAGGTTCCTTGGGGAGTGGACGTAGGCCTGGCGTGCCGAACCACTATAAATCGCAGTGTTTAATTTTCTCTCTCTATCTCTTCTACTTTTATATTGATAATTATTATTCTGTTTTTTTATTTATTAAAATTCTGAATATTGTGTTATTTTTAATATTGTAAAATTTTTAATAACCCAATTCACCCCTCCTCTTGGGTTGCCTATCTGGGATAACAATTGGTATCAGAGCCTAGACTCTAGTTTTTGTGACTTAACCGTCTCACAGTAGATCATGGCAACCCCTAGTTATTCCTTACCCGAGGGACAAACATCTAATAGGCCACCTCTATTTAGCGGCACAAATTTTAGTTATTGGAAAACTAGGATGACCATACATATTCAATCTAATGATTATGAATGTTGGAAAATTATTTGTAATGGTCCAAAAATTCCTACCAAAACTATAGATGGACTTAGGGTACCAAAACCTGAAGATGAGTGGGATGAATCGGATACTAGAATGGCCCAAATTAATGTCAAAGCTACAAACATGTTATACTGTGCTTTAGATGCCAACGAGTTCAATAGAATTTCCACATGTAAAACCGCTAAAGAAATTTGGGACAAGCTTATAGTGACTCATGAGGGAACCGAACAAGTTAAAGAATCTAGAGTCAGTTTGCTAGTCCATAATTATGAACTTTTTAAAATGAAGCCTGATGAAACTATTCCTCAAATGTTTACTCGTTTTACTGATATTATTAATGGTTTAACTTCTCTTGGCAAAATATATACTAATGCTGAAATTGTAAGAAAAGTGCTTAGGTCATTGCCAAAAAGTTGGGAGACAAAAGTCATTGCCATTACCGAAGCCAAGGATTTATCAAAGCTAAGTCTAGATGAGTTAATGGGATCTCTCTTAACTCATGAGCTCATAATGCAAGAAGGAAAGGAAGAGGAGGACAACAACAAGAAGAAAGGAATAGCTTTCAAATCCACCTCGAAACATCAAGAGGATAAGGAAGATGATTCAGATGAGGATGAGGAAATGGCATTCATCACTAGAAAGTTCCAAAGGTTTGTGAGAAAGAAACAAGGTGTACGAAATTTTTTCAGAAAAGACTTCAACAACAGGGATTTTCAAAGAGGAGAAAATCACAAAAAATCAGAAGTAACCTGCTATGAATGCAACAAACCTGGACACTACAAATCAGAATGTCCAGAACTTAAGAAAAAATTCAAGAAGGACAAAAAGAAAGCTATGATTGCAGCATGGGGAGAAGATAGTGATGAAAGCGACACAGAAACCGAAGTTTGCAAAAACGAGGTTGCTAACCTATGTTTAATGGCACTTGGAAATGAAAATGAGGTAAATGACGAATCCTTTACATTTGATGAATTACAATTAGCTTTTGATGAATTACATGCAGAATTTAAGAAACTTAGTTTGAAAAATAATTGTCAAAAGAAAGTAATTTCAAGTTTATCAAAAGAAAATGAATCATTGACTTCCAAGATAAATGCTTTAGAAAATGAAGCCATGAAAATGAAAAAGGAAAATGAGATTTTAACTCAAAAAGAGTCTTCAATTTCTGAAAAACATTTAGTTGTATTGCAAAAAGAAAACGAGTCTTTAAAAAATGAGCAAATTGTTTTAAAAGAAAATATTGAAGACTTGAAAACTACTCTTTCAAAGTTCACTCAAGGTAGAGAGACTTTAGATAAAATTCTTAAAAATCAAAACCGTACTTTTGGTAGAGCCGGAATTGGATATAAACCTTTTTCAAAAGTAAAAACTGCCAAAAATGGTTTTGTATATGCATCTTCTAATCACTCTCATCTCACATGTCATTTTTGTGGAACAAAAGGTCATATTTCACCTTTATGTCCTATTAAAAGAAATCCTTTTGCTAAAATAAAAAAGATGTGGGTTCCTAAAGATATCTCAAGGGTATCAAATTCTAACTTTTATGGACCCAAGAAAAAATGGGTACCAATAGAGAAATCAAATTTTTGTAGGTATGTTTCAAGACAAAATCCAGTAACGATAGATGGTATCTCGACAGTGCATGTTCGAGGCACATGACTGGAAATAAAGCTATGTTCGCCACGCTCCAACCAAAGGATGGCGGATATGTGACTTTTGGCGACAATAGCAAGGGTAAAATCATTGGTGTAGGAAGTATTGGTAAAAATCCCTCTCCTATTATTGAAAATGTTTTATTTGTTGAAGGTTTAAAACATAACTTGCTTAGTATTAGTCAATTATGTGATAAAGGTTATAGAGTTATTTTTGAGAAAACTCATTGCACTATTGAAAATACCTTAGAAAACAAAACTTTATTTGTAGGTTATAGACATGAGAATGTATATGTGTTTGATTTACATGATTTATCTTCTCATTTTAACATTAAATGTTTATCTGCTATAAATGATAATGGTTGGCTTTGGCATAGAAGATTAGGACATGCTCATTTTGATTTAATTTCCAAGCTTTCAAAAAATGAGTTAGTCATAGGTTTACCAAAAATTGTTTTTGAAAAAGATAAACTTTGTGATGCATATCAATTTGGAAAACAAACTAGAATTTCTTTTAAATCCAAAAATATCGTTTCAACTACTAGACCGCTTCAACTCTTGCATATTGATCTATTCGGACCATCTAGAACATTAAGTTTAGGAGGAAAATCTTATGCCCTTGTTTGTGTTGATGATTACACTAGATATACATGGGTATTATTTTTAACACACAAAAATGAAGCTTTTTATAATTTCTCAAAACTTTGTAAAAGAATTCAAAATGAGAAAAATCTTAATATTTGTAGTATTAGAAGTGACCATGGTAGAGAATTTGAAAATGATGATTTTATTAAGTTTTGTGATGACTTAGGAATAGATCATAATTTCTCAGCCCCTAGGACTCCTCAACAAAACGGTGTGGTTGAAAGAAAAAATAGAACTCTTGAAGAAATGGCTCGTACTATGCTTTGTGAAAATAATTTGCCTAAATATTTTTGGGCGGAAGCTGTAAACACTGCATGCTATGTTATAAACCGTGCCATAATTAGACCTATTTTTAAGAAAACTCCTTACGAACTTTGGAAAGGTAGAAAACCTAATATTAGTCACTTGCGTGCTTTTGGTTGTAAATGCTTTGTATTAAATAACAATAAAGATAATTTAGGAAAATTTGATGCTAAATCGGATGAAGCTATATTTCTTGGTTATTCTATGTCTAGTAAAGCTTATAGAGTATTTAATAAAAGAACTCTACTTGTTGAAGAATCTGTGCATGTTGTTTTTGATGAATCTAACGATATTATTTCCAAGAATCTTTTAAGTAATGATATTGTAGAAAATCAACCAAGCATGGAGAGTATTTATAAAAAGGAAAATGAAGAAAATCCATTACGCAAACATGACGAAGAAATGACAATGGAGAATCTTCAAGAAATATATGCTCTTCCAGAAAATGACTCAAATCTACCAAAAGAATGGAAGTATGCTCATGGCCACCCCAAAGACCTCATCATAGGTGATGCGGCGGAAGGTATAAAAACTCGTTCCTCTGTTAGAAATATTTGTGGTAACTTGGCATTTGTTTCACAAATTGAACCAAAATCATTTTTAGAAGCTGAAAATGATGAAAACTGGATTTTAGCAATGCAAGAAGAATTAAATCAATTTGAAAGAAATGAAGTTTGGTTTTTGACCCCTCGACCTAAGGATCATCCCGTTATTGGTACAAAATGGGTTTTTCGAAATAAAATGGACGAATCTGGAGTTGTTACTAGAAATAAAGCTAGATTAGTAGCTCAAGGCTATAATCAAGAAGAGGGAATTGATTTTGATGAAACTTTTGCACCAGTTGCTATACTTGAAGCTATTAGAATGTTACTTGCTTTTGCGTGTTTTAAAGATTTTAAATTATATCAAATGGATGTTAAAAGTGCTTTTTTAAATGGGTACATTTCGGAGGAAGTCTATGTTGAACAACCTCCCGGTTTTGAAAATTATAAATACCCGGATCATGTTTTCAAACTTTCAAAAGCCTTATATGGCTTGAAACAAGCTCCTAGAGCATGGTATGAAAGATTGAGTAATTTTCTACTTGACAAAGGTTTTTGTAGAGGAAAAATTGATACAACACTTTTTATAAAAATCAAAAAGGAAGATATGCTAATCGTTCAAATTTATGTTGATGATATCATTTTTGGTGCTACTAATGAAAATTTGTGCAAAGAGTTTGCTAAAGACATACAGGGTGAGTTTGAAATGAGTATGATGGGGGAATTAAATTACTTCCTTGGTCTACAAATTAAACAAACTAATGATGGAATCCATTTAAATCAAACGAAATATATCAAAGATCTACTCAAAAGGTTTGAAATGGAATCATCAAAGCCTGCAGCAACTCCAATGAGCACATCGATAAAAATCGACAAAGATGAGCAAGGTAAACCCGTAGATGAGAAGAAATATCGAGGTATGATTGGTTCTTTACTTTATCTTACTGCAAGTAGGCCCGACATAATGTTTAGTGTTTGTATGTGTGCACGTTTTCAATCCGCACCGAAAGAGTCACACATCATCGCAGTCAAACGCATTTTCAGATATCTTGTCGGCACTCAAAATTTGGGATTATGGTATCCTAAGGGAACCACCTTTGAACTTTTTGGTTACTCAGATGCCGACTTTGCGGGATGTAGACTTGACCGAAAAAGCACTAGTGGCACTTGTCATTTTCTTGGACACTCACTCACCTCTTGGTTTTGCAAAAAACAAAACTCAGTGGCTTTGTCAACTGCTGAAGCAGAATACATTGCCGCCGCTGGGTGTTGTGCACAATTGCTTTGGATGAAACAACAACTTCAAGATTTTGGACTTCACTATGATCATATTCCTATAAAATGTGACAACACAAGTGCCATTAACCTTTCAAAAAATCCTATTCAGCACTCACGCACTAAACACATTGAAATAAGGCATCATTTTCTGAGAGATCATGTACTCAAAGGTGACATTGAACTCGAATTTGTGCCTACAAATTGTCAATTAGCTGACATATTTACCAAGCCTCTAAATGAAGAACAATTTTGTTATATTAGAACAGAACTTGGTATAATGAATACTCCAATATAATGTTTATATTAAAAATAATTTTTTAATAATTAAATAAAATAAATATTGTAATAATAATTATTATTATAAAAAATAATAACCATAATAATAATATACATATATTTATATATATAATTTTTCTCTCTCTCTCTTCCGTTCCGTCTCTATCTCTCACCCACTCTCTCCCTTACTCTCTCTTTTTCTCCTTCTCTTGCTGTCTCGCTCTCCCCTTCTTCCTCTACCCTTAGCCGACTCCATCTCCACCCTCACCATAGCCTACAACCAACTCCACCATCCACAAAATCATCGATCACTTTCATCACTATCACCATCCATCCAAATCCCTCACTAATCTTCCAAACTCCATCACTTCTCCACCCGAAATCTGCATCACCATCTTCACCGATTCATCAAGTTCCATCACCGATCCATCAAGATCCGTGACTGATCCATCAAGATCCATTGCCGATCTACAAAAATTCGTCACCGATCTACCCAATCGTCTCAATTTCTTCCGTTCATCAAGGTTATCACCGATCAACATGTTAAAATTTTTGTTGCACTGTGTTGTATTTTTTTACTTGTTATATGTGCTCCAAATTTTCTTGGATTTAATATTGGTTGCTTCTACCTTGATTGAAGTATTTGTTTTTATTTTTATTTTCTCCTTTTTTGCTAGTGCACTTGGTGTAGTTGTTTATGGCCAGATCTTAAGGGCCTTTGGTGTCATAGATTGGTAATTTATTTCTTCAATTTTATGAAATTTCTAGTGCATTAACTCAGGGGGAGACTCATATTTTGAGATTAACAATCATTATAAATATATATATATATATATATATATATAAAGGGCATGTGTATATTCTGTGCATAATTTTAGGGGGAGTATATATATACATTTTTTTTATCTGCCATACTCCTTATCTGCACCAACAAATAATTTTTTTGTGTAAAGTCAAAATTTAAAAAAAAAAATAATAATAATAATAAATAAATAAAGGAAGAAATGCTCACAATTTTATTTCAGAAAAAGAAAATATTACTCGATTACAGGTAAATTTTCAGAAGGTTTCACAGATTTTTTCTTTTTCACTTCTCTCAACAATTTTTCATGAGCCTCTGTTACATGCCTCTCTCTATTTTCGATTTCTGTGAGTCTTGGCATTATCACCGTTGCATAATACTGCACTGCATTCTCCAACTGTGCATTTTTTCTTTTTAGCTCTTTCTTCTCCTTACACATATTCACTACTTGTTGTTTTAACAAGCACACCTCATCTCTCCATTGCTGATTTTCTTGTACTCTTGCTTGTAATCGTCGCGCCATATTGGAAACTGCAGTCATGGCCTGTGTACTAAGAGCCATAGTGTGATTAATAGCATCGAAATCATTTCGATTGCCAATACCACTAGAACCCTCATTTACAGGCATAGCATGTGCCTGCGTCACTGGTACTCTCTCATTTGCCTGCATTACAGGCACCTCATGCAGGTCCGACTCATTGATAGCCAAGGTAAGGAATGACATGATTACAAAAGAAGCTAAAACAAATTTTTCTCTCAAAACACTTGATAATTTTGTATCTTTGCCTCTGATCTGTGTCACTTTTTATACACTCCATTGCTCCATTCCTCGATGCATATCTGCTATCTCTGCTCAAATCTTTTGTTTGTCCATACTTCCTGCGCTCGAGATGCTCCAAAATCCCCACAATGATTCCGACAAGACAGCCGGCCCCTTATTTTATTTTTGGCCACCCAGATTATTGTATCCACTGTGTTTGTTTCTTATCTTCATCTTTATTTTGATGATGTCAAAGGGGGAGAAAAAATATGATTTTGAAAATTATATGTCGCAGGGTTGTCAAATATTTTGTCAAATTTATTTTGTGTCAAATCCATACAAATATTGTCATCATCAAAAAGGGGGAGATTGTTAATCATATTATTTAATTTTGATGATGTCTAAAATATATTAGTTAATATACATATTATGTGACACAAATTATTATCTTTTTAAAATATATATATTTGTTAAATATTATTTAAATAAAATAATATTATCTTTTTAAAATATATATGTTAAATATTATTTTAAATATTTTCAAAAACTTTACTATTCACTTTTTGAAAAATAGGGTTAATTACTATTCATCTTTTGACAAATCGATTAATTATATTATTTTGACAAAAATGATTATTTTAAATATTTTCAAAAACTTTACTATTCACTTTTTGAAAAATAGGGTTAATTACTATTCATCTTTTGACAAATTGATTAATTATATTATTTTGACAAAAATGATTGATTGGTTGTATTATTTTGACAAATTTGATATTTATGGGTTGTCTTATTTTGACAAAATTAATATGGAGTGGTAAAATACATTTAGTTTAAAATCTTTACAACATATACAATATTTTAAAGATGACATATATTTTCAGATCCATCATAAATATTATTTATAGAGATTTTTCTGTATGCAAAATTTTGATCAGAACTTATATAGCATTATATGCAGAATACATCACGTGCGCTATTAAATTTTTTACATTACATTGATTATATCATATTATAATCAAACAAGAAGAAAAAGATGGAGTTATATATATATGTGTATATATATATATATATTATAAACTAGATGGAGAAAATTATTTGTTTGAAAGTTGTGAACTTTGTATTAAATTGTCTACAAAAATGGTGGCTCCATGTTTGAAATAACAAAAAGAAAAAAATCAGTCTTATTTTTTATCTTTTGTTGACTATTCAAAATTTAAGGAGTGCGCTTATGTAAGCAATGACATCAAGAGCCTGCTTATGTAAGCGATGACATCAGGAGCGTGCTTATGTAAGCGATGACGTCAGGAGCGTGCTTATGTAAGCCATGACGTCAGCAAGGAGCGTCCAACGGGTATATTTTTGTGTATAAATAGAGGTGTTGGATGTGGAGAAAAAATCAAGAACTTGAAGAGAAAATATTTCTGTGACCTCCAAAATTCTAAGTATTCTGCTCTTTCACTTTCAGATCTAAGTCTAGTTTTTGTTCTTACACTTTCATATCTACTCTTTGTGAGAGAATTATTGTAAAAGTGGGTTCAATTACCACTTATTCTTATTCCTTATTTTTGTGAGAGATTTTGTAAGGGTAAGGCATTTATTGTTGAGTGAGGCTCAATAGATAAGAGTAAGTCCTGTGCCAAATCCACAAGCTTGGTGGTGTATTTATTCAATTGATAGTAAAGAAATTCTCAAGGAGGTTCCTTGGGGAGTGGACGTAGGCCTGGCGTGCCGAACCACTATAAATCGCAGTGTTTGATTTTCTCTCTCTATCTCTTCTACTTTTATATTGATAATTATTATTCTGTTTTTTTATTTATTAAAATTCTGAATATTGTGTTATTTTTAATATTGTAAAATTTTTAATAACCCAATTCACCCCCCCTCTTGGGTTGCCTATCTGGGATAACAGTTTGTATGGCCTCAAGCAAGTCCCGCGGTAATGGTATAAAAAATTTGACTCTTTCATGATGAATAATGATTTTTCTAAAACCACTTCGGATCATTGTGTGTTTGTGAAAAATTTCTCGGATGGTAAATTTATTATTCTTTTGCTTTATGTTGATGACATGTTAATTGTAGATCAAGATTACACTATGATTAACAGGTTAAAATAAGAGTTAAGCAAGTATTTTGCTATGAAAGATTTGGGGCTGGCAAAGCAAATACTTGATATGAAAATTGTTCGTGATCGCAAAGAGGAGCTGATTTGGTTGTCTCAAGAAAGCTATATTGAGAAGGTTCTTAAGAGATTCAACATGGATAAAGCAAAGTCGATTGGTTGTCTACTTGCGGGTCACTTCAAGCTTAGTTCGAATCAATGTCCTACAAGTGACAAAGACAAAGAAGAGATGTTGAAAATTCCTTATGCTTCAACAATTGGTTCTTTGATGTACGCCATGGTTTGTACAAGGCCAGATATTGCTCACACCGTTAGTGTGGTGAGTCGGTTTCTCTCTAAACCAGGTAAAGAACATTGGGCAGCGGTAAAATAAATTCTAAGGTATCTTCGAGGGACTTCGAATGTGTGTTTGTGTTTTGAAGATGGTAAGCCGATGCTTGATGGGTTCACAAATTCTAACATGGCTGGTGATGTTGATTCTAGGAAATGTACTTCGGGGTATGTGATGACATTTGCAGGGGGAGCTGTGGCATAGCAATATAAATTACAAAAATGTGTTGCTCTCTCAACTACCAAAGCTGAGTTTATTGCCATTATGAAAGCTTGCAAAAAAGAGTTATGGTTGAATTTTTTTTTTCAAGAATTGGATTTGAAGCAAGAAAGGTATACGCTTTATTATGATAGTCAAAGTGCTATTTATTTGAGTAAAAATTCTACTTTTCATTCGAGATCGAAACACATTGATGTGAGATACCATTGGATTCGTGATGTGTTAGATTCAAAATTATTGCAACTCGAAAAGGTTCACACAGATGATAATATTTCGGATATGTTGACTAAGACTTTGTCGAGGTACAAACATTTAAAGTGTTGAACTTTGGCGGGTATGGTTGATGTCTCCACCTAAGTCAGTAGGGGGAGAATCATTGGGTTATATCTCCTTAGTGGAGTTTGGAACCCAATTGGTTTATTAAAAATATTTTAATTTAGTTTGATCTAAGTATAATATATTTTATATATTATATCTAACTTTTGAAATCCTAATAGGTATTTGATAGTCAATTTGATAGAAACTAAGATTTTGATAAAAATCCAAGATTTAACAATATATATATATGGTCTTTGTTGTTCCCGAAGCATATACTGTACGGCTGCTATAGATTGAAAATTAATTCAGTGGAATCAAATTTGGATGAGTGAAAAATGCTAATTTTCTGCTCCTATGTGTGGAATTGTACATGTGCATCTTGATTGTTTTGGTGAAGTTGATTTGGATTATTATTTTGGATCTTCTTCAACTCTGGTGATTTTGTGAGACCATTCGTGTCTCGTTTGTAATCGTTTGGAAACTTTTTGGTTGATAGTGGAATTGAATTTCGATCCTGTAGACGTACCTCACATTGAGGGAACCACGTAAAAATTCTTGTGTTGCTTTTGATTTAATTTTTCCGCATTAGTTTTTATTCCCATTGATTGATTTACTTGTGGGAAATCATATATTTTCCCTAACATTTCATTTTCAGTCAAACGTGTTCCTAATGTTATCATATATGATAAATTGACTTGTCATAATATATTTACCATAAACAAGTTGGGATAATAATTTTCAAAAGAAATTATTTGAGTTCCCAAAAAAACTCTCACACTTTACCATAGTAATATATCATGGTAGACATCATTTGATTAGTTATAATTTCTATTCACATACCATAAATGTGTGGGTTTGCAGATTGACTTGTCATAATATATTTACCATAAACGAGTTGGATAATATTTTTCAAAAGAAATTATTTGAGATCCCAAAAAAACTCTCACACTTTATCATAGTAATATATCATGGTAGACATCATTTGATTAGTTATAATTTCCATTCCCATACCATAAATGTGTGGGCTTGCAGATTGCTCTTTTTTTAATAAAAAAAAAAATATAAGCATGGAAAATATAAAACAGGAGAGGGGACTACGAGGCTTTTCCCAAACCAAGCCCCTACACTGTTTTGTTTTTCAAATTAAGTTTAGTTTGGCCGAATTTCCCAAACTAAGCTAAAACGTGTTTATTAAACATGCTTTCAGCATTTTTGTGGTCTAGACAGACAAAATAAATAAAATTATGAAGGCGTGTTTAAACACGCCTTCAATTAAAGTCGCGCGATTACAAATTGCACGTTTACTAATTATCGTGTTAATTAATAAAACGCAATTGAAAAACGTGCAACATGAAAATGTGTTTTGAAAGCACGCTTTCAATAAAAAATAATAATTAATTTTACACCTACATCACACACACTTACTCTTTTTTTTTTTTATTCAAATGAAAGGTAAACAAACAAAAGTTACGTTATCCTTACAATTCAAGAAATTAGTCCCTCACAAGACTAACTCCAGTCATGTCATCAATGACTAGAGATCTCACTTCTGCAGGTGGGTCTTCTAGGACCACCACATGGTCATGTTAGACTGCCCCCAAGTTTGTTGCTTTGTCAGCTACTCTGTTACCCTCGCGGAAGGAGTCTTTGATTGAGCAGTTGCAGTGTTTCACGAGAAACTTGGTGTCTTCAATGAGGGCCTTATAAGGTGAGTGATGATTTGGTCCATCATGGATTTGTATGATAGTTTGGGTAGAATCAGTTTCAATAGTCACATTCATGGTACATTTTTGAAAGAGAATGGTGAGTCCCCTGTATATGCCCTATAATTCAGCTTCTAGACTAAGTATATCCCCATAGCCAAGTACCAATTTCATCCTTCAATAGTCCTCCTTATCCAGCTTGGCCTGGGTCGTCTTTTGAGCATCCATCTGTGTTGAGTTTGAGTTGACCTGCACATGGAAAACACCAGCGAAATAGTTTAGGATGAGAAGGGTTGGGGTGGAGAGGGGAGTGGAAAGCCTGTTCAATCTTTTGAGCATAAGTCCTTATGCTCTTAAGACTGGTTTGAATGGGTATCAAAATGTTGTCAAAAAACAAAGAATTACGCTCCTTCCAAATTTACCAAAGAGTGACAATAAATATGAGGGGCCATTTAAAACCACAAAGCAGTATTTTATTTTTCAAATTAGATGATACCCATTCAAACACAGGTTGACCACATCCTTGCTTCCATCGAATATGATTGGTGATTTCAGTCCAGACAGCTTTGGAAGTGGGGCAATCTCTGAGAAGGTGACTCATATCCTCACTAAACAGCCCGCATCGAGGGCAAAGATCAAATAATGCCATGTTTCTCACAAGTCTTAAGTGGTTGGTAGGTAATCTGCCCTTTAAAATAAGCCAGAGAAAACATTTTAATTTCTGGGGAAATTGTAATTTCCAGATCCATTTCCAATCTCTACCAATACCTTCTTGGGCAGTGATAGCTTTGTAAGCGGAGGCAGTGGTAAAAAGACCATTAATTGATTCATTCCAGGAGGGGGCATCTGGATAAGTCACAAATCTGGGCCTATAAATCTTTATGATCTCTTGGAGGTCCTATTGGTTAACAAGGTTGGCAAGAGTATCAGTGTCTTAATTCCTTTCATCATCAAGAACATTGCTGACCTTGGTTGAATCATTGGCATGAGTGGGATTATAATTATTGGCCAGTGGCTGTGTTCCACACCACCAATCATTCCAAAAAGAGATGGTATCACCATTGCCTACTCTCCACTTAGCACAGTTTTTGAGGGTATCTCTGGTGTGGCAGATACTCTTCCAGATGTAGGATGAAGACTTCTTCTGGGGCCAGCTGAATAAAGAATGGTTTTTAAGATATTTGGATTGAAGAATTTGGCACCAGAGTTTACTATTGTCACTCAGTAAAGTCCACCCAAGTTTGGTGAGAAGTGCTTTTTGTTCTCTAGTTTTTTTAATTCCAAGACCACCATCATCTTTACTTTTGCATACACTGTCCCAGTTGACAAGATGTATTTTCCTTTTATACTCAGTATCTCCCCATAGAAAATTCCGATTGATTTTATCTATTTCATCACAAACTTTCCTAGGGAGTTCCATGGTTTGCATATTGTAGGAAGGGATATCAGAGGTGACAGACTGAATGAGAGTAAGCATTCCTACAAGGGAGAGGTTTTTAGCTTTCCAACCTGATAATCTAGACTTTAGTTTCTCGAGGACATCATTGAAAATATGCTTGCTAAGCCTAGTGTGAAGTAGGGGAGATCCCAAATACTTTCCAAGATCTTGAGTAAGGGAAATACCACACTGGTTACTTAGAGACCTGGCTTGGGTAGAAGAGATGTTGGGAGAAACAAATATTTTGGACTTCAAGTGATTAATTTTCTGACTAGAGATATGACAGAAGTCATTAAGGACAGCCATAATAGTTTCACAATTGGGGTGGTCAGCTTTAGCAAATAATATGAGGTCATCAGCGAAAAACAAGTGGGATAGAGGGGGGCTATTCCTAGAAGCTTGGATACCATGCCAAGATCCCTCACTCACTTTAAGGTTTATCATGTTGGATAACCTTTCCATACAAAGCACAAAAAGGTAGGGTGATAGGGGATCACCTTGTCTAAGCCCTCGCTCAATAGGAATGCCATTCAGAATTTCGCCATTCCAAAGAATAGAAGATTTGGTATTAGTAACACAACACATAATCAAATCCACCCATTGTTCATTGAGTTTAAATTCATATAAAGTATCCCTAATGAAGTCCCATGAGAGTCACCCATGCCAACATCCCTCGCACTCTCTTTTCTCTCTCTCTCTCTCTCTCTCTCTCTCTTACACACACTTACACCCACATCACTCAGACTCACATCACTCCACTCTCTCTCTCTTTCACACACATTTACACACACTTATAATAAATAAATAAATATAAAAATAATTAGTTTTATTCATTATATTTATTTTAATAAAAAAAATTATTTTATAAAATTGAGACCAATATTAAATATATATAATAATAATTTATAGTAACAAATAGTAATAAACTATATAAAATGATCACCTTTTTACTTTAATTCTTAATTTTTTTTTTTTAATTTTAAAGTTTAGGATTTAGGGTTTAATTCTTAATTTTTTTTTTATTTTAGGGTTTAGGGATAATTTTTATTTTATTTTAGGATTTAGGGTTTAATTCTTAAAATTTATTTTTATTTTAGGGTTTAGGATTTAGGATTTAGAATTTATAGTTTAATTCTTAAAATTTATTTTTTTATTTTAGAGTTTAATTCTTAATTTTTTTTTTTATTTTAGGGTCTAGGGTTTAATTTTTAAAATTTATTTATTTTTATTTTAGGGTTTAAGATTTAAGATTTAGGGCAAAGTGTAATTTATGATGCCAAAAAACATAGTAAGAACATAAAAAAAGAAGAAGATAAAACTGTGTCGTTTTAAGCACAATAAAAACACACAATCTGGGTCACAGCAGTGACCTCGCGGCCAAAAAAAAAAAGATAAGGTTTAGCGTCAGACATCGCACACACCCACACTCTTCTCTCTCTCTCTCTCTCGCTTTCTGACACACTTACACCCACATCACTCCACTCTCTCTCTTTCACACATATCCACACACACTTATAATAAATAAATAAAAATAAAAATAATTAATTTTATTCATTATATTTATTTTAATAAAACATATATAATTTTTAATATATATAAATTTTATTTTTATAAAATTAATACCAATAAAAAGATATCAATCCTTTTTTTAAAATGAGACCAATATTAAATATATATATATATATATAATAATAATAATTTATAATAATAAATAATAATTACTCTGCTTGGTTTAGTTATATTTTTTAAATATATTTTTTAAAAATTATTAGTCTCATTTTAAAGATAATCAAACCAAATAGAGTGATTGTTATTTTTTATAGACGAATATCAAATATATGTAACAATAATTTATAATAATACATAATAATCAAATCAAACAGAATGATTATTATTTGTTATTATAAATTATTACATATATATATATATATATATATATATATATATTTAATGTTGGTCTCATTTTAAAGATAATCAAACCAAATAGAGTGATTGTTATTTTTTATAGACGAATATCAAATATATGTAACAATAATTTATAATAATACATAATAATCAAATCAAACAGAATGGTTATTATTTGTTATTATAAATTATTACATATATATATATATATATATATATTTAATGTTGGTCTCATTTTAAAAATATGATTGATATCTTTTTATTGGTATTAATTTTATTAAATAAATATAATGAATCAAAATAATTATTTTTATTTTTATTTATTTATTTTAAGCGTGTGTGGATGTGTGTGAAAGAAAGAGAGTGAGTGGAGTGATGCGGGTTTGAGTGATGTGGGTGTAAGTGTGTATGTGTGTGAGAGAGAAAAAAAAAAAAAGAGTGTGAGTGTGAGTGCTAGGGTGCAACTCGGGTGAGTTCGGTCGGGTTAGGAGGTTGTCTAAATCCAGCCCAAGTTGTGCTGAGACCTGTCCAAGCCCGAATTGTAACCCGAGATTGTCTGCCTAAGCCCGACTCGAGTTAAACCCGAGTTGTCCGAATTATAAATTAATTTTAGTTTTTTTTTTTTTTTTTTGCAGCTACACTATGAAATTATTAAAATTGGACTCTATTTACAATTATTATTATTATTTTTTTTTAAAAAAAGATCATTAATACCATCAAAACAAATAATTTCTATAATGTAAGAGAGATGCCACATAGTAGTCCTTACAATTTATGAGTGAAAATAAAAAGAAAAAAATAAGATTTTATGTTATTTGTATATATAATATATATTCAATATAATTTAATAATATAAATTACTTTAATATCATGTAATGATTAATAATTTATATGTATATTTAATATTTTTATATATCTATTTATGTATAATTCGATTTTCGGGTTGCTTGACGTCTTTGTCCAAGCCCGCTCAAATTTAATTTGGACTATTGAATTTTTGCCCAAATCCATACCGAATTTGAAAATATTTTGTCCAAACTCTAAAAAAATTCGAGTTAGACTCGGGTTGAGCCCACCTAAATTGCACCCCTACATGAGTGTGTGTGATGTGAGTGTAAAATTAATTAATTTCTTTTATAAAAAAGCATGTTTTCAAAACATATTTTTATATTATATATTTTTTAATTATATTTTATTAATTGACACAATGATTAGTAAACACGTGATTTACAACCGCACGACTTAGGCTAAGTTTGGGAAGTCCCAAATAAGTCAAAAAGCCAAAAAGTTACTCAAAAAGTTAAAAAGTTAACACTATTCACCAAAAGTCAACAATTACGGCTGCACAACTCCCAATTCAAATTTTCCTCTACAAACCAATTTTTACAATTTTTTATTACACATTTTTCCATAAAAAGTCAAAAAGTTAACCCAAACATCCATATTTTCAATCTCAATTTTTTAGTCCAAAAAGACAAAAAGTGCACTTATTTAGTCTTCCCAAACTTGGCCTTACACTAAAATCGCATTTTTTGAATACGTTTTTATAATTTTATTTATTTTACCCGTTCGAATCACAAAAATAATGAAAGCGTATAGAAAATACATTTTCAACTTAGTTTGGAAAATTCATCCAAACTACAATTAATTTGAAAAATAAATTAGCGTAGAGGCTTAGGTGGGGAAACAAAATTGCTTTAGAGCTCTAAAAGAGCACCACTAAATTAGCATTAAATTGTCTTTTAGTGGCTTTTATTTTGTCTTTTTCTATTTTTTTTTTTTCTTTATTGGTTGCCAGCTCAGTAGAGCCAGCTCTACTTAGAGCTCTCAATCACTCCCCGTGGGGAAAAGCCCCGGGACTACAGTTGGCAGACAGAGGTGAGAGGGTTTATCAAATCAAAACCCTAACGATTACATACATGCGTGCGTAGAGAGCAGCAGAGGAGAACTGAGAGAGAAAGAGAGTCCACAACAATGGCGGTCTCACTGAGACGCTCTTTGATCTCTTCTCGCAACATCTCTCTTCTCCTTCGGACTTCTCTCCACTCTCGCCATCTCTCACACCTTGCCTCCTCTCCCATTCTCTACGATTCTTCGTCTTCTCACACCGTCCCCAATTCGCCACCGATCAATTTCATCAGAGAAAGTCGCAGATGTTTCGCCAAAGGAAGAAAATCAAGTATCTTTCTATCTCTCTTCAAATCCATATACATACAAATGCACACTGTACACTTAACGGATTCATTTCGTAGATTAATAACAAAAACCTTAATTAACACCCTTGACTAGTGTAATTTTATATTACTTTTATCTTATGTTTCGAAAACAAATGATAAATTTAGATTATTGAACTTCATTTTCTTCCTATATTTTTTTAGTTTTTTTCAATTATATCCAGAAATCCGCGATCCACACTAAGCCTGAGCCTGAGCCTGAGCCTGAGTGCTTAACAATCCTTAACATTTGAATGATATGTATATACATCCTTGTCAAATCGCGAATCCAATCATGAATTGTTGTGCTAAAATAATGAATTCTCAATCGTATAATATGATATAATTTTTTTTTTTTTTGATTGGCATATAATATGATATATAATTATATATATATATATATAAATACATACAATGCTTGAATAACGTAAATTATCAATATGACTAAATTATATATATGTATATACATATAAAATCACACGTATATCAATATAATTAATTAATCTTTCCTATATATCTTCTTATGAAGTTCAGTGAAAATGATGTCGTTTCATGCATTATGTAAACAAAAATGGAAATAGGACTGAATCGTAATGAATTGTCAATTGAATTATACGATTCACTCAATTTTTGATTCAACAGCACGATGCAAATTGTTTTTGTTGAAACTCATTTCGAATCGTATGAATCGAATGTTGAATTGTATGATTCTAGCAACCATTATATATTCATATTACTATGGTCAAAGATTATACTTTTGAAATTTCAATTCGTACCTTTTATATTTATTTATGGTGTATGAAATTTTTAGAGGGTGATGATGACGCCAACACAGTTGAAATTGTGGATATTGGACCTAGTGTTAAGGCGGCCGCTGTGCTGCAGATGGAAGCAGCAGTTGATGCACTATCGCGAGAACTAAGCAAGCTTCGAACGGGGAGGGCATCTGCTGGTATGCCATTGTTTGTGATTTTCAATGGGGGTTGGAGTTAAATTTGATGGTGATTTATTTTAACATGGTCAGTTTTTGAGTTTTGTTTACAGGAATGCTCGACCATATTATTGTCGAAACTGGTGGAGTCAGGATGTCCCTGAGCCGATTGTCTGTTGTCTCTGTCCTAGATTCGAAAACCTTGTCTGTAACTCCTTATGATCCAAATGTAATGAATTGTGTCTCACTTAAATATGTTTTTATTTTTGGAGTATTTGTTTTGTTTGTGCCAACAGTAGCACATATTCTCAATGCATTTGAACTACAAACCTATTGTAATACCGATTAATTGTGTCAGTTTTACCCAATTTTGCATGGTATATTTTGGAGTATGTATGCTAAGTGAGCTCAGCTTCACTTGTAATGATAGTACAATATCAATGAATTTGGTTTATGCTTCTCTATCACCTTGCGAATATAAGTAGCTTTGAATGACTTCCCATTTGTTGCTACTTGTGAATCACATAATATAGCTTGGTAGAATATACTCATGAGTTATTTATCAAAAAAAAAGAAAAGAATATACTCGTGAGTCCTGACTGAGTGACTGTACTTCCACAGGGCCTAAAGGAATTGTTGAGCGCCATTGTTTCATCACCACTAGGTTTAAATCCTAACACAGATGGCGATCGATTGATTGTACCTATCCCTCCGTAAGCATTGATTCTATTTAAACTCTACTTATCCACTTATGCTTGCTTAAATCAAGCGTAGACAAACATCATAATTTGGTTGTGAAGATCTTAGTTTTTCTTTCTTTGATGAGTTTACCTTATTGGTGAATCAAGCTTCAAGTTTTGTTTTCTTGCAAGATGTGGGTACATGGTCCACCTCACCTTGCTACATGCCATCATCACATCATTTCATCGCAGCCATTGGTTCTGCCCATGGCATCCTCATAAGGTCACACATGCCAACTCATACATGGGCGCATGTGCTACAAGCTTCCCCAATGGGTTGTGAGCGATACCTGTCCCAAGTGAGGATAATATGCGCGGGGTCTTAATCTCAAACCTTGGTATGTGTAGACACACTACAAAGGCACCTTCTATTTGCCCAGGGCCTAGAACTTGATTGAGCACATCTCTCTTATACCTTGAGTACCCTTCTCTCCATGGCACCTCATGCTTTTATGCTAGTCTACTTGGAGGTTCTGATCTCCATCTCCAAAATATCTCTCTCTCTTCCTGTAAAAACCCCTCAGCTCTCACCAAGATCATGTCCACTTGTCTGCTGCTATCCTAAGCATGTTACCATATTTCCCATACCTAATTTCACACATCCACAAAGGACAGATTGAAAATTAAGACATACATAGTTCAATTCTTATGCAACTTGGCTAATGTATATTTGTTTTATACTTGCAATATGCAGATTGACTAAGGAGCATATGCAGGTGAGTTCAATATTGCTGTGTCCTTTTATTTATCAAAAATATATATATTGCTTTGTCCTTTTTATTCATTTTCTCTGCAATTGCTATTAGCATCAAGCCACTTTTTTGCTAGGCTGTGTGCAAGGTGGTGACTAAATCTTCTGAAGATGTCAAGCAGAGTATAAGAAGAGCTCGCCAGAAGGTATAGCTGCAAAAAAAAAAAAGTTATTTTTCTCCATTTGAACTATATTATGTTGCAAAGTGTTATTGTTCCTTGGATAGAAAACCAAATAAGAGGAGAAGATTACAAAGAATGAAACCACTAAAGGCATTTTTTGCTTTTGGATGTCACAGATTATTGACATGCTCTGAGTGCCATTTTGGTTAATATGGTGGCTTAGTGGAAGAATCATGATTTCTCATGCATATTTGGTGATTTATCAATATATTTGGCTTAGTAGTATATTTTACTGGAAAACTAGTGCATATTGCTGGTCTTAATTTGGAGCAGATATTTGTTTTTAATCTCTGTTATTTTTTATGATTAACATGAACACCCTATCAACAAACTAAACTGCTAAAAACTTTACAAGCGCATACTACACACAGAAGAAGCTGCAACAATGGTTACAAATTTTATGTTATTTGCTTTATGAAATACTGTAGCATTGTTTAATAGTCTAGGCAAACTCCTTTTCCTTGTACAGGCATTGGATACGATGAAGAAAGCGGGTTCAAGTTTCCCAAAAGATGATGCCAAAAGATTGGAGAAAGAAGTGAGTTAAATAGTGGATAACTACTGAAGAAACACTTGACGGTTTTTTAAGGATTGTGCTCATACCTGATGCTTGTTCATTTCCCTAGGTTGATGAATTAACTAAGAAGTTTATCAAGTCGGCAGAGGATATGTGCAAGGCGAAGGAAAAGGAGATTGCTGCAGGCTGAGTGGTGGCTTATCGGTATTCCAAATATCTCCGTTGGTACCGGTTTGTTTTCATTTTGAAGGCTTTTACACGTTAAGTTCCATAGTTGAGAATTTTTAAGTTCTCATCGTTGTTTGTAGACCTTAGAATAATGTAGTTAAACAATTTTAGGGATTAGAAACCACCATGAGCAAGGCGAGTTCTGAGAATGACAAGAAGATTTAATGTGGGAAAAAGAACCGTCACAATTCCATCTTGACAATAGCTTTGACATGATAATGGGAATTCAAGGCCTCCTTATTCCGAGGTAACAATTGGAAGTGTATTCATTGCGTGTCTTGTGATGTTTGAAACTGAAAATGATAAATGTTTCAACCCTTTTGGTAAAGAACCAAATGTTGTTAAACTAGGGGGAAAGAAATGATCTAGTTTGAATTCTACCCATTTCATTAAATCATATTAGGAGGCCTCATTATGACTAGCGGGACAATATCTTGGATAAAAAGCATATCTCAAGTTTAGTTATTGATTTTGAGCAGACATCAATTTTGCATCATTATTAGTTCTTGGATCAATTGTTTGTGTTCCAATTCTATTTTTCTTTGTTTATTTGGACGAACCCAAGTCCAACTCAAATTCATGTAGTTGATCTTGAGCAGTCAAGCTTTGGACAAGTCAGTTTCGATTAAAATTTGAACTTGGGCAGATCTCTCTGTTTTTTGGGACTGGACTTGGAACAATTTGTTCCATATTGCAGCCCTAATTAAAATTTTGGGTTTGCTGAAAAGCAAACAATGGCACAGGGATAGCAACAACAACATTATCAAGTGAAGATGCTCATACATTTCTTATTCTGGGCCTTTATCATTGCAATTTGCATGCATGAAAGCTCAAAATGAGCCTGGGTGGATAGGCAGAGTCGTCCTAACTCAAAGAGGCATGGTGTCCCATAAATTCTTTCGATTACTTTTATGGCCCTGGTTGGTACAACTTTTAATAATCAAAAACAGAAATTAGAATAACTTCTCCCTCTATTTTCTCATAATTATTTTTTTAAACTTATTTAAATTATTTTTTATCTCATCTCAGCAAAAAGATGTACTAAATATTTCGGCACAAATTTTTAAAATAAAAAAGAAAAGTTATAAGCGTGTCTGTAAGTTTACATCGAACAAGAATAATCTCTCGTAATTCGAAATCTTTTTTTTTTTTTTCCCTTCTTTCTTTCCCTCTTATATATGGCCGAAGAGAGAGAAGAGAGAAGAGAGAAGAAGAGAAATAGAAAGAGACAAAAGAAAGGAAGAGAGAAGAGGGAGGGGGAAGAGAGAGCACTCGTCTCTTCTTTGCTGATTGGCTCAATCGCCGCTGCCATCATCAAATCACAATCGTCAATCGTCGCCTCTGATCTCTGATTCTTCTCCACCGCCCGACCACAACCAATCCGGTCAACCACAGATCTGTTTTCTCTTCTCTCTTTCTCCGTCTGTTTAAGGATATAAGAAGGGGGGGGATTGTCCAAAATCTGTGTATGATGATGATGTGTTGTTGATGATGATGATGCCGGCAAGAAGGGGAAAAAAAATTGAGCTTGATTTCAGTTTGGGGATTGTGAAGAGAGGGAGAGGAGAAACAGATGAAAAAAAAAATTCTCAAAACAACGTCGTTTTGGATTCGAGTTATTTCGGGCCAAGTGTTTTTCGAACTACGTAGCAGCGTTACACCAAACAATCTCTATGACTAAACCAAGAGACCAGCCTAGGCCAGTAGGAAAATCATAAGATTGTGTTTGGATCTCTTATAAGCAGAGCATTCATATTAAGCTCACTAAACCATCTCCTTAGCTATTTCATAGCCCAAATCAATCAAAGAGCACTTCATTAAACACGTCAATTGGTTAGTTATTTTCGTAAAACTCAAAACCATTGCTACGAGTCGTTAACACCAAACAACTCCACAAATAATTTTAAATTATAAAATATTTAATAATGTTAAAATAATTATATTTTATGTCTCAATCACTTTTTTTTTTTTTTCAATAAATAGAAAAATGTTATTTATCATCAATTTTATTTCACTTCCTAAATGTATTGATGCAACAAAAATTATATATATATAAGACTCACCAAATTTAATAATAAATAGTGAAATTTATCAACATAATAGCCTGCACAGAAGGTAACGATAAACTATTTCGGTGATATATGACACGGTTATAAATTTATTATAAAATATAAGTAATGATACGTATTAAATTAATATATATATATATATATATCTATACTATTATAAATTGAACACCTCTTTATGGTGTCTTGAAACCTTTGTTTCTTATGCTGCCACGTGTCTACTCTTTTATTTGAAATAAAAAAAAAATTAGATAAATGAGAGAAGGAGATTTGAACCTTAGACTTATGTCAAATGAATAAGACTCTTACCACTTAACTAGCACACAATATATGATAAATGATTTATTTTATTTATATTTATTTAAATTACACACGCATCGCGTGTGGCAGCTGCTAGTATGTATATATATATATAAAATACATGAAATGGTGAACATTGGTAAAAATATCATTGTTTACTCAAAAAAAAAAAGAGAGAGTACTATTCTATCATTATTATAAAATATTGGACAAGGATACTACAATCCCTCTCCCTTCAAATATGAATCTGCAACAAAAATAAGAGCAATGGTAGAGGGCCCAAATTCTGTGGCTCAAATGTGGCTCAAATGGCCAAAACGACGTCGTTTTGAGTACAAAACAACATCAAAATAGCCAAAACGACGTCGTTTTGAGTACAAAACAACATCAAAATAGCCAAAACGACGTCGTTTTGGCCATTTGAGCCACATTTGAGCCACAGAATTAGGGCCCCCAAACATTTTTCAAAAAATAATATCAATATAAAGCAAGAATACACAAATAAATAGAGAGCTTGTTGAAGGGTTTATTTGAAAAAGTGATTGGCTAAAATAGAAAAATAAAAATTTAACTAATTTGATGTAAATATTTTTTTCATTCTCTCTTTCACAAATGGCTACTTAGGCTCCGTTTGGGAAGAAAAAAGTCAGGCTTTTTTGGCTAAAATAGTCACAAAAAACAAAATAAGCTATTTTAGCCACAAAAAATAAAACATCAAATCCAACCCATAATCATTACAATCATTTTTCACAAAAAAGTCAAAAAAACTAAAAAACCAAAAAACCCTTCCCAAACCAGGTTAAAATAGCCTAGGCTAAAATAGCTAAAAAGTCAAAAAGTCAAAAAACCAACCCACTTCCCAAACGGAAGCTTAAATTTATAATCCACACACATAATATTTAACAAAAACACATGCTTTCACTTCCAAAATACATTTACAACTAGGGTTGTCAAAATTTGTACAGTGAAAACAGGATATAGATCCAAGTACTTCGAGAAAAAGTACTTCCCCAAACATCTATGCAAGCTCGATTCCTAGTCTCCTTTTTTGGGGGATAAATATACTAGATTCCTAGTCATACCCTCTCTCCATTATGCTTCCCTCTACTTCTTACCAGAAACAGCTTCCCTTGTCACAAGCTGTATTCCCCTCACCCACATCTCCGCCGTCTCAAACCCACCCTCGCACACAAAATGCACTTCCTTGTTCTTCGTAGTCACCACCCGAAACACTCCAGCTTCATCCGCATCCCCCTTCCTCTGCCTCAGCCTCAGCCTCTTAAAATTCAAGCTCGGTCCCACCTCAATCTCTCGGCATATCACGTTCCTCCGGCTTGAATTCCCCCACCTCAATACCCCGGTAGCCTCCATCATTTTAATAACTTTACTATGCGGAGCTCCTTTTCCTCCTTTTGTATGCTTCATCACAATAGCGCCACTCAACACCAGTTTCCGAGCAAGCTCGTCGAGTATCACCTGTACTGCATCATGACTGCCATTGTTCCTTGCAAGTGAGAGTGCAGTTTCGCCCTTAACATTCTTCAAGTCGCATCGTGCTCCTGATTTAATCAAGAGCCGACTAGTGCTTCCATGGCCTTCCCTTGCTGCCAACATGAGTGGCGTGTAGCCATCCCCATCAGGGACATTTACATCATAACCCTTATGCATCAATAATCTCACTGCGTCTAAGTCTCCACGGCGGGCTGCACAATGTAGGGCGTAAAAACCTCCGCCATTGCGGTTACCCTTTTCAAGAGCGAATTCGAGCATTACTTTCTCAAATAGATCGCGACTTTGGTTGAATTCGGATAAGGTAATAGCAGTCTCACCAGATTTGTTGCACAGCTTAACATCAGCCCCAGCATAGACAAGCAACCGGAAAGCTTCAACATGACCTTCCATAGCGGTAACCATGACTGCAGAGAAACCCCTATCATCCTGATAATCAAGATCGATTTCTGGTCGCCCAATTAGGGCTTCCAAGGCTAGAATATCACCCGATCGAGCTACAAACATTAAAGGTGAAAAAATTGACACGTTACTTGATTTCAGAACCTTTCCAGCCCTAATTACATCTAGCACGGCTTGTTGAAAACAAAGAGGCCATTGGTTTGACCCTGGGATTGAATACACAGACTGACCTGCTATATTCACCAAACCAAAATCAGCACCAGCTGTGGCCAATACTTTGATACATTCATCCCTCTTATGTTTTGCAGAGATCATCAGAGCACTATCACCTGTGTCTGTCCTCGAGTTCATATCACAGCCATAGTCAATTAGGCACTGGAGCACAGTTGAGTGTCCAAGACGGGCAGCCATGTGTATTGGATGGAACTCAGTTTTCTGGGTTGTTTTAACAGGAGATTCTACATTTGCACCGCAATTCAAAAGCACGTTGACAGCTCCAGCATTGCCGCAGAGAATGGCATGGTGGAGGAGGTTTCTTCCAAGGTGAGTGGCATCGGATGAGACTTGTTGGAGGAGCATGCTCAGGATAGTACCAGTGTGCTCAAAATACTCCACAGCGCACCAGGTGATGGGGTAGGGCTCTGCTAGTCCTGCACCCACACGAAACTCTTCCCCTGAAACTGTATCCCATGACCATGCCCCCAGTTGAACTTTGATGTCTGTTCTGGCACTAGCCTTGTTTTACCATTTTGGGAGAGGAGTGAAGAGAGGTTAGTCATAGGAGGGAAGAAAAGAACATTCTTTTATTTTATATATAAAATAAGAAGGATTTTAAATATTGTCACTTTCTAAATCTTCTGAACTTTTGTAGAATTAACTGTAAAGAAGGTGCATCTATGTTTTTATATGAGATGATTTTTATACTATGCAATCAAAGTGCAAGGGAAAGGGGGTATTAATTGAAAAAATATCAAATCAAACTGACTTTTGAAAAAATATTTACGTATTAATGAAAAACTTTATATATATTAAAACATTAAACTATCAACTTCTCCATAAATATGTAATATAAAATTTACTTTACAATTTAACTTTATAAATTTCTTCATAAAGAATCTTGATTCGTACTTGGTCTACCAAGGAGACGGAGATCAGGTAAGTTGCTGTTGAGATTTTTGTGCCGAACATATATAATCAAGCACCATGGAATTGTCATCAAGAGAAAGTCCAGCTGTTTCATAGTTGAAACACCAAGAAGGGGACCCATTTATATGTGATGACTGCGATATGAGAACAATTATTGGTGTGTAGAATTGGCACAGACCAATTTCACATCACATGACACAAGTGATGTGAGATTAGCTTGAAACAATGCCATTTCTCCCAATAAATAATTTTCCACGATTTGGAGTTATGTGTACCAAAAATAGATGCAAAATGTTTGTCATTGTAAGGCTTTTCATTATTTTTCAACTCTTCTGGTAAAACTGTATAAACAATTAATTTTGTTTCAATTATTATAAGATAAAAAAAAGGGGACAAATTTACTTTAGGATACATCTAAAATGCACGAGTCATTCTACTGATTATCAAAATCAAGATTAGAACCTTACCTGAAGCAACAGACGGACGACAGAGATCTGCCTAGACACAACAGCAGCAAAGAGTGCATTACAGTCGACATTTGTGTGTAGAGAAGGCCTATATGATTGAAGCAAGACCCGATCACTTGCATTTGCATTGACTCCACACTGTCAATAGGAAAGGGCTATTATTTCAAAATGATATTTCAAATTAGCATGATATAAAGCACAAAGACATTCGGCCAATTGACTAGTTCCTGGATAATCCCCTATTATTGAATATGATGTTTTAGTTTCTCAGAAATAATTGTCGTGATTGGATAGTGAAAGTATTTTCAGTGTTCATGTTTGTTTTCTATAATGCCTTCAGTATGTAATAGTAAAACTGCTGCTCAATAGCCTATTTAAATCTGTCAATAAGATTACCTTAATGAGAGCATCCACCACATCCTTGAACCCTCTGCAGCATGCAGTGACAAGAGCATGCACCGCGACATGGGGCCGAATCAGATCCGATCCCATGAGCAGCTCCGCAAGCCTTGCACACCCATGACAACTTGCTTCTAACAACGCCTCTTCACAAGCAGGCTGTGAAGAACCGGCTTTTACTAAGATCTCCAAAATCTCAAGATGGCCCTCCCTCACTGCCGCTGTTGTTGCGAAGCCCCTGAAGAGCTTCTGGTTTACGTCTGCTCCAATACTCTTATCATTTTTTTAAAATGGCAACCCTCAGTACATTGCAAAAGTAATGAAAAGACTCCACAAGAAGACATGTTAGTTATTCATTCTTTGAATTGCTCAAAATCTTAACACGGATTGGTTAAGAAGACAACAAAACCAGCAGCATAGTAAGCGCCTTGGATTCTTCATTGAGGACAAGTAATAATGGCCACAAACAAACAAAAACAGGGAACATAACTGTTGTGACAGATAATGGAGAATGTATCAACCAAGGAAGCACGGGTGCGGGTACGAATACGGTACGGGTACGAGTGCGGGTATGCCGATTCGGCAAAACTCAAAAAAAGTATGATACGGGTACGGCTACGGTACGCCGATATTTTTTTATTTTTTTTTAAATATAATTTTGATTAAAGGATCCAACCTACAAATTAAAATTAAATATCAAAACTAAAAAAAGAACTACTCATTTTCCTATAATTTAAAACCATTAAGCGTTAAAAATAATATTTGTGAAATCTCTCACTTTGATATGTTATGCACTGTGAATTTGTGATCATAATTTATTTTTAAAATCTTTCTTTTTGCTCATCAATTTGCTATTTTTATAGGGTGAGACCAAAGAAATAACAGGAGACCAAAGAAAGATTTAAAGTTAATTACCAACAATAAAGGAAAAAAATTCTCAATTGGTGCAGGTTGTCAATTGCAATTTGCATAATATATAAAATTGCATCATTCCCAACAACTACTAATCAACTAATACAGTATCAATTTTTAATGTTTTGTGCATAAACTTTAAAAGTTTGTTATGATTAAAGATTTTATAAAGAAATTCTAGGAGGATCTAAAGCAAAAGCATAATGCATAGTCATACACAGAACTACCCTTTATAGGCCTTGTTATTTTTTTTGGTTCAAATTGCTTTTTAAAAACATTAAAATCATTTGTTGATATGCTTCTACAATTTATACAGACAAACAGGACAACAGAGAAACATCAAAATTACTGATCTGCAAGGGCACCAAAAAAAATAAAAAATAATAATAATAATTGCTAATTTGCAAGGGCAGAAAAAAAAAAAAAAAAAAGGCCTTGGCGTACCCACGCCGTACCCATGGCGTACCCGTGGCGTACCCATGCCGTACCCGAATAAGCCAAACGTACCGGACCCTCTTTTGCCGTACCCGGTACGCGTACCGCTGTACCGGTACGCGTACCCGCACCCGGTAAGTACCCGGTACTCGTACGGCACTATTTTTGGAGTACCCGTGCTTCATAGGTATCAACAATGGAAGGTCATTAATATGAAGCAACGGGGGAATAATGTATTATGTATCATGTATCTGTGCTGCTATGTAGTCCTGTTAGAGACAACCCAAAATGGGCCTTGCTGACACAAACTCAATACAAAAAAGCTTATCTCATAGATAATATTTCCTTCATTTTTTCCTTGCAAACTTTGTAATTCATGCCCAAGCAACACTGTGTGAAATAAAATAAGACAACTATGAGAGAGAAAAAAATTTTAAAAAAAAAAATCACGAATGCTCACTTTTCACTAATAAATAACTCTTGCTTCCTTATTACATTGTAAAATAAGATCAAAATCTTATTGCTACCAATTAATTTTACAATAAATTTACAAATTTGTGGAAAGGATAGCAAAGAATATATAAAAGAAACTAAAGAAATGGTAAACAACATCAAAAAGCCAGATGAGAATCAAACCGCTTAAATTTTTTAACTTGCATTTCATTAATCAAAGAACACAGCAAGTTAACTCTTTTCATTTTTTATTGGAAATAAATTAGTCAAACGGAAACTTATCATTCAGTTGAAGAAGAAAAAGAAAATAAGCAGTGAAGCAGGGAGAATTTTTTATTTTTCTGTCTGAATGTAGAGAATACCATGAAGCTGGAGCTCTTCAAACAAGATTGGTATTAGGGCATTACTTAAATTTGCACTGGAAGAATAAAACCAGACAAAAGCAAAGCAAATTCCAATGGAAAAACTCTACTTCTGGGGTGAAAGAGTTTATTCCTCCCAGTATGTATGACACAAAACTGAAATAAATTAAGGATGGTGCTATTCAGACTCCGTTCACCAAAAAAACTTCACCTTTTGTCTTTATTAGACAAAATTCAAATTTTTGCCCCCACAGACCTGTACAATTCCGCTTCTTTTTTCTCCAAGAAGTGGCAATTTTGACATTTGTGCAAAAGTTAATAAAATCAAACTAGGATTTTGGTTAGAAGAGGAGTGCCAATAGCACCACCCTAAAATAAATGCAACCAACCAACAAAATAAATAAGATTTGAGTGGATTTTATACATCAGGAATGGCCATAGAATCTAGATTCCAAAAGGAAAATTATATATAAGTCGACTTTTTAAATTCATTTTCTAGACCCATTAATATATCGAAAAGATAATTGGTTGATAATTAAATATTCTGTAAGTATCAACCAATCATTTTCTTGGCTTATCACCGAGTCTAGAGTGGATCTAATTTTTGAGTCAGTATAGCAACACTCCTCAAAAACAGATGAGCATTTATTTCCTTTATGTGTAATGAAAAATGAAACAATATTAAACATGCAATGGGACTTCATTAGTGGAAAAAGCAGTCAGTGTATCCTTAAGAAACAAAAGGAATAAAGATTAATTTCCAAAAAATAAACGCCCGCTGTACTTCAAATCCTCCGCTGTACAGCAAATTTTAATATATATATATTTTTGCTGGGTACAAATTTTATTAGTGAAAAACTATAAAAAATGGTAAACAACAGCAAAAGGCCAAATTATATTTGTGCAAAACTTACATAATTTAAACAGCCCTATTTTAGATAGCACTTTTGGTGAGAAGAGGAGTGCAAATAGCCACCACCCTACAATAAATGCAATCTACCAACAAAATAAGATTCGAGTGGCTTGTGTAATTCAGGAATCATCATAGAATCTAGATTTCAAACACACTATTAACATTAATTTCCTTTATTTTCAATGAAAATGAAAAAATAATTAAACCTGCAATGGGACCACAGTAGTGAAAAAAAGCAGTCAATGTATACTAAAAGAAACAAATACAATAAAGACTAATTTCTCAAAAAATAACGCCAAACTTTCGTTCTCAGGCAAAAAAATTTAATTGATTCTAATGCTAACGATAAAAAAAATGTCGTGGTCCAGCAAATTTCAGTAATTAAACAGACATATTAAAATTAAAAAAAAAAACAAGAACAAAAACAAAACAAAAAGGGCAGATTGACTAAAGTAAAAATTGTTCAAAAGCTTAGGAAGGGGAAAAAAAATTGCTTCAAAAATCTTTTATGGGGGAAAAAAAAAAAAAAAAAAAAAAGAAGAAGAAAAACATTGATATGCCTAATTCGATATACTGATCCGGCAATTCATAGTAATTAAGTATAAGATGAAACTATAATCAGAAAATTAGTACAAAATTCAAAATGTAAAAGGCAGAGTCACTAAAGGCACCTGGTTTCAAATTTTGAATAGAAAGGGATGGCAAAACGAAAAACCCGGAATTCAAATAAAACAACGAGACGAGAGAGATTCTGAAATACAGATCAACCAGATGTAGATTAACAAACTCGCAAACGAACACATAAAACGCTTCAAAATCAGCGAAACGAAATCAAGCAACAAGCCAAATTCAACCACACCGATCCAATAGATACAGTTCAGGAAAGTCTAACCAGTAGTTTCCTGACGAGCATCGCATTCCCGCCATGAACGGCGAGGAACAACGGCGTGACGTCAGTCCTGAACTCTTCGTACTCAACACGAACTTCATTCGCCGATTCGTCGTCACACGACACTTCCGCTTTTCGAATCTTCAAGCACACAGCGCCAACGAAGTTGACATCGACGAACGAATCGGCGATGCATTCGAGGGCCGCTTTGAGATCATTGCAGTGCGAAGCTTCGAGGAGGCGTTGCGAGACCTCCGCTTCGTAGTCCACCGGGAACACCTGCTTCCCGGCGAGAAAACCTCCGCCTCCGCCCGAGTGGCCGAACACCGTCATTTCCGGCGGAACAAGAGGTGGTTTGTTACAACTTGCAAGTAGAGAGTTCAGCGCCCTCACTACTCTAGTCTCTCTCCCTCTCTTTACTATCTCTCTCTTAAATGCTTGTCACGCTGGTTTGGATATTAATAGAATAGTTTTATTAGTTTTTCTGTCTAGAGACACGAGAGTCGAGAGGGAGTGGGGAGGGGAGGGGAGGGGAGTTAGGGGAGAGAAACTTGAAAGAAGTGAGCGGCAGAGACAAAGGAGAGGGAAGCAGTGAGGGGAGCATTCATGGCGATGTGGTTTAGTCTTTAACCACGGTTAAAGAGTATTTTAACTGCGATGTCAGAGATGGATCTCACTTTTACTTTTGAGTCCAAGAGTAACGGTTGAGGCACAAGTTGAAAAAAAAGTTATTTAAAAAGTTAAGAATTTATTATTATTTATTTAAAATTAAAAAATTATGACTGTATAATTTTTAATTTTAATTTTTTTTACACATTAATTTATATAATTTTTAATATATATTTTTTTATAAAAAATTAAAAAATTAATCTAAATATTTATATTTTTTTTCTTAATTTTTTAATCTAAAAAATCAAAAAAATATACTTATTTATAACACTCTAAACAAACATGAGTTTGTTTGTTGAGTCCTATTTTTCAAGTTGTGTAAAAATACATATACTTATACTTTGGAGATTTAAATTTAATATTATTATTTTTGACGTTTAGATAATTACATTAATTTTTTTGTTATTATAATTATTTAAATAAAAAAATATTAAATTCACATATTCTTTTCTTTTTTTTTCTTTTTTTTTTAAAACTTTACTTTTTCTTTCAATGTGATTTTCTTTATTTTTCTAATAGGAGTTGTTACTTTTTATATAAATAAAAATATTTGTGAAATTAAACTATTAACTATAGGGATGGAAATATAATTTCCAAAACATCAGGGAAGAAATGTAATTAGACTAAATCTCAAGTGTGTCAGTGTAATTTATCTGTATATATATATATATATATTAAATTGAAATAACTAAATAATAAATATATTTTGTTCAAACATTTTTCAAGCATGCAAGGTTCAGTTGAAAATTTGTTAGTTAATTTTTTATGAAAATATGTATAAAAAATAGAGATTGTGATATGATAATTTATAATTTTTTTAAACTATAAATCTAATTTTCCAAATAAAGCCTAAAATAACTTTTGAAATGGTTTAGTTGAGAGTATATTATGTCTATTTTTTTTTATCAAAATTATGTGATTTTGAAATAAATTTATCAAACTCAAATAATTTGAAATTTTCATATTGTTGGCCTCTTTTGTTATTATTTCGCCTAGCATATTTGTCGAGAATAAGTTCTTGTCAAACTCTAAAATTCCCAATCCTCATTGTTTTTGGTATAGATATGACTTATACTTAGGGCAAATGTAACCTATGTGTTACGATTTTGGGTCACGATGAGGAGGGGTTGATAAAGTTTGTAACGTTTGTGATGGTTAATTTTTGTGTGAAAATGGTTGTTGGATGGAAAGAGATCAAGGGTTAAGAGTGGTTGAAAAGCGATAGAGGTAGTGGAAAGGATGGTAATAGTAGTAACCATGGCGAAGGAAGGGTTCGAGATGATAGAGAAGGTTGGCAATAGTAGTGACAATGACGAGAAAAGATTGTTTATAATGGTTGGTCATTGTAATTGTAAAGGAGAATGATAAAATGAAAGAGGAAATGATACATTAGTAAATTCAAGAGGAAAATGGGTAGTATCGTTCTAAATTATAGACATTCAATCTACTTACAATTATTTTTCAAGAAATGTTGCCAGTAGCACCTACTCCTGCTCTATCTCGACCGCCACTAGCAAGAAAGGGAATTAGAGGGTTGTTGGAGGTGAAAAGGCAAAAAAAAAAACTACCAGAAGTGCGAGAGTGTCAAAGAAATGAGATATAGTTGGTATTACAGTGGGATTCAAAGAACAATATATATGAGGAGCAATTTTGATAAGAAAAAATTCAAACAAGTGGGGGTTAAAAAAAAATGAGTTGCACCTTTCTTTCTTTCTTTCTTTTTAAAAAAAAAAAAATTCAAATGTAATTTTTTGGTGTTTCTAACACCAAAATGCAGTTTTATTATTTATTTATTTTTGACACAAATGCCAGAAACTCCAAAAAAAATTCCAAAAGTTCTATACAATATTGACTTGAGTGTGGATTTTATACATCGAGAGTCTTTAAATTCATGTAAGTATTATGTAAAATTTGTAATAAATTTTTTGTTCATTAAGTAATATTTTTTAGGGTGTGTGATCATTTGGAAAGTAGTTTTTTTAATAATTTTTTCTGTTAAAATATAATGTGAAAAATTTTAATTTTAGTTTATAATTTTTTACGAAAAAATATACAATAAGCATAAAAAAATTTGTAAATAATCTTTTTTATTTTTTCAAAGTTGCCAAACAACCCTATTATTAAGAATTTATTTATTATTTTAAGAGTATTCATATTTGAATAAATATCTAATTATCTCTCTAAAAGAGATAAATAAATATTAAAACTCATTATTTTAATCAATAATACTTAAGGGTTGGTTTGGGATGTCCTAAAAAAGTGCACTTTTTAACTTATTGGTGGGTTTGGATTGGGTTTGGGTTGGGTTTGATGTGATGTGTTAGAGAGGTGATGTGATTTAAATAAGATGATGTGACTTAAATGAGATAGTGACTTTTTGACTTATTTAGTACATGCCAAACTAACCCTAAGTCACATCATCTTATTTAAATCACATCACCTCTCTAACACATCACATCAAACCCAACCCAAACCCACCAATAAGTCAAAAAATAAACTTTTTTAGGACATCTCAAACCAACCCTTAAATAAGATAGTGACTTTTTGACTTTTTGACTTATTTAGTATATGCCAAATCAATACTTAGACATGCCAAAATTTGCCATGGGGGCAATCAATAATTTCTCCCCTGCTACTGCCATTGGGTGATTAATGTGGACTGGTAGTGATGAGTTGAGTGGACTGGCGGCAGAGCAATACTGCTATTTTGACGCAAGGCTTCTTCAGTCCAGCTGTGATCCGCCTAATGTTGCGAGTTCAGTATAACGTGGGTGTCTAAGAGCATCCACGTCAAGATCATCAAAATAACAAAAAAAATTAAAATATAGTTAATAAATTATCAAATGCTTCCTTTATCAATTTCAGTAAATTTTTTTTTAAATTAAAATTTTTTTAGATTTGTTACAGTACTTCAATAACTTTGTTGAAGCATTGTTCATTCGTTATATAATTTTTTATTATATTTTTTTTAGAAAAATTGAGCTAAAAATGCCAAAAATTAACCTAACCAATCGACCCCCAGTTGACTGGTCAACTTTTTTTTTTTTTTTTTACATTTTTTAAGAATTGTTTGGCTAGCACCTCATCAATTTAATAAAAAAAGAAAGAATAACAAATATAATAACAAATTAATATTTTAATAAGATTGAGTTAGAATAGAGAATTTGATACTGTGAATACTAAAAAGGTGATTAGTTAAAATAGAAAAAGTGAATTTTGGGTTAAATTAGGCTACGTGTGGGTACTTGCAAAAAAGTTAAAAAGTCGAAAAGTTACTCAAAAAGTTAAAAAGTTAACACTATTCACCAAAAGTCAACAATTACAGCTGCACAACTCCCAATTCAAATTTTTCCCTACAAATCAATTTTTACAATTTTTTATTACACATTTTTTTCATAAAAAGTCAAAAAGTTAACCCAAACATCCATATTTTCAACCTCAATTTTTTAGTTCAAAAAGACAAAAAGTACACTTATTTAGGACACCCCAAACAACCCCTTAGTCTAAAAATTTGAAGAGCTTGATGCAGATGCAGATGCCCTAAGAAGTTGTTATTTTAGTAAGTTGTTTTAGTTTTCAATTATTTTACTAGGTTAAAATTTTTATATTTGAGAAGATGATTGAATTTTTTTGTAATTGGATATAATTTTTATAAAAGAAAAAGTAAAATAATTATAAATTTTATGTGACATTTTATCTTATTAGTTATTTTAATATATTTTGCCTTTTTTTTGTAAATTTTAACTAAAAAATAACCAAAAACCTAAGTTGCCAAACACCCTCAATGAAATTAAGGCTTCGTTTAGTAAGAAAGGTTGGGTTAGGTTTGAGGCTATTTTAGTTACAAAAAGATAAAATAAGTTTTTCAGTCTAGTAAGACAAAATATCACATTTAATCCATAATCATTACATTAACTCTCTCACAAAAAATTAAAAGAAAACTAAAAAATTCTTCATAAACGGGACTTTTTAATCACAGGCTAAAATAGCTAAAAAGCTTTAACAACCCAGATTTTTACTTATTCTGTATAATTTATACTAATATTAATATTCTAAATAAGTGCACTTTTTGACCTTTTATGAAATATGGGTTGGGTTTGAAGTGATGCGGTAAAGAAGTAGTGTGACTTAAATAAGATGATGTGACTTAAATAGGATAGTAACTTTTTGACTTTTTGAATTTTTTTGAATATGTCAAACCTAGCCTTAATCACAGTTAAGAAAATATATAATTTATTATATATTATTATGTGTAATTTTGTAAAATAATATAATTATTAAAAATTTAGAGGTCAAAATAATAATAATAATAACAATAATGGGTGTGGTAACAAAATAATTAATTAATTTTCTGTTGATATATGATAAAGTATAATTTAATTAAGGATTAATTTCTTATATAATTATGTTAGAAATTTGGGTCAAAATATAATTATCTTAAATATTTATTAAGATAAGTTATAATCTGTAGTTATAGGGGGTGTTTGTTTAAGCTTTTCAAATCTAACTTATAACTTTTAGTTTTGAAAAAGTTATTTTTGACTGTTTGGTTAAACTTATTTTAAACAGCTTCTGATTCTAATAGCTTATTTTAACTCAAAAAAACTGATTCTGATAAGCTGCTCACCCCTTGCTTCTGATTATCGGCTTCTGCTGTGGACATGTTAATTTATGGTTATACTCTTAGATTTTTTTGTTTTTTATTTTTTTAAAAATAGAAAAAGACTCAAATGGACTATAAATTATTATTATTATTTTTTATGAGAAATGTAGATAAGTAGTAAATAATAAAAAATAAAAATTAATTGAAAAAACTATTTCACAGCTTATTTAACAAATACTATTCAGTAATTTAAATCTATAATCCAATAATTATACCAAATGTACGGGGAGGAAATAATTCTCCTCGTATAATCCTGTTGACCAAGTCCACGCTCCTCCGTACGACGTCGCTTTGTCACCTGAAAACACAAACGTGAGCTAGCCGGCGGGTGTGTGCCGGAAACCTCTCCGATGCCTAAGTCAGAAAACTTGACAAATAGACAAAGCTCTAAGTTCTCAGAAAGATTGTGTTCAATTACCTCCTCCAAGGTGATGCTTGTGAGCTTTTATAAGTTTCATATGGCACAATCCTAGTAGGACTTGTATTTCTCCATACAGAGTCCTCCTAGGATTCATACTCTTAAGGATAATGCTTATCCTTTCACACCCTCCCCCACTGCTTAAACCAAGTGGGATGGTTTTCTTTATGGCCGAACTTCCATTTGACCGAAGTAAAAATGGCTATGCCGAGCCACAAAGTAGGCCGTACTAACAGTTGTTCGGTTCTTCTTCATGCTACACTATATCTCGGCTCTCTCATACATGAACCGTGGTGTGTTCGGACCGAACCAACGACTCGACCGGTATAACTCTCAAACCGGTTTGCCTCTAAGGCCGGTATAACTTCAAGTTGCTCCCAGACCGAAGTTCATTTACAATCTTCTAACCGACGTAACTCTACCCTTCGTGAGCCGAAGTAATTTCACCTCCTTGGGCCGAAGTAACTTTGTCTTCCCAAGGCCGGAGTAACTTTGCCCTTCTGGGCCGGAATATCTATTGCGGCCTTCTTACTTAGTCCTTCGCTTTCTGGGCCTCAATGCCCAACTCCCAGCTCGGCCCAATTTTTTCCCAAAAATTACCCTCTCAATTGCCCCTTAATTCCATCTGCATAGCATGATTGGGATTACCAGTCCATCAGCCGAGCTGACGTCGTTTTAAGCTATTCCAGCCGAGCTAAAAACCCTCGAATTTTTCAACCGAGCTAATTTTACTCCGGGCCCTGTTTTGTCCGGTCAAAAACGTCTCTTCAATCATAGTGTCTGTAACGCTTCCCATTCTTATGACACGTGGCATGTTTTGATTGGTTAAGGACGGCTGTCACGCCGTCTTCGTGTTTCGTGATTTTGAAACAGTTCCCGCCTTTTCTTTCCGCCTTTTTCTCTCTCTTCTTTCACAAAACAACCTCTCTTTTCCTTGAATCACTTTACCTTCCATTCTTCATTTCCTATCTGTGTTCTTGCTGTGCTCGTGTCTCCATTGCTGCTGCTGTCTCCATCTCTAGCTTCTCTCTTATACGGGTAAACACGCCTATCCTTCTTGTTTTGCCAGTTTTTTCATCTGTTTTTGTTTTGTATGCTTTTTGCAAACATTTTTCTCCATTTGTCTGCTTTGCTTTTGTACTTTTACGAAGAAACCAGTAGAACTCCATGTATGTATGAACTATTATGTAGAAAACCATCCCTAGATCCAAAATCACATAGTAACCGAACTAGGATCCTGTTTGCCCCCACAAGTAGATCTCTGTAGTCAATAACCGAATTAGAACTTAAAAGCTTCAATGGGTTACCAGAGCCTGACTCACTTTAGCCGAAATAAGACCACCACATTTTGAATATAGATAACCAGGAACTTCGGTTGTCAACCGAACTAAGCTTTCGGGGTCAAGCCGTTCTTGGTTCCTAAACCGAACTCAGAAAGCCGCCCCTAGAAGCTTAACCGAAGTAACTTTATTCATTCCACAACTGATTTAGGCCTTGGGACTAGACCAGCTTTCTTAGTTTTTTAGACCGAACTCAGAAAGCTGCCCCTAGACGATAAACCGGTCTAATCTGCTCAAGACCGAGCTAACAAACCTATTGATAAACCGAGGTAGAATCAGCCCACTAAGCCAAAGTAGGATTTGCATATCTTGCTATAATTTGTAGCGCGGTCCAACGATCTGTGCTTAACCCCTTTGTTTTCTACCTTGCAGACTTAGGTTGCCCAGGCATTCCTGCGTGTGCTCAACCGAGCTACCGAGCCTAATTTTTGTACCGAAATAATTTATTCATAAATTATACAACGAATGGGTAAGTATAGATATTTAGTCGAAACCCCTGGTGGCATGGCCGAATTTAGGCAAGATTACCAGATTCCTGATGATGTCCAACTGGTGTTGGCCAAGAAAGATGCTACTCCCTGGGACAATGAAGGCTTCGTCCCTTTTACCCTTCAATCCATAATAGAAACCGGACTACGGTTTCCTGTCCAACCGCTAATCTGCGAGTTTCTTAGACAGACTAGGTTGTGCCCCACCCAACTGTCCACCAATACATATCGTATTATAATGGGAATAGCCGCATTAAACCACCAAACCGGACTAAATCTTGGTCTGGCCGAGATCTTTCATCAATACTCTATTGGCTCAAAGAATGCTGGGTGGGTCTATTACCTTAGAATTCGCCGCCGCCGAGAGAAGATAATTAAACACACTCCGGACAAAGATCTTAATGATGATGATTTCTTTTGGGTCTCTGGGAACTTTGAGGATTTTCAAGCTCAAATTCCTGGCCGACCTATAAATTGGAAAATGGGAGAGCCTGGTAATTTAACTTCGGTCTTCTTCCTTGCATTTTATTTCGGTTCTTCAGTCCATTGACCGAACTAACACTTCTCTTTTTTGCAGATTTTGCCCACCTCCGTTCTCTATATAGCTATCCCAACCTTGCGATTTTGCGAGCCGCACTACGGTGTCAAGAAAGGAGTTGGGCTAAGCTTTTGAACTTTGAACCGACCTACCGGTACAGCGGTCGCCGAAAAGCAAAGGTAACCGATTTTCTTCTTGAGGAAGACCCAGAACCGGACCCAACGTTGCCCGAAATAAGACTTGTTCCATTAACTGCTGAGGAAGAAATGGCAAAGAAGAGCAGAGTCAGGGCCTTTCTAACTTCAACAACCAGAGCCGAAGTACAACCATCCGTCGAGGCACAGCCTGCCGTTGTGGCCCTCCCTTCTCAGCAGCCTTCTACATCTCGACCTTCCAAACGCGCCCGACCTACATCGACCGAACAGCAACTTGTCGATGAGGTTGAATCCATCCCCCAGAGCCCTCAACCTTCCCCTCAACCGGAGCAAACTGACCGAGCTGAATCTCCGAAGTGGGCTCCGCCGCTGACCTTCAACGACCGAAACATCCAAGCCACTGACTCGGTCGTAGCCGAAAAAGACCACCAACTGGCCTTTAACCTGGCCAAAAGTGTGTGCCTCCCCAAGGACATGGAGCACCACTTGAAGCAGCTGAACACCGAAATGAAATCAATTCGGTCTGCTTCCAAGTCCATGATCTTGGTAAGTAGCTCTGTTGTTTTTTCTGTCTAAATTTTTCCAACTTTTACTTCGGCTGAGAAGAAATCTTTGTTTTGCCAGGCCTTGCAAAAGAACAATATCACTTATAGGAAAGTCCAAGAACTCCGCAAGACCACAAGGCAAGCGATGGCGGAAGCCGAAGCGAAGGCGGCCGAACTAGTGGAGGCCGAAAGGAGAATGACCGAGCTTCAAGCGGAGAACGGCCGACTTGCCGAGCTGGTTAACTCGGCTGAAGCGGAGAAGCAAAAAGCGGCCATTGTAATGAAAGACAAATATCTGCGCGAGCTGCTGAAGCTAGAGAAGAGAAAAGACGCCGAAATAAACGAACTAAAAAAGAACATGAAGGCGGCCGAAAAGGAGGGGTACAAGCGAGGTTACAAGGAGGCAGAGGAGGCCTATGTCAAACAATGCGACGCCGCTAAGGAGCTTTTCTTCAGGTGCGGCTGGAGGGCGGCTGTGGAGAAGCTCGGTCATGATGAACAGACCGAGGTTTTCGACCCTCCAGCGTACTTTATACCGAAGTCTCTTGCGGCGTATGCAGATGCCTTGCAACAAGAGTTCCTGGAGGACTCTGACACTGATGACTCCTCTGCTCCTGAAGACATTCCGGTTGTTGGCGCCGACCCATCACTTCGGTTGGAACCCATGGTAGAGGACCTTCCTAACGAGCAGCCGAATGAAGACGTGGTTCCAACCGAAGGAATCATGGCAGCCGAGAATGAGCTTCCTCTTGAGACCGGTCTCCGAGTTGGTGATGATGCAGCTTTTGACACCGAAATAGATGAACTTTTTTCTTAATTTGGCACTCTGTTCTTTGTAACCGAACTAAGTCCCTTTGTAATGACTTTTCTTGCAATGAAAATTTTACGCAACTCTTATTCCGGTTGTTGTGTGTATGCTTGCATTTTGTAATGTCTTCTATTACTCCAACTTCTATTTCGGTTTTGGCTTTTTAATCTATGCTTACCAGCCAACCACTCCTTAGCCGATATACTTACTTCGGCTAAGGAGTACAAAGTGTTGGTTTATTCCAGCCAACCACTCTTCAGCCGTGCACTTACTTCGGCTGAAGGGTAACAAGAGTTGGTTTGTTCCAGCCAACCACTCTTCAGCCATGCACTTATTTCGGCTGAAGAGTAACAAGAGTTGGTTTATTCCAGCCAACCACTCTTCAGCCATGCACTTACTTCGGCTGAAGAGTAACAAGAGTTGGTTCATTCCAGCCAACCACTCTTCAGCCATGCACTTACTTCGGCTGAAGAGTAACAAGAGTTGGTTTATTCCAGCCAACCACTCTCCAGCCATGCCCTTACTTCGGCTGAAGAGTATTAAGAGTTGGTTTATTCCAGCCAACCATCGAAGTTAGTTTTTCCAGCTAACTTATAGTATTTGGTTATTCCGACCAAATGTCCTGCAGCCTGGATCCTTATCCTGGGCTTAGGAAGGGTGTTGGTTTATTCCAGCCAACCACTCTTCAGCTGTGCACTTACTTCGGCTGAAGAGTAACAAGAGTTGGTGTATTCCAGCCAACCACTCTTCAGCCATGCACTTACTTCGGCTGAAGAGTAACAAGAGTTGGTTTATTCCAGCCAACCACTCTTCAGCCATGCACTTACTTTGGCTAAAGAGTAACAAGAGTTGGTTTATTCCAGCCAACCTCTGAGTTAGTTTTTCCGGCTAACTTAGAATGAAAAAATGCTAGTAATGCGCCTAATCTGTACTAAAGCTAACTGTTACAAGGAACAACTTGTGCTAAAAAGAATTTCTCATTTTATTGAAGGAAGAGAAAATTACATATGTTTGAAAAAGAAAAAACTAAAAGTAAAATAACTTGAGATTGGCCGTATTCCATGGCCTGGGGATTGCCTTGCCATCCTTGTCTTCTAGGTGGTATGCCCCTTTGCCTGCTAACCCAACCACCTTATAAGGACCTTCCCAATTTGGGCCTAACTTGCCGTCTCCTGGGATCAAGGTATTTCCCATTACTTTGCGTAGTACCCAATCCCCAATCTTGAATTGTCTTGGATGGACCTTTTTGCTGTATTTTCTGATTAACTCTCGTTGGTATGAGGCGATGTGGACCAGTGCTCTTTCTCTTCTTTCTTCTGCAAGGTTGAGTTCTAAGGCTATGGCTTCTCCATTTAAATCTGGATCAAAACTTTCGCTTCGAATTGTAGGGAGGCCAACTTCTAGTGGGATCACCGCTTCCATTCCATAGGCTAAGGAGAATGGTGTTTCTCCAATTGATCGCCGGGGCGTGGTGCGGTAAGCCCATAAGACGTGAGGAAGTTCATCTGCCCACTTGCCTTTTGCTTTCTCTAGCCTTTTCTTTAGTCCATCCAAGACGACTTTATTTGATGCTTCAGCCTGCCCATTTGCTTGAGGATATGCCGGTGTGGAATTGTAGAACTCTATCTTGTATTCTTCACAAAAGCTTCTAAAGATTCTGCCGTCGAACTGAGTTCCATTGTCAGAGATCAGTGCTTTTGGTATGCCAAACCGAGTGATAATATTCTGCCAGACAAACTTCTTCACATCTTTTTCTTTGATTGATGCCAATGCTTCTGCTTCCACCCACTTTGTGAAGTAGTCTGTTGCTGCGAGAAAGAATTTTCTGCCCCCGGGTGCTGTTGGAAGTGGTCCTACTATGTCTAAGCCCCACATTGCGAAAGGCCATGGGCTGGTTAAGGGTAGGAGTTCTCTTGCTGGTTGATGTATTTGGTGTGCGAATTTCTGGCATTTTTCACACTTCTTCACATATTTCTCTGAGTCTGCTTGCATATATGGCCACCAATATCCTTGTGAAATAGCCCTGTAGGCGAGCGACCTTCCTCCTTGATGACTTCCACATACCCCTTCGTGTATTTCGAACAGGAATGCTTCTACTTTGCTGGGATGAACGCACTTGAGGTAAGGCCCAGAGAATGACTTCTTGTATAATGCCAAAGATGGAGATAGCCAAAATCGTTGCGACTTTGCCCTTATTTTGTTGGCTTCTTTTTTCTCTTCTAGTAGGATGCCGTCTTTTAGGAACAGGATGATGGGATCCATCCAAGAAGGGCCTAATTCTGCGCAACATACTTCTTCTGCTTCGGGGTCTTTCTATGCTTGGTTTTGGTAAGAAGTCGATGAGTAAAGGATGAGGGATTGATGTATCTGCCATTGAGGCAAGGCCTGCTAGCTCGTCCGCTCGGCTGTTTTCCTCCCTGCCAATTTGTTCTATCCTTACCACATCAAACTTCTTGATCTCTGTTCTGACTAACTCTTGGTACTTGGCCATTCTGTCGTCCTTTGCTTCGTATTCGCCAGAAATTTGGTTTACCACCAGCAGAGAGTCACTGTACACCATTAGTTCGGTCGCTTTCATGAAGTGTGCTGACTTGAGTCCTGCGAGAAGCGCCTCATACTCCGCTTCGTTGTTGGATGCTGGGAAGCCAAGGTTGATTGCTTGCTCTATAACCAGGCCGTCTGGAGAGATGAGGACTATGCCAAGCCCTGCACCATGCCGGTTGGATGCTCCATCCACAAAGAGCTTCCACATCTCTCCAACGAATAGTTTCCAGCAAGTGGAAGGATCAGACGATGTCGTGAGGTCAAGAATAGTGTTTTCTTCGAGGTCCATGTTGGTTGTCTGTCCTTCGTCCTCTGTTTGAACTGTTGGTGAGCCTTTGTTTGTCTCTTCCTTGTTGTCCTTGGTGTAGTTTGCCTTGGTGCTTGATTGACTACCTTCTACTAGGGGTTGCGCTATTCCGGCGTCAACTTCCGTCCCTAGTTCGGTTGTGTCAGTTAGGTCGACTGGGCAAATATGATGACTTCCAGGAGTAAATTCTGCGACGAAGTCTGCCAAGGATTGGGCTTTTATTGCGGTTTTAGGTTGGAATTTGACGTTGAATTGTCCCAACTCTACTGCCCACTTCAAAATTCGCCCACTAAAGTTCGCCCTTTCAAACAGAGCTTTTAGTGGAAAGGCTGTGAGGACGACTATGGTGTGGGCGTGAAAGTAGTGCGCTAATTTTCTGGATGCCATCATTAATGCTAATGCTAGTTTCTCCAATGGCAAGTACCTTGTTTCGGCTCCCAACAATGTCTTGCTGACATAAAAGATGGGCAAGTGTTGTATTCCTTCTGCACGAACCAACACTGCGCTGACTGCATGCTGAGAGACTGTCAGGTACAAAAAGAGTTCTTCGCCAGGTACTGGAGTAACAAGTAGTGGTGGGGAAGACATGTATTCCTTCAAGCTTTCCAGAGCTCGGTCGCATTCTTCATCCCACTCAAATTTGGCCTTTAAAGCTTGGAAGAATGGTCGTAGTCTGTCTGATGACCTGCTTATGAACCGGTTGAGTGCAGCCGCCATACCAGTGAGATGCTGCACTTCTTTGACTGAGTTTGGTCTCTCCAATTCTTGGATTGCTTTGATCTGAGAGGGGTCTGCTTCTATACCTCGGTTGGTCACCAGGAAGCCCAAGAATTTGCCAGATCCAACTCCGAACGCGCATTTGGACGCGTTGAGGCGCAACTTGTGTTTCTTCAGGATCTGGAACATCTCGCCCAAATCTTTCAGATGGTCATTCTCATTCTTGCTTTTGACCACCATGTCGTCGATGTAAGCCTCCATTGTTCTGCCTAACAATGGTTCAAACATCTTGGTGACCATCCTTTGGAATGTCGCCCCTGCGTTCTTTAGGCCAAAGGGCATGACCTTGTAGCAATATAACCCCCTTGGTGTTGTGAAGGATGTGACCTCCTGGTCTGGTTCGTGCATGGCGATCTGGTGGTAGCCTCTGTATGCATCCAGAAAGCTAAGTCGGTTATGCCCTGCCGTTAGGTCCACCAGTTGATCTATCCTTGGTAGAGGGAAGCTATCTTTTGGGCACGCCTTGTTGACTGTTTTGTAGTCGACGCAGACACGCCATTTACCATTCTTTTTTGGCACTACAACTGTGTTGGAGATCCATCTTGGGTAGTGCACTTCCCTTATTGCTCCTGCCTCCAGCAGGTTGCCTACCTCTTCTGCTACTATTTCGGCGTGGTGGAGTGCCGATCTGCGTATGCGTTGAATGACTGGTCTGGCGGATGGGTGGACATTGAGTTGGTGACTGATGAAGTTTGGATCAATGCCTGGCATGTCGTAAGGCGTCCAGGCAAACACTTCGATATTAGAGGTCAAGAATTCCAAGACCTCTAATCTCTCAGCGCTGGACAACGATGAGCCAAGCAAGAAGAACTTATCCGGGTTCTTCTCATCTATTTTTACCTCCACCAAGTCTTCTACCGCTTTCTGATCAGCCTCTTTGCCGACGTCCGCAAATAGTTCATTACTTTCTGGCTCTTCCACCGAATGAACGTATCCTTTGGCAGCTCGGCTTCCATTCGCTGTGGCGAAGCACTGTTTTGACATGATCTGATCGCCATAGACTTCTTCTATTATACCGGCGTCATTGGGGAACCGCATTACCTGATGGTATGATGACGCTACCGAACGCATGGCATGCAGCCATGTTCGGCCCAGGATGATGTTGTAGGTGAAGGGAACCTTCAACACCCAGAACTCCACTTGTTTTGTTACACTTCCTGCTCTGACTGGAAGGATTATTTTGCCGACAGGCCACTCTGGCATGGAGTTGAATCCAATCAGGGGAGAAACTGCAGGTGCCAAATCTTTGTCTTGCAGTTTTAGTTGCTTGAATGTGTCGTAATACATGATCTCACATGAACTACCCTGGTCAATCAGAATCCGCTTGACGTCAAAATCCTTGACTCGAAGAGTGACAACCAGGGCATCATTATGGGGGCAGTAAATTCGTTCCAAGTCCTTATCTGAAAAGGACATGACGTTTGTTGCCTCTGTCCTCCCCTTCTTGACGGCAGGTTGGGCACTCAATACTTCCCTAAAGTGCTCAGCCTTCTTGATTGAACCTCTGAGCTCGCATACGCGCTCAGGTTCAAAAACTCCATGAATTACATTGATAATGCCTTGAGGTGGTGCATCGTTTGGCATTCTGTTGGGATGGTCATTGTGATCTTGGGGGGCCGGTTGTGCTCCTCCTTCAATGTATTCGTCCAAGTGGCCTGCTGCCACCAATTCTTCCAAGTGCTGTCTCAGTGGTGTGCAATTCTCAGTTCGGTGCCCCTTTTCTTTGTGGAAAGTGCACCGTGATCTGTCATCGTAATTTTTCTGACCTTCCTCTAGCTTGGCTGGCCACTTCACAAATGGCTCGTCTTTTATTTCGCTCAGAATCCGATATATTGGTTTTTTGAACACCGTTGTTATGGCAGTGCGGATTCTCAACCATCTTTTGTCTGGGTCTTCTCCGTTATCTCGTCTGTCACGCCCGTTTTTATTCTGCCGATCTACTGTATTGACCTTTGCTGAGGTCTTCTTTTTTGGTACTACGGTCGCGCTAGATTTTGCTTTTGTACGTGCGCCATCCTCTTCTACCCTGATGTGCTGATGCACTCTCTCCATCAGGGCCTCCATGGTGAGGGGTGGCGTCATGGTAATTGAATCCCTTAGTCGGTTCCCTACTGGTAGGCCTCTTTTATATTGCGCAATGGCTAGATTGGTGGGGCAGTCTCCAATCTGGTTGAATGTCTCCCAGTAGCGACTGTTGTAAGATCTGAGGATCTCTTTTTCACCCATGTCGATGGAGAGTAACTGGTCTATCTCCACCGGTGTTTTTGTGTTTGTTCGAAACCTTGTTACGAACGCTTCTGCCAATTGTGCCCAGGAGGCTATGCTGCCCTCTGGGAGCTTTTCGAACCAAGTCAAGCCTAGGTCGCCCAGACTTGACGGGAAGAGTATGCACATTAGGGCCTCGTTTCGTCTGTACACAGCCATGACTTGGCGAAAGTGGCTCAAGTGTGAATACGGGTCCGTCTTCCCTTCATATGTATTGAATTTCGGCTGAAGGAAGCCTGATGGTAGGGGTGCGTTTTCGATCGCTGGGACAAACGGCGAAGTCTGTAGTCTTGCCAATGCCTTGTCCGTTGGTTCGTAGGCCGGTCGCGGTATTGGCATTCCAACCTCGACGCTTCCATGCGTCCGAGGAGCCAACCGTTGTAAGGCCGAAACTCGGTGTGGATCTCTTGCCCTGGCATCCTCCTTGCATCGTGCTTTCTCTTCTAGCACGGTTCGTAAGTCGGATGACCTGGGCAGCTCTGTTTGTCTGGATCTGGTTTGGTGTGAATGTGAAGGCCAATACGTGCTTCCTTTAGTGTATGATCTTTCGGATCTCGTCCTCTCAGACCTGGAGTGACGAGTCCTTGAAGATAAGGAGTGAGTGTCGCTTGTCCTGAGGCTTCTGCTCTCTCCTTGGGAGGGTGTAGTATTCCTACTACGATTCTCTGAGTGGCGAGGGGGCGTCTTGTGCTTGCGCCCCTCTCCTGTCGCCACATCTTTAGTCTTCATCTGGCGTTTCAAAGCCTCCATGTCCGCCGCCATCTTTCGAATTAGTTCATCTTGTTCCTTTACGCGATCTTCCAGGGCTTGAGGATCAATCCTCCTCCTTTGCCTGTCGGGACTTTGAGAGTGACGAGGGCTGCCATTCCGCCTTCCCCTGCCACTCCTCCTGAAATTATGTTGTTGGGGCTCCAAGTCCGCCATGGGAGGGACAGCAGGTAATCCTTCACGCCTTGCGCCCCCTTCTGGAGTTAGTCCGTCGATGGCGGACTGCGGCAAGTCTTCAATGTGTGCCATTGAATGAGAAAAGGAGAAGCTTAGTCAAGAGGTTTTTGTTCTTGTCTGTTCTTCCCACAGACGGCGCCAATTGTACGGGGAGGAAATAATTCTCCTCGTATAATCCTGTTGACCAAGTCCACGCTCCTCCGTACGACGTCGCTTTGTCACCTGAAAACACAAACGTGAGCTAGCCGGCGGGTGTGTGCCGGAAACCTCTCCGATGCCTAAGTCAGAAAACTTGACAAATAGACAAAGCTCTAAGTTCTCAGAAAGATTGTGTTCAATTACCTCCTCCAAGGTGATGCTTGTGAGCTTTTATAAGTTTCATATGGCACAATCCTAGTAGGACTTGTATTTCTCCATGCAGAGTCCTCCTAGGATTCATACTCTTAACGATAATGCTTATCCTTTCACACCCTCCCCCACTGCTTAAACCAAGTGGGATGGTTTTCTTTATGGCCGAACTTCCATTTGACCGAAGTAAAAATGGCTATGCCGAGCCACAAAGTAGGCCGTACTAACAGTTGTTCGGTTCTTCTTCATGCTACACCATATCTCGGCTCTCTCATACATGAACCGTGGTGTGTTCGGACCGAACCAACGACTCGACCGGTATAACTCTCAAACCGGTTTGCCTCTAAGGCCGGTATAACTTCAAGTTGCTCCCAGACCGAAGTTCATTTACAATCTTCTAACCGACGTAACTCTACCCTTCGTGAGCCGAAGTAATTTCACCTCCTTGGGCCGAAGTAACTTTGTCTTCCCAAGGCCGGAGTAACTTTGCCCTTCTGGGCCGGAATATCTATTGCGGCCTTCTTACTTAGTCCTTCGCTTTCTGGGCCTCAATGCCCAACTCCCAGCTCGGCCCAATTTTTTCCCAAAAACTATTTCACAGCTTATTTAACAAATACTATTCAGTAATTTAAATCTATAATCCAATAATTATACCAAATAAATTGAATTTTTTTAATTAAAGTCATTATCTATAATCTGTTAAATTATAATCTACAAATTATTTTAACAATTAGATCAAATGGGGCCATAATGAAGCAAATCGAGGGGAAGATTGAATCAAATCGTGACACGATCCGCACTGGCCACATGTATGAGTTTGGCTTGCAACTCTCGAATTGAATCTCTATAAACCGGGAGAAGTTGAACATGTGAGACGAAAAAACAAAGAGAAAGGGCAAGTAAGAGAGGGAGAGAGAGAGAAAGGAAAAGGAGAGGAAGGAGAGAGAAAAAAAATAATGAAGTTGAAAAGATTTTTAGTGGTGGAAAGAAAGAGTGAGGTATTAAAGTTAAAGTGACTTATATTATACCTTGAGTTACCAAAATGTATTTTACTTATGTTTTAACTTACCATATTTATTTTATACAAGTTATGTTTTATAAATTATTATAAACTATATTAATATTTCAGTTACGTGGTTTAATTTCTAAATCCTATTACCCATGGATATATTTGTTTATATTTTAAGAATATTTAACTATGACCTTATATACAATTATGTTTTGTAAGTACGACTACGGGAGTCTCACGCCTTGAAGACTTAAATAACTATTCTGTCTGTCATGAATTCATTGACCCTCTGAATTTCTGGTGTGAAGCAAAGTACTGTATGGAGCTAAGTGCTACACTATGGTGGGAGCCATCTCTAGAGTTCGTACGAGCCACCTCTTGAGTCCATACATTTGTTCGGTTTTGTACCATGGTCATGACTTCTGGTGTGGAGCAAAGTGCTATACGAAACTAAGTACTACACTATGGTGGAAGCCATCTCTAGAGTTCGTATGAGTCATCTCTTGAGTCCATACATCTGTTCTATTCCGTTCTGTACCGTAGTTATGATTATGATTATGATTTCCATAGTCTTTTACCAAATACCACATTCTCTTTAATTTGGACTTTTAAACCGTTCAAACTCATTTAATTCAATAAAACTATGAATTTAATAAAAGCAAATCACTATATAGATTAAACAACTTTTTTGGTTGTACTTGATTGAAGGATTTAATAAGAGAAATAGAAAAAAAATAAAACATGCAATCTTACTTTTATTTAGTTATAATGGAAAACACAATGAAATAGAACACGAGAAAAAAGTGCAATTCTATTTTTTGTCTTTTGGGTTTACATAGACTTCCCCCTCTAATTTTCAATTCAACCAAACATAACTTAGAATTCTAATTATATAAATTCTTTTTTTTTTTTCTTTCTATTTCCTTTTTCATTTCCATTTCTCTTATCAAATCTTCTAACCAAAATAAACACAACTTAGGGAAACTTTGGTCAGAATATCAACTTCCCTTAAAGTAAAAAATTATCATGTGGTTTAAGAAGATCATGTAATTATGGGGGTGTTTCGTAAAGCTTAAAAGCTGAGCAGCTTTTAGATTATCTTAAGTTGTTTTGGTGTGTTTAGTAAAACTTAAAATCACTTTTTGTAACTTAAATTAAGCCAAAAAAGTGCTTTTTGACTGAGTGGCCTTCAGGGTGCTTAACTCATTCAGCTTAAGAGAGAAGCTACAAATTGAGGGAAAAAATTACTTAAATGCCCTTTATTAATTTGAAACATTACCAAATTGCCATTATATAAACCACAAAGTATCATTGTTCATTCTCTAAGAGAGAGAGAGAGAGAGAGATAGAGAGGTGATTTTCGGTGCTCAACGAACCAGTGCTCTCTCTCCTCTCTCTCTCTCTCTCTCTCTCTCACGAACTAGTGCTCTCCCTCTCTTTCACACTCACGAACCAAATCTTTTCTCTCTCTCTCTCTCTCTTAGCGATCGAAATTGTAACAACCCCGACCCATGATTAACGTTAATCCATGCATAACTACGCCTAATAAGTAATTAAAGTGAAATTTTTTATCATATGTTGCCTCATTGTGTTTATATCTATTTCACGTAGAAAAATCTATTCATGTTTCCGTTTCGGTTTGCGAATTAAAGGCCTTATCGGCATCAGATCCAGAAATTGACTTCATTTATGTGTTATTTGAGATTTTTAGAATTTTATGTTAGATTTAATTGAAATTCGATTCGAGACGAAATAATTAGAACAAAATAGTGCAAATTTGTTTAATTAAGTCAAACTTAATTAAGTTCTTTATTTGAGCCTATATAAGGCCCATGTGAACTTTTAGTTCACTTTTACACTCTTCTATCACCCTATTTCAAGAGGAAAACGTAGGAAACAAAAAGATAGAAAGAAAATTGAACTCAAAGCTATGAATTGTTGGAGATTTGCAAGAAATTGGGAGTTGAAGTTCTATACTTGTGCAATTGAGACTCTAGGTAAGAATTTTGTCCTCAAACCTTGTAATCAAGACTTTAATACAAGAATTCTTGAGGATTAAGCTAAATAATACAAGAGATGAGCTAATGAACTAGAAAAGAGGATCATTCTATGCATGCATATCTATATCTATATATATATATCATAGCATTTTGAGTATGTTTCTAACGATTTTCACATGCATGTGTAATTCATGAAGTTTGAATGTTAATCTCAAAGGATTTCAACTTGCATGTACTCATCTCATATGTGTTTTGAGAATTCATCTTATGCTGTATCAATTTATATTACTTGATCATGTTTTTGAAGCTTTGGAGTCAAACCATTGCATACATGATATGTTTTGTATATTTCGAGTTGGGTTTTGGTCAATTGACATACTTTTGGGCCTTGATTTCATGAGATGATGTTCAATCCTTTATGTTTTCCAAGTTTAGACTTGTTTTCTCAAGTTTTGGGGGTCGAAGGTTGAGTTTAATGGCTTTGAATTCAAGTTTGGAGCTTAAGAGTGCAATTTGAAAATTCCAGATTATGCACTTCTGCTCGAGTGGCAGAATCTACGGTCGAGCGGCCACTCTGTGATCTTACACTTCTGTTCGAGCGACCTGAAGTCCACTCGAGTGTGAAATGCATGCTTCTAGAAGTTTATGTGTTTTGCAGACCGCTCGAGCGGCAAGAGTTGCGCTCGAGCGAGGGCATGAGTCTCACGCTCAAGCGAGAGTCGAGCGGCCATCGAGCAGAGATTTCGCATAACTAGTACTTTTTCAAAGTTTACAGATTGCTCGAGCTAGGGAAGTTGCGCTCGAGCGTCCTCTCACATATTTGCATGTCCGCTCGAGCAAGGGAAGGTGCGCTCGAGCGAGATCCCTATTTTCTGCAAGTTTTGTTAAATGTATTCAAGTGCATTTTAGCGTCCTCATTACATCCTAGGCACTCCTAGGCCATGATTAAGACTCAATAAGAGGTTAAGACTTAGAAACACACTAGAATGAAATGAAAGAAGTTAAGTACCAATCGAGTTTGTGTTTCATTATGTGTTCTGCTATGTGTGTGTAGGACACGCGCCACAAGTTATTTGATTTGTCTATTCTGCAAGTGGAGCCATCTGTGAGTAATAACTTAGTAAAGCTATGTTTAATTTAATTATTTTCTAAACGATACAAATTAAGATCTATTTTATAAAATGTTATATTCTATGCAATGAATGATTATCAAAGTTTCTGAAATGTATTCGTGGCATCCTTAACACAAGGCCTTGCCCGAGGGTAACAATACCATGCCTTTACAAGCAAGGCCCTTGCCTGAGTAATAATACCGTGGTCTCATGGCCCTTACCTGGGGGTAATAATACCGTGATTCAAGCAAGTTATAAGTTTCCCAGTACCGCAGGTTCCCAATGGAACTACCAAGCAAGTTAATGCTAATGGATGTACCATGTATAACGAAGCGTGAACTCTAATTTCTGTATATAGTTGAACAAGAACATAAATATATATGTTTCTAATATGAACTCTGATTTCGGTACCTGTTATGGACATCATTCATTTAAATCCTTTACTCTGTTATTATTCACTGAGTTCCAGCTCACTATTTATATTATGTATGTAGGTGAGCAAGCACGTGACCAGGCCTAGAGTTCATAGCCTAAGATCCTATTTCGTCAGCCAACTACTGTGCCTCCCGAGGAGGTTCCTTTGAAAGAACCTTGTCAAGGCTTTAGTTGATTTTGTTCTGTATATTTGTACTGGGCTAAGTCCCCTTTTGGTTTCATGTTTATGAATGAGCGATGTGTAAATAATGTAATTATGACGTTGTATATATATAAGTTTGTTTTGAAGATTTTTGTCTCATATATGTTAACACGGCTCTATGGACGCTGTATATTCTCTATTTTTGCTTTTGCAGCCCCTTATTATATGTTGTTATGTCAAGAGGCCTTTGGTAATCAAAGGATTATTGACCGGTTACGACGCTAAACCTATATGGGCGGGTTTGAATCGTGACAGAAACCCAGCTTCGTGATCGAAACCCTAACCATCGACTGCGTGACGATCGCGATCTGAAACCCTTGAGTCACGATCGACTGTGTGACGATCGACGGTGACGATCAACCATTCGTCATCATTCGGCTTTGGTTTGTTGCTGCTGCTCTCTCTCTCCGGCATTGGTTCATAGCTGCTGTTCTTTCTCTCCGGCGATGGTTTATTTTTATTTTTTTTGAGGTTTTCAATGTTTTTTTAATAAAAAAAAATTCATAATAATAATTAAGCATTTGTCAAATGAATAAAAATATCACTAAAAAAATGATATAAATTGAAAAAAATGAAAGGATTTGTGAAATGAATAAATGAATTACTAAAAATGAAAAAAATGAAATATCACTAAAAATAAATGATATAAATTGAAAAAAATGAAAGGATTTGTCAAATGAATCAATGAATTACTAAAAATGAAAAAAGTAAAATATCACTAAAAAAAATGATATAAATTGAACAAAACGAAAGGATTTGTCAAATGAATAAATGAATTACTAAAAATGAAATAAATGAAATATCACAAAAAAAATGGAAAAAATGAAATATCACCAAATTAAAAAAATAACAATTGTTATATTATTAATTGTAATGAAAAAAAATTAATAAAAATAGAATCACAATTTTAAAAAAAAATTAAGATTGAAGAAAAAAAATGAAATACAAAATGAAATAACTTATATTAAATGAAAAAAAAATTTGAATACTATACCTTCTATTAAATAACTAATTGAAATTAATATAAAGAAAAATAATGTAATGACATCACAACATCAATACTAAGGAGAAAAAGAAAGAAGAGAAAAGAAAATAAGGAGGAAAAGAAAAAAGAAATAAAGAAAAAAAAATATTGATGCTAATCAAGCCATTAATTGGCACTAATTAATTTATAATGAAAAAATGAAATAATTTTATACTAATTGATCCTATTAATGAAAATAATAATTTTTATAATACTAATTATATTAACATTTATTAATGAAATAACTTTTTTTTTAAATTAAAACTGAAAAAAATGACAAAATAATCCTTTTTATATCATATAAGGGCAAAAAGGATAATTATACAGTAAAAAGTTATTTTACAGCTTATTAAATAAACATTACTCTGCTACTTAAATTCATAATTTTATAACTGCACCAAATAGATTAACAGTTTATGTTCAAAATTATAAATTATAAGTTGTTTAGTTATAATTTTTAATCGCTTTTTCACGGGCCTATATGTCCTTCCAATAATATCTTCTTATTTATCCATCATTTCTTTGTTTATAAAATTGTGTAATTCTTTAGGTCAGTATTATTGGTTGGGCACCATCAACGTAGAATTTCTGAAATACATGATAATTACCCGTTTTATGGATATAAGGGATCTTGAGTGCTAGGAAACATAAAAGGGATATTTAGGAAGTTATTATTTTAGTAAGTTATTTTAATTTTTAATTATTTTAGTTTAGTTAAAAGTTTTATATTTAGAAAGATTATTAGATTTTTTTTGTAATTAAGCTCTGTTTGGGAAGATGGTTTATGGATTTTTTTTGGTTATTTTAGCCACAAAAGAGAAAATATGTTATTTTAGTTACAACAAATAAAATATCACATCTAACCCATAATCATTACACTCTTTTTTCACAAAAAAATTTAAAAAAATCAAAAAGTCCTTCATAAACCAAGCTTTTTAACCAGGTTAAAATAGTAAAAAAAGACAAAAAGCCAGCCCACTTTCCAAACGAAGCCTAAATGTGATGTTTATAAGAGAAAAAAATAAAATGGTTATGAATTTGATGTGATATTTTATCTTATTGACTACTTTAGTCTATTTTAGCTCCGTTTGGAAAGTTGGTTTGTGGATTTTTTTGGCTAAAATAGGCATAAAAAACAAAATAGACTTTTTAGCTTAATAAGACAAAATATCACATTTAATCCATAATTATTACATTATTTTTCTCACATAAAAGTTTAAAAAGCCAAAAATCCTTCTCAAATCAGGCTTTTTAACCCCCCAGACCAAAATAATTAAAAAAACCAAAAAGCCAATCCACTTCCCAATTAGAGTTTTTTTTTTTTTTTTTTTTTTTTTTTTTTTTTTTTTTTTTTTTTTTTTTGAGATTTTAGCCTAATCCATACAGCACCGAAGTTTGTAAGTGTATCGTGAACTTAAATTATGATATGGATTCGAAGCATTACATGACCATGTACTCAATTAATGAATTTTTATTATTTGTTCATTATTATTCATACTGGTTAGATCATTTAAACACATATTTTTCTATTGGGATTGGTCTCCTTTCAGTCCGTGATTAGACTAAAGAGTATTGTTGGGTTCATGTAGGCCTACTACGGGTCTCGTTTTGATAATATGAACCGTTTAATGTGTAGAACTTGTTAAATACTATATACCTATAAAAAATTAAATTGATTGAATATCGATAATTACGTAATCAAATTAGTTTTGTATAAAAAAAAATGACAGTGAAAAAATAAATGGTCGATAGAAATCTGATCCGATGAAATAGCTATCGATATATGATCAACGTGATTTTTTTACAGATATATAGTACTCGCCGAGTTGTACACATTGAATAGTTCAGATTATCGAAACGAGACCTGTGATAAGTCTCCCCAGATTCAATAGTACCCTTTAATCTGCAAATCGGAGGGAAGCCAAACCCTTCTCTATTATTGGGCTCCGTAGAGACTATCAACATGATGTTTTGATAAGGTAAATAATTATTCATTAATAAAATTGTTAATGAGAATGTGTCATTTTGGGAACATGGTAAAAAGTCACGTTTTTTGACATAGAAAGCCCATTTGGCAAGTGCAAAAAACGCAGCCATAAAATTACAAATTAGGACTTATGAAAAAAAAAATAAAAAAATAAATCTCTTATGTTAGGTAAGGGTATTTTGGTTATTTTAATTTGATTTGACACCATAAATAAATATTAAACTAAAAAGCAATAAGTCAACTTTTTATCAACTTTCCAAATCACTTCCAAAAAAGTCAAAAAGTTTGGTAAAAAGCCAAACGTCAGCTTTTTACCAACTTCCCAAAAAATACATAAGTTAATTAGGGTTCATTTGGAAAGTGGGTTGATTTTTTGATTTTTTTGACTATTTTAGTCTGGGGTTAAAAAATCTCGTTTGGGAAGGATTTTTTTAATTTTTTGACTTTTTGTAGAAGAAAGAATGTAATGATTATAGATTATATATGATATTTTGTCTTATTAAATTAAATATTTTATTTTATTTTTTTGTGACTTAAATAGTCCCAAACTCAACACAACCATTCTTCCCAAACGATGGCTTAGTGAATTTGAAGAAATATTCTCACATGAGGTGAGTTTCCTTTTTTTATAGGTCACACACCTTTGCAAATTGTGTTAAATTTTACGATTAATTTATGTTAAATTAGAATAATATTTCTGTAATGAAAATGAAAATCAGTGGGGTCCATCTACGATCTAGATTCAAAAGCCATATTGGTGCAAGACAAATCCTAAAATGGACAATTGGAGTTCTTCGTTGGCAGGAAAGGCCGGTGATGCGACGAAAAAAAAAAATGTTATGGATTTTAAATGTTTTATTAATATTTTTATTAAATATCTCATAAAATTATGGAATTTATTTTACATTTTATGTAAAATATTTGATAAAAATATTAATAACATATTTAAAATCCCTATATGAGAGGAGATACACTATGGGTTCGTTAGGGATGTGGATTGATTTTTTAAATTTTTGATTATTTTAGGAGTTGTTTGGGGTGTTCTAATGTTCTAAATAAGTATACTTTTTGGACTAAAAAGTTGAGAAAAAAAAGTTGATTGTTTGAGATAATTTTTTGACTTTTTATAAAAAAATATATATTAAAAAATTATATAAATTAATGTATAGAAAAAGTTTGGGATAGAATAGGCTGTACGGTGAGATGAATCAAGGGATAACATGGGTAGGGTATAGGTTACGAGATGGTTCCATGCTTTTCGGGTATTGAATTAGAGGCGTTGTTCGGCTTGTGAGGGCCCACTATGGGTCCTGTTTTGCTAATCAAAACCGTTCAATGTGTAAAATTCGTTGAGTACTATATGTTTGTAAAAAATCACGTTGATCGGATATCGATAGTTATCTGATCGAATTATTTTTTTTTAGCCGTTCATTATAACACCATCCATTTTTTATACAAAACTGATTTGATCATGTAGTTAGCGATATCCGATCAACGTGATTTTGTATAGATATATAACACTCAACGAGTTCTACACATTCAACGGTTCAGATTATTAAAACGGGACCTCTGATGGCCCCCACGGACTGAACAACACCGTATTATTTGTGTACCCCGCCTGTGCAATTTTTTCAAAAAGTCAGCTCTGCCTATAGGGACGTCAGAGTTGTTTGGAAATTAATTTTGTATAATATTAATTTTTTTTTTTTTTTTTTGTAAATAGTACTAACTTTTTAATTTTTTTAATAACTTTTTAACTTTTTAGATTTTTTTGGTATCCCAAACCAAGACTTAGTTTGGGATAAAATTTTTTAGTTTTTTTGACTTTTGTGACAAAAAAAATAAAATGATTATATTTTAGATGTGATATTTTGTCGGCCTCGTTTGGGGAATAACTATTTTAACTAAAAAATCATTATAAATTGTCACATCTTTCTTCTTTTTTTTTTTAATATTTTTTTTATAAAAAATTTAAAAATTGCTAAAATAATTTATTCCTAAATAAAATTTAAACCTATTTTATTTTTTACAGCTAAAATAATCCCCATCTCACCCAAACCTACGTACCAAATGAGCAATGTAGAGATAAATGCCAGAATCTTTTACCAGAACAGTATACCATATTATTCTCTGAGAGGTATGTTTGCAGCCTCGTGTCTGTGTTGTTGTATCTGCTTTTACGTGTTTCTGGACAGTGATTTGGAGGAAAAAAACATAAAAAATTAGCCCGTGGTCAATACGAGTGTTTGAGAAGCAACGGGTTTTTCTCAGAAAAGCGTCACACACTTCAGTCAACCTTTTTGACCAATGCCCTCTCTTAAACCCAGAAGTAAATACAAATAACAGCCAATTTTGAAAACCCAGAAGTAAATGCAAATAACAGAAAAGTGAATTAAAAGTTATTTTTTAATTTTTAATTTTTAATTTTCTTATAAAAAAATTAAAAAATAATTTTTAATTATTTTCTCAAAACATCCCAACGACCATAGTGTGAAGCTTTTTTTTTCTCCGCTGGTTGAAACTGTCAATTATCCTTTTTTATTTCTTTTAATTTTTGGGCAAATTACATATACACCCCTCGAGGTTTGGCTAAATTACAGATACCCCCCTGAGGTTTCGGAAATTACATCCCGCCCCCTGAGGTTTGTATTTTCATAACAATTTGCCCCCTGAGCTTTATATTTCATAACAAATAACCCCCTAATTTCTTATGCAAATATAGTATTCAGGGGGGAATTCGTAATTTCTCAAACCTCAGGGGGGCATCTGTAATTTGGCCAAACCTCGAGGGGTGTATATGTAATTTGCCCTTTATTTTTCCCCCTTCGAATGGGTATCTGATTGAAATCGTTTGGTAGTGGTGCCCAGTGTGAGCAGCACATTTGGTTTTTATTTTTTATTTTTTATTCTATTCTATTTTATAATTGAGAGGGTAATTTTTGGAAAAATTGGGCCGAGCTTCGAGTTGGGTTTTGAGGCCCAAAGCGCAGAGGACTAGGTAAAAAGGCCGTACTGAATACTCCGGCCTAGAGGGCAAGGTTACTCCGGCCTTGGGGAGACAAAGTTACTTCGGCCCAAGGAGGTGAGTTTATTCCGGCTCAAGAAGAGATAGTTGCTTCGGCCCAAGGAAGAGTAATTCTACTCCGGTCCAGAGACAACTCGGAGTAGGGTCTTGGAGTTAGTCCGGTCGCAGTATGCTCTGGGAAGACCGGCTTCGGAGTTAGTCCGGTCATGACATACTCTGGCTAGTTAGAGGAGAAGACCGAGTTAAGGATAGTTCGGCCTTCTATGTGGCTCAGCATAGCCAGTGTTATTTCGGTCATGTTGTAGTTCGGCCATGAAGAAAACCATCCCACTTGGTTTAAGCAGTGGGGAGGGTGTAAAAGGATAAGCATTATCCTTAGGAGAATGAATCCTAGGAGGACTCTGCATGGAGAAGTACAAGTCCTATTAGGATTGTGCCATATGAAACTTATAAAAGCTCACAAGCATCACCTTGGAGGAGGTAATTGAAGACAATCTTTCTGAGAACTTAGAGCTTTGTCTATTGGTCAAGTTTTCTGACTTAGGCATCGGAGAGGTTTCCGGCACACACCCGCCGGCTAGCTCACGTTTGTGTTTTCAGGTGACAAAGCGACGTCGTACGGAGGAGCGTGGACTTGGTCAACAGGATTATACGAGGAGAATTATTTCCTCCCCGTACAATAATTATTTTTTGATTCAAGAGAAGTGACACTGGAACAAAGAGAAAAATAAAAAATAAAAAATAAAAAAATAAAAAGAAAAAAGAAAAAAGAAGAAAGAAAAAAGGAAAAAAAGAGAGTCCAACGAAGAAAGAAAAAAATTGGGGATTAATCCTTGCTATAGCTAACACCACACACATCAGCTACAACAAGGGAAATCAAGGAGTTGGGAGAATCTTCAAGCACCACCAGATGTTCCTGCTGCTCCACTCCAAGTTTGACCATGCATCTGCAATTTTATTGGGAAAATTGCAATTAGCGGACCATTAGGCTTCGTTGGGGGGGAAATGGGTTAGCTTTTTAGATTTTTTGATTATTTTAGTTTGGGTTAAAAAATTTGGTTTGTGAAGGATTTTTTTGATTTTTTTGACTTTTTTTTGTGAGAAAAGAGTGTAATGATTATGGATTGGATGTGATATTTTGTTTGTTGTGATTAAAATAGCCTATTTTGTGGCTAAAATAGCCCTTAATGAGGAGTGTAATAAAATATTTTTTAGTATTATTTTTACAAAAAAAAAAAAAAATTACACTGAACATATAAATGAACTATTATGAAAATTAAACTATTTCTCTACTATTTTACTAAAAACAAGTTTCCTAATTTTGGCCTTGTTTGGTTTGTATTTCTCAAAAAATTTTGAAATTTTTTTTTTACAAATAAGTTTTCAAAAGTAGTGAAATCAAACAAATTTTCCCAAATTTTTTTTCTAAAACTTGTTTGGTTTATAAGTTTTCCAAACAAATCCTTCTCTCATACACATCAAATCAATCACTTTTTTCAAAACTCTCTCTTAAAATAATTTTTCAAAACATCTTTTGAAAAAAAACTAAACCAAACAAATTTTCGTACTTTTTATCTCAAAACATATTTCTCAAATACAAACCAAACAAGTCCATATGAGTGATAGTGCATTGGTGTTCTCTATCAGAGCTATTGTACAAGGTTTTGTTAACAAATTTGAAGATTTGTGTTGTTTGAGAATTGATTTTTTGTTTTAGTGATTTTTTTGACTTTTTATAATAAAAAATGTAAAAAATTAGAGAGAATAATTGATATTTTTGTAATATTTTTTGACTAAAATTTTTACTTTCCAAAGTAGCCCATCTACAATAATTAATTGAGATATTTTAATTCATAATTTTTTTTATAAAAAAATTTCTTTAACTAAATGACATGAGTGTTGTAACGGAGGGAGTAATAACTAAGGTCTTGTTTAGAAAGTTAGTCATTTTAATGGATTATTTTAGTTTTTGATTATTTTAATAAGTTAAAATGTTTGGAAAGATGATTAGATTTTTTATAATTAGATGTTATATTTGTAAGAATAAAAATAAAATGATTATAAATTTGATGTGATATTTTATTTTATTAATTATTTTAACATATTTATTTTTTTATGAATTTTAGTCACAAAAAAAAAAAAAAAAAAAAATAGAAGTCCACTTGCTAAACAGGGCCCTAAGTGAGGAGTGAGGACCAGTGAATCACCAAAAAAAAAAAAAAAAAAAAAAAAAAAAAAAAAAAAAAAAAAGTGGACCAGTGAATAATCTTTGCAAGCGTGGTGCATAATTTTGGGTCCTAAAAATTGCTCCAAGACAAAGAGATCCGTCTTCTACAAGTTAATCAAAAAGAGTCAAAAAGGGAAAGCGAGTGAGTGCACGAAAGGCTATGATGATGGGGCCGGTTTAACGGCACCATTTAGCTGCACGTGGCGTATGTTGCCTGTACTTGATAATCCGAAGATTCTTATCATTGAAATATTATCTCATCTAAATAATTATTGGGCTTTAAGATATGATAAATTTATCCAAATTATTATTCACTCTGGTTGGTCTAATTTTCAAAATTTATTTTTTTAAAAAAATTACTTTTTTATTTTCTGCATTTTTTTTATTTTCACTGATTTTTTAAAATATTTTAAATAATTTTTTAAATTTTTAGACGCACTTAACATAAATACACTTAAAAAATATAATTTTTGTAAAAAAAATCTTTAAAAAATTTACTAAATACCAAAAATATTAAAAAATATGAAAATTCAGTATATTTTTTTTAATATTTTTGTGTATTTATCAATTTTTTTAAATATTTTTTTCACAAATATTTTATTTTTTAGATATATCTAAGTAATGTGTATCTAATTTTTTTTAAAAAAATACTTAAAATTTAAAAAATATTCATTAAAAGCAAAAAATAAAAATTTTAATTTTTAAAAAATTAAATTTTAAAAATTAAAATCAAACACACTAATTAGTCTCACGAAAAGAAGTAGAATACAAAATGAGAAATAATGAGGTTGGAATTACAGATTTAAAAATCAAAATACACAACCACTCGTCATAACTTCAGACTAATCCAATTTTATTTAATTTTAGTTGATATAAACAAAACATTATAATGCCTTCCGCTGAACAAGTGAAGGATTGCTGATTTGGGATCTGCTGTGCTCTCTTGTGAAGCATTGTCTCAAATTTCTTTTGATAATTCAAACTGTTCATATTGTAGATTTTGTCGAGTAAATCAGCCACGTAAAAAATCAAATTGATTAGATATCTGCAGCCGAGAAAGACACAATTAGTTTTATAAGAAATAATGGTTAACATCACTTTCATAAATTTTTAAAAACAATTAAGAGCTAATAATAGGATTACAAATATCAAATTACCTTAATTTTTTACAAGAATTATATTCTTAACGAACTCTATAATACAAACAATCCAAATCATTGAAACACATTCGGAACGATTTTCCACAATGGGACACAACAACCCCCCAGATCCAAGGATTGCTGGGTGACTCACCTCCTTCTCAAACAGTCAACATTAGTTGTGTTTTGATTACAAATTAAAATAGAGATCTGCAAATAAAAAATTATCAATAAAATATAATTATATTTAACTTTTTTTTTTAATTTTTAAAATTCTTATCTAAATTTATAATTTAAACGCAAGATAAACAGTTTGGTGCACTTGAGAAGAGAGAAACCTTATTGCATCGCAGCTTAACGTGGAGAAAGAGACCTGACGGGGGCAAGAAACTACTCTTGTTAATGCTTTTTTGTTATTATTATTGGATAATAAATTAATAATAATACGAAAGGGTTGTTTGGCAATTCCTACAAAAATTTTCTTTTTTAATAATATTATCTTTTTATTTTTTTTTACACATCATTTTCTAATAAAAAAATCAAAAAATAAATTTATTTAAAGATTATTTTGAAAAGTTGATTAAAAATTACTTTTTTAACTTTTTAAAACTGTTTTTCAAAAAATATATATAAAAAAATAAAGAAATAATATCAACTAAGTTGAAAGTCAAATTTCATGTTCTCAAAAGAGTTGGACTTGCCTCCAGTATGTGGGGCTTATTATGGGCTCTGTTTCTGTAAGATAAATTGATAGAGAGAGAGAAAATAAATTGTGTATATATTGATTGATGAATTACAAGATTGTTGTATATATTGATATTTGTATCTGTATATTACAAGTCCTATATATAGAGAGGTTTTGGGAGTAGTAGGTGTAGAGTGGGTGGTGGTAGTAGGTAAAGTGGAGGTGATAGGTGGAGTGGGTGAGGAGTAGTGGAGGTGTGTAGTGGTAGTGGTAGGTTTTAGTGGTGTAGGAGGTGTACATTAACAGCCCCCCTCAAACTCAAGGAGGATAGGAACTAACCAACTTGAGTTTGAAGAGAGTAACAAAACAGGAAAGTAAACTGATAAATAAAAACAGGATAGGAGACACGGTATGGTCGTGTCGGACCGTTGAAGGAGACAGTTTACGGGGTCATGTCGGACCGTTGTAGCAGACACTGTGTGGTCGTGTCAGACCGATGTAGAAGACAGTTTATGGGGTCATGTCGGACCGATGTAGAAGGACAGTTTACGGGGTCATGTCGGACCGTTGTAGAAGACAGTTTACGGGGTCATGTCGGACCGATGTAGCAGGACAGTTTACGGGGTCATGTCGGACCGATGTAGCAGACAGTTTACGGGGTCATGTCGGACCGTTGTAGAAGACAGTTTACGGGGTCATGTCGGACCGATGTAGCAGGACAGTTTACGGGGTCATGTCGGACCGATGTAGCAGACAGTTTACGGGGTCATGTCGGACCGTTGTAGAAGACAGTTTACGGGGTCATGTCGGACCGATGTAGCAGACACTGTGTGGTCGTGTCAGACCGTTGTAGAAGACAGTTTACGGGGTCATGTCGGACCGATGTAGCATGAGTTGTGGTGGTGCACCAAGGGGGCGACTTAGGGAGTGCGCCATGAGCGACTTATACATGATACTGTGTATAACCCCCCCTCAAACTCAAATAGGTGTGAAGATAGAAACCTATTTGAGGTTGAAACAAAGGGATTGATAAAGCTGACCGGTGTAGAAGATACTGTATGAGTGTGTATATAGGCTGCCCAAAAAATATACATGGATGTAGATATCGAGCCCTCAAAAGGTGTGCCCAATCTGTCAAAAGGCGTGCCATCAAAAGGCGTGCCCGATGCATCAAAAGACGTGCCAGATATGATGGCGAGGCACGGGAGTGCCTTGGCTGGCGTGCCCGTTTGTCTGGCATCAAGAGGCGCGCGATGCGCGTGGCTGCCTCGGCTATTTAACCAAGACGGAGCTGAGGCCGAGGCAGAGGCTCAGACAAGAAACTGAGAGAAACCTCTGAAGAAGTCTGCGTTGTGCTGAGAGAGAGAGGCTGTAACACTGTTGTGCTGAGAGAGAGAGTCTGTAACACTCTGTTGCGAGAGAAAATGGCTTCGTCGTCCCGTGGTCTACTTACTCTCTTTCCCGACCTCAACGAGTCCACAAGAGAGATAGCAGGTGCGGTGTCCCGTGAACCTCAACCAAACACCGCTGGGTATACTCCGTTGAACTTTCCGATGCGGTCGGTGGAGCAAAGAATGGCAGTGCTGTCGGATGTGGAGGCTAATCAGTATACTTTGAAGGCATGTGTGGAGTCCATGACGGCGGTCACAAACCTGTCACACCGGCTGCAGAGTAGGACAAATGAGGTGCAGCAGTTAAACTCCCAGCTGGCTCTGCTCCAACGCATGTATAAGGATGCGCGAGCAGAGATAAGCGTGCTAAGGGCAGAAAACAAGGAGCTGAAGCGGAAGGCCACCGTGATGTTCCGATTTGGAGGGCCGCCATATGCTGCAGTGGAGGAGCAGGGAGTAGGCAACTTGCTTGGTGGTCTAGGAAGCACGGAGGCAACACCGTCAAGGGCCGTCCAGGACGGAGGCAAAAAGAAGAGACCGGCGGCAGAGTAGAGAAGAAAAATCCCGCCGGGGGATGTGTTTGTTTTGTTTGTTATTTTTTGTGTTTTTGTGGTTTTTGTTGTTGTGTTTGTTTTGGTTTTTGTTTTTTTTTTTTTTTTTTTTTTTTTTTTTTTTTTTTTTGTGTAAAAAAAAAAAAAAAAAAAAAATGTGAGCGGGGTTGTTCTCGGAGATGAATAAAATAAGAGAAGGGTTGGTGTGCCATTTTGTTGTTGTTGTGTTTTTTTTTTTTTTTTTTTTTTTTTTTGTTTTTTTTTTTTTTTTGTTGTGTATTTTTTTTTTTTGTTTATTTATTTATTTATTTATTTTTTTTTATTTGTTGTACTCATACCCATGTTGTGCGGATAGAAGACTAACAAAAATAAAGTATAAAAGAAAAGAAAATGGAAGAGAAGTGTGTGAATGTGAAAGGAAGAAAAAATAAAAAATAAAAAAGAAATGGGAGAGTTAAAGTTGTGGGCGGGTGTGTTGGTGGCATTTCAAAAGATGGAGTTAAAATAAAAAAAAAAAAGTGAGTGGGATGAATGATGGCAACAACACATGATGGGGGTGGAGTATATAATAAAATAAAAGTGGGTAGTGGAAAAGATGAGTGTAAAGAAAGTTTAGTGAGAATAGTGTGGTGGGTATTTGTTTGGAGCCACGGCTTGGGCAGACCAAACACTGGGAAAATGTTAAAAAAGTTGAAAAGATGATGGGAGAATGGGGACAAGCCCATGTGAGTGAAAGATGAGTGTGAAGAAAGTGAGGGATGTGGGCGGTGGATGTGTGATAGATGAGAAAAAGAGAGATTGGTAATTCAGCTGGTCTCTGTCCCAAAACGGGAATGTCCTCATACCGCTTCCCAACATTGTTGTACTCCCAGAGCTTATGAACTCCATAGTCCACTGCCCGTTCGCCGATGTAGAAGACAGGTAGTGTGCGTTACAGGAGGCAGCAGCTTCATCGGCTCCTGGCTCGTCCGCCTCCTCCTCGACCGCGGCTACACCGTTCACGCCACCGTCAAGGATCTCAAGGATGAGAAAGAAACGAAGCATCTAGAAGTCCTAGAAGGAGCAGAATCGCGTCTCTTTCAGATCGATCTCCTCGATTACGACTCCATCGTCGCCGCCGTCACTGGCTCCTCCGGCGTCTTCCACCTCGCTTCCCCTTGCATCATCGATCAAGTTAAAGATCCCGAGAGGGAGCTATTGGAACCGGCAATTAAGGGGACACTCAACGTGCTCACGGCGGCCAAGGAATTGGGGGTTCGGCGGGTGGTGGTGACCTCGTCTATATCGGCTATCACCCCGAGCCCTAACTGGCCGGCCGACAAGGTCAAGAACAAGGATTGCTGGACTGATGTTGAATATTGCAAGCAGAATGGATTATGGTATCCACTTTCTAAAACACTAGCTGAGAAAGCAGCTTGGGAATTTACTAAGGAAAAAGGTTTGGATGTGGTTGTGGTGAATCTTGGAACTGTTATGGGTCCTATTATCCCCCCCAGCTCTTAATGCAAGCATGTTAGTGCTTCTTCGCTTTCTTCAAGGCTGCACTGAAATATATGAGAACTTCTTTATGGGACCTGTCCATGTTAAAGAGCAGAAGTCCTGTTCCTGAAATCTCTTCCACAACAAGGAGCGATGAGGATGAGTGTCTAATATTGGCAAGTGATGGTCTTTGGGATGTCATGTCAAACGAAGATGTTGGAGAGCCACTCCAGCCCCTCATAGAGCCCCTCCCCAGAGGTTGCACAGGTGCTCTGGATGTACCAGTGACGCTGTCGGAGAGAGTTGAGGCCAAGCTTGTCAGTTATTTCGGCAGCGTTCATCGCATTAGGAAGATCTTGTTTGTTAGCAAATACAAGCAACACTGCATCTCGCAGCTCATCCTCATTCAACATGCGATGCAATTCAGCGGAGTGAAGGTATGTGTAGAAAATAAACGGAATAGGTTGAGGTCCGGCGGGCGGCCAAGGCGAGGTTGCCGCCCGCCGGTGAAGCGAAAAAGACTAAGTTCTTAACTTAGCTCTGATACCATGTAAGATAAATTGATAGAGAGAGAGAAAATAAATTGTGTATATATTGATTGATGAATTACAAGATTGTTGTATATATTGATATTTGTATCTGTATATTACAAGTCCTATATATAGAGAGGTTTTGGGAGTAGTAGGTGTAGAGTGGGTGGTGGTAGTAGGTAAAGTGGAGGTGATAGGTGGAGTGGGTGAGGAGTAGTGGAGGTGTGTAGTGGTAGTGGTAGGTTTTAGTGGTGTAGGAGGTGTACATTAACAGTTTCGATAATCTAAACCATCAATATGTAGAATTCGTTGAATACTATATGCTTATAAAAAAATCACGTTGATCAAATATCGATAGTTGTCTCATCGAATCAAATTTTGATCAACCGTTTATTTTTTTACCATTCATTTTTTATACAAAACTTATTTGATCCCGTAACTATTGATATTCGATTTACGTGATATTTTACAGACATATAATACTCAATAAATTTTACACATTGTACGATTCAAAATATCAATACAGAAACCTACGATACATTACCACAGGTCTAATAATATCCGATAGGAAGCCCAGTCCTTTGGAGAAGGGGCTGGCTTTCCTCCGTGTGTGTGTGGTACGTACGACACACGCATCCTTCATGTGAGTCTCATTAATCCCTTTGGGACTTTGAATTTATGCGGTCCTTCTCTCACTAACTCACGTACGATGTTGATATTAGCTTTGTCCCGCTTACTCCCCTTGTAAATGATTACTCAACCATGTTCAAAAAGAGATACAACCAGTCCATTTTTGAAAAGATAGGCTGGGTTGGGTTTAGAGTTATTTTAGTTATAAAAATATAAAATAAGTTTTTTAATTCAATAAGATAAAATATCACATTTAATTTATAATTATTATATTTTTTTTTATAAAAAGTAAAAGAAAATAAAAAGTCTTTTTCAAACGAGGCTTTTTAGTTTCATGTTAAAATAGTCAAAAAGTCAATGAGCTAAGGGTGCGTTTGGGAAGTGAGTTGGCTTTTTAACTTTTTGGTCTGGGACTAAAAAGTCTCGTTCGGAAAGGATTTTTTGGATTTTTTGACTTTTTGTGAAAGAAAAAATGTAATAATTATGGGTTAAATGTGAAGTTTTGTCTTATTGGACTAAAAAGTTTATTTTATCTTTTTGTACCTAAAATAGACCCAAACCTAACCCAACCCATCTTCCCAAACAGAGGCTAAAAAGCCAACCCACTTCCCAAATAAACCCTTAGGTCATGTTTGTTTGGGTGGACATGAGCTTGGGATTGGACTAATAATCCAATAAAATTACTAATCCGATGTTTGATTAAATAATTGAAGTACGGACTAATTATTTTAAACTTGACTATTAGTTAAGATAGGATACATAATCCAACGAATTCGTAGTCCTAGGACTATTAGTCATGAGAATGCTAATCCAGTCCGCCCAAACAAACATGGCCTTAAAGTGATACAAACTCAAAACTTTAAGCCCTGGTTTGGTATATAGTTTTTTTTTTTTTGGTGACTAAATTAGTTATAAAAAGTTAAAATAAGTTAAAAAGTTAATAAGATAAAATATCACATTCAAATCATAATTATTTTATTTTTTCTTTCACAAAAATAAAAAAAATCCTATTCCAAACGAGATTTTTTAGCTCCAAGTTAAAAATTAAAAAATTAAAAATCAACTCACATCCCAAACGAAACTTAAATTTTATTTTTAAAATTTTATCACTCGATCAATAATTTAATTTTTCATCAGAGTCATGTAACCAATTAATGATCACACACAAACTTCCAACACTAACTTATGAAAATTTTATTGGGTGTCCCATGTAAAAGGCTCCCTAAAAATGGACCAGACATTCTTGGCCACTACCATGAGATTGGAGTTCATCCCACCATGTCTTCCACAATTGAGACAATGTAGACCCTTCTTTGCATCTTCCAACCCCTCACACATTCTTCTGAATTTTTTAATGTTTTTATTTAAGGAAAAAAAAAAAAAAACTTATACCAGAACAATGAGGAGGGCCTAGCAAATGGAGCTTATCTCAATATCATATATTTGAAATTCGATCCCCATCACTGAAATTTTGAACAGCATTGGAGCCACTAAGGAGCTGATGCAAAGGTAGGGTCAATGGCAATCATGAGTTTTCTCATACATAAAACAAATTATCACACTTTCAAGTTTGATGACCTTCTTGTTGTTGCCTATATCAAATGATACATGGAAAAGCTTTAACAACAAGGCACAATTGAATCTAGGAATGGCAATGGGGGGCAACGGGGTGGATATTAATTCTCCATTCCCATTCTCCTATAATAAATTTTCTCCATTCCCCATTCCCCATTTCCCATGGGTACCACCATCTCCATTTTTTAATGGGTATGGATTTTCCCCAACCCACTTTAATCCCCATTTTTATTTTTTATATTTAATGTTAACAACCATTTTTTTTTTTTAAGGTTCACAACAAAAACTAAATATACCTTCAATCTTTTTTCTTTCTTATTAAATATATTTAATGTTAACAATTTTTTATTTTTTTTATTTTTTATTTTTTATTTTTTTTTAAAGTTCACAACAAAAGTTAAATATACCTTCAATCTTTTTTCTTTCTTTTTTAATATATTTAATGTTAACAATTTTTATTTATTTATTTATTTATTTATTTATTTTTTTTAAGGTTCACAACAAAAGTTAAATATACCTTCAATCTTTTTTCTTTCTTTTTTAATATATTTAATGTTAACAATTTTTATTTATTTATTTATTTATTTTTTTTAAGGTTCACAACAAAAGTTAAATATACCTTCAATCTTTTTTCTTTCTTTTTTAATATATTTAATGTTAACAATTTTTTTTTTATTTTTATTTAAGGTTCACAACAAAAGTTAAATATACCTTCAATCTTTTTTCTTTCTTTTTTAATATATTTAATGTTAACAACCTTCTTGTTTTTCTTTTGTCTTTTTTTTATAAAGGTTTTAGCTAAATATACCTTCAATCTTTTTTCTTTCTTTTTTAATATATTTAATGTTAACAACTTATTTTTTTATTTTATTTTTTATTTTTTTAAGGTTCACAACAAAAGCTAAATATACATTCAATCTTATTTTATTTTATTTGGTTCAACAACAAAATCAAATACACATTAATTAATTAATTAAAAAGTTTGTTTTATAATAATCAAATATATAATTTTGAGAAAATCAAAAAGTTTGTTTGAAGAAAGTGTTATAAGACTCATATTAAATTGCATCAGGGCATAAATAAGGAATTGTTAGCCACGAACAATTTAGACATTAAACCATTTTTCTCTTAGCGAATTTGAACAATTCATTTTAATTTATCCAAAATCTAATTATACCTTTAACAAATCTGAACCACTCATTTTAAGATATCTATGCATTACCACACCCAATCCATCCTCCATCTTCTTCCTTTAGTCCCCCACGAATTTTGTTGTTTGTTACTTTTAAAAAACAAAAAATGTTTTTTCAATTAAATTTTTACTAATTTCACAACACCATCACCACTATTCTCACTTTCACTGTCACACTACCATCACCATAGCCACTACCATCATCACTGCCGCCATCACCCCACCACTATGTAACAATTTCTACTTTCACCTTCGTTCCATCACCACCACCACCACCAAATATAAAAAAATATATTTTGAATTTTTTTTATAAAAAATATTTTTCATTAAAAAATATTTTCTATCTAAATAAATGAAGCATAACATTGGGAAACAAGCTGATTTCAGTTAAATCTGTTCATAACTAAGAAAAATTCTTTTAATTTAAAAAAAATTATTTAGTATGACTTTGTATCCCCTTTTTGTTTTTCTAGCAAATAAATCTATGTACCCATCATTTCTAACCAATCACAACTCATGCGTGTTTTGATTCTCTACAATTTCCTTATTTTCAAATACCTTCATATATATATATATATATGTTGTATAAATTGTGTGATAACATAAAACAAATAGATTCATACTCGTTAATTGAAATTTCAGAACAAGCAAACCATTCTGAAAATTACAATACACAACAAAATAAAATAACATAGAAAAGCAAACCGAAACCTACACTAGACAATGTCCTTAATTTTTTTTAAATAAATTTAAAAAATTCTAGATATGCATAAAATTTGACAAGAATAATGTGACAATGTTAATTAATGTGTATTTGATTTTATTGTTGAGCCAAATAAAATAAAATAAGATTGAATGTATAGCTTTGGTTGTGAATCTTAAAAAAAAAAAAAAAAAAAAAAATGGTTGTGAACCTTAAAAAAAAATTTAAAAAAAAAGAAAAAAAAATTTAAATATATATTTAGCTTTGGTTGTGAATCTTAAAAAAAAAAAATGGTTGTGAACCTTAAAAAAAATTAAAAAAAGGAAAAAAATTAAATGTATATTTAGCTTTTGTTGTGAATCTTAAAAATTAAAAAAAAATGGTTGTGAACCTTAAAAATAAAATAAAAAAAGATTGGAGGTATATTTAGCTTTGGTTGTGGATCTTAAAAAAAAAAAAAAAAAATTGGTTGTGAACCTGAAAAAATAAATAAATAAATAAAAGAAAAAAGATTGAATGTATATTTAGTTTTAGTTGTGAATCTTTAAAAAAAAAAAAACATATGGGGAAATTAGTGGGTACCCATCCCCAACCCATCCCCTGTGGATATTTAAAGAATATCACCTACCCTACCCAATGGATAAGAAAAAGAGGGGAAAACCCATGTATTTGGGTTGGGTCTCCATGAATACCCACAGGGTAGGTTATCCATTGCCATCCCTAATTGAATCAATCAACAAATGGTTTGTGGGTCATCATTTCTACACAATATGGACCTTAAAGTATTCTTGTTTTATTTTATATTTTATTTTTTGAGAGAGGAAGACAGATTTGTCTCAAACTAATCTAATTTTAATCAAGTTCCTTGTGTCTGAAAGTTGTCAAACACAAGCAAGCAAGTATGATTTTTCTTCTTCGAATTATGAAATAATTTGGGCGGAAGAACTTTTTTAAAAGGAGAAGGTAACCAACCCTTTAAGCCATGTCTTCATCTATTTTAAGAGTGATAATGAAGTCAAGTAACTTATCTTAAATGAATCAAACACATTATTACTCTTTGGAATAGTGTTTGTGTCTATTAAGAAATCGACTATTCTTAATTAGGATCGGTGAGATACAAAATACGAAACAAAAAAGATAAAATAAAATAAAAAAAATCTCATAGACAAGAACATAAAAATTTACGTGGTTCACCGCAAAATAAAGTTATGTCTATAGTTGTTACAATTTTTGCTATGATAAAAAAATGATTACAACTCTATACAATACAAGAGGCACCTCCTTCATATATTTATAAGTATAGAAATTAGGGCAATGCAAACCCGCCATCCCTTGCGGGGAGGCTCCCCAGATCTCCCATTGAACCCAAAGCTTAGTATCCAGGGTTTACAATACCTGACGGTGTCACTCATTGTTTTGTTCGAAAAAAATTGTTTGTAACAACCCACATTTTAGTTAATATTAAGAAATTATTTTTGTAGAAAAATAAAAAAACGACAGGGAAACAATGAGTATTTTTTTAAATTTTTATAGAGAAAAAAAAAAAAAAATGTATTTGGAAAAGCATGAAACTTAACAAAATAGGCTCATTGGGCAGACTATAATGGTCTGAAAAGTTGTAAGGCAACCCAATGAACTACTTTTCTGGGCCTAAGCCCAAATATCTGTTTTATGCACTGAACATCTATCGCAATAGGGTTCATTGGCAATATCAAGCCCGGTTAATGGAAAAGTTTACCTTTTAGTTTTTATCTTTTTTTATCCCTCCTGGGTCAAACATTTTCAACGAGGTTTTTTCTTCTTCATGTGAAGTGTTTTGGGCCAAGCAAACATGGGTCGAAAAAGCATGAAAAAGAGCAGCCCATTTCATTTAGTAACACTACATGATGTAGGTAAGAATAATTTGGGATTCTTTTAGAAAGATGGCTAAAAATTAAATTTTGAATTTTAATCTATTTTGAATCACAACATCTCTATTTTTATGTTTTTTTAAATAAATAAAAAAAGCAGCTTTTAACTAATTTCTCAAAACAAGCCTTAGTTCCAAAAAAAAAAAAATAAAGGAAAAAAAGAAAAGAAAAAAAAAGGTAAGAATAAATAACTTGAAATAATATTTTAAATTTTGGATTAAAAAAAAAAGATTTGTAAAGAAAAAACAAAAAGTGAATGAAATTAAAATTATTTTTTCATTAAATTTTTATTTTTTATTTACAAATCTCTCATTAGGTATGGCAGCCAATTAGGCTAGGCGTTGCACATCAAAAAATGAGATCCAAATACAAGTTTCTCTTTACTTGCTAGATGTGTTTGTGATAGTTACGAGTATGAGATTAGGTTATGTTTGGGATATTACTTTGGGTTAAAATAGCCATATAGGACAAAATCGACTATTTTAGTCAAATAGGACAACATTGACTTTATAATCATTTTATTTTTCTCTTACAAAAGTCAAAAAAATCAAAAAATTTATCTCAAACGAGGTTTTTTAGCCCAAGCTAAAAATAGCTAAAAAGTAAAAAAGTCAATCCATATCCAAAACGAAGGCTATATTTGGTTTGAAATTTTTTTATAACATTAATTACAAGTTATAAAAAAAAATAATAAAAAAAATAAAAAAAATTATTTTAAAAGTTTTAAAAAAATGATCTAGATCAAATTTGATTAGTATAATTAATCTTTTGCCCATTTTTTCGAATTATAATAACAATAAATTTTTAATTTGTGACGTTACTATGTATATATATGGGGGCCTAATTATTGTTGTTGCAAGATGTGACGTGAGAACTTACAATATACATATGTTATAGGGATGTAGGAGAGTGAAATCCTACCATAAAAATATAAAATAAAAGAATATTTCAAATAAATGCACAATATTTCCCCTCCACCAACATTAGCCATCTCTGGTTTGATCATCTTGAAGTGGACATTTCAACTTATTTTCTCTGTATTTTTCTTTGTCTCTCTACACTCTAGAGTAAAATGATTGTTTGGTTTGAGTTGAAGGAATTAATGCAAAACACTGGAACAGAAGAGAGACAAAAATGAAGAGAAATTGCATTGCATTGCATTGTTTGAAAATTTGACTTTTTCAGTGAGTTTTTAATTTTATTATTAGGTGAAAGAAGTTAATGTGTTTAGAATGATTTTTTTAATTGAATAGATAATTGTGAAGGAAAAAATTAATTGATATATATTATGTGATATTTTAATTTTAACTTTCTGTTAAATTTTATCTTTTTTAACAAAAAAAATCTATATGCCAAAAGAGTTCTAAATATTAAGGTATTAAGCTCTATTAATACCTAAATATGATGGATAGCTTACTACAAAAGAGAAATGTTATTATATATAATATTGTTGGTGTGTTCATCTTCTAATTACATCACAAATATTCATAATTTTTCTCAAAACTAAGAAAATATATAACATAAATACAATATTCCTAATATATATCATGAAAATAATAACTATTTTTTTTAAAAAAAAAAAAAAAATTGCTATGTAACATCTAAAATAAACCTTTTAGCACAAAATTCTTTAACTTCTTATAATAAAGGTGTGAATAGTAATTTTCATATAAAAATCATAAGTGTGAGATTATTGGATTAAATAAAAAAACAACATTTCAAAAGAGAAAAACAGGGAAACAGGCGTTTTGAGGTGTTAGTATAATTAGTAAATAATATGAAGTATGGATTATTTACATTAAATGATTGAAAAAAATAAGTGAATTTAATGAATCTAATAGGAAAAGGGGTTATTGTTGTGCTCAAAGCACAGCAGTGACTGTGGTACCTCTGTTTGAGGTGTATTATAATCTTATTTTTATGATCCAAATCGTTTATTTTGTAGGATTTGTTGAGTACTTCATGTCTACCAAAAATCATATTAATCGGATACCAACAACTATATGATCGATAACCAAAAAAATAAATAATAAGTTTTTCTTTTGAGAAATAGCATAAACAATATGCAATTCGATCATATAGTTATTGATATCCGATTAATATGATTTTTGGTAGGCATGAAGTACTCAACAAACCCTAAAATATGAACGGTTTAGATCATAAAAATAAAATCATAATACACCTCAAAACAAGGCACCACAGTCACTGATGTGCTTTGAGTACAGCAGGGACCCCTGTTCCAATCTAATATTAAGGATCCCAAATAATTTATTAAATGTTTTACTAAATTTCTTATATAGATGTGAGATCTACATATATGTAAATTTGTATAAATCTCATACCCACCTAAAAAATTTAGTCAAATACTTAATAAATTATTCAGTATTGATAACATTTTCCTAATAAATAATGATTAGTGGTAAATATGACCGCACCTGATATTTTGAAATTATTTTATAATTTTTCTGTTTTTAGAGTCTCCTCGGAAAACATGCATGCTGTCGGCGAATAAAAACAAACAAACCCAAGTCACGTAATAACGACGCACGCTTGCTTTACATATTACACAGGTGCCATGAAAAACATGTCGGTTTTCGAGTTGGGTTCGTTTGGTACTAACTACACCCACCTCCACAACACCAAATTCAACTGACGACGGTTGCCAGATGCTATCAAGTCTGAAAAAAACATGTTTCAAAATTTAACGTGATACTAATTACATGGTATTACTATTTAGGATTGGTTTGGAAATAAATTATTTTCGTAATTTTTGATTTTTTTAGTTAAAATATGTGATGAAAAAAGTAATATATTTGGAATAAATATTTGATATTTTACAGAAAAAAATGCAAAAAGTAAAAAAAAGTGATTTTTTGATATAATTATTTAACTTTTTTACTATTATAATTACTTTCCAAACTTACCCGTAATAATTATTAATATTTTTTTTTGTTTATGATATATATGTGGCAAGAATTTTTTCTCTAAGGTCACGTTTGTTTGGCGGATTAGGTTAGATGCGATTGTTAGTGAAATGATTGTTAGTAAAGAGATTGTGGGGGTTGTTAGTGAATAGATTAAGTAAAAGTGTGTTTGTTTTGATGATAGTATGGGAGATGAAATGATGAGATTATTAAATTATTTTTATATAAAATAAATAAATAAATTATTTCTATATTAAAAAAATTATAACAATATCAAAACAAACAGGTGCATTTGGTAAAAAAAAAAAATTAAAAAAAAATAATTTTTTATATAAAATAGACTCAATCCCCTCACTATTTTCTTAATTCCATCCAAAATCCAACCAAGCCAATCCGTCTATGTGAGGGTATTCATAGTCTCATGGGACTACTAGTCTCCTTCTACTTTTGTTAACCAAGCATGGGCTATGTAGGATTCACATGATTAATAGTCCAATCCCCAACCTATGGGGCCAAACAAACATGACCTAACTGTTCAGTATGCGAACATGACTATTTTAGTTGATTTTTTGACTATTTTATGATATGAAAAAAAAGTTACATTTTGGATGATTTGTGATTTTTTTGCCATTGAATAAATGGTTGTGAAAGATGATAGGTAAGATGTGACATTTTATTTTATGGAAGCAGCTTTCTTTCAATCCTAGATTGGACTGGAGGGTGCTGTTCGGCTTGTGGAGGTCCATCACGGGTTCCGTTTCAATAATGGAAATCGTTCAATATGTAGAACTCGTCGAGTACTATATGCTTATAAAGAATTACTTTAATCGGATATCGATAGCTATCTTATCGAATCAGTTTTCTGTTAACCGTTAATTTGTTCACCATCTACCTTTTTTTTTACAAAACTAATTTGATCACATAGCTATCGATATCCGATCAACATGATTGTCTATAAGCATATAGTACTTGACGAGTTCTACACATTAACAATTCAGATTATCGAAACACAATCCATGATAGGCCTCCACAGGCCGAACAATATCTCCCAATCCGATCTAGAAGGAGAGGGAAGCTCCTCCCTTATTTTATTAACTATTTTAATATTTTTTTGTCTTTATTAATTATTTTAATAAAAAAATAAAATCCCCAAACAGGGTCATAATTTATAGTAAGTTAAAAATTAATGGTAATAAAAAAAAACATAAGCTAAAATTATCTCTCCCTAATTTCAAGATAATTAATTTTTTTAATTTATTTAATTTATTTCTATGGAGCAAATCGTATCCAAAAACTATACCAAAATAATTTAATATGAACTCTTACATTAAAATAAATTATAAATAAGTCATTTTTGTAATAGACACTCTATATAACAAACCCAGAGCATGTATTACACGATCTACTAAAGGAGTGATTTACCTAACATTCTTTAGAAGTTGAAAATTATTCATAGCCCTATTTGGAAGTTAATTATTTTAGTTGGTTATTTAGTTTTTTGGTTATTTTTAGTTGGCTAAAATAGTTGTATTCAGAAAGATAGTTGATTTTATTTTTTTTTTTGAGTTAATTTGATAATTATAAGGAAAAAAAAATAAAATGATTATGAATTGGATGTGTCATTTTATTTTTATTAACTATTTTAATAATAAAAAAAAAAGAAGCTAAAAAACAACTTGCCAAGAAGGACCTTTTCTATTAAAAAACATGTATCATTACAAAAATAAATAAATAAAATTTGATGCGACACATTTTTTCACATTATTTTGAGAAGACATATGACATTAACAATTTTCTTTCTATTCTGTATGATTAAATGGCTAATTTTTTTTTTTTAAATTAGCATTTACATTTTAGAAAATTTCTTAGAAAAATTATTAAAATCTAACTTTTTAAGCTGTTCCATAATCCATTATTACTCGATAGAGATAAAAAATATCTCTGTTTACTCGCAAAACATCACGTCGTGCCGTCCAAATTCCGAAATAAAAAAGGAAAGCGTGCATACGCGACGTCGTGTAGAATTTACGTTAATGAAATTCAAGAGTTCTTATCCTCTCTTTTTTATAGTAGAAAGCATGTAATTATTGTATTAATTTAAATTTCAAAGCATTTGCTCCAATAATCCTAATTTAAAAAAAACATATATTTCTAATCATTTAATAGGAATTGCTTAGGATTAACAAAAAGGAATAGGAGTACAATCATAATAATAAAAATAGAATACAACACATAATTAATGTATGAGAAAAAATCCTAATAAATATATAAGAAACAACATATGTGGGTAGAAAATTTTAAACTACAAATCAGTATAAAGGTTCTAAGTCAAATGAACCACCTCACAATTTATTCTACGCACCACCTCATGTTCACTAATGTTAAAAATATTACTTGATATGCAAACAAAAGTACCAACTAAAATACAAAATATTACCTAAGTTTTGTCATTGGGTGGTGAAATGGGATCATATATTGTTTAATTTAAGGTTTAATATATATATTTTTGTTGTGATAAAGATGCGCGTAAAAAAGTTATCAACGTCGAAAAATTAGTTAGAAAAATTTATGACGGTGGTCAACAGTGGCGATTGGTGATAGTGAAGTGGGTAAATAAGTAACATTGAATAGATAGGTGAATAGGTATGCAACACGTGTACCAATAGGTGAGATTTGAACACATAATTGGATATGTTGGTGTTACGTGTACAAGTATATAACTTTTGAACATATACATATATGTAAGTATTGAACAAATAGATAACAAAATATTTAAACTTGGGCTTATTAACTCGATAGTTACTGGAATAGACCTCTAACTCGAGTTTCTGTTATTATTTGACATAAATGCCACTTAATATTATATTTAATTTAAATTTTGTTAACATGTAACTTTAGGATATATATTAAGAAAACTTAAAAGATTTTGCATATTTTTTAGTATACTCACTTTCAAGGTGATGTATGATCTTTTTAAACATCTTAACATGAAAAAATGTTTGGAAGAACTAATTGAACACTTTTAATTCATCTCTAATGATATGTAATGGACTATGTAAAGAGGTGAACCCTTATTCCTCATATCTAAAAAATGCTTGGAAGCTTTAATTAAGCACTCCCAATCCACTCCTAATGAAATTGAATGGACCATATGAAGGGGACCTAGACTCCTCTTTTTATCTCTCCCTTTCATCTCATTAGAGGTCAAAAGAGTGATGTATTAGGAAATATAGCACCATTCTCTTATCTCTCATCTCTTCATCTCTTTTCCACTTCATTAGAAGTCGAAATGATATTTTACTATTGTGAAGAGGGGAAAATATTTGGCCAATGACTAAACATGTTCGGCCCAAAACCTAAAAGTCAAGTCCAACCTAGCAACCTTAAATCATGGAAGGCCCAAACCATTGATGGATTCGATAGGGAAAGGGACAATGTCACGTGAGTAAGGCCTAAACAAAATCGCCTTCTAGAAAAAGATCTGTAGAATGCAAAAGGGTTATTAAATTAATCCACAACGAATGGTGAAGATCATGATCGCTAGAGATAGGTGTATAGACGTAGCCCGTATAAACAAAATGGTCATTGATGAACATGATTGGACAAATGAGGCAATTAGTAGGTTATCCTTAAGAGACCTGATATAATCTGAGCAACACACAGTAAAGCAATCCAACAACAAAAGATCGAAACAACCAGGCCACTTATCCGACCAAAGTTTGGCGATAACCAGGACCCCTATATGAAGATGCCGATCGAACGATCAAGACCAGGACTACAACACTGTAAAAGAGAAAGTAAGAGAAAGCAAAGAAATGACAAGAAACAAAAAGAAAATAAGTATAAAGCTTATCTCCATAAATAAATATTACACTGTCGATCTCATGTCTAATTTGATCGTCAGAGAGTCTTCCCGACCAAATCTGATCAGGGAGATCATTGATCAATTGGTTTCTCTTTGTAGAATACAGAAAGGATCATCTCATCTCATATTCTCTATGGAGAATCTTCTACATTCCACAACTATATTAGGGAATATAGCATAATTGTCTCTAAAAACAAAGATTAACAAAATTTATTTAGTTTATATGTTGTTGATTTATTTTATCAGTGGTGTTACATACACCAATTAGGGCATGCTTGATTAACAGGACTAGAGTATAAGATTGAGATTATTAATCCGTGAACCCAATAATCCTATATTTGTTTTGAAATTTTGGTTTAGAATTATTTATCTAATGGATAATTGATTCAACAAATTTGTAAAATTATTAATAATGGGGTAGGAATGAAATTATATATCCTGAGTTGAGAAATAAAATAAAAAAACTCTTTTACCCTTGACTAAAAATTAAAACACTTATTATTTTTATATAATTTTATATTTTAGAAGGCTAAAAATAATTTTAAAAAATTTGAAAATATTTTTTGATATTTATTTTATCAAATTAGTTTATATTTAAAAAAAAACAAACAAACATGGCGTTTGTATTTTTATTTTGCTTTTATTTATTTATTTATAATTTTTTTCAAAACCACTTTTATGAAGAAATTTTGATAAAGTAAAGATTGTGAAGAAAGATTGATTTAGGGTAAAATTAGAAAAGAAGATCAATATACTTATAATTTTACATTCGTATGTTTTTTTATTCAATGGAAATCAAACAATGAGCCAGGGAATAATTTATTCTACTAATCCAATTGAATAGTGAATACCACACTAATTTAATAAGATTATCAACAATGATTCATCCCACTAAAAATATCACCACTAATAGCACTAATACATTAAAAAAATAAAAAAAATAAAAAAAATAAAAAAAATTACAACTCCAAGACCAAAACATCACATCATTCATGGCGGGACCCACTGCCACCTAATTAGTGGGAGCACTAATTAGTGCTCCCAAGCATTTTTCTAAGACTATTAATACCTTCACTATTAGTCTTGTGAATCAAATGAATAATGTTTTATGCACCAATTAATGTACTAATTAATATATTAATTGATGACGTGACATAATTTAAGAGATTTTTGAATTTTGTAATATAATTAATGAGTGGGGTCAATAATAATATTATAACTAGTGTTAGTATACTAGTTAGTACATTAATTGGTGCATGTAGCACCACCGGAATCAGATATGGCCTTAGTGTACTAACTAGTATACCAACACTAATTATGACATTATTATTGACTAAACTCATTATACAAATTATAAATATAAAAAATTTCTTAAATTATGCCACATTATTAATTGATATACCAACACTAATTATGACATTATTATTGACTAAACTCATTATACAAATTATAAATATAAAAAATTTCTTAAATTATGCCACATTATTAATTGATATACCAATTGATAGGCTACTTAATACATATAGCATTGCTCTTGTTTTATATTTTGGAATATTGTGGCTAATTACGCCAAATTTGACAACTTTAAAATAATCTATTTTTTAATCTATTTTTCATCATATCAATTTTTTATTTTTCTACAAATTTTTTTATAAAAAGATAAAAAGTGCGGTTATTCCACTCGCCAGGCTCACCGTCTCACAGTCTCTCTCTCTCTCTCTCTCTCTCTCTGCACATATATTTACAATACGATATTCACAATATAAAGTGTTTCAATTTCCCTCATTTTATTTTTAATTCCTTGTAAAGTAAGTAAAATTTTGATGCTATGAATATCATTCTACTCATTAGTATTTGTTAGTATATAAACGATTTGTTCTATATTGATTTTGATACGGACGTTGTTTGAATTTGTTCGGTTGGTGACAATGGTAGAAGCTTTGTTTGTGGTTGATGAGCTTTCGATCTCACTGTGTTTCTAATTCTCGGATCTGATATGTTTCAGTCCTTCAAGCCTCTGCCAATGTTCATCTTTTTCCCTCTTCTCTGAATCCTCATCTTCTTCTTGTCTGTGTCGGTGGTTTGAGCTTCAAGCGCACCAATTTCACTCAGGTATATATATATATATATATATATGAACAAGTGATTGTGGATTTGATTGTGAGTTCATTTATTGTTTAGTTTCCTTTTCTTTCTATTTGTTCTTTTTTCTTTTTCGTTTTTGAATAATGAATTTTGCTTGTTTTTTAATGAACTGAGCACATCGTAGTGGATTTTTCTTCTTCTGAAACCCACATTTATGTTTATTGAGGATATATATTTCTTGTTATTATGCTTTAAGCTATAGGAATAGCTTGAATCCCAAAAGAAAGCTTTTAAGCCAAGCATATATTTTTATTTTTAATTTATGGGTTAATTCTTTTCCACTTTATTTGATTCTGACTGGTTTTGTTTTTGGGGGTTTAGGTGTTTAGTGATTGAATTTGTATCACCCTGCTCATTTGGGGTGTATTGTGAGGTGTCTTGTATTTACTGTAAAGTACTGTAAGGGCCTTTTACAGAGGCGGAGGGCTGAGGCCTGGAGTAGAAAAAGAGAGTTGCGGAGTTGTTCTTGTAATCCTTCTTGCCTATAGTGAATTTTGTTTGTTCTCTGCCGTGGACGTAGGCGTGCTTGTTCTTTTTGTTATTGTTTATTTTGTGATTGAAACCACGTTCTTGCATAACAGGGTGGTACAAGTTTTACTGTAATTATGGTTATGGGACAGAAGACAAAAAACAGGAAAAGTCCCTCTGTTCAGCAAGATTATCTGATTCATGTTCATGAGGTTAAACCTTGGCCCCCATCTCAGTCACTGAGAACCCTTCGTTCCGTTCTCATTCAATGGGAACATGGTGGTAGGAATTCTGGGTCTACTAACCCAGTTGTCCCTTTGCTTGGGTCTGGTGTTGGCGATGGAAAAATTGAATTTAATGAGTCTTTTAGGCTTCCCGTGACACTATTAAGGCAAATGTCTACTAAAAGTGGGGATGGTGATACTTTTCAGAAGAATTGTTTAGAGTTGAATTTGTATGAACCTCGGAGGGATAAGACGGTGAGAGGTCAATTGTTGGGAACTGCCATTATAGACCTGGCAGACTATGGTGTCGTTAAAGAGATTGTGAGTGTAAGTGTTCCAATTCATTCCAAGAGGATCTTTAACAACGCAGCACAACCGTTTCTGTTTATTAAAATTCAGTCTGTTGAAAAAGGGCGCACCAGCTTCTCATCCAGAGACAACCTATCTAAAGATGCATGCATGGAGAGAAATGGTAGCGAGTCTGCTTCTGTCTTGGTGAACGAAGAACATGCTGAGGAAGCTGAGATTGCATCAGTTACTGATGATGATGTTTCCTCCCACTCATCTCTGGCTGTTTCTTCTTCAGCTTTTGAGACTAATGGGGGTTTGTCCCCAAACAGTGAAGAGGTATATCTACTTCTACTCTCATATTGATAGCAATATTTCATTTTGCAACATCTTTCATTTCATTTTGCAACATCTTTCATTTTAATTATGCTCTATATCTACTTCCACCCTCATTTAAATAACAATAGTTCATTTTGCAACAACTTTCATTTAATTATGTCCTATGAATTGATGAGGTGTGTTCCTGTTTCTGCATTTCTGCATCTTTCCTGACACATAAACCAACCATATAAGTAGTAGCGAAACAGTTCACTGGCATAGTGGATAGCATGTTGTGTTTAGGTTAATATCAACCTTCCGGGTGATCATTGGCTTCATGGCTTCTCTTGATAGTTGTAGTTGCACAGTTTCAGATAATTTGATGATCAGTTGATGTTCCTATTACAGAACCGCTCACAGACAGTTAAGGATAGCCCTGGAGAGGCTTACAACCAACATCACTTAACTTCAAAGCAGGGACTTGAAAAATTAGATATGAAGTCTGTGGATGAACCGTGGGAAATCTTGAAGGTTAGTTCATCTTGCTCATTATCAACAGACTTATCTTCTAATAGGGGCAGCCTAGAAAATGGTCAGGCTACATTATCCAATTTTCCCGAGACAAGCTTGACATCAATGGCAAAGAAAATTGGTGCTCGTAGTGTTGAATCTTCATCCTCATCTATAACTTATGAAGGTGCAAAGGAAGATGTAAACACAAACATTCGAAGCAAAGATTGTGACAGTTTGATTCAGGAGGTTGATGAGAAGAAGGTTGCTAATGATGGAAGTGAAATTAGCGGTAATGCTTGGCATTCTGTAGAAGATGAACCGTGGAATAGATTTTCACAAGATGATACCATGAAGCAAGTCTCAGCGGGAAGTGATGTGCTATCTTACAATGGGGACAATCTTGGAGTAAATGGTAATATCCTAAACAGTGATAGGTTGAAGTATGTGAAGTCTGTCCGATCACTTGTGGAATCAGGTAGGAGCAATGGATCTGTTAGGAGTAGCACGTTGGGAGATGCTCAGAATGGTGCTCTACGCTTTGTTAGCAATGAAAGAAATGACACCAAACTTTATCCAAAGGAGACAAAAAACATCACTTCTAATGGTAGAATCCAACAACTGGAACATAGAATAAAGATGCTTGAAGGAGAGTTGAGAGAGGCTGCTGCGATTGAGATTAGCCTTTACTCAGTTGTTGCAGAACATGGAAGTTCCACAAATAAGGTCCATGCTCCGGCTCGCCGCCTATCTAGGCTCTATCTTCATGCTTGCAAAGAGAGTTCCCAATCAAGGAGAGCAAGTGTGGCTAGAAGTGCTGCCTCCGGATTAGTTTTGGTCGCAAAAGCATGTGGAAATGATGTTCCAAGGTACTTTCAAACAACAATATTTGTTCCAATCCCATGAAAACATCCATCACATCCATACATCATCCTATTTTATTTTTATGTAAGTTCGTTTTGGAACCAACAAATAAAATCTTTTTGATTGGTTGGTTGCAGAAATCAGAATCTGTGACCTTTTTAATTTTTATAGCTCGTATGGCAATTTGATTTGCGTCAAGTGTTCCTATCAATTTTATAGGATGATGATAATTTATTTTTTTGAACCACTTGTTCTATTAGATGAAATAATGAACAAAATCTAATAGGAAGGAAAATCTAGAAACTAGCTCTAGAGACCTACCTAACTTGAGGAGTGAATATTGAACATTGGTAAGCACGATGTTTAACCATATTTATTGTTTTATGGATGTTTTACATTTTCTTTCCTTAAAGAGCTCATTTACTTTCCTACACTGTGAAACACAGGTTGACTTTTTGGTTATCAAATTTGGTTGTACTGAGAGCTATCATAAGCAGAGCTCAATTACCACATTCTGCTAGACCTTGTATTGAGAGGACTGGTAGCAGGAAGGGAAACCAGAAGCAATTTTCTCTACTAAAATGGACAGAGTTCTCTTTGAGCAAGGAGAAGAAAGGTGCTTTATTTGCAAGTTATGATGACTGGGAGGACCCTCCTACATTTGCGTCAGCATTGGAAAAGATCGAAGCTTGGATCTTCTCAAGAATCATTGAATCTGTCTGGTGGCAGGTCATACCATAATTTAATGTCTTCTTTCTTTTTGTAAATTTATTTGAAATTAATGTCCGATACTGGTCCACCTGTCCCAACTCCCCATGTTGGAAAGAGTTGCTGGACCTCCACTGAGTAATGGATTTTTTTGTCTTTCCATTTCCGTGGACTTGGATTCAAGTCTCTCTAGGAGCTTGAAGGCTGCCTTCATTGGGTGGGGTAGGATCTGTGCCAAATCTAATAAAGATAATAATTACAAATATTAGGTGAATCATAGGGCTGTGTTTGGATCTACGATTTGGTGAGGGATTTGTGGAGGGAAAGGAAATATCCAAATCCAATATCCAAACACAGGCTAAATGAATCCCTTTAATGTGGCTGACCTGACTTTGTTGTATGTTTTCTCCAGACTTTAACACCACATATGCAAACTGCTGCTGCCAAGGCAATAAGTTCAGGTATGGCTTCGAAAGCAAGTAAAACCTATCGAAGGACATCTAGTTCAGGTGATCAAGAGAGGGTAAACTTTTCATTAGAGCTCTGGAAGAAGGCTTTCAAGGATGCGTGTGAACGCCTTTGTCCTGTTCGAGCTGGAGGGCACGAGTGTGGTTGCTTACCCGTGCTGGCTAGATTGGTAAATTCTATATGCTCTATTTTCCTTTTGAGTTAAATATTCATATCTTTATATGTAACATAATAAATATATAAAATTATATATTTTGCACATGTCTCCCACTTGTCGTGTCCTACATTTTTGTGAAAATTTCCGTGTTGGTGTTGTGTCACATGTTTGTATCCGTGCTTCTTAGGGACTATCTATGGCGTAGATTCATGTTGTGTATGCTATGTTGGAACCCATGCTTTGCCGATTCATTGTTAAGGAGAACACGTCTAGGAGCATACCGTGTTTCTATGCCCAAATTACTCCTACAATCCTTGAGCATTACCTGGTCTTTTGCCCCTTTCTCAAATGTGTAGAGATGTCCCGTCTCTGTATGCACAATGGTTTGGCGTATCTGTCCAGTCCTTGAAGCTCTATTTTGCCCATTCTTTCAAAAAAATCTGTTTTCTTATGAAGCTATAGCTTCCACTTCATATATTTTGTTGGACCCATTGAAAAGAATGAAAATTACTAACATGTTACTCCAATTCTGACTAGATAATGGAGCAATGTGTGGCTAGATTGGACGTGGCAATGTTGAATGCTATTCTTCGTGAATCTGATGACGAAATTCCAACCGATCCTGTATCTGATCCCATTAGCGATGCCAAGGTTCTTCCTATTCCAGCAGGGAAAGCAAGCTTTGGGGCTGGTGCACAACTCAAAAATGTGGTGAGAATTACAAATCTATCCCGCTGATATTGAACTCATTTATTTGTAAATGCTAATAATTCTGAATCGCTGCTGTTGGCTCCATATGATCTTAATGACTGACTTGTGTGCTCTGGATGACAGATTGGGACCTGGTCTAGATGGCTTACCGATCTATTTGGTCTTGACGATGATGACTCACTTGATGACAAGAATGACTGTGATAATGATGATGATGGCACAAGAAAAGACCACGATACGTCGTTCAAGTCTTTCCATCTTCTGAATGCACTGAGTGACCTCATGATGCTTCCAAAGGACATGCTCTTAAGCCAGTCAACCAGAAAAGAGGTTCGACTCTGAAACTTTTAAACCCCTCCGTTTGTCTTTTGTCCACATGATCCATAGATGCTGTACTTGTTGTCATCAGTGTTAAATGTTTTTTATTTTTATTTTTGAAGGTATGCCCCATATTTGGTCCGCCGCTGATCAAGAGGGTTGTTAACAATTTCATCCCAGATGAATTTTGCCCGGACCCAATTCCTAAGGTTGTCCTTGAAGCTCTGGATTCTGAGGTTTGTCCCTTTGAAAACCAAGTTATCTAAACATGGATATACCTTGTGGTTCCAAGAGAGTTCCCAAGTTTTTGAAAAACAAAAATAAACAAAAAAACATGTATGCGTCATAGTTTTCCCATGGTAATAAAACACTTGAGCTTATAAATTCTACTTTGAAAATTCACTGCAGTACTATTTTTGGTTTAATTTGATTCAGGATCCTCTTGAGGCCGAGGTAGGTTTGATCACAAACTTCCCGTGCAGTGCAGCTCCAATAGTCTACTTGCCACCTCCAGTATCTTCTGTTGCTGCTATTATAGGAGACATTGGCAGTCAATCTCGGCTGACAAGAAGCAGGTCCTCAGTGCTCAAGAAATCATACACTAGTGATGACGAGCTTGATGAATTGGATTCACCCTTAACTGCCATTGTCGAGACCTTCCAGGCTTCACCTACTCCGACAAAACCCAGCTGGATATCAAAGGAAAAAGGAAGTCAAAATGCTGTCAGGTATCAGCTTCTTCGGGAGGTATGGATGAACAGCGAGTAAGAGTAATAGATTTGACAGATTCAAAGCATCCTATAATTTTGAAGAATAGACAGTCTCTGGGATTTTTGCTTGATATCAAAAGTAAATGGCAGTTGCAATGTTGTCTACACATAGACCCCTTTCAGTTGGCACTGACAAATAACAAGAAGTGTGTATGTATATACGAGTATACATAATCTTTTTCTTTTTAGTGTGTGCGCATGGAAAGCTGTAATTGTGCCTTGTTATTGATGTTCCAGTATAGGACTTTTCTTAAGTGTGTAACTTACACCTTACACTTACGCCTTTTTGTTTGCTGCCCTGTTTTATGTTTACACCTTCCATTTACACCTTTTGTGTTGGTTGCACATGGTGTGCAACCTTAACAGCACCCTTAAATACATAGCCTTGTTTGAGAACAAGCTATTTTAGTAACTTTTTGACTTTTTACGAAAAGATGTGCTGAAAAGTAGAGAGGCAATGTGACTAGTTTTAGTTGGCTTTTTGACTTTTTGGCTAAAATAGCCACTCCCTTTTGGAGGTGATAATTTCAAGTGTTGCATTTTTTTTTTTATTTTTTTTTTTTTCTGAAAAGAAAATATTATCAAAGGTCATACAGCAAAAATTCGGAAATTATTCTGTTGGCATGCTCGAACTTTGGTTACTGTGCTTAAAGTTGTCTCAAGGTGTGAATTTAAGAAATTTGCCAAATTATGTTTCAAATCCTAATCCCAACTCCCAAATACATATTACAACCTAACACAAAGAAGATTTCCATTACTCAAAACACTTGAATTGTATCTGGATGAGTTAGCCCTCCCGGTGCTGCAAATAAACACGACTTTTTTCCACTCCTGCTATTGTGAAACTCGAAATCTTCTAAGAAAGCTCTCGGATCTATAAATAATATATTTCAAGTTTCCATTGAATTCAGGAACCAGAGAACAAGATCTAATCATGAAGATTCAAATATTATGAGAAAGAGAGACAAGCCAAAAATACTCGTTGAATGTATACGAGGGCACAAAAACATACATCGTAAAGCAAAACAAAACAAATACCAACACATAAAATAATAGGCTAACTTCATATAATGCTCAAAATCGCCAATATCCTTCTCCACCATTCAGCTTCTTGCTGGAACAAGATTACAAACAAAGCATCACCAAAAATGCATTGCACTTTCCAAACAAAAATGGGGGAAAAAGAAAAAAGAAAACGAAAACAAAAAGAAAAACAATGAAGTCTTCAAAACTATGCTTAAGCTGGACATTTGTCAAAGTGGAAAACTCCAGCCAACTATGCTACACTCAAGTTGCGTATGTTTAATATAGAGCCTGAACAAAAATGAAGTAAATTTGAAGATTGCATTGGACAAATCATGCAGTCAACTTCTGTGAAGTATTGATGGCATTCATATGCTGAAGATGTAAAGCTGCCAAGAGACCTTGCCACGTTTCTCCGGGTGCACCAACCACTTGAAAGTCAAGAAGCTTCTTCTGTTTTCTGTAGTAGTCTACCAATGGTTTGCTCTGAAAAGATAAATAGATAAATCAATAGCTTTATCAGTGAAAAGTGTCTTTCATGCAATTCTTGAGCAGAAAAGATGCTAACTTCAAATCTTACTACCCCTTGTCATAGATTAAAATCACAAATGAGAAAATATCTCTTAAAATTTGAAGTGTACAGTCATGTCCCAAGTAGAATGTATTAAGAGAACTAAAAAGAGCATCAGACTCGTACAAACAGAGCACAAAAAACACCCATAGTTTATTAGTTATTTTTGGAATACAATATGATAGATGGAACATAACTTGTTGCAGGTTACTATGAATACTCAGGATCAAATCGGGGTAATAAAGAAGTATCTTAAATTTGCACATTGTCACCATAGTTTAGTTTCTGATCTAGAAGTAATAATATGGATTATGAAGTATACCTGCTCTGCATGAATACAAAGTTTCTCTTTCCAAGCACCTTGCACATCAGCACCGGAAGATCCCATGCTCAGAAATTCTTGACCAGTAGAATATATTCCATTTCTCACATGCTTCAACAAGCACTCCTCTGAGCATTTGAAATTCACAACTAAATCAATATCAGCAATTCGGTCAAGGATCTCCTGCAGTACATTAACAATCCAAATAGTAAACATTACCGAGCCCAACCATGAAAGAAATCAACACAAACTAAACCTTGCCAGACATAATTTCAGGGTAATTACAACCTAAATAGAAAATTTAATTTTCTATTGTCAATGCCAATGAATTGGCCTCTGGAACTACTAATCAAAGGGTATTTGTTTCTTCCCCAAAAAAGAGAAAAATTTTCAGAAAGAAACTCTAAAACTTACAGCTTGCATTCTTGTACGAGGAATTCCATCCAGAATAAACCCAGTTTCACCCTTGGAGTATCCTTCTTCCAACCTCTTGGACAACAGACCGAAAATTATATCTTCTGGAACAAGCTTCCGTTGGTTCACAGCATTTGAAATCTAAATTCACCATAAAAAATAAACAAATACATTAATACAATCAAAAGGTTAATTAAAAAAAAAAAGAAGCTGTTAATGATTTGCCTCTAAGAACTCAAAATTCCATATATTTGTACTACATTTCGGGTATCTCTTCTTTTTTTCCTTTTTTTTTTTTTTGATAAATACAATTCGGGTATCTTCAAGCATCAAATAATCTCAAATTCGTTCAAATATTTTGCAAAATTGGTACAATTAGTTAAGATAAATCAAAACATATAACCTGTGGAAACCTAAAAACATAAAAAAATCCAATTGCCACATTTTCTCGGCAACCAAACAGAAAAGAAAACAATTGAACCTGTTTGTAGAGAGAAGACTGAGGGTGTAGCTCTTGGCGAACAAGCGAGCCCATAGAAATGTGAGGGACTCGAAGAAGCTTCGAGAGCCTCTCAGCATAAACCTGTTTCTTCGCCAGTGGATCCCCCATGATCACCCACTGCACTCCTCTTCCTGGAATCGATCCCTCCGAGTCGTCCGAGTACTCTTCGTAGTCGTAATCATACTGAAGCTGAGCCGCAGAAGCCGATCCATAGGCTCGGCTGTCGATGAACCCCAGACGGCGGAGGGCCTCTGGTTGCGCCGCCGGTATCAAGCGGCGAAGCGCGGCCATGGCGGCGGAGAGAGGAGAGAGAGAGAGAGGGAGAGGCGGAGGCTGAAAGAGGTGAACGAAAGGGCTTTTCAGTGGGAGTTTCTATTTGCACACACAACACTCTCTATACACATCCTTCTTAATTCACACACCCAAAACAAAAATATATAAAAATAAAATATATATATATATATATATATATATATATATATATATATATATTTACTCATTACACACACTATTATTCTAATTATATCCATACATACACAACTTTCTAACACACTCAATCCACCCACCTTCCCTTACATTTTTCATTTTCCAAACCCTAACCCTAAACCAGCTGTCGGCGACACCATGGCTCGTCGATTCCTCCACCCACTATCGCAGCCTACATATCCGTCCAACCCCTCTGTCGACCACTCCTTGTCCCTGCTACTACCACCATCGTAGCGGCGACCCACCATCGCGACACACCCGCCGTTCGATAAACTAGGATCGAAAATCACACATCGATTCGACCATCAACATCCAAACAAAACACATTGGTTCGACCATCCGAATAAAACACATTGGTTCGACACTGTACTTTCGAATCAATATGTTTGGTTCGAAGGTGGCCGCAGAGAGAGAGAGAGTTGCAGATGACAGGAAGGGGGCTTTAACGAGAGAAAAGAGGGATTGGAGAGTGTGAGCGACGAGTGATGGAGTGAGGAGAGGCTTCGATTTGAGAAGAGGGGGCTGGTGGGAGAGGCGACGGAGGGGGTGATTAGGATTAGGATTTTTGGTTGAAGAAGAAATAGGTATTTTGGTAATTTTATTTTGGAACAAAAGTGTAATAAAAAAAAGATCGTTAAGTATGTGGTAATAGAGGAAATGATGTGTGTTAATAGAAGCTCCCTTTTTGAGTTTTGAGGGAGAGAAGAGAATATGAAATTGGCGCTGCCTTTGAACTGTAATTACGTTAATGCCCTTTGATCTAGCCGTAGGGAATGCCAAATGGATGGATGGCATTGGTTGCTATGCACTGGGTTTTATGAACGTTGGGCCCACAAAAAGTATTTCGATCCAATGAGAGCGGAGCCACGAGTTTAATTATTAATCCTTTCGAAATCAACTGCATTACAGACCAGTTTATTTATTTATTTTTATTTTATTTTATTTTTATTATCGGTTGAATAACCGATAAATCTTAAATAATGAATTTATAAATTATTTGATTTTTTTTTTATAAATTTAAATGTCTTATTCTAATATAAATTACATAAAGTGAGTGTTTGGAAAGTTGCAATTTTGGACTTGTTTGGGAAGGGAGGGTTTGGGCTTTTTTGGCTAAAATAGCCACAAAAAAATAAAATAGACTTTTTAGTCCAATAAGACAAAACATCACATCCAATTCATAATCATTACATTCTCTCTCATAAAAAGTCAAAAAAGACAAAAATAAAAAATAAAAAAATCATTTCCAAACAAGACTTTTAGCTCTAGGATAAAATAGCCAAAAAGTTAAAAAGCCAACCCACTTCCCAAACGAACCCTTTAGTAGGCTATTTTAGTTTTTGACTATTTTAGTAAGCTAAAATTTTTGTGTTTAGAAAATAGTTAGATTTTTTTGTAGTTGGATGTGATGTTTGTGAGAGAAAAAATGAAATGATTATGGATTTGATCTGATATTTTGTCTTATTAGCTATTTTAGTCTATTTTGTCATTTTGTGAATTTTAGCTCAAAAAGTCAAAAAAAGTCTTTGGCAAACATCAAGAAAGAGTTAAGTATAAATGTGCGTGTATTATATGTTGAGAGATAAATGTAAATTTTCTCATAATGTTAAAATTACTAAATGTAACACTTAAAAAAAACTCGTTAATATATATATATATATATATGTATTAAAAATAATACTCCATTCAATGTAACACAAACATCACCAAACAAATGCTATGGTGACAAACATCGTCAAACAAATGATTATAGATTTGATGTGACATTTCATTTTATTGTTTGTTTTAGTCTATTTTGTCTTTTTGTGAATTTTAGTCTAAAAAATGCTAAAATCTCATTTCCCAAACATCACCATAATAAAAAATTCTTTAATATATTTTTTTCAAACATAACAACGTAACATTCCAAAAAAATTCCTTAGTATATTTTTCTCAAATGTAATACTCTAATCAATGTAACACACAAAAATTGCGTAGTATACTTTTCTCAAACGTAACAAGTAATATTCCAAAAACCTTTTTTAGTGTATTTTCTTTTCAAACGTTACACTTCAATCAATATAATACACAAAAACTTTTTAGTGTATTTTTTTCCAAACGTAGCACACTAATATAACAAATAATGTAACACCAGAAAACCACATTATATAGTGATTCCGGTTTTGACCATTCACTTGTTGTATTCCGGACTCGAGTTTATGGTTTCTGAATGTTGTTAATTGTCTTTCCTCTTTATTCCTCCTTAAATTTGGTTATTTAGGTGTTTTGAGTGTGTTTGGAACAGGTTAGTTGCTTAGTTTTTAAACCTTGTGTTGCCCAGAATTTTGGTCCTCCGCTCGAGCGGGCCTTCTTGCACACAAGCGGGATTTGCAAACTCTCAGTACTTTGCACGTTTGCAAAAGTACTGGAGGGGTGTTTTCCACACTTGAACGACGTTTTCTACGCTCGAACGGGTGGGCGCTCGAGCGACCTTTCTTGCGCTCGAGCGTTGGTTTGTTGCCTGCAAAACTTTTGGATGTGTGTTTTTTATGCTCAAGATGGGAATTCTTACGGTGAGCGTTCGTTGTGTCTTGACGCTCGAACGGCCATTATTGTGCTCGAGCGGAATAACTTTTTATGTCTTTCGCTCGAGCGTCAACTTCTGCTCGAGTGGACTGTACTTATATCAGATCGCAAAACTGATATTTTCTATCACTTTTTCATTATTTTCTCTCTCTCTAAAACTTTTCAAAAACCTAGATTTTGACTCTCTCTCTCTAAAACTCTCTCTCTTTCTCTACATTTTGGCCTAGATTCTTTGGGTTCTTTACCCTAATGTCTTTGAGAAAAAGTTAGAGCATTCCAAAAGCTTCATTTTGATCTAATTGGAACTTGGTCTTAGCATTGTTGAGGGTTCTACCTTGCTTTGCTTGGTCTTTTCTTCTTGAGGTAGGGATTTTCTACACTTTAATATGGTTTTTCACTTAGTTATTTGTCGTTGTGTAACAATGGTGGGATTTGGGGTTAATGTGAACAAACCCAGGGTTTGGGTGTAAAATGAGAAGAGGGGTTTTTGGTGAATGAGAGATAAATGATTGTGGGGTTTGAAAATGATGTTGTATGGTGTTAAATTTTTTTATTTTGGTACTTGGTTGAGACTTGGGAGGAGAGGGAGTTTGCCCTAAAGTGATTATGGTATTTATTTTGTATGAAGAAATGAAATTGGTGTTGTAAACATAAAATTGGACGAGTATTGAGATACACGGTGGAATTGAGTAGATGATACGTCTCATCTTTAGAAATTTTAAATAAATTATATGTCTTGAGATTGTATATTTGTTTACAAATAACCATATTGGAACATCGGTGGAAGATAACTATGATTGTTGTAGAAATTGTATGAGGGTTAAGTGAATTAAAACTAATCCATGGTTGGTTATCATTGAATATGATCATGTTGTAAATACATTGTATATGTATGATTGTTTGAGAGGAGAAATGGGATGTACTCCACGTATGATTATGCGTTTAAATACATTGTATATGCATGGTTTTTTAGGAGGAGAAAGGGGATGTACTCCACTGTTTGGGAGGAGAAAGGGGATAAACTTCGTTAGAATTAAGTTAGCCGAAGTGTCCTGGGTGAAACTCCCGAAATTTATACATGGGTGCTGATCCTACGGACGAAATTTCCGTAAAATGACAGATTGAAGTGTTTGTGTGCTAATTGTGTGATTATGGAACCATTGAGTTGTAGTCTCAATTAAGTTATTAAAAGATAATGAAGTTGGCTCATGTATTGAAATGAATTGAATGGGAATGGATTAAAGATTTGGATTTGGTACCTTTTGACTATATAAAATATGAATATTTTGTCATAGGCATTGTTTATGCATATTGTACTTATATCTTTGTTAAATCTCATATATTGTGTTAGATTATTTTTACTGGGCTGTGGCTCACCTTATTTGGGAAAAACCATTTTCAGGTGCTGGTGACATGCTTCCGCCAAGGTAGTAGCTTGGAGGGAGTTTGGAGCAAGAGCTTCATTTTTGTAGTGTTTATTTTGTATAGCCAAGGGCTTAAGTTGTATTGAGTTAGACTCTTACTTTTGTTGTAACCAAGCAACGTTTTGGAAAGATATAAGCCCGTAGGGTATTTATTTTGTTGATTATCAACTAGTATTACATGTTATAGTTTCAGAATGAACATTTATGCATGTATATTGCATGTGTTATCTTTTGTAATGCAAACTCTGATGAATGAAAGCATTTTGTTTCTATTATTCTTTCACTTATGAGTTGGGTTCATTATATTATCTTGGGGGCATTACACATTAACAGAAATGTAAATTTTCATGCTTGACAATCAATACTTCATCCATCAATACCTCTAAAAAGAATCTTCCATACCTCACGTTTTCATTCCCATCAAAAAAATGAATCACAAAAAAAAAAAAAAAAAAATGAATCACAAAAAGGCGTTCACTTAAACTCAAATGACACAAAATCAAATAGATACAATTTTCATAAGATTAATTGATTCATAAGAAAACTCTCATCATCGTCTCGTTTGGGAATATGCTATTTTAGTAACTTTTTGATTTTTAGGCTAAAATATGAAATAAAAAAAATTAGTATGTTTGAAATGACTTTTTATTTTTTTAAGAAAAAATATACAAAAAATAGAGTGAAAAGAGAATCTTTAACTTTTTGGAATAGGTTATAAGTTTTTTGATTTTTTAATAACTTTTTAACTTTTTTTAGGTTAAAGTGTTGCATGCCAAATGATAGAGCTAAGCAAGAAATTCGTATAATCCGTAATCCAATCCGGTTCAGTCCAATCTGGTAGGATTGGATTGGTTTTTTGAATCCGTGGTTCGGTTCCGAATAAAAAATTAAAAATCTATTGGCCACGGATCGGTTCCGGATTGAACCTCATGATTCCGGATTTGAACTGATCCATACCGTATACATTTAGTCTATATTTATACCATATACCCTCCCACATAATATCATTTCTTGTTTCGTATAAAAGCTAAACACTAACCCTAATTCACCTCACATACCGCTTAGCTTGCTCACTCATTACTGCCTCTCACACTTGCATCTCTCTCTTTCGGTACTCTCTCTCTCTTCTCTTTCTCAGACGCTCTCCGATCATTATGCATCTTCGATCATTCATCTCAGATTTGCAACCTCACATGCCGCTCATTCACTCACTGTCTCTCACACTCTCATCTCTCTTTCGATACTCTCTCTCTCTTCTCTTTCTCAGACACTCTCAGATCCTCCATCTCCGATCATCCATCTCAGATCTTCAACCTCACACGCCGCTCAATCACTGCCTCTCACACTCCCATCTCTCTCTCTTCTCTTTCTCAGAGACTCTCATATCCTCCATCTCCGATCATCATTTATCTCAGATCATCCATCTCAGATTTGTAGTTGTAGCTCTCTCTCTTCTCGGTGAGCTCTTTCTATATATATATATATGTATATTATATTTTGTTTTTGTGAGAATCATGTTCTGTTTGCTGATTTTTCCAGTCCCAGATTTGTTACATTTGATGAATAAATTTGTTCGAGCTCTCTCTTTCTCTCTCTTGGTGAGCTCTCTCTCTCTGTGTTGATCTGTCAAAAATCTCTGTTGATTGTTGATCATTGTGTGTATCTCAGATTATTGTTCATCTCTATTGATCATTGTTCATCTCAGATTATTTTCACTACAACAAAAAAGGCCTTTGGTGACAGACTGATTTTGTCTCCAAACATCAAATTTTTGTCATCAAAGTGATCAGTGATGAAAAATTTTTGTCACCACGGTTGCCGCCTATATGTTGCCATAGAAAGTACCTGGTGACGAAAAATAATTTTGTTGCCTATTTTTTTTTTTTTTTGGCGACGGAATTTTTCATCTCTAAATGTTGCAATTTTCATCCTCTACAACATCAATTTTGTCACCAGAATTAGATAATATTTTATTTTAATTGTTTTAGCGACAAAATATTTCGTCACTAAATAGGTTTTAGTGACGCAATTTATCCTCACCAATGATATAGATTAAAGTGACAAAAAAATTCGTCACCAAAAAGAGCACAAAAGAAAATTCTTGAATGAAATATTTTAATTTAGCGACGAAATATTTAGTATATGTGAGGAAATTATTTGTTTAGTACTATATCATTAGTGACAAAATTATTCATCATGTTGTTCTAAAACTAATAGCGACATTTTTTTTTCATCTGTAATAATAATTAATTTTTTTTTTAAAATGGGAGTAATATTTTCAATTTCAAAATTTTCTTTTCACTAAAAATTCCATGCACATTTCAATAATCTGTTTAATAAAATATCTATTACAAATCAATACAAAAATCTGTTTATTTTCATAAACACCACAGTCGAATTTCAGCACAATATCCACAAAAATACACTATCAACTGCATGCGAATTACCAAACACGTTTCCTAATATCCACAAAAAACATGTCTACCAATATCCACACAAATATAATATCAAGTGCGGATTACAAAACACGTCCTGTAATACTCACAAAAATATAAAATTTACAAAGTAACCAAAATACTTGTAAGGTAATATGAACAAAAACACAAAATGAGCTAGCTTCTACTCTTCAGATTACCAAACATGTCCATATCTAAACTCGAATCTGTAACAAAACAAAACACAAAAAAAAAAAAAAACAAAAGAATGTAAGTTAGACAATAATTATCTTATTAATCAAATATACAATTTAACATGCATTTTTTGACTTAGTTTTTAAATCGGGAGTCATGTGCTAGTGCTGTAAGTTTTCACAACTTACATTGGTCCCTCCCGAGGTATTTAAGGTTTTCCCGGCCCTTTCCGTACTTGTTACACGATTTTGGCCCCCCAATGGTCTATTTACAAGATTAAGTGTTGGGAAAATGTATTTTTCGACTTAGTTTTCAAACCGGGAGTCTCGTGCTAGATCCGTAAGTTTACACAAATTACAATGGTCCCTTCTGAGGTGTTTGAGGTGTTTCCCGGGCCTTTTCATGGTTGTTTAACGATTTTGGCTTCTGATGACCTATTTTCAAGCTTAAGTGTTGAAAAAATGTATTTTTTGACTTAGTTTTTAAACCGGGAGGCCGGTGCTAGTTCCTTAAATTTCCATAACTTACATTGGTCCCTCCCGAAGTATTTGAGGTGTTCCCTGGACCTTTTCATGGTTGTTACATGATTTTGGCCCCCGATAGTCTATTTTCAAGCTTAAGTGTTGGAAAAATGTATTTTTCAATTTCAAACCGAGAGTCCCATGCTAGTTATGTAAGTTTACAAAAGTTAAAATGGCCCCTTACGAGGTGTTTGAGGTGTTCCCCGGGCCTTCTCGTGGTTGTTTAACGATTTTGGCCCCCAATGGCTTATTTTCAAGTTTAAGTGTTGGAAAAATATATTTTTTGACTTAGTTTTCAACCCGGGAGTCTCGTGCTACTTCCGTAAGTTTTCATAACTTACATTGGTCCCTCCCGAGGTGTTTAAGGTGTTCCCCGGGACTTCTCATGGCTGTTACACAATTTTTGCCCTCGATGGCTTATTTTCAAACTTAAGTGTTAGAAAAGTGTATTTTTTGACTTAGTTTTCAAACTGGGAGTCCCGTGCTAATTTCGTAAGTTTCCACAAATTACATTGGTCCTTCCTGAGGTGTTTAAGGTGTTTCCCAAGCCTTCTCAAGGCTGTTACTCGATTTTGGCCTCCAATGGCTTATTTTTAAGCTTAAGTGTTGGAAAAATGTATTTTTTGACTTAGTTTTCAAACCGGGAGTCTCGTGCCAATTCTGTAAGTTTTCACAACTAACGTTGGTTCCTCCCGAGGTATTTGAGGTGTTCCCTGGGCTTTCTCGTGGCTGTTACACGATTTTGGCCCCCGATGGCCTATTTTCAAACTTAAGTGTTGGAAAAGTGCATTTTTTGACTTAGTTTTCAAACCAGGAGTCCAGTGTCAGTTCCGTAAGTTTTCACAACTTACATTGGTCCCTCCCGAGGTGTTTGAGGTGTTCCCCTGGCCTTCTTATGGCTGTTACGCGATTTTGGCCCTCGATGGCCTATTTTCAAGCTTGAGTGTCGTAAAAGTGCATTTTTTGACTTAGTTTTCAAATCGGGAGTCCCGTGCTACTTCTGTAAGTTTTCACAACTTACATTTGTCCTTCTCGAGGTATTTGAGGTGTTTCTCGGGCCTTGTCATGGCTGCTACACTATTTTGGCCGCCGGTGGCCTATTTTTAAGCTTAAGTGTTGGAAAAGTGCATTTTTTGACTTAGTTTTCAAACGGGGAGTCCCGTGCTACTTCCGTAAGTTGTCACAACTTACATTGGTCCCTCCCGAGGTGTTTGATGTGTTCCCCTAGCCTTCTCGTGGCTGTTATACGATTTTGGCCCCCCCGATGGCCTATTTTCAAGCTTAAGTGTTGGAAAAGTGCATTTTTTGACTTAGTTTTCAAACCGGTAGTCTTGTGCTAGTTCCGCAAGTTTTCACAACTTACATTGGTCCTTCCCGAGGTGTTTGAGGTGTTCCCTAGGTCTTCTATATAGAACTTCAAATGGAACATTATTCAAGTATTTGGGTTTTGAGAAACATAGTTACCCAATTACTCTCTATTCAATTTGTAGATAAATTGACAGTATACCAACGGAAAAAAACAAGGAAAATAGCATGATAGGTTTAAATATTAGGTCCTATTTAAAGTGTAATACACAAAAATAAAATAAGGTCACTGCCACATTGATTCATTTTGTTCTTGATTTCTGTCTTTAGCTAATTTCCTTCTGTAGTTAAAATTCTTCTAAGTGTAACTTCCTCCATCAGTTCAGTGATATGTAAGAAACTGATTCAATCACTACATCCATCCCATGAACTTCACAGAACCATATAATATCTTAAAAAAAAGAAAAAAAGAATAAGAATTGTACAAAAAGTACATAAAGGGTAAAAAAAAAAATGAAACTATACACATAGCAACATTACCATTTTTTCATAAAATAGTTAAACTGCTCTATAAATTTGTTGTCAATCACCACCACATCATCAACCAATAGAGAGTTTACATGCACCCACTTGTCTTTTTTAGGATTCATTTGTAAGTCGTAACTTAAACTATTTTAAGGCCTTAATATTTAATTAACAACTTGAAAGAATATGGAGAACATATTAGGCAAATAATGTTGAACAATTAAATTTACCCTTATCTGTCACGACCTGCTCCCCGTACCCAAAGGTTAAGTATCATGATGGCCAGTAACTGAAGTTACCTCCGGCCAATTCTTGAACAAATTAATAAACGCGAGCGGAAATAATATTTAAGTGGGGGTACCAAAATAATTACCGGAGCTTTTATTTTTATTACAAAATTTATTGATCAAAAAGGGCGATATTTACATATAAAAATATCATAAAAGTGCTGTGTGTGTCTATTCCGCAGCCCTGCATCTAAGACTTTCCAAAAGTTATTTTTGAATTGCATTGTTTTCTGAAAATTAGTAAACAGCTATAAGCATATGGCAGAGTGAGAAATATTGTACTAAGAGCATAAGGGCACAAAATTCACCATGGATAAGTATTGGCTAAACAGGACTTGATATTAAAATACAGAATATATAATACGGAAATCTTTTAACATATAATATAAAATAATCATAACCACGGTACAGAACGGAACAGAACAGATGTATGAACTCAAGAGGTGGCTCGTATGAACTCTAGAGGTAATTCCCACAATAGTGTAGCACTTAGCTCTGTACAGCACTTTGCTCCACACCACAAATCAAAGTGTCAGTGGATCCGTGACAGACAAAGGGTTACAAAGTGACTAATTAGAGGGCCAATGGTTATTTAAGTCCCCAAGGCATGGAACCTCCGTGGTGGTACTTATAAAATAATTACTCAAAATACATTTTAATAAATAGTTATATCCATTGGGTTTTCCTTATTATATAAAATAAGATTCATAAACTAGAAATGCTAATATGATTAATAAAACACAATTTACATAAAATAAATTATGATAACTTAAAACATACGTAAAACATATAATGGTAACTCAAGATATAATATAATTCACCTTAAAATTAATACCTCACTCTTTTTTTCTACTATCAAAGCCTTCTTGATAGTATTTTCGTCCCCTTTCCTTATTTATTTTTCTTCTTCTTGTTCACAGCCCCACACCTCCTTATATACTATGGTGTAACACTTGCTCAACAAGTTTTGGGGTGACACGTAGCACCCCACGTAGCCTTCCTATATCACAGCTATTATTACGCTCTAGATTTGAAGCTTATCCTTCCAATGGATAAGTTTAAATAGTTGCTTAATTATATTTGGGCCCAAATCTTAAACTAATTATGTACTCTTTTTTTCCCCCGATAATATATAATCTCTAATTTAATTACACTTTATCTCATACACGCATAACATTTAATATTTTATTTTACTTTTACGGAATATTTAATTAAACATTTAGAATTTTTCTCATTTATAATTAAACAATACTAATATAAAATTTAAAGAATAACTTAAATTTTCAGATTGTTACATTATCACCCAAATTTCCTGTAATAATAATAATAATAATAATAATAATAATAATAATAATAATAAACATAGAAAAAAAAGGATAGAAATTTGCAGCACACTAACAATTGTTCATAAACTTCAATATAGACAACATAATGAAGAGCATGCTTGGGAGCATAGAGGTCAAAAAATTCAATTGGTTCACTTATGGTTCATATGTAATTTTCTTTCTCAAACCATCTCCTCAACTGCATTCGTTATAGGAATAGCAGCCACAATCAACAAAATGATAGTTGAAGTTGAAATTGTTCATTATTTTAGGTGATAAAATTGATCCAATACAATATATATATATATATATATATATATATATATATATTGATAATGGCCACAACGTACATATACATAAATATTCTCAATCAAAACTATACTGGTAAAGTGTCCTACAAATACATTTAAAATATTCTATTTTCATAACAGGTGAACATGTGCAATTAATTTGAAACTATATTGCCATCATGTGAGCTAAACAACACCAAAAGTGACATGGACCCAGTCCCCAACAAAGTCAACAATAAGAAGTAGAGTTAAATCAAGAGATCCCTTTCAACCTTAACTTCTCATAGACGACATGAAAAATTACAAATATGACATGTAGTTTTAGATTGCTATTTCCAATTTCACTCTATCACTCATCATGTAGTTAAGCTATTATTATTATTTATCAACAAATAAAGATTCCATTAAGCTAAAATGTGGGATCAAAATGATCAAAAATAGCACCCAAACCACCCGTACATAAATACAATATAAATCCTTATCTACCAAATTAACTCCTTTTCAGATCCAAATTTGCCATCAGTTAGACTGTCACAATAGAAATCCTTGTATAGCCACTCTGTTTATTGTGGTAAAAAATATTTTTTACTAATGAGTGAAAACTCCCTAGAAGAATGTTTTTCAATGCAATAGATTAGGGATTTCAATACATACACAATGAGGGACCAAATATACATGCAAATACATACACAATCAATGGATTAGGGCTTTAAAACTAATGAGAGAGAAAGGAAAAAGAGGGAAAATGTATGAAACTACTAAAATCAAACCCATTTAGGACATAAAATCCACAAAACTTTACAAATCAAACCACTTCAACCAAACCCATTTTTCGAAATCAACACCAAATTAAATTGAATAAATCATAACAACCCTAGAGCACGATTGAGAAAGGGGGACAGAGAGGAAGAGAGAGTGAGCAAGGTAGACAGAGCGAAAAACAAACCGCGAGTGAGAGAGAGATAGACCGAGAGTGAGAGAATACTTGTGAAGATGAGGTGGTGGTGATCTGCGAGTGGTGGCGAGCGACGTTGGTGGTGTGCGCTAAGGTGAGGTGACGTAGGGTGAGGTTTGGTGGTCAAATATGTATGTGAGAAGAAGAACCAATACATCTAAAGTGCCAATATATTCATTTCCCTCTAAAACCTTTAGCAACTAAACCATTGATTTGGTGACAAAATTATTTCTTCACCAAAAGATAAAATTATTCACCACGAAAATAGTTTTCTCACTAAATGATATTAAAATATTAAAAATTATTGGTGACGAAAATATATTCGTCATTAATAATTTTATAATTGATGACCAATTTTTTTCTCACCAAAAGTCTGAAAATTTTGGCACCATCCGAAAAATTAGCGGAAGAATCTTCGATGACAAAAAAAATATAAATAATGACAAAAAATAATTTCGTCACCTAATTTTTTTTATTATGTACGTAGATTGGTGACGAAATTTTATTTTTGTCTCTAAAAATGGTACATCTGGAGACGAAATATTATTTTCTTCACTAAAAGGTACGTCTTTCGTGACAAAATTTATTTCCGTTATTAATTTTCGTCTCTAAAGACACTTTTTGTTGCAGTGTTTCTGTTTTTATATGGGTGTGTGTATAGTTCTGTCTTTAAAAATCTTTGTTGATATGAGTGTGTAGAGATCTATAAAAAAATCTATGTTGATTGTTGATCATTGTGTGTGTATCTCAGATTATTGTTCATCTCAGATTATTTTTCTATTTTTATATGGGTGTGTTTATAGTTCTATTTTTATCATTTGATTTTTTTCTATTTTTAAGAGATACATGTATCATTATTAATCATTTGGTATCATTGTTAATCAATCTATTTGTAAGTAAATTTTTTTTTATCAATTTATTTGTAAGTAATCAATCTGTCATACTTGTATCATTGTTAATCAATCTATCTGCAAGTAATTTTTTTTTTGTTTATATGGGACATATCTGTTTTGTTATTTAATTATGAGAATTCGTGATCCTAATCCAATCCAATCCATGTTTAAACGGATTGGTTCGGATTAGTTCTACGATTTGAACGGATTGAATCGGTTTCAAATTTTTAGAAATCTTACATAACGGATTAGTCCTGATTTTATTCTAATCCGGACCATGTTCACCCCTACCAAACGAGACCTAAATGGAGTAATATTCCCTCATATGTGATTTATGAGTAAATTTTCCTTTTATTAATTCTGAACAAATTTTGAATTTTTAGGTTTCTAGCTTTTTTCGCTTTGAAATATTACAATGTTATACATTTAAAAAATAAAAAATAAAACTAAAATTAAAAAAATCAGAAAAACTAGATAATTTCTGAAGAGGATATGGTAAATAGATAATAAAAAGATTTTTGTTAATGAGTGTTTCAAAAGTATTTGATAATTCGTCTGATACAAAAAGTAAAGATGTAAAAATAATATTGTAAGATTATTTACAAGTTAGCAATAAAAAGTCTTAATTCATACGAGAGATTCATTATATTCAAAAAATGATAAAACTCAAAATATTACATCAAGACTACTGTTCAAATATTATATATTACTAAGAAAATATTATTTTTGTTTTTATATAAAAAATATATTACAATTTCGTTATTTAATTTAAAGCTATAAAAAGAGAATTTACGAAATAAAATCATTAAGTAGGTTCCGACGTGAACAAAATTGACTATTTAGTTACTTTAATCTAATTAAAATAGTTGTATTTAGAAAGATAGTTAATATTTTTTTTATAGTTAATTTGATAGCTGTGAAAACAAAAGTAAAATAATTATGAGATATTTTTTTTTATTAATAATTTTAATTTATTTTATCTTTATTAACTATTTTAGTTTTTTTTTTATAAAAAAAACACTGTAGTAGAGAGGTTAGTGGTTTGATGGACGACGCGTGGCGTACTTGATATACTAGACAGTGGAGATCTCCTTCCTTGCATGCAGAGTTTAAAAAATGGTTCACAAAAACACGCCCACCGTGGGGCTCGAACCCACGACCACAAGGTTAAGAGCCTTGCGCTCTACCAACTGAGCTAGACGGGCTTTTCCTTGAAAGGTTTTCCTAACCTTTTAATCAACAGTCTCAACACCATAATGTGTTCTTGCTTGTCAAAGATTTTATTCTAGGATGAAGTTGACAAATATCAGGTTAGACCAAGTTCAAAACACTATGTAATAATAGCAAATGAGTTGTCTCAATCCAACTCAGCTTGACATTGAGTTTAACTTAGTCATTCCAAAGAATTCTTCAAAATCAAGGGTGGACATGGCCCCCCTTAGCCTTATTGTGTCTTTGTTGCTGTATGTATGCATTCAAAAAAGAGTCTAATTATGGATGGGTGATCTTTGAGGTTAGATTCTAAAGAGTCAAAGTTCTAGTCAACCTTCGATAGTGTTATATAGCAATGCCTCTCAACCATGTAGCAATAAGTCTCAAATTCGCACCCACATTCCATTCAACTGGATTGCAGAATGTTGTTGTTTGGGCAATGAAACTAATTAGGAATTCCACTTCAATAATATAAATAATTCAATTTATTGGTCGCAGTATATAGTTCATCAATAAAATAAAATTAAAAAATTGATAATCATAACTACATGATTTCATCATATTTAGATAATCTATTTCAAAAGTATACTTATTGCCTATTCTTTGGAAAGTAAATATAAAAAAATTTGTAATTATAATTATCAATTTTTTTTCCATTAATTATGAGTCAATAAAAAAAATCGTTTAAATAATTAAAATAAGACTTATAATGAATCTCATAAACTAATCTACACCATGCATATCGATTTCTATATTCTGAGTTAGTATTTAAAGATTAAATTTTTTTTTCTAATACCATATTACATCATTTAAGTAGTATTCTGGCCCGGTTTTGGGCAAGCCCACAGAGTAGCTTCTTTGGGCCATCCAAAAAAGGCTGAAAATGGGATCTCAAAAATATTTATAATCTTGTTCTAACTTCATTAAAAAAATGCTCAATTCAATATTACAAGTTCGAAAGCCTAAATGAATGAAATGCCCAATTTAAACTTAATAGATAAAAGGCCCAATCTAAAATATAAATTTATAAAAAGGCCCAATACAAATTCATTATACAAATTAAAAAGACCCAAAAACTCGAGGCCTATATTCTAAAATAATTTTAAATTAAGTATAAAGAAATTTGAGGCGCTAACTGACTATCAAAATTGGAGAGAAAAGAAAGAAAGAGAGAGAAGTCCTAGAGTAAAGCAAATGCAAGTTACACATAGTCATTTATGTATTTAGTTAGGGGATTTGAAGAGGGATTTAGAAAAAGAAATAAAAAAGATAGGTGAAATGTGAATAAAATATAATTATATTTCACATAATTTTACATACCTTTTTCCTTTGTCTTTCCAGATTCCTCCCCAAATTTTCCAACCAAACACAGTACTAAAGATTAATTGAAGTTCAAAAGAAGAGAAATTGGAGGCCTAAAACTCAACATTATTAATCTTCTCTCAACTTTCATCCATCACAAACAGTGAAAGTATTTTCTTTTCCTATCTATTTTATTTATTGATTGATTTTACAAAACTATTTATCTATTTTTTTTTTAATTTATGAACATTTTACATATATTTTTTATTTTTTTTGTAAATTTTATTAGATATTTAAGAAAAATTTAATACACTTTTCGTACGTATCATTTTTTTTAAAAATATGTATGAAAGGCTCCATATCCACTTTGACATCTGAAAAAGTCAAATCTAGTATTGATATTATTCACAATATATACTAAACTATAACGTATCTCAATTATGAGATGAAAAAAAATTATTAATTATTTTTGAGTCACCATGTGACTACAAAGTAGACCAATCACAGATTTCTATGAAGTTATTAATTATTAAGTTTCTTAATCACTTAATATAAAATTGTAAATCTCATTTCATTAGCCAATCACAATATATATATATATATATATATATATATAAATACTGTTTTTAAACCGACCAATAACTTCTTCTAAATGAGTGATCCTATCTATCATATCATTTAAATTTTAATAAATACCGATGGAAGACATGATTAAAGTTGTTAATATGGCGATTCATTCTAAAAAATAATAATAATAATAATAATTTGTTGTGGCGGTTGATGATCCAACCAAAATGTTTCTACGAAAACACCCCGCAACTTCTCATCTCTTAATGGATAAAAGCCCCAATCTAAAATATAAATTCATAAAAAGGCCCAATATAAATACATAAATCTAAATTAAGATCTCATTTGAGACATGTTACTTTAATAATTTTTTAATTTTTTATGAAAAATTATATAGAAAAATAAAGAGAGCGATGTGATAATTTATTATAATTTTTCAACTTTTTAATTAAAATTGACAAATAAAATTTTTTAACCAAATAACTCGCGACTTATATTCTAAAATATTTTAAAACTAAAGTATAAAGAAATTTTAGGCTCAACCAATCTATCATCATAGTACCTGTGTCGCTGTTCGTGCCTCCTTTACTGACAATCAAAATTGGAGAGAAAAAAAAGAAGAGAAGTCCTAGAGCAAAGCAAAAGCAAGTTACGCATAGGTTCTGCTTGCTAGAATTTATTTTCAGTTTATTTTAATTTTTATTTTAATTTAAGTTATTTTGATGTATTTGGTTTAGTTTAATAATACAACTTATAGCTTTTTGTAAGTCAAAAATTAACTTATTCTTTGAGTAAGGGAAGAGAAGTTTAATTTATAAATAAAAAATCAGCTTATGTTCACAGTTATAAGTTATAAGCTGTTAGGCTATAAGTTATAACCAGTTTCTCATAGCTCTACCAAACGGGGCCATAGTCACCTAAAGATTAATTAAAGTTCAAAAAAAGAGAAATTTGAGGCCTAAAACTCAACATTATTAATCTTCTCTCAACTTTCATCCATCACCAATAGTGAAAGTATTTTCTTTTTCTATCTATTTTATTTATTTATTGATTTTACAAAACTATTTATCTATTTTTTTAAAAAAAATTATTAACAATTTTATATATTTTTTAATTTTTTGTAAATTTTATTATATATATTTAAGCAAAATTTAATAGACTTTTTGTAAGTACCATTTTTTTTAAAAAAAACCTATATGAAATGCTCCATATTTAGTATCCGTTTTGATCTCGGAAAAAGTCAAAGCTAGTACTGATAGTAATTACAATAAATACTAAACTACAACATATCTCAATTAAGAAGAGAAAAAATTATTGATTATTTCTGAGTCACTCCGTGACTATAAAGTAGGCCAATTACAGATCTCTATACTTCTTTAAGTTTTTTAAGTATTCAGTACAAAATTATGAATCTAATTTCATTCGTCAATCACAAAATATATATATATATATATATATCATATTCTTACCAACAACTTCTCCTAAATGAGTGACACTATCTATCTTATCATTTAAATTTTAATAAATACCCATAGAAGACATGATTAAAGTTTTTAATATGGCGGTTCTTTTAAAAAAAAAAAAATTGTTGGGGCGGTTGATGATCCAACCAAAATGTTTCTACGAAAACACCCCGCAACTTCTCATCTCTTACCTATCGACCCCGCAAAGAAAGTCGGTTTCTGAGAACCACCTCGCACCCTTGCCACGCGTAAAGCCCACGCCTATATACAATATAATATTAGTCAAAGACAACAAATTCTATACACATATCCCACCTTTTTCAGCTCAAATCCAACCCCAACTCCATCCATACATATCTGCACACACGTATCCACCTACTATCTCCACATAAATAAATACTTTCTTCTTCTCTATGTATATCTCATTCATTCAATTTAACTTAACTTGAATTCTGCTATTGATATTTCATATCCACTCTTAATATACTTTGTAATTCAATCTGTTCTGTACTATTTGCTTTAAAATGGAGAAGAGCTTAAGCCAGCAATACAAACGTGTATTCAACCACTTCGACGGCGATGGAAATGGCAAGATATCAGCTTCAGAGCTGCAACTTTGTGTCGGTTCAATAGGCGGCGAGCTTTCGCTTGAAGAGGCTGAGGCGGCGATCTTGTTGATGGATTCTGATGGAGATGGGTTGTTGGGGTTGGAGGACTTTGAGAGGTTAATGGAAGGAGGAGAGGAAGGAGAAGAAGAGAAGGTGAGAGAATTGAGAGAGGTTTTCAAAATGTATGATGTGGATGGGCGTGGTTGCATTACGCCTAAGAGCTTGAAGAGGATGCTTAAGAAGCTTGGCGAGTCGAAAAGCATTGGAGACTGTAAGTTGATGATAGCTTACTATGATCTTAATGGCGATGGTGTTCTCAGTTTTGATGAATTTAGGATTATGATGTCTTAGATGAGCAGAGATTACTACGTTGTCTACTTTTCTGTATATGCATTTGAATCTTGATGATCATGTTCACGCGGCAATGTATATATCTTATGAATAACATTCTTTCAGATTACTGTTCTTTTTTCGCGCCTTCCAGGCCAATGTAATACTTTTTTTTATTTATTTTTTAAATTTAATTTATTCTTATGATAAATTGTTCTTCAAGTGTTCGAGCATAAATAAGCATACATGGACGGGGCTAAAAAGACAAAAGAGTTTCATTATATTTAAAAAAGGGCAAATTATAAATAAATAAATAAAAGAAGGTAAATTATGCATATAGTCTCTATAGTTTGCACGATGTGTCCATTTGGTCCCTGCAGTTTCAATTTGTTCGATTTTACCTGTTAATTTAATGGATTGTATTATTTTAGTCTAATAAATAACGGTTATTAAGTTAATTTAATAGAAAGTTAAACAATGTGTTAATTTGGTCCCTGTACTTTACACGATGTGTCAATTTGGTCATTTTAGTTTCAATTTTCTCGATTTTGACAGGGACTACATTCACACATTATGAAAAATTCAGGACCAAATTAACACATTGTTTGACTTTCCGTTAAATTAATTTAACAACCGTTATTTATTTGACTAAAATGACACAATTCGTTAAATTAAGAAGCAAAATCGAGAAAATTGAAATAATAAGGACCAAGTTGACACATCGTGTAAACTATAGAGACTATTTGCATAATTTTTCCAAAAAAAAAAAACTCCAAGAATTCGTGTGTTTTTTAATTTAAACCTTAGGGCTTCAATTTTGACAAATTAAACTCTGGAGTTTCTTCCGTGTTTCAATATGAACCCCCATCTATATCCGTTCGATTGAACTAACGGAATTTGGGCAAAATTCTCAAATTCAAATATATACGTTCAAGCATTTGTATCTCCCTTATTGTAACTTCGTTTCGCTTTATTTTTGTGTCATTGAATTGACCTCATGACCTAGTTTTCATTCCACCCCTCATGCGCCTCGTTCCATCTCTTTTTTATTGCTGTCAAAGTTCTGAAAGTTAGCCAAAAAGATTATTATTATTATTTTTTTTTTTGCTCTCTGAACAAAATTTTTAGATTCAAGTACACATGTTTAAACACTTATATCTCTCTCGTCGTAGTTCTGTTTCACATCATTTTCGTGTCGTTAGATTCATCTCATGGTCTAATTTTCATTCCACTCCTCATACACCTTGTTTCACCTCTTTTTATGTGTTGTTAGAGGTCTCTCTCTCTCTTCTTTCTTTCTTCGTCTATCTTCTATCTCCATATTTCTTCATTTCTCATTTTTTGTCACAATTATTCTCTCTTTTCCTTTTCTTTCATGGCCCTTCCCCCACTCTTATGCTTCTTTCCATTCTTGTAAGTTATATATATATATATATACTTGACGACACCGCCACCGTTGGCGGTTCGATGGCCATCACAAGCTCAGTGGAAGGACCATAAAGGAAAAGGTAAAACAAGAATAATAGTGGAAAGAAAGTAAGAAGGAAGAAGCATGGAGATAGAAAATAGAGAAAGAAGGGGAAAAAAAAAGAGATTTTTTATTTTTTTATTTTTGGCCAACTTTTGAAGCTTTGACCGCATGCAAAAAGATGTGGAACAAGACATATGAGGAGTGAAATGAAAATTAGGTCATAAGATGAATTCAATAACGCAAAAATGAGGCGAAAAGAAGTTACAATGAGGGAGATACAAACACTTGAATATGTAGGTGTGAATATGAAAATTTTGTCCAAAGAGAGAAAAATCTTATTTTTGGCCAAATTTCAGAGCTTCGACAGTATGAAAAAAGGAGTGAAACATGGCTTATGAGAGGTGAAACAAAAGTTAAGCCATGAAGTAAATCCAACGACACAAAAATAAGGTAAAATGGAGTTTCGACGAAGGAGATACAAGTGCTTGAATATGTGTGTTTAAATCTGAAAATTTTGACAAAGAGAGAAAAATCTTATTTTTAGCCGACTTTCAGAATTCCAACGACATGTAAAAAGAGGTGAAACAAGGCGTATGATGGGTGAAATGAATACCTAGGCCATGAGGTGAATCCAACGACACAAAAATGAGACAAAACGAAATTACGATGAGAGAAATATAAGTGCTTGAACATGTGTGTTTGAATTTGAAAATTTTGCCAAGATTCCGTTCGTTTAATATATGAACGGAGGGTTCATATTGAAATACGGAAAAAATTTCAGAGTTTAATTTGTCAAAATTGGAACCTGACAAATTAAACCTTGGGATTTAAATTAAAAAACACATGAAATCCTATTTTTTTTTTGTAATTTGTCCTTTAAAAAATTATAATGTACCAACTCTGTTAACAATTTTATATTTTATACGAGATGATACATTTTTTACTTCTTTGGGTTTAACGGTTAGTGCAGTTTTCAGTTTCGAAGTCGAAAATCTATGAATGATCCTAAGCAACCTGCATCTTTGTTATCTATCTCGCATTTTTATTTGTTATCTATCTCGTATTTCATATTCACAATGAAATTTATTTCACCCGTAACGTGTTATTGTATAAAAGATTTTGTCCAATTCACTAATTCATGGCCTCTTTGGAAAAGATTATAAATAAAAAATAAAAAATAGTTTATTGATTTATTTGAGTCAAATTATTTCTCTATTTTTTTATACATTTTTTTTAATAAAAAATTAATAAACTAAAAGAAAAAACATTTCTCAAAATAGGCAAAAAAAAATTCGAAGTGGGTGCAGCTTAAGGGTAGGCAACGGTTTATCCAATCCGCAAAACCCGCCCAATCCGCCTAACCCGTATATAAATGGGCGGTTTCGCAGACACAATACATGCGGATGTAGTTTAAAATATGACATGTTTGCAGGTTACAGGCGAGTTATGGGTTTAACTCGCACCTGCAAGAACCCACCTGTACTTTTTTTTAATTATTTTTTTTTAATCTTAACCGTTGATTTCATTCTTATATCCTACCTAGATATTTTTGCCCAAAACAAAACACCATTTAGTTTTGAACTTACTCTAGCATTACCTTTGCTAATAGTATTATATTAACTAAAACTGAATAAATATTGATCATATTGTTATTGTTTCATAACTGAACTTGTCTCGGATGAAATGTGATTTGGAATTGTAAATTCCTTAATAAATATGGAGTTTTAGTTTAGGATTTTGAAATATATACCTGTGTTAGTTTATGATTTGATTTAAAATTTTGAATGATTTGTTTGTGTTATAAATTGATTTTGTTGTATTTTTAATTTTATAAGTTTTAATTCATTAATTATTAATGTTGGAGCATTTTAAAAAATGAGGAGAAAAGAGCTCAAAATAAATTTTTACAAAATGGGATAAAAAAGTTCAAAAATAAATTTTTGAAGAAAAAAGTCCAATCTGCAAACTGCCCACAACCGTCCACACATTCGCGAACCCTCTCCGTACAAACCGCAAACCGCACTGCGGGTGGTTGCGGGTTGACTTTTTCCCAAACCGCATAGAAGTGGGCAGGTTCAAACCGATCCGCAAATTGTCCAAATCCGAACCGCGGACACCCCTTGTGCAACCCGCCTTAATGATTCTTTTTGTTCACTTGGTGCCCTTCGCTAATTTATTCCTTTTTTTTTTTTAACGACAAATATTAGTTGTTAGTTGTTAGATTAGCATTTATGTGACAAAATTTCTTTACTTTTGACAAAGCACCTAAGTACTTGCACTCCCTTAATTCAACATTCCTAAGAAAAATTAAACCCATAAGCTCCTTAGGACTAAGCCCTACGAAAAATATGATGACCAATTAAGCTAAGCCCAGTTGGTTTTCGCTAATTTAATCCTTCTCTTTCTCAATTGCCTTAGCTTAGCACATTTATGAGAAGTTATATTTATTTACAACACAAAATATGTGTTCTTAAGTGCTTTGTTTTAAAATTAAGGTTAAGTTTGACATCTCTAAAAAAGTTGTTATCCTATTTAAGTCACATCATCTCTCTTCCACATCATTTCAAACCCAATTTATATTTCATAAAAAGTCAAAAAATACACTTATTTAAAATATCTCAAATAATCCCTAAATGTTTACACTGAGTTAAATTATTATATATAAAAATTTTATATTTATATATTATCAATCTCCCGATTAAATTCGAGAAACATCCCCAACAGCATCAACTCCATAAGACTAATTTGTGAAAAAGGTTTTTTCAACGCACCTTAATTCTACAAATATGCTGTATTTATTTATCAACAATACTATATGGGTGGGAAATTTTCGGACCACATTACCAACTCAGTAATTCAGCTGGAGAGCACTGGCAGAATAGATGGCATCTGACTGACCTGCAACAGAAATATAAGAATCCCGCGGTGGTTCATCCACCCGGGGGCACTCCGACGATCAAGTCAGTATATCTCTCAAAGATAATCAATTATTCAACTCACAAGCTTGAGCCTAAAAGGCATACCTTAGACCAATGGGGGTGCCTCTCTTTTATAGCCAACATAAACATATTCCCAATAGAAGCTTAACTTCTATGGACTCAGGATTACTGCTAATCTTGAACTCCCAGTAAGATTAAGATAAACTCTCTAAGAGTCTTATCTTAATACAAACTGAAATCTTCTCTCATTCTAGGACTCTTGTCCCTCATCCAGGTTGAGTTCCCTTTTCATTCTAGGGCTCTTGTCCCTTATCTATTTATCTCGGATTCCGACATCTTCGGAGATAACCTCGGCCTTGCCGAGATCACCTCGGCGTCACGACCAGGACACGTGACACCTCGGTTGACACGTCGACGTCACCTTGCCACGTGTTGGTACTCAGAAAATATATCCCCACACTATAAATTTAAAATTTAGACTTATGAACCTAGAATTTATTTTTAAAAAAAATTAATGGTTGAAATTTACTTTACTTATAGGTTTCACACTTTATCTATTTAATATGCACTATACAAACACATTCTAAATTAATTATGAATTGATACGTCTCGGTTCATGCCATTTTTCTTTCTTAATTTATTTTTTGGTGTAGAAGATTAATGAAGTTTATTGGAGGAGAAGTTAATTGGTGATCTAGTATTTACAGTATATTGTGATTGACAAATAAAATGAGACTCATAATTTTATATTAAATAATTAAAAAATAATAAGGAATATAATAATTTATAATTGATAAGAGTATAACAATATAGCAACCCTAAATCACGATATAATTAGGTCCGGTAGTTAAAAGTTAAATATTAAGTTAAATTTTACATAGTGGCCCTCACCTCTCTACATTTTTATATTTTTAAAAAAAAAATAAAAAAATCAAATTTTGACCAACTTTCTAAAAATTTTCATTAGAGAAAAAATTTGTTAAATTTATAATCCAATCAACCTACAACATGTGCCGAACTAATTTTTCTCATTAGAGAAAGGAAGAATGTGTTTGACTCTTGACTTCATAATCTAATGACCTACAACATGTGACGAACTGCAACACCCAAAAAAAAAAAATCAATCGGAAACGTGTCACAAATCGCACCGACATCTTTTTTATTGTGGAAGAACTCCACAAATATCACCATCACGAAAAAGTATTTTTTTAGCAATATTAGAGATCTCAAATATTCTATTAAAAGTTTTACCAAATGTTTCATATGAGTGTGGGATGTGTCCCATATGGGTCCCAACCTATGTGAAACATTTGGTAAAACTTTTAGTAGAATTTTTGAGACCTCTAACATTTTTGATTTTTTTTTTACTTGTGACCTAAAAGCTCAATTTGAGATTCATTATATACACAACGCGTGTGCATTAAATTTAGATTGTTAAATACAATATACACGTGATCCTACCAACTTGGCGTATCAAGAAACCAAAAGTCTAAGACCCGTTAACATTTTTTTGAACGCCATTAATTGACAAACAAATTTATGTAAAGAATTTTCTTATACTCGTGATTTATTCATTATAATAAAAATACTTATTATTATCTTCATTTTATTTTTTTTATAAATATTACTATCATATGATTCTTTTTATAAATTTTGTATAATAATTTACATATCATTCTCCTTAATAGAGACCCAAAATTTTATCTCAGAAAAAATTTACTGAATTTTAGAATAAGTTATTGAGTGATCTTGAGACGTTATCATATAATGCCCCAATTAGAATGTTTTTGGAAATTATTTATTAAGTAATTTTTTAATTTTTTATAAAAAAAAAAATATGTAAAAAAATAAAAAAAAATGATATGATAATTTGTAACAAATAAGCAGCCATCACTTTTGTGTCGTGCTGTAAGAGACAAAATGGAGATGGCAAATTATGAGTGATGTGCTATGCTTGTTCCAAACACAACCCCCACTCACTAACAGCAAAATTCCTCAAAAAAAAAAAAAAAGAAAAAAAAAAAGAAGCGAAATTCCGATCCTCCACAATTTTGATTTTCCCTTGCGATGATTGATCAATTGGATATTATTGTCTGGAAATCCCAAATGAAGATGTCCATGAATTGGTTTTTGTATAAGTAGAAGATCTGATCTCATTGTGCAAGTAGAAGAACTGATCCCAAATTGGATTTTGGGGTTTTGACAGCTAACCAAATATGAGCTTAATTTATCAAATGAAAAAAAAAAAAAAAAAGAATGATAGAAAAATCAAGAACTGAATTTAACTTCTACCCTACATTTATTGAGAATATGCAAAACAACATTGACATGATTCAACTTCAAACCTTCACTTAAACTTACAGTTTGCAGAAAAACTGTGTATGAGCTTCACCAAAAAGTACAAAAATGCCAAAACAAAGCATGACACTAGCAAAACCTATTATTTCATTACATTATTTATTTCATATAGTAAAACATTAACAGATCATTAGTGTACACAGTAAATGCGTTTATTCAATCATCATGCAAGTATCTTGCCTTTATCGGCTTCCTCCACGCTCTTTCTCAAGAGTGATATAACTTGGGCTGGCTCAGAAGCTCCTAAAACTGAACTTCCCGCAACAATGCAGTTTGCTCCTGCTGAAGCCGCCACGTCAATGGTTGAAGGCCCCAAACCGCCATCCACCTGCATAACAAAGTCAAAGGGCATCCAAAAAAATTGTCACTTTAAACAAGAAAAAAAAATTGAAAGATGTTCATAAGTATGTTCCATGTTTTAAGTATTTGGGTGCAGTGCATTGTCTTTTTGAGTCTACAAATCATCCAGCTGTGTCAAGAATGTAGTTCGCATTGAACCAGCAAAATAGTAGGTGAATTAACTATTATAAGCTCTAAATTCACATTAGCATTAATGTATATCAATCTCTTTTCACTATGGCTAGAATAAAGACGTCACTTAATAGATAATTTTTGATGTCACTGCTCTCACATTTTCAAAAACACATCTAATTGAGACCCACCTTCATCTATTAAGACAGGTATTTTCTCGTTATAAACAACTTCATAACGTTTTTTTTTCGATTCATGAAAATTCTAGCAGCAACGCAGTGTGTTTAGCGTTTCCAAAAAATCTCTGATAGGTTTCAAGAATCCATCACTAGATGCCAATAATAAAAAATCCCTAATAGCATTTGGTGTTTGGAGAGTTAGTTTCAGGTAGCTTCGATGCAGACTAGCAAAACAGCAACATGCATAGTGAATTCAATCACGGTATTCAAGTAGAATATAAAACTAAAGCATCACAGTTAGAAATGGGCTTACCTCTATATCAAGTGATGGATACGTCTTTCTGAGTGTGCATACCTGAAAACCACAGTTACGGACAACCAAAATGAGAAGGATGGAATAACAACATCAATAGAAAGAACAACGGTGTTTATGCACCTTATCCATTGTTTCTGGCATGAACTTCTGTCCACCAAGTCCAGGTTCCACAGTCATCACAAGAACCATTTCCACAGGATTTTCACCATCGAGCTGCAGAGTAGGAAACTGCTAAATGCTAGCATACTCTACAGAAGCATTTAGTTTCTATTTAATGACAAATAAGGATCAAACAATCTTTATTTTAATTTCAATGTAACTCTACTCCGCTAACGAAGCATGCAAATTTGTTTCTACTCACCAACACACGTTATCAAATAATCTTTAGTTTAAATACATCACTGTAACTTCTTCACTTTGTTAAAGGGAAAATGCCAGGTAAATATCAAAACTTAAGAACTTAAAATAACAAGAAATAAGGCAAATGCTTACAAGTGGATACACATCTTCAATAGGAGTTCCAGGCTTTAAAGCCACACCAGGACTCATACCCTTTGACATAATCTTTTTTTTTTTTTAGATAGGATACCCTTTGACATAATCTGTTTGACAAATGTGTGGGTGATTTTCCGACCACACTGCCCGCTTAGTTACCAGCTGGAGAGCACCGGCAGAATAGATGGCAGCTGACTGACCTGCAACAGAAATATAAGAATCCCGCGGTGATTTCGACCACCCGGGGGCACTCCGACGATCAAGTCAGCATATCTCTCAAAGATAAATCAAGTACTAAACTCACAAGCTTGAGTATCAAAAGCATACCTTAGACCCATGGGGGTGCCTCTCTTTTATAGCCAACATAAACCTAGTCTCAATAGAAGCCTGACTTCTATGGACTCAGGGTTACTGCTAATCTTGGACTCACACTTGAATTAGGATAAACTCTTTAAGAGTCTTATCTTAATCCAAACTGAAGTCTTCTCCCATTCTAGGACTCTTGTCCCTTATCCACTTATCTTGGATTCCGATATCTTCGGAGATAACCTCGGCTTTACCGAGATCACCTCGGCGTCACGACCAAGACATGTGGCACCTCGGCTGACACGTCGGCATCACCTTGCCACGTGTTGGTACTCAAAAAATATATCCCCACAACTGCCCCCTAGGTTCTATTACCTCGGTATTCTGAGGTGATAGAACCTACACTGTTCGTTCATTTGTGCCCCTCTGTCCGAGATCGAACTCGCCGACCTCAAAGTTCCTTGGACCTTACTGTCCACTTGTGTCAAGTATCAAGCTTCATGTTTTCCAAGCTGCTTGAAATCACACCTCCTAGCAGAGGTTCTGATTCCATTAATTCGTAAACTCCAAGAGCTTTGCAACTGCTCCACTCACACTCTCTGGTGAGTTCCCGATTTCCAGTCATCTATTTGACTCCGGCGATTTTCATATCGGCGTTCATTTCACTTTGTAGGTTCATAAACTCTTTATTTGCTATTAAGCTCAATCTTTCATAAGTCTTTTGAATCTGTTTACTTTAAATCTGTTTATTTGCCATCTGTTGCCTTCTATTTTCATCTGTCTTCAAGTCTTGAATTGTTTGAATGCCTGGCACTTGTTCTTGTCATATCCGCTTTCTGTTGCTAGCATTGTGTCTGGGTCATTACTTTTTTGTTCTTTACATACTTACTTAGTGCCTGTGCACTTGGCTTTATTTTTGAACTTTGTCATCTTCTTGACTCTGATTTTTCTTTTCTTGTTTTTTCTTGTTGTATTTCCAGATTCTTGTCTTCGTTTCTGTTTTCTGCATAGTCTTAGAACCACGTCCCTTCTTAAAATTGTCGCCGAGATCATGGTAGAGAAACTCTCCCAGCTAACTTTTTTGTTTCTGAAAAATGTCTGTTGTTGGCCGATGTTAACATCTCTTGCTCCTTGATTATCATTCCTTTTTTCACTGTATTTGATAGCCATGTCGGGTAATTGACTTCTCGGATGGCCCTGAGCTCCAGAAGTCTGTCTACTTCTATTGCTTCGACGTGCATCAACGTTGGCCTCTTGCTCGTTGGAGTACAGGTTTGGTTGACCTGTCGACGTTCAATTTGCAACACGTGACCTCGGGGTCAATGCCAGGCATTTCGTAAGGTGTCCAAGCAAATACCTCAATGTTTGCTCTCAAAAAAGCTTCCAATTCCCTTTCTTCTTCTTCGGCTAAGCCTAAGCCGAGAAGAAAGAAGCGTTTCTTGATCATTCTCCTGGACGAGGGCTTTCAGTGTCTCTTCACACCTCTCGACTGGTTCCTTGCTGACATCATCTAGTACCTCTATGTCCTCGTTTTCAATCTCTGCCTTCTCTAGTTCTCGAATGTTGCAGGTGGATTTCATTGTTGCCATGGAGCAATTCTCCGCCTGCAGTTGATCCCCTCTGACTTCTTCAATCCCATGTTCTGTTGGGAACCGCAGTAGTTGATGCAACGTTGAGGGAACTGCCCCCATTGTATGCAGCCATGGCCTTCCCAAGATGATATTGTATGGTGAAGGCGTGTCAATCACCATGAATTCTGTCTTGATCTTCTTCTAACTGCTATTGCATGATTCTATACTTAGAATATTTTGCATGCCTTTCATACTTTGCCTCCTTTGTGCAATCTTCTCGGGGTTACATACCTCGGGTATAATAGCTAAAAAACTTTTACTTCGGTAAGATACTGACCTGCAAACTTTTCATAAATTCTAACAAGTGCGAAAGATATACTACTCAATGTTAACTTTGCAAACTTTTTCTCAAGTTTCAACAAGTGTTTAAACGGTGATCTCGGTCTAGCTGACTTGTAAATTACTACAAATTTCAACAAGGATTAACATATACTGTAACAGGGATCAACAAGGATTAACATAACAAGTGTTAAACAATAATCTATTTGTAAATTGTTACGAATTTCAACAAGTGTTTAAACAACATACTTAGCTTTTTCCTCAACCTGTAAATTGCTGCAAATTTCAACAGATGATTATATGTCGACTTAACGTTATCTTGTAAATTGCTACAAATTTCAACAAGTGTTAAGCATCTTCTCTGTTTTAACCAACTTGTAGATTGCTACAAGTGTTTAGCAATAACCTCGGCTTTGCTTCAACTCGTAAATTGCTACGAATTTAAACAAGCGAAGAGAAACAGTAATCTTGGCTTAACTTCAACTTGTAAATTGCTACAAATTTCAACAAGTGAAGATAAGGAATAATCTCAGCTTAACTTCAACTTGTAAATTGCTACGAATTTCAACAAGTGAAGATAAGGAACCATCTCAGCTTAACTTCAACTTGTAAATTGCTACAAATTTCAACAAGTGAAGATAAGGAACCATCTCGGCTTAACTTCAACTTGTAAATTGCTACAAATTTCAACAAGTGAAGATAAGGAACCATCTCGGCTTAACTTCAACTTGTAAATTGCTACAAATTTCAACAAGTGTTAAGCAATACTTTTCGGTTTAACCAACTTGTAAATTGTCCACAAATTTCAACAAGTGGTAAACACATTCTTCTTCTCTGCGCCCCCAATGTGAACTTAAAATCCATTTGGGTTCTCATCATACATGTAGCTTCGACCTTGTCGCCGAGGTTGAATTCAAGCCGAGGTTGTCGGCCTTGGTTTCTCTATTTGGCTCTAACCTGAGTTTGATTTTCGGCCTCGCATCGGCGAGCCGTTTCTCTTTTCTTGTTCCGATGCCTTTGTTCCCGGCATGTCCTCCTTGGCCCTAGCATACGTCTCAATTCTGGCCAACTTTAGTCTAATCTTGTGTGTTTCCTTTTTATCTTCTGGGATCTGAGATCTGCTCATTGTTCTCTTCTCTTCTCGGACTCAGGTGCCGAGATCTTATCTTCTGGAATCTTGGATCTGCTCACTCAAGTTGAGCGCTTCTTTTCTCGGACCTACTCATCTAGGTCGAGATCATGTCTTCTGGGATCTGGGATCCGAGTTTTGCTCACTCAAGTTGAGCTCTTCTATACTTGAATGTTATCTCCTTGGGAGTGCTCATGCCCCCTGTCTTTGCATCCCTTCTGGAAGGGTCTTCGTTCCTCCGCAAGTATCTATCCTTCCATACCTGGAGGTCATCTTCGTTGTAGTATCCGCTTCGATCTGTTGTCTTTGGTGCGTCACCTTCCTGGCCGGCGTCTTTCACTCTGTGACTCTGGTCACGAGTTTCTATGTTGCGATCGTCCCCTTCAATGTCGAGATTGATAGGTCTCCCACTCTTAATAGGAGCATTGTTTCTAATCTGATCCTTCTGTCCGTCATTGGCCATCTATTCTTCTTTCTTTCCCACAGATGGCGCCAAATTGTGTGGGTGATTTTCCGACCACACTGCCCGCTTAGTAACCAGCTGGAGAGTATCAGCAGAATAGATGGCACCTGACTGACCTGCAACAGAAATATAAGAATCCCGCGGTGGTTTCGACCACCCGGGGGCACTCCGACGATCAAGTCAGCATATCTCTCAAAGATAAATCAAGTACTAAACTCATAAGCTTGAGTATCAAAAGCATACCTTAGACCCATGGGGGTGCCTCTCTTTTATAGCCAACATAAACCTAGTCTCAATAGAAGCCTGACTTCTATGGACTCAGGATTACTGCTAATCTTGGACTCACACTTGAATTAGGATAAACTCTTTAAGAGTCTTATATTAATCCAAACTGAAGTCTTCTCCCATTCTAGGACTTTTGTCCCTTATCCGCTTATCTCGGATTCCGATATCTTCGGAGATAATCTCGGCTTTACCGAGATCACCTCGGCGTCACGACCAAGACACGTGGCACCTCGGCTGACACGTCGGCATCACCTTGCCACGTGTTGGTACTCAGAAAATATATCCCCACAACAAGTTCTTGGCAATTGTCTGTAAAAGGCAAAACCATGTAACCCTTCCATCATCAAAAAATTGAGAAACAAACAAACACCCAGAAAAACGAAAGAACAATCCGGACAATAGAGTAGCACACCTTTGGATACCTCAACATGAAATGTAAAACCGGAAGCACCAGCTTTTCCAAAAGGTTCCACATAATCAATAGGATTTGTGACCATAAGGTGACAATCCAAATACGCCCTTGAAGAAAAGAAGAAACCATACTTGCTCTTTCTAAACTGAAAATATTCCAACACCCTTTTGAAGTTGATATTTAGAATAATTTAGAAGCAAAGTGACATTACTTTGTGTGCTTTCTAAGACTTTGAATGACAGGAGCACCAATTGTGAGATTTGCGACAAAGTGTCTGTGAAAAAGAAAACCCAACATAAGTTCAAACAATAAAATTGTTACAAGTTAGAGATCCCATTACTGGCAATGACGGGTAAGGATATTATGGTTTTAGCCAAGAGTCCAACCTACCCATCCTGCAGATAAACCAACATAAAACCCAGTAAGTTTTTTTTTTTTTGGAAGAAAATTATTTAAACTGATAGAGAAAATCAGTTCAACCAAATGAACATATACCAGCTGCCAAAAAAGAGAAAAAAAGAAGAAGATAAATCTAGCATAAATCCTAGCTAAGGTAGAAACTAGATTTGTTTGGTATAGTTTTCAAAATTTCCTTATTAGTTTTTTGGGCAAATTGTACTAACGGTCCCTATAATTTGAGTTTTGTGTCACTTTAGTCCTTGATTTTTCAATTGTGATACATTTGATCCTAAATTTTGAATCTTATTCCAAATAAGGACAATTGAAGATACCATTGTTTAATTTCAAGGGCAAAATCGTCAATTTGATAAAATATAAATTTTACAAAAATAAATGTCAAAAAATATTTTTGAATTTTTAAAAATTATTTCCACACTCTAAAGATAAAATTATGTAAAATTTATATAACTTTTAGAAATTTATTTATTTATTTTATCAAATTAATTTTTATTATGTGTTTGGATGATAATCATGTAATGAGTGATTGTTTTTATTTTCATTAAATTAGTTTCTATTTTTTCAAAAGTCAAATATGACGACAACTTTGATATCATTATCAAACCTATCTATTAAATCAAAAAATTCAAAATTAAAAACAATTTATATATTAAATATATCGATTACACATTAAAATTTTAACAAACATCCATTACATAATCATCATCTAAATATATAGTAAATATTAATTTGGTAAAAAAAAAATGCTTAAAAGATTTATCAATTTTACATAATTTTATCTTTTGTGGATAGAAATAATTTTTAAAATTTTTAAAATATTTTTTTGACATTTATTTTTATTAAATTAGTTTATATTTTATCAAATTGGTAATTTTACCCTTGAAATTAAGCAATAATATTTTTAATTGTTCTTATTTAGAACAAGTTTCAAAATTCAGATCAAATATGTCACAATTAAAAAATTAAAACCAAATGAGATGAGTTTTCCAAACTATAAAACTATTAGTATAATCTGTCCTTAGTTTTTTGAAAAAGTTAGGAACCTAGATTTATGGTCCCAGAATTTGTTCATGATGGAGATCAAATTGAAGCGTAGATATATAAGTGAAATGAATTTGAACCGTAGTTACTATTTATGAGTAAATTGGTTAAAAAATTCTGGTTTGTACTCCTCTGTTAGTTTTTTGTGGTTTTGGAAACAGAAATGCAAAATCTCGAAACACCCATTGCATTCGTATCACTTTCTTTCTGTCTTTTTTACCATCACCCCGAAACATATACTGAAAAACCAAATCAAAATTAACACTATGTTTGGAACCGAGGAGAAAAAAGAAAAGAAATAATTACTTAAATTATAAGAGAAAAAAAAAATTGTAATTTCTCTCATTCTTGTTTGGGTAATTAACAAATAAAAGAAACGAAATGATTATAATTTCTCTCTTTTATTTGGTTAGATTTAAAAGAAAAAAAATAAACTGTTTTATGTTATATTACCAAAATAACATTTTTATATTTTGAGGATATAGGTGTCAATCATTTTATTTCTTTTATTTTTATAGAGATAAAATTGGTATTATGAAAATATAAAAATCTTTTGATTTCTTTTCTCTTCCAATCTCTCTACTTTTAGGAAGATTGAAAATGAGGATTATAAGGTAAATAAGTTTCTCTCAATTTCTTTCCATTTCTCTTTACTAAACTTGTCAAAACAAGTAAAGAAAATATATATCTTTCAATTTCCTTTCTTTTATTTCCAAATCACCCAATCTAAACATAGTATAACAGAAAAGAAACTATGAGAGAGAGAGAGAGAGCATGATGTCCATGTGAAGCCAATCGACGCCGAAGTGAAGCATGCGATGGGCCTTAGAGACCAAGTTGGCGAAGTCCGATGACAGCATCGACAGTGCTATCTTCGCTGTCGGCATCTTTTGGCCTTGGAATCCACTCCGAGATAGATCTGTTGCTGCTGGCATGTGGATGTGAATGTGGATGTCCTCCTGACGATGTCCGTTTTTAGACTAGCCCCATTGGAAAGTTACTATTTTAATTTTTGATTATTTTAATAAGTTGAAATTTTTATTTTTGAGAAGATAATTAATTTTTTTTGTAATTGAATGTCACGTTTGTACAAAAAAAAAAAATTATGAATTTAATGTAACATTTTTTTTTTTAATTATTTCAATTTATTTCATTTTTTTATAAATTTTAACCAAAAAATAGTCCAAATCAACATGCCAAACACTCCCATTAGAATAATGTAGAAATCTCAAAAATTTTACTAAATATTTCTTATGTAAATCTTATATAAATCTCATCTCTATATAAAAAATTTGATAAAAATTTTAATAGAAATCCCATCTCTATATAAAATATTTGATAAAAATTTTAACAGAAGTTTTTAAATCTGTGACATTTTTACTCCCGTTATATTTTGCTTCTTTTACTTACCTACCTACCCCGTCGTCTAATTTAATTTGACGTTGATCATCCAACTTGAAAGATGCTTCAAGCCCATCAACTTGTTTAAGCCCAGGTCGTTCCATTCGGCCTCCAAATTTATATTTTTAAATATTGCTTAAGCCCATCAACTTGTTCAACCCCATCAATAGTAAGTACGGGCCTATACTGATCCAAATGAGGGTTCAGTCTAGGGGTGCAACTCGGGCGGGTTCGGTCGGGTTGGGGGTCTGCCCAAGCCCGACCCGAATTGTATTTGGCACTGCCCAAGCCCGCCCAAGCCCGACCATGAACCCGAACATTGTTGCCCAAGCCCGGCCCAAGTTTTGTATTTTGAACTCGGGTTGCCCGAATTGCCCGAATTGCCCGAGTTCAGAAACCTGTAGGTAGATCTAAGGGTAGACATAAAAGATGCTAATCTAATGGTAGAAAACTAACCAAAAAAAAATAAAAAATAAAAATTAAGACTAACTCTTTTACTTAATAGAAGACTAACCAAAAAATAAATAAATAAATAAATAAAAATTAAGACTAACTCTTTTACTTAATTTATATATATTACATAATTTATTAAATTATATATATATATTATATATTATATATTATATAATTTATATAATATATTAAATTGAATTCGGGTTCGGGTTGCTCGGGTTGGCTATTGGTTCTGCCCAAGCCCGGCCCGAATTGCAATTCGGGCATCAAAAATCTGCCCAAGCCCGTCCAGATTACAAGATATAGTTGCCCAAGCCCTAAAAAAACTCGGACTGGGCTCGGGTTGCTCGGGTTGAGCCTGCCCGAGTTGCACCCCTAGTTCAGTCAACTTGTTCTTTTCAGACCCCAACCCAAAACAAAATAAAAAAAATTGTATTATTATACTGCAACCCAAAACAAAATAAAAAAAATTGTATTATTATACTGCTGCTACGTTTGAGTTCTTATCCAATAAATCCAAACAAATGGGTTTGGTTTTATGCATCCACTTAACTGGTGTGTAACTACAACCCCACCCATAGATAGCAAAGCTTGGGATTTTAGAATTTAAATTCATTTTTTTTAGTGAAATAATTTCATATTTTATCTTAAGAATAAAGCTTTGGACCCCCAGTGGGGTACTGGGGTCACCTCCCATTGGTCCAAAAAAAAAAAGTTTTTTTTTTTTTTTTTTTTTTAAATTTTCAGCCAACCCCAGGCCGACACGTGGCACTGGGGGGTCACTGGGGGTCATCCCCAGTGGGGTCTGTAGCATTGCTGTTATCTTAAACCTGATAGTTTTAACCTATCCGTCCCTACAATTCACCCTATCCTACCTACAGGTACTTTTTCAAACCTTTTTTTAATTAAAATTGAGTTAGAATAAAGAACCTTTTACCTATAAATTCTATGTTGAAAAATAGTGATTCGATTAGTCTCTAGAATTTTTTTATAGATCAATTAATTTCATTAATTTTAAAAAATTATATGTAATATATTACTTAAAATTTAAATTTACGAATATACCCTTATTTCTATTATATTTTCTTTTTTCTTTTGGCCAGAAAGGTAAGATACACAACTTAAGAAAATTAAATTTGGAATGAATTTTTATATGTGAATCTTTTTTATTTGAAATGAGTTAAAATATAGAATTCTTCAAATACTTCAAAAGGAGTACGAAAATTTCTTAAGTTTTGAGCAAATGTATAATTTCAATCTCTAACATTCTAATATAACGCTCAAACGTAATACTAAAAAAAAAACTCTTTAGTGTAATACTCAAATTTAACACATAAAAAAAATTCTTAATTTACTTTTTTCAAATGTAAATTGGAGTATTATGTTTCAGATTACATTGATTGAAGTGTTATGTTTGGGAAAAGTACACTATATATATATATATATATATATATTTTATTACATTAGAGCATTACGTTTGGAAAAATTTAAAGTGTTACGTTTGGAAAAATTTGAAGTGTTACGTTGCTATGTTTGAAAAAAGTACGCTAAATAGTTTTTAGTGTGTTACATTAAAGTGTTAAGTTCTTATTAGTAATGTGAGATTTGTTCAAAAATGAGAAAAAATCCAAGACCTCCATAGTGCAGATTGTCCAAATACGTAATTTTACAATTGGAGAAACCTACTTTTATCTCTAAAAAAATTGAAGGGTGAAGTGCCAATAAATTTTAAAATGTGATCTTGTGAACTATTTAGTTCTTCCTTTCTTCCTTATGAATCCAAATGTCCCATTAAAATGAAATTTACATAAAAATGTAGTCATTTACATGTTTGGATTTAATTTTTTAGGAATAAAAATGAGTTTCTCTATGTTTGGGAAGTTGGGTTTGAAGATTTTTTTGACTAAAATAGCCACAAAAAATAAAATAGATTTTTTAGCCCAATAAGATAAAACATTACATCCAATCCATAATAATTAAATTATTTCTCTCACAAAAAGATCAAAAAAATCAAAAGTCCTTCACAAACCAGGCTTTTTAACCCTAGGCTAAAATAGTCAAAAAAGTCAAAAAGTCAACCCACTTTCCAAACGAAACCTAAATGTAAAATTATACATTTGAGCAATCCATACTATAAAGGTTTTGAATTTTTCATCATTCTAGAACAAATTTCACATTACGAACAAAGACATAATATCTCAATGTAACACTCCAGTGTAACACACAAAAAAAAACTCTTTACTGTACTTTTCTCAAATATAATAATGTAACACTCTGAAAAAACTTCTTAGTATACTTTTTCGAAACGTAACATTCCAATATAACACATAAAAAAAAAATCTTAGTGTACTTTTCTAGATGTAACACTCCAATTAATGTAATTCCAAATATAATACTCCAATGTAACACAATAAAAAAATATTAAAAATTTTTTAATATACTTTTTTTAAACGTCACCGTTTAAAATTATACATTTACTCAAAATTTATTAACAAATTGTTGTACTCCTTCTGAAATGGTTTGAAGTTTTTTTAGAGTGTCATGTTTGAAAAAAATATATATTAGGATTTTTTTTTTTTTTAGTGTTACATTGGAGTGTTACAATTTGAAATTATACATTTGTTCAAAATTTACTAAGGAGATTTTGTACTCCTTTTAAAATTGAAGAATCTCACATCCTTTTGAAATTTTTGAAGATTCTCATATTTCAAGTTATTTTTATATTCTTTTTAAAATGTTTTCCAAATAAAAAAGATTTTCATATAAAAATTCATTCAAAATTTAATTCCCATAAATTGTATACCTTACATTTCTAGCACAAAATAAAAAAATAGAAGGAAACATAATAGAAATAAGAATATAATCATAAATTTAATTTTCAAATAATATATTAAATCTGCATTTCCAAAATCAATAGGATTAATTGGTTTATAAGAAAATTCTTGAGACTAAATGGATCATCACTTCTCAAGATATGATTTATAGATAATTTTTCAAAATTATTAAATCCAAACGAGTAAGTGACTACGCTTTTATATAATTTTCACTTTAACAAGATCTTTAAATTCATAAAAAAAATAAAACATTAATAATTCATAATATTTTTAAAATTTATTGATATTTCACCTAAAAACAAATACGATAGAATTGAATAATTTGGGCATTCCTACCAACCTTTTTCCATTAATTCTTCTACCAATAATAATATTTAAAAGTATAAAATGTGTCTAATTAATTAAGAATAGATATATATGTGCGTGTGAGATTAGGAGAGAGATTCTCAACTACTAGTAAAAGAGATGGAGCACTATTCGGCGTGAGTGGCGTGGGTGGGGTACCAGTCCGCACTGCAATTACCCAGTCTGTTTTTCGTTCATTCATTCATTGTTTTTTTTAACAGCCTTCATTCATTTTCTTATAAACATAATTGTTGTTGAAATTATAAATGCATTGACAAGCTTTTTGTTTTTGTTTTTGTTTTGACATATCATCACAATAATGTATTTTTTTAACACCATTCATTCATTTTCTTATAAACATAATTATTGTTGAAATTATAAATGCATTTGACACGTTTTTTGTTTTTGTTTTGACATATCATCATAATAATGTACGTTTTTTTGGTGCGTTCCCATCTTCCAAACTAACTTTGTAGATATTTTAGTCGGACACTACATGGACCCTCTTAAAGTCCATATATGCTTCCACACCCCCCAAAAAAAAAAAAAAAATCTATATATACTCAAGAAGTTATCTAGTGGTCTTGAGTATGATCAAATAATATTCTCGATGTGTTGTGATTGATGAAAAGAATATGATTTATAATTTTGTATTGGATAATAAAAAATAACAAAAACATAGTAATTAGTGATTGATGAAAAAGTATCCACGTAGTGCTCTACAAATATCAAATAATTTGTCATATATACTCACCAATTGTTGGGATGCCTGTACCACCTACACCTTCCATTATTTATTCGTACAAAATTTCACAAAAACATCTCATCTTTATCCATATTATTCTTATATTTGTCTTTTCTTTAATTCTTTTTTATTTTATTTTATAAATATTATTAGTAGGAATTTGTTAACATATGAGCAGCTTGAAATAATTATACAGTATGCATAAAAATAATAAGTATAAGAAAAATGTATAATTTTTTCATGTGTTTTAAAAGTACATATTACCAAGATAAATGTTAATTCAATGCAAATTTACCTCCACCACTAAAAGATAAATTCACTATAAAACAAATAAAACCTAAAAACAAACTTTGAAATAATTAATTAACCAACGTGTTCTGTTCTCACAGATGTTAAGGATTCCTAAAATGAAACGAATGGTAAATTCTAACATTTTGGACAATTATTTTTTATAATACATCTAGATGCGTCTAATATTGGTATTTATTCAGTAATCTCGGAGTATAGACACGTGGTATTTCATAGCATTGTGATTGGTGGAGAAGGTAGGTAGGTAGCTGATATATTGGGTTGAGTGATTGGAGAACATGAAGAGTACATTGAATGATGATTAGTGAAGGAGTACAAATACGTGTTACTTCGAGAATATTGAATAATTTTCCGTTTAATACATGTGATTAATAAGTGATTATATGTATTTGGAATTTACTTTGTAAGCCAAAAATAACCATACCTTAGAAAAGTTAAAAACAAAAAACTTTGTTGGTTTTTTTTGTTTCTCCGACATTTCTACAAAACTATTTAATCTCATTTATATTTTTATTCAACGATGCTTTGTTAGGGGTAAATGCTCCTTTAATTTAGTTTTTTTTTAGGTTTATTTATTTCTTAAATGGTTTCTGATGAAATGGCCAGCCCATGGTTTGTGGGCACAACATGGTTTTGAACATAAAAATTGAGAACATTTTAGAAATAGAGAACATCTCAAAAATAAAAACAATTACGACCACAACATGTGCGCCAAACATGCATTTGCCACCAATCACGACTAAACTTTGCCATCGTCATATCTGCTGGATATGTTTATATAAGTATATATTAATAAATTTTATAATAAATTTTTTTTAGGGAAAATCGGTTTAAGGTCCCTATCCAACTTTTAGTAATGGATTAGGTCCACAATGTGTTCTTTTGTAGCCTAAGGTCCCTCAATGTTATTTTAGAGTGTAAAATACCTGTCTTACCCTTATTTATGATATACGTTTTTTTTGAATTTGGCAGCTAAAGATCATATTGATATTTTGTGGGAGATTACGTGAGGATGAACTTGACGATTCAGATTTTTGTGGAGATTTTCTAGGGTTTTTGTAGGTGTTGAAATCCTGTTCGTTGTTTGTAGGTGTTGAAATCCTATACGAGTTGAAATCATGTTCGTTATTTGTAGATGTTGATCGATCGTGTAGGAGTTGAAATCTGGTTCATTGTGTTTGATTTGATTTCATGTGGAGTTGAATTAGATAAGTTTTCAATTTTTGATTTGATTTGATCGTGTAGGTGTTGAATTAGGTTTTTGTTTTTAGTTTTGATCAATGTGAGAGAGACGAACTCAGTGTTGTTGTTTTTGATTTTTGAAGTTAATTTTTCATTATCTGTTATTGATGAATTTTCGATGGAGTTGATTTTGATTTTTGGAGTTGCTTTTTCATTCTCTGTCAACATGGTTATGAGTTGTTTTTTGGTGCTCTGTTTTTTTACGTTTTTGTGCTCTGTTTTTTGTTCACTTTGCATTTTTTGTGTAGTGCAGAGAAAATTGCAGGTTTGTTACTATAATTGAACTCAAATCACAGAGAAAATTGTAAACTTGTAGTGCAGTGAAAATCACAGAGAAAATTGTAAGTAGGCAGAGAAATTTACAGATGTAGCAATAGAGTAGTAAGTGTTTTGTTTTGTTTTTTTTTTTAATTTTTTGAATTGAATGTTTTGTGAACATAACAGATCTTCTCTGTGATTTTTTTATGTGCTTGTGTTTGATATATTTTTGTCTCTTGATGTTAATGTGTTGTTTTTGTTATATTGAAAGTGAATATGAGTTCACAAATTTCTCTGGACTTTTCTTTGTAGTCCAGAGAAAATCATATGATTGTATTACAAATGATAAGTATTACAAATTTCTCTGGACTTATATGTTGTGTTACAAGGTAGCAACATAAACATGACAGAGAAAATTACACAACAGAGAAATTTTGAGGAAATGGAGCATTAAACAAAATAAATATGCCAGAGAAAATTAGACACAAGACATAAACATATTGTGGCCAGAGAAAATTATAAATGCTGCCAGAGAAAATTAAACACACAAGTAAGAAAAGTAATTTGGCCAGAGAAAATTATAAATGCCAGAGAAAATTAGCCACACCAATAGAGTAGTAAGCCACAGATAATTTGCTTGAGAAAATAATGCAGAAACATAAGCATGCCAGATAAAATTACACAATAGAGAAACACAAATGTAACAAGCTAGAGAAATTTACAAAAACAAGAACACAAGAAGCTTCAATAAGAAGCCCCAAATGCACAGAAAGCAGTTCAATTTTGACAGTTGGAAGGAAAGCAACCCATCATCAGTTGGAAGCAAAGAAATTCTGGACTTCCAAAGAATTTCTCTGGATTCAACCTAGAGAAAAATTTCTCTGGTCCAGAATTTCTCTGGAATGATAAAACTCTGATTTGATCAATTTGTCATTGGTTTTGCTGCTGCTGATTCAATCACAATTTCCTGCACAAACAAATTAATAGTTCTTCTATGAGTTTGTGATAGATTTTCTTTAAACTTAATGGTATGAATTTCTCTGGGTTGAATCCAGAGAAAATTCAAATTTCTCTGGATCACTTTCTCTGGGTTGAATTTCTCTGGGTTGAATCCAGAGAAAATTCAAATTTCTCTGGATCACTTTCTCTGGGTTGAATTTCTCTGGGTTGAATCCAGAGAAAATTCAAATTTCTCTGAACTTGAAGATATTATATTCAACACTGGATATATATATATATATATATATATATATATATATATGTGCTGACATTGTATATATATATATGTATGTATCATATATATATATATATATATGTTTGCAACCATAGATAAGATAACTAAGAGTGACTGTTTGATTATGGTTGCAAATGGTCTTAATTGATTAATTATGATATATATACTAGTCAAGACAGTAAGCAACAGATTGTATATATATATATATATATGTATGTATCATATATATATATATACATCTATCAACTCCACTCCACTCTGTTTGTTTACCCAGAAAATCAAATTTGCCAAACTTAGTACTTTTGTTTTGCTGAATTTGTTTTCGTACTCACCGGAAAATACCCAACACCAGTACCAGCATGACAAAGGAGAATATCCAACAGACGTAGGGTATTTTGGTCCAAGAAATTGATAAAATGAGCTGGTATTTTGGTTAGGGACCTGAGGCAGTATTAGATTTTGTAATGTCCTTTATGCAGAAAATTGTTATTATTAGGGAGCTTAAAAAAAAAACCCCTTTTTTTTATTGATATGTCACTTATGACATTATTAAAAAGAAACTTATTTTATATTTCAAAATTTTATTATTGAAATCGACGTGTATTATTCTATATTTTAAAATTCCATTAGTGCATAACATTAATTAATTTAAAAAATCATAAAATTTGCTAATTTGTATAACATTTTTCTTTATATATTTGGTTAATTGAGTATAAAGTTGAGTTAGTCAACCCGGATTTTAAAAACTATGAGCAGATGGATTGAACTTAATTCAATATACCTCTAATCGCTACTATTGAAGTTTTTATTGGTCATTTTATTAATAATATATATATATATATATTTTCTTTATTTTAGTCAAGATGGTTACAATAGTAGGTATTTGATTAGATTAGATTACAGTATGATAAATAAATGACATCATCTGTGTAGGCGTGCTCTTTCGACTACAGGAAATCATCAGGAGGCTAGAGCATATCTCTTAATTTAAAATACAAAGTGTTGTGTCCTCATAGACTAATACATGAACTGACAATTTGACAATCCGTAGGCTCATCACTGGTTTTATTTTAAAAATTTAAACTGTTTATTTTGTAAAGTCTTTTATATCATTTATAAATAAAATTAAGTTGATCTAATAATAATAAATTTTTTATGTTATTACATTTATCTCTTAAAAAATAAATAGTCTATTTATTTTTCTTTTGATACAACTTATTTAAATTAATGAAATGAACAATTCGAAAAAAAAAAAATTTATGTGAAATTCTATATATTTTATATTCACAGCTTCCTCAATTGATAGATTGATTTATTTATTTTTAGAAATTATTGAACTTACTGGTTAGAAAAGCAAAAGCCAAAATTAATATTGGATTCTTTAGCATCCCTTCCATCTCTAAACTTGAAATCCCAAATACAAAACTGGTAAGAAAATTTAAATGTACCAAAATATGATTTAGAAAAATGTCATTTCCTGTGATTATTGTTGAACATTGCAATTTTAAATTTGTTGTACAATGAAGGTTGACATTAGTTAATTAAATGTATCAAATATGATTAGAAAGGTGCCATTTCGTGTGATTATTGTTGAACATTACAATTTTAAGTTTGTTGTACAATAAAGGCTGAAAGAGTAGTGATTGGTAGCTCGAGTTTGAGCCCCCCTAATCCCCCGAATTCAAAAAACGACGTCGTTTCTGATTTTTTTTTTTTTTCTTCAGAAGAAGAAAATCAGAGGAAGAAGGAGGAGGAGGAGGAGAAGAAGAAGAAGAAGAACTGGAGGGAAGGGGGCCAACAAAATCGGGCTGGAGGCGGAGGCGGGGCCGGAGGCGACGGCGGTCGGAGGCGGGGCTGCGACGAGCTACGGCGGCGATGATCAGAGCTGCTGCGACGATCGGTCGGTCGATCTGCCATCGATCGGCGGCGGCGGAGGCGAAGGAGGGGCCCTCTCTCTCTCTCTCCATTCCCTCTTCTCTCTTCTCTCCCTTTGTTTCCCTCTCTCTTCTCCTCTCTCTTTCACCGCCTCTCTCTCTTGCCTTCGATTTCTTCAGATTCGGGAGATTCGGGGGAATGATTTTTTTGGGAAAAAAATCATTTCTCAAGTTGAAATTAGTTGTTGCTTGCTCGTGCAACAAAAGTTGTTGATGCCACTAGTGGTGTCCACCTTAGTCTATACAATGTTATCAACTTAAACACGTTATACAATGAAAGTTCACAACTCACTCTTATAAGTTAAATGACATATAACTTAGGGACTAGATCATTTTTAAAAAGACTGACCAACAACTGAAAAGGATAATAAATACATTAAAAACAAAATTGTGAAAAAGAAATATATCAAACCGTGTCCTAGAGAATTTTATTTTATTTTTATTTTATTTATTTATGACTGGGTGTCTAAATTAATTTACACGTATTTCGATTAATTATGGGATCTATGCAAAACGTCCCTCCACACAGATCAGACAAATCCCAAGCAGAATTCACATGCTCCAAGGTATTTATAGCATTAAGTAGAAGTTGAATCCGAAATCTAGAGAGCAAACCTTGAGAGTTTAAACTGCACCTACTAGACCACCCCTATGGGGTTAGAGGAACTTGAATAACATTGAACTACTTTTTTATTTTTATTTTATATTTTAGGATTTTAGGTTTGAAAAAAAAAATAAGGCCAGTTATTGAACATTTATTAATTATTTGCTGCCCCACATTCAATTTGTATTGGAAAATTTTCAGAAAGTAGTTGATCAAAACCTAAGAATTGAAATTTATAGAGCTTCCACATTCTCATTATTGGATTTCATCATGTGTACGGAGTAAATTTACATGCATAAAATTAAATATAAAGTAAATTATACGTATGGTTTCTGTGATTAGATTTTATATTAATTTGATTTTTGTTGTCTCAATTTTTTATATTGTGTCAATTTAATTTAACATTAACATTTATTAAGAACTAGCATATGAAACTGTGCAATGCACGAGTTAAATAAATAATTAAAAATAATTTTAAAATTAAATAAAAACATAAAATTTATATAAAAAGTAAATAAAAACAATTTAGAATAAATTAAATTTTAATCATTTTATTAAAATAGATAATGCAGTTGTCATGTCATTATTTTTATATTCTAAGTTCACAATAAAATATAGATATTATTATTTAATTGGTAAAGTTGAAAAAAAAATTAAAAATTATATTTATGATAAAATAAAAATAAATTTCGTTTAATAATTTTTTTAGTTTTATTTTTTTTCTATATTAAAGTTTGTTATAAAATTTAAACATACCTTTTAAAAATAATATATGTATTTAATAAAATCATTAAAATCGGTCAAAATACCAACAAACTTACATAAAAATTAATTAAATAAACTTTTAAATTTTATTTTATTTTAAAATTTAAGTTGTCTTTAACTAAAACATGCTGTAGACCGCCCGAACTCCGCTCTGTGCGCGAGGGCGCGAATTGTAGTTCTAGCTACTACAGTTCGGACTCCTGTCACGGTTCTGAATCTAATATCACAAAGTGCAATGTAAGACTAATAAATCACCAAAGAGTCCAAATCCGGCAAATCGTTTTGGAAAATCGATTTTAATAAAAAAAGCGCCAAATATGAACTGCTTTGCCAGATTTCAGAGTCGCCACCTAAATATTTTATTTTTGGAAAATTTAGGAAACGCTGACTCGTGCCTAAGGCCATGTGTCCGTCATCACCAAAATTGCCTCGATTCGGGAACTTGGGTACGAGAGGGGAAGGTCCTGAAATGAGTACCCTCGCTCGCCCGATCAAAGGATCGGCCTCTACTAACATGATATGTTTTTTTGAAAATACATGTGTTCTTATTCCGGTTTATTAACTTATCTTACTACGTGATGCGCACAGCATACAAGTATAGACTTAATCACACGGAATTTGAACAAAACAGCTCATGTTTGTTTTTGAAAATGGTTTGAAAGTGCTACTCACAAGTAGGCTAAGACGCGGATTTGCCACCCTCAAGTGGGCTTAGAAAAACATGATTTTGCCACCTCAAGTGGGCTTAAAACTTATAATCATCGAGTTGTCCCAATTCAGGCAATCAAGCCTCCACCCACATGCATTTATGCAGTTATAGCAGTTAAGCACATAGCCTCATGGCAAGCATGCTATCATGGCAATCACTTACACACATGCAAGGATGTTAAAGCGTAAACACTCACACTGTACTCCGAGCTAAAACAAAAGCCAGTTAGTAATTAATGCATAATCTTAGCTATGCCAAGAATGTCTAATGCAACACATGCAAAAATGCAACTAAGATAGACTCGGCTATTCTAAGATGTCATGTGAATGTAACTAGATAACATGTATTCAAATAGGAATTGAAATACAATGTAGTTTGAATGATGCGCCGAGCCCGGTGCATGCAATACGAATGAATGGATGCAAACATGCAAGCATAAGGATGCTAATGAAAACATGCCCTAAAACTAACCATCAAAAGCTGGTAAATAAAAGGGAGAAAGACGTGGGGTTAGAAGACAATCACACACACACGCACGCTTATTATAACATTGTGCCCTCTCGACGGAGGGTCTGAATAATAAGCTAACTAGCTAATCTAAGCTAAACTATCTAACTAATCTAATAAAGCTAATTAGACTAGTTATTACACAACAAAATGAATGACTAGCTACAACTAGTTATTACAGCACCTTAACTAATCAATAAATTAATTAAGTTACAAATTCAAGCTAGACAAATAAGCATTAAACTACACTACTCAGCTCTGCTTTGGAAAGTTGAGCAATGCATGCATTTGGTTCCTCGCTCGGAAATCCATCGCTATGCCACAACTTGCCTCTGTTTGCATTTGATCTCAGAACACTGCACAAAGCTCCAGATAGCTTCTACTCCAAAATGGGGACCCCCAGGAGCGTTGCTGACCAATTGATAGTGGTGTAGACCACCTGAGCATGCTACAGACCAGAAAAAGTGGTCGGCCAGCTACTTTTTCTAGTCTGCCGACCAGAAATTCTGCCCAAGCTCCATTTTGCTGCAACAGAGAACAAGAAAGGACACAGCAGTGTATTTGCAAGGTATGTGTGCACAACCACCCTCCCTATCATTTCATGAGCTCAAGGGAGTGCGGTTCTCGACTCTCGGGCCACCAACCAAGCATCGCAATGCACGATGGCCGAGAAGCCAAGTTTGCACAATTCAATGTCAATGAATGCACAAATAACACATAAGGGCCTTCACCTCTATCATACTTGATCAAGAGGGTCGGCGACCGAGAAATGAGACACGTTTCATCACTTCAAGTATGAAACGTCCCTCGTTTCTCGTGTTTGGATTAACGTTTAATCCAAACACAATGCAATGCAACAATATTCCAAACAACATGCAAACAACATGAGCATGTCAAGTCTAGAGTCCTTAAGCATAAAAGCTAGTGAATGATGCAACACAAGAGCTATGTAATGCAATACTCCATGGACCAAACCAGCCCCAAACTGACTTCATGCATGCCAAGACAATGGCCAAAATGCTCTAAAATGATGACATGAAAGGCAAGATGGTGATGCTCATGTAATGGCTCATCAATTAAGCATAAGAGCACAACTCTCAAACATGATTAAGAAGTGACAAACATGAGAATATGTCAATGCTATATGCTCTGAAATCAAGTATTAAATGATGTCAAATCATCCAAACAACACAAGCACAGCATGTTAGAAGGCCTAAGACACAAGGCTACCAAAAGGGACTACACAAGAGGCATGTAATACATGGCACAAATGATTGAACCAACCATGGATAGAGCTCAATTAGGTCAAAACAAAGACCAAAATATGTTGAGATGGGAGCTCAAAAGCTTAGGCATGCATGCATACAAGTTAGGCCATAAGCGAGGCATAAAGGCATAACCCTTAAAAGCATTCAAAGAGTGAAAGAAGTGAGAACATGACAGTGTTATATGCCCTGAAATATCATGTTAAATGATGCCAAATCATACACATGGCTCAAATAAAGCATGCCAAGAGACTTGAAATACAAAGCTAGTCAAGGGCTTTACACTACAACCATGCTAAGCAATGCTCAAATGACCTAAACCACTCAAAACAGATCTAAGGCTGGTCAGAATAGTAGCAAAAACATGCTAGACTCGCAACATAGATGGCAAGAAAGATGTGCTCATGTATTAGCTCACAAACAAGATATAAAGGCACAACTCTTAAACACAATTAAAGAGTGGTAAACATGGGAGTATGGAAAAGATATAAGCTCTGAAATTTCATACCAAATGATGCCAAGGCATGTAAACATCACAAGTATAGCATGGTGGGGACCTCAAAACTCAGGACTAATCAAGGCATTTGCACTATAGCTATGCAAAACATGAGTCATATGGCCAAGGAAACCCAAAACAGTCCTAAAGCATGTCAAAATAATGCTAAAACATGTATGGAGTATAGCCAAGGTAAGCTAGCATGAAGGGCCAAAACACCAAGTACACTAGGCTAATGAGTAAGATTGCACTACAAGTGCACAAACCAAGCAAGAGGTGACTCCACCAACCAAAAACAGAGTTATGGCATGTCAAAATAACACCAAAAATGGGCTGAGACTAAGCCAACACATGCTAGAATAACAAGCTAACTCATTAGGCATGCAAGGCTAGCAAAAAGGATTTACACTACAAGTGCATGAAGCATGCAACCAATGATCAAACAAACCAAAAATAGAGTTAAAGCATGTTAAATAATGGCCAAAAATGTGCTGGAGTGGAGCCAAAACATGCTAGAATTATAAGCTACAATAGCAAGCATACAAGGCTAGTTTGCAAGGATTACACTACAAGTGTATAAAGCATGCAAGGGTGGCCTAAACTAAGCCAAAACCGAGGTATGCCATACTGAAATAAGGCCAAAAATAGGCTGAGATGGAGCCAAAACAATCTTAACAAACATGCTACTTTGATGAGCCATCAACACAAGCACACAAGAAAAGAGGAGGGGAGACAACCCCCACCCATTTGAGACCTCAAAACACAGTTTCCACTACTAAAATTTCTCTGAGTTTCAGTAGTGAAGAAGCCAAACAAAGGTGATCACAAATGCCTAAAGTAATGGCACAAAACAAGGCAAAATAAGGCACAAAAGGGGGTAGACCACCCCCAACACCAAAGAGGCCTTAAACAACCTTTCTTAACACTTAAAATCAGAACTTTTTGCAGTATAAAGTTAAGCCTAAAACATCATGCAAATAAGGCCAAAGACTTAAGCAAAACAAAGCTTTAGAGAGGATAAAGTCTCACCCTTGAAGAAACACAGCAAATCAGCAACTTCTGAGGTAAAACCAAGCCTTTGAGCTTCAAACAAACCTTCAAGAACCTCAGCTCAAGAATAAAGGTGTTTCACTATGTGTTTGTGTGCAAAAGTGTGAAGAAATGACACTTTTAAGCACAAATGTAGAGAGAATGAGCAATATAGAGATAGATATGCAAAATTCTCAACCTGAGACAAGAGGGAGGAGGCTCCTTTTTATAGAAAACCAAGCATCAAGCTTGTTGAACAAGTTTTGAGCTTGAATCAATCTCTTCATACACGTGTATGGAGGATGCTTTCTATGCCCAATAGCTGGCACAACTGGCATGGAAGATATCTGTAGAAAGTGCAGGAAAGCTGTCGACCAGTTGAAGTGCTCGGCCATCTACTTACACTGGTCGGCCGACCACATAAAGTGGTCTGCAGGGACAAAAAGTGGTCGGCAAGGGGGGGAAGGTGGTCTGCACAGAGAGAGGAAGGTGGTGGCATGACTGCAGACCACCTAAACCAGCTGCAGACCACTTGTAGACCACCTAAGTGGTCGGTTGGATACTTTTCTGGTCGGCAGCCATTTTTCTGGTCGACAGGCAAAATTATGCTTTCCAGGTGCAACTTCAAATGGGCATAACTCCTTTGTCTAGACTCCTTTTCAGGTCAAACATGTGTCCAAATTGAAGCCCCGGAAGTAAGATTTCCAATGGTGGTAGCCTTGCATCAAAATTCTAACTGTGCAAAAAGTTATGCCTATTTTGGTGAAACTGCTCAATTTTAGTCCTACCCGGATTCATGTCGAACTTCTCCCAAACTAGTTTTCTTCTCTCCTTTCCTCTTTTCTTCAACTTCAAACCCCTAAACAAGGTGTTTTGAAAGATTTTTCAAAGATTTCATCTCTCTTTCAGTTATTTCCACTCTGTCCTTGCTCAGTTTACTGAAAAGCGCAACATTTAACGAAATACGAGCGTCGGAACATCGTAGAAACTTTATTTCAAAAATATTTTGATAGAGAGGGTTTTAAGGTCTAAAAATCATTCAAAATAGCTTTGGTCCAAAATGAGGTGTAAGGTTGAGATTTGACTCTCCTTGCCAAAGAAACCGAACCTTTGCACTGCACAACTTTCAACACCAAGTAAACCATCAGTAGTGCCTAAGTCTTAAGGGCGGTCAAAAATGGGGTGTCTACACACGCACAACATTACAATATTAAATGGAAGCATAGATTTACTTTATATAAGTGAAACAACTCACTTCTTTCTTCTTTTCCCGATGTAAGATTGTGTAAAATAAAAATTAACAATTGTTCGGGCAGAAAGTTTATTTTGAATCAAATAATATCAGTCATTTAGTCTTTAATTATGTCAATTTGTAGTTTATTTCGAAACAAACAAATCTAACCAATATATTTGATAAAATTGCTAAGATGATGGTTAAATTGGCGAATCAGTTAAACCGAAAACGGTTCAGCATAATCAGCTAGATTAAAAAGACCAATGAACTTATACACAAATTGATTAATTAAAACTTTTAAATGTTATTTTAATTTTAAAATTTAAACTATCTTAAACTAAAACATGCATAACACTACAATATTAAATAGGAGTATAAGATTAATTTTATATAAATGAAATAACTCACTTTTTCCTTCTTTTTCGGATATGGGATATCGAGATAGTTTTATTTTCAAATATCATAATAATTAAATTATAACTATATATATGGAAAGTAATTACTTCTCAAATAGAATCCATATAAAATTGGTTATTATAATTGAAATTAAATTTGTATAGAAATTTATATATAAATGGAAAAAGACATGCTGATTTGGATTTTTTTTTTTAAAAGTAAGCTTTTAGATTTTGTCACCTAAGTGTGTTTGGTTTCAGTTTTCTGAAAACTGAGTTTTTTGTTTTTCGTATTTTTTTTTTGTTTTTAGTGAATATTTTTTAAATTCTAAGTAATTATTTATCTTTTTAAATGCACCTTACTTGGATGTATTTAAATAGTAAAATATTTGTGAAAAAATATTTTAAAAAAATAATAAATACACAAAAATACGAAAAATGTATTGAATTTTCGTATTTTTTTAAATATTTTTTGGTATTTAGTATATTTTTTTAAATATTTTTTTCATAAATATTATAATTTTTAAGTGTATTTATGTTAGGTGTGCCTAAAAATTTAAAATAAAATGCTTAAAATATTAAAGAAATCACTGAAAACATTAAAATACGGAAAATAAAAAAGTAAAATTTTCTGAAAAACTGTTTTCTGAAAACCATAACCAAACAAGCTAATACTACTTTTAATAATATATGTATATATAATTTGGATAGAAATCAAAGGCAAACTTATATATCTATTAAAGGGGAATAAACCATTTTAAATTGGATACTAATTCCTCATGCATTTTGAGAAAAGGAAAAGATTTATTTTACCTTTTAATTTTAGTCAAAATTTTCGAAGATTGTTATTAATAAGACTAAACTGACACAATATTAAAAAAAAAATTAAATGAACAATTTTTATTTATTTATTTAGGTATATCAGAAATTAAACGTGCAATTTATAAAATTAAAACTATAAAAGCTAAATGGGTTTTTTTATTGATAAATCCAATTTAGAGGTGTTTTATCCCAATAAGTCCACAAAGGAAAGTTATAACCTAGTTGGTCCCATGTGTTTATACTTTTATTCCATAAATTCACTTTTTACTAATTTATATTTTTTGTTAGACTACTATACCCTTATATCTATTATTGATATATATTATATACAAGAATGATATACCCATTTTCCTCTGTTTTTGTTGTGGTAGGGTTTCGTTCCTATAGAAGAGAAGACGGTGATACAAAGTTTGTGATAGTGTTTCGTTGCGGTAGAGTTTCATTCTTGTAGGAAAGAAGATGATGACTCAGAGTTTGTGCTCTTGCTTTTTTTGTTATAGTTACTATTCACTTTTGGGGGGTTGGCTATTTGTTCAAGTTTGTCTTTGACATTGAACTGTTCTCTTTTTCTTTTGCCAAATCTATGAGCAACATCTGTTTGTTCAATTAGAAACAAATTTACTGTTAATGGTCACAAATGGTAAATCATAACAAGTGCAAACTATATGTGCCGTGAATAGTTAAATGATGTGACCATGGTTGCATTGAGCAAAATCATGACGTCAATATTTACATGAACACTGTACAACATAGGATAAAACAATAAAAATCAAATAAATAGTGTGAACAGTCACATGGATCATATATCATGTCATTAGTTCATGTGTTTGAAAAATGAACAAAATTTTGGGAGTTCAAATCATTTAATTATAATCAACAATTCCAACAAGGATAATAACCAAAAAATTGGAGGAAAATAACAGATAAAATATGGAATAATAACATATTATAAATATTAAACTAACACGATGTATGCATGATGTTATTCTTCACAACATTACATTATATATTTGACTGTCAATGTTCACAGCCAAATATATGGTGTGAATATTCAATGTGAATGTTACAATGTGAATATTAACATGATGTTTAGAATTTAATTATTGGCATTATCTTCAAAATGTTACAATGTGAATATTAATATTATGTTCAGAATGTGTATATTGACATTGATGTCACTCAATAACAAGTGAAACAATAAGATGTTATTATTTACAACATGCCTACAAGAATTTAGATGTAACCAAAATAGGGTTGACAACCATCCAAAGTTTGGTCTATAATTATTTCATGACCATCAACAACCAACAATACCAACAAGTTTGACATTGACACAAGGGAGAAGATAATGAGTGTTGTACAAAATAATAACATATGACAATTTAAGACAAATAAGTCATTACCAATATTTGACAATCTGATGCAAATATTGACATTATGTATGATGAGATTCACATTGAATCAAAAGAGGGTTAGCAACCATTAAAGATTAGGGGCTCTAATTTTTCATAACCATCAACAAGCAATAATACCAACAGCTCCGTAAATATTTACATCATATTCCATTAATGTCGGAAGGTGAATATTGACATTATGTTCTTAATGTGAATATTGCCATTGATGTTAGAATGTGCATATTGATATTATGTTCAGAATGTACATATTGACATTGATGTTAATCAATAATAAGTGAAACAATATGATGTTATTATTTACAGTATGCCTACAAGAATTCACATGTAACCAAATCAGAGTTGGTAGTCATCCAAAGTTTGGACTATAATTATTTCATGACCATCAACAACCAACAACACCAACAAGTCTGGCATTAACACAAGGGAGGAAATAAGGAGTGTATTACAAAACAATAACACATGACAATTTAAGACAAACAAGTCATTACCAATATTTAACAATCTAATGTAAATATTGACATTATGTATACTGGAATTCACATTGACCCAAAAGAGGATTGACAACCATAATGTGAATATTGCCATTGATGTTCATAATGTGAATAGTGTCATTAATGTCACAATGTGAATATTTACATCATATTCCATTATATTTTTGCATAAAGATTGGGGGTTTTATGGACATCAACAATCAAAATACCAATATTGATAGAGGGAAAAAACTAGAGAGTTCATTACCAAACCACAACCACAAACAACATTAATAACAAATGAATGTAATATTCAACAAAAAAAATGAACATCGGCAACATGGACAAAGAGTGAAAATAGGGAGTTCATTCCAAAATCAAATCTAAAAACAACAATAATAATGTAAATATATATATTTGTGATTACATTATGTTATCATTGACTGAAAAACAAAGGGGTGGAAAGGAATGTAAATATATATATTAGTGATTACATTAGAAGTTGAATATTTACATTATATTCATAATGTGAATATTGACATTGAAGTAGATATTTACATCAATGTGAATATTTATACCATATTCACATCATATTTGATCACCCTGTAAATATTGTACAAATTATGTATAATAGAACACACATTGAACCAAAAGAGGGTTGACAACCATCCAAGATTAGGTTCTTTAATTGCCTTATAACCATCAACACGCAACAATATTAGCAACTCTGTAAATATTTACATCATATTCCATTAATGTTAGAAGTTGAATATCTATATTATATTCATAATGTGAATATTGACATTGAAGTAGATATTTACATCAATGTGAATATTTACACCATATTCACATCATATTTGATCACCCTTTAAATATTGTACAAATTTTGTATAATGGAATACTCATTGAACTAAAAGATGGTTGACAATCATCTAAGATTAGGGGCTCTAATTGCTTTATAACCATCAACACACAACAATACCAACAACTCTGTAAATATTTACATCATATTCCATTGATGTTAAAAGTTAAATATCTACATTATATTCGGAATGTGAATATTGACATTGAAGTAGATATTTACATCAATGTCAATATTTACACCCTATAAATATTGTACAGTTGTCAATATGATGTTTACATCATATTCTATCATATTTCAATTTGGGAGGAAATTAGGGGTTCTATGGACATCAACAATCAGCAATACCAACATTGACAGAGGGAAAAAAACAGAGAGTGAAAATAAGGGGTTCATTACAAAATGAAATTCAAAAACAACAATAATAACAAGGGTAATGTAAACATATACATTTGTGATTAGATTATATTATCATTGTTTGAAAAACAGGGGGTGGAAGGATGGTAATTACCTTTGGTCCTCATTGTGGGTGGAATATGTAAATTGACGGCAGGTGAGAACCTAGGAAGAACAAGCCCCAATCCTTTCGATGTAAACTTTCGCAGTGGTGCGTTGATGTAGAATAGCAGTGGCCGGCGATGGTTGATGGTGGTGGACGACGGTGGTGAGGCGATGTGAAATCTAGGGTCACGGTTTGAGAATTTTTTGGTGCCAACAATAAGTTTTTTTTTTTGAGAATGAATGTTTTGTGGAGTGAAGAGATGGAATAGGAACGGTTGAGTTTTCAGAATGGAGTATGCGCGGGAGAAATGGAAGGAGGATATTTTGGTCTTACTAGACCTAATGGAATAATTAAAAATAATTTGAATTTTATGATATAAAAGTCTTAGAAATGAAATTTATCATTTATGAATAAAAGCCCTGTTTGATTGGGGGATATAAAGATTGGGATTAGATATTATATCCGGTGGGGTCCATATATCTCATGTTTGCAATTTTTTTTTGAAGGGGATATAATATCCGGTGGGATTGTATATCCCCCAAAAGTGGAGGATATACAATACCACACCCCCCCATTATATCATATCCCCTTGGTGGGGATATGATGTAAAAAGTCCAATTTACCCTTTTTTCTATCTAACATAACATAATTTAATATATTTTTTTGAATTTAATATAATATAAATATTATTGAATTTAATTTAATATAATATTATATTATTTAATTTAATGTAATTTAATATAATATAATTTAATACAAATTTTGAATTTAATATAATATAATATTATTGAATTTAATTATTGAATTTAATTTAATATAATATAATTTAATATAAAATTTTGAATTTAATATAATATAATATTATTTAATTTAATATAATATAATTATTGAATTTAATTTAATATAAATATTATTGAATTTAATTTACTTTAATATAATATTATTTAATTTAATACAAATTTTGAATATAATATAATATAATATTATTTAATTTAATTTAAGTTAATATAATATTATTGAATTGAATTTAATATAATATAATTTAATATAAAATTTTGAATTTAATATAATATAATTATTGAATTTAATTTAATATAAATATTATTGAATTTAATTTAATTTAATATAATATTATTTAATTTAATACAAATTTTGAATTTAATATAATATAATATAATATTATTTAATTTAATTTAATTTAATTTAATATTATTCAATTTAATTTAATATAAATTTTGAATTTAATATAATATAATATTATTTAATTTAATATAATATAATATAATATAATATAATATTATGAGGGCAATCTTGGAAATTACTTGTTATATCCCACAATATATTTTGTAAAACAAACATGCATAACATATATCCAATCTTATATATGAAGTCAACAAACATGACTTGGGGGATATACTATCCAATACTTATATCCTATTCATTATATATCCTGACTAAATCCCACATCATATTATATCCTCTATTTTATATCCAACGAAACAAACGGGGCCAAAGCTCCCAAACTAAATTGATAGAAAAGACAATTTACAAAGCTTATCCTGAAATATATGAAAATATTTGGATTGTACATATCAACATAATGGGCCCCATCAACAATAGCCTTATTATTGATTCTTAAATATATATTTTTTTTGTATTTTAAATATATATGTCAATTTTTAGTCTTGGCATTTCTCAAAGATCTAATCATGAAAAATATATGATTTGGATACGTCTTTTACAGTGATGTGAGGTTTTATGAAAAAATATTACGAAATTTTTTATAAAGTTTCTCTATTTTGGATTAATTGTAATATTTTATTGTATGTTATATAATTATACATATATTAAATTATAACTTACCAATTATAAAATATTATAAGATAAAACTAAATTTATATTATTTATAAATTAAGATTTTAAAATTAAAACACACTTATATTATGATAAATAATTTTTCTTATTTTATTATCTACTGTGTTAGATTATTTTAAAAAATTTCATATAATTTTTGATAATATTTCTTTGGGTAAATTACAAATACATCCCTTGAAATTTATTTAAAATACGAATTGTCCCATGTGATTTGAAAAATTATAAATACCTCGCTATCAGAATTTTTTATTTAACATAATTAATTAAGAAAAGTGAAATTTCTAACTATTCACTTATATAATAAAATTATTTGAATTGTTAATTGAAACAAAATTTTAACATTATTAAAAATTGTTAATTAACTTAATGATTTATTAATAAAAAGACTTATTTATTATGAAATTAAAAATTTTAAGAGACATAATATAATTTTTAAAATTATAAAAATAATTTATAATTTAAAAAATCTTCAGGTGCGTTTGTAATTTACCCTATTTCTTTCATGTAGCCAAAGATTATTTTGTTTTCAATTCAAACAAGATGGATGAGATTGACACGTAGGTTGGGGATAGTGGTTGAGACATTCAAAGATGACTGTTCACCTTCCCTGTCAACATTCATTCAAAAAGGTTAATTAATTAAGTATGAATGGTTATGGGACCGCGTGTGTGACACTTTAGGTTTCACGTTTCGACGGAAAAGGTTATACATTCCAAATAAATTATTAAAATAAATTATTAAATATTTTACTAAACTTCTTACATAAATGTGAGATTTATATATTTTTAATTTGTTTGAATCTCACACTTATGTGTGAGGTTTGATAGAATATTTGATAATTCATTTGACATCCCTAGCTTAACTCACGCTTTGACACCCAATACAAATTAAATTCTTAGGTCTCGTTTGGAAATAAATTATTTTTAATTTTTTTTTAATTTTTTATGAAAAAATATATAAAAAAGTAAAGAGAATAATTTAACAATTTATAGTGGCTTTTTAATTTTTTAGCTAAAATACTTTAATCTCCAAACGAGGCCTTACTTATTTAAAGTAGAGTTAATTACCTAAGAATCCTATTTACAAATGTTATGATAACTTAGATCTTATGTAAGATATTTTAACCAATAAATTTTATTTAGTAAAATTGATAATATCATAAGTTTTTCCCAATTTTTAAAATTAAGAACGTTATCAATTTTGCATAATAATATTTCAGATGATTATTTTACCAACTGATAAAAAAATAAAGCATGAGATTAAACGTTTTTATCCTTCTACTTATTGGTTTGATTCAATTATTCAATAAAACCGATAATATTAACATTTTTTTTTCCAATTTTAAAACTGAGAACATTATCAATTTTTTTATTTTTAAAGTTTTTTTTTTAGTTTTGCGCATCAATATTCTATCATCATGCTCCTTTATAGATACAAAATTTTCATTTTTGCATAAAAAAATAATTCAATTTTTTCAAAAAAAAAAAAGGTTTTTTTATTTTTTATTTCACACATAATTTTTTTTTTTAGTTTTTTCAATTTGAAAATTAATGTTTTAAAATTTTGAAAATCAAAATATATGTCAAATCATCATATTCCTTTATACATAATCACAAATAATGAACAATTATTATTTGAAAGGTAATTCTGATTATTAAAAATTTAATGGGACTTGAAGGTCTAAAAAAACTTAGTTAGAATTTAATAGAGTATAAGTTCATAAATTAATATTTGTATATAAATGTCCTTTTAGAGTATTTATGGAAATCACAACCGTAGTCGAATGGGGCTGTTTGCATTTTTTTTGGTACGGGTTAAAATGTAAAACATATTAAAAAAATTAAATTAATTAATTACAAAAAATTACAGAATTGAATTATATTTATTTTAAAAAAACTTAGATGATAAATATGATTTTAATAAAATTTTTTAAAAATAAATATTTGATTAATTTAATTTTTTTTATGAGTAATTTATTGGTAAATTATGCAAAATAAACCCCCAAAAAATGAGAACAGACTCTTTTTGATTTTAATTATTACGTCTCTTTCTGATTTAACCCAATATGTCGGTTTTTTCAGGATTCACGAGCCACTTGACACTAGCACTACTATTATTATACATATCCTAGAGTTTGTCTTGTGTAATGAAAATGCGATTAGATTACAGAGTTTAACAAATGGAGAGGATAGCATATTTGAAGATTACTAACTTTGTAATAATAACTTTAGTCAAATGCAAAATCCCTTGTCGGCCACTTTAAGTTATTTCCCGATATGGACACCATTCCCATACAGCCAATGTAGCAGGGGGCTGCAAAATTTGATGGAGCCGACAAAAAGTTACTAATTATCCACCACTTTAAGATTATCAACCCAACATTTATCAAATTACTTCGATTCATCGTAGTAGATCGTAGCTGGTTGTATAAAAAATAAAATTGATTTCATTTATTTATTTTATTTAATTTAATTTATTATTATTATTATATATATATATATATATATTATTTTTTTTTTTGTATTCTAATGGTTACAAGTATTAGATGAACATATCATGGTGGCATCATCAAAATATTAGATATTTTTTTTCTTCTTAAAAAAAAAAAAAAAAAACCTCCAAACCATTTGACAAGGTAATTTTTTTTTTTTATTAGCTTTGTCACGACCCAACCACTAGTACTTAGGAGTGTTTTGGAAATATGATTAAAAATTATTTTTTGATTTTTTTTAAACTTTTTTATAAAAAAGAGAAGTGGGTTAAAAGTTAGGAAGTGACTTTTAACTCACTTTTCAAAATAGCTCTTGGTATTAGAATTGCAACTTACTAATTAATTCTAATTTTAACAAATTAAGTGGCGTAAGCAGAAGCGGAAGCAGAGGCGGAGGCAGAGGCGAAATAAAGTAAGAAAATAATCAAATCGATAATTAATTTCATCAATTATCCCACTATTTTTAAAAAATACATCCGTCGACAATTATAACAAAAATACAAAATGTCGGTATTAAGTTCCGTGTTGGTTCCATTACACGATGTTACAATCTTTCCTTACCTTTCATTACTTGAAAGGGGTAATAGCTATAACCACATAACAGAGTGAGAGATATTATGTCAAGTGCATAGGGGCATAAAATAATCATGGATAGTTATTTAAACTAAAACATTAAACATAACTTAATTTGAATAAACAAATTATTTAAATGACAGAAATTGAAGTCCATAAATTATGTAGGTAAATAACCATAATCACGATACAGAAAAGAATAGAATAGAGGTCACTAGAATGACAATCAGAACCGATGTCAATAGATCCATGACAAACCAAGCCACAAAGTAATCAATCAAAAGCCAATGATTTATTAAAATCCCTCAAGACATGAAATTCATTTAAATAATTATTGTCAAATCATATCTATAAATTTTAATTTAAGCAAAAGAGATTTATAAAATAATTAACATAATTAAAATATTAGCATAATTTATAAATATAAATTATATAAAATAAATCATAATAATTCAAAATAAACATAAAATATTTTATAATAATTCAAAATATAATATAACTCACTTTTTTTAAACTGAAAGCTTTCTTACTTTCTAGCCGTTCACTAGCTCTCTCTCCCTGGCTTTGATTTTGTTACTTTTTTTTTTTTTTTTTTTTTTTTTTTTTTTTTTTTTTTTTTTCTTTTTAAGCCTTCCTTTTGCTTCGGCTCAACCCACCTATTTATAGGTGATTTAGATAAAACTTGGTTGCTACACCTAGGGTGTGCGCGGTGCGGGTCGATACGGTTTAGGAGAAAAATAGATATCGTATAATGGGTGACGGATTGATAAAAATATTATTAGAATTTGTTATTTTTCTTATCAAAAACCGGCGGTTCAGTTGGTAAATAATAACGGATTTGCCTTGGCGGTTCGAGCGGTTTGACGGTTTATAAACAATATAATTCAAATTATAAAACTTGAATCAAAGAATAAAAAGATCTAATTTATAAATTAACTGAAATAGTCAACATTAAAATATTCATCTAATGTAATATTAAATATTTACAAACTAGTAAACTAAAAATCTAACACTTTAAATAAATTATACAATAGCAATTTAAGAATACAATAAATACTAGAAAAAGTTCAAAAAAAATAAATTCTACAACATCCAACATAGTTCAACATACTTCATCCAAGATAGTTCTACAACATAATTCATACCACAATAATTACAAGCAGCCCTAGGTTTATCAGGTTCACAACCATCAAGTAAAGTAAAGTGTTTCCAAACCTCAGATTTCTTTTTATCTAAATTAATACTAGGGCATGGACGAGTTTTACCAGAATTTTTGGCAGGCATTGTGGTAGTGGTAGAACTAGCAACAGTGGTTGATTCTGCCGTTGGTGTAGGAGGGTTTTCATCAGCATTTGTATTTTCCTCATCCATTCACTATTACAAAGAATAAAAAAATTATATGAATGATAAGTAAATAAATAAAAATTATCAATGATGAATGACCGTGAATTAATCTTGTCAACATAAATTTCAGAACATAAACCTTACACTTTGGATCATTTACCATGTGTATTATCAAGAAATCAAGACAAAATGACATACCTGAATCCATTGATGAACGGTTAAACAGAAGCGTAATTATCAATGAACTCTTTGTTATTGATTATGTTATTGCCTTCTAATCCTTTCCCCTTTGGTGCCTTATGTTTCTCCTTGAGAGGATTTAGAAAGAAAAATGGCAGTGTTCTTATTTTTCCACTTGGGAAGGAATAGGGACCATAACCTTTTAAAGGTTGTAATTGGTTTTCAAAACTGAAAGGTTGTGGAAGTTCAAAAGGAATGAAAACCAACTTTAACCATTATTGGTTTTAATTTCTATTTATTGGTTTTCAAAACTGAAAGGTTGTGAAAGTTCAAAAGGAATGAAAACCAACTTTAACCAATATATTTTAATTTCTATTTCTGCCCCTCATAGAAATAGAAATTATACAACTAGTATCTACACATTAGGTCCATAACACATATACCCTTAAACCTATTAACTAAATTGAATCACTTAAATTGTAGGCTTCTTATAAATGATAACACCACATTTAATTATGTGGTCCCATTGAGATATTATCTAACAATCTCCCACTGGACCACATATGTATCCTGAAAAATGTGCTTAACTTTAGTGAGCTCAGAAATTTGTTATCATAACTTGAGGGTATCCAAACAATCTTGTCCATTAACTATATTAATATAGGATCAAAGCGGTCTTCGTTACATCAATCGTAACTCGACCCACCAATGGTCACGTATACTAATATAGCTAAATGACATAGATCAATCATGGATGCGTAGCATGGAAATTACATGTGATGTGATCCATACATGCCTATTTCCAACTGGTCCTACTTAACTTTATTGAGATCAATACTTCACAATACGTAACAGAGCGTAATAAACTGAATATTTCATTTCTGCAGAAATTAATCTAATTACATAGATAAAACTCAAGGCTGACATAAAGCAGTAATATAAATACAAACTCCTACTAAACCAGAATGTTCTCAAATAGAACAACACCCATCTGAGCAGTGTGCTCATGAAACACCTTGGGTGGTAGTCCCTTCGTAAGTGGATCCGCTATCATGGAGTTTGTCCCAATGTGCTCTATGGAAATCTGTCCACTATGCACTCTTTCTTTTACAACTAGGAACTTGATATCAATATGCTTTGATTTTGTCGAGCTCCTGTTGTTATTGGAATATAAAACTGCAGACTTATTGTCACAATATAACTTAAGTGGTCTTGCAGTGCCTTCCAAAATACGCAACCCAGTGACAAAATTCCGCAGACCTCCAAGAAATTGCTCCGCCAGCTAACAGATAAATATAGTCTGATGTGGATTTCCTACTGTCTTGGCATCCAGCAAAATCGGAGTCGGAATATCCAATGACCTCTAACTTATCCGATCTCCTATATGTGAGCATATATTCCTTTGTTCTCTGTAAATATCGCATAACACGCTTGACTGCTTTCCAATGATCCATGCCAGGATTACTTAAATATCTGCCTAACATGCCAACTATAAACGCAATATCTGGACGCGTACATACTTGAGCATACATTAGACTCCCTACAGCCGAGGCATAAGGAATCTTCTGCATTTCTTGAATTTCAAGACTGCTCTTCGGGCATTGACTGAGACTAAACTTGTCTCCCTTAGCAACCGGGGTTTCACCTGATTTACAATTTTGCATGCTAAATCTATTGAGTACTTTTTCGATATAGCTCCTTTGTGATAATCCCAGAATACCCCGAGAACGATCTCGGAGTATTTCGATTCCTAATACAAAGGAAGCATCACCAAGATCTTTCATTTCAAAATTCTTAGATAGAAATCTCTTGGTGTCATGCAATAAGTTTATATCGCTTGTGGCAAGCAATATGTCGTCAACATATAAAACCAAAAATATGTGTTTACTCCCACTGAACTTGTGATACACACATTCATCAACAACATTAGTTTCAAAACCATACGAAGTGAGAATTTGATGAAATTTGAAGTACTACTGACGAGAAGCTTGCTTGAGTCCATAGATGGATTTAGTCAATTTGCAAACCATATTCTTTGGGTCTCCTGACACAAAGTTTTCTGGCTGCACCATATAAATTGTTTCTTTAATGTCACCATTAAGAAAAGCTGTTTTGACATTTATCTGATGCAACTTAAGATCAAAATATGCAACAAGCGCCATAATTGTCCTAAAAGAATCTTTCGAAAAAACTGGAGAGAAAGTTTCTTTAAAGTCAATTCCTTCTTTTTGAGTAAAGCCTTTGGCTACAAGACGTGCCTTATACCTCTCCACATTACCATTTGAATCCCTTTTGGTTTTAAATATCCATTTACAACCTACGGGCTTCGCACCAACTGGTAATGAGACAAGTTCCCAAACTTTATTGTCTTGCATAGACTTATATTCTTCATTCATGGCTTCTATCCACTTATGAGAGTTTGAACTTTCCATGGCTTGACGAAAGTTGATTGGATCATCTTTCGACATTCCATTTTCTACCTCATGTTCCTGGAGATATACAATATAATCATCTGAAAATGCAAATCTCCTTTCTCTGGTGGATCGCCTTAATGGCACAAATTCTTGAGGTTGAGGTTGTAGAGTTTGTTCCTCAGGAACAATTACCTCATCTTGAATGGGGGTTTGAACTATATTATCTTGAACAACATTGTTTGGTTGAGGATCCGAAATTACTTCTCGAGCAATGACAGGTATAGGAACCTGTGATTGGTCAAAAGTAGTAATAGGAAGTGGGATTACTCCTGCTTCCTCCTCAAAGACAATGTCTCTAACTGGATTTCTCCCCCCAAACTCAACATCCTCAAAAAATGTTGCAATTCCCGTCTCAAATATTGACCTATTTGTGGGATCATAAAACTTGTAACCTCGTGATCGTTCGGCATAGCCAATAAAGTAGCTGCTAATGGTTTTAGAGTCCAATTTTCGTTCATAAGGTTTATAAGGCCTCGCCTCAGCAGGACACCCCCACACATGCAAATGTTTTAGACTAGGCTTTCGCCCAACCCAAAGCTCATAAGGTGTTTTTACAACTGCTTTAGTTGGTACCCGATTTAAGATATAAGTTGCTGTCTTTAGAGCCTCACCCAAGAGGGACTCTGGTAAAGTAGGATGACTGATCATACTTCTTACCATATCCTTAAGAGTCCGGTTTCGTCTCTCAGATACACTATTCATGCTAGGTGATCCTGGCATGGTGTATTGTGGGACGATTCCACATTCCTCTAGGTATTTTGTAAACGGTCCTGGATGTTGTTCACCTGATCCATCATATCTGCCATAGTATTCACCACCACGGTCAGACCTGACACTTTTAATCCGTTTGTTGAGTTGTAACTCAACTTCGGTCTTAAATTTTTTGAATACGTCCAAAGACTGTGATTTCTCATGGATAAGAAATAGATACCCATATCTGGAATAGTCGTCTATGAATGTGATAAAATATTGTTGACCATTCCAAGACGCCATAGAGAATGGGCCACAAATGTCCGTATGAATTAATTCTAAGACATCTGTAGTCCTATGGGCACCATATTTCTTTATTTTGGTCTGTTTTCCCTTGATACACTCAACACATACATCAAAATCTAAAAAATCAAGAGAGTCCAAAATTCCATCAGACACAAGGCGCCCAACTCTAGATTTAGAGATGTGACCTAGGCGTTTGTGCCATAATGAGGCTGAATTTTCCTTAGTTAATTTACGCTTTGTACCTCGTGATTCCACGTGCAAGGTTGCAGTATAAGATGCAATAGTTTCGAGCAAATATAGATTATCAAACACATTAAGTAAACCAGTACCAACAACATTGGAATTAATAGACATACTAAACTTCATATTTCCAAAAGAACAATAATATCCCAATTTGTCCAATACAGAAACAGAAATTAAATTCCGTCTAAAGGACGGTACAACAAACGTGTCTAATAAATCCAAATAATAACCGGTTTTCAGTAATAATCTAAAGTGCGCTATTGCCTGCACTTCTATTGACTTGCCATCACCCACAAAGATGTATCTTTCAGCATCAGTTGGCTTTCGGTAGTTCAGGCAACCCTGCATAGAAACACATATGTGAGTAGTAGCACCAGAATCTACCCACCAAGTGTTTCTTGGTACTGAAGCTAAATTTATTTCAGAACAGACCAAAACATGAAATGTACCTTTCTTTACACGCCAGGCGACGTATTTGGCACAATCCTTCTTTCTGTGTCCGGGCTTGCCGCAAAAGAAACAACCATCCTGCACTTTCTGTTTCTTTGGTTCCGGACCCTGAGGAATAGCAACTTCCTTTCCCTTATGCTTTCTTTTGCCCGTATGCTTGGAGGTGCTTGCCAGATGAGCACTTTCAGTCCTTTCTTGCTTCAATCTCTCTTCCTCTTGCACACAAAATGAAATGAGCTCATTGAGAGTCCATTTCTCCTTCTAGCAGTTATAACTGACCTTAAATTGGTTAAATTGTGCAGGAAGAGAGATGAGAACTAAATGCACGAGCAAATCATCAGATAGGTCGAGCTTTAGTGCCTTAAGTTTTGAAGCAATATGAGACATTTCCATGATGTACTCGCGAACATTATCCTTGCCTTTATACTTTATTGAAATCAAGCTTGCTAAAAGCGTGCTTGTTTCAGCCTTATCGTTTTTAGCAAAACGCTTTTGAATTTCTGAAAGAAATTCACCGGCAACGGTTACATCCTCTGTTATTGCACCCCGAAAAACTTCTGGAATCCCACGCTTCATGATCATAAGACTTAGCCTGTTAGAACGATCCCACTTTTCAAAGTACACAGTTTCCTCAGGAGTACTTTGTGCAGTGAGAGCATTCGGTTTTGGCATCCTTAATGCCAAGTCTATGCCCATGCAGCCGAGAACAATCAATATGTTCTCTTTCCAGTCCTTAAAGTTTGTTCCATTTAACATTGGGACATTGTTCATGTTGGCAGAGATTGAAGTAGTCGACATTAAAGCTGAATAGAAAAGAAAATAAAAGGAATAAACAATTATGCTCACATTAAGTTACCAAACAGATAATCTCTAAATAAATTAATTTAATGACAATATCTCAAGATACCTAGCACAACATTAATACCAAGCCTTTGGGTAGTGATATTAACTGTAAGTGGTATTCTTGTTGTAATGATCAAACATTGACAATAAGTTATGTCAAATAACAAATCTATCTTTTGATGGATTTATTATTCACATTAGGTTTTCTTGACAATTGGCACATATTTATCACCACAAAATGTGTGTGTAATTCTGCCAAGTCTTAATCATGTCTTTGGACCGATAAATACTCGCATGAGATACACAGACATGAATTTCAAAACATTCCATATAAAACAATCTAGACAAAAGAGATCACTTTTGTGACATCTTGTTTGAATTGACTTATATTGAGAGTGTTAGAAAATTAAATTTCTGTAGACGTTGTATGAAATTACATTAAATTTAAAGATTTCTAAATTTGTGACCCCGTATATGTAATATAATCTGCAGCAATTACAATTATATATATACATATATAAATAGAATTGACGGGTCCAAAAACAAATAGTTTTTTTTTTTTATGATGTTCAAAATTAAACCGATCAAATCGCAAGATATATCTATATATATATAAATACATGATGTGCATCCATTTGAGAGAAACAAAAAAAAAAAAAACTGCCCACCGAATCATTTTACAATTCCAGAAAACAGATTGCCATTTTCACAGAACAAAACAGGAAAAACAGAATTTACATCCATAAGAAAATTCAGAATCTGATTCCAGGAAACTAAATAGAATGAATAAAGCATATCAATTCTGATAAGACACATGATATGCATGCTCTGATACCAATTGTCAACATAAATTTCAGAACATAAACCTTACACTTTGGATCATTTACCATGTGTATTATCAAAAAATCAAGACAAAATGACATACCTGAATCCATTGATGAACGGTTAAACGGAAGCGTGATTATCAATGAAATCTTTGTTATTGATTATGTTATTGCCTTCTAATCCTTTCCCCTTTGGTGCTTTATGTTTCTCCTTGAGAGGATTTAGAAAGAAAAATGGCAGTGTTCTTATTTTTCCACTTGGGAAGGAATAGGGACCATAACCTTTTAAAGGTTGTAATTGGTTTTCAAAACTGAAAGGTTGTGGAAGTTCAAAAGGAATGAAAACCAACTTTAACCATTATTGGTTTTAATTTCTATTTATTGGTTTTCAAAACTGAAAGGTTGTGGAAGTTCAAAAGGAATGAAAACCAACTTTAACTAATATGTTTTAATTTCTATTTCTGCCCCTCATAGAAATAGAAATTATACAACTAGTATCTACACATTAGGTCCATAACACATATACCCTTAAGCCTATTAACTAAATTGAATCACTTAAATTGTAGGCTTCTTATAAATGATAACACCACATTTAATTATGTGGTCCCATTGAGACATTATCTAACAAATCTACCATACAGAAATACATAGAAAAGATGAAGTACTAGGCACAAAAAATAAATAAAAATTATAAAAGAATGAACACATAAAAACACATTCACAATTTAATTAATATGCCATGATTCTTTGGTAATAACAAGTATGGCTGTTCAGTAGACCATATTAATTACAAGCTCAACTAGAAAGCATATCTTTTGGTCTGATTTCTTCAACATGGTCTTGGCTGTGAGAATTGTTACTGGTCTAGTGGCAGCATCATTCCAACAAATATGATTGTAAGAAAAATAAAAAATGATACCAATAACGAAGACAATAATAATTTTCAAAATTTGAGAAAAAAAAAAGGGTAAAAAAGGGCTTGGATGTTTCCTGACAAACATGAAACATATATTTTGAATTTTGATTTATACAGAAAAAAGAAAAGAGAAATTAAATGAAAAGAAAAGAAAATAATCAAAATAAATAAGCAGATTTGATTTGAATGTATGTTTCTTGTTAACAATTCAAATTTAAAAATAAATAAATAAAATAAAATAAAAATCTGTGTAGTGTATAAAAAAAAAACAAAATAGATATTGAATGAATCAACACTATATAAGATATAAAAAAATAAATATATGTATTCTAATAAATAAACTAAATAACACACTATATAAACAAAATAACACACTATATTTAGGGCTGTGCATAACACACAATATTATTGAATGAATCAACAACACTATAGATATATATATATAGAGAGAGAGTAGAGCAGTACCAGCAGTATATATGTATATACAAAGAACAAAGAGAGAGTGAAAGAAAAGAGACAGAGAGAGTATCGAGAGAGAGAGAGAGTAGCGAGAGTACCGACGACGAGGAGGAGAAACCAGCGGGAGACGATCGGCAAGGGAAGGAGAAACAGCGGCGAGACGATCGGCAAGGTAAAGAAAGGAGACGAGCAGCGGCGCTGGGTGTATGTGATGAACGAGATGAAATCGAAATGTGTGGCTGTGTGTGGGTATTAGGTTTAATGGAGGAATGATTGTATGTGAGAGGGTGTATAACAGTTGGAATTTTTTTTTAAAACGTAGGCGGGTAGGGTCGGGTCGGGTTGAAAAGCGGTTTGGAAAATTTAACCCGCCACCGCAGGTCCTCCAACCAGCCCAACTCGCCCGCCAAAACTGAAATTTTGCACGGTTCAGTGCGGTTCAGAGCGATTCGGTGCGATTTTGACGGTTTTGACGGTTTTATGCACAGCCCTAGCTACACCAACACGTGGCCTCACCTCCTTACTTCTCTTACGTTGCGTTTGATTACGAGATTTGAGAAAAAAATTAAAAAATAAAATAGAAAAAGTAAATAAAATGTAAATAAAATATATTTATATTACACCTAATTTCATATATTTTTTCCCTTTCTCTTTCCAAATTCCCTAACCAAACACGTTGCATGCCACATTCTTTTCTTTTTTAAACTTAGTTAGAACTCGTTTGGGATATGAGTTGACTTTTTAACTTTTTGATTTGGGACTAAAAAATCTCATTTGGTGTAGATTTTTTAGTTTTTTTAACTTTTCTGAAAGAAAAAAATGAAACGATTATGAATTGGATGTGACGTTTTGTCCTATTTGACTAAAATAACCTATTTTATCTTATATGATTATTTTAGCCCAAATGTTCTTCCCAAACAAGCTTTTACTCCACATGCCATATTTCTTTATCCTTATCTTATAAGTGGGGATGGCAATTTGAACCCAGTCCGACGGGGACCCGACCCTTTCGTCCCCGATTTGAATGGTTTTTCCCTGAAAAATACTCCTGATGAGTCTGGAATGGTATCCAAAAATGCATCACAGATTAGTTTTGGGCCGGGGATCACAGCCCCGGACCCGGTCCGGTTGTCCCAGAAATAAAATTACTTTTATACCCCTTCTATTCATTCATATATACATCTCTCTCTCTCTCACAGATTTAGATCACTCTCTCACACTCTCTCATACCTTCTCTGTCACTCTCACTCTTGCTCTCTTTCAGATTTGAGCACACACTCTCTCAGACCTCTGTTACTCTCTCTCTTACATTTGAAACCCTAACCTCAAACCCACGTCGATCGAAGCAAAGAAGAAGCCACCAGAGACGACGTTGTCCCACCACCTCCACCACCGCCTCTACTATTCCTCCACCGCCTCCACCGATTGCCAACAGATTGTGAATCACCACCTCCATTGCCACCGATCACCGATCGGAACAGATCATGAACCGTGAAGCCCTTAGATCTCAAATCTAAAAATCATGATTCATGAAGAGTGAACCGTGAAGCTCTCTCTCTCTCTCTCTCTATATATATATATATATATGTATGTATCATCTCATTGATTTTTCAATATATATAAATATAGATTAACTTGTATGTATATATGATTTTTGTTGATCTAGGTCAATACAAAGCAGCAAACAGAAAGAGATTTGAAGAAAGAGAAGAGGAAACTTGGGGCTAGAATAGATCTATTCAAATTTTTATTTTCTCTTATTGTAACACAGATTTTGTTGTTGTTGATTGTTGATGTGGTTGTTGATTGTTGATGTTGTTATTGTTGACAAAGAAGAAACAGAGGATCATTGTTGTTAGATTACTATTGTTGTTCATCTCAGATCTAACACAGATAATTATTGTTGCTGCTATTCTGTTTTTTTTTTGGCCCGGGGAATTTCCGAGGTCAGCGAAAACCAATCCTCGTTAAGGGACGGGGGTGGGGATGATGATAGATTCTCCGTCGAGGATCGAGGCGGAAGACGGGGTAATTTTTACCATCGGGGATTGGGGACGGGAGGGTAATCCCCGGCCTCGGCCCGACCCGTTGCCATTCCTACTTATAAGGCTCAAAATATCTAAGCAGCTACTCTTTCGTTTTGGCCTAATCACACTATGGCTCAACTATCTTTTGTTAAAACATAATGATTCCAAATTATATTTTAACATATATAACTATAAAATTAAATACATTATTATATATATTTTTAATTGATATTAACACAATGTTAAAATTAATTAAACATTTAAAGTGGGTGTTTGGGAAGTTGTTATTTTAGTAATTTTTTTAGTTTTTGATTATTTTAGGAGGATTAAAATTTTTGTGTTTGGGAAGATAGTTTAATTTTTTTGTAGTTGAATGTGATATTTGTGAGAGAAAAAGTGAAATGATTATAAATTTGATGTGACATTTTGTTTGAATTTGTTTTTTTATTTTTTAACCAATTTTATCTTTTAGTTCATTTTAGCAACCAAAAAAAAAAAAAGCGTGTGACAAATTTTTTTGTGTCAACTATTTTAACTAAACACTTGTAACTTTCATATCTTTACATATTTTAAGCAAAAAAAATTGATTTAAAAACAGTTGTCAAACAAGATCTAAAATCACATTTGAGCAAGGGAAATGTGAAAATATCAACGGACCATGGCATGGCATTTTGTGCGCTAACTTTACAAAGGTTGAAAGTTGCATGATTCAAAGTTAATTAGTGGATTCACTTTTCTAGATATTAGTGAGGACTTTATGTCCTTATTTGATGACGCATTAATAGTAAGAAGAGTACTATTTGATTTCTGTACATAATTCAGAGGCAGAGCTAGTCCACCTTGGCTTACATTATTTATTGGGGTAGGTGGGTCATATCAATTATTATTCATTTTAGTTTTTTTATTTTTATTTTTAAAATCTAATAACAGACTTGCACATTTAATGAGGCATACGAAAAAATTGTGTGTGATTTTGAAATTAAAATTTTTACTATTAAAGTTTTTTTTGAATTATGTTTGTCAAATGGCTTGATTGGCTATTGATTAAACTTTACGTGTGTAAATTAGACAGTATGGTGGTAAAGCCACTTTTCATAAAACTTGAAGCTTTGGATTTCGGAGTTTGATTGAGGGTTCACTTTGTCGTTCTATTTCCTTTTTCTAAATCTAATTATGTTTAAAATGGCTAAACACAATTAATTTTTCTTCTCAAAAACAAAACAATTCAATAAGTTTATGTGTACAGTAATCATATACAAAAAAAACACAAATATCTTACAAAGGGTGAGACCCACATGTAAGACTTATCCTTTGTGAAATATTTGTATTTGACTCGTGTAACGATTACCCATATTCTTCCATGTATAATTTTTTTAAAAAAAAAACCAAATTGAAAACCTGTTGGCTTATTTTTCCTACGAAGGAAAATATCATAAATACGAGCGTGCCAGCAAGGATTGAAAAATCCTTACAGATTAAATTCAAGCCAATTATCAAGTGATTGTGTTGATGGTTCTTTTGCCTCAACAAAGAGGACTTCAAAATTGCCAAGTGTAGAGAAAAAAAAAATTAAAAGAAGAATGAGGGAAACGGAGAAAGACGATTGAGTGAACAATCAAAGTAATAATTACTTACCTCTACTCCTATACTTTGAAAAAGAAGTGCATAAAATGCTTCGAAATGAAAATGCTGAAAATAAATGCTTCGAAATATAAATCTATGTTAAACTACTTCTAAGATAAGGAAAATGACAAGAAATATTGAAATCAATTGTCTTTGATTATGAATTCTGGATCACTTTACAATGTAGCCATGAATGACTATTTATAGACAAATATTGTAGGAAAAAACTTCCAGCAATAACTACCCAATAACCACCTAAAACTACCCACTCTTCCATCTTCATTCCCATAATGCCACATAACCCTCAATATCTTCATAACTTCTCATAACCTCCAAATAAATAGAAGGATGCCACATGTCCTGCAATTATATAAATAATAATAAAAATTGCAAATTTATGGTGCTAACATTACCCCCCACAGCCCTTAAAAATGATATTTATTTGAATTTTTGAAGAGCCGAACCAAGCACATGACTAATCTAAACAATAAAGTGCTTTGAATAATATCAACAAAGTGCTTCGAATGATATAATAGCACCAATAAACTGTTTCGAATGAGCATGAAATTATGACTAGATGTTGCGAATTATATATATACGCATTGAAAGGATATTATTGCAGAAAAGTTTCGAAGGATAATCACGTATTTTCAAGACAAAGCCAATGATTCACCTTAGCAAACTGTTACACATGCTAAATAACCAGCTTCAAATGTGGTATAGAGGACAAAAATTATCATTCGAAGGTTGAAAATGCCGACAAATGACGAATTACATCCTTGAAAATACTCGACAAAGCTTCGAAGGTTCACAACTATCACTATTTTTTCTTCGAAGCTGTTGTTGATGCAAGATGGAGTGCTTCGAAGCTTACAAAATCATGGCAAAAGGGCTTTCAAATCAACTTTTGGCCAACATTGTGGTTATTCAAATTTTGTATATTTTGGTTCACACATAATTAATGAAAATATTAATTTTATGCTTTAAACCAATTATTAATTCTCCAAAGACACCAAAACCGTTGTTTTTCGAACCGACTTTTATAGAATACTAGTTACATTTTCATGTAACAAATGGCTATAAAAATAGTTATCAATAAAGCCACTAATTATCATGCCAAAAATAGACATTATTCGATAATTAACTAATTGCCATTTTACATATATTTGAAGGGAGGTACACATTTTGAAAGTTTTCTCGTCCCATGTTACATTTTGAAGGTGTTTATTGATGACAAAACCACCATTTGAAAGTCACATATGTTACTACAGGATCAAAGTCGTCCTTCGAAAGTGTTCATGACATCTCTTCGAACTAAATCCAAAGAGTTGGATTATTATGAAATTAGTTTAGCATTTTAACTAGCCATTAAGTGCTATAAAATGATATTTCAATGAATAATCTACTTCGAAGTGTCTTGAGACATGCTTCGAAGGTAACCACAAAACCAAATAGTGATGGTTTTATGGATCAACTAATAACAACATTTTTGACTCAATATATTGCAATAACGAAATATTATTTGTTAGCCATTCCATCAAAGTCACTGTTTGATGTGATCCACAAATCCAAAATGGATTTCAAACAACAAAAGTCATGGTATAGTGTGACCATGAAAATTCATACTTTTTGACATTTTGAAAGATGTCAAAAAATTTGAATTCATGAACAGTGGCTTGTTCATTATTTTTGACCATGTTTGTTTTAAAAACATGACTTTTGCCGAATAGATTTTCATAATTATTTGGCAAAGTGGGTTATTTTTCCATGTTAGCCATTAATGGCTTATGAAAATCACCCATAGATATGTTATTTTCATGACTTAATTCTCTAAAAATTGGTTTTGAGACCCCCCGAGCCATGCATGGAATATCATTCTTAGCCAAATTTGACTCAAGAACATGCTCTTTCGTTATGTTAATTTCATAATTTGACTCTTTAAAAACGGACTCTTAAACCCCCCGAGCCATTGATGAAATCAACTCTAACTCTTTACTTTTGTTATTTTTAACCATGAAAAAATTCTGAAAAAATTCACCAATTCCGACCATTAAGGCCTCAGTTAAAGACTTGGTAATGAGAGTTGATAACTTATCATTCCATTGGCGAATTTCCATATCAAGTTGATGAATTTCTCCAATTAAATGGTATCTTTTTTCTTCCACCAAATAATATTGTAAGGGATGAAAATTTATTTCATCAAGAAAATGGATTTCTTTTTGAAGATCCAAAATTTCTTGTTTACACCAATAAATTTCATCTAGGTTATTTGAAATGGACAAATCCAATTCATTTTTCATTTATTACACTTGACGTTCTACTGGGCGTGCCAAAAATTGTTGGCTTATTTTTCTTACGAAGGAAAATATCATAAATACGAGCATGCCAGCAAGAATTGAAAAATCCTTACAGATTAAATTCAAGCCAATTATCAAGTGATTGTGTTGATGGTTCTTTTGCCTCAACAAAGAGGACTTCAAAATTGCCAAGTGTAGAGAAAAGAAAAATTAAAAGAAGAATGAGGGAGACAGAGAAAGACGATTGAGTGAACAATCAAAGTAATAATTACTTACCTCTACTCCTATGCTTCGAAAAGGAAGTGCATAAAATGCTTCGAAATGGAAATGCTGAAAATAAATGCTTCAAAATATAAATCTATGTTAAACTAATCCTAAGATAAGGAAAATGACAAGAAATATTGAAATCAATTGTTTTTTATTATGAGTTCTGGATCACTTTACAATGCAGCCATGAATGGCTATTTATAGACAAATATTTGTAGGAAAAAACTTCCAGCAATAACTACCCAATAACTACTTAAAACTACCCACTCTTCCATTTTCATTCCCATAATGCCACATAACCCTCCATGTCTTCATAACTTCTCATAACTCCCAAATGAGTAGGAGGATGCCACATGTCCTGTAATTATATAAATAATAAATAATAATAAAAATTAAAAATTTATGGTACTAACATAGCCTCATCTGAATTAAGTGTGACAGACTCAAAATTTACTTGTATAACCTATAATATTGCCTAAAATATAAGAAGGAAACCTTAGCTGTTTGATAATTACATGAACAAAAATTACTAGCTAATTCCATAATATTATATGATATATATGTGCTTTTAACAATAAAGGAATTGCTTTAGAGATTATTTCTTTGATCTAAATAATTCAACATGGAAAACTAGGATTAATCAAATATAAATAATTATAAAATCATATCATATTTGTCAAACAATATTTACTCCAAATAACATATACTCAAAATCATATATGCTATTAATTTTTTATTTATTCCAATAATAAAAATAATCCCAAAACAAGCCCAAAGAGTGACACAAGACAATTCTACCTCTACCTATTGTGCCTCAAGTCACAACAAAGATCAATTCATCCATTGTTGCCATTCCTACTACAAAAAAAATATTTTTGCTTCATATTTGGAAAATGATAATGTTATATATATTAATTAATGTATTAATTGATATATCAATTAATAATATGATATAATTTAAAATATTTTTAATATTTATAATTTATATAATAAATAAAAGTAATAATAATATTATAATTAATATATTAATTGATATAGGTAAGATTATCGTTAATAAAATATAACACACCCGCCCATTAATAGCAACTTACTTTTCCTTAGGGACCCCACCCTCTCTCCCCTCTCTCTCCCGATAATAACTTCGCTTTCAAGGTCCAATCCAATCTCTCTCTCTCTCTCTCTCTCTCTTGTTTTCTTTGTGAGAATTTTCCACTTAAGCATAACGCTTGAAAAACGTTCCTCCTTCTCTTCTCTTCTCTTCTCTTCTCTATCTATATATGTTTTGAGCAAAAACAGAGAGATTTTGAAGGTCTGTGATGATAATAATAGTAGTAGTGTGTTGAGAAATGGGGGCTTGTGTATCAGTCCAGAGACACCCTGATTCGAACATGAAGTTTCGACTATCGTTTCCGTCTAAAACTGACAATCTTGTGATTCCCTCACCCATCAAAGAAAAATCCATCATCTATGGTGACCGTCCGATCGCCCAAGCTGGACTCAAATCTCAGTGGTCACCGTCTCTACCAGTGACGACTGTTCGTGATTTTGGTATGATCATAACCCTTGCAATCTATACATATATAATTGCTACTAAATTTTCTGTTCTGATTGTAATTCTTGCTTTATTCCTGCCTTCACTATTATTTTTTTAATCTTATTATTTTATTAATCATCTTTGTTGAAATTAGCTTCTTCTTCTTCTTCTCTTTTTTTTTTTTTTTTTTTTTTTTTTTTTTTTTTTAATAAAAAAAAAATAGCTTCTTCTTCTTCTTTTTCTTCATTTTTTTGTTTTTGTAATGCCTCTTAAAAAATTTATTTTCAGTTATTTGACAATTCGTGATGACAAAGGTTTGAATTATGGAGAAAGCTATATCAATGGTGCTATGATGTATGCATATTATATATATCTATATATATTGGCAATAAAAGAAAAAATGGTTTATTAGGCTTTTGTGAGATTATTGATAGCCACGGTCTTGGTTAGTAATAACAGGGTAAAATTTATGTCCAGTGCTTTGACATAGTGTGAGATTGCAAAAACAAATTGTCCCAATCTAATATATCAAATCTAAAATTTGAACATTTTTTTTTCTCGAGGAAATATAGTTTTCGATTGTTATTCATGTTTTTGTTTGCTTCTGTTGGAAAATGACTCACAAAGTCCATATTGTTAAAAGTTTCTTAATGTTTTTTGATTAGTAATGAGTTCACTGCATAAATTGTTGTAAGTTTCATATCACCATCCATATAAATAGCTCATGAAGCAACCTCTGTTATGGACATAACTCTGTGATGTTTGGCAGAGATAACTCTCTTTCTTATCATCATTTATCACGCACAATACATGTGTGGAGTATACAATTTTTTCCGTTCTTTCTCAATTTAGTTTCAATGAAACAGTTAAAGCATTATGTTTTATTTCACTTCTAAGAAGATGAAACAAAAGTGATAGTTACTTTGGTTGGAACGGCTTTATGAGATTCTCAAAAATTTTCATATTCCCTCATTTCTTTATCATTTTCTTTAAAACCTCATGTTTCACTCATGATATTGATGCTAGAAGTATTTTTTTTTATTTTATTTTGGTTTTCCCTTTTTAGTCCTTAAATAGCTCTGCTTTGAACTGTGGTAGTTGCATTACATATTTCTAGAAATAAAGATATAGACAATCTTGTTGATGCTGAGTTTGAGCACCCTCTTCAACAACTGCATGACTCGGACTTGGAGGGTGGGAGTGGTATTTTTTCCTTAGTAGTGCTGCTATATCTTGCATTACCTAAGGTTGAAACTTTTTATTTTCTTAAAAACTATGTGGAACATTTTTTCCCCTTCTTTCTAAGTTAAAATGAGGGTGGTGATAAGCTAGAGGGTTTTACAAAATGGAAATTTCAAACTTTGCCATATCAACCCTGCAGATGAGCTAGCGTTCAGACGAAGGCATTGCTTAAATGTGGCATAATATCAACTGTTGAACACTAAGTGGCCTCCAGGTTAAATAAGAGGTGGTTGTTGAACCCTTTTATTGTGATGGGGAAATTTCAGCTCATACAACGCATCTCCCCAACTGCTTACCCACATCTCATTTGGATGAGTCGATGACTAATATATGTTACTGTTGAATCGTTTGGAAATCATGCCCCGCTATTGGGCCAATAATTTTCTCAGCAATAATGACAATCCATCATGAATTAGATGCTACCAAACCTTGAGCACCTGCCCCCTGAAAATTACAAGAAGTCCCTTGTTTTATATTTGTGCTATATTATCGAGTATAATACTCCCTCCGTTTCAAAATAATAGTCCCTTTTGAAAAATTCAGATTTTTTTGATAATACAATTATTCCACTTTAAAAATATTAATTTTTCAAAATTACCCTTTGATAGTACATTTTTTTGGGAATATCAATTGCCATAATTGTACTTTTTGTATTGTTAATGAATTTAAAAAAAAGGCAAAATAGGAAATTTATATTATTTTAGTTCTTGATTTTTGAAAAGGGACTAATATTTTGGGACAATAAAAAATAGAATAAGGACTAATATTTTGGGAAGAAAGCAATATATTATTGTTCTCAACAACCCATTTTGGTGACAATCATGTAAATAGGATATTAATGGGGCTTTTCAATATAATTCAACTCTTGATTTTTTCAACTGCTTGAAGATTCCTAAACTATTTAATATTCTAATATGGCATTGACCTACTTGCCTTTGTGTATAACAAACTAATTGGCCAAAATTTCCACTATTAAACAACAGTCTGGTTCTATACCAAGGAAAAGCCAAAACAGAAATCTAAGTGGTGGAAGTTGTGTTACCTTTTTCCTTTTATTTTATGATTCCAAACAATTTCTTCTTCTTTCTTCATTTAAAAAAATAAATCAATTTATATTAAAGGGAAGAGTAGATTGAACAACCCTTTCTTAGTGCTATGTACGAAGATGAAGAAGAAGGTATGAATCAAGATTTTAACAGATTGTGGAGCACTTGTTTGGCATTACTGCTTTTTTAAAATGGCTTGAGGATCAAATTGAAGGGACCACACCATTAACTCTATTTAAACAGACAAAACCGTAATGTAGTCCTGTTGATATCTTAAACTTGATGGATAACTTCCAGAAAACTTAGTAGCAAAAGCAAAATACAGACAAAGATGGAGAAAAAAATCATGTTGTGGCATGCTTTCCCAAAACTTCTAGTCACTGCTGTATGGTATCTTATGCTTTGTCTGTAAAATCCTGGGGGAACTACATTCTCTTTTTTGGCTTACAAAATATAATAGAAATGCCACCATGTATGTCCAATTCCCCGCTTGGCAGTATATATTATGGAGAACATATATTGTTCACTGGTCTGGGACAACTGTTATGCACAAACATGGTTGGTCAACATAAATCTTTCTAGTAACTGCTCATATTGGCCTGAATGAATTCTCATTGCTTTTCATCATATGCCTGTTTGCTTCAAAGAAAGTGTCAAGAATATCATTTTGATATTTCTAGAACGATAGCTGGCTTGAATGATTGTTCTAGTACGCTGTTGCTGTTCTGCTAACCATTGGAACGATAGTTGGCTTGAATGATTGTTCTAGTATGCTATTGCTGTTCTGCTAACCATTGGATTTTGGCGTTTTGGAACCAGCTCATTGGACAACTGATCCGCTGGAATGATGCAATTAAACAATTAATAGTGGAATAAATATAATTTTTGTTTGGAAATGTTTAATTAGTTCTACAGTCAGTAGATTATTTGGATGAATGGTATTATAGAACTGGTGGTCGATAGAATTTCTAGTTTGATTATTGATTATTGAACTGGCAATTCTGATCGAGTACAACCTTTATTTACCAACCTTAGCCAATTGAAGTGTGTAGTATTTACTAACCTCTGCCCCAAGTACATGTAGACCATCACCAATCATTGTCATGATATTGCAGGAGAATCTGAACAATGTAACCTCTGAACAAATAATCATGTGTTAACTAATGCCTGGTGTTCTTTGCAGTTGTGTGCCTGTTCATGGCAAAAATGCTAGTGTAGGATCTTTTTGTTTTGGGGACTTTCATTTAATGCATTGGTAATCAGCACAGAAATGTCCTAGGCCATACACAACTCTCATCCCTGAGCTGAATATTGATTGACTGCAAAATACACGTCCTCCACTGTTTGTTTTTTTCATTGTGGTCCTCATTATTATTGGGGTATGTAAAAGATTGCATTGAATGTGAGTTTTGGTGGTTCCTTCTGTAAATTAGTTACGAGAACTGTTTATAGGTCACATTTTAGGAGGTTATCTAAACCTTGGAGCATGTTGGAATATTTAGTCCTTTCTTGTTTTTGGTTAAACAGAAAGGGAAATCTAATCATGCAAAATTAGAGTATTGTTGTTGAATGAAAGAACTAAATATTCCACATGAGTACATTTTTCAAAGAAAGTCCTGGAAGAAAAAAAAAAAATGTATCATGCATTAAATTTTCTTGTTCTTTGAAGAAAATTAAGAAAATCTAGTATCTTTTTTATTTGTAAACTCATCAGAAAATTGTTTTAATGAAATTAAACGGAACACAAGATAAATTGTTGTCAAATGATCACTGGTACTGGGCTTTTGTTAATGCATGAGTTGGACAAAATTCTGTTCATGTTCAGTTCCACTTTTGTCCGTCTTCTTAAGCTATTTTTTCTTCTTTATCTGATGCCTAAATTCGATGTCTGTTTTTTAGTTGCAGGTAGTAAAGAAGAGGCCTTTTTTGATTCCCAACCCTGGTTAGAGTCAGATTGTGACGATGATTTTTTCAGTGTTAATGGCGGTAAGATTCCATTAGAATGCGTCGAGTTATTACGTTGCATGCCTTTTCTGTGCTGCATATATGTTGTAATATATGCAAGAAAGAGAGCAAGAGATTTTATGTTTTTTGAAGGAAAAAAGTTTAGTCAGCTCTTTCTGAGATTGGATGCTGTATGTTTGACTGTCTGCAAGAAAATTTAGTCCACCTTACTCGGCACCAATTTGTTCTGATCTTGTCGAGTGTCTCTTTTTATTTACTTAATTGTCTTGTTCACACCATCAAATTGATGCGTCTTAATGCAAATTTTACTTATTAAATGTGTTTTGATGCAGATTTGACCCCATCTCGTGGTAGTACTCCAGTCCACCACAGTTTCTGTGCAGGAACGGCACGTGCCAATAGAGCCCTTTTTGATGACAAAACCCCCAGATCCCAACCCGAACCATCCCCAAGGAAGACACTAGCTGACTTTTTTCGAGATAGCTTGAGAAGCAACCAAGATGTTGATGAGCAGAACATATTAAGCAACCAAAATGGGGTGAATGAAAAAATTGAAGCTAAGACGACTATGCTTGGCCTCCATCCAATATCTGTAAATGGTACCCCTTTTGTCTCTGGAGCTAATTCTGTGTGCAGTAGTGAAAGAACTCCTAATGGAGATTACAGACCACAGAAGGAGAAACCAATGAAGTCCGTGCAGTGTTGTCTTCCGAGAATCCTTTCAAGCCGTAGCTTCAATGAAAGGAAGAAGTGGACGAGCCCTGCTCGTAGTGTCGGGTAATTTAACCGATTTCCCGTTACGTTTAGTACTATGTATATGATATGAAGCTGCCATAATATGGAAGCTTTGAGATTCTGTGGATTTGCTTGACTTTGAATGCATGAGATTTTGAGTACATATATAAAGACATCGGTGGTTAGCTCTAGTGAAAATTTACCCTTTAAAGAACATGTGTAAAGTAGAACATGTGTAAAGTGGTAGTTAGTATGGTTATTGTCCATAACTATAAATTATCTCAAGGTGACTTTTGCCTTCCAAGTTTATATTTTCATAATGAGATGACCAAAGAAATGGGTCCTTTAGGGCCATGTGTTGTTTCCAATTTTATATCCATTTCCGATTTTTTTTCATTTTATTAAAAAAAAAAAATTCAAAATTAGTTTGGTAAAATAATAATAAAAAACACTGATCATGTGTTTTCCCTTTTTAGGGCAAAGTTATTGTTTTGATATTTATTTTTGCACCAAAAAAGAACCAAATGAAAAAAAAGTAGCTTTATAGTAGATTATGAAAATTACACCAAATGATATATCTCGATAATACAATGATGTCAGTTGATCAGTATTATTCATGCATATATGTACATTATATGTGGTTTTATATGCAAGTTTTGGATATCAATTTATGATTTATTTTTTTTTTCTGTTTTTGTTTTTTGGATTGTGGGTCAATTTTTTGCACACATTTTGCATCGGACAACTAATCTGATTTTTTTGAGAATTTTGATAATCATTGTATTTTTGTAGCAATAGAAACCAAAAAATCCTATCATTTGAAGAAATTTTTGTATGCCAATTTTACAAATGTATATGTCCCTATTGCTTCTCAAACACTAAACATAAATGTAATAGATCTTACTATCAAAACCAATCATAATAGTAGAAAGTAACACATGACATATATCCACGTACAAAAACTACTGCATTATTTGGCATGAAAGTTAAAGAATACTAGCAGCACTCTGTAATCTGGATCTTCAAATCTAACCAACTTCACACCATTTATTTAGACCTAAAATTCAAGTAGACCAAATATTATGATCAGTGTCTTTTTTTTTCTTTTCTTTTTTCCCAACCTGAGTAATATTTAGATCTTACACTTGTGACGAGCAAGGAAAAAATTAAGTGAAATAATTATTAAAAAAAAAATTATTGGGTTAGAAAAATGAGGGGAAAAAAATATTTGTCAAAAAATCAATTTTATCTTATTATACAACAAAAATGAAAATATGTAAATAATTTTATTTTTCTCATAACAAATCCAATATGTAAAAACTAACATAAATGCTACTTGCAACAAATGTGGAATGATATGTCAATAAATAGAGGATGTGTGTGTGATGCTGTGAAAATATATATATATATATATATATATATATATAAATGTGTTTGGATTATGAATTTAGGTTAGAATTTAAAAAATAAAAAGAAAAGATAAATGAGATGTAAACAAGATTAGTTATATTTCACTTATTTTTTTATATTTTCTTTTAACTCCTATCTAAATTCATAATTTAAATGCAACCTTAAAATTAGTCAAATCAGGAGCCCGAGATTAAATTCCAAAATTCGTTTTCTCTATTCCTCTGTCAATAATAATAACTTAGCGGGTGGCACACGCGATATTTGTGCAATTCAGATAACTAATAATAAAAACTAATAATAAAGAATTTAATATCATAATATGTATATTGCTTAAATGAACATTATGTTCTTAATGAAACCCAACGTCTTGAGTTCAAAACTTATTTACACTGTAATAATTTTCTGATTTTAACATATATAAAGTTGTTACGTGAAATGAGGAGAATAAAATTTTACTAAACTAATTTGGGGAACTTACCAGTCAGTCCCATGGAAACAAATTAATACCCACCAAGTCCTGCCCTATTTCAGTTTCCAATTTTACACCTCAATGTCTCACCACACGCGTGATGCAAAAAACGATATTACGAGCTCTTCCCTGTGCGCGTGACACACACGTTCCTTCTCAATTGTTCTGATTTGGAAACTATTCTGAGGCAATTTGGAAACCATTCTGTGGCGATATGCAATTTGGAAATCGAAACAAACGAAGAGATTTTTCCTGAATCTCCCATCGTTTCTAAAGAAATCACCTCTGTTTCGATCTATATTTTGATTCCGAACAGATCCCCAGCAAATCTTCCACCGTTTCGATCTATATTCCCTGTTTAGTTCATCTTCAACAAATATGCGAATCAAACGTGAGTCGTATTCATCTTCTGTTCTTCTTTTATAACTATAATTAAGTGATATTTAACTTCACAATAATCACATCTTCATGTTCATTTGCTATACAATAATAGATTTGCTTATTTTGCCCAATTCAGTGAGAAAATTTGCTATAAGAATAATAGATTTGCTTAATTTTCTTAATTGAGTGATAAAATTTGTTATAATGATGGATTTCCTTCACTTCTTCTTTCATAACTATAATTGAGTTATAAAATTCGACTTGAAGCTATTTTCAATGTGTATCATACAGTATTAATTTATGATTGATATTCAACTTCATAATAATCATATATTCATGTTCATTTGCTATACAATGATGAATTTGCTTACTTTTGCTAATTCAGTGATAAAATTTGATATACAATAACAGATTTGCTTACTTTGCCCAATTCAGTGAGAAAGTTTACTATAAGAATGGTAGGTTTGCTTAATTTTCCTAATTAAGTGATAAAATTTGTTATAATGATGGATTTGCTTCTCTTCTTATTTCATAACTATAGATTTGCTTCCCTTCTTCTTTTATAACTATAATTGAGTAATAAAATTCGACTTGAAGCTATTTTCAATGTGTATTATACAGTATTAATTTATGAGTGATATTCAACTTCATAATAATCACATCTTCATGTTCATTTGCTATACAATGATGGATTTGCTTACTTTAGCTAATTCAGTGATAAAATTTGATATATAATGACAGATTTGCTTACTTTGCCCAATTCAGTGATAAAATTTCCTATAAGAATGGTAGATTTGCTTAATTTTCCTAATTAAGTGATAAAATTTGTTATAATGATAGATTTGCCTTCCTTCTTCTCTCATAACTATAATTGAGTGACACAATTCGACTTGAAGCTATTTTCAATCTGTACCATACAGTATTAATTTATGATTGATATTTAACTTCATAATAATCACATCTTCATGTTCATTTCCTATACAATGATGGATTTGCTTACTTTTGCTAATCCAGTGATAAAATTTGCTATACAATGTCAGATTTGCTTACTTTGTCCAAATCAGTGAGAAAATTTGCTATAAGAACGATAGATTTGCTTAATTTTTCTAATTGAGTGATAAATTTGTTATAACGATGGATTTGCTTCTCTTCTTCTTTCATAACTATAATTGAGTTATAAAATTCGACTTGAAACTATTTTCAATCTGTACCATACAGTATTAATTTATGAGTGACATTTAACTTCATAATAATCATATCTTTATGTTCATTTGCTATACAATGATGCATTTGCTTATTTTTGCTAATTCAGTGATAAAATTTACTATACAATGACAGATTTGCTTACTTTGCTTAATTGAGTGATAAAATTTTCTATACAATGACGAATTTCCTTACTTTCTCTAATTTAGTGATAAAATTTGTTATGACAATGATAGATTTGCTTAATTTGCCTAATCGAGTGATAAAATTTATTATAATAATGGATTTGCTTACTTTGCTTAATCGAGTGATAAAGTTTACTTACTTTACCTCATTGAGTGATAAATTATCAGTTATTTTCATCTTCATCATGATACTTCATGTTCTTTTGCATTTTGGAATCTAAACTTTGCTATACAGTTATATATTTGTTTAATTTGCATAATAGAGTGATAAATTCTTCTTAGTTTGCCTAGTTCAGTGGTAAAATTCTTCTTAATTTTCAATGTTCATGCTCAATGTTTTTATACAGATGTTCCCAATCATCGTAAAAGATTACGTCGTCGAGAAACAAGTTTCTCAAAGAAGAAAAAGATTAAAAAAGTTGAGTTTGTTATAGAGCTAACAACATATGAAAGTGAAAATCAACTAGAAGTTAAACCTGAATCTAACATTGACAATGAGGAGCCCAAACAGGATCAACTGAAACAAGCTACAGAGCTCCACAAAGTAAGAGGGAAAAAAAAGATTGATGGAAGAAAAACTAGGACTGGACAGATACATGATAATGAAGCAAAGTATGTCTACCGTTCTAACATTCAATCTCTTATCAAATTTTTTAAGACACCAAAACTCAGAGAGAAGCATTTGACACTTTTGAGAAAGACACATTTTTCACTTCTAGTTGATACATTGAGTCAAAACAACGTTAAAAGGAGAGATTCAATTAAATATGATGATGTGGTTGCAAAAATTTTGTAAAGTTACCAAATGGATGGAACCACATTTGAAATTGGTGAGAATAAGCTAAAGTTGAAAAGAAATGACTTCAAATTAATTTTTGGGATTGCATGTGGACAGAAGAAGATGAATCTTGCATACTGAAGGAAAAATGAGGTAGCTATGGTGCAAAGAAGGAAAATAACCGAGAGTAGAATGACAAGTGCTTCAATCCAAAAGTTGATAACGAAACTTTTGAGAAGCAACAACAATGAAGATGTAGAAGATGTCGTTAGGCTTCTGTGCCTTCTAGTTTGTTTGCTTTTGTTGTGTCCGGGTATTGGGACAATAATTGGTTGGGGGTTCATGAAATACCTCGAGAATATTAACGAAATGAAGTCTTATGATTGGTGTGGCGCAGCAAAACAATATCTTACAAGATCAATAGCACGCAACATCGACCAAATTGATAGAGTGTGCGGATGTGTGATCATCTTATTGGTAAGTAAATACCTCACTTACAACTTATAAACTATAATATTTACATTTACTAAATACTAATTTATAACATTTTTTTTGTCCTCAACAGTATTGGATATGTGAGAATACAAAGATCATCAAACCAAATGACAAGAACGCAATCCCAAGATTTGCAAAATGGAACATCACACATCTGGGAGAACAATTGGCAAAGTCATCCTTGCATGATCTGAAACATATTGAGGTATCCATTGATATCCTTTGTTTTGTTTAAACAAATATTAGATTTTGTTATGCAGTGATAAATTTTAGCTCGACTGATAAATTCTTCTTAATCTTCATGGTGTCACATTTCTGGTAGAAAATTATTTAGGCATTCCATCCATGCTAGGAAATTATTCAAAAAACAAGTTTTATTAGTGTATAACCTTTATTTCTTCAATTGAGTGATGAATTTTGCTATGCGGTGATAAATTTTGATACGAACTAATAACTTTTTGCTCACGGTTTATAAATTTGCTTAGTTAGCTTCATTGAGTGATAAATTTTGCTTAATGGTGCTAATTCACTGATAAAACTTGTTATCATGAACCAAATCACTAGTCTTATTATAAATTTGAATCACCGAATGATAAATTATTACTTAACTTGGTCTCACATCACTCTTTTTAATAATTTTCATTCATGTAGGAGAGCAATTTGAAAGACACAATTGAAGAACAGAACATATACAAATAATTGCAACCACAAACAGATGATGAGCATGAAGATGAATAATGTAACTTTGAGGAACAAGAGCAGACTGAATTATCTGAAAAGGAAGAATAACTAATTATCAGAAAGATATTCAGTCTCAGCCTAGGAAGAAATTCATCGAATCCCAAGCATCAAACAGGTGCTCGAAAAAAGAGGAAATCAACAACATTGCAATCAAAAAAGAATTCAAGAAGGAAAGCCAACTTTCAGCATGAAACTGAAGAAGGTCCAGTTCATGTGCAAAGAAATGAGCTTTCTTTTGACAAGCTAGAAAATGATGAAAAAGAAACAATGATCAAACAGAAAGTCAGTCCAACAACTTCACCGGGATTCAAGCATCAAACATCAGTTGAAAAAAGGAAAGCAAAAAGAAAACTTGCCTATGAAACAAATGTCTACCATTTCAAAATTAATGAACATACCTTTCAGAAACTAGAAGAGAATGTGTTCATAATGCATAGGCTAGAAATGGAAAAGGCAAGAACCCAAGCAGAAAATTATGAGCTTAAGGACCAACTCATGAAACTCAATAAACAAATGGAAGAACAGAGCAAGAAAACAAAGACATAAATGGAAGTGAAAGATGTGGAAATAGTGCTACTTAATGAGAGAATTGCAATGTTAGTTGAATCAAATGTCTACCTGGACAGTCAAGAAAAACAAATCGCAGTTGAAATTGAAGCCACCACTCCCAAAACATCGCCTCTTGTAAGCTCAATGATAAAAATGATGAAAAGTAGAGAAACAAGAAAAGAGCACAAAGATCTAGATTTTTGGTACACAACGGAAAGACAACCAAAGTAGAACAAGACAATTGATGAAGTAGAACCAATGGTTGAAGAAAGTGCCAAGACCAGAAAAGAAGAACAGACACAACATCAACATCCAACAAAAGAAATTGACACTTCCTATCCAGTGTTTCACAAATTGCCAAAGAAATCGAGGATGAAACTCACTAGTTTTTGGGCAAAAAAAACCAGTAGGTAAAAACATGATGTGGTCCTAAAATTTCCAAATTTGGAATCTAAATTTTAGTATATAGTCATGCATTTATCAATATATAACCTTTGTTTACTTCATCCATTGATAATTTTTGATATACAGTGATAAAATTTCCTACATAGTGATAAATTTTACTTAATTTGTTTGGTAGAGTGATATATTTTGCTAATCTTCATGGTGTCTCATCTATGGTATCAAATTATTTAGGAATTTGTGTTTATGTTCTCTATTTCTTTTCATTGTTGGGATTTGATACATCAAGTAAAATTTGATGCTCAATTTGCTCCCCTAACCTTTCTTTCATTAATTGAGCAATAAATTTTGGTATATAGTGATAAATTTTATTTTCACATTTGCAGTTATCCAATCTTACAAGGAAAGGAAGTAGGCAGCTATTTGTACTTGGATGATATTGACAAAATAGTCAAATGTGAAGAACTTTCTGAAAATATAAAATCAAATCTCTATTTGTGCATATATCAATTGTAATACCAAATAATAATTTTCTCATTAACCTTGTTTGCTTTTGTTTTTAAAACAGGCAATAAATGCCTACAAGGAAATCTTAATGACAGAAGAGCAACCGAAACCAAAGTTCAGCTTAAGCTCGCAAGCAGGAACAACATACATATTTACTACATCATGCCATGTAAGTAAATTACATATATATATATATATATATTTCCTTACGATATCATCCATTCCCCTTGTCTATATCAAGTATGAGAGGGTAATTTATATGAAAATTGGGCTGAGCTGGGTAATGGGCCGTCATGGGCCGCAATACAAAGGGCTGAGTAAAAAGGCTTTAAAGTTAGTCCGGTCCAAGAGCCCCGAAGCTAGTCCGGCCCGGAGGAGACTTGAAGTTAGTCCGGTCTAAAGACACTTTGAAGTTAGTCCGGTCTCAGAGTTAGCCCGGTCATGGCGTATTGTGGTTAGAACGGTCAGAACCTTACTATTCGGTAGCTCGGTCTGATCACGCCATGGTTTGTGCATGAGAGAACTGAGATAAGGTGTAATAAAAGGAAGAACCGAACTAAGGATAGTTCGGCCTACTCAGCGGCTCAGCATAAACCATGATTACTTCGGTCATATTGGAGTTCGACCATGGTAAAAACCATCTCACTTGGTTTAAGCAATGAGGAGGGTGTTGAAGGATAAGCATTATCTTTCAGGAGTATGAATCCTAGGAGGACTCTGCATGGAGGAGTAGAAGTCCTACTAGGATTGTGCCACACGAAACCTATAAAAGCTCACAAGCATCACCTTTGGAGAGGTAACACAACTTTGCTTTCTGAATACACAGAGCTTTTGTTTATTTGTCAAGCTTACTAACTTAGGCATCGGAGAGGTTTCCGGCACACACCCGCCGGCTAGCTCACGTTTGTGTTTTTCAGGTAATAAAGCGACGTCGTACGGAGGAGCGCAGACTTGATCAACAAGATTATACGAGAAGGTTTATTTCTTTCCCGTACAATTGGCGCCGTCTGTGGGAAAAACAGACAGGACAAAACCTCTTGATCAAACTTTACCTCTTTCGGAACAATGGCGCACATTGAAGAATTGCCACAGTCCGCCATCGACGGGCAAACTCCAAATGGGGGTGCAAGGCGTGAAGGATTACCTTCTATCCCTCCCATGGCGGACTTGGAGTCCCAACGACATAACCCCAGGAGAGATACTAGGGGAAGGCGGACTCACAGCCCCCGTCACTGTCATTCACAAAGTCCTGACAGGCAAAGGCGGAGGATTGATCCTCAAGTTCTGGAGGACCGCGTAAAGGAGCAAGACGAATTAATAAGGAAGATGGCGGCCGACATGGAGACCTTGAAGTGCCAGATGAAGGGAAAAAGAGTGGCGACAAGAGAGGGGCACAAAAACAAGACGCCCCATCGCCGCTCAGAAGACCATGGAAGGCATTCAACGCCATCACAAGCAGAAAGTAGAAGCCTCAGGACAGGCGATACTCTGTCTAGAACCTCCAAAACTTGTTACTCCAGGTCTGAGAGAACGAGATCATTGAGGTCTTACACAGAGGGAAGTACCTACCGACCCTCACACTCGCACCAAACATCATCCAAACAGACGGATTTGCCCAGATCATCCGATTTACGGATCATGCTGGAAGAAAAGGCACGATGGAAGGAGGACACCAGAGCGCGCGACCCACGCAGAGTTTCTGCCCTTCAACGATTGGCCCCTCGATCGCATGGAAGCGTCGAGGTTGGAATGCCATTACCACGCCTTGCCTACGAACCGACGGACAAAGCATTAGTAAGGCTGCAGACCTCGCCGTTCGTTCCGGCAATTGAAAACGCGCCCCTACCTACAGGCTTCCTTCAGCCCAAATTCACTACGTACGAGGGGAAAACGGACCCCTACATTCACTTAAGCCACTTCCGCCAGGTTATGGCGGTATATCGGCGAAACGAGGCTCTAATGTGCATCCTCTTCCCGTCAAGCCTTGGCGATCTAGGCTTGACTTGGTTTGAAAAACTTCCAGAAGGCAGCATAGCCTCCTGGGCGCAATTGGCAGAGGCATTTGTCACAAGGTTCAGAACAAATACTAAAACCCCGGTGGAGATTGACCAGTTACTCTCTATCGACATGGGCGAAAAAGAGATGCTAAGGTCCTACAATAGTCGCTACTGGGAGACATTCAACCAAATTGGCGATTGCCCCACCAATCTTGCCATTGCACAGTACGAAAGAGGCCTTCCAGTCGGGAATAGACTAAGGGACTCAATCACCATGACACCACCCCTAACCATGGAAGCCTTGATGGAAAGAGTGCATCAGCACATTAGGGTTGAAGAGGATGGCGCACGTGTCAAAACAAAATCTGGCACGACCACAGTACCAGAAAAGAAGACCTCAGCAAAGGTCAATGCAGTAGATCGACAGAACAGAAACGGACGTGGCAGGCGAGACAACGGAGAGGACCGGGATAAAAGATGGTTGAGGATCCGCACGGCCATAACCACGGTATTCAAGAAACCGATCTACCAAATTCTAAGTGAAATAAGAGATGAGCCTTTCGTCAGATGGCCAGCCAAACTAGGAGAAGCGCAGAAGGACTATGACGAAAGATCACGGTGCACCTTCCATAAAGAAGAGGGGCACCGCACTGAGAATTGCTCGCCATTGAGACAGCACCTGGAGGAGTTGGTGGCAGCAGGTCACCTGGATAAATACATTGAAGGAGGGGCCTAACCAGCCCCCTAGGACCATAACAACCCCAACGGAATGCCAATCGACGCCCCACCTCAAGGCGTTATCAATGTGATACATGGAGTCTTTGAACCTGAGCATGTATGCGAGCTCGCTCAAGGGATCAATCAAAAAGGCTGAACACTTAAGAGAGGTGCTAAGTGCCCAACCTGCCATCAAGAAGGGGAAGACAGAGGCCACAAACGTCATGTCTTTTTCGGATAAAGACCTGGAACGGATATATTGCCCTCACAATGATGCCCTGGTCGTCACTCTCCGAGTCAAGGATTTTGACGTCAAGCGGATTTTGATTGACCAGGATAGTTCATGTGAAATCATGTACTACGAAACATTTAAACAATTGAAGCTACAAGACAAAAACTTGGCGCCAGCCGTATCTCCCCTAATTGGATTCAACTCCATGCCAGAATGGCCCGTCGGCAAAATAATTCTTCCAGTCAGAGCAGGAAGCGTGACGAAACAAGTGGAGTTCTGGGTATTGAAGGTACCCTTCACTTACAACATCATCTTGGGCAGAACATGGCTGCATGCCATACGATCGGTGGCGTCATCCTACCACCAAGTAATGCGGTTCCCCAACGATATCGGGGTAATTGAAGAAGTCTATGGAGATCAGATCATGTCGAAGCAATGCTTCGTCACGGTGAATGGCAGCCGCGCTGCTAAAGGATACGTTCATTCGGTGGAAGAACCCGAGAGCAATGAGCTATTCGCAGATGTCGGCAAAGCGGCTGATCAGAAAGAAGTGGAGGACTTGGTAGAGGTAAGAATAGATGAAAAGAACCCGGATAAGTTCTTTTTGCTCGGTTCGTCGTTGTCCAGCATTGAGAGATTAGATGTCTTGGAATTCTTAACCTCTAACATTGAAGTGTTCGCCTGGACGCCCTACGACATGCCAGGCATTGATCCAAACTTCATCTGTCACCAACTTAATGTCCACCCATCCGCCAGACCAATCATCCAACGCATAAGTAGATCGGCACTCCACCACGCCGAGATAGTGGCGGAAGAAGTAGGTAACCTGCTGGAGGCAGGAGCAATTAGAGAAGTGCACTACCCAAGATGGATCTCCAACACAGTCGTAGTGCCAAAGAAGAATATGGCGTGTCTGCGTCAACTATAAAACAGTCAACAAGGCGTGCCCAAAAGACAACTTTCCTCTACCACGAATAGATCAACTGGTAGACCTAACGGCGGGGCACAACCGACTTAGCTTTCTGGATGCATACAGAGGCTACCACCAAATCGCCATGCATGAACTAGACCAGGAGGTCACATCCTTTACAACTCCGAGAGGACTATACTGTTACAAGGTCATGCCCTTTGGCCTGAAGAACGCAGGGGCAACATTCCAACGAATGGTCACCAAGATGTTTGAACCATTGTTAGGAAGAACGATGAAGGCTTACATCGACGACATGGTGGTCAAAAGCAAGGATGAGAATGACCATCTCAAGGACCTAGGAGAGATGTTTGAAATCCTGAAGAAGCACAAGTTGTGCCTCAATGCATCTAAGTGTGCATTCGGAGTAGGATCTGGCAAATTCCTGGGCTTCCTTGTGACCAACCGGGGTATAGAAGCAGACCCCTCCCAGATCAAAGCAATCTAGGATTTGGAGAGACCAAACTCAGTAAAAGAAGTGCAGCATCTCACCGGCATGACAGCCGCGCTCAATCGGTTCATAAGCCGGTCATCAGACAGACTACGACCATTCTTTCAAGCTCTAAAACTCAAGTTCGAGTGGGACGGAGAATGCGACCGAGCTCTGGAAAGCTCGAAGGAATATATGTCTTCCCCACCACTGCTTGTTACCCCAGTACCTGGAGAAGAAATTTTTTTGTACCTGGCAGTCTCTCAGCACACAATTAGCGCAGTGTTGGTTCGTGCAGAAGGAATCTAACACTTGCCCATCTTTTATGTCAGCAAAACATTGCTGGGAGCCGAAACAAAGTACTTGCCACTGGAAAAATTAGCATTGGCCTTAATGATGGCCTTCAGGAAATTGGCACACTACTTTCACGCCCACACCATAGTCGTCCTCACAGCTTTCCCACTAAAAGCTTTGTTTGAAAGGGCGAACTTTTCTGGACGAATCTTGAAGTGGGCAGTAGAGTTGGGACAATTCGACATCAAGTTCCAACCCAGAACCGCAATAAAGGCCCAATCTTTGGCAGACTCCGTCGCAGAGTTCACTCCTGGAAGTCATCATATCTGCCCAGTCAACCTAACTGACACAACCGAACTAGGGATGGAAGTTGACATCGGAATAACGCAACCCCTAGCAGAAAGTGCTCAGTTAGACTCCAAGGCAGACCAGACTAAAGACAGCAAGGAAGAAGTAAACCAAGCTACACCAAACCAAGACTCTCCAACAAAAAAAGACTTGGTACAATCAGATAACGAGGGGCAGACAGCAAGCATGGACCTTAACCCCACGACATCGTCTGACCCCTCCACTTGCTGGAAGTTGTTCGTTGGAGAGATGTGGAAGCTCTCTGTGGATGGAGCATCCAACCAGCATGGTGTAGGACTTGGCATAGTCCTCATCTCACCAGACGGCCTAGTTGTGGAGTAAGCAATCAACCTTGGCTTCCCAGCATCAAACAACGAAGCGGAGTATGAAGCACTTCTTGCAGGTCTCAAAACAGCATTCTACATGAAGGCCACCGAACTAATGGTCTACAGCGACTCACAGCTGGGGGTAAACCAAATTTCTGGCGACTATGAAGCAAAGGATGATAGGATGGCCAAGTACCAAGAATTGGTCAGAATAGAGATCAAGAAATTTGAAGTAGTGAGGATTAAGCAGATAGGCAGGGAAGAGAACCGCAGAGCAGACGAACTAGCAGGCTTTGCTTCAATGGCAGATACATCCATCCCTCATCCATTGCTCATCGACTACTTACCAAGACCAAGCATCGAAGACCCAGAAGCAGAAAAAGTATGCTGCGCCAATCTAGGCCCCTCATGGATGGATCCCATCATACTATTCTTGAAAGATGGCGTCCTACTGGAAGAAAAGAAAGAAGCCAACAAAATTAGAGCAAAGTCACAGCGATTTTGGCTCTCCCCATCTTTGGCATTATACAAAAAGTTATTCTCAGGACCCTATCTAAAGTGTGTCCACCCCAGTAAAGTGAAAGCATTCTTGTAGGAGATACACGAAGGGGCGTGCGGAAGCCATCAAGGAGGAAGATCGCTAGCTTACAGGGCCATTTCGCAAGGATACTGGTGGCCATACATGCAGGCAGACTCAGAGAAATATGTGAAGAAGTGCGAGAAATGCCAAAAATTCGCACACCAAATACATCAACCAGCTAGAGAACTCCTACCATTGACTAGCCCATGGCCTTTCCCAATGTGGGGCTTGGACATCGCAGGACCACTTCCAACAGCACCCGGAAACAGGAAGTTCTTTTTCGCAGCGATAGACTACTTCACAAAGTGGGTGGAAGCAGAAGCATTAGCATCAATCAAGGAAAAAGATGTAAAGAAGTTCGTCTGGCAGAATATCATCACTCGGTTTAGCATACCAAAAGCCCTAATCTCAGACAACGACACTCAGTTCGACGGCAGAATCTTCAGAGGCTTTTGTGAAGAGTACAAGATAGAGTTCTATAATTCTACACAGGCATATCCCCAAGCAAATGGACAAGCAGAAACTTCAAACAAGGTAGTCTTGGATGGATTGAAGAAAAAGTTGGAGAAAGCCAAAGGCAAATGGGCGGAAGAGCTTCCTCATGTTTTATGGGCTTACCGCACCACACCTCGGCGGTCAACAGGAGAAACACCATTCTCCTTAGCCTACGGTATGGAAGCAGTAATCCCACTAGAAGTTGGCTTCCCCACAATTCGAAGCGAAAATTTTGATCCAGACTTAAATGGTGAAGCCATAACATTGGAGCTCGACCTCGCCGAAGAAAGAAGAGAAAGAGCCCTAGTCCACATTGCCTCATGTCAATAAGAGTTATCCAGAAAATACAACAAAACAGTACATCCAATGTAATTCAAGATCGGAGATTGGGTGCTGCGCAAAGTGATGGGAAACACCCTGGTGCTAGGAGATGGCAAGCTAGGGCCTAATTGGGAAGGTTTTTACAAAGTGGTTGGGTTAGCAGGCAAAGGGGCATACCACTTATAAGACAAGGACGACAAAGCAATCCCCAGGCCATGGAACACCGCCAATCTCAAGTTATTTTATTTTTAGCTTTCCTCTTTCAAACATGTGTAATTTTTCTTCTTTCTTTCCTCAATAAAACAAATCGATTCTTTTCAGCATAGTTGTTCTCTGTAAAAGTTAGTTTTAGCAAAGTAAGGTACACTACAAACATTTTATTGTGGGTTGGCTAGAAAAACCAATCTAAAGGTTGGCTGGAAAAACCAACACCCCTCCTAAGCCCAGGATAAGGATCCAGGCTGCAGGACGTTTGGTCGGAATAACCAAACATGCTATTCTAAGTTGGCTGGAAAAACTAACTTAGAGGTTGGCTGGATTAAACCAACACCCCTCCTAAGCTCAGGATAAGGATCCAGGCTGCAGGACGTTTGGTCAGAATAACCAAACATGCTATTCTAAGTTGGCTGGAAAAAACTAACTTAGAGGTTGGCTGGATTAAACCAACACCCCTCCTAAGCCCAGGATAAGGATCCAGGCTGCAGGACGTTTGGTCGGAATAACCAAACATTCTATTTTAAGTTGGCTGGAAAAACTAACTTAGAGGTTGGCTGGATTAAACCAACACCCCTCCTAAGCCCAGGATAAGGATCCAGGCTGCAGGACGTTTGGTCGGAATAACCAAAAATTTCTTTTAAGTTGGCTGGAAAAACTAACTTAGAAGGTTGGCTGGACTAAAACCAACTCTTATTACTCTTCAGCCGAAGTAAGAGTATGGCCGAAGAGTGGTTGGCTGGATTAAAACCAACTCTTGGTACTCTTTAGCCGAAGTAAGGACGTCGGCTAAAAGAGTGGTTGGCTGGATTAAACTCTTATTACTCTTCAGCCGAAGTAAGGATATAAGCCGAAGAAAGGTTGACTGGATTAAACCACTCTTGGTACCGTTCAGTCGAAGTATGTATTTCGGCTAAAGAGTGGTTGACTAGTAAACTCAGTTAGATTGCTCAGCTAAAACTCGAATAAAGTATCTCGGCCACACTACTATTAGAAAGCAAGCTCAAACAGGAATTCAAACCGAGATAACAGTTGGAAGTGAAAAGATCATGGAAAAGTCATTACAAGTACAAACATGCAGATCAACCGAAATAAGAGTTCAAAACAAGAAAATTTTCATTCATCAAAGAGCAATTACAAGGGAAGGGCTTCCAGCCCGGTTACAAATCAAAACAAAAAGAAGAAAAAAAAAAATACAAGTTAATTAAAAAGGTCTTCAAGATCGGCTTCAATATCAACTTGAACACCAGTTGCAGATGGAAGATCAGTCTCAGTAGCAACTGGCAGCATGGTGTCTGTCGGCGGCTCAACAGTTAGGTCTTCAAACGTTGGCTCCAACCGAGCTAGTTGATCGTTGCCTTGCTCGTTGACTACCGGAGTAACAGTCGGCTCATTTTCTTCATCTTCGTCATCTGAACCTTGCAAAAATTATTGTTGGACAGAAGCAGCATACTCCGTTAGTGAGGCCGGAATGAAATACTGAGGAGCATCGTAGACCTTGGTTTCGGGCCCACAGCTGAGCTGCTCCACAGCACTTCTCCAGCTGCACTTGAAAAATAAGTCCTTCGCTCCCTCACATTGTGGAATGTAGAGGCCCTCTGCCTCTTTGAAACCTCTGGTGTTGGCATCATCCACCTTCTTCTTCAGTTCAGCGATTTCGGCGTCCCTTTTCCCTTCGAGCTTGACTAACTCACGAAGGTACTTATCTTTCATCACGATCAACGCCTTCTGTTTGTCAGCTTCAGCCGAAGTCACTTGTCCGGTTAGACGAGCTATCTCGGCCTCCAGCTCGGTAATTTTTTGTTGTGACTCCTTCAGTTCGGTTTTTCTTTCTTCCACCTCTGCCATGGCCTGCCTTGCCGTTTTCCTGAGCTCCAATACCTTTTGATGGGCAATTTGGCTCTTCTGAAGAGACTGAAATGAATGGAAAGAAGTCAACGACAAAACCGAACTGAAAGTTTGAAAAATTTGAGAGACGAGGGGCATCTTACCAGATCATGGATTTGGTGGCCGATCGGATGGCCCTTAGCTCGGTTAGGTTCTGGTGGTGTTCCATGTCTGCTGGAAGGCAAACACTTTTGGCAAGGTTGAATGCCATCAAGTGATCCTTCTCAGCAACCACCGAATTAGTATCTTGGATATCTCGGTTTTGAAATTTCAGCTTTGGTGCCCACTTGGAGGAGGCAGCCCGGTCGGAAGGCTCCGGTTGTGGAATAGGTGGGTGGCTCGGTGGAGGGGTGGTTTTGTCCTCATCCGCTAGACGCTGCTCGGTTGGGGTAGACCGGGCGTACTTGGATGGGCGTGATGAAGAAGGCTGTTGAGAAGGAAGGGCCATAACGGTCGGTTGCGTTTGGCTTGGTGGCGGTACTTCGGGTCTGTTGGTTTCGGTCAAGAGGGCCCTGACTCTGTTTCTCTTGGCCATTTCTTCTTCAGCGGTCAGTGGGATTAGTCTAATTTGGGGCAAAGTTGGGTCCGGTTCTGGGGCGTCCTCAAGTAGAAAATCTGTTACTCTGGCTTTTCAGCGATTGCTGTAACGGTATATCGGCTCGAAATTAAGAAGTTTGGCCCAACTTCTTTCTGAATAGCGTAGTGCGGCACGCAGCGTGTTCAGGTTAGGGTAACTATACAAAGATTGAAGATGGGCTGAATCTGCATAAAAAAGACGAACTGTTAGTTCGGTTCAGGAAAGGGTAACCGAAATAAAGCAAAGCATGCAAATAACCGAAGTAAAAATACTAGGTTCTCCTTTATTCCAGTTTATACTTCGGCCAGGAATCTGGGCTTGCTGCTTTTCAAAATTGCCAGACACCCAGAAAAAGTCATCATCGTTTAAGTCCTCATCCGGCGTATCTTTTATTATTTTTTCCCTACGACGGCGTATCCTAAGGTAGTAGACCCAGCCGTCATCCTTGGAACCAATGGAGTATTGGTGGAATATTTCGGCTAGACCGAGGTTAAGTCCGGCTCGGCGGTTTAGTTCGGCTATACCCATTATTATACGGTATGAATTGGTGGAAAGCTGAGTTGGGCATATTCGGGTTTGTCTTAGAAGTTCACAAATCAAAGGTTGAACGGGGAATCTTAGTCCGGTTTCTATTATTGATAGGAGGGTGAAAGGTATGTAGCCCGATTTTCCCCATGGAAGGGTATCTTGTTCGGCCAGAATAAGCTGGACGTCGTCAGGGATGTTGTAATCCCTTCGGAATTTGGCTAGACCGCCTGGAGTATTTACTAAAAATCTATACTTCCCCATTTATTTTATAAGTTATGAATAAGTTAGATCGGTGACAAAATTGTGCTCAGTAGCTCGGTATGGCGCGCAATGGAGTGCCTGGGCAACCTAAGTCTGCAAAGTGGAAAACAAAGGGGTTAAGCACAGATCATAGGACCGTGCTACAAAATAAAAGCAAAAATAGGAGTCCTACTTCGGCTATGTGGATGCTACAGGTTCTGTCTCGGTTTCAACAAGATGCTGAGTAGCTCGGATTGAGCAGGGGGTTGGATAGCTCGGTCTTGGCAAGCTATTCGTTATCTCGGTTAAAAGGAAGGCTCAGTTAGACCGGTTGAGCCTCTAGGGGCAGCTTTCTGAGTTCGGTCTAAAAAACTTAGAAAGCTGGCTTAGCCCCAAAGACCTAGCTCGGTCGAAAGATAAGGTTTCAGTATGCTACGTTCTGACTTAGTTTGGTTTTCTTACCTCGGCTAAAGATCTATCAAGAAAAGGTTTGACTTAATGAAACTACTGGTACGAGTGTTAGTTCGGTTGTATAGTCTGGTCTCACTGACATCAAACTACAAACAGTTTACTAGTTCGGTTATGTGTAGTTTTGGATCAAAAGCAGTGTTCTACATGTTATTTCATGAATGCCTGAGGATTATACTAACATGGTGTTTTCATAAGAAGCAAAGCACATGGAAAAAAATGTATTTTACAAAACACACAAAACAAAGTACGAAAACAAGGGAAAGCAAGATAGAGGAGCAATACTAACCAGATGAAGAGGCAAGAACTGGAGATGGAAGCAAAAGGCAGCAAAACACGAGCTCTTTCAGAAGACGAAGAACAGTGAAGAACTCAGAGAAAAGGAAGAGGATGAATAGTAGAAGTGGGGGGATTTTGGCCTTAGGACTTGTTTTTGTTAGAAAGCCCAAAATTTGGGCGGGACTGCTCAAAAAACACACGGAGTACGAAGGCGGTGTGACAGCATCATTGAGCCAATCAGCGCCTGCCACGTGTCATTGGAATAAGAAGCGATTCAGTTGCTGTGATTGAAGAGACGTTTTGACAGGACAGCTAGAGCCTGACGTGAATTTAGCTCGGTTGGATAGGCTAAAGGGTTTTAGCTCGGTTGGAAAAGCTAAAGGGTTTTGGCTCGGCTAGAAGACCTTAGCTCGGCTGATAAAACAGGTAATCCCTATCACGCTACGCAGATGGAATTAAGGGGCAATTGAGAGGGTAATTTATATGAAAATTGGGCCGAGCTGGGTAATGGGCCGTCATGGGCCGCAATACAAAGGGCTGAGTAAAAATGCTTTAAAGTTAGTTCGGTCCAAGAGCCCCGAAGCTAGTCCGGCCCGGAGGAGACTTGAAGTTAGTCCGGTCTAAAGACACCTTGAAGTTAGTCCGGTCTCAGAGTTAGCCCGGTCATGGCGTATTGTGGTTAGAACGGTCAGAACCTTATTATTCGGTAGCTCGGTCTGATCACACCATGGTTTGTGCATGAGAGAACTGAGATAAGGTGTAATGAAAGGAAGAACCGAACTAAGGATTGTTCGGCCTACTCAGTGGCTCAACATAAACCATGATTACTTCGGTCATATTAGAGTTCGGCCATGGTAAAAACCATCTCACTTGGTTTAAGCAGTGAGGGGGGTGTTGAAGGATAAGCATTATCTTTCAGGAGTATGAATCCTAAGAGGACTCTGCATGGAGGAGTAGAAGTCCTACTAGGATTGTGCCACACGAAACCTATAAAAGCTCACAAACATCACCTTTGGAAAGGTAACACAACTTTGCTTTCTGAATACATAGAGCTTTTGTCTATTTGTCAAGCTTACTGACTTAGGCATCGGAGAGGTTTCCGGCACACACCCGCCGGCTAGCTCACGTTTGTGTTTTTCAGGTAATAAAGTGACGTCATACGGAGGAGCGCAGATTTGATCAATAGGATTATACGAGAAGGTTTATTCCTTTCTCGTACAAAGTGCATAAGTTCTCATTCATCCAGTGTTATAGTGATACAAGTACCATTAACGAATTACATTGTAATCAAAACTAATATATTTGCAAAACACAATATTTGTTCACCACAAAGGATGAGGCAGAAACAAATCAATTGTTGAACAAAATGATGTTAGAAGCTGTCAAGGAAAGATATCTTCTTTTCCCAATTTTCAATGAAAGGCATTGGACGTTGTTGGTACTCGATACTGAAAATGGCTCATGGAAGTTTTACAATTCAATGAAACCAAGCACAGAAACAGATAACCACTTAAATGAGGCAAACAAAGTGGTAAAACACCAATTAATTATGATATCATCCATTCCCCTTGTCTATATCAAATTTTATTATGCATTTATTTGTCAAATACCAATTAATTATTAATATATTTTGCAGAGAAAGGTCATTGAAAAATACCTTCAACATCACAATCCTAAACTTATTGAAGGTAACAAGTTTCATGAAGAAATAGAAATTGCAATGAATTGTCCCCAACAAGTTAATCATTCGTAAGTTTCTGAAAATCAAAACACATTACATTGATAAAATTATCAGTGATGACTACTAACTTTGTTTTTCCAATGTCATCGTAGACTTGATTGTGGTGTCATAGTTTGTTATCTCATGAGAGAATATGTCTGTAACAAAGACATCTTACCCAACTTAACAAAGGAGCGGCGCCAGCAAATTAGAGCAGATATCATAGATGCTTTGTTGACTAACCAACAGACAGACACCCAGCAAATTGTTGATGAGGCAATAGAAGCGGTGCTTGAAGACAAGGAGTTTTGAGACACAATAGACAATGACAACAATGCTTGAATAATTTAGGACAAAGATTATAATTTTTTTGGTTCTTACTTTGCTTCAATGAATATTACAATGCTTGGTTGTTACAATGTCAAATTTGCTTCAATGAAACATTCAGTCTTTTTAAACCATATTGTTACCAGATCTGGCTTTTGATATAGGTCTTGTTTTATGCAAATTTCATTCAAAAAATTGATTATGATCTGATTATTTGTGTCAAATTTAAAACTTAATAACAGGTTTGGAGTCACTATACTGATAAATGTATTTTTTTAAAGTGTTTTGTTTAGACTGATAAATTTATCACTGTTTCAACAAATTTATCACTGTGAACACTGATAAATTTATCACTGTTCAAACAAAAAACCAGCATCTCTCTCTCTCTTATTCTTTTTTCCCAACTCGATTAAACAATGATGGATTTGTTATAACAATGATGGATTTGCTTAAAACAAAACACTATAAAAAATCATAAAAAATTTACCTAAATTGAAAATTAAAATACAAACACTATTACATTGTTTTGATCATTTCGGTTCTTCATTTGCTTCAATGAAACATTTAGTCTTTCTTATCCATATTGTTACCAGATCTGGCTTTAGATATCAGTTTGATTTTATGCAAATTTCATTCAAAAAATTGATTATAATCTGATTATTTGTGTCAAATTTAAAGGTTAATAACAGGTTTGAAATCAATATACTGATAAATTTATTTTTTTATAGTATTTTGTTTAGACTGATAAATTTATCACTGTTTCAACAAATTTATCACTGTTCAAACAATAAACCAGCAACTTTCTCTCTCTCTCTCTCTCTCTCTCTCTGTTTTTTCCCAACTCAATTAAACAAATCATTATAAAAAATAATAAAAAATTTACCTAAATTGAAAATTAAAACACAAACACTATTACATTGCTTGATCATTTTGGTTCTTCATTTGCTTCAATGAAACATTTAGTCTTTTTAATCCATATTGTTACCAGATCTGCCTTTAGATATCAGTCTGGTTTTATGCAAATTTCATTCAAAAAATAGATTATAATCTGATTATTTGTGTCAAATTTAAAGGTTAATAACAGGTTTGGAATTAGTATACTGATAAATTTATTTTTTTATAGTGTTTTGTTTAGACTGATAAATTTATCACTGTTTCAACAAATTTATCACTGTGAACACTGATAAATTTATCACTGTTCAAACAAAAACACCAGCACCTCTCTCTCTCTCTCTCACATTCTTTTTTTGAAACTCAATTAAACAAAGCACTATAAAAAAATAAAAAATTTACCTAAATTGAAAATTAAAACACAAACACTATTACATTATTTTGATCATTTTGGTTCTTCATTTGTTTCAATGAAAAATTTAGTCTTTTTTATCCATATTGTTACCAGATTTGGCTTTTGATATCAGTTTGGTTTTATGCAAATTTCATTCAAAAAATTGATTATAATCTGATTATTTGTGTCAAATTTAAAGGTTAAAAACAGGTTTGGAATTAGTATACTGATAAATTTATTTTTTTATAGTGTTTTGTTTAGACTGATAAATTTATCACTGTTTCAACAAATTTGTCACTGTGAATACTGATAAATTTATCATTGTTCAAACAAAAAACCAGCATCTCTCTCTCTCTCTCATTCTTTTTTCGAAACTCAATTAAACAAAGCACTATAAAAAAATAAAAAATTTACCTAAATTGAAAATTAAAAAACAAACACTATTACATTGTTTTGATCATTGTAAAATTTAAAAAAAATAAGATATAAGTACAGTTAGAATAAATTTGTAAAAAAAAAAATTATTTGTAGTTAGTTACACATGAGCTCAAGAATGTCGAAGAAACATATTATAATTTTACAATGCAAAATATTAATATTTAAGAATTAGGTATTATTAAAATGTTCAAGAATGCTCAAGAGTGTTCTCATGTTTATAAAATGCTCAAGAATGTTCTCATGTATTATATTTCATCTGAACATGAGAACACTGAAGCATTTCCTAGACTGAAATTTTGAACAATTTAAACTGAAAATGAATTGCAAAACTCAAAATATCTTGCTATTGAAGCAAGATATTTGCCACTGATAAAAAAGAAAAAGAAAAAGCAAAAGTACTATTGTAGCATCTCTCTCTCTCTCTCTCTCTCTCTCTCTCTCTCTCTGATTCTTTTTTCCTAATTCAAGTAAACAAAATACTATAAAAAATAATAAAAAATTTACCTAAATTAAAAATTAAAACACAAACAGTATTACATTGTTTTGATCATTTTGGTTCTTAAATTGCTTCAATGAAACATTCAATCTTTTTTAGCCATTTGTTACCAGATTTGACTTTTGATATCATTCTTGTTTTATGTAAATTTCATTCAAAAAATTGATTATAATCTGATTATTTGTGTCAAATTTAAAGGTTAATAAAAGGTTTAGAATACATTCGTAAAAAAAAAAAAAAAATTAAAAAAAATTATTTGTAGTTAGTTACACATGAGCTCAAGAATGTTGAAAGATCATACTATAATTTTACAATACAAAATACTAATATTTAAGAATCAGGTTTTATTAATTTTAAGTTGATAGATATTTTAATTTTTTTTTAAATAAGTTTTACAAATATTTTATTTCAATACCAAATATAATATGTTTATATTTCATCTGAATATGAATATGAGAATGCTGAAGCATTTTCTAAACTGAAATGTTGAACAATTTAAATTGAAAATGAACTGGAAAACTCAAAATATATTGCTATTGTACCAAGATATTTGCTATTGATAAAATTATCACAGATAAAAAAAAATTAAAAAAAAGGTACTATTCTAGCACAATATATTTGCCAGACAGGGGAAACAAAAGCGTGAGTCATGTGATTGAAGCCCTGCCTTTCTCACTCTTCATCATCAGCGAAACCCTTCCATTCTCAGGTGTAACAACGACGATTCGAACACCAAATCAACTAATTCGAAGAAAAATTTCGACGAAACATGCCTGTAAAACGTAAGCAACTGAAACCATTATTTCTCTCCCTAGTCAAACAAATTTTCAAAAACCCTACATATGGTTCAATTACAACTTGCAAATTTCAACAATATTAGGGCATTTCGAAAAATAAAACTTGTGAATATGTGAAATGTTTGTTGATCAAGTGATAAGGGTGTTGGTTTTCAAGTTCATAATTAGTTTCATTTTAAAATATTTTTTTTTTAAAATTTTTGATACAAAAAAAATCAGTTAACAAAAAAAGAGGGAGTCGGTTCAAGAGATTAAAGTATGGAGTGGGTTCAAGAGAATAAACTAAGTTGTTAACAAATATAATAGTAACTAGAATGGTGCACACACTACATGTGTGTAATTTTTTGTAGATTAAATTTTGTGTGACTTTTGTTTAATATTTGATTGATAATAACTTGCATCCTTCTTTTGATATATTTTATTTTATTTTTTATTTGGTTATTTCACTATGTCCAATTTCTCAGAAATTGTAATTTTTTTACACCTTATGGATTAAATCTTTTTTTCTTTTTTATTTCATAGTGGTTGTTTGAGAAAATTTTCATACTAAAATTCTACTAAAAGAAATAGCTTACACTGTATACAGATGTACTAACAATTGAAATACCAATTGTAAATAGAAAAAAATAACTCAATGATCTTTATCAAACTTAAATATACAAATCATGCTGTTGATGTAGCCTACTGTACGCGCAAGAAATAATCTTCTCGTATAATCCTGTTGATCAAGTCCGCGCTCCTCCAAACGTCGTCGCTTTACTTCCTGAAAACACAAAAGTGAGATAGTCGGCGGGTGTGTGTCGGATACCTCTCCGATGCCTAAGTTAGCAAAATAGAGAAATAGACAAATAGACAAAAGCTCTGTGTATTCGAGAATCAAAGTTGTGTTACCTCTCCATAGGTGATGTTGTAAGCTTTTATAGGTTCCGCGTGGCACAATCCAAGTAGGTGTAGACGTCCCCGAACGCCCCGGGAGGGTGAGTCCCGTTCCGTTCATTTGGGGGCACTACAGCTCGGACTCTTAAATCGTCACGGTTCTTAATCTGAACCAAAGAGTCCAAATCCGGCAAATCATTTTGAGAAACAGATTTTTTGAAAAGAAGTGCCAAACATGGACTGCTTTGCCAGATACAGAGTCGCCACCTAAATATTTTTTACGGGGGAATTTAGGAAACCCTGACTCAGTGCCGAAGGCCACACGTCCATCATCACCGGAGTTGTCCCGGCTCGGGAGCTAGGGTACGATTGGGGAAGGTCAGCTATGAGCACCCCCTCTCGCCCGATCCGAAGATCGGCCTCTACTAACCATGATATCCGTTTTTGAAAACGTTATGTGTTCTTATTCCATTTATTAGCCTAGAATTACTATGTTATGCACACAACATACAAGTATAGACTAGATTGCCCAATTTGGAAATAAGCATTGTATATCCGTTTGTTTTGGAAAAATATTTTGGGATTTGCTACTCGCAAGTAGGCTAAAAATACGGATTTCAACGAGTTTTTCCAACTCAAACAATCCAATCTTCACCCACAGGCATTCTAACAGTTTATCACATAAGCATCTAGCCACATGGTAAGCATACTGTCATGATAGCACTCACACGCATGTGATGATGCTAAAGCATAAATACTTACATCGTACTCCGTGTCGAAACAACAAACTAGTTAGCAAACATGCGTGATCCTAGTTCATGTCAAATTGACTAATGCAACACATACATGATGCAATTAGATAGGCTCGGCTAACCTAAACATGGTACGTGAAATGCTACTACTATCACGTATTCAATTTGAAATTGAAGTACAAATGCAGTTAGAATGATGTGCCGAGCCTGGTGCGTGCAAGGCAAATGTATGAATGCACGCATGCATTGCATGAGGTATGCTAATTTAAACATGCCCTAATCTACCATCATAAGCAGGTAAATAAAAGGGAAGAAAGAAGTGGGGGTTGGAAGACATACACACCACTCACACACACTTATTACAGATTTGCCCTCGCCCGGAGGGACCGAATAAATAATACAAATTAATTAACTACGCAAGCTAATTAAATATTACAAATTGCCTAATCAGTTAACAAACTAATTTAAACTAGGAAAAGCAGTAAACCGCCTCAGGAGGAGAACCAGATGCAGCGCATGCTCGGGTCCTGCTCGGAAGTGCACGACCATGCATAGTCTGCCTCTGTTTTCCCTGCTCTGCCTCTCTGAAGACTGCCAAAGTCTCAAGGATGCTTCTCTGAATACTGGGAATCACCACCGGCTGAGTAGAATTACCACCGACAGTGAATTGTGGTCACCGACACAAAATGAATCCATCGGCTGGTGATTTACTGCCGGTCGGCAATGTATACTGCCGGTCGGCAAAGAATGCCTGCAGAACCTGCAACTCACAGCAGTAGAGGACAGAACTTGCATGGCAATACAATTCAAGCAATGTATGCACTAATCATGTCCCCTATCATGTTTGTGACTCAAAAGGGCATGTGTCTCGATTCTCGGACCGCCAATCACGCATTTCCATGCATGATGGCCCAAAGAATCAAGTGTGCAACTTTCATGTCAAATGAAATGCAAACCAAACAAACGAACCAAGGCCCAATTCCTATCACCAAGTCAAGGAACAAGGCATGCATGCAAGATGCAATGCAACCTAGGCATGCAAGCTAAGGATGCAACATGGCATGGCAAGACACTTATGCAAGCATACAAGCAAACATGAGGCAATGCAAACTGATGAAAAGGTGGACTTAGACATGATTTAGGCAACTCTAAATAGGCCTAAGACAGTGGCTAAAAACCAAGGAATTGGGATCAAACATACATACACACACGCAAGTAAGTTGGACCAACACTTAGGCATTAAATAAGCAACTCTAAGGCACACTTGAAAAGGGATATCATGGACAATTAGCATACAACATAAGCTCTGAAAATCATGTTAAAACATGGTGCCAAACCAAGCAACAACGCAAGCTGAACATACAACAATGGTCCAAGCATTCAAGGCTCACCAAAGAGGCAATGGACTACACTTAGTACAACCACACATGGCAGGACTTAGGCAACCAAAAACAGAGTTTTAACACATGAAACTAAGCCCAAAAGACCAACTAGATAGCATCTAGATGGTTTGAATTTAAAGACATGCATAAATGCTAAAACATGGAGCATGCAAGGCAAGCTTCCAAAGCTTCAAAGAGGCATCCAAGGCAAACATATGAGCATGTCAAAGGGACTGAAATAACATGTAGGGTGGTTCCAAACCACCGAAATGATGCAAGCAACACATACTACACATTCACATACTTGAAGCATACAAGCTCAAATACAAAGGAGCTATACTACGCATGCCAAGATCAACCCAAAAAACTATGGACAGACCTAAAACATGGCAAAATGAGCACAAAACCTTCACAAGGCTAAACCTAAAACATGCTAGAGGAAAGGCTAACAACCTAAGGCATATTAAGGCAATAACAAGGCATTACATGGTAGGTATGCTAAGTATGCATGGTGTACCAAAACCAACACACAACAAGGTTATATCATGGCATAGTGAGCATGGAAAACAGCCAAGACATGATCAATACACACTCTAACATGATGCTCCCTCAAGAGGCCAAAAAGGGTCCCTTTCAAGGACAACAAGGAGAGGGGGTGGCCCTCCCCTTTTGGAGACTTCAAGGCACCATCTCCGCCACTGAAATCCCTCAAGATTTCAGTGGTGAAGAGGCCCAAACACCAAAGTCTCGAAACTTGCACAAAAATAGCACAAAAAGGAGCCTTACAAGGCTTAGGAGGGGTCAAACAAACCCAAACCACAAAACACTCTTAATAAACAATCAAAAGGGCTAAAAAACAGAACTTTTTTGTATTATACAATAAGCACGAAAATAGCTCTAAGATAGGTAGAAAAGCAATGCAAAGATGGGGAATAAAAGGGAAGTTTCTCATCCTTGTAGATCACCTTCACAAATGATGCTCCAACAGCCCTCTTTGGCTTGAATCCAGCTCTAAAACACCAAAACCAGCCTCTTAGAACCTTAGTAGCTAAGAGAAGGTGAAACACTATGTGTTTGTGTGCAATAGTAAGACACAAACACAATTAAACACACACAAAGGTAAAAAGAGAGAGGTATAGAGATATAATGTGTATGGATTCTAACCCTAGAACTCAAAACCCTAATATGGCTGTCTAAACTCTCTAAAGTGTCTAACCTTAAAGCCAAGAGAGAAGACTCTCTCTTATAGAGCTTTTTTTCTTGTAAAGCTTACAAGACAAGCTTCTAAAGAGGGAGATCCCTCCATACACGTGTATGGAGGGGAGCCAAATGCAAGACAGCTGTAATAAAATATCTGCAAAAGCAGATGAACAGTAGTCGGCTGCTCAAAAATGCCATTTTGGCAAAAGGGAGTGCCGACCGGCAATAAATAGTGCCGACCGGCAATATACATTGCCGATGGCAGCAAAAACCAGCCGGTGGCCTCTGGCCATGGCAGGTGGTGTGTGGGGATGCCTCACAAGGCATTCCCTGCCCCCTCCAAGGCAAAATGCAAGTGTTTGGTGCAAAACCAGACACTGAACAGTCAAGTTCGGAGATCCTGAGGCAAGGCGCGTAGCCGAGACCTCCGGGAACTCCAAACGAACACAAACATGGATGATCACCGGGTGTTCAAACGGTGACGTCTAAGTCTTGAGGACGGTGAAAAATGGGGTGTCTACAGTTGCCCCTCTTTGACAGAACTCGAAAGTCATAACAATGACGGGAGTGAATGTCAAAGCCCAGAGACGACCCATTTTTGACAAGGCCGAAGACTCAGACAAACGTGCAAGACAAACAAGGTATGCGCCCGAAGACAGGGGCAAAATGCAAGACAATGCACGAAGCTGAGCATAACTTATGATCATGCAAAGAAAGCTGTAACGAAGCATAACATGCGACAGTTTTAAGCTAGCATATACCAGACTACACTACAATGCAGAAAGGATGTAAGAGGATTATGCAATTCTCAATACGTCTCACTTGGAGGATACAATACCTGTGCGGCTCGTCTGGTTGCACCAGCCTCAAATGAACCGTACATACAATATTGTGCCTGTGAAGGAAACAACTCAACAGGTACAATATTGTTAGCAGCATGCATGATAATACAAAAATGGATGCAAGATGATATGCAGTATATACAAAACAATGTATAAATGATGCAAATGAAGATGCAATGCAATTGAAACAATGCAAACTATATGCAAAGCAATTGAATCATGATCCAATCGTGAGGGGTTCAAAACCCTACCTATGTCAAATAAATTGATGGAGGTAACAAGTTTGTCTACCATAGAACGGTCTATTGAACTATGAGCAACGTAGACAGACACAAGAACAAGTATTGGGGAGGGGAATTGACACAAGTGAGGAAACGACCCGCTGGAGAAAGGACAATGATCCTAATGCTGGATGCAAAAATTACACTACAATGCAATATATATATATATATATATATATATGGATATGCTGGGGAGGTGGCAATGGATATGGCACGCGGGCCAAACCAAATCTTGCCTAGGTAAGGCATGTACACATACAAGCCATGTCTAACATAGAACGGTCCACTGAACTATGCTTCGACACGAAAAGTATGGGCACATACCAGACCAAGCTCAATCATGGAAAGGCGCGAGCCATAAATGGAAGGTGATGCAGTGAATGCATGCAAACTACAATGCAATATCTACAAATATGCAATGGAAATGGAAATGCAATACAATGGATATGGCCGGCGGGCCAAACCAAATCTTGCCTAGGAAGGGTATGTACGCATACAAGCCATGTCTAACACAGAAAAGGTGCCGCAACCCTCAAACCAACATACCAGCGTAGAATAGGCGCGTACACATGCAGAACTGTGCTTTAACGTGAAAAGTAAGGGCACATACCAGACCAAGCTCAACCATGGAAAGGCGCAAGCCGTAGAGCTAGGTGATGCAATAAATGCATGCAAACTACAATGCAATATCTACAAATATGCAATGGATATTTACAAACATGCATGACAATGCAGTATGCGCTATGTTCTAATGATGCATGATAATGCAACTATTTATGATGATGCGTGGCAATGCATGTGTGTTTGTTTTTTTTTGTTTTTGAAATGCAAATGGTGCATAAAATGCATGTTGCATGGAATGCGCGATAACACGCGGCTTAAAAATACATATATAATGCAACTCATCAAAAGTCGTTCGGGCACGACAAACACCGAAGGACTTGCACCTTCAGAGGATTTAGGGTCTCCTAGACCGTCTGAATACCTGTGCGGTTCGTTTGGTCGCTCCAGCCTCAAATGAACCGTACATACAATATCGTGCCTGAAAAGAAAACAAACTTAACAGGTACAATGTCGTTAGCAACATGCATGACAATGCAAATGAAAGCAAGACAACGCAGGTCGCAAGGAATGTAAGACAATGCAAATGAGGCATGCATGCTAATGCAAATGATGACACACATGCCAACGAAAATGTGACACGCATGCCAATGGAAATGAGGCACACATGCCGATGAAGAAGATGGGGCACACCTGCCAATGGAAATGAGACACGCATGTCGATGAAGATGGGGCACACATGCCAATGGAAATGAGACACGCATGCCGATGAAAGTGAGGCACACATGCCGATGAAAGTGAGGCACACTGCCGATGAAAGTGAGGCACACGTGCCGATGAAAATGAGGCACACGTGCCAATGAAAATGAGGCACACGTGCCAATGAAAATGAGGCACACATGCCAATGCAAATGAGGCACACGTTCCGATGCAAATGAGGCACACGTGCCAATGGGAATGAGGCACACGTGCCAATGGGAATGAGGCACACGTGCCAATGGGAATGAGGCACATGTGCCCATGCAAATGAGGATGAGGCACACGTGCCAATGAAAGTGAGGCACACGTGCCAATGCAAATGAGGCACACGTGCCGATGAAAATGAGGCACACGTGCCAATGCAAATGAGGCCCACGTGCCAATGAAAATGAGGCATGATGCAAGTGTGACACGCATGCCTCATAAGATGCAAAATAATGCAAATGAGACACGCATGCCTCATAAGATGCAAAATAATACAAATGAGACACGCATGCCTCATAAGATGCAAAATAATACAAATGAGACACGCATGCCTCATAGGAATGCAAAATAATACAAATGAGACACGCATGCCTCATAAGATGCAAAATGATACAAATGAGACACGCATGCCTCATAAGATGCAAAATGATACAAATGAGACACGCATGCCTCATAAGATGCAAAATAATACAAATGAGACACGCATGCCTCATAGGAATGCAAAATAATACAAATGAGACACGCATGCCTCATAAGATGCAAAATAATACAAATGAGACACGCATGCCTCATAAGATGCAAAATGATACAAATGAGACACGCATGCCTCATAAGATGCAAAATGATGCAAGTGTGACACGCATGCCACACGAAATGTAAAATGATGCGAACGGACTTAAATGCGTAACAACGCACGTGTTTCGGGATGCATGACAATGCATGGTAAGGGAATGCACGACAATGCGAACGATGCGCGAGGCGACGTATGTATTGAAATACATGACAATGCTTGTAATAAAAATGCAATGACAATGCATGAGAGATGTGCATGACAATGCAAAGGGGTGCGTGTTACAACGCATGTAGTATGTGCATAACAATGCAATTGTGAGGCGCATGGTAGCGCGATGTAATGCACCGAAATAGTGCGATGAACGCGTGCAACGCACACGGGGTAACTTTTGGATCTTGTAAAAGGCAAAAAGGATACCAAAGGATACAACATTGTATGAGTTGGAGTGCTACGCATAGAAGACGCGGTCCGAGGTCAAAACGGAGGCCGGTTGAGCGTCAGAGATACACTTTCTTGCACTTTCTTGAGCTATGAAGACCAAAAACTACTCATATGGCCTAAACAAGGTTGTGGGAACACCACCGGCCGGGAGGGGAAGCCACCGGCTGAAAAATAATTTCATCGGCACAATATTCTGCCGGCAGGCACAAAATGTTGCCGACCGGCAAAAAGTTCCTGAGTCGGGGCAGATTCGACATTTCACCATGGGTGTTTTAAAATAGGGTTTCTAAACCCTATTTCTCACTTCCTCCTTCGCCAAAATTCCACACCCTCTCTCTCTAGAGTGTTTTCCTCTCCTCTTTTCTCCGTTTCTTCGCGTTCTACGCCCGTTTCGTCGTCGGATTCGCGATTTTCTTCGCGTTTCGGACATTTTCAACCGAACAAATCTTTGTTTCGGTGCCTCTTTTGCCGTTCCCACCTTTTTGGGGTTTGTTCCCCTCGCTTTCCTCTTGATTTCCGTACCTTTTCACATCCCGGCCTTTTCGGCCATTTTCGACCTTCTCGGGGGTTGACTTTTCGGTTGACTTTCCATATTCTAGCCCGGTTTTCCTCCCTCCGGCTATTTTCTCATCATTCTTGACATGGCGGACGACATTCCACGCGGTGGGACTCCCCCGGATCATGAGATGGATCCCGGGGTCGAGCTCCTACCTTTGAGCGAGCGCCCGTTCGACCTGGCGACCTACTGGCTGGCGATTCATGTTCTGCCCCCTGACGGACTGCGCCAGTTCAGGAGTTTCGACAGGCACATGCCACCCGAGCTATTACTGCGTGAGCCTGCCTCCTACCTGTCCTTCAGCGCTTCCGAGGTAACTCTCTTTTCTCTGCTTTACTTTCTGCAATGTAGGATACAAAACTGTCGTAGCTAATTATGCTCTTTAACTGCTTTAGCTCAGATACCCTGTATACTGTAGTTGATTGTAAACATACGTGTAACTGATATCTGCTTGAGACTGACACATGCACACACATTGCACTAGCCCTGAATCACACAACGCACACTGTATTTCACTGCATACACACTGGTACCTAGTATTTGCTTGAGTCTGAAAATATGCACACATGCTATACTGTACTAAACCACCCGAACACGCTGACGCATCACACGTTGTGGTTCACTGTGAGCACACCGGCACCCGGTATTTGTTTAAATCTGTCAAACTTGCACACATGCTACATCTGCTCTGAACCACCCAAACACACTGACGCATCACACGATGTAGTTCACTGTAAGCACACCGGCACCCGGTATTTGTTTAAATCTGTCAAACTTGCACACATGCTACGTCTGCTCTGAACCACCCGAACACGCTGACGCATCACACGTTGTAGTTCACTGTAAGCTTCTTAGAACTGCATTTTGAATGTTGCCTTGCAATTTTTGTTTTCTGTTTACAGGGGGATTCCCATACCATCCGTGGGTATGGGAACACCGGCGCTCGGGACTGGTATGCCGAGCTTCCCGATGCGGTTCGCCACATCGTGGACCAGGCGGGCTTCGGCGCTTTCTGCAGGGGACTATCCAGGCTCACGACTTGCAGGCCCTTGCTCGCCGCTCTAGTGGAGAGGTGGTGGGACACCACCGACTCGTTCCATTTGTCTGCGACGGGAGACATGCCGATGACTCCCTATGATTTCTCGATGCTCACAGGCATCGGGGTAGGGGGTGATCCGATCCCCTTTGATACTGACATGGACGAGTGGACTGCCGCTCAGATCTATCTGCTTGGTGAGGTGCCACCTCTCGTGCGTCCTGGCTACGTCTGATATTCCTGGTTCGAGGTGCAGTTTAGGGTCCAGCCCACCCTTGTTTATGTAGCCCCGATGACTCTGGAGGCCGTGGAGAGATACGCACGCGGCTTCCTCATGTTCTTGTTTGGGACGACCATTTTCGCCGACCGGGTGAACACCGTGCCTCTCTGCCTGCTCAGCGCACTAGTGGATGTCAGAGACATCTTGAATTACGACTGGGGTGGCGTCGCTCTGGCCACTCTCTACGGATATATGAGCTCAGCTTCCCGCAGCAGTGGACAGTTGCTCGGGGGCTATTGGCGTGTTTGGGAGGTACATTTCTTTTTTCTGCCTTTCATTTCTGTCCTATATTTTCTGTACTTTGTACACTGCACACACTGTAGTCTGCTTTATACTTGCTGTATACTGTACACACGGCACACATATACTCTGCTTTACACTGACAGTACACTGTTCACACTGCACACTCTGCACAATACACTGCACAACACATGGCTCTGCCATTTCTGCTTTTAATCTATATTCTGCTTTATCTGATAAATGCACTGGTATTTACCTTGCAGTTGTGGGTTTATGCCTACTTTCCTAGGCTCGCTCCCGTACCGGAGACGGAGACTCCTCTAGTCGTCCCTTTTTCGCGTCGCTTTGACGGGAGATGCACCCGGAGGCCGCGAGAGACGTTTAGCTTCTTCCGCCGCTTCTTCGACACCATCACCCCCGCAGAGGTATGTTTTACTTGCAGTTCATTTAAGCTTCGCCTTTCCACTGCATATTTCAATAACAGTAGATAACAGACTGTATGTCACTTTCAGATCACTTGGCAGCCTTGGGCTCCGTTACCGGCGACGATTCGGGACCGATTTGCCGGTGCTGTGGAGACCTCGCGTTTCCGAATCTTACTGGAGGGCCTGGTCTGTCGGGTTTGGTACTTGGGTGAGCGTTTCCTACGCCAGACCCTAGGGTTACCGGAGCAAATAGTCCCGGTTCACCCTCCTGAGGACATGAGGGAGACCGAGAGACTCACTACCGAGCAGATGGCCGATTATACTATCGGCTGGGAGGCGACCCGCTTTAGAGGCATCGGCGACTACAGAGAGTACGTGCAGACGTACATTATGCGGTCTCTGAGTGGCGGCCGTCGAGCAGAGGGAGCCAGGCCCGTGGCGCCAGCAGCTAGGGCAGGAGTGGGAGCTGGAGCAGGAGCTTCGAGGAAGGCTCGAGTTCGTGGCAGGGGCAGAGTTCAGGGAGGACGGGGGACCGGTTGGCCTGCTCTGTCCACTTTACTGACATACAGAGGGCAGGATGGGGCGACCTACCAGATCCCCTTTGCTCCTCTCCCAGCTGGTCATGAGTTAGCCGGCATCCCCGACTTGCCTCCGGTATGTATTACTTCATTTTTGTACAGTCATTTCATTTTAGTTTATTTGATATTCCACCGAATATTGATGCATCTGATACTTTTGCAGGCTTCTTCTGAGTACACCCGGCAGTCATTGGAGATGAATGCCTCCATGATGGGGATGCTTCAGCGGACCTTTGATCTCCTGGCCCTCTACAGCATTCCGGTATGTTCTTCTGATCACGGCCTCAAATCACTCACAAGCTGATTCACGTAATCTGACGCACGGCACGACACCCGACACACTGATCTCATAGCGTCTGATACACTGCATACACTGCATTCTGCACTGATAAACTGCTCACGGCATTCATACACTGTACTCATACACCGCATTCTGTATTGATAAACTGTCCACAGTATTTACACACAGTATTCACACACTGTACTCATATGCTGCATACTGCACTGATAAACTGTCCACAGTATTTACACACTGTATTCACACACTGTACTCATATGTTGCATTCTGCACTGATAAATTGTCCACAGTATTTACACACTGTACTCATATGCTGCATTCTGCACTGATAAACTGTCCACAGTATACTGATGCATTTGCCTTTTATGTACTTTTTCAGCCTCCCTTCCAGATTCCCGTGGTAGGAGGTGCTCCAGCCGGACCTTCCGCCCCGGCCCGAGGGAGAGATGAGGAGGGCAGAGTATTCCCCCGCACCAATGCGGGGCGCACTCATGTCGGGAGTAGTTCGCGGGCTCTCGTCCCTGATGATGACGACGATGATGATGATGAGTCGGAGGCGGAGGCAGAGTCGGAGGCGGAGTCATCGGAGGAGGAGACCGGAGGCGGCACTAGCTCGGGTTCTGATGACGATGCTGATGATGCTCCTGGACCTTCATCCAGGAAGAGGACTAGGACAGACCGATAGCCCTTGGAGTCGCTTGCCATGGATACAGATTTTTGTTGTTTTTCTTTTTTCTTGTACTTTTCTCTTTTGTTGGTAGTTAGGATACTTTGTACTGCCGCAGGCAGATTTTTGTTTTCCTCGAAACTTTGTACTTAAAAAAAGATTATGAAATGAACAAAATTTTTGCTTAAAAAGTGTTACATTTACATATCTCATGTATTGCATCGCATCCCATCATGTTACACTTCAATGTAAATGAAATATGATTAGTTGTCTGAAAATTGAACACTTGCATGGTAATAATCAGATAATTAAACAGCCAACAGCAAAATAAACCCAAGCAACCCACTGCCTGATTCTGGACACACAGCCCTTTTTACTCTACTGGGGATTAATCTGCATACAGCCCATAACACAGCATTCGGTTCATTCTACATACAGCAAATCCTGAGCGGACAGCCCAATCTGACAAGACGGAGCTCAAAGATGGAACCGGTTGGAGTTGAAGCACGCTCAAGTATAGAGAATGGCACAGCATTCTGAGGATAAACGATTTTTGAAATTAAATAAGGGTTTTTCAAACCGGGGTATCGAGCCTACAACTGAACACAGCGGGGAGGACTCAAACAAAAGGGTACACGACCTAAACATAACGAGACACGCTCGGAAGAAACCTAAAGCAAAGGTTGAGGTAAACAAAACAAAAGATACAACAATAGACGCGTTAACGAAGGCAGGGGACCTCGGATCACGAGGAGCCAGTTCAATCTGGGTATAGTTTCCCACCATTTTCTCACTTGCGATTATCACATCACTTGACCCTCAGGCTCGATTTTTCTCTCAAAAACCCTTTGGCTCACTTTTTTCTCTCAACTCACACCTCTCTATTCTTTATTCTCTCATTTTTATCCCTCCCCGGGGTGTTTAATGGATGAATAGGGAGTTGCGGGTTCATGCCCAACGCCGTTAGCTCACAACTATTTCTTCTGGTGGGTAGAGTGCTCTCCTGGTGAGTATGTTGACGACGGGGGAAAGACAGAACGCCTGACTCAACTGTGCCCCTAGTTCATCATTTTGACCATTTTTTGTTTTCGCTTTCTACTAAAACAGTTTTGATCGAAATGAGAGTCGAATTAACATATTTGTTCGATTTTTTATTTGAAAGCCATGCAAGTCAGGCTGTAAGCACTAAAAATTTTCCTTTTTGGGTCCAAGAAAATGGTCCAGTTTTGGAAAATGGAATAGTTTTCGAGAAAATAGTCAACCTCAGTAAAAATTTTCAAAAACTATTTTGCAAACAGTCCATGCTCAACGAGCATGGAACTTACTCTTTGAGATGCGCCACCTCGGATCGGAGGCAATGGAAAATTGCCCCTGGCTTAGTGGGGTGGATGGCAACGAAAAGTTGCCCCTGGTTTGAATGGCGGCTCACGACGACTCGTGGCAACGGAAAGTTGCCCCTTGTTTGGATGGTGCCGCAGCAGTCCGCAAACAGTCTTCATTGGCGGTGGTCGAGCTCTTGGACACAGAGATGACGAAGACGGTCACAACAAATATATGGACACAGTCGCCTTGGAGGGTGTTGTTGACTGGACTTTGGGATGATGAAATTGAAACCATTGCATGGACTGAGACACTATGAAAGCGTTGGGGGCTGGACTTCATGATGAAGTTGCCTACGTATCCCAAACATGGGAATCAAGCCTTACGTAGTTCCGGTTAAGGTACACTCGGGTATTTTAACCTTCACTTTTCAGGCTCTAACTTTTGCCAAGGCGCCCAATGCGGGTCTTCGACCTTGCGAGCTTCTTTTTATTTTCTCCTTTTTTGTTCATTTCTTTTTCTTTTCTTTTCCGCATTTTTTCTTTTCTTTTCTTTTTTGCTTCTTTTTTTTGTATTTTTCTCTTGCTCTAACTTTTGCCTGGGTCGCCCTTCCGGGTTTTCGGCCCAGCGAGCCTCTCAAAGGGTAAAAGTGTAACAAGTCCATGCCAAATGGTTTTTGAAGTTGAAGCCTCTCTGTATCTAGGAGAACGGCTGTTGCAATTATTTGTAGGAGACTCCGTCATGGCTACTCCACGAGCTCCTTCAGGTGAGATCTACTCTTTTGATTCGACTTCGGCGCCTCTTGTTCGAGGGCTGTTTCTAATCTGGCCATACAGACCTTACATGACGTTTGACCGTTTGAACTTTCTGAACGGGTTCGAGGTTCGAAACGGACGGGTTGAATCTTGAGGCTGAGAGCGATCCTAGGCTGCACAATCTCAAGAGCAGTTCCACACAGGTCTTCACAGGGCCGTGTAAACATTTGTTTTTGAAAGTTTTTTAGAAAACGACAAATCGCTCGCGCCGAGGATAGTGTGGAACCAATCTGGATCAAGCCAGGGTCCTTCCCAGTACTCACGCTGACAAGCATGATTTCATTCATTAAGAGCTTATCGCGTCTCTCTTTCTCTTAAAATGATCAAAATTTTGCAAAACCCGAGGAATTCCTTCCTCTTCGTTTTTTATCACCGCAGTGTTCAAAAGGGGTTTTTGAAAAACTTAGGTTAATGCAATGAGCTTGGCGCGCAGGAGAGCAGGCGAGATGTACTGTCAGCCCATTCAAATCCTCTGGCACTTACACTGAAAGCAAGCACGAAAGTGAGATAGCAACAGCTGCTTCATTCAGATTTGTTGGTGTAACTGGCCCTTCGGCAGAAACAGACTCAAAAACAAAACGGGTAATTACAAGACAAAACAGTGTTCGGGACAACAACCCAGAATCACCTGGTATTCTATACAAAGGGGACTGACTCGCCACAACAAGACAAACCTTTAAGCAAAAAGACTGACTCAAGACAAAGAGACAGACTCAAAAAGACTGACTCGATACCCAAGCCAGAATTTACAAAGCTAGCATTCACAAATGCTCAAAAATGCGTGACAGACGCCACATTCAAAATATACCAGATGCCGCCCGTAGGTGGTTCACTTTCTGATTACACACTTGCAGTATCTGTGTCCTCAAAATCCAATAACTGGGTGGTAACGGGCTTGGCTGAGGTGGGCGGGAGGATAACCTCGTTGTCAATCAAATCTTGCACCTCATGACGGAGGTGGAAGCAATTGTCGGTAGCATGGCCTGTTTGCTGGTGGTACGCGCAGTACTGAGCAGCATCATGCGTAGCGGGGAGATTCTTCGGGAGAGGACGAGGCTCCAAGGGTTTAAGGTGCCCCCTCTCGGCAAGGATCTGAAGTGCCTTGGACAGAGGCATGTAGAGAGCATGAAAGGTCCTGCGCCCCTGGGGTAGGTATTTTGGAGTCTGAGCGCTCTTACTAGCCGCACAAGCGAAAGGGTCGGCAGGCGCCACCTTAGCTTTCTGATCTTTCCCAGGTGCAGGGGCGGGAATAGGAGGAACTATTCTGGCATGACGGGGCCTATCCCGATTTTCTGACTGGCTTGAACTACCCTCAGGTGGAGTGGGGAAAGCATCCTCCACAGTTTTTGCCACAACTGCGGATATCTGTTGCTTGTTCATCCCCCTGGCTTTCAAAGCCTCGACTGCCCACAGTAGTTGTTCAATGGGATCGGCATCTGCCTTCATTTTGTCTTTTCCTCTGGCCTCAGCCTGATCGAGGGTTTGGGTTGATGTTGATATGTCATTACCATAGCTGGAGGCCATCTCCGGTTGGCTAAGTTCGATCACAATTTGCCCCAACAACGGGGGTTCCTGGGGTACAAAACTCCCGGCATACGGTGCGGTTGGAGGTGAAGCTGACATTCTGTAGGCGAGATCCGCCACAGACCTCTGGAGATCACCTATCATCCCTATTAGTTCGAATGTAGTAGGCTCGCGAGCCTGGTATAGTTGGGGGCCCAAACCGGGTGCGCAACAGGCGACCTAGGTGGATATGGCATATCAATGTTGGCCTCATTTTGCAGAGTGATCCCTTGATCTAATGCAGCTGTCATAACCACGATCTCTTCTGAATTCTGCGTCATCATAAGTCCTGCCTCAGCAAGGGGGAGCACTAGCTATTCTGTACCAGCTGTCCGAACTGAAAGAGACAACAAACAGCATTTCAGCCCTAAACAGATCAAACACGGGCGTAGCTGAACAACTGCACTCTACTGCTGATCACTGTTCCCCAGAAATCACTGTCCCTAAAAACTGAACCTGATACCCACAGATGACTGATTCTCAACAACACTGATACTGGTGCCCTCGGGCCCGATACTCAAACTTGCAAACTGATATGTACGTTCCCTGTAGAGATACACTCTAAAAACACATAGCAAGTAAAGAGAGCCAAAACACCCCTATGTTGGGGTAGGGTTTCCCTGTCCTATTTTGTCAGGAGCTGGGGTTCCACTATGCACGTAGTAGTTTTCAAACAACCTATAATCGGGTAAGCAACCTGTCCTAACTTGGGATGGTCACTACGGATCCGAATATGCACTAGGTCGAATGGTCAAAAAGGGTGCCCCGGAAAAACCGGGGTTTGTGTTCCCATACTGTCAAAGCCCATAACCGATCAGCCTTATGGTCATGCCTTGACAAGACAAGCCTCCGGCAAACCGTTCAGGAATGGCAGATGGCAAACACTGTGTTCCTAGGCGCACCTATGCACATGCAATGCAAAGAGACACACAAATGAGATCAAAACAAGATATCACGAGTTCGAGTCAAGCTCTCTAAATCCCCAGCAGAGTCGCCAGAAACTGTAGACGTCCTCGAACGCCCCGGGAGGGTGAGTCCCGTTCCGTTCATTTGGGGGCACTACAGCTCGGACTCTTAAATCGTCACGGTTCTTAATCTGAACCAAAGAGTCCAAATCCGGCAAATCATTTTGAGAAACAGATTTTTTGAAAAGAAGTGCCAAACATGGACTGCTTTGCCAGATACAGAGTCGCCACCTAAATATTTTTTACGGGGGAATTTAGGAAACCCTGACTCAGTGCCGAAGGCCACACGTCCGTCATCACCGGAGTTGTCCCGGCTCGGGAGCTAGGGTACGATTGGAGAAGGTCAGCTATGAGCACCCCCTCTCGCCCGATCCGAAGATCGGCCTCTACTAACCATGATATCCGTTTTTGAAAACGTTATGTGTTCTTATTCCATTTATTAGCCTAGAATTACTATGTTATGCACACAGCATACAAGTATAGACTAGATTGCCCAATTTGGAAATAAGCATTGCATATCCGTTTGTTTTGGAAAAATGTTTTGGGATTTGCTACTCGCAAGTAGGCTAAAAATACGGATTTCAACGAGTTTTTCCAACTCAAACAATCCAACCTTCACCCACAGGCATTCTAACAATTTATCACATAAGCATCTAGCCACATGGTAAGCATATTGTCATGATAGCACTCACACGCATGCGATGATGCTAAAGCATAAATACTTACATCGTACTCCGTGCCGAAACAACAAACTAGTTAGCAAACATGCGTGATCCTAGTTCATGTCAAATTGACTAATGCAACACATACAGGATGCAATTAGATAGGCTCGGCTAACCTAAACATGGTACGTGAAATGCTACAACTATCACGTATTCAATTTGAAATTAAAGTACAAATGCAGTTAGAATGATGTGCCGAGCCTGGTGCGTGCAAGGCAAATGTATGAATGCACGCATGCCTTGCATGAGGTATGCTAATTTAAACATGCCCTAATCTACCATCATAAGCAGGTAAATAAAAGGGAAGAAAGAAGTGGGGGTTGGAAGACATACACACCACTCACACACACTTATTACAGATTTGCCCTCGCCCGGAGGGACCGAATAAATAATACAAATTAATTAACTACGCAAGCTAATTAAATATTACAAATTGCCTAATCAGTTAACAAACTAATTTAAACTAGGAAAAGCAGTAAACCGCCTCGGGAGGAGAGCCAGATGCAGCGCATGCTCGGGTCCTGCTCAGAAGTGCACGGCTATGCATAGTCTGCCTCTGTTTTCCCTGCTTTGCCTCTCTGAAGACTGCCAAAGTCTCAAGGATGCTTCTCTGAATACTGGGAATCACCACCGGCTGAGTAGAATTACCACCGGCAGTGAATTGTGGTCACCGGCACAAAATGAATCCATCGGCTGGTGATTTACTGCCGGTCGGCAAAGAATGCCTGCAGATCCTGCAACTCACAGCAACAGAGGATAGAACTTGCATGACAATACAATTCAAGCAATGAATGCACCAATCATGTCCCCTATCATGTTTGTGACTCAAAAGGGCATGTGTCTCAATTCTCGGACCGCCAATCACGCATTTCCATGCATGATGGCCCAAAGAATCAAGTGTGCAACTTTCATGTCAAATGAAATGCAAACCAAACAAACGAACCAAGACCCAATTCCTATCACCAAGTCAAGGAACAAGGCATGCATGCAAGATACAATGCAAGGCATGCAAGCTAAGGATGCAACATGGCATGGCAAGACACTTATGCAAGCATACAAGCAAACATGAGGCAATGCAAACTGATGAAAAGGTGGACTTAGACATGATTTAGGCAACTCTAAATAGGCCTAAGACAATGGCCAAAAACCAAGGAATTGGGATCAAACATACATACACACATGCAAGTAAGTTGGACCAACACTTAGGCATTAAATAAGCAACCCTAAGGCACACTTGAAAAGGGATATCATGGACAATTAGCATACAACATAAGCTCTGAAAATCATGTTAAAGCATGGTGCCAAACCAAGCAACAACGCAAGCTAAACATGCAACAATGGTCCAAGCATTCAAGGCTCACCAAAGAGGCAATGGACTACACTTAGTACAACCACACATGGCAGGACTTAGGCAACCAAAAACAGAGTTTTAACACATGAAACTAAGCCCAAAAGACCAACTAGATAGCATCTAGATGGTTTGAATTTAAAGACATGCATAAATGCTAAAACATGGAGCATGCAAGGCAAGCTTCCAAAGCTTCAAAGAGGCATCCAAGGCAAACATATGAGCATGTCAAAGGGACTGAAATAACATGTAGGGTGGTTCCAAACCACCGAAATGATGCAAGCAACACATACTACACATTCACATACTTGAAGCATACAAGCTCAAATACAAAGGAGCTATACTACGCATGCCAAGATCAACCCAAACAACTATGAACAGACCTAAAACATGGCAAAATGAGCACAAAACCTTCACAAGGCTAAACCTAAAACATGCTAGAGGAAAGGCTAACAACCTAAGGCATATTAAGGCAATAACAAGGCATTACATGGTAGGTATGCTAAGTATGCATGGTGTACCAAAACCAACACACAACAAGGTTATATCATGGTATAATGAGCATGGAAAACAGCCAAGACATGATCAATACACACTCTAACATGATGCTCCCTCAAGAGGCCAAAAAGGGTCCCTTTCAAGGACAACAAGGAGAGGGGGTGGCCCTCCCCTTTTGGAGACTTCAAGGCACCATCTCCGCCACTAAAATCCCTCAAGATTTTAGTGGTGAAGAGGCCCAAACACCAAAGTCTCGAAACTTGCACAAAAATAGCACAAAAAGGAGCCTTACAAGGCTTAGGAGGGGTCAAACAAATCCAAACCACAAAACACTCTTAATAAACAATCAAAAGGGCTAAAAAACAGAACTTTTTTGTATTATACAATAAGCACGAAAACAGCTCTAAGATAGGTAGAAAAGCAATGCAAAGATGGGGAATAAAAGGGAAGTTTCTCACCCTTGTAGATCACCTTCACAAATGATGCTCCAACAGCCCTCTTTGGCTTGAATCCAGCTCCAAAACACCAAAACCAGCCTCTTAGAACCTCAGTAGCTAAGAGAAGGTGAAACACTATGTGTTTGTGTGCAATAGTAAGACACAAACACAATTAAACACACACAAAGGTACAAAGAGAGAGGTATAGAGATAGAATGTGTATGGATTCTAACCCTAGAACTCAAAACCCTAATATGGCTGTCTAAACTCTCTAAAGTGTCTAACCTTAAAGCCAAGAGAGAAGACTCTCTCTTATAGAGCTTTTTGTCTTGTAAAGCTTACAAGACAAGCTTCTAAAGAGGGAGATCCCTCCATACACGTCTATGGAGGGGAGCCAAATGCAAGACAGCTGTAATAAAATATCTGCAAAAGCAGATGAACAGTAGTCGGCTGCTCAAAAATGCCATTTTGGCAAAAAGGAGTGCCGACCGGCAATAAATAGTGCCGACCGGCAATATACATTGCCGATGGCAGCAAAAACCAGCCGGTGGCCTCTGGCCATGGCAGGTGGTGTGTGGGGATGCCTCACAAGGCATTCCCTGCCCCTCCAAGGCAAAATGCAAGTGTTTAGTGCAAAACCAGACACTGAACAGTCAAGTTCGGAGATCCTAAGGCAAGGCGCGTAGCCGAGACCTCCGGGAACTCCAAACGAACACAAACATGGATGATCACCGGGTGTTCAAACGGTGACGTCCAAGTCTTGAGGACGGTCAAAAATGGGGTGTCTACAGTAGGACTCTTACTCCTCCATGTAGAGTCCTTCTAGGAATCACATTCCTAAAAGATAATGATTATCCTTCAACACTCCCTCACTACTTAAACCAAGTGAGATGGTTCTATCACGGTTGGATGTCAATACGACGTAGATAACATGGCCATGCTAAAACCGCAGACTAGACCGAGCTCCCATTAGCTTGGTTCTTCCTTTCACTGAGTGTACCTCGGTTTGACATATTCCAACTGGGTTGTCTAAGACCGTACTAACCACAATGAGCTTGGACCGAGCTAACCAATAGCAAGGTTTTGCGGAAAACTCAATATACTTTGGCTCAATATGGTATGACCGGGCTAACTATTACCACTCTCTTGGACCGGGCTAACTTCTAGGCCCTTTTACTTAGCCTTTCTTACTGTGGCCCTCAGAATGGCCCATTACCCAGCTCGACCTAATTTACATATAAATTACCCTCTCAATTGCCCCTTTATTCCATCTGCGTAACATGATCGGGATTACCCGTTTCCAGTGGAGCTAACAACTTTAGTTTTCTAAACCGAGCTAAACTGTAGCCTTCATCCGAGCCAATTTTATACCGGGCTCTATTTACACTGAGCTACTAATCTGTCCAGTCAAAACGTCTTTTCAGCCGCTGTAACTAAATCGCTTTCTATTCCTTGGACACGTGGCAAACTCTTACTGGCCCATCGTAGTTGTCACGCCGCCCTCGTACCTCGCGAATTTTGAACAGTCCCGCCTTTTTTCCTTCATTTTTACAAAACAAACCCTTATGCTTCAAACCGTTTCACTTACACTATTCATCTTCTCTCTTTTTCTTGTTTGAACCTCCATTGCTGCCACTTTTGCACCTGCGAAGCTTGCATTTTTAACATTACCTTTGTGGTTTCAGTCCTACATCCTTCCTTCTCCAATCTGTAAGTAACTCAATCCTTTTTTGCTTTCCGTTTTGACTGGTTACATGTACTAATTGTATATACGTGTTTTCTTACAACACTTTTCAAAATAGTTTTCTTTGTAACGAGTAAGAACAACTTGAATGGTACCCATAACTACTGGTTTTGCGAAAAAACTGAACTGGGACGTCTTAGATCCAAAATCATACTCCAACCGGACTAGGAAGTAGTTTGTAGTAGGTGCAAGCCTTAGAAAAACTAAACAACCGAGCTAGGACTTTATGAACACTTGCTGTTTCAAGTAGGTCTAGGAACCTCTTGCTTTAATTAGCCGGGCTAGCGAGCTAGATTAGGTTTGCATAATGCTACAGTAGAAAGCCACAATCACCGACCGAGCTAAGACTTGAGGCTAAACCAGCTTCCTTAGTAAAAACCGAACTAGAATGCTGTCCCAAAAGCTCCAACCACCTATGAACTTCATAGTTACTTAACCGGGCTAGAGTTCTTCGTTAAAATCGAGCTAAGAATGAATAGTAACCCACGAAGCCGAGCTAGGACTTCATTTATTTTGCCTTTGTTTCTTTTAGCACGGTCCAACAATCTGTGCTTAACACCTTTTTTTTTCACTTTGCAGACTCTGACTAGGTTGGCCAGGCACTCCCTTGCACGTCCAACCGAGATACCCATTATCTGCTTGGCGCCGAGCTAATATTCCAGGCTAATTTATACATAATTTAAATCCTTATGGGTAAATATAGGTTTTTAGTGAACTCACCAGGTGCTATGGCCGAGTTCCGAAGGGACTTCCATATCCCTGATAATGTTCATCTCACTTTAGCCGAACTAGATACCACACCCTGGGGAAACCCAGGCTTCGTTCCCTTTACACTTCTTTCCATTGTAGAAATCGGACTAAGATTCCCTGTACAACCCCTTCTTTGTGAGTTCCTCAGACAAACCAACCTTTGCCCTACCTAACTTTCAACAAATTCGTACCGCATAATAAATGGCATCGCCGAGCTAAACCACTGGGCTGGCCTTAACCTCGGTCTAGCCGAGCTCTTCCACCAATATTCTATATGATCAAATGAAGATGGGTGGGTTTACTATTTAAGAATAAGGCGCCGGTGTGAAAAAATAATAAAGAATACCTCGGATAAAGATGTGAATGATGATGATTTCTTCTGGGTATTTGGAAATTTTGAGGACCAACAAGCCCAGATCTCGGGCGACAGAATAAATTGGAACAAGGGCGAAACTGGTAGGATTACCTCGGCTTAATTCCATGCTTTTCTTTACTTCGATTTTCTTATCTTGAACCGTACTAACTGTTATCTTTTTTCCTTCAAGCAGATTTGAACTTCCTTAAGTCTCAGTACAGCTACCCCAACTTAAACGCACTTCGTGCCGCACTCTGATATCCAAACAGAAGCTGGGCCGAGCTACTGAATTTTGAACCGACCTACCGATATAGTAGCCGTAGGAAGACCAGAGTGACCGATTTCCTCCTTAAACCTTCGCCAGAGCCAGATCCATCCTTGCCTCAAATCAATCTCATCCCGCTAACTGCCGAATAAGAAATGGCCAAGAAGAGAGCCATAAGAGCACTCCTCATCGAGACAAACCGGCTCGAGGTACCACAAGCCGGTCAAACCCAGGAGACCGTGGTAGCCCTACCATCCTAACAACCTGAATCGTCTCGGACTCGCAAGCGCGCTCAGTCTGCCACTACCGAGCCATGCCTCGTTGATGAGGATGAAACTGTGCTTCTCCCAACCGAAGTACCGAGCCCACAACCTGAGAGCCCAGACTGAGCTAACTCTTCTGATTGGGCATCGAGATTCACATATCAAAATCGAGCCATCAGACCAACAGATTCAGTGATGGAAGATAAAGATCACATGCTGGCCTTCAATCTGGCTAAGAGCGTGTGTCTGCCCTCTGATATGGATCACCACGCCCACCTTACCGAGCTAAAAGCTATCCGCTCGGCCACCAAATCAATGGTGCTGGTGAGTACTTTTTCTTTTGTTTTTCTATTTTGTGCAATTGTTAGCTGGGTTCTCACTCAAAATTGCTTACCATATTTATGCAGGCCATGCAAAAGAACCAGATTGCTCATAAGCGTGTGCTAGAGCTGCTCAAAACAATAAGGCAAGCCTTGGCAGAGGCTGACAAGAAGAAGACCGAGCTAAATGAGGCCAAACAAAAAATGGCCGAGCTACAATCTGAGGTCGCCCGCCTTATCGGCCTAGTTGATTTAGCCGAAGTGGACAAACAAAAATCTTTGACCGAGCTGAAGGATCGTTACTTGTGTGAGCTTGCCACGGTTGAACAGAACAAGAAGGCCGAAATAACTGAAGTTGAGAAGAAGATTGGCATGCAGAAGACCGCGGCTTCAAAGAAGGTGAAGCAACCTACATTCTGTAGTGCAAAGCTGCCAAGGATCTATTTTTCAAGTGCGGGTGGAAAGCGGCGGTGGAACAGCTCGGTCACGGTCCAGAGACTGAGGTTGTCCTGAACCCTCCATCGTACTTCATACCGAGCTGTATGGCGGAGTATGCAGCCGCCATTTAACAAAAGTTCCTTGAATCTGAGGATGATGAAGAAGAGACCGTGCCTAACAATGCCCCAGTCATCAATGATCCTACCATCCAGTCAACATGGGTTGAACCACCGGTGGAAGACCTGACAACCGAGCTACCCGCTAAAACCGAGCTCCGAGTTGAACTAGATGCTGATCTTGACGACCTGTTTGCTTGAATTTGTGTTTTCTTCTTTTCTTTTTAGGTGCTAACTTTAGAAGTTTTTGTAACCGGGCTATGGCCCATTCCTTTGTACTTTGGCTTTGCATTATCAATGAAATCATCTTTGGTTTTTTTCAACTGTTATTTCGGTTAACTTCCATGCATGTACTTTACTCTGTAATCTGAATGAAGTATAATATTCTCTGGCCGAGATATTTTATCCCGGTCATAACTTTGCAATCTAACTGGCCATACCTGCCAACCTCTTCAGCCTAGATCTTTATCTCGGCTGAAGAATAACAAGTGTTGGTTTTTCCAGCTAACCTCTTCAGCCTAGATCCTTATCTCGGCTGAAGAACAACAAGTGTTGGTTTTTCCAGCCAACCTCTTCAGCCTAGATCCTTATTTTTGGCTGAAGAACAGTAAGTGTTGGTTTTTCCAGCCAACCTCCAAGTTGGTTATTCCTGCCAACTGTAGACGTCCTCGAACGTCCCGGGAGAAATCCCGTTTTGTTTGTTGGGCTCACTACAGTTCGGACTCGATGTCACGGTTCTTAATCTAGTCTCGCAAAGTGCAATGCAAGACCGATAAATCACCAAAGAGTCCAAACCCGGCAAATCGTTTTGAAAAATTGATTTTTAGAAAGAAATGCCAAACATGGACTGCTTTGTCAGATACAGAGTCGCCACCTAAATATTTTATTTTGGGAGAATTTAGGAAACCCTGACTCGTGCCTAAGGCCACATGTCCGTCATCACCAAAATTGCCTCGGCTTGGGAACTTGGGTACGATTGGGGAAGGTCATTTCATGAGCACCCTCGCTCGCCCGATCAAAGATCGGCCACTACTAAACATGATATCTTATTTTTGAAAACACATGCATTCTTATTCCGGTTTATTAGCCTAGAATTACTATGTGATGCGCACAACATACAAGTATAGACTGGATTGCCTAAGTTGGAATAACTCATGTCATGTTTGTTTTTGAAAGCGGTTTGCTACTCGTAAGTAGGCTAAAATGCGGATTTTGCCACCCTCAAGTGGGCTTAGAAAACATGGTGATTTGCCACTCTCAAGTGGGCTTAAAACTCGCAATCAATGAATTGTTTCAATTCAAGTAATCCAACCTTCACCCACAGGCATTCAGGTAGTTATATCACGTAGGCACATAGCCTCATGGCAAACATGCTATCATGGTAGTCACTCACATGCATGCAAGGATGCTAAAGATAAACACTTACCGAGTACTCCGAGCCAAAGAAAGAAGCTAATTAGAAAACATGCATGAATCCTAACTATGCTGAGACGCCTAATGCAACACATGCAAGAATGCAACTACAATAGGCTCGGCTATCTTAAGATGGCATGTGAGATGCAACAAGCAATACATGTATTCAACTTAGAATTAAAATACGATACAGTTAGCATGATGCGCCGAGCCCGGTGCATGCAATACAGATGAATGAATGCAAGCATGCAAACATATAGATGCTAATTGAAACATGCCCTAAAACTAACCATCATAAGCTGGTAAATAAAAGGGAGAAAGACGTGGGGTTGGAAGACATTCATCACACGCACGTACACTTATTACAACATTACCCTCTCTCGGAGGGTCCGAACAAATAATACAGAACCGAAATGAATAACAACTACAGCTAATTATTACACAACTCTAATTAATCGACAAATTAACTAAATAAGCAAATAAACTAGCATGCAAATGGACTGCCCCAGCTCTGTTTTGGATGACAAAGAATGCATGCATGCTCGAGTCGCCTTGTCGGGAAATCCATTGCGACGCCCCGACTCGCCTTTGTTTGCAATTGATCTCAGAAACTTGCACAAAGCTCCAAGAGGCTGAAACTCCACTCTGGGAAGCTGTGGGAGGGCTGTTAACCAGCCAATGGCATAGGAGACCACCTACCAACCACCCTTTGTGGTGGAGACCAAAAAAGGTGGTCGGCCTGCCAGAAAACCTGGTCGGCCGACCACTTTTTGCCCCTGGATTCTGGTTTTCTGCAACACAAAGCAAGAAAGAGGCATGGCAAGGTATTTTCAACAAATGTGTGCACGACCACTCTCCCCATCATTGCATAAGCTCTAGGGAGTGTAGTCCTCGACCCTCGGGCCATCAATCACGTATCCCGATGCATGATGGCCGAGGAGTCAAATTACATGACTCAATATGACATGAATGCACATTTACACACCTAAAGCCAACAACTTTATCATGGAAAGTCAAGAGTGTCGGTGACCGGGAATCGAGGCACGTTTCGTCACTTTGAGTATGAAACGTCCCTCGTTTCTTATGTTTGGACTAACTCCTACTCTAAACACAATGCAACAAGTAAGGCACGCACAATGCGACCTCGAATATACAACCATAAATGCAATGCAACTAAGTGATGCAAAGATGCACGGAATGACATGCAAACATGCAAATGGCATACACAATGCTATGAACTAAAAATGGCATACTCAATGCACATGGACTATATGGCATACGCAATGCACGTGAAAATTAACATACGCGATGTTACGATCGAGGCATACGCAATGCAATGATCAAACATGCAATGACATGGCATACTCAATGCTATGAACTACAATGGCATACTCAATGCAAGAATGGACTTACACCAAGATGAGTGGACCTCAGCCACACTCAAATCAGTGGCCAAACATGATGAAAATGAGGTAATAACACACACACAAACATGCAAGGTACAATGGCTCTGAGTCTAGGGCACAAACCACAACTCTACAAGAGCATTGGAAGGATGAAATATGGCATACAATAGGACAAGTCCCAATTCTGAAATGGCATACAAGATGGTCTCGAATCATGCAAACAACTCACACAATGCATGTTGGATGGCTCAAATACCGAAACTAGTGAATCACATTACACTAGAGGTATGCAAAGCAATGCACAAATGACCAAACCAACCCCAAACAGTCCCTATGCAAGCCCAAAACAATGGCAAAATGGATTTGGATGATGGCTTGAAATGCATTTAAATGAAGCTCATGCAATGGCCCATAAATGAGGTATACAAGCACAACTCTCAAACACATTTAAAGAGTGATAAACATGGGAATATGGCAAGTGTATATGCTTTGAAATATCATGCACAATGATGCTAAAACATGCAAATACTTCAATTTAAGCATGCAAGAGGCTTCAAAACTCAAAGCTAGGCATGGTTATTACACTACAAGCATACATGGCAAGCATCATTCGACCATGGGACCTCAAAATAGAGCTAAGGCAGCCCAAAATATGCATAAGATCAGTTTAGATGATGGCCAAAATATGCTAGCATCAAGGGCCAAAACAACATGCAATATAAGCTAGTAAGCATAGTTTACACTACAAGCATATGAAGCATTCAAGAGACCACTAAACCAGCAAAAGACAGAGGTATGACATGCCAAATAATGCCCAAAAACCCACTGAAACGTGATCAACACATGCAAGAATGACATGCTCCTTTGATAGGCTATGAATGTGATTGCTCTACACATGCAAGAAGTAAACAAAAGATGGCCAAAAACGACTATGGACAAAGCCTAGGCAGGTCTCAAAAATCACCAAAAAATGCTTGAACCAAGGCTTGGAAGTATGAAAATATAGGCTCCTTTGAAAGGCCAAAAATGCAAACAAACAAGGCCAAAAGAGAGAGGGAGGGTCACCCCTCTCTCATTTTGGCCCTCAAAACCACATAACCACCACTGAAAATCCACTGGATTTCAGTGGTAGGAAGGCCAAGCAAAGTCTATTTCGAATGCCTTATAGCATGGCACAAAACAAGGACAAATAGAGCATGCAAGAGTGTAGATGATCTCAAACACCAAAATAGCCTTAAATAAACATGGAAAGAACTTAAATATGAAGCTTTTTTCAGTTGACAACAAAGCTCAAATATGCATGCAAATATGGCTAAGACAATGATCAAGTTAATGCCTAAAAGAGGGAAAAGTGATTACCCTTGTAGCTCAGCAAAGACATCAGTTTCTTGGACTAAAAACCAGCCCTTTGAGACCTCTCAAGACCCTCCAAGAACCTTAGAACAATGGTGGAGGTGTGTGATTAAGAGTTGTGGTGCAAAGGGGTCAAGAACCAACACTTTCTAAGCCTAAATATAGAGATATAGAGAGATATATGCCTTGGACCCTTAGCAAAAAATTTGAACCTCAACAAAGGAGAGGAAGGGCCTCTCTTATAGACAAAGCAAAGGATTCAAGCTTCTTGGAGAAGCTAAACAAGGGTGCATATCCTCCATACACGTGTATAGAGGATCCAGCCTGTGCCCTCCAGCTGGCACAGCTGGCATCCACTCAGTCAGACAAAATAGGAGGATAGCTGCCAACTAGAAAAAGTGGTCGGCCTGCTACTTTTAGTGGTCGGCTGACCACTTTTTTACCACCTAAGTGGTCATCCAGGTGCTTTTCTGGTCAGCCAAGTGTCCAAATGAAGCCCCAGAAGTTATCTTTCCAATGGCGCCAACCTTGCATTAAAATTCCAACTATGCAAAAAGTTATGCTTGTTTTGGTGAAGCCGCGCAGATTCGGTCCAACCAGATTGATGCCCTACTTCAACCAACCATATCTCCCCCGTTCGGACTTGGCTTTAGGAGATTTATGAGTATAAAATGAAGCCCCGAAAGTCTCCTTTCCAACGGTAATGGCCTCATATCTTAAATCCAAGTGTACAAATGAATAGGCCCGATTCAGCGAGGGCAGCTCGACTCTCTCTTAACGGTTTATGCCCATTTTCTCCCCCAACTGGATTTCTCCCCTTTTCTCCTATTTTCCTCAACTTCAAACCCCTAAGTAAGGTGTCTTGAAAGATTTTTCAAAGATTCCATCTCTCTTTCATTCATTTCCACTTTGTCCTGGCTCGGTTTATCGAAAAGCGCGACATTTAACAAAATGTGAGCCTCGAGACATTGTAGGAACTTTATTTCAAAAATATTTTGAAAAAGAGGGTTTTAAGATCTAAAATATTTTGATCAATAAATGGGGTGTGAGGTTAGGGTTTGACTTTCCTCTTGCCGAAGAAATCGAACCTTTGCCCTGCTCAACTTTCTCCACCAAGTAAACCATCAATAGTGCCCAAGTCTTAAGAGCGGTCAAAAATGGGGTGTCTACACCAACATAGAGTAAAGTGTTTGGTTATTCCTGCCAAACTTCCTGCAGCCTGGATCCTTATCTTGGGCTTAGGAGGGGTGTTGGTTATTCCAGCCAACCTTTAAGTTGGTTATTCCTGCCAACTTAGAGTAAAGTGTTTGGTTTTTCCTGCCAAACATCCTGCAGCCTGGATCCTTATCCTGGGCTTAGGAGGGGTGTTGGTTATTCTAGCCAACCTCTAAGTTGGTTATTCCTGCCAACCGAGAGCAAAGTGTTTGGTTATTCCTGCCAAACGTCCTGCAGCCTGGATCCTTATCTTGGGCTTAGGAGGGGTGTTGGTTATTCCAGCCAACCTCTAAGTTGGTTATTCCTGCCAACCGAGAGCAAAGTGTTTGGTTATTCCCGCCAAACGTCCTGCAGCCTGGATCCTTATCCTGGGCTTAGGAGAAGTGTTTGTTGGTTTTTCTAGCCAACTTGTTTAACCCAGATCCTAATCCTAGCTAAAGAGAGCACAAAGTTGATTATTCCGGCCAACTCTGCTTTTGTTGCCCCTAGCTCGCTAAAACATTTTTTTTCAGAATAAAATAATTATGCTGAAAAGAAAACTACTTGTTTTATTGAGGAAAAGAAAAATTGCAAGTATGTCTAAAGAGAAAGCTAAAAATAAAATAGTTTGAGATTGGTAGTGTTCCATGGCCTGGGAATGGCTTTGTTGTCCTCGTCTTCCAAGTGGTATGCCCCTTTTCCTACTAACCCAACCATTTTGTAAGGTCCTTCCCAATTAGGCCCTAACTTGCCGTCTTCGGGAACCAGGGTGTTTCCCATTACTTTGCGCAGTACCCAATCTCTAACCTTGAATTGCCTTGGATGTACTGTCTTGTTGTATTTTCTAGATAACTCCTATTGGTATGAGGCGATGTGAACCAGCGTTTTTTCTCTTCTTTCTTCTGCAAGATTGAACTCCAATGCTATGGCTTCTCCATTTAAGTCTGGGTCAAAATTTTCGCTTCTGATGGTGGGGAGGCCAATTTCCAGTGGGATTACTGCTTCCATGTCGTAGGCTAAGGAGAATGGTGTTTCTCCAGTTGATCGTCAAGGTGTGGTACGGTAAGCCCATAAAACATGAGGAAGCTCCTCAGCCCATTTTCCTTTTGCTTTCTCTAACCTTTTCTTCAATCCATCCAAGACAACTTTTTTTGATACTTCTACCTGGCCATTTGCTTGGGGTATGCCAATGTAGAGTTGTAGAATTCTATCTTGTACTCCTCACAAAAGCCTCTAAAGATTTTGCCGTCGAACTGGGTGCCGTTGTCTGATATCAGCGCCTTGGGTATGTCGAACCGAGTGATTATATTCCGCCAGACGAACTTCTTCACATCTTTCTCTTTTATTGATGCTAGTGCTTCCGCTTCCACCCATTTTGTGAAGTAGTCTGTTGCTGCAAGGAAAAACTTTCTGTTGCTGGGTGCTGTTGGAAGTGGTCCTACTATGTCCAAGCCCCACATTGCGAAGGGCCATGGGCCAGTTAAAGGTAGGAGCTCTCTGGCTGGCTGATGTATTTGGTGTGCAAACTTCTGACATTTCTCGCACTTCTTGACATACTTCTCTGAATCTGCTTGCATGTAAGGCCACCAATATCCCTGTGAAATTGCTTTGTAAGCCAATGATCTCCCCCCTTGGTGGCTTCCGCATACGCCTTCGTGGATCTCAAACAGGAATACTTCGACCTTGCTGGGATGGACACACTTTAGGTAAGGTCCTGTGAAGGATTTCTTGTACAAGGCCATTGATAGGGAGAGCCAAAATCGCTGTGAATTTGCTTTTATCTTGTTGGCCTCCTTCTTCTCTTCGGGTAAAATGCCGTCTTTTAGGAACACTATGATGGGATCCATCCATGAAGGACCTAGTTCAGCGCAACATACTTCTTCTACTTCAGGTTCTTCAATGCTTGGTCGGGGTAGGAAGTCGATCAGTAGTGGATGTGGGATGGATGTATCTGCCATTAAAGCAAAGCATGCTAGTTCGTCTGCTCTGCTGTTTTCTTCTCTGCCAATCTCTTCTATCCGCACTACTTCGAACTTCATGATTTCTTTTCTGACTAACTCTTGGTACTTAGCCATTCTTTCATCCTTTGGTTCGTAGTCTCCTGAAATTTGGTTTACCACCGGCTGTGAGTCACTGCAAACCATTAGCTCGGTGGCCTTCATGTAGAGTGCTGATTTTAGTCCTGCCAGAAGTGCTTCATACTCTGCTTCATTGTTTGATGCTGGGAAGCCGAGGTTGACTGCCTGTTCTACTACTAGGCCATCTGGCGAGATGAGGACTATACCGAGTCCTGCCCCGTGTCTGTTGGATGCCCCATCCACAAAGAGCTTTCACATCTCTCCAACGAATAACTTCCAGCAGGTAGAGGGATCGGATGATTCCTTGGGGTCCTAAGTGTTGTTGGTGTTTTCTTCAAAGTCCACACTTATTGTTTGCCCCTCGCTATCTGATTGTGCCAAGTTTTTGTTTGCTGACGAGTCTTCGCCTGGTGTAGCATGGTTCGCCTCTTCCAGCTCGTCGTTACTTTGGTCTGTCCTGGGATGTAGCTGGGTATCTTGTATTAGGGGTTGCGCTATCCTGGCGCTACTTTCCATCCCTATTTCGGTTGTACCCGTTAAGTCGACTGGGCAGATGTGATGACTTCCTGGTGTGAATTCTGCGACAAAGTCTGCCAAAGCTTGGGCTTTTATCGCGGTTCTGGGTTGAAACTTGATGTCAAATTGTCCCAACTCTACTGCCCACTTCAAGATTCACCCAGAAAAGTTCGCCCGCTCAAACAAAGCATTTAATGAAAAAGTTGTGAGGACGATTATGGTGTGGGCATGAAAGTAGTGCGACAATTTCCTTGAGGCCATCATCAAGGCTAAGGCCAGTTTTTTCAATGGTAAGTACCTGGTTTCTGCGCCCAACAATGTCTTGCTGACATAAAAGATGGGTAGATGTTAGATTCCTTCCGCTCGGACCAACACTGCACTAATTGTGTACTGTGAAACTGCCAGGTACAAAAATAGTTCTTCTCCAGGTATTGGGATCACCAGCAGTGGTGGAGAAGACATGTATTCTTTCAAACTTTCTAGGGCGCGGTCGCATTCTTCATCCCACTCGAACTTGGCCTTTAATGCTTGAAAAAATGGTCGACATCTATCTGATGACTGACTTATGAACCGGTTTAGCGCGGCTGCCATACCGGTGAGATGCTGTACATTTTTTACTGAATTGGGCCTCTCTAGATCCTGAATTGCTTTGATCTGAGAAGGGTCTGCCTCTATACCTCGGTTGGTCACCAGGAAGCCTAGGAATTTGCCTGATCCTACGCTGAACGCACACTTAGATGCATTAAGGCGCAATTTGTGCTTCTTTAGGATCTGAAACATCTCACCTAGGTTCCTGAGATGGTCATTCTCATCCTTACTTTTGACTACCATATCATCGATGTAAGCCTCCATTGTTCTTCCCAACAATGGTTCGAACATCTTGGTGATTATCCACTGGAATGTTGCCCCTGCATTTTTTAGGCCAAAAGGCATAACGTTGTAGCAGTACAGTCCTCTTGGCGTTGTAAAAGATGTGACCTTCTAGTCTGGTTCATACATAGCGATCTGATGGTAACCTCTGTACGCATCAAGAAAGCTAAGTCGATTGTGTCTTGCCGTTAGGTCTACCAGTTGGTTTATCTGTGGTACAGGAAAGCTGTCTTTTGGGCATGCCTTGTTGACTGTTTTATAGTCCACGCAGACACGCCATTTTTCATTCTTCTTTGGTACCACTACCGTATTGGATATCCACTTGGGATAATGCACTTCTCTGATAGCTCCTGCCTCTAGAAGGTTTCCCACTTCTTCCGCCACTATCTCGGCGTGGTGGAGTGTTGATCTGCGAGTGCGCTGTATGATTGGTCTTGCAGTTGGGTGGACATTCAATTGGTGACAGATAAAGTTTGGGTCAATGCCAGGCATGTCATACGGCGTCCAGGCAAACACTTCAATGTTAGAGGTCAGGAATTCCATGACCTCTATTCTCTCGGTGCTGGACATAGATGAGCCAAGCAAAAAGAACTTTTTCAGGTCCTTTTCATCTATTCTTACCTGTACCAAGTCTTCCACTGCCTTCTATTCAGCGACTTTGCCAACATCCGCAAACAATTCATTGTTCTCAGGTTCTTCCAGCATCTGAACAAACCCTTTGGTAGCTCGGCTGCCATTTACTATGACGAAGCACTGTTTGGACATAATTTGGTCTCCAAAGACCTCTTCAATTACTCCAGCTTTGTTGGGAAATCACATTACTTGATAGTAGGTTGACGCTACCGATCGCATGGCATGCGGCCATGTCCTTCCCAAGATTATGTTGTAAGTGGAAGGGACTTTCAATACCCAGAATTCCACTTGCTTCGTCATGCTTCCTGCTCTGACTGGGAGGATTATCTTGCCAACTGGCCACTTTGGCATTGAGTTGAATCCGATCAGGGGAGATACGGCAGGTGCCAAGTCTTTGTCCTCCAGTTTCAACTGTTTGAAGGTTTCGTAATACATTATCTCACATGAGCTCCCTTGGTCAATCAAAATTCGCTTGACGTCGTAATCCTTGACGCAGAGAGTGACGACTAGTGCGTCATTGTGAGGGCAATATATCCTTGCCAAATCTGTCTGAAAAAGACATGACGTTCGTGGCCTCTGTTTTTCCCTTTTTAATGGTAGGTTACGCACTTAATACCTCCCTTAAGTGCTCAGCCTTCTTGATTATTCCCCTGAGCTCACATACTCGTTCAGGCTCGAATACCCCATGTATTATGTTTATCACGCCTTGAGATGGGGCGTCGATCGGCATTTCGTTCGGATGATCGTGGTTTTGGGGGGCTGGCTGTTTCCCTCATTCTATGTACTGGTCAAGTGCCCAGCTGCCACTAACTCCTCCAGGTGCTATCTCAACGGTGCGAAATTTTCAGTGCGGTGCCCTTTTTCCTTATGGAAGGTGCACCGAGATCTTTCGTCATAGTCCTTTTGTGCCTCTCCCAATTTAGCTGGCCATCTGACGAAAGGTTCATCGCGTATCTCACTGAGAATCTGATAGATCGGTTTTTTGAACACTGTGGTAATGGCAGTGCGGACTCTCAACCATCTTTTATCGTGGTCCTCTCCATTGTCCCGTTTGCCTCGCCCGTTTCTGCTTGGACGTTCTACCACGTTGACTTTTACCGAAGTTTTTTTATCTGGCATTGCGGTTGTACCAAACTTCGTTTTAGCACGGGCGCCATCCTCCTCCACCAAAATGTGCTGGTGTACCCTCTCCATTAAGGCTTCCATTGTGAGGGGTGGCGTCATGATAATTGAGTCCCTCAATCTATTTCCGACTGGAAGACCTCTTTTATACTGCGCGATGGCGAGATTTGTGGGGCAATCTCCTATCTGGTTGAAGGTCTCCCAATAACGACTGTTGTAGGATCTCAACGTCTCTTTGTCGCCCATATCAATGGAGAGTAGCTGATCGATCTCTACTGGTGTCTTGGTGTTCGTTCTGAACCTTGTCACGAACGCCTCCGCTAATTGCGCCCAGGAGGCTATGCTGCCTTCTAGTAGCCTTTCGAACCAAGTTAAACCTAGGTCGCCAAGGCTGGATGAGAATATGATACACATCAAAGCCTCGTTCCGTCGGTATATTGCCATGACTTAGCGAAAGTGGCTTAGGTGCATGTAAGGGTCTGTCTTCCCCTCGTACGTCGTAAATTTAGGCTAGATGAAGCCTCAAGGTAATGGTACGTTCTCAATCACTGAAACAAACGGCGAGCTATGCAGCCTTGCCAATGCTTTATCTGTTGGTTCGTAGGCAAGGCGCGGTATTGGCATTCCTACCTCGACGCTTCCATGCGTCCGAGAAGCCAACTGCTGAAGGCCTGAAACTCTGTGTGGGTCGCAGGCCCTGGCATCCTTCTTCCGCCGTGCCCTTTCTTCAAGCACAGTCCGTAAGTCGGACGATCTAGGCAACTCCGTTTGCCTGGATGATGTCTGGTGTATATGTGAGGGCCGATAGGTGCTTCCCTCAGTGTAAGACCTTAATGATCTCGTTCTCTCAGACCTGGAGTAACAAATCCTGGAAGTCCTCGATTGAGTGTCGCCTGTTCTGAGGCTCCTACTCTCTGCTTGTGATGGCGTGGTATGCATACCACGATTTTCTGAGTAGTGAGGAGGCGTATTGCTTTTACGCCCCTCTCTTGTCGCCACCCCCTTCCCTTTTATCTGGCGCTTCATTAATTCTATGTCTGCCGCTATCTTCTTGATTAACTCGTCCTGCTCCTTTACCCGATCCTCCAAAACTTGAGGGTCGATCCTCCGCTTCTGCCTATCAAGACTTGATGAGTGACGGGGGCTATTTCCCCGCCTCCCTCTTGTATCCCTCCGGGGGTTCTGTCGCTGGGGCTCTAAATCTGCCATGGGTGGGATGGAAAGAAAACCTTCGCGCCTCCCACCTCCCTCTGGGGTTTGTCTGTCAATGGCGGACTACGGAAAATCTTCATTGTGCGTCATTGCGTCTAATCTAGCAAGGAAAAACTTTGGTCAAGAGGTTTTGTTCTTTCTGTGCTTCCCACAGACAGCACCAATTGTATGAGAAAGAAATAATCTTCTCGTATAATCCTGTTGATCAAGTCCGCACTCCTCCAAACGTCGTCGCTTTACGCCCTGAAAACACAAACGTGAGCTAGCCGACGGGTGTGTGCCGGATACCTCTCCAATGCCTAAGTCAGCAAAATAGAGAAATAGACAAAAGCTCTGTGTATTCGAGAATCAAAGTTGTGTTACCTTTCCATAGGTGATGTTGTGAGCTTTTATAGATTTCACGTGGCACAATCCAAGTAGGACTCTTACTCCTCCATGTAGAGTCCTCCTAGGAATCACATTCCTGAAAGATAATGCTTATCCTTCAACACCCCCCTCACTGCTTAAACCAAGTGAGATGGTTCTACCACGGTTGGATGGCAATACGACCGAGATAACATGGCCATGCTAAAGCCGTAGACTAGACCGAGCTCCCATTAGCTCGGTTCTTCCTTTCACTGAGTGTACCTCGGTTTGACATATTCCAACTGGGTTGTCTGAGACCGTACTAACCACAACGAGCTTGGACCGAGCTAACCAATAACAAGGTTCTGAGGAAAGCTCAATATACTTCGGCTCAATATGGTATGACCGGGCTAACTGTTACCGCTCTCTTGGACCGGGCTAACTTCTAGGCCCTTTTACTCAGCCCTTCTTACTGTGGCCCTCAGAATGGCCCATTACCCAGCTCGACCTAATTTACATATAAATTACCCTCTCAATAGAAGCCTTGCAATACTTTTACCTTATAGTAGAAGTGCATCAAATCAAGGCCTCTTCCTTGATAAACCTTTTTTTTGTTGTAGAACTCAAACCAATTTATAGATTTGATAATTAAACCATACTATAGGGTGTGGTTCTGTAACTGTTTGTTCCCATAAGCGAGTAACTGGCATCAAGTAAAATTTGATTAGTTTTTTTTTTAAATTATGTAAATGCCACATGGCAAAAGCTTCAACAAACCAATATAGGTGCTCACATAATATAATAGTATAGATAGTATAGATAATAGTAACAATAGATACATAAATAAATATACAACTAATAAGTTTATCAAACCAACTCATAAGTTTGGTTCACATACCAAACTAACTGATAAGTTTATCACTTACACATCCATCTCCATTTCTATGTAGGGATACATTTGCAAAAATTTGATGTAGGCAGAAGGTGATTGACACAATAGTCAATAGACTCACTAACTTAAACAAATTTAATCTCTTTTGGGGAAGAATTTGCCTCAGTCTATTTTTCTTTTTTTTCTTTTTTGTCACTGAATTTGCCTCAGTGATAAATTTGCTTAATTTTCATAATTCTTCTTATTCTTATTTGATTGTTTGAATTATTTTTTTTGCTAGCTAACAAAATGAATCCAGAGGAATTATGAATATATTCAAGTTTTATCAGTGTTTCTTTGCTTAATTAAATGATAAATTTTGTCGTATATCCATAATTTTGCATGGTTTGCCTGATTCATTGATACACCTCTTTTATATAGATGTTGCAAGTTCTCACAAGAGATTATGTAGGCCAGAAACAAGATCTTATACTGCAAAAAGACAAAAGCGAGAAAATGAAGACAACAATGAGACAAAAAAGCAACAACATAACAAAGAGGAAACCGCAAGAATAGAAACAACAATCAAACAGCAAGAAAGGAACAAAAGACAGAGACAACAGAAGCATGAACCTGCAAATGAACCTGAAAAACAAGCAGAAGCAAAAGAAAGAATAAGAAAACAGCAACAATACATTAAAGGTAAAACACAATAGCAGCTTATATAGATGTCACATGTGAATTGATGCAATGAATTCCTTCCCAACTGTTGCCACATACACTTGACCTAACCCAATTGAGTGGCCAATTTTGCTGGTCATTATTAGAACTCTTCACTGTATAAGCTTTGTTTGCTTAATTATGTAATAAATTTTGTCATAATTCTTCTTATTCTTCTTTGATTGTTTGAATTATTTTGTTTGCAAGCTAACAAAATGAATACAGAGGAATTATGAATATATTTAAGTTTTATCAGTGTTTCTTTGCTTAATTAAATGATAAATTTTGTCGTATATTCATAAATTTTGCATGATTTGCCTGCTTTATTGATATCCTTCTTTTATATAGATGTTGTGAGCTCTCTCATGACATTATCTATGCCAGAAAGAAGATCTTTAACTGCAAAATATAAAAGCAAGAAGAGAAAGACAACAAAGAGACAAAAAAGTAATAAGATAACAAAAAGAAAACCGCAAGAACAGAAACAGCAAGCAAACAGCAAGAAAGGATCAAAAGACAGAGACAGCAAAAGCATGAACCTGCAACTGAAGCTGAAAAACAAGCAGAAGCAAAAGAAAGAATAAGGAAACAGCAGCAATGCATTAAAGGTAAAACACAATAGCGACTTATATAGATGTCACACGTGAATTGGTAAATGAATTCCTTCCCAACTATTGCCACATACATTTGACCCAACCCCAATTGAGTGGTCTATTTTGCTGGTCATTATTAGAACTCTTCACTGTATAAGCTTTGTTTCCTTAATTACGTAATAAATTTTGTCATAATTCTTCTTATTCTTCGTTGATTGTTTGAATTATTTTGTTTGCTAGCTAACAAAATGAATACAGAAGAATTATGAATATATTCAAGTTTTATCAGTGTTTCTTTGCTTAATTAAATGATAAATTTTGTCGTATATCCATAAATTTTGCATAGTTTGCCTACTTCATTGATATCCTTCTTTTATATAGATGTTGTGAGCTCTCTCATGACATTATCTATGCCAGAAAGAAGATCTTTAACTGTACAAACACAAAAGCAAGAAGAGAAAGACAACAAAGAGACAAAAAAGCAACAAGATAACAAAAAAGAAACAGCAACAAGAGAAACAACAAGCAAACAACAACAAAAGAAGAAAAGACAGAGACATCAAAAGGATGAACCTGCAAATCAAGCTCAAAAACAAGGAGAACAAAAAGAAAGAATAACCAAACACCAACAACAGAAACAAGAACCAAGCCCCAACAAAACAAACAAGAACCAAAGCAGCACAAACCAAAAGGTAAGAAGAAAATAGAGGGAAGAAAAACAAGAAATGATCAAATTCATAACTGTGAAGCAAAGTATGTGTACCGCTCAAACATGCTATCCCTCATCAGATTCTTCAATGCCACGAAACTTAAAAAGGAGCATTTCCAAATATTGAAAAAGACTCCCTTCTTCCTTCTAGTTGACATTTTGTCAAAGAAGAAGGTGCAAAAAGCAGATTCAATGAAATATGATGATGTGGTTGCAAAAATCTTGCAAACATACCAGATGGATGGAACTACATTTCAAATTGGAGGGAAGAAGCTGAAGTTGAAAAGAAATGATTTCAAGTTAATTTTTGAGATTGCATGTGGACAAAAGAAGATGAATCTTGTATATGGAAGAAACGATGACATAGATCTGGTGGCAAACTTTTGAGAAGCAAGAAGAAGGAAGACAGAGAAGATATTGTGAGGCTTGTGTGCCTCTTCATTTGCTTGCTGTTGTTATATCATGGTACTGGCACTACAATTGGTTGGGGGTTCATGAAATATCCTGAGGATATTGACAAAATGAAGTCTTATGATTGGTGCGACGCAGCAAAGTAACAGCTCACAAAATCAATAGAAAGAAACATCAACCAAATTGATAAAGTATCCGAATGTGTGATGGTCGTATTGGTAAGTAAATACCTCACTTATAATTTATGAACTATAATATTTACGTTTATTAAATACTTGTTTATAATAATTTTTTTGTCTTCAACAGTATTGGATATGCGAACACACAAGCACCATCAAACCCAATGCCAAAAATGCAATCCCAAGATTTACTAAATGGAACATCACACGTTTGGGACAGCAATTGGCAAGTTCATCCTCGCAAGATCTAAAAGATATTGTGGTATGCAATGCTAACCTTTGTTTTGTTTAAACAAACGATAGATTTTCTTATGCAGTGATAAATTTTTGTTCACACTGATAAATTTATTTAATTTGCCTAATTGAGTGACAAATTTCCCTTAGTATACCTAATTGAGTGATAAATTCTTTTACGCAATGAATGTTTTTCTATTTGTCTACTATGCATGAGTTTTGTTTCATATTTACTTTATTTGTGTCACTTTATATTCGACTAGAATTCGTTAGGTTTCTGTATTGATAAACTTATCCGCAAAAATGAACTGAATTAGACATTTTGTCTTATATATTTATTTGCTTACTTTTCCTAATTCAGCGATAAAATTTGCTATACAATGACAGATTTGATTACTATGCCTAGTTCAGTGATAAAATTTGCTATAACAATCATAGATTTGTTTAATTTTCCTAATTGAGTGATAAAACTTGCTATGAGAAATTTATCTCTGAAATTTGTATCATATCATTCATTTTTTTAATTTTTATCTATGTAGGAGAATAATTTGAAGCACACAGATGAAGAGAAAAAAATATATCGAATGCTGCTAGGAGAAATTGAGGATAACGATGAAGACGAAGATGAAGAGGCAGATTTTCAATAACAAAATTAGACTGAAAATTCTGAAAAAGAAGAACAAACATTCATTGAAGACAAATCCAAACATGAAACATGGGAGCCAATTCCACACAAAATATGCCCTGAAAACAAAAAGAAAACAGTACCCCTTGAATCACAAAAGAGTGAAGGAAACGAAATTGACAAAGAGGCTGAAGTGGATCCAAATCTGGTAGAAGTACTTGTTTTTGAGAAGATAGAAGGCGACATGCTCAAAATGGAAAGGTTACAAATGGAAAGGGACATCCTTCAAACTGCAAATGATAACCTGTAGGAGCAACTCAAGAAGCTGAAAAAAGAAATGCAAGATCAGCACAACACTACAAAAAATCAAATGCAAAGGAAAGATGAAGAAATCAAAATACTCCATGAGAGAATTGCAACATCGGCTGAGGCAAACAAGTACTCGGAAAAAAAACACACACAAGAGCAGCCTGGAATGAAGAAATTGAAAATTTCAAACGAAATTTTCAACATCCTACCAGAAAAATCAAGGCAAAATCTCATTGCACATTGGGCAAATACAAAGAAAAAGTAACAATCTTCTCTCTTGACTCCTGTAGTTCACTTTTGCCGACTATTTATCATTAACTCATATTCAATTTATAAGTAACAAATATTCCAAAAATATTAATAAATTTATTATTCCAACACTAATAACCTTTTTTTCAGGGATGAGCCAATGTGGAACGGATCTGACCATGCAACCTATGTCTACTTAAATGACATTGACAAAATATTGAAGGGTCAAGATTTGGCAGGCATTATGAGTTGAATTTGTAACTCATTAAAATAACATTATAGTGTTTGATTTATATTAATTCCTTGTTTTGTTTTTTGTTTTCAACACAGGTAATAGATGCATATGCAGAACATTTGCTTGCACAAAAACAAGGAACATCATTCATATTCATTTCAAGTTGCCATGTAAGTAACTAGTTTGCTTAACTGAGGAACAACACTTGTTTTGTTTTTTATCAGTGTATAACCTCTGTTTGCTTAACTGAGTAACTAGTTTCAAACATATGACACTACATTCCCTCTTCTATTGGCCCTGTTTCCTAATTCAAAGCTTGACATGTGAAACAAAAAGTCAAGCAAACCAAACCAGAATTTCTGACTTAGATTTTGTAATCACTGTTGTATATTTTGACCTTGTTATTGTGGCGCCACAGTATGAGTAAATCCCTGTCTTTGATTACAAATTCTGGGCACTTTTTTGGGTTTTCGAAACTACTGCATATGATATTGAGAACTTCAACAAATACTGAGATGTGTTGAAATTGAAATAGATAGATTATATGCTATGATGTTGAAGGACATAGTTCACTTTCATTTTGTTAGTGGTGAAGTCTCATAGAGCTCTTGTTTGATGTAATATATTACGTAATGGACATCTTTCATTACAACTATGGAAGGGAGAGAATCATGATATATATATATATATATATTAGTAGATGTGCACACTCACATGAGTGTACTTGAAATAAGCAGTATGGAAATATAGCCTGTTACAGATCATCTATGAATATTTACAGAATGAAAGAGAAGAATAGTATAGATATATTAGGGGATATAAAGATCCATTTCACATGGAGGAGAAAAAAAGGCCTCAAGACAGCAATAGATGTGTTCCCTTTATATGTAGTATAGATGAATTTTGCAATGCAGTGATAAATTTTGATATGGATTGATAAAATTTTGATCACACTGACAAAAAGTTTCATACTCACCACCTATTTAATTTGAAAAAGTTTAAAGTTAAATTAACATTATTTTTTTTTTATTTATATTTGTTAGCACTTGTTGACAACAAAAGATAAGGAATCAAGAAAGAGAATGCTGAACAAAATGATGCCTGAAGCCATGCAAGCAAGGTACCTTCTCTTCCCAATCCACCAAAATTTTCACTGGACAATACTTGTCCTTGACATTGAAGAAGGTTCATGGAAATTCTACAATTCCATGAGACCAAGGGGAGCAATGGCTAAAGATCCACACTTCAATGCCGTAAATGAAGTGGTAAAAATGTTTTCACTATCAAACTTAACATTAATCCAATACATCAATCCTGATCCATGCTCAATTATACATCAAAAATTTATACAGTAACATATTTATCATTCTTTAAATCCATGGTTTCTCATTAATTGTTTCAACTGACTTTCTAATAGAACAATTATACAAATGTATATGTTGCAGAGAGAGATTATTGACAAGTACATAAATGATGAGAAGCCAACTCTCATCCACCCTGATAAATTTTAATAGGAGACAGAGAGCGTCATCAACTGCCCACAACAAGAAGACACGTCATAAGTTTATCAATAACAAAACACTGTTATTAAAAAAAAAAAGCAACGAAACCAAATTATAATATTTTGTTTTCAAAATGTTTTTACAAGCTTGATTGTGGAATCATTGTTTGCTATATCATGAGGCAATATGTTTTCAAAAACAACATAATGCCTACTTTTTCCAAGGAAGAATGCAATCAATTGAGAGCCGATATGTTAACTATCTTCTTGACTGACCAACAAGTTGCTCAACAAAAAATACCTGATGAAAACATTGATGACTTGCCTCTGCAATAATCAACAGATCTGGAAGAGAAGAAAACAAAAGGAAACACCGATTCATTTGGTTGTTAGAATGTCAATACATCATACATTTTGCTTGTTTGCTTGTTACAGTGTTACCAGTATTTTGATGATTTTGGTTCTTACTTTCCTCCAATGAATATTACAATGCTTGGTTGTTACAATGTCAAAGTTACGGACAGTGCTTGGTTGTTACAATGTCAAAGTTATGGACAATGCTTGGTTGTTATAATGTCATATTTGCTTCAATGAAACATTCAGTCTTTTTTAGCCATATCGTTACCAGATCTGGTTTTTGATATCAGTTTTGTTATCCAAATTTCATTCAAAATATTGATTCTAATCTAAGTATTTGTGTTGAATTTAAAGGTTAATAACAGGTTCGAAGTCACTATACTGATAAATTTTTTTTTTATAGTGTTTTGTTTACACTGATAAATTTATCACTGTTTCAACAAATTTATCACTGTGAACACTAATAAATTTGCCACTGTTCAAACAAAAAAATCAACAACTCTCTCTCTCTCTCTCTCTCTCTCTCTCTCTCTCTCTCTCATTATTTTTTCCCAATTCAAGTAAGCAAAACGTTATAAAAAATAATAAAAAATTTACCTAATTGAAAATTAAAACACAAGCACTATTACATTGTCTAAATTGGAAATTAAAATACTGTTACAATTTGTAGATATTCCCAAGTTTGAGAATGAATATAAGAACATGCCATCCTTGGTGATTTCCGAATAATCAAAACCATTTAATACTTCAGTTAAACAACTCAAACATCCAAAGCTTGCTTCTGAGTGACCACAAAACAATATGCAGATTGAGAACTTGTTGCTAAACCAGACAAACATGGTAGTTGATCTAAATTTTTTTGCTTTTTAAAGCAGTTAACACAGTAGATATACAATTATGTATTCTAGAGATTTGATCTACACCTTTGTATTGTGAAAATTTTTTGTGGGAAAACTAGATAACTCCAGACAATGATAAATTTATCACTGTAGAAAAGAACATTTGCTTGGATATGACAGTAATAAATTTATCAACCACTGACATAAATGTAATAAACCATCAACTCTTCCCACACAATCAATGATAAATTTATCATTCTTGAAAATAACAAAATTCAAGAACCACATTAATGGTAAATTTATCATTCTTACAAAAAAATAATCCACCGACTTGTCTGTAGACGCGCCCGCGTGGGGCCCCGCTACAGTTCGGACTCGATTTTGTTTGTGGTTCTAAATCTGAACCAAAGAGTCCAAATCCGGCAAATCGTTTTGAGAAACAGATTTTTGAAAAGAAGTGCCAAACATGGACTGCTTTGCCAGATACAGAGTCGCCACCTAAATATTTTTTATGGGGGAATTTAGGAAACCCTGACTCGGTGCCAAAGGCCACGTGTCCGTCATCGCCAAAGTTGCCTCGGCTCGAGAGCTTGGGTACGATTGGGGAAGGTCAGCTATGAGCACCCCCTCTCGCCCGATCCAAAGATCGGCCTCTACTAACCATGATATCTGTTTTTGAAAACGTTATGTGTTCTTATTCCATTTATTAGCCTAGAATTACTATGTTATGCGCACAGCACACAAGTATAGACTAGATTGTCTAATTTGGAAATAAGCATTGCCTATCCGTTTGTCTTAAAAAAAAACACTTTGGAATTTGCTACTCGCAAGTAGGCTAAAACACGGATTTCAATGAGCTATTCCAACTCAGACAATCCAACCTTCACCCACAGGCATCTAAACAGTTTATCACATAAGCATCTAGCCACATGGTAATCATGCTATCATGGCAACACTCACACACATGCGGTATGCTAAAGCATAAATGCTTACCTAGTACTCTAAGCCAAAACAGAAACCAGTTAGTAATCACATGCATGATCCTAGTTCATGTTAAGATGGCTAATGCAACACATGCAAAATGCAACTAAGATAGGCTCGGCTAATCTACAATGACATGTGAAATGCTACAAGTAACACGTATTCAATTTGGTATTGAAATACAAATGCAGTTAGAATGATGCGCCGAGCTTGGTGCATGTAAGACAAATGTATGAATGCACGCATGCATAGCATAAGGTATGCTAATTTAAACATGCCCTAGTCTACCATCATAAGCGGGTAAATAAAAGGGAAGAAAGACGTGGGGTTGGAAGACATACACACACTCACGCACACTTATTACATAATTGCCCTCACTCGGAGGGTCCAAATAAAATATTACGGTCCGAATAAATAATACATTAATTATTACAGAATCTCTAATTAATTAACAGAATGAATGCAAAAAAAAGAAAGGTGGCCACAGCCCCCGCTTCGGGATGCGCGAATGATGCATGCTCGAACCCGTCTCGCCCGGAAAGTCCATACCATACCACTGCCGCCTCTGTTTGCACTGCCCTGCTTCTCTGAAAATTGCCAAAGTTCTGGGACAGGTCCTCTGAACACTGTGGAACACCATCGGCTGGAGGAAATGTCCACCGGCCATTGAAAATATCCATCGGCTGCTGATGAAGCTATCGGCCCAGGAAGGATTGCCGGTCGGCACTGAACACTGCCGGTCGGCAGAAAGTTCCTGCAGAATCTGGTTTTTGACAGCAACAAGGACGGACAGTGTATGGCATGGAATTTCAAGCAAGTGTATGCATGGCTACCCTCTCAATCATGTAACGAACTCAAGGGAGTATGACCCTTAACCCTCGGGCTATCAATCGTGCATTTGATGCATGATAGCCTAAGGAGCCAAGGTTGCAATTCAATGTAAAAATGCATGCAACATACAAATGAGGACCAAGATCCTATCATGCCAAAGTCAAGGGCCCCGGTGACCGAGGGTTGAGATGTGTTTTGTCACTTAAAGTACAAACACCCCTCACCCCTCACACTTGGTTTGACACCCCAAACCAAGCGATGCTATGCATGTTATACAAACATGGCTCAAAATGTAACATGATAAAAACAGTAGGTTTTTTCATGTAGTTGCTAGTTCTCGGCAGAATCGAAATCTCATCAACTCTATTTCAGTAAATGGAGTGTCCATTGAGGATCCTACTGGAGTTAGGCAACAAGTTCTCATTCACTTCAAGGCCCAATTTTCTAAATCATGGGTTAACAGGCCTTCTCTGTCAGGGGCATTCAACACCATTGACCCGGAATATGCCTCCCAATATTTGGTAGCCGAGTTCAGTGCAGCTGAGGTACTTGCAGCAATCAAAGACTGTAACAATAACAAAGCTCCAGGCCCTGATGGGTTCAACCTACTGTGCTATCAGAAATTTTGGAAGGTTATGAAGACGGACATAATGCAATTTTTCAAAGAGTTTCACTCTAACAGCAGGCTTGCATATGGCATTAATAGCTCATTTATCACCCTTGTTCCCAAGGTAGACAACCCTATTGGTCTATCTGACTACAGACCTATTAGTCTTGTGGGATCTATATACAAAATCTTGGCCAAAGTCTTAGCATCCAGATTAAAGTCAGTGCTCCCCTCAATAATTGGTGAAACACAGACAGCATTCTTGGGAGGAAGAAATATTCTGGATGGGGTATTTATTGCTAATGAGGTAGTGGATGGTTGGAAGAAGGCCAAAAAACAAGGGTTGATTCTCAAATTGGACTTCGAGAAAGCTTTTGACTCGGTCAACTGGGAATTCTTGTTCTCTTTGATGGGCAGTTTTGGTTTAGGTGACAAATGGATCGCTTGGATGAAGATTTGTGTCTCCACAGCTAGAATCTCCATTTTAGTGAATGGCTCACCAACTGAGGAATTTTCACCTCATAGGGGCCTTAGACAGGGGGACCCGCTCTCACCTTTTCTATTCAACATTGTGGCAGAAGGTCTTAACATTCTTCTAGTCAGAGCTCTCAACCTTGGTATTCTCAAAGGGGTAGTTGTTGGATCTAACAATGTACTTATCTCACATTTGCAATTTGCCGATGATTCAATCCTTTTTTGTGAAGCTGATTGTGCTCAATTGGTATCCATTAAAAGGGTTCTCAGATGTTTTGAAGTATTATCTGGCCTCAAAATTAATTACCATAAGAGTGTCGTCTGTGGTGTTGGTGTAGATGAAGGTTGTTTAAACATCTATGCTTCTCTTCTCAATTGCAAAGTGCAGAGTCTTCCACTAAAATTTCTGGGGTTTCCTTTAGGAGCAAATCCTGGAAGGAAATCTACTTGGAAGCCTGTAATTGAAAAAATCAAGGCTAGACTGTCAGGTTGGAAGAGAAAACTGCTGTCCTTTGCTGGTAGACTAACTTTAATCAAGTCCACTCTATCTAGCTTACCTATATACTTTCTTTCCATGTTTAAAATGCCTGAAGGAGTGGCTAAGGAAATAGAAAGGTTAGAAGCTGCCTTCTTATGGGGTAGCAGTGATCTTAAAAGGAAAATGCATTTACTGAAATGGGAGGAAGTTACAAAGAGCATTGATCAAGGGGGACTTGGCATTAGAAGGGTCAGGGATGTTAATGTTTGTCTCCTCCTCAAATGGTGGTGGAAGTTTGGAACCCAAACCAATGCTCTATGGAGGTCAATTGTATGCAGCAAATATAAAATTAACAACTCCTGTTGGCTCCCTCCTTTGAGTCTCTCATACAAGCACTCTAGAGTCTGGAGGGACATCCTCACAATAGGGGCCCTCAATAGGCCTATCTTTAATTTCTTTGTGGGCCATTGTGGTGTAAAGGTTGGGAATGGATTCAGAATCAGATTTTGGTTTGACAGTTGGTGTGGTGGCCTTTGTTTGAAATCTTCTTTTCCCCTCCTCTTCAATTTGTCAAATGATAAGGAAGGTTCCCTCAATCATTATTACGCAAGGAGGTCAAGCCCATTTGATTGGAATCTCCCCTATAGAAGAGAGTTATATTCATGGGAATTGGCTGAAGATGTGAGAATGAATGCTTTCTTATCCTCTGCTCCATCTCTGTGTTTGGATTGTGAAGACTGCTTCGTATGGTGCATGGATTCTGGTCAAAGCTTCTCTGCTTCTGCCCTCTACTCTTACCACTCATCTCTCTCTGGCCCTCATCTCAAGGTTAGCAAATTTGTTTGGAATTCCCTTTTGCCCCCTAGAGTATCTTTTTTCACCTGGCTAGCCTGGAAATCTAGAATCAAATGTTCTGATTTTCTACTCAAGATTGGATCTCTTGACAGCAATGCTTCACCCCTCTGCCACTTCTGCAACTCTGAAGTAGAAACTGCCCCCCATGTACTGCTTCATTGTTCTTTCTCTTGGTCAATATGGTCAGTGGTTATTGAGGATTGGGGCCTACATTGGTGCATTCCTAAATCTGTAGATGGCCTGCTTCATTGGTGGATGAGCTGGAAATTCTGTAATTTTGACAGACTATTATGGAGAGCAATCCCCTTAATTGTACTTTGGTCCATATGGAAACTCAGAAATGATTGTGTATTTTCCAATACACAACCCTCTTCTTCAGGACTGTTAGATCTTATAAAATACAGATCTGCCATTTGGCTCAAAGCTTCCACTAAAGAGTTCCCATACTCAGCTGATGATCTCGTCTACAATTGGAGATAGATTAGGGGCGGAATTTAGCGCTCTGGCTTCAGTCTAGTGCTATCTGGGTTGATGTTTTGTTCCAGTGTGCTATCTGGGTTAATGCTCTGTCAGTTGATGTTCTGCTATTTTGTTCTGCATGCCTGCCTTTTTGTTCATCAGTGCTCTATATGTGCTCTGGCAGTCCAATTCTGGTCTAACCACATGCACTGCATGCTGCTCCATTTTGGTCTGTGGGTGCCACTGAACAGATTCACTTCGTGTTGCTAGGGAATGGTTCTAATGACAGTTTGTGAACATTTTTGAGATTTGTTATAAACTGGAAAAAGCCTTTTTTTTGACCTCCTCTTTAAGTTTTCTTGATGTCACTTTTATGTTTAGAGTCATCTCCTTCCTTGCATGCTTCATTCCTTCATATTTAGGGCTATGCATTAGAGCATTTGCATTGGACTTGTTTTGGCCTCTTAGCCACTGAAATCCAGGGGATTTTTAATGGCTTTGATGAGGTTTTGAGCTTTGAAATCATAGAGGGGTGACCCTCTCACCCCTCATTTTCTTTACTAGTATCATTGGCTTTCCAAAGGGGCTCTATTTTGCATGCATTGAAGTCACTTTTTGGGACCAATTTTGTGGGTTTTAAAGTCTGCCTTAGGTCTGTTTGGGGCCCTTTTGATCATATTTTATGTCTATAGTACATGTGTAGAACAATTCCATTCAAGGCCTTTTGAGGAGGCCTTTCATTGTATGCTTCTTTGACTGATTTCAGGGCCAATTTTGTGAGTTTTAGGGCTGTCATAACTCATTTCCAGAGTTGGTTTGGTCATGCTAAGTGTCTATCTTATATGTGCTTAACAACCCCTTGAATGGCCTTCCAAAGAAGCCCCTCATTTTTCCATGCATTGGCTGCATTTCAGTGATTATTTGGGCATATTTTGGCATGTTTTATTCACTGTTTTTGGCTGGTTTGATGATTTCTCATTTGCTTCATATACATGCCATGTAAGCCATGCTTGCTAGCCAATGTTGCATGCTATTTTAGTCCATCATGTTAGCATCTTTTGGCCATGCTTTAAACTGGAAATGTGCATGTTTTGGGACTAAATTGGCTCTGTCTTTAGACTTCATGATCAAATAATGCTTGATTTGTATACTTGTGGTTCAATGATGTGCCTAGTATTGAGTTTCGGGGCTTATTCCATGCATCAGGTGCCATATTTCCATGTTTCGGGACCATTTAGCATTATGTTTCAGTGCTGAAAATTACATGTTTGAATGCCATGCTTCATTCTTGTCATGCTTTGGTAGAGTGGTATTTTATGCCTTAGGTTCGGTCCTCGGTATGCGTGCATGTGTGCACGCATTTCGGTTGTCTCATTTTCATCTAACGGCTACTGATGTGAGTGTGGCTGAGGTCCACTCATGTTGGTGTAAGTTCATTATGCATTGTGTATGCCTTTTCAATTCATAGCATTGCGTATGCTAGGTTGCATGTTAGAGCTTTGTGTATGCCATGTTACATCGAGCATTGTGTATGCCATTTCATAGCATTGCGTATGCTAGGCTGTATGTTAGTCACATTGTGTATGCCAGCTCATTTGCATTGTGTTTGGAATAGGAGTTAGCCCGAGCACGGGAAGCGAGGGACGTTTCGTACTCCAAGTGACGGAACGTGTCTCAATTCCCTGTCGCCGACACTCCGGATTACCCATGATGGAGTTTAGGTCTTGTTGTGTTTTCATGTGCATTCATTTCATATTGAGTCGTGCAATTCGAATCCTCAGCCATCATGCATCGAGATGCGTGATTAGTGGCACGAGGATCGAGGACTACACTCTCTGAAGCGTAGTCATGCATACATATGTGAAATACTTTGTCATGCCCCTTTGTTGCTCTCTTTTGCAGTAAATCAGAAATCAGCGGCCTTCTGGAGCGTTACACAATCTTCCAAAAACAATTGCAAACAGAGGCAAACCGGGGCATCGTAATGGATTTCTGCGCAAGTCAACTCGAGCATGCATCATTCATCATTTGGAACAGAGCTGAGGTGGTCCATGGATTTGCGTGTTAATTTACTTGCTTTCCTAGATTAATTTGTTAATTAATTAGGATTTTATATTTATTTGGACTGTACTATTTATTCGGACTGTACTATTTATTCGAACTGTATTATTCTTTCGGACCCTCCGAGCGAGGGCAATATTGTAATAAGTGTGTGTGTGTGTGATGTATGTTTTCGAACCCCACGTCTTTCTCCCTTTTATTTACCAACTTATGGTGGTTAGATTAGGGCATGTTTCAATTAGCATACAGTATGATAGCATGTTTGCATCATTCATCTGTATTGCATGCACCGGGCTCGGCGCATCATACTAACTGCATTCGTATCTCAAATTCTAAATTGAATATGTGCTAGCTGTAGCATCATCATATGCCATGTTTAGAATAGCCGAGCCTATCTTAGTTGCATTTTGCATGTGTTGCATTAGGCATTTCAGCATAGTTAGGATCATGCATTGATTTCTAACATAGTTTCTGTTTTGGCTTAGAGTACTAGGTAAACTTTTATGCTTTAGCATCCTTGTATGCGTGTGAGTGACTGCCATGATAGCATGCTTACCATGAGGCTATTTGCTTATATGATATAACTGCCTGAATGCCTGTGGGTGAAGGTTGGGTTATTTGAATTGGAACAATTCATCAATTGCGAGTTTTAAGTCCACTAGATAGTGGCAAATCACCTTGTTTTCTAAGCCCACCTGAGGGTGGCAAATCCACATTTTAGCCTGCTTGCGAGTAGCAAACCGTTTTCAAATAAACAATGTCTTGTTCCAATTCAGGCGACCCAGTCTATACTTGTATGTTGTGCGCATCACATAGTAAATCTAGGCTAATAACTGGAATAAGAACGCATAATGTTTTCAAAACTAGATATCATGGTTAGTAGAGGCCGATCTTTGATCGGGCGAGCGGGGGTGCTCACGAAGTGACCTTCCCCAATCGTACCCAAGTTCTCGAGCCGAGGCAACTTTGGTGATGACGGACATGTGGCCTTAGGCAACGAGTCTGGGTTTCCTAAATTTCTCAAAAATAAAATATTTAGGTGGCGACTCTGTATCTGGCAAAGCAGTCCATGTTTGGCACTTCTTTCAAAAAATCTATTTTAAAAAACGATTTGTCGGATTTAGACTCTTTGATGATTCATCGGTCTTGCATTGCACTCTGCGAGATTAGATACAGGACCGTGACATTGAGTCCTGAACTGTAGTGAGCCCAATGAACAAAATGAGAGGGGGGATTCCCTCCCGGGACGTTCGGGGACGTCTACACAGTGGTATTCGCATTGAAAATTTGGCGCCACTATTTATATGGGGCAACATGTGAAGTGTACACAGATCACAAGAGTCCGAAATATTTCTTTACACAGAAAGAGTTGAACATGAGGTGGCGAAGATGGTTAGAACTGATAAAAGACTATGACTTGTAAATTTTGTACCATCCAGGGAAAACTAACACCGTTGCTGGTGCACTTAGTCAGAAATCAATTGGGAATTTGGCTTGTTTACTCACCGGGCAGAAAGAACTACTGTGTGATCTTGAGAAATTTGAAGTTGAGATTGTTTTACAAGAACAAGGTGGGACATTGGCTGCTGTTTCTGCCCAACCGACACTTACTGAAGAGATTAAAGAAAAACAACACCTAGATGACCTTTTAAAAAAGATTATTGATGAATGGGAATCCAATCCAAGGCCGGACTTTAAATTTGAAAATAATGTGTTGAAATTTCAGGGAAGGTTGTGTGTACCAAATGAGTCTGAACTGAAAAGGCAAATTTTGTAGGAAGGCCACAATTCAAAACTTTCCATCCATCCAGGAAATACAAAAATGTACCAAGACTTGAAACTTAATTTCTGGTGGCTGGGAATGAAGAAAGAGATTGCTGACTTTGTATCGAAATGTCTACATTGCCAACAAGTCAAAGCTGAACATCAACGACCCGCAGGCTTACTTCAGCCCTTACCAATACCGGAGTGGAAATGAGAACATATTACTATGGATTTCATTGTGGGTTTACCTCGCTCCAGTAAAGGTATGGATTCAATTTGGGTTATTGTGGATCGATTGACTAATCTGCTCACTTCTTACCTGTCAAAATAATTTATAATGCGGACAAATTGGCTACAATTTATATTGATGAGATTGTCAGATTGCATGGAGTGCATGTGTCCATTGTTTCTGATAGGGATTCGAAGTTTACATCGAGATTCTGGCAAAGTCTGCAAACAGCATTAGGTACCGAATTGAGACTGAGTAGTGCATACCATCCTCAGACTGATGGCCAATCAGAAAGAACCATCCAGACTCTGGAAGACTTACTGCGTATGTGTGTTCTTGATTTCCAAGGAAATTGGGAAAATCATTTACCTTTAGCTAAATTCGCCTATAACAACAGCTTTCACTCGAGCATTGGTATGGCGCCCATTTGAGGCTTTATATGGCAGAAAATGTTGATCTCCTATTTGCTAGGTAGAAGTTGGAGATGGGCCTTTGCTTGGGCCTGAAATTGTACATGAGACTACCGAAAAGGTGAAATTGATTTAGCAAAGATTGAAAACCGCACAAAGCCGACAGAAAAGTTATGCGGATGTCCGAAGGTGAGACAGGGAATATGAAGTGGGTGATCATGTGTTTTGTTAAAGTGACACCAATGAAAAGACAGACTCGTTTTGGGGCTAAGGGAAAGCTAGCACCGAGATATGTTGGGCCGTATGAAATCATTGAAAAGATTAATCCAGTGGCGTACCAAGTAGCATTTCCTCCAGAAATGGAGCATATGCATAATGTCTTTCATATTTCAATGTTGAGGGATTATCTCTGGGATCCCTTCTATGTTATTGAGCCTACCCGTGTAGTGTTAAGTGATGACTACACTTATGAAGAACAACCTAGTGCCTGTTTGGTGCAGCTTAAAAGCTGCTTATTTCAGCTTTCAGCTTAATTTAAGCTATTTTGATGTGTTTGGTTTAACTTAACAATGCAGCTTATAGTTTTTTGTAAGTCAGAAATCAACTTATTCTTTGAGTGGGGCAGGAGAGGCTTTATTTATAAGTCAGAAATCAACTTATGTTCATAGTTATAAGCTATAAGCTGTTAAGGCATAAGCTATAAGCACTTTCTCACAGCTCTACCAAACAGGGCTCTATTCAGGTTGTAAACCGACGAATCAAGAAGCTGAGAAATAAAGAAATTCCGTTAGTAAAAATAGATTGGCAAAACCATGGAGGCATTTATGCCACTTGGGAAAGGGAAGACGATATGATGAAAAGATATCTTGAATTATTCCCTCTGGACCCAGTGTTCTTCCAAAATGAAGGTAATCCGAGTTTGGAGGACCAAACTCTTCTATGGAGGGAAGACTGTGACAACCCTCACCTCTGATTAGTGTTAAACTGTGATTGAGCATGATAAGTAATTAATTAGAATGAAATCCTAATCTGTTTGCATGAGTGTGTTGCTTTAAATGCACTTCTATCTGTTTGATTATTGAATGATCTGTTCGTGTTTTTGTTTCGAATTACGAATTGAAAGCCTTATCGGCGACCGATTCAGAAATTGATTAGTATTTTATGCTAATTAGGATTTATGTGATTTTATGGTAGGTTTAATTAAAATTTGATTTGGAATGATTAATTAGATTAAATAATGTTAAATTACATTAGTTTGAATTTATTACATATTTGCCATTGGGTGGGGCACCTTTAGAGTTATTGTTTGGAGCTTAGTTTTACATCATTTCTTCATCCATCCTCTTGGGAAAACTGTGAGAGAGAGTGAGTTGGGAGAAATTGAGTTCAACAAGAAAATTGGCTTGGAGAATTAGAAGAAATTGAGGAAATTTTGAAGAATTGTTGAATTGCTCAAGAACTTTGCTTAAGTAAAGCTTAATTAAGGAGTTTAGGTAAGAGCTTAACCCCTTGATCTTGTCATTGAGCCATCTAGAACTTGTCTACACATGAAATAGGTGAATTCATGGGTTAATTGAGCTAGAATTCAAGGAACTTCAATTAATTCATACATGCATGTCCATATCATAGAATTTTGAGGTTGTTTTCATGAAATCCTCACATGCATGTTCATATTTTAGTTGTGGTTCAAGAATTCACCATGTTTTAAAGTTCAAGCTTGCATTTGATTATGTTTTAGATCATTAGAGTTCACAGGAACTCATGCATTTGATGTTCTTGCATTATTCTTCAAGTTTCATTCAAATTGTGTTCAATTGTCTCACCTTTGGGATTGATTTTACAAAATTGATCTTCAAAACGTGTTGCAGTATGAGTTTTCAAGTGTTTTCCAGAAAATTGACCTAAAAGGTTGAGTTTTGTTAAGTTTAATTCTTGGTTTGAGCTTTGGGAGCAAATCTGGAAATTCTAAATTTTGGCTTCAATGCTCGAGCGAAGGATTCCACACTCGAGCGACCATCTTTTTGTTCAGAGCCCCACTCGAGCGACGGAATGCTGGCTCGAGCGTAGATTGCAAGCTCTCAGGTTTTTGTGCACGCAGACGCGCGCTCGAGCGACAAGACCTACGCTCGAGCAAAGAGATGTGTCTCACGCTCAAGCGAGCATCGAGCGGAGAATTTCAACAACTAGTACTTTTTGCATTTTTACAGACCGCTCGAGCGAGGTAGTCCACGCTTGAGCGACCCCTCTGTTTTGGTAAGCTCGCTCGAGCGTAGAAAGCCACGCTCGAGCGAGACCCCTGTTTCAGCAAAAAATTTGAAAAGTGTTTTAAAGTACATTTTTGCATCCTCATTCCATCCTAGGCATTCCTAGGCCAAGCTTAAGGCATCTTAATGAGGATAATGTTATAGAACCATACCGAGTCAAGTTAAGGGGCTAAGTTATTAATCCCAAGTGTGTAACTTAGTGTGTGTTCGTTCTGCAACTATGTAGGGTTAGCACCCGAGGACGCTGACTAGCCTGTCTTTAGCCTAATACTCTGTAAGTAACAATGTTGTAAAGATACGTTCAGTTATAATTATTTTTGAACAATTGACTGTACCGCTTTCTGAAATGACATTACTTACTGAATGAATGTTTGTCCTATTTGTAAACTGTACTTGTGGCATCCATAGCAACTTACTGTTACTGTACTGTTACTGTTACTGTTACAGAGATCTCTGTCAGTTCCAATGTTTGGAACTACTACTGTTTACTATTTTGATGGCCATCAACTGACTGTTTGGTCTATTAAGACCTACTGTACTGTTTTGCTATTGGACGTACCACGTATGACTGTTATGATTTCTAAATGGCTGATATGGCATGAAATATGAGCCACTGATTGAATAACTGATTTACTGATGCAAATGACTGCTTTAATTAATGAAAGGACATTCATTCTTAACCCCTTTACGCATTTGTTATTCACTGGGCTTTAGCTCACTAATTATATTTATATGTAGGTGTCCAGGCACCGGACCGAAGCTAGGAGCGTCAAGTTAAGCTCTCGTTTTGTCAAGCCAACCATCGTGCCTCACTTCCAGGTTCCGAGTTCGTTCAAGCTAAGGCTGTTTTGTGGTGTTCAGAATCACCCTTCTGTCTCTGTTTTGTACCGACTGAATAAGTTTCGACTGTACAGTTATGGTGAAGGGACTTGGTCCCTAACCTGGATGTTTGTGTATATGATGTATGTACATATGTTTTGGTTATGAATGTGGCTTGTTCATAAAAGTCTTTTTGCATTCAGATTTTCACAGCTCATTGGACATCTTTTTATTTACTGTTTGGCTTCCGCCAGCCCCTTACTCTGTATTACTATCATTACTGTTAAGCAGGCCTTCGGTAATCATAGATTACTGGCCGGTTGCGATACTAAACCCATAGGGGCGGGTTTGGGTCGTGACACCGGCTCTAGCAGAAACGAAGCATGCGTAAAGGAGCCTCTGATGGAAAAGTCAGTGCATAGTGAGGAAAATAATGATGACAGCCTAAGGGGTGCAGAACAAGTTTTCTCACCTGGTTTCTTTCGTAGTCTTAATGGATCTGGTGAAGGTCTTAGGCCCAGCATCAATTTGGAAGTGGTCCTGGCCTAGCTACCCAATAAGAACCCGATTACTGATCTTCCTCCTAAGCCATTGAGCATACTGATACCAGCCCGGGAAGTAAGGCTATTTTGGCCCTATGTAGCACTGATTTACATTCTTCAGGGCCTATGATAAAAAAGGGCCCTTATGGGAAGAGTATTTTGACCCAAAATTGTTCTAGCCAATATTCACCATCTGCCTCCTCCTCTAATCTTCTGCTGCAAAAAGAGAAGCAAAAAGGGAAGATGAAGTCTCATCTAGAGGGGTTTACAAGCTTTGCTAGGCTTCATGCCTTCACAAGAGCTGTAGCCAAGCACTCCAAATCTGCCATCTTCAGGCCAGCAACAGCTACCTTTGCACAATCAGACCTATCTGAGGGAGTTACACCTTTGAACAACTATCTACTCTCTGAAGCCAAAGCCACTCTACAATTAGGGAAAACTCTTGGTATCAATTACAATGGGGAAGAAGATGTTGTTCTCAGCAGGATTGTTGATCTAGAACTTAAGGATAAGGAGAGAATTACCAAGGTTGGGAAGACACAACAGTAAGCTGCCGCAAATGAGTGATTTTGAGTGCAACATTTGTTTTCTCATGAAGCTTCTATCTTGGAATATTAGGGGGTTGGGTAAGGCTGAAAAGCATGGCAGAATAAAAAAACTACTAAAAGATAGCCACATAGATGTTGTCTTTTTTCAAGAGACCAAGAAGGCAGTGGTTTCTGAAATTGCTGCTAGAGGGCTCTGGGGTTGTAGAAACATGGAATATATGTCTGTAGATCCTGAAGGAACAGCTGGGGGGTTATTATGTAGTTGGGACCCTGATGTATTTCAACTTTCTGGTTGCTGCTGCAGTAGGAGGTACATCTTGCTCTCTGGTTCTTTATATAATTCTTTTAATTGTGTTTGCTCAAGATTTATGCACCTAATGAAGTTAGCAACAGATCCATTTTTTGGGACAGTCTCCTAAAACTCAAAGTTCCTTTCCCTAATCCTTGGTGCTTAGGGGGTGACTTTAATGAAATTAGACATATGGGTGAACGGCTAGGATGCTCCAGGAGAGATAGGGGAATGAGACATCTAAATGAGTTCATTGAAAAAAGTGAACTCACTGATTTACCTCTCCATGGTAGGAAATTCACTTGGTGCAATGCTCAAGAATCAGAGAAATGGAGCAGAATAGATAGAATCTTGCTCAGTCCTGAGTGGTTGATCAACTTTTCAATGAAATTATGGGGGTTGCCCAGGTTACTTTCAGATCACTGCCCTCTATTGATGAAAGAGGATGACAAAGGCCCCAAACCTTTCAGGTTCTTAAATGCTTGGACTCTTCATCCTACTTTCCCCCAGCTTTTTGTTACCTCCTGGATAAATACTTCATTTTCTGGTTGGTCTGGGTTTATACTTGTTCAAAAACTCAAACACCTTAAGTTGACTCTTAAAGCCTGGAATACTGAGGTGTTTAGAAACATTTCTTCCAAACTCAAGACCTTTGAGGAAGAGCTACATGCATTGGACATTGTAGCAGAGGAAAGGGCTTTGCAGGATTTAGAAAAGGCAAGAAGAAATGTGGTTAGAGGTGAAATATGGAAGCTTTATAGAATGCTAGAATGGTCATGGCATCAAAAGTCCAGATTGAACTGGACTCTTCATGGAGATAGAAATACTAAATTCTTCCATGTTGTTGCTAGTTCCAGGCAGAGTCAAAATCTAATAAATTCTATTACAGTTAATGGTGTGATTTTTGAGGATCCTAGCAGGGTCAGGCATGAGGTTTTTCATCATTTAAAGACTCAATTCACTAAATCTTGGGTTAAGAGACCTACTCTAGGGGGGGTGTTTAAAACTTTTGCTGAAGATCAAGTCTCTCACCATCTTGTATCTGAGTTCAATGCTGCAGAGATTTTGGCAGCAATCAAAGAATGCAACAACAACAAAGCTCCAGGCCCTGATGGGTTTAACTTGCTATGTTTTCAAAAGTTTTGGATGGTTATGAAACAGGAGCTTGTGCAATTTTTTAAGGAATTTCATTCCAACAACAAACTCACTTATGGCATTAACAGCACCTTCATTACTCTTATCCCCAAGCTAGAAAATCCCATTAGCTTAACAGATTATAGACCCATTAGTCTTGTGGTTTCTATTTACAAAATCTTAGCCTAAAGTTTTAGCACACAGATTGAAGTCAGTGCTACCCTCTATCATTGGTGAAACCCAGACAGCCTTCATAGGTGGGCTATATATTCTCGATGGGGTGCTAATTGCTAATGAAGTAGTGGATAGATGGAAGAAGACCAAGAAACAAGGGTTGATCCTTAAGCTGGATTTCGAGAAAGCATTTGATTCTGTAAATTGGGAATTATTATTCTCCATGATGATTAACTTTGGCTTTGGGGTTCAATGGGTCTCTTGGATGAAAGCTTGTGTGACTACATCAAGAATCTCCATTTTAGTAAATGGATCTCCTACTGAGGAATTCTCACCCCAACGAGGTCTTAGGCAGGGTAACCCACTCTCCCCTTTTTTGTTTAACATAGTGGCTAAAGGGCTTAACATTCTCTTAGCTAGAGCACTTAACCTTGGCATTCTTAAATATGTGCTAGTTGGAGCCAATAATGTTCGTGTCTCACATTTGCAATTTGCTGATGATTCAATCCTTTTTTGTGAAGCTCATTGGGATCAATTGGTGTTAGTCAAAGAATTCTCAGATGTTTTGAAGTCCTATCTGGCCTCAAAATCAATTATCATAAGAGTGTTATGTGTGGTATTGGTGTAACTGATGATCTTATGCTTTTCTTTGCTAATCTCCTCAACTGTAAGGTACAGAGCCTTCCCTTAAAATTCCTGGGGCTACCATTAGAAGCCAATCCTAGTAGGAAATCTACATGGAAGCATATTCTTGACAACATCAAATCTAAACTGTCAGGGTGGAAAAGAAAACTGTTATCATTTGCAGGCAGACTAACTTTGATCAAGTTTACTCTTTCAAGCTTACCTATCTATTTTCTTTCCCTGTTTAAAATGCTTGAAGGTGTGGCTAGAGAGCTTGAAAAGATTGAGGCTGCATTCATGTGGGGTGGTAATAATCTGAAAAGGAAAGTACATTTGGTGAAGTGGGTGGAGGCTACAAATAGTATTGACCAAGGGGGTTTGGGCATTAGAAGAATCAGAGATGTAAATACTTGTTTACTACTTAAATGGTGGTGGAAATTTGGGACCCAAATCAATGCTCTTTGGAGGAGAGTAATTTGCAGCAAATACAAGATTATCGAGGATTGTTGGCTTCCTCCTGTAAGGCCCTCTTACAAGCACTCTAGAATTGGAGTGACATCTTATCCATTAGGGCCTCCAGCAACTCTATTTTTAATTTCTTCTTGGCCAATTGTCTAACTAAAGTAGGGAATAGGAATAGAATTAAATTGTGGTCTGATAGATGGTGTGGTGGTATTTGCCTAAAATCTGATTTTCCACTTCTCTTTAATCTCTCAACTGATAAAGAAAGCTCTCTTCACCAATTCTTTGCCAGGAAAACCAGCTCATGTGTCTGGAACTTTCCTCATAGAAGAGAGTTGTATGATTGGGAATTGACTGAAGCAGCTAATCTAATTGCGGCCTTATCCTCAGCTCCTCCTTTGTGTAATGAAAATGCAGACTACCTGATATGGTCTAATGATGCTACAGGCCATAATCAGTTCTCTGTATCTGGCTTATATTCTTACAGCACTTCCTTTCTTGGCCCTAATCTAAGAATTTGCAAGCATATTTGGAGCTCTTTGTTACCCCCCAAAGTCTCCTTCTTTTGTTGGCTGGCCTGGAAAAATATAGTGAAATCCTCAGAATTCTTGCACAAGATTGGCATACTTGATAGCAGTACTTCAACTCTCTATCCATTCTGTAATTCTGAATCTGAAACTAATATTCATGTCTTGCTTCATTGCCCTTTCTCTTGGCTGATTTGGTCTTCATTGATTCAAGAATGGGGGCTTCAATGGTGCATTCCAAATTCAGTAGCTGATTTATTTCATTGGTGGATGAGTGAGAAATTTCAGAAGTATGTCTGATTAATTTGGAGAGCCCTCCCTTTAGTTATTTTTTGGTCTCTTTGGAAGCATAGGAATGATTGTGTATTTTCCAAGGCTCAGCCTAATTTTTTTGGACTGCTTGATCTCATCAAAATTAGAACTGCCCTTTGGCTCAAGCATCAGTCAAGGATTTCCCCTTCTCAGTGGATGATATAGTTTTCAAGTGAAAGCAGATCAGGGGCTCAGTTTGATCTTCTCTGCTGTTGAATTAGTATGTCAGCTGCTGTCTGCTGCCTGCATTAGTATGTGCTGAATTAGTATGCTAGTTTGATCTTCTCTGCTGCTGTTTAATCTTCTCTGTTCTGGCTCTGCTTTGGTCTAAATCTAATGTTAGTTAAGCTCTTGACCTTGCCTTTGCTTTGGTACTTGGTGTGGTTTGCTGTTGCTGTCTATTGTCTGCTACTGATTGGTCTTCTCAGCTTTCAGTTGAATTGAAACAATTCTGGGTGCTGTCACATAGTATTTTGGTTTATGTCAATGTTAGCCTGCTATTTGCTGTCTAATGTCTGCTCCTGATTGGTGTACTCTGCAGTAGGGGTGTTGGCTGAGCATAGAACTCTGTTTGGCTTGTTTGGGAAGTGAGTGTTAATCTGGTGTGCTGAGTGAGTGCTATTCTGGTGTGCTGGGCACTATGCTGAGTGAGTGTTAATCTGGTGTGCTGAGTGAGTGCTGTTCTGGTGTGCTTCTTCTGTGTGCTGGGCATTATGCTTCTGAGTGCTATTCTGGTTCTGGGATTGATCTGCATCAAAAGGGTGTTTTGTTGTTGTGTTCTGTTTTGGTTACTGCCTATCTTGTTTTCTCCCTCTTTTCTTTGTTGGTGTTTTGATGTTTGTGTGTGTACATCTTGTACCTTTTATCAACATCAATAAAGTTTCCTTTCTTTGCCGTTCAAAAAAAAAAAAATGTACATAATTTTTTCATATATATAATACACACTAATTTTACAAAATATAATAGGGACATATATATAACTATTAGTTTGTAACAAATTTCATATTTTAAATTTATCTCACACTCATTTTTTCTTTTGATATTTCATTAGAGTCATTTTTTCTTTTGATATTTCATTAGAGGTTAATATATATATATATATATATATATATATGTATGTATGTATTAATTATAGTAGAGCGAAACGGTTTCGAAAACGAATTATAAAATTTAAAATTTAATTTGCAATTAGTGAATTAAACAATATGAATTAACATGAATCAATACAATTTTAATAGATTAAATGGTATTTTGCACCATCCAAATTAACAGTTAGTGCCAAATTTTTTACATGTTTTGGTAAAATGTTTAAAAGTTGACTTTTTAATTTTTTTTTTATATTTAAATGAGTTAAAAGCTGACTTTTAGCTTTTTATTTTCTTTCTCAAATGGCCTTAAGGAGTCAATGTGGGGCCCACGTTGTGACATGGGTTCATTTGAGGCTGGCCCCATCAGAATCGGGCATTTCACTGGCTTTAAACTTGGGTGAAGGCCTAAGGTTTGGAGTGGGTCTTCGTCATCAGTATTTTCATGTGCCATTATCCTTTCCTAAGGTCTCCTCTCTATTATTATTATTTATCTATCTATACTATTATTAAGTGAAAGTATAAATTAGTTGGGTTTTTTATTGGCCGGTCCTACCTTTTACACTTATTCCCCTCTTAGTCCTGAGTTTTGCTCTTGTGCACCAATAGGTCCTGAGCCTCTTTTTTTGGTACCGTTTTACCCCTCCCCTATTTTGGCGCGTTTCTGTTTGGATTTTCCATCAAAATATTGTGTTTGTGATTTGGATTTCTGTGGAACTTCACGATTTGCTACTGTATTATTGTGGAGCTTCGTGATTTCTGATTTCGCGCTTGGTGTATCTTCGCGATTTGTGATTTGCGATTGCGTGCTTGGTGAATCTTCCTATTTGCGATTTCGCGTTTGGTGTATAGTTACATTTTCTGATTTACGATGTTGTAGAGTTAGGTCGACTGGTATGTTTGATTTTGATTTCAATTTCAATGTTTTGGTTCTTTTTAGTTTGAGTTGGTGATTTTGATTTTGTGGTGATATTGTTGTTACTCTGTTATTTCTGTTGCGATTGAATTTGTGTTTTGATCATGATATTGAAAGCTTTGAGATATATATATGTTGATTGAATTTTAGATTTTTATTTTTTTTGGTTACGAAATTGTGTTGATTGAACACAAGTGTTGGTTTGTTATTTTATACAGTGATAATTTTATCACTGTGTATTTTGGGGGTGTTGTTGGATTAACTTTTTCAACAGTGATAAATTTATTAGTGAGTATGAGAATAGGAGATGAAATGGTTGCATAATGTAATGCTAAGATTCAAATCGAGTTACCATGTCTAATAAGTGTAAGCCTTATTTACTGTTCTTGGTCTTCGGTGGTGTTAATTGTTAAAGTTATCAGTGTTGGTTTTTGGATGCGTTTGAGTTGGATGATAATTTTATCACTGTATTTGATTTTGTTTTAGGGTGTTTGAGTTGTTTGTTGAAATATAATTGTTGTTTGTTGCAGGATTTATAGTGATGGAGAATTGTATGTTTCTTATGTGCAAGTTTCGAGGTGTGACATTGGTTATCAAGTATAATGATGGATTTAATTTCAATGATTTAGTATATAAATTGTGTGCAAAGTGGAGTGAGTTAGTTGGTAGTTCTTTGAATATATCGTATTCACTGCCTGGACATTCTTGTTGTGGTCTACAAAGTGAAGAGGATTTGGAGGTTATGGTTGGACTAGCACTTTCTTGTGATATTCATCGTATTGATGTTTTTGTAAAGTGTTGTTCTTTGGGTGAAGGTTATATGATTTGTGATGGTGAAGCTAGTAGTAGTAGTAGTAGTATTGTTTGTGAAATTGATTTTTTGCCTTCATTTTATTCAAATCAACGGAAACCTTTGCTCTCCGATGGTGGGTTAATTGTATGAAAGGAGTGGGACAAAGGTTTGCTCAAGGAGTTGTTGAATTTCGAGATGCATTGTTAAAGTATTCTATTCATTCCGATTTTAATTTTGATTTTGTTAAGAATGGTAAGGATCGTGTCACTGTTCATTGTAAGAGAAGGGCTGATTTTGGATGTTTATGGAGCGTGCATGCTAGAGTGAAAAATTATAGTAAAGGTTTTGTTATTAAACAATTTGATGATGTTCATACTTGTGGATCTTCTTTTCGTACAATTAAACATGCTAGGATGACTTCAAGTATCATTGGTGGGTTAATTTCAAGTGATATTCGTAATAAGGCTTTGGCATCGGTTAGTGAGGTGGTTTGTGATTTCAAGGACTATTATGGAACAAAAGTTTCTTATCGGCGAGCTTGGATGGGTGTTGAAAAAGCAAGGGGTCTTGTTTTTGGTGACTATTCATCATCATTTGACGATCTTCGTTGGTATGTTGATGCCACTAATGCTTGCAATCCGGGTAGTGTTTTTTATATGGAATTTGATATTGATAGTAAAGGAAGACATTTCAAATGCTTGTTTTTCGCTTTTGAGGCATGTATTCATGGTTTCAAGTATTGTTGGCCTGTGTTGATGCTTGATGGAAGCTTCTTAAAAGGAAAACACAAAGGTTGTTTATTGGCTGCTACGGCAAAAGATGGTAACCAAGGTATATTCTGTGTCTATTTGTTATTATTATTAAAACAGTGATAATTCTATCATTTTTGTTACTGGAGAGTGTTGATTATTGAGTATGGTCAATCTATTAATGATAAATTTATACTGTATACTTTTGTTAAATTTTTATATTTATACAGTGATAAATTTATCTATGGCTGGTGCTATATGTTATATACTTTGTGTTTGGATTTTCTTTTTGTAATTTTTTTTATTTGTTATTGATAACGTGTATATATATTTTGTTTCTAAGTTTATATCCGTTATGTTTTGCTATTGTTGATAGTGAAAGTTATGACAGTTGACATTGGTTCTCGTCAAAGTTATTTGTTATTTTGACTCCAGGGAGGGAAATTGCGTTTGTTACTGATCGGCATGAGGTTTGCTGAAAGCTTTAGCTGAGGTCTTTCCATTTTCTTTTCATTCTTTTTGTCTAATGCATTTGAAGACAAACTTGAAGACTTATTTGTCAGTGAAGAGTCACGAATCTAAAGAGTATTTGCTTACTCTTTTTAGTAGATGTGCATATGCTCCTACTATTGAGTTGTTTAATGAGCTATTTGAAGAATTTAAGGGTCATTGTAGTTGTAGTGTTGAGAAGTTTGTTGAGGATTTTCCTAATGAGTGTTGGTGTAATGCTTATTTTCAAGACAAGAGGTATGGTGAAATGTGCACAAATGCTGCAGAATCTTTTAATTCATGGATTAGGGATGAACGCCATTTGTTTTCAACTAGTCTTGTTGATGCTATACAGGTGAAACTAATGGAGCAATTTTCAAGAAGGAGAGAAGTTGGGAATAAGTGGAATCATATTGTTTGTCTTTTTGCAGAGAAAAAGTTGGAAGAAGCTTTTAATGATACAAAAGTATAGATAGTTAAGAAATGTAGCGATGACATTTATGAAATCCAATTGGATCATTCAGTTATGGTTGATATTGGGAAACATTCTTGTTCTTATCGATTGTAGGAAATTGATTATTTTCCTTGCAAACATGGTTTTTGTGCTATAAAAAGGAGTGGGAAGGATCTAAATTGTTTTCTTGATGATTACTATCGTGTTAGTAGTTATTGTGATTCTTATTCACATTCTATCTATCCAGTTCCTAGTATGTGGAAGCCAAATGTAGTTGTTGATGATGACATTGTTTTACCTCCTCTTTGTAAGAGACCACTTGGACGTCCAAGAACAGAGAGAATACATTCTAAGGGCGAAATTAAGAGAATTAGGTGCAATAGGTGTGGAAAGATTGGAACTCATAATCGGCAGACATGTAAAGAACCTTTGCTTTAGTTGTATTGATTTTAATTGAATTACTTTGTTGAGAGTTGAGAGGTGTTACTTGCATTGAATGATTGAGTATTTTTGGAAAGATGTATCATTATGGTACTTGCATTGAATGATTGAGGAATTTGTTGAACATAAATTATATTTTTTGTTGATATTTTTATAGGATTAAGTTTCACAGATTTATATTATTTGATTTGGGTTAAATGTAGTTGCTGTTTTTGGAGTTTTATATAGCAACAAATTTATCACTGGTTCGTTTAGACAATGTAGACACCCCATTTTTGACCGTCCTCAAGACTTGGACGTCACCGTTTGAACACTCGGTGATTATCCATGTTTGTGTTCGTCTTGAGTTCCCGGAAGTCTTGGCTGCGCGCCTTGCCTCAGGATCTCTCGACCTGACTGTTCCGTGTTTGACTTTGGCACCAAACACTTGTGTTTTTGCCTTGAAGGGAGGAGAATGGCTTGTTGGCCATCCTCACATTCCACCGGCCTTCCCCTAGCATCACCGGCTGTTTAGGGGTGCCACCGGCCATGGTTTCTTAAAATCAATGGCCGGTCGGCACAATATTCTGCCGACAGGCACTTTATTTTGCCGGTGACATCTTTTGTTGGCCGGTGTGACTCCTTTGCACCCTTGAGGCATGGTGCATGCCAGCTGTGCACCGGCTGTTTAGGGGTGCCACCGGCCATGGTTTCTTAAAATCAATGGCCGGTCGGCACAATATTCTGCCGACAGGCACTTTATTTTGCCGGTGACATCTTTTGCTGGCCGGTGTGACTCCTTTGCACCCTTGAGGCATGGTGCATGCCAGCTGTGCCAGCTGGAATGCACCATCACTCCTCCCCGTGCAGTTTTTGGCTAGTGTGAGCCTTTGAACCCCATTTCCTTCTAGAAGCTTGAACCCTTTGGCCAAGCTTCTTGGGGAAGCTTGGCCAGCTGTTTTAGCTTCTCCAAGAAGCCAAGACTCCTTTGCACCCTTTGCCCCTTTCATTTAGCTTCCTTGAGAAGCTTAAGTCTTGGCCCTTTGCCTATATAAGCACTCACTCTCTCCCTTTGTTCAAGGTTAGAGCTTTTGAACCAAAAAACCAGAGCTTCTATATCTATACATCTGATATATCACCCTCTCTCTCTATATCTCCCTCTCTCTCATCCTTAGGGTGTGTTTGGAAGCCTAAAAGTGCATTTTGACCTTACTTTTGCACTAAAACACACACCATTACACCTTGCTTCGAGATTGAGAGGCTTTGAGGTTTGTTTGTTGAGGTTTTGGACTGATTTTGATCAGTAGAGAGTGGTTGGATCATCTGTTCTTCAAGGTTTCTTCAAGGGTGAGACACTTGCTTTAGTTTCCCCAATCTTGCACTAGTTTTCTACCTGTCTTGCATGCTGATTTAGGCTTTGTGTTTAACATGAAAAAGTCTTGTATTTTTGTGCTTAACATCTTTCATTAAGGGTGTTTTGGCATTGGGGGTCGAACTCCTCCCCTTAGGCCTCTTTTGGCCTATTTTGGTGCCATTTTCTTTAAGCTTTGTTTACTTTGTTGTGTTGGTCTCCTCACCACTGAAATCCAGTGGATTTTCAGTGGTGATGGAGTGATTTTGAAGTCTTGTGTAGAGGAGGGACACCCCTCTCCCCTTTGTCCTTCTTTTACCCTTGTTTTGGCTTAAAAGGGGAACATGCATGCTTGATCATTTTTGGTCCCATTTCAGAAGTTTTTTGGGTGTTTTGGGTCATATTATATCTCTGTCCAATGGTGGTTTGTTGGCACTTAGCATGCATTTTATACTTGCTTTGTAATTCTCCATCTTGCCTAGAAGTGTGCTATGTGTTTAGCCTAGCATATCCTCTTGTTTTGGCTTTGCTTTGTGAAGTATTTGGCCATGTTTTGTCATACTTAAAGTCTGTTGGCCACTGATTTTGTCATGTTTGGCATGCTTGATATAGTTGCTTTGCATTTTGGCTTGTAAGCCTTGGTTGTGTGGGTCGCCAACATGCTTAGCATAAGCTTGTTATCATCACTCGGCATCATTGTAGATCATATTTCAATCCCTAATCCATGCTTGTATGTTTGTCTTCATCATCTCTTTCATGCTTTGAAGGGTTGTCCTTTTATGCCTTGGAAATGGTCATTGTGCATGCCCATGTGTTTAGATATTAGGCTGCCATATCAGTGGGTTTTGAGGGCCCTTTCTGCATACTAGAACTCTGTTTTGTGTTGAAAAATTCATGCCATGTTTGCTTGGGATAAGTATTGAGTGATGCTCCCTTTTGGTGGCTTTGAATGCCCTTGTTTTGGACTCATTCCTTGGCATGTTTTGACCATGATCTTTGCATGCTTTAGTCTTGTTTTGGAGTCCCTTGGGACTGTTTTAGGTCATTTTGGTCCTTTAAGGTTTGGTTGACATAGCTTTGGTCTGCCCCCCTTTATTGGCTTCAAGTAGTGGTCATTGTTGCATGCCTTACTTGCATGATTTGTTCGATTTTGGCATTATCCTCTATTCATTTTTAGAGCCTAGCATGCTGGTTTAATGCCCTTTTATATCGCCTTTAAGTATGCTTAGAGTTGTCCCTTTTCATGCTTAGGTGATGGACCTTGATGTGTGCGTGCTTGCATGCATCATTTGTGCTCTTGTACATCTTTTTGGCCACTGTTTATGGCGAGGTCGAGGTCTGCCATTTATGGTTTTAAGTCCACCATTGCATGCTTATCATATGCTTGTTGCTTATTTGGTTCATTACATGTTGTCCCATGCTAGCCTTATGGCATATTGGTCCATGTTTGCATCATATTTGCATCTCATATTATTAGCATTTTGCATACTTAACATGATAGATTGCATCACATTTGACATGTTTTGCATCTTAGTATTTTTTTTTTTTTTGATCGGCAAAAGAAAATATTTATTGATGAATGTATGCGAAAAAGATACAGGACATCAATAAAGAGGAGCTTGGAGCTAACAGGAGCTCCAAGCGCCAGTTGGTGAGAAACCAACAGCAAAACAAAACAGAAACAAGAGAAGGATAACAGACTAACAAACTTCACCCAAGCTACATAGCAGGGTAGCACTACAGACTACAACATCACTATGAACTTCACCCAAACTTAAGGAACAAAGCCGCTGCTGCTACCAATCCGCTCAACTTAAAAATCTGGACAGCAACTAACCGTAAGGAGCAGACCACACTGCCAAGCAACTTACCGTAAGAATCTGGACAGCACTGCCAAGCAAACCACAAGATTGCAGAAAAGAGAACAGAGAATCAGACTGCAGATCAAGTTGCACAACAGATCAAACCTGCAGCAGCAGCATCAGCAAGACCACTATCAGTATCACTGCATATCCGTTCACAGACCGAAATTATTAGAAATAGAGGGTAAGGGGAAGTAGATGACCTCAAACAGCAAAGTGCTCTTAAACAAAGTTGAAGAGGAGCTCAAAATATGACACTTTCTAGTTTATGACAAAGCCCAGAAATACTTGAAAATGAAGCTAAGTAATGAAGCAAAAAAATACAAGTTTAAGGGAAATAGACACTTACCCTTGAAGAGCCGACCTCCAGCAGATTTTGGACCAAGTTGGTGAGCTTTCAACCTCTACAAATGACTTCCAAGGTGCTAGAATGGATGATGGAGGTGTGGTGCTAAGGGTTGTAGTGCAAATGGACCAAGAAAATTAGGGTTTTGGAGCTTGGAATAGTGACAATAGAGGGAGGGTATATGCCTTAAGAAATTTTGTTCAACCAGTTGATATGAAGCCAAGCCTCTCCTTTATAGAGGAGAGGCTCCAAAATATCCAAAAAGGTCCCCAAGTATCCTTCATACACGTGGAGGATGCACCAAATGGCCTCCAGCTGGCACAGCTGGATTACACTCAGAAAAAGCAAAAAGCAAGAAGCAGGCCGGCCAGTTCAAGTGGCCGGCCGGCCACCCCTCCTGGTCAGCCGACCAGGGGTCAAAAGGGTCAACAAAAATTACCGGTCGGCCTACCCAGAAAGGTGGCCTCCCAGATGAGTAGAATACAGCTGTGTAGAGAAAAACCAGAAAATGTGACCCAAGAGAGAGAAAAGCTAGCTTTTAAGCAAGGTTCAAAAGGGTCAAGATGAATTTCTGGCCGGCCTACCCATATTGGTGGCCTCCCAGATGAGCACAACACAATGGTGGTATGAAAAGCCAGAAAATGTGGCTCAAAAGTGGGAAAAACCAACTTTTGGTCAGAAAAACTGGATTTTGGAGAGAGAAAATGAGAAAACTGGCTTTTAAGGAGAAAAGGTGGCCGGCCACCATCCTACCACCTCCCTAGCAATGAAAATAGGGTCCCTACCAAAAATGGACAAAAACAGATGCAAAACGAAGGTTCGGGGGGCAAAACGCGTGGTCCGGGCCCTAAAAACAAGCTGTTAGGCACCGGAAGTGGCGTATGACCACGAAGGTGGTCTCCCAGGCCACAGTGTCCCTCTAAAGGGAGGAAATAAGGTGTGTGTCAAAAATCGGAGCGAACGAAGGTAGTTAAGCGGTCCTGAACTGAGGCACACGGCCGATGGCTCCGAAAACCGGAAACCGAGCTCCAAACGGGAAAAATGGCCTACGACCACGAAACGTAGCCTACGTGTAACGCCCTCAAAATAATACATAAAACTCGTCACTAGACATGCAATTATATAATAGAAAACAACCATTTATATTCATCAGAGTAGTTCTTACAATAGCATTACATGTTAACAACAAAAGCAAATGCCCTAAGGGCTTACAGCTTTCCAAGTCAACACCTGGTTACACAAAAGAAGAGTACTAACTCTATACAAAATAAGCCCTTGGCTTGATATACATGTAACATAAACAAAATAAACAAAAGAGTCTTCAACTCTCATTATCATCCAAGCTATGTCCTTGGAGGTGGCATACTACCTGTACCTAAAAATGATGTCTCATATAGGGTGAGCCAACGCCCAGTAGAAATATACTAAACACAATATGAGCAATAACTAAGACATTAGCAGTTGATAAATGTTCAAGTTCCATAAACCAATTCATAATCCATTTCCATTTCATGACCTCTATGTTCATGTTTCATTTCAGTTTCCATTTCTTACCAATTTCACAATTTACATCAACGGCTCAGAACCTGGCCAACCACTTACATGAGACAGTGACTCATATTAGACATTTCCCAATTTGCAATAGATAAACTTACTAGTTGTATCAACATTTCAACAGATAATCATACAAGCTGTATCCACATTTCAACAGATATGCATATTTGCTATATCAACACTTCCAGAGATAAGCATATGAGTTGTATCAACACTTCCATAGATAAGCATATAAGTTGTATCAACACATTAACTGACAAGCATATGAGCTGTATCAGTAGAGTCCATCCCCCTATCTCCTCCCAAACAACATCCGGTTTAGAGGTCCATCCCCTATCTTCCCCTAAACCGTGGAGTACATCCCCTATCTCCTCCCATACATACAACATATATACACATGGGTCATATACACAATCAATCAATACATAACGTTAATGTATTCTATCAACCGTCATACTCTATGACATATCCAATTGATTAGTTTTAGTTTGCCTAATCATCATGCATTGTCTACAACAATCAAAACTACCCTCCACCGGTAGTCCAAGCAATTATTTCTAAACAGATAATAAAAGCTCCAACAGATAAAATATCAATGTTTTCAAAAGTGAGTGATTAATAAATCCAACTCCACTATTCTACTATATAATGAGTCAATTTCATTATTTCCAACTCAATTCCATATAACCACAATTTTCCCAAATTAATCATACCAATTAATTTATACAACCAATTAGGGTTTTCTACCCCATTTCCCAATATTGACCCAATGGTCTATATTTCAACAACCAACAACAATATCATTATTTTGAAACTCATAATACACATTCTTGGAATCAAAATAACAAAGCCCTCTTTTAACATTTCGAAACCCTAAGTCCCAAAATTACCCAACTTCAACACTTTATCAAAACAATCAAAAATCTATGTCAAAGACCATAAGAGTGAGTAGGAATCCTTACCCCAAAATCGGAGCCCAAGGGAAGAAGATGAAGAAACTCAACGTGCTCCAAAACTCAATATTCTCAGATCAAAGTGGAGCCCTCGACGATCCACACACTTTTTACAAAGGCCGGAGGATAGAATGACACTCTAACTAGATTAAACCCTAGAGAGAAGGGAGTTTCTAGAGAGAGGAACTCTCAAAATAGCTTTTTAGAAAGTAAGAGAGAGAGAGAGAATGTAAAAAGTGATTTTAAAATGCCCAGCTGCCAACTGATATACGACATTCTCGCTCGAGCGGAGAACACAATGCTCGAGCGTCAAGAACAAAAAACTAGGTATGCTCGAGCGCAAGAAGGTCCGCTCGAGCGCCAAGACACAAGAATAAAGTACATCCACTCGAGCGCGAAAACCAGTCCGCTCGAGCGTAGATTTCCCCCTCCCAAAACATACACCAAAAAGTACTGCCCGCTTGAGCGCCACCGCTCGAGCGTAAAGAAACTCGCTCGAGCGTAAAAATCACACCTGCAGAAGTTTTGCAGGGACACGAAAAACTGGAAGTGTGCAATCTCCGCTCGAGCGCAACAAGGCCTGCTCGAGCGAAACGACCAAAAACCTGGCAACAAGATTTTAGACCAAGGTTCGACCCACCTATTCGAAACAAGCCCAACACATCCTAAAACTCAAACAAACGGAATTAAAGGATGACAACAAGATAGATACAACTACCAACTCCACGGAACCGAGTCCGGAATACGACAGAACAGTAAAGGGACAACCGGGATCACTATAACCTCCCCCCTTAAAGAATTTCGTCCCCGAAATTAAATACAAGTTTTTCAAAAACAAGATTTTCTCAATTCCCAACATTATCACAATGCGAATTTTAACAACTCGACCCATTACCGGTCACCTCATCTATTTCAAGAGGCATTTCACATTACACATAACAACCTGCATTATCAACATGCATTCCTTTGAAATTTACCAATTTCAACTCATTTTCCACAATTCCATAATACATGCAACATTAACCTCATGCCTGCATTTCCACAATACATTGAACATATGCAATGTTATAACAAATTTCCATTAACCAAAACATTCACAATGTTTTACAACTTAAGACACATATAATGTTCTTAAAGTTCAACGATATTACAAAGTTACCAATACATGGTTACACATCAACAAACAAGTCCGGATATTTCTCGCGGACTTCCAACTCACGTTCCCAAGTGGCTTCCTCCACTCCATGATGTTTCCACAAAACCTTTACCGAAGGAATGGTCTTGCCACGCAGGACTTGATCCCGCCTATCCAAGACCCGAACTGGCCTCTCCTCATACGAGGCATCCTTATCAACCTCTAAGTCGGTCCAATCCAATACATGGGACGGATCCGGCTCATACTTCCGAAGCATACTCACATGAAACACGTCATGCACTCCGGACAACTGCGGCAGCAAAGCTAAACGATAAACAACCTCGCCAATCCTCTCAAGGATCTTAAAAGGACCAATAAACCGAGGGGATAACTTCCCACTCTTCCCAAACCTTATCAAACCTCGCCTAGGTGATATTTTCAAGAAGACATGATCACCCACCTTAAATACCAAAGGTCACCTCCTACGGTCGGCATAACTCTTTTGGCGACTCTGGGCTGTAACAAGCCTCCTACGGATAAGCTCAACTTTCTCCATCGTCTCCCTAACCAACTCCGGACCCAACAAAGGTGCATCACCCACCTCGGCCCAGCACACTGGAGACCTACACGGTTGGCCATACAAGGCCTCAAACGGTGCCATACCGTTGCTAGACTGAAAACTATTGTTGTAGGCAAACTCCACCAAGGGCAAGTGCCTCTCCCACGTCCCACTAAAGTCAAGGACACAACCTCGAAGCATATCTTCAAGGATCTGAATGGTACGCTCGGACTGCCTGTCAGTTTGAGGATGATAAGCCGTACTAAAGGTCAACTTAGTGCCCAAGGCACTCTGTAAACTCTGCCACAACCTAGCAGTAAAACGAGGATCTCTATTTGAGACGATCGTCACTGGGACCCCGTGCAATCTCACTATGTCCCGAGTATACAAGTCGGCGAGATGATCTACCGAATCTCTCACGCGCATAGGAATGAAGTGCGCCGATTTAGTCAACCGGTCTACAACCACCCAAATGGCATCACTACCCCGCTGAGTCCTCGGAAGACCTACAACGAAGTCCATAGTGACATGCTCCCACTTCTACTCGGCAATAGGCAAGGGTTGCAGCAAACCCGCTGGCCTTTGATGCTCGGCTTTCACTTGCTGGCAAGTAAAGCACTTTGATACGAAAACGGCCACATCTCTCTTCATACCCCGCCACCAAAACTGGCGACCCAAATCCCGATACATCTTAGTGCCCCCCGGATACACCGCAAGGCATGAATGGTGGAACTCTCGAAGTATTTCCTGTCGGCAAGACTCCGGCACAAACAAACAGTCTCGGTATCTCACACTCTGGTCGGGATACGCCGTCAAACCCTTCTCAAATTTTCCACTGGAGATATTCTCTCGGAGGGATTCTACCTCAAGGTCACCTCTCTGTGCCTCTAACACTCGTGTAATAAGCGTAGGCTGCGCAACAACAGAAAATAAGGCCACAGCCTCAACCGATTCGCCCAGAAGCAAATCAAACTCGCCAAGCGTACCCAACATCTCCCATTCCCGGATGGCTATACAAGCTACATCACTAATGGATTTCCTACTAAGGGCATCGACCACAACATTGGCCTTTCCCGGGTGATAGTGCAACTCAAAATCATAGTCCTCAATAAACTCCATCCACCTTCTCTACCTCAAATTCAAGTCTCTCTGTGTAAACAGATATTTCAAACTTTTGTGGTCCGTGAACACCTCGAACCTCTCACCATAAAGGTAGTGCCTCCAAATCTTCAAGACAAAGATCATTGCTGCTAACTCTAAGTCATGTGTAGGGTAATTCTTCTCGTGTATTTTCAACTGACGTGAGCCATAAGCTACCACTTTCCCCTCTTGCATCAACACATAACCTAAACTCTCTCGTGAGGCATCACAATAAACCGCATAACCCAACCCTCTCTCCGGAATAATCAAAATCGAAGCGGTGGTCAATCTAACCTTCAACTCTTGGAACGACTTTTAACAAGTCTCACTCCACACAAATTTGACCCCTTTTCGCGTCAATCTAGTCAACGACGAAGCTAGCCTGGAGAAATCTTTCATAAACTGACGGTAATACCCAGCTAATCCCAGAAAACTGCGGATCTCAAAAACACTCTTAGGCTGTGCCCAATCCTGCACTGCCTCAATCTTGGATGTATCAACAGACACCCCTTCCCCGGATACCACATGGCCTAAGAATTTGACCTCTCCCAGCCAGAACTCACACTTCCCAAACTTGGCATACAGCCTATGGGCTCTAAGCAACTCAAGCACCACTCTCAAATGTTCCTCGTGCTCCTCCTCAGAAGGCGAATAGATAAGAATGTCGTCCACGAAGACGACTACAAATCGATCCAAGAATTCCCGGAAGATCCGGTTCATCAAGTCCATAAAGACTGCTGGTGCATTGGTAAGCCTGAATGGCATCACCAGAAACTCATAATGGCCATACTGCGTACGGAATGCCGTCTTAGGAATATCCTCCTCCCTGACCCTCAACTGGTGGTAACCCGATCTCAAGTCTATCTAAGAGAAACAACGGGAACCCTTCAACTGGTCAAACAAATTATCTATACGGGGCATAGGGTATTTATTCTTAACCGTAGCCCGATTCAACTTCTGGTAGTCGATACACAATCTCAAGGCACCATCTTTCTTTTTAGGAAAGAGGGCCGGTGCTCCCCACGGCGAAACACTAGGGCGAACAAAACCCTTATCTAGCAATTCCTGGAGCTGAATCTTCAACTCACTCAACTCGGCTGGGGCAAAATGATAAGGTGCCATAGAAATCGGCGTTGTGCCAGGCATTAAATCAATAGAGAACTTTATCTCTCAGTGAGGTGGCAAACTAATGAGATCCTTGGGAAAAATGTCCGAATACTCACAAACCACCCTCGGCAATACAATCTGGGTCTCATCACACTCACCACTCATAAAGCTAGCAAGTAGGCCACTAAGCTTATTCCGCCCTTGCGGATCATACATCGGTGGCAACACACTACCAACCCGATCTCCCAAGAAATAGAAACACTCCCCGCTCAAGGTACAAACAGTGACCCTCTGGCAGTAGCAATCAATAACAGCCCGGTATGACGATAGCCAGTCCATACCCAAAATAACATCAAAACCCTTCATGGGCATGACAACAAAAGGAAAAGGAAGCCTATGGTCGGCGACCTCTATATCACAACCTCTAACACCTTGTTTCAAGATCAACTCACCACCAACAGGCGATACTACGCAAATAGGAGATGCTAACTGTGCCAACTCCAATTCCAAAACAGATGCAAATGCAGCAGATACAAAAGAATGAGATGCACCCGTATCAATCAATACACTAGCAACCGAGTTGCAAAACAAGAAGGTACCTCTCACAACTGACGGAGCATGTACAAGATCCTGCGCGGTAACAGCATACACGCGCCCTGTAGGTCCCTGATCCACCTGCTCACCTCTAGGAGCAAAAGACTGCTGCACTGACTGGGATGACGAAGCTCCCGGATTGGCCCTCGAGGCCTGCACAGACTGAGCTGGCTGAAAACCCTGCGTCTGTCTAGAACCAGACGCGCCCGAAGTGGCACTCAACTGTGGACAAAACCTCTTCAGGTGCCCAGGCTGACCACACTGATAGCAAGACAAAGGCTGGCCCCTGCCCTGACTCTGGCCCTGAGGTCTAGCTGAAGAAGAAGTAGCTCGCTGACCCCCTCTCTTCTGCGGTCAAACTGAAGACTTGTGACCCAGCTGGCCACACGCAAAACAAGGCAAGCCTCCCTGACTACCTCTCCTAGAGCCCACACTCGGCACTGGAAAGGTCGATCTAGACAAACCACCCTGAGACTGCTGAGGGTTAAAACCCCTCTGTCTCCTGCCGTCACCCTAACCATCTTGGCTCCTCTTGGAGCCTCTCTACCCTTCATCCTCCTTCTGCATCATTATCTCCATATAAGCTGCAGCATCTACCAGACGTCTATACTCTCGAATAAAGGACCCTCCAACCCTCAACTTGAGTCCACGTCTCAACTTCCGCTCAAACTCTAAACAGCGGCGTTCCTCGGACGCTACGAGTTCAGGTGCAAACCTGGACAGACTAGTAAAAGTAGCCTCAAACTCGGCCACTGACAAGCCCTGCTGCTTAAGCTGGCAAAACTGCTCCCTCAGCTTCTCCCTAGCAGCTGAAGATAAGAACTTCTCCTGGAAGGCATTCACAAACGCCTCCCATGCACCACCAACACTGCCCTTCTCGTATTTCCATCACTGACCCGCATCTCCCTTCAACTGGAAGGATGCCAAGGTCACCTTTAAAGCCCCGTCCTCGATGCCAAGCATCTCGAACGTCTTCTCCATCTGTTCCAACCACTCATCAGCCTTAAGTGGCTCCTTCGGATCCCCAACAAACTCGTCCGGATTGGACTGGAAGAATTCCCTCTTCAAGAAGGAAAGCCCTGCCTCAGCTACGTGGGCCTGATCCTGATTTCCCGCTCTGAGAATACCTAAAGCTCCTACTATCTCTCGGGCCAAGGCACTCATAGCCTGCTGACCCGCTGGCTCGGCCACATTGGCCTGACCAACTTCCTCCTGCTGTGCCGGAATATCGTCCGGTAGAGGCATCTCTTGCCTACCACGCCTGCCTCGCCTACGACGTCCTCATCCTGACATCCTAATAAAGGTAACCAAGACCGTTAGCACATTCACAAATGTGTCGAAGCTATAACACTCACGTCCTAATGCATGGACAACTATAATTCACTCCACGTAAGCACTTAATCACATAAGCAATTACGAATTTCATTTCTGGATAATGATAGTCCCGAGGCGTTACTAGAGTTCCGGTTATAAACAGCATTGATCAAGTGCTTTTCCAACAAGACTCCCAGAAACCCAAGGATCCAATCAACACCCTAGAAACTACATTCTATACCCACATAGTCACATAAGCATGTTATCAATTAAGCACATAGCATATGACACTACATCTAAGTCTCTATCAAGCGAGACAAACCCATTGTGATCCTAATCACTTCCCACGTACCCAAAGTATTCGAACCCGGTACGCTCTAATACTAAGTTGTAACGCCCTCAAAATAATACATAAAACTCGTCACTAGACATGCAATTATATAACAGAAAACAACCATTTATATTCATCAGAGTAGTTCTTACAATAGTATTACATGTTAACGACAAAAGCAAATGCCCTAAGGGCTTACAGCTTTCCAAGTCAACACCTGGTTACACAAAATAAGAGTACTAACTCTATACAAAATAAGCCCTTGGCTTGATATACATATAACATAAACAAAATAAACAAAAGAGTCTTCAGCTCTCATCATCATCCAAGCTATGTCCTTGGAGGTGGCACTACGGCCACTGAGAGATGGTATACGAGACCTCTCCCTCCCTTCGGGAAGAGAAAACGGAGAAAATAGGACCCGGTTCGCAAACCGAGGTAAGGCACAAAAAGAGCCCCGAAGTCCGGAGGCAAGGCTCGCAGCCGAAACTCTGAAACCTCAGAACGAGCACAGAATGCAACATCACCAAGCGCTCAACTGGTGACGTCTAAGTCTTAAGGTCGGTCAAAAATGGGGTGTCTACACACTGCAGCAAGTTCTAAATCATGAGTGGGGTAGTTCTTTTCATGTGGTCTCAGTTATTGAGAAGTATACACAATAACTTTACCATTCTACATTAATACACATCCCAAACCCTTATAAGAAGCATCACTAAAAATAATAAATCCATCTGTACCTGAGGGTAGAGTAAGAATCAGTGCAGTCACAAGTCGAGTCTTTAACTCTTGAAAAGCTGATTCTCTCTGATCAGTCTAGTCAAATGATATCCCCTTTTGAGTCAACTGGGTCAATGGTAGAGCGATTTTGGAGAAATCTTCACAAACCTTCTGTAGTACCGGCTAAGCCCAAAAAACTTTGAATTTCGGTAACATTAGTCGGTCTAGGCCAATTCACCACTGCTTCGATCTTCCGTGGGTCAACTGAAATGCCATCCTTACTAATCACATGTCCCAAAAACATAACATTATCAAGCCAAAATTCACACTTTGTTAGTTTTGCATACAGTTTTTGTTCTTTTAAGGTCTGTAAAGCAATTCTCAAATGACGTTCCTGTTCTTCCTTACTCTTGGAATAAATCAAAATGTCATCTATAAAAATAACTACAAATTCATCGAGGAATGGTTTGAAAATTCTATTCATAAGGTCCATAAATGCAGCAGGCGCATTAGTGACTCTGAAAGGCATAACAAGAAATTTATAATGTCCGTTCCTCGTTCGGAAGGCAGTCTTTCTGTAACAACCCTCACCACTGTTTACTGACAAACTACGGATTACTACTAAACTGAGACTGATTGAACTGATTGAAATACTAAACTGACTGACTGAAATCTGAAACTGATTGATTGACTGTATCTGTTTAAATGCATTATCTATTTGTTGACTGTTTGATTATCTGTTCATGTTTTATGTTTAAATTGCGAATTGAAGGCCTTATCGGCTGCTGAACCGGAGATCGATTAGTGTTTCATGATAATCATAATTTATGTGATTTTATGGTGTAATTATCTGAAAACTGATTTGGTATGCTTAAATGAGATTAAAATGAGCTAAATTACACAAGTTACCCTATTTACCATATTGCCATCCTAGTGGCCCACTACTTAACACATTTGAGCCTTGTACTTGATCACATGACACTTCTCCCTCAGCCATTTCAGAGGCCACAACCGACTAGAGTGAGAGAGTGAGAGAATAGGAGTGATTTCAACTTGATTTTTGTGATTTGGCTTGAAGAATTGAAGTATAGATTGCAAATTGAGCTCCTAGACCTTGAATACAAGACTTAAGGTAGAACATCCACCTTCTTGAACTTGTTTTTGAATTGATTCATGCATGGTTCTCGTGTCCTTAGTGAGCTAAGCCTAGATTGAGCCTTATAATGTTGGATTGAAGCTTAATCTTTGCATGCATGGCATACTCTTGCATCTTGAGGTTGTTCTTCATAAATTTGTCACACTCATGTTCATATCTTGAGTAGAGTCCATGAATTCATCTTGTCTTTGAAGATATTAGCTCAATAGAGCATGTATTTGAGGCTTGTAAGTTGTTTAACTTCATGCATGTTGCATGTTCATCTTGTTCATGAAAATTGGGTTGAAATTGGGTTTAATTCCCTCACCTTTGGGCCTTGATTTTACAAATTGAGCTTTGAATCAGGTTAAACTATGAGTTTTGAAGTGTTTTTCTAGGAAATGGGCCTGAAGGAATCGAATTTGATACATTTGAAGTTGAATTTGAGCTTGAGGTTCAAATCTGGGAATTCCAGATTTTGAACTCACGCTCGAGCGGGGTGACTGGCGCTCGAGCGTGAAATTCGTGCTCTTAGTATTTTGCACTGTTTTGATGTCCGCTCGAGCGGGGTAATTGACGCTCAAGCAGGACCTTGTGTCTTACGCTCAAGCGGATGTCGAGCGCCCAATCGAGTGTGATTTTCACCTATCCAGCACTTTTGACTGTTTTGCATTACGCTCGAGCGGGTAGGCATACGCTCGAACGGAAACTTTTGTCTGCATGTCCGCTTGAGCGGAGTAACCTACGCTCGAGCGTGAACCTTGTTTTCTAAAAATTCTAAAATGCTTTTCAAGTGCATCTTTGCATCCTCATTTCATCCTAGGCATTCCTAGGCCTAGTTTAAGGTATTTTAATGAGGATATAGATGTAGAACCACACCGAGTCTAAGTAGGGACTAAGTCTTTGATTCCCGAATGTGAACTTAGTGTGTGTTAATCCTGTAAACTATGTAGGGTTGGCATCTGAGGACACGCTCTAGCTTAACTGTAGCTCAGAACTCTGTGAGTAACAACTGTGCAAAGATATGTTCAAAAATGATTATCTTCTGAATAATTGAACTATGCTGTTTCTGAATTGATACTGTTAATAGAATGAATGTATGTCCTCTATTCTGAACTGTATTGTGGCATCCTTAGCAACTACTGTTAATGACTGTTACTGTTACAGAGATCTCTGTCGGTTCCCTTGTTGGAACCACTACTATTTACTGATTGATGGCCATCATTGACTGTTCGTTCTTTCAAGACCTACTGTTTACTGTACTGTTATGCTAATGGATGTACCACATATGACTGTACTGACTGAACGACTGAAATACTAATTTAATGAACTGTTTTCATCACTGTAAGGACATTCATTCTAAACCTCTTTACGCATTATGTTATTCACTGGCTTTAGCTCACTGCTCATATATATATGTAGGTGTACAGGCACCAGACCATGGCAAGAAGCGTCGGGGTAAGCTCCAGTTTTGTCAAGCCAACCACTGTGCCTCACTGCAAGGTTCCGAGCCTGTCAAGCTATGGCTTAGGGGTGTTTTAATTTCCCCCGTCTATCTCTGTAACTGTTTAGACTGTATAGACTGTTACTATACTGTTTATCAGGGATTAGGTCCCTGATCTGAATGATTATGAATGTTGTACATACTGTTCTGCACTGTATATATATATATATATATATATGAAAAGTCTTTTTAGCATACAGACTGTCACAGCTCATTGGACATTGTTTATTTACTATATTAGCTTTCGCCAGGCCCCTGTACTCTGTTTTATTGTATTATTGTTAAGCAGGCCTTCGGTAATCTTGGATTACTGGCCGGTTACGGTGCTAAACCCATAGGGGCGGGTTTGGGTCGTGACAGAGTGGTATCAAAGCGATACTTACCACGAGTTATACCACACACACATGTCCAAATGAGCTATAGGATGTCCTAGAAAAGCGATTAGGGCATTGCTTGAACTTGTTACAGTATGTGTGACTATGACATGACTGAATATATGCTAATGCGATAAACTGTTTAAGTATGCAACTGCTTATGTTTATAATTGCTATAACTGCTTATAGTGAATGGATAATACAAGAACTGCAAATGAATCCTCATCCTCATCCTTTGAGGCAAGAATGGCAAGACTGGAGAGAATGATGGAGCTCATAACTGAGAGATTAGGGCAACAACAGAACCCACAGCCCCCACCTTCTCCAGTACAGCCAGAGCCACCTGTTAATGATGACATAATTGCACTGACACATAGGTTCAGCAAGATGAAACCGCCATCATTTCAGGGAGGCCTGGAACCGTTAAAAGCTGAAGCATGGGTCCTTGAGACAGAAAAGTTATTTGAAGTGTTTCTGTGCTCTGAAGAACATAAAGTACTGTTAGCTACCTTTACCTCGCAAGAAGAGGCCAGAAGGTGATGGATGCTTATCCGCAATGACAACACTGTAATGACTTGGGCTCAATTCAAAGGAGCCTTCTTTGAAAAGTACTTCCCTCAGTGTGTCAGGGACAGAAAAGTAACTGAATTTGAACAACTGAGACAGGGCACAATGTCCGTTGCTGAATATGAAACAAAGTTCACCAAGCTTGCTAGATATGCACCACACATAGTGGACACTGATTATAAGAAGGCCAGAAAGTTTGAAGGCGGCCTTAATGTTGCAATACTGGACAGAATTAATGTTTTGAAGCTACCGAATTATGTAAATGTTCTTGACTGAGCTTTGATGGCTGAATCGAACATCAAGGCACTAAAAACTGAAACACCAGCGTCTGAATGGCGTGGTAAAAGGCAGAGTTTTAAATTCAAGAAAGGCAAGCATAACCCATTGAACAAGAAACAGAATACGGGGTCAACAACTAGCCCCAGCCAAGGGAGTGGTTTCATACCACCCTGTTCTGAGTGTGGCAGGAAGCACAAAGGGGTCTGTTACAAAATATCTAGAGCCTGTTACAGGTGTGGCAAGGTGGGCCACATGGTTAAAGACTGCCCCTCTACTCCACAAGCCAATAATAAAGCTGCACCAAGCGTGGCAGCATCAACTGTTGCACCAAAATCGAACCCCAAAGCTACCGGGAAAAAGACCATGAGGCAAGGCCGAGTGTTCGCCCTAGTACCGGGAGATGTACAGAATACCGAGACCGTTGTGTCAGGTATTCTCTCTATTTGTACTCAAAATGCTTGTGTACTGATTGATTCGGCGTCTACGCATTCATATGTGTCGCATGCTTTTTCGCAAAAACTGAATAGACCATTAGAACCCATGAATTATCTATTAGCTGTATCATCACCCGTTGGGGGATCCATGACTTGTGCATATATGTACTGTGCTTGTGAAATTATTGCTGGAGATGCACATCTGTATATTGATTTACTGCCATTGAACATTGATTATTTTGACGTAACATTGGGAATGGACTGGTTAACGAAATACCATGCTACTATAGACTGTGTAATGAAACAAGTAGTTTTTCGTCCACCTGGTTTGCCTGATTGTGTTTAATGGAAGTGGAGTAGTACCTCCTCCGTATTTGATTTCGCCTGTGAAAGCTGTTAAATTGATTAGAAAGGGGTGTAAAGGGTATCTGTGTTCTGTATTGACTGTATCTACTGATGATAATGCTAATGTGAACAGTATTCCCATAGTCAAAGAATTCCCAGATGTTTTTCCAGATAATCTGCCAGGGGATTTGATTGACAGGGAGATGGAATTCACCGTTGATGTGATTCCGGGTACCCAGCCAGTATCTAAAACTCCTTACCGAATGGCTCCGACTGAATTGAAAGAGTTGAAAGTTCAATTGCAAGAGTTGCTAGATAAGAAGTTCATCAGGCCCAGTACTTCACCGTAGGGCGTATAGCGATCCCGGTTGTCCCTTTACTGTTCTGTTGTATTCCAGACTCGGTTCCGTGGAGTTGGTAATTGTATCTATCCGGTTGTCGTCCTTTAATTCCATTTGTGTGAGTTTTAGGATGTTTTGGGCAAGGTTGTTACAGGTTGGTTAGGCCTTGGTTTCAATTCCTTGTTGCCCAGTTTTTAAGCGTTCCGCTCGAGCGGGTCTTCTTGCGCTCGAGCGGGGTTTACACACTTCCAGTATTTCGTGGGCCTGCAAAACTTCTGCAGGTGTGTTTTCTACGCTCGAGCGGGTTTCTTGCGCTCGAGCGGGTCGCGCTCGAGCGGTATTGTTGGCGTTCGAGTGGGTAGTCCTTTTCTTGTAAAGTTCTGGAAGATGAAAATCTACGCTCGAGCGGACTGGCTTTTCACGCTCGAGCGGATGTGTTTTGCTTTTGTTTCTTGGCGCTCGAGCGGTCATATATGCGCTCGAGCGGGACCAGATATTTGTTCTTTACGCTCGAGCGTTCTGTTATACGCTCGAGCAGGTCATGCGTATATGAGTTATCCGCTGGGTGATTTTAAATCACTTTTTGTTTTTCTTTCTCTCTCCTACTTTTTCTAAAACCCATTTTTGAGTCCCTCTCTCTAGAAACTCCCTTCTCTCTAGGGTTTGATCTAGTTAGAGTGTCCTCATTCTCTTCGGCCTTTGTAAAAGTTGTGTTGATCGTCGAGGGCGTCGTTTTGATCCGAAAATCTTGGTCTTTGGAGCACTTTGGTTTTGGTCTCTTCTCCATCCGAGCTCTAATTTCGAGGTAGGGATATCCTACTCCTCTTTATGAGCTTTGTCTTTAAATTTTTGTATTTCGATATGTTGGGGGTTGTTGGATAATTTTGAGAAAGTTTGGGCCTTTGTGTAATTTTACAAAAGTTGGGATTTTTATTTATATAAAACCTAAATGCATGTTTGGCATGGAAAGGTGAAATTAATGTTGAAACATTAATGAAAATGGAACCTAAGGGTTGTAATGTTAATTATGGAAAATGCCCTAATTACATGGGTTAATTAATTCGTATAATTAATTATAGAAATGAGGAATTGATTTGGAAAGGTATGGGATTAAAGGATGTGGTTGGATTATTTAACGCTCACCTAGTTGAAATGTTGATTATATATCCATTGTTGCATTTATTTTCTGTATAGAAATAACTGCTTTGGGCTATCGGTGGAGGATAGTCTTGATTGTTGTAGACAATGCATGATGATTAGGCAAACTAAAACTAATCACTGGAATGTGTCATTGAGTATGACGGTTGAAAGAATACATTAAATTTATGTATTGTGTGATGATGTGTATAATTATTGTTTATATGCATTGTGTCGTGTTGGAAGAGATAGGGGATGGACCTTTAAACCGGATGTTGTTGGGAGAAGATAGGGGATGGACTCCATAGATAGAGCTCATATGCTTATCTAGTAATATGTTGACACAGCTCATATGCTTGTCCTTGGAAGTGTGATAGTGCTCTTATGCATATCTATGGAAGTTATGATATAGCTTGTATGCTTATCTGTTGGTGTGTGTGATATAGCTAGTATGCTTATCTATTATGAAATGGGAAAGTGTTTAATATGAGTTACTGTCTCCTATAAGTTGTTTGGCCAGGTTCTGAGCCGTGGTTATAAATTGAGAATTGAAAAGAATTGGAAAATGGATTGTAACATGGACGTGTATGTCATGAAACCGTAAAGTGTGATAAGGGAGAGTATCAGTGTTGGCCATCTATCAACTGCTAATCTTTTAGTCATTGTTCATATTTGGTTTAGTGTATTTCTACTGGGCTGTGGCTCACCCTATATGGGAATATCATTTTCAGGTATAGGTAGCATGCTACCTCCAAGGACGTAGCTTGGGAGGCTAGAGGCGGGCAGACCTTTGTTGTTTAGTTTCTTTGATGTATTACATGTATATTTAAGCCAAGGGCTTAATGTGTAAATGAGTTAGTACTCTTTTGTTGTAACCAAGTGTTAACTTAGAAAGCTGTAAGCCCTTAGGGCATTTGCTTTTGTCGTTAACATGTAATACTTTTTGGTAATGGAACTCTGATGAATAGAAGAATGTGGAGCTTTTATATATCAATGCATGTCTATATTGATGGGTTTAATGTTATTATTTTGAGGGCGTTACAACTTGGTATCAAAGCGTACCGGGTTCGAATACTTTGGGTACGTGGGAAGTGATTAGTATCACAATGGGTTTGTCTCGCTTGATAGAGACTTAGGTGTAGTGTCATATGCTATGTGTTTAAATTGATAACATGCTTATGTGTTTATATGGGTATGAGATTTAATTTCTAGGATGTTGATTGGATCCTTGGGTTTCTAGGAGTCTTGTTGGAAAGGCACTTGATCAATGCCGTTTCTAACCGGAACTCTAGTAACTCCTCGGGACTATCATTATTCGGAAATGAAATTCGTAAGTGCTTATGTGTTTATGTGCTTACGTGAAGTGAATTACAGTTGTCCATGCATTAGGACGTGAGTGTTTAGTTTTGGCACATTTGTGAATATGCTAACGTTCTGTATTACCTTTATTAGGATGTCAGGACGAGGAAGATGTGCGAGGCGTGGTAAGCCTGCGAGGCAGGAAGTACCTTTACCGGATGATATTCCGGCAGTGCAGGAGGGAGTTGGCCAGGCCAATGTGGCCGAGCCAGCGGGTCAACTGGCTATGAATGCCTTGGCCCGAGAGATAGCAGGAGCTTTAGGTATTCTCAGAGCAGGGAATCAGGCAGTTGAGGCAGGGCTTTCTTTCTTGAAGAGGGAGTTCTTCTGGTCTAATCCAGACGAGTTTGTTGGAGATCCGAAGGAACCACTGAAGGCTAACAAGTGGTTAGAACAAATGAGTAAGACGTTCGAGATGCTTGGCATTGAGGACAGAGCATTGAAAGTGACCTTGGCATCCTTCCAGCTGAAGGGAGATGCGGGTCAATGGTGGAAGTACGAGAAGGCTCGTGTTGGTGGTACATAGGAGGCGTTTGTGAATGCTTTCCAGGAGAGGTTCTTATCTGCAGTTGCTAGGGAGAAGCTGAGGGATCAGTTTAGCCGGCTTAAGCAGCAGGGTATGTCTATGGTAGAGTTTGAGGCCACTTTTACTAGCTTGTCCAGGTTTGCACCTGAGTTGGTAGCGTCCGAAGAACGCCGTTGCTATGAGTTTGAGCGGAAGTTGAGGCGGGGCCTCAAGTTGAGGGTTGGTGGGTCTTACATCCGAGAGTATAGACATTTGGTGGATGCTGCAGCTCATATGGAGCTTATGATGCAGGAGGAGAAGGAAGAGAAGCATGTAGGCTCCAAGAGGGGCCAGAATGGTCAGGGTGATGGCAGGAGACAGAGGGGTTACAACCCTCGGCAGTCTCAGAGTGGAGTTGCTAGATCGACCTTTCCGGTGCCGAGTGCAGGCTCGGGGAGAGGTAATCAGGGAGGTTTGACTTGCTACACTTGTGGCCAGCTGGGTCACAAGTCTTTGGTTTGCCCGCAGAAGGGCGGAGGTCAGAGAGCTGCTTCTTCTTCAGCTAGACCCCAGAGTCAGAGTTTGGACAAGGGGCAGCCCTTATCTTGCTATCAGTGTGGGCAGCCTGGGCATCTGAAAAGGTTTTGCCCACAGTTGAGTGCCACTTCAGGAGCGTCTGGTTCTAGACAGACGCAGGGATTTCAGCCAGCTCAGTCTGTGCAGGCCTCGAGGGCCAATCCGGGGGCTTCGTCGTCCTAGTCAGTGCAGCAGTCGTATGCTCCGAGGGGTGAGCAAGTAGATCAGGGGCCTACGGGGCGCGAGTATGCTGTTACTGTGCAGGATCTAGTACCGGCTCCATCAGTAATGAGAGGTACCTTTTTGTTTTGCAACTCGGTTGCTAATGTGTTGATTGATACGGGTGCATCTCATTCTTTTGTATCTGCTGCATTTGCATCTGTTTTGGAGTTGGAGTTACCACAGTTAGCATCTCCTATATGTGTAGTGTCACCTCTTGGGGGTGAACTGATCTTGAAACAGGGTTGTAGAGGTTGCGATATAGAGGTCGCCGACTATAGACTTGCGTTCCCTTTTGTAGTTATGCCCATGAAGGGTTTTGATGTTATTTTGGGTATGGACTGGCTATCGTCATACCGGGCTATTATCAATTGCTACCGCCAGAGGGTCACGTTATGTACCTTGAGCGGGGAGTGGTTCCATTTCTTGGGAGACCGGGTTGGTAGTGTTTTGCCACAGGAGTATGATTCGCAAGGGCGGAGTGAGCTTAGTGGTCTACTTGCTAGCTTTGAGAGTGGTGAGTGTGGTGAGACCCAGCTTGTGTTGCCAAGGGTGGTTTGTGAGTATTCGGATGTCTTTCCCGAGGACCTTGTTAGTTTGCCACCTCACCGAAAAATAGAGTTCTCTATTGATCTAGTGCCCGGCATGGCGCCGATTTCTATGGCACCTTACCGTTTTGCTCTAGCAGAGTTGGTTGAGTTGAAAGTTCAGCTCCAGGAATTGCTAGATAAGGGCTTTGTTCGCCCTAGTGTTTCACCGTGGGGAGCACCGGCCCTCTTTGCTAAAAAGAAAGATGGTGCCTTGAGATTGTGTATTGACTACCGAAAGTTGAATCGGGTTACGATCAAGAATAAGTACCCTATGCCCCGTATAGATGATTTGTTTGACCAGTTGAAGGGTTCCCGTTGTTTCTCTAAGATAGACTTGAGATCGGGTTACCACCAGTTGAGGGTCAGGGAGGAGGATATTCCGAAGACGGCATTCTGTACGCAGTATGGCCATTATAAGTTCCTGGTAATGCCATTTGGGCTTACCAATGCACCAGCAGTCTTTATGGACTTGATGAACCGGATTTTCCGGGAATTCCTAGATCGCTTTGTGGTCGTCTTTGTGGATGACATTCTTATCTATTCGCCTTCAGAGGAGGAGCACGAGTTACACTTGAGAGTGGTGCTTGAGTTACTTAGAGCCCATAGACTGTATGCCAAGTTTGGGAAGTGTGAGTTCTGGCTAGGGGAAGTCAAGTTCTTAGGCCACGTGGTTTCCAGGGAAGGGGTGTCTGTTGATACATCCAAGGTAGAGGCAGTGCAAGATTGGGCACAGCCTAAGAGTGTGTTTAAGATCCGTAGTTTTCTGGGATTAGCTGGGTATTACCGTCGGTTTGTGAAAGATTTCTCCAGGCTAGCTTCGCCGTTGACTAGATTGACGCGGAAAGGGGTCAAGTTTGTATAGAGTGAGACTTGTGAAAAGTCGTTCCAAGAGTTGAAGGTTAGGTTGACCACCGCTTCGGTTTTGATTATTCCGAAAAGAGGGTCGGGTTACGCGGTGTATTGTGATGCCTCACGAGAGGGTTTGGGTTGTGTGCTGATGCAAGGGGGGAAAGTGGTAGCTTACGGCTAACGTCAGTTGAAAATTCACGAGAAGAATTACCCTACACACGACCTAGAGTTAGCAGTAGTGATCTTTGCCTTAAAAATTTAGAGGCACTACCTTTATGGTGAGAGGTTCGAGGTATTCTCGGACCACAAGAGTTTGAAGTATCTGTTTACACAGAGAGACTTGAATTTGAGGCAGAGGAGATGGATGGAGTTCATTGAGGACTACGATTTTGAGTTGCACTATCACTCGGGAAAGGCCAATGTTGTGGCCGACGCCCTTAGTAGGAAATCCATTAGTGATGTAGCTTGTATAGCCATCCGGGAATGAGAGATATTGGGTGCACTCGGCGAGTTTGATTTGCTACTGGGCGAATCCGTTGAGGCTGCGGCCTTATTTTCTGTTATTGTGCAGCCTACACTTGTGACACGAGTGTTAGAGGCACAGAGAGGTGACCTTGAGGTAGAATCCCTCCGGGAGAAGATCTCAGGTGGGAAGATTGAGAAGGGTTTGTCTGTGTATCCCGACCAGAGTGTAAGATACTGAGACCGTTTGCTTGTGCCGGAGTCTTGTCGAGAGGAAGTACTCCGAGAGTTCCATCATTCGCGCCTTGCGGTGCATCCGGGAGGTACTACGATGTACCGGGATTTGGGTCGCCAGTTTTGGTGGCGGGGTATGAAGAAGGATGTGGCGGTTTTTGTATCTAAGTGCCTTACTTGTCAGCAAGTGAAGGCTGAGCATCCAAGGCCAGCGGGTTTGTTGCAACCCTTGCCTATTGCCAAGTGAAAGTGGGAGCACGCCACTATGGACTTCGTTGTAGGTCTTCCAAGGACTCAGCGGGGTAGTGATGCTATTTGGGTGGTTGTAGACCGGTTGACCAAGTCGGCGCACTTCATTCCTATGCGCGTGAGAGATTTGGTGGATCATCTTGCCGACTTGTATATTCGAGATATAGTGAGATTGCACGGGGTCCCAGTGACGATCGTCTCAGATAGAGATCCCCGTTTTACTGCTAGGTTGTGGCAGAGTTTGCAGAGTGCCTTGGGTACTAAATTGACCTTTAGTACGGCTTATCATCCTCAGACTGACGGGCAGTCCGAGAGTACTATTCAGATCCTTGAGGATATGCTTCGGGGTTGTGTCCTTGACTTTAGTGGGACGTGGGAGAGGCACTTACCATTGGTGGAGTTTGCCTACAACAACAGCTTTCAGTCTAGTATCGGTATGGCACCGTTTGAGGCCTTGTATGGCTAGCCTTGTAGGTCTCCGGTTTGTTGGGCTGAGGTGGGTGATGCACCTTTGTTGGGTCCGGAGTTGGTTAGGGAGACGACGGAGAAAGTTGAGCTTATCCGTAGGAGGCTTGTTACAGCCCAGAGTCGCCAAAAGAGTTATGCCGACCGTAGGAGGAGGCCTTTGGCGTTCGAGGTAGGTGATCATGTCTTCTTGAAAATATCACCTAAGCGAGGTTTGATGAGGTTTGGGAAGAGTGGGAAGTTATCCCCTCGATTTATTGTGCCTTTTGAGATCCTTGAGAGGATTGGCGAGGTTGCTTATCGTTTAGCGTTGCCGCCACAGTTGTCCGGAGTTCATGACGTGTTTCATGTGAGTATGCTTCGGAAGTATGAGCCGGATCCATCGCATGTGTTAGATTGGACCGACTTAGAGGTAGATGAGGATGCCTCGTATGAGGAGAGACCGGTTCGGGTCTTGGATAGGCGGGATCAAGTCCTGCGTGGCAAGACCATTCCTTTGGTGAAGGTTTTGTGGAAACATCACGGAGTGGAGGAAGCCACTTGGGAACGTGAGTTGGAAATCCGTGAGAAATATCCGGACTTGTTTGTTGATGTGTAACCATGTATTGGTAATTTTGCAATATCGTTGAACTTTAAGTACATTATATGTGTCTTAAGTTGTAAAACATTGTGAATGTTTTGATTAATGAAAGTTTGTTTTAACATTGTGTATGTTAAGTATATTGTGGAAATGCAGGCATGATATTAATGTTGCATGTATTATGGAATTGTGAAAAAAAAAAAAAAAAAATGAATGAGTTGAAATTGGTAAATTTCAAAGGAATGCATGTTGCTAATGCAGGTTATAATGTGTAATGTGATATGCCTCTTGAAAAGAGATGGGATCGACCGGTAATGGGTCGGGTTGTTTAATATTATGTTGTAATATTGTTGAGAATGGGGAAACCTGTTTTTGAAAAACTTATGTTTAATTTTGGGGACGAAATTCTTTAAGGGGGGGAGGTTATAGCGATCTCGGTTGTCCCTTTACTGTTCTGTTGTATTCCGGACTCGGTTCCGTGGAGTTGGTAGTTGTATCTATCCGGTTGTCGTCCTTTAATTCCATTTGTGTGAGTTTTAGGATGTTTTAGGCAAGGTTGTTACAAGTTGGTTAGGCCTTGGTTTCAATTCCTTGTTGCCCAGTTTTTAAGCGTTCCGCTCGAGCGGGTCTTCTTGCGCTCGAGCGGGGTTTACACACTTCTAGTATTTCGTGGGCCTGCAAAACTTCTGCAGGTGTGTTTTCTACGCTCGAGCGGGTTTCTTGCGCTCGAGCGGGTCGCGCTCGAGCGGTATTGTTGGCGCTCGAGCGGGTAGTCCTTTTCCTGTAAAGTTCTGGAAGATGAAAATCTACGCTCGAGCGGATGTGTTTTGCTTTTGTTTCTTGGCGCTCGAGCGGTCATATATGCGCTCGAGCGGGACCAGATATTTGTTCTTTGCGCTCGAGCGTTTTGTTATACGCTCGAGCGGGTCATGCGTATATGAGTTATCCGCTGGGTGATTTTAAATCACTTTTTGCTTTTCTTTCTCTCCTACTTTTTCTAAACCCATTTTTGAGAGCCCCTCTCTCTAGAAACTCCCTTCTCTCTAGGGTTTGATCTAGTTAGAGTGTCCTCCTTCTCTTCGGCCTTTGTAAAAGTTGTGTTGATCGTCAAGGGCGTCGTTTTGATCCGAAAATCTTGGTCTTTGGAGCACTTTGGTTTTGGTCTCTTCTCCATCCGAGCTTTAACTTCGAGGTAGGGATATCGTACTCCTCTTTATGAGCTTTTTCTTTAAATTTTTGTATTTCGATATGTTGGGGGTTGTTGGGTAATTTTGAGAAAGTTTGGGCCTTTGTATAATTTTATAAAAGTTGGGGTTTTTATTTATATAAAACCTAATTGCATGTTTGGCATGGAAAGGTGAAATTAATGTTGAAACATTAATGAAAATGGAACCTAAGTGTTGTAATGTTAATTATGGAAAATGCCCTAATTACATTGGTTAATTAATTCGTATAATTAATTATGAGAAATGAGGAATTGATTTGGAAAGATATAGGATTAAAGGATGTGGTTGGATTATTTATTGCTCACCTAGTTGAAATGTTGATTATATATCCATTGTTGCATTTATTTTCTGTATAGAAATAACTGCTTTGGGCTATCGGTGGAGGATAGTCTTGATTGTTGTAGACAATGCATGATGATTAGGCAAACTAAAACTAATCACTGGAATGTGTCATTGAGTATGACGGTTGAAAGAATACATTAAATTTATGTATTGTGTGATGATGTGTATAATTATTGTTTATATGCATTGTGTAGTATTGGAGGAGATAGGGGATGTACTCCACGGTTTAGGGGAAGATAGGGGATAGACCTCTAAACCGGATGTTGTTGGGAGAAGATAGGGTATAGACTCCATAGATAGAGCTCATATGCTTATCTAGTAATATGTTGACACAGCTCATATGCTTGTCCTTGGAAGTGTGATAGTGCTCTTATGCATATCTATGGAAGTTATGATATAGCTTGTATGCTTATCTGTTGGTGTGTGTGATATAGCTAGTATGCTTATCTATTATGAAATGGGAAAGTGTTTAATATGAGTTACTGTCTCCTATAAGTTGTTTGGCCAGGTTCTGAGCCGTGGTTATAAATTGAGAATTGAAAAGAATTGGAAAATGGATTGTAACATGGACGTGTATGTCATGAAACCGTAAAGTGTGATAAGGGAGAGTATCAGTGTTGGCCATCTATCAACTGCTAATCTTTTAGTCATTGTTCATATTTGGTTTAGTGTATTTCTACTGGGCTGTGGTTCACCCTATATGGGAATATCATTTTCAGGTACAGGTAGCATGCCACCTCCAAGGACGTAGCTTGGGAGGCTAGAGGCGGGCAGACTTTTGTTGTTTAGTTTCTTTGATGTATTACATGTATATTCAAGCCAAGGGCTTAATGTGTAAATGAGTTAGTACTCTTTTGCACCTGTTTTGTTTGTGAAAAAGAAAGACGGCTCACTGAGACTGTGTATTGACTACCGTGAATTGAACAAGGTAACTGTGAAAAATAATACCCATTGTCACGTATTGATGACTTATTTGATTAGTTACAGGGTGCTCAAGTGTTCTCTAAGATCAACCTTAGATCAGGATACCATCAGTTGAAAGTTAAACCAGAAGACATTGACAAAACAGCTTTTCGAACGAGGTATCGACATTACGTATTTTTAGTTATGCCTTTCGGAGTTGCCAATGCACTTGCTGCATTTATGGACCTCATGAACAGAATCTTTAAACCATACCTTGATGACTTTATTGTTGTATTCATTGATGACATACTGATTTACTCCAAAAGTATAGAAGAACATGAACATCATCTGAGACTTGCCCTATAGACCCTAAGAGAACAGAAACTTTATGCTAAACTGTCTAAATGTGAATTTTGGCTTGATCATGTTATGTTTTTGGGGCATGTTGTTAACAAAGATGGAATTTCAGTTGATCCACAGAAAGTTGAAGCGGTAGTAAACTGGCCTAGACCAACAAATGTGACAGAAGTCCGAAACTTTTTGGGTTTGGCTGGATATTATAGAAGATTTGTCAAAGATTTCTCCAAAATTGCCTTACCGTTGACTTAGTTAACTCAGAAAGGGATGTCATTTGACTGGACTGACCAAAGGGAATCAACATTCCAAGAGTTGAAAACTCGACTTGTAACTGCACCGATTCTTACCCTACCTTCAGGTATGGATGGTTTTACTGTATTTAGTGATGCTTCTCATAAGGGTTTGGGATGTGTTTTAATGCAGAATGGGAGAGTTGTTGCTTATGCTTCCCAACAACTGAGACCGCACGAAAAGAATTGCCTAACCCATGACTTGGAACTTGCCGCAGTGGTATTTGCATTGAAAATCTGGCGTCACTATCTGTATGGGACGACATGTGAGGTGTATACAGATCACAAGAGTCTGAAATACTTCTTCACATAGAAAGAACTGAACATGAGACAGCGGAGATGGCTAGAACTGATTAAAGACTATGACCTATAGATTTTGTACCATCCGGGAAAAGCCAACACCGTTGCCGATGCACTAAGCTGGAAATCAATTGGAAATTTAGCCTGTTTGCTCACCGGGCAGAAAGAATTGCTTTGTGACCTTGAAAAATCTGAAATTGAAATTGTTTTGCGAGAACAAGGTGGAACAATAACTGCTATTTCTGCTCAACTGGCACTGATTGAAGAAATTAAAGAGAAACAACAATCGGATGACTTCTTGAAGAAGATCATCGAAGAAAGGAAAACTAAACCAAGACCGGGTTTCAAATTTGAAAATAATGTACTGAAATTTCAAGAAAGACTGTGTGTACCGAATGATACTAAACTGAAAAGAAGAGTTCTGCAAGAAGGCCACAATTCAAAACTGTCTATCCATCCAGGGAACATGAAAATGTACCAAGATTTGAAATTGAATTTCTGGTGGCCGGGAATGAAGAAAGAAATTGCTGATTTTGTATCGAAATGTCTTCATTGCCAACAAGTTAAAGCCGAACATCAACGACCTACAGGCTTATTGCAGCCCTTACCCATACCGAAGTGGAAATGGGAACATATCACCATGGATTTTATTGTGGGATTGCCTCGCTCCAGTAAAGGTATGGACTCAATTTGGGTTATTGTTGATAGACTGACTAAATCTGCTCACTTCTTACCTGTTAAGACAATTTATAATGCGGACAAATTGGCTATACTCTATATTGATGAAATTGTTAGACTGCATAGAGTGCCTATGTCCATTCTTTCTGACAGGGATTCGAAGTTTACATCGAGATTTTGGCAAAGCTTACAGACTACATTGGATACTGAATTGAGACTGAGTAGTGCTTATCATCCTCAAACAGATGGCCAGTCAGAAAGGACCATCCAGACTCTGGAGGATTTACTGAGAATGTATGTCCTTTATTTTCAGGGAAACTGGGAAAGCCATTTGCCTTTAGCCGAATTCGCCTACAACAACAGTTATCATTCAAGTATTGGTATGGCGCCTTTTGAGGCATTGTATAGCAGAAAATGTAGGTCTCCGATTTGGTGGGCAGAAGTTGGAGACGGGTCTTTGCTTGGGCCCGAGATTGTATATGAAACGACTGAGAAAGTGAAACTGATACAACAGAGACTGAAAACTGCACAGAGCAGGCAAAAAAGTTACGCAGATGTCCGAAGACAAGACAGAGAGTATGAAGTAGGTGATCACGTTTTTGTGAAAGTGACACCGATGAAAGGCCAGACTCGTTTTGGAGTCAAAGGCAAGTTAGCGTCGAGATATGTCGGACCGTACGAGATTATTGAGAAAATCAATCCGGTAGCGTATCAAATAGTGCTTCCTCCTGAAATGGAGCATATGCACAACGTTTTCCACATTTCTATGTTGAGGGATTACCTCCGGGATCCTTTCCATGTGATAGAGCCTACTCGTGTAGTGCTGAGTGATGACTACACTTACGAGGAACGGCCTATTCAGATTGTAAACAAACGGATCAAGAAGTTGAGAAACAAAGAGATCCCGTTAGTGAAAGTCGACTGGCAAAACCATGGGGGCGTGTATGCCACTTGGGAAAGGGAAGATGACATGGCTAAAAGATATCCTGAAGTATTTCCACTGAATCCTGTTTTCTTCCAAAACGAAGGTAACTCGAGTTTAGAGGACTAAACTCTTTTTAAAGAGGGGAGACTGTAACAACCCTCACCACTGTTTACCGATAAACTATGGATTACTGCTAAACTGAGACTGATTATAAAAAGTAATTGAACTGATTGAAATACTGAACTGACTGACTGAAATCTGAAACTGATTGATTGACTGTATCTGTTTAAATGCATTATCTATCTGTTGATTGTTTGATTAGCTGTTCATGTTTTATGTTTAAATTGCGAATTGAAGGCCTTATCGGCTGCCGAATCGGAGATCGATTAGTGTTTCATGATCATCATAATTTATGTGATTTTATGGTGTAATTATCTGAAAACTGATTTGGTATGATTAAATTAGATTAAAATGAGCTAAATTACATAAGTTACCCTATTTACCATATTGCCATCCTAGTGGCCCACTACCTAACACATTTGAGCCTTGCACTTGATCACATAACACTTCTCCCTTAGCCATTTCAGAGGCCACAACCGACTAGAGTGAGAGAGTGAGAGAATAGGAGTGATTTCAACTTGATTTTTGTGATTTGGCTTGAAGAATTGAAGTATAGATTGCAAATTGAGCTCCTAGACCTTGAATACAAGACTTAAGGTAGAACATCCACCTTCTTGAACTTGTTTTTGAATTGATTCATGCATGGTTCTCGTGTCCTTAGTGAGCTAAGCCTAGATTGAGCCTTATAATATTGGATTGAAGCTTAATCTTTGCATGCATGGCATACTCTTGCATCTTGAGGTTGTTCTTCATAAATTTGTCACACTCATGTTCATATCTTGAGTAGAGTCCATGAATTCATCTTGTCTTTGAAGATATTAGCTCAATAGAGCATGTATTTGAGGCTTGTGAGTTGTTTAACTTCATGCATGTTGCATGTTCATCTTGTTCATGAAAATTGGTTTGAAATTGGGTTTAATTCCCTCACCTTTGGGCCTTGATTTTACAAATTGAGCTTTGAATCATGTTAAACTATGAGTTTTGAAGTGTTTTTCCAGAAAATGGGCCCGAATAAATCGAATTTAATACATTTGAAGTTGAATTTGATCTTGAGGTTCAAATCTGGGAATTCCATATTTTGAACTCACGCTCGAGCGGGGTGACTGGCGCTCGAGCGTGAAATTCGTGCTCCCAGTATTTTGCACTGTTTTGATGTCCGCTCGAGCGGGGTAATTGACGCTCGAGCGGGACCTTATGTCTTACGCTCGAGCGGATGTCGAGCGCCCAATCGAGCGTGATTTTCACCTATCCAGCACTTTTGACTGTTTTGCATTACGCTCGAGCGAGTAAGTATACGCTCGAGCGGAAACCTTTGTCTGCATGTCCGCTCGAGCGGAGTAACCTACGCTCGAGCGTGAACCCTGTTTTCTGAAAATTCTAAAATGCTTTTCAAGTGCATCTTTGCATCCTCATTTTATCCTAGGCATTCCTAGGCCTAGTTTAAGGTATCTTAATGAGGATATAGATGTAGAACCACACCGAGTCTAAGTAGGGACTAAGTCTTTGATTCCCGAATGTGAACTTAGTGTGTGTTCATCCTGTAAACTGTGTAGGGTTGGCATCTGAGGACGCGCTCTAGCTTAACTGTAGCTCAGAACTCTGTGAGTAACAACTGTGTAAAGATATGTTCAAAAATGATTATCTTCTGAATAATTGAACTGTGCTGTTTCTGAATTGATACTGTTAATAGAATGAATGTATGTCCTCTATTCTGAACTGTATTGTGGCATTCTTAGCAACTACTGTTAATGACTATTACTGTTACAGAGATCTCTGTCGGTTCCCTTGTTGGAACCACTACTGTTTACTGATTGATGGCCATCATTGACTGTTCGTTCTTTCAAGACCTACTATTTACTGTACTGTTATGCTAATGGATGTACCACATATGACTGTACTGACTGAACGACTGAAATACTGATTTAATGAACTGTTTTCATCACTGTAAGGATATTCATTCTAAACCTCTTTACGCATTATGTTATTCACTGGGCTTTAGCTCACTGCTCATAATTCTAGCTCAATTAACCCATGAATTCACCTATTTCATGTGTAGACAAGTTCTAGATGGCTCAATGACAAGATCAAGGGGTTGAGCTCTTACCGAAACTCCTTAATTAAGCTTTACTTAAGCAAAGTTCTTGAGCAATTCAATAATTCTTCAAAATTTCCTCAATTTCTTCTAATTCTCCAAGCCAATTTTCTTGTTGAACTCAATTTCTCCCAACTCACTCACTCTCACAGTTTTGCCAAGAAGATGGATGAAGAAATGATGTAAAACTAAGCACCAAACAATAACTCTAAAGGTGCCCCACCCAATGGCCAAGATGTAATAAATTCAAAATAATGTAATTTAACATTATTTAATCTAATTAATCATTCCAAATCAAATTTTAATTAAACCTACCATAAAATCACATAAATCCTAATTAGCATAAAATACTAATCAATTTCTAAATCGGTCACCGATAAGGCTTTCAATTCGCAATTCGAAATAAAAATATGAACAGATCATTCAGTAATCAAACAGATAGAAGTGCATTTAAAGCAACACACTCGTGCAAACAGATTAGGATTTCATTCTAATTAATTACTTATCATGCTCAATCACAATTTAACACTAATCAAAGGTGAGGGTTGTCACAGCCGGCTTCGAAAGCTGTCTCCTCAACAACTGTGTCTACTTCATCACCTAATTGACAGTCAATAGGCTCCTTACTCTTTATTTCTCCTTGGTACAAGCAATCTCAGCACCAAACGAGGCACTATCTTCTATCACTTCATCATCATCTTCCTTTGCCCTACTTTCCATCTCTGGTTTGTTTCCTGCCTCTACACTGCAGTAGGTTTCAATGAAGCTGTAGTCATCCATGCTATTGTGTTTTAGATTATTAGAGTCAGGCACATGATCCTCACACATCAGAATAGAATGTGTTTTGCCCTTACAATCCAAGGTCAAAGTTTTATTAATGAACTCCATCGATGAGGTCGCCACTCTAATTCTGGTATGAGAGAAGGATTTAGGATGACATACATCACCATCCAGGTTAAGCACCGAGCCCCAAACGCTACCAATGTTGTTGAGAGTGTTTCTATTCCAGACGTTCAAAGGTATGCCATAACATCTCAACCACACACATCTTTCTGGCTCCAGATAGAATCCAGGCTTCCATTCCACCACAAATTGGCTCCAATCTTTGAACCACTCTTTAATATGCCCAATGTGTGAGTGCAGCTCCTTCTGAGAGTTGAAAGTTAATATTACATCACGACCTCCCCCTTTTCTGACCATGATCTGCTCCAACCCTTTCTCCTTCAGAGCTTTGATAATGCTGTGAGTGGAATATTCAGCTTTAAAACGAATTATGGCACTATCGTAAAGCCAACCATGACCCTCCTCATTAACTTCTATGGTGGTGATTGCTTTTCCAACCTCTAAGGGGGGGACACCTTTTAATATGTCAGCGAAGGATCTATGGCCACCAGGTAGAACTTGACCTCTGGATCTGTTGGTAACAAAATCTCTATTTATAAACTGAGGCTTTCTAATGTACTGTGGCTTGCTCTAGCTATGCTCCTCTCTGTTTCTTCTATCATAAGTGGCATTTTTGACTTCTAGTATCTTATCTTCCACCAGGAGACCATTACCTTTTTGTATGGCTACATTTGCTGCTACACTACAGTCGAATCGCACGAATTCGAATCTGGAATTTGACACTTTTCTCCTTTTGATAGGGATGAAAACATCTTTCACTATGCCAAACTTTGTGAAAAGTTTGTAAACTGATTTAGCATCCATACTTGACGGAATGTGATCCACAAAGACCGTAAAAAGGCCATGCGCTGATTCCTTTCTTTGCCCTTGACCACCTTTCTATTGATTGACAACCAGAATCCAACCTCCGTTCCTCTCTCTCCTATCTCCCTCCATTTTTTGGTTCTCTAGAACTTATTATGTAAATTAGTATTATATATTATATAAATACTTAATAATTAGTTAAAATATTTTTTAATCCATCTAAAACTGTCATAATCACAATTTATCAATTCTTCAATTTACTAATCTACTATACAATTCATGATTTTACTTTCAAAATATTCTAACCGTACCTCGCACGCTCTACTTTTAATAATCACAGTCACTCACTAGTATGTACAGCGTCCCAACCGCCAAATTCCAATTGCAATCATTTCCAAGTGACAAAATTCTGTTACATTCATGTCCTCCCCTTTTCTCTGGAGAAGCTATTTGGTGTTCAAAGTATATTATGATTTGTAGAGGGAATAACATTCATAATATATTAAGGCCTCATTTGGGAACAAGTTAATTTAGTAATTTTTTGATTATTTGGCTATAAAAGTAGAAAAATTTTTTTTATATATTTGGGATGATTTTTTGGCTAATTACAAAAAGATGTGCAAAAAGTAGAGAGAAAAGAGAATCTTTGACTTTTTGGTATGAATTGTTGACTTTTTGGCTAAAAAGATAACTTTTTGACTTTTTGACTAAAAAGGTAAGTCCCCAAACGGGACCTAAGTAATTAAAAAAAGTAAAAGATATAATAATTGTCATTAATCAAGATAGGATCACGTGTCTTGGACCACTTACTCTCAATGCCATGATATATATGAACAATTGATTGAAGATAAATGAAAGGAAAAATACCAAAGTGGGTCCCAGACCCATTCCCTTATTCTCAAACTGGAAAGAACGTGAAAAAGGTTATTTTAGTCAGTTGAAGCCAACAGAGTACCAATTCGTTTTCACATTCTCTCATCACTCCCTCTTTCTCTTCCTTTCTTCTTATAAAGGAAGTCCCAGACCCTTTTTAAAAACATTATTGATATACAGATCTAGCTAATATTATCACCCCCAACCAACAAAGCCAATACCAAAAAAAAAAAAATGGATCTCCATAGCTTATTGAGTTTGGCTCTGTTGATATTATATGCCTCCATCATCATCGAGCCTTATCGAGCATTCGGCTTGAGCCAGGGTGCTTTCGGCCTAGAAGGCGGTGCTGGCATATGCTCGGCGGTGACGGTACATGGTTACAGATGCCAAGAGTTCCACGTACGTACGTAAGAGCTTATTATTTGTTTATTTAATAACATTATAATGGTATTATATTACATTGTTTCTTTATATTATGGTAGCAATCAATGTAACATAGTATAAGGTTTGGTGTTGTGATTTTTTGGTAGGTGAGAACAGATGATGGGTATATATTAAGCGTGCAGAGAATCCCTCAAGGTCGTCTAGGAAGTGGTGGTGGTGGTGGTGGGAAGACCAAGCAGCCAGTCTTATTGCAACATGGGGTTCTCGTGGTAAGCAAGGCTGCTATATACATGTGTATTATGATACTACCTTTAATTTTATTTAAAATCCTAATATACCCTTTATATAAACAGTTTATGTCACAAAACTTCACATTTATTAAAATAATTAAAATCTCATATTTTATATGGCTACAATTATTGGACAAATTTGATTTATTTCTTTTTATAGATAATTTATACATAAAGGTCTTGAAAATTAATGATGGGCACTCAGGCATAAATTAGACCATCCAATCTACTTAGAAAACTGGAGATAAGCTCTCTTCTTTTTAAGAAAAATAAATAAAAATTTGATAATATGGAAATTGTCATTTATTACAAGTGAAATATGGAAAACTAGGCATAAGCTCTCTTCTTTTTCAAGGGAAAAAAAACTTGATAATATGGAAATTGTCATTTATTACCAGTGAAATATATTGACTCGCACTTTTTAATATTTAAGAGATAAAAGATGACTCATTTGGTACCTATTATGATTTTTCATTGATCGAAAGTATCATGTACACAATACCAAGCTTATTAATATTATGCATTTTTTCATTGATACATTTTTTAACCACAAAATGTATAATATTACCACAAAATATATAATTTTATCACAAAAATATATAAATTTATTTCCAAATCACAAATTTTATAATTTTACTATAAAATTATATAATATATTATCCCAAAAACACATAATTAAGTGCATATATTATACACCAAAAGGATTCCCTATACACGCAACCTTATGAAATAGAAACGTAACGACCATGGTGTCAAGCTTCTGTAGTGGATTCAGGGGAGAGGTGCCACATATTGTGTAGTCTGCTAGCTTTGGGGACTGATCTGAATATGATTCGGGTGAAGCTCATTTGGTCTGCTATATTGTGAGCTGTGGTTTGCCTTTCTTTTTTCTGTTCTTGTCTTGTTTGTTGGTTTCTCACCAACTGGTGCATGGAGCTTCTGATAGCTCTTCTTTATTGATGTTTTATACTCCCTCCGTCCCAAAATAATGGTCCCTTTTGGGGAATCTAACTTTTTTTGGTAGTACAATTATTGTACTTTTAAAAAGTTGGTTTTCCAAAATTACCCTTTGATAGTACACTTTTTTGAGAATATCAATGTCATAATTGTACTTTTTATATTATTTATGAATTTAAAAGAAGGACAAAATGGGAAATTTATATTATTTTTGTACTTGATTTTTGAAGAGGGACTAATATTTTGGGACAATGAAAAATGGAATAAGGGACTAATATTATGGGACAGAGGGAGTATCTTTTTTTAATTATTTTCATCAATAAAGATTTTCTTTGCTGATTAAAAACAAAAAAACCAAAGTTAAGGTGATGCAGCAATTAAATGTGTCAAAAACAAAAAAGTCAACACGAAACATATGTGTTTTATGAGATAAAAAGTGTTTCTTAAAAACACATTTTATGGAAGTGCACATGATGCATGTATGAACTGTAATACTACATGTAAGAAAAAAAAATTAAAATACTTAAAATTGTAATTATATGGATCAAATACATTATAAATATGCTTCACAACACATTAAATTTCAATCTACAACGTAACTCAATTTCTGAATAAATTTAATGATAAAGTTTCTTTATCTTTATATCTTCTGACGCATGAAACCCATTTTTTGTGAATGATTAGAGCAAGAGAAACAATTACCCAACTTCCGAGATGATATGGGTTTTGGAAAAAGTAATACTACATATATCAATTAATATACTAATTAGCATACTAATACTAGTTATGATTTTATTATTGACCCCCTCATTATACAAATTACAAATACTAAAAATATCTTAAATTATGCCATATCATTAATTGGTGTATTAATTTGTATACTAATTAGTGCATATTATACTATTACTCTTTTGAAAATGGTGTGTTATGGAAAATTATTAAGTACTCCCTTATGTTTTCATGTTTTTTTTTTTAATTAATTATCATCTCATATTTCTTAATCATCCAACACAAAATTTAATATCTCACATTCTCCACTAATTATAATAGCATAGAGCACACGCGTCGTACTCCAGAAATACCCAATAATCACCCGTGTTTATCAATTCCAAAAAAACCAAAAAAGAAAGGTTCCTATCTGATGGTTAGGAAAAAGGAAAATCATAACACTGAGAACACCGACAAAATTTACAAAAATAATCACAAATATTAGATAAAAACGGATCTTATATGCGACTCACATCATGTACGAGACTCGCCTTTTGTCTCATATATAAAATTGATCTGAATTATTCTTTCTCCATTGCAACTCGATCCGTTAGCCCATTTCTCAAGATCTATCCTTCCTATCCTTCGAAGCATGCAATTGCAAAGAAAAGCAAGCACGTAGCCAGGTTCTGACGCCTTCGATTTGTTTGTATTCTTACGTGCACAAAAGGCCACCCTATTTGAGTCAAAAGCACAGACTCAGACATGTGTTTTCTACTTTGGCCATTTGTCTGTTAGTATTCTTATCAGACATACTATTTTTTTTACAGTTTTTATTTTTATTTTTAATCTCCCACCCACAATATATATGAATGAGATCTACATCATCATTGGTGACCTCATTTTTTTAGTGTGAAGGGGCGGGACCTCATTTTTTTAGTGTGAAGGGGCGGTAGAAAATAGTGTATATGTATCTCTTCCGCATTTTACATGTTAATGCAGTGCATCAGTAAAAAAAAATGAAAAAAGATTGGAAACTTTAAATTAAGAGCACTAATAGTTCTAATTGGTATGTGAGTATCATGTGATGTGATGTTTTGACTTTGATTTATTTTTTTTAGATTTTTCATATCATTAGTACTCTTTTAAAGCTCCCAAATTAAAAGATATAAAAAAAAAATTACTATGTTGCATGCTGTACGCAAGGTTTACCCGCACGATTCACACAATTTATTAGTGTGGCATGGGGATCAGTGAATTGTAGCATACCATAGTGAATAGTTCCTCTTGTTTATTTGTTATTGACTATGAAGCACGGATATTTCAAAAAGGGTGACGTATCCATATCGGATACTTATCGGATACCGATACTCCTCGAATACTCGCGGATACGTATCGGATACTTCTTAAAAGCATCGGATACTTCTTAATTAATTTTTTATTAATTTTGAAGTATCGGATACTTAATTTTGAAGTATCGGATACTCGAAGTTATATATTACTTATAATATTTTGTTTAGTTCTTTCATAAGAGGAATATAGTGAGAGTTAAAGTAATAGAATTTGTCAAATTAATGTATCCTAGTTGTCTCTCTCACTTCTCTCTCGCTTTCTCACTCTCTCACGTTTCTTCTCTCTGCTCTCATTCTTTTTTTGGTGTTGGCATGTAAGGATGATGTTTAATTTGCATTTGCATTTGCTTTTGCTTTTAGTTTTGGATGCTTTATGAATGTTTGAGCACTTTTAGGTTAATAGGAATCCCTCTCTTTGTTTATTAATTTACTTTAAGTTTTATTTTCATGCATATTACATTATTAAAATTATAAAAAAAAAAAATTTATGAATGTATCCCCGCTGTACCCGTATCATACTTTTTCAATTTTTGACATATCGCCATATCCACATCCCCATATCACCATATTCGTATCCATGCTTCCTAGGCTATCATTGATGACTTAAAAAAGTATATTTGCTGAAATTTTTATTTAAGAATGATTTTTTGGCTTTGGCTTTAGCTAAGGTCTTGTGATATTCACTGATGAAGGAGAACAAGTTGAAGCTATTGACCTTGAAGACTCTTAGTTTTGTAGGAATTTTTCTTCTTTATCAAGTTGTCTTTTACTTTAAGTTTTATTTTTATGCATACTGCATTACTAAAAATTGTTAAAATAATATTTTTTACGAACGTATCCCCGCCGTACCCGTATCCTAGTTTTTCAAATTTTGTCGTATCGCCGTATCGTATCGTATCCGTATCCGTATCCTGTATCTGTATCCGTATCCTGTATCTGTATCCGTGCTTCCTAGGTTATTGAAAATTAAGTGAAAAAAATCAGTACATATGTGTATATAGGTGTGATTGTGAATTTGTGTGGGTCTGGATGAATGCAGGATGGAATGACATGGGTCTTAAATTCTCCAGATGAATCGTTAGCATTCATCTTGGCTGATGGTGGTTTCGATGTGTGGATCTCTAATACCAGAGGGACCAAGTTCAGTCGTCGACATTTGACCCTTGATGCTACCAACCCTGTACTCATCTTCTCTCTCTTTTTCTCTTTGAGAAATTATTTCAAATTTGAGACCATTGATTCCAAATTTGATCGATCATGTGACAGCCAATGTTGGTTTATTAGCCAAAAGGACGAGAAAGGTACACTAATGGAGTTTTATGAACGTGGAAAAATTGACAGGAATTCTGGAATTGGACGTGGGATGATCTAGTAACACATGACTTACCAGTTGTTATTGATTTTGTGCTCAAACAAACGGGGCAAAAGATTGATTATGTTGGCCACTCCATGGTAACTAGGATTGCGTTCATATATAGAGAGATCGATAAACAAAGTTAACTAATGTAATAAAATGTGCATGATCTCTTGCAGGGAACTTTGGTAGCTTTGGCATCTTTTTCAGAAGGGCGACAAATAAACAAGGTGAAATCAGCGGCGTTGCTAAGTCCTATCGCTTACTTGAGTCATATGACCACTGCACTCGGCAATGTTGCAGCCAAAGCATTTGTTGGGGAGGTACATATCTAATTTCATTTGATTAGGACACAATGCTCAGTTTAATTTATATTTCTAAATTTGTAGTTAGTACGTATGATACACATAATGATTGTAACCCCTCGAATCAATTTTTGGCTTTGTTAACAGATCACGACGCTGTTTGGCCTTGCAGAATTCAATCCCAAAGGGTAAACAACCAAACTCTAATTATAAACCCTAATTGCCTTAGAAAAGACAACATTTATCGTCAATTAAAGATGGATTTATGCTAACTAAAAAATAATTGTTTTCTTTTAATAGTGAGCCGGTAATGAACTTCCTGAAGGCTTTGTGTGCTCAACCGGGCGTGAACTGTTATGACTTACTAACTGCAATTACAGGTACTAATCTATCCCCAATTAACATTTTAAAATTTGAAGGCTGCTACTTAAATTACTGGTTGAATTTCACCATTTTTTCACGTGTATATAGAATCGAACATATTCAATAATAATAAGCATAATTGAGAAATTGTACTGATATTGTATGTAAATCTTTGTGTTAAAGGGAAAAATTGTTGTCTTAATGCCTCGACAGTTGAGCTCTTCTTGAAGCATGAGCCTCAATCTACAGCAACTAAAAACCTGGTGCATCTGGCTCAAAGTAAGTTTATGTTACAAGACAGCAATACTTTTTAAGTTTTAACTCATGCCCTTTTCTTTCGACGAAAAATGTTCTTCTCAAGTAAATATATTTTTGTAAAAAACCATTTTCATGTGTTTAGTTGTGATCCCGAAAGTATTGTACTAGTGGTGATTGTATAGAGGTGATGGTGTTTGTAGTGGTAGTAACACAGTGGTGGGGGTGGTGAGTTGTGGCAAAGGTGGTTGTTAGAAGGAACCGCCCGTAAGAGTTACCTTGATCTATTTTATATGAAAGAGAGAAATTTAAGAGCCACAAATGAAGACATAAGGAAAGGTAGCCACCAAAGGAGTTATTTAGTTGGTGTATTCACACACTGTGTTCGCGTACGTAAGGAATTATTATAAATACATGGTTGGAAAGATAGTGAAGAGAGAGTAGTGGCTGTAGTAGTGGTGATAATATATAGGATTGTGGTGGTAGTGGTGACTATGTGATGTTGTTGTTACTCTAGTTTGAGAATATTTTTTCATTTAAAAAGCGCAAAACATATTTATTAAACTTAACACAATTCTTATTAATTATGGAAAATATTTTTCAAAAAAGGATTGACTTCCCTCCATTCTACTAATTGGATTGGAGGGTGGTCCCGTTTATAGGCTGTGGGTCCACTTTTGACTTATTTTGGTTATCAAGTCTTCTAGTGCTCTTCGTCGAGTAGATAAATTAGATTGATCAGATATCCTTAGTCATATAATTGGATTACATTTGTTTTCAAAAAATAGATACTACATTTTTGTTTGAGAATAAACTGTCAAATTCTTGAAAATAAAAGGTGATCTAATTAAGTAATTAGTAATATTCAATCAATTTAAGGGGTTGTTTGGGATAATATAAATAAGTATACTTTTTGACTTCTTATTAAACTATATATAATGTGGCAGATAAGTAATGTGATCCAAATAAGAGGTGATATGACCTAAATAAAATAAAAAAAATAAAAAGAAAATGTGTTGAAGTAGTACATGCCAAACAATCCCAAATTGTTCACATGGATAATTTATTTAGTAGACTCTGAAAGATAAATGATTCACAGATCGTTGAGATGGAGCTTGAAATGGACCACAACCTATAAACTGGATATTCCAATCTAATTAGTAGATGGAAGAAAAGCTTATTTCTTTTAAAAGAAATCGTTTTTCTTCTGAAACAAACGGTGCGTTAAATTGATAAGTAATTGCAAAGGGCACTAAACACAGTTACTAATTTTCAGCTGTTAGAGATGGAACATTGTCCAAATACGACTACGGGAATCTCTTCTACAATGTGAAGCATTACGGTGAGTCGAGACCGCCTATGTATAATCTCAGCAACATTCCTCACAACCTTCCTCTCTTTCTCAGCTATGGAGGTCAAGATGCACTTTCTGATGTTAGAGATGTGGAGACTTTGCTTGACAGCCTAAAGTTACACGATCCGGACAAGCTAAGTGTTCAGTACATCAAAGACTATGCTCATGCTGATTTCATAATCGGGGTTACTGCCAAGGATATTGTCTATAATCAAATTATTTCATTTTTTAGACATCAGCTGTAATTCATAAGAAAAGACTGCCCAGTGCAAGAGGTTTCATGTGAGGAGTCAGGACTCATTTGATTGGAGAGTTACTCTGTTTAGGACAGATAATTTTAATTTTGAATAAAGATTGGGACCACCTTTCCCTCCACCCCCTTTGACCCCTTTCTTTTTTGATTGGCCACTTTTTCTTTTTCTTTTTCTTTTTTTTCTTCTCCTCCAATCACCACCCGCCATGTGTGTGGGGTGGTGGGGGTTGAAGTTTGAAGGGGTCTAAATCACTGCTGTTTTAATTTTTGTCACCTTTGAGAATAAACTCTTTAGGGCTTGTTTGATTGCTTTTCTCTTTATTCGTTTTATTTTTTTGGACATTAAAACAATAACAAGTTTTAAAATACTAACATTTCATATTAGCGTTCGTTTTGTGAGAATATTGTTTGAAAATTCAAAAAATAAGCTTTAATGTGAACGGTCTTTTTTTTTTCCCCTCTATAGGAGGCTCAACATAAAAATGGGATTTGACTTCTCTTTTGTTCTCCAATTTCCCTTTTGTTCTCCAATGTACTTTTGGGTTTCGTTTGGAATGAGTTGACTTATTTATTTATTTATTTATTTTTGGCTATTTTAATTTAGCATTAAAAAGTTTCATTATTTTTTTTGACTTTTTAAAATTTTGTGAAAGAAAAAAATAAAATATTTATAATTTGAATATGCCATTTATTTTATCACCTTTTTAATCTATTTTTTTTTTTATAACTATTTTAAATCTCAACCTCAATTTAGCCTATGCCAACGACGGCAACCTATTGGTCTATTATTGGTCTATTAGAGCATCTCCAACGAGAATACTCAAAATAGCTATTCAAAATTTTATTTTACTATTTTAATTAGTCATTTTTTTAATATGCATTCCAACAAGGCTATCTACTTTAACTACCTTTCTTCTTTTAAATATTATTTTTTATTCTTTCTTCTTTCAAATATAATATTTATTAAAAAAAAAGAAGCTAAAGAGGACACCTGTCCAGAGATCAACGCAAGGAACGAAAAAAATAATAAAAAATTATGAGGCTAGAGCACAATGCCTCATCTTCTTTAACGAGTTACTGTAGCGCAAAATCATTTTAACAAGCTTCTGATGAGGCTGTTGGAGACTCATTTTCAAGCTTGAAACTAGCTAAAATAACAAAATTGATGATATAACGATTCTGCTGGAGACGCTCTTATGTGCGCTGTTCTCTAATTATGCGTTCATATTATTTTTTGGGTTCATGTGTATAAATTATTTATAAACAAAAAAAAAATCATATTAATTTAGTAACTATAGCCACTCTGAGTAAGGTAAATCTTTGAACTATGGTTTCTCAAAGTCTTAGGTTGTGTTTAATAAAGTTTTAGAATTATGATTTGTGAATAAAGTTGTATTTTGAATTTGTGAGTTTTGAAATTATGATTTGAGTGTGAAAAATTTGTTTGGCTATGAGTTTTGAATTGAATTTGGAATAATTGATGTGACATATGATATTTGATTTTAAAACTTACAAGTCATAACTAAATACATAACCCAAAATTATATTCAAAACTCATAAAAAAATTTAAAAATTTCAGAATATATTTTTTATTTAATATATAAAAAATAACAGGTGTTAAAAAAAATTACACTGTTCTGGTCAACCGACTGGTCGGACGTCCGGATAGGCCAAATTTCAAAATTCAAATCCCACTTGAAACAAGTTTTCAAAAGTTGTGTGGAATTAATTTTTGAAATTTGTTACTAAACACCATACTCAAATATGAGCAAGGATCCTCTAGAGTGATTTTTTCCTAAAGTTTCCTAGAGTACTACATTGTGTGGTTGACATTTACTGGCAAGTCACATCAATTTTTCTGATGTGACTTGTCAGTAAATCTCAACCACACAATGTAGCATTCTAAGAAACTTTAGGAAAATTTCACTCTAGAGGATCCTTGATGCTCAAATATAAGTATGGAATCACGATTAGAACTACACATCGAACACAACCTTAAGTTTACGGCTTATTCTTCTATTATTTAAATAAATAATTTAAATCAAAATAAATCTCATATTGAACACATTAAAGTTTCGTTTGAGAGATGGATTGGCTTTTTGACAAATAGGTTAAAAATAATTTTTTGACTTCTAACCTCTTTATAATCACATCAACTCTCTATTTCTTTACACGTTTTTTTTAATAAAAAAAAGTCAAAAATTTAACGTTTAACTTACTTTTCAAAACATTTGAGTCGAATATTTTATTTTTTAAAATTTTATGAGAAAAAAAATAAAATAATTACAATTTAAATATAATATTTTATCTTATTAATTTTTTAATCTATTTTACCTTTTTATTAGCCTCCCAACTTAAAAAAAGTCTCATGGCAAATGAAGGCTTAATGAGAGGATCTAATTAACATACCCAGTGATAAATTGCTCCAAACATGATTTGACACGTCAAAAATAATATTTCACCAAACTCTCAAAACGATGCAGTAGTAATAAACTTGTAAATATTGTATAAATAATGGTAAATTTTTTTGCGTTTTAAAATAAAATTATTAAATTAAGGCAAATTATTTTTATATAGGATAAATTACACTCATCTCCCCTTAGACTTCTAACAAATATAGGAGTCCCTTGTAGTTTTAATAATTACAGTAACTTCTCTTACTTTACCTGATATTCTCCAAATTCTCTCATTCTGTCAAATTAAAACAAACGGTGTTACTTTCCTATAGTAAATGACCTTATTGCCCTTCTTTTTAAAATATTAAAAAATATTTTTGGATTGGAGGATGAGTTTGGAAGAAAATGACCTTACTATGAGAAGGAACAGTGTTTTGAATAAACAGTGTTTTTGGATTTATTTTTTTTAAATATTAAAAAATGTTTAAGAAAAACTTATTTTTTTATTTTAAATATATAATTTTTATTTAAAATTTAAAAAAAAATTATGTTAAATATTTTATTTTATTTTGTAAATATTTAATTTTTTTAAATTTTAATATTTTAAACTCAAAACACAACTTCATACTTAAATCGTAACCAAACACATAACTCATAACTTAATTTAAAAATTATTTTCAAATCTCATAACCAAACACATAACTAAAAGCTCCATACTACTTTCAAAACTCAACACTCAAATTGTAACTAAACACATAACAAAAAAAATTAAAATATTTAAAAATATATTTATAAAATAAAATAAAATATTTAAATAAACAACACAAAATTACTCAAAACTCGTAACCAAATACACAACTCAAAACTCAATTCAAAAATTATTTTTTCAAAACTTAGATTCGAGTGTGGAGTTATATTTTGAGTTTAAAATATTAAAATTAAAAATTTCAAAATATTTAAAAAATAAAATAAAATATTTAAAATAAAAAATTATTTATTTAAAATAAAGAAATAAAATTTTCTTAAATATTTTTTAATATTTTAAAAAAAATAAATTTAAAAATGTCATTTTGTGGGTCAACAGAGAAATAAGGTGAACAAAGGAATAATAACAAGGGTAGTATCGTCTTTTGTTGCTAAAACAGAAAGGTAATAAGGTAATTTACTCTATGCAAGTAACACCATTTGTTCCAATTTGATGGAATAGGAGTATCTAGAGAATGTCAAGTAAAGTAAGAAAGATTACTGTAATTATTAAAATTATAAAAAAAATAAAAATAAATAAAAAAATTCCTTTTATTTATCAAAAACCTCAAGGGATAGGTGAGTGTGTTTTTATATTTGTCTTTACTCATCCCACTAAAAACATGACTATTAATAGCACTAATGCATTAAAAAAGTAAAAAAAAAAAAAAAAAATACAATTCCAAGACTAAAACACCATACCATTACTGGCGGAACCCACTGCCACCTAATTAGTGGGAGCACTAAGCATTTTTCTTGTCTTTATTCGCACTACTAGTTCTATTCTAACCCATATTGAGGATGCCCGTCCTTTTACGTATATTCCTACGGTATCTTTCTCCAAAAAGAGAAAACGTGCAACCAAAAACGATGCCGTCAAATGAAGGTTTCTAATTTTATACAACAATAATAATAAAAATAAATTATACTTATAAATTTTTAATAATTACAAGAATTACATCTGTCATAATCGCACATATTTTACTTTTACCAGTAGGATGAATTACAAATACAGTTATTAAGATTTGCTTAAAGTATAAATTATTTTTTATAGTTTGAAAAATTATAAACACTTTCTTGTTAAAAAATTTTATTTAATAGAATTAACTAAAAAAATAAAATTTATAATTACTGTCATATATAATAATAAAATTACTTAAATTATTAATTAAAATATATTTCTAATATCATTAAAAATTATTAATTGATTTGATGATTTATTAATAAAAGAAACAATTTGTTATGAAATTAAAAATCTTATGAGTGAAATGTAATTTTTAAAATTATAGGAAACGATTTATATTTTGATCAAATCTCTATTTGTAATTTGGATAAATATAATTTACCCAAATTATTATGTGACAGTTGCGACCTAATTAAAAAGTAACTAATTTTTGTTTTTTTATATTTATCCTCTATGTCACGTGACCATCATAATATAAAAAGGGATCCAGTCTTTTAGACGGTTTAATTAAGGTAACTAATTTTTGTTTTTTATATTTATCCTCTATGCCACGTGACCATCATAATATGAAAAAGGAATTATTTGGAGTGTCCTAAATAAGTGTACTTTTTGTCTTTTTAAACTAAAAAGTTGAGGTTGAAAATATGAATATTTAAGTTAACTTTTTGACTTTTTATGAAAAAATGTGTATTAAAAAATTGTATAAATTAATGTGTAGGGGAGAATTAGTATTGAGAGTTGTGCAGCCGTAATTGTTGACTTGTGGTAAATAGTGATAACTTTTTAATTTTTTGAGTAACTTTTTGATTTTCTGACTTTTTTGAGACTTCCCAAACTTAGTTTGGTCTGGTAGGTCGATTTTTTGGCCATTCATATTTGAGAAATTTGGCCATAAACTCCACTTAATTTTTATTTATTTTAGTTAAAGGAACAAAAAAAAATTAATATTTTCAAAATCCTTATAATTATAAAATTTTGTATAAATGATAAAATTTGTTATTTGACTATTATACCTTCTATTTCTCCCATTTCTTTTACAACACTCTCTCTTTCTTCACCAACTCGATGATTGTATATCGTCTCCACCGTCTTCATCGTCTATCAACGTTGCTCATCCTCACCATCGTTCGTAAATCACCATTTTTACCGTTAAGTCACCACTATCTTAGATTTAATACCTGATAACTCATATTTGAAATCAATAACTTAATATCAGAGATTAAAAAAAAAATTATACTTGATAGAAAAATGAGAAATCGAGATATTGTAATGAAAAATTAAGAATTTTTTGTTTGTTTGTTTGTTTGTTCATAGATCTAAAAGTACAAATTTGACTCTAGTTCGTTCATGTAATATGTACTCTGTTTTCGTAACAGTAAAATTTTATTTTGGTTAACAACATACTGATCTGCTTAATGACAGTAAAATTTTACTTTGAATCATAGTAAATTTCATTCTGGTTTAGAATAAATTTTATTATTATTTTTTTATTTTTATAATTACAAAGTAAAATTTTACTCTGAATTAGAGTAACGTTTATTATAATTACAAAGTAAAATTTTACTCTGAATCAGAGTAACGTTTATTATAATTTAAAGTAAAATTTTACTCTGAAATAAGCTGCGATGATGGCTTTTTCGAAATAAAATTTTACTGTTCAAAGAACAGAGTATCATGAAAAGAAAAAAAGAGAGATAGAAAGACAAAGTTCGAAATCAGAGAATTAATAAAAGAAAAATAAGAAAAAGAAAAGAGAGAGAGAGAGCACGAACCATCAAAACCAAAGAGGGAGAGAGAGAGAGAGGGAGTCAACGATCCCAGATTTGAGATTTACGAACCGTCACAAATCGTCATTTTCTGATGACGACAATTGTGAATGATCTTAGATCTGAAGTTGTGGATGCAACAAATGATGGTGGTGATGAAAACGGTAAAGAAAGAGTTTCATGGTGAGTGGTACTGATAAAGAGCATCGATGGCACCGATGAAGAGAATAGTGATAAGTGCAAAATAGAGAGAAGAGAGAGTGATTATAAGTTGATATACACACACACATACATATATTTTGAAATGATCTATATAATTTTTATTATTTTGAAAGACAAGTTAGACACTAAAGAGTCTATCACTAAATCTCCCTATATATTTTAGACTCATCAATAATTTAAATAATTATTCATAAATAATTTAAATAATTTATTTTTTAATATTTTTGAATTATTCATAAATAATTGAAATTATTTATATTTTAGGATTCGTCAATAAAATATTTTTATAAAAAATTAAATCCATTGAGTATTAAAAATTATGTCTTTGGATTAATTATTTATGAATTATTATTTTAAAATTATCTATTTTTTATATAAAATTAGTTTGAATTACTATTATCAAATTAACAAAACTTTTTATAAAAATAATATATTTAATAAATATTAAAATATAAATAATCTAAATTATTAATACGAGACTGAAAACAAATCCCTTAAACCCAACACTTTTAGGCCCGTTTGTTTTAGGTGATAGAATGGAGAGGGTTGATAGTGAGGGAATTGATAGTAAGGAAATTAATAGTGAGGAATTGTTAAATTATTTTTATATAAAATAATAAAACAAATAAAAAATATAAAAATTAAACATTAATATTTTAAAAAAAATTCTCAATATATAAAAAATAAAAAAAATTCTAATTCCCTCACTATTTTTTTAATACCATCTCTACCTTCTCCTTACCAATCTCCCTTTCTCCTCCTTACTAGTCCCAAGCGATTACTAATCCCCTCCCTATCTCTCAAAACAAACACTCCATTCTCAATTCCCTCATCACTATCAAACTCAATCCCCTCTCTATAAGAGCATCTCCAATGGTAATAGGCATTTTACCTATTTAAACATTACTATAAAGTATATATTTTATTTTGCCTATCAACTATTTCATATTTTTACTCAAACCATACTCTTTATTTTAGCTATTCATCTAAATACTATTAATTTTATAAAATGTCACATCAGTAACAAAGATGGAGGGAAATGATCCTAATGATTAAATACATTTTGCCTAGTCTTGAAGGCTAACTACATGTAGGTAGTGAATGTGAGTTGAGCTAAAATACCTAATCATATGCCTAGTATATTAAAATTGAAAAAAATAAATTACACTAGATATTTTAACTAACAAATATGATATACCTAGTGAGTTGGCTCTAACCCAAACAAACAAACGGGCCTTATAATACTATTTTTTTAAAAATTAATGTTTATATGCGACGTGACTCCTGAGTATAACTAGTCGCGACAAAAAGTCCCAAATTACGATTCAGGCTACTGCTTGGCACTGCTCCGAAGAGAGAGGGAGGGGGAGAGAGATTCGAGTGCCTGGTGTCTGAAGAAGAGTCGATAGTAGAGAATATATATATATATATATAGAGAGAGAGAGAGAGAGAGAGACGATGCCGGAGCAGACGACGCCGATAGATATAGTGATGGAGGCAGCATCAGGGCCTCATTTCTCAGGCCTGCGACTCGACGGCCTCCTCTCTTCTCCTTCTTCTGGTCGCTCGCCGGCGCTTCCTCTTTCTTCTTCATCTTCCTCAACCCTAGCCGACTCCAATGGCCCCAAACAGCCCTTCGTCATCGGTAATCTCTCACTTTCCTTTTCATTTTTTTCGATTTCTGATCTCACCGTAAGCTCCGTTTGATTGGCAGATATAAATTCTCCGCATTCAATTGCAAGATTGGAAGCTTTCTTTCGATTTTCTTATCAATTAAAATATTTTTTTTACTATTTTTGCTTCAACTATCAGTTCTGTGTTTTAGGGCTCCAATGAGATGAAATTTCAATTTGATCAAGTGTTTTTTTTTTGGTGTGAAAATTGAGTAGGAGTTTCGGGAGGTACGGCTTCTGGTAAGACGACAGTGTGTGACATGATCATTCAACAGCTTCATGATCATCGCGTTGTGCTTGTGAATCAGGTTTGTTGGACATTGTTGTTCTCTAACAAGTGGTTAAATTTTGGTGCATACACTTTTCTTACCTTTTATTACTTTGATATCACCAATTGTGCATTTTGAATATGCTACACTCTAAATATTTTTAAATCTTACTCTATGTAAGCAATTTATTTTTATTTTTTTTCCTTCTCCCAAAGCATGAACATCATTTTTATTTTCAAGCGAGGATAAAATCAAAATTGTTTTATCGGAGATGTATCCACTACATCATGGATTCGCGAACAGATGCCGTATGGAAGACCTTCTTTTCTTGGGTCTATGGTCCTCTTTAAGCTTAGTCCTTTTGTTAGATATTCAACTACTCACTTGTCCGGCAATCAAAATGTCCCATCAATAAAGTGAGGGCTTTCACGACTTGACTCGCAAAGACTCGACTTGGGGACTTCCCTCGTAGAGTGGCGGCTTTTGTAAGATTCAAGTTCGATCGAGTCCATCCCTTGAAGTCTTACCCTCCTTGGGAGATTGTGGAATGAAGCTTGTTGCCCTAGCAAGCTCAAGATGTTCTGTGCGAGTGTGGGTGAGTGAAAGGTGGCCCTTGTTAGTAAACCAATATCTGTAGTTTAGATGCAGAGTAGGAAGATCCTTTGAAAATTCAAACAAAGAGAGAAAGAAAGGAGATTTTGTGGACATAGGAGTTGTTCTTTTGCTGTATGGAATAGTTAGTAAACCAAAAATGCTTCATGCTCGAGTGTGCTTATATAGAAGTCAAAGCCGTCATTAAAGGAATAATCTTTTTTTGCATGCATTTGACTTTTATAGTGTACACCTGTCATGATTGCTTTCTTACAGGGTTGTTATGATATTCATAGGCAGAAAGAGTGTGACATTGTCTTTATTAGCTGGAAATTTGGTGCGGTATTTGACGTGCGGACAATATATAAGTACCACTAATGTATTGTAGGATTTGTATCAACCATTGAAGATTCCTTAATTTGTCTTGATATGTAGTGATAATATCAAAGGTATTCATTAATACATCACTAATACATAAGTTGAGTAAATAACGCGTAGTCGTGTACCTTGAATTAAGCTTTCCATAAATAAATAGTAAAAATGTAAGTACTTTAAAGAAAACATATGGATATTGTTATTTACACAATTTCTTTTTTAGGTACGAAAACTTGTTCTGTAATGCTTTTGCTATTATGTTAGAATATCAAGTTAGTAGATGTTTTGAGCAGCTCATGTTGATTGGTGCTTTTAAGGTGACTGATACTCAAATTTGATGCTTTATTGTTTTGAACTTCTACGGTGGTGCATGTAATGTACTTTTTGATTGTTTGACAATTTTCTTGTGTTTTGAAGTTGATTGGTGCTTTAAAGTTTTTGACCAAAATATTGCCTTCTTAGAAAGAAAAAAAAAAATCCCAAACTAGTCTTGATTGGAAACTATTTCTCAATGTAGTGTTGGTTTCTCCGCATAAGGAGAAGTGAGTTTAAAGTTTTAATGTTAAGCCTTCATTTTGACTAGAGGTTTTGAAAGCATCTACTTAAGCTTCCACCTAAAGTAAAGGCTTTTAAAATCTCCATTCAAAACAAAGGCTTTGTTTCATCATGAAAATATTAAAAAAATCTAGGCAAAGAATGGAGGCTTTTAAACCTAGGCAAAGAATGAAGGCTTTAGGAATAATTAGAACTATTAAATATGGACATTTTGTACCATATAAAGCCACCATTTAAATTGTATGCTTTTTTTACTTGCACACTAGCACAAAGCATCAACTTTGTGTGATGGCTTTAAAAGCCACTATTTGGAATAGCGACTGTATTTTTTATGAAGTGTGGAAGGCTTTAGAAGCGTCTAATCGAAGTGGAGGCTTTACGTAATTTTTTTTTTTGGGGGGAGTACCGTACATTTTTTATCATATGTCTACAATATGGAAAAATCTACTCTAGATTGGGAAATAATTTATAACTTGTACTAGTTTGGAACTATTAAGCATCAACACTCCAAAACAGGTGCCTTAATGGTGTCGGATACAGAGACATGTACAGGACACACCAGCTGCTATGTCCCTTCATTCATATGGTGTTTATCGACCTTGAGAAAGCATATGACAGAGTGCCCCGAGATATAATATGGTGGGCGTTAGAGAAGAAAGGGGTGACAAAAGGCTACATTGACGTGATTAGGGACATGTATGAAGGGGTGGTGACCACTATTAGATCGCCAGCTGGAGAAACAAATGAATTTCCTATCACTGTAGGATTACACCAAGGATCTACCTTAAGTCCTTATATTTTTGCTTTAGTTATGGACGAGTTGACGATAAATATTCAGGATGACGTGCCATGGTGTATGCTTTTTGCAGATGATATTGTGTTAGTGGATGAGACTAGAGAAGGAGTTAACACAAAGTTGGAGATCTGGAGAAAAGCTCTTGAATTTAAAGGATTTCGGATAAGCAGAACTAAGACTGAGTACATGGAGTGTAAATTTAGTAACAGTAACAATGAAAGCAGAGGAGAAGTGAAGATTGAGAACCAAGAACTGCCTAAGAGTGAACATTTTCGTTATTTAGGGTCAATTATCACAACAACGGGAGAGATTGATGCAGATGTGGCCCATAGGATTAAGGCGGGATGGTGTAAGTGGAGAAGTGCGTCTGGGGTATTGTGCGATAAACGAATACCTACTAGACTCAAAGGTAAGTTTTATAGAACGGCTATTAGACCAGCTATGTTGTATGAGACGGAGTGTTGGGCAACTAAGAAACAACATGTAGATAAGATGAGTGTGGCTGAGATGAGGATGCTAAGGTGGATGTGTGGTAAGACTAGACAGGACAGGATTAGGAATGAGTGTATTCGGGAATGGGTAGGAGTAGCACCGATAGAAGATAAGTTGAGAGAGAATCGTTTGAGATGGTTTAGTCATATTCAACGGAGACCAACAGAGGCAGTAGTGAAGAGATGCGATGCTGTAACGGTAGATGGAAGTGTTAGGGGACGAGGTAGGCCTAGATTAACGTTGACTAGCGTTATAAATAGAGATATGAATCTACTTAATTTGACCAATGAAATGGCCTTTGATAGGGCCGTGTGGAGAAGAAGGATTCATGTAGCCGACCCCATTTGATGGGACTTAAGGCTTGGTTTGGTTTGGTTTGGTTTGGACACGAGAACTAGTTTCCTCCCCTCTTTAGTGCTTTTAATGAATGTTGGATGTTGAATGTTTATTACTTTTTGCTTAGATTTAAATAGTTAATAGGCCATTCATAAAAAAGACATATATGACAATGTTTAGTGTTAGTTTTTGTTAATTTTGATTGTTTATAGATGTAATATTAATCTACATAGCAAATAAAAATATATAATTTTTTTTTATTGCATGTGCCCCCATCATGTCCGCGTCCCCATTTTTTTTTCAAATCACCGTGTCCATATTTGTGCTTCTTAGGTTTGGATTTTTTTTATTAATAGAAAGAACTAACAACACTTTGATAAAAAGACTCTTTCTTTTTAATTTTATTTATTTTTTCAATTTTCTTTGTATTAGTTTATTAAGGGACTGTGGGAGAAACTAGTAAATTTCAATCACTGTAATATTGCATCAAGGGTTAGCTTTGAGTCCTTACTAATTTGCCTTGGTTCATTCTTTTATTAAAGAAAATTTCCCTTTTCAAATTTCTTGATATATATTTGGTTTGGCTATCTGTAGGATTCATTTTATCGTGGTTTGACAGCTGAAGAAGCAAAACGTGTGCATGAATATAATTTCGATCATCCCGGTAATCAAACTAATTATTAAATATAACCCTTTACTTAATTTCAGTTGTAAATAAGCTCTGGTGGTAATTTTCTTCCAGCTTTGCTGAATATATGCTGCAACTAGATTTCAGTAGCATCTTGCAGGGGGCACTTGTGTAAATCTTTTAATTATATGCTTGTTTGTGTGTAGATGCTTTTGACACTGAGCAGTTTCTAGAGTGCATTGAGAAACTCAGATGTACCCAATCTGTACAGGTTCCAATATATGATTTTAAAAACCATCGCAGGTGTTCGGAAAGTTTCCGGCAGGTATGTTCTATCCATCACTTTGTGCATTCCTTCAACTTGAACTATATATCTACTCTTCACTGGTGTAGTGACCTTCGTAACCATATATCCATAGAATAGATGACACACCTCAATTTACATATTTATCCAAGATTTACAGGAGATTGATTGGGGATCAATACCTATGAGGGATTGTTGAGGGATCAAATCCCCACTCAAAGGGATCGATCTCCACTAGGAGGGATTTCTTGGGAATCGATTGCCCCGGCAAAAAATAGCCTAATTTGACCTGATTTTGGTTTTTAATCCCCGTTCTCCTACATTTTAAACAAAAGCCTTCACGCACTTTGAATTGCACGACATTGCATCATCTTGACACCCACGACTGTTTGGGTAATCGGAGCTGTCAAAGTACGAAGATTGAAGTGAGGAGCCTTGTGGTTATCCAACAAATTGAAGGAGGCTGACCGAGCCAAGCCGAACTAGTGGAGGATGTAGAGGATTTCAGAATTAGGTGAACTTGGGTATTGTTGTAATTCCTTTTGTCTGTGTTTGATTTGCTAAGTGGATTATTTGGGTGTTAGGATCGCAGTTTTCATCTTGTGGGAGGAGTTTCGTATAGGGTTTTCATGTTAAAATTAAATCATCGAGTCTATTTTTAGTTTTATTATTGAAAAGAATATTTTATGACCCTTGAGGCCTATTTACAGCCCTATAGGTACAATATATTCAGATTCCAATGTTTCAGGAGGCATCTTCACCATTTACAAGATGGCCAGTGTGCTCATTGTCTGAATTGTAAATATTCTTTGTTTTTGTGTGTAGAGAGAGAGAGAGAGAGAGTAATTGTTCCCTTTGGTTGCCTTTCTTTTCGATCAATCCCGGTGATTGGTGTACCGATTCAGAGATTTTAATGTTTGACAGGGTAGTTCTGGTGCTATTACTATTATTGTTCTTGTGCAAACCTTGGGTTCAATTTATAAATATTCCTTTTAACTTCTCTGAACTACAAGTTCAAAATTCTTTGTCAGGTAAATGCATCTGATGTAATCATCTTGGAGGGAATTCTGGTTTTCCATGATCCACGTGTCCGCAACTTGATGAATATGAAGATTTTTGTTGACACAGGTCTCACTCCTTCACCCTGATTGTTGCTCATGTATTATCCTGTAAAATCTGTCATTTAAGTAGCAATTTATTATTACACCTTTGTTTTGCTGGGCATTGTGGTTACACAATGCTTTTAGGCTTTGTTTCAACTTGTGCACAATTCCTAAGGGGCTCCATGTGTTATCACACTTCAATGTTGTATAACGTAGTTAATTCAATGCTTAGAGGTCATGTTAAATATGCTTACGAAAGCCTCAGTAAATGAGATCGTAATTCACTCTTTTAGGTTGACACAGTGCCCAGTTTGTATATGTTTGTGTATTTCCTATGCACATGTTAACCATGGATAGCTGCCTTTTGATTGCCAGAGTAAGACACCATCCTTTTCCTAAGTATTTCTATATTATCTTCATGTTATGCATATATTATCTTGAATTTTTTTAGTAAATATTATAATAATATTATCATGTTCTATGCTAGATATGATTAGGTTTTAACAAGTAACCATTTTAGTACACTGATATTTGTTCCATGTCCCATTGATGATATACTTTTATAATGTTTTAGGCATTTCTTTGTTATATCTACCACAACTTTTTCCCCATTAATTCCTTGTCTTGCTATCTTATTTGTTGACTGGTATTGCAATTGTTATAGATGCTGATGTGAGGCTTGCTCGTAGAATAAGGCGTGATACAGTTGAGAGGGGTAGGGACATAAACTCTGTGCTTGAACAGGCAAGCCCTTTTACTTACCTTAACATCTTTCTTGTTATTGCTCACCGTTAATAGTTGAAGCCCTGATTTAAGTTTCTTAGTACTGCCAAATTTAGGATTCTGCTGAAAATTTATTATTCACCTAAACCAGGGATATGCTGCTTCCTCAATTGTCTAAAGTGTTTTACTTTCTTCATTTGATGAAAAAAAAAATGCCACTGGCATTCAATTTCCAAGGAGTAGCTAATTTTTGTGAAACCTTTTGAGGAAGCTGCTGATCATTATGAGAGACTCTCCATCAACACTCTGTCTTCCGTTTTTTCCACTTATTTATTTGTTGATTAAAAATTGAAACTAATAATTGCAATGCATATAGTATTACTGTGTTATTGCTGTTGTGATTATTATTTTAGGATGATGATGTTAGCTGGGACTTTATGGATGTAGTCCCCTTTTTTTGTAAGTTCCACTTTATATGATATGCTGAATTTGTAAGTTGAAGGTTATGCAGTTTTGGCTACAATGCTTGGATGGGTCTGCTCTGTTTGATTAACTTGTTTTCTAATTTTTATTTTATTTTATTTTAAATTGAAAAACTAGAAACTGGTGTGACAAAAATAATCGCCAAAAAAATATTTTTGAATTTTCAAAAATTATTTCCATTCCAAAAAAGAGAACCAAATGAAAATAATGAGTGTTGTTAATCTTTTTTTTTTTTGTCATTTTTTCACCAAACTAGTTTTTGAATTTTTATTCAGAAAATAACTTCTGAAAAATCAGCCAAATAGAGGTAATTGATGCATTTTCTACAAAACTTAGTTGTAAACGAGAGCAGGTAGGACAGTGTATAAGATAGACAATTTGGTCTACACTTTGTGGTTAAATACTCTGAAACCATTTACCAAGATGGGTGGCTAGGCTAGGGAACATGAGACACAATAAATCCATATAGCATATTTTAAACACTACTAGGGTGCGCACATGGGCTCAGAATTCCCGACAATGCATCGGGATTACAAGTTCAAATATCTTTATATTGGAGGAAAGGGGTAGGAACTGATTCTTTCTCCACCTATGAGTGTTTATAATGTGTTCTTGATGCACTAGGTAGAATTAAATGTCAGAGAAGATACATGTAGCCAGTCACAAATACTTGGTTTAAGAGTTCAATCTTATACATGATTTTTCTTTTCTTTTATTGGTAAATAAAGTATTTGTTAAGGTGCCAAAAGTGGCAGAATCTTTATATACTGGGAATATACAAAGAAACAGAAGCAGAGCCATTCACCAAAACTAAGCTTGCCTGCAAATCTTTTGCATGATATAATTTAGTTGATGTGTTGTACCTTGCTTGCTTGCTGTCTGAAGCAGATACTTTAATGGACGAGTTTTGCATTATGTTGATGTAACTCTCAATTAATGCTACACAAAAATGCTTATTTGGAATCTACCAGAGGATACGAGAGAGTAGAAATTTACGAGAGAGTAGAAATTTGTCACTTACAATACATTCAGCTCAGCACAGAGATATTATTATGTTTTTGTCTGGATTTGACTAAGAAAGCATCTTCTCATCTGGTTCTAATTCTTCATTAATATTATTCTTGCTACTTTAGGAAGTTTTAGTAATTGTGTGATGCCACCAGTCTTCTTTAAATTCTTGACTTCCTTATAATGGGATAACAAACCTTGCAAGTGCCATTTTGATTGTGCAGTATGCAAAGTTTGTGAAACCTGCTTTTGATGATTTTGTCCTGCCATCAAAGAAATATGCTGATGTTATCATACCCCGGGGAGGTGATAATCATGTCGCCATTGATTTAATTGTCCAACATATCCGCACAAAACTTGGTCAGCATGACCTCTGCAAAATATATCCCAATGTTTATGTTATTCAGTCAACATTCCAGGTACATCTTTATGTTTTTTCTTAATTTTCCCTTGTTTTGCATATCTCATTTGGCCTTAGCTTGCCTCACTGAGCAACAATGTTCTCATTTCTCCTTGAGGTTCCTGACTAATACCTTTCGCCTATGGTTTTGGAAATTACACTGGCCTCTCCTATCAAAGGTTGTCACTAAGGCCAAGTTTGGCATACACAAAATAATCCATTTTTTTTATCTTTTTATCTTTTTTCCATCACATCACCTTTCTACTTTTCTGCACATCTTTTCGTAAAAAGACAAAAAGTACACTTATTTAGGTCATCCCAAACAACCCCTTAAATGTTGTTAACAGGGAAAAAAAATGCTAATCACTCTAAGTCATCTGACTGAGTGGGCCGACTTATGTGTCCTATGGGAAGTAGTCTTTTGAAATTACCTGCAATGTATATTAGTGGATAGACATAATTTCAGAGTGTATTCAGAAAGTTAATCTGCATGAATAGCATGACTCAACATCCAAGTCAAAATGCCAACTAAATATCTCTCTTCTCCTTATCACCCTCCATTAGGGGTGGCTTGGTGGGCCTCAACAAATTGTTGGTGGTGAGGGAAAAAATTCTGGCAAGTGTGCAAGTGGTCCTCATCTGTGGTGAATTTATAATGTGATTTGGAAACAACAATGTGCGGGATGTAAATCCCAAAGTCTAATGTATATTTGTCAGAAACCTCGGGGTAGATTAATGTAACTCAAACTTTATATTTTGGGAAAATATCAAATAAGTTCTACTTTCTCCATTAAGTTTCTATTGAGTCCTATTAACTGTATGCTGAGAGGGCTAGTGCATGTGTTAATAGGACTTGATGGAAACTTCACTTGAAAAGTAGGGACTCGTTGGGAAGTTTCCCTTCTTTTTTTATTTGTGGTTCCAGGAGGGTTGGTGTGATTATCTTTCTCATGGTCCTAAAATCCTCCTGATGCTTAATTATCATTGATTATTGAACTAGACCAACTTCTGAGAGGGAAAAATAGGACCAAGGAAAAGGCATCATCCTGGATAGATACGGAGAATGGCATCAAGGTTGAGCTACAGCTAATTAACTGTGAGGGATTGAGAGGACCTTTTATGGTGATTATAGTAACATTATTGTGGTTTTTACTTCTGGGATGCTGGGTCATTATGTAAATTAACTTAGGGTCAAACAACAATAACACCAACAGAGCCAATGTGTTAGCACTAGATTACAGGTGAAAATAGGTCTTTCACATCTACATAATATTCTTAATATTTTTTCTATTTCCTTGTGATTCCAATTCAAATTCATTCTCTTTTCGTAGCTTTGAGTTTTAGTTATGCTTATCCTGGAGACCCATGTTGCAGATAAGAGGAATGCATACGCTTATTCGAGATTGTGGTATATCAAAGCATGATTTTGTATTTTATTCGGATCGGCTTATTCGTCTGGTACTTTCAACTATTTAGCTTTTTCAAAATCATTGATTTACCCAAGATCAAAAGAACAAAGATGTTATCATTGCTTGTATTGATTTTGACTTTCAGGTTGTGGAGCATGGCCTTGGCCATTTACCATTTACTGAGAAACAAGTAGTTACTCCAACAGGTGTGTTTTAAGAGAAAAATATGTGACATGGCTTGAACTCAAATTCAACTCTTTCTGTTTTCTTTCATTTCTTCCCATCTCCCTATCTTCACTCATGAAATTTGGAAATAATTGGAGTACTTCCTTCGATCTTAAGTTTTCCTTAAGCTATTTGAATGTAAACTGAGGAGAACCTTATATACCTTTTATTTTGTGTGTGTGTGTGTGTGTGTGTGTGTGTGTGTGCGTGTGTGTTGGCTTTGGGTAGGATATAACAGGATTTGTAAACTAGCACCAAATTGTTGGCATTAGCTTTTGCAGATTAATGACTGATGACAATGATAATGCTGTCCTTTTAAAATGTGATGGTAGAATGAATATGAAATATTTTATCTAGCTTATTTTTACTCTTCTTGCTCAATTTGCATTTTCTTTTGCTTAATAGTAATGTAGTCTTCTGTGATAACTGAAATTGACATTTCCTGATCTTCAGCTCTTTGTTAACAGATAGATTCCTATTGTTTTCTTGTTTGTGTTTGTTTCTAGGACATGAATAAAATGTGCATTGCTGTCTATTAAAAAAGAAAAAAACGGAGGTCTAGATGTGTCTTTGTTTTGAAAGACTGCAAAATGTTGTTTCTTAGATATTCTACACAAAAATAGAAATGTTGTTGATTTGTTGGCATACTAATGCAGGGTCAATGTATACTGGGGTTGACTTTTGCAAGAAATTGTGTGGAGTTTCCATTATTCGAAGGTAAGAATTAAATCAGGTATTAATAGAGGTGCACTTCTGCTTTTGGAAAGAATTTTATTTAAATTGCTTATGAAAATGGGAAAGAAAGATCTTACAGGGAGCCAATTTTCTTGCCAATGGTACTGGGATTCAGGTATCTGACCCCACCTAATTGGGTGATTTATCATTGGGTAACTGGTTATATTGCATAAATGTCTTGACAGTGGTGAAAGTATGGAGAACGCAATGCGTGCTTGTTGCAAAGGAATAAAAATTGGAAAAATTCTGATCCACCGTGATGGTGACAATGGGAAGCAGGTGGTTTTCCCTGTCCCGGCCCCTTTTTTTCAAACAAAAAAAGTGTTATTTGCCCCCTTCCTCAGGGACTTGCTTTCCCATATAAGGATCATATGATTGATTTATAACAGTTTGTCATCTCTTACCCAGCTTATATATGAAAAGCTTCCCAAGGATATTTCGGAAAGGCATGTCTTGCTTCTCGATCCAGTTCTTGCTACAGGTTTCTAATCAAACTTGTTCATTTTTTTGCTTCTCCTGTTTGGTTGTCTCTTTTGCATATCTTCCAATATATGTAGTGCAAAATGGACTTGGTTGTCTTGTTTCTATCTTTCTGCATTTCTGTGACCTAACAAACCATAATGGCTTCTTTGAAGGCAACTCTGCTAACCAAGCAATCGAGCTACTTATACAGAAAGGAGTTCCAGAATCCCACATAATATTTCTAAATCTCATTTCTGTGAGTAATTTCTGCTCTGCTGGTTTCAAGTTTATTAAAAAAAAATGTTTATGCACTGATTCCTCTGTGTTATATTGCATCTAGGCCCCCGAGGGAATACATTGTGTTTGCAAGCGGTTCCCATCCTTGAAAATTGTCACCTCAGAGATTGATGTAGCATTGAATGAAGAATTCCGTGTCATACCAGGTATGGGAGAGTTTGGTGATCGGTACTTTGGCACTGATGACTGATCCTTTGTCGTTGAAATGTAGAGATTAAGATCTAGTAATGGATGGGTCAATACCTTGATATGGATTTAGTCCCATATACAGAGCTGAAAGTGCAGATCAATCTGCATTTGAATGGGATCTGATTATAGCTAGTTGGCTGCACTGTTTTCTCAATTGTGCTTGTTATTCTATTGCATGCATTCACATTTCTTCTCCTTAAATCAGACTGCTTACTGTGTTTCAAGGAGGTACGTACATAAAGCCTTAGAATTTAATATATACATAATACATATGTTTGAGATCATCTCTCTAGTAAACATTCAAAAGTCTGAATAATTTGCTGTTGATGTCAACCAACCAGTCATGATTTGAGGTCCCTGTTTTTATTTATTTATGTCTTTTTGGGTAAATCTATCTGCACACCGTACAACTCTCAGTACACACATGGTGTTCGGATATAAAGTTCCGAACAAAAGTAAAATGTTCGGATTTAAAGTTATGAACAAAAATAAATTGTTTAAATAAACATTCCATTCAATTGTTTATATCTGAACTAATGTGTTTGTGAAATTCGCATTTTACAGTGAAAACTAATGTGATATTCTTTTGATTTAGTTAACTCCCTGTCTTTTGGTCAATAATCTTTTGATTGAACAAATGAGCATTGATAATTCCAAAGACGCATGAAAAACTCACGATTCACCGGCCTATAACAAAGCAAAACACCACCTTTGTCATGAACATTCTAGTGAAAATTATATATGCTAGAATAAAGTATTCGGTATGAGAGAGAGAGAGAGAGAGAGAGAGAGAGAGAGAGAGAGAGAAGTCCTTTATATGTAGTAGCTCGTACTTGTCTTCTTTTGAGAACCTCCTTCACCATATAGCTCATTCCATTGTAGTAGCCCATTCATGTTCATAGACTCAGTTAACACACTAGCACTGACCTGTTACCATGAATTGGTAGAGTTGGAGGGAGAACCAAAGACAAAAAAGACATTATGAAGCAATCACATGAAAACAAAAAATGAAGAGAGGTTATCTTTTGCTTGTAGGTTCTTGTACCTGTTCTCGGGCATACTTGAAGTCGTTCATATTTATTGGCCCAACGTCTGAACTCTCATTCATCACAGCTTTCTTCTGTCAAAAGCGCAAGGTGTACAAGTGATCAGTAAACCTGTTCCCATATGTGTTTGTTGCAAATGAAACTTTTGTTTTAAAGTTGAAGAATTAAAGTGTGATGAGAAGAGATTGCAGATGATTCATGAAGCCATACAAATATTTTTATTTTTCCTAGATAGAGAAAAACATATTTTAAAATGTTTGACAAAAGGTAACGAGTCATGAAGATTCAAAACGATGGCCATAAATCACAAACTATGTATGTTATTTAATGAAATTAAGAAGAAACACTATACCTTCCTTTCTTTCTCCAATATCTCTCTAACGGACCGTATGCAGCAGTGACACAAAGATTCTGCAATATAATACAGAAATTAAAAATTTTGCCAATGCAGAGTAATTACTCTGCATATATTAAGAGACACAAAGCACTTTGATGAGAAAGGCAAGGAAAAGCCTTGAGATCACTTCCGGAAAACCCATCTGTCATTCCCGCAATTGCATCAAAGTCAATATCAGGAGACAATTCTTCCTTAGCCAATATTAGTTTTAAAATTTTAGATCTATTTGGAGCATCTGGTAAGTTTATGCAGAAATATTAAAAATACTATAGGCTTCCAATTTTGCAATCAAAGATGTTGAATACAGTGTCAAGATTTTCAAGATTTTTCTAAGTTTACCATCGTGGCATCCTTCTAATAACAGCCTCATCAAGATCGAAAGGTCTGTTTGTGGCTGCAAGTACCAACACCCTTTCTTTATCTTTTGTGCGCAAGCCATCCCAATTCACCATAAACTCATTTTTCATCTTACGTGTGGCTTTGTGCTCTTGATTTCTTCGCTGTCTCTACATGCTATCAACCTATACGGAAGAAGTATACACAGTAAAAATATAGAAACAACCAAAATACAGTATTGTAAATAATTAGTAGATATTTTAAGGATCACCTCATCAATAAATATAACACTAGGAGCAATTTTACTGGCTAGAGAGAAAACTGGCCTCACATATTTCTCAGGGTCGCCGTACCACTATGAAAGGAAGAGTTTAAATGTTAAGAGCCTAGTCATCGAAATAGCTAACCAGTTAACAATATATATATATATATATATATATATATAACCTTCGAAGCGATGCTGGACATTGAGCTATTGATGAAATTTGCTCCTGCTTCAATGGCTACAGCCTTTGCAAGCATGGTCTTTCCTGTTCCAGGGGGTCCAAACAGAAGTATTCCCTCGGAAAGCTGGGGATAAAAATAAGTTACTTAAATTTTATGTAACTATGATCAACAACATGACAATCAAATTTTCCACTATGATAAGTAGAGCCAGAGCCATGAACCTACAAAAGCACAGTGATAACAAGGGAAGGATATACAACATAATGCTCTTTGTGTAACAAAGGAAATATATATGACATAATGCTTATTGTCTATGTTACACGGACTTGGGTTGATGTAGATGGTGTTTGGGAAGTGGATTTTTATGTAGGTTTTTTTAGATGTAGGATATTATTGAAGAATTTTTTTTTTTTTTGTGTTTGGAAAGATAGTTGAGTTTTTTTGTGGTTGGATGTGATGTTTGTGAGAGAAAAAGTGAAATGGTTATGGGGTTGGATGTGATATTTTGTTTGGATGTGTTTTTTTTGGTTTTGCAAAATTTTTGTCTTTTAGTGAAAAAAATGAGAAAAAACCCAACTAAAATTCTTCCCAAACACCACCTAGTGTTTCTGAGTCAGATTCGTCTACCCTCCATTCGTAGGACTTCGGAAGTGGCTGATAACTGAAGTGCCCTAGTTTTCTTTGTTAGGTAACCAATTATTACCCCAAAAGCTTAAGCTATTAGAAATGGACCCAACAACATATAACAAATTATTCAACACCCTCCCTCACGTGCAACTTCACATCCATACATAGAGAGAAGAAAGAAAGCAAACGAGGACCAAATGCAAATTTGGAGACTTGAATCCAAGACTTTTCCCATCCTAAGCTTTGATACCATATTAAGTTACCCAATTATCACAAAAGTTTAAGTTGTTCGGAAATGGCCCAACAATGTATATTAAGTTATTCAATAGTGTTCTCATACACCCTACAGTGTAACAAGTGTTTCTGTATTTTAAAACATTTCAATAATCATTCCAATAGCATAGTTCCAATGCAATACATGTTTACCATATATCTCTTATTTAATTCCAATAATTATTCTTCAAAGGCACAAGCATGTTTGATGCAGAAAGTAGAAAATGGGCACACCTTCCGTAGCTGCCCCTTACTGAACAATTCGGGCCTTTGTAAAGGAAGCATCACCAACTCCCTCAGCGTATCCTTCACATTTTCGAGAACTCCAACATCATCAAACTTCACTCCAATTTCATTAGGTGGAATAACATCAGCTAGGAGTCTTTTCTCGAATTCATTCTCCTTTACAACATCCTGAGGTTGGTCAGCATAATCACTTAAAATTTTAATGCCTTTCAACCAAGAAAGAAAGAAGCGTAAAATTATGTATCAATCACCATGTGATTTGACTACAAAAAGAAAATGGAAATATCAGAAATTATATATAGAAAATACAAGAATTCACCTTGAGCGACTTCTCTGAGCTGTTCAGGTCTGTCTGGGTTTCCCGTAAAGCATCAAGGCCATATTGGATGCTGCCAGAATTACAATATGGAATAGAATTCACAGCTGCATCATTCTTATGATTTATATTTTAGCTGACAGTAACATAGTGCCAGCCACGGAAGATGTTTCATACCTTTTTGCAGACAAAACATGCTTTGAGTTAGCATTATTTTGCGGACACTCCATTAACTGGTAGCCTAGAGCCCATTTAATTACCTTTTCAGCACCTGCAACCAGCATCATGCAATTAATGAACACACAGGGAACATAAATGAATTAATGAAAAAAAAAAAAGATCAAATTAATTCATCGATGAGTCATCGTAATTTCAAAAACAATGGAAAGATGACATACTTTCAATTGTAAGTGTTTGATCCACAATGCTTAATGTCCCAAGTTCATCGCAGTCCGGGACATTTCGGATCAATTCCTGTTTGTTATGAAAAATGTATTTATATGTTGCACTCAATAGTCAGCTTTTAACATTAGTAGTCTAGAGAATTTTTTAATCCTGCTCTATCAGCATGGAATGGTTGATTAATTTCAAATGAAACTACGTTCCTTTAATAACAAATTGTGATGCAAACCACCAAAATAAGCTTTTATTGATACATTTTTCCTTTTTGCAAGAATACCCAAAACTAACTGAAACTGAGATGTTTGACATTCTACTGCTAACAGTTGTTCCCATACAAAGTAATGAGACAAATAATACTGTGTGATGGATGTCAAAAGCTTCTGAGAAACTCTTCCTAATTTAAATGGCTCCTTAATTTTTAATTTTTTATTTTTTCAAAAAGAAGTGGAAACCAATAAACAGTATGCATATAATAGTTACATGCATCATATTGATTAAAAGTATTTCTCATTTTGTTTCAATTGCTTTGGATCATCACCTATCGTCCGTAGTACCTCGCAATGCAACTCCAAAGTAGGTGAAAAAAACTTCAAAAAGTAAATGTGTAGTTGATCCCAAATGAGAAACTTATGGTGGAGAGGCTCCTTTTTCCCATCACTTTTGTATATATGAAAGATAATGTGAAACTCACATTTATGCAATTTTTCAACCACCCAAAGAAGGTCCAAAAAGGATAAAACACACACACAAATTGGTAAATTTTAGTTGATATGCATTACAAACTAAGACGAATTGATACATAATCGACTATAAGAATAACTTATTGAAAAAGCTTTCAACTATAATCAAAATCAAAATACACGAAGTGCAGTTTTGTGAAAAAGAAAGAACGAACAACTGATCACAAGAAATAGGTACTGGAACCTACAGAACAAAGCCAACTACCTTTCTGGTATAAGCAAAAAAACAAAATTATATTCCTAAATAAAGGTTCATACAAATGAGGCAAGCCAGAAGCCATACTGCTCTACATACATCGGATTAAAATGGGTATCTTTAGCTTTTCTTGAGCAGTATTAAAACCACACATAAAGCCAGTATCATAAAAACGAAATATTACAAACTATAATGGCTTGTAGTTTTTTACATTGCTAAGGCAAATAAAGTTTTCCTCCGCCCTTGAGGAATTCAAAGTCGTTAGCAAATTGACGCTTCAGGACAGCTTTATGCATCTCATCCTGCATCATTTTGCAAGCCTATCGTTAGATACTGTGGAAAAATACATGGTGAATGAATAACAACCAGAAAATCACACTAGGCACCTTAGGCATGTCAATAGTAATTTTGTTAGGAAAAAGTTCTGACAGTAGGTTTGTTGTCACCAGAAACTTCTCCTTTTCTTGTTTTCCACAATGACATTCCTGATAAAATGAAATAGAATGTCACACAATGTCTTCAGCATAGACAACCTGCCATAAAATGTTACTCCACAATTCTATCTTGGCTTCACGTTACTTTTACTAAAAGGTTAAGTCTTTCATCTTAAGAAGCACTGACATGGACACGCAAAACCACAATTTTCACAACTGCACGACATGACACATGAGAGAGACACACAACATATAGTTCATATATATCATTCAAATATAATTAAAAAAAAAATAGAACATATCACTAATTCCTATACATCTACGTTATTTTTCTTTCATCATTGTATACTAATTTATTTTTGTTCAAACTTCCAAAAATTAGTTTTATGTAAGTCTAAGCAATAGACATGAGTGTTTCCCAAGTGTCAACTGTTTGGGTCTAAATCATTTTTAAAAAGGGCACATTTGGACATGGACACACCACCTTCTTAGAAGTGTCCGTGATTCTTAGCTTACTGCCTTTGATGCAGGCTTGGTTAACCGATAGCAATCAAGGGTGGGAGTAGAATAGCAGCTTCCCAATTACAATGACAAGCATTTGTTGATTATTATACCACAGGTGCATTATTGCTTGGCTGTTCAGGAGTAGACATCCTGCTTGCTGGAAGTTTTTAAGGGAAACATGTCTGACCACATCTTGATGGACCGATAGACTTGACGGAAAGCAGTTTGACACATTTACCAGTTGCTCAGACATACCACAATTATTCATGATCGGAAAACTCAAATACTACAATGGAGGCCAAATTTGGGGTCATAATTACCTGCACAAGAAAAACCATTCAAGTGTTGCCTATATGAGTGAATCATGAAAATGTGATGTAATCGGACTAAGGCCTCGTTTGGGAACTGGCTAATTTAGTAACTTTTTTGGCTATTTGGCTAAAATATGAGCTAAAAAAAACTAGTATGTTTGGGATGACTTTTTGGCTTTTTACGAAAAGATATGCAATAAGTAGAGAGAAAAGAGAATCTTTGACTTTTTGGTATGGGTTGTTGGCTTTTTGACTAATTTAGTAACTTTTTGACTTTTTGGCTAAAAATGAGGGTTCCCAAACGAGGCCTAAATTCTTCTGAAAGTAGTACTTCAACAATCTAAATAAATCTCTTATATCTCAATGAAGCAGAAATCCATTGACAGAATCAGCAGAAGAATCTGTCCAGCCTCTGAAAATTCATCATTTGAATGGTCAATTTTTTTATTTTTGGTCTTTGGAAACTAATGGAGAACGCCTCTCACAAATATAATTAATTAATCCTCCATTTGGGCCATTTGCTTCAAACAAACTCAAACTTTACACCCAAAATTGCTTTTTAAAAGAAACATTTCTTATTGGAATACTGAAAAAGCCATACATTTATTTAAAAGGGAACTGGAGCTAAATTTCTAGCGGTGCCATCAATAAAACTCTTTACCAAGTTTATCCTAAATCAACTATTGCTAATAGAGGCATCAGTTTGTAAAGATTATCCTCAACAACAGGAAATTAAGACAGTTCCCAGCATACCGCAAAATCACAACAGAACATAGATGGCTACCGTGGAAGTAAATGCAAACCATTAGGAATAAGTTGGTAATAAGTAGGGACCCAATAGAAGATGCTGTCCAACTACAAGCATGTTTTATGTCCATCTTGCAACTACTGAAGTTGTACTGATAACAAAAGGATAATGTAGGCAAAAAAAACAAAAACTGAAAAAGCAAAAGGTCTGCTATGTGCAGAATGATCAGCAGAGAAACATATTTTTTCAACTATGCAAGCAAATAAAATCCACCGTACAAGCAACAAACAATGTTGTAAGGTTGTTACAATAACATAACTGAGAAGCAAACTTTCCAGCGCAGCTAAACTGTTAAATTTCACTTACTTTTTCTTGCTGTTCTCTGTGTCTGTATGTGAACCAATCAGAACAACATTAGAAGGAAGTGCATGGATAAGATATTTTATTACTTGATGTGCTTCTGAATTTTCTAGAAGAAACTTGTCAATATCTTTCATGAACAAAATAAAAGGAGAATTTCCGCTCTCGTTGATTATGGCCAGGGAAATTTCAAATGAGAGTAATAAGTAGCTAACAATATAACCATAAAGCACTATAATGACTTGAAAAAAGGTTATGTTGGATGCTGCAGCAAAATATCACCTCAAGCAATATGTTGTTGATTGACTTTTGTAAATCCTTCAAAGTTGTGGACTCTGGTTGAAGTTCACTTGCTAATGCAAGTGTCAATAACTCAGTACACAAAACTTAGCAATAGAGGTTGAACTGCTATGAAATCATGTGGTTGAAAGTAATACACACTTGATTACAGGATTGGGACATTACCATTGCAAAAGAACCCATGACCTGCTTCACATAGACCTCCTAGGTCCTGGCCTTCAGGAATAGGCTTATCAAACCTTACACCAACTTTAAATGAATTACTGTTTTCAGAAGTTAAAACAATTTTGCCCTGGCTTCCAAAATTAGGGCCCCTGAACATGGGATTCAACAGGATTAATAACAAAAAGTTAAGAACATAATGTAATGAAAACTAAACTCATCCCAACTGAATGAGCCTGTAATCCTATAAGAACACATTATGAGAGAGAGACAGAGAGACAGAGAGAGATTTTCCATCTGTAGGAACCATGTTGATAAAAAAAATTGTGATGGCAGTGCAAATGGTAAGGTCAGTGTCGGAATCAAGTAACAGTACAAATTGCAATTCAACATCTGTTATTAGACACATGTTTGTGGATGCACATATCGAAAACTTATGGCATGTGGTGAACAAATAGCTAAAACTTTTGGCATCATGGGGACTCAAACATATGGTTTTTTGAAAGAACAGTCCTATGGATCTTGGGTAATTGAGAGAGATTGACCAAATAAAGCTTCTTTCTTTAAGCAGCAGTTGCTTATCAGTGATGAATACGAGAAAGTAGAAATTATTTATCACCTTAAAACACTGGAAAAGGTTTGGAGGAAACAGTTTCTTGCAAAAAAAAAAATTATTCAGGGCCCTCAATTCCCTGACACAACTAAATTCACAAAAGGTAAAGACAATCTTTTTTCTTTTTTCCTCCTCTTTTTTCTAAATTAAATGGACACTCAAACAAAAGCTGCCGCTGCCCAGAAATGGTTCTTTGTTTAACCCCTGCTCTACAGTTAGTCTTTTGCATCAAGACCAATGAAACAGGATTTAGAAAGCTCAAATCCAATTTCACGGTCTTAATGTCTCTTTTTCCAAATGGACCCAAAGGAAGACTTAATCTGGAACTCATCCATGTTCCTTTTTTCATAATTTATTTCTCCACAGTGGGGGTTCAGCAATTTTTTTTTTGTTCACCAATCTGCTGACTATTCCTATTCTTTTCCATTGGTTGGGTTACTAAAGCTGGATGAATTAACAAAAATGATTGGAGGCATGGATCAAGGAAAGAACTTGCGCTTGAGGTAGTCTTCCTTCAGCATTGGCAACAAGTTATATGTCGCATGGCACTCAATCCTGCGATGCTACATTTGAGTCTTCACATGTTTGAGAACCACCCATTATATATGGATGGCTCTATCAAAGCCACAACATGTAATGAAGTCCTGCTGTCTCGGCATGTGAATGTTTTTTGAGAACAAAAGAATGAGTACATAATTGCACTAACAGATGTGGTATCAGGGGAAAAATAAGTCTTGTAAATTGTACCTGGCAGAAACCATAGAACATAAGCTGGTAAAATTGAAACCCACAAATATTACTGTCACCTGCATGTTCCATATCTGGAAGTCAGCAGGCTAATGTACAGGAAAGTTAAAAATCAGAAGTGACAGTAAAACCTTAGTTGCACAAAGGGGAGGGGGCAGGGGGACCTATGGGAGCGTGTGCTAAGTTGTAATATGTGCTAAAATATGAATAAATATTTGAGATTGAAGTGAATTACAAATCGTCTTTGTTTAAGTTAAGTATAAATTAAAATTATGTAAATAGAAAGCACTAGAATAATTGAAGTTGTTTTCCTTTTTTTTCTTTTAGATTTCTATGTTTGAGAGGTTTTATCTCAGTTGGAAGCAAGTTTCTTCCTCGACAGGAGCGAATTTCTCACGAGTTTCTTACTTGGGAGTGCAAAATCGCAGTTCTAAGTAAAAAACACCACCTAAGTAAGAGTTTCCTGCTATAAGAGTAAAACCTTGTTGACGGCACAAGCAGAGACATACCACTTTTGAAACATCGATTCTTAGTTTTTTGAGACACTGGAACATGTAATGCTGCATTTGAAGAGTGTAGCATATCCCCTTTTCCAACTGAAGGGACTATGCCCTGAATCTATTGAACAACTAGAGGGCGTACTTCTTGGCATAACTGGGCCATCAACACCTCAAGTATTTGCTTTGGCCCTGTTGTAAATGAACCCTGCAACAAATTAGTATAACTGATTTTACTAGTTCACAAGTCTCCATCTTCACTAATCACCACAAAAAAAAAAAATAAATAAATAAAAATTGCAGGTAGAAACTACAATAAATAAATAAGTCAAACATTGAAGCATAAGTACTTCAATTAGTTTATTTGAATTGGAAAAGCATGCTACTCACAGATAGATACAAGTGGCTATGAAATACAAGCAATTTAGCCCCGAAGTGATGAGCAAGTGCCTTTGATGACTTCTCCTGATATATCTCAGAACCTGTAAAATGTTTGCAAAGAACTTAATGTACTGTAGTAGTAAATTTTGAGTAAGAGTGATCGTAAAATGTTCTAGGACAAGGAGATGATCTTGTTCACCTGCAGGACCAGACAACAAAATTCTTGGGCTTACAGTGGAATCCTTGGACTCACTATGCTTTATGTGTAGAACAAAGGATGCCAGCAGATAATATTTTGTCTTGTCACTGAAAGAAATAGAAAATTGAAATTTTCATTATTAGCCTGCAATAAAGTATTAAAACCCATGGAAACCATAGCAGCCTTTATTATTGAGACTAACATAGTCAAGTAAATGAGCTTAAATTAGAACTACAAAGTACAATTGTCGATCAAACTATTGCATAGGCAGAAAAGGGAGCAGGTAACCGTAACTGGAGAACATTTACGTTAAACAAGTTCTTAAAGATGAACAAGCACATTCAGTACACTACAAGGGTATAATGGCATCTCAACACTCCAAGAAAGTTTACCAATAGTCCCACATAGTGAAACCACTACATAGATCAAATGGCTGAAGTAGCTTAACATCTGAAAATAGCTTTCTCAAGGAGCTACAGCAATGGGAAAAAAATCAGGAAAAGATATTCAGGTCAAGAAGTTGAGATTTAAAGCACATATGTATTCTATTCTCTCACAGATTTTGGTATTCCTTTTAAAACTGTTATTTCAGGAAAGAAGAAACAATAAAAGGTAAAAATTTCACAATTGCTATTAGTGAAGATGTGCTATATTATCATTGCCCTTTAAAATAGAAAAAAAACTGCACAAAACAATATTGACTCCTTAAGTTTGGTCTCTTAATATGAACTTATCATTGTTTGCATAATGTATGATCCCTGACTAATATCTTTCCATTTTCAAGCATATCTCCTACTTGTTCCATATCTCCTACTTGCATAATCTAGATTGTTTTCCAATTTGTGAGACATTTATCAGCACATATACATTCATTGCACTCTTCTCATATGCTCAATGTGTACATGTAATATAATCGTATAGATAAAAGTTTATCTTTTCAAAATTATTAAGCTTCCCAAGAAGTCTGCATGATCTTTTATCAAATTCAGTGTGAAATGATGAAAAGAAAAATGTTTCTCATCCAAACCAATGTCTACAAGCAAACTGATCAATTGAGCTTTTTATCAATTTCAGTGTAAGTGTGTGCTTCCATCTAGATCATTATATTACCTATGCTGCAGAAGAAGGGAACGAGTCAACATCTTATATAAGAACTAGTTATCAAGTTCAAAAGTGCTGTGGAATATGCTAACATACTCAAAAGCTGAATTATGATAAGAAATCTGCAGTGGATGTTAGAGCATAGAATAAGTACATAAAACGACTATACAAGAAAGATTACAGTTGTGTAAAAGGCTTCTACCATAAATAATTTGGAAAATTGTCAAATGAGATCTGTAGTTCTCTGCCATCAATAATCCCTGAAGTAATATCTTCTGTTAGGGCTGTATTTTTGGAAGAGATTCCGGTCATAGATGCCTGCCAGCTAGACTGATTGTTTTCATTATCCACAACCTGCTCAAGGATGGTTTGAACCGATTCCTGAGTCCCTGACTATGACATGACACATAAGTTAACAAAGAGGTATTTTTGTTCCCTTTGTTGGGTTTCACCACAAGTGATCCTTTACAGAATGTGATAATAGAAGCACCTACCTCGGCCAAAGGATCCAGAGACCTCCTTTGAGCCTCTGCAATCCCAACAGAAGGAGAAACTGTAACAGTAGCCCCAATACTAAGTTGTTGGAAAATCTATTTAATTAAATAGTTAAGTAGAAACTGACAGAGAGGGAAACCACTCCCCCCCAAACAACAATTTGCATATGAGACACCAAAAAAAGAGTTCAATTGTAGGATACGTAAGAATGATTCCCTGGCAAATTAAAGATTATTTCATCCCCATGATTAAGCACTCTTCTGGAATTCATCTCCACAGCTTGTCCATTAATTAGCACATATCCAATGCCCACCAAGCACTCGAAAATAGCAATTACATAGCAATGAAGCTAAGCAGGTCATAGAAAGTTTTAACGCCAAAACAAGACCAAAGATTTGTACACCTCTTGAAGACCCATCTACTTTCTAAAAATGAAGCAAATGCAGATAATTAATAAGAATAATTCCCAGGGTTACCTGTCGTTGGACAGTCCTGCAAAGGATCATACTCATTGCGTGGTCTCCTATAATGAGATGGCCGGATTGATTTAAACCAATATTGAAAACAGGCAAACAGATGGTAACGTCTCCGTTCTGAAGCAACAATGAGAAGCAAAATAATTAAGCAATTGTAAATCTTGTTGCAAAATTGTAAAAAAAATAGGGTATAGATACGTTTTGGTATATTTGTAAAAAAATATTTATTTTTAATTTAGAGTAATATAAAAATTGATTAAATGGTTTAATTTGTTAACATCCAACCTACAATTAACATTTAATGTCAAAAATAAATGTATAAATTAAAATTAAATATCAATATATTAAATAACTTACAAATCATAGCTTAAATTGAAAATCATACTAATCATAAAATAAAAAATAAAAAACAAATCTAGTGAATGGAATTTTATCTTTGTGGTAGAAGAAAACATTGTTTTAATTGAGGTATGGTATGGCTTAGGTATATACTAGGTACATCTGGGTACGCCAAAAATTAAGAAGAAAAAATTAGGATATGTGTTTCGTATACCCGGTACATATGCACAAATACCATACCCTGTAAGTCCCTGGTACGAATATGGCATGTTTTTCGAAATACTCATACTTCATAGGTTAGAGAATAATGCAATTACTAGTGTAAGGATGTCAGATTTAAAATTTGAAAATACCACCAGACTCACTGTCACGACCCCATTCCGCCCCTAGTAGAATGGTTCCGTGATGGCCAGTAATCCGAGATTACCAAAGACCAACTTACAAAGATTCACACACAATCAGAGTATATATATGGGGCTTACATGTGCGGAAGCAATAAATTTAAAACTAAATAGTCCATAAGAGCTGTGCATAGATCAAATAAAATGACATACATCTTAATATAGCTTACAACTTAGATACAATAAAATAAAGTACAAAATACATCTTGATCAAAAGGTTTCTCAAGCTAATATAAATAAAAGAAGTAACTACAAGCCAAGAAGCATGATCTTCAAGATGCTACAAAAAATGTGAATCCGAAACAAGTTGCAAATAATCATCTAGGCGTCGCCGCCTTCTTGCTCATCACCTACATATATATAAAGAGAGGGTGAGCTTGGATATTCAGTGAATGATACCAGTAATAAAGGTTTTGCATGAATGATATACAAGATCTCTTTTCTAAACAATACATAGCATACTATACAAAATCAAAGGATGAACCAACTCCATCAATCAAGTCTTTCAAATCTTCAAGGGATACTTACTAGCATCAATATAATACGAGGGATGACATTCCGAACAAACAATTCACGCGGAAAACCGTCAATGGCAAAACAAGGGTGTAGTTGCATTATAGTCCCCTGGCACTAAGGACTTTCAAAACAAGGGTGTAGTTGCATTATAGTCCCCTGGCACTAAGGACTTTCAAGACAAGGGTGTAGTTGCATTATAGTCCCCTGACACTAAGGACTTTCCCAGAATGTCATCAAAGCAAATATAATACTTGATACCAAAAACTGGGGATAATCATCCATGCTTGATCAAATACTTTTCCAAAACAAAACAAAACAAAGCTTTTATCAAGACATTATAATATAGCTTTATTAAAAATACTACTTACATAGTTCTTCGGGTGTAGGAATTACAAGCAAGGGTCCAAAGCCTACAAGCACATAATAAATCCCATTGAATGCGTTTCAATAAGACAGGGTGAGATGCTCAAAGATGGATATAAAATGCATCCTTAAAACTAGCTTTTCATGGCAGGGAAGGATCTCGGCATTTCTTTCAAAATCAAGTCAAAACAAAGCAAAACATGCTGGGAGTTACAATACTGCCTTTTCACCTCGGAAAAACATGCTAGGTACTAACCGAGTCTAGGCCGAGGTACCACACCTCTTGGCCGAGGTGTGTTCCCGACGACCATATTCAAGGAAATGAAGTCTGGGAAAATCTAGGTTTCCCTCCTGAAGAACATAAAGAACATGAATGCTAAAATCATAACTTCTTTATTCAAAATCTGAGATTTCATGAGATGAGTTTGAAAACATGGATCTGGGTACCCATACTTGAAGATCTTATGAAAACAAACACAAAAACATGAAACTTGTTACAAGCTTTCGGATCAAAAACATGGTTTTATCTCAAGAACATAAGAACATCATTTTCTTTTTCTAAGGCAAACTTTAAATCAATACATGGTTCATGAATCATGCTAGATCATGCAATGCAATCGGATCAACATAAAGAACAACAAGAGTAAATCAAGATTATAACCTCAAGGCACGGATTAAACAGCTCAAACTCTAAAGATCAAGCTTGGGATCTAACTCTCTCACTTCAACTTCCTCTCCTCTTCCTAGAGCTTCTCTCTCTACCATGCAAGAGATATGACACAAAATGATATAATTCTAACTTTGCTGGCTGACTAAACCCCCTGCTAGGACACGTGGCACTACCGGATTGGGTTTCCTCAAAAGGTGATAGATTGATAAAACAAGGGCATGACAAAGTGTAAGTAACAAGTAAGGTGACATGGGCACTTCGGCGTGTAATGATCTCGACTAGGAAAAAGCTTAGGCAAAAAGGGCCTCAATGATCTCAGCTAGGAAGGACAATACTTGGCCTAGCTGTGCCACACCTTGGCCTAGATGTGCCACACCATGGTCTAGGTCGTACCAGTCCAGGGACAAGATCACTTTGGTATAACATCTCGGCCTAGATAATACACATCTCGGCCTTGGTGATGAATACCTCGGCCTAGATAATGACATCTCGGCTAACATGTCAGGGTGAGGGTAGAGGTCAACCAAGGTGGTTCGAAGATGGTCCTAGGTGTAAGAAGTTCAAAGGTGTAACCTAGGCTTAAGATGACCTCGGCTAAACTCACACCAAGCAAGGAACAAAACATGCAAGCAACATTTAAACGAAACTAATCAAAATCTGCATAGATGCAAGCCTAATCAATACAAGGATCATGTAAGAATGTATGTAAGCATGGCTAGGATAAGGTGAGGGTTGCTACATCCTTCCCCCCTTAAAGAAGTTTGGTCCCTAAACTTGAGTTACCTTGCCCCACAAATAACTCCGGATGTCGGATTTTCATTTCTTTTTTCATTTCCCATGTAGCATCCTTGCCATAATGCTTTTTCCATTTGACCTTCACCATCGGTATCGACTTGTTTCTCAACTGTTTCACTTGTCTATCGATAATTCTCATCGGCTTCTCCTCGTAGCCTAAATCTTCATTAACCACAATCCCAGAATGATCAATCATATGATATGGATCCCGAATATACTTCCTTAACATGGAAACATGAAACACATTGTCGACTTGGCTTAATTTTGGTAGCAAAGCAAGTCTGTAGGCAACTGGGTTAACTCTTTCAAGAATTTCAAACGGCCCAATGTAGCGAGGTGCCAACTTACCTTTCTTCCCAAATCTTGAAACTCCTTTCATCGGCGAAATTTTCAAGAATACATAATCCCCAACTTCAAATTCTAACTCTCTTTTCCTCTGGTCGGCGTAACTCTTCTGTCGACTCTAAGCAGTCCAAATTCTTTGCCGGATAAGTTTAATCTTCTCAGTTGTCACTTGAATCAGTTCAGGACTGATTAAAGCTTTGTCTCCTACTTCGGTCTAACATATCGGCGATCTGCACTTCCTTCCATACAGAGCTTCATACGGCGCCATGCCAATGCTAGCTTGATAACTGTTGTTGTAGGTGAATTCCACCAACGGCAAATGCACTTCCCAACTTCCCTTGAAGTCCAATACACATAGTCTGAGCATATATTCAAGCGTTTGAATTGTTCTCTTTGTTTGCCCATCGGTCTGGGGATGAAAATTTGTGCTAAATCTCAACTCTGTTCCCAAAGCTCCTTGTAGACTCTGCCAAAATCTAGAAACAAATTTCGGATCTCGGTCTGACACAATGGACATCGGCACTCCATGAAGTCTAACGATCTCATTCATATACAACAAAGCGAGTTGATCGGCATTAAAGGTAGTCTTAACAGGCAAGAAGTGTGCTGACTTAGTTAATCTATTGACTACAACCCAAAATGAATCCATACCCTTCTGTGTCCTCGGCAAACCAACCACAAAATCCATGGAGATGTGCTCCCATTTCCACTCGGGAATCGACAAAGGTTGAAAAAGTCCTGCTGGCCTCCAGTGCTTTGCTTTCACTTGTTGACAATATAGGCACTGAGATACAAACTCGGCTATTTCTCTCTTCATATTTGACCACCAAAAAGTCTGCTTCACATCTTGATACATCTTGGTGTTCCCTGGATGTACTGCAAATCTGGAATTATGGGCTTCTTGCAAAATCTTCCTTTTTAACTCTGGGACGTCGGCTACGCACATTCTTCTTCAAACTTGAGTTCCTAATTTTCAACGGTATACCCTAACCTCGGCTTAGTGACAATTTCATCAATCACCTTCCTGAAGAATCTGTCTTCCATCTGCCTGGTCTTCACTTCCTCAATGATAGTCGGCTCCACTGAAATCATTGACAAATAAGCTGAATTCCCAACTAATTTCTTGCTTAACACATCGATCACTGAGTTTGCCTTACCTGGATGATACTGAATCTGCATGTCATAATCCTTCAATAACTCAAGCCATCTTCTCTGTCTCATAGTCAGTTCCTTCTGAGTGAACAAATACTTCAAACTCTTGTGATCTGTGAAAACTTGGCAAGAAGCTCCATACAAGTAATGGCACCAATCTTCAAAACAAATACTACGGCTGCTAATTCTAGATTATGGGTGGGATAGTTCTTCTCATGGGGTTTCAATTGACGAGATGCATATGCTATGACTTTACCCCCTTGCATTAATACACAACCCAAACTCTTATGTGATGCATCACTATAAATCTGAAACTCCTCATTACTTGTCGGCAGTACAAGAACTGGTGTTGTGACTAACCTCGTCTTTAGTTCTTGGAAGGCTGATTCCCTATCCTCAGTCCATTCATATGCCACTCCTTTCTAAGTTAGTTGTGTCAAAGGTATTGCAATCTTTGAAAAGTCCTTCACAAACTTTCAGTAATAACCGGCCAAACCCAAAAAACTACAAACCTCGGACACATTGGTCGGTGTCGGCCAATTCACAATGGCTTCAATCTTACTTGGATCAACAGAGATACCCTCTTCATTAATCACATGCCCCAAAAATGAAATGCTGGAACGCCAAAACTCACACTTGCTAAGCTTGGCATATAATCTTCTATCTTTCAGAATCTGTAGGGCAAGTCTCAGGTGCTTCTCATGCTCAGATTCACTCTTGGAATAGATCAATATATCGTCGATGAAAACAACCACGAACTCGTCTAGGTACGGCTTAAAGACCCTATTCATCAAATCCATGAATGATGCAGGAGCATTAGTTACTCCGAAAGGCATAACCAAAAATTCGTAGTGGCCATACCTTGTCCGAAAAGCAGTCTTCTCAACATCCTCTTCTTTAACCTTCAGCTGATGGTAGCCCGACCAGAGATCGATCTTAGAAAAGACTCGTGCCCCTTGTAGTTGATCAAGCAAATCATCGATCCTCGGCAGTGGGTACTTGTTCTTAATGGTTACCTTGTTCAGTTCTCGGTAGTCAATACAAAGGCGAAGTGTACTATCATTTTTGTTCACAAATAGAACTGGTGCTCCCCAAGGTGAAGTACTCGGCCTAATACAGCCCTTATCTAACAACTCTTGTAATTGCAACTTCAACTCCTTAAGCTCGGCTGGGGCCATTCTATAGGGTGTTTTGGAGATAGGCTGGGTTCCCAACATGACGTCAACAGTAAACTCTATTTCTCTATCGACTAAACAGCCAAGCAAGTCACTTGGAAAGACGTCGGGGAATTCCTTAACAATTGGGATGTCGGCCAATTCAACGTTTCCACTCAGATTGCTTAATATACAACACAAATAACCTTGACACCCTTTTTTAATCAACTTATAGGCCTTCATGGATGAGATCAAGTAAGGTGGGGATACCACTTCTTTACCCTGAAACGTAACCTCGGCTTTGTTTGGGGGTCTCAATATGACACTTTTGGAAACACAGTTAATGGATGCATTATCTCCTACTAACCAATCCATTCCCAATATGACATCAAAGTGAGCTATGTCCAACGGCATCAAATCAACTAATAATTCAACATTCTCAATCATAACAACACATGCTCTATAAATGGATGCAACAGTCATAGTTCTTCTAGACGGAGTAGACACAGATAACACATAGTCAAGGGGTTCTAATTCCTTATTCAACTTTTCGGCAAACTTAGTAGATACAAATGAATGCGTAAAACCCGAATCAATCAATATGTATGCATCTTGAGAACAAATTGGGAGGGTACCTGACACTATTGTCTCGGCATTCTGGGTGTCTCCTGGCACTAGAGCAAAAACTCTTCCCTGTCTCATCTATTCTTTCCCAATGTTGCCTCTCTGTGCAGAGCCCGAGGTACTCCCATTCTTCTTACCATCATCAGCCTTTGCCTTTGGACAGTCTTTCACTCGGTGACCCATCTCGCCACATTTGAAGCAAGCCCCTGACGCCCAACGATAGACCCCAAAATGTGGCTTTCCACAATTTGAACACATCGGCTTAGCATCACCCTCTTGATTCGAGTTGCTGGAGCTGCCTACATTCGTCTTCTTCTTGGCGTTAAACGGAACTCGGCGATTATCATAATTTTGCCTCTTCCTCTGGCTCTCTCCGGAACTCTGATATCGGCTCAAGTTAGCTTCTGCCAGGATGGCCTTGTCTAACACTCCGGCGTAAGTCGACATGTTGAGCATATTCACTCAGTCCTGTATCGGTCCACGCAACCCACTTTCGAACTTCCTAGCCTTTCACTATTCGTCGTCAACCATGTGAGGCGCATATCTTGCCAACTCGGTAAAAGCACGGTCGTATTCCGCCACTGTCTTGTTGCCTTGTGTCAGAGCCTGAAACTCTGTGGTCTTACGATCCTGGACACTAAGGGGAAAATTCTTGTTGTAGAACAATTCCAAAAATCTGGCCCAAGTCAAACCCGGATTACCTTCTCGGACCATCATCCACCATCTTTGAGCGTCGTCGTCCAACGTGAATGTTGCTAGTGACACCTTCTGGGCATCGGTACTGGGAAAAATCTCAAACAACTTCTCTATTTCCAAGACCCACGTTTCGGCTTTCATCGGCTCTATACCCCCTTGGAATCTCGGCGGGTTCATCTCCTTGAACTCTTTGATCAAGGTTATCGTGTCGTTCCCATATAAAGCTTGCTGTGGAGGCACTTGTGGCACTGGAGGAGGTGGAGGTGGAGGTGGAGGTGGAGGCGGAGCTGCATGTCGGCCGTTTGTCTACTCGGCCTGAGTAGAAGTAGTACCCGTGTCCTGTGGCCTAGGTTGTCGCAACTCACGGACCAAACCTTCGACCAACCTTTCTGATCTGTCCAATCTGTCCTCAGAATGATCTTGGCCAACTGGAGGTCTACCCCTTCTCATGATACTAAGAGTATGCAAAATATGACTTTAAAACGAAATGAGCAAATAGAAATGTATGCAAGTAACAAATAATCATGCCGAGATGACACGCATCTTGTCAAGTAGCAAGCAATCTGATGCAATCCTAACATCATTCTAAGGGACATCCTATGCTCTTTGGGACTCAAAGTGTGTGAATAACGTACTATAAGGAACTTGGCTCTAATACCAATCTGTCACGACCCCATTCCGTCCCTAGTAGAATGGTGCCGTGATGGCCAGTAATCCGAGATTACCAAAGGCCAACTTACAAAGATTCACACGCAATCAGAGTATACATATGGGGCTTACATGTGCGGAAGCGATAAATTTAAAACTAAATAGTCCACAAGAGCTGTGCATAGATCAAATGAAATGACATACATCTTAATATAGCTTACAACTTGGATACAATAAAATAAAGTACAAAATACATCTTGATCAAAAGGCTTCTCAAGCCGACATAAACAAAAGAAGTAACTACAAGCCAAGAAGCATGATCTTCAAGATGCTACAAAAAATGTGAATCCAAAACAAGTTGCAAATAATCATCTAGGCATTGCCGCCTTCTTGCTAATCACCTACATATATATAAGGAGAGAGTGAGCTTGGATACTCAGTGAGTGATACCAGTAACAAAGGTTTTGCATGAATGATATACAAGATCTTTTTTCTAAACAATACATAGCATACTATACAAAATCAAGGGATGAACCAACTCCATCAATCAAGTCTTTCAAATCTTCACGAGATGCATCAATATAATACGAGGGATGACATTCCGAACAAACAATCCACGTGGAAAACCGTCAGTGGCAAAACAAGGGTGCAGTTGCATTATAGTCCCCTAGCACTAAGGACTTTCAAAACAAGGGTGCAGTTGCATTATAGTCCCCTGGCACTAAGGACTTTCAAGACAAGGGTGCAGTTGCATTATAGTCCCCTGACACTAAGGACTTTCCCATAATGTCATCAAAGCAAATATATTACTTGATACCAAAAATTAGGGATAATCATTCATGCTTGATCAAATACTTTTCCAAAACAAAGCAAAACAAAGCTTTTATCAAGACATTATAACATAACTTTATTAAAAATACCACTCACATAGTTATTCGGGTGTAGGAATTACAAGCAAGGGTCCAAAGCCTACAAGCACATAATAAATCCCATTGAATGCGTTTCAATAAGACAGGGTGAGATGCTCAAAGATGGATATGAAATGCATCCTTAAAACTAGCTTTTCATGGCAGGGAAGGATCTCGGCATTTCTTTCAAAATCAAGTCAAAACAAAGCAAAACATGTTGGGAGTTACAACACTGCCTTTTCACCTCGGAAAAACATGCTGGGTACTAACCAGGTCTAGGCCGAGGTACCACACCTCTTGGCCGAGGTGTGTTCCTGACGACTACATTCAAGGAAATGAAGTCTGGAAAAATCTAGGTTTCCTTCCTGAAGAACATGAAGAACATGAATGCTAAAATCATAACTTCTTTATTCAAAATCTAAGATTTCATGAGATGGGTTTGAAAACATGGACCTGGGTACCCATACTTGAAGATCTTATGAAAACAAACACAAAAACATGGAACTTGTTACAAGCTTTCGGATAAAAAACATGATTTTATCTCAAGAACATAAGAACATCATTTTCTCTTTCTAAGGCAAACTTTAAATCAATGCATGGTTCATGAATCATGCTAGATCATGCAATGCAATCGAATCAACATAAAGAGCAACAAGAGTAAATCAAGATTCTAACCTCAAGGCACGGATTAAACGGCTCAAACTCTAAAGATCAAGCTTAGGATCTAGCTCTCTCACTTCAACTTCCTCTCCTCTTCCTAGAGCTTCTCTCTCTACCATGCAAGAGATATGACACAAAATGATATAATTCTAACTTTGCCGGCTGACTAAACCCTCTGCTGGGACACGTGACACTACCGAATTGGGTTTCCTCAAAAGGTGATAGATTGATAAGACAAGGGCATGACAAAGTGTAAGCAACAAGTAAGGTGACATGGGCACTTCGGCGTGTAATGATCTCGACTAGGAAAAAGCTTCGGCAAAAAGGGTCTCAATGATCTCGGCTAGGAAGGACAACACTTGGCCTAGCTGTGCCACACCTTGGTCTAGGTCGTACCAGTCCAGGGACAAGATCACTTTGGTATAATATCTCAGCCTAGATAATACACATCTCGGCCTTGGTGATGAACACGTCGACCTAGATAATGACATCTCGGCTAACATGTCAGGGTGAGGGTAGAGGTCAACCAAGGTGGTTCCAAGATGGTCATAGGTGTAAGAAGTTCAAAGGTGTAACCTAGGCTTAAGATGACCTCGGCTAAACTCACACCAAGCAAGGAACAAAACATGCAAGCAACATTTAAACGAAACTAATCAAAATCTGCATAGATGCAAGCCTAATCAATACAAGGATCATGCAAGAATGTACATAAGCATGACTAGGATAAAGTGAGGGTTGCTACACTCACTTTGGTGGGAGAAACAAGTTTAAAAAAAGGAAAACGGGTAAAATCCTAACAGACATGGGTCAAATAGAAATAGCCAAAATCAAAGAAATAGAATATTCTTATACATAATGATACAAGGGTAAATTACAAATACACTCCTTGAAGTTTGCTTAAAATATGAATTGTCCCTTATGGTTTGAAAAATTACAAATACATCCCTCTTAGAATTTTTTATTTAACAAAATTAATTGAAAAAGTAAAATTTCTAACTGTTCACCTATACAATAATAAAATTATCTGAATTATTAATTGAAATAAAATTTTAACATTATTAAAAACTGTTAATTAACTTGATGATTTATTAATAAAAAGACCTATTTGTTATGAAATTAGAAGTCTTAGGGACATAATGTAATTTCTAGAACTAGGAGATAATTTGTAATTTAAGTAAATCTCAAGGGGTGTGTTTGTAATTTAGCCATGATACAATTAACCACATGTATGAACATATGGAAGAAAACTCCAGAAAAAACTTTCAAGTGAGAAATACCAAAGGATGCTTCGACAGAAGCCTGGACCAAGGTGTTGATGTGCCAAATTTTGGATTCTGCTGCTGATGCATACTTGACATCGAGAGAAGAGTCGCTGATTGATCTGCTGTAATTGGCAAAAACACTTAAAATATTGTATGAATAAATCAAATCATTGAAAAAATCAAAAGACAATTTATGAAATACAAATGGAAACATGCTTGAAAAATTAAACAAGCTTAAAAAAATTACCCTGTGCTGCCGGTGCAGGCATAAGAGAAGTTGGAATGGACACATTTTTGTCATTAGTAAGCAAAGGTTGTGATGTCCCTAATGTCATTGGAATACCTAGTTCCAAAAATTTAGACAAACCAAAAATTTAAATATATATATATATATAGAGAGAGAGAGAGAGAATGAAGAGGTTAACAATACTTTTATAAAAACAAACTTTCATAGCTTCAAGAACAAATGTAAATCAAAATTTTTATCACACATATATGACCAATGACTTTCTCCAAATTTGGTTTTCCAACACTTTGGGAATAAAATGATTAAACCCAAAGACTTCCTCAAACTCCAAAGGTTTGAAACCAAATCCATCTTAGTTGTCATTTCTGAACAAATAAGAACTACTCTTTAGCCAAAGCTAAAACTTTGGTTTCTATCACAGAAAACCAAACCAAGTTCCAAACTTACAAACAATTTAAAAAATTGCTATAACAATTACACGCATATAAAATGCTTCTAACAAAACAAGCAAATAAAACTTGCTACCACAAATTGATAAACAAACCAACTACATCTCAAGCAAAAAACATGCTTCAAACATTTAAATAAAATAGCCAATCCATAAGGATTCTATTTAGTCCAAAAGCCTTTCCACGCTTAGGTATTCCTATTCAACACAAAAGTTAGTAGTCCAAACATTTTTGTTTTTACATCCCAAATTCTATTCATTTGGTTTTATATTTGTTTTTCGCATTGGTATCCCTACAAAGAAAGTTAGTAGCAAACCACAACAAAATACAAACAAATAATCTAAAATATTTAATTATAATAAATAATTGAAACCATCTAGCCAACTATTAATTATATAAATAACCACCTAATATAAGGTACCAAAACAAAATACAATTTGTAACTTCAAAATTAAATTACAACTTTAAAATAAAGTTCAATACTCATGAGTCATGAATGAAATTAATTCATAATAAACATTTAAACTAATAACTTCAAATAGATAAGTCAAATTCAAAGTTAATGCACCCAAATAAATAATTTAGATTAATGCACCCAATTAAATAATTCATATTAATGCACAAAATTAGATAATTTAGATTAATGCACCTAATTAAATAATTTAGATTAATGCACCTAATTAAATAATTTAGATTAATGCGCCCAATTAAATAATTCATATTAATGCACACAATTAGATAATTTAGATTAATGCACCTAATTAAATAATTTAGATTAATGCACCTAATTAAATAATTCAGATTAATGCACCCAATAAATAATTTAGATTAATGCACCCAATTAGATAATTTAGATTAATGCACCCAATTAAATAATTCATATTAATGCACACAATTAGATAATTTAGATTAATCATGTACACAATTCATAAAACTCTATAACACCAAATACATTAAATTATGTAATCTAGCCTAGAAAATAACAAGCATGTAACGAATTGAGACTAGAATAGAATTAGCATGTCAAAATTGCAACATCCATAAATTATATTTTATAACCTTAAAATTCATGCAAATCATGGTAGGGAAATGATGAACCATACGCATAAAACAAGATCATACTAATACAATTAAGTATGCAAATTATAATAGAGCATTCTAATTAAACTAAGCAATTAGAGAGTACCATTGCATAATTTACAATTATTGAAATAGTGAGCAATTCCGCAATAATTCCTAGTAACATTATACAAAGCTAACCTAATAGTCTATATAAATCTATTCGATCAATTTCATAGAAAAGATATATAGGATCTGTTTTAAGCTTGTTGTTCAAAATTGTGAAATTAAATAAATAGATTTATGAAGAAAACAAATTATATACCAAGAACATATGTTGATAATTACAACTAAATTTCAACAGAAATACACAAAAAACAATAAAGAGTATAGAGACGAAACCGAAGCCTGCACGGAAGCAGTTTCCTTAAAACAGATTTCGCCGCCTCACGGGTCGAGTGCTTGAGGAAACCCGGCGTCTGTTTCCCAGGATACGACGGTCAAAACCAGCTACGGCAGAAGCACTATCTGTCTAGCTTAGCGAACAAAACAATGGCAGTACTCTCTCACAATAGGAACTATCAAGCAAACTGACTTGTAAAATGGAAGCAAAAATTTCTATATTGAAACTTGACAGGAGAGTCTCAATTTATACATGTATAAGGGAGAGAGGAAAAGCCTCCAGCCTTTAAGGCTAGTCATTAAAACACCAAGCATCCATAGCCCCTTTCCACAAAATGAAAAGTATGGATGCCCAAAGGATTCACACCCTTTAGCCAAGAAAAAAGATTTAAATACTCTTTAAAATCCTATTCATGAATCTAACATCATGAAGCAATTTCTTGGCAATTTCTTATTCAAAACCCAATGGTTTTTGGCTCACTTGGACCCAGCACAAAAAATGGTTAGGACCCACTTTAATATTTAATTAAAGTCACCACATTTTAATATTAAATTAAAATCCCCAAAAATCATTTTTTCCAACACTTTTCACCTTCTTATTATGTTTTCCTTCAACAACTTTAATAAGCCATTCCAGTCTTTGGGTTACAAACATAAGATATCCTATAACCAATCCAAATACAAATCCGTATCCATACCCCAACACTACAACTTGCCAGTTAAATTCGCTTGACTTGAAAAATGATTCACCTCATTGTTAAGATCACACATTCATCAGTTGAAGACAAAATTACAATCAATTACTAAGGTGTCGTTTGGTAACACTTACGTTTTTAGTTTTCAGTTTATATTTACAAAAATTTAAAAAACTCAAATAAAAATTTGTTTGGTAAATTTTTGATTTATAAATCAATGGTCTCAGTTTATAAATTTGGCCAAAAAATGAAAACACAAAAAATGAGTTTATGTTTTGAGTTTTTTTTTTTTACCACCCAACACTAGCCACCACCCGCCACCATTTTCCACCACCGTCTTCCGTCACCACCACCTACCACCCACCCCCACCCCCACCACCACCTGCCACCACCACTCACCACCCACTTACCACCCACTCGCCACCCCTCGCCGTCACCACCATCGCCACCACCCACCCCCTGCCACTACCATCCATCGCCCGCCACCACCACCCGCCACTAGCACTCACCACCCACCTGCCACTACCATCCACCACCTGCCACCACCAGCCACCAACCACCTACCACCCACCCATCCACCCGCCACCACCACCCACCACCCACCACCCGCCACCACCATCCATCTGCCACCCACCAACCACCACCACCCACCACGCACCTTCCACCCACTCGCCACCACCACCCACCCCTCGCCACTACCACCACCACCGCCACCACTACCCACCACCTACTACTACCATCCACCGCTCGCCACCAACACTCACCACCCACCTACCACCACCATCCACCACCCGCCACCACCCACCTGCCACCACCACCACCACCATCACCCACCCGCCACCCATCTGCCACCACCACCCACCACCCGCAACCACCACCACCACCACCACCCACTCGCTACCACCCACCACCCGCCACCATCACCCACTCACCTACCACCACCATTCGCCACTTACCCGCCACCACCACCCATCACCCACCACCACCCACTTGCCACCACCACCTGCCATCCACCACCAACTTGCTACCACCACCCACCACCCGCCACCACCACCACCTACTCCTTACCACCCGCCACTGTCACCCACCCACCCACCACCACCACCAACTCGCTACCATTTTCCACAACCATCTTCCGCCACCAACACCCGCCATCATTTTCCACCACCATCTTCTACCACCACCACTGGTCTCCACCCACCACTCGCCACCACTTGCCATTTCTCACTCTTTTTTATATTTTTAAATTTTTTAAAACATTTTGTCTAAACCAAACGCGTTTGTAGTTTATGTTTCTCTAAAAATAAACAAAAACCAGTTTATAAAATTTTTGTAAATATAAACTGAAAACGCAAACGTTACCAAACAGGCCCTAAAAGTCTCTCTCTATGGAAGAATATATTGCTCAGATCAAAAAAATTTCAGATCAGTTGGCTCTAGCATTTGCAAGTATTCATGATAAAGATATGATTCTTATCATTCTCAATGGCCTGCTTGAAGAATACGATGCTCTCAAAATGGCAATTAGAGCATGACCCGAGTCTTTTTCGGTGGAAGAGTTGTGTTCTCTGTTATATTCTAAAGCAATTTATGTTGAACAAAAACTCAAACATGTTGATGATCATACTCTTATTGTTGCCTATTCAGCATCAAAAGGTTCACATCCTAATTCTTCATCTGCCTCTGGTTCTTTATCCAATTTTTCCTGAAATTCATATCGTGGATCTTAATCTTGTGGCAGAGTTTCATACAGACGCAAAGGTCGATTTTATAATTGTAATGATGGAAATTGTGATTCTTGATTCTTTAATTGAAATAACAACATAAATAGATCACAGTTCAATTCCACTATTTGTCAGATTTGTGGCAAACCAAGCCACACTGCTATTGATTGCTGGCATCGTATGGATCCATCTTTCCAACCACTGTCTTCCTCATGTCCAGTTCCAGCTAATCCCTCAAACTCAAGAGACTATACAACAACAATTCCCTTATCTTCTTACAATTCTTCACCAACTCGTTCTTTCTCTGTGCCCTGCCACATTGGCTCTGCTGCTACAAATCATCTCACGAATGATCTCTCAAATTTCCATCTCTCACAGCCTTATTAAGGACATGATCAAGTGACTGTTGGTAATGGTTTCTCTTTACCCATTCATTATGTTGGCATAGGTCTTTTGCCTCCTACTACCTGTTCTTTTACTTTGAACAATTTGTTGCATGTACCTGCTATTGCTTCTAATCTTTTGTTTGTACGACAAATGTGAAATTTTCGCAAAATATAATAATTCCTCGCATAAAGACCTGGTAGAACAGATCCACTTGATAACTTGGAAACAAGGGAATACCTTGAAATTGATACATGTTGAACTTTCAAAGTGGCTCAACTCATACTCACACTACCCAATTTTATTAGTTTGAAACCCATTTAAATCCATAAAACACGTTATAAATGAGTTTCATTTGTAAATGGGTAAGCCCATCATTTTTAACTACTTAATTGGATAACAAGAAATTTAATTCACATAAGCATCAATGTTATGATGCACTTTTCTGCACAAGTAGTATTATTGGAGAAGTTACAGGCCAAGAGAACTGTAAAGTTCATAGATGGGGTCGGCATTGTTTTTTATATTTTCAAATATAATGCAAAAAAACTGTCCCATAAATAGCTAAAAAAAACAAAAAGAAATGAAAGTAGTAGTAGTAGTAGAAGAAGAAGAAGAAGAAGAAGAAGAAGAAGAAGAAGAAGAAGAAGAAGAAGAAGAAGAAGAAAGATTGCTGATTGCTTTGGTTTTTTTGTACAAAGATTATTTATTCCAAAGTATGAAAAAAACATTGGAGAGTTAAGTCAAACTTGCGTAGCTCACTCTACTTGAGGGGAAAAAATGAATAATATGCATATATGAATTAAAAGAAAAAAGAAACATAAAAATGAGTGGAAGCTACTAGGTATTTATGTTGATATAGAATTACAAATCAACAACACTTTATTCTTCTTGAACAAGCTGTCCAATTTGAAGTAGCTAGAAAATAACCTCCATATGCTTCTCTTTCTTCTTCTTGAACAAGATATCCTTATGGGCAAAATTATGAGAGTCCTAATTAAGTCATAACTAACACCACAATGGGTCATAACCAACACCACAATGGGTCATAACCAAAGACAACAAAGATCATAACTGGGCATATGGTACACAACTCAAAAAGGGGTACGTATTATTGAAGTTTCCTCTTTTTTAATGTTTATAATAGTCATTTAATAATTGATTGTATTTGGGAGATTAGCAGAGAAACTACAACAATATAAAAAGGCAAATTAGCTTCTCAAGATATAATGAATGACAATTCTAGTACACTGTAGACACCCCATTTTTGACAGCCCATAAGACTTGGGCGTTACTGATGGTTTACTTGGTGATGAAAGGTGTGCAGGGCAAAGGTTCAATTTCTTCGGCAATGAGAGGGTCAAATCCCAACTTTACACCCCATTTTGGACCAAAGCTATTTTGAACGGTTTTCAGACCTTAAAACCCTCATTTCAAAACATTTTTGAAATAAAGTTTCTGCGTCGTTCCGAGGCTCGCATTTTGTCAAAAAATGCGCTTTTCGATAAACCGAGCAAGGACAAAGTGGAAATGAATGAAAGAGAGATGAAATCTTTGAAAAACCTTTCAAAACACCTTTCTTAGGGGTTTAAAGTTGAAGAAAGAAGGGGAAGAGAGAAGAAACCAAGTTGGAGGAGAAGACGGGCATGAATCCGGGTAGAAGGGAGTCGAGCAGTTCTCGCTGAATCGGGCTTATTAATCTGCATACTTGGATTTTAGCTATGAGGCCACCACCGTTGGAAAGCTTACTTTCGGGGCTTCATTTTGCACTCAAGAATCTCCTAGAGCCAAGTCCGGGTGGGGGAGATATGATCAGTTGAAGTCGAGCATCATCCCGGTTGGATCGAATCTGCGCGGCTTCACAAAAAAGGGCATACCTTTTTGCACAGAAGGAATTTTAATGCAAGGTTTGCGCCATTGGAAAGCTAACTTCCGGGGCTTCAATTTGGACACCAACCGGCCATTTTTTGACCTTACCGGCCATCCACCGGCACTATATTTATCCGGCCGACAATTTATTATGCCGACCGGCACTTTATTGTGCTGACTGGCCATTTTTGCTGGCCGACGACCTTCCGGAGCATTCTGCAGATTGAGTGTATGCCAGCTGTGCCAGCTGGAGGGCACAGAATGGATCCTCCATACACGTGTATGGAGGATATGCACCCTTGTTTAGCTTCCTCAAGAAGCTTTACACTTTGTTTTGCCTATAAAGGAAGCTCTCCTCTTCCTTATACTAGGTTAGAAGAAAACCAGCTGGAGCATTATACATACAACCCTATATCTATGCATTCAACCCCCTCTTCCAAGCTCAAAAGTCCATTATCCTTGGCCATTTACACACCAAGCCATAGCACAACACCACCACTTCCATTTCCAGTAGCTGGAGGCTGTTCTTCAAAGCCTAAGGAGCCACAAACTCAAGCCAAGAAGCCATCAAAGTTTGGTCTTCAAGGGTGAGTAGCATTTCCTCTCTTTTGAGCTTTTTCTTGTATCATTTCTTAGCCATACATGCTTGTATATTTGAGCTCCGACCAACACTGAAAAGGTCATTTTTTTGAGCTCATTTTCATGTCTCATTAAGGGCTCAACCCTGTTTGAGCCCTCCATATTGCACTTGCTTCAATATCCTCCTTGAATGCCATTTTCTTGCATGCTTTGGCAGCCCATTATGCTTCCATTTTTGGATGATTTACAGTTCTATAAGTAGTCTTATTTTGACCTTATTAACATGTTTTATTAAGGGTCTTTGGCTGTTTGGTGAATATTTTGCATACTCTGTGTTATAGCCTCTTTTTGAGCCTCATTTTGCATTGCATTTCTAGCATGTTTTTACACTGTTTTGGACAATTTATAGTTCTGTAAATATGCTTATTTTTGGTCCCTCTTCAATGTTGTAGAAGGGAATTTTTCAGTTTAGGCATTGCATATACCACTTGCCTCTTTGGCCACCTTTTGATCCATTTTCTTGCATAAGAACTTAGCCTTATCTATGTTTGTTTTTGATGTTTTTACAGTTCTGTGAAAGTGCTTATTTTTGGTCCCTCTTCAATGTTGTTGAAGGGTCCTAACCCATTTGGAGTTAGCAGCTGTGAGTTGCTTCACCACCTCATGTTTAGGGCCATTTTTGCATGCCATTGTTGCCCTATGTTTGTTTGCTGTTTGGCCATGATTTATACTGGTAAAATTCTTATTTTGAGGCTGCCTTTCTTCTGTCTTTTCATTCCATGTACCAATTATGCATGTTTGGTATAGCTATAGGCCATTTCGGGTGCCTAATTTTGCATTTCGGGAGGAATTCCATGCATCGGGTGTACTTTCGCCTCATTTCGGGGCTGTTTTGCCCCTCATTTTGCTGCTGAAATCCCATTGGCATGTTTGCATATCATTTCCATGCCATTGCATTGCGTATGCCATTGCCTCGGTTTGCGTGCCCGTGTGCACGCATTTCGAGACACTCCATTTTCATCCATCGGCCTCTTATGTGAGTGTGGCTGAGGCTCTCTCATGTTAGGATAAGTCCATGTTGCATTCTATATGCCATTTTAGCCATTGCATTGCATATGCCATTGCCTCGGTTTGCGTGCCCGTGTGCACGCATTTCGAGGCACTTCATTTTCATCTTATGGCCACTGATGTGGGTGTGGCTGAGGTCCACTCACATTGGTGTAAGTCCATCTTGCATTGTGTATGCCATGTTTCAATGTGTTGTGCATGTTATGTTGTTAGCATTGTGTGTGCCTTGTAGTTGTATTACATGTTTGTATGTTTGCTTGCATGCTTAGGTCGCATGTGCATTGTTGTGCATTGCCTCGCCTCTTGACCAACCATGATTGAGGTTGGGTCCCTTGTATGTTTTGTGTGCATTGCATTTGACATTGAAATGCATACTTGACCCTTTGGCCATCATGCATCGAAATGCGTGATTGGTGGCCCGAGGGTCGAGCACCATACTCCCTTGAGTCTTAAACATGATATGGAGTGTGGTGGTGCACACATTTGCTTGAAATGTATTGCCATGCCATGTTTTGTCCTCTGCTGCTGTCAAACCAGTTTTTGCAGGAAGATTTGGCCGGCCGGCAGTGTTGAGTGCCGACCGGCAAAATATGTTTGGCCGATAGCTTATTCAGTGGCCGATGATCATTCCCCATGGCCGGTGGTCATTCCTTCTGGCCGGTGGTGCTCCACAGTGTCCATGAAGCATACCTCGGGAGTTGTGCAATTTTCAGAGAAGCAGAACAGTCAAAGCAGAGGCAACTTGTGCATGGCAATGGATTTCCGGGCGAAGCCAATCCAAGCTTACATGCATCCCTCTTCTCGAGGCCATTTTACTGCTTTAAATAGCTTGATTAATTTGTTAATTAATTAAGGGTTTGTAATATTTAATTAGCTTGCAGGTTAATTAATTTGTATTATTCTTTCGGACCCTCCGAGTGAGGGCAATGATGTAATAAGTGTGGGTGAGTGTGTGTATGTCTTCCAATCCCCACTTCTTTCTTCCCTTTTATTTACCTGCTTATGATGGTAGATTAGGGCATTTTTGAAATTAGCATACCTTATGCTATGCATGCGTGCATTCATGCATTTGTATTACACGCATTAGGCTCGGTACATCATGCTAACTGCATTCGTATTTCAAATTCCAAATTGAATACGTGAATCAATTGGTTGCATCTCATATGCCATATTTAGGTTAACCGAGCCTACTCTAATTACATTTTCGCATGCGATGCATTAGTCATTTTAACATGAACTAGGACATGCATGTTTGCTAACTAGTTTACTGTTTTGGCACGGAGTACAATGTAAGTAGTTATGCTTTAGCATCTCGCATGCGTGTGAATGTTGCCATGACAGCATGTTTGCCATGCGGCTAAATGCTTACGTGATATAACTGCTTGAATGCCTGTGGATGAAGGTCGAATTGCCTAAATTAGGATAATTCATTAAAATTGCGAGTTTTAAGCCCACTCGATAGTGGCAAAACCATTTTTCCTAAAAGTCCACTCGAGGGTGGCAAAATCTGCATTTTACCCTACTTACGAGTAGCAAACCATTTTTCAAAACAAACATGCAATGTTTTGTTCCAATTTAGGCGATTTGGTCTATACTTGTTTGCTGTGCGCATAACGTAGTAAATCTAGGCTAATAACCGGAATAAGAACGCATAACGTTTTCAAAAAATGGATATCACGGTTAGTGGAGGCCGATCTTCGGATCGGGCGAGAGGGGGTGCTCATAGTTGACCTTCCCCAATCGTACCCAAGCTCCCGAGCCGAGGCAACTTTGGTGATGACGGACACGTGGCCTTTGGCACCGAGTCAGGGTTTCCTAAATTCCCCAAAATAAAATATTTAGGTGGCGACTCTGTATCTGGCGAAGCAGTCCATGTTTGGCACTTCTTTTTCTAAAAATCTGTTTTCTCAAAACGATTTGCCAGATTTGGACTCTTCGGTTCAGATTAAGAACCGTGACACAAATCGAGTCCGAACTGTAGCGAGGGCCCCTCGCGGGGCACATCTACATACACCAAACTACCACCAGTTGGGAAAAAAAAACCCACTATGTATGTGTGTGCCAAGTTTCCCTCATTCATCCTATTGTGTCATCTACAATTAGTAATTATTTCCATGGTTGTTTTCTTGCTTATGAACAACATTTCTAATCATTACTGTCCATATTGCCATTTTCCTGCTCTAATTAATCACAAAATTCCCACGTCTCAATAGAAATAAGTGCTAGTCAATATCTCCAGTGTGATCCCTTAATCGCCATTGAATTGAGAATGTTTGACCTCCCTACAAGCAAACTTGGCGACATTTCAACAAGGAGAAACACACAACATTATTTTCAATGTGAATTTTCTACCCAATAGCCAACATTTCAATCATTCAAAAATGATTAAGAATGTAACAAGAGGAATGGTTTCAGTAGTAACAAGATTGCATTTAAAAATTCAAAACTTGTCAAGGTTTAGTCTTCTGTGTCTGAAATCCAATTTAAAAGCAACTACATGCAAAAGTGCAAATCTCTAAAGGTAGTACATGATGCAAGAAAAAAAATAACAAAGAGTCAGGACATGAAACTCTTATTTAACTCAGTGCTTTAAGAAAACTAGACAGCTCAACAAAGCTTTGGACTTCACCAGAACATCAAGGGTAAAGCTTTTGAGGTGATCCTGCATAGCTGTTGTTCGGATGCACATACACTCAAATGTAACAGCTAGGTGAGAAACCCCTTCAACTGGACACCATTGCTTTATTGTGCTACTAAATGGAATAGATCTAGTTTTGAAATAAAAACATTAGGAACTCAACTATAGCTTATGGATAGAAACCATAAAAGATAATTCAACAAAGTAATGCTTCAAATATTATTTCCACTTACCTACTAACGCCATTTGTTTTTGCTGATTCTTCTTTCACTGCATCAGTGGGTACTCTTGTTAGACCTTGTCACCTTCTTATATTGTCCTCCTTCAACAATTTTCATAAGCCATTCTGGTATTCGAGTTACAAACATAAGATATCCCATAACCATTCCAGATACAATTCCACATCCATATCCCATCACTACAACTTTCTAGTTAAATTTTCTCTCAAAGTTTTAATTTGCACCTTCTTCATTATTCAGGCATTTCTTTGACAAGGGAAATCCACACAAGGCCAAGTTCCCACTATTTGAATCTTTTTCGAATGTATTAAACTGGCTCTCTTCAGGAATTGGTCACACTAGTTGATTAACTGAAAGGTTTAGTACCTCAAGAAACATCAAACTTGTCAACTTGTTTGAGGATAGATCCAATGATTCAAGGTTTTCAAATTTCCAAGTGAAGTTGGGATGTGACCTTTAAGGTTGTTATAAGATAAGTTAAGATCTTGAAGTGAATTAAGCCTTCCAATGGATTTCGAAATCTCTCCTATAAAATTGTTGCTCGATAAATCAATGATTGAGATGATGGTAAAGATTCTTGAAAATTCAATCTCATGTCCTTTCATAATCACCACCACATAATCGTAATAATAGATATCACCCATGTATTTCAATTTCATTGCATGCTCATCTACATTCATAATTGCCTCAAATTTTTTGATGTAATTGGTTGGCCAAAGGCCACTGAACTCATTGTAAGATATGTCAATAATCCTCAACTTAGTGAAAGGAACTTTACTCTTGGTATTAAAGGCATCTATGTGACCATGAAATCTATTAAATCTCAAGACTAGACCTGCAATTCTAGAAGAGTTCCTAATTAGTGGGGCAATGTATCATTTATCTTGTTTATTCCAAGATCTAGAACTTCCAAGTGTTCACAATTGAGAAAAAATCGCAAAACTTGTCCTTTAACATGGTTGCCATTCAAGTTAAGATTCCTCAGCATGTTACCTGTTGTAAATGCGGCAGTAAAGGTTCCATGGAAAGCTATTCATCCCTAAATTCAACATTGAGAGACTATGTTGAAGTTTCCGAAACATTGTGCAATAATGCCACTAAAATTGTTATTAGACAGATCAAGAACTTTTAGGGAGTTTAGATTACAAATTAAAGGAAAGATTTCTCCTATCAATTTATTGTTTGAGATGGAGAAAGCAATTGTGGTGATAGGTGGAATAGGGAGTGGTTCATGGAGTAAGTTGGAGTGCAGGTCAATAAATTATAGTGTTTGCCATGGAAGTGTCTCTAAACCAGTAAGAAAATTATTAGAAAGATCTAAATCCTTCAATGAATTTTTCCCCACATCGAATACCCATTTTGGAACTTCACCACCAATTTTGTTGTTTGAAAGGTCTAGAGAAAGCAATTTAGCATGTACTCTCAAGAAGTTTGGAAATTTGCTTAAGTTGCAAGAAGCTAATCCTATAGTGTAAAATTTGGGCATGGTAGAGTTGACACTGTTATTGATGCTCAATGAGAGACCATCATATGAAATGTCAAGATGGGATAGATATTTTAGCTTTAGAAGCTTATCTAGCTCCACCAGACCACTTAAGTTATTTGATGAAAGTGACAAGTGTGTTAGGTTCGCGGGTTCATAAACAGATCCTTGAATTTGTCCTTGCAACTTATTGTCTCTCAATTCTATAGAAACCAGTGAAGGTAGAGTAAATAACCAAGATGGTGTTGACCCATTAAGTGAGTTATTTTTAAAATCAAGGTAAGCTAACCTGGAAAGCCCAATTGCATACAAAGGAATGAGATCAGTTAGCTAATTTCCAGAAAGGTCCAAAAAAGCAAGTTAGCTCATGTTGCCATTGGAATATGGTATTTGTCCGTCCAATTTGTTATTAAAAAGGAACAAGTGAGCAAGCTTTGCAAGGTTTGAAATTGACAAGGGGATTTGACTGCTAAAACTATTATACAAGAAGTACAAATTGGTGATTTGTTAAGGTTTCCAAGAGAAGCTGGAATGGACCCTGAAAAGTTGCACTTAATGAGGGTACACACTATTCAAGGCTTTAATATTGTTGATTGAATCAGGCACTTGGCCAGACAAACTTGTCCTGGAGAGATCAATAATCTGAAGGGAACTAGTTATATTAAAATTTGAAAGTTTACTTGTGAGGTCCCTATTATCACATACCTCGAGCTTTTGTAGGTTTGGGAGTTAGAAAATGTTTTCTGGGAATTTCCCATGCAGTTGATAAGAAGTAAGACTGAGAGATGTCAAAGAAGATAGATTTAACAAAGCATAAGGTAAAGGTGAAGAGATATCCATTGCATCAAGGTTTAGTTCTCTTAACTGGATTAGGTTCAAAAGGAGCATATTGAAAGTGTGCTGTTCAAGTCTTCCCTCATGAATACCAGAAAAATCGAGCGAAATCAATTTGGACAGGCGGGAGATGGGTCAAATTCATGAATGATCCAAACTTAGATAATATTCTTGAAAATCTGACGTGATTGAAGGCAAGATTGAGCTTCTAGAGCTGACAAATATGGAAGAGTCTGCTATTGGTTTAGATGGTGCCCTGAAGCTCACTACAACTGAGGTCAACTCCAATTATATGACCATTCAACCAGCCACACATGACCCCCTGCCATGAGCAGCAATCAGTATTCTCATTCCAGAACTCCATTTTAGGATGAGAATAAGATTTACACTGTAAAAAGGTAAAGCCACTTATGAAAAATGTTTTTTTAAATTAGAGTAGTGCGAATCTCTGATCCTCAAGGCACATGGGGCATGCAGAAGTGGAAGAAGACCATGATGATGAACATACAAGAACTTGAGAAAACGAGAGAAATAATAGAAATTGATGAAGCAATATTAGCCAACTCATTTCTCCTTATGGGAATCAAAGATATGAAAATGAATAAGTTGGATATTTGATGATGGAGAAGGATAAGAGAAAATGTATTATTCTTATACACACTGCTAATTAATAGTAAGTCTTTCTCCAGTGAAGCCCGTCAAGTAAGGCAACCATGTAAATTGTAATTATCCACTCTTCAAACAAGCTTGTCTTCCGTCAACGTCTGGTACGACGAAAAATGAAAATCAACTAAAACATTTTCCGTTGATCATGAAAAGAAGTTTATTTGGGTGAAAAATATTTTTTGAACTAAACTCCTGTCCTACTAACGACATTAGACAATCTCCACCTCCACCACCCTACCACTGTTACTGCCAACACTACCACCACAATTTCTGCCCCATCACTGCCACCACCACTACCTCAGCCACTAATTTTAAGGTCAGAATCAAATGTTGAAAAATATTTGTTTTTTATTTGTAATAAATGTTTTTAGTAACAAAATATATTTTACCGAAACAAATAGAGTAGTAATTCTAGTGGTCCCAAAGCTAGCAAAGGTTGGCCATAAGTCACGGAAAAAAGTTGGAGTTGGTATTACTAAGAAAGTAATGCAACAGTTTGAGACTAGAATTGTTGGAGAGATAGAAGAAAAACCAACCTGGGTAGGTGTGATATTACTTAAGGAATGTGACTGGAAATAAGTAGTTTGAGGTGGACACATGTTGAACTTTCAAAGTGGCTGAACTCATACTGAGAGAGAGAGAGAGAGAGAGAGATTTCCAAGTCATCCAATACAAGGTCTACCCTTAGGCTCTGCATATTAACTTTATACATAGCTTTTCTATCCTTGTGCAACAATTTTTCATTTTAATTTTGGTGAAATATTGAGATATGATCCCATGCACTCACTTGTATAATCAAAATTTTCAATTCTTCAGAGCTTTAGATTAAGTTATAGATGTGAAGAGTCTACTTTCAAGACAGACATTTAAGGGGAAAAAAAATTTAACACTGGGGAATGAAATCTTGTTACATTTACAATGAAAATTGATTGATTTGTATGTCCAATTTTTTTGCATGCAATTTTAGGAAATTTTAACTACGGGTGCAACTCAAGCATATATAGCTGGGTTGAGGGGTTACTCAAGTTGTGCTTAGAGTTGTCTAAATCTTCCTGAGTCGGACATCTAGCCTAATTTTGTGTGCTCAAGGCTAGCTCAAGCTCACTATATTGAACTTGGGGATAAGAGACTATTGCACATAAAGTTAACAAAAAAAAGTGGTTTCATTCACTGATTACAGTTTTTTAAGTACAACCAACCAAGTGATACGAAATGGGCATGAACAACTAAACATAAAATCCTAATACACTCCTACTCATGACAATAGTAGCACCAACAAAAAATTTATAATTGGAGTAAAAAACATAGGGACAATTAAAAAAAAAATAATCCTAGGTTTGAGCCTTCTAACAAAATAAATTTTGAGTGTTTACCTTTGTTAATTTAAACCATATTATTTTGATTTGTTTTCAATTTAAACCATATGTCTATTTTTGTTTTGTAAAACAGACGGGAAAATGGTATTTTAGCCATTCAAAAAAATGAGGAAGATGTGTACGGTGTTATAGTACAGTAGGGTATATATTTAAGGCAAATAAACATGTGGCATAATATGATTGGAGCTAGGACTAAATTGACAACGTTTAGGGTCAAAATGATAAAAATTAAAACTTAAGGGACTAAAATGATAAGGAACGACTTTAGGGACTAAAATTATCTTTTCGCCATATTGTTCCCGTTAACAATATAGACGGACATTAGAGTTATGACCAAATTGATTCAAATTCACAATTTTGAGAACCAAAATGACAAAATTAAAACTTCAGGGACTAAAATAAAAAAGATTGCATACTTTGGATATTAAAATTGCCTTTTATCCAAGTTTTGATATTTGTAAAAAGAAAACTAGTTCACCTACTTGGTAGTGCCCAAGAAAACTATCCTTATTTTTTGTATTTTCTTTCTTCACAACTTCAAAATTTTTTTCATAAATTTAAGATCGAAATGCAATCTTAAGATTATCCAAGAAATATCTGATATTTTTTTTTTCTGAGCATCAACAAAATTTCATCAAAAAAGAAAAGTGAAAGAGGACAAGAAGTCCTCATACAAAGAAATAGAAAGAGAAAGAACAAAACAAAAGCACAAAACTCCTAGCCCTAGGGATGGCAAACAGCAACCCAATCCCTAGAGATCAAGAACAAAGGGACTCCTTTAAAAGGAGGGGATACAAATGCCCAAAATAAAGCCAAATATTTCACCTTATCTTGCAAAACCTTTACACTTGCTTCCTTGCCATCAAAGATTCTATCATTTCTCTCCAGCCATATCGCCTAGAAAATAGCAAAAACAATGCTTGTCCACATTGTTTTGGCTCTCTTGGTTCTCCTAAACACTTTAAACCTAATAAGAAGAATTTGAATGCAGTCCCGTAGAGTAACCCACTACTCATCACATAAGCTGAAAAGATGTTTCCATAATACACAAGCCACCAGGCAATGAAGGAATAGATGATCCGCTACCTCCAAGTTTCTCTTGCACATCACACACCATTGAGGGCAAAGAGAGTGATTAGGCCTTCTCCTTTGGAAAACATCATTAGTTGTGACACCCTTTTGAGACAAAGACCACATGAAAAACTTCACTTCATGAGGGACAACCGCTTTCCAAATTTTCTTATGAGAAGGAAATAAGGGAATAGAGGGATTATCAATGAGCTTATCAAAAAAGGATTTACATGAAAAGACCCCTGAGGAAACAAGCTTCCACACCCTAATATCACAAGAGGAAGAAAGAGAGACCCCCTCGAGCACTACCAACAAAGATGCCAACTCTTTCACCTCCCTATCATTCAAGTTTCTAATGAGATCAAAATTCCAAGAGAAGGCTGCCATACAAGAGCATGCCACCGACGCTGTTGAAACATTTCAAGAACGAACCAACCGGTAAAGAAGAGGAAAAGATCTATCAAAGGAGATATCTACTAACCAAACATCTTCCCAAAAACGGATGGTCACCCTATTCCCCACTGTAACAAGCCCGCGGGGGGACCTCGCTACAGCTCGGACTCGACTTTTGTAGTCACGGTTCTAAGTCTGAACCAAAGAGTCCAAATCCGGCAAATCGTTTTGAGAAAAACAGATTTTGAAAGAAGTGCCAAACATGGACTGCTTTGCCAGATACAGAGTCGCCACCTAAATGTTTTTTAATGGGAAATTTAGGAAACCCTGACTCGGTGCCAAAGGCCACGTGTCCGTCATCACCAAAGTTGCCTCGGCTCGGGAACTTGGGTACGATTGGGGAAGGTCACTTCGTGAGCACCCCCGCTCGCCCGATCAAAGATCGGCCTCTACTAACCATGATATCAATTTTTGAAAACTTTGTGTGTCCTTATTCCGGTTTATTAGCCTAGGTTACTATGTGATGCGCACAGCATACAAATATAGACCGGGTCGCCTGAATTGGAACGAAACATTTCATGCTTGTTTTTGAAAATGGTTTGCTACCCGCAGGTAGGCTTTAAAACATTTGATGATTTATTCCAATTTAAGTAACCCAACCTTCACCCACAGGCATTCAGGCAGTTATATCAGATAAGCACGTAGCCTCATGGTAAGCATGCTATTCATGGCAGTCACTCACACGCATGCAAGGATGCTAAAGCATAAAGCTTACCGAGTACTCCAAGCCAAAATAGGAATTCATTAGAAATCATGCATGATCCTAACTATACAGAAATGCCTAATGCAACACATGCAAAAATGCAAACTATAGCAGGCTCGGCTATTCTAAACATGGTATATGAAATGCTACAACTATCATGTATTCAACTTTGAAATTGAAAGTACAATGCAGTTAGTATGATGCGCCGAGCCCGGTGCATGCAATACAGATGAATGATGCAAACATGTTATCATACTGTATGCTAATTTAAATATACCCTAATCTAACCATCATAAGCGAATAAATAAAAGGGAGAAAGACGTGGGGTTGGAAGACATACATCACACTCACGCACACTTATTACAGTTGTGCCCTCACTCGGAGGGTCCGAATAAATATACAGTCCCGAATAAAAGAATATTACAGTCCAAAATATTACAGTCCGAATAATGTACAAATTCCTAATTAATTAACAAATTAACTAAGAAAGCTGTAAAACTGGCATGCAAGCCAGGGACTGCCTTGCTTCTGATGGATGATGCATGTCCGGGTTGTCTTGTGCGGAAATCCACCGGAATGCCCCAATTAGCCTCTGTTTACACCTGTTATTCTTAAAAAGCGTGTCAAGTCCCGGAAAGTTGCTGATTCCTGATTTTGCTGCAACAGAGAGCAGGAAAGGGGCATAGCAATGTATTTTCACAAATGTATGCATGTCTCGATCCTCGTGCCACCAATCACGCATACCGAGGCATGATGGCCGAGGAGTCGAAATGCACAACTCAATATAGGATGAATGCACATGAAACTACAGCTAAAACCTAACTCCATCATGGATAATCCGGAGTGTCGGTGACTGGGGAATTGAGACACGTTCCGTCACTCGAAGTACGAAACGCACCTCGTTTCCCGTGCCCGGGCTAACTCCTATTCCGAACATGATGCAATATGCATGATATGCATGAAATGCGACTAAGATATAATCCTAACATACACAATGCTATGAAAATGAGATGCCTCGAAATGCGTGCGCACGGGCACGCAAACTGAGAAAATGACAGAATGTGATCTAAGATACAATCTAGTATGCACAATGCTATGAAAATGATATGCCTCGAAATGCGTGCACATGGGCACGCAAACCGAGAAAATGACAGAATGCAATCTAAGATACAACCTAGTATGCACAATGCTATGAAAATGATATGCCTCGAAATGCGTGCACACGGGCACGCAAATCGAGAAAATGGCAGAATGCAATCTAATGGCATGGAAACATGATATGGGCTTATACTAACATGAGTGAGCCTCAGCCACACTCATATAGGATGCCGACGGATAAAAATGAAGTGCCTCGAAATGCGTGCACACGGGCACACAAACCGAGGCATTGGCATACACAATGCGAATGACATGAAAATGTGATATGGGCTTATACCAACATGAGTGAGCCTCAGCCACACTCACATAGGATGCCGGCGGATGAAAATGAAGTGCCTCGAAATGCGTGCACACGGGCACGCAAACCGAGGCAAAGGCAAAATGCGATGTAAATGATATGGAAATGTGATATGGGCTTATACCAACATGAGTGAGCCTCAGCCACACTCACATAGGATGCCGACGGATAAAAATGAAGTGCCTCAAAATGCGTGTACACGGGCACGCAAACCGAGGCAATGGCAGAATGCGATGCAATGACATGAAATGATGATGTGGGGTTATACCAACATGAGTGAGCCTCAGCCACACTCACATAGGATGCCGACGGATAAAAATGAAGTGCCTCGAAATACGTGCACACGGGCACGCAAACCGAGGCAATGGCGGAATGTGATATAATGACATGGAAATGTCATGCAATCATTCTAATGGAGTTTCAGCACTAAAATATGGGGGAAAACAGTCCCGAAATGAGGCGAAATGACACCAAATGCATGGAATTGTCCTGAAATGCGAATTTAGGCACCCGAAATGGCCTATAGCTATGCCAAACATGCACAATATGGACATGCGATGCAAAGACAGAAGCTAGATAGTCCCAAAACTTTCACAGTTATAAACATGGCCAAACAGCAAGCATAGGTATGGCAAAAATGGCATGCAAGAATAGGGGCCAAAAGAGGGGTAATGAAGCAAGTGATATAAGAAAAATCCAAACTGAAAAATTCCCTTCTACAACACTGAAGAGGGACCAAAAATATGAATATTTACAGTATATGGCAGCCCCAAAATCAGTATACAAACATGGTAGAAATGTGATGCAAAATGAGGCTCAAAAGTGGCTATAACATGAGGTATACAAAATAATCACCAAACAGCCAAAGACCCTTAATAAAACATGTAGAATGGGCCAAAATAGGACTATTTCCAGAACTGTAAAATGGCCAAAAACAAAAGCATGATAGGCTAACTAAACATGCAAGAATGGGGAATAAAAGAGAGATATAACATGAAGTGGCATATGGAGGTCCCAAACCATGAAAGGACCTAAATGAAACATGAATAATGGACCAAAATAGGCACTTTTTCAGAACTGTAAAATGGCCAAAAACAAAAGCATGGTAGGCTGCCATTGCATGCAAGAATGGGGAATAAAAGAGGAGTATAAAGGTAAGTACAACATGGAAGTCCCAAATGGTATTGAGCCCTTCTTCAATGTTGAAGAGGGGCTCAAAATAAGCCTAATATCAGTTTACAACATGCTCAAAAACAGATTACTCATGGGCCAAAAATAGCATGCAAGATTATGACATATAAGAGGATCAATGAAGCAAGTGCACCATGGAGGGCTCAAACAGGGTTGAGCCCTTAATGAAAAGTGAAGATGAGCTCAAAATAAGGCCCCTTTCAGTTAGGGCCGGAGCTTGAAACAAAAATCATGTGGGGCTTACAAATGGATCAAGAAAAAGGGTCAAAAGAGGAGAAGTGTTACTCACCCTTGAAGATCAAAGCTTTTGTTGCTTCTTGGATCAATTTGCAGCTCCTTTAGCCTTTGAGAAGCCTTCCTTGTTGCTGGAAATGAGGTGGTGGTGGTAGAGCTTGGTGGTGTAGAAGAAATGGTGCTTAGGGACTTAGGAATTTTCAAGGAAATGAGAGGTATAGAAAGGGCTTTGTGTATGGAAGCTTCAAGAACAATTTTTCTAACCCCAACAAATGATATAGCTTGCTTGTTATAAGGGCCAAAAAGGGGGTGTAAAGGTGGGGGAAAAGGAGAGAAACTTTCCCCCACAAAATATCCCCCGGATATTGATATTTTCTGGGGGATAAAGCTCCACAGCTGTAAAGTGCACAGTGCAAGGAGTTCGGCCGGCCTGTTACTTTTGCTGCAGGTGGCCGGCCGGCCACACCCCCTAGCCGGCCGGCTAGGGGTCAAAAGGGTCAATCAGATTTAGTGGCCGGCCACCAACTGATGGTGTCCTCCTATCTGTGTACAACACAACCCTGTGGTTAAAAGTCCAAGAAAGTGGGTCCAAGGGGTTCAACATTAGCTCGAAAAGAGGGGTTCAAAAGGGTCAGGTGGAATTACTGGCCGGCCACCAACTTTTAGGGTCCTCTCATCTGTGTACATCACAAATATGTGGTTCAAAGTTCGAGAAAATGGGCCCAAGGTGTTCAACATTAGCCCGGAAGTGTGAAAAACGGGCGCCGGAGGGCGTCGGAGGATGTATAACTGGTTGCTGCAACAATTGCTGGCCTCCCACCCTTCAGTGACCTCTCCGGTGATAAAACAGAGGTACCTGCCAAAAATGAACGAAAACCGTTGCAAAACGAATGCTCGGGGACCAAAACGCGCAGTTCGAGGTCCCGAAAATGGGCTGTTAAGCACCGAAAGTGGCATTCGGCCACGAAGTGGGTTTCTCAGACCCCAGTGTCCCTCAAAAGGGAGAAAATAGGAAGTATGCCAAAAACCGGAGCAATAGGAGATGGTTAAGCGGTCCCGAACCGAGGCACACGGCCAATGGTCCCGAAAAACCGGAAACCGAACTCCGAAATGGGCAAAATGGCCTACGGCCACAAAATGTAGCCCACGGTCACTGAGAGATGGTCTATGGGACCTCTCCCTCCCCTCAGGAAAAGAAACAGAGAAAACCGAGTCTGGTTCGCAAACCGAGACAAGGCACAGAAGAGGGTTCGGAAGTCCGGAGGCAAGGCTCACGGCCGCAACTCTGAAACTTCTGAACGAGCACATTATGCAACATCACCAAGCGCTCAATCAGTGACATCTGAGTCTTAAGGTCGGTCAAAAATGGGGTGTCTACAGTTGCCCCTCTTTGACAGAACTCGAAAGTCATAAGTGACGGGAGTGAATGTCAAAGCCCAGAGACGACCCATTTTTGACAAGGCCGAAGACTTAGACAAACATACAGGATAAACAGAGATGCGCCCGCAGGCATGCCCGCAGGCAGGGGGCAAAATGCAAATGATAATGCAAGAAGATTTTGAAGATTGGACTTATACGCTACGCGAAGCCGGTTATCACTCATGATCATGCGAATGTAGCAAGCTGTAATGAAGCAAGTATTCGCAAATAGATGCAACAGTTTTAAGCAAGAATGCAAAGCAACAACTACATTTCAAATAGTTAAGAATGCAGAGGATTATTCAATCCCCGCCATGTCTCACACGGAGAAGATACGATACCTGCGCGATTCGTCTGGTCGCACCAGCCTCAATTGAACCGTACATACAATATCGTGCCTGTAAAAGAGAGAAATTGCAACAAGTACAATATGCTATATACATATATTTAATGTGATTCCGAAAGTTTGACACACGCAGCGTCGGTGAGTGAATGCATCGCAATGCAAAAGTGGAACATGCGTGACAACGTATGCTCAAACATAGAGGTATGCCAATATCAAGAAATGTGCATGTTAATACAGGTATGCTCATGAGAATGCAAGTTATGTGCATGATAGTGCGAAATGAGCATAAATCAGGGTGCCCGTTTGTCATGAAACAACGAGTACGGAAACGCGTGTTTCGGCGAAGGTAACTCAATTACGGTCTCCGACCCTCTTCCTGGAAAGGCTACAACTCGTTCAAAAAGGATACACTTTGATTTCGATGAATGATGTTGAGACATATGTCAGAACTCGAAGCCGAAGTCCCGGCGGAGCTATTTCGCGACCGGAAGTGTACTTTTCTTGAACTTTTTCAGGTCCTGGGAACTCCGATCTTCCTCAAAATTTGCAGAGAGCTAGGTAGGCATGTGGGGGACATGGCCGACCGTTTATCTTCCCAAGGGGAGGTGGCCAACCGGTTTTCCATAAAGCAAATAGCTGGCCGGCCAGTTTTCCAAAAAGCAGATAGCTGGCCGGCCAGAAAAGAGGGCCGGCCGGCCATATGCCCAAATCCGGGGGCTTTTTGGTCTTTTCACCCCCTTTTTGATGCTCCTTCAATCCAAGACTTGGGGCCTATATATTGCAGCCGAGATCCCTTCCTTTCTTGCCTCCTACAACACTTTCTTCTCCAGATCTGAGTTTCATACGCGTTTTCCAACGCCCCGTGCAAATTGTTTTCGCAAAAATATTCGGTTTCAAGCACTTTGAAGCGATTAAATTTCAGTTTCGAAGCTTCTTTTCGCATTTTCGCCACTTGAGGTAAGTTTGTCTCAACATTTGGAAGATTTTCTCGGGAGTTGACTTTTGTTGACTTTTTCTTTCCCGAGAGTTGACTTTTGTTGACTTTTTCCAATTTCGGCTCATTTTGCTCATTTTTGCTCCCTTTGCAGATCTTCTGAAAATGGCGGGTAATTCTCCCCACGGCGGAGGTTTTCCAGGTGCCGGAGATGATTTTGATCCCATGACTCTACCCCCGAGGACCCGACCTTTTATTCCCGGGAGGTACCGTCCGCCAGCACATGTCCTCCCTCGTGCTGTCTTCCGTCACTTTACTAGCTTTGACGAGCGAGCACCCGGGGATCTGCTTCTCCGAGAGCCGGAGCATCACCTCTCTCATGAGGCCCGAGAGGTATTTACTTCATTTTCTGTATTTTTCTTACATTTCGCACCTTTGCCATGCTTGAACATGCAGTTTAGCTTATGACATAGTACTTTGCTTGCATCCTGAACATGTAGTTTCAACACTCGAATTTCTGAACACTCGGCTCATTAATTAATTGCGAACGCACAGTACACATTAGTTAAGAGGCGAACACACGGCTCAAACACTAATTTGTCGAACACACAGCCCGAATTCGAAAGTGAACACACAGCCCACACTTTAAATTTTCTGAACACGCAGCCCAGTTAGATAGTGAACACGCAGCCCAAACTTTAAATTTTCTGAACACGCAGCCCAGATTAGAGTAGTGAACACGCAGCCCACGCTAGTTGAAATTTGAACACGCAGCCCAAACTTCAAATTTTCTGAACACGCAGCCCAGATTAAATAGTGAACACGCAGCCCACACTGATAGAAAGTTGAACACGCAGCCCAAACTTTAAATTTTCTGAACACGCAGCCCAGATTAAATAGTGAACACGCAGCCCACACGGATAGAAAGTTGAACACGCAGCCCAAACTTCAAATTTTCTGAACACGCAGCCTAGTTGAATAGTGAACACGCAGCCCACACTGATTGAAAGTTGAACACGCAGCCCAAACTTCAAATTTTTCTGAACACGCAGCCCAGACTAAAATAGTGAACACGCAGCCCACACTGATTGAAAGTTGAACACGCAGCCCAAACTTCAAATTTTTCTGAACACGCAGCCCAGATTAAAATAGTGAACACGCAGCCCACACTGATTGAAAGTTGAACACGCAGCCCAAACTTCAAATTTTTCTGAACACGCAGCCCAGATTAAAATAGTGAACACGCAGCCCACACTGATTGAAAGTTGAACACGCAGCCCAAACTTCAAATTTTCTGAACATGCAGCCCAGTTGAATAGTGAACACGCAGCCCATACTGATAGAAAGTTGAACACGCAACCCAAACTTCAAATTTTCTGAACACGCAGCCCAGGTTAAATAGTGAACACGCAGCCCACACTGATTGAAAGTTGAACACGCAGCCCAAACTTCAAATTTTCTAAACACGCAGCCCAGATTAAATAGTGAACACGCAGCCCACACTGATTGAAAGTTGAACACGCAGCCCAAACTTCAAATTTTTCTGAACACGCAGCCTAGACTAAAATAGTGAACACGCAGCCCACACTGATTGAAAGTTGAACACGCAGCCCAAACTTCAAATTTTTCTGAACACGCAGCCCAGATTAAAATAGTGAACACGCAGCCCACACTGATTGAAAGTTGAACACGCAGCCCAAACTTCAAATTTTTCTGAACATGCAGCCCATATTAAAATAGTGAACACGCAGCCCACACTGATTGAAAGTTGAACACGCAGCCCATTTCATCTCATCGGCACACAGCCCATTTCATCTCATCAGCACACAGCCCATTTCATCTCATCGGCACACAGCCCATTCATCTCATTGGCACACAGCGCATTCATTTCATTGGCACACAGCCCATTCATCTCATTGGCACACAGCCCATTTCATTTCATTGGCACACAGCCCATCTCATCTCATTATTGACACATGTATTCATTCTTAATGCAGGTTGGTTCCCGCAGTGTGCGGGGGTATGGTTCCACCATCGCGCGAGACTGGTACGCTGAGCTCCCGGAGGGTGTCCGAGATTTGGTAGATTTGGCAGGATTCGGGCCCTTCTGCGTCGGGTTGTCACGTTGTCCTGCCAGGAGGACACTGATGGCAGCCTTGGTAGAGAGATGGTGGGACACCACCAACTCCTTTCATTTCTCTGCTACCGGGGACATGACCATGACGCCTCTAGACTTCGCTGTGTTGACTGGCTTAGACATAGGAGGTTGGTCCATCCCTTATGATGAGGATATGGGCGAGTGGGAGGCCGCTTGGATGTATCTATTGGGGGTTCGCCCGCCTGTTGACAGGGTTTCTGGGAGAGTCCGATACACTTGGTTCTCTTCCCACTTCCGGCGAGCGGAGATGGTGCCTGAGACTCCCAAGGAGACAGAGAAGTATGCCCGTGGTTTCCTTATGTTCCTCTTCGGGACTACCCTGTTCGCCGTTAGAGGGAACACAGTCGGGTTATATTTGCTGAGCGCTCTAGTTGACCTATCACAGGTCCATCGATATGATTGGGGTGGCGCCGGCCTGGCTACCCTTTACTTTTATATGAGCGCGACCTCCCGTGGCCGGGGCGATTTACTTGGCGGCTACTGGAGAGCCTGGGAGGTACTTTTCTGTCCTCTTTATTTACATTTCTGCTCTTCATTACTTGTACATTGCACACACAGCGCACTTTTACAGTCTGTATTTTGCTCTCAGCATTTCGTACTTACATTCTGCATTGCTTTTCTCAGCTATGGGTCTATGTATACTTTCCATCATTAGCCCCAGAGTTGGAGATGGCAGGGGTTCCCATGACCCCATACTCACTGGTGTTCGAGGGCCCGCACCGGCCGAGACCCCGAGAGACCCTCCTTTACTTGCGACAGTACTTTGACACTGTGCGGCATTCAGAGGTACCTCAGAACTTTCAGTTCCTTTCATTTTCATCTTTGATTTGCTCTGCATATTCTCGATTTCTGATTGGTTTATGCATTTATCATCCGTAGATCACATGGCAGCCCTGGGTGTCCCTGGGTGACGGTCTCCGACTTAAGTATACCGGAGGGTCAGACATCTCCCAGTATAGGGTCCTGCTCGAAGGGCCGGTTGGCAGGGCATGGTTTCTGGGGGAACGCTTTCTGCGCCAGGTATGGGGGTATCTTTCTCAGGATCCTCCCGCAGTACCCCCAGTCAATATGCGGACTGCTGACAGGCTCTCTTACTCGGAGGTAGTCGGCGCCATGCTGGGTAGTGATGCTTTATTATATATTGAGGAGGGGGACTACGCCACTTACCGTCACATATACTTGATGCCTCCATTGACGGGAGCTCGTATCCCGATGATGAGGCCTGCCGGTATGTCATCCTCGGGCCAGGCTCGGGCTCGGGCTGCAGACGCCCCTTCTACTAGCAGGGCTGGTACATCCAGAGGTGGGAGTAGACCGGTTCCTCCGGTTCCGTCGACTTATCCTCATCCTGGATGGCCAGATATGCCGACTGAGTTGATGGCGTGGCAGTATGGGGCTATCTCTCCGACCCCGATCCCGCTAGAGCCCCCGATGCCCAGTGATCGATACGCCATTGATCCTGACTCACCGCTGGTATGCTCCACTGTTTTTCATTCATCATTCAGATGTTTAGACATTTTTGTTCACTGATGATTATGAACTCATTTTTGCAGCCACCGCGAGGGTACATGGAGGAGGTGGTTGGACTGGTGGCCACACTCGAGGGCATGGTCCTGCGTAGAGAGGCACAGTTGTCTGTCGCGGGTATTCAGGTACCCTTCAGTTTTCTGGCATTTATCATACTTCTGATGACATGCTGATTTCTACTGCATCGATAGACTACTTGTGTAGAGCACATCTGACACACACCCCACTTGGACACTGCATTTACATGCACCCACTTCACGTAGCCTTTGCATGTATCTGCATCTGATGTATATATTTGGACTGATGTATTTGAATTGAACTCTTTGTTTTCAGATGCCTTCATGGTCCGGTCAGCCGCAGGCCAGGCCACCTGGGCCTCCTTGGGGAGCTAGGCCATCTGGGCCTTTTTAGGGAGTTGGGTCACCCGGGCCTTTTCAGGGGGCGGGGTCATCTCGGCCTTCCCGAGGAGCCGGGCCATCTAGGCCTTTACGAGGAGCTCGAGGAGGGCCTGTCCGCAGACGCAGGGCTCACATTGTAGAGGTGGAGCCTGATGAGGAGGAGGAGGATGCTGAGGAGGAGGAGGAGGCTACCGATCGTCAGTCAGAGACATCTGCTGAGGAGGGGGGCTCCGGTTTTGGTTCGGGGAACAAAGGTGAGGCTGAGGAGGATCCTGAGGATGACAGCTCTGACTCAGATGATGATGATGGTGCGGAGGTTGTCCCGCAGAAGAGGATGAGGAGTGCTTCTCGTTCCCGTTCCCGAGGACTTTGATGCTGTTGTTTCCTGCTTTATTTTTCTTTTTGCTAGTAGTTTGTAGCACTTTGCACATTGTTAGGCAGTTTTATTTTTTGTAAAACTTGTGCCTTTGTTTGTTGTAAAGCATGATGGAATGAAATAGCTTTTGAAAAGGTGTTTGTATTTTAAACTTTTAGCATCGTATCGCATCATTTTATTTTGCACAAGAATGAAATTGAATGGGAATGTGCATTGTGTAATCACCAAGTCAGGTAGTGAACCGACGCAACAAACTAAGCAACTCAACTTACTAAGATATAACAGAACCTTAGGAAGTTTACAACTCGATAAGCAAAATGCAACAACGTTGACAACGCAAATAAACAAGACTTTAACAAAGATTGTTTAAACAGAGAACAATGGCTCAAAAACACGAAACACGTCCGCTCGACAAACAACTCGATAAGCAAAACAACAACTCGATAAACAAAACTCAACAACAACAGAGTGTGCTTCTGATGATCTGGGCACCGGAACGCATCTGAAACGGAGGGAGATGAAGGCCTTTGACTCTCCTGTTGCATGGAAATGCTTGGAACTCTCCCTCGAAGGGTAAAACAGGGCCAAGAGGATACACTGCAGCATTGCCGGCCATCTTTGGGAGCCGGCCGGCCATTTTTGTGGAGAGAGACAGCTGGCCGGCCATTTCTGAAAAAGTAAATGGCTGGCCAGCCAGAAAAGGTGGCCGGCCGGCCACTCAGTCCTGCAGCCACCTGGTTTTTGACATGTGTCCCCGTGAATAGTGTTTTTCCTTCTATAAAAGCCTCAACTTCGGGAACATTCATTTCATCTTAGTTTTAGACAAAGATGGAGGCGTTTCTCGCAGAAAATGTCACATCTTGGATCTCTTCTCTAGATGGCTCGGAAAAGCTGAATTTCCGGGGTTTCGGCTTGAATGCACTATTCACGCTGAGCCGTACTCCGCTACAGCTTCCTTTTCTCCATGCCGCGGCAAGGTTCTGGAACCCAGTGACGCACGTTTTTAGCTTTGGCGGCCAAGAGATGTGTCCCACTTTCGAAGATTTTCAAGTTTTGATGGAGTCTGAATGCTCTGAAGTGATCTTGCCCCAGCTCCGTTTTGGCCATGCTCAGGTTTTAGGGCGGATGTGTGGGCTCACGGCGCATGACGCTCGATCTCTGATCTGCAGTGGGGAACTGGACATCCTCGGTTTGATCCATCGTTTTTCCGATGCCGGTGACCGCAGCAACCATTATTGGCAGGGTTTCCGGCAACACGCCCTCTGCTTATGTTTGTTGTCTCACTTTCTGCTTTCCTCGGGCTTCGGCGGGGCTAGCATTCGCCTGATTGAAGTCGCCCAAGGTTTGAGAGAAGGAAAGAGCTGTATTGCCATGACCTTGGCCGAGACACTGATGGGCTTAGATTCTGTCTATCACCGGGAGGCGACTAGGTTTGTCGGGAGTCCACTGCTGTTACAGGTAATGTTTCCCACCCGACCTCACATATATATTTGCTCACATCACTCGACCCTCAGGCTCGGTTTTTCTCACAAAACCCTTTTCCTCACCTTTTCTCTCATCGTACATCTCTCTGTTCTTTATTCTCTCATTTTTCATCCCTCCCCTAGGTATGGTTAATGGACAAGTTGCAGGTTGTGGATTCTTGCCCGGCCTATTTAGCTCGAGGCTACTTCTTTCGGCAGCGTCTAGTCAATGCTCTTGACGAAAGGTGGTGGTTCGATTGGATGTGCAATTTGTCCACAGACGGCATTGCTTGGCGTTGCCCTTGGCTCAACCTCCCGGCAATGAGCTATAGTATGTCTCGGCTGATTGGGATCCAATTGATTGGTCTAACCCACTGCGTATTCTATTTTCCGTTCCGGTTCCTGCGTCAGTTTGGTCATGATAAGACCTGCCCACCGGAGGGGATTGAGTACCCAGCCGCTTTCCCGGTCCGGGGTGCACAGCTTGCCCGATATGCCACGGCATGGAGGACTAGAGAGCTCCTGGCCCCTGCTTCAACTTTCAGTTGCACTTTGTCCGATGAGTGCTTGGATTGGCTCAATGAGGAGGCACAGGTTGGGCCTAGCTTGGCAAAAGATGCTTCGTCCAGCTCTGGGAGGGGACACGGAGATACTTGATTCAACTATGCCCCAAATTTATTGCTTATTTAGCATTTTCAAGTTTTCGTTATGAATGTACTAAAAAAGCAACCTCGATTGTAATGCAAGAGCAGGAGAACTCAGTTTTGAAATCAATGAAATTGAAAGTTGTGGTACTGAAAATTTTCCGCTTTTGGTCCAAAAATGGTCTTAGTCGTAAAAAGATTGATTTGAACAAAGTCAACTTTTATTAAAACTTTTCAAAACTATTTTCGATGTGGATCAGAACTGGACACGTCGAAGATCTGTCACTGAGATGCACAACCCCAGATCCCTGCAACTGGAAAGTTGCCCCTAGTCTGAAGAACAATGCGGCACTGCAAAGCAACGGAAAGTTGCCCCTAGTCTGAGTAACTTTGCACCGTCGCGGCAACGGAAAGTTGCCCCTAGTTTGAACAGCACTGTACTGGAGATCGCGATAAATGCTGATGGATAAAGATGATTGAGATGATCAAAATGGACAGAGTTGATCGGGGAAAAGTTTATGGCTGAACTTCAAGGTGAAGTTGCCTACGTATCCCAAAGATGGGAATCAAGCGTTACGTAGTTCAGGCTCAGGTTCACTCGAGTATTTTCACTCTCCTTTTGCGCTCTAACTTTTGCCAAGGCCACCCTTTGTGGGTTTTCAACCTTGCGAGCTCAGTTTTTATATTTTCTAATTTTTTTGTGCTCTGACTTTTGCCTAGGTCGCCCTTTCGGGTTTTCGGCCTAGCGAGCCTCTCAAGGATAGTATTTCTTCAACTTGTCCATATTGATCGGTTGTGAGAACTCCAAGCCATCTAGATCCATCAGAACCACAGCTCCACCTGACCAGATAGCTTTGATGATGTAAGGACCAGTCCAATTGGGTTTGAACTTGCCCCTTGGGTCGTGGATGGGAGCTCGGTTGTCTTTGAGCACCAAATCTCCTTCTTTCAGATTCCTGGACTTAACCTTCTTGTTGAAAGCCCGGGCAATTCTGCGTTGATAGCCTTGGATGTGGTACAGTGCTTTCAGTCTTCTTTCATCAAAGAGCATGAGTTCTTCGAATCTGCTTTGCTGCCAATCTGCTTCGGCTATCTGGCATTCAGCCAATACTCGTAACGACGGAACCTCAATCTCGATGGGTAGAACAGCCTCCATTCCATAGACCAATGAATATGGAGTTGCTCCAGTAGAACTTCTGATTGAAGTCCTGTAGCCCCACAGAGCAAATGGCAGCTTGTCTGGCCAATCCCGATAGGTTCCCACCATCTTCTGTAGTATATGCTTGATATTCTTGTTGGCGGCCTCAACCGCTCCGTTGGTCTGCGGCCGGTATGTAGATGACTTATGGAAAGCCACATTGTATTTCTCCAACAAGTCTACCACTTCTTTCTTGAAGTGGGAACCATTATCTGAAATTATCTCGTTTGGCACCCCGTAGCGACAGATGATGTTGTTTCTGATGAACTTTGCGATATGCGACGCCTTCAACATCGCGTATGATTGGGCCTCAACCCACTTTGTGAAATAATCTATCGCTACTAGGATAAACTCATGCCCATTTGACCCCTTCGGGGTAACAGCTCCGATCACATCAATTCCCCAGACTGAAAAAGGCCACGGCAAAGGCATGTTGTACAGTTTTGACGGCGGGATGTTCATGCGATTTGCATGGATTTGACACTTATGGCATCGCCGAACAAAGCTAATACAATCTTCCTCCATGGTTGACCAGTAGTAGCCCTGTCTGAGGATCTTTCTGGCCAGCATTACTCCATTCATGTGTGCACCGCACTCCCCCCCATGGATGGCTTCCATCAGGCGTTTCGACTCTTCAGCTTCTACACAGAGCTTATACATTCCCAGATGACCCCTTTTGTATAGCTTTCCCCCGCAGATAATGAACTGAGCAGCCATTCTTCTGATGGCCCTCTTATCTTTGGCATTTGCCCCTAGTGGATATGTCTCCTTTTCCAAGAAGTTCCAGATGTCGTAATACCAGGGGTTGCCATCTTGAACCTCATCTATGGCGGAAATCGACTCGTATGCTGGCGCAAACTTTTGATCAATAATGACTGGACGCATCCGGACTCCGGACGGGATGTCTATCATAGAAGATAGAGTTGCTAATGAATCTACAAACCTGTTGTTCTCTCTTACGAGGTGGGTGAAATTTAGCTTCTCAAACCGAGGAATTAGCAGATCCAAGGTTTGGTGGTAAATTATCATCCTTTCCTCATTGACTTTCCAATCTCCTTTTGCTTGAGACACAACAAGGTTCGAGTCCCCAATGACGTCCAACCGTCTTGCCCCTAGTTCCAGGGCTACTTCCAGGCCAGCAATACGTGCCTCATACTCTGCTTCATTGTTGGAAACTTTGAACCGGAGCTTGAATGCTAAAGGGATACGGGAATCATCAGGCGCTATCAGCAACACCCCTATCCCATACCCATACTGGTTTGACGCTCCGTCAAAGTACATCGTCCAAGTTTCATCTTCGACGTGCAGAATGGCTTCATCTGGGAATAGATACTCAACCGCTTCATCCCCCTCAACCGGGTCGTCGACAAGGAACTCCGCTACCGCTCTCCCTTTTACTAACTTGCGCGTTACATACTTCAAATCAAATTCGGAGAGCAACAGCAGCCAGCGAGCCAGCCTACCCGTAAGTGCTGGTTTCTCGAAAAGATATTTGATGGGATCCAAACGCGAAACCAACATTACAGAGCGGGCTAACAGGTAGTGCCGCAGCTTCCTGGTTGCCCATACCAAGGCCAAACAAGCCTTCTCCAGCGGTGTATAGCGGGTCTCGTAATCCAGCATCTTTTTGCTCAGATAGTATATGGCCCTTTCCACTTTGTCTTCTGACTCCTGCGCGAGCATGCAGCCCATGGTAGTCTCAGTTACCAAAAGGTACAATATCAACGGTCTCCCCGGCTCTGGTGGTGACAACACGGGTGGGTTCTGTAGATACTCTTTGATCTGCTCAAAAGCTGCTTGACATCGGCCGTTCCATTGGAATTTCTTTCCTTTCTTCAGGAGACCAAAAAGTGGTTCACAAGTCAAGGTTAATTTAGAAATAAACCGTCTTATGAATTGCACTTTACCCAGAAAGCCTCGCACCTCCTTTTCAGTCCTTGGTGGTGGCATTTCTAAGATGGCCTTGATTTTGGAAGGGTCGACCTCGATGCCCCTTTGTGTAATCAGAAACCCTAGCATCTTCCCTGCTGTGACACCAAACGTGCATTTCTGGGGATTCAGTCGCAGCCGAAACTCTTTGATCCTTTGAAAGAATTTTTGTAAGGCGGTGTAGTGGCCCTCTCTATCTTTGGACTTGACAATCATGTCGTCCACATACACGTCGACCTCTTTATGGATCATATCATGCAATATTGTAGTTGCTGCCCGTTGATACGTAGCTCCAGCATTTTTCAACCCGAATGGCATCACTCTATAACAATATGTACCCCACGTGGTAGTGAACGCAGTCTTCTCCCGGTCTTCGGGTGCCATTACTATCTGATTATAGCCTGAGAAACCATCCATAAATGAAAGCAAGGCGTGTCCTGCCGTGAAATCCACCAATTCATCAATGTGCGGCAAGGGGAAGTCGTCCTTCGGACTGGCCCTGTTCAAATCTCTGAAGTCTACACAGACTCGAATTCTGCCATCCTTCTTTGGCACCGGAACAATGTTGGCCAACCAAGTTGGATATTCAGATACCAGCAGGAACCCTGCGTCAATTTTCTTGGTGACCTCTTCCTTAATTTTGAGGGCCCAGTCCGGGCGAATCCTTCTGAGTTTCTGTTTGACAGGTCGGGCCTCGGGGTCAAGAGGGATCCGGTGCTGTACAATCTCAGGATCGATTCCAGGCATGTCTTCGTAGGACCACGCGAAAACATCTTTGAAATCTTTTAATAAAGCGACTAAGCGCTCGCTCTCCTCTGAAGACAACATGGACCCGATCTGGACCAGCCGCGGGTCTTTCTCAGTACCAACATTCATAGTAGTGATTTCATCCATTAAAGGTTTAACAAATCTTTCCTGCTCTTGATCAATTAATCGTTGCAAAACTGGGGGAATTTCTCCCTCGTTGTTTTCATCAAAATTTTGAAAATCCTGATTTAAGCAATAAATCAAAGGCACAGAAAAATACTCAGAAACCACATCCACATCATTCTCATTAAATATTTCCAAGCCGTCAGATTCCTCTGTTACAACAGACGCAAAAGAAAATGAAAAAGACGACCTAGACAGGACTGTGGCATCCGGGTTATCACCCCCAGGAATACCGGACTCAGACACAGTCGAGCTGGAATCTGATTCCGACGCATAAGATTCGGTAGAATCAGATTCCGGCTCACTACCTGACCCAGAGCTGCTAGATAAAAAGCCTTCTTCATATTGCCAGATGAGAGAAGGTGTGATAGATGCATCCAAGATCGGCGCTGGAATGCCCGCAGCTATTTCATCTCCAATCACAGAAACCGAAGAGTTATCCCCCAAGCACTCTTGGCCGATCGGAAGATCTGATAGTAGACTCGCCAGTGCTACCCCCATTTCAAGCTCTGTGCCCTCAGGATCCACTGCTTCACATTGCTCAACCTCAGTTGGTGGGTCTGTCTGCGCTTCGGCAACGTTATCCCCAGATAATTGTATGTCGAAGAAGATTTCAAAACCAGGCACGCGCGTCCCCTCCGCGTTTAGCCATGGCTCCGGGAAGCCGCAGAATGGAAAATCTTCCCCCTCCCGGACGAAGCGTCCGTTTAGGGTACCCCAGATGGGCCTATGCATTAACTCAAATGGCTTCCCGGCCTTCTTTGCCCTGGCCCTTCCGGCCATTTCTTTTCCTTTTCTCACCCAGTCCTCCTTGGTGGGCAGATAACCCAGTCCAAAGGCGTGAGGGTTGTGTGGCACTTCGGCCAACACTGAGACGCCCTTCCGGCCACTTCTCCCTAATCCCATCCCGAGGGTATGTTTTAGCTTGTTCATGAGGTAGATAGATTGTGCACTAACATACATGCCCTCATTCACAGCCATGACATTCTGCACCACTTGAGCCTCGGCCAAAGTGAACCCCGATAAAAACACATCCTTCGTGCCGTGCTCAATCTCCAAGACAGGTGTAGACACTTCCGGCGGCGGATGGATTGATGAATTCCCGAAAACGATCGCTACCCCTTTCCCGTGGGGGTACTTTAGCATATGATGTAAAGTGGAAGAGACTGCTTTGACTTGGTGCAACCACGGTCGCCCCAAAAGTAGGTTAAAGGTTGCGGGAACGTCCAAGATATGAAATTCGATACTGTGTTGTCCTGGACCAACCTTGGTTTGAATTTTAACAGTCCCCATCACTTCTCTGCTGGTATTGTCGTATGCTCTGATCACTTGGGTAGTTGGGACGAAGTCCGCGGGTTTTAACCCGATCGCATATGCCGTTCTGGTCGGGCAGACATTAATTGCAGACCCGGTATCAACAAGTACCACCGGTATCCACTTATCTCTACATTCCACAGAAATATAGAGAGGTTTGTTATGACTTGTGCCCTCAGGCGGTAGCTCTTTGTCCGAAAAGGTTAATGCCGGGGAACCTCCTCCCGGAAAAACCAGCCCAACCAGCTGTTCAGGCGTGGTGTCTATGGAGAGTTTGGACTTGTCCATAGCAGATAAGACAGCTTCTCTGTGTACTCGTGATGCCATTAGCAGTCCCCAGATGGAGATGTCTGCTTGTATCTTTTTTAACTGTTTCAACACAGCTTCATCTTCAATCTGCTTCTCCTTCTGTTTCTCCGCTTCTCTATCCTTCCCGGATGCCTCGGGTTGGTCCAGGTGTGGGGGTTTGAAATACCGCCCACTTCTTGTCATATGGTCAACCTCATCGAGGTACCAAGTGTCATCTGGTTGATTATTTCCCCAGTCTTCATCCGTGTGGGTAAGACATAAGTCATCGTCTTCCCACCACATTCCATCGGCAGCCAACAGACACCTGTCCGACTCCGGTTTAGTTGTACTCGCAGTATTCCCCGTCAACATGCTCGCAGCATTCTCTATCTTCGTGCACGCAGCACTTTCAGTCCCCTCAGGGCCTTTAGCTTTCCTAATTCTCTCAGCCTCCTCAAACTTTTCTCGTTCCAGCTGCATCAGTACAACTGTTTGTTCAACATTTCTCGTATCCATAATGCCCATGTCTCGAGCGGAATTCTTAGCACCGTCGCTCTCCGGCGATACAACTTGACTTTCGGCCATTCCGGCCACAACTGATACTTCCGCCCCTGCCGGGCTCTGTTCTGGTTGGGCTTCCCCCACTGCATCTGGTTGATCCTCGAGCCATCCAGTGGCCTCCGCTGATCCCTCATAATCGTACCAATTGATTGACGCATCCCCCAATTCCTGGTCATCGAGAAATTGCAGGTTGGCAAAATCCTCCTCTACGACTGTCAGATCATCTGCCCATAGCCCAGATCCATCCCCCTGGATCATGCATAGCTCTCCTGTCTCTGGCAATTCTATACCTAGCCCAATTCGGCTCGTTGATAGGATGTACTTGCTTGGATCATAGGCTCCCCCAGCAAAATTCTGTCCAGTCCCAGATTCAACAATCTCATTCTCTCCCAAAATCTGCCCTGCCCTATCTTCGACGGTCACCACCATCGGTTCTGGTTGGGTTTTAGAGATGTCCACCATGCACAAGAAGTCAGTGCAATCGGGAAGGAGCACCTCCGGCTTGGGTAGGTGGGTGGGCGTAATATAGATGCTAGGATCGTAAGATGCGACCCTAGTCTGGATAAAATTAATTCTTTTGGGAGTGGGAGGTTGGTTATGTGGTGGGAGAGGGTTGGTTATGACATTGGGTTTATCAGGAGGCGCGATCACCTGTTTGTCAATAAGATCTTGGATCTCATGACGCAATCTGTAACAACGGTCGGTGTCGTGACCGTGTTGTTGGTGATATGCGCAGTACTTTGCTGGGTCATAAGAGGGGGGGAGTGGATTCGGTAATGGCTTTGGCTCCAGGGGTTTTAAATGATTTTTTCTGATCAATATTCCCAGAACTTTGGTCAGGGGCATATATAGTGGGGTAAAGGTTCTTTGGCCTCGCGGTTGGAATCTGTTGGTTTGTGTGTTGCTTCCGGACGCGCCGGAGAAGGGTGTGGCAGTCATGGGCCTTGGAGGGGGAGGGGGAGTGGTGGTGACCATACTAACTTCCAAGGCTCTCGTATTTGCAGCGCCACTCGGGCTCGCATTGTTGTTACGGTTGAAGGTCCTCCTCGGTTGTTCCCTGTCGTGGTCAAACAGACCTTGTTTCATTGCGTCTTCGATTTGCACCCCCATCTCATGTAAATCTGCGAAAGTAGGGAAGGGGACTACAATCATTCTCTGTATCAACTTTGGGTGGAGATTGCGCACAATCATCCGGATTTGATCTTTGTCAGTGGGCCTTAAAGTCATCATTGACGCTTTTGCCCTCCATCGGATCACAAAGTCCGAGAAAGTTTCCTTGGGCTCTTGCCTTGTCGTTTCGAGATCACGGGTTGTGATCTTGATCTGAGTGTTGTATGAATATTGCGCGACAAAGGCCTCAGCCATTTCATCCCAATTCTTCTTCACTTCATCTTGTAACTTTGCGTACCAATGGGAGGCCACACCCGACAGGGTTCGGCCGAATAATGAAAGCTTCTGTGGTCGTGTTAGGCCCATTGGCCGCAAGATGTCTGCAAACAATCGGATATGGACCATGAGGTCGCCGGTCCCGTCAAAGCGGTCGATTTGTGGCATTTTGAACCTATCGGGGAGTGTTACGGCCTCCTCGGTATATCCATCTTCGATATCCGGCATAGCCTTGACCCCTTGGGATTTCTTGAATAGCTTCTCCAGTTTGCTCAATTTCAAAGCTGTATGATCAACCTCGACCTCGAAGGGAGAGTCCGGGTGATTGGGTGTATGGACCTTGGACAGTTGTGGTGTAAGCGGGGGCGGAGCTGGCCCCGTTGGAAGATTTGTGTCCTCTTGCAGATTTTGGATAGTCGGCACAGTATTCTGGGTGTTTGGAGGAGCGTTCTGAACAATAGGTGTCTGCTCAGGTAATGGAGCCCCTGCCGGAGGAGGGATTTGGTGTGAAGCAGATGCTGTATTCTGTTGTTGCAGCCTGGTAATCAGCTCAGCCTGCTGGGTCATAATCTCAGCTTGCTGCTTAGGGAGTTCATCTCGGCGAACGACATCCTGTTGCATGGCCCGCATGGTTTCCTGCATTTGGCACATCATTTCCTCAACTCCTGTTGGTGCCATCATACTGTTTTGATCTATCTGAACTACCAGCAGATCTGTCTCAATGGGGATCTCAATCTGACTGTCCACTGATGGGGGAAACCACTGTTCTGGTGCTCTCTGTTCAGATACACTGCGCTTTTTCTGCTTCCTTCTGGTAACAGGGGGTAGAGAATGGAACACTGGCTGTCCGTCGATTAGATCCTCAGATCGATGGAGTCGACGACCTCGTGTCCAAAGTGCTTGGGGAATGCCTGTCGGGTTGGAAGCAATTGTGCTAGAACTGACCTAGCAAAAGATAAATAAAGCGAAAAGGAAATAAATAAACAGATAAACGGACAACATAACAGCTTAAAATAAAATGCATGACACACAGCCGGGCATAATCAACACACAGTCAATAAGCTGAATAACACACTGTCCTCAAACACTGATTATTATCCCTGTATCACTGTCCCCTAAAACAGAATCTGATATCCGCAGATAACTAATTCTCAAAAACAGGCAGATGCCCGCAGGCCTGATACCCATAATACTGAACTGATGCCCGCAGGCCTGATGCTGACAATACTGAACTGATGCCCGCAGGCTTGATACTCTAACTCATATACTAATCTGACGCCCGCAGGCCTGATACTGTCAATACTGAACTGATGCCCGCAGGCTTGATGCTGTCAATACTGAACTGATGCCCGCAGGCTTGATACCCAAACTCATATACTGATACATGCATTCCTGTAGAGACGCACTCTAAAGCACATAACAGATAAGTGAGGGCCAAAACACCCCTATGTTGGGGGAGGGTTTCCCTGTCCTATTTTGTCAGGAGCTAGGGTTTCACTACGCACGCAGCGGTTTCAAACAACCTATAAACGGGTAAGTAACCTGTCCTAATTTGGAATGGTCACTATGGATCCGAATATGCACTAGGTCGAATGGTCAAAGAGGGTGCCCCGGTAAAACCGGGGTTTGTGTTCCCATACTGGCAGAGCCCACAACCGGTCAGCCTTATGGTCATGCCTTGACAAGACAAGCCTCCGGCAAACCGTTCAGGAATAGCAGATGGCAAACACGGTGTCCTAGGCGCACCAATGCAAATGCAATGCAAAGAAACACACAAGTGTAGTCAAAAACAGATATCATGAGTTCGAGTCAAGTTCTCTAATTCCCCAACGGAGTCGCCAGAAACTGTAACAAGCCCGCGGGGGGACCTCGCTACAGCTCGGACTCGACTTTTGTAGTCACGGTTCTAAGTCTGAACCAAAGAGTCCAAATCCGGCAAATCGTTTTGAGAAAAACAGATTTTGAAAGAAGTGCCAAACATGGACTGCTTTGCCAGATACAGAGTCGCCACCTAAATGTTTTTTAATGGGAAATTTAGGAAACCCTGACTCGGTGCCAAAGGCCACGTGTCCGTCATCACCAAAGTTGCCTCGGCTCGGGAACTTGGGTACGATTGGGGAAGGTCACTTCGTGAGCACCCCCGCTCGCCCGATCAAAGATCGGCCTCTACTAACCATGATATCAATTTTTGAAAATTTTGTGTGTCCTTATTCCGGTTTATTAGCCTAGGTTACTATGTGATGCGCACAGCATACAAATATAGACCGGGTCGCCTGAATTGGAAGGAAACATTTCATGCTTGTTTTTGAAAATGGTTTGCTACCCGCAGGTAGGCTTTAAAACATTTGATGATTTATTCCAATTTAAGTAACCCAACCTTCACCCACAGGCATTCAGGCAGTTATATCAGATAAGCACATAGCCTCATGGTAAGCATGCTATTCATGGCAGTCACTCACACGCATGCAAGGATGCTAAAGCATAAAGCTTACCGAGTACTCCAAGCCAAAATAGGAATTCATTAGAAATCATGCATGATCCTAACTATACAGAAATGCCTAATGCAACACATGCAAAAATGCAAACTATAGCAGGCTCGGCTATTCTAAACATGGTATATGAAATGCTACAACTATCATGTATTCAACTTTGAAATTGAAAGTACAATGCAGTTAGTATGATGCGCCGAGCCCGGTGCATGCAATACAGATGAATGATGCAAACATGTTATCATACTGTATGCTAATTTAAATATGCCCTAATCTAACCATCATAAGCGAATAAATAAAAGGGAGAAAGACGTGGGGTTGGAAGACATACATCACACTCACGCACACTTATTACAGTTGTGCCCTCACTCGGAGGGTCCGAATAAATATACAGTCCCGAATAAAAGAATATTACAGTCCAAAATATTACAGTCCGAATAATGTACGAATTCCTAATTAATTAACAAATTAACTAAGAAAGCTGTAAAACTGGCATGCAAGCCAGGGACTGCCTTGCTTCTGATGGATGATGCATGTCCGGGTTGTCTTGTGCGGAAATCCACCGGAATGCCCCAATTAGCCTCTGTTTACACCTGTTATTCTTGAAAAGCGTGCCAAGTCCCGGAAAGTTGCTGATTCCTGATTTTGCTGCAACAGAGAGCAGGAAAGGGGCATAGCAATGTATTTCCACAAATGTATGCATGTCTCGATCCTCGTGCCACCAATCACGCATACCGAGGCATGATGGCCGAGGAGTAGAAATGCACAACTCAATATAGGATGAATGCACATGAAACTACAGCTAAAACCTAACTCCATCATGGATAATTCGGAGTGTCGGTGACTGGGGAATTGAGACACGTTCCGTCACTCGAAGTACGAAACGCACCTCGTTTCCCGTGCCCGGGCTAACTCCTATTCCGAACATGATGCAATATGCATGATATGCATGAAATGCGACTAAGATATAATCCTAACATACACAATGCTATGAAAATGAGATGCCTCAAAATGCGTGCGCACGGGCACGCAAACTGAGAAAATGACAGAATGTGATCTAAGATACAATCTAGTATGCACAATGCTATGAAAATGATATGCCTCGAAATGCGTGCACACGGGCACGCAAACCGAGAAAATGGCAGAATGCAATCTAAGATACAACCTAGTATGCACAATGCTATGAAAATGATATGCCTCGAAATGTGTGCACACGGGCACGCAAACCGAGAAAATGGCAGAATGCAATCTAATGGCATGGAAACATGATATGGGCTTATACCAACATGAGTGAGCCTCAGCCACACTCATATAGGATGCCGACGGATAAAAATGAAGTGCCTCGAAATGCGTGCACACGGGCACGCAAACCGAGGCATTGGCATACACAATGCGAATGACATGAAAATGTGATATGGGCTTATACCAACATGAGTGAGCCTCAGCCACACTCACATAGGATGCCGGCGGATGAAAATGAAGTGCCTCGAAATGCGTGCACACGGGCACGCAAACCGAGGCAATGACAAAATGCGATGTAAATGATATGGAAATGTGATATGGGCTTATACCAACATGAGTGAGCCTCAGCCACACTCACATAGGATGCCGACGGATAAAAATGAAGTGCCTCAAAATGCGTGCACACGGGCACGCAAACCGAGGCAATGGCAGAATGCGATGCAATGACATGAAATGATGATGTGGGCTTATACCAACATGAGTGAGCCTCAGCCACACTCACATAGGATGCCGACGGATAAAAATGAAGTGCCTCGAAATGCGTGCACACGGGCACGCAAACCGAGGCAATGGCAGAATGTGATATAATGACATGGAAATGTCATGCAATCATTCTAATGGAATTTCAGCACTAAAATATGGGGGAAAACAGTCCCGAAATGAGGCGAAATGACACCAAATGCATGGAATTGTCCCGAAATGCGAATTTAGGCACCCGAAATGGCCTATAGCTATGCCAAACATCCACAATATGGACATGCAATGCAAAGACAGAAGCTAGACAGTCCCAAAAAAGGCACTTTCACAGTTATAAACATGGCCAAACAGCAAGCATAGGTATGGCAAAAATGGCATGCAAGAATAGGGGCCAAAAGAGGGGTAATGAAGCAAGTGATATAAGAAAAATCCAAACTGAAAAATTACCTTCTACAACACTGAAGAGGGACCAAAAATATGAATATTTACAGTATATGGCAGCCCCAAAATCAGTATACAAACATGGTAGAAATGTGATGCAAAATGAGGCTCAAAAGTGGCTATAACATGAGGTATACAAAATAATCACCAAACAGCAAAAGACCCTTAATAAAACATGTAGAATGGGCCAAAATAGGACTATTTCCAGAACTGTAAAATGGCCAAAAACAAAATCATGATAGGCTAACTAAACATGCAAAAATGGGGAATAAAAGAGAGATATAACATGAAGTGGCATATGGAGGTCCCAAACCATGAAAGGACCTAAATGAAACATGAAGAATGGACCAAAATAGGCACTTTTTCAGAACTGTAAAATGGCCAAAAACAAAAGCATGGTAGGCTGCCATTGCATGCAAGAATGGGGAATAAAAGAGGAGTATAAAGGTAAGTACAACATGGAAGTCCCAAATGGTGTTGAGCCCTTCTTCAATGTTGAAGAGGGGCTAAAAATAAGCCTAATATCAGTTTACAACATTCTCAAAAACAGATTACTCATGGGCCAAAAATAGCATGCAAGATTATGACATATAAGAGGATCAATGAAGCAAGTGCACCATGGAGGGCTCAAACAGGGTTGAGCCCTTAATGAAAAGTGAAGATGAGCTCAAAATAAGGCCCCTTTCAGTTAGGGCCGGAGCTTGAAACAAAAAGCATGTGGGGCTTACAAATGGATCAAGAAAAAGGGTCAAAAGAGGAGAAGTGTTACTCATCCTTGAAGATCAAAGCTTTTGTTGCTTCTTGGATCAATTTGCAGCTCCTTTAGCCTTTGAGAAGCCTTCCTTGTTGCTGGAAATGAGGTGGTGGTGGTAGAGCTTGGTGGTGTAGAAGAAATGGTGCTTAGGGACTTAGGAATTTTCAAGGAAATGAGAGGTATAGAAAGGGCTTTGTGTATGGAAGCTTCAAGAACAATTTTTCTAACCCCAACAAATGATATAGCTTGCTTGTTATAAGGGCCAAAAAGGGGGTGTAAAGGTGGGGGAAAAGGAGAGAAACTTTCCCCCACAAAATATCCCCCGGATATTGATATTTTCTGGGGGATAAAGCTCCACAGCTGTAAAGTGCACAGTGCAAGGAGTTCGGCCGGCCTGTTACTTTTGCTGCAGGTGGCTGGCCGGCCACACCCCCTAGCCGGCCGGCTAGGGGTCAAAAGGGTCAATCAGATTTAGTGGCCGGCCACCAACTGATGGTGTCCTCCTATCTGTGTACAACACAACCCTGTGGTTAAAAGTCCAAGAAAGTGGGTCCAAGGGGTTCAACATTAGCTCGGAAAGAGGGGTTCAAAAGGGTCAGGTGGAATTACTGGCCGACCACCAACTTTTAGGGTTCTCTCATGTGTGTACATCACAAATATGTGGTTCAAAGTTCGAGAAAATGGGCCCAAGGTGTTCAACATTAGCCCGGAAGTGTGAAAAACGGGCGCCGGAGGGCGTCGGAGGATGTATAACTGGTTGCTGCAACAATTGCTGGCCTCCCACCCTTCAGTGACCTCTCTGGTGATAAAACAGAGGTACCTGCCAAAAATGAACGAAAACCGTTGCAAAACGAATGCTCGGGGACCAAAACGCGCAGTTCGAGGTCCCGAAAATGGGCTGTTAAGCACCGAAAGTGGCATTCGGCCACGAAGTGGGTTTCTCAGACCCCAGTATCCCTCAAAAGGGAGAAAATAGGAAGTATGCCAAAAACCGGAGCAATAGGAGATGGTTAAGCGGTCCCGAACCGAGGCACATGACCAATGGTCCCGAAAAATCGGAAACCGGACTCCGAAATGGGCAAAATGGCCTACGGCCACAAAATGTAGCCCACGGTCACTGAGAGATGGTCTACGGGACCTCTCCCTCCCCTCAGGAAAAGAAACAGAGAAAACCGAGTCTGGTTCGCAAACCGAGACAAGGCACAGAAGAGGGTTCGGAAGTCCAGAGGCAGGGCTCACGGCCGCAACTCTGAAACTTCTGAACGAGCACATTATGCAACATCACCAAGCGCTCAATCAGTGACATCTGAGTCTTAAGGTCGGTCAAAAATGGGGTGTCTACACCCACTCTCAATGAAAAGAAGGTAGACACAAATGGATACAAATGAGAAATGGATTTCCACGATGAATGACAATTGCCTCTATTAACCACATTAGAATCTCTACCATTGGGTTGAACTTCATACTTGCTTTTAACAACTGAACACCATAGGGATTCACTTTTAATAGAAAATCTCCACAACCACTTGCCCAAGAGAGCAATATTCCTAGCAACGATGTTCCCGATAGCCAATGCACCTTCAGTTAAATCATTTTTAGAAATGTCAAAGTCAGTAAGTTGTGTAATCTCTAATGGACCCTAAAAGTGGATGAATATATCTTATAAGCTTAAAGCTAAATTAAAATGATATCGTTTTAGGATGTGTAGTTTAAAATAAAACATAATATTTTAATGTCATTTGACTTTAATTTTAATGTTACGTTGTTGAATTATGTATTTCACAGACATGTTTTACTACAGTAAAACTCATAACAAAACTATTATTAAAAAAAATGGCAATACTAAAATGTTGCAAAATAAGAGAGGTACAAACTACTTAAGGATGAAGGATTGTTGATTGATTTAGGTAGTTGGTCAGAAAAAAACTAGTTTGAGAAGAAAAATTATCCAATGCTCCTGTAGATAATTCAAAGAGAATGGCTTCTTTCCAATATGAATATGGACTAAAGAATGTTGTTTGAGCAATCAGATTGTCTACTCATTAGCATATTAAATATTGGGTCAAGTTTTTTTATTTAATCTAATTGTGAATTTGTAAATAAGTAGACAAAATCTTAACCATTAATTTATAAAAAGTGTCAATGTGACAAACATCTATTGCATGTACTAAACTAAACGTCTAGTTTGAATATTCAGATTGGTTGTGGAATTCGGACATCCAAACTGGAGGAGTTCCGCCTATAGGCAGCAACTGAAGGGAACAACAAGACACATTAAGATTAGTTGACTTACAAATAACTGCCATCTTCTTTTTTAATGTTTATAATAATCATTCAGTTAATAGTTTATTGTATTAGGGAGAGTTGGTAGAGAAAATACAACAATATAGTACACCAAACTATCGTAATTGAAAAAAGTAAACCCCACTGTTGATTGTATTCCCATGATTCTATTCTTGCTTATGAACAACATTTTCAATCAATACTCTCAAAATCGCCATTTTCCTACTATAATTAATCACGAAATTCCCACGTCTCAATAGAAAGAAGTGCTAGACAATATCTCTAGTGTGATCCCTTAGTCGCCATTGAATTGAGAATGCTTTTTACCTCCCAAAAAGCAAACTTGGCAACATTTTAAAAAGGAGTAACACATCATGATTTTCAATGCAAATTCTCTATCAAGTAGCCAACAATTTTGTCATTAAAAAATGATTAAGAATGAAACAAGGGGAATGGTTTGAGTTGTAACTTTTAAGATTGCATTTTAAAGTTAAAAACTTAGCAAGGCCAAGTTTGACTAAAATCCAATTTAAAAATAACTACATACAAAACGTGCAAATCTTTAAAGGTTGCCACATGATGCGAGAAAAGAAACAAGAAAGAGTCATGATATGCAACTCTTATTTAACTCTTGCTTTAAGAAAACTAAACAACTTAACAAAGCTTTAGAACTCAATACAACAACAAGGGTAAAATCTTTTGAAGTGATCTTGTATAGCTGCTATCCAGATGCACATGGACTCAAATGCAACAGCTACATGAGACACCTCTTCAAGTGGACACCATTGCTTTATTGTGCTATTTAATGGAACATATCTAGCTTTTAAATAAAAACATTAGCAACTCAATAATAGCATATACATATAAACCATAAAAGATAATTCAACAAAGTAATGCTTCAAATATAAATTCTACTTACCTGAATGACGCCACTTGTTTTTGCCGATTTCTTCCTTTACAGCATCAGTGGGCACTCTTCTTGGACCTTTTCACCTTCTTATATTGTTTTCCTTCAACAATTTTCATCAGCCATTCGGGATTTCGAGTTAGAAACATAAGATATCCAATAACCATTCCAAATACAAAGCCACATCCATATCCCATCACTACAACTTGCTAGCTAAATCCACATGACTTGTCCAAATTCTCGTCTTGTTGGAATGTTGGTAGAGGCGGTAGTGCCTGTAGTTCCTTACATTTCTTTGATAGGGGGATTCCATATAAAGCCAAGTTCCCACTGTATGAATCATTTTAAAGCTGCCTCCCTTGAGGAATTGGTCCTGCTAGTTGGTTGTCTAAAAGGTTTAGTACCTCAAGAAACATCAAACTTGTCAATTGCTGAGGAATCTCCCCAACAAGCTTGTTTGAGGAAAGGTCCAATGATTCAAGGTTTTTCAAATTTCCAAGTGAAGTTGGGATATGGCCTGTAAGGTTGTTATGAGATAAGTTAAGACCTCGAAGCGAATTAAGCTTCTCAATGGATTTCAGAATCTCTCCTTGGAATTTGTTACTTGATAAATCAATGATTGATAAGACTATTAAGATTCTTGATAATTCAATCTCATATCCTTTAATCACCACCGCCACAAAATCTTGATAATAGTTGTCACCCATGTATTTCAATTTCGTTTCATGTTCACTGACATTGATCATAGCTCCAAATTGTTTGATATAATTTGTTGGGAAAAGGCCAGTGAACTCATTGCAAGATATGTCAATAATTCTTAACTTAGGAAAAGAATGTTTTCCTTTGGTCTTGGAGGTGCCTATGTGATCATGAAACCTATTAAATCTCAAGACAAGAACCTGCAAGTTTCGAAGAGTTCCCAACTAGTGAAGGAATGTATCATTTATCTTGTTTTTTTTTCTAAGATCTAGAACTTCCAAGTGTCTAATATTGAGCAAAGATTGTGGAACTTGTCTTTCAATTTGGTTGCCATTCAAGTTAAGATTCCTTAGCATGTTGCCTTTGGTAAATGTTGCAGTAAATGTGCCACAAAATCTATTGATCCCTAAATTCAGCACTGCTAGACTATGGCTCAAGTTTCCTAAACATTGTGGAATCTAGCCACTCAAACTATTGTTAGATAGATCAAGAACTAGAAGATAACTTAGATTGCAAATCAATGTAGGGATTTCTCTAGTCAATTTATTGTTTGAGATAGAGAAAACATTTGTGGTATTAGGTGGAAAAGGGAGTGGTCCTTGGAGTAAGTTGGAGTGCAGGTCAATATATTGTAGATTTTGCCATGGAAGATGCTCTAAACTTGTAAGGAAATTATGAGAAAGATTTAAATTATACAATGAATCTTTCCTCACATTGAATAACCATTTTGGAACTTCACCGTGAATTTTGTTGTTTGAAAGGTCAAGAGAATGTAATCTGGCTTGCTCTCTTAAGAAGTTTGGGAATTCGCTGAAGTTGCAAGAAGCTAATCTTATAGTGTCAAAGTTGGTCAACGTGGAGTTGACACTGTTGTTGATGCTCAATGAGAGACCATTATATGAGAGATCAAGAATGATCAGATTTTTAAGCTTTAGAGGCTTATCTAGATCCACTACACCACTTAAGTTATTTGATGAAAGCCACAAGTATGTTAGGTTCTGGAGTTCATAAACTAATCATGGAATTGGTCCCTGTAGCTTATTGTTACTCAATCTTATATTAACTAGTGAAGGCAGGGCAAACAATGAAGATGGTATTGTCCCATTGAGTGAGTTATGACTCACATAGAGAGAAATTGGTTGGCTTATGTTTCCAAGGGAATCCGGTATTTGTCCTGTCAATTTGTTTATGGAAAGATACAAGCCATTAAGCTTTGTAAGGTTTGAAATTGATGAGGGGATTTGACTACTGAAATTATTAGACCAGAAGGCTAAATTGGTGATTTGTGTAAGGTTTCAAAGAGAAGCTGGAATGGACCCTGAAAGGTTGTAGTTAAAGAGGTACAAACTATTCAAGGCTTTAAGATTGCTGATTGATTTAGGTGATTGGCCAGAAAAACTTATGTTGGAGAGATAAAGAAACTACAGGGAACTAGTCACATTGAAGTATGGAAGTTTCCTCTGAGTTCCGAATTTCCCCATACATAGAGCTCTCGTAGGTTTGGAAAGTGAAAAATGTTTTATGAGAATTTCCTACGCAGTTGACAATGAACAAAATAAAGAGATGTCAAAGAAGATAGATTTAGCAAAGCATGAGGTAAAGGTGAAGAGATATTCAACCAATCAAGGTGCAGTTCTCTTAATTGGGTTAGGTTTCGAAGGATCATATTGAAAGTGTGTTGTTCAAGTCTCCCTTGAGGAGGATAATAATAATAATTAAAATAAGAGAGATCTAGGGAAATCAATTTGGATAGATGGCAGATTTTTGAAGGAATTTGGCCTTTAAAATTAAAGTAAGAGAGGTTGAGATGGGTCAAACTTGCAAACGAGCCAAAATTAGGTGAAATTCTAGAGAAATTGAAGTCATTGAAGACAAGATTGAGGCTTTGGAGGTGACGAATGTGGAAGAGGGTGCTGTTGGGTTGGATGGTGCCTTGAAGGTGGTTGCAATTGAGGTCAAGTCCAATCACATGACCATTCGACCAGTCGCACGTGACCCCCTCCCATGAGCAGCAATCACTACTCTCATTCCAGAACACCATTTAGGATGAGAATTAGATTCACAACCTAAAGAGGCATTAGTAGTTATGGTAAATGTTGTTTTAAATTGGAGAAGTTTAAATCTCTAGTCCTCAAGGAAGGTATGGCGTGAAGAAGAAGAAGAAGAAGAAGAAGAAGAAGACAATAGAAATAGTAGAAGAAATTGATGAAGAAACATAAGCCAACTCATTTTGTTTTCTTATAGGTAAGAGGATTTAGAGAGATATGAAAAGGAGAGTAAAAAGGATAGTAGTTTGATGATAGACGGAGAAGGAATAAATGTATTATTATTCATTCTTATACACAATTCTAAGTCTTACTATGGTGGTGGTGGAGCGCTCCAGCCTGTCAAGCACGACAACTATGTAATTTTATGCATCATTAGCCATCCTGACTTCTAACTTTACAAATAAAAATCTGTCTTTAATTCCAGTGGTCCTAAAGCTATTAGAAATGGTTTTCCATTAACCAATAGGAAATTAGATGGGCAGTTGTAGATCGCCCGAACTCTCTCCGCGCGCCCCTCTTTCGGAAAAGGGGCGAATTGGGTCCTGCTACAGTTCGAACTCCTGTCACGGTTCTGAATCTAATCTCACAAAGTGCAATGTGAGACTAATAAACACCAAAGAGTCCAAATCTGGCAATTGGTTTTGGAAAATCAATTTTGAATGAAAAAGTGCCAAACATAGACTGCTTTGCCAGGTTACAGAGTCGCCACCTAAATGTTTTATTTTTGAGAAATTTAGGAAACCCTGACTCGTGCCTAAGGCCACGTGTTCGTCATCACCAAAGTTGCCTCAGCTCGGGAACTTGGGTACGAGAGGGGAATGTCCTGAAATGAGCACCCCCGCTCGCCCGATCAAAGGATCGGCCTCTACTAGCATGATATGTTGTTTTATAAACACATGTGTTCTTATTCCAGTTATTAATCTAACTAACTTACTACGTGATGCGCACAACATACAAGTATAGACTAGATCGCCTAAATTGGAACAAAACAATTCATGTTTATTTTTGAAAATGGTTTGAAAGTGCTACTCGCAAGTGGGCTTAGAAATACGGATTTGCCACCCTCAAGTGGGCTTGAAAACATGATGATTTGCCACTCCAAGTGGGCTTAAAACTCACTTTTTGATGAATTGTTTCAATTCAAGTAATGAAGCCTTCATCCACAAGCATTCATGCAGTTTAGCAATTAAGCAAGTAGCCTCATGGCAAACATGCTATCATGACAACACTCACACTCATGCAAGTATGCTAAAGCTTAAATACTCACAGAGTACTCCAAGCCAAAACAGAAAACTAGTTAGAAATCATGCATGATCCTAACTATATGAAATGCCTAATGCAACACATGCAAAAATGCAACTAAATAGGCTTGGCTATCTAAGATGGCATATGAAATGCAATAATTTGATAACATGCTTTGAAACACGTATTCAAATATATATTGAAATACAATGCCGTTTGTATGATGCGCTGAGCCCGGTGGATGCAAGACAAATGAATGATGCACGCATGCAAGCATAAGGTATGCTAATAAAAAATATGCCCTAATCTAACCACTGAAAGCGGATAAATAAAAGGGAGAAAGACATGGAGTTGGAAGACATTCACACTCACACGCACACTTATTACAACATTTGCCCTCTCGACGGAGGGTCCGAATGAATTAGCTAAGCTAATCTAAGCTAAGCTAACTAGCTACGCTAAGCTAAGCTACTTAACTAATCTAATTTAAGCTAATTAGACTAATTATTACACAACAAAACGAATAACTAGTAAACTACTTACTAATTATTACAACACTAAATTAATGAACAAACTAATTAATTAAATTACCAATTTAAGCTAACTAACAAGTAAAGCTAATTACAAATCATACTGCCTCAGCTCTGTTCCAAGAGGTTGAAGATGCATGCTCGGTTCGCTCGAAAATCCATTACCATGCTGTCAATTGCCTCTGTTTGCACTTGCCTTGATCTCTGAAAATTGTGCCAACCTCTAGACTACCTTTACCTTAAAACAGGAATCTACTGGTGGGCTAGTGGCTGACCGGCTAGTAAAACTGGCTGGTCGGCTAGTTGCTTCTGTAGGCTTTTGGTTTTGTTGCAACAGAGAACAATAGAGGCACATCAATGTGTTTGCAAGACAATGTAGGAACTGCCACTCTCCCAATAATGTCTCAAGCTCAAAGGAGCGTGGCACTTGGCTCTCAAGCCACCAACCAAGCATTTTCAATGCATGGTGGCCAAGAACCAAGCTTATACCATGTTTATGAATGCACAAACAACACACAAAGAGCCTCCACCCTATCATGCTTGATCAAGGGTGTTAGCGACCAAGAAATGTGACACGTTTAATCATTTCAAGTATAAAACGCCCCATATTTCTTGTGTTTGGATTAACATCCGATCCAAACACATGCAATGCAAGTACATATGTTATCTTGGCACGCTTTACATGGCTTAATTCTTGTTTACTCATTACATTACCAATCCATTCCTTAATTGGTTAAGTCCAATGTGCAAGTCCTCTAAGGAAAGATGGCCTCAGCCACAAGCACCTTGAGCATGAAAGAAGCCTCATGCTTTTGGTTAGTAGAAACCCTCAAGAGAAGGCTAAGACCATTAGGCATGATGTCATGACCCGAACCCGCCTCCATGGGTTAAGGACATAACCGGCCAGTAACCATGAGATTACCTACGGCCTTAAACCAAATCCGATATATTTTAACAGAGTAAAAGGGCCAAATGGAAGCAAATTTTAAACTTTTGTCCATAGAGCTGTGCTGACATGGCACGTCATAACATTTCACAAACATACATTAATAACTCACACCAAGGAAAGTTAACTTATAAGCTTTACACAACAGGATCATTCAAGTCTTAGTCAGCCTAACCAAACTTATATACAAAGATAATCCAACATTTCGCCAACACAACGAGATTACAGCAAGTGATCAAAAGAGGCGAAAGTAAGTCTCATGCGTGAGACATTTAGGGCTGACTCTCCAAAACTTGACATTTTTCACAGACTTCATCGGGGCTGGGTTTGGGCATCTCTTTGCTCACCTACATGCACACGAATGAGCGTGAGCGAAAGTCCAGTGAATAATATCAAATAAAGAAGGTACGCTGTGGACGCGCCCTCGTGGGCTTATGCTTTTCCACAGTTCGGACTCAATATGTCACGGTTCTTAATCTGATCTCGCAATATGAAATGCAAGACTCATAATCACCAAAGAGTCCAAATCCGGCAAATCGTTTTGGAAAATAGATTTTTAAGAAAGAAGTGCCAAACATGGACTGCTTTGCCAGATACAGAGTCGCCACCTAAATATTTTATTTTGGAGAAATTTAGGAAACCCTGACTCGTTGCCTAAGGCCACGTGTCCGTCATCACCAAAGTTGCCTCGGCTCGGGAACTTGGGTATGATTGGGGAAGGTCACTTCGTGAGCACCCCCGCTCGCCCGATCAAAGATCGGCCTCTACTAACCATGATATCTAGTTTTGAAAACATTATGTGTCCTTATTCCGGTTAATTAGCTAGAATTTACTATGTGATGCACACAACACACAAGTATAGACCAGATCGCCTAATTTGGAACAAAGCATCGCATTTCCGTTTGTTTGGAAATGGTTTGAAGTTTGCTACTCGCAAGTAGGCTAAAACACGGATTTCAATGAATTATTCCAATTCAAGCAACCCAACCTTCACCCACAGGCGTTCAGGTAGTTATATCACATAAGCACAGAGCCTCATGGTAAGCATGCTATCATGGCAAAACTCACACTCATGTAAGATGCTAAAGCATAAATACTCACAGTGTACTCCGAGCCAAAACAAGGAATATGTTAGTAATCAAATGTATGATCCAAATCCATGTTAAGATGGCTAATGCATCGCAGGCAAAATGCAACTAGAATAGGCTCAGCTAATCTAAAATGGCATATGAGATGTGACAATTTTAACACATGTATTCAACTTGGAATTTAAATACAATGCAGTTAGTATGATGCGCCGAGCCCGGTGCATGCAATACTGATGAATGATGCGAACATGCATAGCATAAGGATGCTAATTGAAACGTGCCCTAGAACTAACCATTGTAAGCGATTAAGTAAAAGGGAGAAAGAATTGGAGGTTGGAAGACATGCATCATATACACGCACGCTTATTACACAATTGCGCCCCCTCGAGGGAGGGACCGAAAGAATAATACAAATTAATTAACTAACAAGATAACTAAATAATACACAACGCTTAACTAATTAAACAGATTAATTAAGCTAAGAAAGCAGTAAAGAAGCCTCGGGAAGAGGGACAGATGCATGAGTGCTCGGCTTCGCTCGAAAATCCATTACCATACTCATCCTGCCTCTGTTTACACTGATCTGCACTTCTAAAAACTTCACAAGTCCCAAGAAAGCTTTAGAATCACTCCCTGAGCACAGTGGGATGTCACCGACCAAGAGAAAACAACACCGGCCATGGAGTTATGGTCATTGACAAAAAATGGGATCAGTAGCACTATTTTGGTAGTCGACCGGCACTGAAAGTTGCCGACCGGTCATTTCCTCCTGCAGAACACTGGTTTGCTGCAAGAGAGGACAGACAGAACATGGCGATGCATTTTCAAAGCAATTTATACACTACCACCCTCCTCAGCATGTTTGAGACTTAGAGGAGCATGGTTCTCGACCCTCGGGCCATCAATCACGCATTTCAATGCATGATGGCCCAAAAAAAGTCAAGCGTGCAATTCAATATCAAATGAAATGCACAAAACACATAAGGGACCTTAACCTCTATCATGTGTGATCAAGAGGCAAGGAAATGCACACACAATGCTATGCAACCTAAGCATGCAAACAAGCATGCAAACAACTCAAGCATGTGAACAAGCATGCAAGCATGCAAGCATGTAATCAACATATCAAATGCATGACAAGATGCAAGCTAACAAGGATGCAAAATGCAACTTAAGCATGCAACGACACGCGATGAGCAAAGTATGCAACAACATACAAGGTGAGCATGCGACAACATGCAAAGGATGGACTTACACCAAGAAGGATAGCTCTCTAATAGGTCCAAAACAATGGCCAAAATGCTAAGGGATAAGGGACAAAACCACATACAAACATGCATGCTAATGGCCCATTACTTTAAGCATAAAAAGGGGACTTTTAAGAACACTTAAAAGAGGATGAACATGGACAAATGGCATACATTGTAAGCTCTGAAATCATATTAGAAATGATGCCAAACCAACTAAACAAATCAAGCAAAGCATGCAACCAAGCCTAAAATTTGAAAACTAGCCACGGGACTCGAACCAAGACTATATGAAGCAAACCCCAAAGGGCCATGGGGACCTAAAACAGTCCCAAGGTAGGTCTAATCATGACCCAAAACCCAGTTAGATGGCATCTAAATGGCCTACACATGATGGCATACACAATGGTCCAAACGTGGAGCATAAAACAACAACTCTTTAAAGCATTAAAGGAGCATCAAATGTAAGTAAACAAGCATGCCATATGGACTGAAATAACATTCTAAATGATGCCAAACCAATGAAATGACCCACATAGAGCATGCTAGCAACTTGGACATTCAAAGCTTACAAGCTAGATTGCATAGTAGCTATACAAAGCAAGTCAAGCATGGCCAAAATAACCAAAATCAAAGCTTTAGCATGGCAAGACAAGGCCAAAAGCTTCACAAAGTTGAGCCAAAATCATGCTAAAAACACATGTTACAACATGATGCATGTTAAGGCCAAAACATGGGATTACAATACAAGTGTATGAGGCATACATGGCATGTCTAAACCAACTTAAAACAATGCTATATCATGGCAAGACAACCACAAATACCAGCTAAGACATGGTCAACATTAACTTAACAAAGGTTCTCACATATGAGGCAAATATGGCAAGTATTGAAGACAACAAGGAGAGGGGATGACCACCAATACAAGGTGGTCCCGAAGCTCACCAAAAAGGCACAAAAAAGAGGCCAAACAAGGCCTAAGAGGGGGTAAACAACCCCAAACACCAAAGTGATCTTAAACAACTATTTTAAGCACTCAAAAATAGAACTTTTATCAGTTATAAGTTAAGCATAAAAACAAATGCAAGATAGGCTAAAAGCTTGTGCAAAAATGGAGAATAAAGAGGGTAGTTTCTCACCTTTGAAGAACCTCTTCAAGAACACCACTCCAGCACCTTCCTTGGATCAAAACTAGCCCAAGAACCCTAACAACAACTCCTTAGAGCCTTAGCAACCAAGGATGGTGTAACACTAGGTGTTTGTGTGCAATAATGTGAACAAAAGTCACTTTAGGGCACAAAATACACACGCAAAGGCAAAGAGAAGGAATTATAGAGATAGATAGATATAAACTTCCTAACCCTAATTCTCTGAACCTGGAGGAGGGAGGAGGGGCTCCCTCTTTATAGAGGTTTAATTCCTCAAGCTTCTATGAGAAGCTAAGCAAGAGGCAAATCCCTCCACACACGTGTATGGAGGGGGGGTAAAGTGGATGCCAGCTGTAACAGCTGGCATAAAATATCTACCAAAAGCAGATGGAAAGGGGTTGGCTAGAAAATGTGGCCGATTGACCAACAAAAATGGCCGGCCGACCAAAAACATTGCTGACCGACCAAAATATTTGGCCGGTAGCAAGAAAACAGAGCCGGTGGCCTCAAACCAAGGCCAGTGAAGTGTGAGGATGGCCAACAAGCCATTCCCTGCCCTCAGAAGCAAAAACACAAGTGTTTGGTGTACAACCAAGTACAAAACAAATAAGTCGAGAGGTCCTGAGGCAAGGCGCGCTACCGAAACCTTTGAAAACTCAAGACGAACACGAACATGGATGATCATCGAGTGTTCAAACGGTGACGTCCAAGTCTTGAGGACGGTCAAAAATGGGGTGTCTACAGTTGCCCCTCTTTGACAGAACTCGAAAGTCATAGCAATGATGGGAGTGAATGTCAAAGCCTAGAGACGACCCATATTTGACAAGGCTGAAGACTTAGGCAAGCATGCAAGATTGCAAGATATGTGCCTGTAGGCAGGGGCAAGATGCAAGAACAATGCACAAAGTCAAACATAACTTATGATTATGCAAAGAAAGCTGTAACGAAGCAAATACATACAATAAATGCAACAGTTTTAAGCAAGCCAAAAACCAAACTACATTACAATGCAGAAAGGATGTAAGAGAATTATGTAATTCTCGCTACGTTTGACGCAGAGAATACAATACCAGTGCGGTTTGTCTGGTCGTGCCAGCTTCAAATGAACCGTACATACAATATTGTTCCAGTTCGGTTCGTCTGGTCGTGCCAGTCTCAAATGAACAGTACATACAATATCCTGCCTGAAAAAGAAAGAGAACTTAACAGGTACAATATCGTTAGATACATGCATAGCAACGCAAGTGAAAAGTGCGTGACAACGCGAGTGAGAGGGTGCATGACAATGCGGGTGGAAGGGGTGCATAACAACGCAACCCGAGTGTGTGCATAACAATGCGATTCGAAACAAGCATAACAATGCTATGAAGGCACAAACACATATAAGTAAAGTACACGTGACAATGTGTACAATGTGTGAAGGTGAGGAAAAGTATACACATGTAAGTAAAGCACACTCGGAAGCGCATGCAATGTGTTAGTAATCAAATGTATAATCCAAATCCATATTAAGATGGCTAATGCATCGTAGGCAAAATGCAACTAGAATAGACTCGGCTAATCTAAAATGGCATATGAGATGTGACAATTCAACACATGTATTCAACTTGGAATTTAAATACAATGCAGTTAGTATGATACGCCGAGCCTAGTGCGTACAATACTGATGAATGATGCAAACATGCATAGCATAAGGATGCTAATTGAAACGTGCCCTAGAACTAACCATTGTAAGTGGTTAAGTAAATGGGAGAAAGAATTAGAGGTTGGAAGACATGCATCACACACATACACGCTTATTACACAATTCGCCCTCTCGACGGAGGGTCTGAAAAAATAATACAAATTAATTAACTAACAAGCTAACTAAATTTTACACAACACTTAACTAATTAAACAGATTAATTAAGCTAAGAAAGCAGTAAAGAAGCCTCGGGAAGAGGGACAAATGCATGAATGCTCGACTTCACTCGGAAATCCATTGCCATACTCATCCTGCCTCTGTTTACACTGATCTGTACTTCTGAAAACTTCACAAGTCCCAAGCAAACTTCAGAACCACTCCCTGAGCATAGTGGGATGTCACCGACCAAGAGAAAACAACACCGGCCATGGAGTTATGGTCATCGACAAAAAATGGGATCACCAGAACTATTTTGGTAGTCGGCCGGCACTGAAAGTTGCCGACCGGCCATTTCCTCCTGCAGAACACTGGTTTGCTGCAACAGAGGATAGACAGAACATGGCGATGCATTTTCAAAGCAATTTATGCACTACCACCCTCCTCAGCATGTTTGAGACTTAGAGGAGCATGGTTCTCGACCCTCGGGCCATCAATCACGCATTTCAATGCATGATGGCCCAAAAAAAGTCAAGCATGCAATTCAATATCAAATGAAATGCACAAAACACATAAGGAACCTTAACCTCTATCATGTGTGATCAAGAGGCAAGGCAATGCACACACAATGCTATGCAACCTAAGCATGCAAACAACTCAAGCATGTGAACAAGCATGCAAACATGCAAGCATGTAATCAACATATCAAATGCATGACAAGATGCAAGCTAACAAGGATGCAAAATGCAACTTAAGCATGCAACGACACGCGATGAGCAAAGTATGCAACAACATACAAGGTGAGCATGCGACAACATGCAAAGGATGGACTTACACCAAGAAGGACAGCTCTCTAATAGGTCCAAAACAATGGCCAAAATGCTAAGGGATAAGGGACAAAACCACATACAAACATGCATGCTAATGGCCCATCACTTTAAGCATAAAAAGGGGACTTTTAAGAACACTTAAAAGAGGATGAACATGGACAAATGACATACATTGTAAGCTCTAAAATCATATTAGAAATGGTGCCAAACCAACTAAACAAATCAAGCAAAGCATGCAACCAAGCCCAAAATTTGGAAACTAGCCACGGGACTCGAACCAAGACTATATGAAGCAAACCCCAAAGGGCCATGGGGACCTAAAATAGTCCCAAGGTAGGTCTAATCAAGACCAAAAACCCATGGCATCTAAATGGCCTACACATGATGGCATACACAATGGTCCAAACATGGAGCATAAAACTACAACTCTTTAAAGCATTAAAGGAGCATCAAATGTAAGTAAACAAGCATGCCATATGGACTGAAATGACATGGTAAGTGACTCCAAATCACTGAAATAAGCCAAGTAATGCATGCTAGGGGTTTCCAAATTCAAAGCCTTCAAGCTAGATTGCATGGTAGCTACACAAAGCAAGTCATGGATGACTCAAACAACCAAAATCAGACCTTAAGCATACCAAAACATGGATAAAAACTCCTTGAAGCCAAGCCAAAATGATGCTAAAAACACATGTTACAACATGACGCATGTTTAAGGCCAAAACATGGGATTACAAGACAAGTGTATGGAGCATACATGGCATGTCTAAACCAACTTAAAACAGTGCTATATTATGGCAAAACAAAGCCTAATATATACTGAAATGGTGCTAAAACAAGCTAGGCAAACATGCTACAACCCAAGCCATTTATGCAAGCATCAAAGACAACACGGAGAGGGGATAACCCTCTCCTATTTGGGACCTCAAAACCACCTCTCCACCACTGAAAATCCTCTGGATTTCAATGGTAGAGAGATCATGCAAAAACCAAAACAATGGCCAAAATGGATGGCCTAAAGCACACAAAATCAGAACTTTTATCAGTTATAGTCGAAGCTTAAAACAATATGCAAGATAGGTTAAAAGCTTGTGCAAAAATGGGGAATAAAGAGGGTAGTTTCTCACCCTTGAAGAACCACTTCAAGAACACCACTCCAGCACCTTCCTTGGATCAAAACCAGCCCAAGAATCCTAACAACAACTCCTTAGAGCCTCAGCAACCAAGGATGGTGTAACACTAGATGTTTGTGTGCAATAATGTGAACAAAAGTCAGTTTAGGGCACAAATCACACACACAAAGGCAAAGAGAAGGAATTATAGAGATAGATAGATATAAACTTCCTAACCCTAATCCTCTGAACCTGGAGGAGGGAGGAGGGGCTCCCTCTTTATAGAGGTTCAAATCCTCAAGCTTCTAACGTGTATGGAGGGGGGGTAAAGTGGATGCCAGTTGTGATAGCTGGCATAAAATATCTGCCAAAAGTAGATGGAAAGGGGTCGGCTAGAAAATATGGCTGATTGACCAACAAAAATGGCCGGCCGACCAAAAACATTGCTGACCAACCAAAATATTTGGCCGGTAGCAAGAAAACAGAGCCGGTGGCCTCAAGCCAAGGCCGGTGAGGTGTGGAGAAGGCCAACAAGCCATTCCCTGCCCTCAGAAGCAAAAACACAAGTGTTTGGTGTACAAACAAGCGCAAAACAAACAAGTCGAGAGGTCCTGAGGCAAGGTGCGCGACCGAAACCTCCGAGAACTCAAGACGAACACGAACATGGATGATCACCAAGTGTTCAAAAGGTGACGTCCAAGTCTTGAGAACGGTCAAAAATGGGGTGTCTACAGTTACTTGTGTCATTTTGAGTTTGAGTAATTTCAATTAGTCCAATTTCAAATTCTTAATTTTAGATTTTGTGTTAATATGGTTCAATTAATAACACTGATTAGGGTTCTTGAAAGAAAAAATATTACTGAATTGGTTGAGGTTAACTCATTGAATTCAATAAGTTTACAATTTTTGGCCTATGAAACCATGACACATGCCGCTCATGTGCCCATTTTTTATTAAAAATAAATAAAAGTTATAATTAATTGGATTAAATTGAGATAAAGTCATAACTTTAAAGCAAAATTGAGTCCATTGAAATTATAAAACAAAAATGATGTAAAATTAAAAATATAAAGACTACTAATTTGCATGAATCAACTAAAAGTTAGTAATGCTCAGGCTATTTACAAATCAAGTAATGGAACATTTTGAGAATGTTTAGCTTTTCTATTGAACAAAAGCATAGGTTTAAGATTCATCATTTTTTGTTGTCTCAAAGTTTGAAAAATAATTTTATTAGGGTATTATATTAAAAGTAAGTCTTATGAATCACGATTCATTTTATGAAAAAATTGATAATCATATTTATTACTAAAAAATTTACATAGACCAAAATAATATAGAAATCAAAATGCAAAGATTAGTGGTCCAAATAATTTGCCCAATATATTTTACGCGTTAATTCTAGTGATCCCAAATCAAGTCATCAAGGTTGGTCATAAGTGTAGAAATATTTGGAGTTGGTATTAGAAAGTAAGAGTGAATGGAACATTTTGATATTTAAATTGCTAGAGAAATGGGAGACAAACTAACCTTGGGTTGGTGGGATGAAAGAGAAGAATATTTCCAAGTCATCCAACCAATACAAGGTCAAGCCTCTGGCTCTTGAAAAATTATTGGTTACTCTGGGAGCACCACCTCACCACTGCCAGGTGGTGCTCCATTCCAATAAGAGAGTGCCACGCAAGTATAATGTCAGAGAGTATGCCACGTTCACAAACGTTTGACTAGTTCAAAGAACGTTAACAGACATTAACACTCTATTCCAAAAATAAAACGTAAACACTGAAAGTTGCCTTTTTAACTTTCCAAATTTCCTCCCAAAACTTGAAATTTGAATTTTTTGTATTTAAAAGAGAATTTCTCTTTCTTCTCCCATTTTATCTCTACAATTCTTCATCACTCATTACATTCGATCTTCAACAACAGAACATCACATTCATTAATTTTCAATTAATTCATCCATTGAAAAAAAAATGAAAAAAAAAACATCAAGATTATCATCCGTATTGCTCTTGTTGTAGTCACAACAGTAACATCACATCTTCTATTCGCCCTTCAACCGTGATCGAGCCTCAAGGACCACAATTGTTGTTTTGGATATTAATGTCGAACATGGTGGAGATTTTGATTCCAAAATTGTACGACAAAGTTCTCTCATCTGGATACCATTGCTTTATTGTGCTACTTAATAGAATGGATCTAGTGCTGAAATAAAACATCAGTAACTCAAATATAGCATATACATTAGAAACCATAAAACAACAAAGTACAGCTTCAAAGATAAATTACTTACCTAAATGACCCCATTTGTTTTTGCGGATTTCTTCTTTCATTGCATTAGTGGGCACCCTTCTTGGACATCTTCACTTTCTTATACTGTTTTCCTTCAATAGTTTTCATAAGCCATTCTGGTTTTCGAGTTACGAAAATAAGATATCCTATAACCATTCCAAACACAAATCTGCATCCATACCCCATCACTACAACTTTCCAGCTAAATCCGCTTGACCTGTTTGAATTCTCATCTTGGTGGAGCATTGGTGGAGGTGGCAGTGGTTGTAGCTCCTTACATTTCATTGATAAGGGGAATCCACATAAATCCCAGTTCCCATTATATGAATCTTTTCCAAATGAATTAAACTGTCTCCCTTGAGGAATTTGTCTCACTAGTTGGTTATATGAAAGGTTTAGTACCACAAGAAACATCAAACTTGTTAGTTGCTAAGGAATCTCCCCAACAAGCTGGTTTGAGGAAAGGTCCAATGATTCAAGGTTGCTCAAGTTTCCAACTGAAATTGGGGTATGGCCTTTAAGGTTGTTATGAGATAAGTTAAGACCTAAAGTGAATTAAGCGTCCTAATGGATTTTGGAATCTCTCCTATAAATTTGTTGTTTGATAAATCAATGATTGAGATGACTATTAAGATTCTTGAATATTCAATCTCATGTCCTTTTAAAATCACCAGCACATAATCCTTATAATAAATATCACCCATGTATTTCAATTTCAATTCATGTTCATCCATGTTCATCATAACTTCAAATCGTGAGATATAATTGGTTGACAAAAGGCCAGTAAACTCATTATAAGATATGTCGATAATCCTCAACTTAGGGAAATGAAGTTTGCTCTTTGTCTTAAAGGTGTCTATGTGATCATGAAACCTATTAAATTTAAAGACAAGAACCTGCAACTCTAGAAGAGTTTCCAACAAGTAGGGGAATGTATCATTTATCTTGTTTCTTCCAAGATCTTCCTAATGTCCACAATTGAGCAAAGATCACAAAACATGTCCTTCAACCTGGTTGTCATTCAAGTTAAAATTCCTCAGCGTCCTGCCTATCGCCAATGTTGCAGTAAAGGTGCCATGAAAGCTATTCATTCGTAAATTCAACACCGAGAGACTATTGCTGAAGTTTCCTAAACATTGGTGAAGCATACCACTCAAACTGTTATTAGAGAAATCAAATCAAGAACTTTAAGAAACCCAGACCACAAATCAATGGAGGGATTTTTAAGACCTGCATTTGATAAGGGAAAAAAAAAATTAACAAAAGAAAGGTCTAGTCACTTATCACTATTGATCCTTTTTTTACTAAATAAAAGAAGTGCCAAAAAAAAAAAAATCAAATAAGAAAAAACAAAACAAAGAAGAAATGAAATAAGCTTCAACAAATGCTTCTCCAAATTAAACTCATGAGTCAAAATTCCATTCTACATCACTTGCGAGTCAAGATTTCACACTTGAACTTAAAAAAGCTATTTTTTTTTTCTTGTGAGTCAACAGTTTAATAATATCAAAGACAATTCTACATTATGCATTCACATTACAGGGAGATGGTTTGTGAATGACAATCAAATATAATTAAAATAGCAAATGGAATAAAAATCTACCTCAATATCTTACCATATCGTGACCAGATGTAATTAGAAGAATTTCTTGTAAGAGACTGTCTTTAATTTTAAAAGCATTTGGTTAAGTGTTCAGTTTCAGAGCAAACGACAACAAAGTTCTAGGATCCAAAACCAGTAAAAAAAAAAAGAAGAAAAAAAAGCCAAATATCAAGGAGAAGATTCATATTAGGTATAGGAAAACACACCACCAACCTTAGCCAACTATTATTTTTTCTCTTTAACCCCTCTTTAAAATTAGTAACTCTCCTTGGTAGCTTCCTTTGATTTCCTAAAGCAAGGGTTCAAAACTCAAATCGAAAGGTATGAGATAAAACAAAGTAGACAAACACATTTGAGCAAAGATCTAATACCCACAAATCATGAAGGCCTGTAAACATAACCAAAGGTTAGACCAAGCAATTGAAGAGTCTTTATAGGAATTAAAAAGCTTCTTGATTCTAGTGTGGCTGTGTGGGGCATTATACCATACCCAAAATTTGCATTCCTTTTACAAACACAACATAAAGTACTATTAAAAGAATTCCTATTAAAATTTTGTACCTGAAAGAAAGTACTATTAAGTCATATTAGATGCGTATGTATATATTATCCAAACTCATTTGATCCCATACCAAGATATCAAGCAACTGGAATAGAAAATCAAGATCCAAAGCCAAAAGTGAAGCATAGACCATATCTTGGAATCATCAAGTAAAGCGTGGATCACAAATGAATATTCTAGACCTATACATAATGAAGTTTTAACAAATGCTTTACTATCCAACAAAAGCAAATGAACAAATTGTAGCACACCACGGCCAGACAACACAAAGGCAATCTAAGGCAAAGGCAAGCCAAGGACAACACATCCAAGCCCAAGGAAATCCAAGGCCACCACAAGGACAAGGTCAAAAGGCAAAGCGAAGGAAGTTTAAAGCCACCCCAAGGTCAAGGCCACCAAGGGTAAGACAACCAAGGGCAAAGACAAGGTTGAACAACAAGAAGTAAGGTCGCTAGGACCAAATCCAAATAGCTTTTTAGAGAGAATAATTAATCAATATTACTATGATTGACACCTATAGAAGATTATCATGGCATATCAGTATCATGATAACCACTAGCAATACAACCACTGCCTCTTCCTACCAAAAAATCACGGACATGTGGCACGACATGAATAGGACATGCACACGATAATTTTTAAAAAATGTCAGACACGACATGTGGGGACATGCACATAATAGATAATTTTATATATTTATTATTTGTTATGATTTATGATTCCAAGATAAAAAATTAAGGGAAATTTGACTATAAACCCCTCCTAGCTTCCTTTTCTTATTAAAAGGACAACAAAAAATATGGTACTTTCAAAACCTCCACATAATTATAAAGTCTTATATGAAGGGAAAAAAACTATAATACTTTCAAAGCCTCCTCATAATTATAAAGTCCTATATAAAGGACAAAAAAAATAAAAAATAGTCCTTTTCTTGTTAAGGTTCGTCGTCTCTAAAAAGTCCGCTTCAAATCATCTGATTCAAGTGTTTAAGCTAGGTGTATGTATGAAAGATTTTATCCTTCAATAATGGACCAAGAATGGAGGAATTGTCGAGGGCTAGGACCAACAATTTAGAAGGCAATGAAATGGGGGAAGAGGGTTTCTTGGCTGTGCAAAATCCCACAATTTCGTTATCTATATTATTCTTTAGATAAATATCATGCTACTCCACACCCATCAGTACTCTACAATTTGTTGAAGTGTCCTTGTAATAATATAACCACACCAGCCTATGTTCTACTAGCAATTAAAAGAAAACAATGAATATAAGCACACCAACCAATTTATGCTATCTATTAATTAGAAAAGACAAATAAATAAGCACACCCACCAGTGCTATACTATAAATTAAAATAAAACAAATAAATAAGCATACTTGGCAACAGTGTTTTTAAACGCTCAAGGCGCACCAAGGCACAAGGCATAAAGCAAGGCGTAGAAGCAAGGAGCACAAAGTCTTAGTAAAAAATAGATAAATTAACATAGACTAATGATTCATAATGTAATGTGTGATGTCATGAATTAATTATTTGTAACTTCTTTATTTTTTCTTTCTTTCTTTCTAACAGAGACTCAAAACAAAGACAATGACATAATTCCAAAAAAAAATAATAATAATAAACACACAAAGCGTAGAAGAGAAGCCAAAAAAAATAAAAATAATAAAAAAATAGAGAGACAGAAGACGAAGACAAAGAAGAAGAAGAAGATGTGTTTGCTTATACAAACTACTGCTATTCTCATTTTTGCATTATTCCATGTATGAAGCAAAAAAGAAAACAGAGAAGCAAGAGAAAAGAAAAAAAACATAGGAAAAAAAAACCCAGCCCAGCAGCAAACAACAAAGAAGAAGAAGAAGAACTATGTTTAGCAGGAAAAAGAGAGAGAGAGAGAGAGAGAGAGAGAGAGAGAGAGAGAGAGAGAGAGACAGAGACTGAGTCGAAGAAACAGGAAAAAAATAGAGAGCAAAGAAGAAGAAGAAGAAGAAGAAGAAGAAGAAGAAGAGAGAGTCGAGACTTAAAGTCGAAGAAAAAAATAGAGAGCATAGTCGAAGAAGAAGAAGAAGAAGAAGAAGAAGAAGAAGAGAAGAACTTACTTGATCCCAAACGAGCTGAAGGGGGGAGAGAGAGAGAGATAACAAGCTTTTGAGCAAATACGAATGGAGATTAGGGAATTTTGATCAATTTGGGATTGGGTACTCTTGCTTACAGCTCAGAGTTATAATCCTCTGTAATTCGAGCCTTTCAATGCACGATTTGAGCCATTAGATTAATTCAGAGATCCAAAAACAAAAGTCGCGCCTAGGTATGCAACTTGCACTTTTTCTCACCTGACAAGTCGCGTATAAGGCGCACGCCTTTTTCAAGTCGCCTTGCCTTGGGTACTTGTAAGTACAAATGTTGTGCCTCACTACGCCTTGAACCTAGGTGCACCTTTTCACAACACTACTCGACGAGTACTCTGCTATCAACTAAAATCAAATTAACAAATTTTAACACACTCGTGCCAGTGCTCTAGCATCAATCAAAAAGTAAAAAGGATTTTAGCACACCGGGCAGTGCTATGCACAATATAGCTCCCTAATGAGAACATTATATATACATAAAAGAGTAAAAAGCACACCCGCTAGTAGCTCATGGGAACTAAAAAAAATTATACTTTTGCTTGTATCAAAAGGATAAGAAATTGAGGACCCACGGCAATGTGTTACTACCAATTAAAAGCAAACAAAGAAATAAAGCACACTCTCCAGTACTCTGTTATCAACTAAAATCAAATTAACAAATTTTAGCACACTCGTGCTAGTGCTTTGGCATCAATTACAAACAAAAAAGATTTTTAGCACACCCGGCAGTGCTTTACATAATATAGCTCCCTAATGAGAACACTATATATACATAAAAGAGTAAAAAACACACCTGCTAGTAGCTCATGGGAACTACAAAAAATTATACCTTTGCTTGTATCAGAAGAACAAGAAATTGAGGACCTATGGGAAAAGACAACAACAAATGAAGATGTGAGTTAGTAAATGGCACTTGAAGCTAGTAAAATGATTTTTAATATAAATGTGAAGACAAATCATAGCTTGGAGACTTAAGAGAAAATTATAGACTTCAAAGCAAATAAATATACTTAATTATGATTTTTGAAATGATCCTAGGGGCCATGGTTAACCCTAGCCACTCCTTGTGTCCGCCGGTCACTTGAGTAATGTAATGAGTAATGTTTATCTCCTTTCTAGTTTGATGGAAGTCTTTGATAAGGAATGCCCTGGTGTTAGTTTTGGAGGATTTGTTTATGTAACATTTGAAAGTAGATTTTAAAGGGAGTACATTAAGTTCTTTCAAAAGTTTAATTAAAAAAATAAATAAAACTATTTGTCAGAAATTGGAAGCTGTAATTATAGTTCACATTCCCTTTTTCTCAGCTAGTACTAAACAAAGCAAACATATAGGACCAATCTAGTAATCGTTCATACAATACGTTTCTAAATTCCAATTTCTATAAGGCTTGTTGTTTCCAGGTAATTCTTTTAGTGAATAAACATAATTGCCTGAGTCAAGTTTCCTTGTTGAATCTTAGGACATTTTTTTTTTCCCATTCATAGTCATTTGACTTGGTAAAAGCTAGAAGTATTTTGGCAATAAGAGAGAAGTCTCAAATCACAAACCCACCTAACCTTGTACTTACCTACCTTGCTACTATGTGTGCACACATGCAAGCTAGTATAAACATAGAACTCTTGAACAAAAACAAAACCAAAATAGAATATCCATTTGCAAAATCGTAAATCCCCTGTAGACATCTCATTTTTGACTGCCCTTAAGACTTGGGCGCCACTGATTGATCACTCAATGATGAATGTGTATGCTTGTCAAATGCTCGATGTCCTCAGCAAGAAACCTCAGTTTTGAGCTTCAAAAAACCCCAAAACCCACAAACCTTGTGTCTTGTTTTGGACGAACCAGTAGTTGTTCAGGCTTGAGCATCATGGGACCTGCAAACCCATTTTTTTGGCTTGAAACCCACTTTTTTGAGTTGAAACCCACTATTAGTGGCCTATTGGCTACTTGTGTAAAATTTCATATATTTTTGCCAGCTGTGCCAGTTGTTTCCACAGATGCATGCACTAGCCCACATGTGTCTATTTAGATATTTCCGAGTTAGTCTCATGTTTTTCTATATATATATGGCCCTCTCTCATTGTTTAAGGGTTAGAATATTTGGGAGCTAAAAAATATTTCTCTCTCTACAATTCTCTCTCTCTCTCTCTTGTAACTTCCTCAACCTTTGCCTATACACTCTAAGCCAAACCTAGAGAGTTCTTTGCTGAGGTGATTTGAGCTTGAATTTTAGCTCTTGAGGCACTTGAAAGTGTGAAATTAGTGGTTTGTGATTCAAATGATTATTCCTCTTCAAGAGGTATACATGCTAGTTCGTTTGTACCATATCTTTTCCATCTTTTCTTGCTATTTTTTTGGGCTATTTCTTACCTATATTTTTGTGCTAAAACTTGTGGTTTAAGGCCATTAAAGGTAGAGGGGTTGACCACCCGTCTTTGAACCTTGCTTCTTAGGTCTTTGCCCTTGTGTTTCCCATCTTCTCATCAACTTTTTTTGAGATTTTTACCACTGATTTTCAGAGTTTTTCAGACGCTAAAATCATGTTTTGAAGTCCCAAAAATGGAGAGGTTAGCCTCCCTTTCTTGTGCTTGTTTACTAGTTTAATTTTCTCATTATTTTAGCTAGCTTTTTCAAGCTTTTCCATATTAATTTCAGCACTATTTTTTAGGTTTTTTAGGACAATTTTAGTGTGTTTACTTCATTTATGCTTTATATAGTATGCTTGTAGTGTAATGGTCCTCATAGGTTTGGTGGTTTAGGCCTTATTTATTTCCTGCTTTCTATAATTGTGTTCACCTCTAAGCATCTCTGTAACCTTTCTCATTTCTTAACTTTTTCATTTCCTTTGAAAGTTGTTTCAAACCAATTGCTTGTTTAAGCTTGAGATTGAGGTATTATGTTTAATGGTTTAATCCCTTTCGGGGTTTATTACCAACGAAATGATGTCTCTCTCATGCCCGAAACAACTTTTGGTTTGTTTCTTCTTTCCATTAGAGGACTTAAAGCTCATCATTGGACTTAATTGACTAAGGAATTGATGGTAATTAAAATGAATTTATAAAATTGGGACTAAAAGTGATGCAAGATAATAAAGCAATTCGGTATTCAATTGAACGTTAATTGAACACATGGAAAATTGGGTTGTTTCATACTTGCTAGTGATGAAATGGTTCAAGTTTCCAAGGTCAACACTTCCCTTGATCAATCCATGATGGGGAGGAGGTTTTCTTAGTCTTTACTTGTGTATTTATTGAACTTGTGTCCCTTGGTTTATAAGTCATCACGCAATGAGATTGTGTCGATTGATGGCTTGTGAATCAAGCTTACCCTTCCTTTGAGCTGTTTGATGATAAGGAGAGGCAGGGAGGGAAAGACAGTCCTTTAACATGCTCTATTTGTGCTCTGTTTGTTCTCTATTGCAATAGGAGGAACCAAGCAATTACTTTTATTAGACAGCAGGCTACTTTTAGTGGCTGGCCGGCCACCACTTCTAGCCTGCCGGCCACTTTTGTCAAACCAAGCAGTACCTTTTTGGCACAAAATAGAGCAGAGGCTAAGGTGAAAAGTCAGTGCAATTTTCCAATTGTGCAACAGAGGCATTCTTGTAGTAGAACAGTGGGCTTTTCTTCGGGTAGAAAATCTGAGTGCACGCATAAGCATTCCTCATTTTCCAAGGCTGAGTAGTTAAAGTAGTTAGCTTAGCTATTTCTTTTGGATTATAAATGTGTTGTTAATTTGTAATTAATTAATTAGTGTAATTAATTAGTTAGTTCCAATTTATAATTAATTAGCTAGAATAGTTAATTAATTGTGATTTTGTAATAATTAGCTAGCATAGTCAGTGTATTTCATTTGGTTTGTAATAGTTAGTTAATTCGTAGTAATTAGTTAGCTAGTTAGTTTATTCCAACCCTCCTACGCGAGGGCACAATTGTAATAATGTGTATGTCTTCCAACCCCACATCTTTCTCCCTTTTATTTACCTGCTTATAATGGGTAGCTTAGAACATCATGTTTCTTTTAGCATTTCTCATGTTTGCATCCATTTGTCTTGCATGCATTAAGCTCGACGCATCATTCTAACTTGCATTATTAGTTAGCACTTCTTTGAATACGTGCTTTACCACATGCTATCAAATTGATTCATATGCCATATTAGTAGCCGAGCCTAGTAAGTGTATTTTGTATGTGATGCATTAGTCATATTGCATTAGTTAGGATCATGCATGTTTCTAACTCTTTCATCTTTTTGGCTTGCCTTAGAGTACTAAGTGAGCTTTTATTGTTTTAGCATATTGCATGAATGTGTTAGTGTTGCCATGTAAATCATGATTACCATGAGGCTAAGTGCTTAAATGATATAACAGTTTGAATGCCTGTGGTTGAAGGCTAATTCCTTAACTTGGGATAATTTGATTAATGTGCATTTGAGCCCACTTTTTCAAGTGGCACATTCACAAACAATTTTCAAAAATAGAAACGAAATCAAAATGTTCCAATTTTTGCAAATTAGTCTATACTTGTGTGCATCACATAGTAAACTAGCCAAATAAATCGGAACAAGAGCATATTGTAGACCCGACTTTCTTCTCGCGCCCCCCTTTCGGAGAAGGCGCGAATTGTTCTTACTACAGTTCGGACTCTTGTCACGGTTCTGAATCTAATCTCACAAAGTGCAATGTGAGACTGATAAACATCAAAGAGTCTAAATCTGGCAAATAGTTTTGGAAAATCGAGTTTGAATAAAAAGTGTCAAACATGGACCGCTTTGCCAGATTACAGAATCGCCACTTAAATATTTTATTTTGGGAAATTTAGGAAACCCTGACTCGTGCCAAAGGCCACGTGTCTGTCATCACCAAAGTTGCCTCGGCTCGGGAACTTGGGTACGGGAGGGGAAGGTCCTAAAATGAGCACCTCCGCTCACCCGATCAAAGGATCGGCCTCTACTAAGCATGATATGTTGATTTATAAACCATGTGTTCTTTTTCTAATTATTAGCTAACTTTATTATGTGGCACACACATACAAGTATAGACTCAATCACGAGAATTGGAACAAAACAACTCGTGTTTGTTTTCAAAAATGGTTTGAAAGTGCTACTCGCAAGTAGGCTAAAGCGCGGATTTGCCACTCTCAAGTGGGCTTAAAACATGACTTCGCCACTTCGCAAAGTGGGCTTAAAACTCACAATCATCGAGTTATTCCAATTCAGGAAATCAAGCCTTCACCCATAGGCATTTATGCAGGTAATCATCTAAGCAAATAGCCTCATGGCAAGCATGCTATCATAGCAACACTCACACTTATGCAAGTATGCTAAAGCGTAAAACTTACAGTGTACTCCGAGCCAAAACAAAAGCTAGTTAGAAATATGCATGATCCTAACTACACAAGATGCCTAATGCAACACATGCAAAAATGCAACTAAATAGGCTTGGCTATCTAAGATGGCATATGAATGAAACAATTTGATACACGTATTCAAATAAGTATTGACATACAACGCAGTTTGAATGATGCGCCAAGCCCAGTGCATGCAAGACAAATGAATGGATGCAAACATGCAAAGCATAAGGTATGCTAATTGAAAAATACCCTAAAACTAACCATCGAAAGTGGTTAAGTAAAAGGGAGAAAGACGTGGGGTTGGAAGACATGCACACACACATGCACGCTTATTACAATAATACGCCCTCGCGAAGGAGGGTCCGAATAGATAAGCTAAGCTACTCTAAGCTAAGCTAATTATTACAAATCAATTAATTAACTATGCTAAGCCAATTAATTACAAGTCCCTCCAATACGGCCCCTCACAAACTTCCACCATTAACCCGCATCTCCCTTCAGCTGGAAAGACGCCATGGTCACCTTCAAGGCCCTGTCTTCGATGCCAAGCATCTCAAATGTCTTAGTCATCTACTCGAGCCACTCATCAGCCTTCAATGGCTCTTTCGGATCATCGACAAACTCGTCTGGATTAGATCGAAAAAACTCCCTCTTCAGAAAAGAAGGCCCTGCATCAACAATTTGGGCCTAGACCTGATTCTCAGCTCTGAGAATGCCCACGGATTCCCTGAATGTTCCTGCTATCTCGCGGGCTAAAGCACCCATGGCCTGCTGACACACTGGCTCGGCCACATTGGCCTGACCAACACCCTTCTGCTGCTCCGGAATCTCATCCGGTATAGGCATCTCCTGCCTACCACCCCTACTACGCCTACCACGTCCTCGTCCTGACATCCTAATAAAGGTAACAAAGACGTTAGCACATTCACAAATGTGCCGAAGCTATAACACTCACGTCCTAATGCATTGGACAACAGTAATTCATTTCACGTAAGCACATAATCACATAAGCACTTACGAATTTCATTTCTGGATAATGACAGTCCCGAGGCGTTGCTAGAGTTCCAGTTAGAAACAGCATTGATCAAGTGCTTTTCCAACAAGACTCACAGAAACCCAAGGATCCAATCAACATCCTAGAAACTAAATCCCATACCCATACAACCACATAAGCATGTTATCACATAAGCACATAACACTACATCTAAGTCTCTAACAAGCGAGACAATACGTACCCAAAGTATTCAAACCTGGTACGCTCTGATACCAAGTTGTAATGCCCTCAAAATAATATATAAAACCCAACAATTTTGACATGCATTGATATAAGAGAATAAAACATCCTTCCATTGATCAGAGTATTCTTATAACAGATATTACATGTTGACAACAAAAGTAAATGCCCTACGAGCTTACAACTTTCCAAGTCAACACTTGGATGCAAAAAAGTGAGTGCTAACTCAAATACATATTAAGCCCTTGGCTTGAATTTACATGTAACATCAAAATAACAAAACTACAAAAAAGAGTCTTCAACCCTCAGAACCTCCCAAGCTAAGTCCTTGGAGGTGGCATATCATCTGGACCTGAAAATGAAGTCCCGTATAGGGTGAGCCAAAGCCCAGTAGAAATATACTAAACCAAATATAAGCAATGACTAAAAGAATAGCATTTGATAGACGGTTAATACTTATAAACCGGTTATATCACAATACAGTTCCATGACAATCATGTCCATGTTACGTTCCACTTTCCTTTACTTATCTAAATCATTTCATATACATGGCTCAGAACATGGCCGAACAATTCAATGAGACTATAACTCATATACCAACACTTCCATATTTCAAGATAGATACACATATTTGATGCATCATTCTCATATTAAGACACTTCCATTCTTCACAAATGATATACATATTTGCTGCATTAATACTTCAATTTAATACACATGTTTGCTGTATTAATGGAGTCCATCCCCTATCTCCTCCCAAACAGGTTTGAGAGTCCATCCCCTATCTTCTCTCAAACCATGGAGTACATCCCCTATCTCCTCCCACACAATACACATATTCCAAGTATATAAACAATTATCATATACAGGGATCACTCAATACACATATTTGATGAATTATTCCAACCATCATGTTCAACGACATATTCAATGCGATTAGTTTCAGTTTTCCCTAATCAACATACAGTATCTACAACAATCAAAACTATCCTCCACCGATAGGCCAAAACAGTTATTTCTAAACAGAAAATAAATGCATTAAACAAATATAATATCAACATTTACATAGGTGAGTGATAAATCAATCCAATTACACCATTCAATCCCGTAATTTCCCAATTTCATGGATTTCAACTCAATTTCATATTTTTCCCAAATTAATTATACTAATTAATTTATTTCAATAATTAGGGCATTTTTCCCCTTTTCTCAATATCAACCCTAAGGCTTGATTTCACCAATTTAACAATAATAGTTCCATTTTCCAATGTCTCACATACACATGGGTTTTAATATTTGAAAACCCCTCTTTTATAGATTACATAACAAACCCAAACTTTCCCAATATTACCCAACAATACCAACTAATCAAAATGACCAAAGCTTATGTAAAAACTCATAAGATGGAGTAGGTTATCCCTACCTCGAAATGAAGAGCTCAAATGGAGAAGATGACCAAAACCCAAAGTGCTCCAAATCCAAGATTTTTCAGATTAAAACGAAGCCCTCGTGACCCTCTATCTTTCTTACAAAGAGACTAGGCTAGAAACTCACTAGAAGTAAATGAAACCCTAGAGAGAAGGTGTATAGAGAGAGAGAGAGAGAGGACGGATCTAGGGTTTTGAGAAGAAGAAGGGATGAAAAAAGTGAAGTGTTTCCCACTGCTGTCTACTGATATAACACAGGCTCGCTCGAGCGAAGGATTGGTCGCTCGAGCGACCAGACACAAAGAACCCTTGCTCAAGCGTAGAAACCCTTGCTCGAGCCAACAATTCGAAGCTTTGGGTCTGCAACCCAGAAGCACGCTCGAGCAATAGAATACTCGCTCGAGCGAAGAAACCCAAAACATAGACCTCGCTCGCTCGAGCGAAGAATCACAACTCTCAGGTCCAAAACCAGACGCAGATGCAAGCTCGAGCGAAGGACTTCTCGCTCAAGCCACCAGATACAAAACTCAATTCTCGCTCGGGCGAAGGAAACCTGGCTCAAGCAAAGGATCTAAAACACAGAGTTTGCTCGAGCGACAAAAGGCTCGCTCGAGCGAAGAACCAAAATTCTGGGCAGTAACCATTTGTTCCTAATCACACCCAACCTGTAACAAACCTGCCCAAAACATCCTATAACTCCAATACAAAGTATTGAAGGACGGAAACAAGATATAACCCACAACTAACATCTACGAAACCAAGTCCGGATTACCACATCCTAAGGAGGAAGAACCGGGATTGCTATAAGGACCACTCAAAACAGAGTTTAAGCATGTCAAAACAAGGCCAAAAACATGCTAGAGTTGAGCCAACACATGCTAGAATAATAGGTTAAAACGTCAAGCATGTTAAGCTAGTAAGCATGATTACACCACAAGTGTAAGAAGCAAGCAAGGAGTGACTCAACCAGCCAAAAACAGAGTTATAATATGCTGAAATAAGGCCAAAAACATACTTGAACTAAGCCACAAAAAGGGAGAAACACATGCTCATATGTTAGGCCATCAACACATGCAAATAAAACACAAGGAGGGGAGGCCACCCCCTCCTATTTGGGACTTCAAAACCAAGTTTCTACCATTGAAATTCCTTCGGAATTCAGTGGTTAAAGGGCCAAAAGAATATTGTTTTAAAGGCTTTAAAAGATGGCTCAAAGCTTAGCAAATAAGTCTCAAAAGAGGGGGGAACACCCCTGACCCCAAAAGGGCCTCAAACTACCATTTTCAACACTTAAAAATAGAGGTTTTTGCAGTTGACAACTAGGTCAAAAACAGCATGCAAGGGTGGCCAAACCAATGTACAAAAATAAGTTTAAAAGGGGTAACTCTCACCCTTGAAGCACAACAACAAATCAACACAATTTCTTAGCCAAAACCAACTTTAGGAACTCCAAACAAGCCTTAAGAAACCTCTGCTCCAAGATAAGGGTATTTGATCAAGAGTCTCTTTGCAAATATGTGAAGAAAACACACTTCAAGCACAAAAATATATATATATATATAGAGAGAGAAAGAGTTCTAGAGAGAGAGAATTTTTGCTCCTCAAAATTCTGAACCCCCTAAAAGGGGGAGGGACCTCCCTTTATATAGAGGGTCAAGCCAAATGCTTGGCTACAATCCCTCCATACACGTGTATGGAGGATGCATTCAGTGCTCAGCAGCTGGCTCAAAAGATCTGAAAAAGGAAAAAATTGGTCGTCGGCCACTTCAGGTGGCCGGCCGGCCACCTCCCCTAGCCGACCGACCACTTCAAGTGGCCTACAAGTGCCAAAAGTGGCCGGCAAGGCCTTTCCCCCCCCCTCCCCCCAGGCAAGAGGCATTAAGGTTTGGCCCAAAAACAAGGCCAAAACACATAGTGTTAAGAGGCTCAAAGACAAGGCACTCAGCCGAGAACTTCGGACACTCAAAATGAGCACAAACATGCACAATCACCGCGTGCACAAACAATGACGTTTGAGTCTTAAGGTCAGTCCAAAATGGGGTGTCTACACATATAATGTAAATAAGAATCACATTATGATTAGTAGAGGCAGATCTTTGATTGGGTGAGCGGGGGTGCTCAATTCATGAGCTTTCCCTCTCGCATACCTAAGTTCCCGAGCTGAGACAAGCTTGGTGATGACGGATAAGTGGTCTTTGGGACGAGTCCTAAGTTTCCTAAATATCCTAAAAATATTTAGGTGGCGACTCTGTATTTGGAAAAGCAGTCCATATTTGGCATTTTGATTCAAAATCGATTTTCCAAAAGATTTGTCAGATTTGGACTCTTTTGTGTTTTTCTATTTCACATTGCACTTGTGGAATCAGATTTAGAACCACGGGCATATCGTCTTCCGAAAGGGGCACGAAAAATCGAGCTACATCCCCCTAAATGAAAATAAGCATCAACTAAAAGATTGGAAACATAATGATGAAGTTGTGGTTTGGATTTCTAGAAAATAAACTTGGAACACAAAATTGAGGAATGGAAGAAAAAAAAAAAAAAAAACAACGATGGTGAAAGTAGAAAAATCAATGCAGGTTTAAGAACAAAACATACGATGTCATTCTTGAAGTACATCAAAATATTCAAACAATTTAACAAAATTTACAAACACTCTACAAGTTGATAAAAACACAAAACCACATGTGCTATTCTTTGTTGGAAATGGTGGAAAAATTCTGGGTAAAACTAGAATTTTTTCTCAAGTTTGGTCTATTTTTTAGGTGGGCCCCGAGCATCGATTTACTCAGGTCAAAGTGGTAACGCGTTCTATGCCGCGTTGTGATTCATGTGGTATATTTGGTTGCTCAAAACCATTACCGAGTGAATGAGAAATTGAAGCCAAAGTGTGCTCCATGGAAATGGAGTTATGGTGGAAATTCCTTAAAGTTGTAAATTGGCTTGTCCCACATTGATTTGGTGGGAAGTTTTGAAAGGGTTTATAAGGCTTAGGGTGAGATACTTGGGGTGTGCCCTAAGGGGTACCCAAGTGTTTTAGAGGGAGAGGTTATGGGCAAAATGGGCTAGACCCATTGGACCCAAAAATCACCACACGCGCGCGCGCGCCGCCGCCGCCAGCCGTCCGGGCGGGCTGGGCTGGGCTGGGGCGCGGGTGCGTGGTGTGTGGTTGGGTTGGGCTTCTAATCTTTTTGGGTCAAAAACATTTGAATTTAATTTTATTTTTTATTAAAATAAAATCCGGAATTCAAATTAAACTGATTTGGATTTATTGTTCATCCAAACAGGGCCCTTCCCGTTTTCAAACAGAATTAAACTGTTTTGGATTTATTGCTCATCCAAACAGAGCCCTTCCCGTTTTCAAACAGAATTAAACTGTTTTGGATTTATTGCTCATCCAAATAGAGCCCTTCCCGTTTCTATCTGTTTGAATAAACAGATTCAAATCTGTTTAAATTTGAATCTAACAGGTTTCATACCTGTTCAATTCAAAACCAAAAGCCACCTTTACATCTATAAATAGACTAGCCTCCCATTTGGATTTTACTCAAATTTTTCGTACTCCATCCTCTGCAAATTATATTCTTCATCTTGCTGCATTTTATTTCCGAAAGAAAGAGTGTAAACACTTAGTGTGTTCGTAAGGCAAACAATTTGTAGTCCTGCTATTGTTTGTGGTAAGATCATTTCATCCTGGGAGATAGACGTCCAAATTCTGAAAACACCGTGGAGAGGACGAATCTGTCTTAAGGACACAGTGTTAAACACTGGACTTGATCAGAAAAGTTATTCAAATAAATTAACCAAGTAAGTTATTTAATTTTATTCTGTTTTTTATTATGTTTATTTAATCAGATTTTATTTTTGTTTTTGTAACAAAATAAAATCTGTGGTTTTATTTATTTATTTTTATTTCGAGTTTGATTTTTATAATCAAACAAATTCTCTCCTTTTCTCTATTTCTTTTATTCTTGTTGTTGTTTTGTACACAACATAATTTAATCTTTTTAAATACAGTGAAGATTGTCCGACAATCTTATGACAGATTCCTTTTTGGGTATCTTCATTGTATTTAATTTTCTGTGTTTTCAAATTAATATTCTGGTTGGAAAAACAAATAGTGATTTATGCTTTTTGACAGATAGTAGTAATATACTGTCTCTTTTCTTTGACAACAACTAGTAGTACGATACTGGTGTCATTAACAATTCAGAATATTATTTGGTATTACAGAAAATTCTTGGGATATTTTATTTTTCTAGTTTTAGTAACAAGGAAAATAAAATTATTTTGTTGTTATAATTTATTTTCTTAATTTTTTCTGATTTTTGTAATTAGAGATTATGGCTACTACAACTGAAACTGCATCTGGCAGTGGTACTCCTATTGTTACACCTACATCGGTCCCTATCCAGAACCATGTTCATGTACCAATCAATCATGGAGAAAAATCGAAAAAATTTAACGGTACCGAGTTTAAGAGATGGCAGCAGAAGATGCTGTTCTATCTTACAACTCTTAATTTGGCCCGGTTTCTCCATGAAGAGGCTCCTGCACTTAAAGAGGGTGAAAGTGATCGGCAAGTTGTTGCCGCTGTAGATGCTTAGAAACATTCAGATTTCTTGTGCAGAAACTACATCCTAAATGGCCTTGACAATATGCTGTATAATGTATACAGTCCTCTGAAAACAGCAAAAGAATTGTGGGATTCTTTGGAGAAGAAATACAAGGCAGAAGATGCCGGCACGAAAAAATTTGTCGTCGGTAAATTTCTGGACTTTGTTATGGTAGACTCCCAAACGGTAATATCTCAAGTTCAAAGTTTTCAAATAATTTTGCATTATATTCATTCAGAAGGTATGTCTCTTAGCGAGTCATTCCAAGTCGCTGCTTTAGTGGAAAAGTTACCACCGGCTTGGAAAGACTTCAAAAATTATTTAAAACGTAAACGCAAAGAGATGACTATGGATGAATTGATTGTAAGATTAAGAATTGAAGAAGATAACCGAAAGGCTGAAAAGAGGAATGGGAAAAATCCCATTGAGTCCAAGGCTAATGTGGATGAACAAGTTCATAAACCACATAACAAAAAGAGGAAGTTTACTGGAGATGGTCCTAAACAAGGCGATAGTAGCAAGAAGTTCAAAGGAAAATGCTATAACTGTGGCAAAACTGGACATCGAGCTTCTGACTGCCGCCGCCCTAAGAAGGATCATGGAAGTACAAGTAAGAAGACCACCAATCAGGCCAATGTAACAGAATTGGATTACATCTCTGACGGAGTGAATGACATCAACCTCTCTGTTGTGGTGTCTGAGGCTAACTTGGTTGGAAATCCCAAAGAGTGGTGGGTTGACACTGGAGCAACTCGTCACATTTGTGCGGACAAGAAGATGTTCACTACCTACAATGAGGCTGCAAATGGTGAACAACTTTTCATGGGAAATTCTTCTACTTCTACTGTGGCTGGACAAGGGAAAGTGATCTTGAAGATGACATCAGGGAAAGAACTGACCCTCAACAACGTACTGCATGTACCTGACATCCGGAAGAATTTAGTTTCTGGGTCTTTGTTAAGTAAAAATGGTTTTAGGCTTGTATTTGAGTCTGATAAATTTGTATTAACAAAGAGTGGTATGTATGTTGGTACGGGATACATGAGTGATGGTCTCTTTAAGTTGAATGTAATGACAGTTGTACCGAAAGTTGCTATGAATAAGAATAACACATCTTTTGTTTATATTCTTGAGTCAAATTTATGGCATGGTAGATTAGGACATGTGAATTTTGATGCTTTGCGTAGATTAATTGGTTTAGATCATATACCAAAGTTTGAAATTAATCCTAATCATAAATGTGAAATTTGTGTAGAAGCGAAACTAACTAAGGCTCCATTTAAATCGGTTGAAAGAAAAACCAAACCTCTAGAATTAATTCATACTGATGTATGTGATTTAAAATTTATTCAAACTAGAGGAGGCAAAAAGTATTTCATAACATTTATCGATGATTGCACAAGATATTGTTATGTTTATTTACTTAGAAGTAAAGATGAAGCCTTAGAAATGTTTAAACTCTACAAAACAGAAGTTGAAAATCAACTTGGTAAAACCATTAAAATGGTTAGAAGTGATAGGGGTGGTGAATATGATGCACCATTAAATGAATTTTGTGCACAACATATCATTATTCACCAAACTACAGCCCCTTATTCTCCACAGCAAAATGGAATTGTTGAAAGGAAGAATAGAACCCTAAAAGAAATGATGAATGCCATGTTACTAAGTTCAGGCTTACCACAGAACTTGTGGGGGGAAGCAATATTGTCTGCTAATTTTGTTCTTAATAGAATACCCCACAAGAAAACCAACAGCACTCCTTATGAATTGTGGAAAGGTCGATCGCCTTCCTACAAATACTTAAAAGTGTGGGGGTGTTTGGCAAAAGTTGAAGTTCCTGTTCCTAAAAAGACTAAGATTGGACCAAAAACAATAGACTGTGTGTTTATTGGTTATGCTCAGAATAGTAGTGCATATCGGTTTCTGACTTATAAATCAGAAATACCTGATATAAATGTGAACACTATTATAGAGTCAAGGAATGCTGTGTTTTTTGAACATGTTTTTCCTTACAAGAAAGGACAGGAATTAAGTTCACAGAAAAGAACTTATGATTGTACACAAAGTCAAGAGACTAATGACAATCAAACACAAGAGACTAGTAATAGTCTCGACCAACAAGATTTAACTAATGATGAACCTAGGCGAAGTAAGAGAGCAAGAACATCAAAATCCTTTGGTCCAGATTTTCTGACATACTTATTAGAAAATGAACCTCAAAGCTTTAAGGCAGCAATGACAGGTCCTGAAGCACCTTTGTGGAAAGAGGCTGTTAATAATGAAATCGAATCCATTATGCAGAATCATACTTGGGAATTGGTGGATCTTTCACCAGGTTCTAAACCTCTTGGATATAAATGGATATTCAAGAGAAAAATGAAAGCAGATGGTTCAATTGACAAGTATAAAGCAAGACTTGTTGTTAAAGGTTACAGACAAAAGGAAGGTCTGGACTATTTTGACACATATTCCCCTATGACAAGAATAACATCCATTCGCATGCTTATTTCTATAGCAGCGTTGTTTAATTTAGAAATACATCAAATGGATGTTAAGACAGCTTTCTTAAACGGTGATCTAAATGAAGAGATCTATATGGAACAACCCGAAGGGTTTGCAGTATCAGGGCAAGAAAAGAAAGTTTGTCGACTTGTAAAATCCCTTTATGGATTAAAACAAGCACCTAAGCAATGGCATGAAAAATTTGATCATGCAATGCTTACTAATGGGTTTAAGATAAACGAATGTGACAAATGCGTCTATGTTAAAAACACTGATCAAGGATATGTCCTAGTTTGTCTTTATGTGGATGACATGCTTATCATTGGAAGCAGTCAAAACATGATCAAATCAACTAAGCAGATGCTTAACAAAAGATTTGATATGAAAGATATGGGGGTCGCAGATGTTATATTAGGAATGAAAATTACTAAAACATCTGACGGATATGCATTTTCTCAATCTCATTATATTGAGAAAATTCTTGATAAATTTATCAAGGATGATTTGAATTTAGCTAGAACACCTGTAGACATCAGTCTTTATTTATCAAAAAATAAAGGTGATGCAGTGTCTCAGTTAAAATACTCCCAAATCATTGGAAGCCTAATGTACCTAGTGAATTGTACTCGTCTTGATATAGCTTATGCTATCAGTAAATTGAGTAGGTACACTAGTAATCCCGGAGAAGACCATTGGAAAGCGATCATTCGGGTTCTTAGATATCTAAGATTCACCCGTGATTATGGTTTGAACTTTACTCGATATCCAGCAGTACTTGAAGGTTATTGTGATGCAAATTAGATATCGGATACTAAAGATTCAAAATCCACTAGTGGATATGTCTTTACTTTAGGAGGCGCTGCTGTTTCTTGGAAATCCACCAAACAAACATGCATCGCACGATCCACAATGGAATCTGAGTTCATTGCTTTGGACAAAGTAGGAGAAGAAGCAGAATGGCTTCGTCACTTCTTAGAAGACATTCCAATGTGGCCAAAACCTGTGCCAGCTATTTGCATTCATTGTGATAGTCAATCTGCAATAGGCAGGGCACAGAATCATATGTATAATGGTAAGTCACGACATATTCGTCGTCGACATAATACCGTAAGGCAATTGTTGTCAAATGGAATAATCTCAATAGATTATATAAAATCTAAAGAGAATATTACGGATCCGTTAACAAAAGGTTTGACAAAAGAGCTAGTGTATAGTTCATCGAAGGGGATGGGATTAAAGCCTATTACATAAGAGTCGTCATAATGGTAACCCTACTTATAGGACTGGAGATCCCAAGAACTAAGTTCAAAGGGACAACTAAGTTATGTATGGCTCACCAGAAATCACCGAGGGATTAAAAATTCCCTACTCATTCCTATGGTGAGAGTGATATCTGCAACATATGTTGTATGCAGGGGTATAAGGATAAGCTTTGCTTTTAATGATTACTTATATCTTGATTAAGGTATAAAATCAAGACGAGTATAAGGAGATACTCACAATAAGAATCACCTATATGAGTGTCGAACTGGGGCCGGTTCTATGAGAATGAAGAGGCTAAATTTTCTAGACACACTTATGAAAACCAGGCGCGTTCAAGGCCAAAATGAACACAACAGTGAGAACCACGATGTGTTAGAAGATATTTTGTGTGAAATCTATTGTCTTGGCTTACACAAACGGCTGAACAATTCAAGGCATCGCGTCCATTGGTTAGCCAGTAAGTCCGATAGGTTATCACTAGGGAAGGTTCAAGGCCCAAAACTACCTATCCTGATGCAAGATATTTTCGACTTATACTCTTTCGTTAAAGTCTGCATATTGTTGCATTTCCGTTGTCATCAAATTCCATTCATGTGGGGGATTGTTGGAAATGGTGGAAAAATTCTGGGTAAAACTAGAATTTTTTCTCAAGTTTGGTCTATTTTTTAGGTGGGCCTCGAGCATCGATTTACTCGGGTCAAAGTGGTAACGCGTTCTATGCCGCGTTGTGATTCATGTGGTATATTTGGTTGCTCAAAACCATTACCGAGTGAATGGGAAATTGAAGCCAAAGTGTGCTCCATGGAAATGGAGTTATGGTGGAAATTCCTTAAAGTTGTAAATTGGCTTGTCCCACATTGATTTGGTGGGAAGTTTTGAAAGGGTTTATAAGGCTTAGGGTGAGATACTTGGGGTGTGCCCTAAGGGGTACCCAAGTGTTTTAGAGGGAGAGGTTATGGGCAAAATGGGCTAGACCCATTGGACCCAAAAATCACCACACGCGTGCGCGCGCCGCCGCCGCCAGCCGTCCGGGCGGGCTGGGGCGCGGGTGCGTGGTGTGTGGTTGGGTTGGGCTTCTAATCTTTTTGGGTCAAAAACATGTGAATTTAATTTTATTTTTTATTAAAATAAAATCCGGAATTCAAATTAAACTGATTTGGATTTATTGTTCATCCAAACAGGGCCCTTCCCGTTTTCAAACAGAATTAAACTGTTTTGGATTTATTGCTCATCCAAACAGAGCCCTTCCCGTTTTCAAACAGAATTAAACTGTTTTGGATTTATTGCTCATCCAAATAGAGCCCTTCCCGTTTCTATCTGTTTGAATAAACAGATTCAAATCTGTTTAAATTTGAATCTAACAGGTTTCATACCTGTTCAATTCAAAACCAAAAGCCACCTTTACATCTATAAATAGACTAGCCTCCCATTTGGATTTTACTCAAATTTTTCGTACTCCATCCTCTGCAAATTATATTCTTCATCTTGCTGCATTTTATTTCCGAAAGAAAGAGTGTAAACACTTAGTGTGTTCGTAAGGCAAACAATTTGTAGTGCTGCTATTGTTTGTGGTAAGATCATTTCATCCTGGGAGATAGACGTCCAAATTCTGAAAGCACCGTGGAGAGGACGAATCTGTCTTAAGGACACAGTGTTAAACACTGGACTTGATCAGAAAAGTTATTCAAATAAATTAACCAAGTAAGTTGTTTAATTTTATTCTGTTTTTTATTATGTTTATTTAATCAGATTTTATTTTTGTTTTTGTAACAAAATAAAATCTGTGGTTTTATTTATTTATTTTTATTTCGAGTTTGATTTTTGTAATCAAACAAATTCTCTCCTTTTCTCTATTTCTTTTATTCTTGTTGTTGTTTTGTACACAACAAAATTTAATCTTTTTAAATACAGTGAAGATTGTCCGACATTCTTATGGGTAAAACACTTGATATAAAATTCCATCAACATTTAGCACCTAAATAAAAATGAAAACCAAAATGTCTCTATCTCATATGATCATCTATTTTATATAGAGTCCACGTTTTATATGTAATTATGTGGCCACTCTGTTCCTTGGGACGACACTTTGGAAAATTTAAAATCTAGTCAAAACAGTCAAGGTTGCTGGCTATTGTTATTCTAAATTTGGATAGTGGTGTTTATGGTGGGTTCAACAAGAGAAAGAACCAAAATACTAGGGATGGTGCGTTACTTCAAGTATTCCAAAACGAAACCCAACAATAATTTTATCAAAATTATGAAGTAATGGCAACCAGTAAATGCAACAAATTAATTTAATATATAATTTGACATAAAATTGAGTTTGGCATAAGAATCTCATAAAATCCATCAAAATACAATAATTAAATAAGGTTATTCGTACACAAATTTCAACCAAAACTAACTTGAGCGTGACATTGGAGGGTAGATAGAACATTGACATGTCTCTACCTCCCTCGGCCTTAGGCCGTGAGTCATAAACAATTCGTATCATATTAGGGTTGATGAGTCATCGGCATGTCCTCATCCCCCTCGACCTTAGGGCCACCAATAATGAGTAACTCACATCAGAACAGCCTCAGGCCCACTGATAGCAAAACAGAATGACCTCGGGTCCATACTAATACCATTGCTCGAATATACAATACAAGTGTTCTAATTATTCACCATATCAAGAACACAACCCATTCACATGTTAAATGGAACACAACATTACACTACTATTACTCACAGTGTTGTGGAGGAGCAATAATCCCTTCCTATACGTGACCTACACACAGCATACAACCCATAAATCAGTCACTTTTCTTTAGTCTTTTCCTTTTACTCAATATCTTATTCGTTCAACTTTTATTTAATTATAAGCATTCTAGAAGGTTCATATGTACATTTTAGTAGTTCCTGAGGCTCTAACAAAGAAAAAGAAGCATACAAAATTTTTTTCCTTGGGCCGCACATGCAGAAGTCCTCCACCGTACGTGCAGGAAGGTGGGCCACACGTGTGGCTCCGCACATGCCTTTATTCCAGAACCTCAAATTTTCCTCCCCTGTTTTCCGCACATGCGCTTGTGAGCCCCGCACGTGCAGTTGTACACCCTGTTTTGAGCAGTTCGAACTTAGGCAAAAATGCAACTAAACAAACACATTACAAGGTACAAAATATGGATAATCAACTCATTATCATGAGATATCATCACCATAAATATGAATCACAAGCTTGACTAGATCACAACCCTTTCCAAATTTATATACACAACTCAATTCTCTTATGTCTCTAACTATATTTGGTTTATCAAATATATATATAACCATGTGAGTTCAAACAAGGAAAACTAAGGAATAAGAGGTAATCCTCCTTCACATAACTCAAAAATATCTTAAAACAACCAAAATACAAGAATCATCCTTACAATTAACCAACTATCATAAACAAGACCTTTATTGTAAACCCTAACTTACATGAATGTAAAAAGTTCCTACTCAAATCAATTAGAGAGGATATTCTTGGTGGATTATACCTACCTTGAACTCAAATCTCTAAAATTCTTCTCAATTCCTTCAATCCTCACTGTTGTTGAAGCCTCCTCTCTTTTCTTCCCCTCTCTAACACTCTCTCCTTCTCAAGAGATATTTTCTTTTGTGATGAGAAGTTGTTAGGTCAATGTCTAAGAGACTATTTAAGGTTTGACTCCAATTTAATCATTACAAATCAAATTTTTACAAAAATTCATATTATGATCTAAAAATCATGCTCATCACAATTTTAAAGCCAATTTCGGGTTATTGTGCTTCTAAGGCTTCCAATTACTAATCTAAACGTCACAATTATAATAGATTTTTCACACAATTGACAGATATTAATCCATAATTATATAATTCACACAACTAAACTTAATTTCACATGGAATTTCACATTAAACATATAATTACACATATAATGAGACGTTGAAAGCATATAAGAGGGTCGAGTTGTTACACTCTCCCCCCCTTAAATAAGTTTGCTCCCTTAAACTTGTTTTACCTTAAGATATGAATAATTTCGGATATTGTTGTTGCATTTCCTCTTCTTTTTTCCCAAGTAGTTTCTTTCTCGTAATGTTCCTTCTATTCGACTTTCACCATTGGGATTACTCGGTTCCATAGTTGCTTCACCTGTCGGTCCAAGATTTGAATCGGTTTTTCTTCGTAGGTTAAATTGTCATCCAAAGTAATTTGGTGGTAATCTATGACATGGGACGGATGTGGGAGGTAACTTCATAGCATAGACACATGAAATACATTATACACTTGGCCCACACTTGGCAGAAGAGCAACTCGATAGGCTACCAGACCCACTTTTTCTAGAATATGAAACGGACCAACATATCGAGGTGCTAACTTACCCTTTTTACCGAATCTTGGGTGTCCCTTCATCAGAGTGACTTTCACAAAAACATGATTACCTACGTCGAATTCCAAATCCCTGTCAAAGGGGAGGATACTTTTGAGAATGCTTACCTAAGATTTTGAGATTTGTAGTTACTTGGGGTTGGCCGGGTATTACTGTCGATTTGTGAAGGATTTTTCTAGACTAGCCTCACCTTTGACTAGATTAACGAGGAAATGAGTCAAATTTGTGTGGAGTGAGACTTGTGAGAAATCATTCCAAGAACTTAAGGTTAGACTTACCATGACTTCAGTCTTGATTATTCTAGAGAGAGGTTTAGGCTATTCAGTATATTGTGATGCCTCACGGAAAGGCTTGGGTTGTGTTCTGATGTAAGAGGGGAACGTAGTAGCCTATGGCTCACGGCAGTTAAAAATATATAAAAGGAATTACCCTACTCATGACTTAGAGTTAGCGGCGGTAATCTTTGCCTTAAAGATTTGGAAGCATTACCTTTACGGTGAGAGGTTCAAGGTGTTTTTCGGTCACAAGAGCTTGAAGTATCTGTTTACACAGAAATACTTGAATTCGAGGAAGAGGAGATAGATGGAATTCATAGAGGATTATGACTTCGAGCTGCACTATCATCCGAGGAAGGCCAAGTTATGGCCAATGCTTTGAGTAGGAAATCTATTAGCAGGGTAGCGTGTATTACCATCCGGGAATGGGAGATGTTGTGTGCTATTGGGGAGTTTGACTTGCATTTAGGTGAGTCTGTTGAGTCTGCAGCCTTATTTTCAGTAGTTACACAACCTACATTTGTGAATCGAGTGATAGAAGCACAGAGGGGTGACCTAGAAGGTGGAATCCCTCCGGGAGAAAATCTCCAACGGGAAGGTAGAGAAGGGCCTGAATGTGTTTCTCGACCAGAGTGTGAGATACCGTGACCGTTTGCTTGTGCCAGAGTCTTGCTGAGAGGAAGTACTCTGAGAGTTTCAGCATTCGTGCCTTGCAGTACATCCAGAGGGTACAAAGATGTGTCATGACCTGAGTCATTTTGGTGGAGAGGTATGAAGAAAGATGTGGCAGTGTTTGTATTGAGGTGCCTTACTTGTCAGCAAGTAAATGTCGAACATCAGAGGCCAGCGGGTTTGTTGCAACCCTTGCCTATAGCCAAGTGAAAGTGGAAGCATGTTATGATGGATTTCGTTATGAGTCTTCCTAGAACTCAACGGGGCAGTAATGCCATTTGGGTGGTAGTTGACTGGTTGACCAAGTCAGCGCATTTTATACCTATGCGTGTGAGTGACTCAATAGACTTCCTTGCCGACTTGTATATATGGGACATAATGAGGTTGCACGGGATCCCAGTGACGATTATTTCGGATAGAGATTCACGTTTTACGGCCCGGTTATGGTAGAGTTTACAGAGTGCCTTGGGTACTAGATTGACTTTTAGCACTACGTATCACCCTCAGACTGATGGGAAGTCAGAGCGTACCATTCAAATTCTAGAGGATATGCTTCGGGGTTGTGTCCTCAATTTTAAGGGTTCGTGGGTGAGGCAATTTCTCTTAGTGGAGTTTGCCTATAATAATAGCTTCCAGTCGAGTATTAGCATGGCACCATTTGAGGCCTTGTATGGCCAACCATGTAGGTCCCCTGTGTGTTGGGCCCAGGTGGGTGATGCAACTTTGTTGGGTCCAGAGTTGGTTCGGGAAATGACGGAGAAAGTGGCACTTATTCGTAAGAGGTTAGTTACGGCTCAGAGTCACCAGAAAAGCTATGTCGACCGTAGGAGGAGACCTTTGTCTTTTAAGGTGGAAGATCATGTCTTTTTGAAGATATCACCTAGACAAGGTTTGATGAGATTTGGCAAGAGCGAGAAGTTGTCCCCTCGATTTATTGGACCTTTTGAGATCCTTGAGCGGATCGAAGAGGTTGCTTACCGTTTGGCATTACTGCCACAGCTTTCCGGGCTTTACAATGTGTTTCATATTAGCATGCTTTGGAAGTATGAACTGGATCCATCACACGTGTTGGATTGGACCAACTTAGAAGTAGATGAGGATGCCTCGTATGAGGTGAGACTGGTGAGAGTCTTGGATATTTGGGATCAAGTTTTGCGAGGCAAGACGATTCCCTTAGTTAAGGTATTGTGGAAACATCACGGAATTGAAGAAGCAACTTGGGAACGTGAATTGGAAGTCCGAGAGAGATATCCAGACTTATTTGTTGATGTTTAAATTTTATATTGAGATTTTTTTGAATGAAATGTAAAGACATCGTACATGTTATGGGCATTTTGGAAACATGGATTCAATATAAGTAACCTATATGCTCTGAGAATATGGAATATTGTGGGTGTTGTACCACTTTTGAAAGCATTGTATATATTGTGAAAATTTTGGAAAAACTCGGATTCTGATTAAACATTGTAAATGTTTTGGGAAATTATAAATTTTATTTTAATATGGGACTTGTGTATCGAGTTGATGAGAATGGATGACCGGAGAATAGGGCATGGTATTGAATTTGTGGGAATAACATTGTTATAAATGGTGTAATGTTGATTTTGAACTTGATTCATAATTTCGGCGATGAAATTCTTTAACGGGGGGAGGTTACAACGATTTCGATTTTGACCCGTCACTTGTTGTATTCCGGACTCGGGTTTGTATGGTTTCGAATGGTGATTCATATCTTATTTCCCTTGTCTCTCCTCTATTTTGGTTATTGGATTGTAGTTGTGCGTTTGGAACAGGTTGGTTGCTTGTTTTTCCAAACTTTAGTTGTTTAGATTTTTGCTCCTTCGCTCGAGCGACACTTCTCGAGCTGCGTTTCGTATGCTCGAGCGGCCCTTCCTACACTCGAGCGTTGGTTTGTTGTCTGCAAAACTTTTGGATGTGTGTTTTCTACACTCAAGCAGAAAATTCTTGAGCTTGAGCGGTGAGCATTCGTTATGTCTTTGGGCTCGAGCGGCCTTTCTTGCACTCTAGCGGAGCAACTTATTATGTCTGACTCTCAAGTGTAAAATCTCCCGCTCGAGCGGACTGTGCAGGAATGACATTTTATATCATTTTTTCATTCTTCTCTCTCTCTCTAAAACTTTCTAAAAAGCTAGATCTTGACCCTCTCTCTCTAAAACACTCTCTCTCTACATTTTGACCTAGATCCTTTGGGTTCTCTACCCTAGTGCCTTTGAGAAAAAGGTAGAGCGTCTCTAGATCTTCGTTTTGATCCGAACAAAGTTGGATTTGAGCATCCTTGGAGTTTCGCCTTTGTTTTGCTTGGTCATCTAACTTGAGGTTGGGATTTTCTACACTTTAATATGGTTTTTAGCTTAGTTATTTGTTCTTGTGAAACAATGGTTGGATTTGGGAATAGATTGAACAAACCTAGGGTTTGGGTGTGAAATAAAAGAGGGGTTTTTGCTAAGTGTGAAACAAGTGGGTATGTAGTTTGAATATGAGGTTATATGGTGTCAAAATTGTTGATTTTGGTACTTGGGATTGATGTTTGAAAGAATGGGAGTTTTGCCATAAATGGGTCAAAGTGTTATTTTGTATAAATAACTAAAATTGGTAATGATAATGTGAAATTGGATGATTGTTGATGTAAATGGTGGAGTTGGACATGAGTTGTCTCTCACCTATAGAAATTTGAATAATTTATCTATTGAGAAGATTTTATATATGTTTAGAAATATTTGTTTTGGGCTATCGGTGGAGGATAGCCATGATTGTTGTAGAAATTGCATGAGGATTAGGTAAATTGAAACTAATCTTATGTTAATTGTCATTGAATATGACTATGTTTAAATACATTGTATATGTATGATGTTTGGGAGAAGAAATGGGATGTACTCCATTATTTGGGAGGAGATAGGGGATAAACTCCATTGAAAATTAAGTTGGTCAGAGTGTCCAAGGTGAAAGTCTTAAAATATTATGTATACATGGTTGCCGATCCTGCGGACAAAATTTCCGTAAAATGACAGATTTGAAGTGTTTGTATGGTAGTGTATTGAATTCAAAAACCATTGAGTTGTAATCTCAGTTGGGTTACTGAAAGATGATAGAATTGACTCATGAATTGAGATTACTGAACGAACTTGAAATGAATTAACTTGAATTAAGATGTGAACATTAGTACCGTATGGTCATGTGGAGAACGAATGTTTTGTCATAAATATTGAATAAACATTTGGCACTTATATCTTTGTTAAACTTCATATATTGTGTTAGATTGTTCCTACTGGGTTTTGGCTCACCCTAATTAGGAAAAACATTTTCAGGTGTTGGTGACATGCCTCCGCCAAGGCAATAGCATTGGAGGAACACATGGGAGCAATGGCTTCTTTATTTTTGCTGAATATTTTTGTATAGCCAAGGGCTTTAAACTGTAATGAGCTAGGCTCACTTCTGTGTAACCAAGCAAGGACTTGGAAAGATGTAAGCCCGTAGGGTATTTATTTTGTCAATCATTAACTGGTAATACATGTTATATTGTCTTTTGTAAACAAACTCTGATGAATGAAAGTATTTTACTTCCATTATTCTTCCACTGTTGAGTTGATTGTTTTATATTATTTTAGGGGCGTTACAAATTGTTAAAATTGGTATTGATTTTCTCTTGACTATCCTATTCATCCCTCTCGATGAATGAAGATGAAATTTAATTTGTGTTCTAAATTGTTAAAATTTAAAGAAAAATTAATAACTCCAAATGATTATATTTTGGGAAAATTATCTGTTAGTGGCTTATCAAAAAAGTATTACAAGTTTATAAATAAAATAAAAAAAGTCTATATTTTTAATTATTAATATGTATAAAGTTTAATATTATTTATAATTTTTTAAAATACTGCATTGAATTTAAACTTCCCTTATATTTTCATACAAGTATGAGTGAGTACAATTGCGAATTTGATGAAATTCTTTATTCCATTTCCATTTCTTCATATCTCAATTACAGATGTCTTTTTATACAATCACTTGTCTCTACTATTCTAACCAACTATACATACATACACAATCTAACAGCCTAACAAACTCTCTAACAGACTAAGTAACTACCATAACAGTTATAAAATTACGCATCATGCTGGTGCTGTTATCTTCACAGCCACAAGCCTTTGGTTGTTGCAAGGATTTTGATATGAGCTGCTTTGTCAATACTACACTCTGAGCTATTATTTTAGCTTGAGTTGTAGTACTCTTATCATCCCCCCTTAAGCTAATGGGATCAGAAAGCACCATTAGCTTGGATTTAAGAAAATAAAAACGACAAGAAACCAAAGGTTTAGTAAAAAGATTAGCAACTTGCTGTTCAGTGGGAATAAATTTCAAATCAAGTAGCTTAGCAACAACCCTTTCGTGAACAAAATGGAAATCGATTTCAACATGCTTGGAATGAGAGTGTGTAGACACCCCATTTTTGACCGTCCTCAAGACTTGGACGTCATCGTTTGAACACTCAATGATCATCCATGGTCATGTTCGTTTCGAGTTCCTGAAGCTCTCGGCTGCGCGCCTTGCCTTAGAACCTCTTAACTTGTCTGTTTTGTGCTTGGTTGTGGACCAAGAGCTTGTGGTTTTGTTTTTGAGGGAAGAGGGTGGCTTTTTGGCCAGCCCTACAACCCATCAGCCAAGACTTGTGCCTATCAGCCTTTCCTCCTTGTCATCGGCCATCAGTGATGGCCGGTCGGCACCTTTTTTGGTCGGTCAGCACCCTTTTTGGACGATCGGCCATATCTTTTGGCTGAGGCCTTTTTATTTGCTTTTACAGATATTTTTGTGCTAGCTGTGACAGTTGGTGAGCACAAATTTCATTCTCCATACACGTGTATGAAGGGATTGAATTCAAGCCTTTAGCTTGTCCAACAAACTTAGGACTTGAATTTCTATAAGAAGGGAGACCCCTCTCCCTTTCCAGAGGTTCTGAAAAATTGATATACAAAACATATGTCTCTCATCTCTCTATGTTTCCATCTCTCTCTCTCTCTTTATATATATATATATATATATATATATTGCTTAAAAGTATGTTTTGTCTTCACTTTTGCACCACAACACCTAGTAGAGCACCATTGCTTTGTTGTTGAGGTACTAGAGGACCTTGTTTGGACTCTCAAAGTTTGTTTTCTTAGGCTCAGAAGTGCTGGTTTACTGTGGTTCTTCAAGGGTGAGTTGTTATCCCTTTTAAGCCTTGTTTTTCTCAAGTGTTTGGCCCCCTTTGCATATTGGTTTGGGCCTTGCTTTCAACTGAAAAAAGTCTTGTTTTGAAGTACTTAACATGTTTGTTTAAGGTCTCTTTGGTGTTGGGGGTGGTTTACCCCCCTGTGCCTTACTTGGCCTTGTTTTGAGCCATCTCCTTTAGGCCTTTGGACCTTTGTTTGGCCTCTTCACCACTAAATTCCAGAGGAATTTCAATGGTGGAAATGTGGTTTTGAGGCCTCAAATAAGAGGGGGTTGTCCCCCCTCTTCTTCTCTTGTGTGCTTATGGTATTGGCTCACGAAGTTAGCATGTTTTTCTATCTCCTTGAGGCTCCATTTCAGCATGTCTTAGGCTTTGTTTTTCCATGATATAGCACTATTTTGGGTTGGTTTGGTTACATCTTGCATGCTCCTTGCACTTGTAGTGCAATCCTCCTTACTAGCCTAACATGTATCATGTTTTGACCATCATTCTAGCATGATTTTAGCTCCACTTCAGCAAGATTTTAGCCATGTTTTAGCATGCTCTAGATCTAATTTAAGTGTTCTGGGTCATGCATGTCTTGCTTTGTATAGCCATAGTTCATTCTTGCTCACTAGCTTTGAGTTTCTAAGTCACTAGCGTGTATTGCTTGGGCTATTTGCATGGTTTAGCATCATTTGGTAGGTGATTTCAGTGTGGGTAGTGTGGTCATGCCCTCACATGTGTCACTCTTTCAATGCCTTTGGAAGGTTGTTCTTTATGCCTTAAATGTGAGCCTTTATGCATGCCATCTTGCCTAAGCTTTTGGGATGCCATTTCAGTGTATATTTGATCCTATTTTGCCAGGTTATAACTCTGATTTTTGTCAGCAAAGTCATCTCATGCTTGGTTTTGGTAGGTGCAGTGCAATCCTCCTCATTGGCCTTGTATGCGTCATGTTTTGTGCCTTCCATTCTAGCATGTGTTTGCCCTATTCAAGCATGTTTCTAGCCTTGTTTTGACCTGCCTTGGGACTGTTTTGATTCACCTTGGCCCTTTGGGGCTTGCTTGATACGGCTATGGTGTGAGTCCTTTGGCTAGCTTTAGGCTTTGAGCCTACTAGCATCCTTTATTTGTCATATGTGCATAATTTAGCCTCATTTGGAGTGTAATTTCAGAGTTCATTTCATTGCTACACTCTCACATTTGTCACTTCTTGATTGTGTTTAAGAGTTGTGCCCTTATGCCTAATTGATGAGCCATCACATGAGTATGTGTTCTTGGCCTTTTTGTGCCTCAGTTTTGGTGTGTTGGCCACTGTTTTAGACCTTCTTAGGTCTGTCCATGTGTGGTTTGGTCCATTGAGTATTGCATTTCATAGCCCTTGCCATTGCATTGTTGTTTGCATGTTTGATTGCATTGCATTGTGTTTAGATCGGATGTTGATCCAAATGCAAGGAACGAGGGACGTTTCGTACTCAAAGTGATGAAACGTGCCTTATTCCTTAGGTCACCGACACCTTTGATCATGCATGGTATTTGTGTGCATTCATCGACATTGATTTGTGCAACTCGGCCTCTTTGGCCATTATGCATTGATATGCGTGATTGATGGCTCGATAGCCGAGCACTACACTCCTTTGAGCTTTAGACATGATAAGGAGTGTGCTTGCACGCACATTTTCATGTAGATACACTGCCATGCCTTTGTTAGTGCTTTGTTGCAGCAAAGGGAGAATCTGCAGGAAGCAGTGGCCGACCGGCCGTCAGAGCTGCCGATCGATTACTTAGTCTGCCGATCGACTATCAAAATTGGGCGATAGCCATAAACACTGGCTGATGGCCATTCCTCTTGGCCGACCACCTCTCAGCATGGTCCTAAAGTGGATCAGAATCATCTTGGAAGTTGGCACAATTTTCAGAAGTACAAAAGAGTGCAAACAGAGGCATCACAAGGCACGGCAGTGGATTTCTGAGCGAAGCAGACCGAGCATGCATATCTTCCTTGCCTGCGAGGCCATTTCATTACTTATGATTAGTTCATGTAAATTAGTCATTTGATTTGTTTTGTAATATTTTAATTAGCTTAGCTTAGCTAGTTAGCTTATCATTCGGACCCTCCGTCGAGAGGGCACAACTGTTGTAATAAGTGTGCGTATGTGTGATGCATGTCTTCCAACCCCATTTCTTTCTCCCTTTTATTTACTAGCTTTCGATGGTTAGTTTTAGGGCATGCTTCAATTAGCATCCCTATGCTCGCATGTTTACATTATTTATCTGTCTTGCATGCACCAGGCTCGGCGCATCATACTAATTGCATTGTATTTCAATACCAATTTGAATACATGTTATCTAGTTACATTCACAGGCCATCTTAGAATAGCCGAGCTTATCTTAGTTGCATTTTGCATGTGTTGCATTAGGCATTCTTAACATAGCTAGGATCATGCATTGATTACTAACTAGCTTTTGTTTTGGCTCGGAGTACTAGGTAAGTATTTACGCTTTAGCATATTGCATGAGTGTGATTGCATATTGCCATGATAGCATGCTTGCCATGAGGCTATTTGCTTAATTGCTATAACTGCTTGAATTCTTGTGGGTGGAGGCGTGATTGCCTGAATTGGAACAACTTGATGATTGTGAGTTTTAAGCCCACTTGAAGTGGCAAAATCATGTTTTTCTAAGCCCACTTGAGGGTGGTAAATCCGTGTCTTAGCCTACTTGCAAGTAGCACTTTCAAACCACTTTCAAACACAAACATGAGTTGTTTTGTTCCAATCCGCGTGATTGAGTCTATACTTGTATGCTGTGCGCATCACATAGTAAAGCTAGAATAATAAACTGGAATAAGAACACGTGTTTTCAAAAACAACATATCTTTTTAGTATAGGCCAATCCTTTGATTGGGCGAGCGGGGGTGCTCATTTCATGACCTTCCCCCCTCGTACCCAAGTTCCCGAGCCGAGGCAACTTTGGTGATGACGGACACGTGGCCTTAGGCATGAGTCAGGGTTTCCTAAATTTCCCAAAAACAAAATATTTAGGTGGCGACTCTATAATCTGGCAAAGCAGTCCATGTTTGACACTTCTTGTTTAAAATCGATTTTCCAAAATGATTTGCCGGATTTGGACTCTTTGGTGATTTATCAGTCTTACATTGCACTTTGTGAGATTAGATTTAGAACCGTGACAGGAGTCCGAACTGTAGTAGCTAAGAACAACAATTCGCGCCCTCGCGCGCGAAGCGGAGTTCGGGCAGTCTATAGAGTGAAACATGAGATTAGAGGCAAAAGCCATGGCAGAAATATTTTCACACCAGTGAGTAGGAACAGAAGTGGGAATAGGCAAATCCTTTAACAATTGTTGCAACCACCATAACTCTGCTAAAATGTGAGCTAAGGACAGATATTTGGCCTCAGTTGAAGATCTGGACACAGTGCTTTGTTTCTTAGCAGACCGTGAAACCAAATTCGAGCCAAGAAAAACATAGAACCCAGAGATGGACCTCCTATCAGAAGTGTCCCTAGCTTAGTTGGAATCAAAAAATGCTTGTAGTTGAAGGGGACCAGTTGTAAAACTAGGACCATGAGAGATGGTCCCTTTTACATATCGAAGTACGCGTTTAATAGCTTGAAAATGACCATTGGTAGGAGAACTCATAAACTGATAGGCTTGATTTACTATGAGAGCCAAGCCAAGCCTAGTAATTGTAAGATAATGCAAGCCACCAACTTGTAGCTCGGCTTTTTCGTACCCCCTTTCAGAAGCTTGAAAAGAAGGCCTACAATTCGAACTCCCACGGTTCTGAATCTAATCTCAAAAGTGAAATGTGAAACTGATAAACACCAAAGAGTCCAAATCCGACAAATCGTTTTGAAAAATTGATTTTCAATCGAAAATGCAAAAATTGGATTGCTTTGCTAGATACAAAGTCGCCACCTAAATATTTTATTTTGGGGAAATTTAGGAAACCTGTGACTCGTGCCAAAGGCCACGTGTCCGTCATTACTAAAGTTGCCTCGGCTCGGGAACTTAGGTACGAGAGGGGAAGGCCATGAATCGAGCACCCCCGCTCTCCCGATCAAAGATCGGCCTCTACTAATCATAATATGATTTTTTATAAACATTATGTCCTTTTGTTCCGGTTATTAGACTAACTTTACTATGTGATGCGCACAAGAAAGTATAGATTAGTTTGCTCAATTTGGTACGATTCAACTCATGTTTGTTTGCGAAAATAGTTTGAATTTGCCACCTCAAGTGGGCTTAAAGTTTGCAGATTTGCCACCAAACATAATGGGCTTAAAACATGATTTGCCACTCAACAAAGTGGGCTGAAAACATACATTCGTTGAATCATTCCAATTCAAACAATAAGCTTTCATCCACAGGCATTCATGCAGTTTAGCGAGTAAGCATTTAGCCTCATGGCAAGCATGCTAGACATGGCAACATTCACATTCATGCAGGTATACTAAAACACTAAAAACTCACCCAGTACTCCAAGCTACGAAGATATGAGTTAGAAAAATATGCATAATTCCTAACTATGTAAGATGTCTAATGCAACACATGCGAATAATGCAATTAATAGGCTCGACTACTAATATGGCATATGGATCGATTTGATAACATGCAGTTAAACACGTATTCAAATAAGATATTGAAATAACAATGCAGTTTGAATGATGCGCCGAGCCTCGATGCATGCAATACGAATGAATGGATGCAAGCATAAGGTATGCTAATTGAAACATGATGCTCCTCAACTAGCCATCGAAAGCGATTAAGTAAAAGAGAGAAAGACGTGGGGTTGGAAGACATACACGCACACACACACACTTATTACAACATTACGCCCTTGTAAAGAAGGGTCCGAATGAATAAAAGCTAACTAGCTAGTTAAACTAAGCTAATTATTACAACACTTCGAATGAATAACAAGCTTACTCTAGGCAAGTTAACTAAAACAATTAAATAATTAACTGTCTAAACTAATTAGCTAAATACTTAACTAATTAATTACAAAGCAACAAAGTTAATTAATTACAATATGAATTAATTAACTACTCTACTTAAATAATTACAACATTAATTATTTAGCTACAACTAACTAACTATTCAATTTAAACAAATGGTCCTGGGAGGCGAGGGATGCCCAATGCATGCTCGGTTTCCACCCGAAGAACACCCACTATTTTGTGTCCAATTGCCTCTGTTACACACTCTATGCACTGATTTTCCTTCTCCAAATCAACTCTGCTCTGCTTGACAAGCTTTCTGCCAAATTTTCATTGGTGGCTGGTAGGCCAGAAGTGGTAGTCGGCCGGCCACCAGCAAGGGGTGCCATCCAACAGTGGTGGCCTGTCGACCAATAGCAGTGACTAGCCAGCCATTGTGATGCTCCTTTTTTGCTACAACAGAGAGCAAACAAGGCAAAGAATAGGCATTCTCACGGGTTGTTTGTACTATGTATCACCCCTTATCATCAACACAAGGTCAAAGGAGTAATACATTTGGCCCTCAAACCATCAATCAAGCAATTTCCATGCATGATGGCTAAGAGACCAAATTGTACAAGGCCAATGAATGCAAAACAAGACTCAAATGACATCAACCTATCATGCATAAAGAGTGCTTATCTAGCCACTTTTACTTGCCAATTTTGTTTTACATTTTAGTTACCAAATCATTCTTTAATCAATTAGTCCATTGGTGAATGTCCTCTAAGATGAAAGAAGTATCAACCAAGGGATAATGTATGGCAAGAGAGAGGTCATGCCATTGATAATGAACCCTCAAAGAGGATTAAACCATTAGGCATGACCTTAATCTCAAGCTTAAAGGATCCCAAGCTTTAAACCACCCTCAAAAGCAAATGAAAGAGGGAATCAAAGTGGGAGGGTGCAGAGTTTATAGTGCTGAAATGGAGTGAAAAACAACACCAAAAGATGCTATCAACTCAAACGAGAGGTGTCTAAGACCCTAAAACACCAACTTACGAGAACTATTACACTATAACCATGCAAAACAAGACTCAACCGACCCAAACAACCCAAAATAAAGCTAAAAGAAGCTATTTTAGAGGCAAAAACATGCTGGACTTGAGCTAAGTTAAGTTAGAAAAACATGCTAACATATAGAGCTAACTAGGTATGCAAACAAGACACAAGGAAGGGAGGCTAACCCCTCCAAATTTGGACTTCAAAATGAGTTCTTTTCCACTAAAAAACCTCTGAAATTCAGTAGTTAAAAGGTCCAAAAAAGTTGGTTTGAAAGTGATGAACAAAGGCACAAAAACTTTACAAGCAAGGAAGCAAGAAGGGTGGAACACCCCCTAACTGAAATGGCCTCAAACCACCACCTTTAGGCCACAAAAATAGAGTTTTTTACAGCTCAAAATCAGCCCAAAAACAATTGAATAAGATGGAAAAACAAGCATGCAAAACAAGTGTAAAAGGAAAGTGCTATACCTCTTGAAGTAAGCAACAATTCTAGGCACAAAGTCAAGTCAAAAACACCTTCTAAAACTCCAAGAAGGCTTCTAAGGACCTCAGCTCAAAGGTGGTCAAGTTTGATCAAGGGTTGATAGGCAAACTTGAAGTTTATCTATACTTGTATGCACAAAAGTTCAAGAGAGAGAGAGAAATGTAGAGAGAGAGAATTTTGTTCCAAAATTTCTAACCCCCTTCAATGGGGGAGAAGGTCCCATATTTATAGAAAAACAAGCTTTTGGCTGAGTTATATCAGTCCATACACGTGTATGGCGATCAAGCTGATTGTGTCAATAACTGGAACATCTGTCAAGAAAATATCTGCAAAAAAAGTCATTAGTGGCCAGCAGGCCACTAATGTGGCTGGCCGTCCACCAGTGATGGTCGGCAGGCCACTTGGGTGGCCGGTAGCCTCAATTGGTGGCCGACATCCACCAATAGTTGCAAGCTAGAAGATGTTGGTCCAAAACAGGGCACATAATGGATGGGGGTTTGAAGGCTCAAAGACAGGGCATTTTGCTGAGGACTTCGGGCACCAAAATGAGCAGAAACAGTCACAATCACCGTGTGCACCAAAGACGGCATCCAATTCTTGAAGACGGTCAAAAATGGGATGTCTACAGTTGCCCCTCTTTGACAGAACTCGGGAGTCATAAAATGACGTGAGTGAATGTCAAAGCCCAAATACGACCCATTTTTGACAAGGCCGAAGACTTGGACAAACAAACAAGTAAAAAACAAATGGCTATGCCGTAGGTTGCCTACGTATCCCTTTGCAAGGAATCAAACCAACGTAGTTCTGGGGCAAGATGTAAGCGAGATGCGTGATGTAGAAACATAACTTATGATCATGCAATGAAGCTGTAATGAGACATTTAAATGCAAATACAATGCAATAAAAATGCCACATTCAAACAAACCGAAACAAGGTACAGCAGTCTCAAACATGAAAAGAAGTAAGCAAATAAACACACCACGCGTGGGCATCACAAGCCAAACTACACTTCCTGAAGAAAGAACGTAAGAAAATTATGCAAGCTTAACTACGCGATGCGCTAGAAAGGCAAAGAGCGACAGTCGGGCACACCCGAGGTTTTAACCGAGATCCTAACGTGTTACAAACGGAAGGAGGAAGAAGACAGTATGAACACCGAGATGCACCCAATTGTTTTTAACCTAAGAGGGTTGGTGTGAACACCGGGATGCACCAAAATGTTTTTAACCGACTTGCAATCCTAATGCGTCTCACGCGAGAGGAGGAAGGTGAACAAATCCAAACGCATCTCACACGAGAGGAGGAAAGTGAACAAATCCAAATGCGTCTCACACAAGAGGAGAAAGAGAATATGTCCAAACACGTATCACGCGAGAAGATAAAGTGAAGACACTATAGACGCGCTCCCGGGAACTCTCTAATATTCGCGCCTGCGAGGGGCGCGAATCTCATTTTGTTCTCTAACTACTACAGTTCGGACTTAATGTCACGATTCTGAATCTAATCTTGCAAAGTGCAATGCAAGATTGATAAATCACCAAAGAGTCTAAATCTGGCAAATCGTTTTGGAAAACTGATTTTAATAAAAAAAGTGCCAAACATGGATTGCTTTGTCAGATACAAAGTCGCCACCTAAATATTTTGTTTTGGGGGAATTTAGGAAACCCTGACTCATGCCGAAGGCCACGTGTCCATCATCACCAAAGTTGCCTCGGCTCAGGAACTTGGGTACGAGAGGGGAAGGTCATGCAATGAGCACCCCCGCTCGCCCGATCAAAGATCGGCCTTTACTAAGCATGATATCTTGTTTTTGAAAACACATGTGTTCTTATTCTGGTTATTAACCTAGAATTACTATGTGATGCGCACAACAAACAAGTATAGACTAGATCGCCTAAGTTGGAACAAAACATTGCATATTCGTTTGAAAACGGTTTGAAGTTTGCTACTCGCAAGTAGGCTAAAACGAGAATTTGATGAATTGTTCAAATTCAAGTAACCCAACCTTCACCCACAGGCATTTGGGCAGTTATGCAACATAAGCAGTTACCCTCATGGCAAGCATGCTAACATGGCAGCATTACACACATGCAATATGCTAAGGCGTAAACACTTACAGTGTACTCTGAGCTAAAACAAAGAACTAGTTAGAAATCATGCATGATCCTAGTTCATGTTAAGATGGCTAATGCAACACATACACAAATGCAACTTAGATAGGCTTAGCTATCCTAGAATATCATGTGAAATGCAACTTGATACATGTATTCAAATTGGAATTGAAAATACAATGCAGTTAGTGTAGACACCCCATTTTTGACCGACCTTAAGACTCAGATGTCACCAACTGAGTGCTCGGTGATGTTGCATATTGTGCTCGTTTTGAGGTTGCAAATCTCGGCTGAGAGCCTTGCCTCCGAGCTTCGGAACCTTTTCGTGCCTTGCCTCGGTTTGCAAACCAGGTCCTGTTTTCTCTGTTTTCTCTTCCTGAAGGGAGGGAAAGGTCTCGTAGACCATCTCTCAGTGGCCGTAGGCTACGTTTTGGGATCGTAGGCCATTTTTCCCGTTTCGAGACCAGTTTCCAATTTTCAGAGCCGTCAGCCATGTGCCTCAGTTCGGGACCGCTTAACTACCTCTGTTTGCTCTGATTTTTGGCACACAATTTGTTTCCTCTCCTTAAAGGGACACTGTGGCTCGGGAGACCACCTTCGTGGTCGCATGCCACTTTCGATGCTTAATAGTCAGTTTTCAGTGCCCCCGGCTGCGTTTTGGCCCCCGAACCTTCGTTTCGCATCGATGTGGGTTCATTTTTTGCATGGACCCTAGATTCATTGTGAGGAAGGTGGTAGTAGGGTGGGAGACCACCTTTTCTTCTTGGAGACCACCTTTCCCTGGTCGGCCAGTTTTTCTTGACAAGTAAGTGGTCTCCCTCACTTTTGAGCCACAATTTCTGGTCTCCTATACCACCATTGAGTTGCATTCACCTGAGAGACCACCAATATGGGTAGGCCGACCACCTTTTCAACTAGAACCTTTTGATCCCTGGACGGCCGACTAGGGCAAGTGGTCAACCGACCACTTGAACTGGTCGGCCAGCCTTCCGCTTTTTTGTCTCTTTGAGTGCCATCCAGCTGTGCCAGCTGGGAGGCATTTGCCCCATCCTCCGAGGATTGACCCTTATGTTTTGGATTCTTAAAGAAGCTTGGTCCCTTTTTCTTAGCTTCTAAGAGAAGCTTGATCTTTTGTTGAGCTTCTTGAGGAAGCTTGACCCCTTTAGTCTAGCTTCCTCAAGAAGCTTGACCCTTTTGGTTTAGCTTCCTTTAGAAGCTTGGCCTCTTTGCTCCAAGCTTCTTAGAGAAGCTATGGACCTCCTCTTCTATAAGAGGGAGCCTCTCACTCATGAGCCAAGGTTAAGAAATTTTGGCTAAGGCATACACCTCTCTTTCTCTATATCATTCTCTTTTGGTGTCCAAAACTCCAAGTTCTTGGCCCCATTGCACTACACCTCCAAGCACAACACCTCCATGGTCGACCTAAGCACCTAGGAGCTCATTTTCAGAGGTTGAAGAGTTACTATTTTGGTCCAGAAGCTGCTGGCCTTCTTCTCTACAAGGGTAAGTCTCTATTTCCCTCTTTGTAACCTTATTTTGCTTCATACTTTAGCTCTATTTTCAAGCATATTTAGGCTTTGTCATAAACTTCAAAAAGTCTTTTCTTGAGCTTCTAAACGTGTTTTTTGTAGGCCATTTTTCTGTTGGAGGTCATCTACCCCCTTGCATGCTTCATTTTCTCTTGTTTTGAGCTATGCATTGGAGCATTGGTGTTGGCCTTGGTTTGGCCTTCTAGCCACTGAAATCCAGCAAATTTTCAGTGGCTAACATGTGTTTTTGAGCCTCAAAATCAGAGAGGGGTGACCCTCTCACCCCTTGTTTTGTTTACTAGCTTTGTTGGCCTTACAAAGGAGCCCCTATTTGCATGTTTCAAAGCCATGTTTCAGGCCACTTTTTGTGAGTTTTGTGACCTGCATAGGCTCTGTCCAAAGCCCTTTTTTCCATGTTGAATGTCTATTATGCATGTGTAGAGTAATCCTCTTCAAGGCCTTCCAAAGGGGCCTTTACTTGCATGCTTCCTAGACTCATTGCAGGCCCTTTTTAGTGAGTTTTTAGGCCCTCATAACCTCTTTCCAGAGGTATTTTTTCCACTTTGTGTGTCCATCATACATGTGTAGAACAACCCTCTCATTGGCCATTCAAAGGAACACTTCATTCTAACATGTGCTGACTGAGTTTCAGTGAGTTTTTGGTCATATTTTGGCATGCCATATTTATGTTTTTGTCTGGTTTGGTGGCCCCTCATGTGCTTCATATACATGTAGTGTAAACCATGCTCACTAGCCTATGTTGCACGTTGTTTTGGCCCTTCATGTTAGCACTTTTTGGTCATGCCTTAAACTAATTTTATGCATATTCTGGACTGCCTTAACTCTATTCTTGGGTCTCATGGTCGAATGATGCTTGTTTTGCATGCTTGTAGTTCAATATCCACACCTAGCTTTGAGATTTGAGGTCTATTGCATGCATATACTGAGGTGTTTTCATGCTTTTGGGTCATTATATGAATGCAATATTCCCATGATTTCCACTCTTTAAACGTGTTTGAGAGTTGTGCACAAATGCCTCGTTTTCGGACCATTGCATGAGCTTCGTTTCTTTGCATGTTGAGTCATCATTTTGGGCAATTTTCCCACTTATTCAGACCTACCTAGGGTCTATTTGGGGCTGGTTTTGCCATTTATACATTGCTTTGTGTACCTCTAGTGTAACCCGCTTCACAAGTTTTGGTATTCGAGCCATCTTGCATGCATTGTGTGACATATTTGCATGATTCAGGACCATTGTACATTATGTTTCAGAGCTGGAAAATGTGTGTTTGCATGCCATACTTCATCCTTTGCCATGCTTAGTTAGAGTTGCATGTTGTGCCTTAGGATCGGTCTTTTGCATCCGTGCATGTTTGCATGTATTTCGGTTGTCTCATTTCCATCATATGGTCACTGATGTGAGTGTGGTTGTGGTCCACTCATATTGGTGTAAGTCCATCTTGTATTTGTATATGCCATTTAGTTCATGTGCGTATGATAGTCTTCGTAAGTGCATTGTTTATGCCATGTTATGTCACGTGCATTGTGTATGCCATTTTAGCCCATAGCATTGCGTATGCTAGGTTGCATGTTAGTCGCATTACGTATGCAATCTCATTGCTTTGTGTTTGGAGTAGGGTTTAGTCCGAACACAGGAAACGAGAGACGTTTCGTACTCCAAGTGACGAAACATGCCTCGATTCTCGGTCGCCGACACTCTTGACTATCCATGATAGAGTTGTTGGCTTTACTTGCTTATATGTGTATTCATTTCACATCGAGTCGTGCAATTCGACTTCTTGGCCATCATGCATTGAGATGCATGATTGGTGGCACGAGGATCGAGGACTACACTCCCTTGAGCTTGTGCAAGGACAAGGAGAGTGGTCATGCACATATTTGTTGAAATCTCTTGCCTTTGTTGCAGAAAAACTAGAAACCAGAGGTGGAAACTGGTCGGCCAACCAGATTTTCAGGCAGGCCGACCACCCACTTTGGTCTCCACCACAAAGGGTGGTCAGCAGGTGGTCTCCCATGCTAATAACTGGTCGGTGGCCTTCCCAAGGTGGAGTTTCAGCCTTCTGGAGCTTTGTGCAAGTTTCTGAGATCAATTGCAAACAAAGGCGAGGCGAGGCGTCACGATGGAATTTCCCGACAAGGCGACCCGAGTATGCATGCATCCTTCATCATTCGGAACAGAGCTGAGACAATCCATTGCACGTAGCATAGCATGCTAGTTTACTTTGCTTACCTAATTCATTTGTTAAGTAATTAGTATTGTGTAATAATTCGTTATTTATTTTGGTTGTGTAATATTCTTTCAGACCCTCCGAGAGAGGGCCAATTGTTGTAATAAGTGTGCGTGTGTGTGATGTATGTCTTCCAACCCCACGTCTTTCTCCCTTTTATTTACCAGCTTATGATGGTTAGTTTAGGGCATGTTTCAATTAGCATACTTATGATAGCATGTTTGCATTCATTCATCTGTCTTGCATGCACCAGGCTCGGCGCATCATACTAACTGCATTGTATTTCAATTCCGAGTTGAATACTTATTAGTTGTAGCATTTCACATGCCATCTTTAGAATAGCTGAGCCTATTGTAGTTGCATTCCTGCATGTGTTGCATTAGGCATTTCAGCATAATTAGGATCATGCATGGATTTCTAACATAGCTTCTGTTTTGGCTTGGAGTACTCGGTAAGTGTTTATGCTTTAGCATCCTTGCATGTGTGTGAGTGACTGCCATGATAGCATGCTTACCATGAGGCTATGCACTTATGTGATATACCTGCCTGAATGCCTGTGGGTGAAGGTTGGATTATCTGAATTGGAATAATGCATTGACTATGAGTTTTAAGCCCACTTGAGAGTGGTAAACCATCACGTTTTCTAAGCCCACCCGAGGGTGGCAAATCCACGTCTTAGCCTACTTACGGGTAGCATCAAACCATTTTCAAAATAAACAAACATGAGATGTGTTATTCCAATTCAGGCGATCCAGTCTATACTTGTATGCTGTGCGCATCACATAGTAAATCTAGGCTAATAACCGGAATAAGAATGCATAATGTTTTCAAAGCTCGATATCATGGTTAGTAGAGGCCGATCTTTGATCGGGCGAGCGGGGGTGCTCACGAAGTGACCTTCCCCAATCGTACCCAAGTTCCCGAGCCGAGGCAACTTTGGTGCTGACGGACACGTGGCCTTCGGCACGAGTCAGGGTTTCCTAAATTCCCCTAAAATAAAATATTTAGGTGGCGACTCTGTATCTGGCAAAGCAGTCCATGTTTGGCACTTCTTTCTAAAAATCTATTTTCCAAAACGATTTGCCAGATTTGGACTCTTTGATGATTCATCGATCTTGCATTGCACTCTGCGAGATTAGATACAGGATCGTGACTTTTGAGTCCGAACTGTAGTGAGCCCAACGAACAAAACGGGATTTCCCTCCCGGGACGTTTGGGGACGTCTACAGTTTCTGGCAACTCTGTTGGGGAGTTAGAGAACTTGACTCGAACTCATGATATCTTGTTTTGATTACACTTATGTGTTTCTTTGCATTGTATTTGCATTGGTGTGCCTAGGACACCGTGTTTTCCATATGCTATTCCTGAACGGTTTGCCGGAGGCTCGCTTTGCAATGCATGCCATAAGGCTGACCGGTTGCGGGCTCTGCCACGACGGGAACACAAACTCGATTTTATCGGGGCACCCTTTTTGACCATTCGACCTAGTGCATATTCGGAATCCATAGTGACCATTCCAAACTAGGACAGGTTACTTACCCAATTATAGGTTATTTGAAACCGCTGCGTGCATAGTGAAACCTTAGCTCCTGACAAAATAGGACAGGGAAACCCTACCCCAACATAGGGGTGTTTTGGCTCTCACTTTCTTGTTATGTGCTTTTAGAGTGCGTCTCTACAGGAATGCATGTATCAGTTTGCAAGTTTGGGCATCAGGCCCGCGGGCACCAGTTCAGTATTTTGGGAATCAGTTATCTGTAGGTATCAGATTCAGTTTTTGGGGGCAGTGATTTGGGGATAATGATCAATGTTTGAGAACAGTATTTTCAGCTTATCGACTGTGTGTTGTGTATTTATTTAAAGCCATTATGCTGTTCGTTTGCCTGGTTGTTTATTTCCTTACTATTGCTTTATTTATCTTTTTGCTAGGTAGTTTAGCACAATTGCTTCAGACCAAGCAGATATTCCCCAAGCACTCTGGACAAGGGGTCGCCAACTCAATCGATCAGAGGATCTGGTCGACGAACAACCAGTGTTCCACTCTCTACCCCCGGTTATTAGACGGAGGTCGAGAAAACGCAATGTATCTGAGCAAAGGTTGCCAGAGCAGTGGTCTACCCCATCAGTGGACAGTCGGGCTGAGGTCTCAATTGTTACCATAGAGATATATATACCAGTTGGTCAAATGGATCAATAGAACACGTCAGGGACGGAGGCAATGATGCGTCAACTTCAAGAAAGTATGAAACTTATGCAGCAGGACGCCATCCGCCAAGCGGAATTTGCCAAGCAGCAGGCTGCGATCATGGCCCAGCAGGCCAAGCTAATCGCCAGGTTACAACAGCAAAACGGAGCATCTGCTTCGCATCAAGCTCCTCCACCACCAGGGGTTCAGACACCCGAGGAAACACCAAATGTCCAGGAGGGTACGGACATTCCGATAGGGCCGGCTCCGCCCCCAATCTTACCCCAGCTATCCAAAACACCTACCAACCTACTGGACTCTCCCTTCGAACTCAAGGTCGACCCTACAACATTGAAATTGAGCAAGCTTGAGAAGTTGTTCAAGAAATTCCATAGGGTAAAGTCCATCACTGTAGACACCCCATTTTTGACCGTCCTCAAGACTTGGACGTCACCGTTTGAACACTCGGTGATCATCCATGATTGTGTTCGTTTGGAGTTCCCGGAGGTCTCGGCTCGCGCGCCTTGCCTCAGGATCCCCGAACTCGACTGTTTAGTGTCTGGTTTTGCACCAAACACTTTTGTTTTGCCTTAGAGGGGCAGGGAATGCCTTGTGAGATATCCCCATACACCACCGGCAGTGGCTGGAGGCCACCGGCTGGTCTTTTTCTTCCATCGGCAATTTTGTTTGCCGGTCGGCACACTTTATTGCCGGTCGGCATAATATGTTGCCGGTCGGCACTGTTTTTTGCCGGAATAGCCTTTTTGGGCAGCCGACCACTGTTCCTCCACTTTATGGAGATATTTTGTGCCAGCTGTGATAGCTGGCACCAACTCCTTTCCCCTCCATACACGTGTATGGAGGGATTTCCCTCTAGCCAAGCTTGTTGAAGAAGCTTTGCAAGAGGGATCCTTATAAGAGGGAGGCTTTCCTCTTGGTTCTAGGTTAGAAAAACAGAAGCAAAATCAGCCTTTAGAGATATAGATACATATTATCTCTATACCTCTCTCCCTCTCCCTTCTTGTGTGTGTTTCTTGGCCCAAAAGGTGTGTTTTACCTTACTTTTGCACCATTACACACACCATTACACCTTAGTCCGAGATTGAGGGGCTTGGGGGAGTTGTTTCTTGAGTTTTGGACTGGTTTTGATCCAAAGAAGGAGGTTAGGCCATTTGTTCTTCAAGGGTTCTTCAAGGGCGAGCATCTTCCCTTTTATTCCCCAAACTTGCATTGATTTTCTACCTATTTTGTTTATTGTTTTGGCTCTTGTGTATAACATAAAAAAGGCTCATATTTTCCTGCTCTAACACTTTCATTAAGGTCACTTTGTGGTTAATTTGCAAACTCACCCTCATAGGCCTTGTTTGGCCTATTTTGGTGCCTTTTTGATAAGGTTTCGTTCACTTCAGCATTTTGATCTTTTGATCACCAAAAATCAGTGTATTTTAGTGTCAAAAAAGTTGGTTTGAAGTCTTGCATAGGGGAGGGACACCCCTCTCCCTTTATGGTTTTGTTTCCTTGCTTTTTGGGCTCAAAAGGATAGCATGTGTGCTTGTTGTTTCTTGGCTTCATTTCAGCACTTTTTTAGGCATCTTAGGTCTTACATAACCTCTGTTTTTGGCCGGATTTGGCCCTCTTGTATGCTTGTGATATTTGCTTTGTATTGCTCCATCTTGCTTAAAAATACATCCCATGATTAGGCCATGATTTTTGTGTGTGTTGGCTTGGTTCTATGGAGCATTTAGCATTGTTTTTCCATGCTTAACATCTGTTGGTTATCAACTTGGTCATGTTTAGCATGTTTGTTAGAGTTGCTTTGTATTTTGGCTTGGAAGCTTTGAGCATTTTGACCTCTAGCATGCATGGTTGTGTTTACCCTCTTGATTTGGCATCATCTAGGGTCATATTTTAGTCCAAGAATCATGCTTACATGTGTGCATGCATGGTCTTTTTCATGTCTTGAGGGTGTGTACTCTTATGCCTAAGAATGAGCCTTAGTGTATTTGCTTCATGGGGGATATCTTAGTTGCCATATTAGGAGCTTTTGGGGTCCTATTTTGCATGCATAGATTCTGTTTTTACTTGTCTTGATCATGCCATGAGTGGTCATGTCATTGAAGGTAAGTTGTCTCCTTGTGTGCCTTAGCTTTGGGACCATGAATTTGCTTGTTAACATGAGTTGATTGTCTATCATTTTGAGCACTCTTGGCCACCGTTTTGAGGAGGGTAAGGGTCTGCCCTTTTGCCATTTTTAAGCCCTCTTGCATGCTTACTCCATGTTTGTTGCATAGTTGTTCCATTAAGCTTTGTAGCACATCAATCCCATAGTCAATTTGGTCCATGTTTGCACCATTTTTGTACCTTGTATGCTTAGCATTGTACATTTGTCATGTTGGTTGCATAATGTTTGTTGTGCTTTATATCTTGGTGGCATGATGTATTTGAGCCTTGTTGAGCATTACATGCATTGCATTTACTTGGTTTGGGGTGTCAAACTAAGTTCGGGAATCAAGGACCATTCATACTTCAAGTGATGCAACGCGCCTTGATTCCCGGTCATCGGGACCTTTGACTCTAACTTGATAAGGCCTCGGTTTTTCATGTTGTTTGTTGCATGCATTTTCATATCAAATGGCAAATTCGATCCTTTGACTCATCATGTACCATTGATGATTCAAGGATCGAAAGTCATGCTTCTTTGAGTCTAAAATATGATAAGAAGTAGGACCATGCTTACATGTGTCCAAAAACTCCATACTATGCACTGCCTGTCCTCTGTTTGCTGTCGAACTGTCTATTGCAGGAAGTTTCTGCCGACCGGCAGAATTTAGTGCCGACCGGCACTATCTGGAGTGCCGATGAATCTGATAAAGTGCCGACGGGAATTTCGGAGTGCCGGTGGCAATTCTGTCTGGCCGGTGGTGCTCTGCAGGATGCAGAGAGCTTGTTCCAACACTTTGGAAATTTTCAGAAAGACAAGGCAGTACAAACAGAGGCGACAAGAGCATAGTACGGGTTTTCCGGGCAGGACGGATTCGAGCATGCATCATCTGTGCGCCCCGAGGCAGAGGCTGTGGCCACCCTCTTCATTCTTTTGCTTCCTCTTTCTTTTTAATTAATTAGGAAATTTTGTAATAATTTTATTTGTTCATTATTTTGGGACTGTAATATTAATTCGAACCCTCTGAGTGAGGGTAAACATGTAATAAGTGTGGGTGAGTGTGTGTATGTCTTCCAATCCCCGTTTCTTTCTTCCCTTTTATTTACCAGCTTATGATGGTAGATTAGGGCATTTTTGAAATTAGCATACCTTATGATATGCATGCGTGCATTCATGCATCTGTTAACATGCACCGGGCTCGGTACATCATGCTAACCGCATTCGTATTTTCAAATTCCAAAATTGAATACATGAATTAGTTGGTTGCATATCGTATGCCATATTTAGGTTAACCGAGCCTAACTAGAATTGCACCTTGTATGTGTTGCATTAGGCAAAATAACATGAACTAGGACACGCACATTTGCTAACTAGTTTATTGTTTTGGCACGGAGTACAATGTAAGTGGTTATGCTTTAGCATCCAACATGCGTGTGAATGTTGCCATAAGAGTATGCTTGCCATGCGGCTAAGTGTTTACATGAGATAAATTGCCTGAATGCCTGTGGGTGGAGGTCAAAATGCTTAAATTGGGATAATGAGTTAAAACTATATTTGTTAAGCCCACTAGATAGTGGCAAAACCGTCTTTTCTAAAAAGCCTACTTGAGGGTGGCAAAATCTGTATTTTAGCCTACTCGCGAGTAGCAAACCATTTTCAAAACAAACATGAAATGTTTTGTTCCAATTTGGGTGATTTGGTCTATACTTGTTTGCTGTGCGCATAACATAGTAATTCTAGGCTAATAAATGGAATAAGAACACGTAAAGTTTTCAAAAACGGATATCACGGTTAGTAGAGGCCGGTCTTCGGACCGGGCGAAAGGGGGTGCTCATAGCTGACCTTCCCCGATCGTACCCAAGCTCCCGAGCCGAGACAACTCCGGTGATGACGGACATGTGGCCTTCGGCACCGAGTCAGGGTTTCCTAAATTTCCCCATTTTAAAAATATTTAGGTGGCGACTCTGTATCTGGCAAAGCAGTCCATGTTTGGCACTACTTTTTTTTTCAAAAATCTGTTTCTCAAAACGATTTGCCAGATTTGGACTCTTTGGTTCAGATTAAGAACCGTGACACAAAATCGAGAGTCCGAACTGTAGTAGCATCGAGGTCCTTCCGCGGGCGCGTCTACAGTTTCTGGCGACTCCGCTGGGGAGTTTTAGAGAGTTTGACTCAAATTCATGATATCCTGTTTTGATTTCATTTATGTGTTTCTTTGCATTGCATGTGCATTGGTGCGCCTAGGAACACAGTGTTTGCCATCTGCCATTCCTGAACGGTTTGTCGGAGGCTTGTCTTGTCAAGGTATGTCCATAAGGCTGACCGGCTATGGGCTCTGACAGTATGGGAACACAAACCCCGGTTTTACCGGGGCACCCTTTCTGACCATTCGACCTAGTGCATATTCGGAACCATAGTGACCATTCCAAGCTAGGACAGGTTGCTTACCCGATGCTAAGTTGTTTGAAACCGCTGCGTGCGTAGTGAAACCCTAGCTCCTGACAAAATAGGACAGGGAAACCCTACCCCAACATAGGGGTGTTTTGGCTCTCTTTACTTGTTATGTGCTGTTAGAATGTATTTCTGCAGGGAAATGAACACACCAGTTTGTAAGTATGGGCATCTGGCCTGAGGGCATCAGTATCAGTTTTAAGAAGAATCGGTTATCTGCGGGAATCAGGGCTCAGTATTGGGAATAGAAATTTTGAGAACAGTGGTCGGTATCGGGGAACCGTGTGCTCGGCTTATCGACTATGTGTTTTGAAAATCCAACTGTATATTATTTGTTTATTTTATGCTGTTGTGCTGTCCGGTTGTTGGTTTATTTATTGCTTTATTTATCTTTTTACTAGGTAGTTTAGCATCATTGCGTCTAACCCAGTAGACATTCCCCAAGCACTCTGGATCAGAGGTCGCCGGCTCCATCGATCTGAGGATCTGATAAAAGGACAACCAGTGTACCATTCTCTACCCCCGGTTACTAAACGGAAAGCAACTAGGTAGAGGATATCGGTTCAGCAATCGGTACAAAGGGCTTCGTCTACCCCACCTGTGTACAGTAGGGATCAGGATCCCGTTTCACCCACAGAGAGGGAACGCATACCAGCAATTCAACCAGAGCAGAACAATATGGCTAGCTTAGAGGAGATGGTGCGCCAACTTCAGGAAAGCATGAAAATGATGCAGCAAGATGCTGCCCGACAGGCAGAATTTGCCAGGCAACAGGCTACAGTGATGAGTGAGCAAGCGGATTTAATTGGGAGGTTGCAACAGCAAACCGGGGCATCACCTTCGCAGCAAATCCCTCCTCCATTAAGGGTTCCAATACCCGAAGAAACACCAAACGCCCGGAATGTCCAAGAAGATACAGACATCCCAACGGGGCCGGCTCCACCCCCGATTCCGCCTCAACAATCCAAGGCAACCACTCCCATTAACGTATCGGATTCTCCCTTTGAGTCTGAGATAGACCCCATGACATTGAAAATGCACAAGCTTGAAAAGCTGTTCAAGAAATCTCAAGGTGCGAAGTCCATTCCGGACATTGGAGATGGGTACATCGACACAGCCGTGACGCTGCCAGATCGATTTAAGATGCCCCAAATTGATCGTTTTGACGGGTCTGAGGATCCCATGGTACACCTGCGACTGTTTTCAGACGTCCTAAGGCCAATGGGCCTCACCAGATTGCAGAAACTATCTTTATTCGGCCGGACCTTGTCAGGTGTGGCGTCCGCATGGTATGCCAAGTTGGGGGACGACGTCAAGAGAAACTGGGACGAGATGGCTGAGGCCTTTATCCTGCAGTACTCGTATAACACACAAATCGAGATCACGACCCGGGATCTCGGGACAACGAGGCAAGAACCCAAGGAAAGCTTCTCAGAGTTTGTAACTAGATGGCGGGCTAAAGCTTCTCAGAGTTTGTAACTAGATGGCGGGCTCGGAAATATTTAATGAGAACGACGTGGGTGTGGTTTCGGAGTATTTTTCTGTGCCTTTGATTTATTGCTTAAATCAGGATTTTCAAAATTTTGATGAAAACGACGAGGAAGAAATTCCTCCGGTTTTGCAATGGTTAATTGATCAAGAGCAGGAAAGATTTGTTAAACCTTTAATGGATGAAATCCCCACTGTGAATGTTGGTACTGAGAAGGACCCGCGGCTGGTCCAGATCGGGTCCACGTTGTCTTCTGAGGAACACGAGCGCTTAGTCGCTTTGTTAAAAGATTTCAAAGATGTTTTCGCGTGGTCCTACGAAGACATGCCTGGAATCGATCCTGAGATTGTACAGCACCGGATCCCTCTTGATCCCGAGGCCCGACCTGTCAAACAGAAGCTCAGGAGGATCCGCCCTGATTGGGCCATTAAGATCAAGGAAGAGGTCACCAAGCAGATTGACGCAGGCTTCCTGTTGGTGTCTGAGTATCCGACTTGGTTGGCCAACATTGTTCCGGTACCGAAGAAAGACGGCAGAATTCGGGTCTGTGTAGACTTCAGAGATTTGAACAGGGCCAGTCCGAAGGACGACTTTCCCTTGCCACACATCGATGAACTGGTAGATTTCACGGCAGGACATGCCTTGCTTTCGTTTATGGATGGTTTCTCAGGCTATAATCAGATAGTAATGGCGCCCGAGGACCGGGAGAAGACTGCATTCACTACCCCGTGGGGTACATATTGTTATCGAGTGATGCCATTTGGGCTGAAAAACGCGGGAGCTACCTATCAGCGGGCAGCAACTACGATATTGCATGATATGATCCATAAAGAGGTCGAGGTGTATGTGGACGACATGATTGTCAAGTCCAAAGAAAGAGAGGGCCACTACACCGCCTTACAAAAGTTTTTTCAAAGGATCAGAGAATTTAGGCTGCGGCTAAATCCCCAGAAGTGTACTTTTGGTGTTACAGCAGGAAAGATGCTAGGGTTTCTGATAACGCAAAGGGGCATCGAGGTCGACCCTTCCAAAATCAAGGCCATCTTAGAAATGCCACCACCAAGGACTGAAAAGGAGGTGCAAGGCTTTCTAGGTAAAGTGCAATTCATAAGGCGGTTCATCTCTAAACTAACCGTGACTTGTGAACCACTGTTTGGCCTCCTGAAGAAAGGAAAGAAATTCCAATGGGACGGCCGATGTCAAGCAGCTTTTGAGCAGATCAAAGAATATTTACAGAACCCGCCGGTATTGTCACCGCCAGAACCAGGGAGACCGTTGATATTGTATCTTTCGGTAACTGAGACCACCATGGGCTGCATGCTCGCACAGGAGTCGGAAGACAAAGTGGAAAGGGCTATCTATTATCTGAGCAAGAAGATGCTGGATTACGAGACCCGCTATACACCACTGGAGAAGGCTTGTTTGGCCTTGGTATGGGCTACCCGGAAGCTGCGGCACTACCTGTTAGCTCACTCTGTAATGTTGGTTTCATGTTTGGATCCCATCAAATATCTTTTTGAGAAACCAGCACTTACAGGTAGGCTAGCTCGTTGGTTGCTTTTGCTTTCCGAATTCGACTTGAAGTATGTAACACGCAAGTCGGTGAAAGGGAGAGCAGTAGCGGAGTTCCTCGCCGACCACCCGGTTGAGGGGGATGAATCGGTTGAGTACCTATTCCCAGATGAAGCGATTCTGCATATCGAGGATGAAACTTGGACGATGTACTTTGACGGAGCGTCAAACCAGTATGGGTATGGGATAGGAGTGTTGCTGATAGCGCCTGACGATTCCCGTATCCCTTTGGCATTCAAGCTCCAGTTCAGAGTCTCGAACAATGAGCCAGAGTATGAGGCATGTATTGCTGGTCTGGAAGCAGCCCTAGAGCTAGGGGTAAGACGGTTGGACGTCATTGGGGATTCGAATCTTGTTGTGTCTCAAGCAAAAGGAGACTGGAAGGTCAAGGAGGAAAGAATGATAATTTACCACCAAACCTTGGATTTGTTAATTCCTCGGTTCGAGAAACTAAATTTCACCCACCTCGTAAGAGAGAACAACAGGTTTGCAGATTCGTTAGCAACTCTATCTTCCATGATAGACATCCCGTCGGGAGTCCGGATGCGTCCAGTCATCATTGATCAGAAGTTTGCGCCAGCATACGAGTCAGTTTCCGCCATAGATGAGACCCAAGACGACAACCCCTGGTATTACGATATTTGGAACTTCTTGGAGAAGGAGACGTATCCGATAGGGGCAAGCACCAAGGATAAAAGGGCCATTAGAAGAATGGCTATTCAGTTCATCATCTGCGGAGGTAAACTGTACAAAAGAGGTCATCTGGGAATGCATAAGCTCTGTGTAGAAGCTGAAGAGTCGAAGCGCCTAATGGAGGCCATCCATGGAGGAGAATGCGGTGCACACATGAATGGAGTAATGTTGGCCAGAAAAATCCTTAGACAGGGCTATTACTGGTCGACCATGGAAGAGGATTGTATCGGCTTTGTTCGGCGATGCCACAAATGCCAGATCCATGCAAACCGTATGAACATCCCACCATCCAAATTGTACAATATGACTTCCCCGTGGCCGTTTTCCGTGTGGGGGATCGATGTAATCGGAGCTGTTACCCCGAAGGGATCGAACGGACATGAGTATATCCTCGTAGCGATAGATTATTTCACAAAGTGGGTCGAGGCCCAATCATACGCGGTGTTGAAGGCGTCGCACGTCGCAAAGTTCATCAGAAATAACATCATTTGTCGCTACGGGGTGCCAAATGAGATCATCTCGGACAATGGATCCCACTTTAAGAAAGAAGTGGTCGACTTGTTGGAAAAGTATAACGTGGCTTTTCATAAGTCATCTACGTATCGGCCGCAAACCAATGGAGCAGTTGAGGCCGCCAACAAGAACATCAAGCATATACTGCGAAAAATGGTGGAGACCTATCGAGATTGGCCAGATAAGTTGCCGTTCGCTCTGTGGGGCTACAGGACTTCGATTAGAACTTCTACCGGAGCAACTCCGTATTCGTTAGTTTATGGAATGAAGGCTGTTCTACCTATTGAAATTGAAGTTCCGTCTTTACGGGTATTGGCCAAATGTCAGATAGCTGAGGCAGATTGGCAGCAGAGCAGGTTCGAGGAACTAATGCTCTTTGATGAAAGAAGACTGAAAGCACTGTACCACGTTCAGAGTTATCAGCGCAGGATTGCTCGGGCTTTTAACAAGAAGGTTAAGTCCAGAAATCTAAAGGAAGGGGATTTGGTACTCAAAGACAACCGAGCTCCCATCCACGACCCGAGGGGCAAGTTCAGACCCAATTGGACTGGTCCCTACATCATCAAAACCATCTGGTCAGGCGGAGCTGTGGTTCTAATGGACTTAGATGGCTTAGAATTCTCTCAACCGATCAATATGGACAAGTTGAAGAAATACTACCCTTGAGAGGCTCGCTAGGCCGAAAACCCGAAAGGGCGACCTAGGCAAAAGTTAGAGCACAAAAAATTAGAAAATATAAAAACTGAGCTCGCAAGGCTGAAAACCCGCAAAGGGCGGCCTTGGCAAAAGTTAGAGCGCAAAAGGAGAGTGAAAATACTCGAGTGAACCCGAGCCGGAACTACGTAAGGCTTGATTCCCATCTTTGGGATACGTAGGCAGCTTCGTTCTGAAGTTCAGCCATGACACTTCCCCGATCAACTTTGTCCATTTGATCATCTCAGCCACCTTTGTCCATCAGCATTCGTTGGAATCTCCGGTGCAGTGCCACTCAGACTAGGGGCAACTTTCCGTTGTTAGGCAGTGCTACGAGGCTCTTCAGACTAGGGGCAACTTTCCAGTTGCAGGAATTTGGGGTTGTGCATCTCAAGCGACAGATCTCAGGCGTGTCCAGTTCTGATCCACAATCAAAAATGTTTGTGAAAAGTTTTAATATAAGTTGACTTCGTTCAAATAATCTTTTTACAACTTCGACTATTTTCGGACCAAAGTGGAAAATTCTTAGTACCAGAACTTTCAATTTCATTGATTTCAAAACAGAGTCTTCCTGCTCTTACAAACAATTAAAGTTGCTTTTTATTACATTCACGAAAGAAAACTTGAAAATACTAATTAAGCAATAAATCTAGGGCATGGTCAAGTCAGGTGTTCCTGCGCCCCCTCCCAGAGCTGGTCGAAGCCTCTGATGCCAAGCTGGGCCCGATCTGTGCTTCTTCATTGAGCCAATCTATGCACTCGTCAGATAAAGTGCAACTGAAAGTAGGAGCGGGGGCCAGGAGTTCTCTCATCCTCCACGCAGTGGCCTGCCAAGCAAGCTGCGCGCCTCGGGCTGGAAATGCAGCAGGATACTCTATCCCCTCTGGCGGGCAGGTCTGATCATGGCCAAATTGGCGTCGAATCCGAAATGGGAAATAGAATACACAATGAGTGAGACCGACCAGTTGAATCCCAGTCTGCCGAGGCATATTGTAACTCATTGCCGGAAGGTTCAACCAAGAGCACCGCCAAGCAATACGGTCTGCGGACAAGTGGCACATCCAAGCGAACCACCATTCCTCATCCAAGGTATTAACTAGACGATGCCGGAAGAAGTAGCCGCGAGCTGAATATGCTGGGCAGGAGTCCACAACCTGCAATTTATCCATCAACCACACCTGGGGAGGGATTGAAAAATGAGAGATTAAAGAATAGAGAGATGTACGAGGAGAGAAAAGTGAGAATGGGGTTTTGTGAGAAAAGACTGAGCTCGAGGGCCGAGTGATGTGAGCAATACAGAAATGCGAGATTGGGTGGGAAATATTACCTGTAGCAATAGTGGACTCCCTGCCAACCTAGTCGCCTCATGACAGTAAAAGGCGTCTAGGCCCCTTAGTGTCTCGGCCAGAACCATGGCGATACAGCTCTTGCCCTCTCTCAAGCCTTGGGCAACCTCAATCAGCCGGACACTAGCCCCTCTAGAGCCCGAAATGAACAGGAAATGAGACAGCATGCACAAGCAGAGCGCATGTCGCCGGAAGCCTTGCCAGTGATGGTTGCTGCGATCACCAGCATCAGAAAATCGATTGGCCAAACTCGGAATGTCTAACATCCCATCATCCGTCAAAGACCGAGCATCGCGCATGCTGAGTCCACACATGCGCCCTAAGGATTGGGCATGACCAAAATTAAGTTGGGGTAGGAGCTCCTCGTCGCGCTCGGACTCCATTAATGCTCGAAAGTCTTCAAAGGTAGGACATATCTCTTGCCCGGCGAAGCTAAAGACATGTGTCACCGGATTCCAAAATCTTGCCGCGGCGTGAAGAAACGGGAGATGCAACGGGGTACGACCCAGAGTGAATAGTGCATTTATGCCGAAACCCCGGAAATTCACCTTTTCCGAGCCATCCAAGCTAGCAATCCAAGCTGTGAGATTTTGAGCAAGAAACTCTTCCATTGGAGCAAATCAGTGTGAAAATGAGGAAAACTACGAAGCTGGGATCTTTTGTAGGAGATAAGGTTGAGTGGGGAGACAGGTGTCAACATTCTGGTGGTTCCCCTCGTTTAGTGCCGACCGGCCAGAAATATATGTCGACCGGCATAAAAATATGCCGACCGACCATTTCAGTTTGCCGACAAAACAGACATACGGCCGGTAGCCACTCCTTGCAGCCGATGGTTCCTACACCGTGCCGGTGGGCTTCCTCCCTGGTCTCCTGAGCTGTTTATGCTAAGAATTGGGGAACTTCACCACCTCCAAATCCCCCCCGGCGATAAACTCTTGCGAAGTCACGCCCGTCTGCTTATCGAGTTTTGAACATTTGCTTATCGAGTTGTATTTCGCTCTCTTGTAGCTCTCGGTTCGTTTATCGAGTTGTATTCACACTTGTTTGGTTGTGTCATAGCTTTGTTTTGCTTATCGAGTTGTAAGTCGGTTCACTACCTGATTATTACGATGACGAATTTCCAAAATGAGTTCAATTTCGTTCACATTGTGGTGTGAAACCCTGCGATGCGATGCACAGAAGATCCACAAATGCAACACCTTTTGAATAAAATGATTAGTTTCATTCCCCATCACATGTTTTGCAAAGTGTATGAATTTTGAGAAAGAAAATAAACCTGCCTGAGGCAGTGCAATGTGCTTAAACGACTAGTAAAAAGGAAAATAAAACGTAGAATGGCAGGGTAGCCAAGTATCAGAACTGATACCGGTGAAACTCCCCTTGCGGTTAGCGCACCTTCCGCATCTTTGTTCGGGTCAGCCGCGTTGTCGGACGCCCTCACATTACGGGAAATCACACCTTTGAAACGTGAACCTTTGAGTTGACCTCAGATCACAACTTCTGCAAGCAACGCTCGATGCATGCGAAGAATGTCCCGCCCCGTATCCTTTTCATGCTTTGTGAGCCCCGCAAATTGTTTCGATTATGCTGTGTAATAGTACGTTCCTTTGATTGCGTAGATCGCATGTTTAATTCCATTACCTGCGTAGACCGCATGTTTTGATTGCGTAGATCGCATGTTTAATTCCATTACCTGCGTAGACCGCATGTTTTGATTGCGTAGATCGCATGTTTAATTCCATTACCTGCGTAGACCGCATGTTTTGATTGCGTAGATCGCATGTTTAATTCCATTACCTGCGTAGACCGCATGTTTTGATTGCGTAGATCGCATGTTTAATTCCATTACCTGCGTAGACCGCATGTTTTGATTGCGTAGATCGCATGTTTAATTCCATTACCTGCGTAGACCGCATGTTTTGATTGCGTAGATCGCATGTTTAATTCCATTACCTGCGTAGACCGCATGTTTTGATTGCGTAGATCGCATGTTTAATTCCATTACCTGCGTAGACCGCATGTTTTGATTGCGTAGATCGCATGTTTAATTCCATTACCTGCGTAGACCGCATGTTTTGATTGCGTAGATCGCATGTTTAATTCCATTACCTGCGTAAACCGCATGTTTTGATTGCGTAGATCGCATGTTTAATTCCATTACTTGCGTAGACCGCATGTTTAACTCCGTCACCAGCATAGACCGCATGTGTTAATTACGTAGACCGCTTGTTTAGTTTCATCGCCTGCGTAGACCGCGTGCTTGTGATCAATTTCGTCGCCTGCGTAGACCGCTTGCTCCGCTTGCCTAGTTGTATTTCAATATGCATTGTCATGCTCTCTATTTACTTCGCGCTGTCACGCATTTCGAGTACACCACTATTCTTGCATTGTCATGCATGTCGCTAACCATATTGTACCTGTTAAGTTTGTTTTCTTTGCAGGCACGATATTGTATGTACGGTTCATTTGAAGCTGGTGCAACCAGACGAGCCGCACAGGTATTGTATCTCCCGAGTGAGACTTTTTGAGAATTCCATAATTCTCTTACGTCCTTTCTGCATTGTAGTGTAGTTTGGTATGCTAGCTTAAAACTGTTGCATGTTTGCTTCGTTACAGCTTTCTTTGCATGATCATAAGTTATGCTCGGCTCCGTGCATTGTCTTGCATTTTGCCCCTGCCTTCGGGCGCAGATCTTATTTGTATTGCATGTTTGTCTAAGTCTTCGGCCTTGTCAAAAATGGGTCGTCTCTGGGCTTTGACATTCACTCCCGTCATTGTTATGACTTTCGAGTTCTGTCAAAGAGGGGCAACTGTAGACACCCCATTTTTGACCGTCCTCAAGACTTGGACGTCACCGTTTGAACACTCGGTGATCATCCATGATTGTGTTCGTTTGGAGTTCCCGGAGGTCTCGGCTCGCGCGCCTTGCCTCAGGATCCCCGAACTCGACTGTTTAGTGTCTGGTTTTGCACCAAACACTTTTGTTTTGCCTTAGAGGGGCAGGGAATGCCTTGTGAGATATCCCCATACACCACCGGCAGTGGCTGGAGGCCACCGGCTGGTCTTTTTCTTCCATCGGCAATTTTGTTTGCCGGTCGGCACACTTTATTGCCGGTCGGCATAATATGTTGCCGGTCGGCACTGTTTTTTGCCGGAATAGCCTTTTTGGGCAGCCGACCACTGTTCCTCCACTTTATGGAGATATTTTGTGCCAGCTGTGATAGCTGGCACCAACTCCTTTCCCCTCCATACACGTGTATGGAGGGATTTCCCTCTAGCCAAGCTTGTTGAAGAAGCTTTGCAAGAGGGATCCTTATAAGAGGGAGGCTTTCCTCTTGGTTCTAGGTTAGAAAAACAGAAGCAAAATCAGCCTTTAGAGATATAGATACATATTATCTCTATACCTCTCTCCCTCTCCCTTCTTGTGTGTGTTTCTTGGCCCAAAAGGTGTGTTTTACCTTACTTTTGCACCATTACACACACCATTACACCTTAGTCCGAGATTGAGGGGCTTGGGGGAGTTGTTTCTTGAGTTTTGGACTGGTTTTGATCCAAAGAAGGAGGTTAGGCCATTTGTTCTTCAAGGGTTCTTCAAGGGCGAGCATCTTCCCTTTTATTCCCCAAACTTGCATTGATTTTCTACCTATTTTGTTTATTGTTTTGGCTCTTGTGTATAACATAAAAAAGGCTCATATTTTCCTGCTCTAACACTTTCATTAAGGTCACTTTGTGGTTAATTTGCAAACTCACCCTCATAGGCCTTGTTTGGCCTATTTTGGTGCCTTTTTGATAAGGTTTCGTTCACTTCAGCATTTTGATCTTTTGATCACCAAAAATCAGTGTATTTTAGTGTCAAAAAAGTTGGTTTGAAGTCTTGCATAGGGGAGGGACACCCCTCTCCCTTTATGGTTTTGTTTCCTTGCTTTTTGGGCTCAAAAGGATAGCATGTGTGCTTGTTGTTTCTTGGCTTCATTTCAGCACTTTTTTAGGCATCTTAGGTCTTACATAACCTCTGTTTTTGGCCGGATTTGGCCCTCTTGTATGCTTGTGATATTTGCTTTGTATTGCTCCATCTTGCTTAAAAATACATCCCATGATTAGGCCATGATTTTTGTGTGTGTTGGCTTGGTTCTATGGAGCATTTAGCATTGTTTTTCCATGCTTAACATCTGTTGGTTATCAACTTGGTCATGTTTAGCATGTTTGTTAGAGTTGCTTTGTATTTTGGCTTGGAAGCTTTGAGCATTTTGACCTCTAGCATGCATGGTTGTGTTTACCCTCTTGATTTGGCATCATCTAGGGTCATATTTTAGTCCAAGAATCATGCTTACATGTGTGCATGCATGGTCTTTTTCATGTCTTGAGGGTGTGTACTCTTATGCCTAAGAATGAGCCTTAGTGTATTTGCTTCATGGGGGATATCTTAGTTGCCATATTAGGAGCTTTTGGGGTCCTATTTTGCATGCATAGATTCTGTTTTTACTTGTCTTGATCATGCCATGAGTGGTCATGTCATTGAAGGTAAGTTGTCTCCTTGTGTGCCTTAGCTTTGGGACCATGAATTTGCTTGTTAACATGAGTTGATTGTCTATCATTTTGAGCACTCTTGGCCACCGTTTTGAGGAGGGTAAGGGTCTGCCCTTTTGCCATTTTTAAGCCCTCTTGCATGCTTACTCCATGTTTGTTGCATAGTTGTTCCATTAAGCTTTGTAGCACATCAATCCCATAGTCAATTTGGTCCATGTTTGCACCATTTTTGTACCTTGTATGCTTAGCATTGTACATTTGTCATGTTGGTTGCATAATGTTTGTTGTGCTTTATATCTTGGTGGCATGATGTATTTGAGCCTTGTTGAGCATTACATGCATTGCATTTACTTGGTTTGGGGTGTCAAACTAAGTTCGGGAATCAAGGACCATTCATACTTCAAGTGATGCAACGCGCCTTGATTCCCGGTCATCGGGACCTTTGACTCTAACTTGATAAGGCCTCGGTTTTTCATGTTGTTTGTTGCATGCATTTTCATATCAAATGGCAAATTCGATCCTTTGACTCATCATGTACCATTGATGATTCAAGGATCGAAAGTCATGCTTCTTTGAGTCTAAAATATGATAAGAAGTAGGACCATGCTTACATGTGTCCAAAAACTCTATACTATGCACTGCCTGTCCTCTGTTTGCTGTCGAACTGTCTATTGCAGGAAGTTTCTGCCGACCGGCAGAATTTAGTGCCGACCGGCACTATCTGGAGTGCCGATGAATCTGATAAAGTGCCGACGGGAATTTCGGAGTGCCGGTGGCAATTCTGTCTGGCCGGTGGTGCTCTGCAGGATGCAGAGAGCTTGTTCCAACACTTTGGAAATTTTCAGAAAGACAAGGCAGTACAAACAGAGGCGACAAGAGCATAGTACGGGTTTTCCGGGCAGGACGGATTCGAGCATGCATCATCTGTGCGCCCCGAGGCAGAGGCTGTGGCCACCCTCTTCATTCTTTTGCTTCCTCTTTCTTTTTAATTAATTAGGAAATTTTGTAATAATTTTATTTGTTCATTATTTTGGGACTGTAATATTAATTCGAACCCTCTGAGTGAGGGTAAACATGTAATAAGTGTGGGTGAGTGTGTGTATGTCTTCCAATCCCCGTTTCTTTCTTCCCTTTTATTTACCAGCTTATGATGGTAGATTAGGGCATTTTTGAAATTAGCATACCTTATGATATGCATGCGTGCATTCATGCATCTGTTAACATGCACCGGGCTCGGTACATCATGCTAACCGCATTCGTATTTTCAAATTCCAAAATTGAATACATGAATTAGTTGGTTGCATATCGTATGCCATATTTAGGTTAACCGAGCCTAACTAGAATTGCACCTTGTATGTGTTGCATTAGGCAAAATAACATGAACTAGGACACGCACATTTGCTAACTAGTTTATTGTTTTGGCACGGAGTACAATGTAAGTGGTTATGCTTTAGCATCCAACATGCGTGTGAATGTTGCCATAAGAGTATGCTTGCCATGCGGCTAAGTGTTTACATGAGATAAATTGCCTGAATGCCTGTGGGTGGAGGTCAAAATGCTTAAATTGGGATAATGCGTTAAAACTATATTTGTTAAGCCCACTAGATAGTGGCAAAACCGTCTTTCTAAAAAGCCTACTTGAGGGTGGCAAAATCTGTATTTTAGCCTACTCGCGAGTAGCAAACCATTTTCAAAACAAACATGAAATGTTTTGTTCCAATTTGGGTGATTTGGTCTATACTTGTTTGCTGTGCGCATAACATAGTAATTCTAGGCTAATAAATGGAATAAGAACACGTAAAGTTTTCAAAAACGGATATCACAGTTAGTAGAGGCCGGTCTTCGGACCGGGCGAAAGGGGGTGCTCATAGCTGACCTTCCCCGATCGTACCCAAGCTCCCGAGCCGAGACAACTCCGGTGATGACGGACATGTGGCCTTCGGCACCGAGTCAGGGTTTCCTAAATTTCCCCATTTTAAAAATATTTAGGTGGCGACTCTGTATCTGGCAAAGCAGTCCATGTTTGGCACTACTTTTTTTTTCAAAAATCTGTTTCTCAAAACGATTTGCCAGATTTGGACTCTTTGGTTCAGATTAAGAACCGTGACACAAAATCGAGAGTCCGAACTGTAGCAGCATCGAGGTCCTTCCGCGGGCGCGTCTACAATCACAGACATTGAGGACGGGTAAACTGACGTGGCTATGACGCTGCCAGATAGGTTCAAAATGCCACAAATCGACCGCTTTGACGGATCTAGGGATCCCATGGTGCATCTCCGGTTGTTCTCAAATATACTATGGCCGATGGGCCTCACCAGACCGCAGAAGCTTTCATTATTCGGTCGGACTCTGTCAGGTATGGCCGCTATCTGGTACGCAAAATTAGAAGACGATGTTAAGCGAAACTGGGATGAGATGGCTAAGGCTTTCATTGCACAATACTCCTATAACACGTAAATCGAGATTACAACCCATGATCTTGAGACAGCAAGGTAGAAGCCTAAGGAGAGCTTTTCGGAGTTCGTAGCCAGTTGGAGGGAGAAGGCCTCAATGTTGACCCTAAGGCCTACTGATAAAGATCAAATCCGGATGATTGTGCGCAATCTCCAGCCTAAGCTGATGCAGAAAATGATCGTGCTCCCTTTCCCTACCTTTTCAAATTTGCATGAGATGGGAGTACAGATTGAGGATGTCTTAAAGCAGGGCTTGATTGATAATGACAGAGAGCAACCCAAAAGAACCTTCAACCGTAACAACAATACAGGCACCAGCAATGCCGCAAATGCTAGAGCTTCAGAAGTAAGCATGGTCACCACCATTTCCCCTCCAAGACCCATGGCAGCTACTCCTTTCCCCGGCGCATCCGGAAGTAACACACAAACCACCAAATACCAACCTCGAGGCCAAAGAACCTTCACCCCATTATATATGCCCTTGTCCAAGGCTCTGGGGGTATTAATCAAGAAAGGGCACTTAAAGTCCCTGGAGCCGAGGCCATTGCCAAATCCACTCCCTCCATCGCATAACCCGGCAAAATACTGCGCATATCACCAACAACATGGTCACGACACTGACCAATGTTTTAGATTACGTCATGAGATTCAAGATCTCATTGACAAGCAGGTGATTATGCCTCCAGAAAAACCCAATGTCACAACAAACCCTCTCCCACCGCACAACCTAGCTCCACCCCCCAAATGCATCAACTTTATCTAGACTGGGGTCACGTCTTACGATCCTAGCATATATATCACCCCGTCCCACCTACCCAAGCCGGAGGTGCTGCTTCCTGACTGCACTGACTTGTGCATGTTGGACATCTCCAGAACCCAACTCGAACCAATGGTGGTGACTGTCGAAGACAGAACAGGAGAGATTTCAGGGGAGAATGGGATTATTGAGTCAGAATCTGAGGAATCTGGGAGTTTTACTGAGGAGGTATACAGTCTGAGTGACTACATTCTATCAGGAGGCCAGGTTGGGCCAAATGTGGAATTGCTGGCAGGGGCAGAGCTTTGTGTGATACAAGGGGATGAATCTGGTCAGAGGATAGATGACTTGGCAACTGTAGAAAGGGACTTTGCTAACCTCCAATTTTTCAATGAACAAGATCCATAGGGCATGGTAGTCAACTGGTTAGATTTTGAGGAGTCAACAGAGGTCACCGGGTGGCTTGATGACCTACCAGATGTTGTCGACGAAACTCAGTTGGAACGGGGCCCGGCAGGGACAAGAACATCAGTTGTGGCCGGAAGGGCCGGAAATCAGAACGTATCGACGGAGAGCGTTGGTGCTAAGAATTTTGCTCAGGACTTGGGCATTGTGAATGCGGGAAGTGTTGAACAGCCAGCTGTACTGACGCAGTTTGAACAAGAAAGGTTCGGGGATTCTGAGAGAATCAAGAAAGCTAAGGCCCCTGAGGGGACTGAAAGTGCTATGTGCACGAGGATAGAGAATGTTGCGAGCATGTGGATGGAAAATACTGCGAGTACAATTGTACCAGAGCTGGACAGGTGTCTGTCGACTACTGAGGAAATGTGGTGGGAAGACAATGATCTATGTCTTGCCCACACGGAGGAGGATTGGGGGAGCAACCAGCCAGACAATACCTAGTACATCGGCGAAGTTGATCATATGACTAGAAGCGGGCGGTATTTCAAGCCTCCACATCTAGATCAGCCAGAGGCGTCTGGAAAAGATAATGAGGCGAAGAAACGGAAAGAGAAGCAACTCGAAGAAGAGGTTGTACTGAAGCAGTTGAAAAAGATACAGGCAGACATCTCTATCTGGGGACTGCTTATGGCATCGCGAGTGCATCGACAAGTTGTCTTATCGGCCATGGACAAGGCCAAGCTCTCAATAGACACTACGCTCGAACAGCTGGTGGGCTTAGTTTTTCCGGGAGGGGCTACCCCGATGTTGACTTTCTCCGAAAAAGAATTGCCACCTGAGGGTGCGAACCATAACAAGCCACTCTACATCTTTGTGGAGTGCAGAAACAAATGGATACCTGTGGTGCTTGTCGACACAGGGTCCGCCATCAATGTGTGCCCGGCAAGGGCTGCATATACAATCGGTTTAAAGACCGCGGACTTTGTGCCGACAGCCCAGGTGATTCGGGCATATGATAACACAAGCAGAGAAGTAATGGGAACAGTGAAAATTCAGACCAAGGTTGGGCCGGGACAGCATGAGGTAGACTTTCATGTCTTAGAAGTTCCTGCGACCTTCAATCTACTTTTGGGGTGGCCGTGGTTGCACCAAGTAAAGGCAGTTTCGTCCACCTTACATCAGATGGTGAAATAATCCCATGGGAAGAGAGTAGCCATCGTTTTTGGAAATTCATCGATCCATCCACCGCCAGAAGTATCTACGCCAGTTTTGGAAATTGAGCACGGTATGGAGGATGTGTTCATGTCGGGTTTTACCCTGGCTGAGGCCCAGGTCGTGCAGAACATCTTAGCTATTAATGAGGGGGTGTATGTTAGCGCACAATCAGTATACCTCATGAACAAGCTTCAACACATCCCCGGGATGGGATTGGGAAAGAGCGGCCTGAAAGGCGTTGCAGCGTTGGTCGAAGTGCCACACAGCCCACACACCTTTGGCTTGGGGTTATCTACCCACCAAAGAGGATTGGATAAGGAAAGGTAAGGAGATGGCTGGGAGAGCCAGAGCGAAGCAGGCGAGGAAGCCTTTTGAGCTAATACACCGACCCATCCAGGGTACCCTAAATGGACGCTTTGTCCGGGAGGGGGAGGACTTTCCATTTTGTGGCTTCCCAGAGTCGTGGATAAATGAAGAGAATCACCGTGTGCCAGGGTTTGAGATTTTCTTTGACCTACAGTTATCCGGGGATGACGTTGCCGAAGAGCAGACGGACCCATTAGCTGAGGCTGAGTAGAGCAAGAAAGTGGAGTCTAAGGACGCCGAAAGTGAAATGGGGATAGCGCTGGCATGTCTACTTTCAGATCCTCCGATTGAACAGAAGTGCTTGGGGGATAACTTTTCGGTATGCGCGATCAGGAACGAAACGGCTACGGGCCTACCAGCAAACATTTTGGATGCATCTATCGCACCCTCTCTCATTTGGCAGTATGAAGAGGGATTTTTGTCAAGCAGCACCAGGTCAGGTAGTGAGCCGGAATCTGATTTCACCGAGTCTGTTGAGTCAGAATCAGGTTCCAGCTCGACTGAGTCTGAGTTCGGTATTCTAGGGGGTGATAACCCGGATACCACAGTCCTATCCAGGTTGTCTTTATCTTTTCGAGAAACTGGCACTTACAGGTAGGCTAGCTTGTTGGTTGCTGTTGCTTTCCGAATTCGATCTGAAATATGTGACGCGCAAGTCAGTCAAGGGAAGAGTGGTAACGGAGTTCCTAGCCGATCATCCAGTGGAAGGAGGTGAAGCAGTTGAGTACTTATTCCCAGATGAGGCCATTCTTTGTATCGACGATGAATTTTGGACGATGTACTTTGATGGAGCGTCAAACCAATACAGGTATGGGATAGGAGTGTTGTTGATAGCACCCGACAACTCCCGTATCCCTCTAGCATTCAAACTCCGGTTCAAAGTCTCGAACAACGAAGTAGAATATGAGACATGCATTAACGGTCTAGAAGCAACCCTGGAATTAGAGGCAAAATGGTTGGACGTCATTGGGGACTCAAACCTTGTTGTATCTCAAGTGAAAGGAGATTGGAAAGTCAAAGAAGAAAAGATGATTATGTATCACCAGACCTTGGACTTGTTAATTCCTCGGTTTGAGAAGTTAAACTTTGCTCATCTGTTAAGAGAGAACAACAGGTTCGCAGATTCACTAGCAACTCTATCTTCCATGATAGACATCCCGTTTGGAGTCCGGATGCGTCCAGTCATTATCGACCAAAAATTTGTGCCGGCTTACGAGTCGATTGCTGCTATAGATGAGGTTTAAGATGAGAACCCTTGGTATTACGATATTTGGAATTTCTTGGAGAAGGAAGCATATCCACTAGGGGTAAATGCCAAGGATAAAAGGGCAATCAGAAGAATGGCCGTTCAGTTCATCATCTACGGAGGTAAATTGTATAAGAGAGGTCATCTGGGAATGCATAAGCTGTGCGTTGAAGCTAAAGAATCAAAACGCCTGATGGAGGCCATCCATGGAGGGGGATGCGGCGCACATATGAACGGGGTAATGCTAGCGCGGAAGATCCTCAGACAAGGTTATTATTGGTCCACCATGGAGGAGGATTGTATCGGCTTTGTTCGGCGATGCCACAAGTGTTAGATCCATGCCGCATGAACATTCCGCCGTCGAAGCTGTACAATATGACTTCGCCATGGCCATTTTCAGTTTGGGGAATCGATGTGATCGGGGCTGTCACTCCGAAGGGGTCGAATGGGCATGAGTTCATCCTAGTCGTGATAGATTATTTCACGAAGTGGGTTGAGGCCCAAACTTATGCGGTGTTGAAGGCGTCGCACGTTGCAAAACAACATCATCTGTCGTTATGGGGTCCTAAACGAGGTCATTTCAAATAATGGTTCCCACTTCAAGAAGGAAGTGATTGACTTGTTGGAGAAATACAATGTGGCTTTTCATAAGTCATCCACATACCGGCCGCAAACCATTGGAGCGGTTGAGGCTGCCAACAAGAACATTAAGCACATACTGCAGAAGATGGTGGAAACCTATCGGGATTGGCCAGATAAACTGCCGTTTGTTCTGTGGGGTTACCCGACGTCAATTCGAACTTCTACTGGGGCGACTCCGTATTCATTAGTTTATGGGATGGAGGCTGTTCTACCTATCGAGATTGAGGTTCTGTCTTTACGAGTGTTGGCTGAGTGTCAAATAGCCGAAGCAGATTGGCAGCAAAGCAGATTTGAAGAACTCATGCTCTTTGATAAGAGAAGACTGAAAGCACTGTACCATGTTCAAGGTTATCAGCGCAGAATTGCCAGGGCTTTCAACAAGAAAGTTAAGTCCAGGAATTTGAAAGAAGGAGATTTGGTGCTCAAGGACAATCGAGCTCCCATCCACGACCCTAGGGGCAAGTTCAGACCCAATTGGACTGGCCCTTATATCATCAAGTCTATCTGGTTAGGTGGAGCTGTGGTTCTGATGGACCTAGATGGCCTAGAGTTCTCACAGCCGATCAACATGGACAAGTTGAAGAAATATTACCCCTGAGAGGCTCGCTAGGCCGAAAACCCGAGAGGGCAACCTAGGCAAAAGTCAGAGCATAAAAAATTTGAAATTATAAAAACTGAGCTCGCAAGGTTGAAAACCCGCAAAGGGCGGCCTTGGCAAAAGTTAGAGCATAAAAGGAGAGCAAAAATACTTGAGTGAACCCGAGCCTGAACTACGTAAGGCTTGATTCCCATCTTTGGGATACGTAGGCAACTTCATCCTGAAGATCAGCTATAAATTTTTCCCCGATCAACTTTGTCCATTTGATCATCTCGGCCATCTTTGTCTATTCAACATTCAAGAGTTCGGTTATGATCTCCGGTGCAATGCTTTTCAGACGAGGGCAACTTTCCGTTGCTGTGCAGTGCCGCGGTACTATTCAGACTAGGGGCAACTTTCCAGTTGCTAGGATCCGAGGTTGTGCATCTCAGTGACAGATTTTAGGCGTGTCTAGTTCTGATCCATATCGAAAATGGTTTTGAAAAGTTTTAATAAAAGTTGACTTTGTTCAAAATTAATCTTTTTACAACTTAGACCATTTTTGGACTAAAGCGGAAAATTTTCAGTACCCACAACCTTCAATTTCATTGATTTCAATACAGAGTTCTCCTGCTCTTGTATACAAATTGAAGTTGTTTTTTATTACATTCATAAAGAAAACTTGAAAGTGCTAATAAAGCAATAAATCTAGGGCATAGATAAGTCAGGTGTCCCTGTGCCCCCTCCCAGAGCTGGTCGAAGCCTCTGATGCCAAAGTGGGCCCTACATGTGCCTCTTCATTGAGCCAATCCAAGCACTCATCAGACAAAATGCAACTGAAAGTGGGAGCGGGGGCCAGGAGCTCTCTAGTCCTCAATGCTGTGGCATACCGGGCAAACTGTGCGCCTCGGGCTGGGAATGCAGCAGGGTACTCTATTCCTTCAGGTAGGCAAGTCTGATCATGTCCGAACTGGCGTCGGAACTGAAACGGAAAATAGAAGACACACTGTGTCATGCCAATCAATTGAATCCCAGGTTGACGGATCATGTTGTAACTCATTGTCGGCAGATTGAGCCAAGGGCAGCGCCAAACGATGCTGTTTGCAGACAAACTGCACATCCAGTTGTACCACCACCCCTCATCCAGGGCATCGACCAGGCGTTGTCGAAAAAAGTAGCCGCGAGCTGAGTATGCTGGGCAAGACTCCACAATCGGTAACTTGTCCATCAACCACACCTGGAGAGGGATGAAAAATGAGAGAATAAAGAATAGAGAGATGTACGATGAGAGAAAAGTAAGAAAAGGGTTTTATGAGAAAAACCGAGCCTGAGGGCCAAGTGATGTGAGCAATACATATGTGAGATTGGGTGGGAAACATTACCTACAATAGTAGTGGGCTCGCCGCAAGCCTAGCCGTCTCCCGGTGATGAAAAGCGTCTAAGCCCATCAATGTCTCAGCCAATGTCATGGCAATGCAGCTCTTGCCCTCCTTCAAACCTTGGGCAACCTCAATCAACCGGACACTGAATCCACAGGAGTCTGGGGCAAGCAAGAAATGAGATAGCAAGCATAGGCAAAGCGTGTGTCGCCTATAGCCCTGCCAATGATGGTCGCCGCGGTCACTAGCATTAGAAAACCAGCGAACCAAGCTTGGGATGTCCAGCTCCCCATCGTGAATCAATGATCGAGCGTCATGCAAAGTGAGGCCGCACATTCGTCCTAGGGCTTGGACGTGGCCAAATCGGAGTTGAGGCAAGATTTCCTCATTGCACTCGGATTCCATCAAAGCTTGGAAATCCTCGAAAGTAGGACACATCTCTTGCCCGCTAAAGCTAAAAACATGTGTTACCGGATTCCAAAACCTTACCGCGGCATGGAGGAAAGGAAGATGCAGCAGAGTACAGCCCAGCGTGAATAGTGCATTCAAGCTGAGGCCCCGAAAGTTCAACTTTTTCGAGCCATCCAAAGAAGCAATCCAAGCTGTGAGATTTTGGATGAGAAACGCCTCCATTTTGATGCAAAACTGAGATGAAATGAATGAACCACGAGGCTGGAACTTTTAAAGAGGATAAGGCACTGTTCGGGGGACACGTGTCGAAAAACTGGTGGTTGCCAAACCAGTTGGTCGGCCGACCACCTTTTCTGGTAGTCCGACCACCCCTTGGTCTCCAATGAAAAAAGCTGGTCGGCCAGCTTCCTTAGGTGGTCGGCCATAGAGAGTAACAGGGCTTTGGTCTTGTCCTAGCTTCTAGAAGAGAGTTTCTAGCATTTCCATGCGTTGGGAGTGTTGAAGGTTCGAGTTTACCTCAGTTTCGGATACTCAGTCACCTAGATCGTCCGAAATGCATTTGTTTATCGAGTTATTGTTAAGTCCTGCTTATCGAGTTGTTGTTTTTGCTTATCGAGTTGTTGTTTTGCTTACCGAGTTGTTTTGCTTATCGAGCCATTAGGTTTTGTCGAGTTGCCAAGTTTTGTATATCGAGTTGTTACTTTTTGTTTACCCAACGTTGTTGTGTCTTGGTTATCGAGTTGTAAACTTGCTAAGGTTTTGTTGTTTCTTAGTAAGTTAAGTTGTTTAGTTTGTTGCGTCGGTTCACTACCTGACTTGGCAATTTTCAATGCACAATTCCATTCAATCTCATTTTCGTGCAAAATGATGCGATGCGATGCTAAGAACAGAAAATACAACATTTTTTTTGAACAAAAGTTGTTTCATTCCATCATGCTTCCCTTTGTTACAATATTTTACAATAAGGGTACAAGTTTTACAGAAAAATAAATCTGCCTAATAATGTACAATGTGCTACAACTACTAGTAAAAAAGGCAAATAAAGCAAGGAACAGCTGCATCAATGCTATCAACTGCAGGAATAAGAGGCCCACTTCGTCCTCTTCTGCGGAACAACCTCTGCACCATCATCATCATCTGGATCGGAGCTGCCATCCTCGGAACCCTCCTCGACATCATCTCCACTACCGGAACCGGAACCGGGACCAGAGTCACCCTCTCTGTCAGCGGATGTCTCTGACTGGGGATGCTCAGACTCATCCTCCTCACTGGACTCCTCCTCTATAACAGGCACTCTGCGTCCGCCTCGGCCGCGAGTCAAACCCCCTCTCCCAGCTCTCTGAGAAGGCCTGGATGGCCCAGCCTGTGGCCTAGTATGTAACGGAGGCATCTGAAAAGAAAGAGCGCAATTTGAATACATCAGCCAAAGTATGTATATCCAATGCAGATGCAAGAAAACTACATAGAGTGGGTGTATGCAGATAGAGTACATGAATGTGGTGTGTGTCAGATGTGCTCTACACATACAGTCAATCAATGCAGTGAAATGTTCAAGTTCAGCATGTCATCAGAAGTATGATAAATGCAAGAAAACTAAAGAGTACTAGGACACCGACAATGGACAACTGCGTCTCTCTCCGCAAGACCATGCCCCCGAGTGAGGCCACCAACCCGAGCAACCCTTCAGTATACTCGCTGGGAGGCTGCAGATGCAAGTGCAAGTCATCAGTAAATGAATGAATGTCCAAGTATCTAAGTGATAAATCAAAGCTGTAAAGCATACCGGTGGCGAGTCAGGGTCTCTGACATATTGGTGATTTGGCATAGGAGGCTCCATCGGAATCGGGTAGGAATCCGTATCGCCATCCTGTCAACTCAGTCGGGATATCTAGCCATCCGGCGTGATAATAAGTCGGGGGAATCGGGGGGACCAGTCTAGCCCCACCTCTCGATGTGCCGGTCTTGCTGGTCGAAGGAATATCTGCAGCCTAGGCCCAGCTCGATGATGGCATGCCAACAGACCTCCTCATGGGAGTACGGACACCTGTCAATGGAGGCATTGAGTATGTATGACGGTAAGTCGCGTACTCCCCCTTCTCCAAATGTAGAAGTACGTTGGTACCCAACATGGCACTATCGACATCCTGGGGAGTGAGTCCCTCAGTAGACCACATATCGTCCGGAGGTGCTGCGGGGACACTCTGCTCGGGGAAGCCCATAGTCTGGCGCATGAAGCGGTCCCCTAGAAACCAAGCCCTACCAATGGGCCCCTCAAATAGGATCCTGTACCGAGAAGTGGCCCATTCTCCAGCAAACTGAAATCGGGTATCTCCACCCAAGGGTGCCCAGGGCTGCCATGTGATCTGCGGATAACCAATGCATAAGCCGATTAGAAATTGTAAATGTGCAAGATGAATCAAAGATAAAAACATGAAGAACTGAGAGTTCTGAATTACCTCGGTCATCCGCACTGTATCGAAAAACTACCGCAGGTAGGGGAGAGTCTCTCAAGCTCTCGGCTAGTACTGGCCCTCAAATACGAACGAGTAAGGAATCATGAGAGGCACCTCCACCTCAAGCTCCGGGGCTAGTGTCGAAAAGTACGTGAAAACCCATAGCTGTGGAAAACAGGGCAATAGCCATCAGAATAAAGAATGTTGAGTGCACAATGTGAATACAGAATGCACAGAGAATGCAAAATGCTGAGAGCGGAATGCAAAGTACAGAATGTAAAGTGTGCCGTGTGTGCAGTGTACAGATAACGAAAAGCAGAAATGTAAATCAAGAGGGCAGAAAGTACCTCCCAAGCTCTCCAATAGCCGCCAACTATGTTCCCCCATCCGCGGGAGGTCACACTCATGTAGCAGTAGAAGGTAGCCAAGCCGGCGCCGCCCTAGTCATACTGGCTGACCTGTGATAGGTCTACCAGAGCACTCAGCAGATAAAGTCCAATAGTGTTTCCCTTATCGGAGAACAGAGTGGTCCCGAAAAGGAACATCAAAAATCCCCGAGTGTACTGTGCTATCTCCTAGGGAGTCTCAGGCACAGTCTCCCAAAACTGTGTGGAAAACCAAGTGTACCGGGCTCGACCCAAAGATCTGTCAACCGGTGGGCGAGCTCACAACAGATAAATCCAGGCAGCCTCCCACTCACCCATATCCTCGTCATAGGGGATCGGCCAGCCTCCCGAGTCAAGGCCCGTCAGCACGGCAAAGTCGAATGGGGCCATCGTCATGTCCCCGGTAGCTGAGAAATTGAAGGAGTTGGTGGTGTCCCACCATCTCTCTACGAGGGCGCCCATTAGGGTCCTGCTCGCTGGATAACGTGATATCCCCATGCAGAAGGGTCCGAACCTTGCCTGGCCAACCAGATCGCGAACGGCCTCTGGGAGCTCCGCGTACCACTCCTTGGCGATGATCGATCCATATCCTCGTGTAATACGGGAAGATAACTGCATTTAGAATGAACACATGTATTCAATTTTGAAATAAAGTATATGAGCTGTGTGCAAATTAAATCAGATACAATGCCATGAGCTGCGTGTTCAACATGAAGTATATGGGCTGCGTGTTCAGAATTGAAGTGTGTGAGCTGCGTGTTCAACATAAAGTATACGAGCTGTGTGTTCAGAATTGAAGTGTGTGAGCTGCGTGTTTAACATAAAGTATATGGGCTGTGTGTCCATCTCAAAGTTCGAGCTGTGTGTTCAACATCAAGTATTCAGGCTGCGTATTTAAACTTCAAAGACAGTGAGCTACGTGTTCAACTCTCAACCAGTGTGTGCTGTGTGTTCACCTCAAAATTTGGGCTGCGTGTTCAGACTTCAAAGACAGTGAGCTGCGTGTTCAATTCTCAACCAGTGTGTGCTATGTGTTCACCTCAAAATTCGGGCTGCGTGTTCAGAAATTCAACAGTTTGGGCTGCGTGTTCAACTCTCAACCAGTGTGTGCTATGTGTTCACCTCAAAATTTGGGCTGCGTGTTCAGAAATTTAACAGTTTGGGCTACGTGTTCAACTCTCAACCAGTGTGTGTTGTGTATTCACCTCAAAATTCGGGCTGCGTGTTCAGATTTCAAAGACAGTGAGCTGCGTGTTCAATTCTCAACCAGTGTGTGCTGTGTGCTCACCTCAAAATTTGGGCTGCGTGTTCAGAAATACAATAGTGTGGGCTGCGTGTTCAACTCTCAACCAGTGTGTACTGTGTGTTCGCCGTCAAATAGTAGGCTGTGTGTTCATCATCAAAGTGTGAGCGATGTGTTCAGAAATTCGAGTGCTTGAGTTGCGTGTCAACTTAACAAAATACTGTGCTGTGAGCTGTGTGCTAGAATAAGCAGAAGTATGTTGTGTGAACGCATTTAGAACAAGCAGATAAAAAATACATAGCAAAAGCATGAAATGCATGGAAAATGTAGAATACATTACAGAAAATGTAAAAGTGAAGTACATACCTCTCGTGCCTGATAAGAGAGGTGGGACTTTGGCTCCCGCAGTAATAAATCTATAGGTGCTCGCTCATCAAAGTCGGTGAAGTGGTAGAAAACGGCCCGAGGAAGGATGTGCGCTGGAGGGTCATACCTCTCGGGAATAAATCGCCGAATCCTCAGAGGTAAAGACATAATGTCTGGCTCACCCTCGGCACTTGGAGGACCTCCACCCTGAGGAAAATGACCTGCCATTTCGAGAAATCTGCAAAAAGGAGCAAAAATGAGCCAAAATTGGAAAAAGTCAACAAAAGTCAACTCCCGAGAAAATGTTCCAAACGTTGAGACAAACTTACCTCAAGTGGCGAAAATGAGGAAAGAAGCTCCGAAATCAAATTTTAATCGGTCCAAAGTGAAGAAAACTGAAAGATTTCGCGAAACAACTTTGCGTGAGGCGTTGGAAAACCCGTATAGAGCGCAGATCTGAGGGAGAAAATGGTCTAGGAAGGAGGAGGAGCTAATTTCGGACTTGAAATTGTGGGCAAAAAGTATTTAGCCAAGTATATTTAAAGAAACAAATGCAAAAGTACCAAACTGCCCCTGTTTTTAGATAGGTGGTCGGCCAACCACCTTTTCTGGTAGGCTGACCACCCCTTTCACTAAACCTGGTCGGTGGTCTCCAAACCTAGTCGGTGGCCCTCCCAAGGTGGTCTCCAATGCCTCTTTGAGCTCCCCTGCAAATTTTGGGGGTGATTGGAGTCCCCGACACTCGAGAAAGTACAAGGAAAGTGCACTTTTCAGCACGAAATCCCTCCACGGGAACTTCAACTCGAACTTTCGATGCGTGTGTAGACACCCCATTTTTGACCGTCCTTAAGACTTGGACGTCACCGTTTGAACACTCGGTGATCATCCACGATTGTGTTCGTTTGGAGTTCCCGGAGGTCTCGGCTCGCGCGCCCTACCTCAGGATCTCCGAACTTGACCGTGTGGTGTCCGGTTTTGCACCGAACACTTTTGTTTTGCCTTAGAAGGGCAGGGAATGTCTTGTGAGACACCCCCATACACCACCGGCAGTGGCTGGAGGCCACCGGCCGGTCTTTTTCTTCCATCGGCACTTTTGTTTGCCGGTCGGCACACTTTATTGCCGGTCGGCATAATATGTTGCCGGTCGGCACTGTTTTTTGCCGGAATAGCTTTTTTGGGCAGCCGACCACTGTTCCTCCACTTTATGGAGATATTTTGTGCCAGCTGTGATAGCTGGCACCAACTCCTTTCCCCTCCATACACGTGTATGGAGGGATTTCCCTCTAGCCAAGCTTGTTGTATAAGCTTTGCAAGAGGGATCCTTATAAGAGAGGGTCCTCCCTCTTGGTTCTAGGTTAGACTCTTAGAAGCAAAAACCAGCCCTTAACAATATAGATACACTCTATCTCTATATCTCCCTCTTCCCCTTCCTTTGTGTGTGTTTCTTGGCCCAAAAGGTGTGTTTTACCTTACTTTTGCACCATTACACACACTATCACACCTTAGTCCGAGATTGAGGGACTTGGGGGATTTGTTTCTTGAGTTTTGGACTGGTTTTGATCCAAAGAAGGAGGCTAGACCACTTGCTCTTCAAGGGTTCTTCAAGGGTGAGCATTTTCCTCTTTATTCCCCAAACTTGCATCGGTTTTCTACCTATTTTGTTTACTGTTTTAGCTCTTGTGTATAACATAAAAAAGGTTCATATTCTCCTGCTCTAACACTTTCATTGAGGTCTCTTTGTGGTTAGATCGCAAACTCACCCTCATAGGCCTTGTTTGGCCTATTTTGGTACCCTTTTGATAAGGTTTTGTTCACTTCAGCATTTTGATCTTTTGATCACCAAAAATCAGTGTATTTTAGTGTCAAAAAAGTTGGTTTGAAGTCTTGCATAGGGGAGGGACACCCCTCTCCCTTTATGATTTTGTTTACTTGCTTTTTGGGCTCAAAAGGATAGCATGTGTGCTTGTTGTTTCTTGGCTTCATTTCAGTACTTTTTTAGGCATCTTAGGTCTTATATAATCTCTGTTTTTGGTCGGATTTGGGCCCTCTTGCATGCTTGTGATATTTGCTTTGTATTGCTCCATTTTGCTTAAAAGTACACCCCATGATTAAGCCTTGATTTTGGTGTGTGTTGGTTTGGTTCCATGGAGCATTTAGCATTGTTTTTCCATGTTTAAAATCTGTTGATTATCAACTTGGTCATGTTTAGCATGTTTGTTAGAGTTGCTTTGTATTTTGGCTTGGAAGCCTTGAGCATTTTGACCTCTAGCATGCATGGTTGTGTTTACCCTTTTGATTTGGCATCATCTAGGGTCATATTTTAGTCCAAGAATCATGCTTGTATGTGTGCATGCATGGCCTCTTTCATGCCTTGAAGATGTGTCCTCTTATGCCTAAGAATGAGCCTTAGTTTGTTTGCTTCATGGGGGATATCTTAGTTGCCATATTAGGAGCTTCTTGGGGTCCTATCTTGCATGCATAAATTCCCTTTTGGGCTTGTTTTGATCATGCCATGAGTGGTCATGGTAATGGGGGTGGGTTGTCTCCTCTTTGTGTCTTAACTTTGGGACCATGAATTTGCTTGATAACATGAGTTGATTGCCTACCATTTTAAGCACCTTTGGTCACTGTTTTGAGGAGGGTAAGGGTCTGTCCCTTTGTTTTTTTTTTAAGCCCTCTTGCATGCTTGCTCCATGTTTGTTGGATAGTTGTTCCATTAAGCTTTGTAGCACATCAATTCCATGGTCAATTTGCTTCATGTTTGCATCATGTTTGTATCTTGTGTGCTTGGTATCATACATTTTGTCATCATAGTTGCATATTGCTTGTTGTGTTTTACATCTTGGTGGTATGACACATTTGAGGCTTGTGAGCATTACATGCATTGCATTTACTTGGTTTGGGGTGTCAAACCAAGTGCGGGAGTCAAGGACCATTCATACTTCAAGTGATGTAATGTGCCTTGATCCCCGGTCATCGGGACCTTTGACTCCAATTTGATAAGGCCCCGGTTTTCATGTTATTTGTTGCATGCATTTTCATATCAAATAGCAAATTTGATCCATTGAGTCATCATGCACCTTGGATGACTCAAAGATCGAAGGTCATGCTTCTTTGAGTTCGAAATATGATAAGAAGTAGGACCATGCTTACATGTGTCCAAGAACCCCATGCCATGCATTGTCTGTTCTCTGTTTTGCTGTCAAATTGTCTGCTGCAGGAAGTTTCTGCCGACCGGCAGAATTTAGTGCCGACCGGCACTATCTGGAATGCCGATGAGTCTGATAAAGTGCCGACGGGAATTTTGGAGTGCCGGTGGCAATTCTGTCTGGCCGGTGGTGCTCTGCAAGATGCAGAGAGCTTGCTCCAGCACTTTGGTAATTTTCAGAAAGACAAGGCAGTACAAACAGAGGCGACAAGAGTATAGTACGGGTTTTCCGGGCAGGACGGATTCGAGCATGCATCATCTGCGCGCCCCGAGGCAGAGGCTGTGGCCACCCTCTTCATTCTTTTGCCTCTTTTTTTTAATTAATTAGGAAATTTTGTAATAATTTTATTTGTTCATTATTTTGGGACTGTAATATTAATTCGAACCCTCTGAGTGAGGGTAAACATGTAATAAGTGTGGGTGAGTGTGTGTATGTCTTCCAATCCCCATTTCTTTCTTCCCTTTTATTTACCAGCTTATGATGGTAGATTAGGGCATTTTTGAAATTGGCATACCTTATGATATGCATGCGTGCATTCATGTATCTGTTAAACATACACCGGGCTCGGTACATCATACTAACCGCATTCGTATTTTCAAATTCCAAAATTGAATACATGAATCAGTTGGTTGCATATCGTATGTCATATTTAGGTTAACCGAGCCTAACTAAAATTGCATCTTGTATGTGTTGCATTAGGCAAAATAATATGAACTAGGACACGCACATTTGCTAACTAGTTTATTGTTTTGGCACGGAGTACAATGTAAGTGGTTATGCTTTAGCATCCAGCATGCGTGTGAATGTTGCCATAATAGTATGCTTGCCATGCGGCTAAGTGCTTACATGAGATAAACTGCTTGAATGCCTGTGGGTGGAGGTCAAATTGCTTAAATTGGGATAATGCGTTAAAACTGTGATTTTTTAAGCCTACTTGAAGGTGGCAAAACCTGCATTTTAGCCTACTTACGAGTAGCAAACCATTTTCAAAAACAAACATGGAAATGTTTTATTCTAATTTGAGCGATTTGGTCTATACTTGTTTGCTGCGCGCATAACATAGTAATTCTAGACTAACAATTGGTTTAAGAACACATAAAGTTTTCAAAAACGGATATCACGGTTAGTAGAGGCCGGTCTTCGGACCGGGCGAAAGGGGGTGCTCATAGCTGACCTTCCCCGATCGTACCCAAGCTCCCGAGCCGAGGCAACTTTGGTGATGACGGACACGTGGCCTTTTGGCACCGAGTCAGGGTTTCCTAAATTTCCCAAAATAAAATATTTAGGTGGCGACTCTGTATCTGGCAAAGCAGTCCATGTTTGGCACTTCTTTCAAAAATCTGTTTTCTCAAAACGATTTGCCGGATTTGGACTCTTTGGTTCAGACTTAGAACCGTGACTACGAAAAGTCGAGTCCGAGCTGTAGCGAGGTCCCCCCGCGGGCTTGTTACAGCGTGTTTCATCGTTACTCGCCGAGAGCAAGGTGTATCCTTTTTGAATACGTTGTGACCCTTCCGGGAGGTAAACCGGAGGTCGCGATTTCAGTTGTCCTCGTCGAAGCTTGCATTTCTTTGCTCAATGTTTTGTTTTAAACATGCTCGTAAAGTCGCACTTATCCAACATTGTTATGCATGCCACTCGCATTGATATGAACATCGCTTACATTGTGGGGCACGTTTCACCGGTATTGTCATACCTCCATGCTTAACTTGTGTTGTCACACGCGCTTCTCCCGTATTGCAATGCACTTTCCCATCGGCACCATGTTTGTCTACATTCGATATAGTGTTGAACATGTGTTGCTAACTATGTTGTTCTTGTTAAGTTTCTCTCTTTCGCAGGCACGATATTGTATGTATGGTTCATTTGAAGCTGGTGCGACTAGATGAACCACGCAGGTATTGTATCTTCTCCAGCTGAGACGTAGCGAGAATTGTGATTCTCTTACATTCTTACCGCATGAAATGTAGTTGTTGCTTTGCATTCTTGCTTAAAACAGTTGCATCTATTGTGAATATTTGCTTCATTACAGTTTGCTGCTTTGCATGATCATGAGTTACGTTTGACTTGGTGCATTTCATTTTGCATTTTGCCCCCTGCCTGCGGGCATGCTTGCGGGTGCATCTCTTTTATCTTGCCTATTTGTCTAAGTCTTCAGCCTCTCTGGGCTTAGACATTCACTCCCGTCACTTATGACTTTCGAGTTCTGTCAAAGAGGGACAACTGTAGACACCCCATTTTTGACTGACCTTAAGACTCAGACGTCACAAACTGAGCGCTCGGTGATGTTACATATTGTGCTTGTTCTGAGGTTGCAAAGTCTCGGCTGAGAGCCTTGCCTCCGGGCTTCGAAACCTTTTCGTGTCTTGCCTCGGTTTGTGAACCAGGTCTTGTTTTCTCTGTTTTCTCTTCATGAAAGGAGGGAGAGGTCTCGTAGACCATCTCTCAGTGGCCGTAGGCTATGTTTCGTGATCGTAGGCCATTTTTCCCGTTCGGAGACCAATTTCTGATTTTCGGAGCCGTCGGCCGTGTGCCTCGGTTTGGAACAGCTTAACTACCTTCGTTTGCTCTGGTTTTTGGCACATACCTTGTTTCCTCTCCTTAGAGGGACACTGTGTCCCGGGAGACCACCGTCGTGGTCGCACGCCACTTTCGATGCTTAATAATCAGTTTTCGAGCCCCCGGCTGCGTGTTTTGGCCCCTGAACCTTCGTTTCGCATCGGTGTGGGTTCATTTTTGGCATGGAACCTAGTTTCATTGTTAGGAAGGTGGTAGTAGGGTAGGAGACAACCTTTTCTTCTTGGAGACCACCTTTCCCCGGTCGGCCGATTTTTCTTCACAGGTAAGTGGTCTCCCTCACTTTTGAGCCACAATTTCTAGTCTCCCATACCACCATTGAGTTGCATTCACCTGGGAGACCACCAATATGGGTAGGCCGACCACCTTTTCAACTTGAATTTTTTGACCCCTAGTCGGCCGACCAGGGCAAGTGGTCGGCCGACCACTTGAACTGGTCGGCTAGCCTTCTACTTTTTTGTCTCTTTGAGTGCTATCCAGCTGTGCCAGCTCGGAGGCATTTGCCCTATCTTCCAAGGATTGACCCTCTTGTTTTGGCTTCTTAAAGAAGCTTGGTCCCTTTTGCTTAGCTTCTAAGAGAAGCTTGATCTTTTGTTGAGCTTCTTGAGGAAGCTTGACCCCTTTGGTCTAGCTTCCTCAAGAAGCTTGACCCTTTTGGTTTAGCTTCCTTTAGAAGCTTGGCCTCTTTCCTCCAAGCTTCTTAGAGAAGCTATGGAACTCCTCTTCTATAAGAGGGAGCCTCTCCCTCATGAGCCAAGGTTGAGAAATTTTGGCTAAGGCATACACCTCTCTCTCTCTCTATATCATTCTCTTTTGGTGTCCAAAACTCCTAGTTCTTGGCCCCATTGCACTACACCTCCAAGCACAACACCTCCATGGTCAACCTAAGCACCTAGGAGCTCATTTTCAGAGGTTGAAGAGTTCCTATTTGGGTCCAGAAGCTGCTGGCCTTCTTCTCTACAAGGGCAAGTCTCTATTTCCCTCTTTGTAGCCTTATTTTGCCTCATAGTTTAGCTCTATTTGCAAGCATATTTAGGCTTTGTTATAAACTGAAAAAAGTCTTGTTTTGAGCTTCTAAACATGTTTGTTTAAGGCCATTTTTTTTTTGGGGGTCATCTACCCCCTTGCATGCTTCATTTCCTCTTGTTTTGAGCTATGCATTAGAGCATTTGTGTTGGCCTTGGTTTGGACTTTTAGCCACTGAAATGCAGCGGATTTTTAGTGGCTAACATGTGTTTTTGAGCCTCAAAATCAGAGAGGGGTGACCCTCTCACCCCTTGTTTTGTTTACTAGCTTTGTTGGCCTTACAGAGGAGCCCCTATTTGCATGTTTCAAAGCCATGTTTTAGGCCACTTTTTGTGATTTTTGTGACCTGCATAGGCTCTGTCCAGAGCCCTTTTTGCCATGTTGAATGTCTATTATGCATGTGTAGAGTAATCATCTTCAAGGCCTTCCAAAGGAGCCTTTACTTGCATGCTTCCTAGACTCATTTCAGGCCCTTTACAGTGAGTTTTAGGACCCTCATAACCTCTGCCCAGAGGTAGTTTTTCCACTTTGTGTGTCCATCATACATGTGTAGAACAACCCTCTCATTATCCTTTCAAATGAACACTTCATTCTAACATGTGTTGACTGAGTTTCAATGGCTTTTGGTCATATTTTGGCATGCCATGTTTCTGTTTTTGGCTGGTTTGGTGGCCCCTCATGTGCTTCATATACATGTAGTGTAAACCATACTCACTAGCCTATGTTGCTCGTTGTTTTGGCCCTTCATGTTAGCACTTTTTGGCCATGCCTTAAACTGATTTTGTGCATGTTTTGGATTGCCTTAACTCTGTTTTTGGGTCTCATGTTCGAATGATGCTTGTTTTGCATGCTTGTAGTTCAATATCCACGCCTAGCTTTGAGGTTTGAGGTCTATTGCATGCATATACTGAGGTGTTTTCATGTTTTGGGGTCATTATACATCATATTTCAGAGCTTATATGAATGCAATATTGCCATGATTTCCACTCTTTAAACGTGTTTGAGAGTTATGCATAAATGCCTCATTTTCGGACCATTGCATGAGCTTCGTTTCTTTGCATGTTGAGTCATCATTTTGGGCCATTTTCCCACTGTTTCAGACCTGCCTAGGGTCTGTTTGGGGCTGGTTTGCCATTTATACATTGCTTTGTGTACCTCTAGTGTAACCCGCTTCACTAGTTTCTGTATTCGAGCCATCTTGCATGCATTGTGTGACATATTTGCATGATTTGTGACCATTGTACATTATGTTTCAGAGCTGGAAAATGTGTGTTTGCATGCCATACTTCATCCTTTGCCATGCTTAGTTAGAGTTGCATGTTGTGCCTTAGGATCGGACCTTTGCATTCGTGCATGTTTGCATGTATTTCGGTTGTCTCATTTCCATCGTATGGCCACTAATGTGAGTGTGGCTGAGGTCCACTCATATTGGTGTAAGTCCATCTTGCCTTTGTATATGCCATTTAGTTCATGTGCACATGATAGTCTTCGAAAGTGCATTGTGTATGCCATGTTATGTCACGTGCATTGTGTATGCCATTTTAGCCCATGGCATTGCGTATGCTAAGTTGTATGTTAGTTGCATTGCGTATGCCATCTCATTGCTTTGTGTTTGGAGTAGGGTTTAGTCTGAACACGGGAAACGAGGGACGTTTCGTACTCTAAGTGACGAAACGTGCCTCGATTCTCGGTCGCCGACACTCTTGACTGTCCATGATAGAGTTGTTGGCTTTACTTGCTTATATGTGCGTTCATTTCACATCGAGTCGTGCAATTCGACTTCTCAGCCATCATGCATCGAGATGCGTGATTGGTGGCATGAGGGTTGAGGACTACACTCCCTTGAGCTTGTGCAAGGACGGGGAGAGTGGTCATGCACACATTTGTTGAAAATACATTGTCTTTTCTCTCTCTTGCCTTCGTTGCAGAAAAACTAGAAACCAGAGGTGGAAACTGGTCGGCTGACCAGATTTTTAGGCAGGCCGACCACCCTCTTTGGTCTCCACCACAAAGGGTGGTCGGCAGGTGGTCTCCCATGCTAATAACTGGTCAGTGGCCTTCCCAAGGTGAAGTTTCAGCCTTCTGGAGCTTTGTGCAAGTTTTTGAGATCAATTGCAAACAAAGGCGAGGTGAGTCGTCGCGATGGAATTTCCCGACAAGGCGACCCGAGTATGCATGCATCCTTCATCATTCGGAACAGAGCTGAAGCAGTCCATTTCACGTAGCATAGCATGCTAGTTTACTTTGCATACCTAATTCATTTGTTAAGTAATTAGTATTGTGTAATAATTCGTTATTTATTTTGGTTGTGTAATATTCTTTCAGACCCTCCGAGAGAGGGCCAATTGTTGTAATAAGTGTGCGTGTGTGTGATGTATGTCGTCTAACCCCACATCTTGCTCCCTTTTATTTATCAGCTTATGATGGTTAGTTTAGGGCATGTTTCAATTAGTATACTTATGATAGCATGTTTGCATTCATTCATCTGTCTTGCATGCACCGGGCTCGGCGCATCATACTAACTGCATTGTATTTCAATTTCGAGTTAAATACTTGTTAGTTGTAGCATTTCACATGCCATCTTTAGAATAGCTGAGCCTATTGTAGTTGCATTCCTGCATGTGTTGCATTAGGCATTTCAGCATAATTAGGATCATGCATGGATTTCTAACATAGCTCCTGTTTTGGCTTGGAATACTCGATAAGTGTTTATGCTTTAGCACCCTTGCATGTGTGTGAGTGACTGCCATGATAGCATGATTACCATGAGGCTATGTGCTTATGTGATATACCTGCCTGAATGCCTGTGGGTGAAGGTTGGATTATCTGAATTGGAATAATGCATTGACTATGAGTTTTAAGCCCACTTGAGAGTGGTAAACCATCACGTTTTCTAAGCCCACCCGAGGGTGGCAAATCCACGTCTTAGCCTACTTGCGGGTAGCACCATCAAACCATTTTCAAAATAAACAAACATGAGATGTGTTGTTCCAATTCAGGCGATCCAGTCTATACTTGTATGCTGTGCGCATCACGTAGTAAATCTAGGCTAATAACCGGAATAAGAATGCATAATATTTTCAAAACTCGATATCATGGTTAGTAGAGGCCGATCTTTGATCGGGCGAGCGGGGGTGCTCACGAAGTGACCTTCCCAATCGTACCCAAGTTCCCGAGCCGAGGCAACTTTGGTGCTGACGGACATGCGGCCTTCGGCACGAGTCAGGGTTTCCTAAATTCTCCCAAAATAAAATATTTAGGTGGCGACTCTGTATCTGACAAAGCAGTCCATGTTTGGCGCTTCTTTCTAAAAATCTATTTTCCAAAACGATTTGCCAGATTAAGACTCTTTGATGATTCATCGGTCTTGCATTGCACTCTGCAAGATTAGATACAAGACTGTGACTTTTGAGTCCGAACTATAGTGAGCCCAATGAACAAAACGGGATTTCCCTCCCGGGATGTTCGGGGACGTCTACAGTTAGTATGATATGTCGAGCCCGGTGCATGCAATACAGATGAATGATGCAAACATGCGAGCATAAGGTATGCTAAACAAAATATGCCCTAAGGCTAACCATTACAAGCGGTTAAGTAAAAGGGAGAAAGAAATAGGGATTAGAAGACATGCGTCACACATACGCACGCTTATTACAACAATTGGCCCTCTCGAGGCAGAGACCGAATAAGAAGCTAACTAGCTAATCTAAGCTAATTAAACTAATTATTACACAACGAATTAATTAACTAATCCTAGTTAACTAATTATTACAAAAAAAAAATTAAATGGCTAACACATTAACTATTAAAGTAAAAAACGAATGCTTAATCTAGCTAAGTAAAGAAGCTAAATAAAGCAATAAATCAGGAGCCTCAGAGGGAGAAGCATGCATGCATGCCCGGTCACCTCGTTCAGAAATCCATCACGATGCCCCAATTTGCCTCTGTTTGAAATTGTCCTCAGAACCTTGCACCAAGCTCCAGAAAGCTTAAACTCCACCTTGGGAAACCTGTGGGAGGGTGGCCGACCACTTTTGGTCTCTCCAGCCACCTGCTGACCACTTTCTTTGTTGAAAGCCAGAAAAAGTGATCAGCCAGCTAGTTTTTCTGGCTGGCAGACCAGTTGTTGCTACTGAATTCCAATTTGCTGCTACAGAGAGCAAGAAAGGGCATGGCAATGTATTTGCAAGATATGTGTGCACAACCACCCTCCCTATCATGTCATGGACTCAAGGGAGTGTGGTTCTCGACCCTCAGGCCACCAATCGCGCATTTCATTGCATGATGGCCGAGAAGTCAAATTGCACAATTCAATATGAAATGAATGCACAGGTAAACACATAAAGCCTAAAATTCTATCATGTATGATCAAGAGTGTCGGCGACCGAGAATTGAGGCACGTTTCATCACTTCAAGTATGAAATGTCCCTCGTTTCTCGTGCTCAGATTAACACTTAATCCAAACAACAATGCTACACATAACATGGCATGCTCAATGCAATGTAATGCAACCTTAGTATGCAAACATGCAAATGCGACTACATGGCATACTCAATGCAACTAACAATCATAGCATACACAATGCAAGGAATAACATGGCATACACAATGCTAAATGCTAAGAACTAGATGGCATACTCAATGCAAGGCAATCATAAGGTTCTTAACACAATGTAATGCATGCATACACAATGCAATGCAACAAGGGCAACTTATCAATGCTAGGGACATGCAAACCACATACTCAATGGACTTAAACCAAAATGGGCAGACCTCGGTCATGCCCAAATCAGTGGCCAAAATGATGAAACAAAGGCACCAAAAACATATACAAGCATGCACAATGCAATGGCCCATCAACTAGGCCTACGAACACAACTCTCAAGCATGATGAAGAAGCAATAAAAATGGAAGTGTAACAACACTAAAGGCTCTGAAATCAAGTGTGAAATGATGCCAAATCATTCAAACAACACAAGTAAAGCATGCAATAGGGCCTAAGGCACAAAGCCATTAAAGGGACTACATAAAGGGGCATGCAATACATGACACAAATGATTAAACCAACCCTGGACAGAGCTTAATTAGGTCTAAACAAAGACCAAAACATGCTAAGATGGGGCCCCAAGGACCTAGGCAAGATGGCATACATGCTAGGCCAAAGCAAGACAACAAATGCACAACCCTTAGAGGCACTCAAAGGGTGAATGAAGTGGGAACATGGCAATACTATATGCTCTGGAATGACATGATAAATGATGTCAAATCATGTACACAACACAAATGAAGCATGCTATGGTGTTCAAAGCTTGAAGCAAGCAAGAGCACTTGTACTACAAGTATACAAAACATGAAGCATATGGAAAAGGCAACCCCAAACAGTTCTAGAACATGTTAAAATGAGTCTAAAACATGTATGGAGGGAAGCCAAAATAAGCTAGCATGAAGGGCGTAAGGCATGATGAATGCAAGGAAAATAAGGTGGATTACACTACACCTATTAAGACCAAGTATGGGATTAGTTAACCAACAAACATTAGAGTTATGTCATGGCATAATAACCCCAAAAAACACACTAAAATGATGGCTCACAAGCTATGGCATGAAGGCATACACAATGGTTCATGTTAAGGCATAAAGAGCAAACCCTCCAATGCATTGAATAAGTGACAAATGTGAGTGTATGGCCACACTACATGGACTGAAATAACATAACAAATGATGCCAAATCATTCAAATAGGCCAAGCAATGCATGCTAGTGGACCCGATGCACAAAGCTAACAAGCTAGAATGCACTATGGCTATACAAAGCATGGCATGCATGACAAAAACAACATAAATCAGACCTTAAACATGGTAAAATATGAACAAAATCTTCTTAAAATTAAGCCAAAAGCATGCTAAAATGACATGTCAAAGCATGATGCATGTTACGCTATTTTATGGAATTGCACTACAAGTGCAAGGAGCATGCAAAAGCCACCCAAATCAAACCAAAATAGAGTCATCACATGACAAAACATCACTAAAAACATGCTAAAATGGACTCAAATCAAGCTAGAATGTCATGTTGAAACATGAGGCATACAAGACTTGTTTAAGAGATTTACACTACAAGTGTATTAGGCATGCAAGAGCCAACCAAACCAACCCAAAAAAGATCTAAGGCATGTTAAAACAACACCAAAAACCTACTGAGATGCCCCTAGAACAAGCTAGAAAGACATGCTCAAACATGAGGCATACAAGACTAGTTTGTGAGATTTGCACTACAAGTGTATTAGGCATGCATGGACTGACAAAACCAAGTAAAAATAGTGGCATGCCAAGCTAAAATAAGCTCAAATACAAGCTAAGATATGGCCAACATAAGCTTAACAAAGATGCTTATACATGAGGCATTCAAAGCAAGTAAGCAACACACAAGAAGAGGGGATGACCTTCTCCTATTTAGGACTCCAAAACCACCTTTCCACCACTGAAAATGTGACATTCATGTTCTGTATTATGCTAATTGGTCCTTAAGTTGTTTATGGTTATGTGTTTAGCCTGGTTTTGTATGCCATTATGTGAAAATATGTGATTTTGAATTTCTATCTGTTCACCGTAGGAATATCTGTTTGATTTTACCGCTTCGGGAATTAAATTGAAGGCCTTATTGGCCACAGAACCCGAAATCGATTACGCCATTATGGTTGGCATAATTTTTAGAGCCTACAGTGAAATTTAATTAGAAATTGATTCGGGTCAGATTAAGTTGATTAAATTGATAATTTAGTGCCCAATTGTTTATTATTATTATTTTGGAATAGTGGGGTTTGATGTAAAAGGGCACTACACCCTCAATTCCTTCCCTATGTGGCTTTGGCTGATTAAACTCTCTAGAGAGAGTGAGAGACCCGAAATTGAGAGAGAAAGGGGGAAATCATCTGAGTTTGCTCTTGAAGCTTTGGAGTCTTGAAGGCTAGCTCAAGAATTAACCATAGATTGTGAGGATCAAGCTCCTAGGTGAGTGATTCTTGGATTATAATTGTAATTTTGTGCATGTCCAAGCTATCTTGATGATCAAGAACAAGATTGTAATGAAGTTGAGTTGTGTTGTTGAATTGAAGCTTAATATGTGCATGCATGTAAGAAATACTTCGAAATTTGCATGTTTGAGCACAAATGTGTATAACCCATGTGAAATATTAAAGGAAACTCATGTCTTGGTCACCATTTGTGTTATCTAAGTTGAGAATATGGCTAATCCATCACATGCATGTACAAATTGAGAAGATATGAGCTTTGAATGCATGAAATGGTTACATTGGTAATGAGTTGGTGGAAAATGAGCCATGCATGTAAATAAATTATGAAATTGAGCTTCAATATGTTGTAATTCTATGTTTGTACCATGTTAATACATGATTATGTGAAGTTTGGGCCGAAATCATGCATTTAGAGCCTTTGAATGTCGAGATGAAGCTCAAGAACTCAATCTGGAAAACCCAGATTTTTTATGTCCGCTCGAGCGGGTTGAGTGACGCTCGAGCGAAGAAATCGAGCTCCCAGCATTTTCTGCAGACATGGTTCCCGCTCGAGCGGGGAAGTTGACGCTCGAGTGAGGAGCTATGTAGACAGACAGTACGCTCGAGCGGCCGAGTTCACGTTCGAGCTGGAATTGAAGGCAACCAGTACTTTTGCAGACCTAAGGGTCCGCTCGAGCGGGAAGGTCCACGCTCGAGCGGGGACCCTATTTTCTGAAATCATGTTTTTGCATTTTGTGTTCTGTTTTCCGTTCTCTTTCACTTGCAAGCACTCTTAGGCATATGTTAAGCATTGTAAATGAGTTAATGAGATAATAATAAAGCCTAAAGAGGAATATGTGAATTACAGAACGGATTGAACTGTAAATGAGCCTTTTGTGTTCATGAAACGTGTAGGGTCAAGCTCCAGGGCAAATCCACAAGCCGATCACTGTGAGTAATATCAATATTTGAAAACTTGTCAATGTCCAATTGTTTATTCCCTTATAAACGTTATGAGTTGTTAATTGGGATTGTGGACATAAGTCTGACAGGAATGAATGAATGGACCAAAGGTCGTTTTGATGTAAATGAATGGACCGAAGGTCATTTTGATGTGAATGAATGGACCAAAGGTCGTTTTGATATAAATGAATGGACCAAAGGTCGTTTTGATGTAAATGAATGGACCGAAGGTCATTTTGATGTGAATGAATGGACCAAAGGTCGTTTTGATATAAATGAATGGACCGAAGGTCGTTTTGATGTAAACGAATGGACCAAGGGTCGTTTTGACATATGTGAGTGGGCCGAAGGCCGTTTTGACACGAATGAGTAGGCCGAAGGCCGTTTTGATAGAAATGAATGGGCCGAAGGCCGTTTTGACATAGATGAATGGGCCGAAGGCCGTTTTGACATAAATGAATGGACCGAAGGCCGTTTTGACATGAATGGAAATCTGAATGGGCCAAAGGCCAGAATGGTTGGAACTACAGTCACTCGATTTGAATTTCGTATACTTATATATCTGTTAAGTAGAAATAGGAATTGGGCCTAAGGCCGTTTGGAACCTGTTGTTCTACATTGTTTACGTAACTTCTGTATTTGATATTATTCACTGGGCTATCGCTCACACTCATTCATGTGTTTGTAGGTGAGCCCGGAGAAGTCCAAACCCAGCCCCAGTGAAGTCTGTGAGGAACAACAGAGGTTTTTGGAGAGTTAGCCCTTGTGTCTCACGCACGAGACCCGTCTTCGCCCTTCAGTTATATATTTATATCTTGTCATGGTGGCGAAGTTTTTGATTATGTCTGTATATAGTTTCATGGGTTGACTTAGTTGGATGATCCTGTCTGTATAGAATTTTATGCTACTACATTTCTGACGTGAGTTATTAACATGAGTTTGTATGGAATGTTATGATGTGCATATAAGCACGGCTCTATGGACAAAGTTTTGAATTTTGCTTCCCTTTTGGCCCCTTTACTCTGATGTGTTAAGTCTGTTTTGGTTTGAGGCCGTAGGTAATCTTAGGATTACTGGCCGGTTACGTCCTTAACCCATGGGGGCGGGTTCGGGTCGTGACAGAGTGGTATCAGAGCACGAGTTAATAACTCACGCACTTGTCCAAATGAGCAATAAGCGTCTAGAAAAGATCTAGGATGCATTCATGTGATAAGTATGAATTCGAAAGCATCGAGAATATGCTTAAGTGTTTTGATTTGGGCAATTATGTGCTATAAGTTGTGCTGTACTTGCATTGCAAACTGTTTGGTTACATATGCTCTCTAGTATATGCATATTTGTAGAATCTTTTGTATATTGTATAATGCAAGTTTAATCAGACGGTGAATAAGAACTCCGTAAAGCTATGTTTAACTTTAAATATTTGTTAATGATATGAAATGACAAGTACCCTGGAATGCTATGTTTTGTACGAATGATTGTCCAAATTTTCCTGGAACATAATTGTGGTATCCTTAGCGGAGGCCCTCGCCCAGGGGACATAATACTGTGGCTTATGGTCATGAAGCCCTTGCCCGGGGGAAATAATACCGTGGCGCAGGCCCTCGCCCGGGAGAAATAATACCGTGGCCTATGTATGAGATATAAATTGTTACACTAATGTGTACAATAAGTTTGTTTTGTTATAATGCACATCATGAAAAGTTGTCTATGTGCATTCAATTCTGCTTACGGGTGTCTATGTGAAACATGAACATGATTTGAGTATATAGTTACTTAGTAATTGTTCAGCATGCGATATTTGATAAATATGAAATTATCTGTTACGTAAGTGATTAATTGCGTACGATATATGAAAGGAGAATATAACAATGTGCCTATGTGCGAATGTACTCATGTGATTTTGTGTTTAAATTTCGTATTGGGCATCCCAGTATTTGGTAAAGTTTGATAAGAATTTGTGTAGAGTATGGGCAAATTAAGGGCATACGGGTTGGAAGGTTCTTCCACAGCCCGACTTGATAGTCCGGAAAGAGTAGTACAAGAATTGGCAGAGATCTTGAGACAGCGGTGTCAGTTGCCGCTACGGCAAGAACCTTTGCCACCACCAGTGTGAGAAACACCGAGGAGTTTGTTATCAGACTTCTGGGGCTCGTTATAGATATGGTAAAATGGACTATACGGCAAGGAACTGTCCCCGGATTGAACGAAACGTGAATGAATCCTCTGCCTTGGCTAAATCCGTACTAGTGGTAGGAATTGCTACTCAGGATGGAGTAATCACACTCATCCCAGAAAGCACTCAGAATGTTGTAACCATTATCCCAGGTATCTATACTGTTTACAAATGAATGCTTATGTATTGATTGATTCTGAATTAGTACGGTTGTACATCTTCGCTTGGGATATTATTTGATTCGGATCGGCATATATTTCATATCTGCTGCATGTGTATCTAGATTGGTTAGACCCACATGATCGAGACTGTATTCATTGGAGGTATATGCCCCGCTTGGGAAAATTGTGAAATACGTTTTGGGATATTGATTGACTCTGCACATGCCATATATATCTACACCTATGCTCAGGGTGATTTATTATTGTAGACACCCCATTTTTGACCGTCCTCAAGACTTGGACGTCACCGTTTGAACACTCGGTGATTATCCATGTTTGTGTTCGTTTGGAGTTCCCGGAGGTCTCGGCTCGCGCGCCCCGCCTCAGGATCCCCGAACTCGACCGTTTAGTGTCTGGTTTTGCACCAAACACTTGCATCTTGCCTTTGAGAGGCAGGGTGGGCCTTGTAGACCATCCCCACCCATCACCGGCAGTGGCTAGATGCCACCGGCTGGTTTTTGCTGCCACCGGCAATGTAGTTTGCCGGTCGGCACTATTTGTTGCCGGTCAGCACTTTTTTGTGCCGGTCGGCACTTTGTTTGGCCAAGATGGCATTTTTTGCCGGCCGATTGCTGTTCATCTGCCTTTGCAGATATTTTTGGACAGCTGTATAACTTTTGCTCCCCTCCATACACGTGTATGGAGGGATCTCCCTCTTGCAAAGCTTGTCTTGTAAGCTTTACAAGAGGCTTATAGAGAGGAACTCTCTCTAAGGCAAAAGGGGAGAGGCTTAGACATTTTTGAGAGAGGAAAATACAGAGGAGAGCTCTGGTTTTCTAGGGTTAGGGTTAGATACACAATCTATCTCTCTTTCCCTTTCATTTTGTTCACTAGGTGTTTTGTGCCTTACTATTGCACACAAACACCTAGTGTTTCACCTTCCTCTTGGAGCTGAGGTTCTAAAGAGTGTGTTTTGAAGTTTTGGTCTTGGATTCAAGCTCAAGGAGGCCATTGGAGCACCATTGTTGAAGAAGGCATCAAGGGTGAGAAACTAGTCCTTTTTTTCCCCTTTTTTGCATCAATTTTCTACTAGTCTTAGAGCTGTTTTTGTGATTATTGTATAACATAAAAAAGTTCTATTTTTAAGCCCTCTTTATTGTTTATTAAGAGTGTTTTGTTGTTTGAGGGGTGTTGACCACCCTTAGGCCTCAAAAGGCCTCATTTTGAGCCATTTTGTGTTAGCTCCGGGATTTTGGTGTTGAGGTCTCTTCACCACTGAAATCTTGAGGGATTTCAGTGGTGAAGATGACCCTTTGAAGTCCCAAGAAGGAGAGGGCCACCCCCTCTCCTTGTTGTCCTTGAAAAGGGCATATTTTGGCCTCTTAAGGAAGCCTATGCTTGAGTGTGTGTTGAGCATGTTTGGTTTGTTTTTCATGCTTATATATCCATGGTATAACATGATTTCAAGTTGGTTTTGGAACTCCATGCATGTTTAGCATAGTTGCCATGTAATGCCTTGTTTATGCCTTAATGTGCCTTAGGTTGTTAGCCTTTGTTGGAGCATGTTTTAGGCTTAGTCTTGTGAAGATTATGTGCTTATTTCGCCATGTTCTAGGTCTGTCCATAAGTATTTGGGATGATTTTAGCATGCATTATATAGCTCCTTTGTATTTGGGCTTGTTGGCCTTGAGTATGTGCATGTGTAGCATGCCATCTTTGCATTGTTTTGGTGATTTGGGATCATTCTATATGTCATTTCAGTCCCATTTCCATGCTTGTTTGATTGCCTTGCATGCCTCTTTAATGCTTTGGAAGCATGTGTTGCAATGCTCCATGTTTTGGTCATGATGTATGCCTTTGAATTTGGGCCACTTAGATGCCATCTAAGGAGTCTTTTGGCTTTGTTTTAACATGCTAAAAATCTGTTTTTAGTTGTTTAATGCATGCCATGTTTGGTCATGATAAGTGTAGTTCAATGCATTATTGATTTGCCTTGAACACTTGGACTACTCTTTGCATGTTTTGGCTTGATTTATAACTTGATTTGGCATCATTTTATAACATAATTTTAGGGCTCATGTTGCATGCTAATTAGTCCATGACTCCTCCTTTCAAGTGTGCTTGAATGTTGCTTGTTTTGTGCTTAAGTGTTGGTCCTTATGTGCATGTGTGTGTGCATGCCATTTAGCTCTCACTCTTTAGCACTTATGGCCACTGTTTTAGGCCTATTTTAGAGTTGCCTAATTCATGTATAAGTCCATCTTGCCATCCATTTGCATTGCCATATGCATGCTTGTATGCTTGCATGAGTTAATTGCCATGTCATGTTGCATTCCTAGCTTGTATGCCTAGGTTGCATTGCATTTTGCATGCATGCCTTGTTCCTTGAATTGGTGATAGGAATTGGGCCTAATTTGTTTGATTGGTGTGCATTGCATTTGAAACCAAAGTTGCATACTTGGTTTTTTGGGCCATCATGCATGGAAATGCGTGATTGGTGGTCCGAGAACCGAGGCACATGTCCCTTTGAGTCATTACAATGATAAGAGACATGGTTGGTGCATACATGCCTTGAAATATGCTGCCATGCCTTGTTTTGCCCTCTGTTGCTGTGAGTTGCAGGTTCTGCAGGAATACTCTGCCGACCGGCAGTGTAATGTGCCGACCGGCACAATTTTCTCTGCCGACAGACCCTATTTTGTGCCGATGGCCGTACTACACTGCCGGTGGAAGTTTCATCTAGCCGGTGGTGATCCCCTCTGTCCAAGGATGTAGTCCTGAGGTTTTGACAACCTCCAGAGGAGGAAAGGGAGGAAAACAGAGGCGGCTTGCGCATGGTGGCGCGTTTCCCGAGACGTTTTCCTGCTTTAATTAATTTGTTTAATTTGTTAATTTAATTAATTAATTTGTAATATTTAATTAGCTTGCGTAGTTAATTAATTTGTAATATTTATTCGGTCCCTCCGAGCGAGGGCAAATCTGTAATAAGTGTGTGTGGGTGGTGTGTATGTCTTCCAACCTCACGTCTTTCTTCCCTTTTACTTACCTGCTTTGATGGTTAGTATTAGGGCACATCTAATTTAGCATACCTTATGCTGTGCATGTGTGCATTCATGCATTTGTTGACATGCATCAGGCTCGGTACATCACGCTAACTGCATTTGTACTTCAATTTACAAATCGAATATGTGATAATTGATCGCATTACATATGCCATGCTTAGGTTAACCGAGCCTATCTAAATTGCATCCTGTATGTGTTGCATTAGGCAATTTAACATGAACTAGGACACGCACATTTTGCTAACTAGTTTACTGTTTTGGCACGGAGTACTAGGTAAGCTTTTATGCTTTAGCATATCGCATGCGTGTGAATGTTGCCATGATAGCATGATTACCATGAGGCTAGCTGCTTATGTGATATAACTGCTTGAATGCCTGTGGGTGGAGGTCAAATTGCTTAAATTGGGATAATGCGTTAAAACTGCGATTTTTTTTAAGCCCACTAGATAGTGGCAAAATCATCTTTTCTAAAAGCCCACTTGAGGGTGGCAAAATCTGCATTTTAGCCTACTTGCGAGTAGCAAACCATTTTCAAAAATGTTTTGTTCCAATTTGGGTGATTTGGTCTATACTTGTTTGCTGCGCGCACAACATAGTAATTCTAGGCTAATAACCGGTTTAAGAACACGTAACGTTTTCAAAATTGGATATCACGGTTAGTAGAGGCCGGTCTTCGGACCGGGCGAAAGGGGGTGCTCATAGCTGACCTTCCCCGATCGTACCCAAGCTCCCGAGCCGAGACAACTTCGGTGATGACGGACATGTGGCCTTCGGCACCGAGTCAGGGTTTCCTAAATTCTCCCATAAAAAAAATATTTAGGTGGCGACTCTGTATCTGGCAAAGCAGTCCATGTTTGGCACTACTTTTTCAAAAATCTGTTTCTCAAAACGATTTGCCAGATTTGGACTCTTTGGTTCAGATTAAGAACCGTGACACAAATCGAGTCCGAACTGTAGCACGAGGCCCACGCGGGCGCTGTCTACAATTATGTTACCGCCTTCAATGACTAAACCATTGGAATTATGATTCTATAATCGTGTGACCAAGTTGAGCGCCCTAAATGATGAACGCTATAATTGTGAGACCATATATTTTGATTGGTAGAAAGTTGACTGGGTAATGTGACTAATTTGGAACTTTTGCGTAACAATCCCATACTATGTGTGCCCGAGGAACTATGTATAATGTATTACTGTGCACCATGTTCTTGCATATTAGGCTTATTTGGGAACTGTTATACTGATTATGATACGTACCTCCTGATGTGAACACTTGCATACTTATGTAACTATACCTGAACTTATGCGGACAATACCGTATTGTACGTGATTTGAAACACTTTGATATGAACAGTTGTGACGAATGATTCTGATACGACCTTGAGAACTGATAAATTTAGGGCAGTTGTGAAACTATCAGCCATGTGCCTAAACAAACGAAATGAGCTTTACAGAATCAAATGTACCCTATTTGAGAAAACTTCTATCTGACTTGATCCAATAGAACCTTTGTCTGAATTGACCCGATAGAACCCTCATTGGATATAATTTGACGGGACCTTTGTTTGATTTAATCTGACAAGACCTTTGCTTGGGTTGATTGATAAGAACCTCTATCTAAGTTGATTTTGTAAAAAGGGGGCTAAGAATTGTCTATAAATAAATGACCGGATTATTATTGGCAGGAAAACTGATGGACCCAAAACTTGAATCCGTTTGGAGTGCTTGACTTATTTGAAAGACCTTTTGTGGGCTATCAATAGATTGATCTACCTATAAGCACTATTGAGAACCAACCTTCAACCATTGAGGACATGTGTGTTATAGATGAACTGAATTGTACGAATCCCGTGATTGGGTGTCTTAAGGAACGATGCTTGTGTATTGTCCCATCCTGGTTGGTTTGATGCTATGGGGACTGATGATGGCAGATTGATTTGACTATAAGTAGTGCCGAACAGTTGTCCTTGACTGATCAGAATATGTTGTGTATGGGAGAGTGGTTGCTTTAGTGTTGTCGGATTTTGGAAGATCAGGTTACGGTGAGTGGTATTATGTTTGTTTTGATGACATTCTTGGGGTGTCCTTTCGTGCTAGGGGACGTTAAGCCCATGTAGCACCTTTGATCGAGATACCTTTTGCCACCGACGGTTTCGTACGGGTGGGTTTTACTAATCGATCTCGAGTCGGCCACCGACGGTCGTGAACGGGTGTGCTTGATTCCGAGACGATTATTCCTTTGTTTTGTCCGGAATGTCATCATTTGGTATTATGCAGATGTTATAGACATCCAAGAAGCTTTGAAAAATCCTGATTATCCATAAGTGTGCGAATTCAGTACACCTTGTGAACGCCTGCCCAGCGCCATTATATTCTGTAATTGGGGCCCTGAGGATGTGTAAATTGTGCTTAACATGTGATTGACTCCTTTGATACTACCTTTGCCATTTTGGAGGTTTATATATGAATTGCCTTATGCTTTTGATGACTATCAGATAATGTGGAAAGACTCGATAGAACAAGGAATTGAATATTGAACTGAATCGTGAACTGTGAACTGTTGAATGAATTGAGAACACGTGTATTATGTCAGAAATTGCCTGTTTCGATGTTACTGTACTTTACAATCAGTATTATGGGGATGCCTGGACTATGTGTATTGTGTGGGTAATTACTTCGATGTTACCTTTGTTGTTTCGGGAATCAGTATCTGGATCCACCTTATATTCCTGAAGACTTTTAATTGACCTTGGATAATTGTGATGAGTCACTGGACTAAATACCGAATCAGATCATGAATTGGGGAATTATTGAAGAATGAATTGAACTTTTGTGACACGGAATAGACCGAACTTCTGTAATAAAGATAGCTGACATTGAAATAAATAAGTTGGTGACCTACCTTGAAGAGGGCAGTTGGTGAATATGCCTAAATATTTTTCGGTGCCAACAGGTCAAAGTTGAATTTCAGATAGTGGCGGGACTACTTCAACCTCCCTCCATTTTGGAATGGAAATGGGAATATGTGGCTACGAATTTCGTTGTGGGGCTACCTTGAGCACCCAAGGTATAAGTCCCATTTGGGCTATTGTAGGTAAATTATTGAAGTTGCCCATTTCTCCCTATAAAATTTTGTATGATGCTTGTAGACTAGCCACTGTTTACATCGATAAGATCGTTCGTTTACATGGAGTCCCAGTATCTATTGTTTAGACATAAATTCTAAATGTGTTTGAATTCTGAAAAGCCTTCAAGAGGCAATGGGGGCTCAGCTTCTGTTCTGTTATGTTACCCGGATCCGGAGGTTCCTTTATGGAACTGGTTATTCGTAACCTCACGTGCATATGTTTTGTTCTATTCCGTTCCGTTCTGATCTGTTAATGCTAATGGATGTATCACGTAAACTTAATCATGACTTATGGTTTCTGTGTATGATCTGGACAAATTATGAATTTGTTACGAAACTGAATTATGATTCGGCGCTGTTTTCCATCCGCAAATTGATGTATGATCAGAAAGAACTTGTTAGATTTTTGGGAGGAATGCTCCAAAGATATTCATTAGATTTTTCAGGGGAGTTGGAAAGATCTATCCATCGTTGGAAAACTTTGCTTCCAACAACAGCTCACGCTCTAGTTTTGGCATGGCACCGTACAAGCCTTGTATTGCGGAAAAAGGTAAATCTATGATTGACTGAGAATAGAGCGTTGCTTGATTTTGAGACTAAGTGAATGACTATTAAGAATGATTGGAACCGTTGAATGAAAAGTGTTCCGAATTGTTTCGACTAAAGGTAAATTAAGCTTGGAGGACCAAACTTCCTAAAGGGGGGAAGACTGTGACATTCCTGTTTTGTATTATGCTAATTGGTCCTTAAGTTGTTTATGGTTATGTGTTTAGCCTGGTTTTGTATGCCATTATGTGAAAATATGTGATTTTGAATTTCTATCTGTTCACCGTAGGAATATCTGTTTGATTTTACCGCTTCGGGAATTAAATTGAAGGCCTTATTGGCCACAGAACCCGAAATCGATTACGCCATTGTGGTTGGCATAATTTTTAGAGCCTACAGTGAAATTTAATTAGAAATTGAATCGGGTCAGATTAAGTTGATTAAATTGATAATTTAGTGCCCAATTGTTTATTATTATTATTTTGGAATAGTGGGGTTTGATGTAAAAGGGCACTATACCCTCAATTCCTTCCCTATGTGGCTTTGGCTGATTAAACTCTCTAGAGAGAGTGAGAGACCCGAAATTGAGAGAGAAAGGGGGAAATCATCTGAGTTTGCTCTTGAAGCTTTGGAGTCTTGAAGGCTAGCTCAAGAATTAACCATAGATTGTGAGGATCAAGCTCCTAGGTGAGTGATTCTTGGATTATAATTGTAATTTTGTGCATGTCCAAGCTATCTTGATGATCAAGAACAAGATTGTAATGAAGTTGAGTTGTGTTGTTGAATTGAAGCTTAATATGTGCATGCATGTAAGAAATACTTCGAAATTTGCATGTTTGAGCACAAATGTGTATAACTCATGTGAAATATTAAAGGAAACTCATGTCTTGGTCACCATTTGTGTTATCTAAGTTGAGAATATGGCTAATCCATCACATGCATGTACAAATTGAGAAGATATGAGCTTTGAATGCATGAAATGGTTACATTGGTAATGAGTTGGTGGAAAATGAGCCATGCATGTAAATAAATTATGAAATTGAGCTTCAATATGTTGTAATTCTATGTTTGTACCATGTTAATACATGATTATGTGAAGTTTGGGCCGAAATCATGCATTTAGAGCCTTTGAATGTCGAGATGAAGCTCAAGAACTCAATCTGGAAAACCCAGATTTTTGATGTCCGCTCGAGCGGGTTGAGTGACGCTCGAGCGAAGAAATCGAGCTCCCAGTATTTTCTGCAAACATGGTTCCCGCTCGAGCGGGGAAGTTGACGCTCGAGCGAGGAGCTATGTAGACAGGCAGTACGCTCGAGCGGCCGAGTTCACGCTCGAGCTGGAATTGAAGGCAACCAGTACTTTTGCAGACCTAAGGGTCCGCTCGAGCGGGAAGGTCCACGCTCGAGCGGGGACCCTATTTTCTGAAATCATGTTTTTGCATTTTGTGTTCTGTTTTCCGTTCTCTTTCACTTGCAAGCACTCTTAGGCATATGTTAAGCATTGTAAATGAGTTAATGAGATAATAATAAAGCCTAAAGAGGAATATGTGAATTACAGAACGGATTGAACTGTAAATGACCCTTTTGTGTTCATGAAACGTGTAGGGTCAAGCTCCAGGGCAAATCCACAAGCCGATCACTGTGAGTAATATCAATATTTGAAAACTTGTCAATGTCCAATTGTTTATTCCCTTATAAACGTTATGAGTTGTTAATTGGGATTGTGGACAGAAGTCTGACAGGAATGAATGAATGGACCAAAGGTTGTTTTGATGTAAATGAATGGACCGAAGGTCATTTTGATGTGAATGAATGGACCAAAGGTTGTTTTGATATAAATGAATGGACCAAAGGTCGTTTTGATGTAAATGAATGGACCGAAGGTCATTTTGATGTGAATGAATGGACCAAAGGTCGTTTTGATATAAATGAATGGACCGAAGGTCGTTTTGATGTAAACGAATGGACCAAGGGTCGTTTTGACATATGTGAGTGGGCCGAAGGCCGTTTTGACACGAATGAGTAGGCCGAAGGCCGTTTTGATAGAAATGAATGGGCCGAAGGCCGTTTTGACATAGATGAATGGGCCGAAGGCCGTTTTGACATAAATGAATGGGCCGAAGGCCGTTTTGACATGAATGGAAATCTGAATGGGCCAAAGGCCAGAATGGTTGGAACTACAGTCACTCGATTTGAATTTCGTATACTTATATATCTGTTAAGTAGAAATAGGAATTGGGCCTAAGGCCGTTTGGAACCTGTTGTTCTACATTGTTTACGTAACTTCTGTATTTGATATTATTCACTGGGCTATCGCTCACACTCATTCATGTGTTTGTAGGTGAGCCTGGAGAAGTCCAAACCCAGCCCCAGTGAAGTCTGTGAGGAACAACAGAGGTTTTTGGAGAGTTAGCCCTTGTGTCTCACGCACGAGACCCGTCTTCGCCCTTCAGTTATATATTTATATCTTGTCATGGTGGCGAAGTTTTTGATTATGTCTGTATATAGTTTCATGGGTTGACTTAGTTGGATGATCCTGTCTGTATAGAATTTTATGCTACTACATTTCTGACGTGAGTTATTAACATGAGTTTGTATGGAATGTTATGATGTGCATATAAGCACGGCTCTATGGACAAAGTTTTAAATTTTGCTTCCCTTTTGGCCCCTTTACTCTGATGTGTTAAGTCTGTTTTGGTTTGAGGCCGTAGGTAATCTTAGGATTACTGGCCGGTTACGTCCTTAACCCATGGGGGCGGGTTCGGGTCGTGACAGAAAATCCACTGGATTTTAGTGGTAGAAAGGTCATGCAAAGGCTACAACAAGAGCCTAAAGGGATGGCTTAAAACAAGGCCTAACAAGGCCTAAGAGGGAGTAGATCATCCCCAACGAAAAGTAACCTTAAACAAACTTTTTAAGCATGAAAAAACAGAACTTTTTCCAGTTAAGAGTTAAGCTTAAAACAGTATGAAAATAAGGCTAAAAGCTTAACAAAAACTGGGGGATTTAAGGGTTAAAGACTCACCCTTGATGACCCTCTTCAAGGCTGCAACTCCAGGAAGTTTTTCAACCTCAAACCAACCCAAGAACACCAAAAACAACTTCAAGAAGCCTCAGCAACACAAGCAAGGTGTTTGAGTGTGTGTTTGTGTACAAAAGTGAGACAAATCTACACTTTAAGGCACAAAACAAGAGAGAAATGAAGATGTATAGATATAGATTATATGTATGGCTCAAGGAACTTTTTCTAAACCTAGAGGAGCGAGGAGGAGCCTCCCTCTTACAGAGAACAAAAGCACAATCTTCTTGGAGAAGCTAAGCTTCAAGGAAATCCCTCCGTACACGTGTATGGAGGATAGCTCTTGTGCTCTCCAACTGTGCCAGCTAGCCAAAAATATCTCCAAAAAGGTGCCAAAAAGCAGCTGAACACTTAAAGTGGTCACCCAGCTACTTAAAGTGGTCTCTTAGAATACAAATTGGTCGGCCATGGTGGGAGAAGGTCTAGAGCATGAAAGCAAGCTAATGGTGTGGTGGCCGACCAGAAAAGGTGGCCCAAAGACCAAGAAAGCTAGTTATCCAACCAGAAAACTGGCTGGCAGAAGGAAAAATGGTTTCCAAGGAGAAAAAGTGGTCTCCCACCCTTGTACCACCTTCCAAACAATGAAAACAAGGTTTGTACCAAAAACAAACCAAAACGGATGCAAGATGAGAGATCGGGAGGCAAAGCACGCGGCTGAAAGCCTCGAAAACTAGTCTACAAGCATCAAAAGTGATATGCGGCCACAAAAGTGGTCTCCCGGACCACAGTGTCCCTCTAGGCAGAGGCAACAAGGTATGGTTTAAAAATCACTCCAAACGGAGAACGTTAAGCGGTCCCGAGACAAGGCGCGCGGCCGAAGGCTCCAAAAACTAGAAACTAGTTTCCAAACTGGAAAAGTGGCCTACGACCACAAAGAGATGGTCTGTAAGACCTCTCCCTCCCTCCGGGAAGAGAAAACAAGGTTCGGTCCACAAACCGAGCCAAAGCACAAAATGTTTAGAGGCCCGGAGGCAAGGCTCTCAGCCAAAACTTTGAAACCTCTAAACATGCACAACATGCACCATCACCGAGCACTCAATCGATGACGTCTGAGTCTTAAGGTCGGTCAAAAATGGGGTGTCTACAGTTACCCCTCTTTGACAGAACTCGAAAGTCATAAGTGACGGGAGTGATTGTCAAAGCCTAGAGATGACCCATTTTTTACAAGGCCGAAGACTTAGACAAACAGGCAAGATAACAAAGAGATGCGCCCGCAGGCTGGGGCAAGATGCAAATGACATGCACAAAGCTGAACATAACTTATGATCATGCAAAGAAAGCTGTAACGAATCAATTATGCACAATAAATGCAACAGTTTAAGCAAGCGAATTCAAACCAAACTACATTACATGCAGAAAGGATGTAAGAGAATTATACAATTCTCGCTACGTCTCACACAGAGTACATACAATACCTACTGGTTCGTCTAGTCGTGCCAGCTTCAAATGAACCATACATACAATATCGTGCCTGCATAAGAAAACAACTCAACAGGTACAATATCGTTAGAAACATGCATAACAATGCAAGTGAAAAGTGCGTAACAACACAAGCAAAGTGTGGGTAGATAACAATGCAACCTAAGTGTGACGCATAACAATGCGAGTAAAGTGCGTGACAACACAAACAAAAAATGGGTGCATAACAATGCAACCTAAGTGTGATGCATAACAATGCGAGTAAAGTGTACGACAACGCAAATAGAGTGCATAGCAATTCAACAAAAGTGCGCGTAACAAAGCGACTAGTAATGTGCGTAAGAATGCAATAAGTGGTGGGCATAACAATGCAGGAAAGGAAAGTGTGATGAAATAGCACGTTTGAAGCAAAAATAAGTACAAGCCTTGAAGAGAGCAATTCAACCGTAACCTCCAATTTACCTCTCGAAGGGGTCACACGTATTCAAAAAGGATACACCTTGCTCTTGACGAGTAACGATGAGCTACGGATCGAAGACTTGAATTGAAGTTCCCGCGGGGACATTCTTGAGCCAAAAAGTGTACTTTTCTTGTACTTTCTCGACAACCGGGGACTCTAATCATCACCAAAACACATAGGGAGAACAAAGGGACCTTTGAAGATCATCCAGGAAGCTGGCCGACCAGTTATATCAGTGGCTGACCAGTTGTTGGTCACCAAAGTGGTCAGCCGACCAGAAAAACTGGCTGGCCGACCAGTTTACAGAATCTGGGGCAGTTTTGTCTTTTAAGCTTTAGTTCTTTAAGTACACAACTCCAAATCAGTTTGTATCACACCTCCAAGGCCGAAATCAGCTTCTCTTCCTCCCTAGACCCTTTTCTCTCTCAAATCTGCACTTTATATGCGTTTTCCAACGCCCCACGCGAAGTTGTTTCGCAAAAACTTTCAGTTCTCTTCGTTTTGAACTTATTAAAATTTGTTTTCGGAGCTTCTTTCTCCATTTTCACCACTTAAGGTATGTTTGTCTCAAAGTTTAGCACCTTTTCTCGGGCGTTGACTTTTGTTGACTTTTTGCAATTTTGGCTCATTTTGCTCATTTTTGCATCATCTCGCAGATTTCTTCAGATGGCCGATGATATTCCATATGGCGGTGGTTCTCCATATGCAGAGGACGAGCCCGACATTATAACGTTGCCTCCGAGGATACGGCCATTCGACCCAGAGGAGTACGACCCGGAGGAGCACATCCTTCCTCCTAGCACCTTCTACCACTTCAAGGACTTCGTGGGGCGGGCACCCACAGACCTGCTGCTACGGGAGCCGGAGTCCCATCTATCTCATCACGCGTATGAGGTACGTACTACATTTTTACCTTTTCTGCGATGTATTTTGCACTTCTTGCACATTTACATACACAACACTTCACTCATTTTGAACACACAGTTCATACATAGCACTCTACTAATTTGGCACACAGCTCATTTTGGGCACACAACACATTTTTGGGCACACAACTCATAACACTGCTCAATCTGAACACTCAGTCCATAACATAACATTCTGTTTAATTGGCACACAGCTCATAACACTGCTCAATCTAAACACGCAGTTCATAACACAGCATTCGATTTAATTAGCACACGGCTCATAACACTGCTCAATCTGAACACGCAGTTCATAATGCAGTACACTTTTTCATAACATAGCACACCGCTCAATCTGAACACCAAGTTCATAACACGGTATTCGATTTATAGCACACTACTCAATCTGAACACACAGTCCATAACACAGTACACTTTTTCATAACATAGCACACCACTCAATCTGAACACGCAGTTCATAACACGGTATTCGGTTTATAGCGCACTGCTCAATCTGAACACACAGTCCATAACGCAGTACACTTTTTCATAACATAGCACACCGCTCAATCTGAACACGCAGTTCATAACACGGTATTCGGTTTATAGCACACTGCTCAATCTGAACACGCAGTCCATAACGCAGTACACTTTTCATAACATAGCACACCGCTCAATCTGAACACACAGTTCATAACACGGTATTCGGTTTATAGCACACTGCTCAATCTGAATACGTAGTCCATAACGCAGTACACTTTTTCATAACATAGCACACCGCTCAATCTGAACATGTAGTTCATAACACGGTATTCGGTTTATAGCACACTGCTCAATCTGAACATGCAGTCCATAACGCAGTACACTTTTAATTTGCACGTAGCTCATTCTTTTCATTTTGAACAGACAGCTCATACATTTCACTTTGAACACGCAGCTCATACATTTCACTTTGAACACATAGCTCATACTTTTCATTATGAAACTGAATACATCTGTTCATTCTGAATGCAGGTATCTTCCTGTTTCATAAGGGGTTATGGGTCTATCCTCGCAAGGGAGTGGTATATGGAGCTCCTGGATGCTGTCCGACACATTGTGGACGAGGCAGGGTTTGGCCCATTCTGTGCGGGATTGTCACGTCATCGAGCGAGCAGGACCCTCCTGGGCACACTTGTAGAGAGATAGTGGGACACCACCAACTCCTTCCATTTCTCGGCTACTGGGGACATGACGACGACCCCATATGACTTCTCCATGCTGACAGGCCTTGATGTGGGAGGCGGGCTGATCCCATACGACACAGATATGGGTGACTGTGAGGCCACTTGGAATTATTTGCTCGGAGCTCGTCCGCCGATCGATAGATCATCAGGCAGGGTCGGGTACACCTGGTTCACCGAGTAGTACTGGAGGAGTACGCCCCAGACCATTGAGGCCATACAGCAGTATGCCCGGGGATTTTTGATGTTCCTCCTCGGGACCACACTGTTCTCCGACAGGGGGACCACAGTTGGGCTTTATTTGCTCAGTGCTCTGGTGGATCTATCACGGGTCCTGCTCTTTGATTGGGGTGGCGTTGCCCTCGCTACCCTTTACTACTACATGAGCGCGACCTCCCGCGAGCGGGGGACCATAGTTGGAGGCTACTGGCAAGCCTGGGAGGTACATTTTTCCCTCTTGATTTACATTTCTGTCTTTCATTATCTGTACACTGCACACGACACACATTACATTCTATATTCTACATTCTGCACTCAGCATTCTGTATTTTCTGTATATTCTATATACTGTACACTACACGCAACATTCTGTATTTACCATATATTCTGTATTCGCATTCTGCACTCGACATTCTGTATTTTCTGTATATTTTATATTCTGATAGCCACTGTCTTGCCATCCACAGCTATGGGTTTATGCATACTTCCCGACGCTCGCTCCCGAGCTCGAGGTTGAGGCACCCCTTGAGATCCCCTACTCACGCAGATTTGAGGGTCGGTGCCGGCCCAAGCCCCGGGAGACTCTGCTCTACCTCCGACAGTTCTTCGATATTGTACAGGCGACGGATGTAACCCAGAACTCTCAGTTCTTCATGACATCTAATCATTGTATACATTTGCTACCCGCAGGTCACCTAGCAGCCTTGGATAGCCATGCCAGGGAATCCTCAATTTCTGTTTGCTGGGGCATAGGGTACCTCGCGATACAGGATTTTGCTTGAGGGACCAGTTGGCAGAGCTTGCTTCCTCGGAGAGCGCTTCATGCGCCAGATGATGGACAACTCCGATCAGGACATCCCTTCACTGCCTCCACCAGAGATGCGATCTACAGAGGGTCCACTAGAGATGTGATCTACAGAGGGTCTCACATCCCAAAAGACAGAGGACCTTATGTTGGGAATTGATGCGGTCCTTTTCCTGGAGGAGGGGGATTACGCGACATGTTGCCATGATGTACCTGATGCCTCCGCTGTCAGGTGTCCGTACCCCCAGGAGGACAGTTGCTGACATGCCTTCCTCGAGTCGCACCTGAGATAGAGACATTCCTTCGACCAGTGGGGCTGGCTCATCGAGGGACGGGACCGGATGGATGCCCTTGACTTGCCAGTATGCTGGATGACCAGACCTTCCGACTGGGTTGACAGGTTGGCAGTATGGGACATCATACTAGATTCCACTAGAGCCTCCATTGCCCGATCACCGATACATCAGTGACCCCGACTCACCACCGATATGCTTTACAATTTTCATTTATCACTCAGATATTTAAAAATTCATTCACTGATGACTTGAACCTCTGTCTGCAGCCTCCCAAAGAGTACACTGATAGGCTGTTGGGGGTGGTGGCCTCGCTCGAGGACATGGTCCTGCGGAGGGAGACACTGCTGCACTCCTACAGTATCTCGGTATTTTCCAATCTTCTTGCATTTATCATACTTCTGATGATATACTGAAACTGAACATTTTACCATACAGATTCACTGCATGTGTAGAGCACATCTAACACACCCCATTCACATAGCATATCTGCATGCACTCATTCTATGCATCATTCTTGCATCTGATATACATACTCTAGCTGATGTATTCAAATTTCCTTTTCAGGTCGCACCTGTACCGCCTGGGCCATCCAGGCATTCTTGAGCAGCTAAGAGAGAGGCAACAACTTGTGGGCGAGGTGAGCACAGAGCACCTATCAATCAGGATGACGAGGAGTCCAACGAGGAGTAGGAGTCAACACATCCTCAGTCTGAGACATCTGCAGGCAGAGATGATGACTCTGGTTCTGGCTCGGAGGGTGAAGGCGACACCGAGGAGGCTTCCGAGGATGGTGGCTCCGATTCAGACGGAGATGTCGACAATGGTGGCAAGGAGGCTGCTCAGCCAAAGAGAGTGAAGAGGGCCTCTCGGTCTTGAGCTTGTTAGCACTGATGTAGATATTCCTGCTTTAATTTTTTTTACATGTAGTTCTAGCACATTGTGTAGCTTAGGCAGTTTTATTTTTTTCTTCAAAACTTGTACCCTTTTGTAAAATGTTGTAAAAAGAAGCTATGATGGAATGAAAATGGCTTTTTTGTTCAAAAAGTGTTGTATTTTATTCTAAGCATCGCATCGCACCATTTTGCACAAAAAAGAGATTTGAATGGGAATTGACTGAAAATTGAACATCGTGTATTCCCAAGTCAGGTAGAGAACCAACGCAACAAAACGACTCAACTCAACTCAAAAACAATTCGTTAAACGAATTAACAACTCGATAAACAAATAAGCAACAACTTGATAAACAAATGAGCTACAACTCGATAAACAGATGAGCTACAACTCGATAAACAAATGCATTTTAGACAAACAAAGCGATGGAACGCATCCAAAACAGAGGTAAACTCGAACCTTCAGCACTCTCAGCATACGAGGAAGTTAGAGACTCACTCCTGGAAGCAAGAAACAAGTGTAAACCACTTTCATGCTCATGGCCGACCAGTTTTTCTGTCTGTAACCTAAAAAGGTAGCTGGCCGACCAGAAAAAGTGGTCGGCCGACCACTTAACCTGGGAACCTCCAGTTTTCTGACACTTGTCCTCCAAACAGTTCCTTATCCTCCGTAAAGGTTCCAGCTTCGTGGTTCTATCATTCTAACTCAATTTTGCACCAAAATGGAGGCATTTCTCATCCAAAATCTCACAAATTGGATTGCTACCTTGGATGGCTCGGAAAAGGTAAATTTCTGGGGCTTCAACATAAATGCACTATTTACGTTGAGTTGCACCCCGCTGCGTTTTCTGTTCCTTCATGCCGCGGCAAAGTTTTGGAATCTAGTGGCACACGTCTTTAGCTTTGGCAGACAAGAGGTATGTCCTTCTTTCGAAGACTTCCAAGTTCTGATGGAGTCCGAACACGAGGAAGAGATTTTGCCACAATTTCGCTTTGGTCACGTCCAAGCCTTAGGATGGATGTGTGGGCTCACTTTGCATGACGCTCGGTCATTAACTCGCGATGGAGTGCTGGATATCCCCATCTTGATTTGTCGGTTTTTTGATGCCGGTGACCATGGCGATCATGATTGGCAGGGTTATCGGCGACATGCGCTTTGCTTATGCATGTTGTCTTATTTCTTGCTCGCCCCAGGCTCTGGTGGGTTTAGCACTCGTTTGATTGAAGTTGCCCAAGGCTTAAGAGAGGGCAAGAGCTGCATTGCCATGACATTGGCTGAGACATTGATGGGTTTGAACGCTTTCTGTCGCCAAGAGACAACTAGATTCATGGGGAGTCCACTACTGCTGCAGGTAATGTTTCCCACCCTATCTCACATATATTTCTCACATCACTCAACCCTCAGGCTTGGTTTTTTTCTCTCAAAACCCTTTTTCTCACTTTTTCTCTCAACGTACACCTCTCTATTCTTTAATCTCTCATGTTTCATCCCTCCCCAGATGTGGCTGATGGACAAGTTGAAGGTTGTGGACCCATGCCCAGCATATTCAGCTCACAGCTATTTCTTCCGGTGAAGTCTAGTCGATGCCCCTGACGAGGGATGGTGGTTCGAATGGATGTGCAGTCTATCTACTACCAGTATTTCTTGGCGCTGTCATTGGCTCAATCTACCGACGATGAGCTACAGCATGACCCGCCAGCCCAGGATTTAGTTGATTGGCATGACACACTGTGTGTTCTATTTTCCATTCCAATTTCGACGCCAATTTGGCCATGATCAGACTTGTCCGGAAGGAGGGATAGGGTATCCTGCTGTATTTCCGGTCCGAGGCACTCAGCTAGCTCGGTATGCCACAGCATGGAGGATGAGAGAGCTTCTGGCCCCCGCTCCCACTTTCAGTTGCACCCTTTCTGATGAGTGCATAGCTTGGCTTGATGAGGAGGCACAGATTGGGCCTACTTTGATGTCAGAGGCTTCGACCAGCTCTGGGAGGGGGGGGCAGGAACACCTGACTTATCCATGCCCTGAATTTATTGCTTTATCAGTACTTTCAAGTTTTCTTTATGAATGTAATAAAAAGCAACTTCAATTTGTATTCAAGAGTAGGAGAACTCTGTATTGAAATCAATGTAATTGAAGGTTGTGGGTACCGAAAATTTTTCGTTTGGTCCAAAAATGGTCTAAGTTGTAAAAAGATTAATTTGAGCAAAATCAACTTTTATTAAAACTTTTCAAAACCATTTTCGATATAGATCAGAACTGGACACACCCGAGATCTATCACTGAGATGCACAACCCCAGATCCTAGCAATTGGAAAGTTGCCCCTAGTCTGAATAGCACTGCACTGGAGATCACAACCAAGCTCTGGAATGCAGAATAGACGAAGATGACCAAACATGATCACATGGACAACGTTGATCAGGGAAGTGTTTATTGCTGGACTTCCGAATGAAGTTGCCTACGTATCCCAAAGATGGGAATCAAGCTTTACGTAGTTCGGCTCGGGTTCACTCGTGTATTAACACTCTCCTTTTGCACTCTAACTTTTGCCAAGGCCGCCCTTTGCGGGTTTTCAACCTTGCGAGCTCAGTTTTTATAATTTCAAATTTTTCATGCTCTAACTTTTGCCTAGGTTGCCCTTTCAAGTTTTCGGCCTAGCGAGCCACTCAGGGATAATATTTCTTCAACTTGTCCATGTTAATCGGCTGTGAGAACTCTAGGCCATCTAGGTCCATCAGAACAACAGCTCCACCCGACCAGATAGACTTGATGATGTATGGACCAGTCCAATTGGGTCTGAACTTGCCCCTAGGGTCGTGAATGGGAGCTCAATTGTCTTTGAGCACTAGATCCCCTTCTTTCAAATTCCTGGACTTAACCTTCTTGTTGAAAGCCCTGGTAATTCTTCGTTGATAACCCTGAACATGGTACAGTGCTTTTAGCCTTCTTTCATCAAACAACATGAGTTCTTCAAACCTACTTTGCTGTCAGTCTGCCTCAGCTATCTGACACTCAGCCAATACCCGTAATGACGGAACCTCAACTTCGATAGGCAGAACAGCCTCCATCCCATAGACCAAGGAATACGGAGTTGCTCCAGTAGAAGTTTGAATTGAAGTCTGGTAGCCCCACTGAGCAAATGGCAACTTATCTGGCCAGTCCCGGTAGGTTTCCACCATCTTCTGCAGAATATGTTTGATGTTCTTGTTGCGGCGTCAACTGCTCCGTTGGTTTGTGGCCGATATGTAGATGACTTATGGAAAACCACATTGTACTTCTCTAACAAATCAACCACCTCCTTCTTAAAGTGGGAACCATTATTTGAAATAATCTCGTTCGGGACCCCGTAACGACAGATGATGTTATTCCTGATGAACTTTGCGATATGTGATGCCTTCAACACCGCATAAGACTGAGCCTCAACCCACTTCGTGAAGTAGTCTATCGCTACCAGAATGAACTCGTGCCCATTGGACCCCTTCGGGGTGATAGCCCCAATCACATCAATCTCCCAGACTGAAAACGGCCGTGGCGAAGTCATATTGTACAGCTTCGACGGCGGAATGTTCATGCGGTTTGCATGGATCTAACATTTGTGGCATCGCCGGACAAAGCCAATACAATCCTCCTCCATGGTGGACCAATAATAACCCTATCTAAGGATCTTTCGGGCTAGCATCACCCCGTTCATGTGCGCTCCGCACTCTCCTCCATGGATGGCCTCCATCAGGCGCTTGGATTCTTCAACATCAACACACAGTTTATGCATCCCGAGATGACCCCTCTTATACAGTTTACCCTCGCAGACGATGAACTGAGCAGCCATTCTTCGAATTGCCCTCTTATCTTTGGCATTCGTCTCTGGTGGATACGCTTCCTTCTCCAAGAAGTTCCAGACGTCGTAATACCAGGGATTCTCATCTTGTACCTCATCTATGGCGACAATCAGCTCGTAGGCCGGCACAAATTTCTGTTCGATGATGATCGGATGCATCCAGACTCCAAAAGGGATGTCTATCATAGAAGATAGAGTTGCTAGTGAATCAGCGAACCTGTTGTTCTATCTTAACAGATGGGCGAAATTTAGTTTCTCAAACCGAGGAATCAACACGTCCAAGGTCTGGTGATAGATTCTCATCTTTTCTTCTTTAACTTTCCAATCTCATTTAGCTTGAGATACAACAAGGTTCAAGTCCCCGATGACATCTAACCGTTTTTCCCCTAGTTCCAAGGCGGCTTCTAAACCGGTAATACATGCCTTATACTCTGCCGCATTGTTCGATACTTTGAACGGAGTTTGAATGCTAGAGGTATGCGGGAATTGTCGGGTGCCATCAGCAACACTCCTATCCCATACCCATATTGGTTTGACGCTCCGTCAAAGTACATCGTCCAGGTCTCTTCTTCGACGTGCAAAATGGCTTCGTCTGGGAATAGGTACTCAACTGCTTCATCCCCTTCGACTGGGTGATCGGCTAGGAACTCCACTACCACTCTTCCTTTTACTAACTTGTGCGTCACGTACTTCAGATCGAATTCGAAAAGCAAAAGCAACCAATGAGCTAGCCTACCCATAAGTGTCGATTTCTTGAAGAGATATTTGATGGGATCTAATCTCAAAACCAGTATTACGGAGTGAGCTAACAGGTAGTGCCGCAGCTTCCTGGTAGCCCATACCAAGGCCAAACAAGCTTTCTCCAGTGGAGTGTAGCGGGTCTCGTAATCCAGCATTTTCTTGCTCGGGTAGTAGATAGCTCTCTCCACTTTGTCCTCAAACTCTTGTGCAAGCATGCAGCCCATTGTAGTTTCAGTCACTGAAAGATACAGGATCAACGTTTTCCCCGGCTCAGGCGGTGACAACACAGGTGGATTCTGTGAATATTGTTTGACCTGCTCGAAAGCTGCTTGGCATCGGCCGTCCTATTAGAACTTCTTTCCTTTCTTCAGGAGACCAAAGAGTGGTTCACAAGTCAAGGTTAATTTTGAAATAAACCGTCTTATGAATTGCACTTTACCCAGAAAGCCTTGCACCTCCTTTTCAGTCCTCAGTGGTGGCATTTCTAAGATGGCCTTGATTTTGGAAGGATCGACCTCGATACCTCTCTGTGTGATCAAGAACCCCAGCATTTTCCCTATTGTAATGCCAAACGTACTCTTCTGAGGATTCAGCCACAGTCTATACTCTCTGATCCGTTGAAAGAACATTTCAAGGCGGAGTAGTGGCCCTCTCTTTCCTTGGACTTGACAATCATGTCGTCCACTTATACCTCAACCTCTCTGTGGATCATGTCGTGCAATATTGTGGTCGCAGCCCGTTGATACGTAGCTCTAGCATTCTTCAGCGCAAATGGCATCACCCTATAACAATAGGTTGCCTATGGGGTGGTAAAGGCAGTCTTCTCCCAGTCTTCGGGTGCCATCAATATCTGATTGTAGCTTGAAAACCCATCCATGAACGAGAGCAGTGCATGCCCAGCAGTGAAGTCCACTAATTCATCGATATGCGACAGAAGAAAGTCGTCCTTCGGACTGGCTTTATTCAAATCCCTGAAGTCCACACATACCCGAATTCTGCCGTTCTTCTTTGGCACCGGAACGATACTAACCAACCAAGTTGGGTATTTAGATACCAGCAAGAACCTTGCATCAATTTGCTAGGTGACCTCTTCTTTGATCTTGAGATCCCAGTCTTGGCGGATCCTTTTGAGCTTCTACTTAACAAGTCGGGCCTCTGGGTCAAGACGGATCTGGTGCTATACAATCTCAGGATCGATTCCAGGCATGTCTTCATAGGACCATGCGAAAACATCTTTGAAATCTTTTAACAAAGCGACTAAGTGCTCGTGCTCCTCCAAAGACAACGTGGACCCAATCAGGACTAGCCGCGGGTCCTTCTCAGTACCAACATTAATTTGGGTGATTTCATCAACCAAGGGTTTAACAAACCTCTCCTGCTCTTGATCAAGCAAATATTGCAAAACTGGAGGAATTTCTTCCTCGTCGTTTTCATCAAAATTTTGAAAATCCTGATTCAAGCAATAAATTAAGGGCACAGAAAAGTAATCGAAGGTCACAGCCACACAATTCTCATTAAGCACTTCCATGTCGCCTGATTCCTCTATTACAACAGACTGAAAGAAAAAAGAAAAAGACGACCTAGACAGGCCTGTGGCATCCGGGTTGTCACCCCCAGGAATACTGGACTCAGACTCAGACGAGCTGGAACCTAATTCCGACCCTACAGACTCGGTGGAATCAGATTCCGGCTCACTACTTGACCCAGTGCTATTCAATAAGAAGCCTTCCTCGTATTGCCAGACGAGGGAGGGTGCAATGGATGCATCCAAAATGTTTGAAGATGGGCTCACGGCCGTTTCATTCCCAATCATGAACACTGAGAGGTCATTCCCCAAGCACTCATGTACAATCGGAGGATCTGAAAGTAGACAAGCCAGCGCTACCACCATTTCATTCTCTGCGCCCTTGGAAACCTCCTCTTTGTACTACTTAGCCTGGGCTATCGAGTCTGTCTGCTCCTCAGAAACATCATCCTCAGACAATTGCAAGTCAAATAAAATTTCAAATCCCGCCAAGCGCCGCCTCTTTGCATTCAACCATGGCTCTCGGAAGCCGCAGAACGGGAAGTCCTCCCCCTCCCGAACAAAGTGTCCATTTAGGGTACCCCGGATTGGTCGGTGCATCAACTCAAAATGTTTCCCTACCTGCTTGGCTCTGGCTCTTCCGGCCATCTCTTTTCCTTTCCTCACCCAGTCCTCCTTGGTAGGCAGATAACCTAAACCAAAGGTATGTGGGTTATGCGGCACTTCGGACGATGTTGCAACACCTTTCCGGCCGCTGTGGCCCAATCCTATCCCGGGGATATGTTGTAGCTTGTTCATAAGGTAAACTGATTGTGCGCTGACATAGAGCCCCTCATCAATAGCTAAGATACTCTGTACAACCTGAGCCTCGGCTAGGGTGAATCCTAACAGGAACACACCCTCCACACCATGTTCAATTTCCAAAACTGGTATAGAAACCTCTAGCGGCGGATGGATTGAAGAATTCCAAAAAACAATGGCCACCCCTTTCTCGTGGGGGTATTTCAATATCTGGTGCATGGTGGAAAAGACTGCCTTCACCTGGTGCAGCCACGGCCGCCCCAAGAGTAGATTGAAGGTTGCGGGAGCGTCCAAGACATGAAAGTCAATATCGTGCTGTCCTAGACCAACCTAAGTCTGAATCTGTACAGTCCCCATCACTTCTCTGCTAGTATTGTCATATGCCCTTATCACTTGGGCAGTAGGTACAAAATCTGTGGGCCTCAACCCGATTGTATATGCTATCCTCGACGGGCACAAGTTAATAGTAGATCATGTGTCAACAAGAACCACTGGTACCCATTTTTCTCTGCACTCGACAGAAATATAGAGCGGTTTGTTATGGTTTGAGCCCTCAGGCGGTAGTTCCTTATCAGTGAAGGTCAACGTCGGGGAAGCTCCTCCCGAAAAAACCAATCCCACCAACTGCTCGGGTGTGGTGTCGATTGAAAGTTTAGCCCTGTCCATTGTAGAAAGGACAACTTGTCTGTGTACTCTTGAAGCCATAAGCAATCCCTAGATGGAGATGTCTGCTTGTATCTTCTTAAGTTGTTTCAGCACAGCCTCCTCCTCGAGCAGTTTCTCCTTCTGCCTTTCCGCTTCGTTGTCCCTTTTCGGACATCTCTAGTTGATCTAAATGTGGGGGCTTGAAATACCGCCCACTTCTAGTCACGTGGTCAACCTCCCCCACATACCAGGTATCATCCGGTTGGCTTCGTCCCCAATCTTCGTCTGTGTGGGCTAAACATAGGTCATCGTCTTCCCACCACATCCCGTCGGCCATCGACAAGCAGCTATCTGGTCCTGTTACAACTTTTTCTATGCGCACAGCACATTCCATCCCCTCCGGGGCTTTGGCTTTTCTCGCCCTTTCTAGATCTTCGACCTTTTCCTGCTCAAACTGCTTCAGTGCAGCCTGTTGTTCAAAATCTTTCATACTCAAAATACGCTGATCCTGAGCAAAATTCTTAACACTGGTGCTCTCCGACGGTTGCTCCTAATTCCTGGCCATTCCGGCCACTGTTGATGTCCCTGTTTCTGATGGTCCTTGTTCTAGCTGAGGTTGTTCAACAACATCCGACTCGTCGCTGAGCCACCTAGTAGCTTCCACTGACCCATCTACATCAAACCAGTTGACAGTCACGTCTCCTGGGTCTTGTTCATTGAAGAATTGAAGGTTGGCTATGTCCTCTTCCAATTCTGCTAGGTCATCTAGTCCCTGATTAGGTCCATCCTCTTGTACGACATCAATCTCTGCCCCCGCTAGCAATTCCACCCTTGGCTTAGGCTGACCTGTTGGTGTGATGTAACTGCTCGGGTTGTACACAAATCTCACAGACCCCTCAGGCTCTGAATGATCATTCCCATCAGCTCCCACAATCATCCCGGTTCTATCCTCAATAGTCACCACCACCAGCTCAGGTTGGGTTTGGGAGATGTCCAGTATGCACAAATCTGTGCTTTTTGGAATGAACACCTCCGGCTTGGGTAGGTGAGAAGGGGTGATATATATGCTAGGGTCGTATGACACAACCCCGGTTTGGATCAAGTTGATGCGTTTGGGAGGTGGAGCTTGGTTATGTGGTGGGCGAGGATTGGTTGTGACGTTCGGCTTCTCCGGGGGCATAATCACCCTGTTGTCGATGAGATCCTAAATCTCATGACGTAATCGAAAGCACTGGTCGATTTTGTGACCATGCTGTTGGGGATAAGCACAGTACTTAGTTGGGTTATGGGTGGGAGGAAGTTTTTCTAACAATGGCCGCAGCTCTCTAGGGGTTTCAAGTGCCCTTTCTTGATCAAAACCCCCAAAGCGTTGGACAGGGGCATATATAGTGGGGTAAAGGTTCTTTGGCCTCTGGGTGCATATCTATCTGTTTGCGAGCTACTTCTGGACGCACCGGTGAATGGGGTAGCTGTAAGGGTTTTTGGAGTGGTGGTGGTGACCATTCCGACATCTGAAGTTCTGCCAGTTGCAGTACTACTTGTGCCTGCGTTTGTACCACAATTGAATGCCCTCTTGGGCTGCTCCCTCTCATGATCAATGAGGCCTTGTTTCATGGCGTCATCTATTTGCACCCCAATATCATGTAGATCTGCAAAGGTAGGAAGGGAGAGGACAATCATCTTTTGCATAAGCTTGGGCTGGAGGTTGCGCACAACCATCCATATCGGATCTTTGTCAACGGGCCTGTTGGTCATCATCGAGGCTTTGGCTCTCGAACGGGTTACAAAGTCGGAGAAGCTCTCCTTTGGTTCTTACCTGGTTGTCTCAAGATCACGAGTTGTGATCTCAATCTGCATATTATAGGAGTATTAAGCTATAAAGGCCTCAGCCATCTCCTTCCAATTCCTCTTAACAGAGTCTTCCAATTTTGCGTACCGAATAGCCGCTACACCCGATAGGGTCCAGCCGAATAGGGAAAGGTTCTGCAATCTGGAGAGGCCCATCGGCCTTAAGATATCAGAGAACAGCCGCAGGTGTACCATGGGATCCCCAGAACCATCAAAGCAGTCAATATGTGGCATCTTAAACCGGTCTGGCAGCATCACGGCTGAGTCAGTATATCCACCCTCTATATCCGGAATGGAATGAACTCCTTGAGACTTCTTGAAAAGATTTTCTAGCTTGCTCACTTTTAACGCCGTTGGATCCACCTCAAATTCAAATGGTGAATCCACTAAGTTGGTGGGCGCTTTGGATAACTGAGGCAAGATGGGGGGCAGAGCCGACCCTGTTGGCACGTCCGTATTTTCCTAGACAATGGCAGTCTCCCTAGGTGTTGGAACTCCAAGTGGGGGACAAGCTTGGTGTGAAGCAGATGCTCCGATTTGTTGCTGTGGCCTGGCAATTAAATCTACCTGTTGTGCCACAATCTCTGTTTGACGGGCAGCATCCTACTGCATGTTTTTCATAGTCTCCTGAAGCTGACGCATCATCTCTTCCATTTCGACTAAAAAGTGTGGGTCTGACTGAACTAATGTGTATTCCCTCTCTGTGGGAGAAACAGAACTCTGATCCCTACTGTACTTAGGTGGGGTAGACAAAGCCCTCTGTACTGACTGCTGAACTGATATCCTCTGCCTAACTGCCCTCCGTCTAGTAACTGGGGGTAATGAATGGAACATTGGTTGTTCGTCTATCAGATCCTCAGATCGATTAAGCCTTCGACCTCTAACCCAGAGTGCTCGGGGAATATCTGCCTGGTCGGATCCAATTGTGCTAAACTACCTTGCAAAAAGATAAATAAAGCATAATATGGAAATAAACAACCAAAATGCGCAATGTGCTATGTTATGAGCTGAATAAATTAAAGACAACACACAGTTGGCCCGACAACACACAATTGGCACTTGTAAGCTGAACACACTGTTCTCAATACTGATCACTGTTACCCAAATATCTATCCCAAAACTGATACCCTCAGGTAAAACTGATTCTTTAAATACTGATGCCTGCAGGCCTGATACCCAGACTTACAAACTGATACGTGCATTCCTGTAGAGGCACACTCTGACAGCAAATAGCAAGCAAATGAGAGCCAAAACACCCCTATGGTGGGGTAAGGTTTCCCTGTCCTATTTTGTCAGGAGCTAGGGTTTCACTACGCACACAGCGGTTTCAAACAACCTACAATCGGGTAAGCAACCTGTCCTAGTTTGGAATAGTCACTATGGATTCTGATATGCACTAAGTCGAATGGTCAAAAAGGGTGCCTTGGTAAAAACCGAGGTTTGTGTTCCCGTTGTGGCAGAGCCTGCAACCCGTTAGCCTTATGGCACGCTTTTCCAAGCGAGCCTCTGGCAAACCGTTCAAGAATAGCAGACGACAAAAATGGTGTCCTCGGCGCACCAATGCAAATGCAATGCAAAGAAACACATAAGTGTAGTCAAAACAAGATATCATGAGTTCGAGTCAAGTTCCGTAACTCCCCAGCATAGTCGCCATAAACTGTAGACGCGCTCCCGGGAACTCTCCGATATCTGCGCCTGCGAGGGGCGCGAATCTCGTTTTGTTCTCTAGCTACTACAGTTCGGACTCAATGTCACGGTTCTGAATCTAATCTTGCAAAGTGCAATGCAAGATTGATAAATCACCGAAGAGTCCAAATCCGACAAATTGTTTTAGAAAACTGATTTAAATAAAGAAGTGTCAAACATAGACTGCTTTGCCAGATACAGAGTCGCCACCTAAATATTTTGTTTTGGGAGAATTTAGGAAACCCTGACTCGTGCCGAAGGCCACGTGTCCGTCATCACCAAAGTTGCCTCAGTTCGAGAACTTATCTTATTTTTTAAAACACATGTGTTCTTATTTCGGTTATTAACCTAGAATTACTATATGATGCGCACAGCAAACAAGTATAGACTAGATCGCCTAAGTTGGAACAAAACATTGCATATTCGTTTGAAAACGGTTTGAAATTTGCTACTCTCAAGTAGGCAAAAACGAGGATTTGATGAATTGTTCCAATTCAAGTAATCCAACCTTCACGCACAAGCATTCAGGCAGTTATGTCACATAAGCAGTTAGCCTCATGGCAAGCATGCTGACATGGCAGCATTAACACACATGCAGTATGCTAAAGCGTAAACACTTACAGTGTATTCCAAGCCACAACAAAGAACTAGTTAGGCATCATGCATGATCCTAGTTCATGTTAAGATGGATAATGCAACACATACACAAATGCAACATAGATAGGCTCGGCTATCCTAGAATGTCATGTGAAATGCAACTTGATACATGTATTCAAATTGGAATTGAAAATATAATGCGGTTAGTATGATGCGCCGAGCCCGGTGCATGCAATATAGATGAATGATGCAACACATGCGACCATAAGGTATGCTAAACAAAATATGTCCTAAGACTAACCATCATAAGCAGTTAAGTAAAAGGGAGAAAGAAATGGGGGTTGGAAGACATGCATCATACACATGCACGCTTATTACAACAATTGGCCCTCTCGAGGGAGAGACCGAATAATAAGCTCACTAGCTAATCTGAGTTATTTAAACTAATTATTACACAACGAATTAATTAACTAATCCTAGTTAACTAATTATTACAAAAAAAAAAAAAATTGAATGGCTAACGCATTAACTATTAAAGTACAAAACGAATGCTTAATCTAGCTAAGTAAAGAAGCTAAATAAAGCAATAAATCAGGAGCCTCAGAGGGAGAAGGATGCATGCATGCCTGGTCGCCTCGTTTGGAAATTCGTCGCAATGCCCCAATTTGCCTTTGTTTGCAATTGTCCTCAGAACCTTGCACCAAGCTCAAGAAAGCTTAAACTCCACCTTGGGAAACCTGTGGGAGGGTGGCCGACTACTTTTGGTCTCTCCAGCCACTTGCCGACCACTTTCTTTGTTGAAAGCCAGAAAAAGTGGTCGGCCAGCTAGTTTTTCTGGCTGGCCAACCAGTTGTTGCTACTGAATTCCAGTTTGTTACAACAAAGAGCAAGAAAGGGCATGGCAATGTATTTACAAGATATGTGTGCACAACCACCCTCCCTATCATGTCATGGACTCAAGGAAGTGTGGTTCTCGAACCTCGGGCCACCAATCGCGCATTTCAATGCATGATGGCCGAGAAGTCAAATTGCACAATTCAATATGAAATGAATACACAAGTAAACACATAAAGCCTAAAATTCTATCATGTATGATCAAGAGCGTCAGCGACCGAGAATTGAGGCACGTTTCATCACTTCAAATATGAAACGTCCCTCGTTTCTCGTGCTCGGATTAACACTTAATCCAAACAACAATGCTACACATAACATGGCATGCTCAATGCAATGTAATGCAACCTTAGCATGCAAACATGCAAATGCAACTACATGGCATACTCAATGCAACTAACAATCATAGCATACACAATGCAAGGAATAACATGGCATACACAATGCTAAATGCTAAGAACTAGATGGCATACTCAATGCAAGGCAACCATAAGGTTCTTAACACAATGTAATTCATCCATGCACAATGCAATGCAACAAGGGCAACTTATCAATGCTAGGGACATGCAAACCACATACTCAATGGACTTAAACCAAAATGGGCAGACCTCGGTCATGCTCAAATCTGTGGCCAAAATGATGAAACAAAGGCACCAAAAACATATACAAGCATGCACAATGCAATGGCCCATCAACTAGGCCTACGAACACAACTCTCAAGCATGATGAAGAAGCAATAAAAATGGAAGTGTAACAACACTAAAGGCTCTAAAATCAAGTGTGAAATGATGCCAAATCATTCAAACAACACAAGTAAAGCATGCAATAGGGCCTAAGGCACAAAGCCATTAAAGGTACTACACAAAGGGGCATGCAATACATGGCACAAATGATTAAACCAACCCTGGACAGAGCTTAATTAGGTCTAAACAAAGACCAAAACATGCTAAGATGGGGCCCCAAGGACCTAGGCAAGATGGCATACATGCTAGGCCAAAACAAGGCAACAAATGCACAACCCTTAGAGGCACTCAAAGGGTGTATCAAGTGGGAACATGGCAATACTATATGCTCTGGAATGACATGATAAATGATGCCAAATCATGTACACAATACAAATGAAGCATGCTATGGTGTTCAAAGCTTGAAGCAAGCAAGAGCACTTGTACTACAAGTATACAAAACATGAAGCATATGGAAAAGGCAACCCAAAACAGTCCTAGAATATGTTAAAATGAGTCTAAAACATGTATGGAGGGAAGCCAAAATAAGCTAGCATGAAGGGCGTAAGGCATGATGAATGCAAGGGAAATAAGGTGGATTACACTACACCTATTAAGACCAAGCATGGGATGAATTAACCAACAAAAATCAGAGTTATGTCATAGAATAATAACCCCAAAAAACACACTAAAATGATGGCTCGCAAGCTATGGCATGAAGACATACACAATGGTTCATGTTAAGGCATAAAGGGCAAACCCTCCAACACATTGTATAAGTGACAAATGTGAGTGTATGGCCACACTACATGGACTGAAATAACATAACAAATGATGCCAAATCATTCAAATAGGCCAAGCAATGCATGCTAGTGGACCCGATGCACAAAGCTAACAAGCTAGAATGCACTATGGCTATACAAAGCATGGCATGCATGACCAAAACAACACAAATCAGACCTTAAACATGGTAAAACATGAACAAAATCTTCTTAAAGTTAAGCCAAAAGCATGCTAAAATGACATGTCAAAGTATGATGCATGTTAGGCTATTTCATGGAATTGCACTACAAGTGCAAGGAGCATGCAAAGGCCACCCAAACCAAACCAAAACAGAGTCATGATATGGCAAAACATCACCAAAAATATGCTAAAATGGACTCAAATCAAGCTAGAATGTCATGCTGAAACATGAGGCATACAAGACTAGTTTAAGAGATTTACACTACAAGTGTATTAGGCATGCAAGAGCCAACCAAACCAACCCAAAAAAGATCTAAGGCATGTTAAAAAAACACCAAAAACCTACTGAGATGGCCCTAAAACAAGCTAGAAAGACATGCTCAAACATGAGGCATACAAGACTAGTTTGTGAGATTTGCACTACAAGTGTATTAGGCATGCATGGAGTGACAAAACCAAGTAAAAATAATGGCATGCCATGCTAAAATAAGCCCAAATACAAGCTAAGATATGGCCAACATAAGCTTAACAAAGATGCTCACACATGAGACATTCAAAGCAAGTAAGCAAGACACAAGGAGAGGGGATGACCCTCTCCTATTTAGGACTCCAAAACCACCTTTCCACCACCACAAATTCACTGGATTTCAGTGGTAGAAAGGTCATGCAAAGGCTACAACAAGAGCCTAAAGGGATGGCTCAAAACAAGGCCTAACAAGACCTAAGAGGGAGTGGATCACCCCTAACGAAAAAGTAACCTTAAACAAACTTTTTAAGCATGCAAAAATAGAACTTTTTCCAGTTAAGAGTTAATCTTAAAAAAGTATGAAAATAAGGCTAAAATCTTAAGAAAAAATGAGGGATTTAAGGGTTAAAGACTCACCCTTGATGACCCTCTTCAAGGCTACAACTCCAGCAAGTTTTTCAAGTTCAAACCAACCCAAGAACACCAAAAACAACTTCAAGAAGCCTCAGCAACACAAGCAAGGTGTTTGAGTGTGTGTTTGTGTACAAAAGTGAAACAAATCTACACTTTAAGGCACAAAACAAGAGAGAAATGAAGATGTATAGATATAGATTATATGTATGGCTCAAGGAATTTTTTCTAAACCTAGAGGAGGGAGGAGGAGCCTCATTCTTGTAGAGAGCAAAAGTACAAGCTTCTTGGAGAAGCTAAGCTTCAAGGAAATCCATAGCTCTTGTGCTCTCCAGCTACGCCAGCTAGCCAAAAATATCTCCAAAAAGGTGCCGAAAAGCAGCCGACCACTTAAAGTGGTCGGCCAGCTACTTAAACTGGTCGGTCGATCACTTTAAGTGGTCTCCTAGAATACAAACTGGTCGGCCATGGTGGGAGAAAGTCTAGAGCATGAAAGCAAGCTAATGGTGTGGTGGCCGACCAGAAAAGGTGGCCTAAAGACCAAGAAAGCCAGTTATCCGACCAGAAAATTGGCTGGAAGAAGGAAAAGTGGTCTCCAAGGAGAAAAAGTGGTCTTCCACCCTTGTACCACCTTCTAAACAAGGAAAACAAGGTTTGTACCAAAAACAAACCAAAATGGATGCAAGATGAGAGATCGGGAGGCAAAGCCCGCGGCTGAAAGCCTCGAAAACTAGTCTACGGGCATCAAAAGTGGTATGCAGCCACAAAAGTGGTGTCCCGGACCACAGTGTCCCTCTAGGCAGAGCCAACAAGGTATGGTTCAAAAACCACACCAAACGGAGAACGTTAAGCGGTCTTGAGACAAGGTGCGCGGCCGAAGGCTCCAAAACCCAAAACTATTCTGGAAACGGGAAAAGTGGCCTATGACCACAAAAAGTGGTCTATGACCACAAAGAGATGGTCTACAAGACCTCTCCCTCCCTCTGGGAAGAGAAAACAAGGTTCGGTCCACAAACCGAGCCAAAGCACAAAAAGTTCAGTGGCCCGGAGGCAAGGCTCTCAGCCAAAACTCCGAAACCTCTAAACGAGCACAACATGCACCATCACCGAGCACTCAATCGATGACTTTTGAGTCTTAAGGTCGGTCAAAAATGGGGTGTCTACAATGTCCAAATGCGTCTCATGCGGGAGGAGAAAGTGAATATGTCCAAATGCGTCTCACGCGAGAGGAGAAAATGAATACGTCCAAACGCGTCTCACGCAAGAGGAGAAAGTGAATACGTCCAAATGCGTCTCACGCGAGAGGAGAAAGGGAATACGTCCAAATGTGTCTCACGCGAGAGGAAAAAGTGAATACGTCCAAACGTGTCTCACACGAGAAGAGAAAGTGAATACGTCCAAACGCGTCTCATGCGAGAGGGGAAAGAGAATACGTCCAAACGTGTCTCACACAAGAGAAGAAAGTGAATAGGATAAGATTCAAAGGGCACGAGTGATTTCACCTGAAATTCCTCTGAATGAACCATACATACAATATCATGCATGTGAAGAACAAAGGCTTAACAAGTGTGATACAGTATGAATGCATGTTCTATGCGAGACAAATAACCGTGATACAATGTTAATAGCATGTTAACAAAAACATAAGCATATTCTATGCATGATTCATAACGAGAGCATATTCTATGCGTAAAAATTGATGCACGTTCCATGCATGATTCAAGACAAATGCAAGATGAGCATGCAATACCCGTGGGATGCACATCTTTCAACAACATATGTGAAATGCATATTCTATGCCACAAAGTAAAATACAGGTTCTATGCAACTACGAAAAAGAAATGCACATTCTATGCGAGATAACAAAGCATGATTTGACGAAACAAACTCAAAGGCAACTTCCGATTCTCCTCTCAAAAGAATTGCAATGTATTTAAAGGATACACCTTGTCCGCGTTGACAAGTGACAAACGTCGCACACCGAAAATATAGTTTCAAGCTTCCACAGAGACATTCTGAACCAAACAATGAACAAACCCTTCAATTCTTGAAGACTAAAGACACCAAGCAGCATTAAGACTCCAAAGGAAGCCTCAGAACTCTTGTCGGCCACCTGCCAACCACCAATGCTCATTGCCGGCCATCCGTGGCAGATTTGGGGCAAATTGGTCAATTTACCTCGGGTCTTTAAGTATAGGGCATGGGGTTTCATTTCCTCATTACCCCATGCCCGAAATTGCTTCTCCTCTCTCTCTAGGTGCTCCTTCTCTCTAGATCTGCGCTTTTCATGCGTTTTTCAACACCTCACGCGAAGTTTATTCGCAAAACCCTCTTTGTTTACTCCGTTTTAAACCGATTAAAATTTGATTTTGGTGTTTTTTCTTGGAGTTTCACCTTTTGAGGCTTATTCCCCTCGAATTTTTCTTGGGTTTTGCACCTTTTCCCGGGCTTTGACTTTTTCCTCCACTTTCTCTCTCTTAGGGTTGACTTTTTCTAAGTTTGCCCTTTTCCCACCATTTTCCACCACTTTCTCATCTTCTTTCCAGATGGCGGACGACATACCTCATGACAGAGCTCCCCCGGAGATCCCACCCCAGTTTTCTCCAGAGATGGAGGTGGAGCCTGAGCCGGTGCTACTACCACCCAGGATTCGACCCTTTGATCAAACGACATATCATCCTCAGACACATGTGCTACCCCCCGGGGGTATCAGGCACTTCAAAGCATTTGCGCGACGCGTACCGAAGGACCTCTTGCTACAGGAGCCGAACTCCCATTTGTCTTATGGCACCACCGAGGTATACATTGTATTCTCATGTTTTCTTCACTATACACTGCATTTCTTACTTTAACTATGTTCCTTGCTTCAACTGTAATGTTTACACTGCATTTCTTGCCTCTTATTGCATTTCTCGCCATAATCACATACTTGCACTGTATTTCTTACACTGGCTTTCCATCTGCTTGCTCTCATATCACCGCATATCACTGTTTTGATCATAGGAGGACTCTCGTGCTATCAGGGGATATGGAGCCACATCCGCGAGGGACTGGTATATGGAGCTTTCTGCCGATGTTTGATACATCATCAACGAGGACGGCTTCAGCTTATTCTATATAGGGCTGTTGCGCCATATCGCGAGTCACCACTTCTTGGTGCATTAGTGGAGCAGTGGTGGGATACCACTGACTCCTTCCACTTCTCTGCTACTGGGGAGATGACGATGACTTCCTATGACTTCGCCATGCTCACAGGCGTAGAGGTAGAGGGTCATCTGATCCCTTATGATACGGACATGGGTGAGTGGAAGGCCGCCTAACTACACATGCTAGGAGCACGTCCACCTCTCTTCCAACCGGGGATGGTACGATATAGCTAGTTCACCGAGCATTTCCGAGGAAGAGAGCCAGATACCCCAGAGGAGACTGAGCATTACGCTCGAGGTTTCTTGATGTTCCTGTTCGGCACCACTTTTCTCACGCCCCCAAACCGCCCCTAGTAGTTTGGTGCCGTGATGGCCAGTAATCCGAGATTACCGAAGGCCGACTTACAAAATTCACACACAATCAGAGTATAAAATATGGGGCTTGCAAGTGCGGAAGCAATACATATACATACAGAATCTAAATAGTCCATGAGAGCCGTGCATAAGTCCAATGAAATGGCATACATCTTTATAAAGTCTTACAACTTAAATACAAGAATGAAATGAAATACAAAACACATCTTGACAAAAAGGCTTCTCAAGCCGACATATACAAGTGCAAATGAAAAATAAGCCGAGAAGCATGATCTTCAAGATGGTGCAAAAATGCTAATCCAAAACATGTCGGCAAAGCACCCAAAACACATCGGCAATCACGTCTAGGCCTCAATGCCTTCTTGTTCATCACCTACATATATATAGAGAGGGTGAGCTTGGATACTCAGTGAATGATATCAGAAATAAAGGTTTTGCATGATTGATATCCAAGATTTCTTTCAAAACAATACATAGCATACTTTACAATCAAGGGGGAAATCAAGTTCATTGCCGGCCTTTCAAGTTCTTTGGATGTTATTACATCTACTTAATACAAGAGGATGATGACATTCCCAAGACAAGAGTGCAGTTGCATTATAGTCCCCTGCAACTAAGGACTTTCAAGACAAGAGTGCAGTTGCATTATAGTCCCCTGCAGCTAAGGACTTTCAAGACAAGAGTGCAGTTGCATTATAGTCCCCTGCAACTAAGGACTTTCAAGACAAGAGTGCAGTTGCATTATAGTCCCCTGCAACTAAGGACTTTCAAGACATGTCATCAAAACAAGATAGTGTTTAATATACAAGTAGGGATAGTCATTCATGCTAGATCAAGTACTTTTCAAAACAAGGCAAGACGAGATTTACGAAAACAAGTGTAACATAGCTTTATTAAAAATACCACTCACATAGTTTCTTCAAACGTCGGGGTCGAGACAAGCCCAAATCCTACAAACACATGGCAAAGCCTATTGAATGCACCTTCAACAAGTTTCGTATGTACACAAATGTTTTCGGAAAACATGCTGGGCACCAACCAGGTCTAGGCCGAGGTTCCACACCTCCTTGCCGAGGTGTGTTCCCGAGGGCCACATGCAAGGAAAAGAGGTCGGGAAACTCTGGGTTCCCCTCTGCTGATGAACATGAAGAACATGGGTGTGAAAACATGAAAAATATGAATGCTCAATCATAATCTGACATCACAAATCTAGGATTTTCATTTTACGAGTTTGAAAACATGGACCTGGGTACCCATAGTTGAAAATCATGCAAGAACAAACACAAAACATGAGTCTAGGCAAAAAGCTTTCGGATCAAAACATGACTTTTCTTGAAGAACACATGAATGTCATTTTCTCTTTCTAAAATCGAGCTTCAAAACGATGCATGGCTTACAAATCATATCCGATCATGCAATGCAATAACATGAACGTAGAGAACATCATGAGCAGATCAAGAATCTAACCTTAGAACACGGATCTAACGGTTCGATCTCTAGGAATCAAGCTTGAAGATCTACTTCCTCACTCTAAAACTCTTTCTTCCTCCTAGAGCTTCTCTCTCTACAAGGCAAGTTTATGATACCAATAATAGTTTTCTATACCCGGTTCTGGGGTTAACCCTCTGCTGAGACACGTGGCGGCGACTGGTTGGGTTCATCCTGAAAAGGTGGCTGACAGACCAGACAAAGCATGGTGGAAGGGTGTTCAACAAGCAAAGCGGTATGGGCTCTCTGACGGGGCAATGACATCGGCTAACAACAAGGCGTATCTAACACGCCACACGGAATGGCACTCCGGCAAGGAATGACATCGGCTAGCAAAGGACTTCGGCAACTAAGGTGACAATGACCTCGGCTAGGAAGGACAACACTTGACTAAGCTGTGCCACATCTTGGCCTAGATGCGCCACACCTCGGCCTAGGTCATACCACTCCAGGACGAGATCACTTGGGTGCAAGGTAACATCTCGGCTAATGTGGTCAAGGCAAGGACGGAGGTCAACAAGGGGTTCCAAGATACTACTACCAGACTAAGGATGACCTCGGATCGGAATAACGTCGGCTAGTATAACTCAGGCAAGGCGTGACCTAAGTTTCACATCAAGGAAGGAGCAAGACAAGCATACTACACTTAGACCACACAAGGCTTCAAAACAAGGCATGGATCACATTAACTCAAGCGAAACTAATCACAACACACACACACATGCAACTTAACAAGTCATAATCACACAGATGCTCATGAACATGATGAGAACATAAAATGTGGGTTCCTACAGTCTACCCTCCTTAAAGAAGTTTGGTCCCCAAACTTAAGTTACCTTGTCCTACGAATAACTCCGAGTAACGGATTTTCATCTCCTCATCCTTTTCCCGTGTGGCCTCCTCGCCATAATGTTTCTCTCATTCGATTTTCACCATTGATATCGACTTGTTTCTCAGCTGTCTCACTTGTCTGTCGATAATTCTCATCGGCTTCTCTTCGTAGCCCAAGTCTTCATTAACTACAACCCCGGAGTAATCTATTACATGCAGTGGGTCTCGGATATATTTTCTCAGCATTGAAACATGGAACACGCTGTGGACTTGGCTCAAATCTGGCGGCAAAGCGAGTCTGTAAGCAACGGTGTTAACTTTCTCCAGAATTTCGAACGGCCCAATATATCGGGGTGCAAGTTTACCCTTCTTCCCAAATCTCGAAACTCCTGTCATCGGCGAGACCTTCAAAAATACATGATCCCCAATTTCAAATTCTAACTCCCTCCTTCTTTGGTCGGCATAACACTTCTGTCGACTCTGTGCAGTTTTAATCCTCTGCTGAATGAGTTTGATCTTTTCAGTCGTCATCTGAACCAACTCGGGGCCAATTAGAGCTTTGTCTCCTACTTCAGTCCAACATATCGGCGATCTGCACTCCCTTCCATACAAAGCTTCATACGGCGCCATGCCTATGCTGGCTTGATAACTGTTGTTGTACGCGAACTCTACTAATGGCAAATGCGATTCCCAACTTCCCTGGAAATCCAATACGCACGGTCTGAGCATGTCTTCGAGTGTCTGAATCGTTCTTTCTGTCTGCCCGTCGGTCTGGGGGTGGAAGGCTGTGCTAAATCTCAACTCTGTTCCCAAGGCTCCTTGTAGACTCTGCCAAAATCTAGAAACGAACTTCGGATCTCGGTCTGACACAATGGACATCGGCACACCATGAAGCCTAACGATCTCATTCATGTACAATTCGGCAAGTCGGTCGGCATTGAATGTAGTCTTGACAGGCAAAAAGTGAGCTGACTTAGTAAACCTGTCGACTATAACCCAAATGGAATCCATACCTCTTTGCGTCCTCGGCAAACCCACTACGAAATCCATGGAGATGTGCTCCCATTTCCACTCAGGAATTGACAAGGGTTGAAGAAGTCCTGCCGGTCTCTGGTGTTCTGCCTTCACTTGTTGACAACACAGACACTGAAATACAAACTCGGCTATCTCTCTTTTCATGTTTGGCCACCAAAAGGTCCGCTTTACGTCCTGATACATCTTGGTGCTCCCTGGATGGATGGCAAACTTGGAACTATGGGCCTCTTGCAAAACCTTCCTTTTTAATTTTGGTACGTCGGCCACGCACAATCTTCCTTCAAACTTAAGCACTTGATTCTCCATAGTGTACCCCGGCCTCGGCTTGGTGACGAATTCATCCATTACCTTCTTGAGGAACTTATCCTCCTTCTGTCTGGTCTTCGCTTCCTCAATAATCGTCGGTTCCACCGAAACCGCTGTCAGGCACGCCAAACTTCCAACTAACTTCCTACTCAATGCGTCGGCTACGGAATTTGCCTTACCTGGGTGGTACTGAATCTGCATGTCATAATCCTTCAGTAGCTCGAGCCATCTTCTCTGCCTCATATTTAACTCTTTCTGAGTGAACAGGTACTTCAGACTCTTGTGGTCAGTGAAAACTTGGCAAGATGTTCCATACAAGTAATGACGCCATATCTTCAAAGCAAAAACCACGGCAGCTAGCTCCAGATCATGGGTAGGATAATTCTTTTCATTGGGCTTCAACTGACGAGACGCGTACGCTATGACTTTACCTTCTTGCATTAGCACGCAACCCAAACCCTTATGTGAAGCATCACTGTAAATCTGAAATTCCTCATTAGCCGATGGTAGTACCAAAACTAGTGCTGTAACTAACCTCGTGTTCAGCTCCTAGAAAGCTGATTCTCTTTCATTGGCCCATTCATAAGCTGCTCCCTTCTTGGTTAGTTGTGTCAATGGCACTGCAATCCTCGAGAAATCCTTCACAAACTTTCTGTAATAACCTGCCAAACCCAGAAAACTACGAACCTCGGACACGTTGGTCGGCGTCGGCCAATTCACAATGGCTTCAATCTTACTGGGGTCAACTGATATACCGTCTTCATTGATCACATGCCCTAGAAATGAAATGCTGGAAAGCCAAAACTCGCATTTACTTAACTTGGCGTACAACTTTTTATCTCTCAAGGTTTGCAGGGCAAGTCTCAGATGATTCTCGTGCTCGTTCGTACTCCCAGAATAGATCAATATGTCGTCGATAAAAATAATGATAAACTCATCCAGGTACGGCTTAAAGACTCTGTTCATCAGGTCCATGAATGCGGCTGGGGCATTGGTTACTCCGAAGGGCATTACCAAAAATTCGTAGTGGCCATATCTTGTCTGAAAAGCAGTTTTCTCGATGTCCTCGGCTTTAACCTTCAACTGGTGGTAGCCTGACCTAAGGTCAATCTTGGAAAAGACTCGTGCTCCTCGTAGTTGATCAAGTAAATCATCGATTCTAGGCAATGGGTACTTGTTCTTGATGGTCACCTTATTAAGTTCTCTGTAGTCAATGCAAAGATGAAGTGTGCCATCCTTTTTCTTAACAAATAGAACGGGTGCTCCCCATGGTGAAGTGCTCGGCCTAACAAATCCTTTGTCCAACAATTCCTGTAATTGCGATTTCAGTTCTCTAAGTTCGGCTGGGGCCATTCTGTAGGGTGTTTTGGAGATGGGTTGTGTTCCTGACAAGATGTCCACAGTAAACTCTATTTCCCTATCGACAAGGTGGCCAGGCAACTCATTCGGAAAGACATCGGGGAATTCCTCAACAACGGGTATGTCGGCTAACTCAACATTTCCATTCAGATCACTTAGTATACTGCATAAATAACCCTTACATCCTTTTTGGATCAACTTGTAGGCCTTCATGGATGAGATTAAGTAAGGTGGGGGTACTACTCCTTTACCCTGAAAAATGACCTCGGCTTGGCTTGGGGTCTTCAATGTGACGCTCTTAGTAACACAATTAATGGATGCATGGTTCGCTACTAACCAATCCATTCCCAATATGACATCGAAATGGGTCATGCTTAATGGCATCAAATCAACTAACAACTCTACACTCTCGATCATAACAATACACGCCCTATAAATGGATGTAACAATCATATTTCTCCCAGATGGAGTAGACACAGACAATACGTAATCAAGGGGTGCTAATTCTCTATTCAACTTCTCGGCGAATATAGTGGACACAAATGAATGCGTAGAACCCGAATCAATCAATACGTATGCATCTTGAGAACAAATTGAAATGGTACCTGACACCACTGTTTCAGCATTCTGGGCGTCTCCTGGCACCAATGCGAAAACTCTGCCCTGCCTCGCCTGTACTCCCCCGATGTTATTCTTCTGTGCAGAGCCCGAGGTGCTTCCAGTCCTCTTCTCATCATCGGTCCTTGCTTTCGGGCAGTCCTTCACGCGATGGCCTATCTCGCCACACTCGTAGCAAGCCCCCGTCGCCCAACGGCAGACCCCAAAATGTAGCTTCCCACAACTCGTACACAACGGCTTAGCATTTCCATCCTGATTTGAGTTACTGGAACTGTCCACATTCACCTTCTTCTTGGCATTGAACGGAACTCGGCGATTGTCATAATTCTGTCTTTTCCTCTGACCCTCACTTGAACTCTGGTATCGGTTTAAATTAGCTTCAGCCAGGATGGCCTTGTCCAGTACTCCCGCGTATGTCGGCATATTGAGCATATTGACCCTGTCTTGTATCGGTCCACGTAACCCACTTTCGAACTTTCTCGCCTTGCGGTATTCGTCGTCAACCATATGAGGCGCATATCTCGCCAGTTCAGTAAAGGCACGATCGTATTCTGCGACTGTCTTGTTTCCTTGCATCAGATTCTGAAACTCCGTGGTCTTTCGGTCTCGGACGCTAAGGGGAAAATGCTTGTTGTAGAATAACTCCAGGAATCTGGCCCAAGTCAAACCCGGATTACTTTCTCGAACCATCATCCACCACCTGCGGGCGTCGTCGTCTAACGTGAACGCTGCCAGAGATACCTTCTGAGCGTCTGTACTGGGGAAAATTTCAAACAGCTTCTCCATTTCTAAAACCCACGCCTCGGCTTTCATTGGTTCTATGCCCCCTTGGAATCTTGGCGGTTTCATTTTCTTGAACTCTCTGATCAGGGTTATCGTGTCGTTCCCATACAAAGCTTGCTGCGAAGGCACTTGTGGTACTGGAGGAGGTGGAGGCGGAGCTGCATATCGGCCATTGGTCTGCTCGGCCTGGGTAGAGGTGGTACCAGTATCCTGTGGCCTCGGCTGTCTCAGCTCACGAACCAAGCCTTCGACTAACCTTTCCAGTCTCTCCAACCTATCTTCGGAATGATCTCGGCCAACTGGTGGTCTTCCTCTCCTCATGATGCTGGGGGTATGCAGGATGTGACACTTAAACAAAATGAACAAAGGAACATGTATGCAAGAGAGTATGATCATGCTGATGTAACAAAATGTTCATGCCAAGACGATGCACACCTTGTCAAGTAGCAAGCAACATGATGCAATCCTAACATCATTCTAAGGAAAATCCTATGCTCTTTAGGACTCAAAGTGTGTGAATAACGTACTATAAGGATCTTGTGCTCTGATACCATTTTGTCACGCCCCCAAACCGCCCCTAGTAGTTTGGTGCCGTGATGGCCAGTAATCTGAGATTACCGAAGGCCGACTTACAAAATTCACACACAATCAGAGTATAAAATATGGGGCTTGCAAGTGCGGAAGCAATACATATACATACAGAATCTAAATAGTCCATGAGAGCCGTGCATAAGTCCAATGAAATGACATACATCTTTATAAAGTCTTACAACTTAAATACAAGAATGAAATGAAATACAAAACACATCTTGACCAAAAGGCTTCTCAAGCCGACATATACAAGTGCAAATGAAAAATAAGCCGAGAAGCATGATCTTCAAGATGGTGCAAAAATGCTAATCCAAAACATGTCGGCAAAGCACCCAAAACACATCGGCAATCACGTCTAGGCCTCAATGCCTTCTTGTTCATCACCTACATATATATAGAGAGGGTGAGCTTGGATACTCAGTGAATGATATCAGAAATAAAGGTTTTGCATGATTGATATCCAAGATTTCTTTCAAAACAATACATAGCATACTTTACAATCAAGGGGGAAATCAAGTTCATTGCCGGCCTTTCAAGTTCTTTGGATGTTATTACATCTACTTAATACAAGAGGATGATGACATTCCCAAGACAAGAGTGCAGTTGCATTATAGTCCCCTGCAACTAAGGACTTTCAAGACAAGAGTGCAGTTGCATTATAGTCCCCTGCAGCTAAGGACTTTCAAGACAAGAGTGCAGTTGCATTATAGTCCCCTGCAACTAAGGACTTTCAAGACAAGAGTGCAGTTGCATTATAGTCCCCTGCAACTAAGGACTTTCAAGACATGTCATCAAAACAAGATAGTGTTTAATATACAAGTAGGGATAGTCATTCATGCTAGATCAAGTACTTTTCAAAAACAAGGCAAGACGAGATTTACGAAAACAAGTGTAACATAGCTTTATTAAAAATACCACTCACATAGTTTCTTCAAACGTCGGGGTCGAGACAAGCCCAAATCCTACAAACACATGGCAAAGCCTATTGAATGCACCTTCAACAAGTTTCGTATGTACACAAATGTTTTCGGAAAACATGCTGGGCACCAACCAGGTCTAGGCCGAGGTTCCACACCTCCTTGCCGAGGTGTGTTCCCGAGGGCCACATGCAAGGAAAAGAGGTCGGGAAACTCTGGGTTCCCCTCTGCTGATGAACATGAAGAACATGGGTGTGAAAACATGAAAAATATGAATGCTCAATCATAATCTGACATCACAAATCTAGGATTTTCATTTTACGAGTTTGAAAACATGGACCTGGGTACCCATAGTTGAAAATCATGCAAGAACAAACACAAAACATGAGTCTAGGCAAAAAGCTTTCGGATCAAAACATGACTTTTCTTGAAGAACACATGAATGTCATTTTCTCTTTCTAAAATCGAGCTTCAAAACGATGCATGGCTTACAAATCATATCCGATCATGCAATGCAATAACATGAACGTAGAGAACATCATGAGCAGATCAAGAATCTAACCTTAGAACACGGATCTAACGGTTCGATCTCTAGGAATCAAGCTTGAAGATCTACTTCCTCACTCTAAAACTCTTTCTTCCTCCTAGAGCTTCTCTCTCTACAAGGCAAGTTTATGATACCAATAATAGTTTTCTATACCCGGTTCTGGGGTTAACCCTCTGCTGAGACACGTGGCGGCGACTGGTTGGGTTCATCCTGAAAAGGTGGCTGACAGACCAGACAAAGCATGGTGGAAGGGTGTTCAACAAGCAAAGCGGTATGGGCTCTCTGACGGGGCAATGACATCGGCTAACAACAAGGCGTATCTAACACGCCACACGGAATGGCACTCCGGCAAGGAATGACATCGGCTAGCAAAGGACTTCGGCAACTAAGGTGACAATGACCTCGGCTAGGAAGGACAACACTTGACTAAGCTGTGCCACATCTTGGCCTAGATGCGCCACACCTCGGCCTAGGTCATACCACTCCAGGACGAGATCACTTGGGTGCAAGGTAACATCTCGGCTAATGTGGTCAAGGCAAGGACGGAGGTCAACAAGGGGTTCCAAGATACTACTACCAGACTAAGGATGACCTCGGCTCGGAATAACGTCGGCTAGTATAACTCAGGCAAGGCGTGACCTAAGTTTCACATCAAGGAAGGAGCAAGACAAGCATACTACACTTAGACCACACAAGGCTTCAAAACAAGGCATGGATCACATTAACTCAAGCGAAACTAATCACAACACACACACACACATGCAACTTAACAAGTCATAATCACACAGATGCTCATGAACATGATGAGAACATAAAATGTGGGTTCCTACAACTTTGTTTGCAAATAGGTGGAACACTGTAGGGTTATATCTCTGAGTGGACTTATCTCAGGTCCAGCTTTATGATTGGGGTGGTGCTGGCCTAGCCGCATTGTACGGCTATACGGGCTCGACATCCTGCAGGAGTGGCGACAAAGTCAGAGGCTACTGGCGAGCCTGGGAGGTACGCTTTACATTTCTATTTTACATTTTCTGCTCGCTATTTCTATGCTTTCTGCTTTGCACTTTTTATACCCTACATATTGCATTATTTACACCTATATATTGCGCTCTCTGCACTGCACATTATGCATCCTCTGTATCTGTACTTGCACTTTCTATATACTGTACTACCCATTCTACTTTCTGCACTCTACATCTGTACTTTTTGTACACTATACACACATTCTGCTTTCTGCATTCTGTGTCTATACTTTCTGTAAACTGTATACTAACCGTTGCCTTTTCCTTGCAGCTATGGGTATATGCATATTTCTCGACCCTTGCCCCAGAGTCAGAGGTAGAGATGCCTCCTATTGTACCATACTCTCACGGGTATGACGGGAGATGCCTTCGGAGGACCTGGCAGACCTTCGCATTCTTCCGTCGGCACTTCAATACAGTGACTGCCGTAGAGGTAACTCAAAACTCACAGTTGTTTTTGCTTTACTTCAACTCTGATTCATAGTGCAACTAAACAATCTATGCATTCTCTGTTTGCAAATTGCTTGGCTACCTTGGGCGACGATGCCGAATGGAGTCCGAGACCAGTATGCCAGAGCTCGAGGGGCTTCCCATTTTCGGCTTCTACTCGAGGGCCTGGTTTGCCGAGCTTGGTTTCTAGGCGAGCGCTTCATCCGCCAAACCTTGGGTTTACCTCAGCTGGTAGTTCCCATACCACCCCCGCCATCCATGAGGGCTATAGAGAGTCTCTCCTCCCAGGAGATCATTCAGTTTACCGAGGCTTGGACACTGACTACTTCCTTGGGTAGGGAGATTATGAGACATTCATCCAGACACATCTGATGCCTCCCTTGACAGGTGCTCGTGCTCGCATAGGTAGAGCAGCAGATGCCCCTTCAACGAGTAGGACCTGGGGGGCGAAGGCCAGGGCTAGAAAGGTTCCTTCCGCTGGACAGGCTACTGGTTGGCCAGAGAACCCAACCACACTAGCATGCTAGAGGTCGGCCGGGACGTCGTATCAGATTCCGATTGAGCTAGCAGAGGCCGGGCATAGATATGTTCGAGCACATGACGCACCTCCAGTATTGTGAGGGCCAAATATTGGGAGTCGTAGGGATGCCGAATAATTGAACTCGAGGTCGAGATATATAGCACTCGGCTCCATCTCACAAGCTCGAATCTTATCCTCTTCGGCCAAATAGCAGATCAAGCAAGGGGCTAAGTGAAAAGCAGTTTGTTACAATTGAAACCGAATAGCGAATCGAGAGTGGACCCGATCCCGAGGCCCAAGAAAGAAAAGATATAAATAGAGGAACATCAGCCAGGAAGAGGTAGGTGAGAACTAATATATTTAACTTAGAACACAAGTAATCTGGAGAGTAGGGACTGACTTGCCCATCAGAGTGCTAATTTCGGCACCCCGGACCGGAGTGTTTATTCCTTTTCAGGTGACTAGCAGAGGATCACGAGCATCCCCCAGGATCAGAAGAGTATTTCCAAACCACTTCTCCACAATTGGCGCCGTCTATGGGAATACTCAAGTACATCCATGGTGGGCGTAACGGAGGACCCTCCGATAGTCACTGATGAAACAACGTAGAGAGACAACCTCACTCCAACAAACATGCATGGACCGGAGATTATCCCCGCAAGACGCGCTCTCAACTTCGCCTCACCCTCGACTCCAGAGCATGAGGCAATGCAAGCGATCATGGAACAGGCAAAGCAAAACGAACAGATGTTGGAGAACATGATCGCTGAGAATGAGCGTCTCCGTCAGGATTTGGCCTTGGAAGTGGCGAAGTCCAAACAAGTCGTGCGCCAAGATCCAGAACGACCTCTGAGGGTAGGTGGTCGACGACCTCGAGCCTGACAACAGGATGCTGATTACGACTCCGACTCATTATCCCCGGAGCCCAAGAAGAAGGGACGACCCGAAACTTCAAGTTCCTCTGAAGAGAGTCCACGTATAAGGCATAAGCGCAGAAGAAACAGTTCTGATGAAGAGGACCAGCATAACCCCTTTGTGCGACGGATCGCAAGGACGATTCTGCCCCAAAAGTTCAAAGTTCCATCATTTACTCTCTATGATGGAAAATCAGACCCTACTGATCACATCCGTCACTACAAGCATGCCATGACATTGCATACAGACGACGAGGCCCTCATGTGTCGAATATTTCCCAACAGTTTGGGACCATTGGCTGTCAAGTGGTATTATAAACTGGAGCCGGCTTCGATCAAAAGCTTTCATCAATTACAGAAATCCTTCAGGGCTAGATTCATCACCAACGAGGTCCATCCGAAACAAGCCGACTCTCTCTGGGCAATGCAGATCCAGCCAGGTGAAACACTAAGAGCGTATTCGGCATGCTATTGGGAATGCTTTAATCTTGTTGATGACGCTTGCAATGACTCCATGGCCATCACTGCCTTTAAAATGGGATTACATCCAGACAGTGGCCTCCGCAGTTTCTTGACTAGAAGACCCCCCAAAACAGTTTGGGCATTCATGAAGAAAGTTTAGGAATATTGCAAAGTGGAAGATGATGCCTTGCGGGTTAAAGTCGGACAGATGGCCAACAAAACGGCCCCTCCTGAAATTGCTCAACTAATAAGTTCCGTACCACCTCATAGCCCTGAACCACGGCAGTGGGCTAAACAAGACAAGAGACGGGATTCTCTCCGGTTAAGCGATCAATGCTCTCACCGAACAAATGAACAACTGAATATACGGAGTTGTCAGAGCCAATTAGCTCAGTTATGTCCAAAGTCCAACACCTTCCGTTCTTCAAATGGCCGTCCAAAATGGTGGGACCTCCCAACACGAGAAGACGGGATAGGCGGTGTGAATATCATAAAGATCACGGTCACGACACCGATAGTTGCTATGCTTTGAAAGACCACCTTGAGGAGTTGGTGCAAGATGGTCGGCTCCAGCAACATGTCCGAAAGAGCGCAACCAAAACAGTTGCCCTTCAGCAGGATTCACCTCCGCTCGGCGTCATTCATATGATATATAGCCTACCAACGCCCCTAATCGTGCACGTAATTCAGTCACATCCAGCACCCCAAAAGCAAGTCACCCCAGCAAAATGGCCACATGAAGCTCTGAGTATTACCTTCGACGATTCTGATCTTATCGGCATAACAATCCCCCACATTGATCCACTGGTCATTGAACTATGCGTAAATCGATTTACCGTTGAACGCATTCTCATAGACTAGGGGAGTACTTCAGAGGTTTTGTATTACAAGACCTTCATCAAACTCAGCTTCAACAAATCAGACCTGTCTCCGGCTCCTTATCCATTATTTGGCTTCAACGCAAATCCAGAATATTCGTTGGGGAAAATCACACTACCCATTCGAGCTGGCTCTCGAACAGTGGATGTGGAATTCCTGGTCATCAAGCTTCCTTCACCGTATAATCTCATCATGGGGCAATCTTGGTTATATATTATGCGGGCCGTGCCAAGCACCTATCATCAGCTGCTGCGCTTCCCGACAGAACATGGTATTGAGCAAATCTGCGGCTCCCAGCAATCGGCACAAGCATGTTATCTCCTTTCTAAAAAGACGCCAAATGAGTTACAAGTTAATTCTGTTGAGGTGCCGGATTGAGACAGCCTCGACGATGTCGGGCAGCTCCCAAATGAAAAGGCCACGGAAGACCTAGACCGAGTTGAGATTGACGGCAATCCAGATGGGTTCTTCATGGTCGGCGCCTCCCTGAGTCAAGCCGACAGATAGCAGCTAATATCCTTCCTGCTCGGCAATCTTGATGTATTTGTGTGGACTCCATATGAAATGCCGGGTGTTGACCCATCTGTTTCGGAGCACCATTTGAATGTTGACCCTAAATGCAAGCTGATAATTCAGAAAAGCCGGCGATCTGCCGCAGAGCACACTACCGCCGTCGTTGAAGAGGTTGACTGGTTGCTTGATGCCGGAGCAATCAGGGAAGTGACCTATCCCACATGGCTCTCTAATACTGTGGTTGTGAAGAAGAAAAATGGGACTTGGCGAGTCAGTGTCGATTTCACGGATCTAAACAAAGCCTGCCCCAAAGACTGTTTTCCTCTCTCCAAGATAGACCAACTCGTAGATGCTACGACGCGTCATCAGCGTATGAGCTTCCTTGATGCCTATAGAGGCTATCATCAAATCGCTATGCATCTGGAGGACCAAGACAAAACTGCATTCCTCACCCCAAGAGGAACCTATTGCTATAAAGTTATGCCTTTTGGGCTGAAGAATGCAGGGGCAACCTACCAGAGACTAGTCACCACCATGTTCAAGGAGCAACTCAGCAACACTATGGAGTGTACATTGATGATATGGTGGTCAAGTCCAAGGAAGAGCAGAATCATATAGCCGATCTGGAAGAGACATTCGGCATCCTACGCAAATATGGAATGAAGTTGAACGCTTCCAAATGTGCGTTTGGTATCGGCTCTGGCAAATTCTTGGGTTACATTGTCAACCACAGAGGAATCAAAGCCAACCTAAGGCAAATCACAGCAATCCTGGAGCTCAGCTCCCCTCGTTTAGTAAAAGAGGTTCAAATGTTGATGGGGATGGCCGCCGCACTCAACAGGTTCATCAGTCGGTCTATAGATCGCTGCCAACAATTCTTTCATACACTACGGCAGGGCAAGGCTTTTGAATGGTCCGCCGAATGCGAAGCTGCTTTCAACGGCCTTAAGACCTACCTCCACTCAGTACCACTCCTGACAACACCCTCTGCGGGCGACCCGTTCATTTTGTATCTGGCAGTTTCTGATCGGGCCATCAGTGCCGTACTGATAAAAGAAGAGTTGGGGGAGCAGCGGCCAATGTATTATGTGAGCAAGGCAATGGTTGATGCCGAAACACGTTACCTTCTGCTGGAAAAACTCATCCTAGCCCTAGTTATGGCGGCAAGAAAACTGATGCATTATTTCCAGGGGCACAGCATTGGGGTGTTAACAGATTATCCCCTCCGATCAGTGCTACGCAGTGCAGAAGCATCAGGACATGTTTCAAAGTGGGCTCTTGAACTCGGCCAATATGATATTCAGTTTCTACCTAGAACCTCAATCAAGGAACAGGTGCTTGCCGACTTTGTTGCCAAATTCACTGGGGGTCTCGCCGACTTCAAGTATGATGAAGTTCGACCAAAGCTGGACTGGAGAATTTATGTTGGAGACATTTGGCAGTTGTATTATGATGGATCGTCCAACCAACGGGGTAGTGGAGCCGGTTATAATCATGGCTCCCGACAGCGTAATAATTGAGCGGGCCGTCAAGCTCGGCTTCGAAGCATCAAATAACAAAGCCGAATATGAAGCCCTTCTAGTCGGTTTGCGGAATGCGCATGTCCTGGGTGCTCGGCGTTTGCTTGTATTTTGTGATTCAAAACTAGTGATCAATCAGCTAAAAGGGGAGTACGTGGCAGGAAACGACCGTATGGCGACCTACATGAAAACGGCCAACTCCTTGCTGGCAAAATTTGACCATCATGAATTGAACCAGATAACACGCGACAAAAACACACACGTAGATGCCCTGGCTTGCCTAGCCTCCGCCATTAACTCAGAGATTAAATGGATCATCGAAGTAGGTTTCATCCCGGAGCCGAGTATTGGCCCTTCAGAAGAAGTCTAGGTCAACGTTATAGAATCTGCACCGAGCTGGATGGATCCCATTGCTGCATTCTTGTCTTCCGAACAACTCCCAGAGGGCAAAAAAGAAGCGCACAAGTTACGAAACAAAGCCCTGCGATACTATTTGGATCCGCAATGAAGGCTTTATAAAAAAATCCCTCTCTGGTCCATATTTGGAATTCGTGCACCCGGACAAAGTCGAGGATCTTCTGACTGAGATACATGAAAGCAGTTGTGGTGCCCATTCTGGCAGGCACTCTTTGGCCTATCGAGCTATAACACAGGGGTATTATTGGCCGACAATGAGAGCTGACGCCAAGTGTTATGTGAAAAAATGTGAACAGTGCCAGAAGTTCTCCCCGTTAACCCATCTTCCTGCCGAAGAGTTGAACTCGATCACTAGTCCCTGGCCATTCGCTCAGTAGGGGCTTGATATCGTGGAACCATTGCCAAGGGCCCCAGGGAACAAGCGATACTTGATCGTCGTGACAGATTACTTCACAAAATGGGTCGAAGCGGAGGCATTAACACATATTCGAGATGCTGATGTTAAGCACTTTGTTTGGAGAAACATCATCACACGATTCAGCATTCCGAGAGCTCTTGTCTCAGACAACGGCACCCAGTTTGATTGTGGCGTCTACCGAGTACTGTGCAGCAAGTATGGTATCCGGCCTTACTTTTCCATGCTGGCTTACCCCCAGAGCAATGGTCAAGCCGAAGCCTCTAACAAATCCATCTTGGACGGCATCAAGAAGAGGTTGGAGAAAGCTAAAGGCAAATGGGTTGAAGAATTGCCAAGTATATTGTGGGCTCATCGAACTATGCCGAGGAGATCCACTGGAGAAACGCCGTTTGCCCTATGCTTTGGAAGCCAGGCGATCTTACCCCTGGAGATCGGACACCCAACTCTGAAATCGCAAGTTTTCGATACGGGATGAAACGACATGATGCTGGCCTTGGATTTGATTCTAATCGAAGAACGAAGAGACTGTGCCCTTGCGTCCATGGCACAATACCAGTAGCAGCTTGCTAAGTCATATAATCAACGCATTCAGCTGCACCGATACACACTAGGAGAGTTGGTCCAGAAGAAGGTACTTCCAGCTGACAAGAAATCGGCTGATGGAAAATTGGGTCCTAACTGGGACGGCCCCTATCAGATAGATTCCATCGCGAGAGCAGGGGCATATCGGCTCAAAGACATGTCAGGAAGGAGTCTGCCACGGCCTTGGAACTCAACGCTCTTGCGAAAATTCTATCATTAAACCCGGCTTGTGGGGAATGATTCCAATTTTAAAATGGTTCGCCATGTACACATTCCACTTTTGCAATGCAAGGATTCTTGTTAAAAAGTTGTAATTCCACTCACTGCGAAATCTAGTTGAAAAGTGCTCCAACGAAAAGTCTCCGGATTCGGAGCGCCCTTCGTGGATATCACGATTGGCCGATTAAAGCCTCCGGATTTGGCGCGCCCTTCGTGGATATCACGATTGGCCGATTAAAGCCTCCGGATTTGGAGCCCCATCGGCGCATGGCGTCTTTGGGCCGATAAAGCCTCCGGATTTGGAACACCCTTCATGGATATCACGATTGGCTAAACAAAGCCTCTGGATTCGGAGCGCCCTTCATGGATATCACGATAGGCCAAACTGTCTCTGGATTCGGAGCCCCATTGGCACATGATGTCTTTGGGCCGATAAAGCCTCTGGATTCGGAGCACCCTTCGTGGATATCACGATTGGCTAGACAAAGTCTCTGGATTCGGAGCCCCATTGGCGCATGACGTCTTTGGGCCGATAAACCCTCTGGATTCGGAGCGCCCTTCGTGGATATCACGATTGGCCAAATAAGTCTCCGGATTCGAAGCTCCATCAGCGCATGACTTCTTTGGGATGATAAAGCCTCCGGATTCGGAGTGTCCTTCGTGAATATCATGATTGGCCGATTAAAGCCTCCGGATTTGGCCAATTAAAGCCGTCGTGAATATCCGGGCGTGACGCTCATAGGCTGAGTAATATTCTGAATTCGGAGCGCCCTTCACGATGAGGGCTGAAACATTCAAAATGACATACAAACATTTGAGCTGGGAAAAAATCATTTACACCAAAGCAGACATTCAGAATGAAATTATTAATTAACTTAGGCCGGCACGACCGCATGAACGAAACAAAACATGCCAACATTCGAAATAAGATGCTTAATTAAGCATATAAAAATTCAGAATGACATACAAACATTTAAAATAAAACATTTTATTCATATAAAAATTCAAAGTTACATAATCTGGCACGCAATCTGCGTTCGAACATTACAATATTTATATAGCGTCACCTTCGTCGTCACTCTTCTCAACCTCGAAGGCGGAAAAGGGGAAGTAATCGCGCTGGTATAGCGGCAACACCGAATCAACGCCCGCTGCTCAGAGAGCCTCCGCTGTTTGAAATGCCTTGATCCAACCGTGCTTGAACCCATGATTTTCACATCGGCAAACTTCCTCGGCGAGCTTTTGTTTGGTCTTCTCTATCCCAACATTCCGGCCGTCGTGAAACCCCTTTTCATAACCCGAGGCCCTCTCATTTTACGGCAAACATGCTTGCCGTATCTCGGTCAGCAATCGCGTGACCTAACAGCTGTTGGGTCACTCTCTCCTCCACGACCGGGTTGGATTGACCTGCCGAACGCGGCTCGGTGGTTTGAGCCTTCCTAAGCTTCCTAAGCTCACGCTTGGCCTTCTCCGCATGAACCTCCAAACTATGTATTCGTTCATCCTTCTTCTCTATTTCCCGTCGCGTGGCACGCAGACGCATGCCGATCTCATAAGCGGTATACAGCCCCTTTATCGCCCCATGGATGCCTTCTCGAAATACTTCGAAATCTTGACGTCCAACCATCGATTGTTGGACCTCCGGTGGAAAGATCTGTCAAGCGAACTCGACTGCTACACCTAGATCGTTGATGATGGAATCCACCTCCGTCATCGGTTTATTCCCCATGAAAATCACAAAACTCAACGGTCGTGGCGCCGCATCGGGCTCACTTCTTGGTCGCAGTCACGGGGAGCTTCCCCGTTACTACTTTTCCTTTCGGGGTGATCTGCTTCAACAACTAGGGGGCTGACACTTTTTCCGTTCCTTAGACATCCTTGCTCCTGTGCGCATAGGCTCGCTGCTGCGATTCATGGCAATGTCTAATTCAGCCAATGTTCTTCCTTCTCCTTTATTGTTGAAGAATAGTCTGTTTGACATTCACACTTATCCCAAGCCAGTTTAAATCAATTCTGAATAGAAATAAATGGAATCAATGGCGTGAACTCACCCCATTTATCCTTAATGTATGCAGCGCCCCCGAGGCGACGTCATTAATTCTAAACGCCAAAAGCCAGATGTTGATCGGACATGCACGAACTAGTCCCAATCGGCTTTTGAAGCTCATGCACTGGCTGGGGCAAGGGCTGATGTATTAATTTGATCGGCCAAGTTTCTAAATGCAGTGCCAATCGATCTATGCCTCAGCCATTCCCCGAACTAGTCCCAATCGGCTTCTAAATATCATGCACTGGCTGGGGATTATCGCACGAAACCGACGCCTTTGTTCAACCTCTAGATCGGCCTGTGCAACCAACTCGGCCTTGGCATTTTGGTTTCTTGCCATTCCCTCCTCAATAACAGGCAAGGTCTGAGATTCGCCAACTGGCAGGGAGGGCTGAGATTCGGCGACAGGAGGCACTCCAGCTCGAATGGCCTCTGCTCTTCGCCGCGCGGCCATCCTTTCCGTGTTCACCTTCTTAGCAAGTTGTGTGAGGCTTAACCCAACCATATCTTCGGGGTACGCGCCGGGGAGGTCCTCTAGACCATGAAAGGTGTCATCAAGCGGAAGGTCCTCTCGGCCCAAAGTAGACGGAGGATCGGCTGAGTTGAGGTCGGCTTCCTCAAAGGCTAACTTCAAAGCCTCATTGACTACAATTTCGGACTGATCTGACTCGGCAACCTCAGTTACTTCCGATCATTCTGAATCGGACCCCTCGAAGCTGACTTGCCTCAAATTTTTGAAATCGGTCAAGATAAGGGCGGTAAAAAACTCCTCACCCTTTGGAATTGGGATGTTTTCTGCAGCCGAGAAGGTTGTATAAGTCGGCTCGTAGCGAAGAAGAATGTGAGACGCCCTCCCTTGTTTTTGGAGACTCGGCCGGCCGAAATATCTGAGCGCAACCTTGATATCCGAAAGAACGGCGTCGTTGGTCGGAGTCAGGACTTGCTTGAAATCGTTTCCTGCACAAGCAAAACCATGAGATCTCGAAAATGAAGCTTTAAAAAATACATAAATAAATAAAAGAAGCCACATGGCCACCTGGTTCGCTCCTGCGTCTAGGAATAGGATTGAGGCGATCCTCGCTTTCGCCGAATTCCCAATTACCTTGGACAATGACCATAACATCATCGACTCGCTTCCCAGAGCTGGAAAGCATAGTCACTAGTTGATGGTCGGTGTCCTTGGCCCTAAGGAAATAACGCCCATGCCGACCGGAAGACTTGGCCAAGGCATAACAATGCCGAATAGCAGGAATGCCGAGGTTAATCCTAAGGCGTCGGTTTCGTGCGATAATCCCCATTACAGTTCTAAAAAAGTTGACATTGGGTTGGGAAGGGATTAAACCCCAATGGCAGAGCACAGCCCTAAGGAACGGGTGAAGGGGAAAACAGACTCCACCCTCTGCGATTGATAGGAGAGGGAAGACAATCGTGGTTTCATCAGCCCTCTCCATATCGAGGGTGTCGTCTGTCACAAGTGACAGACGGACGTCATCAGGAATGGAGAAATGGCGTCGGAAGCCAGAAATTCGATCCGAGGAAAGGAGATCTTTTAAATTTTTTGCCATTTCTTTCAGTCTATAAGAATGTGCTAAGCCAAAAACAAAGCAAGAAAAAAATTCAGGGCAGAGAGAGAGAGAACTTACAATAGACGAAGAGAATAGTGAAGAAAAGGAAGTTGTAGAGGTAATTTGGAATGCAATCTAGGGACGAGCGTCTGAAAGCGTGTATGTATTTGAAAAGCATCCAAATTTTAAATCATAAATAAATGGAACTGTACGAAGGGGCGGGAAGTTGAAATGATAACCAAGAAACGTGTGTTCAGACATTTGCGTTGGAATGAGGTCAACCGTCGAATTTCAGCTCTGTCTTTTCGAGTTGAAACCAAACACTCCAGCCAACTATCGTTAGTGGAATGCTTGGGGGGCAATTGTGAGGGCCGAATATTGGGAGTCATAGGGATGCCGAATAATTGAACTCGGGGTCGAGATATATAGCACTCGGCTCCATCTCACAAGCTCGAATCTTATCCTCTTCGGCCAAATAGCCGATCAAGCAAGGGGCCGAGTGAAAAGCAGTTTGTTACAATTGAAGCCGAATAGCGAATTGAGAGTGGACCCGATCCCGAGGCCCAAGAAAGAAAAGATATAAATAGAGGAACATCAGCCAGGAAGAGGTAGGTGAGAACTAATATATTTAACTTAGAACACAAGTAATCTGGAGAGTAGAGATTGACTTGCCCGTCGGAGTGCTAATTCCGGCACCCCCAACCGAAGTGTTTATTCCTTTTCAGGTGACTGGCAGAGGATCACGAGCATCCCCCAGGATCAGAAGAGTATTTCCTAACCACTTCTCCACAAGTATGTACCACATTTTTTCCAATTTTCCCATTCTCTTTCTGATATTTGTTCATTTCGGATACTAATCATTATTAATACATTCGCAGGCACACCCGGGGTACATTGAGGGACTGCTCGAGCTAGTAGCCTGGTTGAGAGCATGATTGTGAGGAGGGAAGCACTACTCAGTCTCCATGGCATTCAGGTATTCTTCCCCTATTTTCTACCCATATTTCAGCATGTTCCACACTGTTGTGCACTGCATTCTGACTGAAACATTGATACTCATCTCATGGTATGCATTTTACCCCTTGCCACATCACACTGCTATGATGCACTAACACACTGTACTATACTTATACTATATCTGGCTCGTTGCATTCCACCATTTTCATCATATTGCATATGCAACTATACTTTGTATTTGATGCGTCAATACTGCATATTTTCAGGTTCCAGCCATACCGAGAGCACCATCGGCAGTAGCCCTGCCTATACCATCACCACCTCCTCCAGTAGTAGAAGGGAGAGAAAGGCAAGCCCCAGCACGCAACCGAGAGAGATGTCATGGTTGAGGCCGGAGGAGCCCTTCAAAGCCAGTGCTGAGTGATGATGATGCCGAGACCAGTGGCTCTGAAGATGTAGTGAGTCTACAGTCTGAGTCCTCTAAGAGTGGAGATGGCGACGGCTCTAGATATGAGAGAGGAGGTGATGCTGAGCTGGGCTCCAAGGCAGAGAGCCGTGATGATTCCAGTTCTGGTTCGGCATATGAGTCAGACAGTAGTGCAGATAGAGACAGCTCTAAGTCGGCACCCAGGAATAGGACGAAGAGGGCCTCCTGAGCCTGAGAAAGCTGGCATTGATTTTCTTGTATTTTTGCATAGTTTCTTTTTGTTAGTAGTGTTAGCACATTGTACAGCTTTAGACAAGTTTTATTTGTTTTAAAAACTTGTATTGCACTTTTGTAAAAAGACAACCATGATCGGAATGAAAACCAGCTTTTCTTTGAAAAAGTGTTGTATTTTGCATCATGAGCACCACTTAGTACGGAATAGAGATTGAATTTGATATTGAAAACCGAATACTTGTAATGCCACAACAGTCTTAATCAGGTAACGAATCGACCAACAACTGAAATTCTAAACACAACATACAACTCGATAATCGAAATAGCAACAACTCAATAAGCAAAACAAAACAACTCAATAAACAACAAAATAACTCGATAAACAAAACAAAACAACTCGAACACAACTCAACAGGCTTGCTAAAACTGAAAAGGACTCAAAACAAGACCTTAGAATGCATAAAGAATCAGAACGAAACACATGCTTCCAGCATTCTCAGCATATAGGGGACAGCAGGACAGACAAGACAATTGCCGACCACTTGAAAGGCTTGCCGGCAACATGTCGGCCATGGATGAAGTGTGCCGGCTACCAACAGTGGCCTGCCGGCCGACCACCAATGCGCAAAACCTCCAGATTGTTGACAATTGGCTTCCACTCACTGCCTTATCTTCTACAAAAGGTTTGGACCTCATAGTTTCTATATTTCAGCTGCAAATTCTTCACAAATTGAGCCATTTCTTACCGAAAAACTCTCAGATTGGATTGCAACTTTGGATGGCTCGGAAAAGGTGAATTTTTGAGGTTTCGGCGTAAATACACTATTCCCGCTGAGTCGTTCTCCACTTTGTTTTCTATTCCTTCATGCCCCGGCTAGGTGTTGGAACCCAATTACACATGACTTTAGCTTCGGAGGACTAGAGATATTCCCAACAATCGAAGAATTTCAAGTGCTAATGGAATCCCGGCGTGATGAGAAAATCTTGCCTCAGTCCCGTTTTAGTCACATCCAAGCTTTGGGACGGATATGTTGGCTGACTCTACATGAGGCCCAATCCTTGGTTCACAATGGAGAGCTAGACATTCCCAGTCTAATTCATCGATTTTCTGCCGTTCATGACCGCAATGATCTTCTTTAGCGAGGTTTTCAGCAATACGCCCTTTGTTTGTGCATGTTAGCTCATTTCCTTCTTGCCCCTAGTTTTGGAGGGTCTAGCATTCGACTAGTTGAAGTGGCACAAGGCTTGAAAGAAGGCAAGAATTGCATTGGTTTGGTGTTAACCGAGACTTTGATGGGCTTAGATGCCTTCCATCGGCGAGAGACTAGTAAATTCACAAGGAGTCCACTACTTCTTCAGGTAATGTTTTCCACCCTTTCTAATATGTGCTTCTCACATTACTCGACACTCATGCTTTGTTTTTCTCTCAAAGCCCTTTTCTCACTTTTCTCTCGATATACATCTCTCTATTCTTTAATCTCTCTTTTCTTTTATCCATTCCCAGATATGGCTAATGGACAAGCTGAAGGTAGTGGACTCTTGCCCCGTATACTCAACCCGAGCATACTTTTTTCGTCGACAGCTAGTGGATTTTTCAAATAAGGGATGTTGCGGCCACTAGATGTGCAACAGGTCTGCTGCTAACATTGTTTGGCATTGCCCCTGGCTTAATCAGACCAAAATAAGCTACCGCATGACTCGGTAACCTAGCATTAAGTTGATTGGCTTGACACACTGTGCATTCTACTTTCTGTTCTGATTCAGACGTCAGTTTGGACATGATCAGACTTGTTCAGAGGAGGGGCTAGAGTACCCAGTTTCATTCCCCATCTGAGGTTCACACTTGGCTAGATACCTCACTGCTTGGAGGACAAGAGAGCTTTTGGCCCCTGCCCCTAGTTTCAACTGCGCACTTTCTAGTGAGCGCAATGCTTGGCTTGAAGATGAGGTGCGATCAGGGCCCATTTTAGCATCGAAAGCTTCCACAAGCACAAACGGGGGACATAGGAACACCGGACTCATCTATGCCCCTAGTTTATTGCTTTGATCTTTACTTTTAAAGTTTTATTAATGTAATAAAAGCAAGTTTGATTTGTATCAAGAGTTGGAGAACTTTGTATTGAAATCAATGAAATTAAAGTTGTGAGCACTAAAAATTTTCCTTTTGGTCCAAAAATGGTCTAATTTGTAAAAGGCAAATTTTGAGCAAAGTCAACTTTTATCAAAACTATTCAAAACCATTTTCGATAAGGATCACTATTTGACACGCACAGAATCTTTCCTTGAGATATACAACCCCAAATCCAAAGATAACAAATTGCCCCTTGACTGAATAACACTGCTCAGCACTGTAACTAGCTATTCTCTTTGAGTAGGGATCACAACCAAACTTTCAGGTAAAGATTAGACAAAGATGACCTTATCAAACACATGGACAGGACAGTTGAGTTGAAGGTGTTTACGACCGAACTTCAGGATGAAGTTGCCTACGTATCCCGAAGATGAGAATCAGGCCTTACGTAGTTCAGTTCGGGTTCACTCGAGTATTAACTCTCTCCTTTTGCGCTCTAATTTTTGCCAAGGCTGCCCTTTAGGGTTTTCAACCTTGACAGCTCAGATTTTATTTTTTCTAATTTTTTGTGCTCTAACTTTTCCCTAGGTCGCCTTTCCAGGTTTTCGACCTAGCAAGCCTCTCAGGGATAGTATTTCTCCAATTTGTCCATGTTGATCAGTTGGGAAAATTCTAGACCATCCAGGTCCATAAGAATAACAGCTCCACCCGACCAAATAGTTTTGATGATATAAAGACCAGTCCAATTGGGTCTGAACTTGCCCCTAGGGTCATGAATGGGAGCTCGGTTGTCTTTCAGCACCACATCTCCTTCTTTAAGATTCTAGGACTTAACCTTCTTCTTAAAAGCCCTGGCAGTCCTGCGTTCATAACCCTGAACATAGTACAATGCTTTTAGCCTTCTCTTATCGAGCAACATCAGTTCTTCGAACCTACACTGTTGCCAGTCTGCCTCTGCTTTCTGACACTCAGCCATAACCCGCAGCGACGGAACCTCTATTTTGATTAGCAGAACAGCTTTCATACCATAAATAAGAGAGTAGGGGGTTGCCCCAATAGACGTCTGAATTGATGTTTTATAACCCCAAAGTGCAAATGGCAATTTGTCTGGCCAGTCCCTATAGGTCTCAACCATCTTCTGCAGAATATGCTTGATGTTCTTGTTGGCGGCCTCAACAGCTCCATTGGTTTGTAGCCTATGTGGATGACTTATGAAAAGCCACGTTGTATTTCTCCAACAAGTCGATCATTTCTTTCTTAAAATGGGAGCCATTATCTGAGATGATCTCGTTTGGGACTCCATAATGGCAAATGATGTTGTTTCGGATGAACTTTGCCACATGCGCAGCTTTTAACACCACATAAGACTGACCTTCCACCCACTTTGTGAAGTAATCAATTGCCACTAGAATGTGTTCATGCCCATTTGACCCTTTTGGTGTGACTACGCCAATGACGTCGATTCCCCAAACTGAGAAAGGCACTGGTGAAGTCATGTTGTACAGCTTCGACGGCGGAATATTTATGCAATTGGCATGAATTTGGCATTTGTGGCATCGTCGAACAAAACCGATACAATCTTCCGCCATAGTAGACCAATAGTAACCTTGCCTGAGAATCTTCCTAGCTAACATTACTCCGTTCATGTGCGCTTCGCACTCCCCTCCATGGATGGCCTCCATTAAGCACTTTGATTCTTCTGTGTCGACACACAACTTTTGCATTCTCAGATGACCCCTCTTGTACAGTTTACCTCTGCAAATGATAAATTGAATGGCCATCCGTCGTATTGCCCTCTTATCTTTGACATTTGCCCCTGGTGGATAAACCTCCTTTTCTAATAAGTTCCTGATATCATAGAACCAAGGGCTTTAATCTTGCACTTCATCTATTACGGCGATAGATGCGTAGGCCGGCGTATATCTCTTCTCAAAAATGATCGGACGCATCCGGACTCCAAACGGGATGTCTATCATAGAACATAGAGTTGATAAGGCATCAGGGAACCTGTTATTCTCTCTTAGTAGATGCGTGAAGGTCAACTTCTAAAACCTAGGAATCAGAACATCCAGGGTCTGGTGATAGATCTTCATCTTTTCTTCTTTGACCTTCCAGTCTCCTTTTGCTTATGACACAACTAGGTTCGAGTCCCCAATGACATCCAACCTTTTTGCCCCTAGTTCCAGGGCGGCTTCCAAACCAGCGATACACGCCTCGTATTCTGCTCGTTATTCGATACCTTGAATTGGAGTTTCAAGGCTAAGGCTAAGAATATATGAGAATTGTCAGGTGCTATCAACAACACCCCTATCCCATAACCATACTGGTTAGATGCTCTATCAAAGTTTATTGTCCAAATCTCTTCCTCGACTTGCAGAATAGCTTCATCGGGGAACAAGTATTCTATCGCTTCATCCCCTTCCACTGGGTGATCTGCCAGAAACTCAGCTACCGCTCTCCCTTTGACAGACTTGCGAGTAACATGCTTCAGATCAAATTCAGAGAGAAGGAGCAACCAATGAGCTAACGTACCCATAAGCGCCGGTTTCTAAAAGAGATATTTGACGAGATCTAATCTTGAAACTAGAATTACAGAGTGAACTAACAAGTAGTGCCTCAACTTCCTGGTAGCCCATACCAAGGCTAAACAAGTTTTTTCCAGCAGGGGGTAACGAGTCTCAAAATCCAGCATTTTCTTGCTCAAATAATAAATGGCTTTCTCCACCCTATCGGAAGCTTGGCTTTTTCTTGACAGAAACTGTAGCTTGGCTTTTTTGCGCCCCTTTTGGATGCTCAAAAAAAAGCCCTACAATTCAGACTCCCACGATTCTGAATCTAATCTCATAAGTGCAATGTGAAACTGATAAACACCAAAGAGTCCAAATCTGGCAAATTGTTTTGGAAAATTGATTTTGAATCAAAACTGCCAAAATTGGTCTGCTTTGTCAGATACAGAGTCGCCACCTAAATATTTTATTTTGGGAAAATTTAGAAAACCCATGACTCGTGCCAAAGGCCACATGTCCGTCATCACAAAAGTTGCCTTGGCTCGGGAACATAGTGGGCTTAAAACATGATTTTCCACTCAACAAAGTGAGCTTAAAACATACATTTGTCGAATCGTTCCAATTCAAATCATTCTTTAAAAAATTAGTCCATTGGGGAATGTCCTCTAAGATGAAAGAAGTATCAACCAATGGATAATGTAAGGAAAGAGAGAGATCATGCCGTTGATAATGAACCCTCCAAGAGGATTAAACCATTAGGTAGGACCTCAATCTCAAGCTTAAAGGATCCCAAGCTTGAAACAACCCTCCAAAGCAAATGAAAGAGTGAAGCAAAGAGGGAGGGTGCAGAGTTCATAGTGCTAAAATGGAGTGAAAAACAATACCAAAAGATGCTATCAACTCAAACAAGAGGTGTCTAAGACCCTAAAACACCAATTTGTGAGGACTATTACACTACAACCATGCAAAACAAGGCTTAACCGACCCAAACAGTCCAAAACAGAGCTAAAGCAAGCTATTTCAGAGGCAGAAACTTGATGGACTTGAGCTAAGTTAAGCTAGAAAAACATGCTAACATATGGAGCTAACTAGGCATGCAAACAAGACACAAGGAGGGGAGGCTAACCCCTCCAAATTTGGACTTCAAAATGAGTTTTTTGCCACTAAAAAACATCTAAAATTCAGTGGTTAAAAGGCCCAAAAAGTTGGTTCGGAAGTGATGAACAAAGGCATAAAAACTTTACAAGCAAAGAAGCATGATGGTGGAACACCCCCTAACTAAAAATGGCCTCAAACCACCACCTTTAGGCCACAAAAATAGAGTTTTTTACAGTTCAAAATCAGCCCAAAAATAGTTGAATAAGATCAAAAAACAAGCATGCAAAACAAGTGTAAAAGGGGAGTGCTATACCTCTGGAATCAAGCAACAATTCTAGGCACAAAGTCAAGTCAAAAACACCTTCTAAAGTTCCAAGAAGGCTTCTATGGACCTCAGCTCAAGGGTGGTCAAGTTTGATCAAGGGTTGATGGGCAAACTTGAAGTGTATCTATTCTTGTATGCACAAAAGTTCAAGAGAGAGAGAAAGAAATGTAGAGAGAGAGAATTTTGTTTCAAAATTTCTAACCCCTTTCAATGGAGGAGAAGGTCCCATATTTATAGAAAAACTAGCTTTTGGTTGAGTTCTATCAGTCCATACACGTCTATGGTGATCAAGTTGATTGTGTCAACAGCTGGAACAGTTGTCAAGAAAATATCTGCAAAAGAAGTCATCAATGGCCGGCCATCCACCAGTGATGGCTGGTAGGCCACTTGGGTGACCGGCAGCCTCAATTGGCGGTCGGCAGCCACCAAGGGTTGTAGGCTAGAAGATGTTGGTCCAAAACAGGGCACAAAATGGATAGGGGTTTGAAGGATCAAAGATAGGGAATGACTTTAGGCCCCAAAATGAGCACAAACAATCACAATCATCGTGTGCACCAACGATGACATCCAAGTCTTGAAGACGGTAAAAAAGGGGTGTCTACACAACTATGCTGCGATAAGAAATAAAAATAAAAATAAAAATAAAAAATGGATTGGCAAAGGGCAAAGAGTCAATAGCAGATAAAGAGGGCTTGACAACAATTGGAGTAGAGCAGGGTTTACAGTCAAGCATGCCAACTTTGGAGAATAAGTCAGTGGCATACTTTTGTTGAGATAAAATGTAACCATGAGCCTAAGCTTGAACTACGATATCAAGGAAATATGAAATTTTGCCAAGTTCTTTCATAGAGAAAACCTTGTGCATTTGAAGAAGAAGCTGATCAGTAAGACCTGAATTACTACCTGTCAAAAGAATATCACCCACATAAATAAGAATAGTAATAATATGGAAAGTAGTCTTCTGAACAAAAAGAGAGTAGTCTGAATTACTATTAATGAATCCCTAAGACAAAAGAAAGTTGAAAAAGTGGAATACTAGGCCCTTGGGGCCTGTTTAAGACCATACAAGGCCATTTTCAATTTACAAACATGAGTAGGATAGGAGGAATAAACAAACCCAGGTGGTTGTAACATAAACACTTCCTCCTCAAGCTTACCATGAAGAAAAGCATTGGAAATGTCCAATTACTTCAAAGGCCAATGAAAATGAAGAACCAAGGAGACTAAAATTCTGATGGTTAGTTGCTTAGCCACAGGGCTAAAAGTTTCTTGAAAATCAATACCCTTTTGTTGTAAGTAACCCTTGGCCACTAACCGAGCCTTATACCTGGCAATACTTCCATCATAATTCTTTTTGATACAATATACCCATTTATAACCTATAGCAACTTTGTGAGAAGGAAGAGGAACCAGATCCCAGGTACACTATTGTTGAAGGGCATTATATTTTTCTTTCATAGCTTGAACGCATACAGGAGAAAACAGAGCTTGTTTCACATTAGAAGGCTCAATAATAAGGAATAGAGAAGGCTCAAAAATAGAAGCAGCAAGACACAAAGATGTCTGAGTCTTGGACCTAGTAAGCATAGAATGACAGTTGGAAACTAGAGAAGGGACAGAATGAGGAGGAGGCAAAGGAAGATTTATATAGAGAGAATCAATAGGAATGGGAGAAAGGAATAAGGATGGAGAAGATACTGGATGAGGAGAAGCAGAAACTAAAGAAGTAGAATGTAGAGAAACCGAAGGAACTGAATGTGAAGAAACTGAAGGAATTGAATGTGGAGAAACAGGTCCTCAAGGACGAGAAGGCTGAGAAACAAGATGAGAAACATGAGCAGGCCCCCAAAAAAAACCAGATAAAGAAGAAGGAGAAAGAGGAGGAGGAGTAGTCTGAGGAAGAGAAAAAAATGGGAAACAAGATTCATTAAACAGAAGATGTCTGGAGATATGAATTTTACCTTTGAAGGGATGTGAACACCGATACCCTTTCACAGAAGGGTGATACCCCAAGAACACACAAGAGGTATACTTGGGTTGAAGTTTATGAGAAGTGTAAGACTTGAGCCAAGGAAAACATTGGCAGCCAAACACTTTAAAAGAAGAATAATCAGGAGGATCATGAAAAAGAGTCTCATAAGGAGAGACATTATGCAAAGTAGAGCTAGGCATGGGAAAATCCCGTTTTGTTCATTGGGCTCACTACAGTTCGGACTCGATGTCACGGTTCTGAATCTAATCTTGCAAAGTGCAATGCGAGATCGATAAATCACCAAAAAGTCCAAATCCGGCAAATCGTTTTGGAAAATTTATTTTTAGAAAGAAGTGCCAAACATGGACTATTTTGCTAGATACAGAGTCGCCACCCAAATATTTTGTTTTGGGGGAATTTAGGAAATCTTGACTCGTGCCTAAGGCCACGTGTCCGTCATCACCAAAGTTGCCTCGGCTCGGGAACTTCGGTATGATTGGGGAAGGTCACTTTGTGAGCACCCCCGCTCGCCCGATCAAAGATTGGCCTCTACTAACCATGATATCTAGTTTTAAAAACATTATACATTCTTATTCCGGTTAATTAGCTAGAATTTACTATGTGATGCGTACAACACACAAGTATAGACTGGACTGCCTAAGTTGGAACAAAGCATTGCATATCCATTTGTTTTGAAAATGGTTTGAAGTTTTCTACTTGCAAGTAGGCTAAAACACGGGCTTCGACGAATTATTCTAATTCAAGCAACCCAACCTTTACCCACAGGCATTCAGGCAGTTATATCACATAAGCACATAGCCTCATGGTAAGCATGCTATCATGGCAAAACTCACACTCATGTAAGATGCTAAAGCATAAAAACTTACCTAGTACTCCGAGCCAAAAGAAGAAACTAGTTAGAAATCATGCATGATCCTAGTTCATGTTAGGATGGCTAATGCAACACATACAAAATGCAACTAAAATAGGCTCGGCTATTCTAAGAATGGTATGTGAAATGCGGCAACTCGATACACATATTCAAGTTGGAATTGAAACACAATGCAGTTAGCATGATGCACCGAGCCCGGTGCATGCAAAACAGATGAATGATACAAACGTGCGAGCATAAGTATGCTAATTGAAACATGTCCTAAACTAACCATCAAAAACTAGTAAATAAAAGGGAGAACGATGTAGGGTTGGAAGACATTCACACACGCACGCACACTTATTACAAATTCGCCCTCTCGACGGAGGGTCCGAAAGAATAATACAAACCCAATAGATAATTAACTACTCTATCTAATTAATTATTACAGTCCCTTAATTAATTAACGAATTAATTACAAAATAAACTAAGTATGAAATTCAAAATGCCACCGTAGCTCTGCCTCGGAATGATTGGATGATGCAAACTCGATTTGTCTTGCTCGAAAACCCGTTGCCATGCCTCTGTTGCCTCTGTTTGCACTGTTCTGCACCTCTGATAATTGTGAAAATCCTAAGGTTGCTTCTGAACCACTCCCTAAACACTTTGGGATGCCATCGGCCGAGAGAAAACACCACCGGCCGAGAGAAAACACCACCGGCCATGGAAATATGGTCATCGACCAAAAATGGGACCACTGGCTGGGTATTGATAGTCGGCCGGCACTGAAAGTTGCCGATCGGTCATTTGTTCCTGCAGAATACTGGTTTTGCTGCAACAAAGGACAAAAAGTGCATGGCGTGGAATTTGCAAGCCAAATGTATGCACGACCACCCTCGGGCCACCAATCACGCATTTCAATGCATGATGGCCAAAGGAGCCAAGTGTGCATATCAATGTAAAATAGATGCACAAAACAAATGGATGCCACACACTCTATCATGTTGGATCAAGAGTGACAGCGGCTGAGGATTGAGGTACGTTTCGTCACTTCAAGTACGAACGTCCCTCATTCCTCATGTTTAGTTTGACACCCCAAACCAAACATAATGCAATGTATGTATGCCATATACAATGCGAGGCATGTAACTAATGCAATGCAATATGAGCATGTTAACTCAATGTAACCCAACGCTACCTAAGCATGCAAGCTAATGCCAATGTAACATGAACATGCCAAGTATATAACTAGGTTACGTAATGCAGCTAGCTAATCATCATGTAATACACTAAGTATATAAACATGATGGAATGCGAATCATGCAAGTAATGCAATAAGATGCAACATGCCAAATATGCGACTATATGCAAAGGTGGGTGTCACGACCCGAACCCGCCCCTATAGGTTAAGGCCATAACCGGCCAGTAATCACGAGATTACCTACGGCCTCAAACCAAATAAGACAAGACTCATCAGAGTAAAAGGGGCCAAACGGAAGCAAATTTAAAACTTTGTCCATAGAGCCGTGCTTATATGCACACCATAACATTCCGTATGTACATATGTTAATAACTCACAACAGAAAGTGTAATGACATAAGATTCTACACAGACAGGATCATCCAAACTAAGTCAACCCATGAAAACTATATACAGACGTATTCAAAACTTCGGCAACCTGACAAAATATAAATACATAACAAAAGGGCGAAGACGGGTCTCGTACGTGAGACACGAGGGCTAACTCTCCAAAACCTTTGTTGCTCCTCACAGACTTCACTAGGACTGGGTTTGGACTTCTCTTGGCTCACCTACAAACACATGAATGAGCGTGAGCAAACGCCCAGTGAATAATATCAAATCAAATACAGAAGTTACCTAACAATGTAGAACAACATGTTCCAAACGGCCTTGGGCCCAATTCATATTTCTATTTAAACAGATATATAACTATACGAAATACAAATCAAGTGACTGTAGTTCCAAACATTCTGGCCCTTGGCCCATTCAGATTTCCATTCATGTCAAAACGGCCTTCGGCCCGTTCATTTCTGTCAAAACGGCCTTCGGCCCATTCATTTCTGTCAAAACGGCCTTCGGCCCATGCATTCGTGTCGAAATGGCCTTCGGTCTACTCATTCATGTCAAAATGACCTTAGGTCCATTCATATATGTCAAAACAACCTTCAGTCCACTCATTTCTATCAAACAACCTTCGGTCCGTTCATTTCTGTCAAAACGGCCTTCGGCCCATTCATTTCTGTCAAAACGGCATTCAGCCCATACATTCGTGTCAAAATGGCCATCGGCCCACTCATTCATGTCAAAACGACCTTAGGTCCATTCATATATGTCAAAATGATCTTCGGTCCAATCATTTCTATCAAACGACCTTCGGTCCGTTCATTTTTATCAGAACGACCTTCGGTCCATTTATGTTTATTCCTGTCAGACTTTTGTCCACAATCCCAATTAGCAACTCATAAAGCTTATAAGGGAATAATAATTGGACATTCACAATCATTCAAATATTGATATTACTCACAGTGATCGGCTTGTGGATTTGCCCTGGAGCATGACCCTACACATTTCATGAACACAAAAAGGGTCACTAACAGTTCAATCCGTTCTTTGATTCACATATTCCTCTTTAGGCTTTATTCTTATCTCATTAACTCATTCACAATGCTTAACATATGCCTAAGAGTGCTTACAAGTGAAAGAGAACAGAAAAAAAAACACAGAACGAGCATACAAAATTTCAGAGAACAGGGTCCCCGCTCGAGCGGACCCTTAAGGCCTGCAAAAGTACTGGTTGCATGAAAAATACGCTCGAGCGTGGAATAGAGAGCTCGAGCAGAAGGCCTGTCTACAAAACTCCCCGCTTGAGCGTGAGATATCCCGCTCGAGCGGAAATCCAACTCTGCAAAAAGTGCTGGGAGCACGATTTTCCTGCTCGAGCGACACTTAACCCGCTCGAACGGACATCAAAAATCTAGGTTTTCCAGATTGAGTTCTTAAGCTCCAATTCGATTTTCAACCAACAAATCATGCATGTTATGGCTCAATTCTCAAATATAATTATACTAACATGATGTAAACCTTAAATCACAACCCAATGAAGCTTAATTCACAAATAATTCACATGTGTGCCCCAAAATATGTCAAATTCATCACCAACATGCTCAAATTCAAACATTCAAGACTTACTCTCCCATAATTTGTACATGCATGTGGGAGATGCTCACCATTCTCAACTCATTTGGTGAAGAGGTGGTCAAAACATGAGTTTCCTTTAACATTTGACATGGATTATACGTATTTGTGCTCAAACATGCAATTTAAGACAATTTCTTACATGCATGCACAATTTAGCCTTCAATTCAACAATACCAATTCAATTTCATCATACTCAATTAAATTCATGTTCTTTATTCTTATTCAACTCTGAATTTACAAATTACTCACCAAAGAGCTTTAATCTTCACAACTATGGTTAATTCTTGAGCTAGCCTTCAAGACTCCAAAGCTTCAAGAGCAAACTTAGATGATTTCCTCCTTTCTCTCTCAATTTCGGGTCTCTCACTCTCTCTAGAGAGTTTAATCAGCCAAAGCCACATAAGGGAAGGAATTGAGGGTGTAATGCCCTTTTACATCAAACCCCACTATTCCAAAATAATAATAATAATAAACAATTGGGCACTAAATTATCAATTTAATCAACTTAATCTGACCCGAATCAATTTCTAATTAAATTTCACCGTAGGCTCTAAAAATTATGCCAATCACAATGGCGCAATCAATTTCGGGTTCTGTGGCCGATAAGGCCTTCAATTTAATTCCCAAGGCAGATTATTCAACAGATATTCCTATGGTGAACAGATAGAACTTCAAAACCACATATTTTCACATAATGGAACACAAAATCATATCAAAATACATAATCACATCATGTTAAGGACCAATTAACATATTACAGAACAGAGGTATTACAGTGGGTTTAAACCGAAATGGGAGACCTTAGCCATACCCAAAAACAGTGGCCAAAAGTGATGGATGAAGGCACCAAAATGCAAAGCAAACATGCATGCTAACTAGCCTATCACTTAAGCATGGAAAGGGAAACTTTTAAACACATTTAAAAAGAGACTAATGTAGACAAATGACATGCATGCTAAGCTCTGAAAATGTGTAAAGGATGATGCCAAATCAACCAAGCCATGTCAGTAAGGCATGCAATGAAGGCCAAAACTTGAGGCTAACAAAAGGGGGTCAAGCTATGGTCATACCAACCAAGCCTCAAAGAATCAAAATGACTTAAATCAGTCCTAGGGCAGACCAAAATAAGGCTAGGACATGTATCGAACATGACCAGAACATGCTAAGAAATAGGCTCCAAAACAAGGGCATTCAAGACTACAAAGAGAGTATTCCACTACAACTACCTCAACCAAACATGGCATGGGTTAGGCAATGAAAAACAGAGCTATAATATGCCAAAATGAGTCCCAAAACCCACTGATATGGCAGCCCAAAGACTTGAACAAAGAGGCATGCACAATGACCCCTTTTCAACGCATAGAACAACAACTCTTCAAAGTATTGAAAGGATGGTAAATGCAAGCATACAAACATGGAACATGGACTGACAAAGCATGATAAGGGATTCCAAATCACTGAAATAGCCCAAATAAAGTATGCTCATGACTCACACACCCAAACCTAGCAAGCTAAAATGCAAAGTGGCTAAACAAAGCATGGCAAGCATGACCCAAAAGACCAAAAACAAAACTTAAGCATGTCACAACATAGCTAAAAGCTCCTTGAAGTCAAGCTAAAACATGCATCCATGATGGTCTAAATGCATGATGCATATTATGACAATAGAGGGGATTACAGAGCAAGTGCATGATGCATGCAATAGGCCATCGAACCAACATGAAACAGAGGTATAACATGCTAAACTAACACCAAATACCCACTAAAATGAAGCCAAATGAAGTTGAGCAAGCATGTTACCTTTATAAGCCTTAAACACAAGCAAATGAGACACAAAGGGAGAGGGGTGTCCCTCCCCTATACATGACTTCAAAACCACTTCTCCACCACTGAAAATCCTCTAGATTTCAGTGGTGAGAAGGTCGAAATAAAGGGGTTCCAAAGCCCAAAGAGAAACGCACAAAAAGAGGCCAAACAAAGCCTAAGAGGGTGTATACAACCCCCAACCCAAAAGCAACCTTAAACAAACATCTTAAGCAAGAAAATATAGAAATTTTATCAGTTATACACTAAGCTCAAAACAGCATGCAAGATAGGTTAAAAACTTAAGGAAAAATGGAGAATAAAAGAGGTAGTTCTCACCCTTGAAGAACACTTCAAGAACACCAAATCTAGCACCTCCTTTTGATCAAAACTAACTCAAAAACTCTAAAATCAACCCCTCAAGACCTCAGTAACCGAAGTATGGTGTAACACTAGGTGACTTAGTGCAAAACTAAGAACAAAAACCCCTTTGGAACACTTTTACACACACAAATCAAGAGAGAGAGGGAGATATAGAGAGAGAGTGATATATATATCATATATATCAGATTGTTCAACCTCTGGAAAGGGAGGAGAGGGCCTCCTCTTATAGGAATCCAATTTCGAAGCTTTTTGGAGAAGCTAACATAAGGGAGCAAATCCCTCCATACACGTGTATGGAGGGAGTGTATTGTGGATGCTAGCTGTGACAGCTGGCATAAAATATCTACCAAAAGCAGATGGAAAGGGGTCGGCTGGAAAATGTGGCCGATTGACCAACAAAAATGGCCGGCCGACCAAAAACATTGCCGACCGACCAAAATATTTGGCCGGTAGCAAGAAAACAGGGTCGGTGGCCTCAAGCCAAGGCCGGTGAGGTGTGGGGATGGCCAACAAGCCATTCCCTGCCCTCAGAAGCAAAAACACAAGTGTTTGATATACAACCAAGCAAAAAACAAACAAGTCGAGGGGTCTTGAGGCAAGGCGGGCGACCGAAACCTTCGAGAACTCAAGACGAACAGGAACATGGATGATCATCGAGTGTTCAAACGATGACGTCCAAGTCTTGAGAGTGGTCAAAAATAAGGTGTCTACAGGTGTGAAACTAATTTTCAGCATAAGATTTGAAGTCTAAAAACTTAGCAAAAACTTCACTCTTGTAATGTAAGGGGTAGACCCCAGAAAACCTACTAAAGTCATCCACAAACAAAACATAGTATTTAAAGCTATTAGCAAAAGAGTTAAAAGGTCCCCAAATATCACTACGAACCAAAGAAAAAGGAGCATTCTTAGAAGTTTTAGAGAGCTTGAATGGTAGTCTATGAATTTTAGCAATAACATAATTTGTACAAGAAGCAAGCTTATTACAAGTAGTAGAACAATCAACATGATCAGAAGAAAAATAAGACAAATGCTTGATAATGTGTTGAAACTTTAAAGGGAAGGATGCCCCAATCATTAATGCCAAGTGAGTGCACTAAAAAAAGTAGGTGAGTGGGCATGATAGGCCTGTGGTGAAACAACGGGAGAATGAGAGAACTGATATAAGCCATTCACATTAGATCCACTATGAAGAATTTTGTTCACAAGCTTGTCCTGGATTTGAAAAGAGTTAGCATCAAAAATAATAACACAACTATGATCATGAGTGAGCTGCTGAACAGATAAAAGATTAGAAGCAATAGCAGGTACATGCAACCAATTGTTCAAAGTAAAAGAACAATTAGGAGTAGGCAAAAGACCTGTGCCAACATAATGAATGGGAAAAAAGGAACCATTACCAACAGTCACTTGATCCTGTCCTTGATAAGGTTGTGAGAGATGGAAATTTGAGAGATGATTTGTAGTAGCTGTGAGAATAATATTACTATAGTATATATTATGTGAATATTGTTTCTTATTTAGGATTGGTTTAGGTTTATTCTTGTTTCCTATTTAGGATTAGGTCTAGAATTGCTAGATATATTAGATGTACGTATTCTATTGAAATTCAATCTAATATACAGTTTCATTCAGAAAACTTACATGGTAATAGAGTCGTGTTTGAAACCCTAATAGCAATCACGAAACCCTTTGGTTTTGGTCTGACTTTCGATCTGAATTTGGTTGGTGGTTCACTCGAGATTGTTCTCTAGGTCATTGGAGTTCGACCCATCTGTTCTCGTGACCCATCTCGAGTTTGCAAGACTTCGACCCATCTCTACTTCAGTCTGTCAAAACCCCTGGTTCTCTCATTTGAAAGTCTCTAGTCCATCTCTCTAGGTGTCCGCACAGTTCTCTTTCTCTCTGGTTTAGAATTGCGACACCCATACCCATCATGGTTCGCGATCTCTTTATGGTTTGAAGTCGACTTATCAACCTCGAATTCTTCGACTTCTCTTTGGTTCGGAGTCAACTTCTCTCTTTCGCAAGTTCGCAAGTACTATCTTTCATGATTTCATCTGGTCTGGGTTTATCATATATTATGGTTATTATATTTGAATCTCTAAGGTTTTGGTTTATTACATTGTTGCCCCATCAGCTTTCAATTTATTACGGTTCTCTATTTTTTTTTTTTTTGGTTTATTATGATGATAACGGTTTCAGTTTCTGTAAAGCCTAAGAAGAGGCTCATTGCTTTAGATGAGTGTGCCTTCTCCCATTAGAAGGGCCATTGGAAGTATCACTATGCCAAGAAGAGATGTCTGTCTGGCTCGTATTCTCAACAGTCTCGGACCCAGTTTTGCCCTTCTTATTCGAGTACTTTTCAGGCTTCCGCTGGTTCTACTACATCTGCTCTAGCACCTGATCCTAACTTGGCTTCCTTGAGTGCTCAAATTAGTCAGCTTCAGTATACACTGTCTACCTCCCAGCCATCTCCGTCTGTCTCCATTGTTTCCTCTCTTCATTCAGGTTTGATTAGGTCTTCTTCAAGTATCTCTTTATCTGTCTAGGTTTTTGACTTTGGTGCTTCTCATCATATAACTCCTCATCTCTCCTTATTTCAGAATTGTACTCCCTCATCCTTTCCTATTACTGTTAATGCAACAAATGGGTCTGGTATGTCTATTATATCTATTGGGTCTGTCCTACCGTCTGCTATGTCTACTGTCTCTATTCTATTTATCTTATATGTTCATCAGTTATCTGTTAGTTTATTATCTATTAGTCAACTTGATGCCTCTGGTTTGATGTTATCTTTTCTTCTTTTATCTGTTCAGTGTAGGATCGGATTTCCAAGCAACAGATTGGGACTAGCTATAGAGTTGGACACCTCTATGTGGTACAGAGCTTGTATCTGCCTATGACTACCTCTCCGACTGCTTTTTATTCTTTTTAGTTAGATTCTCTATCAAGTCCTTTCTATTTACGGCATTCCAGATTAGGGCATTTGTTTGCTGACCGCTTACGGTCTTTAACACAGTCAGGTATGTTAGGTAAAGTTTCTCCTAGTCAACATACCGAGCGTCAAAGGTGTAAACTTGCCAAAACGACAACCTTCCCTTTCCATAAAAGTACTTCTATATCTGCTACACCATTTTCTTTAGTTCATACTGATGTCTGGGGCCCTTCTCATGTTCTCACCAAAGGGGATTTTGCATACTATGTGTAGACACCCCATTTTTGACCGTCCTCAAGACTTGGGCGTCATCGTTTGAACACTCGATGATCATCCATGTTTGTGTTCATCTTGAGTTCTCAGAGGTTTCGATTGCGCGCCTTGCCTCAAGACCTCCCGACTTGCTTGTTTTGTGCTTGGTTGTACACCAAACACTTATGTTTTGCTTCTGGGGGAAGAGGGTGGCTTGTTTGTCATTGCCTCAACCCACAGGCCATGGCATGAGGCCATCGGCCCCTTTTTCTTGCCACCGGCCAAGAGTGTTGGCCGGTCGACACTATATTTGGTCGACCGGCCATTGTGTTGGTCGATTGGCCATTTTTGCTAGCCGAACCCTGTTCATTTGCTTTATGTAGATATTTTGTGCAACCCATTATTCCCCCCCTCCATACACGTGTAAGGAGGGATTTGGTCCTTGCTTGGCTTCTCTTGGAAGCCTTAGAATTTGAACCTCTATAAAGAGGGAGCCCTTCCTCCCTCCTCTAAGGTTTAGAAAATTAGTTCTTGATAGAATTGATATAGTGTTGTATCTATTTTACTTAGTTTGGTCTTGTTTTGTGACCTAAATTGAGTTGTGTCTTACTTTTGCACTAGAACACCTAGCATTGCACCATCCTTGGGTTGTTGACGCCTTAGAAGGTTGTTGTTAGGGTTCTTGGACTGGTTTTGACCAAAGAAAGGTGCTGGAGCTTTGTTCCTAAAGAAGGTCTACAAGGGTGAGCATCCTTACTTTAGTTACCCCTTTCCTGCTTAGGCTTTTAGCCATTCTTTCTTATTGTTTTAAGCTTCGACTATAACTGATAAAAGTTTTGATTTTGTGTGCTTTAGAACTTTGTTTAAGGTCACTTTGAGGTTTGGGGTTGTCTCCCCCCTCCAAGGCCTTGTTAGGCCTTGTTTTAGGCCATACCTTTTGGCCATTGTTTTGGTCTTTGCATGACCTCTCTACCAATGAAATCCAGAGGATTTTCAGTGGTGGAGAGGTGATTTTGAGGTCCTAAAAAGGAGAGGGTCATCTCCTCTCCTTGTTGTCTTTAATGCTTGCATAAATGGCTTATGTGGTAGCATGTGTGTTCAGCTTGTTTTAGCTTCATTTCAGTATGTATTAGGCTTTGTTTTTCCATGATACACCTCTGTTTTTAGTTGGTTTAGACATGCCATGTATGCTTCATACACTTGTCTTGTAATCCAATCATTTGGCCTTAACATGCATCATGTTGTAACATGTGTTTTTAGCATGATTTTGGCCCAACTCCTTGAAGCTTTTAGCCTTGTTATAGCATTCTTAAGCTCTGTTTTTCATTATTTTGGTTATGCTTACATTGTTTTGTATAGCCACCATGCAATCTAGCTTGTTAGCTTTGAGTGTCCAAGTTGCTAGCATGCTCTATTTGGATCATTTCAGTGGTTTGGCATCACTTAGAATGTTATTTCAGTCCATATTTCATGTTTGAATACTTGCACTTATCACTCTTTTAATGTCTTAACGAGTTTGTGTTTTACGCCTCATAAATGTGTCATTACGTACGCTTCCATGCTTAGGCCATTTGGATACCATCTAAGTGTGTTTTTGGCCTTGTCTTGACCTGCATTAGGACTGTTTTAAGTCCCTTTGACCCTTTGGGACTTGCCTTGTATAGCCATGGTTTAAGCCCTTTGGTTAGCCTTAGGCCGTGGACCTTCTTGCATGCTTTACTTGCTTTATTTGGTTGATTTGGCATCATTCCTTACAAATTTTCAGAGCTTAATGCATTGTCATATGCTCATATTTATCACATCTTCCTCATGCTTGAGGATTGTGCATGGTTGCCTAAGTGTTGGACTGCTCACATGTGCATGATTGTTTTGCATTTTCATGCCTCGAATTCTTGACTTTGGCTACTAATTTTGACCTCTTTGAGAGCCGTCCATTTTGGTTTAAGTCCATCCTTTGCATGTTGTCACATGTTTGCCTTACATGTTTTTGCATATTTGTCATTGGCATTGTTGTTACATGCCTTACATGTTTATTCGTCTAGGTTGTTGCCTATTGTACATTGCTTGTTTGCATGCTCATGTTGCATTAGCTTGCTTGCATGCCTAGGTTGCATAGCATTAAGCATGCATCATTTGCCTCTTGATCAACCATGATGGAGGTTGGGGTCCCCTTTACGTGTTTGTGTGCATTTCATTTGATATTAAAGTTGCACACTTGGCTTCTTTGACCATCAGACTTGCCTAGAGGAGGGGGTAGAGTACCCAGTTTCATTCCCCATATGAGGTCCCCTTCTTTAAGATTCTAGGACTTAACCTTCTTGTTAAAAGTCATGGTAATCCTGCGTTGACAACCCTGAACGTGGTACAATACTTTTAGCCTTCTCTCATCAAACAACATCAGTTCTTCGAACCTGCTCTGCTGCCAGTCCGCCTCTGCTTTCTGACACTCAGCCATAACTCGCAGCGACGGAACCTCTATTTTGATTAGCAGAACATCTTTCATACCATAAATAAGAGAGTAGGGGGTTGCCCCAGTAGACATCTGAATTAAAGTTTTATAACCCCAAAGTGCAAATGGTAATTTGTCTGGCCAGTCCCTGTAGGTCTCAACCATCTTCTGCAGAATATGCTTGATGTTCTTGTTGGCGGCCTCAACAGCTCCATTGGTTTATAGCCAGTATGTGGATAACTTATGAAAAGCCACATTGTATTTCTCCAACAAGTCGATCATTTCTTTCTTAAAATGGGAGCCATTATCTAAGATGATCTCGTTTGGGACTCCATAATGGCAAATGATGTTGTTTCGGATGAACTTAGCCACATGCGCTACTTTCAACACTACATAAGACTGAGCTTCCAGCCACTTTGTGAAGTAATCAATTGCCACTAGAATGTGTTCATGCCCATTTGACTCTTTTGGTGTGACTACGCCAATGACGTCGATTCCCCAGACTGAGAAAGGCCATGGTGAAGTCATGTTGTACAGCTTCGACGGCGGAATATTTATGCAATTGGCATGAATTTGGCATTTGTGGCATCGTCGAACAAAGCCGATATAGTCTTCCTCCATAGTAGACCAATAGTAACCTTGCCTGAGAATCTTCCAGGCTAACATTACTCCATTCATGTGCGCTTCGCACTCCCCTCCATGGATGGCCTCCATTAAGCACTTTGATTCTTCTGCGTCGACACACAACTTGTGCATTCTCAGATGACCTCTCTTGTACAGTTTACCTCCACAAATGATAAATTGAATGGCCATCCGCCGTATTGCCCTCTTATCTTTGACATTTTCCCCTGGTGGATAAACCTCCTTTTCCAATAAGTTTCAGATATCATAGAACCAAGGGTTTTAATCTTGCATTTCATCTATTACGGCGATAAACTCGTAGGCCACCGTATATTTTTTCTCAATGATGATCGGATGCATCCGGACTCCAAACGGGATGTCTATCATAGAACATAGAGTTGATAAGGCGTCTGCGAACCTGTTATTCTCTCTTAGTAGATGCGTGAAGGTCAACTTCTAAAACCTAGGAATCAGAACATCCAGGGTCTGGTGATAGATCTTCATCTTTTCTTCTTTGACCTTCCAGTCCCCTTTTGCTTATGACACAACTAGGTTCAAGTCCCCAATGGCATCCAACCTTTTTGCCCCTAGTTCCAGGGCGGCTTCCAAACCAACGATACACGCCTCGTATTCTGCTTCGTTATTCGATACCTTGAACTAGAGTTTGAAGGCTAAGGCTAAGGATATATGAGAATTGGCAGGTGCTATCAACAACACCCCTATCCCATAACTGTACCGGTTAGATGCTCCATCAAAGTTTATTGTCCAAATCTCTTCCTTGACTTGCAGAATAGCTTCATCTCGGAACAAGTATTCTACCGCTTCATCCCCTTCCACTGGGTGATCTGCCAGGAACTCAGCTACCGCTCTCCCTTTGACAGACTTGTGAGTAACATACTTCAGATCAAATTCAGAGAGAAGGGGCAACCAACGAGCTAGCCTACCCATAAGCGCCGGTTTCTAAAAGAGATTTTTGACGAGAACTAATCTTGAAACCAGAATTACAGAGTGAGCTAACAAGTAGTGCCTCAACTTCCTGGTAGCCCATACCAAGGCTAAACAAGTTTTTTCCAGCGGGGTGTAATGGGTCTCATAATCCAGCATTTTTTTGCTCAAATAATAAATGGCTTTCTTCACCCTATCGGAAGCTCGGCTTTTTCTTGCCAGAAACTGTAGCTCGGCTTTTTTGCACCCCTTTTTGGAAGCTCGAAAAAAAGCCCTACAATTCGAACTCCCACGATTCTGAATCTAATCTCACAAGTGCAATGTGAAACTGATAAACACCAAAGAATCCAAATCCGGCAAATTGTTTTGGAAAATTGATTTTGAATCAAAAATGCCAAAATTGGACTGCTTTGTCAAATACAGAGTCGCCACCTAAATATTTTATTTTGGGGAAATTTAGAAAACCCATGACTCGTGCCAAAGGCCACATGTCCGTCATCACAAAAGTTGCCTTGGCTCGGGAACTTAGGTACGAGAGGGAAAGGTCATGAATTGAGCACCCCTGCTCACCCGATCAAAGATTGGCCTCTACTTATCATGATATGATTTTATATAAGCATCATGTGGGCTTAAAGTTCCGGTTATTAGACTAACTTTACTATGTGATGAGCACAAGCAAGTATAGACTAGTTTGCTCAATTTTAAACGATTAAACTCATGTTTGTTTGCAAAAATGGTTTGAATTTGCCACCTCAAGTGAGCTTAAAGTTTGTGGATTTGCCACCAAACATAGTGGGCTTAAAACATGATTTTCCACTCCACAAAGTGGGCTTAAAACATACATTCGTTGAATCGTTCTAATTCAAACAACAAGCCTTCATCCACAAGCATTCATGCAGTTTAGCAAGCATTTAGCCTCATGGCAAGCATGCTAAACATGACAACATTCACATTCATGCAGGTATGCTAAAGCACTAAAAACTTACCTAGTACTCCAAGCTATAAAGATATGAGTTAGAAAAATATGCATGATTCCTAACTATGCAAGATGTCTAATGCAACACATGTGAAAAATGCAATTACTAGGCTCGGCTACTAATATGGCATATAGATAAATTTGATAACATGCAGTTAAACACATATTTAAATAAGATATTGAAATAACAATGCAGCTTGAATGATGCGTCAAGCCTCGGTGCATGCAATATGAATGAATGGATACAAGCATAAGGTATGCTAATTGAAACATCACGCTCCTCAACTAACCATCGAAAGAGGTTAAGTAAAAGGGAGAAAGACGTGGGGTTAGAAGACATATATGTAAGCACGCACATTTATTACAACATTACGCCCTCACGAAGGAGGGTCCGAATGAATAAAAGCTAACTAGCTAGGTAAACTAAGTTAATTAAGCTAATTATTACAACACTTCGAATGAATAACAAGCCTACTCTGGGCTAGTTAATTAAAACAATTAAATAATTAACTATCTAAGCTAATATTACAAAGCAAACTAATTAACTAAATACTTAACTAATTAATTACAAAGCAACTAAGCTAATTAATTATAATATGAATTAATTAACTACACTACTTAAATAATTACAACATTAATTATTTAGCTACAACTATCTAACTATTCAATTTAAACAAATGGTCCTGGGAGGCAAGGGATGCCCAATGCATGCTTGGTTTCCACTCCGAAGAATGCCCGATGTTTTGCTTCCAATTGCCTCTGTTACACACTTTATGCACTGATTTTCCTTCTCGAGATCAACTCTGCTCCGATTGACAAGCTTTCTACCAAATTTTCATTGGTGGCCGGCAGGCCAAAAGTGGTAGCCGACCGGCCACCAGTAAGGGGTGTCGTCCAACAGTGGTGGCCTGCCGGCCAATAGCAGTGGCCGGCCGACCACTGGTGATGCTCTTTTTTTTGCTGCAATAGAGAGCTAACTGGGCAAAGAGGAGGCATTCTCACGGGTTGTTTGTACTATGTATCACCCCTTATCATCAACACAAGGTCAAATGAGTGATACATTTGGCCCTCAAACCATCAATCAAGCAATTTCCATGCAAGATGGCTATGGGACCAAATTGTACAAGTTCAATGAATGCAAAACAAGACTCAAATGCTATCACCCTATCATGCATGATCAAGGGCAATGGAGACCCAGGAAAATGGCACATTTCATCACTTTTAAGTATGAAATGTCCCACTTTCCTTGTGTTCAAACTAACGTTTGATTTGAACACATGCAATGCAACACAAAGAATGTTTATCTTGCCACTTTTACTTGCCAATTTTGTTTACACATTTTAGTTACCAAATCATTCTTTAATCAATTAGTCCATTGGTGAATGTCCTCTAAGATGAAAGAAGTATCAACCAATGGATAATGTAAGGTAAGAGAGAGATCATGTCGTTGATAATGAACCCTCAAAGAGGATTAAACCATTAGGCAGGATCTCAATCTCAAGCTTAAAGGATCCCAAGCTTGAAACAACCCTCCAAAGCAAATGAAAGAGTGAAGCAAAGAGGGAGGGTGCAGAGTTTATAGTGCTAAAATGGAGTGAAAAATAATACCAAAAGATGCTATCAACTCAAACAAGAGGTGTCTAAGACCCTAAAACACCAACTTGTGAGCACTATTACACTAAAACCATGCAAAACAAGATTCAACCGACCCAAACAACCCAAAACAGAGCTAAAGCAAGCTATTTCAAAGGCAGAAACATGCTGGACTTGAGTTAAGTTAAGCTAGAAAAACATGCTAACATATGGAGCTAACTAGGCATGCAAACAAGACACAAGGAGGGAAGGCTAACCCCTCCAAATTTGGACTTCAAAATGAGTTTTTTGCCACTAAAAAACCTCTGAAATTCAGTGGTTAAAAGGCCCAAAAAAAGTTGGTTTGGAAGTGATGAACAAAGGCATAAAAACTTTCCAAGCAAAGAAGCATGAAGGGTGGAACACTCCCTAACTGAAAATGGCCTCAAACCACCACCTTTAGGCCACAAAAATAGAGTTTTTTACAGTTCAAAATCAGCCCAAAAATAGTTGAATAAGATCGAAAAACAAGCATGCAAAACAAGTGTAAAAGGGGAGTGCTATACCTCTTGAATCAAGCAACAATTCTAGGCACAAAGTCAAGTCAAAAACACCTTCTAAAGTTCCAAGAAGGCTTCTAAGGACCTCAGCTCAAAGGTGGTCAAGTTTGATCAAGGGTTGATGGGTAAACTTGAAGTGTATCTATACTTGTATGCACAAAAGTTCAAGAGAGAGAATTTTGTTCTAAAATTTCTAACCCTCTTCAATGGGGGAGAAGGTCCCATATGTATAGAAAAACAAGCTTTTGGTTGAGTTCTATCAGTCCATACACGTGTCTGGTCATCAAGCTAATTGTGTCAACAACTGGAACAGTTGTCAAGAAAATATCTGTAAAAAAAGTAATCAATGGCCGGCAGGCCACTAATGTGGCCGGCCATCCACCAGTGATGGCTGGCAAGCAACTTGGGTGGCCGGCAGCCTCAATTGGCGGCCGGTAGCCACCAAGGGTTGTAGGCTAGAAGATGTTGGTCAAAAATAGGGCACAAAATGGATGGGGGTATGAAGGCTCAAAGACAGGGCATTCCGCCGAGGACTTTGGGCCTCAAAATGAGCACAAACAATCCCAATCATCGTGTGCACCAACGATGACATCCAAGTCTTGAAGACGATCCAAAAGGGGTGTCTACACAACTATGTTGCGATAAAAAATTAAAATAAAAATAAAAAATGGATTGGCAAAGGGTAAAGAGTCAATAGCTGATAAAGAGGGCTTGACAACCAATGGAGTAGAGCAGGGTTTACAGTCAAGCATGCCAACTTTGGAGAATAAGTCGGTGGCATACTTTTGCTGAGATAAAATGTAACCACGAGCCTAAGCTTGAACTATGATACCAAGGAAATATGAAATTTCACCAAGTTCTTTCATAGAGAAAACCTTGTGCATTTGAAGAAGAAGCTGATCAATAAGACCTGAATTACTACCTGTCCAAAGGATATCACCCACATAAATAAGAATGGTAGTAATATGCAAGGTAGTCTTCTGAACAAAAAGAGAGGAGTCTAAATGACTATTAATGAATCCCTAAGACAGAAGAAAGTTGAAAAAGTGGAATACTAGCCCCTTGGGGCCTGTTTAAGACCATACAAGGCCTTTTTCAATTTACAAACATGAGTAGGATGGGAGGAATAAACAAACCCAGGTGGTTGTAACATAAACACTTCCTCCTCAAGCTTACCATGAAGAAAAGCATTGGAAATGTCCAATTGCTTCAAAGGCCAATGAAAATGAAGAACCAAGGAGAGTAAAATTCAGATGGTTAGTTGCTTAGCCACAGGGCTAAAAGTTTCTTGAAAATCAATACCCTTTTGCTGTAAATAACCCTTGGCCACTAACCGAGCCTTATACCTGGCAATACTTCCATCAAAATTCTTTTTGATACAATATACCCATTTACAACCTATAGCAACTTTGTGAGAAGGAAGAGGAACCAGATCCCAGGTACACTATTGTTGAAGCGCATTATATTTTTCTTGCATAGCTTGAACGCATATAGGAGAAAACAGAGCTTGTTTAACATTAGAAGGCTCAATAATAAGGAATAAAGAAGGCTCAAAAATAGAAGCAGCAAGACACAAAGATGTCTGAGTCTTGGACCTAGTAAGCATAGAATGACAGTTGGAAACTAGAGAAGTGACAGAATGAGGAGGAGGCAAAGGAAGATTTATATAGAGAGAATCAATAGGAATGGGAGAAAGGAATAAGGATGGAGAAGATACTGGATGAGGAGAAGCAGGAACTAAAGAAGTAGAATGTAGAGAAACAGAAGGAACTGAATGTGAAGAAACTGAAGGAATTGAATGTGGAGAAATAGGTCCTCAAGGACGAGAAGGCTGAGAAACAAGATGAGAAACATGAGTAGGCCCCAAAAAAAACCAGATAAAGAAGAAGGAGAAAGAGGAGGAGGAGTAGTCTGAGGAAGAGAAAAAAAATGGGAAACAAGATTCATTAAAAAGAATATGTATGGAGATATGAATTTTACCTTTGAAGGGATATGAACACCGATACCCTTTCACAGAAGGGTGATACCCCAAGAACACACAAGAGGTATACTTGGGTTGAAGTTTATGAGAAGTGTAAGACTTGAGCCAAGGAAAACATTGGCAGCCAAACACTTTAAAAGAAGAATAATCAGGAGGATCATGGAAAAGAGTCTCATAAGGAGAGACATTATGCAAAGTAGAGCTAGGCATGGGAAAATCCCGTTTTGTTCATTGGGCTCACTACAGTTCGGACTCGATGTCACGGTTCTGAATCTAATCTTACAAAGTGCAATGCGAGATCGATAAATCACCAAAAAGTCCAAATCCGGCAAATCGTTTTGGAAAATTTATTTTTAGAAAGAAGTGCTAAACATGGATTGTTTTGCTAGATACAGAGTCGCCACCTAAATATTTTATTTTGGGAGAATTTAGGAAACCCTGAGTCGTGCCTAAGGCCACGTGTCCGTTATCACCAAAGTTGCCTCGGCTCGGGAACTTCGGTATGATTGGGGAAGGTCACTTCGTGAGCACCCCCGCTCGCCCGATCAAAGATTGGCCTCTACTAACCATGATATCTAGTTTTAAAAACATTATACGTTCTTATTCCGGTTAATTAGCTAGAATTTACTATGTGATGCGCACAACACACAAGTATAGACTGGACTGCCTAAGTTGGAACAAAGCATTGCATATCCATTTGTTTTGAATATGGTTTGAATTTTTCTACTTGCAAGTAGGCTAAAACACGGGTTTCGACGAATTATTCTAATTCAAGCAACCCAACCTTTACCCACAGGCATTCAGGCAGTTATATCACATAAGCACATAGCCTCATGGTAAGCATGCTATCATTGCAAAACTCACACTCATGTAAGATGCTAAAGCATAAAAACTTACCTAGTACTCCGAGCCAAAAGAAGAAACTAGTTAGAAATCATGCATGATCCTAGTTCATGTTAGGATGGCTAATGCAACACATGCAAAATGCAACTAAAATAGGCTCGTCTATTCTAAGAATGGTATGTGAAATGCGGCAACTCGATACACATATTCAAGTTGGAATTGAAACACAATGCAGTTAGCATGATGCACCGAGCCCGGTGCATGCAAAACAGATGAATGATGCAAACGTGCGAGCATAAGTATGCTAATTGAAACATGTCCTAAACTAACCATCAAAAGCTAGTAAATAAAAGGGAGAACGACGTAGGGTTGGAAGACATTCACACACGCACGCACACTTATTACAAATTCGCCCTCTCGACGGAGGGTCCGAAAGAATAATACAAACCCAATAGATAATTCACTACTCTATCTAATTAATTATTACAGTCCCTTAATTAATTAACGAATTAATTACAAAATAAACTAAGTATGAAATTCAAAAGGCCGTCGCAGCTCTGCCTCGGAATGATTGGATGATGCATGCTCGATTTGTCTTGCTCGAAAACCCGTTGCCATGCCTCTGTTGCCTCTGTTTGCACTGTTCTGCACCTCTGATAATTGTGAAAATCCTAAGGTTGCTTCTGAACCACTCCCTAAACACTTTGGGATGCCACCGGCCGAGAGAAAACACCACCGGCTGAGAGAAACACCACCAGCCATGGAAATATGGTGATCGACCAAAAATGGGACCACTGGCTGGGTATTGATAGTCGGTCGGCACTGAAAGTTGCCAATCGGTCATTTGTTCCTGCAGAATATTGGTCTTGCTGCAACAAAGGACAAACAGTGCATGGCGTGGAATTTGCAAGCCAAATGTATGCACGACCACCCTCCCTATCATGCTATGAACTTAAGGGAGTATGGCTCTCGACCCTCGGGCCACCAATCACGCATTTCAATGCATGATGGCCAAAGGAGCCAAGTGTGTATATCAATGTGAAATAGATGCACAAAACAAATGGATGCCACACACTCTATCATGTTGGATCAAGAGTGACAGCGGCTGAGGATTGAGGTACGTTTCATCACTTCAAGTACGAACGTCCCTCATTCCTCATGTTTAGTTTGACACCCCAAACCAAACATAATGCAATGTATGTATGCCATATACAATGCGAGGCATGTAACTAATGCAATGCAATATGAGCATGTTAACTCAATGTAACCCAACGCTACCTAAGCATGCAAGCTAATGCCAATGTAACATGAACATGCCAAGTATATAACAAGGTTACGTAATGCAACTAGCTAATCATCATGTAATACACTAAGTATATAAACATGATGGAATGCGAATCATGCAAGTAATGTAATAAGATGCAACATGCCAAATATGCGACTATATGCAAAGGTGGGTTTAAACCGAAATGGGAGACCTCAGCCATACCCAAAAACAGTGGCCAAAAGTGATGGACGAAGGCACCAAAATGCAAAGCAAACATGCATGCTAACTAGCCTATCACTTAAGCATGGAAAGGGGAACTTTTAAACACATTTAAAAAGAGACTAATGTAGACAAATGACATGCATGCTAAGCTCTGAAAATGTGTAAAGGATGATGCCAAATCAACCAAGCCATGTCAGTAAGGCATGCAATGAAGGCCAAAACTTGAGGCTAACAAAAGGGGGTTAAGCTATGGTCATTCCAACCAAGCCTCAAAGAACCAAAATGACTTAAATCAGTCCTAGGGCAGACCAAAATAAGGCTAGGACATGTATCGAACATGACTAGAACATGCTAAGAAATAGGCACCAAAACAAGGTCATTCAAGACTACAAAGAGATTATTCCACTACAACTACCTCAACCAAACATGGCATGGGTTAGACATTGAAAAATAAGAGATTATTCCACTACAACTACCTCAACCAAACATGGCATGGGTTAGACAATGAAAAATAGAGCTATAATATGCCAAAATGAGTCCCAAAACCCACTGATATGGCAACCCAAAGACTTGAACAAAAAGGCATGCATAATGACCCCTTTTCAAGGCATAGAACAACAACTCTTCAAACTATTGAAAGGATGGTAAATGCAAGCATACAAGCATGAAACATGGACTGAAATAGCATGATAAGGGATTCCAAATCACTGAAATAGCCCAAATAAAGCATGCTCATGACTCACACACCCAAACCTAGCAAGCTAAAATGCAAAGTGGCTACACAAAGCATGGCAAGCATGACCCAAAAGACCAAAAACAGAACTTAAGCATGTCACAACATAGCTAAAAGCTCCATGAAGTCACGCTAAAACATGCATGCATGATGGTCTAAATGCATGATGCATATTATGACAATAGAGGGGATTACAAAGCAAGTGCATGATGCCTGCAATAGGCCATCGAACCAACATGAAACAGAGGTATAACATGATAAACTAACCCCAAATACCACTAAAATGAAGCCAAATAAAGCTAAGCAAGCTTGTTACCATTATAACCCTTAAACACAAGCAAATGAGACACAAAGGGAGAGGGGTGTCCCTCCCCTATACATGACTTCAAAACCACTTCTCCACCACTGAAAATCCTCTAGATTTCAGTGGTGAGAAGGTCGAAATAAAGCGGTTCCAAAGCCCAAAGAGAAAGGCACAAAAAGAGGCCAAACAAAGCCTAACAGGGTGTAAACAACCCCTAACCCAAAAGAAACCTTAAAAAAACATCTTAAGCATGAAAATATAGAAATTTTATCAGTTATACACTAAGCTCAAAACAGCATGCAAGATAGGTTAAAAGCTTAAGGCAAAATGGGGAATAAAAGAGGTAGTTCTCACCTTTGAAGAACACTTCAAGAACACCAAATCTAGCACCTCCTTTTGATCAAAACTAACTCAAAAACTCTGAAATTAACCCCTCAAGACCTCAGTAACCGAAGTATGGTGTAACACTAGGTGTCTTAGTGCAAAACTAAGAACAAAAACCCCTTTGGAACACTTTTACACACACAAATCGAGAGAAAGAGGGAGATATAGAGAGAGAGTGATATATATCATATATATCAGATTTCTTTAACCTCTGGAAAGATAGGAGAGGTCCTCCTCTTATAGGAATCCAATTCCTAAGCTTCTTGGAGAAGCTAACATAAGGGAGCAAATCCCACCATACACGTGTATGGAGGGAGTGTATTGTGGATGCCAGCTGTGATAGCTGGCATAAAATATCTGCCAAAAGCAGATGGAAAGGGGTCGGCCGGAAAATGTGGCCGATTGACCACAAAAATGGCCGGCCGACCAAAAACATTGCCGACCGACCAAAATATTTGGCCGGTAACAAGAAAACAGGGCCGGTGGCCTGTGGGGATGGCCAACAAGCCATTCCCTGCCCTCAGAAGCAAAAACACAAGTGTTTGATATACAACCAAGCACAAAACAAACAAGTCGAGGGGTCTTGAGGCAAGGCGCGCGACCGAAACCTTCGAGAACTCAAGACGAACATGAACATAGATTATCATCGAGTGTTCAAATGATGGCATCCAAGTCTTGAGGGCGGTCAAAAATGGGGTGTCTACAGTTGCCCCTCTTTGACAAAACTCAAAAGTCATAACATTGACGGGAGTGAATGTCAAAGCCCAGAGACGACCCTTTTTTGACAAGGCCAAAGACTTAGACAAAGCATGCAAGATAGCAAGATATGTGCCCAAAGGTAGGGGCAAAATGCAAGAACACTGCACAAAGCCGATCATAACTTATGATCATGCAAAGAGAGCTATAACGAAGCAAATACATACAATAAATGCAATAGTTTAAGCAGGCAGATACAAATCTAACTACATTACATGTAGAAAGGATGTAAGAGAATTATTCAATTCTCACTACGTCTTACGCAGAGAATACAATACCTGTGCGGTTCATCTGGTCGTGCCAGCTTCAAATGAACCGTACATACAATATCGTGCCTAAAAAAGAAAGAAAACTTAACAGGTACAATATTGTTAGAAACATGTATAGCAATGCAAGTGAGAAGTGCGTAATCAACGCAAGTGAAGTGTGCATAACAATGCGGGTGGAAAGGGTGCGTAACAACGCAACCCGAGTGTGTGCATAACAATGCGATTTGAAACAAGCATAACAATGCTATGAAGCCACAAACACATATGAGTAAAGTACACGTGACAACGTGTTCAATGTGTGAAGGTGAGGAAAAGTATACACATGTAAGTAAAGTACACACGGAAGCGCATGCAATGTGTAAAGCAAAGAATAAAATGTACACATGTAAGTAAAGCACATGCGACAACATGTACAATGTGTAAGGCAATTGTGAAGATAAGCATGAACACATGTAAGTAAAGCAAGCGCGGAAACGTATGCAATGTGTGTAACAATGCGAAAAGGGTGTATAAACACATGCAAGTAAAGCATACACGAAAACGCATGCAATGTGTGTAACAATGCGAGAAGGGTGCATAAACACATGTAAGTAAAGCATACGCGAAAACGCATGCAATGTGTGTAACAATGCGAGAAGGGTGCATAAACACATGTAAGTAAAGCATACGCGAAAACGCATGCAATGTGTGTAACAATGCGAGAACAGAGAAAAGCACATATTCAACTGAAGCATGGTAAAGGCATGTTACTCATGATGTTGAGATGCAACTTCAAAATAAGACGAGACATCGTTCAACGCAAGACGCGTAACGAGCGTGCTTTATTAAAGTCAAAACGAAGCCACGTAATACAATAGAATTGAAGCGATTTATAAAATTCGTAAGATACAAAAAGGATACGAGAAAGGATACTCCCCGCACGCACCGAGCATCGCTCATAGAAGACACGGCTCGAGGTCAACACGAAGGTCTATTAAGGTTCAAAAAGTACGCTTTGTTGCACTGTCCTGAGTAATGAAGGTGCCAAACCACATGATTGACCCGAACAAGGGCGTGGGAGGTGTATCGACCGCAATGGGAGGCCACCGGTATTAATCCAGACACTCTGCTGCCCTTCTCCCTTTTCACTTTACTTTTCCTTTTTTTATAGGTAGTTTAAACACATTGCATTGCCTCAGGCAGGTTTTACTTTCTTAAAACTATGTACTTTTTGTAAAAGACATGACGGAAATAAAACAGCTATTTTGTTCAAAAAGTGTTGCATCGCATCCATCGCATTGCACCACATTACATTACAATGTAAATGAAATTTGAACCTTTGTTTGAAAAGTAAGCAATTGCTTCGTAATAATCAGGTAGTGAACCGAGTAAGGACAAAAACAACTCGATAATCAAAACAAAGAGCTCGATAAGTTAACCAACTATAAATACAACTCGATAAGCAAAGCAAAGACTTAAAGGATGTAAATTACAACTCGATAAGCAGATATACAACAACTTGATAAACAAGACAAAGTAACAGGTGTTAGTTCGTAAAAACATCATCAGAAGGCATTGGAAGTGGTGTCAATCACCAGTTTTTCATCATGCTTAACACTTATTCGGCTTAGAGCATAATTAGAGGCCATCGGCCAAAAGGAGACATCACCGGCCGAAATTAACGAGAATCAGCCAATATTTTAGCTGATCGGCCAAAATAGATGGTCGATCGGCGCTTCTTTTGGTCAAACAACCAAAAATAGTAAGGACCTCTAGAATGTTGACACCTGTCTTCCACTCAATACCTTATCCTCTACAAAAGCCTCAGTCTCGTAGTTTTCCTTATTTCAACACTGATTTACACCAAATGGAGGAGTTTCTTATCCAAAATCTCACAACTTGGATTGCCAACTTGGATGGCTCGGAAAAGCTGAATTTCCGGGGCTTTGGCGTAAATGCACTATTCACGCTGAGTCGCACTCCACTACACTTTCCGTTTCTCCATGCCGCGGTAAGGTTTTGGAATCTGGTAACTCGGGCAAGAGTTGTGTCCTACCTTTGAAGACTTCCAAGTTTTGATGGAATCCGTGCGCAACGAAGAAATCTTGCCCCAGCTCCGCTTCAGCCACGCCCAAACCTTGAGTCAAATGTGTGGGCTCACTATGCACAACGCTCAATCTTTGATTTATGACGGAATGCTGGATATTCCGAGTTTGATTTGTCGGTTTTCCGATGCTGGTGACCGCGGTGACCATCATTGGCAAGGCTTTCGGCGACATGCCCTTTTTTGTGCATGCTATCTCATTTCTTGCTTGCCTCAGGCTCTGGAGGATCTAGTGTCTGGTTGATTGAGGTTGCCCAAGGTTTAAGGGAAGGCAAAAGCTGCATTACCATGTCATTGGCTGAGACATTGATGGGCTTGGATGCTTTCCATCGCCGGGAGACGACCAGATTTGCAGGGAGTCCACTACTGCTGCAGGTAATGTTCCCACCCTTCCTCGCATATATATTGCTCACATCACTCGACCCTCAGGCTCAGTTTTTCTCTCAAAACCCTTTCTCACCTTTTTTTTTTCTCAACATACATCTCTTTATTCTTTAATCTATCATTTTTCATCCCTCCCCAGGTGTGGTTGATGGACAAATTACAGGTTGTGAACTCTTGCCCAGCATACTCAGCTCGCTGCTACTTCTTCCGATGTCGCCTAGTCGATGCCCTTGATGAGGGATGGTGGTTCGACTGGATGTGCAATTTGTCCGCAAACCGCATTGCTTAGCGGTGCCCTTGGCTCAATTTACCAGCAATGAGCTACAACATGTCCCGGCAGACCGGGATTCAGTTGATTGGCTTGACACACTACGTGTTCTACTTTCCTTTCCGATTCCAACGTCAGTTCAGCCATGATCAAATTTGCCCCGGGGAGGGATAGAATACCCTGCTACATTTCCGATCCAAGGCGTACAGCTTGCTCGGTATGCCACAGCATGGAGGACTAGAGAGCTCCTGGCCCTCACTCCCACTTTCAGTTGTACTTTGTCTGATGAGTGCATGGATTGGCTTAATGAAGAGGCGCAGATTAGGCCCAGTTTGGCATCAGAAGCTTCGACCAGCTCTGGGAGGGGACGCAAGAACACCTGACTATGCCCCTGATTTATTTGCTTTAATCATAACTTTCAAGTTTTCTTTATGAATGTAATGAAAAGCAACTTCAATTTGTATGCAAGAGCAGGAGAACTCTATATTGAAATCAATAAAATTAAAGGTTGTGGGTACTGAAAATTTTCCGTTTGGTCCAAAAATGGTCTAAGTTGCAAAAGATTAATTTGAGCAAAATCAACTTTTATTAAAACTTTTCAAAACCATTTTCGATATGGATCAGAACTGGACACGCCTGAGATCTGTCACTGAGATGCACAACCCCGGATCCCAGCAACTGGAAAGTTGCCCCTAGTCTGAATAGCACTGCACCGGAAATCACAACCGAGCTTTTGAATGCTAAATAAACAAAGATGACCGAGATGATCAATCGGACAAAGTTGATCGACGAAAAGTTTATGGCTGGACTTCAGGATAAAGTTGCCTACGTATCCCAAAGATGGGAATCAAGCCTTACGTAGTTCGGCTCAGGTTCACTCGTGTATTGGCCCTTACCTTTTACGCTCTAACTTTTGCCAAGGCCGCCCTTTGCGGGTTTTCAACCTTGCGAGCTCAGTTTTTATAATTTTAAAATTTTTTATGCTCTAACTTTTGCCTAGGTCGCCCTTTCGGGTTTTCAGCCTAGCGAGCCTCTCAAGGGTAATATTTCTTCAACTTGTCCATATTAATCGGTTGTGAGAACTCTAGGCAATCTAGGTCCATCAAAACGACAGCTCCTCCCGACCAAATAAACTTAATGATGTAGGGACCAGTCCAATTGGGTCTGAACTTGCCCCTAGGGTCATGGATAGGGGCTCGGTTATCTTTGAGCACCAAATCTCCTTCTTTCAAATTCTGGGACTTAACCTTCTTATTGAAAGCCCTGGCAATTCTGCGCTGAGAACCTTGAACATGGTGTAGTGCTTTCAGTCTTCTTTCATCAAAGAGCCTGAGTTCTTTAAATCTGCTCTGCTGCCAATCTGCTTCGGCTATCTGACACTCAGCCAGTACTCGTAATGGCGGAACCTCAATTTCGATAGGTAGAACGGCCTCCATCCCAAAAACCAACGAAGACGGAGTCGCTCCAGTAGATGTTCTAATTGAAGTCCGATAGCCCCACAGAGCAAACGGCAGCTTATCTGGCCAGTCCCGGTAGGTTTCCACCATCTTTTGTAAAATACGCTTGATGTTCTTGTTGACGGCCTCGACTGCTCCATTGGTCTGCGGCCGATATGTAGACGACTTGTGAAAAGCCACGTTGTATTTCTCCAACAAGTCAATCACTTCTTTCTTGAAGTGGGAACCATTATCTGAGATAATTTCGTTCAGGACCCCATAACGACAGATGATGTTGTTCCTGATAAACTTCGTGACATGTGAAGCCTTCAACACTGCATAAGATTGGGCCTCAACCCACTTTGTGAAGTATTCTATCGCGACCAGAATGAACTCATGCCCATTAGACCCCTTCGGAGTGACAGCCCTGATCACATCGATTCCCCAAACTGAAAATGGCCATGGCGAAGTCATATTGTACAGCTTCGACGGCGGGATGTTCATGCAGTTTGCATGGATCTGACATTTGTGGCATCGCCGAACAAAGCCGATACAATCCTCCTCCATGGTAGACCAGTAGTAACCCTGTCTGAGGATATTCTGAGTTAACATTACCCTATTCATATGCGCTCCGCACTCTCCTCCATGGATGGCCCCCATTAAGCGCTTCGATTCTTCGGCATCAACGCACAATTTATGCATTCCTAGATGACCTCTCTTGTACAATTTACCCCCGCAGATGATAAACTGAACGGCCATTCTTCTAATTGCCCTTTTATCCTTGGCATTTGCCCCTGGTGGATATGTCTCTTTTTCCAAGAAGTTCCAGACATCGTAGTACCAGGGGTTCTCATCTTGAACCTCATCTATAGCAGCAATCGACTCGTAGGTCGGCGTGAATTTCTGGTCAATGATGATCGGACGCATCCAGACTCCAAAAGGGATGTCTATCATGGAAGATAGAGTTGCCAGTGAATCTGCGAACCTGTTGTTTTCTCTTAGTAGATGAGCAAAGTTTAGTTTCTTAAACCGAGGAATTAACAAGTCCAAGGTCTGGTGATACATTATTATCTTTTCTTCTTTGACTTTCCAATCTCCCTTAGCTTGGGATACAACAAGGTTTGAGTCCCCAATAACGTCCAACCGTTTTGCCCCTAGTTCCAGGGTTGCTTCTAAACCAGCAATGCATGCTTCATATTCTGCTTTGTTGTTCGAGACTTTGAACCGGAGTTTGAAGGCTAAAGGAATACGGGAATTGTCGGGTGCTATCAGCAACACCCCTATCCCATACCCGTATTGGTTTGACGCTCCGTCAAAGTACATCGTCCAAGTTTCATCTTCGATATGCAAAATGGCCTCATCTGGGAATAAGTACTCAACTGCTTCACCTCCTTCCACTGGATGATTGGCTAAGAACTTCGCTACCGCTCTTCCCTTGACTAACTTGCGCATCACATATTTCAGATCGAATTCAGAAAACAAAAGCAACCAACGAGCTAGCCTACCCGTAAGCGCCGGTTTCTCGAAGATATATTTGATGGGATCTAATCTTGAAACCAACATTGCAGAGTGAGCTAACAGGTAGTGCCGCAACTTCCTAGTAGCCCATACCAAGGCTAAGCAAGCCTTTTCCAACGGTGTGTAGCGGGTTTCATACTCCAACATCTTCTTGCTCAGCTAGTAGATAGCCCTCTCTACCTTGTCCTCAGACTCTTGTGCGAGCATGCAACCCATTGTAGTCTCAGTTACTGAAAGATACAAAATCAATGGTTTCCCGGCTCGGACAGTGACAACACGGGTGGGTTCTGTAAGTATTCATTGATCTGTTCAAAAGCAGCTTGGCATCGGTCATCCCACTGGAACTTCTTTCCTTTCTTCAGGAGACCAAAAAGTGGTTCACAAGTCAAGGTTAATTTTGAGATAAACCGTCTTATGAATTGCACTTTACCTAGAATGCCTCGCACCTCCTTTTCAGTCCTTGGTGGTGGCATTTCTAAGATGGCCTTGATTTTGGAAGAGTCGACTTCGATACCTCTCTATGTAATCAGAAACCCCAGCATTTTCCCTGCTGTAACACCGAACGTACACTTCTGAGGATTCAGTGGCAACCAAAATTCTCTGATCCTTTGGAAGAACTTTTGCAAGGCGGTGTAGTGGCCCTCTTTTTCTTTGGATTTGACAATCATGTCGTCCACATACACCTCAACCTCTTTGTGGACCATGTCGTGCAATATCGTGGTCGCGGCCCATTGATATGTAGCTCCAGCGTTCTTCAACCCAAATGGCATCACCCTGTAACAGTAAGTCCCCCACGGGGTGGTGAAAGCAGTCTTCTCCCGGTCTTCAGGTGCCATCACTATCTGATTATAGCCCGAGAATCCATCCATGAACGAAAGCAAAGCATGCCCTGCTGTGAAGTCCACTAACTCATCAATATGCGGCAAGGGAAAGTCGTCCTTCGGACTGGCTCTGTTCAAATCCCTGAAATCCACGCATACCTGGATCTTGCCATCCTTCTTCGGCACTGGAACGATGTTGGCCAACCAAGTTGGGTATTCAAATACCAGCAGGAACCCTGCGTCAATTTGCTTGGTGACCTCTTTAATCCTAAGAGCCCAGTCGAAGCGGATCTTTCTGAGTTTCTGTTTAACGGGTTGGGCCTATGGGTCAAGAGGGATCCAATGCTGTACAATCTCAAGATCGATTCCAGGCATGTCTTCGTAGGACCACGCGAAAACATCTTTGAAATCTTTTAATAAAGCGACTAAGCGCTTGCGTTCCTCCAAAGACAACATGGACCCGATCTAGACCAGCCGCGGGTCCTCCTCAGTACCCACATTAACTGTAGTGATTTCGTCAACCAAGGGTTTAACAAATCTCTCCTGCTCTTGATCAATGAGACATTGTAAAACTGGAGGAATTTCTTCCTCGTCGTTTTTATCAAAATTTTAAAAGTCCCGATTAATACAATAAATCAAAGGCACAGAAAAGTACTCAGAAACCACAACTATTCCATGCTCATTAAGCATATCCAATTTGTCTAAATCTTCTGTTACAACAGACTCAAAAGAGAAAGAAAAAGACGACCTGGACAGGACTGTGGTATCCGAGTTATCACCTCCAGGATCACCAGACTCAGACTCAGGCGAGCTGGAACCTGATTCTGACTCCAAAGATTCGATGGAATCAGATTCTGGCTCACTACCTGACCCGGTGCTGCTTGATAAAAATCGCTCCTCGTACTACCAGATGAAAGAGGGTGCGATGGATGTATCCAAAATACTTGACGGTCGGCCCGCAGCCGTTTCATTCCCAATCATGGACACCAAGAAGTTATCCCCCAAGCACTTTTGTACGATCGAAGGATCTGAAAGTAGACAAGCCAGCGCTACCCCCATTTCGATTTCGGCGTTCTCAGAATCCACTTTCTTGCACTGCTCAACCTCAGCTGATGGGTCTGCTTTCTCCTCGGCAACATCATCCCCTGATAACTGTAGGTTGAAGAAGATCTCAAATCCCGACAGGTGCCTCTTTTCGACATTCAGCCATGGCTCTGGGAAGCCACAAAATGGGAAATTCTCTCCCTCCCGGACGACGCGTCCGTTTAGGGTGCCCTAGATGGGTCGGTGCGTTAACTCAAAGGGCTTCCCTGCCTGCTTTGCTCTAGCTCTCCCAGCCATCTCCTTGCCTTTTCTTACTCAGTCCTCCTTGGTGGGCAGATAACCCAAACCAAAGGTATGTGGGTTGTGCGGTACTTCGGCCGATGCTGCAATGCCTTTCCGGCCACTCTTTTCCAATCCCATCCCGGGGATGTGTTGAAGCTTGTTCATGAGGTATATTGATTGCGCGCTGACATACACCTCCTCATCAACAGCCAAGATGTTTTGCACGACTCGAGCCACAGCCAGAGTAAACCCCGATAGGAACACATCCTCCGTGCCGTGCTCGATTTCCAAGACTGGCGTAGACACCTCCGGCGGCAGATGGATTGATGAGTTTCCAAAAACTATAGCTAACCCCATCCCATGAGGGTATTTCAACATCTGGTGCAAGGTGGAAGAAACTGCCTTTACCTGGTGCAACCACGGTCGCCCCAAAAGTAGGTTAAAGATTGCGGGAACGTCCAAGACATGGAAATCGATCTCGTGTTGTCCTGGACTAACCTGGGTCTGAATTTTGATAGTCCCCATCACCTCCCTGCTTGTGTTATCATACACCTGAATCACCTGGGCAGTTGGCACGAAATCTGCGGGCTTCAACCCAATTGTATATGCCGTCCTCGACGAGCACACATTAATGGCGGATCCCGTGTTGACAAGAACCACCGGTATCCACTTGCCCCTACATTCCATAGAGATGTAGAGAGGTTTGTTGTGATCTGCGCCCTCAGGCAGTAGTTCTTTATCAAAAACGGTCAACATCGGGGAACCTCCTCCCAGAAAAACCAATCCAATTAGCTGCTTCGGTGTGGTGTCTATTAAGAGTTTGGCCTTGTCCATTGCCGATAAGACAGCTTGTCTATGCACACGTGAAGCCATAAGCAGTCCCCAGATGGAGATGTTTGCTTGTATCTTTTTCAACTGTTTCAACACGGTCTCGTCTTCAAGTAGCTTCTCTTTCTACTTCTCCGCCTCCTTGTCCTTTTCGGACACCTCTGGTTGATCTAGGTGTAGGGGCTTGAAATACCGCCCACTCCTAGTCATATGGTCAACTTCACCAATGTACCAGGTATCATCCAGCTGGTTACTCCCCCAATCCTCGTCTGTGAGGGCAAGACATAGATCACCATCCTCCCACCACAGTCCATCGGCAGCTGACAGACACCTGTCCAGCTCCGTTGTAACTATCCCTATATTCGCAGTATCTTTGCGTACGTAGCAAGTCCAGTCCTCACAGGGGCCTTGGATTTTCTGGCTCTCTCAGAGTCCTCGATTCCTTCCGGTTCTAACTGCGTCAATGCAGCCTGCTGTTCCAAACTTCCTGTATTCAAAATGGCCAAATCCTGAGTGAAATTCTTGGCACCGGCGCTCTCCAGCGATGTATTCTGGTCCCCAGCCTTTCCGACCACAGTTGATGTCCTTGCCCCCGATGGGCCCTTTTCCAGCTGAGATTTTTCAACAATATCTGGTTGGTCGTCAAGCCACCCTGTTACTTCTACTGACTCCTCAAAATCGAACAAGTTGACCGTCGTGTCCCCCGAATCTTGTTTGTTAAAAATCTGGAGGTCAGCAATGTCCCCTTCCAGAACTGCTAAGTCCTCTATCCTCTGATCAAATCCATCCCCCTGTAATACACAAATTTCTGCCCCTACCTGCAATTCCACATTTGGCCTAATCTAACCCGCGGACATAATGTAGCCACTCAGGTTGTACACCTCCTCAGCAAGGCTCCCCAATTCCTCAGTCCCTGAATCCACTATACCACTTTCCTCCGAAATCATCCCTATTTTGTCTTTGACAGCCACCACCATTGGTTCGGGTTGGGTTCGGGAGATGTCCAGCATGCACAAGTCATTACTGTCATGAAGGAACACCTCCGGCTTGGGTAGGTGAGATGGGGTGATATATATGCTGGGGTCGTATGACATGACCCCAGTCTGGATAAAGTTGATGTGTTTGGGAGGTGGAGCTTAGTTGTGTGGTGGGAGAGGGTTGGTCGTGACATTGGGTTTCCCTGGAGGCACAATTACCCTGTTGTTGATGAGATCCTGGATCTCGTGATGCAATCTATAGCATTGGTCTATGTCATGACCATACTGTTGGTGAAACGCGCAGTACTTCGCCGAGTTATGGGAGGGGGGAAGTTTTTCTAGCAATGGCTGCGGCTCTAGGGGCTTCAAGTGCCCTTTTCTGATTAAAACCCCCAAAGCTTTGGACAGGGGCATATATAGTAGAGTGAAGTGTAGACGTCCCCGAACGCCCCGGGAGGAACGAGCTCCCGTTCTGTTCATTTTGGGGTCACTACAGCTCGGACTCTCAAAGTTGTCACGGTTCTAAGTCTGAACCAAAGAGTCCAAATCCGGCAAATCGTTTTGAGAAAACAGATTTTGAAAGAAGTGCCAAACATGGACTGCTTTGCCAGATACAGAGTCGCCACCAAAATGTTTTTTAATGGGAAATTTAGGAAACCCTGACTCGGTGCCAAAGGCCACGTGTCCGTCATCACCAAAGTTGCCTCGGCTCGGGAACTTGGGTACGATTCCACGATAACCCATATAAGCAAAGCTGAGTGAGTGTACTCTCTACTGAATTCTGCCCCAAAATTCTGCCCCAAATCTGAGTTTGATACCCACAGGTAAAGCTGACTCCCAAATACTGATAGTAATGCCCGCAGGCCTGATGCCCAGACTTGCAAACTGATACATGCATTCCTGTAGAGACGCACTCTAAAGCACATAACAGATAAGTGAGAGCCAAAAACACCCCTATGTTGGGGTAGGGTTTCCTTGTCCTATTTTGTCAGGAGCTAGGGTTTCACTACGCACACAACGGTTTCAAACAACCTATAAACGGGTAAGCAACCTGTCCTAGTTTGGAATGGTCACTATGGATCCGAATGTGCACTAGGTCGAATGGTCAAAAAGGGTACCTCGGTAAAACCGGGGTTTGTGTTCCCATACTGGCAGAGCCCACAACCGGTCAGTCTTATGGTCATGCCTTGACAAGACAAGCCTCCGGCAAACCGTTCAGGAATAGCAGATGGCAAACACGGTGTCCTAGGCGCACCAATGCAAATGCAATGCAAAGAAACACACAAGTGTAGTCAAAAACAGATATCAAGAGTTCGAGTCAAGTTCTCTAAATCCCCAGCGGGGTCGCCAGAAACTGTAGACGTCCCCGAACGCCCCGGGAGGAACGAGCTCCTGTTCTGTTCATTTTGGGGTCACTACAGCTCGGACTCTCAAAGTTGTCACGGTTCTAAGTCTGAACCAAAGAGTCCAAATCCAGCAAATCGTTTTGAGAAAACAGATTTTGAAAGAAGTGCCAAACATGGACTGTTTTGCCAGATACAGAGTCGCCACCTAAATGTTTTTTAATGGGAAATTTAGGAAACCCTGACTCGATGCCAAAGGCCACGTGTCCGTCATCACCAAAGTTGCCTCGGCTCGGGAACTTGGGTACGATTGGGGAAGGTCACTTCGTGAGCACCCCCGCTCGCCCGATCAAAGATCGGCCTCTACTAACCATGATATCTATTTTTGAAAACATTATGCGTTCTTATTCCGGTTATTAGCCTAGGTTACTATGTGATGCGTACAGCATACAAGTATAGATCGGGTCGCCCGAATTGGAACAAAACACTTCATGTTTGCTTTTGAAAGATGGTTTGCTACTCGCAAGTAGGCTTAAAATGCAGATTTTGCCACCCTCGGGTGGGCTTTAAAATTTAAAGCTTTGATGAATTATCCCAATTTAATCAATTCAACCTTCATCCACAGGCATTCAAACAGTTTATCACGTAAGCATCTAGCCACATGGTAAGCATGCTGTCATGATATCATTCACACGCATGCGGTATGCTAAAGCATAAAAGCTCACTTAGTACTCCAAGCCAAAACAGAAACCAGTTAGTAATCACATGCATGATCCTAGTTCATATTTGAAATGGCTAATGCAACACATGCAAAGATGCAATCTAAACAGGCTCGGCTATCCTAAACATGGCATGTGAAGTACTGCAACTAACAAATACTCAACTTGGAATTGAAATACGAGTGCAGTTAGCATGATGTACCGAGCCTGGTGCATGCAAGACAAATGTATGAATGCACGCATGCATAGCATAAGGTATGCTAATTTAAATATGCCCTAGTCTACCATCATAAGCAGGTAAATAAAAGGGAAGAAAGACGTGGGGTTGGAAGACATGCACACACGCACCCACACTTATTACAAATTTGCCCTCGCTCGGAGGGACCGAAAGAATAATACAGTCCGAATAACAAATCAACTATCCTAGCTAATTAATTATTACAGACCCTTAATTAATTAACAAAATAAATGCAGACAGAAGGTGGTCGCAGCCGTCACCTTGGGATGCGCGAATGATGCATGCTTGACCTATATCGCCCGGAAACTCGCTGTCATAGCACTGTTGCCTCTGTTTTTTCATTACCCTGCTCCTCTGAGGACTGCCAAAGTCTAGGGACATGCTCTATGGATGTTGGGGAATACCACCGGCTGGAAGGGATGGCCACCGGCCATGGGAAATGGTCACCGGCCTCTGATGAAGTTATCGGCCATTGATGGATTGCCGGTCGGCACTGAATGTTGCCGGTCGGCAGAAACTTCCTGCAGAAGACAGTTTTGACAGCAACAAAGGACAGACAGTGTATGGCATGGAATTTTTAGGCAAATGTATGCATGGACACACTCCCTATCACGTAATGGACTCAAGGGAGCATGGCCCTCGACCCCCGGGCCACCAATCACACATTTCGATGCATGATGGCCAAAGAGTCAAGTATGCATTTAAATGTCAAATGCAATGCACACAAAACATACAAGAGACCCAACCTCAATCATGGTTGGTCAAGAGGCGAGACGATGCACAACAATGCACATGCGACCTAAGCATGCAAGCAAACATACAAACATGCAATATAACTACATGGCACACACAATGCTAACAACATAACATGCACAATGCATTGAAACATGGCATACACAATGCAAGATGGGCTTACACCAATACAAGTGGACCTCAGCCACACTCACATAGGAGGCCATAAGATGAAAATGAAGTGCCTCGAAATGCGTGCACACGGGCACGCAAACCGAGGCAATGGCATATGCAATGCAATGGCATGGAAAATGATATGCAAACATGCTAATGGGATTTCAGCACTGAAATGTGGGGAAAAACAGCCCCGAAATGAGGCGAAAGTACACCCGATGCATGGAATAGTCCCGAAACATGAATTTTGGCACCCGAAATGGCCTATAGCTATACCAAACATGCACAATATGGACATGCAATGAATAGACAGTAGCAAGGTAGCCCCAAAATAAGCATTTTTCCAGTTCAAAGCATGGCCAAACAGCAAACATAAATAGGGCAAAACTAGTATGTAAAAATGGCCCTAAATGTGAGATTATGAAGCAACTCACAGATGCTGACTCCAAACAGGTTAGGGCCCTTCAACAACATTGAAGAGGGACCCAAAATATGCACATTTACAGAACTGTAAAAACCCCAAAAACAAACATAGGTATGGCTAAGCTCTTATGCAAGAAAATGGGCCAAAAGGTGGCCAAAGAGGCAAGTGGTATATGCAAAGACCAAACAAAAAATGTCCTTCTACAACATTGAATAAGGACCAAAAATATGCACATTTACAGTTTATGGCAGCCCCGAAATCAGTATACAAACATGCTAGAAATGCAATGCAAAATGAGGCTCAAAAGCGGCTATAACACAAAGTATACAAAATATTCATCAAACATCCAAAGACCCTTAATGAAACGTGAAGAATGGGCCAAAATAAGACTATTTTTAGTTCTGTAAAATGACCAAAAACCGAAGCATAATAGGCTGCTAAAGCATGCAAGAAAATAGCATTCAAGGAAGATATTGAAGCAAGTGCAAGATGGGGGGCTGAAACAGGGTTGAGCCCTTAAGAAAAAGTGAAAAAGAGCTCAAAATAAGGCCACTTTCAGTTAGGGCCGGAGCTCAAAACAATAAGCATGTATGGGTAAGAAATATTGCAAAATTAAGCTCAAAAGAGGGGAAATAGGACTTACCTTTGAAGACAAGTCTTGGATGCTTCTTGGCTTGAGTTTGCAGCACCCTTAGGCCTTGGAGAACACCTTCAAACTTCTGGAATGGAGGATGGAAGGGTGGGGATTGGTGGTGTAGAAGAAATGGTGGTGTTGGACTTGGAGGTTTTCCAGGAAATGAGAGAGATGGAGGAGGATTTTGTATACCAAGCTTGAAGATGATTTTTTCTAACCCCCAATACCAATGTTTGCAGCTAGTTATAAGGACCCAAAGGAGGGGGAGCATGGAAGGAAAGGGTGGGGGAAAAGGACTAAGGCTTTCCCCCACAAAATATCCCCCGGATACAGATGTTTCTGGGGAACAACAGCTATACAGCTGTAAAGTGCCAATTGAGAGGATCATGGCCGGCCACCTTTTGGACTTGCAGGTGGCCGGCCGGCCACCTCCCCTAGCCGGCCGACTAGGGGTCAAAAAGGTCAACTTGCTTTAGTGGCCGGCCACCACAAAAAGGTGGCCTCCCAGGTCCCCTCATCACAACCCTATGGTTCGAATTTGGAAACTCTAAAACAGGAGAGAGAACAAGCCATTTTTAGGAGGGGTTCAAAAGGTTCAATTGGAGTTTCTGGCCGGCCACCAACTTTTAGGGTCCTCCCATGTGTGTACAACACAAATATGTGGTTTGGGGTTGAAGAAAGTGGCTCCAAGGTGTTCAACATTGGCTCGGAAGTGAGAAAAACGGGCGCCGGAGGGCAAAAATGGAATATAACTGGTTGCTAAGATAATTGCTGGCCTCCCACCCTCCAGTGACCTTCCTGGTGATGAAATAGAGGCACCTGCCAAAAATGAACGAAAACCGATGCAAAACGAATGCTCGGGGGCCAAAACACGCAGTTCGGGGTCCCAAAAATGGGCTGCTAAGCACCGAAAGTGGCGTTCGGCTACGAAGTGGGTTTCTCAGACCCCAGTGTCCCTCAAAAGGGAGAAAATAAGATGTATGCCAAAATTTAGAGCAAACGGAGATGGTTAAGCGGTCCCGAACCGAGGCACACGGCCAACGGTCCCGAAAAACCGGAAACTGGGCTCCGAAATGGGCAAAATGGCCTATAGCCACAAAATGTAGCCCACGGCCATTGAGAGACGGTCTACAGGACCTCTCCCTCCCCTCAGGAAAAGAAACAGAGAAAACTGAGCCTGGTTCGCAAACCGAGACAAGGCACAGAAGAGGGTTCGGAAATCCGGAGGCAGGGCTGACGGCCAAGACTCTGAAACTTCTGAACGAGCACGATATGCAGTATCACAAAGCGCTCAACTGGTGATGTCTGAGTCTCAAGGTCGGTCAAAAATGGGGTGTCTACATGAAGGCTCTTTGGCTCTTGAATGCATATCTGGCTACTTGTGAGCTACTACCGGACGCGCGGAGAATGGTGTAGCCGCAAGGGTTCTTGGCGGAGTAGTGGTGACCATGCTTACTTCTGAAGCTTTGGCAGTTGTGGTGTTGCTTGTGCATGTATTGTTGTTACGGTTGAAGGTTCTTCTGGGTTGTTCTCTGTCTTGGTAGATCAGACCTTGTTTCATAAAATCCTCAATTTGTACTCCCATCTCATGTAAATCTGAAAAGGTGGGGAAGGGGAGAACAATCATTTTCTGCATAAGCTTGGGCTGGAGATTGCGCACAATCATCCGAATTTGATCTTTTTGTCGGTGGGCCTAGTGGTCATCATTGAGGCCTTGGCCCTCCACCGGATTACGAAGTCAGAAAAACTCTCCTTAGGCTCCTGTCTAATCATCTCGAGATTACGGGTTGTGATCTCGATCTGTGTATTATAGGAGTACTGAGCGACAAAAGCCTCGGCCATCTCATCCCAATTCCTCTTAACATCATCTTCCAATTTTGCGTACCAGATGGCCGCCACACCCGACAGGGTCTAGCCAAATAAAGAAAGCTTCTGTAGTCTGGTGAGGCCCATCGGCCTTCATATGTCTGAAAACAGCCGTAAGTGCACCATGGGATCCCCGGACCCGTCAAAGCAGTCAATATGTGGCATCTTAAACCTGTCTGGCAGCATCGCGGCTACGTCAGTGTATCCATCTTCGATATCTGGAATGGTCTTGACACCCTGAGATTTCTTGAACAACTTTTCAAGCTTGCTTACTTTTAATGCTGTGGGGTCCACCTCGAATTCGAAAGGAGAATCCGGTAGGTTGATAGGAGTGGGTGCCTTGGATAGTTGAGGTAGAATCGGGGGCGGAGCCGGCCCTGTTAGGATGTCTGTATCCTCTTGGGCATTCTGGACATTCGCTGTCTCCTCAGGTATTGGGACTCTTAGTGGGGGAGGGGCCTGTTGTGAAGCAGATGCCCCAGTCTGTTGTTATAGCCTGGCAATTAACTCTGCCTGTTGGGCCATGATCTCGGCCTATTGTTTGGCAAATTCATCTCGGCGAACAGCGTCCTATTGCATAACTCTCATACTTTCTTGAAGTTGACGCATCATTTCCTCCACTCCTGCCATACTGCCCTGTTCTGACTGAACTACCGGTATATTTGCCTCTGTAGTGGATTGGGAAATCTCAACCCGACTGTTCAAAGACCACTGATCTGGCAATCTCAGTACCGATACACTGCGTTTTCTCGATCTCTGCCTGACAACCGGGGGTAAGGAATAGAACACTGGTTGTCCGTCTACCAGATCCTCAGATCGATGGAGTCGACGACCTCTAGTCCAGAGTGCTTGGGGAATATCTGCTTGGTCGGAAGCAATTGTGCTAAACTACCTAGCAAAAAGATAAATAAAGCAATAATAAGAAAATAAACAACCAGAAAACGGACAGCATAACGGCTTAAATAAACACAACACACAGTTGGGTATAACAACACGCAGTTGATAAGCTGAATACATTGTTCTCAAACACTGATCAGTGTCCCCAAATTACTACCCCCAAATCTGAATCTGATACCCGCAGATAATTGATTCCCAAAATACCGATACTGGTGCCCTCAGGCCTGATACCCAAAATTGTAAACTGACACGTGCGTTCCTGTAGAGACACACTCTAAAAGCACATAGCAAACAAGTGAGAGCCAAAACACCCCTATGTTGGGATAGGGTTTTCCCTGTCCTATTTTGTTAGGAGCTAGGGTTTCACTACGCACACAGTGGTTTCAAACAACCTATAATCAGATAAGCAACCTGTCCTAGCTTGGAATGGTCACTACGGATTTCGATATGCACTAGGTTGAATGGTCAAAAAGGGTACCCCAGTAAAAACCGGGGTTTGTGTTCCCATCGTGGCAAAGCCCGTAACCAATCAGCCTTATGGCAAGCTTCTCAAAATGAGCCTCCGGCAAACCGTTCAGGAACAATAGATGGCAAAGACGGTGTACTAGGCGCACCAATGCAAATGTAATGCAAAGAAACACATAAGTGTAATCAAAAGAAGATATCATGAGTTCGAGTCAAGTTCTCTAACTCCCCAGCAGAGTCGCCAGAAACTGTAGACGTCCCCGAACGTCCCGGGAAAAATCTCGTTTTTTTCATTGGGATCACTACAGTTCGGACTCGATGTCACGGTTCTGAATCTAATCTTGCAAAGTGCAATGCGAGATCGATAAATCACCAAAGCATCCAAATCTGGCAAATCGTTTTGAAAAACTAATTTTTAGAAAGAAGTGCCAAACATGGACTGCTTTGCCAGATACAGAGTCACCACCTAAATATTTTATTTTACTTTGAAGTTTACTACTCGCAAGTAGGCTAAAACACGGGTTTCGACAAATTATTCTAATTCAAGCAACCCAACCTTCCCCCACAGGCATTCAGGCAGTTATATCACATAAGTACATAGCCTCATTGTAAGCATGCTATCATGGCAAAACTCACACGCATGTAAGATGCTAAAGCATAAAAACTTACCTAGTACTTCGAGCCAAAACAAGAAACTAGTTAGGAATCATGCATGATCCTAGTTCATGTTAGGATGGCTAATGCAACACATGCAAAATGCAACTAAAATAGGCTCGGCTATTCTAAGAATGGTATGTGAAATGCGGCAACTCGATACACATATTCACGTTGGAATTGAAACACAATGCAGTTAGCATGATGCGCCGAGCCCGGTGCATGCAAAACAGATGAATGATACAAACGTGCGAGCATAAGTATGCTAATTGAAACATGTCCTAAACTAACCATCAAAAGCTAGTAAATAAAAGGGAGAAAGACGTGGGGTTGGAAGACATTCACACACACACGCACACTTATTACGAATTCACCCAATAGATAATTAACTACTCTATCTAATTAATTATTATAGTCCCTTAATTAATTAGCGAATTAATTACAAAATAAACTAAGTATGAAATTCAAAAGGCCGCCGCAGCTCCGCCTCGGAATGATTGGATGATGCATGCTCGATTTGTCGTGCTCGAAAACCTGTTGCCATGCCTCTATTGCCTCTGTTTGCACTGTTCTGCACCTCTGATAATTGTGAAAATCCTAAGGTTGCTTCTGAACCACTCCCTGAACACTTTGGGATGCCACCGGCTGAGAGAAAACACCACCGGCCATGGAAATATGGTCATCGACCAAAAATGGGACCACTGGCTGGGTATTGATAGTCGGCCAGCACTGAAAGTTGCCGAATGATCATTTCTTCCTGTAGAATACTGGTTTTGCTGTAATAGAGGACAGACAGTTGTAACGGCGCCCGCGTGGGCCTCATGCTACAGCTCGGACTCGATTTGTGTCACGGTTCTTAATCTGAACCAAAGAGTCCAAATCTGGCAAATCGTTTTGAGAAATAGATTTTTGAAAAAGTAGTGCCAAACATGGACTGCTTTGCCAGATACAGAGTCGCCACCTAAATATTTTTTATGGGAGAATTTAGGAAACCCTGACTCGGTGCCGAAGGCCACATGTCCGTCATCACCGGAGTTGTCTCGGCTCGGGAGCTTGGGTACGATCGGGGAAGGTCAGCTATGAGCACCCCCTTTCGCCCGGTCCGAAGACCGGCCTCTACTAACCGTGATATCTTGTTTTGAAAACGTTATGTGTTCTTATCCCGATTATTAGCCTAGAATTACTATGTTATGCGCGCAGCAAACAAGTATAGACCAAATCGCCCAAATTGGAACAAAACATTTCATGTTTGTTTTGAAAATGGTTTGCTACTCGCAAGTAGGCTAAAATGCAGATTTTGCCACCCTCAAGTGGGCTTTTAGAAAAGATGATTTTGCCACTATCTAGTGGGCTTAAAACTCACAGTTTTAATGCATTATTCCAATTTAGGTAATTCAACCTCCATCCACAGGCATTCAAGCAGTTTATAACACATAAGCATCTAGCCACATGTTAAGCATACTGTCATGGCAACATTCACACTCATGCGATATGCTAAAGCGGAAATACTTACATAGTACTCCATGCCAAAACAAAGAACTTGTTAGCAAACATGCATGATCCAAGTCCATGTTAAAAATGGCTAATGCAACACATGCAAAGATGCAATCTAAACAGGCTCGGCTAACCCTAAAATGGCATATGAAATGCTATAGGTAACATGTATTCAATTTGGAATTGAAAAGTACAATGTAGTTTGTATGATGTACCGAGCCCGGTGCATGTCAACAAATGCATGAATGCACGCATGCATAGCATAAGGTATGCTAAAATAAATGTGCCCTAATCTACCATCATAAGCAGGTAAATAAAAGGGAAGAAAGAAGTGGAGGTTGGAAGACATGCACACCACGCACACACACTTATTACAGACACGCCCTCACTCGGAGGGACCAAAATAATAATACAAATTAATTAACTACGCAAGCTAATTAAATATTACAAATTGCTTAATTAATTAACAAATTAACTAAACTAAAGAAAAACAGTAAACCGCCTCGGGGCGAGGGCCAGATGCAACACATGCTCGGGACTGGCTCGGAATCGCACTGCCATGCGTAGTTTGCCTCTGTTTTCCCTGCTCTGCTCTTCTGAAAACTGCCAAAGTCTCAGGGATGCCTCTCAGGACACTGGGGGATATCATCGGCTGACCAAAATTTCCACCGGCAGTAGCATTTAGTCACCGGCACAAAATAGATCCACCGGCCATCGATTGACCGCCGGTCGGCACTAAATACTGCCGGTCGGCAATAAATTCCTGCAGAACCTGCAACTCACAGCAGCAGAGGGCAAAATCTTGCATGGCAATGCAATTTAAACAATTTATGCACCAATCACATTCCTTATCATGTTAATGACTCAAAGGAGGATGTGCCCCGATTCTCGGACCACCAATCACGCATTTCCATGCATGATGGCCCAAAGAATCAAGTGTGCAACTTCAATTTCAAAATGCAAGCAAGCCAAATAAACACACAAGGGGGCCTAACCTCTATCATACTCATCTCAAGAGGCAAGGTGATGCATGCAAGATGCAATGCAACTTAGGCATACGAGCTAAGGATGCAACATGCCGATACAAGCAAACATGCAAGATGAGCATGCAAATAAGCAAAGGATGGTCTTAAACATGAATTAGGCAGCTCTAGTTAGGCCCAAAACAGTGGCCATAATATGAAAATGAAGTGCCTCGAAATGCGTGCACACGGGCACGCAAACCGAGGCAATGGCATATGCAATGCAATGGCTAAAACGGCATATAGAATGCAACATGGACTTATACTAACATGAGAGAGCCTCAGCCACACTCACATAAGAGGCCGATGGATGAAAATGAAGTGCCTCGAAATGCGTGCACACGGGCACGCAAACCGAGGCAATGGCATATGCAATGCAATGGCACGGAAAATGATATGCAAGCATGCCAATGGGATTTCAGCACTGAAATGTGGGGGAAAACAGCCCCGAAATGAGGCAAAAACACACCCGATGCATGGAATAGTCCCGAAACATGGACTTTTGGCACCCGAAATGGCTTACAGCTATACAAAGCATGCACAATATGGACATGGAGCATGAATACAGAAGCAAGACAGCTCTGATACAAGCATTTTACTAGTACAAAACATGGTCAAACAACAAACCAAGATAGGGCAAAACTAGCATGCAAGAAATGGCCCTAAACATGAGATTAAAAAGAAACTCATAGGTGCTGGCCCCAAACAGGTTAGGGTCCTTCAAAAATGTTGAAGAGGGACCCAAAATAAGACTATTTACAGTTTATGGCAGCCCCAAAAACAGTATACAAATATATTAGAAATGCAATGCAAAAATGAGGCTCAAAAGTGGCTATAACATGAGGTATACAAAACATTCACCAAACAAGAAAATACCCTTAATAAAACATGTTCAGGAGGTCAAAATAAAGCCACTTTTAGTTCGGACCAAGGTCCAAAAACAGTAACATCAGGGGCTGCCAAGACATACAAAAATGGGACTAAAAAGAGGATATAAAGGGAAGTACAACATGGAAGTCCCAAACAGTGTTGAGCCCTTCTTCAATGTTGAAGAGGGGCTCAAAATAAGCCTATTTTCAGTTTACATTAGGCTCTAAAACAGATCACACACAAGCCAAACAATCTATGCAAGATTATGGCATTCAAGGAGGATATTGAAGCAAGTGCAAGCTACTATCCTCAAACAGCAAGAGGTCCTCAATAAAACATGAAGAGGACCTCAAAATATGATGATTTACAGTTTGGGTCGGAGCCCAAAGATGCAAGCAACTATGGCTTAGATATGATGCAAGAATAGGCTAGAAAAGGGAAGAAGAAGACTCACCTTTGTAGACCAATGAACCAGCACCTCTTGGACCAAGTTTGGGAGCTTTTAACCTCTGGAGGACAGCCTCAAGCTGCTGGAATAGGCGTTGGATGCCTTGTGCTATGAGTTGATGAAGAAATGGCCCAAGAATAAGGGTGTTTGATGGTTGAATGGGAGAGATAGAGGGAGGTATATGGATATATGTATGTATATATCAAATATATCTATATATCTCTGGTTTTTTGTTCCAAAAATCCAACCTAAACAAAGGAGGAGGAGAGGTGCTTATATAAGGCAAGGGAAGCTTTTAACTTACAAGCTAAGTAAAGGGAAAGGGTCAAAGGGGTTTAAGGGGGTGCAAGGCTTCTAGAGGAAGCTAAAACAGCTGGCCAAGCTTCTCCAAGAAGCTTGGCCAAAGGGTTCAAGCTTCTAGAAGGTTAGGGGGGTTCAAAGGCTCACAAGGTGCAAAATAGCAACATATATGCACGGGGGAGTGTGCTGGTGCATTCCAACTGGCACAGCTGGGATGCACCAGGCTTGGAGAGTGCAAATGGTGCAAACCGGCCAGAAAATTTGGTCGTCGGCCAAAATAAAGTGCCGGTCGGCATAACATTTTGCCGGTCGGCAAAATAGATTGCCGATAGATGATTCCAATGTCAAAAAACGGCCGGTGGGTATGCAAATTGAAGCCCCGGAAGTTAGTTTTCCAATGGCGCAAACCTTGCATTAAAATTCCTTCTGTGCAAAAAGTTATGCCCTTTTTCGTGAAGCCGCGCAGATTCGATCCAACCGGGATGATGCCCGACTTCAACTGATCATATCTCCCCCACCCGGACTTGGCTCTAGGATATTCTTGAGTGCAAAATGAAGCCCCAGAAGTAAGCTTTCCGACGGTGGTGGCCCCATAGCTAAACTCCAAGCGTACAGACAAATAAGCCCGATTCAGCGAGGGCTGCTCGACTCGCTTCTACCCGGATTCATGCCGAACTTCTCCCAAATTAGTTTTCTCCTCTCCTTTCCTCTCTTCTTCAACTCCAAACTCTTAATCAAAGTGTTTTGAAGGATTTGCCTCTCTCCTTGCCGAAGAAACTGATTTTTTTGCCCTGCACATCTCTCAACACCGAGCAAACCATCAGTAGTGCCCAAGTCTTAAGGGCGGTCAAAAATGGGGTGTCTACAACAGTGCATGGCGTGGAATTTGCAAGCCAAATGTATGCACGACCACCATCCCTATCATGCTATGAACTCAAGGGAGTATGGCTCTAGACCCTCAGGCCACCAATCACGCATTTCAACGCATGATGGCCAAAGGAGCCAAGTGTGCATATCAATGTAAAATGGATGCACAAAACAAATGGATGCCACACACTCTATCATGTTGGATCAAGAGTGACAACGTCTGAGGATTGAGGTACGTTTCATCACTTCAAGTACGAACGTCCCTCATTCCTCATGTTTAGTTTGACACCCCAAACCAAACATAATGCAATGTATGTATGCCATATACAATGCAAGGCATGTAACTAATGCAATGCAATATGAGCATGTTAACTCAATGTAACCCAATGCTACCTAAGCATACAAGCTAATGCCAATGTAACATGAACATGCCAAGTATATAACAAGGTTACGTAATGCAACTAGCTAATCATCATGTAATACACTAAATATATAAACATGATGGAATGCGAATCATGCAAGTAATGTAATAAGATGCAACATGCCAAATATGCGACTATGTGCAAAGGTGGGTTTAAACCGAAATGGGAGACCTTAGCCATACCCAAATACATTGGCCAAAAGTGATGGATGAAGGCACCAAAATGCAAAGCAAACATGCATGCTAACTAGCCTATCACTTAAGCATGGAAAGGGGAACTTTTAAACACATTTAAAAAGAGACTAATGTAGACAAATGACATGCATGCTAAGCTCTGAAAATGTGTCAAGGATGATGCCAAATCAACCAAGCCATGTCAGTAAGGCATGCAATGAAGGCCAAAACTTGAGGCTAACAAAAGGGGGCCAGGCTATGGTCATACCAACCAAGCCTCAAAGAACCAAAATGACTTAAATCAGTCCTAGGGCAGACCAAAATAAGGCTAGGACATGTATGGAACATGACCAGAACATGCTAAGAAATAGGCACCAAAACAAGGGCATTCAAGACTACAAAGAGAGTATTCCACTACAACTACCTCAACCAAACATGGCATGGGTTAGGTAATGAAAAACAGAGCTATAATATGCCAAAATGAGTCCTAAAACCCACTGTTATGGCAGCCCAAAGACTTGAACAAAGAGGCATGCACAATGACCCCTTTTCAACGCATAGAACAACAACTCTTCAAAGTATTGAAAGGATGGTAAATGCAAGCATACAAGCATGGAACATGGACTGAAATAGTATGATAAGGGATTCCAAATCACTAAAATAGCCCAAATAAAGCATGCTCGTGACTCACACACCCAAACCTAGCAAGCTAAAATGCAAAGTGGCTACACAAAGCATGGCAAGCATGACCCAAAAGACCAAAAACAGAACTTAAGCATGTCACAACACAGCTAAAAGCTTCATGAAGTCAAGCTAAAACATGCATGCATGATGGTCTAAATGCATGATGCATATTATGACAATAGAGGGGATTACAAAGCAAGTGCATGATGCATGCAATAGGCCATCGAACCAACATGAAACAGAGGTATAACATGCTAAACTAACACCAAATACCTACTGAAATGAAGCAAAATAAAAAGCTAAGCAAGCATGTTACCTTTATAAGCCTTAAACACAAGCAAATGAGACACAAAGGGAGAGGGGTGTCCCTCCCCTATACATGACTTCAAAACCACTTCTCCACCACTGAAAATCCTCTGGATTTCAGTGGTGAGAAGGCCAAAATAAAGGGGTTCCAAGGCCCAAAGAGAAAGGCACAAAAAGAGGCCAAACAAAGCCTAAGAGGGTGTAAACAACCCCCATCCCAAAAGCAACTTTAAACAAACATCTTAAGAATGAAAATACAGAACTTTTATCAGTTATACACTAACCTCAAAACAGCATGCAAGATAGGTTAAAAGCTTAAGGAAAAATGGGGAATAAAAGAGGTAGTTCTCACCCTTGAAGAACACTTCAAGAACACCAAATCCAGCACCTCCTTTTGATCAAAACTAACTCAAAAACTCTGAAATCAACCCCTCAAGACCTCAGTAACCGAAGTATGGTGTAACACTAGGTGTCTTAGTGCAAAACTAAGAACAAAAACCCCTTTGGAACACTTTTACACACACAAATCAAGAGAGAGAGGGAGATATAGAGAGAGAGTAATATATATCATATATATATCAGATTGTTCAACCTCTGGAAAGGGAGGAGAGGGCCTCCTCTTATAGGAATCCAATTCCTAAGCTACTTGGAGAAGCGAACATAAGGGAGCAAATCCCTCCATGTATATGGAGGGAGTGTATTGCGGATGCCAAATATTTGCCAAAAGCAGATGGAAAGGGGTCGGCTGGAAAATGTGGCCGATTGACCAACAAAAATGGCCGGCCGACCAAAAACATTGCCGATTGACCAAAATATTTGGCCGGTAGCAAGAAAACAGGGCTGGTGGCCTCAAGCCAAGGCCGGTGAGGTGTGGGGATGGCCAACAAGCCAATCCCTGTCCTCAGAAGCAAAAACACATGTGTTTGACATACATGAACATGTGTTTTGAGGCGAGGCGCGCTACCGAAACCTTCGAGAACTCAAGACGAACATGAACATGGATGATCATCGAGTGCTCAAACGATGACGTCCAAGTCTTGAGGACGGTCAAAAATGGGATGTCTATAGGTGTGAAACTATTTTTCAGCATAAGATTTGAAGTCTAAAAACTTAGCAAAAACTTCACTCTTGTAATATAAGGGGTAGACCCCAGAAAACCTACTAAAGTCATCCACAAACAAAACATAGTATTTAAAGCTATTAACAAAAGAGTTGAAGGGTCCCCAAATATCACTACGAACCAAAGAAAAAGGAGCATTCTTAGAAGTTTTAGAGAGCTTGAATGGTAGTCTATGAATTTTAGCAATAACATAATTTGTACAAGAAGCAAGCTTATTACAAGTAGTAGAACAATCAACATGGTCAGAAGAAAAATAAGACAAATGCTTGATAATGTGTTGAAACTTTAAAGGGAAAGATGCCCCAATCATTAATGTCAAGTGAGTGCACTAACAAAAGCAGGTGAGTGAGCATGATACACCTGTGGTGAAACAACGGGAGAAGGAGAGAACGGATATAAGCCATTCACATTAGATCCACTATGAAGAATTTTGTTCGCAAGCTTGTCCTGGATTTGAAAAGAGTTAGCATCAAAAATAATAACACAACTATGATCATGAGTGAACTGCTGAACAGACAAAAGATTAGAAGCAATAGCAGGTACATGCAACCAATTGTTCAAAGTAAAAGAACAATTAGGAGTAGGCAAAAGACCTATGCCAACATAATGAATGGGAAAAAAGGAACCATTACCAACAGTCACTTGATCCTGTCCTTGATAAGGTTGTGAGAGATGGAAATTTGAGAGATGATTTGTAATAGTTGTGAGAATAATATTAGTATAATATATATTATGTGAATATTGTTTCCTATTTAGGATTGGTTTAGGTTTATTCTTGTTTCCTATTTAGGATTAGGTCTAGAATTGCTAGATATATTAGATGTACACATTGTATTGAAATTCAATCTAATATACAGTTTCATTCAGAAAACTTATATGGTATTAAAGTCATGTTTGAAACCCTAATAGCAATCACGAAACCCTTTGGTTCTGGTCTGAGTTTCGATCTGAATTTGGTTGTGGTTCACTCGAGATTGTTCTCTAGGTCATTGGAGTTCGACCCATCTGTTCTCGTGACCCATCTCGAGTTTGTAAGACTTCGACCCATCTCTAGTTCTGTCTGTCAAAACCCCTGGTTCTCTTGTTCGAAAGTCTCTAGTCCATCTCTCTAGGTGTCCGCACAGTTCTTTTTCTCTCTGGTTTAGAATTGCGACACCCATACCCATCATGTTTCGCGATCTTTTCATGGTTTGAAGTCGACTTCTCAACCTCGAATTCTTCGACTTCTCTCTATTTCGGAGTCACCTTCTCTCTTTCGCAAGTTCGCAAGTACTATCTTTCATGATTTCAGTTTGGGTTTATCATATATTCTGCTTATTCTTCGACTTCTCTCTAGTCTGGGTTTATCATATATTCTGGTTATTATATTTGAATCTCTAAGGTTTTGGTTTATTACATTGTTGCCCCATCAGCTTTCAATTTATTACGGTTCTCTATTTTTTTTATTTTTTATTTTTAGTTTATTATGATGATAACGGTTTCAGTTTCTGTAAAGCCCAAGAAGAGGCTCATTGCTTTCGATGAGTGTGCCTTCTCCCATCAGAAGGGTCGTTGGAAGTATCACTATCCCAAGAAGTGATGTCTGTCTGGCTCGTATTCTCAACAGTCTCGGACCCAGTTTTGCCCTTCTTATTCGAGTACTTTTCAGGTTTCCGCTGGTTCTACTACATCTGCTCCAGCTCCTGATCCTAACTTGGCTTCCTTGAGTGCTCAAATTAGTCAGCTTCAGCATACACTGTCTACCTCCCAGCCATCTCCGTCTGTCTCCATTGTTTCCTCTCTTCATTTAGGTTTGATTAGGTCTTCTTCAGGTATCTCTTTATCTGTCTAGGTTTTTTACTTTGGTGCTTCTCATCATATAACTCCTCATCTCTCCTTATTTCAAAATTGTACTCCCCCATCCTTTCCTATTACTATTAATGCTACAAATGGGTCAGGTATGTCTGTTATATCTATTGGGTCTGTCCTACCGTCTACTATGTCTACTGTCTCTATTCCATTTATCTTATATGTTCCTCAGTTATCTGTCCGTTTATTATCTATTAGTCAACTTGATGCCTCTGGTTTGATGTTATCTTTTCTTCTTTTATCTGTTCAGTGCAGGATCGGATTTCCAAGCAACAGATTGGGACTAGCTATAGAGTTGAACACCTCTATGTGGTAGAGAGCTTGCATCTGCCTATGACTACCTCTCCGACTACTTTTTATTCTTTTCAGTTAGATTCTCTATCAAGTCCTTTCTATTTGTGGCATTCCAGATTAGGGCATTTGTCTGCTGACCGCTTACAGTCTTTAACTCAGTCAGGTATATTAGGTAAAGTTTCTCCTAGTCAACTTACCGAGTGTCAGAGGTGTAAACTTGCCAAAACGACAGCCTTCCCTTTCCGTAAAAGTACTTCTATATCTGCTACACCATTTTCTTTAGTTCATACTGATGTCTGGGGCCCTTCCCATGTTCTCACCAAAGGAGATTTTGCATACTATGTGTAGACACCCCATTTTTTACCGTCCTCAAGACTTAGGCGTCATTGTTTGAAAACTCGATGATCATCCATGTTTGTGTTCGTCTTGAGTTCTCGAAGGTTTCGGTTGCACGCCTTGCCTCAAGACCTCTCAACTTGCCTGTTTTGTGCTTGGTTGTACACCAAACACTTATGTTTTGCTTCTGGGGGAAAAGGGTGGCTTGTTTGTCATCCCCTCAACCCACCAGCCATGGCATGAGGCCATCGGCCCCTTTTTCTTGCCACCGGCCAAGAGTGTTGGCCGGTCGACACTATATTTGGTCGACCGGCCATTGTGTTGGACGATCGGCCATTTTTGCTGGCCGAACCCTGTTCATTTGCTTTATGCAGATATTTTGTGCCACCCATTATTCCCCCCTCCATACACGTGTATGGAGGGATTTGCTCCTTGCTTGGCTTCTCTTGGAAGCCTTAGAATTTGAACCTCTATAAAGAGGGAGCCCCCCCTCCCTCCTCCAAGGTTCAAAAAATTGGTTCTTGAGAGGATAGATATAGTGTTGTATCTATTTTACTTAGTTTGGTCTTGTTTTGTGACCTAAATTGAGTTTTGTCTTACTTTGGCACTAGAACACCTAGCATTACACCATCCTTGGGTTGTTGAGGCCTTAGAAGGTTGTTGTTAGGGTTCTTGGACTGGTTTTGACCAAAGAAAGGTGCTGGAGCTTTGTTCCTGTCACGACCCAAACCCATCCCTAAAAGTTTGGTCCATGACCAGCCTGTGCATAGGCCTCAAAGCAGAACTTGAGAATCATATTTAATCACATACGGGGCCTTAAGCGGAAGCAATATCAATAAAAGACAACATCCGTTGAGCTTGTGCATACATGATGGTTTAATTGAATCTAAACATGTAAATACATTCCCATAGTTACTTATACAATCACAGAATTTTGCAGATCTCACACACACTTATATAAGACTTCAAAAATTGCATAACTCTCAGTAATCAAAATTAAGGCCTCAATACGAAGGCGTACCCCAGGCGACTTGGCAAACAGGTTGACCTCAATACAATTCTAGTGTCAATCCTCGATGGCTCACCTACATAAACATACATAAAAACAGAGTGAGCAAGGCTCAGTGAATAATAGTACGTGATAATCCAATAAATAACTTGAATCACAAGGTATATAAATGCAGAGAACTTATCGTTAATCTTATCCTGTGGTTACTTTCAGAACGGGCATAGGCCCAATTTTTAATCAGAACAGCTTTAAGCCCTTGAACAGAGTGGCGTTGAGCCCTTAGACAGAGTGGCATATAGCCCTTATCAGAATGGCATTAAGCCCTTGTCTGAATGGCATTAAGCCCTTTTACGCATGTATGAACTCAAGAGGTGGCTCGCACGGATTCTAGAGGTGACTCGCATGGCAGCACTTAGTTCCGTGCAGCACTTTGTTTCATACTAACAGATCATACAGAATGGCCATAAGCCCAGATGTCACAAATTGGCCGTAGGCCTCACAGATGTTACAACTTTCACAGAACGGCCATAGGCCCCATAACTTTCACATCGGCTTTAAGTCTGGTTCACATATGTATGGACTCAAGAGGTGGCCCGTATGGATTCTAGAGGTGACTTGCATTGCAGCACTTAGTTCCGTACAGTACTTTGTTCCATACCAGGAAACAATTACATCATTAGGTCTTAATCATCCATATGTTGTCATAGCATAGCATAACCGGAACGGATGAACAGAAACAGAAACAGAAATAATCTCAGATTCTTAAGAATACCATTATGCAATAGTGTACATAAGTTTCCCATGGTTTGGTTACAGATTGATATAGGTGTCTGGCGTATAACAGAATAATAATAATAATAACCATTAACAGAGGGCACATATATCATTATGGTACGCTTAATAAGAACAGAACAATTCACATTCTAACGTGGGTCACATAATGATGTTAAACATTTGCATTCATGTCATAGGTTCTTAACGACCTTGGGTCCATATGTAACACAACAGAATAATCTCTCAGATTCATACAGATACCTTGGCTCAACGAAGAACATAAGTTTCATTTATTCGTTAAGAAACGACGTAGTCTACTTACGAGTAACAAAATGTTAACATCAATTATTAATAGCACACCCAATGTACTACACAGTACTACTACTCACAGTGGTAGGTCTTTGATAGCGGTGGAACGATGTCCTCGTCTTGACTTACAAACATAATGCACAAAACAGAATATGAGAATAAAACCAATCTCTTTCTTATTCTTTAATCAATAGTCATGGTGATTCTAAACTCATTAGTCCTCCATAGGTTATAATCCATGCCTCAGAAGATAGGAGGAATCGATAGGAAAATAGTTTAAGTGAAGAAATGGTACAAAACCGGTAGACAGAAAGTGCGGAACTCTCACTAATTTGGGCATAACTATTTCTGTACTTATCACTCCTTTAATGTCTTAAAGAGTTTGTGTTTTACGCCTCATGAATGTGTCATTGCGTATGTTTCCATGCTTAGGCCATTTGGATACCATCTAAGTGTGTTTTTGGCCTTGTCTTGACCTGCATTGGGACTGTTTTGAGTCCCTTTGACCCTTTGGGACTTGCCTTGTATAGCCATGGTTTAAGCCCTTTGGTTAGCCTTAGGCCGTGGACCTTCTTGCATGCTTTACTTGCTTTATTTGGTTGATTTGGCATCATTCCTCACATATTTTCAGAGCTTAATGCATTGTCATATTCTCATATTTATCACATCTTGCTCATGCTTGAGGATTGTGCATGGTTGCCTAAGTGTTGGACCACTCACATGTGCATGATTGTTTTGCATTTTCATGCCTCGAATTCTTGACTTTGGCCACTAATTTGGACCTATTTGAGAGCCATCCACTTTGGTTTAAGTCTATCCTTTGCATGTTGTCACATGTTTGCCTTACATGTTGTTGCATATTTCTCATTGGCATTGTTGTTACATGCCTTACATGTTTATTCGTCTAGGTTGTATGCCTATTGCACATTGCTTGTTTGCATGCTCATGTTGCTTGCATGCCTAGGTTTCATAGCTTAAGCACGCATCCTTTGCCTCTTGATCAACCATGATGGAGGTTAGGGTCCCCTTTACATGTTTGTGTGCATTTCATTTGATATTGAAGTTGCACACTTGGCTTCTTTGACCATCATGCATTGAAATGCGTGATTGATGGTCTGAGGGCCGAGGACTATACTCCCTTCAGCTCATGACATGATAGGGAGAGTCGTCGTGCACACATTGCCTTGAAAATGCATCGACATGCTATGTTTGTCCTCTGCTGCAGCAAAACAGGATTCTGCAGGAAGAGATTGTCGGTCGGCCATTTTCAGTGCCGACCGGCCATGTATCGTTGGCCGATATCCCCACAAATGGTCGATGACCAGTTCCCCGTGGCCGGTAGCCTCACCTCTTGGTCGGTGACCTCCCACAACCATTAGGGAGTGGTTCAGGAGCATCCTTGAGACTTGTGCAGTGTTCAGAGGTGCAGAACAGTGTAAACAGAGGCAGCATGAGCATGGCGACGGATTTCCGAGCAAAGTCGTCCGAGCATGCATGCATCCCTCCTCTCGAGGCCTCTTTACTGCTTTTGTAACTTAATTAATTTTTTTAATTAGTTAAGTGTTTTGTAATAATTAATTAGTTAGTTAATTAGTTAATTTGTATTATTCTTTCGGTCTCTCCTTCGAGAGAGCTAATTGTTGTAATAAGCGTGCGTGTGTGTGATGCATGTCTTCCAAACCACCATTTCTCTCTCCCTTTTATTTAACTGCTTACGATGGTTAGATTTAGGGCATATTTTAGTTAGCATCCTTATGCTATGCATGTTTGCATCATTCATCTGTATTGCATGCACCGGGCTCGGCGCATCATACTAACTGCGTCGTATTTCAATTCCAACTTGAATACATGTATCAATTGTTGCATCTCATATGCCATCTTAGAATAGCCAAGCCTATTTCTAGTTGCATTTTGTATGTGTTGCATTAGCCATCTTAACATGGACTTGGATCATACATTGATTACTAACATGTTCTTTGTTTTGGCTCGGAGTACACTATGAGTGTTTATGCTTTAGCATCTTGCATGTATGTGAGTGTTAACATGACAGCATGCTTGCCATGAGGCTAATTGCTTATGTGATATAACTAGCCTATTTGCCAGTAGCAAACTTCAAACCATTTTCCAAACAAACGGATATGCGATGCTTTGTTCCAAATTAGGCGATCTAGTCTATACTTGTGTGTTGTGTGCATCACATAGTAATTCTAGCTAATTAACCGGAATAAGAACACATATGTCTTCAAAACAAAATATCATGCTTAGTACCAGCCGATCTTTGGATCGGGCGAGCGGGGGTGCTCATAGATGACCTTCCCCAATCGTACCCAAGTTCCCGAACCGAGGCAACTTTGGTGATGACGGACACGTGGCCTTAGGCAACGAGTCAGGGTTTCCTAAATTCCCCAAAAGAAAATATTTAGGTGGCGACTCTGTATCTGGAAAAGTAGTCCATGTTTGGCACTGCTTTCTTAAAAATTAGTTTTCCAAAACAATTTGCTGGATTTGGACTCTTTGGTGATTTATCAGTCTTGCATTGCACTCTGCGAGATCAGATTAAGAACCGTGACAAATGAGTCCGAACTGTGGTAGCATAAAGCCCGAGGGCGCGTCCACAGTTTCTGCCGACTCTACTGGGGAGTTAGAGAACTTGACTCGAACTCATGATATCTTGTTTTGATTACACTTATGTGTTTCTTTGCATTGCATGTGCATTGGTGCACCTAGGACACCGTGTTTGCCATCTGCTATTCCTGAACGATTTGCTTTGAGAAGCGTGCCATAAGGCTGACCAGTTACGGGCTCTGCCACGATGGGAACACAAATCCCAATTTTTACCGGGGCACCCTTTTCGACCATTCGACCTAGCGCATATTCGGAATCCATAATGACCATTCCAAACTAGCGCAGGTTACTACCTGATTATAGGTTGTTTGAAACCGCTGTGTGCGTAGTGAAACCCTAGCTCCTGACAATAGGACAGGGAAACCCTACCCCAACATAGGGGTATTTTGGCTCTTACTTGCTTGTTATGTGCTTTTCGAGTTGACCTCTACAGGAATGCACATATCAGTTTGCAAGTCTGGGTATCAAGCCTGCGGGCATCAGTGTTTTGAGAATCAGTTATATCTGCGAGTATCAGATTCAGTTTTCGGATAAGTAATTTGGGAACAGTGATCAGTGATCGAATACAGTTGTTCAGTTGTGCTCACGATTGTTTGGGTAAAATTGGGCTGAGATGCTGCCTGTTTTCTCTTTCAGGGGGGAGTTTCAGAGATTTAGTTCAGAATAGCCAGTGTTCTCTTTCGCCAAAGCAAGGCAGACATCTGATCCGTCAATCACCGGTCACATCACCTCCGTTCAGTTCTGTGGACTTATGATGGCACAAAATTCAAAGGAAATTGTGGTTATGGCAGCTGCATTAAACCAAGGGATCATCTTACAGGGTGAAATCGATGTTGAGGTACCACAACCGCCCAGGTCGCCTACCGCGCGCCCGATCTGGGAACCCCAGTTGTTTCAAGCTCGTGAACCACCACGTTTGAGTTAATGGGAATGATTGGCGACCTCCACAGATCCGTGGCTGATCTAGCCTATGGAATGTCAGCCCCACTGCCAACTGCATCGTATGTTGGAAATTTCATGCCGCAAGAGCCCCCACTACTGGGGCGAATTGTAATTGAGCTCAGCCAACCTGAAGCTGTCTCAAACTCCGGCAATGACACGTCGACGACGACGGGGCTTCGCACTAAAGTAGCAACCCAAATCGTCCACCAAGCTGAGGCTAGTGGAAAGGACAAGATGAAGGAAGACACCAATCCCTATGAACAACTTCTGAAGGCTGTGGAGGCTTTTAAAGCCGCGAGACTGAATAAACAGCAGGTGCTCGCTGTTGCTGTAAAAACTGTAGATGATATTTTCCCTACTCCGACCGAGAGCAATTCAAGCCAAAGGGAAAATCGAGATATGGACCGTCGTACCAGAACCGTTCCTCCTAACCCTAATCCTGTACCTGGAAAATATTCGAGAGCCAAGGCAGCACCTACCAATTCTTTTGCCAGTACATCTAGCAAAGGTCCACAGACTTCGAAGTATCTGCCCCGAGGGCGCAGGGTCTTTCATGCCCTCTACATGTCAAGCCTCTTGAGCCTCAGCCTCTCCTGAGTAATCTCCCTCTCTCACATGATGCTACCCAGTACTGTGCGTACCATCAACAGGCTGGTCACACCATCGACAATTGCTTTCGTCTTCGCCACGAAGTGCAAGACTTGATCGATGATGAGGTCATCTTCCCACCTAGCTCAGCAAAGTCTGTCACCACTAAGTTTGTGGACTTTGAAGATAATATAAGTATGTGATCAGGGGTTGGCCCACCTGCGGGCGGCGCTCAGTTTATTTCAGATGTGGCATTTGGCACGCACTATTTTGAGCATTTGCGAATGCTAATTTTTGTACTCTCTGACTTGGGTATTGAGTCAGTTCTGTGGTTTTATTTCGAGTTTGTCTCGTTGTTTTGAGTCAGTCTTTTTTATTAAGGTCTATCTTGTTGTATCGAGTCAGTCCTGTTTTGTTAGAGTCAGGTAATTTCGGGGGTGTTACCTCGGACATCACTTGTTTGTTTTGGTATTTGTCTTTTACAATCTTTTGAGTCTGTTTCTGCCATGTGGCCAGTTGTAACCAGGAAATCTGAATGAAACAGCTATGGTTGTCATGTTTCTGTGCTTATTGCTACTTTGAGCCTGTTGTGCCAGCAAGTTTAAAGTGAAAACGGCAGTGCTTTCCACCTACTTTTCTGTGCCTTGAAATCATTGCATTGACTTAAGTTTTTCAAAAAGTTTTGAACATTGTGATAAAAAAAATGAAGAGGAAGGAATTCCTGGGGATTTGTGAAAATTTGATCAATTGAGAGAAAGAAAGGCATGCTAAGCCCTTAATGAATGAGATCATGTTTGTTTACGTGAGTACTGAGAAGGATCCTGGCTTGATCCAGACTCGTTCTACATTGTCTTCAACGCGAGCGATTGGTCGCTTCTTAAAAAAAAAAATTCAAAAAATGTTTTGCGCGGTCCTGCGAAGACCTGTGTGAAATCGCTCTTGAGATTGTGCAGCTTAGGATCGCTCTCAGCCTCAAGACTCGACCCCCTTACTTTCAAACAATTGAACTTGCATTCAGAATGTTCAACGGTCAACCACAATGTGAAGCTTGTGTGGCCAAATCAGAAGCACCCCTCGAACAAAGGGCAAAAGACGTCAGATAATGCACTCAAAGAGTCCAAGACGAAGATCGGCAAGAATGCCAAATCCCAGAAGGGAGGAAAGAAGAAACTTTTGTTGAAGAACAACCGAGTTCCTATCCACAACACTAGGGGCAAATTCAGCTCCCATTGGATGGACTCCGACATCATCAGCAAACAACAGCCACTCTCTTGGATTCCGATGGCTTCGAGATCTCAAAACCATTTGAGATGGACAAAGCTATACTTTTACCCTTGAGAGGCTCACTGGGCCGAAAATCCAGAAGGGCGACCCAGGCAAAAGTTAGAGCAAGAAAAGAAGAAATGAAAAGAAAAAAAAAACAAACAAAAAAGAGAAGAATTGAAAAGAAATGAAAGAAGAACAAAGCGCGCAAGGTTGAAAACCCGAAAAGGGCGGCCTTGGCAAAATTTAGAGCGTAAAAGGAGAGGTTAATACCTGAGTGTACCTAACCCGAACTATGTAAGGCTTGATTCCCATCTTTGGGATATGTAGGCAACTTCATTCTGAAGTCCAGCCATAAACACTTCCAAATGGATTGTGTCCATGCAATGATTTTGATCATCTTTGTTTTCTCTGTATCCGAGAAGTTCAGTTGTGATCGTCACTCTGAAGGCTGATTATGATGCGCTGCGGTGCTATCCAAACAAGGGGCAACTTTCCGTTGCCATACAGTGTGCTGCGATGCCATTCGAACAAGGGGCAGCCTTCCGTTGCCGTGCAGTGCCATTTAGGCAAGGGGAAATTTTCCATTGCTTTCGATCTGAGGTTGTGCATCTCAAGAGTAGATTCTGTGTTGGTCGAGCAGTGGCCATCTGCAAAAACAGTTTTTGAGAATTTTTATTGAGGTTGACTAATTCTCTCAAAAATTATTCCATTTTTCCAAAACTGGACCATTTCTTAGACCTAAAAAGAAAAAATTTCAGTGCTCACAACCTAACTTGCATGATTTTAAATCAGAAAGTTGAACAAGCATGTTAATCTGACTCTCATGTTGGTCAAAATTGTTTTAGTAGAAAGCCAAAACAAAAATGGTCAAAATGATGAACTAGGAGCACGGTTGAGTTAGGTGTTCTGTCTTTTCCCCCATTGTCAACTTACTTGCCGGAAAGGGCACCATATTCGCCAGAAAAGGCACGACTGAGGTTAACAATAAAGGGTTGAAAGCTCTTGTACCATCCAAGCAGCGAGGTATCAAGCCAGGTGCGAAGCACGAATTGGGATGGACCGAGACATTTCACTCCCTCATCTGGGGCATCGACTAAATGCCACCAGAAGAAATAGCCGCGAGCTGATAGTGTTGGGGCATGAACCCACAACTTCTTGTCTATCCATCAACCACCCAGGGAAGGGATGAAAAATGAGAGATTGAAGAATAGAGAGATGTGTGATGAGAGAAAAAGTGAGCAAAGGGCTTTTTTAGGGAAAAAAAAAAAAGAGCCTGAGGGCCAAGTGATGCCAGAATCACAAATAAGAAAGGGTGGGAAACAATACCCGGAGAAACAGGCTCCCTGTGCACGTCTGAGTGTCGTGTCTTTTTGTTCTTTCTCGATTCTTGTTTTGAGTCGTTTCGAGTGTTACTCGATGTGTTTAGGTTGTTACCCTTTGTTTTTCAGTTGAGTCATTTTTGCTGTGTTTAGTCGTAGGCTCAAAATAAGTTGCTTTGCGCTCAGGGTGTTGTGCCATTCTTCACATCTATGCAAAATAGAATCCATTCTTTCATAAAACCACAGGGTTTAACCCAGGTCATGTGAGAACAATAGAACCAGGATCTATCTGAAGCTATAGGTTCTAGACTGCGATGCAAAAGAAAAGAGGAAGGATTCAGAGCATCTGAGTTTGTTTCGACTTCTGCAAATGCTGTCTTTGCATCCTATGTGTTCAAAATGAATAGAATGTTGTGTTATAGGCTGTGAGTTCAGAATGAGCAATGTTCAGAATGGGCTGTGTGTTCAGAATCAGCAGTGTCCTGCGTGAGCCGTATGTTCAAAATAAACAAAGTACTGTGTTACGAGCTGTGTGTTCAAAATGAGCAGTCTATATGTTAAACATATTGAGAATTTGTGATTAGTTCCACTTCCAGTGCCTTCCGGTGTCGATTTTGCAAAGTCACACCTGTGTTACTTCAATTTGCTTATAGAGCTATTACTCATTCGCTTATCAAGTGGTTGCTCATTTGTCTATCGAGTTGTTGCTCATTTGATTACCAAGTTGTCGCAATTTTGTTTATCGAGTTGTTGCTCTTTGTTTATCGAGTTCTAAACTTGTTAAGGTCTTATTGTTGCTTATTGAGTTAGTCTGTTTTATTTGTTACGTTGGTCTACCTGACCTGGTAGTACATACATGTTCAATTTCCATTCGATTACATTGTTATGTAATATGGTGTGATGCGATGCGATGTACAAATACAGCACTTTTTTCAGCAAAAAGCTTGTTTCATTCCATCATCTTTTCAAATACATAGTTTTGAGAAAGTAAAACATGCCTCAGGCAGTACAATGTGCTCAATCTACCAGCAAAAAAAAGAGGATAAAGCAAAAAAGAAGAGAAAAGCAACGAAATGTCTGAACAGAGTAAAGAAGAAAAAGGCAGCAGAAAGTCTGGATCAAAATCAGTCATCTCAGGTACGGGGGTCGGTCCTGGTCCTCTTCCTGGACAAGGGTCCAGGATCACCACTGCCATCTCCAAAATCAGAGTCTGAGCTATCTCCGACCTTGCCCTACGATGACGCCGCCTCCTCATCTGACTCATCGTCATCTGGAGTGGGCTCTCGGGAACTGCTCTCAGCATAAGTGCGCCTATGTCTGCCCCGGCTATGGATAGTCATCCTCCGCCTGACTCCCCGAGCAGGAACAGATGGTCCAGCTGGCGCACCTCCCGCGGCCGGAATCTGGAATGGGGCCTGAAAATGACAAATGGCCAATGCATCAGTTGTAGATAAAACAGAATGTAGTGTTTGAATACAGTGTATGAATATCGTGAGCAACGCTATGAGCAGTATATGGGTTGCAGTGCATCAGTGCCGCGAGTGCTGTGTTTCAAGTGCCGTGTCAATAGTGTGATGCATCAAATTATGTATGAAACAGATTAGGCGGAATTTGAAACTGCAGTTGAAAGAACTTACCGAGATATTGTAGATGGTCAACAAGTCGAAGCACCGCTGCAACATCCCTACCGCTGAGGCAATCAACTCCAGGGACTGGCGAGTGTACTCGACGGAAGCCTGCAAAAGTATTGAAGTCATTAGTATTCTGCGGGATATCAAAGGAATGAAATGACTATACAAAATGCAAAGTTTAGTAGTGCATACCGGGGTCGAGCCATAGACTCCGACGAGCTCGGAATCAGCCGGAGGAGGGGCGAAGGGAATCTGATAGGTCTCCCCACCCTGTCCTCGGCATGTGATCATCGTAGGCAGTGCTGGCCACTCAGCTCCCTGTCCCCTCCGGGACCCACTCCTGCCTCGAGCCGGAGGTACCCTCGGTGCCCTCGGTGCTCCTGCTCCAGCCGCTAGCGCCGCAGGCCTCTCCCTCTCAGGTCGACGAGCACTACTCAGAGGCGGCATCAGATAGGCCTGGATAAACTCAGTGTAGTCGCCCTCATCTCTAAAGCCCTCCGAGTCCCAACCAATCGTATAATCGGCCATCTCCTGTAGGGTGTACATCTCTGTCTGCCTCATGGTCGTAGGAAGAGGTGCTAGAACTACCTGCTCTGGTAAGCCAAGGGTTTGCCACAAGAAGCGCTCACCCAAGTACCAAACGCAGTAGACTGGACCCTCTAGCAAAACTCTGAAACGAGTAGTCTCCCAAGCACCAACATACCGCTCCCGAACTGCGTCAGGTAACAGGGCCCATGGCTGTCAGGTGATCTGCAAATAAAACATAGCTTGTTATCTACTGTTATTGAAAGAATAATGTAAATCGAAGCTTAAATGAACTAAAATGTTTGATATACCTCGGCTGCGGTGATGGTATCAAAGTAGCGGCGGAAGAACATGAAGGACTCCTGTGGTCTCCGCTCACACCTCACGTTAAAGCGGTGAGAGAATGGAACACCGAGAGGGACCTCCTCGTCTGGCACTGGGGTAAGTCTCGAAAGTAGGCATATACCCACAACTGCAAAGTATAACAGAGCAAACACCAGTATGATAATCAGATAAAGCAGAATGCAGAATAAAGTAGATTATGTGTATACCGTGTGTGTAGTGTGCAAATCGGTGTAAAGCAGATTACATGTGTGCAGTGTATAGAGTACATATAATGTAAAAGTAACTGAAAAGACAGAAAAGGGAACATGTACCTCCTAGGCTCGCCAGTAGCCTCTAAGCAACTGCCCGCTGAGGCGGGAGGATGAGCTCATATATCCGTAAAGAGTGGCCAAGCCCGCACCACCCCAATCGTAGCGATGGATCTGTGTCACATCCACAAGCGCGCTCAGCATGTAGAGAGCGACGGTGTTCGTCTAGTCGGCGAAGAGCATGGTCCCCAACAAGAACATAATGAAGCCACGAGCGTACTACTCCTCCTCCTCCTGGGTAGTAGGCGCCTGGATCCGAAAGTGATCCTCGAACCATGAGTTCCGCACAAACCCTGCTCGAGCGAGAGGTGGCTGAGTGCCGAGTAAGTATAGCTGAGCAGCATCCCACTCGTCCATGTCTATATCAAAGGGGATCGGATCACCCCCTACTCCGATGCCTGTGAACATAGAGAAGTCGAAGGGAGTCATCGTCATCTCCCCGGTGGCAGAAAGATGGAAGGAGTCGGTGGTATCCCACCACCTCTCCACCAGAGCAGCAAGAAGGTGCCTACTCGCAGTGAGGCGCGAGAGTCCCATGCAGAAGGTCCCAAAGCCAGCTCGATCAACAATGCGACGAACCGCGTCAGGTAGCTTCATGTACCAACCTCTGGCGGCAGTATTCCCATACCCCCGAAAGGCATGGGAATCACCCTGTGATCAAAATAAACAGTGGCAAAGCAGTGTTACAAATACAGTGTTGAATGTACTCAGAATTGATGAGAATACAGTGTATGTACACGTGTTCAGATTCAAACAGATCGGGTGCAGGTGTGCTCGCAGTGAACTACAGCATGTGATGTATCAGTGTGTTTGAGTGGTTCAATGGAAAATACAGTGTGTGTACACGTGTTCAGATTCAAACAGATATCGGGTGCGGGTGTGCTCGCAGTGAACTACAGCATGTGATGTATCAGTGTGTTTGAGTGGTTCAGTAGAAAATACAGCGTGTGTACACGTGTTTAGATTCAAATAGATATCGGGTGCGGGTGTGCTCGCAGTAAACTATAGCATGTGATGTATCAGTGTGTTTGAGTGGTTCAATGGAAAATACAGCGTGTGTACATGTGTTCAGATTCAAATAGATATCGGGTGCGGGTGTGCTCGCAGTGAACTACAGCATATGATGTATCAGTGTGTTTGAGTTGTTCAGTGGAAAATACAGCATATGTACACGTGTTTGGATTCAAACAGATATCGGGTGCGGGTGTGCTCGTAGTGAAATACAGCATGCAATGTACTAGTGTATCTGAGTTAAGCAGTTAAAGAACACAATCGACTATCGCAGTTATGTGTTCCACATTGCAGAAAATGAAACAAAGAAGAGTGTACCTCAAAAGTGCCGAAGGACAAATGAGACTCTGGCTCGCGCAACAAAAGCTCCAGTGGCACGCCTCGTGCATAGCTCCGGAAGTGGCGGATGCCGTCGGGAGGCAACACATGTATCACCGGACTGTAAGCCGCCGGATCGAACGGTCGGATATGAAGAGGTAAGAGCTCGATCTCGGGATCCACTCCCATCTCTGGGGGAGCCCCACCCTGTGGTATGTCGTCTGCCATCTCAGAAAGAGTGCAAAATGGCTGAGAATGTGGAAAATAGGCGAGAATGCCAAAAGTCAACCCAAAAGTCAACCCCGAGAGGGTGAAAGATGGAAGGAAAGGTCGGGGTGTGGAAAAGGCATGAAGATCAAGGTATGACTCGGGGAAAACAAACCCCAAATGGTGGAAACCAAGAAAAATGCACCGAAACCAAGATTTGTTCAGTTCAAAATGTGCGAAACGGTGAAGATTTCGCGAATCGAACGATGAAAAAGTGTCGAAAATACGAGAAAAACAAGGATCGAAGGTTGGAAAATCACCTAGAGAGAGAGGGGAGGGTTTTTCGAGCTTGGAGGAAGTGAAAATATAGGGTTTGAGGCCCTATATTTAAAGAACCGTGGCTAAATGTCGAAACTGCCCCAACTCTGCCATTTTTGGCCAGTTGGCCAAATTGTTAGCCGATCGGCTAAATAGTTGGCCGATGAACTCATTTTGTGGCTGATGGATGGCTGGTGGCCTCTCCTTGTGGTTGGTGAACCTCTCACACCCTTGGTTGGGTCATTTATGTGGTTTGGAAACTCCATTACTCAAAACAGTGCAAGGAAATGGACTTTTGAAGTTTAACCGGCTTCGTGTTGACCTCGAACCATGCTTCCTGTATGCGATGCTCAGTACGCGCAAGGTGTATCCTTTTCGTATCCTTTGGTATCTTGCGAGATTCAATAACTGCTTTTTTTTCTTTAAAAAAAAATGCGTTGCATTACAATGTTTTGCCTTGTTTATGATAAACATACATAGGTTGCATCGTTATGCACGTCTACACGCGTTGTAACACGCACAACTTGCATTGTTATGCATTGTTCATTTGCATTGTCATGTATTTCAAAAAAGACGTGCGTTGTCACGCATTTGAGGTCATTTGCATTGTCATGCATTTCAAAAAAAGACGTGCGTTGTCACGCATTTGAGGTCATTTGCATTGTCATGCATTTCAAAAAAGACGTGCATTGTCACGCATTTGAGTTCATTTGTATTGTCATGCATTTCAAAAAAAGACGTACGTTGTCACGCATTTGAGTTCATTTGCATTATCATACATTTCAAAAAAGGAAACGTGCGTTGTCACGCATTTGAGTTCATTTGCATTGTCATGCATTTCAAAAAAAAAAGGAAACGTGCATTGTCACGCATTTGAGTTCATTTGCATTATCATGCATTTCAAAAAACAAACGTGCGTTGTCACGTATTTGAGCTCATTTGCATTGTCATGCATTTCAAGAAACGAGCGTTGTCGCGCATTCGAGTTCATTTGCATTGTCGTGCATCCCAATAGTATGCATTGTCATGCATTTCAATTACACGCATTGTCATGCATCTTTCATCTACATTTCAGTTCATGCATTGTCATGCATTCTCGTTCATGCATTGTCATACGTGTCTCATTTGCATTGTCGTGCATCCCAATAGTACGCATTGTCATGCATTTCAATAAATCATGCATTGTCATGTATTCTAATTACACGCATTGTCCTACATCTTTCATCTACATTTCAGTTCATGCATTGTCGTGCATTTCAGTTCATGTATTGTCATGCGTGTCTCATTTGCATTGTCATGCATTCCAATAGTTTGCATTATCATGCATTTCAGTTCATGCATTATCATGCGTGTCTCATTCGCATTGTTATGCGTTTCAATAATTCGCATTGTCATGCATTTCAACAACGTGCATTGTCATGCATCTCTTGTTTGCATTATCATGCATTTCGAACAACTCGCATTGTCATGCATCTTCCATTCGCATTATCATGCACGTCAATCTCCCGCATTGTTGTATATTTCATGTGCATTGTCTCGCACCACTCTAACTTTTCTCCACTCGCGTGCCGCATGTGAACGTATCTAACTTTTCTCCACTCGCATGCCACGTGTGGACGTATCTAACTTTTCTTCACTCGCATGCCGCGTGTGGACGTATCTAACTTTTCTCCACTTGCGTGTCGCGTGTGGACGTATCTAACTTTTCGCCACTCACGTGCCGCGTGTAGACGTATCTAACTTTTCTTCACTCGCGTGCCGCGTGTGGACGTATCTAACTTTTCGCCACTTACGTGCCACGTGTGGACGTATCTAAATTTTCTCCACTCGCATGCCACATGTGGACGTATCTATTTCTCCACTCGCGTGTGTAGACACCCCATTTTTGACCGCCCTTAAGACCTGGGCACTACTAATGGTTTACTCGGTGATGAAGGTGTGCAGGGCAAAGGTTCAGTTTCTTCGGCAAGGAGAGAGTCAAATCCCAACTTCATACCCCTTTTGAACCAAAACAATCTTGATCAAAATATTTTGACCTTAAAACCCTCTCCTTCAAAATGTTTTGAAAATAAAGTTCCTACGATGTTCCGACGCTCGCATTTCGTTAAATGTTGCACTTTTCGGTAAACTGAGCAAGGACAAAGTGGAAATGAATGAAAGAGAGATGAAATCTTTGAAAAATCTTTCAAAACACTTTGTTTATGGGTTTGGAGTTGAAGAAAAGAGGAAAGGAGTGAAGAAAACTAGTTTGGGAGAAGTTCGGCATGAATTCGGGTAGGACCAAAACTGTGCGGATTCACCAAAACAGGTATAACTTTTTTCACAGTTGGAATTTTGATTCAAGGCTGGCTCCATTGGAAAGATAACTTCTGGGGCTTCAATTTGGACACAAGAATAACCTGAAAAGGAGTTTAGATGAAGGAGTTATGGCCATTTGAAGTTGGACTTGAACAGCAGAATTTTCCTACCGACCAGAAAAACTAGCTGGCCGACCAGAAAAGGTGGCTGGCCGACCACTTTCTCCTAAAAAAGTGGTTGGCCGACCAGAAAAAGTGGTCTACAGGTCCCAAACTCAGATATTTATCCTCCAGCTGTCTTTCACAACCTCCATTTGTCCTATAGACAAATATTTTCGAGCCAACTCTCATTTTTGCTATATATGAGGCTATATCTCTCATTTTCAAGGGACAATCTTCTTGAAGAAGCTTGGGAGCTTCTCACTCTAAAAGGTCCTCTCTCTCTAGAAATTTTGGACCTAAAATCTCTGCCTCTCTCTCTATAGTTCACCCTCTCTTGCCCTTTTATGCATAGAAGTGCATAGAGGTAGAGAAAAACTTCTTGTTTGCATACACTTCCTTCATCAAAGTTGCATATCAGTGGGTTGAGGTCCCTTGGAGATCATTTTTGGACTGTGGGAAGGTCATTTGAGCCAGCAAAGAAGCCATCTTGCTGCTGTGCTACAAGGGTAAGCACCTCTCCTCTTTTGTATTTGTTTTGCACACTTGTTTCACCACCCTTTTTCCATTGTTTTGAGGCTATTTTTGGGTTAGTGTTGAACTACAAAACCTCTATTTTTTCTCTATTTTTCAGTCCTAAAAGTCTTGGATTGTGCCTTGTTTGGCTAGGGGGTTGTCTGTCCCTTTGCTCTTTGGCTTGTAAAGCCCTTTGAGCCAACTTCCTAAGCTTTTGAAACCATCTTTTCTTGGACTTTAAACCACTGAAATCTAGTGGATTTTCAGTGGTAGAAATATGGTTTTGAGGTTCAAAATAGGAGGGGGGTGGTCCCCTCTCCTCTTGTCTTGTTTACTTGTGTTGATGGCTAACCAAATGAGCATGTGTTTTTACTTCTTGGAGGCTTTGTTTAGGCTCATTTTTGTGACTTATCAGACCTGCCATAACTCTTTTTTTGGCTGTCTTGGTCACCTCTTGCATGCTTATTGCACTTGTAGTGTAAATCCTCTTTGCTAGCCTTGTTAGCCTTACAAAGTAGCATGTCTTTCTAGCATGTATGGGCTCCATTTCAGCAGGTTTTTGGTCATTATTTAGCATGTCATAACTCTGTCTAAAGTTGGTTTGATAGCCTCTTGCATGCTTCATGCACTTGTAGTATAAATCTTGCTTACTAGCTTTGTATGCATGTTGTTTTGGCTCATCATTCTAGCATATTTTGGCTATGCTCCAACATGATTTTATTCATATTTTGGGCTGTTCTAGGACTGTTTTGGGCTGCCATGGTCATATCACTCATGTTTTGTATAGTTATAATGCAAATGCTTTAGCTAGCCTTGAGTTTTGAGGTCTCTAGCATGCTATATTTGTGATGTTTGTATACCTTGGCATCATTTGGCATGGAATTTCAAAGCTTATATCATTACCATACTCTCATGTTTATCACTCTTTAATTGTATTTGAGAGTTGAGCTTTGTGCCTTACTTGCGAGCCATTATTTGGGCATGCTTTTTCTTGCTTAGCATGCTATCATTTCAGCCCATTTCAGCCACTGTTTTGACCTGCATTAGGTCTGTTTTGAGTGCTTTAGGTCATTTGAGCATTTCTTGGTATGGTTGTAGTGTAAAGCCCTTGACTAGCTTTGTATTTCAAGTCTCTTGGCATGCTTTATTTGAGCTATTTGCATGATATGGCTTCACTTTGCATGTAATTTCAGAGCATATAAACTTGCCATGCTCCCACTTTTGTCACCCTTTAAGCGCCCCTAAGGGTTATGTTCTTGTTGCCTAGCTTGTGGACCAATATGTGTGCATGTGTATCTTGCCTTTTGGTGCCTTAGTCTTGGTGTTATGGCTACTGATTTGGGCATGACTGAGGTCAGTCCATTTTGGTTTAAGTCCATCGAGCCTTGTGTATTCCATATGGTTCATTGCGTTGTGTATGCCATGTCCATTTGCACTGTGTATGCTAGTTATTGTTCATATTGTTGCATGCTTGTGTTACCTTGCATTGTGTATGAATGCATTAGCATTGTGCATGCCATTAGCCTTGTTAGGTTGTTCATGTTGCATTGCATATTTGCATGCTTGTGTTGCATTGCATTTTGCATATCTCATGTTACGTAGCATTGTGCATGCCATGTTATGTGTTGCATTGTGTTTGGAATAGGAGTTAGTCCGAACACGAGAAACGAGGGACGTTTCATACTTGAAGTGATGAAACGTGCCTCGATTCTCGGTCGCCGACACTCTTGACTATACATGATGGAGTTTTAGGCTTTACGTGATTGTATGTGCATTCATTCCACATTGAGTCGTGCAACTCGACTCCCCGGCCATCATGCATCGAGATGCGTGATTGGTGGCCCGAGAATCAAAGACTACACTCCCTAGAGCTTATGCAATGATGGGGAGAGTGGTCATGCACACATGTGTTGCAAATACCTTGCTTTCTCTCTCTCTTGCCTTTGTTGCAGAAAATACAGAAACCAGAAGAAGAAACTGGTCAGCCAACCAGGTTTTCTAGCAAGCCGACCACCTTCTTTGGTTTCCACCACAAAAGGTGGTCGGTAGTTGGTCTCCCATGCCTATAAGCTGGTCGGCAGCCTTTCCATAGTTTCCCGGGGTGGAGTTTCATCTCTCTAGAGATTTTTGCAAATTTCTGAAATCAATTGCAAACAAAGGCAAGCCGGGGCATCGCGATGGATTTCTCAACAAGGCGACTCAAGCATGCATGCATCCTTTATCATTCAAAGCAGAGTTGAGGTAGCCCATTTTACATAGTTTGCATGCTAGTTTAGTTAATTTGTTAATTAGCTAGTGTTGTGTAATAATTAGTTAATTCGATTTTGTATTATTTATTCGGACCCTCCGAGAAAGGGCAATGTTATAATAAGTATGCGTGTGTGTGATGTATGTCTTACAACCTCACGTCTTTCTCCCTTTTATTTACCAGCTTATGATGGTTAGTTTTAGGGCATGTTTCAATTAGCATCCTTATGCTCGTATGTTTGCATCCATTCATCTGTTTTGCATGCATCGGGCTCGGCGCATCATACTAACTGCATCGTATTTCAGTTCCAAGTTGGATACATGTTACCTGTAGCATCTCATATGCCATCTTAGAATAGCCGAGCTTATCTTAGTTGCATTCTTGCATGTGTTGCATTAGGCATCTCAGCATAGTTAGGATTCATGCATGTTTTCTAATTAGCTTCTTTCTTTGGCTCGGAGTACTCGGTAAGTGTTTATGCTTTAGCATCCTTGTTCGCGCGTGAGTGACTGCCATGATAGCATGCTTACCATGAGGCTATGTGCTTATGTGATATAACTGCCTGAATGCCTGTGGGTGAAGGTTGGGTTGCTTGAATTGGAATAATTCGTCGAAACCCGTGTTTTAGCCTTTTGCGACTAGCAAACTTCAATCCATTTTCAAAACAAATGGATATGCGATGCTTTGTTCCAACTTAGGCAATCTAGTCTATACTTGTATGCTATGCGCATCACATAGTAATTCTAGGTTAATAACCGGAATAAAAGCACATGTGTTTCAAAAACAAGATATCATGCTTAGTAGTGGCCGATCTTTGATCGGGCGAGCTGGGGTGCTCGTGAAATGACCTTCCCCAATCGTACCCAAGTTCCCTAGCCGAGGCAACTTTGATGATGATGGAAACATGGCCTTATGTACGAGTCAGGGTTTCCTAAATTCCCCCAAAATAAAATATTTAGGTGGTGACTCTATATCTGGCAAAGCAGTCCATGTTTGGCACTTCTTTCTAAAAATCAATTTTCCAAAACAATTTGCCGGATTTGGACTCTTTGGGGATTTATCGGTCTTGCATTGCACTTTGCGAGATTAGATTCAGAACCGTGACATTTGAGTCCGAACTGTAGTGAGCCCAATGAACAAAACAGGATTTCCCTAGGACGTTCGGGCGCGTCTACAGCGTGCCGCGTGTGGGCGTATCTAACTTTTCTACACTCGTGTGCCGCGTATGGACGTATCTAACTTTTCTCCACTCGTGTGCCGCGTGTGGACATATCTAACTTTTCTCCATTTGCGTTCCGCATGTGGACGTAACTAACCCTTACTAACCCCTTTCTCCCCTTTTCGCATTGTTACATACATTGCATGCGTTTTCGCATATGCTTTACTTACATGTGTTTATGCACCCTTCTCGCATTATTACACACATTGCATGCGTTTTCGCGTATGCTTTACTTACATATGTTTATGCACCCTTCTCGCATTGTTACACACATTGCATGCGTTTTCGCGTATACTTTACTTACATGTGTTTATACACCCTTCTCGCATTGTTACACACATTGCATGCGTTTTCGCGTATGCTTTACTTACATGTGTTTATGCACCCTTCTTGCATTGTTACACACATTGAATGTGTTTTCGCGTATGCTTTACTTACATGTGTTTATGCACCATTCTCCCCTCTCGCATTGTTACACACATTGTATGCATTATCACGCATGCTTTGCTTACATGTGTTTATTCACTACTCGGTTTGCATTGTTATGCACCACTCGGCTTGCGTTGTCGCGCGTGCCCCCCTTGCATTTTTATGCTTGTTTCAAATCATATTGTTATGCGTCACACTTAGGTTGCATTGTCTTGCACCCACCCTCACTCGCATTGTCACGCACTTTTCACTTGCGTTGTTACGCATGTTTCTAACGATATTATACCGGTTAAGTTTCTCTTGTTTTTCAGGCACGATATTGTATATACGGTTCATTTGAAGCTAGTGCGACCAGACGAACCAGACAGATATTGTATTCTCCGCGTGAGACGTAGTGAGAATTGTATAATTCTCTTACATCCTTTTTGCATTGTAATGTAGTTTGGCTTTTGGCCTGCTTAAAACTATTGCATGTTTTGCTTCGTTACAGGTTTCTTTGCATGATCATAAGTTATGTTCCGTCCGTGCATGTCATTTTCATTTTGCCCCTGCCTTCGGGCACATATCTTGCTATCTTACATGCTTTCTCTAAGTCTTCGGCCTTGTCAAAAATGGATCATCTCTGGGCTTTGACATTCACTCCAGTCATTGTTATGACTTTCGAGTTCTGTCAAAGAGGGACAACTGTAGACACCCCATTTTTGACCGTCCTCAAGACTTGGGCGTCATCATTTGAACACTCGATGATCATCCATGTTTGTGTTCGTCTTGAGTTCTCGGAGGTTTCGATTGCGCGCCTTGCCTCAAGACCTCTCGACTTGCCTATTTTGTGCTTGGTTGTATAACAAACACTTGTGTTTTGCTTCTGGGGGAAGAGGGTGGCTTGTTTGTCATCCCCTCAACCCACCGGCCATGGCATGAGGCCATCGGCCCCTTTTTCTTGCCACCGGCCAAGAGTGTTGGCCGGTTGGCACTATATTTGGTCGACCGGCCATTGTGTTAGTCGATCGGCCATTTTTGCTGGCCGAACCCTGTTCATCTGCTTTATGCAGATATTTTGTGCCAGCTGGCACAACTGGCACCCATTATTCCCCCCCCATAGACGTGTATGGAGGGATTTGCTCCTTGCTTGGCTTCTCTTGAAAGCCTTAGAATTTGAACCTCTATAAAGAGGGAGCCCCTCCTCCCTCCTCCCTCCTCCAAGGTTCAGAAAATTGGTTCTTGAGAGGATAGATATAGTGTTGTATCTATTTTACTTAGTTTGGTCTTGTTTTGTGCCCCAAATTGAGTTTTGTCTTACTTTTGCACTAGAACACCTAGCATTACACCATCCTTGGACTGGCTTTGACCAAAGAAAGGTGTTGGAGCTTTGTTCCTGTCACGACCCAAACCCGCCACTAAAATTTTGGTCCATGACCAGCTTATGCATAGGCCTCAAAGCAGAATTTAAGAATTATATTTAATCACATACGGGGACTTAAGCGAAAGCAATATCAATAAAAGACAACATCCATTGAGCTTGTGCATACATGATGGTTTAATTGAATCTAAGCATGTAAATACATTCCCATAGTTACATATACAATCACAGAATTTTGCAGATCTCACACACACTTATATAAGACTTCAAAAATTGCATAACTCTCAGTAATCAAAATTAAGGCCTCAATACGGAGGCGTACCCCAGGCGGCATGGCAAACAGGTTGACCCCAATACAATTCTAGTGTCAATCCCCGATGGCTCACCTACATAAACATACATAAAAACAGAGTGAGCAAGGCTCAGTGAATAATAGTACGTGATAATCCAATAAATAACTTGAATCACAAGGTATATAAATGCAGAGAACTTATCGTTAAACTTATCCTGTGGTTACTTTCAGAACGGGCATAGGCCCAGTTTTTAATCAGAACAGCTTTAAGCCCTTGAACAGAGTGGCGTTGAGCCCTTAGACAGAGTGGCATATAGCCCTTATCAGAATGGCCTTAAGCCCTTATCAAAATGGCATATAGCCCTTATCAAAATGGCATTAAGCCCTCATCAGAATCGCATTAAGCCCTTTTACACATGTATGAACTCAAGAGGTGCCTCGCACGGATTCTAGAGGTGACTCGCATGGCAGCACTTAGTTCCGTGCAGCACTTTGTTTCATACTAACAGATCATACAGAATGGCCATAAGCCCAGATGTCACAAATTGGCCGTAAGCCTCACAGATGTTACAACTTTCACAGAACGGCCATAGGCCCCATAACGTTCACATCGGCTTTAAGTCTGGTTCACATATGTATGGACCCAAGAGGTGGCTCGTACGGATTCTAGAGGTGACTCGCATTGCAGCACTTAGTTCCGTACAGCACTTCGTTCCATACCAGGAAACAATTATATCATTAGGTCTTAATCATCCATATGCTGTCATAGAATAGCCTAACCGGAACGGATGAACAGAAACAGAAACAGAAACAGAAATAATCTCAGATTCTTAAGAATACCATTATGCAATAGTGTACATAAGTTTCCCATGGTTTGGTTACAGATTGATACAGGTGTCTTGCGTATAACAGAATAATAATAATAATAACCATTAACAGAGGACACATATATCATTACAGTACGCTTAATAAGAACAGAACAATTCACATTCTAACGTGGGTCACATAATGATATTAAACATTTGCATTCATGTCATAGGTTCTTAACGACCTTGGGTCCATATGTAACAGAACAGAATAATCTCTCAGATTCATACAGATACCTTGGCTCGAGGAAGAACATAAGTTTCATTTATTCATTAAGAAACGACGTAGTCTGCTTACGAGTAACAAAATGTTAATATCAATTATTAATAGCACACCCAATGTACTACACAGTACTACTACTCACAGTGGTAGGTCTCTGATAGCGGTGGAACGATGTCCTCATCTTGACCTACAAACATAATGCACAAAACAGAATATGGGAATAAAACCAATCTCTTTCTTATTCTTTAATCAATAGCCATGGTGGTTCTAAACTCATTAGTCCTCCATAGGTTATAATCCATGCCTCAGAAGATAGGAGGAATCGATACGAAAATAGTTTAAGTGAAGAAATGGTACAAAATCTGTAGATAGAAAGTGTACAACTCTCGCTAAATTGGGCATAACTATTTCTGTACTTAGAATTTGGGGGTGATATCACCACCATTGGAAACTACACTTTCGGGGCTTCATTTTAGGCTCAAGAATCACTCAAAACGGAGTCCGAATGCAAAAGATATGCTCGTTCAAAGTTGGCTGAACAGAGCTGTCTCCCCACACGTGTGGGAAATAGGGCCGCACGTGCGGGAGAACGTGCTTTTTTAGTAGATTCAATTTTGGTTTTGGTACTATAGCGCCGCACGTGCGGGAAGACCCGCCGCACGTGCGGCTCTGGGCAGTTTGGAGTCCAAAAATGGCTCTTTTTGCTCCAACACTTGATCTATCCAGTTTTAGCTTAATTTCAAGTCTAATTACTCAAAAACATGTATAATTCCTTCCAAAACATAATCAACTAACATCATCAAATAGAATCTCATCTTTTCTATATATGCAACCTTCCATTATATATGCCCAAATCATGTAAATATAACTTAGATTTAAGGAAAACATAGATTAATTCCTTCTATTCAACCCAATCCAATCCTAATTCAACACACTTAGTCATTTACATATCAAACTTCCAAATTAAACCTTGATTTCATGTAGTAGATGGATTCTCTACAAGGATAGTAATTAGAGCCACATACCTTACCCCAAATCCTTATTCTTCCCTTTAAGCTCTTCAACTTTCCCAAGCTTCTTGGTTGATCTCTTCCCTCTCTCTTCTATTTTCTTCAATAATCTTCAAATCCCCCATGGGTGTTGAGTTGCCTCTCCTTCTCTCTCTCACGGTTCACTCTTTCTCTCCCTTAGATATTTTTGACCCAAAGTGATGAGTTCAACAACTCATATATCTATACATATATAATACACACATAAGTTCACCATAAAGGGGGAAACCAAACGTGCCCTTACGAATCGCACAAAATCAATTTTCAATTAAACTTCCCAGATGACTCTAAAATTTGTGCTGATCATAAATATGTCCTCTGTTCCGGTTTCTGAAGCCTCTAAGGCCTTCAATTTGCGGTATAAAGTTAACCACCCAAACGTGCATTAACGAATCAGACAAGTTAGATTTCCAATTAATTTTCCCAATTAGTTCTAAAAATTCCCATTAACATGACCAAGCACTAAATTTTGATTTCTAAATCCATAAAGGCCGGTAATTTAAATTTTAAAGCTGTGACTCAATAGATAATTCATCAATTCCAATAAATATGTTTAAATTAAAACACATTATTCCCTAGTTAAATGAAGATGACTTCTTATACGCATTTTGGGGTCGTTACAGTTCCTAAAGAAGGTCTACAAGGGTGAGCATCCTTACTTTAGTTACCCCTTTCTTGCTTAGGCTTTTAGCCATTCTTGCTTATTGTTTTAAGCTTCGACTATAACTGATAAAAGTTCTGATTTTGTGTGCTTTCGAACTTTGTTTAAGGTCACTTTGAGGTTTGGGGTTGTCTCCCCCCTCCAAGGCCTTGTTAGGCCTTGTTTTAGGCCATACCTTTTGGCCATTGTTTTGGTCTTTGCATGACCTCTCTACCACTGAAATCCAGAGGATTTTCAGTGGTGAAGAGGTGGTGTTGAGGTCTTAAAAAGGAGAGGGTCATCCCCTCTCCTTGTTGTCTTTAATACTTGCATAAATGGCTTATGTGGTAGCATGTGTGTTCAGCTTGTTTTAGCTTCATTTCAGTATGTATTAGGCTTTGTTTTGCCATGATACACCTCTGTTTTGAGTTGGTTTAGACATGCCATGTATGCTTCATACACTTGTCTTGTAATCCAATCATTTGGCCTTAACATGCATCATGTTGTAACATGTATTTTTAGCATGATTTTGGCCCAACTCCTTGAAGCTTTTAGCCTTGTTATAGCATGCTTAAGCTCTTTTTTTCATTATTTTGGTTATGCTTACATTGTTTTGTATAGCCACCATGCAATCTAGCTTGTTAGCTTTGAGTGTCCAAGTTGCTAGCATGCTCTATTTGGATCATTTTAGTGGTTTGGCATCACTTAGAATGTTATTTCAGTCCATATTTCATGTTTCAATACTTGCACTTATCACTCCTTTAATGTCTTAAAGAGTTTGTGTTTTACGCCTCATGAATGTGTCATTGCGTATGTTTCCATGCTTAGGCCATTTGGATACCATCTAAGTGTGTTTTTGGCCTTGTCTTGACCAGCATTGGGACTGTTTTGAGTCCCTTTGACCCTTTGGGACTTGCCTTGTATAGCCATGGTTTAAGCCCTTTGGTTAGCCTTAGGCCGTAGACCTTCTTGCCTGCTTTACTTGTTTTATTTGGTTGATTTGGCATCATTCCTCACATATTTTCAAAGCTTAATGCATTGTCATATTCTCATATTTATCACATCTTGCTCATGCTTGAGGATTGTGCATGGTTGCCTAAGTGTTGGACCACTCACATGTGCATGATTGTTTTGCATTTTCATGCCTCCAATTCTTGACTTTGGCCACTAATTTGGACCTATTTGAAAGCCGTCCATTTTGGTTTAAGTCCATCCTTTGCATGTTGTCACATGTTTGCCTTACATGTTGTTGCATATTTCTCATTGGCATTGTTGTTACATGCCTTACATGTTTATTCGCCTAGGTTGTATGCCTATTGCACATTGCTTATTTGCATGCTCATGTTGCATTAGCTTGCTTGCATGCCTAGGTTGCATAGCATTAAGCATGCATCCTTTGCCTCTTGATCAACCATGATGGAGGTTGTGGTCCCTTTACGTGTTTGTGTGCATTTCATTTGATATTGAAGTTACACACTTGGCTTCTTTGACCATCATGCATTGAAATGCGTGATTGATGGTCCGAGGGCCGAGGACTATACTCCCTTGAGCTCATGACATGATAGGGAGAGTGGTCATGCACACATTGCCTTGAAAATGCATCGACATACTCTGTTTGTCCTCTGCTGCAGCAAAACAGGATTCTGCAGGAAGAGATGGTCGGTCGGCCATTTTCAGTGCCGACTGGCCATGTATCGTTGGCCGATATCCCCACAAATGGTCGATGACCAGTTCCCCGTGGCCGGTAGCCTCACCTCTTGGTTGGTGACCTCCCACAACCATTAGGGAGTGGTTCAGGAGCATCCTTGAGACTTGTGCAGTGTTCAGAGGTGCAGAACAGTGTAAACAGAGGCAGCATGAGCATAACGACGGATTTCCGAGCAAAGTTGTCTGAGCATGCATGCATCCCTCCTCTCGAGGCCTCTTTACTAATTTTGTAACTTAATTAATTTGTTTAATTAGTTAAGTGTTTTGTAATAATTAATTACTTAGTTAATTAGTTAATTTGTATTATTCTTTCGGTCTCTCCTTCGAGGGAGCCAATTATTGTAATAAGCGTGCGTGTGTGTGATGCATATCTTCCAAACCTCCATTTCTCTCTCCCTTTTATTTAACTGCTTACGATGGTTAGATTTAGGGCATATTTTAGTTAGCATCCTTATGCTATGCATGTTTGCATCATTCATCTGTATTGCATGCACCGGGCTCGGTGCATCATACTAACTGCATCGTATTTCAATTCCAACTTGAATACATGTATCAATTGTTGCATCTCATATGCCATCTTAGAATAGCCGAGCCTATTTCTAGTTACATTTTGTATGTATTGCATTAGCCATCTTAACATGGACTTGGATCATACATTGATTACTAACATGTTCTTTGTTTTGGCTCAGAGTACACTGTGAATGTTTATGCTTTAGCATCTTGCATGTATGTAAGTGTTAACATGACAGCATGCTTGCCATGAGGCTAATTGCTTATGTGATATAACTGTCTGAATGCCTGTGGGTGAAGGTTGGATTGCTTGAATTGGAACAATTCGTTGAAATTCATGTTTTAGCCTATTTACGAGTAGCAAACTTCAAAACATTTTCCAAACAAACGGATATGCGATGCTTTGTTCCAAATTAGGCGATCTAGTCTATACTTGTGTGTTGTGCGCATTACATAGTAATTCTAGCTAATTAACCGGAATAAGAACACATATGTCTTCAAAACAAAATATCATGCTTAGTACAGGCCGATCTTTGGATCGGGCGAGCGGGGGTGCTCATAGATGACCTTCCCCAATCGTACCCAAGTTCCCGAGCCGAGGCAACTTTGGTGATGACGGACACGTGGCCTTAGGCAACGAGTCAGGGTTTCCTAAATTCCCCCAAAATAAAATATTTAGGTGGCGACTCTGTATCTAGCAAAGCAGTCCATGTTTGACACTTCTTTCTTAAAAATCAGTTTTCCAAAACGATTTGCCGGATTTGGACTCTTTGGTGATTTATCAATCTTGCATTGCACTTTGCGAGATCAGATTAAGAACCGTGACAAATGAGTCCGAACTATATATTATGTGAATATTGTTTCCTATTTAGGATTAGTTTAGGTTTATTATGTGAATATTGTTTCCTATTTAGGATTGGTTTAGGTTTATTTTTGTTTCCTCTTTAAGATTAGGTCTAGAATTTCTATATATATCAGATGTACACATTGTATTGAAATTCAATCTAATATACAGTTTCATTCAGAAAACTTGGTTCCATTTTTCCAAAAACACTTTTCAGAAAATTGTACTTTTTTATTTTCCGTGTTTTTTTGTTTTTACTGAATTTTTTTAATAGTTTAAGCAATTTGTTTTACTTTTTAGACATACCTAACTTAAATATACCTAAAAAGTAAAAAAATTGTAAAATAAAAAACTTTTAAAAATTCACTAAATACCAAAAATACAAAAAAAAAAAAAACGAGAATTCAGTACATTTTTTTTGTATTTTTATGTATTTATTAATTTTTTAAAATATTTTTTCACAAATTGTTTACTAAAATGTTTAAAATTTTAAAAATATTCACTAAAAACACGAAAATCAAAAAATTCAGTTTTCAAATAACTTAATCCAAAAAACTCAAACCAAACACACTGTATAGTAGCAAAGTCAATGTACCAGGGCATAGAGGAAGAACAAGGAGGTGAAGAATTGTAAGAAGGTGAGGGAATTGTTGCTACATAGGCTCTTGAGTTTGAGGGATTAGTTGGAACTAGAGATAAGAAAGACAATGGTTGGAAAGATAGATCCATATGATGCTAGCAATCAATAGCAGTGTGGCTTTGTTTGCCACAAATCTGACAACTAGTGGAATTAAACTGTGATCTGTTTCTATTGTTATTTCGATTAAAGAATTGAGAATCATGATTTCCATCATTATGATTATAAAATCAACCTTTGTCTCTATATGAACCTCTGCTATGAGAGTAAGATCCACGGTACAAATTTGAGGGAAAATTTGATGAAGAACCAAACGCAGATGAAGACTTAGGATGTGAACCTTTTGATGCTGAATAGGCAACAATAAGAGTATAATCATCAACATGTTTGATTTTTTGTTCCACATAAATTGCTTCAGAACATAACAGAGAACACAACTCTTCCATCGAAAAAGACTCAGATCGTGCTGTAATTGGTTTTGAGAGCATTGTATTCTTCAGGCAAGCCATTGAGAATGATAAGAATCATATCTTCATCATGAGTACTTGCATATGCAAGAACCAACTGATCTGAAATTGTTTTGATCTGAGCAAGATATTCTTCCATAGAGAGAGACTTTTTAGTAATTAATTGCAATTTTGTCTTCAACTGATGAATATGTGATCTTGACAATGAAGTGAATCGTTTTTCAAGAGCTTGCCATACTTGAAAGCAATGAGTATGATAAGAACAGAGGAGTAAACTGAAGGAGATAGAGTTGCAACTAAACAACTCTAAAAATGTGCATCAATTACCTCCCATTGAGTAAAATCTAGATTCAATTCTGACGTTCCAGTGGAATCAATAACTTCTCAAGCAGGACAAGCAATTGATCTAGTTACATAACCAAGCAAACTTGTTGCATGAAGCACATTTTGTGTCACACCCCGAACTCGCCCCTAAAAGTTTGGGCATGACCACTTCAGAAACGGACACCTAACTCGATGTACATAAGATATGGGGCCTAAACGGAAGCATTAATATCCAAAACGAACATAAAACAATATCCATTGAGCTACCACTACTATGCCAGGATCACAATGTAGACGCGCCCGCGTGGGCCTCGCTACTACAGTTCGGACTCGATTTGTGTCACGGTTCTTGATCTTGAACCAAAGAGTCCAAATCTGGCAAATCGTTTTGAGAAACAGATTTTTTTGAAAAGAAGTGCCAAACATGGACTGCTTTGCCAGATACAGAGTCGCTACCTAAATATTTTAAAATGGGGGGGATTTAGGAAACCCTGACTCGGTGCCAAAGGCCACGTGTCCGTCATCACCAAAGTTGCCTCGGCTCGGGAACTTGGGTACGATTGGGGAAGGTCAACTATGAGCACCCCCTCTCGCCCGATCTGAAGATCGGCCTCTACTAACCGTGATATCCGTTTTTGAAAACATTATATGTTCTTATTCCAATTATTAACCTAGAATCACTATGTCATGCGCACAGCAAACAAGTATAGACTAGATTGCCTAATTTGGAAAGAAGCATTGCATATCCGTTTGTTTTGGAAAAATACTTTGGAATTTGCTACTCGCAAGTAGGCTAAAATACGGATTTCAACGAGTTTTTCCAACTCAAACAATCCAACCTTCATCCACAGGCATTCAAATAGTTTAACACATAAACATCTAGCCACATGGTAAGCATGCTATCATGTTAACATTCACACGCATGTGAGATGCTAAAGCATAAATACTTACATCGTACTCCGTGCCAAAACAATAAACTAGTTAGCAAACATGCGTGATCCTAGTTCATGTTAAGTGCCTAATGCATCACATACAGAATGCAATTAGAGTAGGCTCGGCTAGTCTATAAATGACATGTGAAAATGCACAAGTAGCATGTATTCAAGTTAGATTTGAAATACTTATGCAGTTAGTATGATGCATCGAGCCTGGTGCATGCAATACTGATGAATGATGCACGCATGCACGCATGCATAGCATAAGGTATGCTAAAGTAAACATGCCCTAATACTAACCATCAAAAGCAGGTAGGTAAAAGGGAGAAAGAAGTGGGGGTTGGAAGACATGCACACACGCACCCACACTTATTACAAATTTACCCTCACTCGGAGGGACCAAAAGAATAATACAGATAATTAACCTACAAGCTAATTAATTATTACAAATTGCCTAATTAGTTAACAAACTAACTAAGCTAGAAAAAACAATAAACCGCCTCGGGAGGAGAGCTCGATGCAATGCGTGCTCGGGTCTTGCTCGGAAGTGCACCGCCATGCATAGGCTGCCTCTGTTTTCCTTTCTTTACTCCTCTGGAGGCTGCCAAAACCTCAGGATTGCTTCTCTGGATACTGAAGAATGCCATCGGCTGGGTAGAATGCTCACCGGCAGTGGCATGTAATCACCGGCCATTGGTAAAGCTATCGGCAGAGGGAGGATTGCCGGTCGGCACTTAGAACTGCCGGTCGGCAGAAAGCTCCTGCAGAATCTACAATTGACAGCAACAGAGGGCAAGGCAGAGCATGGCAATACAATTCAAGGCATATATGCACCAATCATATCCCTTATCATGTTAGTGACTCAAAGGGACATGCTCCTTGGTTCTCGGACCATCAATCGCGCATTTCAATGTGTGATGGCCCAAGAGACCAAGTTATGCATTTCCATGTCAAATGCAATGCAAACAATCAAACCAATGGGGACTTAACCTCTATCATGGATAGTCAAGAGGCCAAGCATGCATGCCAATGCAATGCAACCTAAGCATGTTAACTAGGCATGCAATACGGCAATGCAAATGAGCATGCAAGAAATGCAAGGCATAGAGCAATGCGACTAACAAGTGTGCAAGGCTAATGTAGGCATTCAAGCATGTAAGCCAACATGTGACTTCATTCAATCATGTGATTTCAAACATGCAACAACTCACCAATATGCTACAATATACGAGGAGAGCATGCAATAAACAAAGAGATGGACTTAAACATGATTTGGGTAGCTCTAATTAGGCCCAAAACAGTGGCCATAATGCTATGAAATAAGGGCTAAATGACATGCAAACATGCATGCAAATATCGTCCAATTCCTAAGGCCCACCAAAGAAATATTGAACTACACTTAGTGCAACCACACATGGCACGAATTAAATGACTAAAAAACAGAATTTTAGCATATTAAAACAAGGCCTAAAGATCACTTAGATGGCATCCAAATGACCTAAATTCAAAGGCATGCACAAATGCCAAAACATGGAGCATGCTACACAAACTTTGAAAGCATTAAAGAGGTGTCCAAGGCAAGCATACAAGCATGTCAAAGGGACTGAAATGATGCTACAAATGGTGCCAAACCAATAAAACAAAGCAAATAAAGCATGCTACATACTCACACACTTAAGGCCAACAAGCCAAAATGCAAAGGGGCTATACTAAACATGGAAAATGTGAATCTAAAGACCCAAGACAGACCTTAAGCATGTTAAAAAATGACCAAAAACTTCACAAAGCTAAGCTAAAATATGCAAGCATGGTGGTCCAAAGGCAAGATGCATTTCTGGGCAAAATAGAGGAATACAAAGCAAGTGTATGATGCACATGGAATCTCACCAAACCATCAAAAATTAGTGAATAAAACATGTGAAAATAGGCCCAAATAACCACTGATACGCAACCATGGCATGCAAAAATGATGAGTTACTTTAGAGGGCCATGCAAGGAGTTATTAAGCACATACAAGATAGACATTTAGAAAGACCAAATCAACTCTGGAAATGGCTTATGGAGGTCCTAAAACCCACTAAAAAATGCTTGAAACAAGGTTTGAAAGCATGCAAATAGGAGCCCCTTTGGAAGGCCAAAAAGGGCAACAAACAAGGCAACAAGGGAGAGGGTCACCCCTCTCCTTCTTAGGACCTTAAACCACCATCCTCACCACTGAAATCTCTCAAGATTTCAGTGGTGAGGAGGCCCAAACAAGGTGGTCCCGAAGTTCACCAAAAATAGCACAAAATGGGGCCAAACAAGGCCTAAGAGGGGGTAAACGACCCCAAACTCAAAAGTGTCCTTAATGAAGTATCTTAAACACAAAAAAACAGAACTTTTTTATGTTATACACAAAGCTCAAATCAGCAAGAAAGACAAGCTAAAAGTGTGTGCAAAAACGGGGAATAAAGAGGAAAAATGGGTTACCTTTGTAGCCAAAAGGGGACAGCAGCCTCTAGACCCAAAAATGCAACCTTCAACCTCTGAAAACAAGACCCAAGAACCTCCAAGTGATGATGGAAGTGTTGTGCTAGGAGGTGTAGTTCAAATGGCCAAGAACTAGACCTTTTTGGACCCTTTAACCCACCCAAATGTAGAGAGAGAGGGAGATATATAGAGAGAGTGATATATATATCTTATATATCAGATTTTCTAACCTCTCTAATGGAAGAAGAGGCTTTCCTTATATAGAGAAACCAATGGGGCAAAGCTTCTCTTAGAAGCTTTGACCAAAAAGGCCAAGCTTCTCTTAGAAGCTTGGAGCAAAAGGGCCAAGAAGGCCAAGCTTCTTGGAGAAGCTAGACAAAAGGGCCAAGCTTCTTGGAGAAGCTAGGCAAATGGGTCAAGCTTCTTGGAGAAGCTAGACAAGGGTTCAAGCTTCTTGGAGAAGCTTGGAGCAAAGGGTTCAAGCTTCTTGGAGAAGCTAAAAAAAAGGGTCAAGCTTCTTGGAGAAGCTAAAAAGGTTCAAGCTTCCTCAAGAAGCTAAAAAAAGGTTCAAAAGGGGTCAAGCTTCTTGGAGAAGCTAAAAAGGTTCAAGCTTCCTCAAGAAGCTAAAAAAAAGGTTCAAAAGGGTCAAGCTTCTTGGAGAAGCTAAAAAGGTTCAAGCTTCCTCAAGGAGCTAAAAAAAGGTTCAAGAGGGTCAAGCTCCCTCAAGAAAAGGTCTCGGCTAGGAAAAGTGGCCGATTGATCAGAAACAATGGCCGGCCAACCAAACACAATGCCGACCGACCATAAATAGTGCCGACCGGCAATATATATTGCCGATGGCAACAAAACACTAGCCGGTGGCTCCTGGCCATGGCCGGTGATGTGTGGGGATGCCTCACAAGGCATTCCCTGCCCCTCCAAGGCAAAACACAAGTGTTTGGTGCAAAACCAGACACTAAACAGTCAAGTTTGGAGATCCTGAGGCAAAGCGCGTAGCCGAGACCTCCGGGAACTCCAAACAAACACAAACATGGATGATCACCGGGTGTTCAAACAATGACGTCCAAGTCTTGAGGACGGTCAAAAATGGGGTGTCTACACACAAACATAGCATAAGGTAGATGAACATACAGTGACGTGTATCTGAGAGTTTAGTTATGACATATACATATACAGACCCAACCCCATGATTGGGCGTATAACAAAAGTATTAGTGAGAAAGAGGTTATGTGTAGACACCCCATTTTTGACCGTCCTTAAGACTTGGACGTCATCGTTTGAACACTCGATGATTACCCTTGTTTGTGTTTATCTTGAGTTCTCGGAGGTTTCGGCTACGCGCCTTACCTCAAGACCTCCTGACTTGTTTGTTTTGTGTTTGGTTTTACATCAAACACTTGTTGTTTTGCTTCTGAGGGTGGGAAGTAGCTTGTAGGCCATCCCCACACCTCACCGGCCATGGCTTGAGGCCACCGGCCTTGTTTCCTTGCCACCGGTCATTGATGATGGCCGGTCGGCACTATTGATGGTCGGTTGGCATTGTGTTTGGTTGGCCGGCCACTGTTTTTGATCCATCGGCCACTTTTCCTAGCCGAGACCTTTTCTTGAGGGAGCTTGACCCTTTTGAACCTTTTGACCCTTTTTAGCTTCTCCAAGAAGCTTGAACCTTTTGACCTTTTTTTAGCTTCTTGAGGAAGCTTGAACCTTTTTAGCTTCTCCAAGAAGCTTGACCCTTTTTTAGCTTCTCCAAGAAGCTTGATCCTTTTTTTAGCTTCTTGAAGAAGCTTGAACCTCTTGACCCCTTTGCCTAGCTTCTCCAAGAAGCTTGGCCCTTTTGCTCCAAGCTTCTAAGAGAAGCTTGGCCTTTTTGCTCAAAGCTTCTAAGAGAAGCTTTGCTCCCTTGGTTTCTCTATAAAAAGAGGGCCTCTCCTCCCCTTTAGAGGGTTAGAAAATCTGATATATAAGATATATATATCACTCTCTCTATATATCTCCCTCTCTCTCTACATTTGGGTGGGTTAGAGGGTCCAAAAGGGTCTTGTTCTTGGCCAATTGCACACCACTTCATAGCCACACACTTCCATCATCACTTGGAGGTTCTTGGAGCTCATTTTCAGAGGCCAAGGGACTGGTTTTTGAGACCTAAAGGCTGCTGGTTCTTGCTGGTCTTCAAAGGTAACTTCTTACCCTCTTTATTCCCCGTTTTTGCACACACTTTTAGCCTATCTTGAAATCTGTTTTGGGCTTTGTCATAAAATGAAAAAAGTCTTATTTTGACCTCCTTTTAAAGTTTTTTTAAGACCACTTTTGAGTTTGGGGTCTTTTACCCCCTCTTAGGCCTTGTTTGGCCCCATTTTTGTGTGATTTTGGTGAGCTCCGGGACCACCTTGTTTGGGCCTCCTCACCACTGAAATCTTGAGGGATTTCAATGGTGAGGATGGTGGTTTGAGGTCCTAAGAAGGAGAGGGGTGACCCTCTCCCTTGTTGCCTTGTTTGTTGCCCTTTTTGGCCTTCCAAAGGGGCTCCTATTTGCATGCTTCCAAGCCTTGTTTCAAACATTTTTCAGTGGGTTTTAGGACCCCCATAAGCCATTTCTAGAGTTGGTTTGGTCTTGTTGAATGTCCTTATTGCATGTGTAGAGTAACCCTCTTGTTGGCCTTTCAAAGGAACACCCCATTCTAGCATGTGTGGACCTTGTTTCCATGAGTTTTTGGGGCTTATTTGACATACCATGTTACTTTTTTGGGCTGGTTTGGTGACCTCTCTTGTGCTTCATATACATGTAGTGTAAACCATGTTTACTAGCCTATGTTGCATGTTGTTTTGGCCCTTCATGTTAGCACTTTTTGGCCATGCCTTGAACTGATTTCATGCATGTTTTGGACTTCCTTAGCACTGTTTTCATGCCTCATGGTCGAATAACGCTTGTTATGCATGCTTGTAGTGCAATGCCCATGCCTAGCTTTGAGTTTTGAAGCTTCTTGCATGCTTAAATGGTAGTATTTTCATGTTTTGGGGTCATTTTGGAGTCATTTGGTATGCCATTTCAGATCTGGAACATGCACCATTGTATGCCATATTTCCTCCTTGCCATGCTTTGGTAGAGTTGCATTTTTGTGCCTTAAGCTTGGTTAATGCATTGTGCATGCATTGCATGTATTTTGTTGCCTCACTTGCATCATTGTGGCCACTATTTTGGACCTAGTAGAGAGCTATCCAAATTAGTTTATGACCATCCCTTTGGCATGTTTCTGCATGCTATACATGTTTGTATGTTTAGGTACTTAGTCTATTAACATGTTGTATGTTTAAGTGCCATTGCATTTGGCATGCTTCTTGTGTTAAGTTGCTTTGCATATTTACATGTGTTATGCCTTTCATGCTGTTGCATGTGTGTCATTAACATTGATGTTATATGCCTTGCATGCTTACTTGTTTAGTTCATGGCCCATTGCACATGGTTTTGTTGTTTGCATGATCATGTTGCACACTTAGCTCACATGCCTAGGTTGCATTACATTGGCATGCATACTTTGCCTCTTGAATTGAGTATGATAGAGGTTGAGTTCATTGTTTGTTTATGTGCATTTCATTCCACATTGAAATTGCACACTTTGGTTCTTTGGGCCATCACGCATTGAAATGCGCGATTGGTGGTCCGAGAATCAAGTACCATGCTCCTTTGAGCCATAAACATGATAAGGAGTGTGGTTGGTGCAAACATTGCTTGAAATGCATTGACATGCCATGTTTTGCCCTCTGCTGCTGTCAAAACAGATTCTGCAGGAAGATTTGGCCGACCGGCCATATGTAGTGCCGACCGGCCATCCATCCGTGGCCGATATCTCAATCAGAGGTCGGTGGTCATTCTCCATGGCCGGTAGCAAATCCCCTTAGCCGATGATGTTCCGAAGCATTCAGAGAAGCAACCCTGGGACTTGTGCAGTCTTCAGAGGAGGATAACAGTCAAAGTGGAGGCAACTTGTGCATGGCTGTGACTTTCTGAGCGGAACCGCGCATACATTGCATGGGGCCCTCTTCCCAAGGCTGTTTACTGTTTTCCTAGATTAGTTAATGGACTGTAATAATTAGTTAGCTCGTAGTTAATTAATTGTATTATTCTTTTGGTCCCTCCGAGCGAGGGCGAATTTGTAATAAGTGTGGATGCGTGTGTGCATGTCTTTCAATCCCCACTTCTTTCTCCCTTTTACTTACCTGCTTTCGATGGTTAGTATTAGGGCATATTTAATTTAGCATACCTTATGCTATGCATGCGTGCATCCATACATTTGTCTTGCATGTATCGGGCTCGGCGCATCGTACTAACTGCATTGTACTTCAATTCCAAGTTGAATACGTGTTAGTTGTATCATCATCATATGCCATCTTATAATAACCGAGCCTGTCTAGATTGCATCTATGCATGTGTTGCACTAGCCATTTTTAACATGAACTAGGATCATGCATGTGATTACTAACTAGTTTCTATTTTCGCTTGGAGTACTCTGTAAGTTCTATGCTTTAGCATCCTTGCATGCGTGTGAGTGTTGCCATGACAGCATGATTACCATGAGGCTAGCTGCTTATGTGATATAACTGCTTGAATTCCTGTGGATGGAGGTTGAATTACCTAAATTGGAATAATGCATTAAAACTGTGAGTTTTAAGCCCACTAGATAGTGGCAAAAACCATCTTTTCTAAAGCCTACTTGAGGGTGGCAAAACCTGCATTTTAGCCTACTTGCAAGTAGCAAACCATTTTCAAAACAAACATGTAATGTTTTGTTCCAATTTAGGCGATTTGGTCTATACTTGTTTGCTGTGCGCATAACATAGTAATTCTAGGCTAATAACCGGAATAAGAACACATAATGTTTTCAAAACAAGATATCATGGTTAGTAGAGGCCGATCTTTGATCAGGCGAAAGGGGGTGCTCATAGCTGACCTTCCCCAATCGTACCTAAGTTCCCGAGCCGAGGTAACTTTGGTGATGGCGGACACGTGGCCTTGGGCAAACAAGTCAGGGTTTCCTAAATTCCCCCAAAATAAAATATTTAGGTGGCGACTCTGTATCTGGCAAAGCAGTCCATGTTTGGCACTTCTTTTCTAAAAATCTATTTTTCTCAAAACGATTTGCCGGATTTGGACTCTTTGGTTCAGATTAAGAACCGTGACAATTTGAGTCCGAATTGTAGTAGACCCACAAACAAACAGAACGGGACTCATCCTCCCGGGACGTTCGGGGACGTCTACAGTTTCTGGTGACTCTGCTGGGGATTTAGAGAACTTGACTCGAACTCATGATATCATGTTTTGATTTCATTTATGTGTCTCTTTGCATTGCATGTGCATTGGTGCGCCTAGGACACCATGTTTGCCATCTGCCATTCCTGAACGGTTTGCCGGAGGCTTGACTTTGTCAAAGCATGCCATAAGGCTGACCGGTTGTGGGCTCTGACAGTATGGGAACACAAACCCCGGTTTTACCGGGGCACCCTTTTCGACCATTCGACCTAGTGCATATCGAAATCCATAGTGACTAATCCAAACTAGGACAGGTTGCTTACCCGATGTTAGGTTGTTTGAAAACTGCTGCGTGCATAGTGAAACCCTAGCTCCTGACAAAATAGGACAGGGAAACCCTACCCCAACTTAGGGGTGTTTTGGCTCTCACTTATCTGCTATGTGCTTTAGAGTGTGCCTCTACAGGGAATGCATGTATCAGTTTGCAAGTTTGTGTATCAGGCTTGTGGGCATCAGCATCAGTATTTGGGGAATCAGTTTTACCCGAGGGTATCAATTTTGGGACAGATATTTGGGAAACAGTTATCAGTATTGAGTACAGTCGTTCTGCTATCCGTTCCAGTGGAATTGAGCTGAGATGCTGTCTATTTTCTCTTTTGCAAGGTAGTCCTGGAACTATAGCTTCAGAAGGCTCCACTATCCCCCAGGTACATTGGACTTGTGCTGATAGACTTTGTCGGGTCAGAGATTCAGTTCAAGGGCAATCAATGTTCCTTTGCCAGAGGCAGGGTAAAAACGCCAGTCAGGAAGATATACCGGTTGCTCAATTAGACCAGGACAATATGTCGGGTCTAGAAGAGATGGTGCGCCAACTCCAGGATAGTATGAAAACCATGCAGCAGGATGCTGCCCGTTAAGCAGAATTCGCTAAGCAACAGGCTGTGGTCATAGCCCAACAGGCAGAGACAATTGCTAGGTTAGAGTAGCAAACTGGAGTATCTACTTCACACCAGGCTCCTCCTCCACCAAGAGTTCCAACACTCGGGAAGACAGCTAATGTCCAGGAAGATATGGACATTCTAACAGGGCCAGCTCCACCTCCGGTTCTACCCCAGCTATCTAAAACACCCACCAACCTACCAGACCCCCCCTTTGATGTCGAGACGGACCCCACAGCATTGAAAGTGAGCAAGCTTGAGAAATTGTTCAAGAAGTCTCAGGGGGCCCACTCCATTCCTGATATTGAAGATCGGTATACAGACTCGACTGTGACGCTGCCGGACAGATTTAAGATGCCGCACATCGACCGCTTTGATGGATTTGGGGATCCCATGGTACATTTGCGGCTGTTTTCGGACATACTAAGGCCGATGGGCCTCACCAAATTACAGAAGCTATCATTGTTTGGCCGGACCCTATCTGGGATAGCCGCAATCTGGTATGTGAAATTGGAGAACTCTGTGAAACAGAATTGGGAAGAGATGGCTGAGGCCTTCAGTGATCAATACTCCTATAACACACAGATTAGGGTCACAACTCGTGATCTTGAAGTCACCCACCAAGAGCCAAAGGAGGGTTTTTCAGAGTTTGTGGCGAGGTGGAGAGCAAAGGCCTCGATGATGGCTACAAGGCCTTCTGGCAAAGACCAAATAAGGATGGTTGTGCGCAACCTCCAACCCAAACTGATGCAGAAAATGATCGTGCTCCCCTTCCCTACCTTTTCAGATCTACATGAGATGGGAGTACAGATCGAGGATGCTATGAAGCAGGGCCTCATTGACCAGGAGAAGGAGCAGCCCAGGAGAGCGTTTACCCATAGTTCGAATGCGACCACCGGTGGTGACGCAGCTGCTAGGACCTCAGACAGGGGCATGGTCGCTACCACTACACCAAGAGCAGCCACCCCCTTTGTTGGTGCATCCACTTCAAACCCCCGAACTTCAGACTATCTACCCCGAGGCAAGAGGGTTTTTATCCCACTTTTTATGCCTTTGTCTAAAGCTCTAGGGGTCCTACTCAGGAAAAGACATCTGAAACCGTTAGAACAACGGCTTCTACCTGATCCTCTCCCTGCAAAGCATGACCCGACTAAGTACTGTGCTTTTCATCAACAAACCGGTCATGACACTGACAGTTGCGTCCGTCTCCGCCACGAAATACAAAATCTGATTGACAATGAGGTCATCGTCGCACCAAGCTCTACAAAGTCTATCGGCACTTGATCAGTGAACTTGTGGAGGATAATGTGACTTTGTGATCGGTGGATGAACCACCTGCGGGCGGCGTTCAGTTTATTCCAAGATGTGGCGTTTGGCACGCATTATTTTGAGCATTTGCGAATGTTAGTTTTGTACTTTCTGACTTGGGTATTGGGTCAGTCTTGTCATTTTGTATCGAGTCAGTCTTTTCATACTAAGTCAGTCGGGTTTGTCTTGTTATGTCGAGTTAGTCCTGTTTTGTTAGAGTCGGGTGATTTCGGGGGTGTTACCTCAGACATCACTTGCTTGTTTTGTGCTTGTCTTTTTTGCTTTCTTTTGAGTCTGTTTCTGCCGAGGAGCCAGTTACGCCAACAGATCTGAATGGAACAGCAGTAATTCTCACACTCTTGTGTTTGCTTTTGTCGTGTGCCAGTTGTGCCAGAAATTCTAAATGAGATGGCAGTATTTGACTAGAAGCTATGTCTTTTCTGTGCCTTGAAATCATTACATTGACCTGAGTTTTTCAAAACTTTTTTGAACATTGTGATAAAAACGAAGAGGAAGGAATTCCTCAGGTTTTGCAAAATTTGATCAATTGAGAGAAAGAGGGGCATGCTAAGCCCTTAACGATCGAGATCATGCTTGTTAATGTGAGTACTGAGAAGGATCCTCACTTGATCCAGATTGGTTCTACATTGTCTTCAGCGCGAGCGATTTGTCGCTTTCTTAAAAGATTTCAAAAACTGTTTTGCGCGATCTTGCGAAGACCTGTGTGGAATCACTCTTGAGATTGTGCAGCCTAATATCGCTCTCAGCCTCAAGACTCAACCCCTCATTGTCAAACCTTGGACTTAAGTTTAAAAATGTTCAATGGTCAACTACAACGTGAGGCCTGTGTGGCCAGATTCAGAGCAGCCCTCGAACAAAAGGCAAGAAAGTCAGATCAAGAAGATCAGATGTCATCAAAAGAAGCTTGCAAAGCTAGATCAGAAGCACCCCTGGAACTATGGGCAAAGAATTTCAAATGTGCTCGAAGAGCCGAAGATGGATCATTCCACAAATCAAAGAGGGTCGGTAAGAATGCCAAATCCCAGAAGGGAGGAAAGAAGACAGTTATTGCTGAAGAAAAACTGAGTTTTGATCCACAACACTAGGGGCAAATTCAGCCCCCCATTGGATGAACTCCTGCATCGTTAGCGAACAACAGCCATTCTCCCAGATTCAAATGACTTCGGGATCTCAAAACCATTTGACATGGACAAAGCTACACTTTTACCCTTGAGAGGCTCGCTGGGCCGAAAACCCAAAAGGGCGACCCAGGCAAAAGTTAGAGCGGAAAAAAAAAAAAAAAGAATTGAAAAAAATTATGAAAAGAAATGAAAAAAAAAAGACAATGAACAAGAATTGAAAAGAAAAGAAGAAAAACATATCTCGCAAGGTTGAAACCCGGAATGGCGGCCTTGGCAAAAGGAGAGGTTAAATACCCGAGTGTACCTTAACCGGAACTACGTAAGGCTTGATTCCCATCTTTGGAGTACGTAGGCAACTTCGTTCTGAAGCCCAGCCACAAACACTTCCGAATCAATTGTGTCCATGTGATGGTTCTGGTCATCTTTGTCTTCTCTGTATCCGAGAATTTGGTTGTGTTCGTCACTCTGAGGACTGACCACAATGTGCTGCGGTGCCATTCAAGCAAGGGGCAACTTTTCGTTGCCATTCAATGCGCTGCGATGCTATTCAAACAAGGGGCAAATTTTCGTTGCCATGCAGTGTCCTTCAGACAAGGGACAATTTTCCATTGCCTCCGATCCGAGGTTGTGCATCTCAAGAGTGGGTTCTGTGCTCGTTGGGCAGTGGCCGTTTGCAAAAACAATTTTTGAGAATTTTTTTACTGAGGTTGACTGATCTCTCGAAAATTATTCCATCTTTTCCAAAACTGGACCATTTCTTGGACCCAAAAAGGGAAAATTTTTAGTGCTCATAACCTAACTTGCATGATTTTCAAATCAAAAATCGAACTAGTATGTTAATCTAACTCTCATATTGGTCAAAATTGTTTTAGTAGAAAGCAAAAACAAAAAATGGTCAAAATAATGAACTATGGGCACAGTTGAGTCAGGCTTCCTGTCTTTCCCCCGTTGTCAATGCATCTGCCAGAAAGGGCACTATACCTGCCAGAAAGGGCACTCTACCTGCTAGAAAAGGGCACCACTGAAGCTGACCGCAAAAGGGCAAAAAGCTCTCACATCCTCCAAGCAACGAGGTATCAAGCCAAGTGTGAAGCACGAACCGGAATGGGACAAGATATTCCACTCCCTTATCGGACAGATCTGATCACGTCCAAACTCCCCAACAAAGCATCATCAACCAATGCCAGCTGCAGATTTGCTACATGTCCAGTTGTAGCGCAACCCCTCTGTGGGAGAAAGTTCACTGTTGTGAGCAGAAGAAGAGAATCTAGCGGAATGCTAGGGGCAAGAACCCGCAACTTCCTGTTTATTCGTCAACCACCCTGGGGAGGGATGAAAAATGAGAGATTAAAGAATAGAGAGATGTGCCCTGAGAGAAAAAATGATGAAAAGGGCTTTTTCAGAAAAATAGAGATTGAGGGCCGAGTGATATGAGAATCACAAATGAGAAAGGGTGGGAAACAATACCCGAAGAAATAGGCTCCTTGTGCACGTCTGTATGTCGTGTCTTTTGTTTTGTTTGTCTCAAATCTTGTTTTGAGTCGTTTCGAGTGTTACTCGATGTGTTTAGGTTATTTACCTTTGTTTTTCCTTTGTCGAGTCGTTTTGGCTGTGGCCAGTCGTAGGCTCAATGCCTGATTGAGAACTCATTTCTCAATTTCAATCAAATCGTTTTGTGCTCGAAGTGTTGTGCCATTCTCCGCATTTATGTAAAACAAGTATTTGTTCTTTCATAAAATTGCAGGGTCCACCCCCGATAAGTGTGAACAGTAAAACAAGGACCTACCTGAAGCTATGTGGGTTCCAGATTGCAAAGCAAAAGAAAAGAGGGAAATTTGGAGCATCTTAGTGTGTTTCAACTTTAGCAAATTCCGTGATTGTACTCCGGATGTACCTCTTCAGGCCTTGTCAGTGCTCCGAAGAATGAGTGTGCCTCTACTCCAAGCTTAAGCCTGCTTCAAGTCAGAATGGCAATTAAAGCGGCAGCAGATGTTATCTCTCGCCAATATAAACAGGGTGTACCCTTTTCAAGCGGAGTGTGTTACTATAGACACCCCATTTTTGACCGTCCTCAAGACTTGGACGTCACCGTTTGAACACTCGGTGATTATCCATGTTTGTGTTCGTTTGGAGTTCCCGGAGGTCTCGGCTCACGCGCCTTGCCTCAGGATCCCCGAACTCGACCGTTTAGTGTCTGGTTTTGCACCAAACACTTGCATCTTGCCTTTGAGAGGCAGGGTAGGGCTTGTAGACCATCCCTACCCACCACCGGCAGTGGCTATAGGCCACCGGCTGGTTTTTGCTGCCACCGGCAATTTAGTTTGCCGGTCGGCACTATTTGTTGCCGGTCAGCACTATTTTGTGCCGGTCGGCACTTTGTTTGGCCAAGATGGCATTTTTTGCCGGCCGATTGCTGTTCATCTGCTTTTGCAGATATTTTTGGACAGCTGTATAACTTTTGCTCCCCTCCATACACGTGTATGGAGGGATCTCCCTCTTGCAAAGCTTGTTTGGTAAGCTTTACAAGAGGCTTATAGAGAGGGCTCTCTCCAAGGCAAAAAAAAAGAGAGGCTTAGACATTTTTGAGAGAGAAAAGACAGAGGAGAGCTCTGGTTTTTCTAGGGTTAGGGTTAGATATACACTTTCTATCTCTATTTCCCTCTCATTTTGCACACTAGGTGTTTTGTGCCTTACTATTGCACACAAACACCTAGTGTTTCACCTTCCTCTAGGAGCTGAGGTTCTAAAGAGTGTGTTTTGGAGTTTTTGTCTTGGATTCAAGCTCAAGGAGGCCATTGGAGCATCTTTGTTGAAGAAGGCATCAAGGGTGAGAAACTAGTCCTTTTTTTCCCCTTTTTTGCATTGATTTTCTACTAGTCTTAGAGCTGTTTTTGTGATTATTGTATAACATAAAAAAGTTCTATTTTTAAGCCCTCTTTATTGTTTATTAAGAGTGTTTTGTTGTTTGAGGGTTGTTGACCACCCTTAGGCCTCAAAAGGCCTCATTTTGAGCCACTTTGTGTTAGCTCCGGGATTTTGGTGTTGAGGTCTCTTCACCACTGAAATCTTGAGGGATTTCAGTGGTGAAGATGATCCTTTGAAGTCCCAAGAAGGAGAGGGCCACCCCCTCTCCTTGTTGTCCTTGAAAAGGGCACATTTTGGCCCTCTTAAGGAAGCCTATGCTTGAGTGTGTGTTGAGCATGTTTGGTTTGTTTTTCATGCTTATATATCCATGATATAACATGATTTCAAGTTGGTTTTGGAACCTTATGCATGTTTAGCATAGTTGCCATATAATGCCATGTTTGTGCCTTAACATGATCTAGGTTGTTAGCCTTAGTTGGAGCATGTTTTAGGCTTGCATTTGTGAAGATTATGTGCTTATTTTGCCATGCTTTAGCTCTGTCCATAGTCGTTTGGGCCGATCTTTGCATGCCTTATATGGCTCCTTTGCATTTAGGCTTGTTGGCTTTGAGTATGTGCATGTGTAGCATGCCATCTTTGCATGAATTTGATGAATTGGGATCATCTTGCATGTCATTTCAGTCCCATTTCCATGCTTGTTTGATTGCCTTGCATGCCTCTTTAATGCTTTGAAAGCATGTGTTGCAATGCTCCATGTTTTGGCCATGGTGTATGCCTTTGTATTTGGGCCACTTAGATGCCATCTAAGGAGTCCTTTGGCCTTGTTTTAACATGCTAAAAATCTATTTTTAGTTGTTTAATGCATGCCATGTTTGGTCATGATAAGTGTAGTTCAATGCATTATTGATTTGCCTTGAACACTTGGACTACTCTTTGCATGTTTTGGCTTGATTTATAACTTGATTTGGCATCATTTTATAAACATAATTTTAGGGTTCATGTTGCATGCTAATTAGTCCATGATCCCTCCTTTCAAGTGTGCTTGAATGTTGTTTGATTCATGCTTAAGTGTTGATCCTTATGTGCATGTGTGTGTGCATGCCATTTAGCCCTCACCTCTTAGCACATTGGCTACTGTTTTAGGCCTTTTTTTAGAGCCGCCTAATTCATGTTTAAGTCCATCTTTGCACTCATTTGTATTGCCATATGCATGCTTGTATGCTTGCATGAGTTGATTGCCATGCCATGTTGCATTCCTAGCTTGTATGCCTAGGTTGCATTGCATCTTGCATGCATGCCTTGTTCCTTGAATTGGTGATAGGAATTGGGCCTAATTTGTTTGATTGGTGTGCATTGCATTTGAAACCAAAGTTGCATACTTGGTTCTTTGGGCCATCATGCATGGAAATGCATGATTGGTGGTCCAAGAACCGAGGCACATGTCCCTTTGAGTCATCACAATGATAAGAGACATGGTTGATGCATACATGCCTTGAAATATGCTGCCATGCCTTGTTTTGCCCTTTGTTGCTGTGAGTTGCAGGTTCTGCAGGAATACTCTGCCGACCGGCAGTGTAATGTGCCGACCGGCACATTTTTCTCTGCCGACAGACCCTATTTTGTGCCGATGGCCATACTACACTGCCGGTGGAAGTTTCATTCAGCCGGTGATGATCCCCTCTGTCCAAGGATGTAGTCCTGAGGCTTTGACAGCCTCCAGAGGAGGAAAGGAAGGAAAACAGAGGCAGCTTGCGCATGGTGGCGCGTCTCCCGAGACACTTTCCTGCTTTAATTAATTTAATTTAATTTGTTAATTAAATTAGTTAATTTGTAATATTAATTAGCTTGCGTAGTTAATTAATTTGTAATATTTATTCGGTCCCTCCGAGCGAGGGCAAATCTGTAATAAGTGTGTGTGGGTGTGTGAATGTCTTCCAATCCCCACTTCTTTCTTCCCTTTTACTTACCTGCTTTGATGGTTAGTATTAGGTCACGTCTAATTTAGCATACCTTATGCTATGCATGTGTGCATCCATGCATTTGTATTACATGCATTAGGCTCGGTACATCACGCTAATTGCATCAATACTTCAATTTTCAAACTGAATACGTGATAATTGTGCATTTTCACATGACATGTTTAGGATAGCCGAGCCTATTCTAGCAACATTTTGTATGCGATGCATTAGGCACTTCACATGGACTTGGATCATGCATATTTGCTGACAAGTTCTTTGTTTTGGCACGGAGTACTATGTAAGTATTTCTGCTTTAGCATATCGCATGAGTGTGAATGTTGCCATAACAGCATGCTTAACATGTGGCTAGATGCTTATGTGTTAAACTGTTTTGAATGCCTGTGGGTGAAGGTTGGGTTGTTTGAGTTGGAAAAACTCGTTGAAATCCGTATTTTAGCCTACTTGCGAGTAGCAAATTCCAAAGCATTTTCAAACCAAACGGATATGCAATGTTTATTTCCAAATTAGGCAATCTAGTCTATACTTGTTTGCTGTGCGCATAACATAGTAATTCTAGGCTAATAAATGGAATAAGAACACGTAAAGTTTTCAAAAACGGATATCACGGTTAGTAGAGGCCGGTCTTCGGACCGGGCGAGAGGGGGTGCTCATAGCTGACCTTCCCCGATCGTACCCAAGCTCCCGAGCCGAGACAACTCCGGTGATGACGGACATGTGGCCTTCGGCACCGAGTCAGGGTTTCCTAAATTCTCCCATAAAAAATATTTAGGTGGCGACTCTGTATCTGGCAAAGCAGTCCATGTTTGGCACTACTTTTTCAAAAATCTGTTTCTCAAAACGATTTGCCAGATTTGGACTCTTTGGTTCAGATTAAGAACCGTGACACAAATCGAGTCCGAACTGTAGCACGAGGCCCACGGGCGCTGTTACAGTTTCTGGCGACTCTGCTGGGGAAATTTAGAGAGCTTGACTCGAACTCATGATATCCTGTTTTGATTTCATTTATGTGTTTCTTTGCATTGCATGTGCATTGGTGCGCCTAGGAACACAGTGTTTGCCATCTGCCATTCCTGAACGGTTTGCCGGAGGCTTGTCTTGTCAAGGCATGTCCATAAGGCTGACCGGCTATGGGCTCTGACAGCATGGGAACACAAACCCCGGTTTTTTTTTTCCGGGGCACCCTTTTTGACCATTCGACCTAGTGCATATTCGGAATCCATAGTGACCATTCCAAGCTAGGACAGGTTGCTTACCCGATGCTAAGTTGTTCGAAAACTGCTGCGTGCGTAGTGAAACCCTAGCTCCTGACAAAATAGGACAGGGAAACCCTACCCCAACATAGGGGTGTTTTCTTCTCTTTACTTGCTATGTGCTTTTAGAGTGTATCTCTACAGGAATGTACATACCAGTTTGCAAGTTTGGGGCATCAGGCCTAAGGGCATTGGTACCAGAATTTGAGAATCAGTTATCCGCGGGTATCAGATTCAGTATTTTGGGGAACAGAAATCTGGGAACAGTGATCAGCAGTAGGGAACAGTTGTTCGGCTACACCCGTGTTTGATCAGTTTGGGCTGAAGTGCTGTCTGTTTTTCTTTCAGTTCAGAGAGTTGCAGAGTTGATACAGAACAACCAGTGTCCCCCCTTTGCGGAGGCAGGATTTATGGCGGCACAAAGTTCAGAAGAAATTGTGGTTATGACAGCCGCACCGGAGCAGGGAACCACTCCGCAGAATGAAGCCAGCATCAGCATGTCATATCCGCCCAGGTCGCCCGTTGTGCACCCGGTTTGGGCTCCCCAGTTATACCAGGCTCGTGAGCCCACCACCTTCGAATTGATGGGGATGATAGGCGATCTCCAAAGGTCTGTGGCAGACCTCGCCTATGGAATGTCGGCTTCACCACCAGCGGCACCGTATGCCGGGAATTTTGTACCACAGGAGCCCCCGCTACTGGGGCGGATTGTGATAGAGCTCAGCCAGCCAGAGGTGGCTTCTGGCTATAGCCACGATATGTCAGCACTAACCCCGACCCTCGATCAGGCTGAGGCCAAAGGAAAGGACAAGGCAAAGGTAGATGCCGACCCCATTGAACAACTGCTGCGGGCAGTCGAGGCTCTGAAGGCCAGAGGGATGAACAAGCAACAAACATCTGCAATAGTGACCAAAGCTATAGATGATGCTTTCCCCGCTCCAACCAAAGGCAGTTCAAGCCAGGCAGAAAATCGGGATGGGCCCCGTCATGCCCAAACAGTTCCTGTTGTTCCCAACCCTGCACCGGGAAAGGTTCAAAAAGCCAAGGCAGCACCAGCCGATCCTTTCGCCAGCGCATCTGGCAAGAATCCTCAAACTGCAAAGTACCTGCCCCGAGGGCGCAGGGTCTTTCACGACCTCCACATGCCTTTGTCTAGGGCATTGTTAATATTGGCGAAGAATGGGCATCTTAAGCCTTTGGAGCCCCGGCCGCTCCCGAAGAATCTCCCCGCCACCCATGATGCTACCTTGTACTGCGCGTACCACCAGCAGTCCGGTCACAGCACCGATGGATGTTCCCGCCTTCGTCATGAAGTGCAGGATTTGATTGATAATAAGGTTATCCTACCACCTACCTTAGGCAAGCCCGTCACCACTCAGTTGTTGGATTTCGAGGGCTCAGATACTACGAGTATGTGAAGAGAACCGCCTGCGGGCAACATTTGGTACATTTTTGGATGAAGCGTCTGGCACGCATTTTTGAGTATCGGTGAAACCGAGTTTTTGTAAATCCCGGCTTGGATGCCGAGTCAGTCTTGTGTTTTGAGTCTGTCTCTTTGTCTTGAGTCAGTCTTTTTTGCTTAAGTGGCTGTCTTGTTGTATCGAGTCAGTCCCCGTTGTATATAATACCAGGTGATTCTGGGGTTGTTGCCTCAAACACCGTTTTGTTTTGTAATTATCTGTTTTGTTTTGAGTCTGTCTCTACCGAGGGGCCAGTTGCACCAACAAAGCCGGTTGAAACAGCTGTTGCTATCTCAACCTTCATGCTTGCTTTCAGCATAAGTGCCAGAGAATTTGATTGGGCTGACAGTACATCTCGCCTGCTCTCCTGCGCGCCAAACTCATAGCATTAACCTAAGTTTTTCAAAAAAATAACCTTTTGAACACTGCGGTGATGAAAACGAAGAGGAAGGAATTCCTCAGGATTTGTAAAATTCTGATCATTTTGAGAGAGAGAGAGGCGTGCTGAGCCTTTTTATGAATGAAATCATGCTTGTCGGTGTGAGTACTGGGAAGGATCCTGGCCTGATCCAGATTGGTTCCGCACTATCTTCGGCGCGAGCGATTCGTCGCCTTCTTAAAAACTTTCAAAAACAAATATTTTACGCGGCCTTGTGAAGACCTGTGTGGAATCGTTCTTGAGATCGCGCAGCTTAGGATCGCTCTCAGCCTCAAGATTCAACCCGTTCCGACTTTGAACCCATTCAGACTGTTCAGAAAGTTCAACGGACAAACGCCATGAAAGGCCCGTGTGGTCAGTTTTGAGGTAGCCTTCGATCAAGAAGCATCAAGGCCGGATCAGAAGGAGTAGATCTCGCCGGAAGAAGCTCGTAGAGTAACCCTGATGGATTCTCCGCAAATCAGTGCAACAGCCGTTCTCTTAGACACAGAGAGGCTTCAATTTCAAAAAACCATTTGGCATGGACTTGCTACACTTTTACCCTTTGAGAGGCTCGCTGGGCCGAAAACCCGGAAGGGCGACCCAGGCAAAAGTTAGAGCAAGAGAAAAATACAAAATTAAAAAATACAAAAAGAAAGAAAAAAAAAGAAAGAAGAAAAGAAAAGCAAAAAAAAGAAAAGAAAAGAAAAAGAAACGAACAAAAGAAAATGAAAAGAAGCTCGCAAGGTCGAAAACCTGCATCGGGCGCCTTGGCAAAAGGAAGAGCCAAACAAAGTGAAGGTTAAAATACCCGAGTGGACCTTAACCGGAACTACGTAAGGCTTGATTCCCATGTTTGGGATACGTAGGCAACTTCATCATGAAGTCCAGCCCCCAACGCTTTCATAGCGTCTCAGTCCATGCAATGGTTTCAATTTTGTTCCAAAGTCCAGTGGCCAACGCTCCCAAGGTGACTGTGTCCATATATGTGTTATGACCGTCTTCGTCATCGCTGTGTCTAAGAGCTCGACCACCGCCAATGAAGACTGCCTGCGGATTGCTGCGGCACCATCCCAAACAAGGGGCAACTTTCCGTTGCCACAAGCCGTCGTGAGACGCCATTCAGACTAGGGGCAACTTTCCGTTGCCTCCCACCCCCTTTAAACCAGGGGCAATTTTCCATTGCCTCCGATCCGAGGTTGCGCATCTCGAAGGGTAAGTTCCATGCTCGTTGAGCATTGACTGTTTGAAAAAATAGTTTTTGAAAATTTTTACTGAGGTTGATTACTTTCTCGAAAACTATTTCATTTTCCAAAATCGGACCATTGTCTTGGATCCAAAAAGGAAAACTTTCAGTGCTTGCTGCCTGACTTGCATGCTTTTCAAATCAAAAATCGAACAAGTACGTTAATCCGACTCTCGTTTTGATCAAAACCGTTTTAGTAGAAAGCAAAAACGAAAAAATGGTTAAAATGATGAACTAGGGGCACAGTTGAGCCAGGCGTTCTGTCTCTCCCCCGTCACCGACGTACTTGCCAGAAGAGCACTCTGCCTGCCGGAAGAAATAGCCGTGAGCTAGCGGTGTTGAGCATAAACCCGCACCTTTCCATTGATCCATCAATCACCCCGGGGAGGGATGAAAAATGAGAGAATGAAGAATAGAGAGGTGTGAGTTGAGAGAAAAGAGAGGAAAAGGGGTTTTGAGAGAAAAATCCGAGCTTGATAGCCGAGTGATGTGAGAATCACAAATGAGAGAGGGTGGGAAACAATACCCAGATTGAACTGGCTCCTCGTGGTCCGAGGTCCCCCATCTTTGGTTACGCGTCTGTGTGTCGTGTCTCTTTCATTTGACGGTCTCGTCTTTTGTTTTTAGTCTTTCCCGAGCGTGTCTCGTTGTGTTTAGGTCGTGTACCTATATTTGAGTCCTTTCCGCTCTGTTCAGTGGTAGGCTCGATATCCCGGTTTGAAAAACCCTCATTCGATTTCAAAAATCGCTTATGCTCAGAATGCTGTGCCATTCTCTACATTGGAACGTGTTCCGACTCCAACCGGTTCCATCTTTGAGGTCCGTCCTGATTAGATTGGGCTGTTTTGTTTGAGAATTGCAGTGTGCAGAATGAACTGAATGCTGTGTTTTGGGCTGTATGCAGATCAATCCCCAACAGAGTAAGGGCTGTGTGTCTAAGAATCAGGCAGTGGGTTGCTTGGGTTGTTTTGGTTGTTGGCTGTTTAAGTTATCTGATTATTACAGTGCAAGTGTTCAATTTTCAGACAACCAATCAGTTCCGTTTACATTGAAGTGTAACATGATGAGATGCGATATAATGCATGAAATGTGTAAATGTAAACACTTTTTCAGATAAAAAGTCTGTTTCATTTCACTATCTTTTCAAATGTACAAGCTTTGGAAACAAAACCTGCCTGTGGCAGTACAAGGTAATCTATCTACCAACCAAAAAGAAAAGTACAAGGAAAGAAAGAAAAGATAGCAAAAATCTACATCTGTGTCAAGCACTCCGAAGGGCCGTCAGTCTGTCCTGGTCCTCTTCCTGGACGAGGGTCCAGGAGCATCAACAGCGTCGTCGTCAGAGCCTGAGCTAGAACCGTCTCCGGTCTCCTCCTCCGATGACTCTGCCTCCGCCTCTGACACCTCGTCGTCGTCCGGGACTGGAGCCCGCGAGCTGCTCCCGACGTGAGTACGCCCACCCCTAGTGCGGGGAAATATCCTGCCCTCCTCATCTCTCCCCGGGGCAGGGACAGAAGGTCTGGCTGGAGCACCTCCTGCCATGGGAATCTGGAAGGGAGGCTGAAAAAGTACACAAAAAGTGAAATGCATCAGTATACTGTAGACAGTTTATCAGTGCAGAATGCAGTGTGTGAATACAGTGTATGAATGCCGTGAGCAGTTTATCAGTACAGAGTACAATGCAGAATGCAGTGTATGCAGTGTTCAGATACTGTGAGATCAGTGTGTCAGGTGTTGTGCCGTGAATCAGATTATGCGAAGCAGTGTATGAATGGTTTGAGGCCAGTGTCAGAAGGACATACCGGTATGCTGTAGACGGCTAGGAGGTCAAATGTCCGCTGGAGCATCCCCATCATCGAGGCATTCATCGCCAACGACTGACGGGTGTACTCAGAAGAAGCCTGCAAAGGTATCAGATGCATTAGTATTCTGTGGAATATCAGTAAACTGAAATGAAATAACTGTACGAAGTGCAGTGATACATACCGGCGGAAGGTCGGGGATGTCAGTGAACTCATGCCCAGCCGGTGGAGGGGCGAAGGGGATCTGATAGGTCGCCCCACCCTGCCCCTGGAAAGTCAGCACAGCGGGCAGGGCAGGCCACCCAGCTCCTCGTCCACCCCGCACTCCGCCCCTGCCACGGACCCGGGCCCTCCTCGAAGATCCGGCCCCTACTCCTGCTCCGGCCCCAGCCGCCGATGCTACAGGCCTGGCCCCCCCTGCTCGATGGCCGCTCAAAGGTCGCATCAGGTACGTCCGCACGTACTCCTGATAGTCGCCGGTGCCTCGGAAGCCGGCCTCCTCCCAGCCGATGGAGTAATCATCCAACTGCTCAGTGGTCAGCCCCTCGGTCTCCCTCATCTCTGCAGGAGGGTGAGCCGGGACTATCTGCTCAGGTAACCCGCGGGTCTGGCGTAGAAAACGCTCCCCCAGGTACCAAGCCCGACAGACCGGGCCCTCCAGCAAAATCCGGAAACGCGAGGTCTCCTCAGCACCAGGGAACCGACCCCGCATCGCCGACGGCAGCGAAGCCCATGGCCGCCATGTGATCTGAAAGTAACAGACAGTTTGTTATCTACTGTTATTGAAATATGCAGTGGGAAAGCGAAGCTAAACGAACTGAAAGTAAAGCATACCTCTGTGGGGGTGATGGTGTCGAAATATCGGCGGAAGAAGCCGAATGTCTCCCGAGGTCGCCGGGTGCATCCCCCGTCAAAGCGACTCGAGAAAGGAACAGCCGGAGGAGGCTCCGCAACTGGCACAGGTGCAAGCCTAGGGAAGTAGGCATAAACCCACAACTGCAAAACAGATGTCAGTATGACCATCAGATAAAGCAGGATATACAGAATGAAGCAGAAATGGCAGAGCCGTGTGTTGAGCCGTGTATTGTGTACAGTGTGAACAGTGTACAGTCAGTGTAAGGCAGAATGTATGTGTGTGCCGTGTGTACAGTATACAGCAAGTCTAAGGCAGACTACAGTGTGTGCAGTGTACAGGGTACAGAAAGTACGAGATAGAAAGGAAAAGCGGAGAAGGAATGTACCTCCCAAGCTCGCCAGTAGCCTCCAAGCAGCTGGCCGCTGCCACGAGAAGCCGAGCTCATATAGCCGTACAGGGTGGCCAGAGCAGCGCCGCCCCAGTCGTAGTGCAAGATGTCTCGGACGTCCACCAGTGCACTGAGAAGGCAGAGAGGCACGGTGTTCGCCCGGTCGGCGAAGATAGTAGTCCCGAACAGGAACATGAGGAAGCCCCGAGCATACCTCTCCACGTCCTCCTCGGTCATCTGAGTCTCCTCCCCCAATGCGGGCAGGACCCTGAACTGTGCCTCGAACCAGGAATAGCGGACGAAGCCTGGGCGAGCTAGCGGAGGGACCTCCCACAGTAAATGAACCTGAGCGGCGGTCCACTCATCCATCGCTATGTCGAAGGGGATCGGATCACCCCCTACCCCGATGCCTGTGAGCATCGAGAAGTCATAAGGGGTCATCGTCATGTCCCCTACAGCGGAAAAGTGGAACGAATCGGTGGTGTCCCACCACCTCTCCGCCAGAGCGGCAAGAAGAGGTCTGCAGGTGGACAACCTAGAGAGCCCTCGGCAGAAGGTGCCGAAGCCCGCTCGGTCCACGATGCGTCGGACCGCATCAGGGAGCTCGTCATACCACTCCCGTGCGCCAGTATTCCCATACCCACGGATGGTATGGGAACCCTCCTGTAAACAGAAAACAACAATTGCAGGACAACATTCAAAATGCAATTTTGAAAAGACAGATATGGCATGTATGCAAGTTTGTCAGATTCAGGCAGATACCGGATGCCGGTGTGCTTATAGAAAATACGTGTGCTGTGTCAGCGTGTTTGGGCGTTTCAGAACAGATGTGGCATGTGTGCAAATCGAACAGATTCAGACAAATACTGGGTACCAGTGTGTGTGCAGTAGAATACAGTAAGTACAGTGTGTTTGAGTAATTCAGGGCTAGTGCAGTGTGTGTGCATGTGTCAGTCTCAAGCAGATATCAGTTGTATGTATGTTTACAGTCAACTACGGTCTACGGCAATATCAGATTTCAGCAATTAAAGAATACAGCTAACTATGGCAGTTTTGTATCCTACATTGCAGAAAGTAAAGCAGAAGATGAAGAGTTACCTCGGGAGTGCCGAATGAAAGGTGGGAGGTAGGCTCGCGTAGCAGTAACTCAGGGGGCGCGTACCTCTCGAAGCTCCGGAACTGACGCAGGCCGTCTGGGGGCAGAACGTGGATCGCCGGCCGGTAGGTCGCCGGGTCGAACGGGCGCTCGCTCAGTGGTAAGAGCTCGACCCCGGGATCCATCTCGTGGTCCGGGGGAGTCCCGACACGTGGAATGTCGTCCGCCATGCAGAGAATAATGTAAAAATGGCCGGAAAAGGAAAACCGAGCCGGAATACGAAGAGTCAACTGAAAAGTCAACTCCCGAGAGGGTCGAAAATGGCCGGGAAGGCCGGAATGTGAAAAGGCACGGAAATCAAGAGGAAAGTGAGGGGAACAAACCCCGAGAAGGCGAGAACGCCGAACGAGGCGCCGAAACGAGAATGTGATCGGTGGAAAATGTCCGAAACGCGAAGAGAAACGCGAATCCGACGACGAAACGGGCGTAGAACGCGAAGAAACGGGCGAAAAATGAGACAGAAGCACTCTAGAGAGAGAGGGCAAGAATTTTCGGCGGTGGAAAAGTGAAGAATAGGGTTTTCAAGCCCTATTTTATAATGCCCGAAGTGAAAAGACAAAACTGCCCCGATTCAGCAACTGTTTGCCGGTCGGCAATGTTTTGTGCCGGCCGGCACTTTTGTGTGCCGATAGAATTATTTTTGTGCCGATGGCCAGCCGGTGGCCTCCCCTTTCGGCCGGTGGGGTTCCCACAGCCTTGTTTAGGCCATTTGAGTTGTTTTGGGTCTTCATAGCTGAAGAAAGTGCAAGAAAGTGCATCTCCGACGCTCAACCGGCCTCCGTTTTGACCGCAGACCGTGTCTCCAGTGCGTGGCGCTCGAATTCATGCAAGGTGTATCCTTTTTGTATCCTTTTAAATTCAAAAGTTGCCCCATGTGTGTTGCACAAGTTCATCACACTACTTCGGTGCATTACATCGCGCTGTCGCGCGCCACACATTCGCATTGTTATACACGTGTTACATGCGTTGCAACACGCACCCCTTTGCATTGTCGTGCACATTTCTCATGCATCATCATTGCATTTTCATTCCATGCATTGTCATGCATTCCCGAATACATGCGTTGTTGCGCATTTGAGCCGATTTACACTCCGTGTGGCATGCACGTCACACTTGGCATCGCACTGTTTTGTGCATCACATTTTCTTCGCGCTGTTCTGCGCATCGCACTGTTTTGTGCATTGCATTTGTTCGCGCTATCTTGCGCACCTTAATTGCACTTGTTAGTGCATTACATTTTGTTCGCGCTGTTCTGCGCATCGCACTGTTTTGTGCATTACATTGTTCGCGCTGTTCTGCGCATTGCACTGTTTTGTGCATTTCAAACCTCGCGCTGTTCTGCGCATTGCACTGTTTTGTGCATTTCAAAATTGTTCGCGCTGTTTTGCGCATCTCATTGCATTTTGCATGCATTCCATCGCACTGTCCTATGCACTCGCGTTGCCTAACGCATTGCGCTATCTTGCGCATCATACCATCGTGCAATACACGGTCTGGCGAGACCTTAAACGCGCACGGTCTGCCGAGACCTTAAACACGCACGGTCTAGGAGACCTTAAATCCTTTGGAGGTGCGAAACCTTCAGCGCATTGTCACGCGTCTTGCAATCCCCCCCGGTCTGGCGAGACCTTAAACACGCATGGTCTGGCGAGACCTTAAACACGTACGGTCTAGGAGACCTTAAATCCTTGGAAGGTGTAAGACCTTTAGTGTTCGCATTGTCGTGCACTTCGAGAGCCGCGTGTTGTCGCGCATTCCATGCAACATGCATCACTTGCATCATTTGCATTTCAGAAAAAAAACAAAACAAAAAAAAAACATGCATTGTCATGCATACATTTTGCATCCCGGTCTAGGAGACCTTAAATCCTCTGAAGGTGCAATTCCTTCGGTGTTTGTCGTGCCCGAACGACTTTCGGTGGTCTGGTAAAGCCACCTGTTTGTGCTTGCGATGAGTTCCTAGAAGACCAACTGGGACGGTGGAAACTAGAGTTCGAACGGCTTATGCCTAGAACGCAAAGGTTCGGGAGTTCCGAGACTAAAGTCTGGTTTAAATACCCAGAGGTTTACCCTCGGCTTGAAATCTGTATGGAAGCCCCATAGGTTGAGACGGCATGTCTACGCCTCAGTTCTGGATACTGAACCAACCTAGTATATCACCCTGTTGGTAAGATAGGGAAAGTTGCGATCATAGCCATTGCATCATAGTGCATTGTCATGCATTTGCATTGTAGTTCGCATGCATTCATTGCATCGCCTCCCGCCTATGGCTTGCGCCTTTCCAGGTTGAGCTTGGTCTGGTATGTGTCCTTACTTTTCATGTTAGAACACAGTTCTTGTGTATCGCGCCGATTCCACGTTGATATGTTGGTTGAGGGTTGCGGCACCTTTTCTGTGTTACACATGGCTCGTATGTATGCATGCCTTTCCTAGGCAAGATTTGGTTTGGCTTGTATGCCATATCCATTGTATCCATTCCATTGCATATTTGTAGATATTGCATTGTAGATTGCATGCATTGATTGCATCACCTTCCGCCTAATGGCTTGCGCCTTTCCAGGTTGAGCTTGGTCTGGTATGTGCCCTTACTTTTCATGTTAGAACACAGTTCTGTATGTGTATCGCGCCGATTCCACGTTGATATGTTGGTTGAGGGTTGCGGCACCTTTTCTGTGTTACACATGGCTTGTATGTATGCATGCCTTTCCTAGGCAAGATTTGGTTTGGCCTGCGTGCCATATTCATGTATTACATTGTAGTGTAATTTTTGCATCCGGCATTAGGATCGTAGTCCTTTCTCCAGCGGGTTGTTTCCCCACTTATGTTAATTCCACCCAATACTTGTTCTTGCGTCTATCTACAATACTCATAGTTCAGTTGACCGTTCTATGGTAGACAGACTTGTTACCTCCATCAATCTATTTGACATAGGTGTGGTTTCGAACCGTTCGTGATTGGATCACGATTCAAATGCTTTGCATGTTTATTTGCATTGTTTATACATTGTTTTGTATATATTGCATATCGTCTTGCATCCTTGCATTGTCATGCATGTTGCTAACAATATTGTACCTGTTAAGTTTGTTTTCTTTTCAGGCACGATATTGTATGTACGGTTCATTTGAAGCTGGTGCGACCAGACGAACCGGACAGGTATTGTATCTCCCGAGTGAGACATTTTGAGAATTCCATAATTCTCTTACATCCTTTCTGCATTGTAGTGTAGTTTGGTATGCTAGCTTAAAACTGTTGCATGTTTGCTTCGTTACAGCTTTCTTTGCATGATCATAAGTTATGCTCGGCTCCGTGCATTGTCTTGCATTTTGCCCCTGCCTCCGGGCGCATATCTTATTTGTATTGCATGTTTGTCTAAGTCTTCGGCCTTGTCAAAAATGGGTCGTCTCTGGGCTTTGACATTCACTCCCGTCATTGTTATGACTTTCGAGTTCTGTCAAAGAGGGGCAACTGTAGACACCCCATTTTTGACCGTCCTCAAGACTTGGACGTCACCGTTTGAACACTCGGTGATTATCCATGTTTGTGTTCGTTTGGAGTTCCCGGAGGTCTCGGCTCACGCGCCTTGCCTCAGGATCCCCGAACTCGACCGTTTAGTGTCTGGTTTTGCACCAAACACTTGCATCTTGCCTTTGAGAGGCAGGGTAGGGCTTGTAGACCATCCCTACCCACCACCGGCAGTGGCTATAGGCCACCGGCTGGTTTTTGCTGCCACCGGCAATTTAGTTTGCCGGTCGGCACTATTTGTTGCCGGTCAGCACTATTTTGTGCCGGTCGGCACTTTGTTTGGCCAAGATGGCATTTTTTGCCGGCCGATTGCTGTTCATCTGCTTTTGCAGATATTTTTGGACAGCTGTATAACTTTTGCTCCCCTCCATACACGTGTATGGAGGGATCTCCCTCTTGCAAAGCTTGTTTGGTAAGCTTTACAAGAGGCTTATAGAGAGGGCTCTCTCCAAGGCAAAAAAAAAGAGAGGCTTAGACATTTTTGAGAGAGAAAAGACAGAGGAGAGCTCTGGTTTTTCTAGGGTTAGGGTTAGATATACACTTTCTATCTCTATTTCCCTCTCATTTTGCACACTAGGTGTTTTGTGCCTTACTATTGCACACAAACACCTAGTGTTTCACCTTCCTCTAGGAGCTGAGGTTCTAAAGAGTGTGTTTTGGAGTTTTTGTCTTGGATTCAAGCTCAAGGAGGCCATTGGAGCATCTTTGTTGAAGAAGGCATCAAGGGTGAGAAACTAGTCCTTTTTTTCCCCTTTTTTGCATTGATTTTCTACTAGTCTTAGAGCTGTTTTTGTGATTATTGTATAACATAAAAAAGTTCTATTTTTAAGCCCTCTTTATTGTTTATTAAGAGTGTTTTGTTGTTTGAGGGTTGTTGACCACCCTTAGGCCTCAAAAGGCCTCATTTTGAGCCACTTTGTGTTAGCTCCGGGATTTTGGTGTTGAGGTCTCTTCACCACTGAAATCTTGAGGGATTTCAGTGGTGAAGATGATCCTTTGAAGTCCCAAGAAGGAGAGGGCCACCCCCTCTCCTTGTTGTCCTTGAAAAGGGCACATTTTGGCCCTCTTAAGGAAGCCTATGCTTGAGTGTGTGTTGAGCATGTTTGGTTTGTTTTTCATGCTTATATATCCATGATATAACATGATTTCAAGTTGGTTTTGGAACCTTATGCATGTTTAGCATAGTTGCCATATAATGCCATGTTTGTGCCTTAACATGATCTAGGTTGTTAGCCTTAGTTGGAGCATGTTTTAGGCTTGCATTTGTGAAGATTATGTGCTTATTTTGCCATGCTTTAGCTCTGTCCATAGTCGTTTGGGCCGATCTTTGCATGCCTTATATGGCTCCTTTGCATTTAGGCTTGTTGGCTTTGAGTATGTGCATGTGTAGCATGCCATCTTTGCATGAATTTGATGAATTGGGATCATCTTGCATGTCATTTCAGTCCCATTTCCATGCTTGTTTGATTGCCTTGCATGCCTCTTTAATGCTTTGAAAGCATGTGTTGCAATGCTCCATGTTTTGGCCATGGTGTATGCCTTTGTATTTGGGCCACTTAGATGCCATCTAAGGAGTCCTTTGGCCTTGTTTTAACATGCTAAAAATCTATTTTTAGTTGTTTAATGCATGCCATGTTTGGTCATGATAAGTGTAGTTCAATGCATTATTGATTTGCCTTGAACACTTGGACTACTCTTTGCATGTTTTGGCTTGATTTATAACTTGATTTGGCATCATTTTATAAACATAATTTTAGGGTTCATGTTGCATGCTAATTAGTCCATGATCCCTCCTTTCAAGTGTGCTTGAATGTTGTTTGATTCATGCTTAAGTGTTGATCCTTATGTGCATGTGTGTGTGCATGCCATTTAGCCCTCACCTCTTAGCACATTGGCTACTGTTTTAGGCCTTTTTTTAGAGCCGCCTAATTCATGTTTAAGTCCATCTTTGCACTCATTTGTATTGCCATATGCATGCTTGTATGCTTGCATGAGTTGATTGCCATGCCATGTTGCATTCCTAGCTTGTATGCCTAGGTTGCATTGCATCTTGCATGCATGCCTTGTTCCTTGAATTGGTGATAGGAATTGGGCCTAATTTGTTTGATTGGTGTGCATTGCATTTGAAACCAAAGTTGCATACTTGGTTCTTTGGGCCATCATGCATGGAAATGCATGATTGGTGGTCCAAGAACCGAGGCACATGTCCCTTTGAGTCATCACAATGATAAGAGACATGGTTGATGCATACATGCCTTGAAATATGCTGCCATGCCTTGTTTTGCCCTTTGTTGCTGTGAGTTGCAGGTTCTGCAGGAATACTCTGCCGACCGGCAGTGTAATGTGCCGACCGGCACATTTTTCTCTGCCGACAGACCCTATTTTGTGCCGATGGCCATACTACACTGCCGGTGGAAGTTTCATTCAGCCGGTGATGATCCCCTCTGTCCAAGGATGTAGTCCTGAGGCTTTGACAGCCTCCAGAGGAGGAAAGGAAGGAAAACAGAGGCAGCTTGCGCATGGTGGCGCGTCTCCCGAGACACTTTCCTGCTTTAATTAATTTAATTTAATTTGTTAATTAAATTAGTTAATTTGTAATATTAATTAGCTTGCGTAGTTAATTAATTTGTAATATTTATTCGGTCCCTCCGAGCGAGGGCAAATCTGTAATAAGTGTGTGTGGGTGTGTGAATGTCTTCCAATCCCCACTTCTTTCTTCCCTTTTACTTACCTGCTTTGATGGTTAGTATTAGGTCACGTCTAATTTAGCATACCTTATGCTATGCATGTGTGCATCCATGCATTTGTATTACATGCATTAGGCTCGGTACATCACGCTAATTGCATCAATACTTCAATTTTCAAACTGAATACGTGATAATTGTGCATTTTCACATGACATGTTTAGGATAGCCGAGCCTATTCTAGCAACATTTTGTATGCGATGCATTAGGCACTTCACATGGACTTGGATCATGCATATTTGCTGACAAGTTCTTTGTTTTGGCACGGAGTACTATGTAAGTATTTCTGCTTTAGCATATCGCATGAGTGTGAATGTTGCCATAACAGCATGCTTAACATGTGGCTAGATGCTTATGTGTTAAACTGTTTTGAATGCCTGTGGGTGAAGGTTGGGTTGTTTGAGTTGGAAAAACTCGTTGAAATCCGTATTTTAGCCTACTTGCGAGTAGCAAATTCCAAAGCATTTTCAAACCAAACGGATATGCAATGTTTATTTCCAAATTAGGCAATCTAGTCTATACTTGTTTGCTGTGCGCATAACATAGTAATTCTAGGCTAATAAATGGAATAAGAACATGTAAAGTTTTCAAAAACGGATATCACGGTTAGTAGAGGCCGGTCTTCGGACCGGGCGAGAGGGGGTGCTCATAGCTGACCTTCCCCGATCGTACCCAAGCTCCCGAGCCGAGACAACTCCGGTGATGACGGACATGTGGCCTTCGGCACCGAGTCAGGGTTTCCTAAATTCTCCCATAAAAAATATTTAGGTGGCGACTCTGTATCTGGCAAAGCAGTCCATGTTTGGCACTACTTTTTCAAAAATCTGTTTCTCAAAACGATTTGCCAGATTTGGACTCTTTGGTTCAGATTAAGAACCGTGACACAAATCGAGTCCGAACTGTAGCACGAGGCCCACGGGCGCTGTTACAGTTACAAACCCCTCCGAGAGGTAAATCGGAGGTCGCGTTTGGATTTGGTCTCGTTAAGGCTTGTATTTCCTTATTCGGCATTTTGTTTCAAACACGCTTTTGAAGTTGCACATTCATCGCATCGTTATGCACACCATTTCTCGCATTGTTACGCACACCATTCGTTGCATTGTTATGCACATCTATCTAGCATTGTTATGCTCGTTACTTGCATTTTTATGCACATCTATCTTGCATTGTTATGCACGCTCTCTTATTCGGAAACACTGGGATATGTCCTTATGTTTCCCCTTCTCATTCTGAAACACTGGGATACGTCCCTATGTTTCTCCTTTTTTGGAAACACCGAGATACGTCCCTATGTTTCTCATTCCTTTCTGAAACACCGGGATACGTCCCTATGTTTCTTCTCCTTTTTTGGAAACACTGGGATATGTCCCTATGTTTCTTCTCCTTTTCTGAAACACCGGGATACGTCCCTATGTTTCTCATTCCTTTCTGAAACACCGGGATACGTCCCTATGTTTCTCCTTCCTTCCGAAACACCAGGATACGTCCCTATTTTTCTTCTCCTTTTTCGAAACACTAGGATACGTCCCTATGTTTCTCATTCCTTTCTGAAACACCGGGATACGTCCCTATGTTTCTCACTCATTCCGAAACAGTGGGATACGTCCCTATGTTTCTCATTCCTTTCTGAAACACCGGGATACGTCCCTATGTTTCTCCATCTTCGGTTAAAAGCATTCGGAATACGTTCCAATGCTCACACCATTCCAAAACATCGGGATACGTCCCTATGTTTCTCACTCATTTCGAAACAGTAGGATACGTCCCTATGTTTCTTATTCCTTTCTGAAACACCGGGATACTTCCCTATGTTTCTCGATCTTCGGTTAAAAGCATTCAAAATACGTTCCAATGCTCACACCATTCCAAAACACCGGGATACGTCCCTATGTTTCTCCTTCTCTTCGAAACACCAGGACGTCCCTATGTTTTTCTCCCCTTGGTTAAGATCATTTGGAATACGTTCCAATGCTTACACCATTCCGAAACACCGGGATACGTCCCTATGTTTCTCCATCTTCGGTTAAAAGCATTCGGAATACGTTCCAATGCTCACACCATTCCAAAATACCGAGATACGTCCCTATGTTTCTCACTCATTCCGAAATAGTGGGATACGTCCCTATGTTTCTCATTCCTTTCTGAAACACCGGGATACGTCCATATGTTTCTCCATCTTCGGTTAAAAGCATTCGGAATACGTTCCAATGCTCACACCATTCCAAAACACTGGGATACGTCCCTATGTTTCTCCTTTTCCGAAGCACCGGGATACGTCCCTATGTTCCTTCTCCTTTTCTGAAACACTGGGATATGTCCCTATGTTTCTCTCTTTGTTCCTTCCTCACACAATTTCGGCGTGTTTGGAATTTGACTTAGGTTGCGTTGTATGCACTCCTAATTGTTTGTTTTGGACCTCCTCTCATGATTTCGGCATGGTTCGAGTTTGTCACCCTTTTGCATCTTTACTATCATAGCATTTCATTCGCGCTATCTTGCGCACCACCTGTACTTGTTAGTACATTGCATTGTTTTGAATACAAACCGGCTTCACGAAAGCGTATAAGTCCAATTACAAACCGGCTTTGCGAAAGCGTATAAGTCCTATTACAAACCGGCTTCGTGAAAGCGTATAAGTCCAATTACAAATCGGCTTCGCGTCAGCGCATAAGTCCAATTACAAACCAGCTTCGCGTAGCGTATAAGTCCAATTTTCAAACCGGCTTCGCGTAGCGTATAAGGCCAATTCTCAAAGTCTTCTTGCATATCATTTGCATCCTGCCCCTGAACTACGCTAGTTTGATTCCTTGCAAAGGGATACGTAGGCAGCCTGCGGGCACAACCATTTATTTATCGGTAGCTTGTATGCTTTGTCTAAGTCTTCGGCCTTGTCAAAAATGGGTCGTCTCTGGGCTTTGACATTCACTCCCGTCATTTTTATGACTTTCGAGTTCTGTCAAAGAGGGGCAACTGTAGACACCCCATTTTTGACCGTCCTTAAGACTTGGACGTCATCATTTGAACACTCGATGATTACTCTTGTTTGTGTTCGTCTTGAGTTCTCGGAGGTTTCGGCTACGCGCCTTACCTCAAGACCTCCCGACTTGTTTGTTTTGTGTTTGGTTTTGCATCAAACACTTGTTGTTTTGCTTCTGAGGGTGGGAAGTAGCTTGTAGACCATCCCCACACATCACCGGCCATGACTTGAGGCCACCGGCCTTGTTTCCTTGCCACCGGCCATTGGTGATGGCCGGTCGGCACTATTGATGGTCGGTCGGCATTGTGTTTGGTCGGCCGGCCACCGTTTTTGATCAATCGGCCACTTTTTCTGGCCGAGACCTTTTCTTGAGGGAGCTTGACCCTTTTGAACCTTTTTAGCTTCTCCAAGAAGCTTGACCCTTTTTTAGCTTCTCCAAGAAGCTTGAACCTTTTGACCCTTTTTTTTAGCTTCTTGAGGAAGCTTGAACCTTTTTAGCTTCTCCAAGAAGCTTGACCCTTTTTTAGCTTCTCCAAGAAGCTTGATCCTTTTTTTAGCTTCTTGAAGAAGCTTGAACCTCTTGACCCCTTTGCCTAGCTTCTCCAAGAAGCTTGGCCCTTTTGCTCAAAGCTTCTAAGAGAAGCTTGGCCTTTTGCTCAAAGCTTCTAAGAGAAGCTTTGCTCCCTTGGTTTCTCTATAAAAAGAGGGCCTCTCCTCCCCTTTAGAGGGTTAGAAAATCTGATATATAAGATATATATATATCACTCTCTCTATATATCTCCCTCTCTCTCTACATTTGGGTGGGTTAGAGGGTCCAAAAAGATCTTGTTCTTGGCCAATTGCACACCACTTCATTGCCACACACTTCCATCATTACTTGGAGGTTCTTGGAGCTCATTTTCAAAGGCCAAGGGACTGGTTTTTGAGACCTAAAGGCTGCTGGTTCTTGCTGGTCTTCAAAGGTAACTTCTTACCCTCTTTATTTCCCGTTTTTGCACACACTTTTAGCCTGTCTTGAAAGCTGTTTTGGGCTTTGTCATAAACTGAAAAAAGTCTTATTTTGATCTCCTTTTGAAGTTTTTTTAAGACCACTTTTGTGTTTGGGGTCTTTTACCCCCTCTTAGGCCTTGTTTGGCCCCATTTTTGTGTGATTTTGGTGAGCTCCGGGACCACCTTGTTTGGGCCTCCTCACCACTGAAATCCCAAGATTTCAGTGGTGAGGATGGTGGTTTGAGGTCCTAAGAAGGAGAGGGGTGACCCTCTCCCTTGTTGCCTTGTTTGTTGCACTTTTTGGCCTTCCAAAGGGGCTCCTATTTGCATGCTTCCAAGCCTTGTTTCAAACATTTTTCAGTGGGTTTTAGGACCCCCATAAGCCATTTCCAGAGTTGGTTTGGTCTTGTTGAATGTCCTTATTGCATGTGTAGAGTAACCCTCTTGTTGGCCTTTCAAATGAACACCCCATTCTAGCATGTGTGGACCTTGTTTCCATGGGTTTTGGGGGCTTATTTGACATACCATGTTACTTTTTTGGGCTGGTTTGGTGACCTCTCTTGTGCTTCATATACATGTAGTGTAAACCATGTTTACTAGCCTATGTTGCATGTTGTTTTGGCCCTTCATGTTAGCATTTTTTGGCCATGCCTTGAACTGATTTCATGCATGTTTTGGACTTCCTTAGCACTATTTTCATGCCTCATGGTCGAATAATGCTTGTTATGCATGCTTGTAGTGCAATGCCCATGCCTAGCTTTGAGTTTTGAAGCTTCTTGCATGCTTAAATGGTAGTGTTTTCATGTTTTGGGGTCATTTTGGAGTCATTTGGTATGCCATTTCAGATCTGGAACATGCACGATTGTATGCCATATTTCCTCCTTGCCATGCTTTGGTAGAGTTGCATTTTTGTGCCTTAAGCTTGGTTAATGCATTGTGCATGCATTGCATGTATTTTGTTGCCTCACTTGCATCATTGTGGCCACTGTTTTGGACCTAGTAGAGAGCTATCCAAATTAGTTTAAGACCATCCCTTTGGCATGTTTCTGCATGCTATACATGTTTGTATGTTTAGGTACTTAGTCTATTAACATGTTGTATGTTTAAGTGCCATTGCATTTGGCATGCTTCTTGTGTTGAGTTGCTTTGCATATTTACATGTGTTATGCCTTTCATGTTGTTGCATGTGTGGCATTAACATTGATGTTATATGCCTTGCATGCTTACTTGTTTAGTTCATGGCCCATTGCACATGGTTTTGTTGTTTTCATGATCATGTTGCACACTTAGCTCACATGCCTAGGTTGCATTACATTGGCATGCATACTTTGCCTCTTGAATTGAGTATGATAGAGGTTGAGTTCATTGTTTGTTTATGTGCATTTCATTCCACATTGAAATTGCACACTTTGGTTCTTTGGGCCATCACGCATTGAAATGCGCGATTGGTGGTCCGAGAATCAAGTACCATGCTCCTTTGAGCCATAAACATGATAAGGAGTGTGGTTGATGCAAACATTGCTTGAAATGCATTGCCATGCCATGTTTTGCCCTCTGCTGCTATCAAAACAGATTCTGCAGGAAGATTTGGCCGACCGGCCATATGCAGTGCCGACCGGCCATCCATCCGTGGCCGATATCTCAATCAGAGGCCGGTGGTCATTCTCCATGGCCGGTAGCAAATCCCCTTAGCCGGTGATGTTTCGAAGCATTCAGAGAAGCAACCCTGGGACTTGTGCAGTCTTCAGAGGAGGATAACAGTCAAAGTGGAGGCAACTTGTGCATGGCTGTGACTTTCCGAGCGGAACCGCGCATACATTGCATGGGGCCCTCTTCCCAAGGCTGTTTACTGTTTTCCTAGATTAGTTAATTTGCTTAACTAGTTAACGAACTGTAATAATTAGTTAGCTCGTAGTTAATTAATTGTATTATTCTTTTGGTCCCTCCGAGCGAGGGCGAATTTGTAATAAGTGTGGGTGTGTGTGTGCATGTCTTCCAATCCCCACTTCTTTTTCCCTTTTACTTACCTGCTTTCGATGGTTAGTATTAGGGCATATTTAATTTAGCATACCTTATGCTATGCATGCGTGCATCCATACATTTGTCTTGCATGTATTGGGCTCGGCGCATCGTACTAACTGCATTGTACTTCAACTCCAAGTTGAATACGTGTTAGTTGTATCATCATCATCATATGCCATCTTAGAATAGCCGAGCCTGTCTAGATTGCATCTTTGCATGTGTTGCACTAGCCATTTTTAACATGAACTAGGATCATGCATGTGATTACTAACTAGTTTCTGTTTTGGCGTTTTATGCTTTAGCATCCTTGCATGCGTGTGAGTGTTGCCATGACAGCATGATTACCATGAGGCTAGCTGCTTATGTGATATAACTGCTTGAATTCCTGTGGATGGAGGTTGAATTACCTAAATTGGAATAATGCATTAAAACTGTGAGTTTTAAGCCCACTAGATAGTGGCAAAAACCATCTTTTCTAAAGCCCACTTGAGGGTGGCAAAACCTGCATTTTAGCCTACTTGCAAGTAGCAAACCATTTTCAAAACAAACATGTAATGTTTTGTTCCAATTTAGGCGATTTGGTCTATACTTGTTTGTTGTGCGCATAACATAGTAATTCTAGGCTAATAACCGGAATAAGAACACATAATGTTTTCAAAACAAGATATCATGGTTAGTAGAGGCCGATCTTTGATCGGACGAAAGGGGGTGCTCATAGCTGACCTTCCCCAATCGTACCCAAGTTCCCGAGCCGAGGTAACTTTGGTGATGACGGACACGTGGCCTTGGGCAAACGAGTCAGGGTTTCCTAAATTCCCCCAAAATAAAATATTTAGGTGGCGACTCTGTATCTGGCAAAGCAGTCCATGTTTGGCACTTCTTTTCTAAAAATCTATTTTTCTCAAAACGATTTGCCGGATTTGGACTCTTTGGTTCAGATTAAGAACCGTGACAATTTGAGTCCGAACTGTAGTAGACCCGCAAACAAACAGAACGGGACTCATCCTCCCGGGACGTTCGGGGACGTCTACATTATGCACAACCCAAAACACAAAGCCAAAAGCTTGACAAAACTTCACAAAGTGAACAGCTTCATCTAAGTGCCTGGACACACTGCGATTGACAAAAGTGGTACGAATGCCATGGATTAAGACTGACCTCCAAGTTGAGTGCCTATAGAAACAGACATAACATAAAGTGAGCGAAAGCTCAGCAAATAATAGTACGTGATAATCCAATAAATAACTTGAATCACAAGGTATATAAATGTAGTGAACTTATAGTTAATCTTATCCTGTAATTGTTTCCAGAACGGCCTTGGGCCCACTCTTCAAACAGAGTGGTTTTAAGACCAGAATACAGAATGGCTGTAAGCCCATAGATTTCACAGAGTGGCCCTCGGCCTAACAGGTTCACAGATTGGCCCTCGACCTAACAGATGCACAGTTTGGCTTTAAGCCCCGATTTCACAGATTGGCCATAGGCCTCACAGATTTCACAGAACGGCCATAGGCCTCACAGATTTCACAGAACGGCCGTAGGCCTCAGTTCACATATGTATGGACTCAAGAGGTGGCTCGTACAGATTCTAGAGGTGACTCGCATAGCAGCACTTAGTTCCGTATAGCACTTTGTTCCATACCAGAAATCCTTAGGTCTTAAAGACCGAACCATCCATATAGTGTCATAGTATAGCATAACATACATGAACCACGGTATTATTACCCCCGAGCAAGGGCCATAAGACCACGGTATTTTTACCCCCAGGTAAGGGCCTTGTGCTAAATCATTCATTAATTCAAAACGTAACATATCAGAAAATAGGGCATTTCTTGCCATATCATGTCATTATATAAACGAAATGGATAACCAAAACAAAATAATGCCAGATTCATACGAATACCGTTCACAATGGTGCACATAAATTTCCCTTTATGATTCATTACATGTTGCCATAGTCGTCTTACGTATAACCAAACATTAATAATAATTATTTACAAAAGCCCATGTGTCGTTACAATACTATTCATGGGAATAGAACAATTCACACCATAACGTGAGTCATATAACAATGTTATTGATATTCAATTCTTGACGTATAAGGCTACCCATGGTTCTATCCAATTTTCATTTCGTTAATCCATTCTAGGCAAATGTCTATGTCATAAAACATGTGTCGAACCAAATAAGACTGTAAGAGTCCCTGATAGGACATTTCAAATATAATGTTCCCGTTCAAATGTCATGTTGCCATTAAGCGGGGTTTATATTCATAATTCCTTCATGTTAACTAATTGCATAGTATTTATCATTCTTGTGCGGAGTCTTAGGTAATTTACAGGTTATAACACATTAATAATAACCATTAACCGTAACCGAAATACAGAGTAGTTCCAGAGTCATACCGAGGAACACATAATCTTTCAATATTCTCACCAATCTCCAAACAACATAAATATTAACGTACTTGCTTATAAACAAAAACAGCGCGTTAATAATAAGAATTATTAACGGTAAGTAAACGTACGATTACAGTACTACTACTCACAGTGCTATAACGGAGCGCTTGACCCTCCCGGATTATGACCTACACATGTACACAACTTATACATTAGTTCTTTTTCTTCCTTTCATTATTTCCTGCTTCATTTTACTTCGAATGAATTTACAGGCATCTTAGGGACATCAAACATAGATTTCAAAAATACCAGAGGGTTAAGCACGCGAAACGGAGCAAAACATTTTTTCCAGCTTGGGCCGCGCATGCGGCTGTGAGCCCCGTACGTGCGGCAAGGGTTCCCGCATGTGCGGCAATGACCCCCGCACGTGCGGCGATTCTGCCCAGCAACAGTCCGAAATTCCAGCAACACCCAATTTTTGGTAACTTTTTCAAGGCCCAAAATAGGTCCTTTAATTGATGAAATATGATTCAAAAAGCATGTATATAAACATTATGTAATCTCAATATAACTTGGATCTTAATCTTTAAAGTTTATAAACATAATCCCATTCCACAATACTTCCAGTTCCTTAACGCATCCACACACACACACACCCACATATGCAACCATATATCCATGTAGATGGGTTCAAGTTTAATAATTGAGGAAATAGGATGGACTTCTCACTAGATACCGCACTAGATAATTCCATACACTTCCAAATCAATTCAATACAAAGATAATGACTCAATTAATCACTTAGCACAATAACATAGAGGAATTTCTTCTTTATTCAAAGAGAGGGATCACTTAGAAATGAGTAGACATACCTTGAGTCAAATTCCCTACAACCCTCTAGATTTCCCCAATTCCTTCCTTGAAGAACTTTGCTCCTCCTCTCAAACTCTTCTCTTTCCTCACTCTCAGGATATTTTTGTATAAAGCTCCCAAGTCAAATACTTAAAAGGACATAGGTATATATATATATATAAGGTGAATAGGACAAAACTCAATCAATTTAATCATTTCAAATTAAAATTTCACAGAAAATCCTATTATGACTTAAAAATTATGCTGATCTCAAATATAAAGTCAATTTCGGATTATTAAGCTCTTAAGGCTTTTAATTCTTGATCCAAACATTTTAATTGTGACAGATCTGTTTTCTTATTAAACAGATATGGATCTATAATCATAAGGTTCACTTAACTACACCCAATTGCTCATGAAATTTCACAATAAGTATTTAAATGCGCAGAATAAAGGGACTGAAAGTATATCAGAAAACATGTACGAGGGTCGGGTTATTACATTTTGGATTTGGCTTTTCCGTATAAGAAAATTGGATGAATCAAGCTTAACAGTAACTAATGAACTAAGATTTGATATGAGTAGACTAAGATTGGTAGGGATTAAAGCTAAGGAAGAAAATTTCGCCATGGGAGGATCTTGCTCGCTTGAGCTTGAAAGCTCTGATACCATAATGAAATTCTTTATTCCATTTTCATTTCTTCGTATCTCAATTACAGAGGTCTTTTTATACAATCACCTATCTTTGCTATTCTAACCAACTATATGTACATATATAATCTAACAGCCTAACAAACTCTTTAACTAACTAACTAAGTAACTGCCATATCAGTTGCACAGTTACGCATCATGATGGTGCTACTATCTTCACTGAGTTGTGAGTCACAAGCCTTTGGCTATTGCAAGGATTTTGATCTGAGCTGCTTCGTCAATACGACACTCTAAGCTATTATTTTAGTTTGAGTTGTAATGCTCTTATTAGAATTATACTTTCACTTGTACCAAATACAAACCGACTTGCACTTTTAGAAAAATTATAATTTTTAAAGTATATCTTTTAATTTTAATTTTTATAAGATAAATTTACTACTTAAAAAATTGATACGTCTTATCAATGCTAAAAGTGCGATTTTATTATTTTTTTTTGGTAGATTTTTATTTTATTTTTACTTCATTTTACTTTTTAAATCCGTTCAAAATAAAATCCTAAAAAATAAAAAATAATAAAAATTTCATTAAAGAAAAAAGTAAACGCTTCAAAAATAATTTTTTAGTATTTTTCAAACAAGGTGAGAGTTTCGTACAAAAATGATTTTTTAATGACTAAACAAGTCAAAACCAAACTTTCAAATTCTTTCTTAAACAATCAAAAAATTACTAATTGTTTTTTAGGGTTAGGGTTTCCCAACTCTCTCTCTCTCTCTCTCTCTCTCTAAACCTTCTTTAAGCTTGAAGAACCCTAACTTGATTCTACGTAGTTCTGGGCATCAAAGGTCAGTTTTCTCAACTTTCATCCTGATTGTGTTAGTTTTTACTTCAAGGTCTTCAATATTTGTTGAAAATTTTCAGTAGGGATTCAAAAAAAAAAAAAGAATTATAAAAAAAAGAGGAAAAAGTTGAACTTGATGTTTTCTTTTAAAAGTATGTTTATTTATTTCATTTATATTTGGTTCAAATTCTTCTTCTTTTTTTTTTTTAGTTTTGCTAACAATTCATTGAAACACACTACTACCTAAAATATGCTATCTATTGTTATCATGTTTTTTTTTGGGTTTTTTAAATAGTTATGGAGCGATATTATAAAAGAAAATCAAGTGTAGAATCATCATCTCACCAATTCATGACAACTCTCCAAAACAGAGTCATATAGAAATCAACTTGCTAGACCTTCCTGAAGATCTAGGGCTACGACCTCTGATTAAGGATTATCATCGTAGCAACCGAGAACAAGTTCATAGGGTGTGTGTATTAAAAGGCCCTTGTCAACCTCATGATCACAATTTTCCACGAAGGAAAATCGGGCAATCATCAAGAAGGTTTAACCCTTCATGGTTTGCTGAATTTGGTAGTTGGTTGGAGTATAACATAGCTAAAGATGCTGCATTTTGCCTTTGTTGTTACCTTTTCAAACCCATCGTAGAAGACCAAGGGGGTGGTAAGTCCTTTGTTGTTGATGGGTTTTCAAGTTGGAAGAAGAAAGAAAGGTTGCAAGGTCATGTGGGAGGTGTTAACACACAATTAAGCTTGGAGAAAATGTCAGTACTTACTGAATCAAAAGCAATATATTGAAACATTTATCAAAAAAAAAAAAAAAAAGAAGCAACATATTGTGTTAGGTCCCTACTTGTTGCCAATTCCGCGAACATGCTTAGTTCAATCGAGTTGTAATTTTTCCTCTATTTTTGGTCTTCCTGCTCAAGCGGAGTTTCCACCTTCTCAGTATTTTGGTTCGTTTGCAAAAATACTTTGAGGTCTGATTTTACGCTCAAGTGTAAGTTCCTACGCTTGAGCGTAAACCCTGGTTTGGAACACGCGTGTTAGTGTCACCGCTTAAGCTGCCATTCCTGCACTTGAGAGGAGGTCGTGACTCCAACTGTTATAAAATTGTAGTTTGCTCCAAATCTAGGACACGGCTTCTAGATCTTTTTTTAGGGTTCTAGGGTTTTCTTCTCGTGCTATTTTGATAGTTCACTTTGATGTTTGATTGAGTATTATACTCATGGTTTGACAAGCATACATCAAAGAGTTGTTTGATTATTCGACTTCAAGAGTGTTCTTCTTCGGTGGAATTCGGAGATTCAAGCGTGGAGTATTCGAAAGAGTTCGAAGCTGTGCGCAGTCGTTGATTCGACATAGATGTTGTGGATTCAACATCAATCTGATCAATTCTGAGATGAAGGCTGCAATGAAAGAGATATAGATTGTTGAAGATTGAGTAATTTGTTTGGTAATTTTGTATTCTTTCTTTCCTTCATAGTGGATTGATTAGTGGCATTTCACCCATGGTTTTTTAATCACAATTGGAGGTGCTCCAATTGTGATTTTTCCACGTAAAAATCGTTTGTGTCGATTTACTAATTTTGAAGCGATAATCTAAATCACATTCATATGTGCTAAATGATTTAGATTGTTAGTTTTAATCATTTGGGAATTGGTACAATTAATCTTGATCTAATCACGAATCACTTAGGTTTTTCATATTGAAACAGTTTTCTCCACTCAACCTGATGAAGCCAAGAGTGATTATAGAGTTCAATTAACTACATCAATTAATTGCATCCAACTTCTTTTGCAAAGGGATTCCATTACATGGGCATGATGAATTTGAAGATTCAAGCAACCAAGGAAACTTTCTTTAGCTTTTGATGTTTTTTTCAGATCAAAATGAGAATCTCAGAGCTGTTTTGTCAAAAGATGTTCCTGAACTCCTTAAGTTGACATCACCTAGTATTCAAAAGGATATTCTTAATGCCATTGTGGTTGAAACTACCAATGCTATTGTTAGAGAACTTGGTGATGGCTTGTTCTCTATTGTCTTTGATAAATCTTGGGATGCATTAATGGACGAGCAATTGATTGTGAAAAATCTAGAAATCCCCTAGATATTGATTTGTGATTATGTATCAATTTTAAGCAGTAAACAACAATCCCAATCAAACAATCAAGACAAATCAACACAACGATTTTATGCGAAAAAATCACAATTGGACACCTCCAATTGTGATAAAAAAAATCACGGGCAACAGCCACAAAACAATCCACTAAGAAGATATAAAGGAATTACACAGGTATACTCTCAATTACCAAGCGAATCCACACCCGAATTGAACCAACCTCTATGTGCCTCTTCCAACCCCGTCTTCACCTCGAAATTGTCTTGACGACGAGCCACTCCAGAATCCACCAAAGCTTCAGGCTCGACTTCTTCAGAATCCACCAAAGAACAACTCTGTCTTTTGTGTAGAATTAAACAAACAATCCTTTGATGTATACTCTTTAAGCCATGAGTTGAATACTTAATCAAAACATCAAAAAAAAACTAGCAAAATATCCCCAGATATAAACCCTAGAACCCAAAAAGAAGATCTGGAGAGGTTATCCTAGATTCGGAGCAACTTGCGAATTTATAGAATCTGAAATCGTGAGGTTCGCTCGAGCGTGGGAATGGACGCTCGAGCGGGGACAATATATGAAGTGTTTCGCACTAGGGTGTACGCTCGAGCGGGGAAATGGATGCTCGAGCGGGGACACTATATAACGTGTTCCAAACCAAGATGTACGCTCGAGCGGGGATTTCGATGCTTGAGCGTGAAAACACGGATCACAGTATTTTTGGAGGCTCACCAAACTTCTCGAACTCAGCATTCTCCGCTCGAGCGAGGGAATGTACGCTCGAGCGGGCAGGCAACTTTGAATGCATTTTGCATTTTTGCATTTTGCTAGTACTTTGCTTGATACCCAAAAAATGCTCAATCACATATCCCCTACTATCCACATATCTCAAAGAAACAATCTGTTAGGTTTTTATTCTTGGCAATCCCGTTTGACAAAACTCTTTTCAGTTGTATTTGTTTTCGCACTTTTTATTTCAATGAGGCTATGAGTTTACTAGATGCGAATCCAACCCGAATTGTGCCTTGCAGAGAAGTTTGTGATATTAATGCTTTCAAGATTGCCACTTCGCTGATTATAACGAGGGTCGAGTTGCCTGGTCAGCTCGCGGCCGAAGCAAAATGTAAAAATGCATTCAAAGTTGTCTACCCGCTCGAGCGTCCATTCCCCCGCTCGAGTGGAGAATGCTGAGTTCCAGAAGTTTGGTGAGCCTGCAAAAATACTGTGATCCATGTTTTCATGCTCGAGCGTCGAAATCCCCGCTCCAGCGTACATCCTGGTTTGGAACATGTCATATAGTGTCCCCGCTCGAGCGTCCATTTCCCCACTCGAGCGTACACCCTAGTGCGGAACACTTCATATAGTGTCCCCGCTTGAGCGTCTATTCCCACGCTCAAGCGGAGCTCGCGCTTTCAGATTCTATAAATTCGCAAGTTGCTCCGAATCTAGGATAACCTCTCCAGATCTTCTTCTTGGGTTCTAGGGTTTATATCTGGGGATATTTTGCTAGTTTTCTTTGATGTTTTGATTGAGTATTCAACTCATGGCTTAACGAGTATACATCAAAGGATTGTTTGTTTAATTCTACACAAAAGAGAGAGTTGTTCTTCAGTGGATTCTGAAGAAGTCAAGCTGAAGCTTTGGTGGATTCTGGAGTGGCTCGTCGTCAAGACAATTCTGAGGTGAAGACGGGGTTGGAAGAGGCACATAGAGGTTGGTTTAATTCGGGCGTGGATTCGCTAGGTAATTGAGAGTATACCTGTGTAATTCCTTTATATCTTCTTAGTAGATTGTTTTGTAGTTGTTGCCCGTGGTTTTTTTTATCACAATTGGAGGTGTCCAATTGTGGTTTTTCCACGTAAAATCATTATGTTGATTTGTGATTATGTATCAATTTTAAGCAGAAAACACTGAAGTGGTAATCTTGAAAGCATTAACATCACAAACTTCTCTGCAAGGCACAATTCGGGTTGGATTCGCATCTAATAAACTCATAGCCTCACTGAAATAAAAGTGCGAAAACAAATACAACTGAAAGGAGTTTTGTGAAACAGGATTGCAAAGAGTAAAAACCTAACAATCTCCCCCTTTGGCAATGTCGTGACAAAACACACCTAACAAATAAAATCCTAAACACCCCAACCCTTACAGCCAATAAAAACAAACTTCTTTCTCAAGGTCATGATCTGCAAAACAACTATTAGTGCCACAATCTCCAAAACAACTATTAGTCCCACAAGAGTATATGAAAAAGCAATAAACATATGGCTAGATTATCTTGAAGCATTTGAAGCATGAGATGGAAAACATGAATAGATATGACTTGGAGATTTTAAGAACATGTAGCATGTATAGATGGATAGATGAAAACTAAGACATATGCACCCAACTCATGACATGAATACATGAAATCCTAAGACACATGAAAAACAATCTTCTCCCCATTTTTGTCACGAATTGACAAATGAAGCTCAAACAACAAAAGCAAGATCATAAACCACACAAGCAATGATATGATGATGTAAATATCAGGAGCATGCAAGAAGGAAATAATAAGCAAACAGTGCATAGCAACATGCAAAACATCTATAGCTAATATCCCTTACCAAACAAATCAAAGTGTTCATGCTAACATACTCTTGTAATGATAAACCAAATTTCCCCTCACTAAAAACAAAGAACAAGAAGAAAAACAACAAAAAAATAATATGGTGGAGCAAGCAAGGAATTTCAAATTTGGACCTTGAAACGCACAAGATTATCCAAGAAGCACAATTACTTGAAAACACAATGTGCACAACCTCTAGAAGATTCCTCATAAAAGAAAGTGATGCATTATGTGAAAAGCATAGATCCCATGAAAAAGTGTGTGTGTGACTCTTGGAGTTCGACAAACACTAGATTCAAATCCTAGTAGTGATATGAAAGCTGGACCTCTGACAAGAGAATCTGAGCATAACTAACAAAAGTCAAATCACTAGAAATCAAGGGGTATTTGGTGAGTAAAGGCGGAGGCTCCCCCTCAATCAATGAATCTTTTCTTTTTTTTTCTTTCTTTCTTTTGCACATTTTTTCTTTCTTTTGCATATTTTTTCTTCTTCTTTTTTTTTTCTTTTTCTTTTTCTTTTGCACACTCATTGGCGGCTGACACGCTCAAGAGTATGGAAACCGAACCAGAGAAGCATGGATATAATAAGGATGGCCTGGTTGGTGACTCTGAGGTAGCCTTTTCCCCATGGCTGGACTACAAAGAATAGAGGGGAAAAGCCGTGGAGATGCAAAAAGATGGAAGGTGGTTAAGAGACTCAACATCACCCATGATATGCTAGTATAGGTCAATTCCTCTATAAAAACAAAAGATACCATGCCAGAAGTCCATAAAAAAAATAATCACTAAGGCGGAAGACTCCAGAATTTGCTAATCCAAGAGTGTGTACAGAATGAGACATACTAATCAAAGAACACACACTCCAAAATAAGTAATGACTACATATTAACAAGTAATGGATATTCTCATCAATTCCAGTATGCACCAAGGGCATCTTAAAAATTTCAAGCTTGCAAAACCATACTAAGAAAATCTTTTTGGTTTTTTTTTTCAAAAATAAAGCAAGACAAAAAAATGAACAAGCACACATTTTTTTCTTTTTCTGAAACAAAGCAAGACAAAAAACAAACATGCACACATTAAATGACTCCAAAGAAAAAAGAAAAAAACACACAGAAACCTAAACAAACTAAAAAAAATAAACAAATTAGCACAAGTCAAGTTTTCTCACCCAAACCGCTTTAGTATGAACAAAGGTGTGAGAATTACGGTTCTTGGATGGTGTCTTGACGTTGTGGTTCCCTTCCCCTTCAATGAGAACCCATCTTGACATGGTTTCCAACTTCCTATTCCTAGAGCTAGGCAAATGCAAACTCACTCCATGTTTGGTCTCAAGCACATCAAAACAGCAAGGCCTATTATGACCCTTCACCTCCTTACGACCAATGAAGTGTCTCCTACCCCATGAGATGTTGGAATTTCTTCCATCTCTATGAGACACTCTCCCATACAACTTATAACAATAAGGGCGAATATTACCATGCATACCACAATGATGACAAATAAAAACAGAGTGTACCTTCTTTTCTTTGGCCTTACCAACTCTAGGAAGTTTGAGAGTCCAGCCTCATGTTGAATTTTTTGTCCTCCTTTTCCTTGAGTTCTTGTATCATGAGATATAGAAGCACGCTGTTTTTGCTCTTTCTTACCATCAAAGCCAATGTCACTCTTGTCAGAACAAATTTGTTGAGACCCAATGATATTGTCCAAAGTCTTTGATCCTCTATTCCAAAGACCAGTGGTAGCCATAGCATACTTGAGTTCTTCCTCTTTCTGGATCATTAGTTCTTCCAAAGCAACTTGAGACATCTCGAGAGCTTCAATTTTTTCTTCATATGTTGCATAGATTTGCTGTAGCTCATTCCTCTCTATCTCACAAGTCAAGAGTTTTACACAAAGAGCTTGTCGATCATTAGCTATCTTGATGGCATCAATCCTAGCCTCGAAAATCTCCTCCTTTAGTTTGACATTCTCACTTTCACATGCTTTGAGTTTGATAGTGAGTTTTTCATTCAATTTGGATAACTTAAGAGATTCCTTATACAACTTTTCATAAGCTTGCTCAAGCTCTTCATCATCACTTCCCAAGGATTCATCATCAGTGGCGTTCTTAACCGTGCTTTTCGGATACTCTGTTCGTCCTTCAGTTTCAGAAGCTGCCATGAAAGCAAGGAATTGTTTATGTCCCTCTTCGCCTTGATCTTCATTGTCACTTTCATCTTCATCAGATTCTGATTCATCATCCCAAGTGATGGCGAGGGCTTTCTTCTTCTTCAAACGAGTAGGGCATTGTGAAGCAAAGTGGCCAAATCCTTGGCATTCATAGCATTGGACTCTTTCAGAGTTCCCTTGTATCTTTCCTTTCTCCTTCTTGGCTATAGAATTAATTTTGAGTTTATCTTTGCCTTTAGATTTATGAGTATGAGTAGATTCCAAAAGATTAGGATTCTTTTTCAAAAAAGATTTTTTAAATTGTTTAACAAAAGCAGCCGTAATCTTAGAATCTATCTCACAATCCTCATCAAAATCCTCTCCAACTCTATAAGCACTACCAAAAGCAAGATCTTTTTGTTTTTTTTGAAATTCCTATGTGCCTCATAAATTTGGAGATTTCCAACCAACTGATCCAACTTGAGGTTGTCAACATCTTGAGCCTCCTCAATAGCCGTAACTTTTGGTTGGAACCGATCGGGCAAGGATCTTAAAATTTTTCCCACAACTTTGGATTCTGGTATTTTTTTCACCTAAATTGAAGCTGGAATTTACAATATCATTCAACTTCACATAAAATTCATCAAAGGTCTCATTATCTTTCATTGAAAGGTTTTCGAAGCTAGACGTGAGCCTTTGAAGTTTTAAGCGTTTAACAGAAGGAGTGCCCTCATGAATAGTTTGTAAGATATCCCAAGCCTCTTTTGCGACTTCACAATTGCAAATACGACTAAACTCTTCAGGTGTGACAGCACAAAAGAGAGAATTGATAGCTTTACTATTCTAGCTACTATTTTGGTAATCAATTGTGTCCCACTTTTCAATTGGTTTGGGAAAAGTTACTCCATCAATGGTAGTTGTTGGTTCAGTCCACCCATTTATGACAGATTGCCAAACTTTTCGTCAATAGATTTTAAAAATGATCTCATCCGAGCTTTCCAAAAAGAATAATTGGATCCATTAAGTAGGGGTGGTCGAACCATAGAATTTCCCTCACGAATTGTATCTATTATCACAAATCAAACAAGGTCTCGCTCTAATAGATTTGTAAAACAAAAAAAAAATAGAGCGGCCCGCTCTGATACCAATTGAAAAATCTAGAAATCCCCTAGATGTTGATTTGTGATTATGTATCAATTTTAAGCAGTAAACAACAATCCCAATCAAACAATCAAGACAAATCAACACAACGATTTTACTTGGAAAAACCACAATTAGACACCTCCAATTGTGATAAAAAAACTCACAGGCAACAGCCACAAATCAATCCACTAAGAAGATATAAAGGAATTACACAGGTATACTCTCAATTACCTAACGAATCCACACCTGAATTGAACCAACCTCTATGTGCCTCTTCCAACCCCGTCTTCATCTCGGAATTGTCTTGACGACGAGCCACTCTAGAATCCACCAAAGCTTCAGGCTCGACTTCTTCAGAATCCACCGAAGAACAACTCTCTCTTTTGTGTAAAATTAAACAAACAATCCTTTGATGTATACTCTTTAAATCATGAGTTGAATACTCAATCAAAACATCAAAGAAAACTAGCAAAATATCCCCGGATATAAACCCTAGTACCCAAGAAGAAGATCTGGAGAGGTTATCCTAGATTCGGAGCAACTTGCGAATTTATAGAATCTGAAATCGTGAGGTTCGCTCGAGCGTAGGAATGGACGCTCGAGCGAGGACACTATATGAAGTGTTCCACACTAGGGTGTACGCTCGAGCGGGGACACTATATGACGTGTTCCAAACCAGGATGTACGCTCGAGTGGGGATTTCGACGCTCGAGCGTGAAAACACGGATCATAGTATTTTTGCAGGCTCACCAAACTTCTGGAACTCAGCATTCTCCACTCGAGCGGGGGAATGGACGCTCGAGCGGGCAGGCAACTTTGAATGCATTTTTGCATTTTGCTTCGGCTGCGAGCTGATCGGGCAGCTCGACCCCCATCATAATCAGCGAGGTGGCAATCTTGAAAGCATTAACATCACAAACTTCTCTGCAAGGCACAATTCGGGTTGGATTCGCATCTAATAAACTCATAGCCTCACTAAAATAAAAGTGCGAAAACAAATACAACTGAAAGGAGTTTTGTCAAACGGGATTGCCAAGAATAAAAACCTAACAGATTGTTTCTTTGAGACACTACAAGAAAAAACACTTTCCATGACCAATATTTTGGTCGCGAAAAGTACCATATTTGGTCGCTAAAACCTTTTCGCGACCAAAATATGTTGGTCGCGAGTTGGTCGCTAAAGCCTCGTCACAGATAGTTTTCTACGACCAAAAAAGTCTTTGGTCACTAAAAGTGACCATTCGCGACCAACATTTTTGGTTGCGGAAAGTCCAATTCATATTAGCCAAAAGTAAACTTTTAGCGACCAAAGATAAGTTGGTCGCCAAAAGTCAGCGCCTTGACCCAAAAAAAATAATTCTTTTGTGCTCCCTGGGACTTGAACTCCTGACCAAAGAGTCACCTTATGCACCCAATCCATTCTGCCACTCTACCAATAACATACTTCTTGTTCATATTTGGCAAAAAAAATATATAACCCATAAAAATTGGGTTATCTATTATTTTATAAAACTTTTAATGCCTAAATAGAAAAATAGCATGTAATTACTGTAGTATCATTTTTTTTTAAATTTATCCCACCATAACTTTCCGCGACCAACTTTTTTTTTTGGTCACCAAAGGGTAATCTTCCGCGACAAAAAAAGCCTCTGGTCGCCAATAGTATACTTTCCGCGACCAAATTTTTTTTTTTGGTCGCCAAAAGGTGATGTTCCGCCACCAAAAAAGCCTTTGGTCGCCAATAGCATACTTTTCGCGACCAACTTTTTTTTTTGGTCGTCAAAGGGTAATCTTCCGCGACCAAAAAAGCCTTTGGTCGCCAATAATATACTTTCCACGACCAACTTTTTTTTTTGGTCGCCAAAGGGTATACTTTCCATGACCAACTTTTTTTTTGGTCGCCAAAAGGTGATCTTCCGCGGCCAAAAAAGCCTTTGGTCGCCAATAGTATACTTTCCGTGACCAACATTTTTTTTTGGTCGCCAAAAGGTGATCTTCCGCGACCAAAAAATTGTGGTCGCCAAAAGTTAAATTTTAGTCGCAGAAAGTGGACTATTTGCGACCAAAAAAAATAGGTGGTCGCCAAAAGTGTTTTTTCTTGTAGTGAGATATGTGGATAGTAGGGGATATGTGATTGAGCATTTTTTGGGTATCAAGCAAAGTACTAGTTCTAGTGTTCTTTCACTTAAGAAGGTGGTTAAAGACTTATTTTTTACACATGGCTTAAGCATATTTAGGTTGTGTGGAGAAAGTTATGATGAGGTCAATAATATTGATATGCAGGGTAAGTTCAACAAACTGACGAGGCTTATAATGGAAGAGAATGAAAGTGCGTATTATGTTCATTGTTTTTCTCATAAACTTGAATTAACACTTGTGGAGGCAGCAAAGAGTCATATCCATATTGCAACACTCTTTTACGTGGTTTCAAAAGCTTAAGCCACGTGTGTCACACTCTGATAATTAATGTAAGAAACATTCACGACCATCAGAACTTAACACCAAAAGGGCCATCTTTCCCCTTTGAACTAACATTTTCCATCGTACAAAGTCCAAGGATTACATGTTCCAAAATTTATCCTGGTTCAAGAATCTAGATGGCATTACATTAACAATTGCCTCACTGGCCTATAAGGTACATCAAAACTAAATAGAACATTACACAAAACAATTAAGTCTCAATACAAAATATCTTTTTGTCTTCCTCTTTCAAAACCAACTAAGTGTCCTCTGCTCTACTGAGGCAAAACTTCATCTGTCCCTGAAAAAAATAAATTAGGGCTGAGCAGATCGCCAAGTAGGAATACATTTACTCAAGTATTTAATCATTCGAATGAATTTATGGCATCCTTAAGACAAAACATAATAATAAATTATGAGCACATTTCATCTTCACCACTTTTGTAAATACATAACAATTTAACATGGACAATTACATTTCACACCTTCTCAACACAACATTTAAACAATCACATCGTTGGAAAACAAACCATGAGTCTCATGTAAGAGTCCAACACAAGTTACTTTAGTTTCAAAATCCATCCCCACATATGCCGACTATTATACGACGGGAAAGGGGCTCCTCAAGAAAACCATCTGTTTTTCCACTTTCGCCGACTACAATACAGCAGGACTATGTGGACACCCAAAAACATCTTTCCTACATTCGTCTTGCGATAAGCCTAGACAAGGCATTTGTGTACCTTTTTAAACTCCCTCACAGGTACCAACATAACACAACATTTTTCCCAAAACCGACTTTTACCCAAACTCATGCACAGTTAACAATTCTATCACATTTTAATTCCATCAACAAACATCCATCATCACAATAGATGAAACACCACATAACCTTTAAAGAAAAATAACATTCAAGCCACAATTGTCATCTCTTGATCATTCATCATATCCCATGAAACAAAATGAATTCTATTCAATTTAGTGTCTTCCAACCAAATGTACACTCTAAGGTTTTGCCAAATTTGGGGGTTTTGCTTCTTCATCATAGATAAAGGTTTAAACAACATTTATATACAAGTTCTAAAAGAAAAAGTGAAGAAATATCTGGCAAAAGTCAAGCAAGTTGTTTATTTACACAAATCATGAATTTGATTCCACACAATCCTCAAAAATTAATTCATAGTCACAATAGTCACAACAATACCATAGAATCCCTTCAAAATAAGGAAATACTAGAGTAAAAGCACCCCTAACTCGAAAATCAAGCAAGGAAGTCAAGCTCCTGCAAGAATCCTTTGCAATCCCACAATCCAATCGGTGGACAAGGATAATCTTCGAGTGTTCTTCACTCTTAGCAAGAGATTTTGGTTGGATTTCAAGTGTATAAGAGGTATTTTATGGTGGAAACTTAAGGTTTTGTAGAGAGGGAAAGAGTAGAAGTAAAATAGAAAAGAAAAGGTAAAAGAATGATCTAGAATCATCATATTTAAAAAGCTGATATCGCGAAGCTCGCTTGAGCGTGGCTTCCTACGCTCAAGCGACCAGACATAATCTGAAGGACTCGCTCGAGCGATAACTTCTTCGCTCGAGTGGAAAAAGAAGGATCTTAGAAGTTTTGCAGTGCTACAGTGAAACTACTGGATGCCAGCATTTTTCACTCGAGCGATGCTTTCCTCGCTCGAGCAAGCACGCCTACAGATTCGCAAGATACTGGGAGCAACAATTCTGCACTTGAGCGACACTTTCCTCGCTCGAGCGACCCCTGAAACAAATTTCACAATCTCTCCCCCTTAAGGAATTTTGTCCCGAAATTGGCAGTCTTTCTCCACCTGATATCACATGTGGCAATATCAACATACTTCCTAGTTTTCCACCAATTCCATAACGCCACAAAAGTGTGATGATAGTAATAGACTCATCAATCTCTAGCAATCCCATCAATAACTGTATACAAACATACCCATTAGAATCCAAGAGTCAAGAATCAAGGGAACAATGGAAAGCTTTGGCTCATTCTTAATCCATGACAATTCATGACAATAGTAATACATTTATGATTCCTTAACAACATGCAATTAGACATGATATCACTCTAAAAGCAAAAAGAAAGTCAAGAGAACATTAGGAGGCTATAATTCATATTAAATTCATTAGATAGAAGGGAAAAGCAAGAAAATTATTACATTACAAATTCAAAAATAATTCTAGATACTTCTCGCGTACTTCAGTTTCTCGTTCCCATGTTGCTTCCTCCACACCATGATGGTGCCACAACATCTTAACTAGGGGAATTGTCTTACCCCTTAACACTTGTTCTCGGGTATCAAAAATTTGGATCGGTCTCTCTTCGTAAGATACATTGTCATCCATTTCAATTTCTATCCAATCTAACACATGGAAAGGGTCAGGTTCATACTTACGGAGCATAGACACATGAAATACATTATGGACTCGTGAGAGTTGAGGCGGTAAGGCAAGATGATACGCCACTTCTCCAATCCGCTCAATGATATCAAAGAAACCAATAAATCTAGGCGATAACTTCCCACTTCGACCAAACCTCATTAATCCTTTCCTAGGGGAGACCTTCAAAAATACATGATCACCAACTTCAAAAGATAAAGGTCATCTTCTTCTATCTACATAGCCCTTTTGTTGGCTCTGAACTGTAACTAACCTTTTCCAGATGAAGGTTATTTTCTCAGTAGTTTCGCGAACTAAATCCAGGCCTAACAACGGCTAATCTCCCACTTCTGTCCAACACACCGGTGATCTACACGAGTGCCCATACAATGCCTCGAAAGGTGTCATTCCAATACTTCCTTGAAAGCTATTATTATAAGCAAATTCAACTAAGGGCACGTGCTTCTCTCAGGACCCTTTAAAATCTAATGCACATGCCCTTAGCATATCCTCTAGAATCTGGATAACGCATTCAGATTGCCTGTCGGTTTATGGATGGTATGTAGTACTATAATTTAATCGAGTACAAAAAGCATTTTGAAGACTGCCATAACCTGGCTGTAAAGCGAGGGTCTCTATCTGACACTATACTAATTGGTACCCCATGGAGGCGAACAATCTCACGGACCTAAAGTTCAGCTAGAAATTCTATAGAGTCCCCAATGCTCATAGCGAGAAAATGAGCCAACTTAGTAAGCCTATCGACGATCACCCATACCGCATCATTACTTCTTTGAGTCCTAGGATGGCCAGAAATAAAGTCCATGTTGACATGTTCCCATTTCCATTCAGCGACTGGAAGTGGCTGTAGCAATCCGGCCGGTCTTTGGTGTTCAGCCTTAACTTGTTAACAGGTCAGGCATTTGGACACAAATGAGGCTACATCCTTTTTCATACCCCTCCACCAAAATCGACGGCTTAAGTTGTGATACATTTTGGTGCCCCCTAGATGCACAGCTAGGCGGGAGTGATGGAAATCCCTCAAAACTTCATTCCTCATGGATTCAGGTACAAATAATCGGTCAAGGTAACGAATACTAGAATCTGTATAAATATTTAAACCCCTCTATTCCTTCCCTTGAAGAATTCTCCCTTTTATTGCCTCTACTTTCGGATCATCCAATTGTGCCCCAACTACTCTTGCAATAAGGGTAAGTTGTGCGATGGTGGTAAAGAGGATAGCTTGTTCCAAAGATTCACTGAGCTATAACGCAAATTCATTGGCATCCTCTATCATCTTCCATCCCCTCATCGCTAGGTTAGCCATTACACTTACCAATTTCCTACTCAAAGCATCCACTACTACATTAGCTTTGCCAGGGTGGTAGTGTATCTCAAAATCATAGTCCTCTAATAACTCCATCCATCTCCGCTGGCACAAATTCAAATCTTTTTTAGAGAATAAATATTTGAGACTTTTGTGGTCGGAAAAGACTTCAAACTTCTCACCATAGAGGTAGTCTCTCCACAGCTTCAAGGCAAAAACAACCGCAGGAAGTTCTAGGTCGTGGGTCAAGTAGTTTCTTTCATGGATCTTCAGTTGGCGCGAGCCATATGCTACCACCTTTCTATCTTGCATTAGAACACATCCCAACCCCTCTCTCGAGGCATCACAATATACCGTATAACCCAAACCACGTTCCAGAATGATAAGGACTGGGGCAGTAGTCAATCTAAGCTTTAGTTCTCGGAAGGAGTTTTCACAAGCTTCGCTCCAAATGAACTTTACTCCCTTATGAGTCAACTTAGTCAATAGAGATGCTATAAAAGAGAAATTCTTTACAAATCAACGATAATAACCCGCTAAGCCCAGAAAACTATGGATTTTTTTGGTGTTCTTAGGCTGCTCCCAACTCTGCACCACTTCTATTTTTGAAGAATCTACCATAACCCCATCTCCTGAGACTACATGACCCAAAAACTTCACTTCGGAAAGCCAGAATTCACATTTCTCATATTTTGCATACAAGCGGTGCTCCCTAAAAAGTTCCAAAATTATGCGAAGATGCCCTTCATGCTCCTCTTCGAAAGGTGAATAGATGAGAATATCATCTACAAAGACTACCACAAATTTGTCAAGAAATTACCGGAAAATTCTATTCATCAAATCCATAAATGTGGCTGGAGCATTTGTCAACCCAAATGGCATAACTAAAAATTCATAGTGACCATACTGGGTGCGTGTAGACACCCCATTTTTGACCGCCCGCAAGACTTAGGCGCTTGGTTCGGTACACTCGATGATGAAAGTTGAATTGTGTGCTTTGAATTCACAACGATTCGAATTCAATAAGGCTCTCGAAATGACCTCAAATCTTCAACATTTACCTTGTTTGAACCTGTGAGTTTTATTTTTGGACCTTTTTCCACTCTGAGATGAGTTTGAACCAAAAAACAGGGGAGGGCATCAAAGCCCGGCCATGCATCAGTGATGGCCGACCGTGGCTATGAATGGCCGGCTGGCCCTTGGTGGTGAAAAACACTAGTCTGGGCGGGAGGCTGCCAGCTATCCACTTTTGAAGATATTTATTACCTTTTGAACTCAAATTCTATAAAAACGAAGCTGTGTGATTGTTTTAAGGGTTGAAAAAAATTTAGAGAGCCTATATACACCTTGAGAGCTCCTCCCTCCTTCTTCTTCCATTGCAAGCAACCTTTAAGCTAACCTAGATTCCTTGTGTCATCTATTTACTCCACATACAACCTTGTCTCACCACCTTAGAGCCTTGGTTGATCTTGAAGAAGCATAATTCAAGCTTGAGAGTGGGTTGAAACCAAGTTTGGATCACAAACAACAAGCTTACCCCTTGAAAAGTATAAGCTTGTTATCTTCTCTCTTGCCTTCATTTCTTTCATTTGCTACATAATTGTTACTATTTTGCTTTGCTTTGCTTTGAGTCAATTTGAAGTGTTTAAGATTGGGTTTGAATAGCTACCAAAAGGGTAGAGAGAGCTTGCTCTTTCCACACCTTTACCTATAGCTCAAACCCTTCCTTTTCCACTCTTTTTCTTTGATATCTACAATAATTTTCAGAGTTTTAAAATGGCCAAAAATCATGTTTTGAGGTTTCAAAAGTGGAGGGGTTAGCCACCCCTCCTTGTTCTTGCTTACTAGCATTCATTCTTCTCATTATTGTTTAGCTTTTTAAGCTCTTTTCATGCATGTTTAGCCTCTATTTTTCATGTATTAAGGGCTGTTTTTAGGGTTGTCCAAGCCTTTTAAATTGGTTCATGCTTTTTTTAGTTCATTTGTTGTCTCATAAGTTGGCAAACATAACTTGTTGCATGTTGTTCCAAGCTTTCCTTTACTTATTTCCATGTTTAAGAGTCTAATTTTACCAATCACTCCACCATCCCTCTCTCTTTCATTCTTGAGAATGATTTCAACCAATTAAGGTTGTTCAAGACATGTAAGAAAGACTCTTACTTAATGGCTTAATCTTTTCAAGAGTCATTGCCAACGGTATAGTCTTTCTCTCATGCTTTAAAAGAACCTCTCATTTGACATTACTTCTTATTTAGCGGACTTTAACATCACCATGGACAAATGGATTAAAGAATGGCAAGGCTTAATAAAATTGGCTTAAAACTTGGGTCAACACACATAAAGAGAGTGGCTTAAATTGATTCAACTTGGTCAGACGTTATGCCAGGTTCCTTGTGTCAAGAGTCATCATATGCTAATCCATGGCATTTTGATGATTCTTGAAGCGTTGCAACCTCCCTTTTTGAGTTCATACTATGATAAGAGGGAGGAGTGGTCTTATTCTTTGCATTTTATTGACTTTTGTCCAAAATTGCATCCGAGACCATCAAGCAATCATTTTTCTCATTGTTGGCTTTGGAATCAATTTCAACCTTCTCTCAAGAATTTCCCATGACAGAGGAGGTAGAAAGGGACAAACAGAGCTTGAGGACACTCTGTCTGCACTGGTTCACCTCAGAACACAAAAACAGAGCTTTGCACCAAATTGATGCACAACCGGCCATCAGTGATGCACGGTTGGCCCTCAGTGTGTGGCCAGCAGTGTAGTTTTGCAAAAAACAGAGGCAGTGGCTGAAGGTGAAATAGAGGCGGCTTGGGCAAATAGAGTAGCTCTCAGACACTGTGCATGCAACCTTTATCCATCTTCACTTACGCATTTTGTCGAATGTAATTAATCTTGTTGTAAGTAATTAGTTGTAGCTAGTTAATTTTGTAAAGTGTTGTAACTAATTAGTTATTCAATTTCGTTTTGTAATTAGTTAGTTAACTAGAATAGTTAGTTGATTCAATTGTTGTAATGATGTAGTTAATTAGCTTAGTTAAGTTAATTATTATTCATTCATTCGGTTTTGTAATAATTAACTTAATTTGGACTTTCGGACATTGATTCTCACCCTTTTGCATGAGGGATCAAATGTTGTAATAATGTGTATATCTTCCAATCTCATGTCTTTCTCCCTTTTATTTAATTGCTTAAGATGGTTAGTTTAGGGACATAGTGTTTTATTTAGCATTCTCCATGTTTGCATCCATCTGTATTTCATGCACCGAGGCTCGATTCATCATTCTAACTACATTGTCGTTTAAATATCTCTTTGAATACATGCTTAGACCACATGTTATCAAATTGATTCATATGTTATGCTAGTAGTCAAGCCTATTTAATTTCATATCGCATGTGTTGCATTAGTCACATTTGTAGACACCCCATTTTTGACCGCCCTTAAGACTTGGGCACTACTGATGGTTTGCTCGGTGTTGAGAGATGTGCAGGGCAAAAAATCAGTTTCTTCGGCTAGAAGAGAGGCAAATATTTCAAAACACTTTGTTTAGGGTTTTGGAGTTGAAGAAAAGAGGAAAGGAGAGGAGAAAACTAGTTCGGGAGAAGTTCGGCATGAATCCGGGTAGAAGCGAGTCGAGCAGCCCTCGCTGAATCGGGCTTATCTGTCTGTACATTTGGAGTTTAGCTATGGGGCCACCACCATCGGAAAGCTCACTTCTAGGGCTTCATTTTTCACTCAAGAATCTCCTAGAGCCAACTCCGGGTGGGGGAGATATGATCAGTTGAAGTCGGGCATCATCCCGGTTGGATCGAATCTGCGCAGCTTCACGGAAAAGGGCATAACTTTTTCCACAGGAGGAATTTTGATGCAAGGTTTGCGCCATTGGAAAGCTAACTTCCGGGGCTTCAATCTGGACATCCACCGGCACTTTTTTGACCTCACCGGCCACCCATCGGCACTCTGTTTGTGCCGGCCGGCAATTTATTGTGCCGACCGGCCATTTATTGTGCCGACCGCCACTTTATTGTGCTGACCGGCAATTTTTGCTAGCCGACGACCTTCCGGAGCATTCTGCAGATTGAGTGGATTCCAGCTGTGCCAGCTGGAATGCACAGAATCGATCCCCCACGTGCATGTGTGCTTGTTTTGCACCTTGTGAGCCTTTGAACCCCCTAACCTTGTAGAAGCTTGAACCTTTTGGCCAAGCTTCTTGGAGAAGCTTGGCCAGCTATTTTAGCTTCCTCTAGAAGCCTTGCACCCCCCCTTGAACCCCTTGGCCCCTTTGAAGCTTGTCTTAGAAGCTTAGCATGGCTTATATAAGCACCTCTCCTCCTCCTTTGTTGAGGTTGGATTTTTTGGAACAAAAAAACCAGAGATATATAGATATATCTGATATACATACACACAACCCTTGATCTCTCTCTATATCTCTCTCATTCAACCACCAAATACCCTTGTTCTTGGGCCATTTCTTCATCAACTCATAGCACAAGGCATCCAACGCCCATTCCAGCAGCTTGAGGCTGTCCTCCAGAGGTTAAAAGCTCCCAAACTCAGTCCAAAGGTTGCTAAAGTTTGGTTCTACAAGGGTGAGTCTCATTTTCCCTCTTTTGCGCATTGTTTTGGCCTATATCTAAGCCATAGTTGCTTGCACTTTTGGGCTCCGACCTAAACTTCAAATCATCATATTTTGAGGTCCTCTTCATGTTTGATTGAGGACCTCTTGCTGTTTGAGGACAGTAGCTTGCACTTGCTTCAATATCCTCCTTGAATGCCATAATCTTGCATAGAATTCTTGGCTTGTGTGTGATTTGTTTTAGAGCCTGATGTAAACTGAAAATAGGCTTATTTTGATCCCCTCTTCAACATTGAAGAAGGGCTCAACACTGTTTGGGACTTCCATGTCATACTCCCCTTTATATCCTCTTTTTGGTCCCATTTTTGTATGTCTTGGCAGCCCCTGATGTTGCTGTTTTTGGACCTTGGTCCGAACTAAAACTGGCTTTATTTTGACCTCCTGAACATGTTTTATTAAGGGTATTTTCTTGTTTGGTGAATGTTTTGTATACCTCATGTTATAGCCCTTTTGTGGCCTTAATCTTGCATAAATTGTTTGCCATGCTTGTACCTGTTTTCGAGCCTTGCCATGAACTGTAAATGTGCATATTTTGGGCCCCTCTTCAATGTTGTTGAAGGGCCCTAACATGTTTGGGGACAGCAGCTGTGAGTTGCTTCATAATCTCATGTTTAGGGCCGTTTTTGTATGCCATTGTTGCCCTATCTTTGTTTGCTTTTTGGCCATGAGTTGTACTAGTAAAATGCTAATTTTGGGGCTGCCTTGCTACTGTCTATTCATTGCATATCCATGTTGTGCATGTTTGATATAGCTATAGGCCATTTCGGGTGCCAAAGTCCATGTTTCGGGACTATTCCATGCATCGGGTGTGTTTTCGCCTCATTTCGGGGCTGTTTTCCCCACATTTCAGTGCTGAAATCCCATTGGCATACTTTCATATCATTTTCCATGCCATTGCATTGCATATGCCATCGCCTCGGTTTGCGTGCCCGTGTGCACGCATTTCGAGGAACTTCATTTTCATCCATCGGCCTCTTATGTGAGTGTGGCTGAGGCTCTCTCATGTTAGTATAAGTCCATGTTGCATTCTATATGCCATTTTAGCCATTGCATTGCATATGCCATTGCCTCGGTTTGCGTGCCCGTGCGCACGCATTTCGAGGCACTTCATCTTCTTCCATTGGCCACTGTTTTGGGCCTAACTAGAGCTGCCTAATTCATGTTTAAGACCATCCCTTGCTTATTTGCATGCTCACCTTGCATGTTTGCTTGTATCGGCATGTTGCATCCTTAGCTCGTATGCCTAGGTTGCATTGCATTGGCATGCATGCCTTGCCTCTTGATCATGTGATAGAGGTTGGGCTTTAGTTTGTTTGATTGGTTTGCATTTCATTTGACATGAAAGTTGCATACTTGATTCCTTGGGCCATCATGCATGGAAATGCGCGATTGGTGGTCCGAGAATCGAGGCACATGTCCCTTTGAGTCATTACAATGACAAGGGACATGGTTGGTGCATACATGCCTTGAATTGTGCTGCCATGCTTTGTCTTGCCCTCTGTTGCTGTGAGTTGCAGGTTCTGCAGGCTTTATTTGCCGACCGGTAGTGTAAGGTGCCGGCCGGCAATCTTTTCTCTGCCGACAGCTTTAATTTTGTGCCGGTGGCAACATCTCAGTGCCGGTGGCAATTTCACCCAGCCGGTGGTGTCTCCCAGCATCCAAGGAAGCAGTCCTGAGGTTTTGACAGCCTCCGAAGGAGCACAGGAAAGAAAACAGAGGCAGCCTATGCATGGCGGCGCACTTCCCGAGGCGGTTTACTGTTTTCTTAGAATAATTAATTTGTTAATTAATTTGTAATATTTAATTAGCTCGCGTAGTTAATTAATTTGTAATATTTATTTGGTCCCTCCGAGCGAGGGCAAACTTGTAATAAGTGTGGGTGTGTGTGTGCATGTCTTCCAACCCCCACTTCTTTCTCCCTTTTATTTACCTACTTATGATGGTAGATTAGGGCACATTTATTTTAGCATACTTTATGTTATGCATGCGTGCATCCATGCATTTGTACTGCATGCATTAGGCTCGGTACATCACGCTAACTGCATTCGTACTTCAATTCAAAAATTGACTATGTGATAGTTGATCGCATTTCATATGCCATGCTTAGGTTAGCCGAGCCTGCCTAGATTGCATTTTTGCATGTGATGCATTAGCCATTTTTTAACATGAACTAGGACATGCATGTTTGCTAACTAGTTTACTGTTTTGGCACGGAGTACAATGTAAGTATTTATGCTTTAGCATCTCGCATGCGTGTGAATGTTAACATGACAGTATGCTTACCATGCGGTTAAGTGCTTATATGAGATAAACTGTTTGAATGCCTGTGGGTGGAGGTTGAATTACCTAAATTGGAATAATGCATTAAAACTGTGAGTTTTAAGCCCACTAGATAGTGGCAAAATCATCTTCTCTAAAAGCCCACTTGAGAGTGGCAAAATTTGCATTTTAGCCTACTTGCGAGTAGCAAACCATTTTCAAAACAAACATGAAATGCTTTGTTCCAATTTGGGCGGTTTGGTCTATACTTGTTTGCTGCGCGCATAACATAGTAATTCTAGGCTAACAATTGGTTTAAGAACACATAAAGTTTTCAAAAACGGATATCACGGTTAGTAGAGGCCGGTCTTCGGACCGGGCGAAAGGGGGTGCTCATAGCTGACCTTCCCCGATCGTACCCAAGCTCCCGAGCCGAGACAACTCCGGTGATGACGGACATGTGGCCTTCGGCACCGAGTCAGGGTTTCCTAAATTTCCCCATTTTAAAAATATTTAGGTGGCGACTCTGTATCTGGCAAAGCAGTCCATGTTTGGCACTACTTTTTCAACAAAATCTGTTTTCTCAAACGATTTGCCAGATTTGGACTCTTTGGTTCAGATTAAGAACCGTGACACAAGTCGAGTCCGAACTGTAGCAGCGAGGTCCCCCCCGCGGACATGTTACAGTTTCTGGCGACTCTGCTGGGGATATTTAGAGAGCTTGACTCGAACTCGCAATATCCCATTTTGACTTCATTTATGTGTTTCTTTGCATTGCATGTGCATTGGTGCGCCTAGGAACACAGTGTTTGCCATCTGCCATTCCTGAACGGTTTGCCGGAGGCTTGTCTTGTCAAGGCATGTCCGTAAGGTTGACCGGCTATGGGCTCTGACAGTATGGGAACACAAACCCCGGTTTTACCGGGGCACCCTTTTTGACCATTCGACCTAGTGCATATTCGGAATCCATAGTGACCATTCCAAGCTAGGACAGGTTGCTTACCCGATTATAGGTTGTTTGAAACCGCTGTGTGCGTAGTGAAACCCTAGCTCCTGACAAAATAGGACAGGGAAACCCTACCCTAACATAGGGGTGTTTTGGCTCTCTCTTACTTGCTATGTGCTTTTAGAGTGTATCTCTACAGGAATGCATATACCAGTTTACAAGTCTGGGTATCAGGCCTGTGGGCATCAGCATCAGTATTTGGGGAATCAGTTTTACCTGAGGGTATCAGTTTACAGGCAGATATTTAGGAAACAGTGATCAGTATTGGGTACATTCATCCTAGTATGCTCAAATCTGTTCCAGTGAAATTAGGCTGAGATGCTCTCTGTTTTCCCTTTTGCAAGGTAGTCCTGGAACCATAGCTTCAGAAGGCTCCGATATCTCCCGAGGTTCATCGGACTTGTGCTGATAGACTTTGTCAGGTCAGAGACTCAGTTCAAGGGTAATCAGGGCCAGAGCAGGCTAGTCAGGCACAGATCATCAGTTCAACAGTCTTCAGATCAACAGTCATTATCCATCTCGCCTGTGTGCAGTTGGGTTGAGATATCTGCTTTTGCCACAGAGACAGATATACCGGTTGCTCAGTTAGATTAGAACAGTATGTCGAGTCTGGAAGAGATGGTGCGCCAACTCCAGGATAGTATGAAAGCCATGCAGCAAGACACTGTCCGTCAAGCAGAATTCGCCAAGCAACAGGCTGTGGTCATAGCCCAACAGGCAGAGACAATTGCCAGATTGGAGCAGCAAACTGGAGTATCTACTTCGCACCAGGCTCCTCCCCCACCAAGAGTTCCCACACTCGGAGAGGCAACCCATGTCCAGGATGATACGGACATTCCAGTCGGGCCAGCTCCACCCCCGATTCTGCCTCAACTCTCCAAGGCACCCACTCCTATCAACCAATCAGATTCTCCCTTCGAGCTCGAGGTGGAGCCCGTGGCATTAAAAATGCACAAGCTTGAAAAGCTGTTCAAAAAATCTCAAGGTGCGAAGTCCATTCTGGACATTGGAAACGGATACATCGACGCAGCTGTGACGCTGCCAGATCGGTTTAAGATGCCACAAATCGATCGTTTTGACGGATCTGAGGATCCCATGGTACACCTGCGACTATTTTCAGACGTCCTAAGACCAATGGGCCTCACTAGATTGCAGAAGCTGTCTTTGTTTGGCCGGACCCTGTCGGGTGTAGCGGCCGCATGGTATGCCAAGTTGGAGGATGACGTCAAGAGAAGTTGGGATGAGATGGCTGAGGCCTTCGTCGCACAATATTCATACAATACCCAAATCGAGATTACGACCCGTGATCTTGAGACGACGAGGCAGGAGCCTAAGGAGAGCTTCTCAGAATTCGTGGCCCGCTGGAGGGCCAAGGCCTCAATGATGACCATTAGGCCAACAGATAAGGATCAAATACGGATGATTGTGCGCAATCTCCAGCCTAAGCTAATGCAGAGAATGATTGTAATCCCCTTTCCCACTTTCTCAGATTTACACGATATGGGGGTACAAATCGAAGATGCAATGAGGCAAGGTCTGTTTGACCAGGATAAGGAGCAGCCCAGGAGGGCATTTTCCCGTAGTTCGAATGTGACCACCAGCGGTGATGCAGCTGCAAGATCATCTGAAGTGGGCATGGTCACCACCACCACACCAAGAGCAGCCACCCCCTTTGTTGGTGCATCCACTTCAAACCCCCGAACTTCAGACTATCTGCCCCGAGGCAAGAGGGTTTTCACCCCACTCTATATGTCTTTGTCTAAAGCCCTGGGGGTCCTACTCAGGAAAGGACATCTGAAACCATTAGAGCAACGGCCTTTACCCGATCCTCTCCCTCCAAAACATGACCCGACTAAGTACTGTGCTTTCCATCAACAAACCGGTCATGACACCGACAGTTGCGTCCGTCTCCACCACGAGATACAAAATTTGATTGACAACGGGGTCATCCCCGCACCAGGTCCTGCGAAGTCTATCGACACTTGATCAGTGAACTTGTGGGGGGATAATGTGATGTGATCAGAGGTTGGACCACCTGCGGGCGGCACTCAGTTTACTCCAGATATGGTGTATGGCACGCACTGTTTTGAGCATTTGTGAATGTTAGTTTTGTACTTTCTGACTTGGGTATTGGGTCAGTCTTGTCGTTTTGTATTGGGTCAGTCTTTTCATGCTGAGTCAGTCGGGTCTGTCTTGTTGTGTCGAGTCAGTCCTGTTTTGTTAAAGTCGGGTGATTCCGGGGGTGTTACTTCGGATATCACTATTTTGCTTTGTGTTTGTCCTTTTGAGTCTGTTTCTGCCAGGGAGCCAGTTGTGCCAACAGATTTGAATGAACAGCAGTGATTTCCACACTCTTGCGTTTGCTTCTGCCGTGTGCCAGTTATGCCAGAAGTTTGAATGAGATGACAGTGCTCTTGGCCTGCCTTTTCTGTGCCTTTCAAGTCATTGTAATGACCTAAGTTTTCCAAAACTTTTTTTTGAAACATTGTGATAAAAACAAAGAGGAAAGAATTCCTTGGGTTTTGCAAAACTTGATCAACTGAGAGAAAGAGAGGCGTGCTAAGCCCTTAATGAATGAGATCATGTTTGTTAATGTGAGTACTGAGAAGGATCCTGGCTTGATCCAGATTGGTCCCACACTATCTTCGGCGCGAGCGATTTGTCGTTTTCTTAAAAAATTTCAAAAAATATTTTGCGCAGTCCTGCGAAGACCTGTGTGGAATCGCTCTTGAGATTGTGCAGCCTAGGATCGCTCTCAGCCTCGAGACTCGACCCCTCACTTTCAAACCTTGAACCTGAGTTCAGAACGTTCAACGGTCAACCACAACGTGAGGCCTGTGTGGCCAGATTTGAAGCAGCCCTCGAACAAGAGGCCAGGAAAGTCAGATCAAAAAGATCAGAAGATCAGAATGAGCTTGCAAAGCTGGAACGGAAGTACCCCTCGAACTAGGGGCAAAGATATCAGACATGCTCGAAGAGCTGAAGATGAGTCCTCTTGCAAAGCAGCAGCCATTCTCCTGGATTCAGATGACTCTAGGATCTCAAAACCATTTGGCATGGACTTGTTATACTTTTACCCTTGAGAGGCTCGCTGGGTTGAAAACCTGGAAGGGCGACCCAGGCAAAAGTTAGAGCAAGGAAAAAAGGAAAAGAACAAAAAAAAGAAAAGAAAAAAAAAGGGAAGAAAAAAAAAAGAAAAGAAAAAAAGAAAGAAAAGAAAAGATAAAAAAATGAAAAGAATTGAAAAGAAAAGAAGAACAAAGCTCGCAAGGTCGAAAACCCGCAACGGGCGCCTTGGCAAAAGTTAGAGCCTAAAAAGGAGAGGTTAATACCCGAGTGTACCTTACCCCGGAACTACGTAAGGCTTGATTCCCATGTTTGGGATACGTAGGCAACTTCATTCTGAAGTCCAGCCACAAACACCTCTAAAATCAATTGTGTCCATGTAATGGTTTTGATCATCTTTGCCTTCTCTGTATCTGAGAGTTTGGTTGTGACCTTCACTGTGAAGACTGACTACAATGTGCTGCGGTGCCATTCAAACAAGGGGCAACTTTCCGTTGCCATTCAATGCGCTACGGTGCCATTCAGACAAGGGGCAACTTTCCGTTGCCATTCAATGCGCTGCGGTGCCGTGCAAACAAGGGGCAACGTTCCGTTGCCATGCAGCTCTCTTCGAGCAATGGGGCAATTTTCCTCCAAATCCGAGGTTGTGCGTCTCAAGAGTGGGTTCCGTGCTTGTTAAGCATTGGCCGTTTGCAAAAATAGTTTTTGAGAATTTTTACTGAGGTTGACTGATCCCTCGAAAATTATTCCATCTTTTCCAAAACTGGACCATTTCTTGGACCCAAAAAAGGAAAATTTTCAGTGCTCATAGCCTGACTTGCATGATTTCAAATCAAAAATCGAACAAGTGTGTTAATCTGACTCTCATGTTGGTCAAAATTGTTTTAGTAGAAAAACAAAAACAAAAAATGGTCAAAATAATGAACTAGGGGCACAGTTGAGTCAGGCTTCCTGTCTTTCCCCCGTTGTCAGAACATACTTGCCAAGAAGGGCACTCTACCTGCCAGAAAAGGGCACAACTGAAGTCAACAACAAAGGGCTAAAAGCTCTCTCATCCTCCAAGCAACGAGGAATCAAGTCAAGTGCGAAGCACAAACTGGAAAGGATCAAGATATTCCACTCCCTCATCTAGACAGATCTGATCACGTCCAAACTCCCCAGCGGAGCATCGTCAACCGATGTCAATTGCAGATCTGCTGCGCGTCTGGTCGCATTGCAACCCCTCTGTGGGAGAAATTCACTGTTGTGAACAAGAGTCTGGTAAAATACCAGGGGCAAGAGCCCACAATTTCCAGCTTATCCATCAACCACCCAGCGGAGGGATGAAAAACGAGAGATTAAAGAATAGAGAGATGTGCGCTGAGAGAAAAAGCGAGAAAAGGATTTTGAGAGAAAAACCGAGCTTGAGAGCCGAGTGATGTGAGAATCACAAATAAGAAAGGGTGGGAATAATACCCGGTGAAACAGGCTCCCTGTGCACGTCTGTGTGTCGTGTCTTTTGTTTTGTTTGTCTCGATTCTTGCTTTGAGTCGTTCCGAGCGTGTCTCGACGTGTTTAGGTTGTTTACCTTTTGTTTTCCGTTGTTGAGTCTTTCTCGCTGTGTTCAGTCGTAGGCTCAATACCTGGTCGAGAACTCATTTTCTCAATTTCAAAAAATGATTTGTTGTGTGCTCAGAGTGTTGTGCCATTCTCCACATTTGTGCAAAAAAGGAAATTTGTTCTTTCGAAAACTGCAGGGTCCACCCCCGATAAGTGTGAACGGTGAAACCAGGACCTATCTGAAGCTATGATAGTTCCAGACTGCAAAGCAAAAGCAAAAGAGCGAAAATCGAAGTATCTGAGTTTGTGTCAACTTCAGAAAATTCCGTGATTGTACTCCGGACGTACCTCTTCAGGGCCTTGTCAATGCTCCGAAATATGAGTGTACCTCTACCTCAGGCGCAAGATCAATCTTGCATTGTGATGCACGTTCCAATTGCATTGTTATGCACCCACTTCACTAGCATTGTTATGCTCATTCATTGCATTGATTTTGCACATCTATCCAGCATTGTCATGCTCATTACATTTGCATTGTCATGCACCTTTTCACTTGCGTTGTCACGCACTTTCCACTTGCATTGTTATGCATGCTCTCTTATTCGGAAACACTGGGATACGTCCTTATGCTTTCCCTTCTCATTCGGAAACTCCGGGATACGTCCCTATGTTTCTTTCTCTTTTTCCGAAACTCCGGGATACGTCCCTATGTTTCTCTTACCTTTCCGAAGCACCGGGATACGTCCCTATGTTTCTTCTCCTTTTTCGAAACACCGGGATACGTCCCTATGTTTCTCCTTCTTTCCGAAACACCGGGATACGTCCCTATGTTTCTTCTTCCATTCCGAAACACCGGGATACGTCCCTACGTTTCTCTCTCTTTCCGAAACACCGGGATACGTCCCTATGTTTCTTCTCCTTTTTCGAAACACCGGGATACGTCCCTATGTTTCTCCTTCTTTCCGAAACACCGGGATACGTCCCTACGTTTCTCTCTCTTTCCGAAACATCGGGATACGTCCATACGTTTCACTCCTCATTTTCCGAGACACTGGGATACGTCCTTATGTTTCTCTCCCTTTTCCGAGACACTGGGATACGTCCTTATGTTTCTCTTCCTTTTCTGAAACACCGGGATACGTCCCTACGTTTCTTTCTCCTTTTCTGAAACACCAGGATACGTCCCTATGTTTCTTCTCCTTTGTCTAATCCTTGGGATACGTCCCTAACCCTTGGGATACGTCCCTAATCTTTGGGATACGTCCCTCACCTTTGGGATACGTCCCTAATCTTTGGGATACGTCCCTCACCTTTGGGATACGTCCCTAATCTTTGGGATACGTCCCTAACCTTTGGGATACGTCCCTCATCTTTGGGATGCGTCCCTAATCTTTGGGATACGTCCCTAACCTTCGGGATACGTCCCTAATCTTTAGGATACGTCCCTCACCTTTGGGATACGTCCCTAATCTTTGGGATACGTCCCTAATCTTTGGGATACGTCCCTAATCCTTGGGATACGTCCCTAATCTTTGGGATACGTCCCTCATCTTTGGGATACGTCCCTAACCTTTGGGATACGTCCCTAACCTTTGGGATACGTCCCTAATCCTTGGGATACGTCCCTATGTTTCTCCCTCTTCAGTTAAAAGCGTTCGGAATACGTTCCAATGCTCACACCATTCCAAAACACCGGGATATGTCCCTATGTTTCTCCCTGTCCCATTTCCCCACACAATTTCAGTGTGTTTGGAATTCATCTTAGGTCGCATTGTCATGCACACCTCTTCACTTGCGTTGTCACGCACATTCCACTTGCATTGTTTTATCAAACCGGCTTCGCGAAAGCGTATAAGTCCAATTACAAACCGGCTTTGCGTAGCATATAAGTCCAATGTTCAAACCGGCTTCGCGTGGCGTATAAGTCCAATTATCAAAGTCTTCCTGCATATCATTTGCATCATGCCCCTGAACTACGCTGGTTTGATTCCTTGCAAAGGGATACGTAGGCAGCCTGCGGGCACAACCATTCATTCATTTGTATTTTGTTTGTTTGTCCAAGTCTTCGGCCTTGTCAAAAATGGGTCGTCTCGGGGCTTTGACATTCACTCCCGTCATTGTTATGACTTTCGAGTTCTGTCAAAGAGGGGCAACTGTAGACACCCCATTTTTGACCGCCCTTAAGACTTGGGCACTACTGATGGTTTGCTCGGTGTTGAGAGATGTGCAGGGCAAAAAATCAGTTTCTTCGGCTAGAAGAGAGGCAAATATTTCAAAACACTTTGTTTAGGGTTTTGGAGTTGAAGAAAAGAGGAAAGGAGAGGAGAAAACTAGTTCGGGAGAAGTTCGGCATGAATCCGGGTAGAAGCGAGTCGAGCAGCCCTCGCTGAATCGGGCTTATCTGTCTGTACATTTGGAGTTTAGCTATGGGGCCACCACCATCGGAAATCTTACTTCTAGGGCTTCATTTTTCACTCAAGAATCTCCTAGAGCCAAGTCCGGGTGGGGGAGATATGATCAGTTGAAGTCGGGCATCATCCCGGTTGGATCGAATCTGCGCAGCTTCACGGAAAAGGGCATAACTTTTTCCACAGGAGGAATTTTGATGCAAGGTTTGCGCCATTGGAAAGCTAACTTCCGGGGCTTCAATCTGGACATCCACCGGCACTTTTTTGACCTCACCGGCCACCCATCGGCACTCTGTTTGTGCCGGCCGGCAATTTATTGTGCCGACCGGCCATTTATTGTGCCGACCGCCACTTTATTGTGCTGACCGGCAATTTTTGCTAGCCGACGACCTTCCGGAGCATTCTGCAGATTGAGTGGATTCCAGCTGTGCCAGCTGGAATGCACAGAATCGATCCCCCACGTGCATGTGTGCTTGTTTTGCACCTTGTGAGCCTTTGAACCCCCTAACCTTCTAGAAGCTTGAACCTTTTGGCCAAGCTTCTTGGAGAAGCTTGGCCAGCTGTTTTAGCTTCCTCTAGAAGCCTTGCACCCCCCCTTGAACCCCTTGGCCCCTTTGAAGCTTGTCTTAGAAGCTTAGCATGGCTTATATAAGCACCTCTCCTCCTCCTTTGTTGAGGTTGGATTTTTTGGAACAAAAAAACCAGAGATATATAGATATATCTGATATACATACACACAACCCTTGATCTCTCTCTATATCTCTCTCATTCAACCACCAAATACCCTTGTTCTTGGGCCATTTCTTCATCAACTCATAGCACAAGGCATCCAACGCCCATTCCAGCAGCTTGAGGCTGTCCTCCAGAGGTTAAAAGCTCCCAAACTCAGTCCAAAGGTTGCTAAAGTTTGGTTCTACAAGGGTGAGTCTCATTTTCCCTCTTTTGCGCATTGTTTTGGCCTATATCTAAGCCATAGTTGCTTGCACTTTTGGGCTCCGACCTAAACTTCAAATCATCATATTTTGAGGTCCTCTTCATGTTTGATTGAGGACCTCTTGCTGTTTGAGGACAGTAGCTTGCACTTGCTTCAATATCCTCCTTGAATGCCATAATCTTGCATAGAATTCTTGGCTTGTGTGTGATTTGTTTTAGAGCCTGATGTAAACTGAAAATAGGCTTATTTTGATCCCCTCTTCAACATTGAAGAAGGGCTCAACACTGTTTGGGACTTCCATGTCATACTCCCCTTTATATCCTCTTTTTGGTCCCATTTTTGTATGTCTTGGCAGCCCCTGATGTTGCTGTTTTTGGACCTTGGTCCGAACTAAAACTGGCTTTATTTTGACCTCCTGAACATGTTTTATTAAGGGTATTTTCTTGTTTGGTGAATGTTTTGTATACCTCATGTTATAGCCCTTTTGTGGCCTTAATCTTGCATAAATTGTTTGCCATGCTTGTACCTGTTTTCGAGCCTTGCCATGAACTGTAAATGTGCATATTTTGGGCCCCTCTTCAATGTTGTTGAAGGGCCCTAACATGTTTGGGGACAACAGCTGTGAGTTGCTTCATAATCTCATGTTTAGGGCCGTTTTTGTATGCCATTGTTGCCCTATCTTTGTTTGCTTTTTGGCCATGAGTTGTACTAGTAAAATGCTAATTTTGGGGCTGCCTTGCTACTGTCTATTCATTGCATATCCATGTTGTGCATGTTTGATATAGCTATAGGCCATTTCGGGTGCCAAAGTCCATGTTTCGGGACTATTCCATGCATCGGGTGTGTTTTCGCCTCATTTCGGGGCTGTTTTCCCCACATTTCAGTGCTGAAATCCCATTGGCATACTTTCATATCATTTTCCATGCCATTGCATTGCATATGCCATCGCCTCGGTTTGCGTGCCCGTGTGCACGCATTTCAAGGCACTTCATTTTCATCCATCGGCCTCTTATGTGAGTGTGGCTGAGGCTCTCTCATGTTAGTATAAGTCCATGTTGCATTCTATATGCCATTTTAGCCATTGCATTGCATATGCCATTGCCTCGGTTTGCGTGCCCGTGCGCACGCATTTCGAGGCACTTCATCTTCTTCCATTGGCCACTGTTTTGGGCCTAACTAGAGCTGCCTAATTCATGTTTAAGACCATCCCTTGCTTATTTGCATGCTCACCTTGCATGTTTGCTTGTATCGGCATGTTGCATCCTTAGCTCGTATGCCTAGGTTGCATTGCATTGGCATGCATGCCTTGCCTCTTGATCATGTGATAGAGGTTGGGCTTTAGTTTGTTTGATTGGTTTGCATTTCATTTGACATGAAAGTTGCATACTTGATTCCTTGGGCCATCATGCATGGAAATGCGCGATTGGTGGTCCGAGAATCGAGGCACATGTCCCTTTGAGTCATTACAATGACAAGGGACATGGTTGGTGCATACATGCCTTGAATTGTGCTGCCATGCTTTGTCTTGCCCTCTGTTGCTGTGAGTTGCAGGTTCTGCAGGCTTTATTTGCCGACCGGCAGTGTAAGGTGCCGGCCGGCAATCTTTTCTCTGCCGACAGCTTTAATTTTGTGCCGGTGGCAACATCTCAGTGCCGGTGGCAATTTCACCCAGCCGGTGGTGTCTCCCAGCATCCAAGGAAGCAGTCCTGAGGTTTTGACAGCCTCCGAAGGAGCACAGGAAAGAAAACAGAGGCAGCCTATGCATGGCGGCGCGCTTCCCGAGGCGGTTTACTGTTTTCTTAGAATAATTAATTTGTTAATTAATTTGTAATATTTAATTAGCTCGCGTAGTTAATTAATTTGTAATATTTATTTGGTCCCTCCGAGCGAGGGCAAACTTGTAATAAGTGTGGGTGTGTGTGTGCATGTCTTCCAACCCCCACTTCTTTCTCCCTTTTATTTACCTACTTATGATGGTAGATTAGGGCACATTTATTTTAGCATACTTTATGTTATGCATGCGTGCATCCATGCATTTGTACTGCATGCATTAGGCTCGGTACATCACGCTAACTGCATTCGTACTTCAATTCAAAAATTGACTATGTGATAGTTGATCGCATTTCATATGCCATGCTTAGGTTAGCCGAGCCTGCCTAGATTGCATTTTTGCATGTGATGCATTAGCCATTTTTTAACATGAACTAGGACATGCATGTTTGCTAACTAGTTTACTGTTTTGGCACGGAGTACAATGTAAGTATTTATGCTTTAGCATCTCGCATGCGTGTGAATGTTAACATGACAGTATGCTTACCATGCGGTTAAGTGCTTATATGAGATAAACTGTTTGAATGCCTGTGGGTGGAGGTTGAATTACCTAAATTGGAATAATGCATTAAAACTGTGAGTTTTAAGCCCACTAGATAGTGGCAAAATCATCTTCTCTAAAAGCCCACTTGAGAGTGGCAAAATTTGCATTTTAGCCTACTTGCGAGTAGCAAACCATTTTCAAAACAAACATGAAATGCTTTGTTCCAATTTGGGCGGTTTGGTCTATACTTGTTTGCTGCGCGCATAACATAGTAATTCTAGGCTAACAATTGGTTTAAGAACACATAAAGTTTTCAAAAACGGATATCACGGTTAGTAGAGGCCGGTCTTCGGACCGGGCGAAAGGGGGTGCTCATAGCTGACCTTCCCCGATCGTACCCAAGCTCCCGAGCCGAGACAACTCCGGTGATGACGGACATGTGGCCTTCGGCACCGAGTCAGGGTTTCCTAAATTTCCCCATTTTAAAAATATTTAGGTGGCGACTCTGTATCTGGCAAAGCAGTCCATGTTTGGCACTACTTTTTCAACAAAATCTGTTTTCTCAAACGATTTGCCAGATTTGGACTCTTTGGTTCAGATTAAGAACCGTGACACAAATCGAGTCCGAGCTGTAGCACGAGGCCCCCCGCGGGCGCGTCTACAAGATTGCATAGTTAGGATCATGCATTTTTCTAACTTTATTTCTTTTTTGGCTTGGAGTACTAGGTAAGCTTTTATTTTCTTTTAGCATAATCACATGCGTGTGAATGTTGCCATATCTAGCAGCTTGCCATGAGGCTAAATGCTTAATTGATAAACTACTTGAATGCCTGTGGATAAAGGCTTGTTGCTTGAATTGGAATAATTTGAGTAAATGTTCATATGATATCACTTTTTCAAGTGGTCCATATTTCGAAACAATTTTCCAAAACAAACATGACTCGAGATTTTCCAATTCTTGCAATTTTAGTCTATGCTTGTGTGTGTGCACATCACATAGTAAATGCTAGCCTAAATAAACTGGAACAAGAGCATATAATGTACATAAGATTCATATCATGATTAGTAGAGGCCGATCTTTGATCGGGTAAACGGGGATGCTTAATTCACGACCTTCCCCTCTCGTACCTAAGTTCCCAAACTGAGACAATCTTGGTGATGATGGACACGTGGCCTTTGGCACGAGTCATGGTGTAGACCAGACTTCCTTCGCGCGCCCCCCTTTCGGAGAAGGCGTGAATTTGGTCTTACTACAGTTCAGACTCCTGTCACGGTTCTGAATCTAATCTCACAAAGTGTAATGTGAAACTGATAAACACCAAAGAGTCCAAATCTAGCAATTGGTTTTGAAAAATCAATTTTGAATGAAAAAGCGCAAAACATGGACTGCTTTGCCAGATTACAAAGTCGCCACCTAAATATTTTGTTTTGGAAAATTTAGAAAACCCTGACTCGTACCAAAGGCCACGTGTCCATCATCACCAAAGTTGCCTCGGCTCGGGAACTTGGGTACGAGAGGGGAAGGTCATGACATGAGCACCCCCGCTCGCCTGATCAAAGATCGGCCTCTACTACCATGATATGTTATTTTATAAACACATGTGTTCTTATTCTGATTATTAGCTAACTTTACTATGTGATGCACACAACATACAAGTATAGACTCGATCACGAGAATTGGAACAAAAAAACTCATGTTTGTTTTTTAAAATGGTTTGAAAGTGCTACTCGCAAGTAGGCTAAAGTGCGGATTTGCCACCCTCAAGTGGGCTTAAAACATGATTTTGCCACTTTGCAAAGTGGGCTTAAAACTCACAATCATCGAGTTGTTCCAATTCAGGTAATAAAGCCTTCACCCACAGGCATTCAGGCAGTTAAGCACTTAAGCAAATAGCCTCATGGCAAGCATGCTATCATGGCAACACTCACACTCATGCAAGGATGCTAAAGCGTAAACACTTACAGTGTACTCCAAGCCAAAACAAAAGCTAGTTAGAAATCAATGCATGATCCTAACTATGTTAATATACATAATGCAACACATGCAAAATGCAACTAAATAGGCTCGGCTATCTAAGATGGCATATGAATGCAACAATTTGATACATGTATTCAAATAGGTATTGAAATACTATGCAGTTTGAATGATGCGCCGAGCTCAGTGCATGCAAGACAAATGAATGATGCAAACATGCAAAGCATAAGGTATGCTAATTGAAACGTGCCCTAAAACCAACCATCGAAAGCGGTTAAATAAAAGGGAGAAAGACGTGGGGTTTGAAGACATGCACACACACACACACGCTTATTACAACATTGCACCCTCTCGAAGAAGGGTCCGAATAAGTAAGCTAAGCTAATCTAAGTTGAGCTACTTATTACAAAATAATTAATTAACTAACTTAGCTAATTAATTACAAACCGAATTGAAGCTGGCTACGCTAAACTAATTAGAATATTACAAAGATGAATTAGATTAGCTAAACACATTAACTAATTAATTACAAAACTAGTAAATCTAAGTAAAACAGTAAAATGGCCTCAGGGGAGGGAGCTATGCATGCTCGGTGTGCTTCGCTCGAAAACGCATTACCTTGCCATGAGTTGCCTCTGTTTGCACTCACTGTGATCTCAGAACACTGTACAAGCTTCCAGATGGCTTCTGCCCCAAAATAGGAACACTTTGGACAATTTCTCCTTCAGGTGGCCGGCCGGCCACCTCAACTGGTCGGTAGGCTACTTCAACTGGCCGGCCGGCCAGTACAAGTGGTCGACAGGCTAGTGCAAGTGGCCAGCCGGCCACTTCTCTTTCCAGAATCCTGCCTTTGCTGCAACAAAGAGCAACAGAGCCAAGGCAATTGTAGACCCGACTTTCTTCGTGCGCCCCCCTTTCGGAGAGGGCACGAATTGGTCCTACTACAGTTCGGACACCTATCACAGTTCTGAATCTAATCTCACAAAATGCAATGTGAGACTGATAAACACCAAAGAGTCCAAATCTAGCAATTGGTTTTGGAAAATCAATTTTGAATGAAAAAACACCAAACATGGACTGCTTTGCCAGATTACAGAGTCGCCACCTAAATATTTTATTTTTGGGAAATTTAGGAAACCCTAACTCGTGCCAAAGGCCACGTGTCCATCATCACCAAAGTTGCCTCGGCTCGGGAACTTGGGTACGAAAGGGGAAGGTCCTGAAATGAGCACCCCCACTCGCCTGATCAAAGGATCGGCCTCTACTAAACATGATATGTTGTTTGATAAACACATGTGTTCTTATTTCGGTTATTAGCTAACTTTACTATGTGATGCGCACAGCATACAAGTATAGACTAAATCGCTCAAGTTGGAACAAAACAACTTATGTTTGTCTTTTGAAAATGGTTTTGGAAGTGCTACTCGCAAGTAGGCCAAAGCGCGGATTTGCCACCCTCAAGTGGGCTTAAAACAACATGATTTTGCCACCTCAAGTGGGCTTAAAACTCACAATCGTTGAATTGTTCCAATTCAAGTAATCGAGCCTTCATCCACAGGCATTCAAGCAGTTAAGTACTTAAGCAAATAGCATCATGGCAAGCATGCTATCATGGCAACACTCACACTCATGCAAGTATGCTAAAACGAAAAGACTTACAGTGTACTCCGAGCCAAAACAGAAAACTAGTTAGGAATCATGCATGATCCTAACTATACAGAATGCCTAATGCAACACATGCAATTTATGCAACTAAATAGGCTCAGCTATCTAAGATGGCATATGAATGCGACAATTTGATACATGTATTCAAATAGGTATTGAAATACAATGTAGTTTGAATGATACGCCGAGCCCGGTGCATACAAGATGAATGAATGATGCAAACATGCAAGCATAAGGTATGCTAATCAAAATGCGCCCTAAAACTAACCATTGAAAGCTGATAAGTAAAAGGGAGAAAGAAGTGGGGTTGGAAGACATACACACACACACGCACACTTATTACAACAATACGTCCTCGCGAAGGAGGGTCCAAATAAATGAGCTAAACTATTCTAAGCTAAGCTATCCAACTGATCTAATTAGACTAATTAGACTAATTAAACTAATTAGACTAATTATTACAAATCATAATAAAGAAATAGCTAAACTAAGCTACTTAATTATTACATCACTTTAATTAATTAACAAATTAATTAAATTACAAATCAAATACTAGCTAACAAGTAAAGATTTAAACATATGCTGCCTCAGCTCTGTCTGAAGAAGTTGAACATGCATGCCTCGGTTTCCATCCCGAAAAGCTCTCCGGTTTGCTCTTTAGAGGCTCTATTTGCATGGTGTCTTTAAGAACTTGTTGCTGAAACTTACCAAACCAATGCTGGGGAGTGCACCAGTGGCCTGCCGGCCATGAGGAGTTACTGCCGGCCATCTAGCGGCCAAGAGTGAGCCTCTGCCGGCCAACAATGCAAGGTTGCCGGCCATCAATGTGGCACTGCCGACCATTAGTGTGCTGTGACACTAAACTGCAACAGAGCACAAAACAGAGGAAAGTGAGGGTCTCCCTAGGGCATGTATGTACTGTGCCACTCCTTATCATTTCAAAACATCAAAAGAGAGGTACCATTGGATCCAAAACCATCAATCAATCATGCAATACATGATGGCCAAAGATCCAACTTGCACAAATTCAATAAATGCAAGACAAACAAGACTCTAGGACCATCACCTTATCATGGAAGATCAAAGGCAATGGAGACAAAGGGAATTGGCCTATTTTCATCACTTTGAGTATGAAATGGACCAATTCACCTTGTGTTCAATATAACGTCCGATTGAACACAATGCAATGCACACATATAACATGCTTATCTTGGCTTGTTTTACTTGATTCAATTCTTGTTTACACATTTTAGCATTTACCAAGCCATTCATTAACCAATTTGTCCAATTGTGAAACTCCTCTAATGATAAGGGGTCAACCAAAAGGGGAGTTTAAGGCATGAGAGGGATGATGCCTTTGACTAGGAGGAACCCTCAAAAGAGGGTTAAAGCCATTTGAGCACCAACCCTACCTCATGTTTAAACATAACCTTAAGACCAAACAACCCTCAAAGCAAATTGAAGAATGAAGAAATAAGGGAGGTGGCAGCCATGCAATGCATGATATGGCATGAAACACAAGACTCTAACATGCAAACAATGCATGCACAACATGCCAAGAGACTTAAGCATCAAAAACTAGTGAAGGGTACAACACTAGCACCATGCAATACAATGCTCAAAGGACTAAACCAGCCCTAAATAGACCCCAAGCATGCCAAAACAGTGGCAAAAAGGAGCTGAAATGATAGCATGAAAAGCAAGAAAAATTATGCTCAAATGATGGTTCGCAAGCAAGGTACAAGGATCAACTTTCAAACACATTGAAAGAGTGAAAAATGTGAAAGTGTGACTAAGCTACAAGCACTAAAATCATGTGTGAAATAATGCCAAAACATGCAAACACCTCAAGCTTAGCATGTTAAAGACTTTGAAACTCAAAACTAGCCAAGGCCATTTACACTATAGCTATACAAAGCAATCCTCATATGACCCAAACCACTCAAAATAGAGTTAAAGCATGCTAAAACATGGGTAAAAGCATGCTGGAGTGTAGCCAAAATAAGCTAGAATGATGGGCTAAAGCATCAAGCATACAAGGCTAATTAGCAAGATTACACTACAACTGTAAGAAGCATGCATGAGGTGACTCAACCAGGCCAAAATAGAGTTACAACATGCTAAAATAAGGTCAAAAATAGGCTGAGATCAAGTCAAGTGATGGTAGAAAAACAAGCTCAACATGTAGGCCAACAAGACATGCAACCAAGAAGCAAAGAGGGGAGGCCAGCCCCTCTTACTTTGGACCTCAAAACATGATTTCTACCACTAAAATTTCTCTGAGTTTCAGTGGTAGAAAGGCCAAACAAAGGGGGCCTCAAAAGCCTTAAGAGATGACACAAGGCTTAAGCAAATAAGGCACACAAGGGGGTGAAACACCCCTAACTCCCACAGGGCCTCAAACAATCACTTTTAGCACTTAAAAATAAAGATTTTTGTAGTTGAAAGCTAGGCCAAAAACAGCATGCAAGGGTGGCCAAACCAATGTACAAAAACAAAGCTTAAAGAGATAGATTCTCACCCTTGAAGCACAACTTTAAAACAATAACTTTCTTGAGCTAAAACCAACTTTGAGCTCTCAACCAAGCCTCAAGAGACCTCAGCCCCAATATGAGAGTGTTTGGCTAAGAGTGCTAGTGCAAATATGCAAGAAAAGCTCACTTTCAAGGCTAAAATATAGAGAGAGAGGATTCTAGAGAGAGAGAGAGAGAGAGAGAGAGAAATTTAGCTCAGCTCAATTCTTGTAACCCCTTGCATGCATATAGATAGCTTCTATATATAGAAGATACAAAGGAGCCTTGAAGAGATCCAGCCATCCACGTGGGTATAGATGGTTTATCCTACAAACAGCTGGCTCAAAAATATCAGAAAAATATCTGTTGAAATAATGGTGGTCAGCCGGCCATCAGTGATGGCCGGTAGTGCCTCATTGATGGCCGGCAGGCCTCATCAATGGCCGGCAGGAATAAATTGATGGCCGGCAATGGCATTTCATGGCCGGTAGTGCACCAAAACAAGCACTATAGAGAGACCAAAGCATGGTCCAAAAATGAGACAAAATGGAAATAGGGTCTGGAAAGATCAAACCTGGGGCATTCCGTCACAAAAGTTGAGCACTCAGCGAGCAATCAAACTTGTCACCGGATGTGCCTGCAAGCACATTTAAGTCTTAAGGACGGTCAAAAATGGGGTGTCTACGGCAATGTATTTGGCAAGAAATGTATGTACTACCACCCTCCTCATCATATCTCAAGCTCAAAGGAGTGTGGTACTTGGCTCTCAAGCCACCAATCAAGCATCTCAATGCATGATGGCCCAAGAACCAAGCTTGTACAAGCTTGGTGAATGCGCACATAAGACTCAAAGTGTCGTCAACCTATCATGCATGCTCAAGGGTGACAACGACCAAGGAATGTGACACGTTTTATCACTTTGAGTATGAAATGCCTCACATTCCTTGTGTTTGGATTAACGTCCGATCCAAACAAATGCAATGCAACACACGTATGTTATCTTGGCATGTTTTACTTGATTCAATTCTTGTTTACTCATTTTAACTTACCAATTAGTCCATTAACCGGTTAAGTCCAATTGTGAAAAGTCCTCTAATTTGAAAGATGACCTAAGCTTCGGGTGCCTTGAGCATGAAGAAAGTATCATGTTATTGGTTAGTAGAAATCCTCAAGGGAGGATTAAAACCAATAGGCATGAATGCCTCAAGTTCATGCTCAAGCCAACATGGGGCTTAAGGCCACTTTCAAGGTGAATGAAAATTTGAAACAGTGGAGTGCAATGACACACATTTTAGCACTAAAATAGCATGCTAAGTGACTTAAAAACAATGCAAACAACTCATGTAATGCATGCTCAAAGGCTTAACTCATTAAGCTAATGAAAGGGGTTGTGCCACCACCTTACAACACAAGCCTCAAAGGGCTAAACTAAATCAAAATAGACCTCAAACATGCCAAAAAAATGGCCAAATCATGCTGAGATTGAAGTTTACAAGGCGAGAAAAATCATGCATACCAATTGGCCAACAAGCAAGGCATAAGGCTTAACTCTTAGAAGCAATGAAGGAGTAATACATGCAAGAATATGACAATGGTATAAGCTCTGAAATTACAAGCTAAATGATGCCATATCATGGAAATAACTCAAACAAAGCATGTTAGAAAGCCCAAAACATAAAGCTAGCAAAGCCAACTATACCATAGCCATACAAGACAAGCCTCAAAGGACCAAGGCCATTCAAAACAGAGCTAAAGCATGCTAAAATAAGGCAAAAAATATGCTGGAATCAAGCTAACATATGCTAGAACGATGGACTAACCCATTAGGCATTCAAGGCTATTAAACAAGATTACACTACAAGTGTAAGAAGCAAGCAATAGGTGGCCAAACCAGCCAAAAATAGAGTTAGAGCAGGTCCAAAAAGTCACAAAAACATGCTTGAACTAAGCTTCAAAAAGAGCGAAACACATGCTCACTTGATAGGCCATCTATGCATACAAACAAGATACAAGGAGAGGGGACCACCCCCCTCCTATTTTGAGCCTCAAAACCAACTTTCTACCACTGAAATTCCTCAGAGTTTCAGTGGTAGAAAGGCCAAACAAAGATGATTACAAAGGCTAAGAAAGGTGGCTCAAGAGGCTTTACAAGCCAAAGAGCAAAAGAGGGGAAACACCCCCTAACCAAACAAGACTCAAACCAACATTTTAAAGCCTTAAAATCAGAGTTTTTAAGAGGTTAAAACTAGCCTCAAAATAGCATGCAAAGGTGATCAAACACTTAATCAAAACAAAGCTTAAAAGGGACAAGTTGTTACCCTTGAAGAACAGCAACAAGACAGGTTTTGAGCTCCAAACAAACCTTCAAGAACCTCAGCTCCAAGGTAGTGGTGTTAGACTAGGTGTTTTAGTGCAAATATGTGAAGAAAACACACCTGAAGGCACAATATAGCACAATATAGAGAGAGAGAGAGAGGGAAATTGAGCTCTGAAATTTTGTGAACCCCTCTAAAAGGGGAGGGACCTCCCCTTATATAGAGCAAGCAAGCAAAAAGGCTTGCTTGATCCCTCCATACATGTATGGAGGACGAGTTTCAGTGAGCCACAGCTGGCTTAAAAGATCTGAAAATATCTGAAAAGGAGAAAAATTGGCCGTCGGCCAGTTAAGGTGGCCGGCCGGCCACTTCCCCTTGTCGGCCGACCACTTGAAGTGGCCTACAAGAGAGGAAAGTGGCTGACAAGTGCCACAAGTGGCCGGCAAGGCCTTCTTCCCCCGCTAGGCAAGAGGCAACAAAGTTTGGCCCAAAAAACAAGGCCAAAACACAAAATGTTAAGAGGCTCAAAGACAAGGCATTCAACCGAGACCATCGGGCGCTCAAAACAAGCACAAACCTGCGCAATCATCGAGTGCACAACCGATGACGTCAAAGCCTTGAGGTTGGTCAAAAATGGGGTGTCTACACATGGGTTTCCTAAATTTTCCCAAAATAAAATATTTAGATGGCGACTCTGTATCTGGCAAAGTAGTCCAATTTTGGCATTTTTGATTCAAAATCAATTTTCCAAACAATTTGCCAGATTTGGACTCTTTGGTGTTTATCAATTTCACATTGCATTTGTGAGATTAGATTCAGAATCACAAGTGGAATCCAAACTGTAGGGCTTATTCTGAGCTTCCAAAAAAAGGGTGTGAAAAAGTCAAGCTACAATGCGAAATGAAGCCTTTGGGATATCTTCCTCCCTAACTTGGACTTGGTGATAGCCTGACCACAAATCTATCTTAGAAAAACAACGAAAGCCTTTAAGTTAGTCGAAGAGATCATCTATCTTGGGCAAAGGGTATTTATTCTTAATTGTGACTTGGTTCAGTTTACGATAATCTATACACAATCTTAGGGACCCATCCTTCTTCTTTGCAAATAAAGTCGATGCTCCCCACGGTGAGGTACTTGGGCGTATGAAACCCTTACTCAATAACTCTTGCAATTGTTCCTTCAGAACAATCAGTTCAGCTGGGGCAAACCTATATGGTGATAAGGAAATAGGTGTTGTACCCGGAAGCAAGTCTATGATGAACTCGACTTCCCTATGAAGGGGTAGTTCTGTAAGGTCGTCAGGAAAGACATCAGGATATTCACACACTACTTTCAGAAATTCGTCCCAGATCACCCTATTCCTGTCATCTAAAAAGGCTGCTAAAAAAGAATTAAACTGGTTCCGACCACAAAGGTAGTATGAAGAGGGTAAGGATCCATCATTTCTATCTCCCAAAAATGTAAAACAATCACCACCTAGAGTGCACACTGTAAACCTTTCCCAGGAACAATCTATAATTTCCTGATACATGGATAACCAATACATACCAAGGATAACATCGAAACTCGACATTTCCAACAATGCGAAGTCAAACGGAAGTTGCCGACCCGCAACCTCAATTACACACCCAGGACACCCCTAGGTCAAAACGACCTCACTTCTGACTGATGACTCAACTGTAAGCAGAGATTTTAGTTGCTTACTTTCTAACCCCAACAATGATCCAAATGTTGTAGCAAGAAAGAAATGAGATGCTTCAGTGCCAATTAACACATTTTCCCAAGTATTGAAAATGAGGAAGGTACCTCTCACAACTGATGGCCTTACAGTCTACTCGGAAGCGGTGATAGCATACACTCTCCCCTGTGGTCTCTACTCCCTCACATCACCTCTCTAAGAAAAAGCTAGTTGTACGAATTGAGCGGATGTGGTTCCCTGAGCTATCTTAGGTGCCGGACCTGATTGAGCTGGCTAATATGATTGTCGATGCCCCTCTCCCATCTGAAAACCTCCAGACTACCGAGGCCCGGTCATACTGGGAACCCCAACCTTCTATGGGCAGAACTTCTTCAAATGTCCCGGCTGACCACATTGATAACAAGACTAAGGCTGGCTCCTACTCTGAGGCTGACCCTGTGGATGTATAGGTTATGACTGCACTCCACTTTTCTGCCCACACTCTGTGACTTTGTGGCCCATTTGACCACATCTATAACAGGCACCACGAACTTGGGTTACACTTCCCCAAACTTCCACTCATCCCAAACCCAGAGGGTTTAACTTGTTGTGAGGCCGATTGGAAAAATGATGATAAACCCTTTGACCTCTTTGAAGAACTAGTGTCACTCCTAGCATCAGGATGTCCAGCTCTCTTTAATTTTTGCCTTGCCTCTTCGACTTCTACAGTAATCTCCACATGAGCTGCCGCTTCCACTAGACAGTCATAATCGCAAATCATGTTACCAGCTACCTTCATCAAGATTTTTGGACTCAATCCAAGACATCTATGTTCTTCTGTGGCCACTACTTCAGGCGCAAAACGTGATAAGCTGGTAAATTTGGCTTCAAATTCAGCCACTGATGTATTCAGTTGCAGTAACTCTTCAAACTATTTTCTCAATCGCTCCCTAGTTGTGGGTGGGAGAAATTTATATTGGAAAGCTTGCACAAATGCCTCCCAAGTGTGTTCAACCCTATGCTTTATGGACTTTAACCATTGCCCGGCCTCCCTTTTCAACTGGTAGGCTAGCGCCACTTGCAATTCATTTTCTCGAATGTCTAAGATTTCAAAGGATTTGACCATTCGCTCTAACCATTCATCAGCTTCCATCGGATTTGGCCCACCACTATACTCGGTGAGATTGGAACAGAAAAACTCCTTTTTCAAAAAGGAAGCCCTCGTTTCTCCTTCAATAGTTCTAGCCACTTGCTCGGCTCTCAATATTTCCATGGACTCCCATAGAGCCCCTGCCATTTCCATTACTAAGGCCCCTATAGCTTCTTGGGTTGGTGGAACAGGTATAGTATTTTGACCCACTCCTTCTTCTTATGGAGCGATTTCAGGTTGGGCAGGAATGTTCTGGCCTCCCCGATGAGGTCTACCGCGAGCTCTAGTGCGTCCCAACATCTATTAGAACAGAGACAACAATAAATACAAAACCAACTTTCCACACCTAAGTGCTCCATTCATACCTATACACCATACAAACGCATAACTTCCCAAATATAGTAATTTACATAATCACACATACAATCACATAAAGCACACATGAGTTGTATTCCTAAGGTATTGGCTAACTCCATCACAATCAAGGACCTCTATATGGAAAGAATAGTGATCAAGTGCTGTTCCAAAAGGATTTTGATAAATGCAAAGGGGCGAAGCCATATCCTAGGAGTCTAACTCCATATACATGTAATCACAGAAAACTCATAACATACTAGGGATCCTAAACATTCCTTCCTCGCCTAAGGACCCTACTGTGACACATGTCACTTCCCACTAGCCCAAGGTATTCTAACCTGTGGCTCTGATACCAACCTGATAATTAATGTAAGAAACATTCATGACCATTAGAACTTACTACCAAAAGGGCCATCTTTCCCCTTTGAACTAACATTTTCCATCGTACAAAGTCCAAGGGTTACATGTTCCAAAATTTATCCTAGTTCAAGAAGCTAGATGGCATTACATTGATAATTGCTTCACTGGCCCATAAGGTACATCAAAACTAAATAGAACATTACACAAAACAATTAAGTCTCAATAAAAAATATCTTTTTGTCTTCCTCTTTCAAAACCAACTAAGTGTCCTCTGCTCTACTGAGGAAAAACTTCATCTGTCCCTGAAAAAAATAAATTAGGGTTAAGCAGATCGCCCAATAGGAATACATTTACTCAAGTATTTAATTATTCGAATGAATTTATGGCATCCTTAAGACAAAACATAATAATAAATTATGAGCACGTGTGATCTTCACCACTTATGTAAATACATAACAATTTAACATGGACAATTACATTTCACACCTTCTCAACACGACATTTAAGTAATCACATCGTTGGAAAACAAACCATGAGTCCCATGTAAGAGTCCAACATAAGTTACTTTAGTTTCAAAATCCATCCCCACATTTGCCGACTATTATACGATAGGAAGGGAGCTCCTCAAGAAAACCATCTATGTTTCCACTTTCGTTGACTACAATACGGCAGGACTGTGTGGATACCCAAAAACGTCTTTCCCACATTCGTCCAACGATAAGCCTAAACAGGGAATTTGGGCACCTTTTTAAACTACCCGCGCGGGTACCAACATAACACAACATTTTTCCCAACACTGACTTTTACCCAAACTCATGCACAATTAACAATTCTATCACAATTTAATTCCATCAACAAACATCCATTATCACAATAGATGAAACACCACAAAACCTTTAAAGAAAAATAACATTCAAGCTGGAATTGTCATCTCTTCATCATTCATCATATCCCATGAAACAAAATGAATTCTATTCAATTTAGTGTCTTCCACCCAAAGGTACACTCTAGGGTTTTGCCAAATTTGGGGGTTTTGCTTCTTTATCATAGATAAAGGTTTAAACAACATTTATATACAAGTTCTAAAAGAAAAAGTGAAGACATGTCAGGTAAAAGTCAAGCAAGTTGTTTATTTATGCAAATCATGAGTTTGATTCCACACAATCTTCAAAAATTAATTCATAGTCACAATAGTCACAACAATACCATAGAATCCCTTCAAAATAAGGAAATACTAGAGTAAAAGCACCCCTACCTCGAAAATCAGGCAAGGAAGTTGATGCAGCCAGCACATCGCCAGCACAGCAAGCAGCCAGCAATTCCGTGACCAGCACAGCAATTCCGTGACCAGCACAGCAAGCAATGGCTTTAGTTTATTATTATGTTCACTTTTAGCAATTGCCTTATTATTTGTCTTATGTTAGCTTTTCCTTGTTGCCTTAGTTTATTATATTTTATTACCTTTGTTGCCTTAGTTTATTATATTTTATTGCCTTAGTCTATTTTCAAACCCGTGTGTTGCTTTGTGGAGTTAGCCTCTGTTTTTCTTATAAATAGTGGGTGTAAAGCCTTAGGGCTCTAGAGTTTTTTGATTAATATATTTTGAGTTTTATTACTCTTTGTTCCAACTTTGGTTAATTCTGTATGAATCAACTTTGGTTGAGCCTTTAAACTCGGTATTCTTGGGGAATCAACGGGTCTAAAGAGGAGTCTTATTTCCGGTATTCTTGTGTGAATCAACGGATCTTAAGATTGTTACTATTATTTCGATTAGCACTGCATCAGTTGGTATCAGAGCATAGGCGACGATGGCACCAAGGAGGCGGCCTATGGACGACATTTATGAAGTTGATGCAGCGAGGATGCAACAACAAATTGATGCCCTGACAGAGCAACTTGCAGCGTTGCAACAACAGCAGCAACGCCAGCCACATCCAAACCCACGGTCGATGGAGGATGAAGAAAGTATGGAGGAGATAGACGACAACCCTTTTGCTGGAAATTTCCGAAGGGAAAGAGTTCGACAAGGTACGGAAGCAAATTCACGACGGTGGGAAGTAGGCCTGAAAATTGACATTCCTGAATTTCATGGCAGTGTTCAACCCGAAGAATTCTTGGATTGGCTTTTTGCTGTTGAAGAGGTTCTTGATTTCAAGGAGGTTCCGGAGAACAAACGAGTTTCCTTGGTGGCCACACGCTTCAGGGGAAGAGCAGCGGCTTGGTGGCAACAAATAAAGTTAACTCGAACCAGACAGGGGAAGAGTAAGATTGCTTCTTGGGAGAAGATGAAGAAACATATGCGTATGGCGTTCCTTCCTCAAAACAATATCATTTTAATTTAGCTTTAAGCATATAAGATATCTTCATCCATTTCTCAAGGTCTATTAGAGGTTCAATAACTCACTAACTTCGACATTTCAAAAAACAATTTGAATGGATGGATACCAGAGATTTCTATTTATTTATTTATTTATTTTTAATTTGTTTAAACGTTAGGTAATGGGTTTTTAAGCTTAAAAAGTGATAAATGACTCCGACATTTTATGATATTTAAAAAATATATAATAATTTCTACAATTTTAGTATAATTATATCAATATTTCTTTTATAAGGTTAAAATCTTTAACTAATGTAGATGGTGTGAAAATGTAAATAAAGGTAAAATATACGTAAAAAAAGATAATAATATTATCTTTTATTGGACTGATATATTTCTCCAAAACTTAAGAGAGAGAGTGGTGTAATTTATACCAAAAAAGGAAAAAAAAAATCTAATGTGTTTGGTTAGCCAAGTTTAAGAAAAAGAAAATAAAAGAAAAGAAAAGAAAAAATATTACCTGTCTAACTTTTAGGTGTAAATCTTTTTTGAGTTTTAAAAATAATTTAAAATTTTTAATTTGTATATTTTATATTTTTGATAAAAAAAAATTAATATTTTAATTAAATTAAAAAAATATTTTACACATTTTTATTTATATTTAAACAAAAGAAATTAAATTATTATTTTTTATATTTTATCTTTTCAGTACTTTTATCCGATTAGTATCTACTAATTGTTGAGTATTCTCTCTCTCTCACCATCATCATATTATAATTTTTACTAAAAAAATTTCCGCTGTTTGGTTTATATTTTTTAAAAATTATTTTCAATATTTTTTTAATATTTGTATCTGCAAATTTTCCTCTACTACTCCCTCCTTCGAGTGATCTCTTCCCCTACTCCTCTCGCTCTCTTCTCTCCATACTATGCTCATTCGTCTCTCTTCATCTGGCTCGACTGACTGCGGGTTCTAAGTGGTTGTTCGGTTTAAAACCCTAATCTAACCCAGTGAGTCTTCGTTTGGTTTCTAAGAAAACAAAAGTTTTTTTTTTTTTTTTTGAAGAGCAATAAACAAGGTATGCCTCCCTCTGATTATTTCTGAAACCCTAAACCCTCTTCTAAAACTCTCTTCTTCCTCATTTTTTACTCTCTAGTGTTCTATCTAAATTTCTATTCTAGTGTCTCTTGGCTCACACTAATTCAAAATTTGTACTGAAACAAGGCTTGGTAAGGATTTCGTTCTATTTTTCTATTTACATATCTCGGTTGACATTCCTAATGAACTAATCCATTTTAACATTAATTAATAGAGTATTTTGTAACCATATTGTTGCTTCCGTGACTTGTTCTTGAGTTGTTGCAAAATACTTCATGAGAAATTTTGGCATTAAAATTATAGGGCTAATTATGTTATTTGAATTTTGATTACATTTAAGATGTTTGTAAAAATACTTAGTTCGGTAGCAATTTAAACAAATGTATTTTGGAACTATATTTTCATTACATTTAGATGTTGAAAACTTGTGATTGACTATTCCAAAGTATATTTAGTGATATTCACATGAAGCAACTATAACTTGTGGTGGGACCTCCCAATTTGTAAGTTAGGGCAAATAGTTATTCCAAAGTGTTTTTGGTAATGTTTAGTACTTGTTGTTCTAGTTGAATTAAATAGCCATCTCAATTAAATCATCTCTTTGATTGGTTTTTAAATATATATATATATAAGCGAATTTAGTTCACATACAATAGAAATACTTCCAAAAATGCTAATCAAATAGTGCTTGAACTTCACTTGTATCGTTGTTTAAGCATGAGCAGTTGACAAGATAACGGGGAAGAGACTCCAACCAACAAAAAAAACTGTGACAAGATAAAAAGAATTGAAGTATATGATTTTAATTTTAGCTAAAAAGCAGTCGACATGAAGCTTATGTTTAATAAAATGATTTTCCTCCGCATACTTTTTTCAAAGTGGATGCTAAGATAATCCATGAATTACTGTCTTCCCTCTAAGCATGGAGGCTTTCCTAGCAACCATGAAAGATTAGTGTGAAACTTTAGGATTGAAATAATGGAAAGTGCGAGAAAGGGAAAATTTTGAATTTTTTTTCCTTCTTTGTTTAGCATGCTAAATGATAATGTTGGGAAATGTAAGATTTTTAAATTTAGTGTACAACGCATAGCAACATGGTAAGTTGCTTTTCAATTTCTTGCAAAATATACATAAATGTTTCTTGCAAAAAATAAAGAATTTTTTTTTTCATTATTTTGTCACTTTTGATTTCTGGGTCCTGTTACCATGAGCACCTTATATCGTAACCATTGAATCTTCACAAACTAAGCCATTGAATAATTTGATGGAAAAAACATGAAACCTTCTCAACCAGTTGTTGTCATGATAGAAAAGCTCCTCTCTCTCTCTCTCTCTCTCTCTCTCTCTCTCTCTCTGTTTGTTTTTCTCTCTCTTGCTTTCTCCCCTCTAAGAATGCCCTAACGTTTTTCTCCCAACGCGACTCTGACAATTTTCTCTCCCTCCTACGACGCTACTCAAAGACCTTCCCACAAAGTTGAAACTCTTCCATCTCCATTTTCTGCAACTTATTCTAGTATATATGTTGGTCCATTTTGTGAGCCTTATTCCGGTTTTGTGTTAATATAAAGAAGCAGTTGAAGTCTGTGCATCTTCTTGTGTTCTTTTGCTAATATATTCTCTCTCTCTCTCTCTCTCTCTCTCTCTCTCTCTCTCTCTCACTCATTGTGTTATGGTCCATTTTGTGAACTCTTCTTTGCTTGTTGACTTTTTACTTCTTTTAAGTTCATTGTTTGTGGGGTGAAACCCATATGACCTATTTATTACAACTTTTACTAACCCTTCATTTTTTGTTGTTGGAAAACTCTATTCACTTTGATTTTAATCCAATTTTGTCTCTCATTCTTCGGATTATCTCAGATTATCTTAGAATTTTGAACATTGGGCTAGTGAAACTACAACTTGAAGGTTTTTTCCAAACTTGGTGACAATTTTAAACTATTTTTCTCTCTATTGTTTAAGATGTTTAAATTTGATTGGATTTAAGCTGTTCCAAACTGTTCTAAACGACTTTTTGATCGTAGTTAAGATCATCCAAAGAATGAGAGATTGTTAGAAACTATTCCAAATTGGACTTTAAATGATTTTTTTCAAACTGTTTTTTGAATTTTGATTACATTTAAGATGTTCGTAAAAATGCATTAGTTTTTTTTTTTTTTTTGGATCAACAAAAATAAACTTTAGTGAAGAGCATTTGGAGAGGAATTTGAATGTGCTGCCCTTTTTACTTACTAGAAAGAAGATAAGTAAATCTTTTTGGTAAATTAGTGTTAAGCATGAGATCTTTCAAATTATTTTGGGTACCAAAAATGGTTAAAATCTAACTCACTAAACTAGATCAAATATATCTTGGGTATTCACTGATCAAATATATCTTACTGAATTTTTTTGAATTTTAGCTCATTCAAAACCTAGCACATTGGTTGGGGAAAACATTGTGCTTCACATTAATTTTTTATTTGCTACATTCATTTCTACAGATCAATATTTATGTGAAATGTAATAACTTTAAAATCTTTTTCATTCTTCTTTTGTAACCAATCATTGGTGTGGGAGCCAGAAAAACATAGGTACTAGCTTATTGGGCCTAACCTAAACAAAGCCTACAATAGGTCCGGCCCAAACAAATATCACACCCCCCATCTATATAAAGAGAGGGCATCCCAAGTGGGAGGTATGTCTCATCTCTCTCTACAAAAACACAAACCCCTTCAAATACATACACTGACTATTTCTTGAAAAAAGTACTAACTTCATCATCGGAGTACTCCCGGCCGGCAACCCCGGTTGGGTGGCACCGACTATGTTCCTCATTGCAGATCTACAGGGGTGAAGCTCTTCTCTTCGTTGGATCTCTACAACATCCATGTGAGAGAATATTTCATGATCTCACAATTGGCGCCATCTGTGGAAACGACTGAATGGGATCAATGAAGAACACAACAAATATACTGCTGTAAGTAAACATATATGGGTTGCTTTGAGGTTAGTGCACTTTCTACAAAAGCAAAATCAATCCCAAGTAATACGGCCCACGGCTGGGTCTCATTTTCATTTTGATTCAACTTGATTTGCAATATGCAGATCTACGTACATATAATATTATATATATCTGTGATGTAAGTAAGCGTATATTGGTGGGTTGTTTCTTGCACATCAATTTTTGCCTGCTAAAAGCAACAAGAACAAAATCAGAGCAGAGCATTTTCACTTTCTCTCTCTAAAACTGGGTTTCAGACTTCGTTTATGGGAGTTTCATTTCGGCATTGTACAAAAGGTGGCTCTGCCAAGTCCACGCCTGTAATTGTTTCTTTATTTAGGAATTGTTTCTTTATTGGAAGCTTTATATATTTTTATGTTGCTTCGGTAATTGTCCCGGCTGTTAGCGCAATCTTCGCACTCACAGGTAATTTAATATTTTTTATTCCATAGACTGCGAGAATACGAGCCAATCTATACGGCTCAGGTTAATGCCATAAATATATATATATATATATATACACTTATTTATGTATAAATATAATAATGATATAAGAATAAAAATTGGTCACACTAAGGCCATCTATACGCCTCATATTATTCGACAATATTCCGTATTCGGCGTCGCCATTGGCCTAGTTCATGCCGAATAAATACCAACTTCTTGAACTCGCACAAATGTTGTTCAGAACTTGTTGATCATGTGCATGAAAATAATATTTGTTGTAAGATAACAACTATTTGCATAAATATTAATATTGACTTGCATTGGTATGTGTATGTAAAAGGTATCATACATAGCTTGCCGGACTTGTTTGGCTCCAGAGCTGCATATTGTCATTAAATCCTGGCTGGGTCTTCATTCTCTCTCTCTAGAAAAATTTCATGAGTTATTATAGTAATTTATGGTCGTCTTTCGACCGGCTATATATGAAGCTAATTAGGAACTCCACTTGTAAGATGTGTTCTTGGTTAAGGTTACAGCTATTAATATACATTCAGACTATTCGGCTAGTGTGTTGGCCTAGTAATTGCTTTCCTTCTCCTTGGTTCAATTTACTTTAAGTAATTTACTTCTTGAGATTATGAGAACATGTTGCATTTGACTGCTTCACTCTCTTCGGCATTCCTTTTTGCCCAACTAATTTTTGGATTTTGTATTTAAAGGTTTGAAAGCTCTATTATTGGCCTCATAAACAGCACGTTCGGCACTTCCTAAACTGGCCACAAAGCTTGGCGCTACTCCTTAATATAGCACCAGCACCTCGGCAAGCCAAGAGGGGTATTGATCGGCACCAACAATTGGGTCAAGCTCGACAAGCACCAAGAGGATGGCCGTGGAAATCAAGGTATTGCCAACACAAGTGTTTAAATTAACCCACTGCTACACGGATTGACAACATTCCTTGGCAAGTTATTCTGAAAAAATTACACTATAACATTTCTTATTCGGCACATTATTTTGGCGCTCGGCAATACTGAGAACTTAGGCAATTGCTCGGCAAAGCTCCGAAACTACCTTAGTCATTTATTCGGCTTATATATTCGGCATATCAACAACTGTAAATTCACAACTTATTCGGCACAAACGTCTCGGAAATTTGGCTAACATTATTCGGCTCATTGATTACTCAGCAAGACTACTCAGCGACACACGGTAACATGCTCCATAGCATTGGACATCCTCAGCACAAAACTACAATTATTAACTGTTCGACAAAAATCCCATGCTTATTATCTCGGCATAGAACTAGCATCTCAGCTTGCCCAAATCAACATCTAAATATACAAGAGGATTCGCGTTAAATCAACAAGTCCAAACCTACCAACCCGAGCAGCCAAGACATAACCAAAGTTCAATGGAAACTGCAAAACGGACCACATTTTTCGAACATTAAAATTTTCGAAGTTGTCGAAATCAAGTTTTGATCATACCAACGTGAAGTACTCATTGAGACGAGTCCAACGCAACAAAGCACGTCAAAATCGGATCTCAAACGAAGCCGTACGGGCCAATCAAAGTTTGCCCAGAATCAATGAATTTGCTGAGGACGACGAACTAGCAAACCATGCAAGAGAAGTTATCCGATGCTTCGCGGCGCACAATTCTCAACCGATCTGAGCCATCAACTCTATTTTGGCCACAATTACGCCATCAGGAGTCTAATCGCAGCGATCCAATAGTCCTTTCCAGCTATTTGACGCGTTTCGGGTCCATCCGTACGGTCAGAATATGCAATTTTAGCTCGCAAAAAAAAATAAAAATATATATATATATATTAAATAAATAAATAAAAATACAAATAAATTGCAGATTTGATTCTGATATCACCAAGCACCCTACTTTGTCTCGGCTTCATTCTGATTTCGCCACAGCACCGAACAGGGGCACGAAATCCGTTTCAAATCATTATCGGCCTATTCAGCAATTTTGGCCCAAGTCAATTTTATTCCTTCCGAATAACAAATCTTATTCAAAAGCAATGGGGCAAATATACGTTGGACAAGAAACTCAACTTCGCTAAATTGGCAACAAATATACGTTATACAAAAAGCTCAACTTCACTAAATTGGCAACCATTGCCAACCAAGTTCTTAGCAAATCTAACTCCGAAGGAATGCCGACACACCACAAAGCTAAGAAAAATCGCCAACACACTGCGAAGCCAAGAAAAAATCGCCGACCAATCGATCGGCACAATCACCGACCCAAGTGTAAGCGGACACCGATGTTTTGACACTAGTTACTCGGCAGTGCATCAACTTTACCCGACAAGATTATTCGACCATTATTAATTCAACATTATGCATGGTCATTATTCGGCCGTGCATCAACTTTATTCGGCTAAGCAACATTATTTGTCAACTTTATGCATTGTCAAACTTTATGCAGCAACATTGGCCACAGTATTCGGTAACTTTATTCACCTAACAACATTATTTGGCAAAACTATTGCCCATTGGGACATCAGTCAATTTTCCGCTTTCCAATTGGGCACATCAGTCGATCATCATCTCGGCACCTTTGACATGCATACATACTCGGCCAACTTGGTACAAACATTACAATGACGTTTACTTGAGTTACAAACTCCCGCTCCTTTTCACACAACTTGAAGCAAGCGCCCGTTTTGGGGCAATACATTACACACTTGGCAGTCGGCAGTTTGCATATTTTTGCACACTGTCATTTTACCAAAGCCGAATCTTCCCTGTAACATAGGGCAATGGGAATCTACATTCCTTCTGACTAACACCTGTCATTCGAAAGCAATGGGGCAAGTGTACCTTGGACTAAACGCAAACTGAGCAACTCAACAATTAAATAGTTGGCCCAATATCTACTTGGAAATTCCATACAAGCGGAGCAATATTATTGATGATTAACACGTCCACCTTATTCGGTACAGGATACATTATTCAAAGTCCTTGCCATATTGGCACTTGGTTGCCGCTTAAAATCAGCAAAAGTCTCCAAGTACAGTGCAATCTTCGCACTCGGCATAGAGCGTCATTAGCAAAGGCCTGCACCCATGCCCAGGGGTTAGAATACCGCAGCCAACACCCATGCCCAGGGGTTAGAATACTGCGGCCGGCACCCATGCCCGGGGGTTATAATACCGTGGCCTACATCCATGCCCGGGGGTTAGAATACTGCGGCCTACATGTAGACACCCCATTTTTGACCGTCCTCAAGACCTGGACGTCACCGTTGGAACACTCGGTGATTACCCTTGTTTGTGTTTGTTTGGAGTTCGCAGAGGTCTCGGCTACGCGCCTTGCCTCAGGATCCCCGAACTCGACTGTTTCATGTCTAGTTTTGCACCAAACACTTGTGTTTTGCCTTGGAGGGGCAGGGAATGCCTTGTGAGGCATCCCCACACATCACCAGCCATGGCCAGAGGCCACCGGCTGGTGTTTTGTTTCCATCGGCAATCTATATTGCCGGTCGGCACTTTTTGTTGCCGGTCGGCACTCAATTCTATCAAAATGGCATTTTTGAGGAGCTGACTACTGTTCATCTACTTTATGTAGATATTTTGTGCCAGCTGTGATAGCTGGCACCAACTCTGTTCCCCTCCATACACGTGTATGGAGGGATTTCCCTCTAAGCAAGCTTATTTGACAAGCTTTACAAGAGAGAGCTCTATAAGAAAGAGTCTCCTCTCTTGGCATTAGGGTTAGACAACATTTCAGAGGGTTTTGATATTAGGGTTAGGAATTTGTATCTATCCTATATCTCTCTCTCTCTCTCTTTCTTGAGCTTAGTGTCTGTGTTTTGTCTTACTTTTGCTCACAAGCACCCACCATTACACCATCCCTTGGAGTTGAGACCTCTTGAGGGTTGTTTTTGAGGTTTTGAAGCTGGTTTCAACCTAAAAGAAGCTGCTGGTCCACCATTGTTGAAGGGGTCTTCAAGGGTAAGAAACTAGTCCCATTTTACCCCATTCTTGCACACTTATTTTGACTATCTTAGAACTGTTTTTGTGCTTAGTGTATAACATAAAAAAGTTCTGTTTTTAGGCCCTCTAAATAGTTTGTTTAGGGTGTTTTGTGGTTTGGAAGTGTTTGACCCATCTTAAGCCTTGTAAGGCTCCATTTTGTGCTATTTTGTGTAAGCTCCGAGACCTTGGTGTTTGGGCCTCCTCACCACTGAAATCTTGAGGGATTTCAGAGGTGAGGATGGTGCCTTGAGGTCCCAAGAAGGAGAGGGCCACCCCCTCTCCTCGTTGTCCTTGAAATGGACCATTTTTGGCCTCTTAAGGGAGCACCTAGCTAAGCTTCATGTTGACCATGCCTTGGCTATTTTTTGTGCTTATTATGTCATAACATACCTTTATTTTTTGTTGGTTTTGGTACACCATGCATGCTTAGCATACCTACCTTGTAATGCCACTTTGTTGCCTTAACATGCCTTAGGTGGTAAACCCATGTTCTAGCATGTTTTAGGCTTAGCTTTGTGAAGCTTTTGTGCATATTTTGCCATGTTTAAGGTCTGTCCTAGGTTGTTTGGGTCGGCTTTGGCATGCGTAGTATAGCCCCTTTGCATTTTTGGTTTGTTGGCCTTAAGTGTGTGAGTATATAGCATGCCATTCTTGCATTGATTTAGTGGTTTGGAACTATCCACCATGTCATTTCAGTCCACTTAGCATGCTTATATGCTTGCATTTCATGGCCCTTTTGATGCTTCAAGAGTTGATGTTTCATGCTTCATGTTTATGCCATTGTGTATGCCTCTAGGATTAGGTCATTTAGATGTCATCTAAGTGGTTCTTGAGGCTTACTTTTGTATGATTTGGGACTGTTTTGATTCAATTTGGTCATTTGCTTCATGAGTCATTTGGCCATGTTTTAGGTACTTGGGTTTGGTTGCATGCATAGCTTGCATTGGTAGGTTAATTTGACATCATTTCCTACATATTTTCAAGGCTTATAATACATGTCATATGTCCATGATTACCCCCTTTTTAAGTGTGCTTAAAAGTAGTCCTTTGATGCTTAAGCGTTTAGGCCTTAACATGTGCATGTGTGTATGTGTGTTTGGTTCCATTTTCTTAAACTTTTGGCCACTGTTTTGGGCCTAATTAGAGCTGCCCAAATCATGTTTAAGTCCATTATTTGCTTGCTTGCATGCTTACCTTGGATGTTTGTTTGCATGCTTGCATGAGCATCTTGCATTGCCATGTCGTATCCTTTGCTCACATGCCTAGGATTGCATTCTATTTGCATGCATGCTTGGCCTCTTGATATGCTTGTGATAGAGGTTGAGTCCCATTGTTTGATTGTGTGCATTGCATTGCATTTGACATCAAAATGTGCACACTTGGTCCTTTGGGCCATCACGCATGGAAATGCGCGATTGATGGTCCGAGAACCAAGGAGCATGTTCCTTTGAGTCATTAACATGATAAGGGACATGATTGGTGCATATATGGCTTGAATTGCATTGCCATGTTCTGCTTTGCCCTCTGTTGCTGTCAAATGCAGATTCTGCAGGAACCTTTTGCTGACCGGCAGTGTCCAATGCCGACCGGCAATCTTTCCATGGCCGATGGATGCATTCACAGCCGGTGATCACATACCACTGCCGGTGGCCGTTCTATTCAGCCGGTGGTGTCTCCCAATGTCCAGGGAAGCAATCCTGAGACTTTGGCAGTCTTCAGAGGAGCATAGCATGGAAAACAGAGGCAACCTATGCATGGCAGTGCACTTCCGAGCAAGACCCGAGCATGCGTGCATCGAACTCTCTTCCCGAGGAGGTTTACTGTTTTTCCTAGCTTAGTTAGTTTGTTAACTAATTAGGTAATTTGTAATAATTAATTAGCTAGGTTAGTTAATTCATTATTTAATCTGTATTATTCTTTTGGTTCCTCCGAGCGAGGGTAAACTTGTAATAAGTGTGGGTGAGTGTGTGCATGTCTTCCAACCCCCACTTCTTTCTTCCCTTTTATTTACCTGCTTATGATGGTAGATTAGGGCATGTTTAAATTAGCATACCTTATGCTATGCATGCGTGCATCCATACATTTGTCTCACATGCACCGGGCTCGATACATCATGCTAACTGCATTTGTACTTCAAATTCCAAATTGAATACGTGCATCAATTGATTGCATTTCACGTGCCATGTTTAGGTCAGCCGAGCCTATTCTAATTGCATTCTGTATGCGTTGCATTAGGCATTTGAACATGGACTTCGATCATGCATTGATTGCTAATGAGTTCCCTGTTTTAGCTTGGAGTACTATGTAAGTATTTATGCTTTAGCATACCGCATGTATGTGAATGCTATCATGACAGCATGCTTACCATGTGGCTAGATGCTTATGTGATAAACTGTTTGGATGCCTGTGGGTGAAGGTTGGATTGTATGAGTTGAAATGGCTCATTGAAATCTGTGTCTTAGCCTACTTGCGAGTAGCAAATTCCAAAATATTTTTCCAAAACGAACGGATATGCAATGCTTATTTCCAAATTAGGCAATCTAGTCTATACTTATTTGCTGTGCGCATAACATAGTAATTCTAGGCTAATAAAATGGAATAAGAACACATAACGTTTTCAAAAACAGATATCACGGTTAGTAGAGGCCGATCTTCAGATCGGGCGAGAGGGGGTGCTCATAGCTAACCTTCCCCAATCGTACCCTAGCTCCCGAGCCGAGGCAACTCTGGTGATGACAGACATGTGGCCTTCGGCACCGAGTCAGGGTTTCCTAAATTCCCCATAAAAAATATTTAGGTGGCGACTCTGTATCTGGCAAAGCAATCCATGTTTGGCACTTCTTTTTCAAAAAAAAAAAAATATGTTTTCTCAAAACGATTTGCCGGATTTGGACTCTTTGGTTCAAGATTAAGAACTGTGACACAAAATCGAGTCCGAACTGTAGCAGCAGGGCCCCCCTCCCGGGCGCGTGCTACACTACACCCATGCCCGAGGGTTAGAATACCGCGGCCTATCGTTATGATTTATTTGTATTCGTTTCTAGGTTTTAGCTCACTCCCCCTCATCCTATGATCGACTTATATACATTTATACATACATTCAAGACATACATATATTTATACATACATTCAAGCATACATGAAGTCATTCATTCATTATATACATTTATACATACATTCAAGACATACGTATATTTATACATACATTCAAGCATACATGCAGTCATTCATTCATACATTTTATTCATTTATCAAATGTATTCTTTGTCAAATGACCTAACATCTATTTGAATAGTATAACTCGGCAATAAAAACTCTCATTCCTTCTACTGAAGACAATGAAAGTTTTGGGGCAATTGTGGGAGCCAGAAAAATATAGGTACTAGCTTATTGGGCCTAACCCAAACAAAGCCTACAATGGGTCAGGCCCAAACAAATATCACACCCCCCATCTATATAAAGGAGGGGGAGCATCCCAAGTGGGAGGTATGTCTCATCTCTGTCTACAAAAACACACACCCCTTCAAATACATACACTGACTATTTCTTGAAAAAAGGACTAACTTCATCATCGGAGTACTCCCGGCCGGCAACCTCGGTTGGGTGGCACCGACTATGTTCCTCATTGCAAATCTACAGAGGTGAAGCTCTTCTCTTCATTGGATCTCTACAACATCCATGTGAGAGGATATTTCATGGTCTCACAATTGGATATATGCAAGTAATGCATGCACGGATTAGGTTCCTTTTGAGTTTTCTTTTTAACTGTAATGGTTTTAAATTATTTTCATTGAAAAAAAATCTAAAAATGGTATTACTTGAGGTATTTGTTCAATAATTTCATTGTCAAGGATTTGAATTATTTGATTTGCTTGAATTTTATGATTTTACAGTAAACATTGTTGTATTGAATATATTTTTTTGGCTGAGTGCTTTGTGTCGCGTGTTCTTTTGTGTGAACATAATTATAGGGCTGTTCAAAAATCCGTTCAAACCGGTAATCCGGACCGAACCAGACCGAATTATACGGTTTGGTTTGGTTCTATTAAGAATTGGTTCGGTTACGGATTAAGAAATATGAGAACCGTAAAAACGGTTCGGTTAATGGATTTTATGAAAAAACCGCGGTTCAAACCGAACCGAACCGAATTTAAAAAAATAAAATAAAAAAATATATATAATATCAAGTTTTATTTTTATTAATTGATTTTTTATAATTTTAATGATATTAGGATGGTATATATATGTAATATTAAGTAATGCCATAATATTATTAGTTTTAATCATGAGTTAAATGTAATTAGTTTGAATAATTATTTTGCTAATATTAATAAATTATTCTTGTAAATAGAAATTTTTGGAACCGTAAACCAAACCGAAACCGAACCGTTTTTTCGGTTTGGTTCTGGTTCGGTTTTACAAGTGTAACGGTCTGGTCTGGTTCTCAAAATCACAGAACCGTTAGGATTGGTTCGGTTCTTGGATTTTCTCAGAACCGAACCAATCCGGACCGTGTACACCCCTACATAATTACATACTCATTAGGCACATAGCCATATTGAGTGTTTTTTTCCCTTGGTTAACAACACTTACCTGGTGACACAAACTATGATCACCTATTAGGCATACAACCCTAACGAAACATGCACATTTTGTTCATTTCATGAAATCAGGCACAAGTGGGAAATTCTTTTAGTGTTTAGTTTGTTTAAAGACTTTAGAGGTGCAATAATATTTTCTATAATCTAGGTTTTGCAGGGTTTACAAGTGCAATTTTACATGGGGGAGACTTTAGATCTTCCATTTTCAATTATCAAATGCATACATTTAAACATAATTGTTATACAGAATTTGTCACAAAAACAATGGAAAACAACATGCTTGAGCAATCATATCATTCTGAAAAAAAATTTATGGATAAATTTTATATTTACATGGCATTACTCATTTTATTTTCCAACAGTGCCCTTTTGAAAACCTTATCAACAAAAACAGCTATGCAATTAGTAGTGTTGATAGTGTTTTGTTTATTTCTTGGTCTAAAATCGAAAATGAGGCAAAAATACAAAGTCAACTTTTTTTTTTTTTTGTGTTTTAACGAAAATACAAAGACAATTGGGTTCATATGATATGGTCATTCCCCAATAGAAAGTCTGCTTTCTATTCTAGGAATTGGAAGAGGTTGTGGTCTATTTTTTTAGCCCTAGTTAAAACTTAAAACATATTCTTCAAAACATTGGGACTTTAATGTAATTGCAGATCCAATGGCAATGATTGTGGAATATATATTTAAAAAATAATAAATTATATGTTTATATTCAATCTATATAAAATTTGTAGCTCAAAGTAATCTTGGATTGGATCTATATGCAGTTTTACAATATATGATGAAAGTAAATGTATTATTTCAAGAGTAAATGATTATATTTGTGTGTTTGTGTAGATGGTTTGTTAATGTGAAAGGATATGTGCAAAGTGACATTTGTCGTACATATATTATACCCTTTCTCCCCATAATCTTAAATTTCCTTAAGCATTGTCTTATTTTTTAACTCATTTTCATGTTATGTTTTCCTTTGTCGCAAGTCCTCAATTTCACCATCTTTAAATAGAAGTAAAGGTATACCTCCCTCCCTCCTAGCAGTAGCATTGATGAGTGTGCTAATTTATGTGCATTCCTTTGCTTTCTAATTGATAGCAGGGCACTGGCGAGTGTGCCAATTTATTTATTTACTAGTTGTTTTTTTTTTAATTGATAGCAGGGCATTGGTGGGTGTGCCACTTTATTTCTTTCCTTTCTTTTAATTTATTGCAGGGCACTGGCGGGTGTGCCAATTTATTTGCTTTCTTTTAATTGATAGCAGGGCACTGGCAGGTGTGTCAATTTATTTATTTGCTTTCTTTTAATTGGTAGCCAGGCACTGGCAGGTGTGTCAATTTATTTATTTGCTAGTATTTGCTCTTTTTTAATTGAAAGTAGGGCACTGGTGGGTGTGCCACTTTATTTCTTTGCTTGTATTTGTTGTAGTTTAGAACCATATTTTCGCTTCAATATTTTTGAACAACAAGAAGTATATAAACCAAAGCTTATTAATTTTTCTTTTTCTATTTCTTTTTTTTTCTTCTAAAGTTTTTTTTTTAATCAACAATTAGATAGCTACATTTTTTTTCTTCTATTGAGAAGATAGTGAACTTTAATACACGCGTACACACACAAAAATGGACAAAAATTGAAGCCACGAGGATATGAACAAAGGTAAAGAAGAGAAATAAAATTGAATATAGTTGAAGGAGTAATGTCGACTTTAATCATATATTTGTGTCGGATACCTTCCAAAAAAAATGATAAGAAAAGAAAACAAATCAGCACCTGTCTTTGGTAATAGGGAACTTGTCATGGAGTCAGAAAAAATATAACAATTCTTTGAAGATGGGGTGAGGAATTTTCTAAGTCAAGTACTCATTCTAATATTGACAAGAAATATGTCGTTGTTCTCGTTCATTTGTATTAATTTATTAAAATGTAGAAAGCTCAGGGGGGAAAAACAAAATCTCACCAATTTTACAATTTCAAAATATAAATATTTGGAATTTTACCTTCAAGTTCCTACGGGGTGTTAATCCGACAAAATTTGGAAATTGGGTTGGCTGAAGACGATTGGATCTTTCCATTTAACATTGTGAGATGTAAAATTGATATGAGAATAGTATTTAAGGTAATTATTGATGACTTTAGAATATAATTACAATTTTGTTTGTTTTCCAATTTCTTTTATTTTTCACCAAAAGAGGAGATTATCAAAGCCAAGAGGAAGCGTGGTGTAATTAGTGGCAGAGTACGGGAAATCGAAGTCAGTAGCATTATATACATGCTAAAGTTACACATTGGGACCTTTTTTTTTTTTTTTTGTGACACAAGTTTTGTATCCCCTTCTCCTTCTTTGATGAGTTTCCTAGTTGGTGGAATTTGTTTCCTTTTTCCCTTTGTTGGAGGTGCATTTAATGGAAAATTTGTAAATGTTGAAATGCATCTATGAATTTTGTAATGTTTAAATTAGTGTTCATTTTCATTCGGGGGTTCCTGTGCATCATGAGCCCCCTGTCTCAGTTCAATGTAGTTGCTTGAGTCCACTATTCTCTCAAACATAAAGGTTAGGTATTTTTCTTTTCTTTATCTGCTTTGAATCTCTGACAAATACTACTAATTTCAGTATCTCTCGAAGAATCGAATCTGGTGCGCAGATTCCTTTTACACTCTTTTGGTTGCTTAGAAAATGGGGAAAAAAATGAAAGAGAAACAAAATTTTGATTTACTTGTGTAATATGAACCAAAGGTTATCAAAGTGAATTGCAAAAAATTCACTATACGAATAAGATTTGTGAAAAAGTTACACTCTGGTGTGGTGACTGAATCAATTACCCACTTGATTATGATAGAATGACAAAAGTTAAATATCATTTACGAATAAGTTGACTTTGGGTCTTTGCCAATTGTGATTTAATTTCTTGTTTTATGATATTATTTTGGTTACTTGCCAATTGAATTATGAAATTCTGCTACAGTTTTGATTTTTTTTTTTTTTTTTTTTTTGGTGTTCTATTTTGTTTGTGGTAGTAAAGGCTTCTTTGTAGCATTGATTTGGATTAGGTGAAGTTGTATTTTATTTTGAAGGTGTATCATTGTGTTATTAATTATTTATGTTCAAATTTCTTTCTTTTCCTTATTAATCAAAGTACAAATAACATTAGGTGATGGTAGAGTGTTGGTATTCAATTTGTTGGCCCTTTGTTTTCTTCTAGGAGCTTTTTATCTTGGTCATTAGATAACTTACAAGGAGGAAGAAGAGAGCAAGCATAAAAACTATGACAATCACATATGGCAAGATATGTTAGGTTTGCAAATTTTCTGTTTGGAGAGAGGGAAAAGAATCCAATCCAACGACACGATAATTGTTAACTTCTTCAACTGTATTTTTTCTATTAACATTTCTCTTTTGATGCTTGGATGGAATATTTGAATGCACTTCTTTCTATATTTGGATGCACTTCTTTATATATTTTTTATTCAAATTATAACTCTTCCAATGATAAAATTTTGATTTTGTCCATAATTTTGATGACTAAAAATAACATTAAACCATTAAAGCACTAACAAGTGTCTCTTACATTTCAGATAGCCTTATTCCATTAAAGCACTAATAAGTGCCTCTTACATTTTCACCCAAATAAACGAAACGTTAGTGTTAGAAACTGTAGACCACATTATTGTTTTGATCAAAATTAGAAGCTTAACAAATGGTAATCACGAGGTAATACCATCTTACTTAAATGTAAATTAAATAAGTGAACAGCTCATTTATGTAATTTTGTAGTCTAATTACTACCTACCGCATGATATTTGAACTCTCATTAATTGATGTCATGTACAACCTTGTAAAATACAAATCATTACCGGAAAATATCATTTTACCTCTTTATCACTAAAAAATTAATTCAATTTATATTCTTTTAATATTATTAATTTTATATTTAAACTATTTGATTTTAGATCAATTTTACTCCATCATTAGCTTTCGTTTATAATCAACCAAAAATTGATAATGTGACTCCCAAATTTCATTTAAAACTTTATTTTACCTCCCAAACTATCTCTAAAATATCAATTAGAAATGAAATTTCCAATAGTGTCACATCAACAACTTCTGTTTAGTTATGGTAGAGGTAAAATTGATATTAAATCGAATAGTTAAATATAAAATTAATTCTAAACCCTAAGATTACTTAAATTTGATCCCAACCATTCAATTGTTTAATAGTGGAAAATAGGCAACCGGGTTAACCGGTTAAGGCCTCTCACTCTTTCATCTCACTCCATTGCTCTCTCTATCTGTCTCCTTTCACTCTGTCGGTTCTCCATTTGGTGCTCTCACGGCCTGGGCCTCATCCTACTCACCAGCTACCAAGCAATATGCATGCACTTCCCCAAGCAAGGACTGCAACGGCCAATGTGAATTTTGCTCTGTCGAGTTCCATTTGAGGGCCAAATGTATCGATGATCAAACCCTAGATGTCACTAGCAAGGACCTTTACAGCTCCGACCACACCATTGTTCCGGTTGATTTATGTGATTCCAGCTCTGGTTTTGACAATTCCGATCAGAGGTCTCTCTCTTTATGTCTATGCCCTTCTATTTTATGTTTGTATTGTATTTATGATTAAAAATCTTATTATAATGTTATAATTATTCCCATGAATTTGCTTTTTGTATTGAGATTATAGGAATTTTCATGTATGATTGTTGCTTTGGTTATTATTGCTTCATTTTGGTTGTTAGTGAAAAAAAGTTTAAAAAAATAAAAAAAAAATGCACAAAATTGAATTGATGAGTTTGACTTGATCTTTTTATGTATAGCTTCCTTTGTCATCTCCTTTGTTGTTGGATAAAAATAGAAATAAAAAATAAAAAGCTACCTTCAGCTAAGAAGAGCCAAAATCATCCATACTCATGCACAGAAAATGGAAAATGAAAAAAGGAGACATAAAGAACATGAAGCTATGAACTGAATGCTTTTAGTGCTGAGATTGAATTTTTGGTGCCTTAACGTTTGGTGCCGAGATAAAATATTGCTTGACGATGCTGTGAAGTTGATTATCACATGGGTTTCTTGTTGTTGCTGCTGTGTTGTTGTCATTCACCTTGGCCCCATGTTGATCTATTGCCTTTGTTTACTTGGCTTTCGGGATGCCTTGTGGAAGTTTGGTGTCGTTGGGGTTTGGTGTTGGGCTGTAGGAGTACAGTTTTGTTTTTTTTTTTTTTTTCTTTCCTTCCTCTTGCTGTAGTTGATCTCTTGCAAACCACTTTGTTTTCTCTTGGTGGAGCTTGCACATGTTTTTGCTTTCTTTCAACCTAGTTGGGATGAGATGGATTTGCTATGATGCATTTTCTGCTCCTACTTTTTGGTTTTGTTGTACTTCTCTTTTATCATTAATAAAGTGCTCTCTTGTTTGCTGATAAAAAAAAAAAAAAAGAATATGATCATATGCAATTATTATTTTTTATTGTGAGATACTATATTACCTTGAATTAACCAACTAGGCCTAGCCTAGTTGGCAACCTGTAGACACCCCATTTTTGACCGCCCTTAAGACTTGGGCGTTACTGATGGTTTACTTGGTGGAGACAGGTGTGCAGGGGAAATGTTCAGTTTCTTCGGCAAGGAGAGAGGCAAATCCTTCAAAACACTTTGTTTAGGAGTTTGGAGTTGAAGAAGAGAGGAAAGGAGAGGAGAAAACTAGTTTGGGAGAAGTTCGGCATGAATCCGGGTAGAAGCGAGTCGAGCGGCCCTCGCTGAATCGGGCTTATCTGTCTGTACACTTGGATTTTAGCTATGGGGCCACCACCGTCGGAAAGCTTACTTCCGGGGCTTCATTTTTCACTCAAGAATCTCTTAAAGCCAAGTCCGGGTGGGGGAGATATGATCAGTTGAAGTTAGGCATCATCCCGGTTGGATCGAATCTGCGCGGCTTCACCAAAAAGGGCATAACTTTTTGCACAGGATGAATTTTAATGCAAGGTTTGCGCCATTGGAAAGCTAACTTCCGGCCATTTTTTGACCTTGGCAGCACCTATCGGCAATCTATTTATCCGACCGGCAATTTATTGTGCCGGCCGGCACTTTATTGTGCTGACCGGCCATTTTTGCTGGCCGACGACCTTCCGGAGTATTCTGCAGATTGAGTGGATGCCAGCTGTGCCAGCTAGAGGGCACAGACTGGATCCTCCATACACGTGTATGGAGGATCTTGGCTCTTGGTTTTGAAGCTTCTAAGAGAAGTCTTACTCCCTTGGCTCTATAAAGGAAGCTCTCCTCTTCCTTATACTAGGTTGAAAAAACCAGCTGAGGCACCATTATACATACAACCCTATATCTATACATTTAACCCTCTCTTCCAAGCTCCAAAGTTCATTATCCTTGGCCATTTACACACCAAGCCATAGCACAATACCTCCAACGCCCATTCCAGCAGCTTGAGGCTGTCCTCCAGAGGTTAAAAGCTCCCAAACTCGGTCCAAAGGTTGCTAAAGATTGGTTCTACAAGGGTGAGTCCCATTTTCCCTCTTTTGTGCATTTTTTTGGCCTATATCTTACCTCCTTGTGATTACATCTTTGGGCTCCGACCCTAACTGAAGTTAAGCTCATTTTGAGCCATTTTTCATGTTTCATTAAGGGTTCAACACTGTTTGAGCCCCCCCTCTTGCACTTGCTTCATTGTCCTTCTTAAATGCCATAATCTTGCATGTATTTTTTGGCCCGTGTATGATCTGTTTTAGAGCCTGATGTAAACTGAAAATAGGCTTATTTTGAGCCCCTCTTCAACATTGAAGAAGGGCTCAACACTTTTTGGGACCTCCATGCTATACTTGCCTTTATATTCTCTTTTGGGACCCATTTTTGCATGCCTTGGCAGCCCCTGATGTTGCTGTTTTTGGACTTTGGTCCGAACTAAAAACAGCCATATTTTGACCCCCTTGTCATGTTTCATTAATGGTCTTTGGCTGTTTGATGAATTTTTTGTATACTTGCTTCTTTGGCCACCTTTTGGCCCATTTCTTGCATAAGAGCTTAGCCATACCTATGTTTGTTTTTGGGGTTTTTACAGTTCTTTAAATGTGCATATTTTGGGCCCCTCTTCAATTTTGTTGAAGGGCCCTAACCTGTTTGGAGTCAGCAGCTGTGAGTTGCTTCATAATCTCATATTTAGGGCCATTTTTGCATACTAGTTTTGCCCTATTTATGTTTGCTGTTTGGCCATGCTTTGAAGTGGAAAAATGCTTATTTTGGGGCTGCCTTGCTACTGTCTATTCATTGCATGTCCATATTGTGCATGTTTGGTATAGCTATAGGCCATTTCGGGTGCCAAAATTCATGTTTCGGGACTATTCCATGCATCGGGTGTACTTTCGCCTCATTTCGGGGTTGTTTTCCCCCACATTTCAGTGATGAAATCCCATTAGCATGTTTGCATATCATTTTCCATGCCATTGCATTGCATTGCATATGCCATTGCCTCGGTTTGCGTGCCCGTGTGCACGCATTTCGAGGCACTTCATTTTCATCCAACGGCCTCTTATGTGAGTGTGGCTGAGGCTCTCTCATGTTAGTATAAGTCCATGTTGCATTCTATATGCCATTTTAGCCATTGCATTGCATATGCCATTGCCTCGGTTTGCATGCCCGTGTGCACGCATTTCGAGGCACTTCATTTTCATCTTATGGCCACTGATGTGGGTGCGGCTGAGGTCCACTCACATTGGTGTAAGTCCATCTTGCATTGTGTATGCCATGTTTCAATACGTTGTGCATGTTATGTTGTTAGCATTGTGTGTGCCATGTAGTTATATTGCATGTTTGTATGTTTGCTTGCATGCTTAGGTCGCATGTGCATTGTTGTGCATTGCCTCGCCTCTTGACCAACCATGATTGAGGTTGGGTCCCTTGTATGTTTTGTGTGCATTGCATTTGACATTGAAATGCATACTTGACTCTTTGGCCATCATGCATCGAAATGCGTGATTGGTGGCCCGAGGGTCGAGGGCCATGTTCCCTTGAGTCCGTTACATAATAGGGAGTGTGTCCATGCATACATGTGCCTGAAATCCTATGCCATATGCTGTCTATTCTCTGTTGCTGTCAAAACTGTCTTCTGCAGGGAGCTTCTGCCGACCGGCAGAATTTAGTGCCGACCGGCACTTTTTGAAATGCCGGTGACCCAATAAACAGCCGATGGAAGTTGTGAACTGCCGGTGGGAATTTCCCCTAGCCGGTGGTGCTCTGCAGCATGCAAGGAACCTGTCCTGGAGTTTTGGCAATTTTCAGAGAGACAGGGCAGTATAAACAGAGGTGGCAGTGTTATGGTACGGGCTTTCCGGGCGAAACGGATCCGAGCATGCATCACTCACGCATCCCAAGGCAGGGCTGCGGCCACCTTCTTGCTGCATTTATTTTGTTAATTAATTAAGGGTTTGTAATAATTAATTAGCTAGGATAGTCGATTTATCATTCGGATTGTATTATTCTTTTGGTCCCTCCGAGCGAGGGCAAATCTGTAATAAGTGTGTGTGAGTGGAGTGTATGTCTTCCAATCCCCACTTCTTTCTTCCCTTTTACTTACCTGCTTTGATGGTTAGTATTAGGGCACGTTTAATTTAGCATACCTTATGCTATGCATGTGTGCATTCATGCATTTGTATTTGCATGCATTAGGCTCGGTACATCACGCTAACTGCATTTGTACTTCAAATTCAAAACTGAATATGTGATAGTTGTGCATTTTCACATGCCATGTTTAGGTTAGCCGAGCCTATTCTAACTGCATCCTGTATGTGTTGCATTAGACAATTGACATGAACTAGGACATGCATGTTTGCTAACTAGTTTATTGTTTTGGCACGGAGTACAATGTAAGTATTTTAGCTTTAGCATCCCGCATGCGTGTGAGTGTTACCATGATAGTATGCTTGCCATGCGGCTAAATGCTTATGTGTTAAATTGTTTGAATGCCTGTGGGTGAAGGTTGGATTGTTTGAGTTGGAAAAACTCATTGAAATCCGTGTTTTAGCCTACTTGCGAGTAGCAAATTCCAAAGCGCTTTTCAAAACAAACGGATATGTAATGCTTATTTCCAAATTAGGCAATCTAGTCTATACTTGTTTGCTGCGCGCATAACATAGTAACGCTAGGCTAATAATTGGTTTAAGAACACATAACGTTTTCAAAATCGGATATCATGGTTAGTAGAGGCCGGTCTTCGGACCGGGCGAGAGGGGGTGCTCATAGCTGACCTTCCCCAATCGTACCCTAGCTCCCGAGCTGAGACAACTCCGGTGATGACGGACATGTGGCCTTCGGCACCGAGTCAGGGTTTCCTAAATTCCCCATAAAAAATATTTTGGTGGCGACTCTGTATCTGGCAAAGCAGTCCATGTTTGGCACTTCTTTTCAAAAAAATCTGTTTTCTCACAAACGATTTGCCAGATTTGGATTCTTTGGTTCAGATTAAGAACCGCGACACAAATCAAGTCCGAACTGTAGCGGGGTCCCTCGCGGGCGCGTCTACACAACCATGCCTTCCTTAGGGGTTAGTCCCTAGGGCAGTCATGGGTTCAACTTCCCTTGGGGAAGTTGAATTAAGGGAGTGCAAGCATTTAAGTGCTTTGCCAAGAGTGTGGAGATTTTCTCCCATAGGTGCTGATCTAACAACTAACATTTGCCGATTACAAAAAAAAAATGTATTACCTTGAATTGGATATCACGCTCAAGTTAGTTTTGGTTGAAATTTGTGTACAAATAACCTTATGTAAATAGTTTTGGTTGAACTTTGTGTACAAATTACCTTATGTAATTATTGTGTTTTGATGGATTTTACGAGATTCTTATGCCAAACTCAATCTTATGTCAAATTAGATATTAAATTGATTTGTTGCCCTTACTGGTTACATTCCATTACTTAATAATTTTAATAAAATTATTGTTGGGTTTCGTTTTGAGAATACTTGAAGTAACACACCATCCCCATTATTTTGGTTCTTTCTCTTGGTTGAAATTTGTGTACAAATAACCTTATGTAAATAGTTTTGGTTGAAATTTGTGTACAAATTACCTTATGTAATTATTGTGTTTTGATGGATTTTATGGATTCTTATGCCAAACTCAATTTTATGTCAAATTAGATATTAAATTGATTTGTTGCCCTTACTGGTTACATTCAATTACTTAATAATTTTAATAAAATTATTGTTGGGTTTCGTTTTGAGAATACTTGAAGTAACACACCATCCCCATTATTTTGGTTCTTTCTCTTGTTGAACCAACCATAAACACCACTATCCACATTCGGAATAACAATAGCTAGCACCCTTTATTGTTTTGAGTAGATTTTAAATTTTCCATAGTGTCGTCCCAAGGAACAGAGTGGCCACATAATTACATATAGAACATGGACTCCATATAAAATAGATGATCATATGAGATAGAAACATTTTGGTTTTGATTTTTATTTAAGTGCTAAATGCTGATGGAATTTTATATCGAGTGCTTTACCCTTAAGAATAGTACATGTGGTTTTGTGTTTTTATCAACTTGTAGAGTGTTTGTAAATTTTATTAAATTGTTTGAATATTTTGATGTACTTCAAGAATGACATCATATGTTTTGTTCTTAAACCTGCATTGATTTTTTTACTTTCACCATCGTCATTTTTTTTTTTTTCCGTTCCTTAATTTTGTGTTCCAAGTTTATTTTCTAGAAATCCAAACCTCAACTTCATCATTATGTGTCCAATCTTTTTGGTTGATGCTTATTTTCATTCAAGGGGATTTACGATTTTGCAAATGGATATTCTATTTTGGTTTTGGTTTTGTTTTTGTTTTTGTTCAAAAGTTCTATGGTTATTCTAGCTTGCATGTGTGCACACATAGCAAGGTGGGTAAGTACAAGGTTAGGTGGGTTTGTGATTTGAGACTTCTCTCTTATTGCCAAAATACCCCTAGCTTTTGCCAAGTCAAATGACTATGAATGGAAAAAATATATATATGTCCCAAGATTCAACGAGGAAACTTGACTCGGGAAATTATGTTTATTCACTAAAAGAATTACCCTGGAAACAACAAGCCTTATAGAAATTGGAATTTAGAAACATATTTTATGAACTAATACTATATTGGTCCTATATGTTTGCTTTGTTCAGTACTAGCTGAGAAAAAGGGATTGTGAACTATATTTGCAGTTTCCAATTTCTGACAAATAGTTTTTTTTTTTTTTTAATTATTAAACTTTGAAAGAACTTAATGTACTCCCTTTAAAATCTACTTTTGAATGTTATATAAACAAATCCTCCAAAACTAACAGCAGGGCATTACTTATCAAAGATTTTCATCAAACTGGAAAGGAGATAAACATTACTCATTACATTACTCAAGTGACCGACGGACACAAGGAGTGGCTAGGGTTAACCATGGCCCCTACAATCATTTCAAAAATCGTAATTAAGTATATTTATTTGCTTTGAAGTCTATAATTTGCTCTTAAGTCTCCACGCTACGATTTGTCTTCACATTTATATTGAAAATCATTTTACTAGCTTCAAGTGCCATGTACTAACTCATATCTTCATTTGTTGTTGTCTTTTGCCATAGGTCCTCAATTTCTTATTCTTCTAATACAAGCAAAGGTATAATTTTTTTTAGCTCCCATGAGCTACTAGCTGGTGTGCTTTTTACTCTTTTATATATATATATAGTGTTCTCATTAGGGAGCTATACTATGCAGAGCACTGCCGAGTGTGCTAAACTCTTTTTTGTTTGTAATTGATGCCAGAGCACTGGCACAAGTACACTAAAATTTGTTAATTTGATTTTAGTTGATAGCAGAGTACTGGTAGGTGTGCTTTATTTCTTTGTTTTTTTTTAATTGGTAGCAAAGCATTGTCGTAGGTCCTTAATTTCTTATTCTTCTGATACAAGCAAAGGTATAATTTTTTTTAGTTCCCATGAGCTACTAGCGGGTATGCTTTTTTCTTTTTGATGTATGTATAATGTTCTCATTAGGGAGCTGTACTGTGCATAGCACTGCCGAGTGTGCTAAAATTATTTTTTGTTTGTAATTGATGCCAGTGCACTAGCACGAGTGTGTCAAAATTTGTTAATTTGATTTTAGTTGATAGCGGAGTACTTGCCGAGTAATGTTGTGAAAGGCGCGCCTAGGCGCAAGGCGTAGCGAGGCGCAACAGTTGCACCTGTAGGTACCTAAGGCAAGGCGACTTGAAAGAGGCGTGCGCCTTATACGCGACTTGTCGAGGCGAGAAAAGGCACAAGTCGCGTGCCTAGGCACGACTTTTGTTTTTGGATCTCTAAATAAATCTTTTTGGATCTCTAAATGAATCTAATGGATCAAATCGTGCTTTTAAGGCTATAATTATAAAGGATTACAACTCTGAGCAATATACGAGAGTACCCAACCCCAAATCGATCGAAATGCCCTAATCTCCGTTTGTATTTGCTTGAAAGCTCTCTCTCTCTCTCTCTCTCTCTCTCTCTCTCTCTGTCTATCGCTTCTTCTTCTTCTTCTTCTTCTTCTTCTTCGCTTTTTTTTCCTACTTCTTTGACTCAGTTTCTCTCTCTCTCTCTCTTGCTAGACATAGTTCTTCTTCTTCTTCTTCTTCTTTGATGTTTGCTACTGGGCTGAGTTTTTTTCCTATCTTTTTTTTTTTTTTTCCTTCTCTGTTTTCTTTTTTGCTTCATACATGGAATAATGCAAAAATGAGAATAGCAGCAGTTTATATAAGCAAGCACATGTCTTATTTTTCTTCTTCTTCTTCTTTTTCTCTATTTTTTTTTTTTTTTTTTGGCATCTCTTCCATGCTTTGTGTTTTTTTTTTTTTTTTTTTTTTGCAATTATGTCATTGTCTTTGTTGTGAGTCTCTATTAGAAGAAAAAAAAACTACAAATAATTAATTCATGACATCACACATTACATTATGAATCATTAGCCTATGTTAATTTATCTATTTTTTACTAAGACTGTGCACCTTTCTTCAATAAAGCTTGCGCCTTGCGCCTATGCCCCAAAGAGACCTTCAGCGCCTTGGTTCTCCTTGAGCCTTTATTTGTTTTATTTTAATTTATAGTATAGCACTGGTGGGTGTGCTTATTTATTTGTCTTTTTTAATTAATAGATAGCAGAACATTGGTTGGTGTGCTTATATTCTTTGTTTTCTTTTAATTTCTAGTAGAACATTGGTTGGTGTGATTATAGTATTACAAGGACACTTCAATAAATTGCAGAGTACTGATGGGTGTGGGGTAGCATGATATTTATCTAAAGAATAATATAGTTAAAGAAATTATGGGATTTTGCGCAGCCAAGAAACCCTCTCCCCCCATTTCATTGCCTTCTAAATTGTTGGTCCTAGCCCTTGGAAATTCCTCCATTCTTGGTCCATTATTGAAGGATAAAATCTTTCATACACCTAGCTTAAACACTTGAATCGGATGATTTGGAGCGGACTTTGTAGAGCCGGCGAACCTTAACAAGAAAAGGACTATATTTTTTTTTTTTGTCCTTCGTATAGGACTTTATAATTATGAGGAGGATTTGAAAGTACCATATTTTTTGTTGTCCTTTTAACAAGAAAATGAAGTTAGGAAGGGATTATGGCCAACTTTCCCTTAATTTATTATCTTGGAATCATAAATAGTAACATATAATAAATATATAAAATTATATATTATGGGCATTTCCCCATATGTTGTGTCCGACATTTTTTAAAAATTGTCGTGACTCGTATTCATGTTGTGTCACATGTCCGTGATTTTTTGGTAGGAAAAGGCAGTGGCTGCATTGCTAGTGATTATCGTGATACTGATATGCCATGATCATGTTCTATAGGTGTCAATGATAGCAATATTGATTAATTATTCCCTCTAAAAAGTTGTTTGGATTTGGTCCTAGCGACCTTGCTTCTTGTTGTTCAACCTTGGCTTTGCCCTTGGTTGTCTTACCCTTGGTGGCCTTGACCTTGTGGTGGCCTTTGCTTGGCTTGACCTTGGGGTGGCTTTAAACTTCCTTAGCTTTGCCTTTTGGCCTTGTCCTTGTGGTGGCCTTGGATTTCCTTGGCCTTGGATGTGTTGGCCTTGGCTTGCCTTTGCCTTAGATTTCCTTTGCGTTGTTTGGCCTTGGTGTGCTAAAATTTGTTCATTTGCTTTTGCTAGATAGTAAAGCATTTGTTAAAACTTCATTATGTATAGGTCTGGAATATTCATTTGTGATCCAAGCTTTACTTGATGATTCCAAGATATGGTCTATGCTTCACTTTTTGCTATGGATCTTGATTTTCTATTTCAGTTGTCTGATATCTTGTTATGGCATCAAATGAGTTTGGATAATATATACATACGCATCTAATATGACTTAATAGTACGTTCTTTTAGGTACAAAATTTTAATAGGACTTCTTTTAATAGTACTTTCTGTTCTATTTGTAAAAGGAATGCAAATTTTGGGCATGGTATAATGCCCCACACAGCCACACTAGAATCAAGAAGCTCTTTAATTCCTATAGAGACTCTTTAATTGCTTGGTTTAACCTTTGGTTATGTTTACAGGCCTTCATGATTTGTGGGTATTAGATCTTTGCTCAAATGTGTTTGTCTACTCTATTTTATCGCATACCTTTAGATTTGAGTTTTGAACCCTTGCTTTAGAAAATCAAAGGAAGCTACCTGAGAGAGTTACTAATTTTAAAGAGGGGTTAAAAAAAAAATAATAGTTGGCCAAGGTTGGTGCTGTGTTTTCCTATACCTAATATGAATCTTCTCCTTGATATTTGGCATCCTTTTTTTTTTTTTTTTCACTGGTTTTGGATCCTAAAATTTTGTTGTCATTTACTCTGAAACTGAACACTTAACCAAATGCTTTTAAAATTAAAGACAATCTCTCGCAGAAAATTCTTCTAGTTACATTTGGTCACGATATGGTAAGATATTGAGGTAGATTTTTATTCCATTTGCTATTTTAATTATATCTGATTGTCATTCACAAACCTTCTCCCTACAACGTGAATGCATAATGTAGAATTGTCTTTGATGTTATTAAACTGTTGACTCACAAGAAACAAAAATAAAAATAAAAATAGCTTTTTTAAGTTCAAGTGTGAAATCTTGACTCACAAGTGATGTAGAATGGCGTTTTGACTCATGAGTTTAATTTGGAGAAGCATTTGTTGAATCTTATTTCATTTGTTCTTTGTTCTGTTTTTTCCTATTTGAATTTTTTTTTTTTTTTTTTTTTGGGAACATCTTCTATATAGTAAAAATAGGATCAATAGTGATGAGTGACTAGACCTTTCTTTTTTCTTTCTTTTTTTATTATCAAATGCATGTCTTAGAAATCCCTCCATTGATTTGTGGTCTGGGGTTGCTTAAAGTTCTTGATTTGTCTAATAACAGTTTGAGTGGTATGATTCCACAATGTTTGGGTAACTTCAGCAATAGTCTCTCGGTGTTGAATTTACGAATGAATAGCTTTTATGCCACATTTACTGTAATATTTGCGAAAGGCAACGCGCTGAGGAATCTTAACTTGAATGAAAACCATATTGAAGGACAAGTTCTACGATCTTTGCTCAATTGTGCACATTAGGAAGTTCTAGATCTTGGAAGAAACAAGATAAATGATATATTCCCCTACTGGTTGGAAACTCTTCCAGAGTTTCAGGTTCTTGTCTTGAAATTTAATAGGTTTCATGGTCACATAGACGCCTTCAAGACAAAGAGCAAACTTCATTTCCCTAAGTTGAGGATTGTCGACATATCTTACAATGAGTTTACTAGGCTTTTGCCAACCAATTATATCTCACGATTTGAAACTATGATGAGCATGGATGAACATGAATTGAAATTAAAATACATGGGTGATATGTATTATAAGGATTATGTGGTGGTGATTTTAAAAGGACATGAGATTGAATATTCAAGAAACTTAACAGTCATCTCAATCATTGATTTATCAAGCAACAAATTTATAGAAGAGATTTTGTCCGAAATCCATTAGGAGGCTTAATTCACTACGGGGTCTTAACTTATCTCATAACAACCTTAAATTCCACATCCCAACTTCACTTGGAAACTTGAGCAACCTTGAATCATTGGATCTTTCCTCAAACTAGCTTATTGGGGAGATTCCTCAGCAACTGACAAGTTTGATGTTTCTTGCAGTACTAAACCTTTCATATAACCAACTAGTGGGACAAATTCCTCAAGGGAGACAGTTTAATACATTTGGAAAAGATTCATACAATAGGAACTGGGATTTATGTGGATTCCCCTTATCAAAGAAATCTAAGGAGCTACAGCCACTGCCACCTCCGCCAACGCGCCACCAAGACAAGAATTCAAACAGGTTAAGCAGATTTAGCTGGAAAGTTGTAGTGATGGGGTATGGATGCGGATTTGTGTTTGGAATGGTTATGGGATATCTTATGTTCATAAATTGAAAACCAGAATGGCTTATGAAAACTGTCTAAGGAAAACAGTATAAGAAGGTGAAAAGGTCCAAGTAGGGGGCCCACTGATGCAATGAAAGAAGAAATCCACACAAAAAAAATGGCATCATTTAGGTAAGTGATTTATCTTTGAAGCAGTACTTTGTTGGATTATCTTTTATGGTTTCTAATGTATATGCTATATTTGAGTTACTGATGTTTTATTTCAGTACTAGATTTGTTTTATTAAGTAGCACAATGAAGCAATGGTATCCAGATGAGAGAACTTTGTCGTACAATATTGGAATCAAAATCTCCACCATGTTCGACGTTAATATCCAAAACAACGATTGTGGTCCTTAAGGCTTGCTCGATGTTGAAGGGCAAATAAAATATGTGATGTTGCTGTTGTGGAATCTTGATTTTTTTTTTATAAATTTTTTTCAATGGCTGATTTAATTGAAAATTAATGAATGTGATGTTCTGTTGTTGAAGAATGAATGTGATGAGTGACGAAGAATTGTATAAAGAGAATGGGAGAAGAAAGATAAATTTTCTTTCAAGTTTTGGAAGGGAATTTGAAAAGTTAAAAAAGCAACTTTCAATGTTAACGTTTTATTTTTGGAATACAGTGTTAACATCTGTTAACGTTGTTTGAACTAGTCAAACTTTTGTGAACGTGGCATACTCTCTGGCATTATACTTGCGTGACACTCTCTTATTAGAATGGAGCACCACCTAGCAGTGGTGACATGATGCTCTTGGAGCAACCAATAATTTCTCAAGAGCCAGAGGCTTGACCTTGTATTGGTTAGATGACTTGGAAATATTTCTCTTTAATCCCACCAACCCAAAGTTGGTTTGTCTCCCATTTCACTAGCAATTTCAGTCTCAAAATGTTCCACGCTTACTTTCTAATACCAACTCCAATTTTTTCTACACTTATGACCAACCTTGATGACTTGCTTCGGGGATCACTAGAATTAACGCATAAATTTATCATTTTTTTAGTAATAAATGTGATTATCACTAGAATTAATCTATGTAAATTTTTTAGTAATAAATGTGATTATCAATTTTTTCATAAAATGAATCGCGATTCATAAGACTCACTTTTAATATAATACCCTAACAAATTTATTTTTCAGACTTTGACTCAACAAAAACTGATGAATCTTAAACCTATGCCTTTGTTCAATAAAAAAGCAAAACAATCTCAAAATGTTCCATTATTTGCTTTGTAAATAGCCTGAGCATTACCAACTTTTAATTGATTCATGCAAATTAGTAGTCTTTATATTTTACTTTTATGTCTTTTTTGTTTTTATAACTTCAATGAACTCAATTTTGATTTGAAATTATGATTTTGTCTCAATTTAATCCAATTAATTATAACTTTTAGTTCTTTTAGATAAAAAAAAAAATGGGCACATGAGCAGCATATGTCATGGTTTTATAGGCAAAAAATTGTAAACTTGTTCGATTCAATGAGTTAACCTCAACCAATTCAGTAACATTTTTTCTTTCAAGAACCCTAAGTAGTGTTATTAATTGAGCCATATTAACACAAAATCTAAAATTAAGATTTTGAAATTGGACTAATTGAAATTACTCAGACTAAATATGACACAAGTAACAAAATATAAAGACTACCCATCTAATTTCCTATTGGTTTATGGAGAACAATTTTTAATACCTTTGGGACCACTGGAATTAAAGACAAAGACTTACTGTTGTGAACTTGGAAGTCAGGACGGCTGATGATGGATAAAATTACATACTTGTCGTGCTTGACGAGCTGGGCCGCTCCACCACCACCATAGTAAGACTTAGAATAGTGTATAAGAATGAATAATAATACATTTATTCCTTCACCATCTATCATCAACTACTATCCTTTTTACTCTCCTTTTCATATCTCTCTGAATCCTCCTACCTATAAGAAAACAAAATGAGTTGGCCTATGTTTCTTCATCAGTTTCTTCTGTTATTTCTCTTGTCTTCTTCTTCTTCTTCTACTTCTGCACGCCATACGTGCCTTAAGGACTAGAGATTTTCACTTCTCCAATTTAAAAGAACATTTATCATAACTCCTAATGCCTCTTTACATTGTGAATCTGATTCTCATTCTAAAATAGTGTTCTGGAATGAGAGTAGTGATTGCTGCTCGTGGGAGGGGGTCATGTATGACTGGTCAAATGGTCATGTGATTGGACTTGACCTCAATTGCAGCCACCTTCAGGGCACCATCCAAGCCAACAACACCCTCTTCCACCTTCGTCACCTCCAAAGCCTCAATCTTTCCTTCAATGACTTCAATTTCTCTAGAATTTCACATGATTTTGGCTCGTTTGCTAGTTTGACCCATCTCAACCTCTCTGACACTAATTTTACAAGCCGAATTCCTTCAAAAATCTCTCATCTGTCTAAATTGATTTCCCTTGATCTCTGTTATAATGAACTCGGGAGACTTGAACAACACACTTCCAATATGCTCTTTCGAAACCTAACCCAATTAAAAGAACTACACGTTGATTTGTTGAATATCTCTTCACCTTTACCTCATACTTTGCTAAATCTATCTACTTTGACATCTCTCAATCTTGGTTCTTGTCAACTGCGTGGGAAATTCTCAAAAAACATTTTCACTTTCCAAACCAACAAAAGCTCGATTTAGGGGGAAATTCGGAACTCACTGGTAAACTTCCAAACTTCAATGTGACTAGTTTCCTTCAATTTCTTGATCTCTCCGACATAAGTTTTTTTAGCCAATTGCCTGAATCAATCAGCAATCTTAAAGCCTTGAATAGTTTGTACCTCTTTAATTGCAACCTTTCGGGGTCCATTCCAGCTTCTCTTTGGAACCTTACACAAATCACCGATTTAGCCTTCTCGTCTAATAGTTTCAGCGGTCAAATCCCCTCATCAATTTCAAACCTTGCAAAGCTTAATCGCTTGTATCTTTCCCAAAACAATTTGAACTGACAAATACCGGATTCCCTTGGCAACATGAGCCAACTTACTATCTTGGATCTTTCCCAAAACAATTTAAACGGACAAATACCGGATTCCCTTGGTAACATGAGCCAACTTACTCGCTTATATCTTTCCAGAAACAATTTAAACAGTCAAATACCAGATTCCCTTGGCAACATGAGCCAACTAACTTCTCTTGATTTGAGTTATAACTTACTCAATGGGACAATACCATCTTCATTGTTTGCTCTGCGTTCACTGTTTGTTATAGTATTGAGTAACAATAAGCTATAGGGACCAATTCCAAGATTAGTTTATGAACTCCAAAATCTAACGTACTTGCTGCTTTCATCAAATAACTTAAGTGGTGTAGTGGATCTAGATAAGCTTCTAAAGCTTAAAAATTTGATCTATCTTGATCTCTCATATAATGGTCTCTCATTGAGCATCAACAACAGTGTCAACTCTACCTTGACCAACTTTCACACTATAAGCCAAATTGGGTTCTTTAGACCTTTCAAACAACAAAATTCATAGTGAAGTTCCAAAATGGCTATTCAATGTGGGGAAAGATTCATTGCATAATTTAAATCTTTCTCATAATTTCCTTACAAGTTTATAGCGTCTTCCATGGAAGAATCTATGGTGTATTGACCTGCGCTCCAACTTACTCCGAGAACCACTCCCTGTTTCACCTAACATCACAACTGTTTTCTCTTACACCTGCCCAAAATGGTTGAGCCGAGCGTAAACACCATCATCTCTTTGAGACAGCTAGGTCTCTTCTTCTCTCTACCTCAATTCCAATTTTGTTTTGGGGCAAAGCAGTTCTTACTGCTGCTTTTCTTCTTAACCGCATGCCTACTTCCCTTCTTTCTGGTCGGTCTCCTTATGAGGCTCTGTTCTCTCAACTTCCCAATTACTCCCTCCTTTATGTGTTTGGGTCTACTTGTTTTGTCCTTCTTTCCCGTAAAGATCGGACCAAACTTAGTGCCCGGTTTGTCCTATGTGTCTTTTTGGGTTATAATCTTACTCAGAATGTCTGTCTTACTTTCAATTTCCTCCTATCACTGCTCTAGTTTTCAAAGAGGATTCGATTCACATTGATCTATTTCCTTCTGTGGTCCCTCATGATGAATACATCTCTTCTGTTCCCCACGACCTTTTTTCATTTTCTCCTCTTTCTCCCCAATCTGCTCCTTCTCCTCCTCTGTTGTTATTTTATTCTCGTCGCCAAGCTCTCCCTTCACCAGTTGTCTCTACTCCTATTGCTGATCCTCCTACTTCTGATGACTTTGATCCTGCTGCACACCGATATCCTACTCGAGCACGTCATCCTCCAAGCAGGTTGGGTTGGTCTAATACATGTTTTTCTGCTTCATATTGTACTTTTTTGTCTACTATTCATTCTTTTTCTAAACCTCAGTCTTACATAGAGGCTTGTCAGGATCCCCATTGGATTCAAGCTATGGAGGATGAGTTGTCTGCTTTACAAAAAACTAGTACTTGGGAGTTGGTTCCTTTGCCTACTGGTAAGAATCTGGTTGGTTGTAAATGGGTCTACAAAGTCAAGACTCATTCTGATGGTTCTCTTGAGCGCTACAAAGCTCGTCTGGTTGCCAAAGGTTTTTCACAAGAGTATGGTATTGATTATGAGGAGACCTCTGCCCCTGTTACCAAGATGACTACTGTTCGTACTTTGATTTATGTTGTTGTTGTTCACCATTGGCCTCTTTATCAGATGGATGTTAAGAATGTATTTCTTAATGGTCATCTCATTGAGGAGGTTTACATGCGTCCTCCCCCTGGTCATCCTCATTCCCCTGGACTTGTTGTTGTCTTTGGCGTGCTTTGTATGGTTTGAAGCAATCTCCTCATGCTTGGTATGATCGCTTTCAGAAAGTTGTTACTGAGCTTGGGTTTCATCCGTGTGATCAAGACTCTGTTTGTTTCTCCTCCACACCTTTGCTGGTTTTGTTGCCTTATTACTGTATATGGATGATATGATCATTGCTGGCTTTAACACTTCTACTATCTCTGAGGTCAAGCAGCATCTCTTTCGTACTTTCAAAATGAAGGATCTGGGACCATTGCAATATTTTCTTGGTATTGAGGTAACTTATTCTCCCAAAGGCTACTTTCTATCTAAGGCCAAGCATGCCAATGAGGTTATTCACTGTGCCAGTCTTACTGACACTAGGCTTTCTAATACCCCTATTGAGCTTAATGTGAAACTTAACACTACTAATGGTGTCCCACTAAGTAATCTTACTTTGTATCGCGAGCTTGTGAGCTGTTTAGTCCATCTGACAATTACCTACCCTGATCTTGCCTATACTGTTCATATGGTTAGCCAATTCGTTTCTACTCCTCACTTTCTGCATTGATTTGCTTTGGTTCAGATTCTTCGTTATCTCCATGGTACTATCTTCCAAGGCTTGTTGTTGTCTTCTACTTCTTTCTTGGATTCGGTGGCTTATGCTGATGCTGATTGGGCTGGTGATGTTACCGATCGTAAGTCCACTTCTGGTTTCTATCTGTTTCTTAGTGATTCCTTGATTTCTTAAAAAAGCAAGAAATAAACTGTTGTTGCCCATTCTACTGCTGAAGCTAAGTATCGTGCTATGGCTCATGCTACTGCTGAGGTTGTTTGGCTTCGTTATTTCCTTTTTGACTTAGGCGTTCCTCAGTCTTCTCTGACCTCTCTCTATTGTGACAACCGAAGTGCTATTCAAATTGCCCATAACGTTGTTTTCCATGAACGCACGAACCACATTGAGATTGATTGTCATTTCGTCCGTTAGCACCTACAGTCTAGCTCTATCTCGCTTCCTTTTGTCCATTCAGCTCTCTAGCTTGCTGACTTCTTCACTAAGACTCACACCACTGCTCATTTTTGGTTTCTTCTTGACAAACTCTCCGTGTTTTCGACTAAAACACCTTGAGTTTGAGCGGAGGTGTGAAAATATAATCGTATATATTAGGCATGTTTGTGTATATATTCAGCATTGTTATTCTTAGGCGTGATTGTGTGTATATTAGACATGATTTATTGTATTTCCTTTTTGGTTTTAGGCGTTAGTGTTATATAAACTGAGGTCTTGATGTAATTGATATATGATTGAATATAAAAGTTAGTATTCAAAATTCTTACAGTGAGATGTAAAATTGATATGAGAATAGTATTTAAGGTAATTATTAATGACTTTAGAATATAATTACAATTTTATTTGTTTTTCCAATTTCTTTTATTTTTCACCAAAAAAGGAGATTATCAAAGCCAAGAGGAAGTGTGGTGTAATTAGTGGCAGAGTAAGGGAAATCGAAGTCAGTAGCATTATATACATGCTAAAGTTACACATTACAACATTTTGGTTTTTTGTAACACAAGTTTTCTACCCCCTTCTTCTCCTTTGTTGAGTTTCCTAGTTAGTGGAATTTGTTTCCTTTTTCCCTTTGTTGGAGGTGCATTTAATGGAAAATTTGTAAATGTTGAAATGTGTAGACACCCCATTTTTGACCGTCCTCAAGACTTGGATGTCCTTGCAGGTACATCCAGTGACAAGTGTGTTTGCTCATCGAGCACTCGAAATCCGCGACGGAACGCCACAGGTTTGAGATTTCCAAACCCTGCATCCATTCTTTCTCATTTTTGGACCATATCTTGGTCCTTCCATCTTGTTGTTTGTGGTGCACTGCCGGCCATGATTAGGTGCTGCCGGCCATGCATCTTGGCCTACTGGCCATTGATGAGGCCTGCCGGCCATCAATGAGGCACTGCCAGCCACCACTGATGGCCGGCCGGCCACTAATGCATCAGTAGATATTTTTGCAGATATTTTAACAGTTGTTTGCACAGATGAGCCCATCTGCTTGTATGTGGATGGTTGGATCTCTTCAAGGGGCTTTTGTATCTTCTATATATAGAGCTCATCTATATGCATGTAAAGGGTTACAAAGTTTGAGCTGAGCAAGAATTATTTCTCTCTCTTTCTAGAATCCTCTCTCTTTATATTTTGTGCTTGAAAGTGAGCTTTCTCCACATATTTGCACTAGCACCCTTAGCCAAACACCTTCACCTTAGAGTTGAGGTTCTTAGAGGCCTTGTTTGTGCTCCTTGGAGTGGTTTTGGCTCAGAAGTTTGGTTGTTTTAGTGTTGTGCTTCAAGAGTAAGAATTTCACTCTTTTAAGCTTTGTTTTAGTTCATTGCTTGGCCACCTTTGTATGCTACTTTGAAGCTGGTTTTAGCCTCTAAAAATTTCTGTTTTTAAAGTCTTAAAATGGTGGTGTAAGCCTTGTGTGGTTAGGGGGTGGTTTCCCCCCTTTGCTTTTTAGCTTGTAAAGCCTTTTGAGCCACTTTTCTAAGCTTTTGAAACACCCTCTGTTTGGCCTTTCTACCACTAAAACTTAGAAATTTTTCAGTGGTAGAAAGTTGATTTTGAGGACCAAAATAGGAGGGGGTGGTCCCCCCCCCCATATCTTGTTTGCATATGTTGATTGCCTAGTACTTTAGCATGCTTTTCTACCTTTTTGTAGTCTAGTTCAAGCATGTTTTTGGCCTTATTTTAACATGTTATAACTCTGTTTTTGGCTGGTTGGAGCACCTTTTGCTTGCTTCTTACACTTGTAGTGTAATTTTGCTCTCTAGCCTAGCATGCCTAATGATTTAGCCTATCATTCTAGCTTGTGTTAGCTCAACTCCAGCACATTGTTGCTACTAATTTAGCATGCTTTAACTCTGTTTTGAGTGGTCTTGGTCATATGAGACTTGTTATGCATGGCTATGGTGCAAAGGCTCTTTCTAGCTTTGAGATTTAAGGCTTCTAACATGTTGTGCATGTAATGATTGCATGTTTTGGCATCATTTAGCATGAGATTCCAGTGCTTATAACTATGTCACACTCTCACATATTTCACTCTTTCATGGCTTTTGAGAGTTGTGTTTTGTGCCTTGTTTGTGAGCCAATACATGAACATGATTTTCTTGCTTTTCATGCTATCATCTCAGCACATTTTAGGCTTCTAACATGTTGTGCATGTGATGATTGCATGTTTTGGCATCATTTAGCATGAGATTCCAGTGCTTATAACTATGTCACACTCTCACATATTTCACTCTTTCATGGCTTTTGAGAGTTGTGTTTTGTGCCTTGTTTGTGAGCCAATACATGAACATGATTTTCTTGCTTTTCATGCTATCATCTCAGCACATTTTAGCCTCTGTTTTGGCATGTTTGAGGTCTTTCCAGAGTTGGTTTGGCCATTTGAGTATGGTATTGCATGGTTCTAGTGTAAAGCTCTTCACTAGTTTTAATGCTTAAGTCTCCCAACATGTTGTACATGAGTTGTTTGCATGTTAGAGTCTTGTGTTTCATGCCATTTCATCACTAAAATTCTGCCACCTCCCTCATTTCTTCATTTTTCTATTTGTTTTGAGGGTTGGTTAGTCCTAAAGTTGTGTTTAAGCTTGAGATTGAGGTTTGTGCTTAAATGGCTTTAACCCTCTTTTGAGGGTTCCTCCTAGTCAAAGGCATGGTTTCTCTCATGTCTTAAGTCATCTTTTGATTGACCTCTCTCTCATTAAAGGACTTTCACATTTGGACAAATCAATTAAAGAATGGTTTGGTAACTTAAAATGTGGAAACAAGAATTGAATCAAGTAAAACATGCCAAGATAAGCATTGTTGTTTGCATTGCATTGTATTCAATCGGACATTATATTGAACACAAGGTAAATTGGTCCATTTCATACTCAGAGTGATAAAAGTGAGCCAATCTCCTTTGTCTCCATTGCCCTTGATCATGCATGATAGGGTGGTGTATTGAGCCTTGTGTTTGTGCATTTATTGAATGTGTACAAGTTGGATCTTTGGTCATCATGCATTCAAAATGCTTGATTGGTGGTCTTGGATTCAATAATGCAACTCCTTTGATGTTTTGAGATGATAAGAGGGGGCATAGTACAAATATACCCTTGGGAGACCCTCCTTTTTCCTCTGGTTTGAGCTCTGTTGCAGAATGGTGATGCAGCACACCAGTGGTCGGCAGTGCTTCACTGATGGCTAGCACTACTTCATCCTTGGCTGGCAATGCACATCTTTGGCTGGCAAGTGGCCGGCAGCAAGCTCCCATAGCCGACAGGCCACTGGTGTATTCCCCAGCTATGATTTGGTAAGGTGGAACAGAAACTTCCTGGAGTGACCCTGCAAACAGAGCCTCGCAAGAGTAAATCGGAAGGTGTTTCGGGGCGGCAACCGAGCGCATGCATGTTCAACTTCCTAGAGCAGAGCTGAGGCAGTGTAGACACCCCATTTTTGACCGTCCTCAAGACTTGGATGTCACCGTTTGAACACACGGTGATCTTCCATGTTTGTGTTCGTTTGGAGTTCCCGGAGGTCTCGGCTCGCGTGCCTTGCCTCAGGATCCCCGAACTCGACCGTTTAGTGTCCGGTTTCACACCGAACACTTGTGTCTTGCCCTTGAGAGGCAGGGTAGGGCTTGTAGACCATTCCCACCCATCACCGGCAGTGGCTAGAGGCCACCGGCTGGTTTTTGCTGCCACCGGCAATGTAGTTTGCCGGTCGGCACTATTTGTTACCGGTCAGCACTATTTAGTGCCGGCCGGCACTCTTTTTGGCCAAGATGGCATTTTTGGCCGGCCGGTTACTGTGCAGTTGCTTTTTGAGATATTTTTAGGCAGCTGTATTGCAGTGACTTTCCCTCCATACACGTGTATGGAGGGATGGCCCTCTAGTTTTGCTTAACTTGTAAGTTTTGCAAGTTTGGTAAAGAGGATAGAGAGAGGCTCTCTCTTGTGGCTAAGGAGAGAGGACTTAGGTTAGAGAGAGAGATATTTTGGGAGCAAAAGACAGCCATTGTTGAGCTCATGTTCTAGGGTTTGGGTGAGATACATTTTCTATCTCTCTTTCCCTCCCATTTGTTCACTAGGTGCTTTGTGTCTTACTATTGCACACAAACACCTAGTGTTTCACCTTCCTCTTGAAACTAGGGTTCTAAGGGCTTGTTCTTGAGTTTCTTGACTGGTTTGGAGCCAAAGGAGGCCATTGGAGCATCATTTGTGAAGGGGTCATCAAGGGTGAGAATCTAGTCCCATTTTCCCCCATTTTTGCATTGATTTTCTACCCATCTTAGAGCTGTTTTTGTGCTTATTGTATAACATAAAAAAGTTCTTTTTTTAAGCCCTCTTTATTGTTTATTAAGAGTGTTTTGTTGTTTGAGGGTAGTTGACCACCCTTAGGCCTTAAAAGGCCTCATTTTGAGCCATTTTGCGCTAGCTCCGGGATTTTGGTGTTGGGGTCTCTTCACCACTGAAATCTTGAGGGATTTCAGTGGTGAAGATGATGCCTTGAAGTCCCAAGAAGGAGAGGGCCACCCCCTCTCCTTGTTGTCCTTGAAAAGGGCATATTTTGGCCTCTTAAGGAAGCCTATGCTTGAGTGTGTGTTGAGCATGTTTGGTTTGTTTTTCATGCTTATATACCTATAATATAACATGATTTTGAGTTGGTTTTGGAACTCCATGCATGCTTAGCATAGTTGCCATGTAATGCCTTATTTATGCCTTAACATGTTTTAGGTTGTTAGCCTTTATTGGAGCATGTTTTAGGCTTGCATTTGTGAAGATTTTGTGCTTATCTTGACATGTTTTAGGTCTGTCCCTAAGTGTTTGAGTTGATTTCGGCATGCTTGATATAGCTCCTTTGTATTTAGGCTTGTTAGCCTTGAGTATGTGCATGTGTAGCATGCCATCCTTGCATTGTTTTGGTGATTTGGGATCATCCTATATGCCATTTCAGTCCCATTTCCATGCTTGTTGGATTGTCTTGCATGTCTCTTTAATGCCTCATAAGCTTGTGTAGCAATGCTCCATGTTTTGGTGCTTATTCATGCTTTTGTTTTGAGTCATTTGAATGCCATTTAAATGATTCTTGAGGTTTGTTTTAGCATGATTTTCAGAGCTTATGTTGCATGCTTTTAGTCCATGAATGTCTCTTTCAAGTGTGCTTGAATGTTGCTTGCTTTGTGCCTAAGTGTTGGGTCTTAACATGTGTGTGTGTGCATGTGTGCTTAGCATCCATTTTAGGCATTAATGGCCACTGTTTTAGGCCTTATTAGAGCTGCCTAATTCGTGTATAAGACCATCTTTCCATCTATTTGCATTGCCATATGTATGCTTGCATGATTGCATAAGTTCATTGCCATGCCATGTTGCATCCTTAGCTTGTATGCCTAGGTTGCATTGCATCTTGCATGCATTCCTTGTCCCTTGATTTGGTGATAGGGATTAGGACTTTGGTTTGATTTGGTTTGCATGCATTTGAAATCAAAGTTGCATACTTGGTCTTTGGGCCATCATGCATGGGAATGCGTGATTGGTGGTCCGAGAATCGAGGCACATGCCCCCTTTGAGTCATTATCATGATAAGGGACATGGTTGGTGCATACATGCCTTGAATTGTGCTGCCATGCCTTGTTTTGCCCTCTGTTGCTGTGAGTTGCAGGTTCTGCAGGCTTTCTTTGCCGACCGGCAGTGTAAGGTGCCGGCCGGCAATCTTTTCTCTGCCGACAGCTTCAATTTTGTGCCGATGGCCATATACCAGTGCCGGTGATGATCCCACTCAGCCGGTGGTACTCCCTAGTGCCCAGGGATGTAACCCTGAGATTTTGACAGGCTCCAGAGGAGTGAAGGAAGGAAAACAGAGGCAGCTTGTGCATGGCAGCGCGCTTCTCGAGGCGTTTTACTGTTTTTCTTAGTCTATTTAATTTGTTAATTAAATTAGGCAATTTGTAATATTGATTAGCTTGCGTAGTTAATTAATCTGTAATAAGTGTGCGTGAGTGTGTGTATGTCTTCCAACCTCACGTCTTTCTTCCCTTTTATTTACCTGCTTATGATGGTAGATTAGGGCATGTTTAAATTCAGCATACCTTGTGCTATGCATGCGTGCATTCATGCATTTTGTATTACATGCGTTAGGCTCGGTACATCACGCTAACTGCATTCGTACTTCAAATCAAAAAGTGAATATGTGATAATTGTGCATTTTCACATGACATGTTTAGGATAGCCGAGCCTATTCTATCAACATTTTGTATGCGATGCATTAGACACTCAACATGGACTTGGATCATGCATGTTTGCTAATGAGTTCTTTGTTTTGGCACGGAGTACGATGTAAGTATTTCCGCTTTAGCATATCGCATGAGTGTGAATGTTGCCATAACAGCATGCTTAACATGTGGCTAAATGCTTATGTGTTATAAACTGCTTGAATGCCTGTGGGTGAAGGTTGGATTGTTTGAGTTGGAAGAACTCATTGAAATCCGTGTTTTAGCCTACTTGCGAGTAGCAAATTCCAAAGCATCTTCAAAACGAACGGATATGCAATGTTTCTTTCCAAATTAGGCAATCTAGTCTATACTTGTTTGCTGCGCGCATAACATAGTAATTCTAGGCTAATAATTGGTTTAAGAACACATAAAGTTTTCAAAAACGGATATCACGGTTAGTAGAGGCCGGTCTTCGGACCGGGCGAAAGGGGGTGCTCATAGCTGACCTTCCCCGATCGTACCCAAGCTCCCGAGCCGAGACAACTCCGGTGATGACGGACATGTGGCCTTCGGCACCGAGTCAGGGTTTCCTAAATTTCCCATTTTAAAAAAAATATTTAGGTGGCGACTCTGTATCTGGCAAAGCAGTCCATGTTTGGCACTACTTTTTCAAAAATCTGTTTCTCAAAACGATTTGCCAGATTTGGACTCTTTGGTTCAAGATTAAGAACCGCGACACAAAATCGCGAGTCCGAACTGTAGCGAGGTCCCCCCTCCCCCCGCGAGCTTGTTACAGGCAGCATTGTTTAAAGCTTTACTTGTTAGTTAGCATGAATTTGTAATTAATTAATTTGTTAATTAGTTAAAGTGTTGTAATAATTAGTAAGTAGTTTACTAGTTATTCAAATTGGTTTGTAATAATTAGTCTAATTAGTTTAATTAAATTAGTTGATTAGATTAGCTTAGATTAGCATATTCATTCGGACCCTCCTTCGAGAGGGCACAATGTTGTAATAAGTGTGCGTACGTGTGTGCATGTCTTCCAACCCCACTTATTTCTCCCTTTTACTTAACCGCTTTCAATGCTTAGTTTTAGGGCATTTTTCAATTAGCATATCTTATGCTTGCATGTTTGCATCATTCATTTGTCTTGCATGCACCAGGCGCAGCGCATCATTCAAACTGCATTGTATTTCAAATTGTTGCATTCATATGCCATCTGGGATAGCCGAGCCTATTTTAGTTGTATTATTGAATGTGTTGCATTAGGCATTCTGTATAGTTAGGATCATACATGATTTCTAACTAGCTTTTGTTTTGGCTCGGAGTACACTGTAAGTGTTTACGCTTTAGCATACTTGCATGAGTGTGAGTGTTGCATTGATAGCATGCTTGCCATGAGGCTATGTGCTTACTTGATTAACTGAATGAATGCATGTGAGTGAAGGCTTGATTGCTTGAATTGAAGCAACTCAATGATTGTATGTTTTAAGCCCACTTGAGGGTGGCAAATCCGCGCTTTAGCCCACTTGCGAGTGGCATTTTTAAACCATTTTCAAAAACAAACATGAGTTGTTTTGTTCCAATTCTCGCGATTGAGTCTATACTTGTATGTGTGCGCCACATAGTAAAGATAGCTAATAATTAGAATAAGAACACATGTGTTTATAAAACAACACATCATGCTAAGTAGAGGCCGATCCTTTGATCGGGCGAGCGGGGGTGCTCATTTCAGGACCTTCCCCTCTCGTACCCAAGTTCCTGAACCGAGGCAACTTTGGTGATGACGGACACGTGGCCTTTGGCACGAGTTAGGGTTTCCTAAATTTTTCAAAAATGAAATATTTAGGTGGCGACTCTGTAATCTGGCAAAGCAGTCCATGTTTGGCCCTTTTTATTCAAAATCGATTTTCCAAAACGATTTGCCAGATTTGGACTCTTTGGTGTTTATCAGTCTCATATTGCACTTTTTGAGATTTGATTCAGAACCGTGATAGGATTCTGAACTGTAGTAAAACCAATTCGCGCCTCTCCGAAAGGGGGGCGCGCGAAGAAAGTCGGGTCTACAGTTTCTGGCGACTCTGCTGGGGATTTAGAGAACTTGACTCGAACACATGATATGTTGTTTTATCTACGTTTATGTGTTTCTTTGCATTACATTTGCATAGGTGCACCTAATTCACAGTGTTTGCCATCTGCTATTCTTGAACAGTTTGCCGAAGGCTCGCTTGGAAAAGCGTGCCATAAGGCTGACCGGTTGCGGGCTCTGCCACGATGGGAACACAAACCTCGGATCTGGACTGCCGCTGTACCGTTTGATCCTCCTTTCACTTCTCGGTGTTAGGAGCGAGAGGTATATTAGGTGGTCTTGCTGAGGCACCCTTGTACCTAGTTGCCAATCGAAAGCCTTAGAGACTGTTCCAAACTAGGACAGGTTGCTCACCCGAATGCAGGATTGTTTGAAACCGCATGCATGCATAGTGAAACCCTAGCTCCTGACGAAACTAGGACAGGGAAACCTTACCCCACCATAGGGGTGTTTTGGCTCTTACTTGCTTGATATGTGCTGTTAGGGTGTGTCTCTATAGGAATTTATGTATCAGTTGCAAGTCTAGGTATCAATCTGAGGACATCAGTGTTTGAGGGTATCAGTGTTGTGGCAGAAAAGTTGGGGGCAGAAATCAGTGTTTGAGTATAGAATGTCCAGCTTATGAGTTCAACTGTGTGTTGTCTTTATCTAAGTCAAGGTGCTGTATGTTTTTCTGATTTTTGTTTCTTTTGCTTTATTTTCTGTTTTGCAAGGTAGTATTTTCATCATTACTTCCGACGAGGCAGTTACCCCCCAAGCACTCTGGACCCGAGTAAAGAGGCTTTATCGATCTAGGGATCTTGTGAGAGGACAACTTGTCATGACCCGAACCCGCCCCCGTGGGTTAAGGACATAACCGGCCAGTAATCATGAGATTACCTACGGCCTCAAACCAAACCCGTCGTATTTTAACAGAGTTAACGGGGGCCAAACGGAAGCAATTTAAAACTTTGTCCATAGAGTTGTGCTTACATGGCACGCCATAACAAACCATACATATGTACATTAATAACTCACAACAAAAGTACAGTACCATAAAGTTCTGTATAGACAGGATCATCCAAAACTAAGTCAACCCATGAAAACTAGATACAGACATGATCAAAGACTTCACCAACATGACAACATAAAACAAAATGATAAGAAAGCGAAGACGAGTCTCGTGCGTGAGACGCAAGGGCTAACTCTTCAAACCTTTGTTGTTCCACACAGACTTCACTGAGGCTGGGTTTGGACTTCTCTTGGCTCACCTACAAACACATGAATGAGCGTGAGCGATAGCCCAGTGAATAATATCAAATAAAAGAGTTATACAAACGGTATGTAAAACAACATGCTTCAAACGGCCTTGGGCCCAATTCATATTTCTATTTAACATATATATATATATATATATACACACAATTTAAGTCAAGTGACTGTGGTTCCAAACATAATGGCCTTTGGCCCATTTATCTTCCATTTGTCAAACTGGCCTTTGGCCCATTCAACTTTCATTCATGTCAAACTGGCCTTTGGCCCATTCATGCATGTCAAATTAGCCTCTGGCCCATTCATTCATGTCAAACTGGCCTCTGGTCCATTCATTCATGTCAAATTAGCCTCTGGCCTATTCATACATGTCAAACTGGCCTCTGGCCCATTCATGCATGTCAAACTTTCATTTGTGTCAAAACGGCCTTTGGCCCAATCATTTATGTCAATCGGCCTTCGGCCCAATCATTCATGTCAATCGGCCTTCGGCCCAGTCATTCATGTCAATCGGCCTTCGGCCTAATCACTTATGTCAATCGGTGTCCACTATTCAAATTAATGAACTTACAAAACTTACATAGAAGTAAACAATTGGACAACAACATATTTCAAATATTTTGTTAAGATATTACTCACAGTGATCGACTTGGTTGGTTTGCCCTGGAGCTCGACCCTACACATTCCATGAACACAAAAGGGTCACAACAATTCAACCCGTTCCTTAATTCACATATTCCTCTTTAGGCTTCATTCTTATCTCTTTAACTCATTTTCAATGCTCAATGCATGCCTAAGAGTGCTTACAAGTGAAAGAGGACGGAAAACGAAACACATAACGCATAAACAAAATTTCAGAAAATAGGGTCCCCGCTCGAGCGTGGACTTCCCCGCTTGAGCGGACCCTTGAGGCCTGCAAAAGTACTGGTTATGTCGAATTTACGCTCGATCGTGCACTCTGGCGCTCGAGCGGAAAGCCTCTCTACATCGCTCCCCGCTCGAGCGTGAACTCCCCCGCTCGAGCGGGCACCATGTCTGCAGAAAATGCTGGGAGCACGGAATTCACGCTCGAGCGTCAGTTTCCCCACTCGAGCGGACATCAAATTTTCTGGGTTTTCCAGAACATGTTCTTGAGCTCCACTTCGACATTCAATGGTTCTAGATGCATGCTTTTGGCTCAAACTTCACATAATCATATACTAACATGGTACCAACACCAAATTACAACAGAATGGAGCTCAATTTCACAAATTAATCACATGCATGTCCCAATCTACACCAAATTTACTTTCAACATAACAATTTCATGCATTCAAGCTCATACTTCTTATGAATGGTACATGCATGTGAGACATAACTTCCATTTCAACTCAAATTGTACAAATGGTGGTCACAAGCATGGATTCTAGCCAAGATTCTACATGCATTATATTTTTCATGCTCAACTATACCAATTCATGGCAATTATACACATGCATGCATTCCATGACTTCAAATTCATCAAATACAACATAGTGCTTGTTCTTGATCACCTTCAACTTTGAACTCACAAAATCACAAGATTAAGCTCATGAATTTATAATCAATTACTCACCTAGAAGCTCAATCTTCTCAATAGAAGCAAGTTCTTGAGCCTAGCACTTCAAAGCTTGAGCTCCTTAGCAAAATCTTCAAAATTGAACCCTCTCTCTCTCTCTCTAAATCTGGTTCTCTCTCTCTCTAGAGAGGAATTTCGGATGGTGAGCTCAAAAGGAACAAAGTGAGGGTGTATAATGGCCTCTAAAAGCCCCCTCTCAAATACATTATTCTAATGTAAAATAATTGAGCACTAACCTATTAATTTAATCTAATTAATTTGATCCAAATCAATTTTCAATTAAATCTCACCGTAGGCTCTAAAAATTACGCCAATCACAATGGCACGACCAATTTTGGTTTTTACGGCCGATAAGGCCTTCAATTTAATTTACAAAGCAGATAATCAAACAGATATTCCTACGGTGAACAGATAGAAATTCAAGACCACATATTTTCATATAATGACACACAAAATCATATCAAACACATAATCATATTCATGTTAAGGACCAATTAGCATACTACAGAACAGCGTTATCACACAACCAGTGTTTACTTCGCTTCCCCCGATTACAAGACGGAGGAGAGTTCGGCATAATTCACCAGTTCGTCACTCACCTGTGCTCAGTGAAAACTAGTTTTCTGCTTCTACTTCAGAGTGTGCACCGAGTCTAATAGATCAGCATCTCTCAGTCAGTATGGAGGAAATGATGCATCAACTCCAGCAAACTATTGAGGCCATGCAACGGGACGCTGCTCGCCAAGCGAAGGTTACCGCTCGACAAACAAAGGTTGTAGCCCAGCAAGCTGAGTTGATTTCTAGGCTTCAACTACAACAACAACCACAACAAGCAGCAGCATCTGCTTCGCACCCACCCCCACCTAGGGTTCCAATACCCGGGGATGCAACAAATGTCCAAGAGAATACGGACATCCCAACAGGGCCAGTCCCACCTCAGATGTCCAAAGCACTAGCTTACCCAACAGACACACTGTTCAAGTTTGAGGTCGATCCAACCGCTCTGAAAATGAGCAAGCTTGAAAAGTTGTTCAAGCGAGCTCAGGGAGTTAACTCAATCCCAGACATAGAGGACAGCTACACAGATTCGGCGGTGACATTGCCGGATAGATTTAAAATGCCTCACATAGACCGCTTCGATGGCTCAGGCGATCCTATGGTCCATTTGAGGCTGTTTTCAGATATTCTGCGCCCGATGGGCTTGACTAGAATGCAGAAGCTATCCCTTTTTGGTCGGACCCTGTCGGGTATTGCGGCCATCTGGTACGCCAAACTGGAGGATTCAGTGAAGAAGAATTGAGAGGAGATGGCCAAGGCCTTCATTGTCCAATATTCATACAATACTTAAATTGAGGTCACGACTCGTGATCTCGAGGCAACTAGGCAAGAGCCAAAAGAGGGCTTCTTTGACTTTGATATTCAGTGGAGAGCTAAGGCCTCCATGATGACAACCAGGTCAGCCGAGAAAGACCAGACAAGGATGGTCGTCCGAAATCTACAACCGAAGCTACTACAGAGGATGATTGTCTTACCCCTCCCCACATTTGATGATCTTCACGAGATTGGGGTACAGATAGAAGACGCTATGAAACAGGGTCTGATTGACCAAGAGAAAGAACAGCCCAAGAGGGTGTTTTCCCGCGATTCAAATGCAGCTACAAGTAGCAATGCAGCTGCAAGGACTTCTGACGTTGGAATGGTTACCACCGCACCAAAAATAGCCACACCCTTTACCGGTTCATCTGGAGCCATCCCACCACCTGCAAAGTACCCACCTCGAGGCTAGAGGACATTCACCCCACTTTATATGTCTCTGTCTGTGGCCTTAAGGGTCCTGATTAGAAAAGGGCATCTGAAGCCCTGGAACCCCGACCATCGCCAAATCCCCTCCCTCCTACACACAACCCAGCCAAGTATTGTGTCTTCCATCAGCAGCATGGGCATGATACTGATTTGTGCTTTAGATTACGTCATGAGATTCAAGATCTCATTGACAATAAAGTGATAGCGCCTCCTGAGAAGCCAAATGTCACTATAAACCCCTTCCCACCACATAACCAACCCCCTCCTCCACCCAGGCAAGTAAACCTAATCCAAACAATGGTCGTCCCGTAAGTTGGCGTTGTTCATTCCAGATTGCACAGACTTATGCATGATGAGCACGTCAATATCCCAACCTAAACCCATGGTGGTGGCTATGATAGAAGAGGGAACGCCTAAGGGCTCTACAAGTTTAACTGAGGAAGCATACAACCCTTGCCGCTTTATTATGCCAGCTAATCAGGTCAAGCCGAGGGTAGAAATACCGGGGGAAACAGAGGTAAATGTGGTCCGGGAAGACGGGCCAAGTCAGGGGCTGGACAATTTAGCAAAGCTTGAGGAGGATATTGCTAATCTGCAGTTCTTTGACGAGCAGGACCTAGGGGATGTGAGCGTCAACTGGTTTGACCTAAATGGATCAACAGACAATACAAGATGGCTTAGTGATGAGCCAGATATTGATGAGGGATCTCAGCCGAAACAGGGGCAGTCAGAAACAGGAACATCTGCAATGGTTGGATCAGTCAATGACAAAGGGGAGTTGCCGGAGAGCACCAGTATGAAGAATTTTGCTCGAGAATCGGGCAGCATTTGTACAGCAAACACAGAACAAGAGGCCGCGCTGAAGCGGTTTGAACAAGAGAGGATCGAGACTGATTAGAGGGCTAGAAAAGCCAAGGCCCCTGCAGGGACAGAATGTGCTGTGAGCACGGAAACAACTACAGTAGAATCAGACAGTTGTTTGTCGGTCGCTGAGGGCATGTGGTGGGAAACGATGATTTGCGTCTAGCCCATACTGATGAGGACTGAGGACATAATCTCCCGGATGATACGTGGTACATCGAAGAAGTCGACCACATGACCCGGAGTGGGCGGTATTTTAAACCCCCATACCTGGACTAGCCAGAGGCATTCGGGAAAGACAAGGATGCTGAGAAGCAGAAAGAGAAACTGCTAGAGGAGGAAGCTGTACTGAAGTAGCTAAAAAAGATTCAAGCAGACATCTCCATCTAGGGACTACTCATGGCCTCGCGAGTGCAAAAACAAGTTGTGATATCAGCCATGGACAAGGCTAAGCTTTCTATTGATACAACCCCCGAACAGTTGGTGGGACTAGTGTTCCCGGGTGGCGCATCACCGACTTTGACATTCACAGATAAAGAATTATCGCTTGAGGGCTCCGAGCACAACAGACCGTTATACATCTCTATGGAGTGTAAGGATAAGTGGATACCGGTTGTCTTAGTTGATACGGGATCTGCCATAAATGTGTGTTCGTCACGTACGGCCTACGCTATTGGGTTGAAGCCCGCAGATTTCGTACCAACAGCCCAGGTAATTTGGGCTTATGACAACACCAGCCGGGAGGTGATGGGGACAGTGCGAATCAGAACTCAAGTTGGCCCGGCCCAACAGGACATCGAATTTCATGTTATGGATGTTCCAGCCACCTTCAACTTGCTCCTTGGACGGCCATGGTTGCACCAAGTGAAGGCCGTCTCTTCCACTTTACACCAGATGTTGAAATACCCCCATGGAAAAGAGGCGGCAATTGTTTTTGGAAACTCTTCCATACATCCACCGCCAGAGGTTACTACACCAATCTTGGAAATTGCACACGATGAGGAGGATGTCTTCCTGTCTGGGTTCACCTTGGCTGAGGCTCGGGTAGTACAAAAGATTCTTTCATTTGCCTTTAAATTTTTTACCATTGATGTAGAATCTTTTTTGACTGTAGACAATGAAAATATCAGTAAAAGTGAAATTTTTCTGAAGTAACAGATGATATTTCAATATGTAAATTTATTTAATTCAATATTTTCCAGTTATCATAGACTTTCATTTTTTTTTTTGGTTGTTCTTTGTGTGCCATTTATTCTTGTTGGGTTGTTGGTTTTTGTTCCACTTGCATTCCAACTATACACAGTGAAAATCAAACAAGCCCCAAAAATCGAATAAGAAAATAGACAGGGAAAATCAAATAAGCAGCAGAAATCAATAGAAATAAGCAGCAGAAACTAATGTGTTTAGAGAAATTTAACTTCCAGAGAAAATTACCATTGACAGAGAAAATTATAATAAATAGAAATTTCTCTGAGTTATGTTGACACAAGGACATAACTTTTTGTGGCTCAAGATTTTCACTGACCTTAGGGTTGAACTTGTGTTGGTGTTCGGTAAGGTTGTGTTGCTAGTTGGACGGATAGTTCTTGAATTTGTTCATGCAATTTAGCATTTTCAGTTTCAAGCTTCGAAATTGATTACCTCAACTGTTAAATTGTTTTTGTATCATCTTCTTTTTGAACCTCCAACATCCTGAGTTTCATTTGGATTGTACTATCTCTTTCTTGAAGTTCTGAGTTAAGTGATGTCAAAGTTCTTATTGCAATATCCTTTTCTACAAGTAATTCATTCCAATTTCTCTCTTCTTCTATTTTAGATTTAGAAAGTGCCTTTAGTCTTTGATGTAGATCAGCAATTTGGACATCCTTTGCTTCCTCAGATTCTTGAGGCTGATGCATTGTTGAGCCACAAATGCTATCATGATGTTGGTCCATCGGCTCATTATGTTCTTCTTCATCACTTTCCTCATTGTTTTCTTCTTATTGTTTAGATTGAGTACCTTCATCTCTTTCTTCACTATCTTCTTCTTTCTGTTCATTTTCTTATTTGTCTTCTACTTCTATTTCTTCACTTTCTTCTCTGGCTTCTGCTTCTCCACTGCTTGCTTGATCTTCTTGTCCATTGCTGGCTTTGTGTTCTTCTATGTTGCCTTCTGCTTCTTCATTCCCTCCTTCTTCATATGAATCTTCTAATGTCTCCTTGAATTTGACAATTGCCTATATTTATTCTTTTTTCTTCTCTTTACCAAGACAGAACTCCTTTGATGGGTTTTGAACTAGCTCCTTGTTATTTATCTGTAACAGGAGGCTCTTTTATTAGAAAAATGTTACAAAATTCACTGAGAGAAAAAATTCAAATAAGGAAAATAAAATTCATCTAAATGATACTAATGGGAAACAAACTTCAGAGAAAATTGTATGGGCCAGAGAAAATTACAGACAAGGAGTTAATTTTATGAGGCAGAGAAAATTACAAACAAGGAACATAATTTAGATATCAGAGAAAATCATCCAAGGCATATAAGTTAATGTTTTACTATAATTGTGTCAGAGAAATTTGGATTCCAGAGAAAATTCATTAGAAAGGTAGAAATAAACAATGCTAATCAAAGATGCAAGGCAGAGAAAATTACACACAAGGAGAAACAATTTTATGGACCAAAGAAAATTATGAAACAACCAACATAATTCAGATATTAGAGAAAATCTATCAGGACATATAAGTTAATGTGTTACAATTGTGGTCAAAGAAATTTGGATTGCAGAGAAAATTGATTACAATGGCAGAAATAAACCAGTGGTAACCAAAGAAGAGAAAATGGATAGTTCAGAAAAAATTGATCTCAATTAATCAAGGCATAAGGAGGGAAACAAACCAGTGGTCAAAGAAATTTTAGAATTTCACTGAGATTTCAGTGGTGATAGAAATCTAACCTGCCAAGGTGCAAGAGAGTGGACTGGTGTCTTCTGCAGCTGTTTCGTCTAACTTTGCAGGTTCCACTTGGCACATCTTGGGAAGTCAGTTGTGTTACTGTCTTCCAAGTCAATGATATTTGCATGTTCACATAGCCAATACTATGATGAAAATTAAAGTAATTAAATTTTGCTAAACACACAAATTTGTAAGTATAATAACTGCAAATTTGAATGGATATTATACTTACCAGCAATGCAATGACACACCCCGTAACTTTTTCTGGAGTTATGTGCAATGCTATGATAGAATCAATCAATGTTGATGTGATTGCTTCTGGCCAATCATACTGTTTCATTGATTCAAGAGGTTCCACATACTTTATAAAAACCCACCCTATTGAATTCTCACTTGTTGCAAAAAAAATAAGGTAAGACACAAGTACAATGTAACAATGATTGCTACATCTTTGAAGTCAGTTGGTTGGTTGCCTTTCATTGCTTTGAGCAAGGCATTTTTAAGAACAAGACCAGTGAGCCTTGTGTCCTTTTGGAATCTTCTCCTTAGGAATGCAGATTTTGGCTTTTTAGAGTATTTTAATGACATGCCTCCTTTACCTCCTTGCAAACCAAATATCAAGGTTATGTCATTGGTTGTAAAGGTCAAGTTCTTTTTACCAACTGTGAATGCTTTTGTTTTTTCATTATAACATTAGATTATTACAACTACATCATCATCAGATTTCCTTGGATCCATGCTTCCAATGGTTAGAGCTTGGATCAAATAGCAGAATGGGGTCTTTTGTGAAGCTCTACAAGTTGGTTTGAATTGAATTTAAGTGTTTGAAAAAAGGAAACAACAAATAAGAGGTTGGATCGGTACTGAATGTTGTAGTGAGCTCTCTTTCTTTGGAGTTTAACAGGCTTTTTCCCCCTTGAGCTTGAGTCTTTTGAAGTTGGGGTACTCATCCTGATGCTAGTTGCTTCATCACCTTGGCCTTGTGTGTTTTGGCAAGGAGTTTGTGGTGTTTTACTGCTAGTTTTTTATCTTAGATCATAAGAAGACTAAGAGAGTTTTTGTTTCTTACTTGGTGTTTCCACTGTTTTGCTGGTGGTTTTTTATCTTAGATCATAAGAAGACTAAGAGAGTTTTTGTTTCTTGCTTGGTGTTTCCGGTGTTTTGCTGCTTTTACGTTTTGCCATTTCTAGACAATGATGAAAACATAAAGATGTCAACATTAAATCCCAGAGAAAATTAAACATGCCAGAGAAAATTGGATATATTAGAGAAAATTACTCATCAGGGAGAAAACTAAGGTGGCCAGGGAAAATTATAAATGTCAGACAAAATCAGGCACTAAAAATTAAATGTCAGAGTACTAATTGTTTTCCTGTGGAATACATCTAGCCACAGAAAATTTTCATTGCCAAAGAAAATCAACAAAGCATCATAAACATGGCAGAGAAATTTTTAATAATTGTTAAAATTACATATAGAAGTAAAATATAACTATAGAAAATTGAAAAAAAAAACATATATCTAGCAAGCACAGAAAATGAATGACAGAGAAAAGTAAACATGGCAAGTCAAAGAAAATTTCCATTCCACAATTAGTAAGATAAAATAAACAAAGTAATTTAAACATGCCACTAAAAATTATACCACATTGAAACCAAGAATTGAACAAAATAAACATACCAGAGAAAATTACACATTCCGGATAAAATTACACATTCTTGAGAAAATTTCCATTCCAGAGAAAATTTCAAGTCCATAATATTAAAATGCTAGAGAAATTTACATACACAACCAGAAAAAATTAAACATGATAGAGACACACAAGGGAGAAAAGTGATGTGGCTAGAGAAATTTATAAATGCCAGAGAAACTTAGACACAGACAAGAGAGTAATAAAAATACATATTCTAGAGAAATTTACGAAGCAGAGAAATTTATAGACAAAATCACAGAAACATGTTCAAGAATAAGATCAAAACACAAAGAAATAACTTTTTTTCAAAATAAACATGCCAGAGAAAATCCAAAGAAGAAACATGCATTCCAGTTCATAATATTAAAATGCCAGAGAAATTTACATACACAACCAGAGAAAATTAAACATGATAAAGACACATAAGAGAGGAAAGTGATGTGGTCAGAGAAAATTATAAATACCAGAAAGACTTAGACAGAGACAAGAGAGTAATAGACATTCCAAAGAAAGATAGACATTTCAATTAAAAATATATATTACAAAGAAATTTATAGACAAAATCGCAAAAACATGCTCAAGAATACAGAGAAATAACTTTTTTCAAAATAAACATACTAGAGAAAATTGAAAGAAGAAACATACATCAAGCAAAAACTAGAGAAATTCA